>NC_049171.1:63160113-65560113 GCF_009769625.2 Cygnus olor | reverse complement strand
GGGAGAAATGAATGGTTCCTTACCTAATTTTGAAAAAGCGTAGAAAACATACCAATTTTAAGTAATATTTTTCATGCTTTTCAAGTTGGGTATCCACACGTCCAGTTTCAATCTCGTATTAAAATAGTGAATTGGGAGCTCCTGAAAACCATTGAATTTAATGGAAACAGTTAATGACTTCGTGTTATTACTCCAGCAAGCACCCTCATAATGGGGATACTTACAGAAGCCTTATTTATTAGTGCAAATGTATATGGGTCAGAATTAATTTTTAAAAAATCTTTAATTGTTTTCCCCTTATAATTTTCACAGCGGTATGTAGTTAAATATTCATGATAATGCTGATGATATGCTAAAGGTCTGAAATAGATCTGGAGCCTCAAAATCAACACAGGTTATTTAACCCTTTTCATCTAATGCACCACTGGGGACTTGCTCAGTGAAATCCCAGAGCACTGGAATAATTAGAAGATAGTAATGAGGATTTAATTAGTCCTTGAGATATGCTGAAATAGGACCACTGAGAACTTTTCTGTTTGGACATGGATTGCAAGCAGAATTGATGGCATTGCAGCTGCTGTGATGTGCTGGAAAATGTATTCTGTAGCTGGAGGCAGTTTCATGGCACCATTCTGTGCCTGTCAGATCTGTGTGGAAAGTGCCCGGAGTAAGCACCTCCAAAATTGTTGAATAGTAGCCTTCCTCTTCTCCATCACCTTCTCCCAGTACCTTTTCTTTTTTCTATTTTTTCTTTTTCCTTTTTTTCTTTTTTTTCTTTTTTTTCTTTTTGTCATCCTTTCCATTCTGGCTGTTTATTTCTTTCTGCTGTTGACACGATCTAGCTTTTGAGGATTGTTGTACAGTTATATGCTCTGTGAAAACATGTCACAAACAGGGACAAGGAGTAAGAACGGGCTTGTAGGAGTACAGGTGTTATACTAAGCAAAATTGGGATCTTTTTGACACAAGTGCTTGTAAGCTTTATCTTCAGATCTAGACCTTATTTAGCATTATATCTTCACAGAAGTGATATTTATCAGTAGCTGCAATATAGTAAATTTAAATAGCTTTTTTGGCAGCCAAGATGTTATCCAGCAAGAGGTAGTAACAGATGGGATGTGATCAGGCATTTTGATGTTCTCTTTGTGCTTCCCTATAAACACTAAGTAGCAACTGAATTTCTCTAACTACAATTTCCTAATTTGCCCATTAGATTTCATACAGGTATTTTTATCCCCTTGAACTGTTTTGTGGGCATGCTTATTTATACACGGTCATCACATAAATTCCACTGTCATATATCTAACAAAATATAAATGTTTTTTCCTGCATTGAGGACACAGAATACCAATCTGGTATTTTGCCCCTACGATTTCTGATCAGATTTATGGTTTAATACTGACATTTGATGGTAGAGATTCTTTTCCCTGAAATCTATTTTCTTCTTAAAAAAAAAAAAAAAAGAAACTAGAAGGAAGAAAATAGATCAAAGAATTCTTATTGCAACAAAAAAGATACTATAGTTTGCTTTTAGATCTTAAAAAGACTTTTTCCCTGCGAATACATTTTTTGCTGTCATTTGGGGATTTGGGATCTATTCAGAGCATTGAGGAGCTAGAGAATAAAATGATTCTTGTCATTAAAATTCTTCTGCTTGCCATGTTAACGATGACACCACTTAAGGTTAAATCAGACTTGGTAATAAGTTTACTTGATGTAGACTGAAGTGTTTCAGGCTCTTAAAGAAAGATGCTTGAGACATGCACTGAGTGCAAAGCCACAGGTATGTTTGAGTGCCTCTTCTGCACATTGTATTCTCCAAGTGGGTCAGTACAGGGGAGCTAAGCTCCAGCTGGTATACAGGAACACCGTGCCAGGCTGGGAGAAAAATCTTCATGCCCAGAAAACTGGGGTTAGATGAATTGTGCCCTCAACAGCCAGAAAAGTGCTTCGTGTAAGGAGAAAAAGTAGGCTGTAGTTGAAGATGTCACATGTCTTTTGAGGGAATTATTCCATTACAAGGTTAGCCGTGTAGAACATCTCTTTCATCACAAGTGATGTGACAGACCATATCAGCACTCCCATCCCCACTTCTTTTAAAGGATGCACAGGAACATACAGAATTGATCTGTATGTGAAGGCAGGGCCATGCATGGAGCCATGCACTGAACTTCTTCAGTGACTCAAAAAGTTACGTTAGTTTCTCAGTTCAGTAAGCATTAAATTTATCAGCAGTCTTCAAAAGCATCAGTCCATCCTTTTTTTTAACTGTTTTTTTTTAATTGATTGAAAATTTATTTTTTTTTTAAATTGACTGAAAAAGTCCTGATGCTTTAACTTAGATATAAAAAAGTAATTTAATCTTCCTTTCATTTGAAATGTGTTGGTCTGATGAGCAGGGCTGTTGTTTGTTGCTTTTTTAATGTAAACACACTTCTCTGCTGTTCTTGTTGCAGTAGCATCCAAAGGCCCCATTTTTGTACCCGTTGTAGTGTACTGCATCATACACCAATGTAAGCTTTTGCTGTGCAATGTGTGTGCCTTACAATGAAGAATCAAGACCTTTGGGATCACAGGTTACTGGTTCTCACACAGAGCTGTGGGAGAGAAGAGTTTTGTGCCTGTTTTTCTGTCATGCGTTGAAGGAAGGCTTGCTCTTCTGGCTTTGAACGTATTTGGAATGATACTACTGTGCCAAACCAGGTTAATTCTTAAAGGAATCAGTCGCCATTTCAGGATGTTGGCTGCAGGCTGTACTTGGATTTCAGACATATACCAGCCAGAGTCAGCTTTAGGTTGATCTGATTAGTTGTGGTGTGCACTAAATATGCAGCAGTGCTGGCTGTCTGCAAGAGGACAGGGTATGATTTGCATGTGATAAGGCACTCTGGGAGAGGGCAAACCTGCAGAAGTAGGATTTGAAATAGGTAATAATATCTGTACATTCAAAACCTGGAGTCAGGTCTCCCAAGTAAATTCTATATACTAGCAGCTGGTCATTGCTTTCTTCTTGCTGATGTTAAATCTTGTTATACTTGGGGATGAATCTTTATTTCATTTTTTAAACTAAATTGGGGATTCTCTTTTTGAGATTAGGGAGTAGAATTGAATTATTCTGAGAGTTTATATAGTTGCCAGCACAGAGACTTCTCAATAGAAAAGTTTCCACTGACTTCATTAGACAGACTTCAGATTCCCTGCCCCTGGGCTCAGGGAGTGAAGTAAGCCACAAGCCGCCACCGATGAAGGACTTGACAAAGCATCACTCGATGTTCCTGCCACCAGGCTCACTGCAAAGTTGTGAGCACCGTCCATGTCCCTGGGACAGCCTCCCATCATGGCCTATAAAACTCCGAGCCACCTGTGCTCTGCCTGCGTAACAGCATCATTGCTTCAAGGACGCCCTGCTCCCTCGGCACCTGGGTTAACCTTTTTATGAAGCTTCTCTAAAAATAAAGAACTTCGGATCTAAGGCCCTTTATGTCTTCTTAAGTTCATATGTAGGGCAGTGAGCTGAAATCTATATAATAATGTGTGTATTAATAGCTAACACTAGATAGTTCTTTTCATCCCAAAGGATCCCAAAAGGCTGCAGAATAAACACTTGTCAGGGAACAGCTGCAAATCAAGGAAGGGAAGAATCAGTCAAATCATAACTCATGGTAAAATAAGACCGAGACTAAGACATTTGGGACTGAGGACAACATGCTGATTTTGTATTTTTGAAAAATATTATGATTTATTTTACATGCATACAAGACAGAAATGAGACACTGTATGTATTTTAGTCGTGTCCACAAAATCCATATATATCTCACGATATTCGATATATTTACTTCATGAAAAGGAAGATCTGAGTTGAGCCATGGAACCTTTGAACAGAAGTCTCTGGGGAGGTTAAATTTTTCAAACCTGAAATTTAGACCATTAAGCCTGCAGGCCTTGCACATTACACATTGAAAAATGCTGTTCCTTCTTTGCTCTCCTCCGTGATTTTCATAAGTATGCATGTTATTAGGGAAACTTAGACAAATGTTGATTGTATAAAGCAGGCAGGCTTCTCAGGTTTTTCACGTTGCTGCTCAGATTAATTCCAGCAGCCCAAGCTACCCAGTGAAATCGAGGATTTGCTTCAGCTGGGGAGGTGCGAGGGGGTTTGCTTTCGTACTGCAATTCACCATTACCCAGATTTTCCAAGCACTGTAGTAAAAGCATCGTGCATAAGGCATGTTACGGTAACAAATTATGTGCAAGATAGTGGATGAGCAATGAGTTTTTGCTCTGTCTGTTTATCAACATCTCTGCAAATGTCTTTCCTTCTCTGAACTTAAAATTTACATCAGAGAGCATTAGGCAAGGTTTGCATTAGGAAAAGGTTAGATATTTCTTCTCCAGCTACCATATGGGTAATCTGTCTGATCCTTCCCCAGATTCTAATTTATCAGTGATAGATTATATGAATTTCAAGGCTAGGCAGTAGCTGAGGGAGGTTTAGGGGTGGGAAAATTTTAAACATTATTGCATGCTATACATAGACAGGGTTTTGTAATATCAGAGAGAGGGAAGCAGGGGAGATTCAGCCAGTTAACCTAATAGCACAGCTGGTAAAACACCAGGGGGTCTGGGTTAAAACCTTAGCTAGGTCATTAGTTTCCATCTTCCCCAAAGCTATTCACATAGTGAAGAGAAGCAGTCAGACAAATACACAGTGAAGAGTCTGTAAGATACATAATGAAGCATAATAAGAAAATACTTTAAAAATAAATAAAACCAATCCAGCGCTTTTTCTTGAATGGAACATTGATCCTTTTGTGAAAAGGAAGAAATACCTCAGTGATCTTTGCAGGAAGCACCAATTTTGCTAAAGTGATGTTTTCCAAAACTGCTATTTTATGTACGCAAAGAAACATCGTTGAATGGGTGTGAAGAAATGTGGCAGTCATTCTGCAGACATTAGCTGATGCCAACGTGAAAATGGATTGTCCAGGTACAAAAGAGAAACCGTGTTGCTGTTACTCTGGCCCAGAGAACTTTGCATGTTTTTAGTAGCACCCTGTGCACTTGGAGAAGAAGGAAAGGCTTTATGTTTCATGAAGAAATTGCCCAATGTAGAAATAAATTAATTTTTTTTTTTTGCAGTTAATGGGGAAACAACAAAGAAAAACTTTTTTTTTTGGTGGTGTTTTTTTTTTCTTTTTTTTTTTTTTTAAATAGACTGATTGGAGAAAGAAGTCAGGAATATATATATATTTTTTAGCTTTTATAAAAGTAAAAAATGTATATATCAAGAAGATTATTAGCCTTCTTTAAAGACTAAAGAATAAGCCTCTTAATTTCTCCAGCGTCAGTGGTCTCAGTGCATTCTTTCATGCTGCTACCCTTCAGTTGTAGGAGTTGCTTCTCAGCAGAAGTGTTCACTCGGTAGCAGGGATATTAGCAGAGCTCTAGTGTAGTCACTGCCTGTGTATTACCCGTGTCATTGTTGCTGCTTGGGACACATCTAACAGGCTCATACCAAAGCCATCCAAAGATATTTTATTGGCGCAGTGCTGTAACTTAGCTGTGCTAAATATGGATCAGAATCTTGTTTGCCATCTGTTTGTGAAGGTGTTTTATTGGATTTTTTTTTTTACCAGCCTATTAACTGGACAGAAATATTGAGAATTAGTATTTACATCATCTAACTGAGGTTTACACTCCAGAAGCTGATCTATTTGGGCTCACCAAGCCATCACCCTGTTGTATATATTACTAAGCTGTATGTTCCATGCATGACAAACATAGGTTTTGTATATACTGTCACCAGTCCAGCTGGGCATATTTTTATAAGGCTATCCTCAAGAAAGTGAGAATAAGAGCTGAGAAAAGTACATCATCTTTAATGAAGAAATCTTGTGACTCTGGAGGCCAGTTCTCTTATGCCACCTACGTGGTTTCACTGGATTTACTTGGGCTGCATTCTGGTAGATGGGTCAGACCTTCCCCAGGTTATTCATTACTGTTATTTGTTTAGTCTTGTATAAAATTTCTGGCAGCTTAGATTTTTTTTTTTTCCCAATATCTAAGTATCCTTCACTGTGACCTTTTTAATGAGCCATTCTGGTGTTGACCACACTGTTAGAAGGCGTTCGTTGTGATACCACCACCGGTCTGTGCAGACAACCTGGTTTCATACTTAGGGTCCTGGTATCTCAGGTTCATGCAACAGTAACAAACTCTTTCAATTACTGAAACTCTCTGTTAGTGTTTGATTTTGTTCTGCTGGGTGTTTCCTCACAGTGCTCTGAGGTGATGACTGTGGGCTGGGCAAAAACCCTGATAATGGTTGACCAGTCCAAAGACCTCCTCAGCTGAGGTGCCACCTGAGACTTGCCATCGGAGATGGGCAAGCTAGGGAGAGTTGCAGACTAGCTGTGATATTCCTGAGCATCCTTCCATGGTAACAGCTTGCCAAATTTTATTACATCAAGTGCACGGAATATTCTTTCGTGTTTGTTTAGCTCTATCCTGCTACTTCTCATCCAGTGTTGTGTACCTATGGACAAGCTGCATTTGGAATTTGCTGCTCTAGATCCATCTCAATTCTGTTGTGTTCTGGAAATCCTGGGACAGTGAATACAGCCCAGATGGCTGTCTGAGGAAGGAATGTCTGCCAGGAACTGTGTCACAAGTGTGCAAACATTTGCTCTTTTTTCTCAGGGGTATCGGTCAACGTCATGTTAACACACTAAGCATTGGTAGTTTGTGTGATTTCCCCCCTACACCTCCTGCAAGTTTTTCCTTTATCAGTAGCGAAAACCAACTCTCTTTTCACATTTAATTCTTTTGAGCTGACTTCTAAGTAGAAAATTTCATGTTATTTTTCTGTAGTTATTTGATGTTTAGAAAATGTATCCAACATGTTTCTGCTTTTCTCACTCCATGATTTCCAGAGTAATACGTAGGCCTAGCCCCTTCCTTAGCATCTGCCCTCAAACAAGAGGAACTTTCCTTTGCCCAATTCAGAAGGGTTCATGGGTTGTTTTGGTCCCATGCTCTTCCACTAGCCATACCTTCCTAAAAAGAGCAATAAGCAATAGCCTGATGTATTTTTTTTTCTCACATAAGTTCTTTTTTTGCGAAGTACCATGGCAAGTTGTATCTTACCTCATTTTTTATTTATCAAATTTGTAATTTAATGATGATCTGCTATTGCTGTAAACTCCAAAGTTTTCCTGAGCTTAAAATGAATAAGTGTTGTGTGTGTTTTCAGTTTTAAGTCATTCATGAAAATCAATGAACTACTCCTGGCTAAATCAAAAGACCTCTCATTGACTGTGGGTTAAGTGTGTGCCAGTAGAGAGTTACTGTCTATCAGCAGATATACAATAACTTGTTACTTTGCAATCACTTCCTTTGCATTTTAGATCCTGCTTTCCTGGAAGGGCTTTTTCATATTCAAGCCAAGGCTTTAAAAGATCAGAAGAATCCATTTCAGACTTCACAGCAACACCCAGCACATTCTATAGAGTTTTTTCGTGGTTAATACTAAAGAGATAGTATTCAGCAGATGATTTTGTATTGGTCATTGTAGAAATGTAATTAAGAGAGCCTTAGCGCATAATTTCTTGAAAGGCTAGTAACTCACTGTTGTTAATCTCTTTTATGTCTACGTATGCATAAGGGAAAAAGAAGATTTTTGATGTTTTACAAAGGCACCATGTATGATATTAGCTATATGATGTGTGCTAAAAGGTGTTAGTAATATATAGGACATTGGGAAGTTCATTTTTGTCTTTTTCCTCCTCAAAGGAGAAGAAACACTTTTCTCACAAATATCATAAGCTTTATCTATTGTGTATTACATCTCTGCATTTTGCCAAAAAGGAAGAAGATAAATAAGCTGCTGTGTGACCGTTTTGAAACGTTGTATGTATGTTCTATCAGAACTTACAAACACATTTTCATTAACGATAGTGAGCTAATTGTTAATAGTATGCTACTGTTTCATTTGTAACTGAAAAAAAAAAAGCAAAGATGGCTTTACAACTTCAATTGGGTTCTAATAAAAAGATCATTCTTTAGGTGTATGAATATAGTATAAAAATAGCTAGAATATGAGAGTACTTCTGGAAGGCTCAATATATTCAGCTACTCCTGAAATAGCTTAGTTTGCTGAATTCCACTCAAGTGTTTTCTTGGTAAGTAATCTCTTGTAGTGATGGCAAGTAAAGCATCATCTGTACCTCTTTTATCACTAACATTAGGGGAAGGGAGTAGGGTTTGCTCACTGATGAGCATGTTGCCGTTGCAATTTTTAAAGCCTTAACTCCTGGCTGTTTCCTATCAATTTCTTTAAAAAACAATGACAAGAAAAAAACACCCTGTTGTCATAGAGGTTGACATGTCAGATGCAGTCTGGCTGTTTAATCATTCCACCGCCTTTACTCCAGTGCATTTCTAATGTAATCCTACTTCCCTTCTTTAAAAAAGCAAACTTTATCTTAGATCTAATTTTCTGGAAAGAAAATTTATTTCTGTTTGTATCGGTTATAAAATGAAGTTGAACACTAGGGAAAATGTGTGTAAATAAAGAAAAATGAATGTATGCCAGCTGCTCCCTTTCATTTCTGATCAGATTTCTAGAATTGATGTTGTTTTCTCTTTCTGATGCAAGCATGCTAACATTTTGACCAGGAACCCTTTTTCTCTCTCAGACATCTGAGCTTTCTGCAGATACTTGAAGCGCTTCAGACACGTGCACTGATCTCTGAAGATTTAGTGTGCTCTCACTGATAGATGAGGATAGAGTCATCTTAGTTCTAAGGGAATTCAGATCACATTATGGACCTGGTCTACCTTCTTCTCCATGTCATATCTGTAACTGAAATAACTCCTCTACTCTCTGGGAAGAGGTTGGAGCAGATCCTATTTTAAGGCCGTGTTTCAACATAACATACAGACAGTAATATGGCACAGATATTCTTCCTGCATTTCAGGCTTCCATTTTTGTTAATTCTCCACCTGTCCATGCTCAAGAGAAGATAGCAAAGCCAACCTCATTTGAGCACAGTCTCACACCCTCTGGGATGATGACACTGGTGCTTCACGTCAATAGCAGTTAAGGAGTCTGTTCTGTTTGTGTTAATCCAAGCCCCAGAGCTTACCTGCTCCACCTCTCTTGCAGCATCTGTATAAACTGAAGTCAGAGCATGGGCCTGGGTAGTGTCACACAGTTATCTCTGCTGTGTAATTACCGGCATGGCATGCTTTTGGCCCATGCCTGTGAGTGCTTCCTGAGCCACAGCCCACGGCAGAGATGAGGCAGAACAAGGACTGCGTACAAGAGGCACACGGATAGTACTGCTAGGACTGAGTGGGGAGGTTTAGCCAAATGGACACAAGTGTCCCACACCACTCTCTAGGCCAGGGAATGCACCTGACGTGTTTTATTTATGACCGTGCATATAGCCTGGAAGTCCACTCCACAGCATCGGAAACAGATCAGAAGAATTTTCCTGAAGAAGACGTCATCGGGGTGGAAACATTTATTCCATTTATTACTCCAGTCCCTTCAGGAGCTGTTCTGACAACAGCAGAGCTGGCTAAAACTGATGTCCATGTTCTCCACTAGACTCAATGACCAGCAGTTCCTCAGCATCTCCACTGGAAATCCCTACAACCCATGCAAGCTATAGCTTGTCAATGTCATCCATCCTTGTGGTGTTAAGAAAAGTATGGCCTGTGATAACATAACTGGGCTGAAAACCCTCTATCACTAACACAATGTTTGCAAAGTTATCTCTCATTGATTAAAAGGCCCATGGTGAACAGAAAACACTCACTTCTTACTAGATACAGGACTGAGTTTACTATCTTTATAATAAAAAACTTAGTGTGACCAGTACAAAATTTTTCATTTAAATGGATCCCATGAGTGTGATATATATATGGTGTATGTGTGTCTGGAATGTGAGCATTTATTTCCTACAGACATGCAATTGTATTAGGTTTTTAAATTAGTTATAGTACTGTCAGAAGCAGACATAGGCTTTATAATAAGATTTGTGTGAAAGTGGAACTATTTTAAAAAAAGAGGGGTCTGTTTCAAAATCAAGCTAAATGGAGAAGTTCATATGAGCTTTTCTTTGCAGAAGTGTAGAGAAGTGTGAAGTGCCAATATTTACTAGTTCCCAAGCCTCCATTTCTCCTTCAGTTACTTGGCTTGCCCTCTCCCAGTGAGCACGGTTGGGCTTCCTTCAAAGCAGGTGCCGAGCTCTGACTTCACAGTTCACGTGTGATCAAATCAGTTGTCTGAGGTCAGGAAAACTCTGTGCATATTCTACCCAAAGTTACGGTTGTTAGAGTTTAAGTATGTTATGAGTTGAACTTTTCATAGTACAAAAGAACTGGGCACTAGTTGGAGCAAGGCCATCTTAGTGCTCATTTCTTTCCTTACAACTTGTGGCATTGAGCTTATTGTCTCTTTGATGGAGTTTTGGTGGCTGGAGAAACATGTTAATGGAAGAAAAGTGTGTGGAGGGCTCAAAAACTATATGCTATATATTTTGTTTGGACTCAAAGCGTAATTTCTGGTAACGTACACACCACTTTTCATTTGTACAACTTCGAGATACTGTCCCGTTCTGTGAAGCACTTTGTCATGGGTTTGCAAACAGGCATGCAACGTGAAGAAAGCCAGGAAGGTCGTTCAACTGGTGTCACATCAGTAGCAGCAGTGTTAGGACAACAAGCTTACCCCTTTCCCTTTGGGACATGCTCATCGGAGCTGTGGTCTTCTCCCTGAGGGGAGATCTTCGAGCTGCCTGCAGTCCCCACGGGCGGTGGAGGCAGCTCGCCGGTCAGAGGAGCTGTAGTACCTTGATGTTTTCAGGTGCTAGTTTGATCACACATCTGCATGTAGCTCAGAAAATAAGGTTTTTTTATTCTGCTTTTTCTAATCCTCCTTTCAGCAGCATCCAGTTATCTACTGACTGTCAGGGGGTTCGTTCTTACCTTTCTCCCGTCCCTTCGCTGATGGAAGGAAAGGCCCAACCAATGCTGACAGGCCGGGTGTCTCACTCGGCTTTCAACTTCAGACCTCCGCACACACACGCGCCACTAAAAGCGCTGGAGGGAAGAGGAAACAGGCACCTTCCACAAACACTGTTTCAGCCCTCTGCTATGGCAAAGCAGGGGTGCCTGGACAAGCTTCAAGGCAGGCCAGAATGCAGATTTGCTCGTGCACGTTTTCTTACCTCACAGCAATGTGTGGTATCTCACGCTTCCCTGGGCAAGGGCGAGCCGTCAGGAGGCCTTTCATGGAGCTGGTTGCAGCAGAGCAAATACTGTGCCTCTGCATACCCCTGTTTTGCCCCACGGAAATACGAAGATGAAATTTCATATGCAAACAGAACAGGAGAGAACACGGATTTCCTCAAGAAATAGGAAAATAACTTGCTGTCTCATCAGTACGTCCTCTTCAATACTGAAAGCAGCACTGAAACTTATCAGGGTGAAATACTACAAAACCAACATCCCTTCATAGATGGTTCACGGGCAGGATTGCAAGATTTCTCCCATTTTACGAAAACTTAAAAGAATAAACAGAAAAACCTTCTTCTACCTCTCATTTACTTGGCTTGGTTCCGTTCCTTTGTATGAAGTTTCCAGATTTTATAGCATTTTACTAGGTATTTGCTGCAGCTTTTGAACCTTAAATTAAATTGGGATTCGTTAATACATTTATGAAAGGAGAAGGAAGAGAGAATGTAGTGCAGACATGCTGGTGACAGACTGGAAGAAGGACCTAGAGCACAGATATATGCCAAAGTGACCTTTTTTCTGGCTGGTTTGGCTGGTCTTCACATAAAGGGAAATTTTAGCTTCTGAGGATGTGTGGGCAATAGGAATCTTTACAGTGGACTTTTGTAGGCTGAAGGTATGCATTTTAGTAGCAAACTGTATTTTTGGAAGTTATGATATTCCTATCATCAGTCAGGCAAATTCACTACTATTTGTTAGTTAATGCAGACATTTGCCTTTTTATTTTTTCTTCTAGAGATCATTCTAGTTTTAAAATCAGCAGCCATTTGTAACTAAGCAGGACTCCCCTGTCTTTCTTTTACAACTAAAAGCTTGTGAAGCTTGTATACAAGTTTTGGTTACTGAGACAGTTTTGCTGATTTCGAGGTGCATTTATTTCTGTTGTATGAACAATACTGGTTTTCTGGATATTTTTAGTCTGAAAATAACTAAGGAGTTTTGTTTGTTTTTTGTTTGTTTCTGGAATGTCAAGGATTTCTTAAATAAAGAACAGTCACATTAATATTAAATTTTACTTTGGTGCTTTTTTCCATTTAGGTTTTATGGCAGGCATACAGAGGAACCCTCAAATGTCACAGTATGGACCTCAACAAACTGGACCTTCCATGTCACCACACCCCTCACCTGGAGGCCAAGTGCATCCTGGAATTGGTAGCTTTCAGCAGAGTAATTCAAGTGGTACTTATGGGCCTCAGATGAGCCAGTATGGACCACAAGGTAAAATCCTTGCTGCTAATACTTATATTTTCATATACATATATATGTTTGTAAAAAAAGAAAGAGAGAGATGTATCATGTATATAAGAAGACAGGTAGGTGTGTGACTTAATAAAAGTATAAATAAATAAATAAAATCCACATACACACAACACCCCCATGCCCTGTCCTTTAAAAAAAAAAATAAAAAAGGTCATTCAGAGATGGAGCTACACCTCGTGGAAGAAACTGTTTCTGTTATTAGCACCTTTGTATAAAAATAGTGCTGATAAATTGAGCAAGGAAGTGATGAATCTGTTGCATTGCCAGGGCTATTGTTTAGGAGGCCTAGCATGTCATGTCTGCGATGAGGCTGAGTTTGACCACGCATGGAACAAGGGTCCGAACGCCAATCCCAAAATAGGACTTCTTTTCTTAGATGGAATCCCAAGACCAATCTGAGATAGTGCAGTGACTGCGAGGGTTAAGTCTTCTAACGAGCATAATAATACAGTGGCTACTGTGGGAATATAATATTGAGCTCTAATGCATACGGTTTGTGAATTTTAACTAACCCTTCAGACTGAGAGAGACAGTTCCTTTTATTTTGCTTGTTTGACAAAATTGTTGAAGGACTAAAACAAAAACAGAAGAAACAATTTCTGCCCCTGGATGTTCAATGTATGCAACCTTGAACTTGTCGTTTTGCCTTTAATGGATAACCCCTATAAAGCATACATCTGTTTAGAGGTTTAATTTGACTTCAAGTCAAGCTGCAGAATATATAAGGGGAAGTATTTTCTTTAAAGGTACATCAAGAACCTCTCCTATTTCAGCAATTCCTACTATTTCTTTCTTATTGAAAATCGTTAAAAAGGATTGGAACCAGAAATGGGAAATTCCATAAGGGCCCAGTGGCTTGCCCATGCTAGCAAGGATGGTTATTTCGGTCTCCAGGGTTTCTGAGAACTAGTTCTGTTGTTTGAAGGGCATCTTGCTGCCCTATGCAATGTTCCTTTTTTTTTCATCTCTGGGTTGCATTTGTTTTAGTCTTCTGAGCACAGGGCTACAGGCCAAACTCTCCTACTTGCTAATTTTGGCTCTGCCTTTTACTCGATCTTTCAACTTAGGCAAGTAGATTCATTTCTCTGCTTTGCTTTCCTTAACTGTAAAATGGGGCTAGTAATGCC
This sequence comes from Cygnus olor, assembly GCF_009769625.2. Classification (NCBI taxonomy): domain Eukaryota; kingdom Metazoa; phylum Chordata; class Aves; order Anseriformes; family Anatidae; genus Cygnus; species Cygnus olor. The sequence continues at coordinate 65,546,422 of NC_049171.1, read as the reverse complement.
TTATAGCCATGTGTGAAGATTAATTACCCAACTCCAGTTGACTGGTGCTTTCCTTTTATTTGGAAAGCGTTTTGTGGCCATAAAATGCTGTCCAAGTGCTTATTTTTATCTGCACAGAGAGCAACTAGCTTAACTGGTAAAAATCCAGTGGATTTATGATGTGCTATCCTGACTTCCAGCTGTACGACTGCTGCTGAGATTCCGAACCATGGGAATAGTGGGTGTCAAGTGCAGTAAAACATTAGCCATCCACACTGATTGAGTGGAAAGGTTTTTGTACTAAATCAATGCATTTAAGTAACACGCCGAATACTACTTTCTTTTTTGCTTGAGTTCAGCAGTTCTTTTCCTCTCGCTGTAGATGAAAGTGCCTATGTAATGATTTTATGGGTCGCGGTCAGGAAGAAACAGCTATTAAAAAGTGAACTTGAGGGGCAGGAAGAAAATGAGCATCATTGTCATTAACAGGCCGTTTCAGAGGGGTCTGGTGAATAGTGTGATGGATGAAAAGCATGTTCTTCTGCCAGCTCTCAGAGAGTACTGGTGATCCTGTGCACTGGTCATCATAAAATTAGGGTCCTGCAGGCTTTAAGCTCTACAGGTAACAAATAGAGCAGAAGAATACTGCGTTTTCACTGGGCGAATGTGACCATTAATAAAATACTGGGATGAATATGATGATATTTCAGTCATGTACTTACCTGGATTTAAGATTTTAATAGCATTTTTCATTTTTAATGGAAGTAATCTGTAATTACATCTCTTAACATACCCTCTTACAAAGCACAATTATATGCCAGTGTTGATGAATTTATAATACTGTATCCCCATTTACTTTTTATTGCCAAAATAACAAATAAATTAAAAACCACCTGGGTTGCAAACTAGTTCTTAAATTATTAAACTACAGTAATTCTCAAGGATTTTGTTTGCTTTTCTCATTTTACTCACATAGGCATTCCTCCAGAATATTGTTAAGCATTGGCTGAGTTGGATAGGACTACTTGTATTTTTATATATGTGTCAAAGCATTTTGTGACATTAAGCTTAAATGTTGAGTTTAAACATAGTCTAAATATTGTATTTTGCTATGTGTTCAGTCCTGGAAACTAACGCTTAAGTCTGCTGTCTTTCTCTGCAATGGAATTGCTCGCTGTGGTGAAGACTACACCAGTAAGTTTGAGTTGGAAGAATTAACCCACAGTTCACAAGAGCAGAATGATCCATCAGATGCATATAGTTGATTTATTTGTTCTTTGTGTGTTTACATGACATTTAGATCTATAAAAAGAGTAAAACGTATTTGCCCAGGAAGCAATTCTGGACTGGGGACCTAACCCAATGCTGTGAAAGCATTTCCCACAAAAATAAAAAATGGCTTTGGCTGCACACTTCTATATGTCTGTGATATAAAACAGGAGCATAGAGTACAGAACAGTAGTTTAATTTTTGGTTAACTCCGAGCAGTTTTCTGTCCCCAAGAATAAAAAGAAGCAAAGTGAGAATCGGAGATGAAAGAAACAGCCTTTCTGTTTTGTATTTGGGCAACATCTAGCTTGTGAGCTAATGAAGCTCTGGACTATGACCCGAGTATCAAACTGCTGTCACAGCAAAATGTCCTTTAAATGCACTCGGGAGAGCAGTCAGATACTACAGTCGGTTGGATCTTTTAAAACCAGGGCAGAAAAAAACTTACTGCAGATCCGTAAAAGCTGTCGGAAATGCATCCCATCTCCCTACCTTTTCCTGCTGAATTCAGCAGTAACACTGTTCTGTTTGGGTATAACAAAGAGAAGAACCACTAGTGAATGTATTTGAACCCAAACCCCAAAACTTCATGGTAAATTAAACACCCTTTTGTTTGTGGTAAAGTAGTATGAATGAGTATTTGTGCTTTGTAACCTTTAATGTTGGACTGTAACTTTAATGTTGAACTCATTTCACAGAAGCACTTTGATATCTTGCTCCCACTGATTTCAAGAGCCTAGATTTCAAAGTGGTAGCATCTTAAGGATGAGCTGCCCTAACTATTTTGAGAGTCTGGACCTCTGAGTTCAGTCCCACGCGTGCTACAGTCCGTGGAGTTAAGACTTAAAAACCAGCCATGCCTACTGAATTCCCCTAGGTGAAATACTTTACAAGGAATTCAGCACAATATATTTAAATTGTCTGTATCTGTACGGGGAAAACTTGATGGTTAAGTGAACATATAAACAATTCTAAAATGTCTTTTAGATACTATTTTTAATACCATGAATCTGACGTCTCTCCCTAAAGCAGAGAGCAAAGCTAGCAGGCAGTTCTCACATTGCCCTCTCTTTGGCTCCCCTAGAAATGGCAAGGTATCAGAGCACTTTGTTCAGCAAACCTGGACAAAGTGGACTGAAGTTTCGGCATGAACATCTGTCTTTGGCAGGTTGTTAGTAGGCTTTTTCATGTTTTATCTTCACTATGCTTCTTTTTTTCCTCCTGATTCCAGTTACCATGTTGTTTTCTGATTCATTTGAGACACCGTGTCTGTGGGCACAATTCTGCTCTGGTTGGGGGAGCTGGAATCAAAAATCCCTTTGATATGGAGGGGAGGAGTTGTTCAGTGGTATTGTACAGCCGCTGTTGCCAGGCTTGTACCCACTTGAAAAGTGTGGGCTCTTGGACTTGGCTGCCTGACACGTCCAGCTGATGTGGGCTGGCCTAGCATCTGCTGCATTCATTGTGTTTAATGCTGCATCCATCTGTTTTCTGTCAAAGCCACTGCCAACAAATTACTAATCTATTAGAGAAACATGGAAATAAGATTGCACTCCTCATTCCTGGCAATTCCTCTTGTATTTTGTTTGGCTTTTATTTTGCCTTTTTTGTGGTTTGGGAAAGGTATAAGAATAGCTAGTACTTGAGGTATTGAGGAAATGCTTAGGAAAAAAAAAAACATGGAAAAAACATTGAAACTTGTTTTCCTTACTGAGAAGATACCACTTCCCTGTGCTCTTGGACGTGTATCCCTGGAGATGAATGATTAGGAGCTATTTTAACTGAGCCACATATTTTTGTGGAGAAGATTCCACTGCTTTTTTTTTTCTGTGTTGTGCTTATGCTGGAGAAGCCAAAACATGAAAGAAGAGATTTTATGTCCCAATTCAAAATAGCATCAAAACAGCAATAGTGTTTAGTATTGGTGTTTGCTCCTCCAAGTGTGCTGCTGAACCGTACTTTGTAGAGCTGAACTGACAAAACAAATTGGCTTTATGTAAATTGGACTGACAGTAGCTCCCAATAATTATGGATATCAGGTCTGCTAGTGCAGGGAATGAATTTGCTTCACTTTTGGAAGCAGTGTTTCTAATAGCACGTACATAAAATGTGTTAACTGGGTGCATGTAATCCTCGAGCGTACATACACTCCACCTTACTGCATTGTATTTTTCTTGCAGAAAGCAACTGGGAAACCAGAGCAACATCCGAGTTCTGTGTTACAGGTTTAACACTAAGCAGAGCAGTAAGAAACTAACAAGCCCTTTGGTTTGTGGGCATACACAGGCACATACGTTGGGTCAGAGGTGTGGCTTGAGCAGGTCTCAGCAAACAGAACCCTGGTTAGGAGCAATGGCTCGCTGCACAGCAAACGGTCAGCTGGCAGCAGCTGAGCCTAGAGGAGGAGAAGAAAAGACAGGGCGGTCTGAAGTCATCACGCAGCTGAATCTTCAGCCTTTCATCTCTGTTAAACCACATATCGTGGATCCCTCTGTGAAAAAAGAAACACGCATGGCCAAATTTGGTTTCTAGAACAGAAGTGAAGCATTGTTCCATTTCCTTGGAAAGCGTAGGTCACACATGTTTTTGCTGAAGAGAACTTCTACCAGAGTGAGTCAGTTGCTGGGTGGGGAGGAGGGGAGGATTAGCCAAAGCACAGCAGCAGGAGCGTATGAATTAATTATGTGTGCATTCAAATGCTGAATGAATATATTTATTTTAAATATAAACAGAAGTTGCATGCCGCTGACTCCTCTGCCTGGTAGCGGAGGCCTGAGGAAAGATATAGCTGATTTCCACGCTCAGGAAGAGTCCACTGGCTGCCGCCTTCAAACGAGCGTGGGAATATCTAAGAGTAGTCAGGAAACTCTGCTCTGAGGCATCCCACAGGGAGGGAATGGGTCACATTTCCACTAATCTGGATGAGATGGAAATAAAGACGAGTCAAATCTGATGACCGAAGTAGTGTAATGCGATCCGTTTCTTAAAATACTTTTCTGTCGTATCTTTACCATTTTTCTTTCTTTTCTCATGCTGTTTGGATCTGTTTCTAAAACTCTGAATGCCATATACTTACTTTTTCTTAGCTCTCAATATGATAGGAAAGTCAGTACTCAGGTAATCAAGTACTCAATTTAAGCTGCTGCAAGTGGTGTAGTTGGTTCCGGTGACAATGGAGACTGGGGTCAGCCAGGTTTTCATGCCATCCTTCATAAGGCACCTCTTTATATTAGCATCTTTGTAGTATTGGTGATTACTCCTGTAATACTAGTTTCCCCAGAAGAACCTCACTGTAAGCTAAGATGCTTTTTGCTGGCAGAGCCAAGCTTTTCACTTACCAGGGTGAGGGTGGGAGGGAGAGGGAATGTTCCTAAGGGCCTGGCAATAGGTCAGTCCAAAGCATCTCTGACACAAATGGACAGAATGGTTAGGAGCAAGGATCCAGTGAGAATAGCCTGTTGCAGAAATTGCAGGAAGATGAAGAATGAGGACATGAAATTACAAAAGTAAGACTCTCTCTTGAGCTTTTGTAATGGGCTTCTTACATGCCGTGTATCTCTACTGCACAAGGCGTTTTTGTACTGTGTGCTGTGTTGTTAACCCTCTGGAGGCTGTGTTTTTCTGTATTTGCTGTTATCCCATGACATTTATTAGGCAGAAAATGTTTAAGGGTACGTGGAAATGGTGTTCATAGGATAATTCAGGTTGGAAGGGTGCTCAGGAGATTTTCTAGGCCAATCTTGTATTCTAATCGGGGTCAGATGTAAGATCAGAGCAGGTTACTCAGGATTTTATCCAGATGGGTCTCAGGGGAATCCAAACAGCGTCTTTGGGCAGCTTGTCCCGTTCCATGCCTGTCCTCATGGCGACAAAGTCACTCCGACTTGGGTCCTGCATGGTTCCCTTCAGTTCGTATGTGTCACTTCTGCGGCTGCTAATGTCCTAAACAGAAATCTTTGCTCAAAGGCTTAATGTTATTCTCTGTTCTTTTTATCATTTTGTTTAGGAAACTACTCCAGACCACCAACATACACTGGCGTGCCCAACACAAGCTACAGTGGCCCAGGACCCGGCATGGGTATAAATGCCAACAGTCAGATGCATGGACAGGGGCCAAGCCAGCCTTGTAGTACCATGCCCCTGGGACGGATGCCATCAGCTGGGATGCAGAGCAGACCATTTCCTGGAAACATGAGCAGTATGACCCCCAATTCTCCTGGCATGTCTCAGCAGGGAGGCCCCGGGATGGGCCCACCCATGCCAACTGTGAACCGTAAGGCACAGGAGGCAGCTGCTGCAGTGATGCAGGCTGCTGCGAACTCCGCTCAGAGCAGGTATGCAACCAGGTGAAAGGAGCTGAAATGAGTGGCAGTGCTTTTCTTTATCATTTCTGAAGCAACGGTGCTATAGAGGTGCACGCATATGCATTTATACATGTTCTGTCTGTGCCCTTGTCTCCGCGAGATGGTGTGTGGGAAGAATATTTTCTTTAAATGCAAGGGGAAAGCATGCCGTTGGATATTTGAGTTACACTCTCAAAAAGCAGCTGTGATGACGAAGATGACAGCCACTTCCATTTTGGTTCTTGGCACTGTAGGCTTTAGGAAAACCCACAGGGTTGTAGTGACATTAGGAGTTGAAAACAAGCCCTGTACAACTTGAAACCCATAAGCTGGATATGTGTGTTTGATCTTTGGTAGAGAGAGGGCCAGCACGTCCCTGGCAGCTTGCCCCTGCCAGGGAGTAAGGAAGCTTATGAAGCTGCCCATCAAGTCTTGTGCTTACTGCCCACGTTGTGAGTGGCAGCCATGATGACAGTTCTCTTCTACGGGATGTTCTTGTTCCTAGGCAGGCATGCTGTGGGGAGCAGCTGGAGGGGAAAGGCAGAAGGAGGCATAAAATCAATGTGTAGTTATCTGGAGTTGATAACTGCCACCTATGCATCTGTAAGAGAGAATCTGCAAATTTAGGATTGTGGAGGCTGGAGCCACTGTCTGGCTTCTTGTCTCCCCTTTGGACAGCATAACTGCATACTGCCATTTGTGCGTGGATTTTGGCAAAGGCATTTTTCTGTCCATGGTTATTAAGATGACTGAATACTTACAGTGAAATCATATTTTCTGGGAAATGTTCGGATGAAGTAATTTCCACATTTCCCTGGACTGAAATAATTCCTGCTGTATTTATTATCTTTTTTTTTTTTTTATGTTAAGAGAAGTTCCATTACATTTGAGAATTACACAAAGCTGGTTCTACTGTTCTGGTAAGCGAGTTTATGTGTGTGTGAGTATCAAGCATCTTGCATTCATTTATGCATATGCATACACATGTACACATACACACATACAGGTATTTATCATTCAAGACCAGTGTTTGTGGACACGAGAGTTGCTGTGATTCCAAGACACAACGTAGAAACAAAAACAGCAACTTAATGTGTCCCTCTATCTGTTGCTTTCTTGCTTTGTGAATTTGGAAGGCAGGTGGCTTCTGGTGATAAGCAACAGCAAACTTCTAAAACAATAACAGTAAATTTAGTGCACTTCGTGTTCTTCTTCAGAGAGGCAGAACCATGCTCCTTTAAAATAGACCATGCTTCTGCAGATATTTGTGAACCAGCAGTCTCTTGCTTGTGTTGGTTGTTTTAACAGACCTGTCTGGTCAGATTTACAGAAGTCTGCTTCTGGCTGGCTGGTTAGGCTGTAAGCTGATAGGTCAGGCAAGAAGGAATAAATGGGCCATTGCTGCAGCTGCAGGGACACTTTCTTTATAATCACATAATGAAAGGTAAAGGACATATTTGTTGGTGTTTGCAGCAAGACTTGGTTTGTAATAAGTACAAGGTATTTGGTTGTGATTCAGCTTACACTTCAGGCATAGTGTGTGGTGTTTGATCAAAAACTAGATTAACTGATCACCGCTCCTATCTCTCAAACCTTCCTCCCAAGTCAGTTTTGTAGAACTGCTTTTGGATTCTAGCTTTGCCTGGGCAAAAATGCACCATTTCAGAGCCTTTTCATCACAGAACGCTCATTCCAGTGATCCAGCACCTGTAGAGGAAATGCACTCATCAAATACCTATTGCAAATACTGGCTATATATAGGGCCATTTATAAACTGCAAATTGAGCGAAACCTGTCACCCCCTCTGATGCCACAAGCACGCTGTTTTCCCCTCAGTCTCAAGTCATCTGTAGGGGAGAAAGCACGATGGCTTCTGGCTATTACTGCAAGTCCTCCTTCCCTTGTACACTGAAGGAATGTACTTGTCAGTGATTCGTATTTGTGATACCGAGCAAATCCAAAGAGGCTGTTCTTTTGTTCTGCTTTAGGCCACCATACATTAGGTCGCCTGCTTATCCCAGCCAGGCTGGGGCTGGCGGACGCCCCATGTTTTCTTCACAGCACCCCACCTATGGCAACGCTCAGGCTCCCGTGATGCACCAGCCTGGTCAGTACCAGTAGGTAGCTATATAAACTGGACTTGCTGTGCGACCTCGGCTTTTTTTTTTTTTTTTTATGTTTATGAACATGCCATCTGGCAGCTGAAGGAATATAAAAACCATGTGAAAGATACACACATACTTGCATTATAGAGGGGATTTAGTTTTTTGTTATCTTTTTGCTAACAGCACTGTCGGAGTATGGTGAAAATCCGCATGCCTCTCTCTCACAGACATTCTGCATGGCTTTTGGCATGGCTTTGCTTCCTTCATGCCTGAGAGGGAAATGAAGAAGCTCATCACCAAGAAAAAATGGGTTCCCCCCTCTCTCCCCATCCTCCCTGCAACCCAGGCATCATCTCTCTCCCCTTTTGGTGATGTTTTTGCCTCGCGGCAGGGCTGTGCAACGTCATTCTCCTGACTTGTTAATGTTTTTGTCATTATGGTCTCAGCAGTGAGCCACTCCCCCAAAGTGTGATACCTTTCTGACGTGATTTACTGCAGAAGTGATGACAGGATTTCTTAATGGGATTTTGAAGTTTTGAAATTTCTTTGAAGTTTTATTACACTGTAATTGAGCGTGAACATCTTTGAAAATTTTCAGCCAGTAGCTAAAAGGATTTTTAGGAGCATTAGGTATTCGGTCCAAAACATTGCCTGAAATATAGCTACTGTTTTTTCAACAAAGTCCTTCCAACTGTGATTTCTGTAACCATATTATAAGTTAAAGCGCAGGGAGAATGTATCTACACTGGCTGATAGCCTGTTGCTTGCTCACAACCTTGTCTAGTTTCACTTGAGATTCATGTTTCATGGACTTCCCTGCCATCAGATTACTTCATTTACTACCTCTGTAGGAAATCTATAATACCCAGATTACTGCTGCCTTCATGGTTATTAACAAGTTTTAATCACCAGTTTTCTATAGCTGCTTTTGTTTGTGTTGTATTTTTTTTTCTTTCATTAATAACATCATTCATATATGTGCACATGAAAAAGTAAAAAGCAAAACAAAAAATGAAAACAGAAGTCTACTGGTTCTTCTGTTTAAAAGGCAGAAATCAGTGAAATGGGAGAAAACTTGCACCGTACTATTTTCTGTAATTGAAAAGACATCTACTGTTATATGCCAAAATGCTTGAATAGTATCCAGCCTTTTTCTTTGTATGTCTTGAGTTGATAAGATTCAGCTGTGGAGTTCACAAACTGTTGGGTTTTCATTACCACAAAACACACCCCTCTATGTGGAATTAAGGGGAAAATGAAGTGGTTGTGTCAGAGTCATGGTTACACAGCAGTATTTCTGTACAAGTTGGTTGTGATCCCCTTCAAGGTCAACTTGTTGAATCAGTAGCCAAGTATCAATAGGGGAGAGAAATTTATCTTCAGCTGCTAATCCACAGGATTTGTCCTTTACCAACTCAGGAGTCTCATTTAGACATAGAAAGTTGGTTTGCCTCTGCTTTGCCAAGCCACATTAAGCAGCTGTGTAAAATGAATTTAAATGGCATGCATCAGAATGAAATCACTTCCACTGGGGCAGAAAATCAATGTTAGTTAACAAGGGCTGGATGATCAAGATCTAAGTGTCAGCTGGTTATACCTAGGTATCATCATCAGTGCAGACCACTACTCTTATTTAGGAAAGATGAAAATATGAAAGTAGAAGCAGTGGATGTGGAAGATAGTAGGCTTACGCCATTTGAGTTAGCCTTTGACCTCACCAGGAGATCAGCTCTATATCAAGCTTGGATTGCTTTCTACAGCTACAGAACACCTTTCCTGTAACCTAAAATCTTAAAATGTACTTAAAATCTTAAAAATCTTAAAAATCTTAAAATGCACCCAGGCCAGCATTTCCCAAATGAGATCTCACATGTCAGGCTGAAAGAAAGAGATGTCTTTCAGAGATCTCTTTGTTGGACCAGCAATATCTGTGGTTTCACACTGCCAAGGATGTTTAAGCTTGGTCTGGGTAACAGTTTACAACAGGCTACACAAAGTAACTCTCTAATACACCGTATTGTAATTCTACTTATTTTCAGGAAGACAGTGTGAAGGAACTGCAAAATTGTGTTTTCCTTTTTGTTTCTTGGTTGCAACACACCTGTTGACTGATAAGGACTGTACATTGAAGGCCTAATATATCCACTGAACTCCAAGCAAATACTTTCGCTAACTTCTGTTAGCGCTGGCCAGGACACCAGAGGCTGGTTCTGCTGTTGGAGGTCGCAACTCAGTGGAGACCTCTAAAGACAAGATGGTTTCAAAATATTAAATCTTTTAGCACACTATAATTCGTGCAACGATAGACATATTTATAGTGATATATAAATATTTATGTGTGTACAGATCTGCAACACAGTGATCCTTCAGTAAAATCAAGCATTTTAAACAAACAAGATAGCATTTTCTCTGCTAGTGGGGATGTGAAAGGCAGCAAATTTAGCCAGTGTCTTCTCAAAACTCTAGCCAGTTATGAGTTCCTCAGTTCGTGGATGCTCATCTTGAAACTTCTGGGAACTGTGTGTTCACTGTGAGCTTTTATGTTTACTGCAACAGTAAATGCGCAGTACAGACATTAGAGAATTGATTGTTAGTTTGACAACTGAAGTCAATAGACATTTTTGGAGCTACGTGCTTGTCAACATCATGTTCAGTACGTCTCTGCCAGCAGGGAGTGTCATTCTGAGTATGTCTTAACAGTTGAAGATGTGGTTGTGGTATATGGAAATAAAAAGAAAATGGTTGTGAAATAGCCATGTTGTAACATTGTTAGCAGCATGGCTTTAGGAAGACTTAATTCTGTACTAGCTGGCAGTAAAGTACACATCCAACTAGATGGGTAAGTGAGCCTTTTGCTGGTGCAACTACAGTCATCAATACCTGAACTAATTACTTTAAAATGAGTTTTGATGTGCCTACAAGAGGAGCAATCCTATCTTTGAATGCAGTGTTTTCGAACTCAGTGAATTCTATTTTAATATGCTTCTTGGGATTGCATGTTCCAATTTTGTAAATTAAAGCAATTTTTTTTAATATAGATTGAAAGAATTTAGAATTCAATTTCATTGATTTTAGAGAAGACAATTTAGACATAGTAGTTTATTAAAGAGAGGAATTGGGATCCAGCTTAGCTATTTGCAACCTCTGGCCATTTTAAATCCTGGTGATCGGGTTGCTAAATCTAAGATGGATATTTACATTATTGTTCACTGTTCCCTATGCCACCTGAGAGATGGTGTTCAGTCTCTGTAGTAATATATGGTGTTGCATTGCTTTGACATATTTTTAGGCACTTTAAAACGTGGTTCTGTCTAAACTGCTCAGCAGTTGGTTCACCATAATTTGAGCAAAGTGCATTACAAAAGGTGAGTAATCATAGACGATACATACATGTGTGTGCTTTCCATGATTCTAAAACATAAAAACTCTGAAGTTCCCATCCAGCTGTAGAGAAGTAGATTTTTTAACTTCCAGATTTTTAGTTCACTGGCAGCTTGACAAGATAAGTCCTCAGGAACACAGAGGCCTTTAGAGTCTACTACCACTAAGTAAGGCTTTGTGGAGCCACGGGGCTGGCTCTGACTTGAGTTGTTCCCCCAAATACAGGGAAAACAAGGGCTGCAGGATCATACTAGCTGATCAATCTGCCCTTCAGTCACAGAACTCAAAACTTTCTATTCTATGCTAGAATTTGGTATTAAGTGTATTAAGAGATAAGTAAAGTCTTGGGGGACACTTGACAAGAGTGGCAATCTAGTCCATTTATGCTGTTGATGATTATAGATTATATGGGTTATAGATTATATGGAGAAGGGTAGCCACAATTTAAAGGACAGAGAAAGACATGCTACGTGGGCTGCCTTTCTAGGATTACTCTCTGCATTTTGTGTAAGGACACTGGAAGGACAGATTGCCTATAGATGTTAGTTCTTGCTACTTATTTACTTGGGGAGCGGGGAGGCAAAGAGAGCGCTAGAAGAATCTAGTGCAGCAACCTGCCCACTGCCATCATCCTTACCTTTTGTGTAGATCTTTGACAAGTTCCTTCAGCTTCGGTATAAAAAGGACTCCAAGGCCAACAGCCTCAAAACTTTGGGGGGAACCCCATATGCAGAGATCCCACAACCTGAGGAAAAAATATATAGTTGCTTTTGGACTTACCCATGAGGAATGTGTGCAGTTGTATATGAATAGGTTTTACATCCATCTCTTTATAAAATGAAATCTTAAAATATTTGTTTTATCATCTTAAGCAACAGACATTTTTCCTTTCTAATGAAAAGGCATACTGTTTTGTCCATAGTTAATGGATAATTAAGCCCATAGCCATACTGGGAGCCCATGACTGGCTCCCAGTACTTTTCAGGACAGTGAGAGTACATACTACAGCCTCATCATGGTGAGCTGAAAATAATATAGATAAGTTTGTATTCAGTCCTCAAACTGATCTAAAAAAGCTGCAATGATATTAGAGGGTTTCTGTTGTACAGAGAGACAGTTAAAATTAGCGTAAATGAGATAAAAACATGTATTCTGTATGTCTTCTTTATAGCCTGTGTGTATATATATGCACACGCATGCTCACGCACATACACAGACTAACCTTCCATCAGCCTTTCTCTGCTGCTATGTATGTATAATTCATACTCCATGTCGCTGGTGCCAGCAAAGCACTTTTTCCATATTATTTTCTTCAACGGCAGGGTAATGCAGCACTGCTGATGGACTAGAAGGTACTGGTGAGGAAATATAGTAATGGACACGGTGCATTAAAATGTCAAAAGGAAAAAGATCAAGGCGAAAATTGCAAATAAATTTTTAAAAAAGAATAATATAAATAAAAAACAGAACTCTTTCAGGTGTTTAACATCCTAGATCCTGTCAATTTCTATGCAGTATTTTCCAGTCTAGCCTTTTTGATCTTGAAACTTTGAGTTTAAAATTCTAATTGTGATTTTAAAAAGCTGTAGTTATGTAGCAGGAAGACTTGAAGTGCTACAATAAAACTTCATGTCTTTAATCCCTGGAGAGGGCATGTATTTTCCATTGTTTTCCCTTTTCCTCTTAAGCTTGGAGGTGCTGTTCTCTGCTGGGAAGTGCGCTGGAGTGCAGGAAGGTTAAGTACTCATTCAAGTTTCTTTGCTTATTCAAACCAGGCTTCTTCTAGATGAAAGGCTGCCCACTGTGAAATCCCCAAAGTAAATGAGGCTAGGATAGGACTGGGAGCCATAATTGGAGCCAGCGCTGGGGTGCGTTATCTGTTGTCTTTGAAATAAGCCCCTGGCAGAAAGGCTTTCTGCCCAGTCTTTTAGTTAGCATTCATATGCAGTTACTGGGAAGGAATCACTCCTGTTCAAATTCAGCCCATTCCCAGTTCTCAAGCCTCAAGGTGTCGGGTTGTTTGCCCCCCATCCCACCCGTCCAAAGATCTCTTTAGGGATCCTGACAGATTTCATTGAAATAAGCCCTACTTTGCTTTCTGGTAGCACTGTTTGAATATCCAAGCAGTAAATCCCAGTCAGTGAAGCTTCATTTTGGCTTCCAAAATAAAATAAAATAAAAAAGGTCCCTGTATAGTGTAATTGGATGAAGCACTATTGCTTCTTGGCCTAAGTGACTGTATGGCATTGCTGTGAGCTGAGGGTAGCTCCTGCGCTTGTTCCACTTGAGGGTGGCTGCAGCAAGGGGTGGAATATTTTCTCTCTGTGCCAAGTTTGTGATTTGAAGTCCAAATATTAATGATTCCTGTAACTGTAATCTCTAGGTCCATGCTTCTTCCATCTTCACGAGAAACAGCCATTTAGATCAAGCTATATGTTTTTTATTTTCTTTTTTTGAAAGGGCACTTCCCACTTCCTTTCCTCATGTTTTGCTTTTCAAAGCAGAACCATACTTGGATTGTTTCTGCAATGTATTAGGAGGGGTGAAGCACAACTTAGCTTGTATGCATTTACTATAGCAAAGGGGGAGCTGGAAACACTCTTTTGTGATTTTTTTTTTTTTTAATGGAGATGCATTTTGTAGACCAGCTCAAAATTGCTGATAAAATTGTGTAAGGATGGGGAGAAACTTTACGTGCTGAGCCAACCAAAGCCATTTCTTGTGGGAGACTGAGAGAAATATGTTTTTATCTGGAATTTTGTTTCGCTAAAAGGTAAATCCATCATTTTGGAGCCCTGAATGTCACCATACTGCAGAGCTCATGCAGGCAACCAGTGATTTGGGGAGACGTTTTTTTCTAGTTTGGTTACTCATCAATCAAGTAGACTGCTGTATGCTGTTCATGCCATTAGAGATTAACCACAGACCTCAAGAGTCCTACTCCTTCTCTCCTTTGGAAAGTAACAATTCGTAAATTGTGAAAGTGAGAGTATGTTGGGAAGGAAGGGTGATTTTCAGAATCATGAATGAGAATTTTCAGTCATCTCAGAGATGATTCTAATTTGATTATTATTGTGTAAGGATTATTTTTGGCTTGATTTGGTTATTTAGGAGAGCTGTTGTCCTCTATAGAAGTGCTGCAGCGTAGGGCTCTGTAGTTTATTAACATTTTGCCTCTGAATCAGATGTTACATAGAAATTCTGTATTTCAAAATATGATCTTCAGGGTATTAAGAATGGAGTACTTCATTAATTATTTTTTACATAAAAGTAAAGAATACAGGAGAACTTCAGGTCAAATGCTCATTCTTTGGTTGGCAAGAAATGCTTCAGGTGAGGAAACCAGATTTTCACTTTGTTTGTCTTTTTGTCTACTAGCCAGAAGATCTGCTGGTTAAAATCACTGAACTAGTCAGAAGAGAACAGGAGAATAGCCATCTGTTTAATGGGACTTATGAAGAAAGCTAATGCCATGACTGCCATGTGTGATTTGGCACATATATTCTGCAAGTACAAGGCTGTGACTGAACAGTCTAGGGTTTTTGTGACAGAAAGTGAGAGACATAAAAAATGGTAGGCGGGTTTCAGGTTTTACAGTGGTGTTAAGGTTTTACGCTGTTTTACAATGGTGATCATTGAAAGAACGTTAAATAATTTTTAGCAATGCTACCTTGGGAAATATGAATGGGAAGAGCCCTTCACTTCAGTTTTAGGGTTCAGCTGGGGAGCATCGGTTCAAACTTGCCATGTAAGTAACTTTGTAAGAATCATATTAGACAGTTAACAGCAGTAAGGTAGGTTGTTTTATTCTTTCTTGTGTGTTTTTTTTGTTTTTTTTTAAGAGAGCCACCACTTTCACTAACACATTAATTACCTGTTGCAGTTGTCACAGTAGGTTTCAGGCATCTTCTGAGCCAAAGATGAAGAAAAGAGCCAGCTGAAACTATGTTGACATATGCACCGCACTGCTGTTGTGAAACTGTCTGGAGTGCCAAAATGCTGAGACTGATGGTAGTAGTGGTAGTAATAATATTGATAAACATGTAATAGCTCCAGGCTATTGGGCAAAGATAGGTAAGTGAAAATGTGTCTGCTGGGAAATCCCTTTGGAGAACTTCCTCTCCATGCTGCTGCACATGCACAGTTGTGTTCAGCGTGCTGTCAGCCAGATGACATTTACTATGAAAAGATACATTGAGGAGCTGGCATGAAATGATCAGGATTTTATTAGATTTTCAGCTGGTTGCCAGCACAGTGAGCTCAGTGGAGCTGAGTGGTGCTCAAAAGCAGTGCGAGAATATGACTGAGCATTGCAAGGATGAGGTGAGAGGCAGCAAGAGAATTGCATCCCAAGATGAAAGAGCAGGGAGCACGGGAGTCAAGCCTCTCGGAGGTGGTGCCACACCAGAGGAGCCTGAATCGATGAAATGCACAGTGTGTCCTTAGGTTCCTGCAGCTTTTTAGCACCACGCTTTGGTGACCTCCTAGCTATGAGTGTACTGGGAACAGACTCTTACCCACTTTCAAGTCATCATTCTGGGAGAGAGTTCATAGGGCCTTCCGACTTCTTAATAAAGCTATTTATAAACATGCACAAAAATAGAAGGTACATAGTGAGAGAGTCATATGAGTCATTCCTCACTTTGATATCAAGTCACACCAGGCTAAATCACCCTTCATGGCATTCTGATTCAGCTTTGGCTGCACCATGCGTAGAAGGCTTTTTTTAATTTTATTTTATTTTTGCTAGAAACACAGTTTCTGCATGCTTCTGCTTGCTGTACAGCATCCCTCTTTCACCCATCACACACTTGGGCTAAGAAATGCATCTCCTTTTAGTGCAGAGACATCCTATCGGAAGGGGACAGGTGCAAGCAGCTGCCTTGAGAGCTGCAGTTTAAATCCACATTGTCAGGCAGGTAGGCAGGGGTCACTAAGAGCAGAGCTTCGATGGGATTACAAGGCGTTTGACTTGGCCTGCTTTTCAGTAGTCCTGTGTTTCCTGTCACACAGCATTATATTGCATTTATCTAGCAGAGGTTGCAATGACTACAGAGGACTTTGTTCTTATACAAATAAACTCAAGTGTGGAGGTCTCGCTGCAAGTGTAAGAATGCTGTTTAATAAAGTCATTTCAGGGAATCCCTGGGGGTTTGAAGACTGGCGACCAAATGCTGCAGTCACTGTGAAATTCAGACCAAAAAGACTCTAATTAACACAGAAGGAGCTCTATAAAAAAAAAATACTACTGTATTTCACTAAATATCCTTGATGTCTTTCAGTCACACACCGTTATATCAGCAGGATCAAATGAAGTTAAGGATTTGTTTCTGCGGGCTTGTGCTGTTTTCCTCATTGTATTCAACTACTTTATTATTCTTCTGGCTGTATTTTAGACCATTACTAATCTTGGATTTCTTCCTCAGTTTTTGTTATCTGTAAAATGGGACAGAGACATTTATTCTGATTTTAACTTGCATTCAGCAGTACAAATGTTGTATAGCTGTATTGTTATTAGCATCAATATTCATGAATTACATATGCCTCTTCTGTTGCTCTTCCAGTGTTTGATGCGGTGTAACACTCTTATGTTATGTTTTATTGGGCTTTAAATAAGTATCAAGAAAGGTAGCCTGTCAGGCAGATGTTTTCACTGCAAAAATGGTTAATGTGATGATAATAGCACATAAACAAACATAAGGTTTTGCGGCTGCTTTTCTGAGGGACTAAGCATCAAATCAGTCTGATAGGAGCAACTCATTTTTTATTTTTTCTCCCTCCTTGGCTGTTTCTTAGTGAAATATAAATAATGATGATGATGCTAAAGGCAAAAATATTTGCATAATCAGAAGAAAAGGAGTATATTTAGAAAAGCTATTTCTGTTATTCTTCCAAAAAAGTATGCTATGTAATAATCTTTAGATCAGTCAGACCAAGAAACAGGCAGTTTACTTGGTCAGATTGCATGCAGTGGATTACAAGGTGATGTGCACTGTCATATAATTATGATGCTAGAAAATTATTCCCCATTTTTAGCATTGCCTTTTAGGCCTTGTCATTGTGCAGAATAGTCTGTCTTTCGTTCTGTGTACCAGGTGTCAGCAGACAGACACACACACACACACACAGAGTACAAATCTGTATGATTTTTCATTTTTGTTTCATGGTGTTTTGTCAGTGTCATGTGCATTTCAGAGCCTTGGCCTCCCTTTTCACGCATGCACACACATAAGTATAAAATTCTCTTTCTCCTTCTAACCTGAAATGGATTTCATCAAAAGCCTCATGGCAGAGCTAACACCTGTAACATCACCAGCTTTCATGGCTGCTTTTCTAAAACTTTGTTATTGCAAGTGGTGAGCTTCCCTGCTGAACAAAGGGAGGAAATGGAAATCCAGGTTAGTACATTTATAGTAGCAGCTAACGAGAGAGGAAGATACTTAGCTTTCATATGTGGTATTTTGAATTTGTTTGTTTTATTTACATGGGAATTGCCTTTAATGCCTTTTTATAGCTTTTCGAGACAGTATTCAGATTTCGTGTGTGTTGGCCTTTGGTAACAGTGATGACTCACTGATGAACTTCCAGTCAGAGCAAAGCAAGAAACATTGCTTTTTATATTCCCTTGCTCTCTTCTCCCTCCTCCAGTTCTCCCATATCCCCCAATGACAGAAACGGTGTCACTTCTCCAAGGAAGCTCATAATACAGCAAGAAGGAAAATCCATAACAAAAGAGCATATGTATCTGCATGCACATGTTTACGTGTCAGTTCTCCAGGGAGAAAGCATTTGCAGGTCTCACTCCTGAATTACTCTCATTATAATAATCCATTTGGTGTCAAAGTATGACAGATTATAAGCGCTTAAGGCTAGTCCCAGCTCAAGACAGATTTAAATAAAGTACTTCTAGTTATTGTGCAGGTCAGTGTGTTTAAATAACAACCCCCCAAATCATACTTTGACATTTAAAAGAGAGAGGAAATATTGTCGTGCTGCAGACCTGGCACAGATAAGCACAGGGCAATTTGGTCAGTACACTGTGATTTGTGAGCGCAGCCTAACACAGTCATTTTCACAGTTTGTAATCAAGTAGCCACCTTAGCAGTGTGTCAGCATTAAAAAAAAAATGTTCCTTTTAAAATGTTTACACAAATTACTCCCCGGAGATGCTACAGTGCATTCGTTGCAAAACCAATGTAGGTTAAAGATCTGGAGCGAGAATGGCAAACTTCCATGAGCTTGTGGGCCTTTTTTTTTTTTCCTTTCCCCCCCCCCCCACCAGCCAATTGCTCAGGTGGCCAGGTCACGGTAACAGGGTAATTTTTCAGGTCCAGTGCCTAGGGCTGGATAACTGAGAGAAATCACTGCCTTACGCAAGTGCTGTGAAAAGCATCAGGCAGCACAATGCAGAGGTGTCCAAATAATCCTAGGTGCAAGCTTGTGGCTGCCAGGACGTGTGTGACTCGGTGGTGGCTCTTCCCGACCTCAGCTCATTCCTGCAGGTCTCCCTGGTAGTGTCCCCTGCCGGCCCATCACGGAGGCTGGGACAAGGATGGCGAGTTCACACCAGCCGTTCCCCAACCCAGGAGCACCGCCAGCCTTGCAGAGACCGCAGCTGCACCCTTCCCACCCCACACGGCCATGGAGACAACTGTGGGCTCCACACGCCTCCAGCACCACTCCTTCCTTGTCACCTCGCTGTCCCGTGCTGCCAGCCTGGGGCCTTGCGGCCGGGCCCTTGGCTGTGCACCCGAGCAGCAGAGCTGAGGGAAGGCCCCACTCTTACAGCACCCTGCTTTTGAGGCTCCTCTGTGAATCCCTCCCATCCCTTGCGCAGACCTGGCTGAGAGGCCCCAGTTCTGTGCTTGGATGTGTTTCCATACAGAAAGTTGAGTTTTCATTTCTTGTCCTTCTGAGAAAGGTAGGTTCATAGCTAAGCTGGACCTACCTCTGGACTCCATTTTGTAGTCAGTTGCCTGTTCAAATCTGAGGAAGATGACAATAAAAACCTTCATCAGATGGCAACTCTGAGGAGACACTAAATCAGATACCAGCAGGCGTTCAACACAATGTGCTCAGTGCCACAGAGTGACTTCTGTGTGGCAGCTGGACACAACACACTTACTGGTGATTTCGGGCCCAGTTAAAGAAAGACGTCCCTATATGAGAGACACTGCTCAGCAGCTGAGGTCACTTGTGTGCTTCTTTGTACTGTCAGTGCTCTTCTTACGATTTGTTTGTTGTGCTTTTTAACGATGACCAGATCTTGCATGTCATCCCCTCTTTACAAATACGTGGACTTCTGCATTAGCTCAGAAGTCACAATTAGATCTGGTGCTACTTGTTTTGCAGAGAAAATAGATTAAGTGCAGATTAAGCTTCGGGTAGATTGCAAATGAAGGAAAACAAAAGGGCAGAACACGACCTTCTTAAAAGGGAATGTTTTGAATTTGACCATTTTTATTTTGGACCTGATAGTATACCAGACCATCAACAGCACAATGAAGATGACAGTTTAGGACCACAGGGTCATTCAGGCTGGAAGGGACCTCAGTAAGTCTCTGGTCCAACCTCTTCCTCACTGCAGGCTCACCTGAGAGCTCAGGGCTTTATCCAGTCAGGTCTTGAAAACCTCCAAGGACAGAGAGACTGCGCAACATCTCTTGGCCACCTGATCCAATGTCAGACTGTTTTCACTGGGAAAAAGGTTTACTTATATCCAGTCTAAATTTCTCATGTTTTAACTCTTGCCCATTGTCTTGTGTCCTCCCACCATACTTCACTGTAAAGAGTCCAGCTCCATCTTTTTGCTGACCTCCTCGTAGGTTCAGGAGGGTTGCTGTTAGGTGTTCCCTTCACTCCCCCAAAGCTGTCTCTGCCTCAGGCTGTACCAGCCCTGGTCCCTCAGTCCATCCAGGGCAAGTACTCCAGCTCTGACCATCTTAAGGGCCCTCTGTGAAAGTTACTCCAGTTTATCGTTCTCTCCTTTACTGGGGAGTCTGTAGCCGGACATGATACTCTAGATGCAGCCTAGTGAGTGCTGAGTAAAGGAGGAGGATCAGTTCTCTTCACCTCTGGCTGTGCTCCTGGTCACACAGCCCAGGATGTTGTTGGCCCTCTTTGCTGCCAGGGCACACTGCTGGCTCATGCTCAGCTCCCTGTCTGCCAGCACCCCCCAAGGGCCTTTTCAGCAAAGCTGCTCACCCCCGTCAAGCCCCAGCCAGCATCGCTGCAGGGGGCTCTTCCTTGTGAGGTGTACCTGTCATCATTGAATTTCATAAGGTTCCTGTCAGCCCATTCCTCCAGCCTCTCTAGGTCCCCCTGGGTGGCAGCCCTTTCCTCGAGCGTATCAACTGGCTCTGACGTTATGCAAGTGCTGTAAATTAGTAAATTCTCAACAGAGCAGCAAGAAGATCCCCCCCACCCCCTTCCCATTTTTAATCTCTTCTATTTGCAGAAAACATGGACATCTTGTAACAGTAGAGCAGAAAGAAGAAATGCGTAGGCTTAAGTATGGTGTTTAAACTGATAGCATAATCCTAAATTTGTATTAGCCAGCTGCTTTTTCTTCTAAATGGGGGAAAATATATGATCTGGGATCACAGTATTAGAGAAGTTAGAGCTGGAAAATACCTGACAGGTCATCTAGCACGTACATAATGCAGGGTTTCTCTGACCATTACATTTTCTAATGTGTTGTGTTGTCTGTGTGCAAAAGGCAAAAGGGTCAAGTACTGGGGTTTAGTTCACTCCCTTGGAGGATAGCTGCATCTCACCACGAAGACAATTTTTATTATGCTCACATAAATGTTTCTTTTCTTATTTTCTTCCTATTATTCCTAATTATCACTTGTGTTATTCCTAAGCAACCCAACCATTGGTGTTTATGTGGTAAATACTGTGAAGTCCTATAGTTAATGGGGTTTTGTTCAGCTATAGAATTCATAGCCAGTCAGTTGAATTTTTGCCATTAGATGTCACTACATGTACAGCAAACAGTTTTTAATAGACTTCATTTTTGTTTAGCCTTCCAGAAAAATGGGGGAGGGAATTGAGAGATGTAGGAGAGAGTCTGGTAGTATACTTTGAGATAACTACTTCTTAAATAGTGTATTGGATATTCCTTTACTAAAAGCAGCACAGAAGGAAACATAAGATTTTTGACTTAACTCCAACAACCAACAGATGATGCTGTGACCTTAAGCATATATAAATATGTTTAGCAGCTGCTGTGTAACATATTTATAAGTGTTTAGTGACCTGGAGGTTAATCAAAATGAGTTTGGTGATCTCAGCTCAGTTCTTAATGGACTCCACTTCATATTATAGCACTGATGCAGCACAATTTGTCACAGTTGGCAGTCTTTACTCAAAGGAGGCCCACTGTGGAGTGAGAATTAAAGGCTGAAGTAATACCTGATTATTTCTCCCTGAAGAAACTTTCCATTCTAGGCCATCATAGAGCAGAATAATATGTGGAGGAACTCTGTACTGCACACTGCACCCGATCTCAGAATAATTTAACATTTATTTTTACAGGTTGTCGCCTTTCAAAGTTGCTGAATTAGCTCATGCGTGCCCTGGTCAGTGCTGTGGTAGGGAAAGGGGGAAGAACAAAGTTCTGCAAGGGATGGTGCTGAGTCTTTTCACTTGCTGGGCCCTTTCCAGAGATTGAGAGCTGTCTGCCTTCTAAGTGTGGCATTACATGGGAGGATGAAAGGGAAAGTCATTGCCTTGCCAGATGAAATTTCAGAATTAGGTTCTGCCATTCAGGTCTTTCAGGGTATGGAAGCAATTTTTTTTAGACTTTGGTTGTTTTCTTGCTGTCCTGGCCAAAGCTAGTATATTCCTTTTATTTAATTTCCACTCTGTCTAAACTGGAAATAGTTTCCTACTTTTTGATTTAGAGCTGTTGTACAGCAGTGTGCTTTCATGAGCTACAATTGAGATTGATGTACATAGTGGGTAACATGAAATAGGTTGTACCTCAATTTGAGACAATGAACAGCCCCACAGCTTAGAAGATATACATGCTATAGGAAGTAATAGTGTTGAAATATTAGTAGGTCGAGACCAATTTCAGCTTACCTGCAAGGTACAAGTCTCCTGTGTATTTTTAAAGCAAATGAAGGACACTGGAGAGACAGATACCTGTAGAGACTTCTGTCTTTTCCAGAATTCCATCCGCACGCCATAAAAGATCCTTTCAAAATCTATTATTTCTTTTTTAGAACATAAAAATGCAATTGCACAGTTTCTTCATCTGTGCTCATATCTTTACCCAGTAATGGGAAGGAGCTCACTTACCCAGCATGGAAAGAACTTTTCAGTTCACTGCATTTGTTGAAATACAACAATTTTCAGCTAGAAAAGGGGGAGGGGTATATTAAGATACAATATTTACATAAGAAAAGCTTGCTTGTATGACTGAAATCTTTAAAAGTTGTTGCCAAATGGTACTCCTCTTCTCTTTTCCCTTTGTAATTTTCCCTTGGAGCATTGCACCACTGCATTTTAAATCTTTTCCCTCCACTACACATTACAAGCTTCATCAGGGAAATGACATTGTATGGCAGTTGTCTCCTTCATATCAAAAGAAAGCCTTTGCCTCTTTGCAAGAGTGAAGAAAAGTTTGTCTTCAGAGAGCAAAGGACAAAACTGACTTGGAAAAAGATGCTTTATTTAGATAACACGTTCTCTTTTCCTTTGAAGAAATTCACAATGTGCCAAGAAAAATTAGGCCAAATAGTGCTTTAATGGTCTTCCTCCTCTACCTCCTAAAAAAAAAAAAATCCGTTTCTACCAATTGTGTTAAGAATCTGCCTTGAGTTTGGGGAAGACAAGAAGCCATCGAAGTAATTCAGGGTTGTTGGTTTGCAGGGGGGTATCTGTTTTGTTTGAATACTGTGAAATAATGAACAGCAGAATTTATACCAAAACTGCGTCTTCCTACAATAACATGCAACTTTCGCTGCCTATTTAATAAAATTAAATTGTTCTGGTTTTCTTTGGAGGGGGAAAAATGCAGACAGGTACCAAAGCTATGGAAGGGGAAGGGGGGGAGTTGCTTCCTTTTTTATCTTACTTATTTGAAAAACAGCATAAATTCACAGGGGTACATTGAAGAAAGAGATCTGAATTTTATATTTTCCTATGTAGGCTATGAATATACAAGTAAGTATATTTGTGCATGTCTTTTTATTTAAGCATACAATTATACATATATAACTATATACTCATATAGGTATCATAAAATTGTATCATCTTTAATGATACCAAGAAAAGGTAGATAATTGTATTGTGGATGAAAAGAGTAAAAGGCTATTTTTGAAGTTGGGTGAAGCATTACATTGGGTTACTCTGCTTACTTGGGTTCGATTATTTTCTTTCATGCACCTCAGTTTCTCTATAGAGTTTGCTAAATCAATTACAGGTGTACTTACCTACTGAAGTTCTAAAAAGTATCTAAGGTTTAGTCTTCAAAAATATTTCATCTGAAATCTTCCCATTTGAAGATGTGGAGAATTGCTTCCATTTTTTGGACAAACTTAAATCTCAGTTATGATAGCATTATACAGATACATGATTAACTTTCAAAATCAAAAAGGTTTCTTGTTTAAACAGTGCATTGTATGTACATAGTTTTTTGAAAGATTGAACCTAAACAGCACACACAGCATGGGCATTTTATTCAGTGCTGCAGTCAGGTCTGTGGTCATTATAATGGCGTTTGCTAAATGACTGTGACTTTGGGCCCTAAATCAATACCGGAAACAGGAACATCTGTTGTGTTATTAACAAAAAAATCCATTTTGAAGGAGAAAAGAAGCAGGAATTTACATCTATATGATTTCATTGGGACTTTTGTGAATGCCGCTTCTGGTCCTGAAGTTACACTCAAGATAAATGTTCATGTGCAGTTATTTTTTTCTCTTGAATCCTGGGATTGGCAGTGTTTACAGGAAACAAGGTGTGTTTGATAACATCAGATAAAGAAATCTGAAAGAGATTCTATGGCACCCATTTTTCTTCTGGTCATTTCATTGCATTTTGAGCTATGGCAGGCAAAGATTTCTGTTAAATGGTCAGAACTTTCATTCACTCTGAAATTTTTATACGCCAAACCTAGGTTCTAATTTTGACTCCTGATCACGTTGCTGTCTAGGGTAAATAACATGAGCTGTATTTTTGTGCTGATAGGTTGTGACATAAAAACACCATATACGTTTCTTGAAATTTATGTTCAGTCCAATTCTGTCTCAGATATACAGTGACTAATTCAAGACTAATAGCTCCCCATGTAGGTAAAATGAACTAATTGCGTGCCTTCTCCTTAGCTATTTGCAAACAATAGGAGATGTATTCTGTGACAAACCACAGTATCTTCAGCGATGAGGTACGTAATGAGACTGTGTGTGTGTGCTTTTTCTTCTCGTAGGCAAGGCAATTTTCCTGCCATGAATCAAAGCGGTATTATGGGATCAAGCTCCCCCTACACTCAGCCGATGAACAACAGCTCTGGCTTGATGAACCCGCAGGCTCCTCCATACAGCATGGCACCTAACATGGTGAACAGTTCCACAGGTAATGGTGGGTAACGTTTCAGGAGTGGCCTTCCTCCAAAAACTTGTTTAAAGGTACCAGCCCTGAGCTGATGGCAAAGGATAGCCTTCTTCATTCGATTCACCCCTACCGGGGTAGTTTGGAGTGACTCGAAACTAGGCTGAGGTATTTGCGTTTTTTGTACAGTAACTCATGCATTTTTCATGAAGTCCTTTCACACAGCATGTAGATGAGTACAATGTTTTGAAAGTTATAGCAACACTCGGACCCAGTTTGACGTAGGTGTTGACTAGCAAGTATTATGTATATTTGTGTGCGTGTCTGCAAGAGGGGGAAAGAGAAAAATCTCATCTCTGAAGAGGCTGCTGTTGCTTTTCAGTGTCTTGCTTCCTAAGGTTGCAATTTGAGATATTTAATGTAGTGCTGTTTTTAAAAAAAGAGATGTGCACCTGCTCTGATTTGAAGATGCTGTAAGTTGGGCACTTAAAATAATTGCTCTGTTCTGAAAATATAGGCCTTATTTTCTGTGCTTCCAAAATTCATATAACCGTCTATAGGGTTTCTGATGTTATTTAAATATCAGTGTATGAAATTTAATCATAGTTTACTTCAGCAAACAAAGCATATTTAACGTAGATGTTGGATTTATCTTTCATATTGTGACTTGTGAATTCAGAATTATTTACAGATTTGTGTGCAACTTTGAAGACAGGTGAATATAATTCTGTGCAAATATGCTTCATCGTCCTTATTCAGCTTAACATCCTAACAATTATCTTCTATTCAGATGATACTTCAGTAAAGACCAGTTCTTTGATGAGGGAGGGTTCGAATGGAGTTTCAGTAACCCTAAAGTGGATCTTCCAGTCGTGGAGTTTCTGTGCATGCTTTACTGATTACATTAGCCTTTTTTGAAAATTAGTTTTTTAAAGTATTTTTGAAAGCTGGACAGGTTGTGCTAATGTGATTTGATTTCATAAGTTGGATGTGCTTCTACTTGGTTTATTTCTTTACAGATACCTTGTTGCTTAAATTGTACATTACCAAGAGCCTGTGTTACAGTATCTTCCTCTCTGCCCTGCGTAGCTTGTTCCATTCATTCATCCTTTGCCTCCTTCCCTGCCTTTCCTTCCTCTCAATTTTATATGCCTCTGCTGCTTAGGCAGAAAATGGCCATGTGAAATTCTAGTGTCTAGTTATGTCCAGAGGGCTTCTTTCCTGTGTTTAGGAGCTCCCAAGATACTTAAGGGTGTCTTATTTTTCAAGAATATGATGTTACATCTTTGTTAGCAGAAGAAACTGAGTAGAAGCTGTTAATCAGCAAGCTTTTTTTTTTTTTTTTTTAAAAAAAAAAGACCAAAAAGGCTTTTTTCAGTCTTTCTTGAAAGCCATTGGTTAGTCCAGACAGCACAGCACACTTGTACTGTCTGGATGAAGAGGGAAACGCTATTGAAAAGACCATTAGATAATAGCTTGCTTTTCCCCCACCAGAGCTGTCCCAGGTAATATTATGTTTTGTTTGTGTAGTTATGTGTTTTGTCTGGCTTGCTGAAATAAAATTACTTCTGAGCATTGAAACTGTGCTATAAATTCTGTTTTGCTATTAGCAGAAGTAATTTTTCCCCCTTTTCCTTTGGCCCCCAGAGCTGCAAAAATAACCAACAGCAAACAGATGGCAGAGTGCCTTGCCTAAGAAGATTTATGTATTCCTAAGGAATAACCAGTTTAAAGGAAGATTCACAGAGGTTTTTTTGTTCAGATAATTCAGCCATTCGTTATTTCATACAGTGGAAATCTGTTCAATGCAAGGCCATTTATCCTAGCAGTCTTTTGTATGGGGTAGTCATACTCTTTTTATTGTGTTATGCATTCTGAAATATTGGATTTTTAATAATTTAAACATTTATCAGTTTTTTTTTTTCTGCCAGTGCATTTGTGAGGTTTTCTTTTGTTCCAGTTTTATTAATTCAAAGATTACCCAATAGAAAGTAAGTATGAGATGAACCGGAGGAGTTCAGTGCACCTCTTCTCCTCTGTGTGTGAGCAGACACGCATCTAGATTACACTCTATTGCTTTACACGGCTGGCCTCCAACAGCACAGAGCATGGTGGTGCAGAGGGGAAAAAAACAGAAAATGAGGCATGGGTACACTGCTGGGGGCACATGCAGTGGGAACGCTGCCATTGCCCATATGCTGACTCGTCATTCTGCTGGGGTCAAAGAAACGAAGGGCTGAGCTTAAGACAAGTGTCAATACAGGACTTAAAATGATATTGTCTTGAGCCGGGGGAGCACTGCAGGCTCCGCTCTTGCCCATGCACTGCATTTGATGAGGTGGAGAACATGCAGATGGTGCCTGCTTACAGGCCGAAAGCGGCATTATCTGTGACACAAAGAGCAACGCTGCTGTCTGGCTCTTTTTCCCACTAGTTTAAAGCCACACCAGCCGGGAAAAACAGGGTTCAGTTAGTGCGTAGGGCCAAAAAAAGCAACTGAGTAGCTGCTGGTGGAGTCAAGTGGGAGGGTTAACATGCTGACATGCACTGAGCATGAACAACTGTTGTTTCAGTAACAGGCCAATGAAAAAATAAGGTAAGCAACATGGAGAAGTTGGTTTCTTGGTTTTCTGGGGTTTGAGAGTGCAATTACGTTGCCTGTTTTGGGGATGGAAGGTAGGTTTTGGTTTATTTGTTGTAATCAAATGCAGTCAGTTTTAGGTTTTGCTCTGTAAAACAGAGGAAGATTGCAGATGCTGTTTGGAATTTACATGGTTGCAGAACTTCAGTACAGCTGAGTATAACACTTTTTGCCACCTGTTTTTATTAGTATTTATAACTCCTCATTACCAGTTGACCTTATTTTATTATTATTATTATATTTTAATTAATATCATTATCAAAAGGAATATCATGTTGCAGTTCAGCATCCTGGTATTTCAGCAGTGACTGAAGTGGATCAAAGAACACATCACCAGCTTTTGCTGATGTAGAGCAGTTTAGGAACACAGAAATTATGAGATTAAAGCAGATGGATCCTTCTGATAGAGTATCCCAACCATACCAATACCAAAAGCTTCAAGAACAAGTGCCAGAATCCTTTCACAATTATGGAACAAACTGCCATACAGAGAAATGGTATAAACTCCACTGTCCTTTTGTTAAAGAGAGGTTCACATTCTCGTACGTAATTTATATATTTTTCCCCTCCATTTTTCAATTTTAGGCTTTAAAAATATAATAAAAGGAAACTTACAAAACCAACATCAATACAATAACAAATTCACGCTGCTAACCTTGGTAATTCTTGTGAAAATTAGCTTAAAAAGAAGTAATATGGAGTTCGTATCTCATAGATTTCCATATTGTACTTGCACAGAGAGTGGCACCCAAAACCTCTTCTACTACCCCTGGAGGTGAACCTACAGTAGAAAGGCATTCATACTGCCTGTACCTCTGTTGTACCCAAACCTTTCATTTTTCTGGGTTTTGTTATTTCAAGAAAATTTTGAAACATTGGAATACTTAAAACATGAAGCTCTAAAAAAAGTAAAGGAATTAAAAGGACACTCTTTAAAACAGATACAACGTTTACATTTTCATATATATTTTCGACTTTGTATTCATTTGGCTGAACCCCTGATAGAGAAAGCAATTATATTTATAAATGTGAAGCATTTTTTAGAAATCTAAATTGTTTTTCTCTGTTTTGTGGCTTGGTTGGTTTTCATTTTTCAGAAGAATGAAGAACTCCGTTTATTTTATTTATTTTTTTCTCTGACACATACCTTCATGTGAGCTATTCTATAATGCACATATAAACACAGTTTTCAGAGGACATCAGTAGTTGGTAGCAGGTTAAATATCGCATCACCTGCAGTCCAAACAGGCAATGACCATAATTTGGTGGTCACCGTGTGACTGTAAGTCAAGCCAGCTCTTACGGTACACGTACCTGCATCCCAAAACGCATGCACTTGTCATCCCACAGTCCAGAGGGTTGGTAGGCAGAAAGGAGGTGTGGCGCTGACATCCTTGGCCGCCTGCACACCCATTTCACAATAAGGAGCCCGAGCATCCTCGGCTGCGTTTTTACCCGCAGGGGAATGGTCAGTTATGGCAGGATGTTAGGCAATGCTGTTCTGCTGTTGTCCTGTTGTCACTGTTCTGTTGTGGTTTGTTTTTTTTTTTGTGGGTATAAAAGCAGTGGGGATTCTTTTGCCAGCTCCATATGAGTCATAAATTCTCTGCTTTTTCTTTTTTTTCCTTTTTTTATTTTTTTTGGAGGGAGAGTGCTAGGGGCAGGAGGGAGGGAGAAATGTCTTACAAAGGATGTAATATTCTGTTTTGTAGAGCGTGATTTGTTATTGCACTAGCAATAAAGAGAAAAACAATGTTTGTGTATTGCTGCTCTTACAGTATTTCATCATCTTCTGGGACTGATAGTGCAGCCTTTAGCAAAAAAGAATACTTCGCTGCAGTTTCACTCTTGTCAATATATGCCTTTGCGTACGTTAAATTCAACGTGGAATAGTTAATTCAGGACCTTGACCCATACTTGCTTTTTGAAACCATTCTAGCTCTTAAATTCTTATAATAAGCCAGAGGCTAGTACTTGAAACCTATTCACAGTATGTTACAGCACTTTTTAAGTCAAGATTTCCCTGTTATCCTCTTCTCTAAAATGTTTTATCTTTTGGTCTGTACTTCACACGCAGAATTATTAGTACCTATGTAGAAAGAGAGCGTGTCTTAATTTAGCACTTTCGTGACAATAACAGTATTTTGCTGCTCGGAAAGGGTCAAAACAATGTTCTTGCTGTACTGCTTTGCTAAAAAGTGAAGGAGTGTCTGTTTGCAAATCACTGGAGAATACGTTTGCAAGAAGTTATGAAACAGCATTTCAACAGTGGATGGAAAAGTAGCTGTGGAAACATGTTAGGTAAAAGCTATAGGGAGACCGTACAGTTTGCTAGTAAAACCCTTGCAGTTCTCCTCTTCAAAGTAGAAAGAAGTGGTGTAGATGAAGCAAATAATTTAGAACAAAAAGTGGAACAGATTTGTGAAGCCATATTAATTTTTTCATAATTGTCTCCAACTCCTGATAGTTGGAGATGAAATTATGTATGCAAGTACCACAAAACAAGAAATATGCGATACACAAAATGAATTGGTGTTTTTACATTCCCAAACCTGAATAATATAGTCAGAATATGTGGTTCATTGCAGACTAGAGTCCCTCGCCCTTTACATGAGATGTTAACTGAAACCTCGCTGGAAGAGAGATTTTATAAAGGAGCTCTGATGGAAACAGGACTACCAGGAATGGGCAGAATTATGCTATTCTTTTATAATAGAAATACAATGTGCCAGCCTAGATAACAGTGAGAGATCAACAGAGGATTTAGCCATGCAGAACTCTGGTGAAGAAGTGTCGTTGTTAACTTTACTTTGTTTGACCTCTCTAAAATAGCTTTAGAGGAGAAGGGTCATTTTTGGTTTGCTTTTAACTAAAACTAAGATGTCTTTTTAGCACTTTCACAACATGAAATGTGTTAAAATGGATTTTGTATAACAGTTTTGCATCCCAGTTTGAAACCAGACTGTGGCATACATTTGACCATTTTGCTATGTACATTTAAAAAAATCTCTAAAAGAAAAGTAACTTTTTTTAAACTGTAGAATTCAAAACTAAAATGTGTTAGGCTGCCATCCTTCACTCCATAATGGTCACAAGCTGCCCCAACTCTTCAAACAGTATAAGGGCAAAATGCATACAAATCACATGCGTAGTGGATGCTGGCTTCCCAGTATAATATTGCTTGGCTGTTTTGTTGAGGTTTCACACACATACATAAAAATAACAGCATTTTTAGCTGATCCCAATAGATTTTCTCTGCAGCTGCATCACTTGAAAAAGGCTTTTTGTTCAATTCTTGAAGTCTTAAGTATTGCAAGTAAATTTTTTTTAAGCTCAATTATGAATTATGTGTTGTGATGACTTTAAGGGCTTGATTGGGCTACAAATGTGCTTTGAAAAAACAAGAAAATGTGCCCATGAAAAACACCAGCAGTTCAAAGCTGAATATTGAGCATACAGTTGTAAACTCACATGGCACATGGCTGGGTAGGTTTTTTTGGCAGACCCATAGTCTCAACCTGCAGTGATGCTAAAGATATTAGCAAATTAGCACTGCAAAGCTTGCCAGCGTATTCGCCAGAGTCCTGCTCATGCTCTCACTGCTGTAATTAAAACTAATTATTTTCTAAAACATAGTAATACATGAATATGTGCAATAATCATTTTGTAGTGGGCAATCTGTGAAGCATTTTTAAAGCTTCTTTTCCCCCTCCTCTCTTTGGCTTGCTATGCAGTGTGCCTGCTGCCTAGTGTGAGCCAGCATTGTCATTTTGCAGAGGCACACTAGGTCTGGTAATGATCACATTCTTATTTTTTTTCCCCTTTTTTATTTTTTTTAAGCAACGATGCTTTGCTGATTCTTAAAATTTGTGAGCTTGGGATACGTATTTTTTTTCTTTCTCATTTCTTTATAGGTTATTCTAGCCTATGTTTTTCTTATCGCAGATCCTTCTTTGAAAGCAGGACATGAGGGGGAGAAAAAAGAGCGAGAGGGAGGGAAGATAATCCAGTCTTTCATAAATGCTGTGCACATGGTTTTCTGCAGGAAAAGAATCGCCTGGTGTCTTGCTGTTGTTCTTTGGTTATTTGCATTGATTCAGTGTCATGGCACCTCCTCGCATCTGCTCTGCCCAGTATTTTCTGTGTATTTATCTGAATGTTTCTTCTTGCGTCCTTCTAGAAATCCAGGAACCCAGCAGCTCTGCAGCAATAATACTACACTTAGCACTCGCATCTTCAAATATATATAAAAAAAAACCACCTTAAACTCCTCACACCCCTGGGAAGCAACTGCGTGCCATTATCAGGGAAAGACATTTGTGCGTTCATTATAGTCCCACCTCATTTTGGCAGGAGGGGAAAAGTTGACTGCTGTTTCTCAGAGCAGAGTTTGCAGCTTGTAATTCCGTAGTTAAAGCTCACAAGGCTGAGCAACTTGTCCTGAAGATAGTCGGGGCAGTTATTACCTGCTGGACACCAGTCTTAATGCAGAAGCGCAATTGGGAAATCCAGCCTTTTTCTCGGATTCAAAATTGAAAGTAAAATCTACGTCATTTTCGTCTCCGTTAGTCTGTTGCTAAAGGGAAAGTGCAGGAGTAACTGAGGTAGTCTGCTGGTCTGGTAAACTGTACTGGTAAACTGCCCTTGGGTAGCTGCAGACCACCAGCGCCATGAGAAACAAATTTTCCTTCGTAAAATGTTTTTTATCATTGTTGTATGGTGCTTGCATTCTTCCTTTGTTCTTTTTCTTTTATTTCCTCACTTTTCTTTTATTTCCTCACTTCCACTGAAGAGGTGTGCAGGTTTCCGGATGCTAGGATAAAAGGACGGAGGTGGGATAACCTCTGCCTCACGTGTGCCCACAGGCTGGCAGCAGGAAGCGTTTTTTTCCTACCGAGCCAAACACAGTCATGCTTAACTGTTTCTCCTGTTTTCGATTAGCACCTATGGGTCTTGCAGATATGATGACACCCGGTGAGTCCAAACTACCCCTTCCTCTCAAAGCAGATGGCAAAGAAGAAGGAGCCCCTCAGCCCGAGAGCAAGTCAAAGGTATTTACCACCTCCGCACGTGGTGTTGGTTCAGCCCGCAGGAGTCTGCTGTGTTGTCTCCATCTTCTGGTTTTGGCCTACCCACTTCTGTTCTCTCCTGCATGCCTTTCCATTCACGTGCAATCTCTTTGTTTGTTTCTTTTTTTTTTTTTTCCCTTCATTGTGTGGATCTGAAAGTTACTAGTTCTTACGGCATTTTAACTTGCGGGGGCAAAGCATCCCAAGCCAAAAGTTGCGTGGGGATTCGGC
This sequence comes from Cygnus olor, assembly GCF_009769625.2. Taxonomy (NCBI): domain Eukaryota; kingdom Metazoa; phylum Chordata; class Aves; order Anseriformes; family Anatidae; genus Cygnus; species Cygnus olor. The sequence continues at coordinate 65,513,844 of NC_049171.1, read as the reverse complement.
TGTGCCAGGTGGGTGGGGAAGAAGGGTCTTTGCCTGGTTTTAATCCTTGCAGCCATTTTTCTCTGCCTTCAGTTATAGCTTACTGTTTTGGCCGCCTCAGCAGCAGCAACATACTTTAATATTTTGCTTTCCTGCCTTATTTGATAAAATAAGGTGAACAGCTTGTTTTTTTTCTTTCTTTCATAAGGGGAAACCCATGCTTAGCATTCCATGTGGGCTTGAAATAAGCATGGTGGCTTAGTGACTTTAGCCAAGCATCCAGCAAACTTTCCAAATTATACTAATTAAGAATGTTGTTTTAATACTTTATATATATATATAAATATATTTATATATGTGTGTGTTTTCTGTATGTGTCTCTCTGTTTATATATATTTTATATATAAAAAATTGGTCAGTCTGTTAAACTGGATGTATTTTTTTTTGTTTTTAATAAAGTTTGCCCTGCCTTTGTCATATTATTTTTTTTTTATTCCTCTACCACAGGATAGCTACAGCTCTCAGGGTATTTCTCAGCCCCCAACCCCAGGCAACCTGCCAGTCCCTTCCCCAATGTCCCCAAGCTCTGCTAGCATCTCCTCATTTCATGGAGATGAAAGTGATAGCATTAGCAGCCCAGGCTGGCCAAAGACTCCATCAAGCCCTGTAAGTGGCTCTGTTTTTTTTGGTTTTTGTTTATTTTTTTGTAATTAATTATATTTTAATGCTTGCTTGTTTGTTTTATAAATTCCTTTTCTTCATTATTTATCCACTAAACAGTTTTCTTTCTTTATAACACTGGGTACAAATTCTGCTCTCGGACACATGACTGTAAGTTCCACTGCCTGGCTTCAGTGGGGCCTGAGCATGCTTATCCAAGGGCAAAATTTGTCCCAACAGTACTTTGAAATAAGAAAGAGTAAAATTGCGTGCATCATGCAAGTGTGCTGTCTGGTAATACAGCAGTTGTTGTGAAGAAAACATCCTGTTAATGCATCAGCTTCCAAGCATGCGGACTGTGTTGTTAAGGACAAATCCATTTCTGTTCCTGGGCCCAAACTCCTTCACACAACTGTCTTCACTCTGGTTGCTGCATTTGTCTTTGCTAGTGTTATTTGGGGGCGGGAGGGGGGAAGGGGGAAATGGGGGAAAAAAAGATACATGAAAGTTTGAATTGTAGACTTAGCACCACAAAAAAGCTGCCATGTATATTTTCAAAACATTTTATATTTTGAATTGTGTATGTGGAAATACATGTATTAGGTTCTCGGGATATGATCTAAAACAAAATTGTTTCTGATTTGCTTCTTTCAATTATTTAGAAATAACCCAGATTGTGGGTAGAATAAAACTGGTGTGTGTAAGTTCTTAGAAAACTATTTTTAGGTGAATAATGTTTAGTCATTCTCGTACAAGAAAAACCTGAGAGATGTGCATGGAACTAAAAAAATAAATGTCATATGTATATATATATATGCACATAGAACAATCTATGCACATATATAGACATGTATAGAAAAGAGAATGTTGCCTTAAGACTATATGGCCTATGGGAAGCAAATGTCTACTTGGCCATTTTTGCTTTTTGTGTTCTTTAATAGGAAAATGTATGTTGTTCTTCTATTATTTTCTTTCTGCTAAAAATAATAATGATAATAGTTTCTTTGTAGCAAAATACTGCAATATTTTTTTTGAGAAATATAAAGTGTTTTTTTTTCCAATGTTGATGTTCACTTAAAATAGCAACAATTCTTTGGTAACAATTTAGTTTTCACAAAGCGATATGTTACAGTGTATGTCTTAAAAACAGAGGAAGGCCAATTGGAGTAACAAAGGTCTACCCATCCAAAAGCCAGATGTGAATGCCCTGAGCAGAGGGGAGGCGTGGCATGAAATGCACCACCTCGATGTTTTGATGTTTATTTGGCAGCAACTTTGAGTCTCAGAAGGCAGCTGGTGTTACTTGTTCCCACAAAGTCTCATTCTTAACAGTGTTTCTAAGAGGGTGATACCAAAAATGGGGTTAGTTTTCTTTGTAAGAGTGTTTTGAGCTTGGTAGGTTTTCTGGAGGAAAGCAAAAGATCTATTGCATAGGCTGTGTGACCCATCAAGTCCTTCTGCAATGCATTCCTGAGCCCATTGCATAAACTACACAACAAATCCTAGAGCCATTGTGAACATATGTAGAGTTTTTTTCCATATAAATATGGCAAAGTTTAGTGTTGGAAAAAATGAATAGAGAAAGTTTGTGTTCTCAGTGTAAAAGCTTCTCTTCGGAATGCCCTTCTCTTCAAGTGCCGCTAGACCTTTAGCTTCAGTTAGGTTCTTGGTGCACAGGTAGGGATAAATACAGTGCTTTGGAATGATGGAAAAATGAGTGCTGTAAATTAGCTGATCTCTTTTTACCTATGAAGGCCAGTGTATTGGATAACTTCATCGACTTCAACAGCAGCCTGACATAGACTGGAAGATTGATTGCAGGCGTTTTGTTACACTTGAAAACAGGCCAAATTTGTTCATTAAATCCCAGAGCTGCTTCTTGGGCTACAACTTCTCCATTCCAGCAGAGGATAAAAGCAAGGGTGAATGGACTCGCAATATCCCTGTGATGCTACTAAGTGGATCCTCTCTTTCAGCAGTTCTATATGGAACCGAGACATAACAAAATGTAAAGAAGGAACTGTTTTGTGTTACATTGTGAGGGCTCTTAAGGTGTATAGGTAAAAGGACATTTCTGCTCTGCTAACTTTACATGTAGTGTTCATCCCTGACAGTCTGAGAATCTTCAAAATCCTTTAAAAGAGAATTTGAAAGTGGGTCTGCACTATGCAGGGTCACTCCAACACAAGGATTATGTAGCCTCACCATGCAAGGGTCTGTATTAGAGCTATACAACTTCAGTAGGGGATAGGTGTATTGAAAATAAAGTATGAGCTTAGGGAAATTTAATAGGGGAATTGGCTTTGGTATCCACATTCTTTGTTGTTGTTTTTTTAATCACCCGTTAAACATAGCCAGTCGTATCTGTAGAATGACTGGGAATTGAGGGCAGAATAGGATACAACCAAGTCAGTGAAGGTATGTGCTACAGGATTGCACCAGCATTCTTTTATCACCAAAATTATCAACAAACTTTACAAAAGAAATGTTCATGATCTGTGTTCTTCCAGCATTGCCTGGTATGCCCTCACTTGAGCTAACAATCTGTTAATGGTATCATCTTGTAATAAACCCCTATTTTCCAGGGGTTAACATTGACCTATAGGCAAATTTAGTCTTCCAGCTGAATGTGCCCATGTGGATCTGGGGTTTGTTTGTGTGTAGACTAGCTTGCACACATCTGTCATTTTTATATATTTACATTTATAAAAAATAGAGAAGAGAAAAAGATCTTTACTCTTGAGGAATAGCATTTTTCCCTCCAGTGCATTCTTCTAAAGTTAACATTTCATTTTAGAAGAAAATTGCACCCATTTTACAAAGCCTGACAACCTGAAAGCTCACACAGTAAGAAACACTTCTTACCTTCTGTAAGCTGTGAAAAGTTTTCAGATTATACTGTCATTTTAGAGCCTGCTGCCACATTGCTGAAAAGCAACATTATTTGAGACGTACAGTGGCAGAACCCAGAATGAAAAATTCTTAACTGGTCTCCATTCTGCTCTGAATCTGATTTGAAAACGAAAATCTTAGTGCGTAAAAAAAGAAAATGTAAAACTGGGAAATCTGAACATTCTTAATAGTGAACTACCATAAAAGTGAAATAGAAACTTCTTTGTTGCCTTGCATGTTAAAATAAAAGGCCATACAAAATTTGCTGTGTAAAAGCTGGAATTTCCCGCCTTGATTTGTATAGGAGTTCTGTAGCATCTTAAGTATGAGATTAAAATTAATGCTAATGCTGATGAACAGTAGAGTAACTTTGTTACTGCTGCAGTTGGTAGAGGAGTAGCATCAGTTTATTCTGCTGTTCAAGTCTGTGATCGTGTATCTGTTTTCGTTACAAAATCAAATTAGTAGCAATAGGACTTGCCTACTGCCCACTTTCCACCCACCACCAAATAAATCTTTGACAAAGCGTATTTGTTGAAAAGAGTTATACTGATTTACTTAAACACCCAAATACATAGCAAGTGATGCTTTGAGTAAAGTAGTTGCCATTACAGAGTCAGTTTGTGCTTCCATTGCATAATCAAAGTCTGCAGGACTCATGTCAGAACGCTTTCCTGCCAGCCCCTTAGAATTAGAGTTCAGCCTCGACTCTGGCACCAGTAGGATCTATAACACAACTGAATCTGACTCAAGTGAATTCAGGAGTGTGTCTTATTTCTAAGTGAAGAAGGTAGTAGCATCTGTCTGTAGGAAGGACTACTGCAAAGGAGTCACAGTGTCAGGAGACAAGGCAGAAGACTTTACAGGAGGCTATTTATTTAATTAAAATGAATATCCATTCACTGGAAAGAACAGCAATGGCTCATGGAACTGCTGGGTCACCCCCTCTTGGCTTCGTGTTTCATTTCTCCTGGCTCTCCTCCAGTATTGCCAAGTTTCAGCTGGAGAGGGATACAGAGCCTGTCATATTTTCCAGGCTAATGTGCAAGATGAATGGTGGCAATGCTTTTAAAATCCTTGGCAGTTGGATGCTACCACACCGCATCTTTCATGGTGTCAAGTGCCAGCCCTCACCAGCGCTGTGTGGGGACGAGGACAGGTGGGTGGCTCTGTAGCATCCGTGAGGTACGTCTAGGGTCTTGTTCAGAAGTGTTCGACTAGAAATAAGTTACTGTTTACTTCAAAGTAGTACTGTATCCTGTTCAAAGTAAGGGAAGGCAAAGAAGGGAAAGAGTGATTGACTAGATGATTTTGAAGTGTCTACTGCAATCAACAATCAAGATTAGGATTTTACTACGTAGATAGAAAGCGTATGTTTCCTTTCATGTGTTTGGCTCCTTTCCCAAAGCTTTATATCAATCTTTCTCTCTTGTGTTTAATTCTGAGCCACTCCATCTCCCACTGCTGAGCAAATCTTCACCTTGTGCAAGCAGGAGGGTCTTTTCCTGTAGCAACAGCCCCTCTCCGTTGTCTGACCAGAGGCACCTCAGTGCCTGGTCCATCCACGCGTGGCACAAAGCCCAGCTCACAGATGGAAAAAGAAGATATGGTGAGAAGATCTGTGTTCCAGCCCCTGTAGCAGCCTCAGTGCTTTCTGCCATCTCTAGATTGAGAAGAAAAGGACATCAGGATAGCATGAGCTTTTGTTAGCTGTAAAGCTGGAACAGCAGCAACAGAAGGGCTTCACTCCTGCACTTCTGCCACACATTATTCTGCTCTTTCCACCTCTTTCAGTTTTCTTGTGGTTCAGCTCTGATTGCTCTGAATCCTGTTTTTCCCTGGGTCATAATACACAAAGAGTATTGCCACCAATCTTCTTGTACTGTAGGCACTCTTCATCTTCTTTCTGTTAACCAGCAGTGGTGTGGACAGACAGTAAAACATTACCATTTATGACTCTAAATTGAGTACTACTCCCTAGTGTATTAGACTGCCATAATTTATGCTTTAGGATATTCTTGTGCATTTCCTGTTCTGGTGGAACACTTTCGGGTTTTCTAGCCCCTCTTTGGGTAGAAAGGCAGTGTTCGTTTCATTTGTTTTTAGGATTAAGATAAGTTGAATGGGACAAGTTTGTTTTATTTTTGCCCAAATTACTGCTTGCAAAGCACTTTAAGATAAGTGGACATGAAGGACTATGTGAGAACTACCTGTTATTAAAATGAAATGAGGCAACACATCAGAAACTTGCCTTCTGGGATCCAAAGTTCAGATCGGTGAAAGAAACATGAAAATGGGGAGTTTGGGCCCTTTTAATTAAAAAGCTGAATTTTCAGTATATGGACAGAATGTACTGTTTGTGCCTGAACTAGTAGCCTTCATTCCTGACTGTTGTGTGATAGCTTTAGTTTGTTTGACATCTTCTCTTTTTCAATGTTGTGAGTTTCTTACTTTCTTTTCCCTCCCCCTCCCACCCTTCCCCCAACTTTTTTTTTTTCTTTTTGCAATTCAGAAATCAAGTTCCTCTACCACAACTGGAGAGAAGATCACAAAAGTCTATGAACTAGGAAACGAACCAGAGCGCAAGATGTGGGTAGACCGGTACCTCACATTCATGGAGGAGAGGGGCACACCTGTGGCCAGTCTGCCTGCTGTGGGCAAGAAGCCCTTGGACCTGTTCAGGCTGTATGTCTGTGTCAAAGAGATTGGAGGTTTAGCACAGGTGAGAATTGCTTAAAAGCCAACCTTTTGAAGAGGCAATACACAATTTTCTAGAATGTTTCTTGCTGGTTACACAACTTCATTTTCAGCTCTGACAATAGAGTTGATGTAGAGTTTCAACATATTCATGCTTTTATATTTGTCTGGACTTCATATTTGGCTGCATAATTGCTCTAAAATTCTACAGTTTGAATCAAAATTGATCAAGTCTGTAGACAGATGAAGCTCTTACCTGTTCAGGGTAATCCAGTAATACTGCTAAGAAAAGAGAAGAGAAAAAGACCGTTGTATCAGAGTCACATGTAGAAAACAGATGATAGAGCTGAAAGGAATTCAGCTGAAAGAAAAAGGAGATTTTGAAATCCATCCTTCCCAGATAGGTATGCTGCCTCTGGGACAAATCAGTTCATTTCTCCAGAGAACTGGCAGAGAGATTCTTGAAAACAGTCCTTCTTCCCAAATCTTTCATCTCCAATTGTCTCTATACAGTACAATTGTGTTTTAAGCAGAGACTGTGCTCTCCTTGTGTTCGGAAAACACTTAGAGGATATTTCAGTTTGCCTTACAAACATAATCATTACAAAGAAAAGGTGATTTACTTAATTGAGAGGGAGGAAAAGGAAAGTAGGAAGAGCTGTAAATAAAAAAGTGCAATGTTAGAATACAGAATATACAATTTTCTCTGGCCTTGTTCTTCTGCTGAGCTTATTTGCTATGCCACAGATGGGAGAAGCTTTCGTTTGTATTCTCACCAGTTAACTGGAACTTTGCAAAGGGGTATATGGAAATGATTTATGTAAGGTTCTATGTGACTGACCACCACAGAGCAAAACTAAATGTTTTTTGACTAGCACCATCAAAAGGGAAAGCAGGAGTAAATGGTCAGCATTTGCAGACTTACCTTGTGTGTTTGATATTAGCTGATGATTTCCTGATGCTTACTAAACATACTTTGCATCTACAGGATCAGTCTGGCTAGATGCTAGAAGCTACAGTGAAATGCTGAGACCCATAATTTCTGTGGATTTAAAAATGTCTGTGATGTCCAATGCTTTGTAGGACTAGGTCTTAAAGACAGGTGTATAGATAAATATCTGTGTAGTATTTAATGGTATATATATGTATATATAATTTTACACTAATTATAAAATACTAAGTCAAAAATATGGCAAATCAAATTAGATCCTCAGAAAGAGAGCACATCTTAATGATTTATCTGGTTAGTTCAGGAAGGAAACTTCCAACATCAATTAATACCATTTTTACTGCTGTTTTTAATGGTACACTTCACAACATAGGACTTGACTACTGAATTAGATCATTGGCCCTTCAAGTCCAGAAATGCTAGCTATTGCTGTTACTAGAGGAAGACAGAGAAATCTAATACAGTTCACCTTGCCAGTTGTTAAATGCTATATATGGGTAAGAGATGGTATCCTGACATTTTTAGTGATCAGCTCATGCCCCCCAGCATCATAAAGATTTGATTACTTTTAGCTCAGAAACTTTATTACAGGTAAATCGTATCATGCAGCTGCTCTGCCTCGTACAGCAAGATTGCGCCCGTAGCCTGACTCGGTATCAAAAATAAAGCAAGGGGGACACATGGGATGTTCTAGAGAACCGTTAATGTTTGCTTATCACATGGAAATGTATTTTATTTTGAGACACTCAGTGTTAATTTGCAATGATAGACGTTATGCATTGCCAAAGAATAGATGCTGTTCGCTTAGCCTGATTTTTGAAGGATCTGGAGTTACAAATTTGTGTGCTTCAGTACTGATAAGAATTGACATTGAAAGTAAAGGCTTCTGTTTTTGCTGGTATGCCCACATGAATGATCACCATGTTTATCTGTTCGGGCCTACTGAGAGGCAAAGTGCTTTGCTTGATGAGATTTATTTAAATGCATCTGAGTGATGTTCTTCTAAAAAGTTGTTGCTCCAGCTGCTACGCTCCACATCTCCTGATTCTGCCTAGAAAGTGACAGGGAACGTGGCTGAGCAGCAGCAGTACATGTTCTCTGAATACGTGCAGCTGATGGGGTCCCAACATGAACAGACCAGCTGCTGGCAGTCTTCTTTTAAATGCCAGTACAGTGGGCATTTAGGCATGAATGTTCCTGTTTGCATTATACGTGTTCATTACGTACCACTTAGCTGTAAGTCAGTGGGCACAAAGGGCTGTGTAACTGGATTTCAAGCCTCAGCAGGGGCAGTTTATGAAAATCTCTTCTCCTTTAACTCCTGAGTTCTTGCAGGATCTACCAGAGAAATAAAAACACTTCACACAGCCATGCCAATCTGCCTACTATTAATGCCATCCCCAAAATATCTTCACTGACTGGCAGCAATTATGATGTTATTAAACTCAGAGAGAAATGTAAGAAATAGTTCTTTTGCTGGCACAAAGGCACAAGAACAGTGTGGCTAATGATAACCTTTGTAGCTAGAAAAGTTACACTGCAATCATAAAATCTCAGGCCTCAGGGCAAGTACAAGGCCTCAGGGCAAGTACCGTGGCATGCAAGAATCAGGATTCTTCCCCAGCATCAGCCCAGATGCTCAGATGTTCATAGCCCATTTATTTCAGTGCTGTCTCCCCTCCTTGGATCATACCTAGCCATTGCACAACTGCCTGAATGAACTTTGGGGCATCAGGTGTTACAGCAAAATACTCTCTGCTACGACTGGTACAGCTGAGTGAGCCAGTGGCGTCATCCGGGATGACAAATGAACTGAGCTGTTATTGCAGATCAGCTGTGTTTGAAGAACTCAGGAACAGATTCTTCGGATATTCTCAGCCGTGCACTGTAAACAAGACTCACAGTGGAGCTGTGCAGTCAGCAATGTAATACAGGGTATTGCTGGGCTAGCCCTGCATGTTTGAAGTCTGCCTTAATTAGTCAAGGGGCCTTACTTCACTCTGCCTCTCGTCTAGCAAAAGGATCATTGATCTGTCCCTGCAAGATGCCCTTAAGTCAAAGGACTCAAACCAGGAATTATAGGCTAAACTGTCTGACAGCTGGTGGCTAGTTTGGAGAAAAAAAAATATTTTTCATATCAGTGCTCAAACACTTAAATTGCACAATAGCACTGTTATTGCTTTTTAAATTAGTTTTTAGAAGCTGCTTTTTAATTAGAATGGGGTGGGTGTGGGTGGGTGTCAGAGTAAGAGTGAGTGTGCATTTGCTTGGAGATAAATTGCTAACTGAAGAGCACAGGCCCTGGAAGAGTGCAAGGCATTTAAAAGATGCACCATGCAGAAGACTCTCAACAAGCAAAGCTTTTTATGTAGCTATCAGCAGGTTCCTTAATGGTTTTATAACTGTAAATGCTGTCTATGCATTACTTCATGTGGGAGTAATGAGCATTAGTTAGAAGAGGAAAATAAATAAAAAAAAAAGTAAACCAAGGCATTAAGTACTTTTTTTTCTTCTTTTGTCTCCTGACTTTTAAACAAGCCAGTCTGCTGCAAACCAATGATTCTGCCATTTCTTGTGCTAGGTTAATAAAAACAAGAAGTGGCGTGAGCTGGCAACAACATTGAACGTTGGCACTTCGAGCAGTGCAGCCAGCTCCCTGAAAAAACAATACATTCAGTACCTGTTTGCCTTCGAGTGCAAGATCGAGCGAGGGGAGGAGCCCCCTCCAGAAGTCTTCAGCACTGGAGATACCAAGAAACAACCTAAGATTCAGCCGCCATCTCCTGGTAAGTAGAAAAAACTGCAGCCTCTTACACAACCATTTTTAAATGCGCAAGATATTCACTAGGTTGCAGTTTTTATATTTAGAAGCATGTCTTGCTAATATTAGACAAACTGTGAGGATAAATATGTTGTTGGCATCTTGTTTTCCAACTTGAACCAGCTCCTGAGTTGAGTCAGATTTAACTCTGAAGAGCCATCCACGGTTATGTATCTAGTCTTTGCTCAAGATGCGTGTACCAACATACGCCTGAAATTCAAAGAGTTACGTTGTTCCAGTAAAAATGATAGCATTCTGCAAGGCCGTGCTGGTGCTGTAAGACATGAGGCAGCCAGCACCAGGAGGAGTTTCCATTTATCTAAAGATGAGGTCCCCTTGCCTGCACCTTCACTGCTGTGACTCCGAAGCTGCATTTTCAGCATGGCTGTTGCTCGGTAGAACTTCAGTTGGAGGCAGGATGGCAGATGCTGGGCTAATGAGTGGATCTCAGATGGTTGCTCTGATGTGGCTCGTGTTGAATGTGTGACAGATGGAGGGAGCTGAGAGTATGGTGTATCCCCACGGCCAGACATTGTAGTCTGGAGGCACGCTCTCTATTCTGTTGTTGTTAATCCTGTATGTCAGATAAGTTGTTAGCATCACCATTTTTATCTTCTCTGAAAAATCAGAACATGAATTGATTAATTTGGGCCGATCTTTTTGCGTGTACAGTGTAGTTTCTTTCTAAATTAATTTAACTTGAGACTTGCAAGATTTGATAGTCATGATTGATATTCAACACAGGAAAATTCTTTAGTAGTGACATTTTAAGTATATAGGAAAAGGTGTAGTAAGTATTAGTCTGTTAAGTTGACTTCTGAAAAATTTTCCTTTGATTTGCTGGTTATTAGACTTATCTGAGCAACAAAATAATTTTGCTAATACCTAGCTTCACATTTACTGTTAGGTAGACTGCCTTCTGTTATTGCCAAGAGAAGATAATTCTGGAATGTTTATAGCAGTTCCCTATGTTAGAAGGCAGTATTGGAAAAGTATTTAATAACTTAATTTCTGTTATTTCAGTTCACTGGCTGAAAATGGGAGGTGGAGAGTGGGGGACCCAGCAAGCTCTCGAGGTATTTTGCTGGCTGTATCGCCCCAGTTTGATAATTCCTATTGTGGATACCAGAAAATTTGCAAAAACCTTTATCATCATATAATACAGTTCTGGCCTTTACAAGATCATTTCATATGATAGTGCTTTGTCACTACAGAAGAAGATAAAAGCAATAAGGCTTAAATCTTTTTCAGCGTGACGTATTTGGTGTAAGGATCTGGGGGAGCATTAGTTAAACACTCCTAGATACATCTCTTCATGTAATACTTTAAATAGTTCTACTTCCTCGTTAATACCTACAGTTATCAGGTACCCCAATGTTGATTATTTAATATAGAAGATAACTAGATGACTTCGCAAGGCAATTTTAGAATGTGGAGAAAAACACATAATACAAGAAGTGAAGCCTATAGTCCAAATGTTTATCAGTCTGAAATGAGCATAGCATGCCCAGAGTGTGCCCCACTGCAAAAATTAAAAGATGTTGCGTTTGCCTCTCATTCCCAAGAAGGCTGGTAAGGGGAGTGAAACTGTTTAGACTTGCTAAGGAGCATCAAGAGGAAATTAATCTCTTTCTAAAACTAAGAAGCACTACTAAAAACGAAAGGGTATTGTGCTGTGCTGTCTCCTCCCTTGCCGTCCCCCTCCAACACTGCGCTCAGCAGTTTGTTCGGGGACAATTCCCGTGAATCGGCTGAACTTTGAGATGAAGAATCCTGATTTAAATACGTAGACCAGAAACAAAGGAACAGAAATACCGCACGTACCATTTTTACAGCGTCCTTTTGTATCATGATGCCACAGATTAAAATGATAAAGTCCGAGTTTAAATTTATCATAACATTCAAGGAAGCCTCCTATGAGGAGAACTGAAACTATTTTTCTAAAATAAAAACACAGCAGGACATAGAGACTAGAAGAGGGGGAAGCAAGCAAAGATCTCAAGGTTTGTTTTGTTGGCTAGAAAAGAACTTGTGTCACTGAATGGACTGCACTTCTGTACGCAGAAAGGCTTTCCCAGTGTGTATCAGCTTTAGTACATGAAATCCCGCTGAGGTATAGATGCTGCAGAGAGTACAAGCCTGTTCTTTTTAATAGTCAGCTTTTTTTCTCGCTCCCTTTTCTTTGGTTTATACCCACATTAACATTTTAACTGCACAAAAGAAGTAGAGTTGTGGATGTACTTTAGATAATCTGTTACTCTTTGGCATTCAGAGGGAACAGGAGCCCGGTACAACATGGAACAGTAGCCTGGTAAGGTCCTCCTTTTAACCATTAGCCTCTGTTGTGCAGTTAGCTCAGTGTAGGCAGAGCCACTTTAAAGCAGAAACCATTTGCAAAGAACTAGTTGGCAGCATTAGTGCTTTGGGTAATTTGATAAAAAAGCAGGGGGACTTGTCTCAGAGAGGGGGTGTTGTATTTTGTCTGTGAGAGACAGTGCAAAAAGCATAGCAAGCAGAGCCCAGCAGAAGAAGAACCTGCTCAGGAAAAGGATGTGATGTGCGAGTCAAATCCAGGGGACTGCGATACAGTAGTGTGGGTTCATTTCCTTGTAGCACTGTATTTGGGATTTCCCATCACTTTTGTTTTTTACATCACTAACTGTAATAAGATAAATGATATGTAAAGGAGTGAATAGTTTAGTGCTGTGTACAGTGCAATTCAGAATAGTGTCAGCAATTATATAAAGTTGAAAAAGGGAATCAGAGTAGCCAGTTTGCACTGTAGAAAAGGTATTAATGATAGGATTAGCTGCCTACTTTAATAAACATTCTGGCTTCATAGTACTGTTGGATCCTCTTCTGTTCTTTCAGAAAACTGCCAGGCAGAGGTGGGGGCCCGAAGGTGTTGGAGTGTGTCTTGCACTGCTCTGAGGCTGTGCAAGCTGGAGATGTGCTTGTGGTAGGCTGAGACCTTGATATCACACCTTGGGTCTGTCTGGGTCAGGTTGTACCACCAGCAGAGAAGGCCAGCAGCAGATGCCTAATGCCAGGCTAGCTATTAGAGGACCCCTGCTGGCCCTGTGTCCTGATTGTTGGGTCTGTGCCAAGGTCCATGCCAACTGTTGAGTGTTATTTTGCTGTGTAGGCATTCCTTTATGGAGAGAAAGGCACCGTAGGTCTTCGTAAGCATCCTTCTAGGGCTCCAGTACTTTCCAGAAGTGGGTACAAAGACAAAATGTTCTTCCCATCATGTGCATTCGATAGTTTTGACCCAAACACGCACAGATCACGTGGCAAGTCCTAAACTGAAAATAATTCCCAGTAACCATTCCGCTAGGCACTAATGGGTGGAAGAGAAGAAGAAGCCGGCCAAACACCGGCATGGAGGCGATGCTTCCCGTCGCTGTGCCGTGGCACTGTGAATTCATAGCCACAGCGTGCGGTTAGGCGTGCGTGGCTCTCAGGCACGCGGTGTGAGGGGGTTACCCCACATGGAGCGAGTGGGGTGGGCACCATGGCACCGTCAGCTTGCTCCCGAGGAGCAGGGCTGCCTCTCGGCCGGCCTGGAAAGCAGCTCCGGAGGGAGAGAGGCAGGGAGCGCCCGCAGCGAGCTCCCCGTGTTTCCCTGGCAGCAGAGAAGCAGGACCTGGGGAGGGGGACGGTGGCAGGTGGCTGACCGACCTGCTGTTATTAGCAGGCAGGTGATGTCACGGAGCGTGCCACCAGGCCAGCCAGGGAATCCCCACGGAAGATGGATGGGCGAGGGGTCGGAGGACATGGGGGCAGGCAGAGGTGCCCCCACGCCTGTGCCCGCGCCCGCCAGGGGGGCCCTGCCGCAGCCAGCGGCCCCCAGCCCGGCCAAACTGGGGCACGGGGTTCATGCTGTGTGAATTATCTTCCCAGCGTGGCGGCTGGCTGCTCGCTCTGAAGTACGCGAATGTGCTTAACCTTCAGTAACCTTTCCATTGTTTACTTTAGAGTATACATTTGTAGCTTCTGGCAAAAGGTAGGGATATCCTAGAGAGCACGTCAGGCCTCCTATTAATGGCGTTTCAAGAGGTTGAATTCTTTTTTTTTTCCTCCTTTTTTTTTTCTTTTTTCCTGGAGGGAAAAAATTGCTGGCAAGAGAAATCTTTTTTATATATTTATTTTTTTAACTGCATATTTCTGGTAAATAAAGGGTCTTTCCTGAAAGCAGCCCATGCTGCCATTCAGGCTTTGCAAGGAAAAAGCCATGGCAGTACTGCAATTCCATGCTGCTGGGAATAACACGGGCCGTTGAGTGAACTGTGGGAAGGGTTTGTAGGACTTCACTTCTCACTAACAGAAATGCTCCTTTTATTTCTTTTTGGATGGATTTTAAATTCCTAAAAGCATACTCTTACAGATCTGCTATGACACTTAAGAGAGAAGCATTACTTAGACACAGACGTGAGATGAAGAATTCATTAGCTATGTATACACAGTTTTTTTTTCCTGGACATCCACAAGTCAGCTGCAGTCATGTACACAGAGATTACCTATTCTAAAAGAACATTAGTGTTTGTCTTTCTTATTCATTCTTTGTTTAGTACTGAAGCTTATAAAGCACTTTAAAATATAGGGCTTCTGTTTCAGGATGTCCACGATCAAAACGAAACAGCTAGCATAATAAAATACCTGCAAGAATAGATGTAAAGAATTCAGAGAATAGATTAACAAATGTAAAATTTAAGGTGAAACATGAAAAAAGGAATCTGGCAATTTCTTACAAAGAAGAAGGTTGTTTCCATATCCTTGAGAACTAGAAAACATTGCTAATAGCATTGTGTGTGGAATGTATGAGTATGTGTGAGGGAACATAAGTAATCTGCATTTAGTGTGTGCACATGCTATATCCAAAAACTGGTCAAAGTATATTGTTTTGTTGCAAAGTCTAGTGCTCAAATGTTAAGAAATGCCAAAAGTGAGATATAATCATTGTAACCTTAATTATGTTTCCTTGTGCATCTACAGTTCAATACACTCTTAATCATGCGGTCACATAGATATTTTTTCTGTGAAATGTCTGTGTCATTCAGTGCACAAAATAAACAAATGTTCAACAAATGAGAAGCTATTCAGTATTTTGTGTTACCCTCACCTTTCAGTACTTGTGCCACAGTTTTCAGACAGCCTCAGAGAATTATAACTTTACTCCATGTTTTTTTTCTCTTGGTCTTCATTATAACTGTATTTGAGGGCTTTAAAAGCATCGATCAACCTTTGCAGTACCCATCTGAGAGGAAAAGGAGTATGATTCCTGTTCTACAGATGAAGAGATGGGCCACCAAAAAAGTTTCGTCATGAGTATCAGCTCATTCTGGGTGCCAGTTTTCTAAGTTTTGCCATGTATTGCCCTTTATATGATCTCACCTGTTGCCCTATTGTGTTCTGCATGGCCACAAATCAGCATCTCTAAAGAGACGCTCTGAGGAAAGGACCACACATCTAAGAACCTCTTGTGAAAAAAATAATTTCACTCATATGCCCAGTATTGCACGTGAATTTTTTACAGGAGCAAGAAAAAAAAATAGCTTGAGGGGAAGATCCATCTGGATAACTTCCTTGTGATTGTCTGAAGCATGGTAAAGGTACTTAAGTAACTGAAAATCACATCCTACAAGAAAGAGTTCCGTTACTTAAAGAATGTAGGTCATACCCACTCTTGGGCTCTTCTTGTTAGCTGATGACCTGATCCAGAGGTTGAAGCAGTTGCAGGCCCTAGTCTGTAGAAGTGTGCCTTACCCAGCAGGGACCTAGAGCAAAACACATTAACAAAGCAATACCAGAAACTTGGCACTTCTTGTAATAGTATTTGCCTTCCATTTTTCAGATATTTATAAACAGTCGTTTAGAAGGGGTTCAGGGTCAGGGCAAATAACTATAACTACCACCCAGCAGATAGAAATTTAACTTGCAGGTTCTCTGTTGGACATCTTCTTTCTGTTTTTAAATCTTTCCTTGTAGAAGAGGTTTCTAAAAACCACGTTACTCCTAATAAAGATACTATGTATTCAAGCAGCCCATAAATAGTGAAAGAATATTTTGCTTGTTTTATTTGGGTTTACTTTAGATACAAATTAAGGTTTTGCTCAGGTAGAATAGGGAAGAACTTAACTGCTGCATAAGAGCCAATCGTAAGAGAAATGTGCAGGGTGAAGCAATATCATATTTTACAGCAAGTATATGGATAAACCAAGATGTTTGCTTACACAGTTCTAATATGACAAGATGGTGTGTGACAACTCAGAAATGCCTTCAAGCTTTTTAGAAGTAATCTAGAACTGTGTTTAAAGCACAATAGGCCTTGAAATACAAAAGGGCGGGAGAATGATCCTGTCTTACTCAGGGGTCATATATACGAAGGGTTCATTTTACGTGAACATGATGATTTTCTTTATTATTTCATGGATTTGTTTCGTTATAGCACTAAAGCCTTCAGTCAACTGTAGCCTGAATTGTTGCAAATGTTGTTGTTACTGTACTAATGCAATCAGAGAGCTTTTCTTGAACTTTTTTTTGAACGTCATTTCTATGTGAGCATAATCCAAACATGCCTTAGAAAGTTGAGGACAGGAACAACATGGTCTACAAAATGTGCATTTTACATATGCACTTGCTACTGAGACTGATTTCCAGATAGTGGAACATGTGTTACAGATATAAATGAAACACATAAAAAGGGTGTTCTTCAGTTAAAAACAAGCTCTGCCTGTCAAGATGATGAGTGTTCTAGGAGTCTGAGTCAATTATAAACTACTCTCTCTTTCACATGCAGAAGAAAAGCCCATACTGCTTCTTCCAATTTTTCCTCTAACAGTAATTTATAAAGTTTTGTTAATTGGCTGTTGAACGTAGATAGTCAGGTACTATAAAATGCTTACATGACAGTTCATAAGAAAAAAAAAAAAGAAAAAAAAAAAGACCTTTCAAGCCAAAGCCATGTCTTTCTAAGTCTATTAGGTTTGTGATTTTTTCTGTTTGAAGATTGCATCCATAGACTTGACCCTACAACTTCTCGGGACGAATTCCTGCTACGAGCACCAAACAAGCAGACAAGGCCAGTCTGATCCAAGGTTTAGACACTGTTAATGATACCCTTCTACTGCCTTCTATATCAGAAAAATACTACATCAAATGTTGGGGGGTAATCCTCTCAGCATTCATATAAAAAGAGTAATTTCAAGTGTGTACTTTAAAAGACTGGTCTGAACATGTTTTATCATTAGCTTATGTGATATATTCATTTAATGCTCTTGTTACTGTTGGAATAGAACATTCTATGCTTTTCTCCACTCGTTGTCATATCAGGGATATAGCTATTTACCATGGTTGAGGAGGACAGTAGTGCAGGTACGCTACTACTCTCTGAGACCTCAATGTAAAAGTTTTCGCAGACGAAATAGGTGGCTTTGCAGAACTGACCTGGTCTTGTTACACATGCTCTACAGTGATCCTAGCTACATTTTGTTAAGTTGTACTTTACTATTTATACAATTTTAGTAGGAATGTGTGCCATAGCTCCTGTTCATATTCTACTTCCAGTGGTTGCTTTCTTCTTATCCCAGATTGTCTTCTGCATTTCTTGAATACAATCTTTTGCCACGCTGTCTCAAAACTCACATAGAGTTGCAGTGTGCCACTAACCATTTGCCATGTTTCACCTCAGAAATGTCTGCCTTCTAGTAGTAAATGAAATTATGTTCTTCTATTAATACAGCAGTTTAAATTTGTAGGAAAAGCTTCTGGCTGAAATTTGCCGTATAAATGTCTGTGTTGTGGTAGTGATTATATAAAGAAGCTGTGCCGAAGAACAACCTTTCATTTACTCCGTTGTAAACTATAGACAATTAACTCTGTATCTCTGACCTCTGTTTTAAATGATCCTTCATCTAGATGATTTCTATTCATGTTGCTTCAGGCATCAGATTTAATTCATGGTTCTAGGAAAGATGATGGCTATTATTGCACAGCATATCCTGATCTCAGAGGATCTGTGGAAGTTATAAAGTATTGAGATGCATGGTATAAGCAGGCTCATGGGGGAAAGAACTAGCTTCTCTCACTGATGATTATTATTTCCACAGTAATTTGGCTTCTACCTTTTAATATTTCCTTTTTCTTTCATCTCCCAGCTAATTCTGGTTCCTTGCAAGGTCCACAGACTCCACAGTCTACTGGTAGTAATTCCATGACAGAAGTGCCAGGCGATTTGAAGCCCCCAACACCAGCATCAACACCTCATGGACAGATGACACCTATGCAGGGTGGCAGGTATGAGAAGGGCTTTGCTTCATTTTCTCTTACGCTGTAGTTATACAAAAGTTTAAGCCAGTCTTTCCTTTTCCCAACTGCTCAGGCACTCGTTTGATTCTGTGCTGAACCAGTCCAGCCTTAGAAGTGGCAGAAAATCATCTCTCTTTGGAGGGGAAATTGGGAAAGAGAGGAAGGAGTAGGAGCTGCTTTAGCTTTCTAAGCACCAGAGAAGGATCAAACAAGCACCATTGCAAAGGAGAGAATGTGAATATGTCAAGAGTGGGAAGGAATGTGGAACCCAGCAGCACTGGCTTAGAACCACAGCCTTGCTTCTTGGGTATACAGGTCTGGACCTGTATAGCCAATCAAAAAAGTATTACATTAACAGTGAGGTAGCAGAGGATTCAGCTGGATGGACCGAGATTTATTTCAGTTCTCTGTCCTACAAGTCACACAGGCCAGCTTGATCTGAAGTCTTCTCTCCATTCAAAAAGAATTGTTAGCCCATGGACGTCCAGCAAAAAAAAAGTTCTTGATGACTTCAGCAGGAACATACCTGAGCTTTGAACTATTTACAAGATCATTCAGAACTTAACATACTTAGATTCTTTTTTCTTCATCTCCAATAGCTCAGAACAGATAACCAGAACTTTCTTAGTCGTCTGTAATTCAGACTGAGTTTTCTTCCATTGTGAAAAATATTTTCTTTTGCATTAAGAATAAATTTGGTAGTTAATAGTGAAAATTCATTTTCCAAGCCAAATTTGTAAGGGCTTTAGAATAAAGCTAGCTGCAGCCATAAAAGTTAGTGCCTCTCCATAACAGGAAATGGTATTTGGGAGGTAAATCAAATGTAGCTGTTTAGTCTTTAGTAGGAGAGCAAGGGAATAGTAAATTGGTAACCTTGCAATCATTACCTTTCAATTGGTAAATTTGAAACTGATCAACAGTCATTCTGTTTTGACACAGCATGTAATTAACCTGTGCTTGTGAGGACAACAGCTTAATGAAAATTCAGAAAAGTTTAGACTTCTACATGACTAATAGGAATATGCACAGTTGAATTAGATGAAAAACACTGATCTTTAATGTAAGTAGCCAGATAAGCATGGGGGAAAAAATGGGTAGATTTTTTAATGATGGTGAAAGTTGTTTTCATCTTCCTCAGGTGTATCCTGCACTGTTGAAGATAGCGTCATGGACTAGGCATATTATAGTCCAGTCTGTTTTCACAGTTCTTACAAATATATGATGATGTTAATGCCTCCTTCTTCTCCTCTGCTAGAAACAGTGCAGTTAGTGTGCACGATCCCTTTTCTGATGTAAGTGATTCAGCATTCCCGAAGCGAAACTCCATGACGCCAAATGCACCATACCAGCAGGGAATAAACATGCCAGATATGATGGGAAGGATGCCATATGAGCCGAATAAAGATCCTTTCGGTGGAATGAGAAAAGGTATTTTCTTTGTGGGAGTTTAAGTGTTCTTACATCGGTTTAATCAGGATATTCTAGTCATCAGAATGAGCTGCACACTTTGCTGATTCTAACACTGGTAAAATGGGATGCTTATAGCAAAAAGAGAGATGCAGTGCAATTCTGTTTCATTCTGCTCTGATCATATTTTCCCCTCTCAGAGTCATATTGTGTATTTTAGAGGAACTTAAACTGTTTCCTAAAACTGTTTCCAGGAACACATTTCAGGAATGACGGCATAAATTCCTAGGGTAAGATTTTATGCAATGCAGTATGCTTCTTGAAGGTGGTTAGCTACTCTGCAAATCGGATCCTGGACTTCAGTGTTAGAATATGAAACTCTGAAGCAGCAGGCCTGGGTGTAGTAGGGCTGAACTGGGAGTTCACTGTGTGGAACGGAGCAAGTCTCCTTATGTTGTCTGTCTGTTTACATATTTTTCAGAATAGGAAAGCTAATTTTTTTCTCACTTAGACAACCCTTGAAAAAAGGTGGTAAACATGCTCAAAGGTTGTTCATTTTTAGAAAGCCAAAACTAAAATTAATGTCAAATCTGACTCTTATCCTTTTGGGCACTTAACCTACAGGTGTTTTTGCAGATACTATAAAATGTGCTTAAAATGAATCAGTCTTGTATACCTTGTATATAGGAAAGTGGGAGGAAGGAACACAAGTAGGGCTCACAATGGCTGCAAATAGAGTAAATAGAGGAGGTGAAATTAAGAAGTGGAAACAGAAAGAGAGCAAAGGGGAGACATAGGAAGAAAAGGTCCATAAATCAAGCGAAGGATACGGAATGGAATGGAATGGAATGGAATGGAATGGAATGGTTGAAAGGGACATACAAAGATTGAGTCCAACTGCCTGATATGTGATGAACTGGAGAGATAAGTTAAAATAGATAGTTAGCCTGATGTGATCTTTTAAACCTTTCCTTTAAATCCTTTTGCCTGGACTGCAGAGACTAGCACAATGTGGTTGGAGTCAGGGGAAGGTCTTCTCTGTCTTGGATTCATTTTAGTTGTTATATCCATCTGAGATTAAGTGGGCTTATTCCTTCAGTAAGCAAGTTCTGATATATGTAGGTATATAAGTGCTTTATGAGAAAAAGAAGAACCTAATCCCTACAGCTTTGTAATTCAAACTATGAGACTTGCTTTCATCTGTTTGTAGGGTTCATGTTTGCGTTCATATTTAGCATTGTTTGGGGTGAAAAGAGCAAGAGCAAGTTCATCTTCAGCTATAAAGACCACAGGGAAGAAGCTGCCTTGGTGCCTGTTGAGTTCAGTTCGATATGATGAGATTACTTTCTTCGTTTGCAGCTCCTATATAATATTATAACCATCATCTTGGTAGTGGTGCTGCTTCATGTGTTTTGATCAGGCCCTGGAGAGCTTGTCAGACACCAGCTAATTCTCCTTGGCAGTGTTAGGGATCTGAACATTATTTTAAAATATATCATTTAATAAAAAGATATCTTCAAACATCCAGAATAATATATTTAATTTCCTTTACTGTTTCAGTGCCTGGAAGCAATGAGCCTTTCATGACCCCTGGACAAATGCCCAACAGTGGAATACAGGATATGTATAACCAGAGTCCATCTGGAGCGATGTCCAACATGAGCATGAGCCAGCGACAGCAGTTCTCTTATGGAAGTGGCTATGATAGGAGGTGAGTTAATCTTCAGGAGAAAGGAAAGCACATTAGTGAAAACAATCATCTCCCCTTCTCATTTTCCCATCTCACCTTGCAGAGAACATAGCGGCCTATATTTCTTACAGCATCTTACTAAATCACTGGGAGTTAAACCGTTGGTAGTGACAGTGTCTAGCTGTTTACAGAAATTAATAAAGAGGAATTGTTACACTTCAGAATTCACTCGAGCTGCAGCAGATCAGCAAATGGGTGTGTTTGACAGCTGCCTTCAGCTGGCTGCTGTGCTGGGCTGTGATGCTGTAAATTAGCACTTGAGTTAGTCTTCTTGCCATGTTTTCACGTAAACAGTTGTTGGTGGGCTTTTTTTGAAAAACAAAACGCACAGCCTAACTGTGTTTGGTTTGCGGTCTGTTAGTGGATTGTCTTTGGAAATTCTGGAGTCTGCTGTCTGAGCTGTAGGGGCACTGGTCTTTCAGTGTGTCCATCAGGACCCTCGTAAGTTTGCCTTTCAGTGAAGTAAGCAAGAATAAATTTGGTTCTCTTTCGTTTATGCTGGGAAGGCCTTTGGAAAAAATAATAATAAAGAAAAAAAACAGTAAAATCACTGATGAATGAGCATTGTTACATAGCAAGCAGAGAGGTTTGAGACTGTTTGGATTTTATTAAGCATTCCAGTAGGTTTTGCAGCTCTGGCTATACTCCCACTTATACTCTCATTAGATTGTGTACTTTAGCTTCCTTTTTTGTTTCCTGGTGGTAGCCAAAGTGATGCAGAGTTGGACTTTTAAGTGTAACAGTGAAGTTGAGTTTTCACTCATAGTTTGAAGTAGTAAGTGTGTAGACTAACACAACTGTCATGTTCAACAGGTCATATTGCTGGGGAGTCAGTGAGATTAAAGTTTCCAGCGGAAGGTGATAAGTCCAGCAAATGTTTTCTTTAAGGGGTGTGTTTTGTTTTCTTGGCAATTTTGGAGAATAAGTGCTTTTTACAGAATGAGGTTTCCTTTGTCATTTTTTAGGTCGGATCATGGGCTGGGTCCTGAAGGCAGTATGGGACCACCTGGTCAAAGCAACATGGTGCCTTCAAACAGTGACCCAAGCATGTACTCTCCTAATCGTTACCCTGGCCAGCAAAGGTGAACACTGATTTCTCTGTTTGTAATATCTGCAATAACCAGCTAATGAGTGCTAGCAGCCTCTGTGGGAGCACATAGAATATGCGGCCTCTTGGTGTTGCTTATGCTTTGTCTGTTCTTATTTAGGCTTTTACCGTTGGTTCAGTTTCTTGGGGGTACAGAGGCTTGGGAGAATCAGTTGGCTTTGTGTAGCTATAGCATCATAGACGTTAGAAAAGGAGTATACATACTGCCTTGTGCATCTCCCTGCCAACACTGAACTGAACATATATTATAGCCCCAAGTTCTCCAGTGCAGCATTAAATGACACCAATTCTGAAGCTTCCACAGCTTCATTTGGATTGTGGTTATCCTGTGGCTAACAAAACTAACATTTAGAAAATGTTTCCTTATGTATATAATGTACATGTACCTTTGCGCATTTTTATCGTGTAGCACATAAAATCTTTGACAAGTGTAGACAGTTCCTATCAGGTATATTGTTCTTTTAACTGTCACTAGGTATTTTCTCTCCATCCACATGATAATTTTAGGAAATACTAAACAGCTATTGCTTTCACTCCGGTCAACGCACAAAAACTGTGAATTTTCTATGCTTTTGGAAAAGCCATGTCCCATGAGATCTTTTAATGTGTCAGGTTCCCCAGTCTTCTTTGTTTCTCTGACTCTCCGTGATATATTACTTCCATAATTATACTCAAATGGTAGCTATGTTCTTACTGGTAATGTGCAGAGTGGAATTACTGACATACTGGTCTGCAATACAGTGTTAATTTTTCAGTCTAAATACTTTCCAAGCACTTCATTTCAGCAAATTAAATTTCATTCAGATGTGCTAAAAATACTGCAGTTGCACTGCAGTGCCCCTCAGAGGTCATAAAGGGCCACAGGTAAGTTTCCAAGTGCAGCTCAATTCTGCCTCCTATGTGTATGCTTCATTTATGTAGCTTTAGTTAAAAATTAAATGAATCTTAGCAAAATCATAAAAGTACTGTTTTCACTCAGTGATAATGTGTTCAAATGTTACATATTGTAATATAATAATATTTGTACTAACTTTCTGTCACTATGGTCCAACTAAAATCACAATTTAGAATCACAGAATTTCACTTTAAATCAGCAGTTAGGTATTGATTATATACATAACCTACATACCTATATGTTAATTACATTCTTAATCCAGAAAATAGTCTTCATGGAGATCTACTCTTTAAACACAAGCATCTTGACTCGCAACGTCTGAGCTATACATCAAGTACTTGTCCTGCTACAGCTGGTTCCCAGTGTCACTGTAGCTACCTGTCTTACCTCTTTGCTGACCATACTCTGTTTCCGTTCCTGACAGCTACCCCTAAATCTGTCTGCTGCATCTTCATTGCTTCTCCTTCCTTCTATCTGCTTTACCTCCTTCCTTTGACTGCCAGCTCCAGCAGAGCTTACTACACTAGGCTCTGGACCATTCCACACTGTACCTTCACTGTGTTTCCAAAGGGCAAATATCTTCAACGTGCGAGATCATCAGAGCAATTTCCTTTTCCTGCTGGCTTGGAAATTCCATCAGCTCTAAGTGTTGATTTGAATGCTTCATTTTAGGCATGAACCATACGGGCAGCAGTATCCAGGACAAGGACCTCCCTCAGGACAGCCACCATATGGAGGACATCAACCTGGAATGTATCCACAGCAGCAGGTAGGAAAAGGGGAAACAGCTATATTCATAATATTTGTTTAATAAATGTCACCCCAAAGTTCTGTATACACTCAAAACATTGTTTATAGAATGTATGTCTTTTGGCACAAAGGAGCACTGTAGTTCTGGTCAGAATCACAGCCCATATGGATAAGCAGTGTATATGCAGCTATAGGAGAATATGTTCATAACACTGAAAGAGCATAAATTTTAACAGATGTTCTGTGGCTTTGGATGTGTGTCAAGTGAATGTCCCAAGTTAATAACCAGCAGACTGGGAAAGTATAACTCATAGGCTAGTAAAGTGATGCTGCCTCACTTTCAGAAACAAATAGGAAAGCTGCTTGACTGGCAGATTGAAGGGCCTCAAATTATGTCATGCAGCCAAGTGAACCCAACAGAAAACCGGAACAGAGTAAATCATGCAGTACTCGCAATTATTTTGAATGCTGCGCTGGGTCATGTGCATTACCTATCTTTAATATATATCAGATGGTATATTCCCTCTGTGTTCTCTAGTAATATGTTACCAATACATAAGAGGTGTTATTAGTGTTAAAAATAACCTAAACAGTTTGCACATTTCAGTCTCTCTGTGTAAGATCTTTGAAAATACAAGTGATACTAAAATTTAAGGTTTTTGTAAGATGCATCATTAGTACCTTGTGGGTGAAATCCCTTCTTGTAAGTCAATAGCAAAACTACACTGACTTCAACAAGGTCAGAGTTTCATCTTGCATGTTATAAGTTCCAGTTATACAGTAATCGAAATTAGCTTCCAAAGTAGAAAACATTTCCTTATAATACAATATCAGAATGTAAGCTTGTTTTCAGACAATTCCAAATAGTCCTTTTCAGTTTGGGATAGAGTTTTACTAGGAAATTTAGGAAAGAAAAAAGAAAAAGGAGCTCTTAGGCTACATTGTACCAAAAAGGTTTAAAATGTTCAGTTTCTTACCTATCTCTTTGGTTCAAACATCTCTAAAATAGCACAATCAAAAAAGTGATGTGTTGTTCTTTACAATGAGCATATACTAGCAGTCGAGATGATTTAATGGGGAAATTGCAAAGATGCATAACAGAAGTTTGTGATATTCCATGCTAACATAGGTAGGTTATATATTAACTACATGTTCATTTAAGCAAGAAGGCAGCTTAAATTTGTGTGTATGTATATATATATATTTGGTCCTGTCCCTAGTGCTGTTTATGTGCTTTGTGTAATGTCTCTTGAATGCAAAATGCATTCATTTAAGCGTGAATGCAAAAAAGCATTGAAGAATGAAGGGCAAGAATCCTGGCCTTGGCCCCTCCCAGAGGGGGCTCCCACTCCCGGAGGATTCCCCCCTTCCACTTAGCTAGGGATCAGGTTGCCCCTTCCTTATTCTATTTCCTAAGTTTCACTCTGTAGCATTCAAGAAGAATGTGAAAAATGGCCCTTTCAAAGCCTTATCTACAGCCTGAAGGCTGGGGAATGAGTAGGAAGGAGGTGCTTGGAGCATGAACCCCTGGGGCTAATGAAGCACTTTGAGCCAGTTTTTTCAATTCTTGTATGAATGCTCGGAGCCTGAGAGTTATTACACAGCAGGTGACCGGTGTTGGTGTCTTTTTGTCTGTTGCAAGATCTCACAATTCCACTTTCCCAGTGGAGAGAGGCACATTGTGTAGCCCCGGTCACCCCGCTGAACCTTTACACGGGAGGGGGAATTGAGGTGCATCACTGCCCTCAGCACTGGTTACCTTTAGGCATAAAGCAGTATGTACTTGCCACTGTGGTTGCCACTACATAGACAAGAGCACTGAACATCTTTTATAAAGGCACGTGCTTCATTCCCAAGTGTCTGCTTTAAGCATTCTGAATCACTGGTAAAACAAACACTTTCTCAGATGTGGCAACTACCAAGTCAGTTCTCAATGTATGAATTGGCCCAAAGTGTGGAATTTGCCACAGCAAGTAGCTTATGTAAGGCTGAAAAGGCTATTCTCAAATAGCCAGACAGCTCTATAGCAAGTTTAAAAAAAAAAAATACTTTCAAGCAATGTAGCAGTTGCATTTTTATGTGCACCAAAGCACCAAAGTTGGAAGATGAGTTTATGAATCCCAGAGCTGTTTTAACTGACCCATATTGAATACATACTGAATTTTATCTATATGTAGATATAGATACCAGGGGAGCCATAACTTTGAATTTAACATAGATCATATATTCAAAAATTGCCCGTTTAATTCAAATGCTGCATTCGGTGTGGTTTGAACTGTGCAACAAATTCCCAAAGGATTCAAGGACCCCCCAAAACTTTACCACTCTCCCCTCAAATTGCAACATCTTTTTTTTTTGTCCTGCTGTCTTAAATACAGACAAACTTGTATGATTTAAAAACAACTCGGCTCCCCCCACAGTGTAACAGCTTACCTCACACAACATTCCCCAGTTGAGAGGGTGAGAAACAAAGATGGAATAAACCATGGGTGGCAGCTGTTAGTTACATTGCTTCATTCATCACTGATCAGCAGTGTAAGAACCTGCATAAACTAGGGTAGAATGTTTGGATGTGACCGGTTTTTAAAATAATCTCACATTTAATTAAAAGTGCTTAGGATGATTTGGGAAGGAGGGCTGCTTGCCCAAGCAGGACCGTGTTCCCAGGAATTATGCAGAGTAACAAATGAAGGAGAATGTTTTCTCCTAATAGTACAGATATTGTGTGTAGTTTATGCTCTATCATAATCCAATGTTTCAACCTTACATGCTTGTGGCATATCCTGTTATTTTAAGAGTTCATTCAGTGCTTGTCCTTTGAAAAGATTAATTGAGTGGTTTTGATTTTTTTTGAAATTTGTCTTCTTAGCAGACTAAGCATAAAAAAGAGTGAAAATATCTTAGTTGGTGAGGACTGCTGCCTTTCTATGCATGTCTTAAATGGCCAATGGAATTTTATCTGACAGATAGGAAAGGAAGGGGAAAGGGGGAAAACAAGAGCAAGCATAAGAAAATTCAGCCCAAGGATAAGTTTCCTGTCAATATTAAGTTATAAATGCAGTACAACAGAGGCTTAAAAAGAAAGCCCTCGATCAAGCCTAACTATAGCACTGTGTGCCTGACTGGAATCAGCATGATCCTTCCGGAACGAGGAGCCTTCAGCTTTTTAAATGAGCTTCCAGACGATCTATTTGATTTTGTACGGAGTAAAAGTGACAAATCTTTCATTTTATTATTTTTTTTCAGAACTATAAGCGACACATGGATGGCATGTATGGGCCCCCAGCCAAGCGCCATGAAGGGGATATGTATAACATGCAGTATGGCAACCAGCAACAGGAAATGTATAACCAGTACAGCAATGCTTACACTGGGCCTGACAGGAGGCCCATGCAGGGACAGTATCCGTATCCATATAACAGGGAGAGGATGCAGGGCCCAGGGCAAATGCAGCAGCATGGAATACCTCCCCAGATGATTGGTGGCCACATGCAGTCGTCATCCTCCAGCGAAGGTCCTCAGCAGAACATGTGGCCAACACGAAACGATATGCCTTACCCTTACCAGAATAGGCAAGGTCCAGGAGGCCCTGCACAGGCCCCGCCGTATCCAGGGATGAATCGCACTGATGATATGATGGTACCTGACCAGAGGATAAACCACGAGAGTCAGTGGCCTTCTCATGTCAACCAACGTCAGCCTTCTTATATGTCATCCTCAGCCTCCATGCAGCCTATCACTAGACCTCCTCAGTCATCCTACCAGACGCCACCCTCTATGCCAAATCACATCTCTAGAGCTCCAAGTCCAGCATCCTTCCAGCGCTCTTTGGAAAACCGTATGTCTCCAAGCAAGTCTCCTTTCCTACCCTCCATGAAGATGCAAAAGGTTATACCCACAGTTCCGGTGTCACAGGTCACAGGACCTCCACCCCAACCACCACCAATTAGGCGAGAAATTACCTTCCCCCCAGGCTCTGTAGAAGCATCGCAACCAGTCTTAAAACCAAGACGAAAGATTACCTCAAAAGATATTGGTAAGCATCAAAACAAAAGCCAAATACCGAAACAGGTTGGGAAAAAGGGACTTTGATCTTTATTTTATTTTACATTTTAAGACTATTTTGGCAAACAGCTAACTTTGGTAACTATTATGTGATAATGTTCAATAAAAATGTAATAATACATGCATCAGGAGGATGATACTTAAAACTCGCCCCAGCAAATTTGACCTGAAAGGAAATCAGTTTTTAATATGGAGACGTGAGGTGTCAAAAAAAGCATATTTATATTAAAAATGAAGTTTGTCTCAGACTTCCAAAGGTTATGTGTTGAAAGTTCCATAGGCATGTCTGTTAAATCACCAGTGCAACATTTCTACATTCTTGTCCCATGGAAGCTCACAACAGAGCTAATGCTGTTCTGTTGCGTACTTACAGTGTCTACCTTCCTTGAGTGGCCCATTTTTTCATTCCATATTATTTGTCTTTTTTTTTTCTCCCCATATTCTTTCCCAAGTATCTACTTATCTTGAATTCCTGTTACATTTCGCACATTCAAGTTCTCATACTTCAAATTCCCATACTCCTGACAGAGTATTCTACTTGTGTTTATGGATTGTTTGCTTTGGTCAACTTCTCAAAAGTTTGTAAGATGATTTCATCTTCAGCAAAGTAGGAAGAATGGCCCTGTTAAGGTATTCTCCGGAATTAAGTCTAAGCAGCAGTTATAGAAAAACAGAATGAAGCTAAGTGGTGAAACCAGGGTTTTAAACAAGCAGTGTTTCGGTAACTATGTTTCATTTGTATTTTGCATCTTCAGAATGTCACAGCTTGTTCTTTCAAAACTCATTAACAGTCTGCGAGAATGCACTAATACTGTTTTATTTTTATCCTTTCTTTCTCCAGTAACTCCTGAGGCCTGGAGAGTGATGATGTCTCTTAAATCTGGTCTTTTGGCTGAAAGTACCTGGGCGCTAGACACTATTAATATTCTTCTGTATGATGACAGCACTGTCGCTACTTTCAACCTCTCTCAGGTAGGTGGGAAAGCAAAATACCTTTCAGCCTTCCAAGGAAAGCAAGCGCCAATACGATACATATAAAAAGCTGAAGTCTCTTAAAATTGATCATAATTAACATAAAACAGAATATTGCAAAAATTCCATTTGTGATTATTGGTAACAGTGAGCAACAAAACATGCTTGAGGGTGGAATAGGGGAAATAAGCTTAAAAGGGACGGTATCTCTTGTAGAAAGGGACACATAGGAATGTAAGAATTTTATCACTGGCAGAAGACTAATGTGTAAATTCACATTTGTTGTAGCTCAAGGACAATCCCAGAAAACAGCAGTCCTGTGTTTCCAAAAAAAGGCATTGCAGAACAATGTTAAATCTACTTGAGACTGCCTTTCAGTCACTATTGTCTGACTCAGTAGTCCCGTACTAGGCTGTAAGATTTTCTTAATCACATATTTTTTGTTTCATTTCTTCTTCCAGTAAATTAAGTTTT
This sequence comes from Cygnus olor, assembly GCF_009769625.2. NCBI lineage: Eukaryota > Metazoa > Chordata > Aves > Anseriformes > Anatidae > Cygnus > Cygnus olor. The sequence continues at coordinate 65,484,118 of NC_049171.1, read as the reverse complement.
TACAGAAATTTCAGATTTATAAGATGATTTTAAGTCTAAAACCCACTGTTTGTCCACAGGACACAAGTAACATGCAATTTAACAGTGTATGCTTTTGCCTCACTACCTCCCAGCATTTTTCAGCCCTGCTCTACCCATTGGCCTGTTAGGTGGCGGTAATAGAGGGTATGCTGGTAATGCACATAATCTAAAATTTGTACAAATTAAATATTCAGTTTCTCTGCTCCATTCACTCCTTGGTTACTAATAGTGTAACTCATCATTTTTTAAATATAATGACCTTTTTTTTTTTTTTCAAATACAGACACAGATGGTACATTTCATCCCACCTAACTTTAGAACAAGGGATATCTATAGCATGATTCATCTCATCCTAAAGGAGAGATCTAAAATAGGTCAGATGAATCATACCCTAGAAATGGCCTCTAAAAGATCATGGACTATAAAAGGAATCTAGACAATTAGGTTAGGTGTGTAACTGTTGCAGGTGTTTGGAGTTAAGCGAGGTGAATCTCATCGGAATTCTCTCTGTTAGAGATTGTATTAATGCACCTTGTGCAAATTACACAGAATACCAGATTATTTTAGATTTTGGGGGGGTTACTTTTGCCTCAAACACAATTTCCAATGGCAGTCAGGACTCTTTATGATGACTGATAATCCCTGCAGTTCATAAGGATTTGTTTGTTCTTAATTCTTCGGGGGTTTTGGCAGTGGTTAGAGAATTCAGAATGGACAAAAGGATACATTTTGCTGAACACCTATTAGTCTACAATTAAAACAACATTTAGAAGGCAGACAATCAGGCTGAATATATCATAACAGTAAAGAATTTTTAATAATAAAGCCACTGAGGATAATTAGTACCAAGTCCAACTACTGCCTTTCCATGAGAAAATGATTACAAGTTAATAAAGAGGATTAAAGCTAAATGAAAATTGTTTCTGAAGGATGACTTACAGCACCAGGCTCCAATAACAATTTTAAAATACTGCCAGGCAAAAAGAGAACCATTCCAGTAGAGGTGGGATGTTAATCTAGGATGTTAGTTCCTTGAGCCCGAACTGCAGATTCCTACAGAGCAGTTGGTTTTAGAGGCTGAGAGGCAAAGAAGAATTGTCGACTTTAGGATTCGAATAAAAGTACAATTCAGAAAAGCAAAGTTTGTCTGAAACTTCAGTACTCTGAACAGACAATAAAGAATACTAGGCACTTCCCAGGGGACAGAACAGCTAGGCTAGGTGTCTACTGCAGCTTAAAGGAGGCGTATTGTACTTCTCATAGCTGTTACAGTTTAAGCAATTGGAGCCATGATAGTCTGACATTATATACTGATGGGACAGAAACTAAAAGAATTTCCTTTGATTAACTTCTGCCATACAGGGCCTAGCCACAAGTCCACAGCAGGAGGAGGAGAATATTCACAGATGTATGCTTTGGTGCTCCTAGTAAAATTCCATGCTGACAAAAATATTTATCTGTTTTTTGTTTGTTTGTTTGTTTTTCTTCTCCCCTTAGTTGTCTGGATTTCTAGAGCTTTTAGTAGAATATTTTAGAAAATGCCTGATTGACATTTTTGGAATCCTTATGGAATATGAAGTGGGAGATCCAGGTCACAAAGCACTTGATCAGAAAGCAGCCAAGAAAGATGATAGCCAGTCCTTGGCAGAGGATACTGGAAAAGAGGAGAACGATGAATGTATTGACTATTTTGATGAAGAGGAGGAGGAGGGGGATGATGAAAAGGTAGAAGAAGAAAAAAGCATTGTTTTTTCCACTCCTGGTGCCATTGCTGATCCAAGCGAGAGGCCAAAACAAGCCAGTAAATTTGACAAGCTGCCAATAAAGATTGTAAAGAAAAATAATCTATTTGTTGTTGACCGATCTGACAAACTTGGACGCGTTCAGGAATTTGATAGTGGACTTCTCCACTGGCAGCTTGGTGGTGGTGACACAACTGAGCATATCCAGACTCACTTTGAAAGCAAGATGGAGATTCCTCCACGCAGGAAAGCCCCTCCTCCCTTGAACTCTCCAAGCAAAAAGAAGGACCTCGAGGGGAAAGGTGAATCTGAGGAACAGCAAGAAAAAAGTATAACAGCAACCATTGACGATGTCCTCTCAGCCCGGCCAGGAGCATTGCCTGAAGACTCAAACTCTGGTTCCCAAACAGAGAGCAGTAAATTTCCCTTTGGGATCCATCAAGCCAAAAGCCACCGGAATATTAAACTGCTAGAGGATGAGCCAAGGAGCCGGGATGAGACTCCTCTATGCACCATAACTCACTGGCAAGACTCCTTGGCCAAACGCTGCATCTGTGTGTCAAATATCGTCCGTAGCTTGTCTTTTGTGCCTGGCAATGACACCGAAATGTCCAAACATCCAGGCTTGGTGCTGATCCTGGGAAAGTTGATCCTTCTTCACCATGAGCATCCAGAAAGAAAGCGAGCGCCGCAGACTTACGAGAAAGAGGAAGAGGAGGACAAAGGGGTGGCCTGCAGCAAGGATGAGTGGTGGTGGGACTGCCTCGAGGTCTTAAGGGATAATACATTGGTCACGTTAGCCAACATTTCTGGGCAGCTAGACTTGTCTGCTTACACAGAAAGCATCTGTTTGCCAATTTTGGATGGCTTGCTGCACTGGATGGTGTGCCCATCTGCGGAGGCACAGGATCCTTTTCCAACCGTGGGGCCCAACTCAGTTCTTTCGCCTCAGAGACTTGTGCTGGAGACCCTGTGTAAGCTCAGTATCCAGGACAATAATGTGGACCTTATCTTGGCCACCCCCCCATTCAGTCGTCAGGAGAAACTCTACGCTACTTTAGTTAGGTACGTTGGGGATCGCAAAAACCCGGTCTGCCGAGAAATGTCCATGGCGCTCTTATCGAACCTTGCCCAGGGGGACACATTAGCAGCAAGGGCAATAGCTGTGCAGAAGGGAAGCATCGGAAACTTGATAAGCTTCCTGGAGGATGGGGTCACCATGGCCCAGTACCAGCAGAGCCAGCATAACCTCATGCACATGCAGCCTCCGCCTCTGGAGCCACCTAGCGTAGACATGATGTGCAGGGCAGCCAAGGCCTTGCTGGCCATGGCTAGAGTGGACGAGAACCGCTCAGAGTTCCTTTTGCACGAGGGTCGTTTGCTGGATATCTCAATATCTGCTGTCCTGAACTCTCTGGTTGCATCTGTCATCTGTGATGTACTTTTTCAGATTGGGCAGTTATGACATAAGTGAGAAGCCAAGCATGTGTGAGTGGAGATTAGAGGGTCACATATAACTGGCTGTTTTCTGTTCTTGTTTATCCAATGTAGGAAGAAGGAAAAAAAAGAATCTTTGCTCCTCTGCCCCATTCACTATTTACCAATTGGGAATTAAAGAAATTATTAATTTGAACAGTTATGAAATTAATATTTGCTGTCTATGTGTATAAGTACATCTTTTTATTTTATTTTTTTTAACCAAAGTTGCTGTCTAGTACATTCAAAGGTCACACTTTTTTTTTTTTCCATAGATATCCTTTTCAATGTTCTTTTCCATGTTTGTATTGCATATTTTTTGGGAAGCGAACTAGTGACTTTTTAAAAAAAATGTTATGGCAAACCATTGTATGATGGAAAAAAATCTCACCACTTTGAAACGAAAAGGTGAAAATAACCAACATACCAAGTTCCTGTGTGTTTTATTTTTTCAAATAAGGAAAAAATAAAAAAAACTTGTATACCATCACCCAAAGCTCTGTGCAATAGAAGATTCTAGTGATGTAGGTGTAGGGGATCAAGGAGGGTGTCAGTCAGTAGTCAAAATACAAAACGATATGGGTTTCTCCTCAGGAGAAATGGTTACATTAGGCTAGGAGCAAAACAAAACAAAAAATTCAAGTTAAAAGATTTTTAAACAAAACCTGATGATAAACATCAATTGCTTCCTCACCAGAACTGTCTTGTCTACATCTGTTCTTTTTTTTTTTTTTTGACCTTCCACAATGACAGTTCTTCACGATTCCTTTAATCATTTTTTAAAATATTTTTTTATTGCCTAAGGGCCGTGATGTATATAGAAGTTGTACATTAAACATACCCTCATTTTTTTTTTTTAGTACAAAGTTTTTAGTTTCTTTTTCATGATGTGGTACCTACAAAGTGATAGTAGAATTATTTTTTCTTTCATTTGGGCCATATCTCCAAAAAATAATAAAATAAAAAAAAAGAAAAAAGAAAAAACCCAACACAGAAAACCAACAACTGAGGGTAATGTACAAGTTTCTGTATGTATAAAGTCATGCTCTATTTCGGGAGAGCAGCCGATCACAATTTGCTTTATAAATCAAGGTGTGGAAATGGTTACGTATGGATTGATTTAAGAAAATGGTTACCAGTCTACAGACAAAAAATATATACAGGAAAAAAAGGAAGAAACACAACTTCAAAGATTTTTCAGTGACAAGAATCTGCATTTGTATTTCAAGATAATGTAGTTAAAAAAGAAAAAACTTGATGTAAATTCCTCCTTTTCCTCTGGCTTAATGAATTTCATTTATTCAGTATAAAATCTTTATATGTTCCACATGTTAAGAATAAATGTACATTAAATCTTGTTAAGCACTGTGATGGGTGTTCTTGAATAATGTTCTAGTTGCAATGTGGGATATCGGAAAGCAGACTAATTGCAAGAAAGAGCAATAATGATTATTCTCTTTCCCCTCCTTTATTATTATGACCTTCAGAAATATTACTCTGCTGTTCAAGTATTCTAGCAACTTGCTCTCGTTTTAGAAAAAGCTTCTCAAATCACAGAGAAGTGTTTCTAATTATTATTTATAAAACCACGGAGCCTCAAAGGGGAAGACATGGCTGGCAAATAGTCCTGACCATGCAGGTATCCAGTCTCAGTGCTGCATTTGGGAGGATGTTAGAAAAAGTGACAGAAGATTTTGTTAAAGCAATAACCAACTTGAAGAAATTGATCTGTATTCACTACCTGTAATCCTCTCTGTTGGTTAAAGGTGCAAATACCCCAGTGATGTGGGTATTTAGAATAAACACCCCCCCACTTCTCGATACTGTATGTGTCATTGCATACTTACATGGCCTCTCATCCTGGGATTCCCCCGGTTAAGTGGATCAGGCTTTAATAGAGCACATCCATCGCTGCAGTTGGTGGGAGATGGCCATTTCAGTTTCAGGAACTATCTGGTTTCCACTCTCACCTGGTGACATCTTGTTGCTGAATATTGTTCAAGCACTAATTTTTGCTGTTTCATCTTGGATCATTGACTTTGTTAGTGTGATCATAAAAAGCTAATAATAATCAATTTCTCCGGAATTGCCACATAATTACACTGTTAGTGGACATCGTCCTCCCCTCTCCAATCACAGTGCGGAGGTAGTTGAAAATTACATCCCCCTTTGGCATACTGCCCGTCTTGTTCATATGGATTGCTGTAACATTAATATATGTAAGAGAATTTCAGAGACAGGTAAAGTACATACAATTATAAGCTGAGTTTGAAACGTGACTCCCTAGAGTCACGAAAAGTAATTTCTCCTTCTAGCTTTTCTTATTCAGTAATCTCTCCACTCCCACATCGCCTGCTGCAGCGGTCTTTCTTTCTCTTGCGTAACAAAGCATTCAGAAATAGGTGGTGAATTATAACCCACTTGTAACTCTTCATCACAGAAGGAGGCATATTTCAGGGGTGATTTTTACAGCTTAATACTAGGCAGTGCAGAAGTAGTATCCCCTACTAAACCCATTTCTTACTAACATTTTACTGCTTGATATTACCCTGTGGATACAAGCAAGCTGTTAAACAAACCCTCTGCAGAGCAATACTCACCCCTTTCTTGTCAAGGACGTCTTGAGCCTGTTCTCTTTTCTCTTCAGCATTCAGACCCGGAGTTCTCTGGGGGAAAAACCACACCTGTGGCAAAACACTTGCGAGCTGTCAGAGCCAGAGCTTTAATGTTATTCAGGACTGCTCTGAGCCTGGTTAAACAATGTGGTGAGGGGAAAAAAAAAAAGCCATCTGGCCATCCAGCCAGATGATGTCCATCTGTATGTAACATTGCTGCCACTTTTCCAGGTGGACCAAGGAGTAGAACTGCCTGTGGAACTGGAAGACTGGAAAGGAAAGGTTAATAATACAGATGCTGCCTGAATGTGATTTACAGTAGTAACAGTAAATTATTTAAATCACTGGTTAATATTACAAAACATTTATCAGAAGAAAGGCAAAATGTAAGAACTCCTCTCTGTTGTCAATTTATGATTTCACATCTCTTACTAATGTTTTCTTAAGCCTTTGGGGAACTACTCACGAGACTTGTGAACTTAACATGTTCTGACTGAATCCTGAACAAGTCTGAGCTGCTGTTGGTATTGTTCCTATGAGAGAGACTTAGTTTTTCAGTTAAAAAAAATTTACATTTTTGTGCTGATGTGATCACAGGTATGGTGTAGCGAAAGTCAGACTAGTGCTAACAAGAGGGTGTGATATTTGACGTTCTAAAACCATAACAAGTTGCTTAGGGGAAAGCAACCAATTAGTATTTTAGGCAATAATCAAACCCACAAGTATTTGACTGTATCAATAAGCTACCCATTGTTTGGCAGGACCAAGCAACTAATTGTTTATAGATTAAAATAGCAGCACTGAGATATGTGGAGTCCCTGAATCTCACTGACCTTTAGAATCACATCAGGAGCTAAAACATGACTATCCCTTTTGGCAGGAAAATATGTTTTTGTTTCTTATTAGCATAGGTCAGCTTGATGATCTTGAAGGTCTTTTCCAATCCAAATGATTTTATGATTTCCTACAATGTCCTTAAAAAAAAAAAAAACTGCTCAGAAACACCATTTTCAACTATCCAAAAGGAAGGATGTGGAAGAAAAATTCACCCACATTTAAAAGCCTTTGCACTTTCTCTTCCATCTTCTTTAGGTATTTTACACCACAATTGGTGACTTCTGTGCCATACATCACTTCTATGGGTCCATTATCTTTTTGCCCTGGATACCTCCGGAAGATCTAATTACACACAAATATTGTAGCAAAGCATATGTTTGTCTTTCACATGAGGGATTCACTTAGAACATTTTCACAGAGCAATTCAGAACAGACCTCTTTATAATAATACGAAAATACTACTTAGTGACAGGGAATCGAGTGAACCTGACATTTTTGACAAAAACACTTCCATCCAATAAAGGTCCAGCTGTTGCAGGGATAGGTGCAGGAGTTCATTTCAGCCTTTGCTTTAACCCTTTGTCACTGTGCTTCACGCAGCTGTTTCATTCGGAAGCTGCTGTTCAGTGTTACTCAGTGGCAGAGAAGAAATTACTCACTGTTTCCTCCTTCCCCCCTGTAAAAGAGGAAGGGCTGTAAACATCCACAGTGCAGATGACCAAGCTAACATGGAACTGAACTGGAACTTGGCAGCTGAAGTGAGGTGGCACACGCTAGTTCAACCTTTCAAGAAGCCGTGTGCTGCTTCATTACCTCACTATTGGTGTATCCTAAGAAGTAATACACACCTATTGCCCCAACACTGTAATAATATTGTTACAATCACAAAACTCATTTTTTTCTTTATATTAAACAGGAGAATAGTCTCAGGTTTTGAAACAAATTCTTCAGAGAGGGATGATGACTGCTATTTCTATCACCGTCAACGTGGTAATGCCATCTATGTGGAAACCACACACAAAACTACAAAGTAGTCCCTGCTGCAAGAAGTTTATGTTCCAAGTCATGAACAAGTAAATGCAGGTGGAGACAGATGGGATAAAATGGAAACAGAAGCAACAGTAAACTAAAAATACAGGAACCACATACAGAGTGCAATTATAAAAAGCTAGAATATGGTCCCATACCACTTGCAAGTTCAATTTTCCTCAAGATAATTTGTGAGGTTTCTGGGGGCTTCCCCACTTCATTTTTCTGATGAAATCTTACACCTCTCATGCCCAATTCCTTTCCCTCTATCCATCACAAAGATATGTTTAGGGATGGTTGAATCTGAAGAAAGGAGCAAGAGAAGTACTGAGGGAGGAACGGGAGAAAAGACATGGTGACTTGGAGAAAGGGAGGCAGAATATGAAGATCAAGCTAAAAGAAAAGCATCCTATGTCCCTGCTGCATCACTCTGTTTTCACATTTGGGTCATTCCAAAGAAACACGTAATTAAACCAAGCCAAGAGAATTTGGCATTTCATTGGTGGCTGGTATAAAAGAGAAGGAAGTAAAAAGAGATTTTTAAGAGGTGGGGAGAGGAGAGGAAGGGAAGGAAAAGGAAAAGATGAGCCGCCACATGCAGGCTGGTAAATTTAATTTTTCCTTAATTATGTTTACCTTTCAAATTTCCAGGACAGCAGGAATGGGGAAGGATTAATATTGACTTTGTTGTTAAATTCATGCTCATTTGTTTATTTGTGCATCATCAGGAAAGGGTTTTCAAATCCTGGCCTTCCTTTCTGTAACCGTCAGCAACTGTGGGTACACATATTTTGGACTGCTTACGAGATCTAACTAGCTACATGCCTAAATGACTTGGTTTGTGCTTCCAGTTATTTGTTCTAACATAAATCTAAAATGTATTTCATTTCAGCACGGTTGTACAGTGTAAAAATGTTTTCTACTTCACATTGTTTTTAACTGGCCTAAACTTATGAGATGAATGGGCAAGATCCTCATCCAGTGCCTTCAGCAGAGTTACAACATCTTGCCCTGCATTTGTTAATTTACTCAGTCTGTCATTACTTTTAGTATATATTGCATTTCCATTAATTAAGGATAGTTATTTACATTAAAAGGGTGATGGGGTGGAATTGCCTAGCTAGCAGAGCAAATCCCAAATGGCTCAGGCATCTCTGTAATGTTTATTCAGGTCTGCAAAGAGACTCCTAAAGGACAAACATTCTGACTTCTGCTCCACTATGGAGTGTGTTTAAAAGGCAAGTTTATATATAATCATGCCAGGAGAAAGATACATGATTATTTAACATGAAAAACTGTTAGACACATGCTAGGAAAAGCTTACTCCATGATGCAGTTCCACTCTACATGTAGCAATTTGTTTCTCAGTTCTATATATAAATCTGCAACTGAGAAGAACAAAGAAAAATAAATAAATCTAGTACAAGTTTTACTGTCATTATAATAGAAATCTGCAAGTTAACTACTAAATCTAAGAGAACTTGCAAAGAAACAATGTTCTATTTGTTGTATCACTACTACTAAAGCTTACATTGGACTTCTTATAAAAGATTCTTTTTGGTTTTTGCTTTTTGTATGAAAGATGAAGCACTGTAGGAATGAGACACAGCAAGTGAGAAATAACAAGTACAACAAGGCTTCATCAGCAGAACCAGCTCTATATATTCTATATATTGTTAGGAAAGACAGAGACTTTTATTAACTTTAATTTTTAATTTTTTTATTAAATTATTTTTTTATTAACTTTAATTTTAATTTAATTTGTTGTCAATATCTTGTAGCCACCTACAACATTCTATTCCCCATACTTCCATCCATTTTGTATAGCCATGCATGTTTCACTGTCATACCTCCTAAGAAGACAAGGCAGGAGAAAAAAAGTGCTTCTCTTTCATTCTTTTTTTTTTTCCCTGACATTTACTCCCTAAGCCACTCATGTTGCTTTCTTCCCTTCCCCTAAGCATCAGTAACAAATACAGAATCCCAATTTTTAAGTTACTGAATTGCCTGGATTTTGTCTGTTATCGATATCTTTTGGTATATAGAGAGGTTTATTCATTGTGCTGGATTTTATAACCAGTTCTTGAGACAGCAGCATCCCCTGAAGGTTCTTATCCTGCAGGAAAAAGTGACTACAATCGTTTGCCAGCCTTAACAGTGTGGAGGTGGTTGAGATCTGTCAAGGAGAGGTAAAGAAAAAAAGCTTCATCATACATCTTACATTTCTACACCTCTTCAAAAGATGGATATGTTACTTATGGTAAGCATGAATAACCAACCTTTCCAGTCAGTAACTATAACCTCCTCAGCTTTTCTGTTATATAGGGTCTTTGGGGTAAATAGTTTTCTTTGAATATCAATAAAACTGCCAGTTTAAAAGCACTTAGATGCATGACCAGTGTACCCTGTGAAAATAATATTATGGCCTCCATGTCAGCTCAGCCACAGCTTATTCTGTGCCCCAAGTGGCTAACACAGATTTATCAGCCTGGCATATTCCTGCCTTCCACAATATCCATACCTTGTCTAGGAAAGGAAAACCCCAGAACCAAGACATTGACTAGCAGACCATCAGCTGAGATATATTTTGTATCTAGGGCATACAGAGGAAAATATACCAATAAGTAATGTGTACATAAGGATCAATTTCATTAAATACCTTCATTTATACAGAAGACGGTTAAGTCCAAACATGCTCTGAGCCACTGTGCCCATTTTTGCCTGGAAGAAGAATGGTAATAATGCATAAATGCAGCTGGTGTCATTATTTTGACTTCAAGGAAGCCGCAGCTGCATGTACTTGCTACCTGAAGAACTGAAGTCAGATTGAGCTTTCCTGTCCACAAGGGCCAGAATCCCCAGCTAGGCTGGGTCAGTGACCTCCTGGAGTTGTGCAGGTCTGCACCACCAGCAGAGCTCGGATCGTGCATGTGTAGTGCGCCCATCTGTGTACTCACACTGGGTCCCCACCCACGCAGTCTGCTTGACTCCACTGGGGTGGGTTGTGATTCATTGCCATAACTGCTAACAGAGCACAGGTGCTCACACTGGGCATGTTTACCTGCGCCCTGCTTCTGTTGGTCTGCAGGTAGAAAGTGTCTTTTTATAAAGCCAGCTACTGTGGTATGTTCTGGCATAAGTCCTGAGATAAATCTCCTGGTGTATCAGTTTCCCTGCCTTTGTGCCCCGGAAGTGATATAGCCTAATGGAAGTCAATGGTAGAATTTACTCACATGAACTGGGAAATAGCAGGAATCTTCTTTCATCAGCTTATTTTATCTTCAGCTGCAGTCAGGTGTGCTCTCCTGGCTGTGGCCTTACCTGAGGAGGTTCCCATCCCCAGCCTGTTCCTCCTAGAAGTTATTATCAAACATGACAGCACTACTGCTAGTGGTACTGCTTCTTCTAATGTAGTCGAGGCAAAGCGGGTTAAGTGCCTGATGCATTCAGGCATTGGGTTTGCTTTTTTGTTGTTGTTTGTTCGGTTGTTTTTTTTGTTGTTGTTGTTTTGTTTTGTTTTTTACCCAGGACATGGGTTTTTTGATGAACAAATGTTTTTTTTTTTTTTTTTTTTACCCATTTTGACAGCTGCTATGACTGTACACTCATTCACCCATTACACTATGAACGGTGATTTGCTGCTGGCTGCAAACTCTCCAGGAGCTGGTTGATTTGATTTACCCCCCAAAGCCTCCCAATACCTAGCGTAAGAGGGAGCTGAGAGGCACTGCACCTTCATCCTGATTGCACAAAGTGCAGCACAGCTTCTTGTCCCAGGTACAAGTAGATGAGGTGATGCTAGTGTGATAGAGTCATGCTGAAAAGGTGCCACAAAATATACTGATAAATCGTGATCTAAGGAGACTGCACAACTCCCATTAAATTCTTCTAACGTTGGCAGTCTAACCTGCGCTGTTTGGTTGGTTGTCAATGTCTGGGCCTGCCATTTGTGAAGCAGTACTGCCTACTGCAAGAACAGAAGGAAGGCTTCTCATTGCCCTTTCATCCTGGGTAGGGGAGCAGCCAGTGGGCCAGCCACCACATGGGTGGCACAGCACCCAGAAGGCCATGGCTGAGCTTCTGGACAGCGGGGCCATCACGGCGCAGGCATGGAAGGAAGCTGGTAATCCCCTTTTGTATAAACTCGACATTTCCTCTCCAGCAGCAGCACTCTGTGCCTCAGGGCTCAAAGTAGCAAGGGTCCTTGGAGGGAGGGTTGTTCCCTACTTTCAATTTTTAATTATTTGTTAGCTTTCCTCCCCACGTCAGTGACACGGGCGATGACAAGAATGCCCAGCAAGATGGCTCCCCTTGGCCACACACTCGAGGCCTGCTCCCCACCGGAGTGGAGCAGCCCTTTTGTGCTCCTCACGGCCTGCCCCATACCTTCAGCCCACCTTCCAGAACCTTCTGCTTGCCTCCACAGCGGCCTTCATGTGGGGCTAACCACATGGTGGTCCCACACACTGCCCACCCAGGGCCCCTCAGGGAGCGGGGGCACCCGCCTGACGCCCAGGACAGTTTACTTTTTGGGGAGCTTTTGTTTCACACAGCACAGCCTGCGTTTCCCCCTCAAGCCTGTGTTTCAACTGTGCTCAAACCCCTTAATTCAATTACCATAAGCTTAAATTCATTGTTTAAAATGGTACTCGGGCTTAATGCTTTTTCAATACATCTTTGTTATTTGAAATCAATTCATAAAACTCTCTACATGTACTATTTAAATTAACTTTAATTCAAAGTCTTAGCAGAATCAATATTTAGCAGGTTTCGGCAAGCTGTCCAACTCTATTTACATAGGGAAAATATTGCTGCTGCTGCGTCTGAGGCAGGAGCGGCCACCAGAGCCTCCGGGGGCCGTCAGGCCAGGGGTGCCGGCCCGAGGGGCTCAACACAACGCAGTCTGCAGGTGTTATACGGCCCTGATCCAGCTCTTTAATCAAATTCCATCAGCTGAATAATGTTGGTGATTTCCTGGCAAGTCAATTTTATTCTATTTTATTTCCTTCAGAAAAGGATCAAGTTGAGGGCAATGTTTGTTCAATGCAAGTCAAAATGGGGAGGCGGGTATAAAAGCTTATGTATAGCTTTGAATTATTATTTTTTTCCTTTCATGAGAATGTGTTTATGTAAGAACTCTATTTATGACCAAAGCTTTTTTCTTCAGTCTTTGGTAACCCAGCAATTAACAAACTATATCAAACTTAAGGTTGTTCAAGTTCAGCTTGTTCTAATTTAAAAAAAAAAAAAAAAGCTCATAATGAAATAAATATGAGTAGTAGCCATTCACTGAAAGAACCATTTTATCATACTTAATCTCTTAAAAGCTACAGTCCTCACCTCCTCTTTGTAAGTATCTGATAATACATAACATTTTAAGACACTTTCACTGGCATGGTGAGGTATTATAGACACACCCCTTCGTTTTCATAGAATCAAAAGTTGATGGAAATATCTCCTGTTGTTCTGAAACTCTTTGGCTGACAAGGAAAAAGCAAGTGGTAACATTTATTATACAACACTTGAAATCAAACAGTGATTTTGCTATAGTAAATTATGAAGAACGCGAGCAGAAAATCACCTGAAGACAAACTTTCATTTTCTAATGAGCTGTTAGGCAGTGGTATTTACTAAAATTAGTATTAACATTATCAGCTGCAGACAAGTCAAAGTTAAAAATACATGATATTACTGTATCTTCAAATTTTTTAACATTTTTGGGAATTTCAGTACTCTTTTGAAAATAATCAAATTAATAGTGACTCATTCCCCCTTTAACCGTATAGTAACAAATGAAGTGTTGTAATATTTTGACATTTCTATGGCTCAAGGCACTGTGTGGCTGCAGAGTAGGATACTTTTTTACTAGAAACACAATGTAGTTGCAGCAACATACAACAAATAAAGTGATGGGAATTTGCTAAGTAAATAAATAAAACCTGCCTGAAATAGCAAAGGTCTCTGTAAAGACTCTGAGATTTAAGTCTAGATGAAAAAGCATATACTGACTGCTTTCTATCTGAACATCTTCCTCCACAACATAATTTGAGAGAGTATGAAATGGTATGGATCAGTCTTTACACCTCCCATGGAAGTTCTGCTTAGATGCACCCTTTCGACCACAGGGCTCTGTATGGACTGCCCTTCATTATAGTGCTCTTTGTGAGGCATTAAAAAGGTTTGCAGCACTCTGAGCTTCTCCCTAACTCTTCCCTTCTTTAGCCTGAAGGAAGGTTGACAAGAGTTTAAAGGACCGCAGGGCACAAGCTGGTCTGTGGCTTGCCAACTGCTAATCACTCTGCCTGGGTTTGCCCTTACAATGTTCTTCCATTGTTAAAATAGATGTGTTAACTGAAACCATCCTTGCATGACACTCACCCTGGAAGTTGTGGGTTCTTTGGACTTTGAATCAAATAATGCATCCATCATGTTAAGAGAACCCTTCTGTATTTCATTAATTTGTCATGAAGTAAGAGAAGGCTGAATCAATCAAAGTTCTCAGAACAACAGTAAGTGGAAATAACAACACAGTTTTCAGTGCAGAGATTTCAGTAACTGAGATTTTTATAACTAGAAGGAAAGCCTATATGATTCTAACTTTATTTCTTATATTCCAGAGAGTATTCTCCAGTTTTGAAGCAAGCCTTGAATAAAGGTAGGAAGCTGTTTTGTTAAGACACGGTTTGCAAGGCTTTTTGTAATTTTGAAACACCGATAAATAAAAAATGTGTTGCTTCAGTACCGAATAGTAATAGGTGATGTGTCTATAATACTCTTGCAACAGTGATATTTAATGTTATACAGAAAGATGGGAAGTTAATCAAAATAATATGTGAGTTATTTTGTCCACAAAGAAGATTCAAATGTTTTAAACATGATCAAAACAAAACATTAAATTCAGCTGGTTTGTTCTTAATTTTTCCCCTAACAAAAATATACTAGAAAGCAGAAAATTATTTCTATGATTCTACAAAACTTGTCAATTGTGGTGAAAGTTCAGTCCCTGATTGAGAAAACACAAACCTTAACCCAGAAAAAAAAAAAGTGTTGACTTGATCTCATTAAGGATAGGAGTAACAGAAGGAAGTAAAGAGAATGTGATGGAGAAGCTTATTAAAATCTCTGCTGTCAGTACTCCCTAAGCAGTGATAAATATTATTTCAAGCAAAGAAAAGGCAAGTGAACATTATGATAGTCTGGATGGCGCTAAGCATGCTATTGCCAAGGCATCACCATTTTTCTAGGAGTTCCTTGTCAGCTGTATGAGCTGCAGAAGCCACGTTAGCATAGCAGCAGGTAACCAACCAGCTGTACCTTTGCTTCACCTGGTTACAGCGCTGGGGAATTCAGAGCTTTACAGTTCCCTGCTGGCAGACTCACTCTGTCTCAGTGGCACATAAACTTGGGTCTGGCCTGCCCTAGATTTTAGTCTAGCTGACATGTAGCCATAAAGTTAATCAATAGCCCCTGATTCTGCTGAGTTTACACTGAAATATGCAACATGCCGTTACAGAGCTGCTGATTTCCCACTGCCATTTCAGGTAGGCCATGGGAACTCACCTTCACAGCTGGAGTTTGCACAGAAATTGCTGTGTGCCCACCTCCGGTGCTGGGCTGGGAGCTGCGGGAAGGCAGCCGCCCACTGGCTTCTTCACCTGTGGGTGCCTGCAGGACCCACTGGGCATGGGAGGGGTGCATCCTGACACTGTTTTTTACACCTGTCGCATCTGACAGGTAGGTTTTTTCTGAAAGGTTGGTTATCCTGTTCCAGTCGGAATGAAACTTGGCACCTTTGGGTCTGTTTTGCTGCGTTTATCATAAGGAAAAGATACTGACTGATTTTCCTTAACGTGCTGACCAGCCCAAGCCTTTCACAGATGCTGATCCTATTCTAGAAAGCTCGTATAAGTGATGTCATTCATTCCTACCTTATAAGAGACAGTTACTTAGCAAAATGACAAAAAGACAAACTAATGTCCCATCTACATTAGCGTGTGTTGTGGGAATATTTGCCATACCAGGCAAGAGAAGTCGTTAAAGACACTTCTCCCAGTCAGTCTGTGTATTCAAAGAAACAGAAATGATTTGGAGATACAGAAAGGGGCCTGGAAGTAAGGAAGACCAAAAAAGTACCACTGTGATGGGTTGTTGCAGACTCAGGAGCCAACTCAGGACAGCATCAAGAACATACTGAAGTCATATACCTGTAAGATGAATTCAGGCATATTTTTGAAGTTCAGTATATGCTTAAAAAACTTAGCAAATTTGATTAACATGCAGAAACTTAAAAAAATATCTCCTGGCACTTTTGTGCCATCTTTCTGCCCATGGGTGACAGCTGTGGCCACTGGACACCTTTAGATACCCTGGCTTTAGAAAGCATTTCCCTAATTTCTGAAGCTTTTAAATGATGTGACATAATGAAACAGCAAAGCTATGTCAATTTGGCTTTGTTGTGTTTCTTTTTGTTGTTGTTGTTGCTGCTGCTGTTGCTTTGGTTCTTATTTTTTTTCACTTGCTGTTTCTGTTCTTTTAACAGACTTTAGAGTAACTATCTAAAGTGTAAAAATTAGCACTCTCAACGTGGATTTCTTACTTCTGGCTTCTTACTTGTAACTTATTTTCATTGAAATTCAAACAAACACAACCTTCATTTGATAAGATACTTACCACACAAAATACTACCAAAATGAAGGGAAAAAAATTCTTTGAATCTCAACAGAGAGGTGAGAACTTGACATTCTTTTTGTCTTTAGTTTGAAAAAAAAATCTCTTTAAAAGGAGAAAAGAATGTCAAAGGAAACTTAAGTCCAACAGGCTTTTAATTTCTTTACAGCATAAAAATAAAGTTTTCAAACTCTCTTTGTTCTCAACTAAGTAATACATGGCATTTGTTTAAATAACTAAATGTATAAATAATAAACATTTTGTAAGTCTTATTCTGAAATAGTGTCATTGAAGGAAACTCTTTGAAGTGTGAATAGCCCCCCCCATGGCCTTCTCCCCCCAGATCTTCTTCAGATCTTGCAGAACACTTTGCTGATTCCCGAGAGACACTTTTGGTCTATTGAAGATTCTAGCTAAAGTAAATAAAGATGTTTAAATGTTTTAAGTGAGTTTTTGGGGTAGCACTAAATTAAAATTGTACATCTTTCACTTTTCCAGACTTTCACTGCTCTGTTATTTAAGCTTCAAAGTTCAATTCACTGAAGAACTATTCATAATTTATAGCTCAGCTGAGTATCTCTTTCCCTTATTTAAGTTTAGTTCTCGGGCAAGAATAAGAGACAGATGTTTTGAGCAGAGTGCACATGGATGTATTCTTTGTGAAAACCACCCTGAGGGGAGGTGTTCAAGGCTGACCATAAGGTTAGCGGGCTTCTCTCCTGAAAAGCTCACCTGGAGACATCTGAAGGGTGTTTGGCCCTTTTGGAAGGTCAACCACTTGAAAACATTTCCTATTTGTTATCTAACAAGCTTTATAAAAATAAAGCTTCCCTTCCTGGGGATCTAGTCCCAGTATTTATCCACAGACCGAGTCACTTCGTAGGTGTTATTGGGTTACCCAATAAGCACACTTCACGTCATGACAGAGAAGAGTCGGTCTGTGGACTAAAAGTAAATTCTTGCATCTTTTTTTTTCCCCTGAATTTCCTGAATCTATCGGCAGTATGACAACATGGGAATGGGGCACGGCGGAGGAAGGAGGTTATGAGATGCGAACTCCTGTTGTTCAGGAGCTAGGTTCCAATCATAAAGTTCTCGATTCTTGCTAGTAGGGCAGATGCCTGCGTAAAGCCCCATTTGAGTTAATGGGATTCTGCATCGGTCGATGAACCTGCATTTGTACATCAATATCATGAGAACATCAGTATCATGAGATCGGAGTCTGACATTTCTCCTTGGAAAAAGATACTCTGGGCTATTAAACACCCGCAGCTACCCAGGCCCAATGACCTGTGCTTTCTAGTACTCATGCAAGTACCAGCAAGCTGAGCTTTATTATATGCTGGATTAGAAATAATTAAAAAGAGCAAGAAAATGATTTTTATTTAAAAGTGTCAATTTAGGAAGGCTTTTAAAAATAGCGTTTATAGGAAAGAGCAAATGCATAGCATGTTAACATTACTGATTAGTTTAAAACATTGAGTACAATAATCCATTATTTTAATTAGTTTTCCAAATTGCTGGCAAATATAGCAGAGAGATGCTATCTGTGGAGAGGTAAATGCTTCCTTGTAATTGTTTTGGATTTTGCTCTAACCTTTAATGAATTTATTCTTGCAATGACAAGAACATCATTTTTATTCCCGCACGTACGTTAGGGAAGTTCACATAAAAGAACGAGACATCTGGGAACTCGGCAGAGCTGTGCTTTGACAAATGACCTCATTGACTGTGTTGACAAACACTGACTGTACTGACGGATGACCGAACCGCAGATGTTGGTGTTGCGGACAGCTCTGATTTAAGCCATCGCTACCCACCGACTGCCTGTTGCTGCCCCTTTCCTGTGCTGTGCCATCGCCGCTGCCCTGCTGGGGAGCTGCTTGCGTGAGCTCTCTCTCATCTGCTTCAAATAAAAAGAGACAGGAAAAGTCACACTTTTTTTTTTATTTCAACATATTTCAACTGTTTACCCTAGCCTGGCTGATTTTGCCTGGATCAGGTGATCCGAGCCCTCATGCAAACTGCTGCAGCAGCAGAATGGTAGCAATTCTTCCCAACTGGGAAGTTGACATGCCTTAGTGATGCCTCGTGCCTTCCCGTGGCTGGGTTTTGTGTGTGCGTCTGAGCTTACTGTGTAACCTGCAGGCATACTTCTTCGGGAGGGTAGGCAGGATTTTCTTGCAGAGGACACAAGGGTCCAGGTAACTTAGAGGAGAAAGAGGCCTGGGTGAGAGAAGTTTGTGCGTCACCTGTGGAGAGAGAATGATGAATTGTGAAGGGGGCGCTGGGTCAGTGGCGGTGGGAAAGTGTGCACTGGCATCTTGATCTGAGAACAGAGGACATTCTCTTCCACATACCACCGCATCATGTGCATTTGTGGAGTACAGTAGGGAACTGGTGCTTCCTCTGGTGATCGGTACTTTGATCCACTGAGCAGACTCACCCAATGCATAGGGTAACAGAAGAGGAGAGAGAGACTGTGGTACTGTGCAAGCACATGCTCTCCCGCAGCAGTGCACCACTTCCTACCCTGTTCTGTGACTGGGGTCACCGGGTGCATCACCCTTACAGACCACAGCGCCTTCTCGTGTGTGTCGGAAGATGTGAGAAAGGAAGCAGGGTATGTGAAAGTGAGCGGCAGAGGGAAGTCAGTCCCTGAGATTGCCTTGTCATAAAAATGTGGGCTTCATTCTGAACGTGTTTGTAAGCAAGGAGTACTTTGCTCTGAAAATAAATGCTGAAATTGCCTTGTGTTATGCAAAATGATGATAGTGTAGAGTGCATTGGGCTTAATGCAATCCACTGAAATCTGTGCTAAGTTTCCCAGTGGCTGCTCTGTGATAAAGCAAATGATGCAGGGAAGTCTTTTGATATTCATTTGTGCATTCACACAAGCACCAAATGAAAGCCAGCTATTCCAAGGATTTTCTCTGTTTAAATACAGTATTGTAATTTTAGGGTTTGGGTTTTGTTGGGTTTTTTTAGACATCTGAAAAATCACAAATTTTCATTGGTAAATAGTTTCATCATGTTAAGAAAATGTTGGTTTGGTTATAGATGTTACCCTGTGGGTTTCACAGAGATGGGGTTCAGGAGAGGGAGAGAGAGAGAGAGAAAGAGAGAATTGCTGCCTGGGGGAGGGGAAGAGTAAATTTAAGATACCAGAGATGGGACGTAGTTAATATGGCTGGGGAGAAATGGATAGGAGAATAGAGTGTGCATGCTGGCCCTGTTGGTTTTGCCCTGTATTAAATCTTTGGAGCGCTGTCTTTTTCCTGTGCTGTTTAGTGCAAGGTCAATGATTATTAAAGCTCTGTGTCTGATTTTCCTGCTCGGTCCTCCCGTTCTCCTCTCAGCTGCTGCTCTCTGAACTCTGTTCTGCTCCAGCCTTCTGCTTACCCTGTTTATCCAGCTCGTGTTTTCATGCCTATAGGTGATTTCTGCCCCTCACAGATGGCATGCAGACAGTAAAATTTGTCTTTCCCATTCTTGCTTACTCATGTCTTTGTTCAGGCCTTCTGACAATGCTTTAGAAAAAATAGTAATAGTATAGATCATTACAAATCTTGAAAACAAAGCATGTCAGAAATTAAATCAATGCAAATCGTCTTTCTGTGGGAATAACTCTTCTCACCCCAAAGCCATTTTCAGCCTTTCTTTGTATTTATTGATTTCTTCCTTCCACCATTACTTTGTCCTGTCATAATGTCCTGTTACTCTTCTACGGTGTTTTTGGCCTAATTTAGGACAATATTCTGAGAGTCTGAATGCAGATAACTGCATCTATACATGGATGTACCACAGTTCACATATGGTACCAGAGAGCATAGCTTATTCCTGAGACTACTCACTGTGGTGTGTTACAGAGTGTAGTGCATGAAAATAAATCTTCCTTTACTTCTTGCAAACTGTGTCAGTATTAGGGGGTTGTAATAAAGCAATTATTTCAGTGCAGTGTTAATTTCCCTCATGTTACAGGTTCTGTAGGACAGAGGGGCAAGGATCAATGGCTTGATACTGTATAGTAAAATACAATGTGCAGCTTGGGTAGGTTTAAATAATAAATGACAATCCTTCCCTGGCTTTCTCCCAGACTAACTATAACTGGTCTGTATCTATGTGTATCTTCTTATGTGTATCATCCTTATGGTGACAAAAGTACTCATCTTCTTGGTTCACTAACCTTAATAATATGCAAGGAGACATTTGGAAACATAAGTGCGTTTCTAAGCATACATAGCATATCATTACTCTGAAACTGATTTCACAGAGCATTCATAATGTGTGGTATCACAAATGCTCCACTGAGACAGAGTGTTAGAAAAGAAAGAAGGTTTTGCATTGACATCAATTTGAGGAGAAATGGGAGTCACAGGAATGGAAAAGCAATAAGAAAACAAGAGGATGAGCTTAGAGACTGCAGATAGATAAGCCTTATGAAAGGTTGGATGGAGAATATAGTGTTTTCTCTCATGTGAAGGAATAATCTGAAAGCAGCCTTTAGACCTTCAGAGATATAAAATGCACAGGCAGTAGTCAATAGGAAACGGGAATTTGCTGGTTCGCATTACAAAAATTCACTACTTTCTGTTTAAAGAAGGTGCAGAAAAGCTCTGATCGCAAACCACTGTCCCAAGGCAAGAGGAACAAGCAAGGGAGGGACATGTCACTTCCAAACAGTCCCTGATTCAGTACTCCCTGAATGTGAAGAAATGAAAGACAGTCTGAAGAATGTGTGGCTCCTGTTGTTTCATTTGCAC
Source organism: Cygnus olor (assembly GCF_009769625.2). NCBI lineage: Eukaryota > Metazoa > Chordata > Aves > Anseriformes > Anatidae > Cygnus > Cygnus olor. Next base: position 65,462,968 of record NC_049171.1, on the reverse strand, counting down.
ACTGCTCAGGTCTCAAACCTATTAACACAGCTCCAGGAAATCTTGAATTTCAAATGTCTGACTGCATTGAGCTTTGCACTTGACTAATCAAGTCAAACATTGTCTGCTAATCAGATTTACAGGTGTGAACCTGTCAGCATGTGGGGATAGGCCACGTAAACACGCAGAGAGATTCAGATAGCTGCCCAGCAGTATCTGAAATTACAACCTGACCAAGAGAGCTGAGTACTGGATTCCTAATTTTCAAGCACACTGATATAGAGATCGAGAGAATTACCCACATTTTCTTCCACATCCTGTGCTTCAGATAACTGGTTCTTTAAAGAACCCATTCCTTGAAATAAATGAATAAATGTATAAATATATCTTCTGGTAGCTCATATTCTTGGATAATCTGTACTTCCAAATAATACGTTCAAAATCAGAGGCAAAAACAAGGAACTATTGGCAAAGGAAGAAAAGGTTACTGGGGATTAAAAATGGAAAAGCTATTAAAGAAGTGTCCCTCTGGGATAAACTTCCCCTTGTAGTGTTTACACACAGACATATTACCTACACAGATACTAACCAGTGTTTGGGGATTTTACAGATAACCTGGGAGTTACATGTGTGACAGTATGATAAACTGATTTCCATCTAGATATTTCCATTCTTCACTTTCTAACTGCATCTCACAAAAACAAGTGTTTTTCTGCAAACAGATCTCATTTTGGTTATGTGCTTTGGATGCTTAATCAGAGTCTGGTGATACAATCATGATACAATCATACAAAAATATATTGTAAAACTTTTTGAAAGCAAATCAAGGCATATTTAGTTTAAGGTACTTACAGAGGCATCCATAAATGGTGTAAAGCGAAGTACACCAATTCAGAGTCCATTTATAGTTGCCTTTGATCGTACTAGATGTTCAAGCATATGTTTTAATAACTACATATTATTAAATATCTCATATATAGTGTGGGGTCATTGTTGCCTTCTTACTCCATATGCATCACAAGTCAATGCTTAAGGATGCTGACTTAAGAGAAGCAACAGAAATGTAGTTTGATCTGTAAGCCACTGAAAAGTGTCCCCCTCTGTGAACAGAATGATTAGATATGGTTCTGGGTAAAACACATTTCTGGAAAATGTTCCTGAGTCTAGCTGTGATTCTCTATATGGACAAATCTTATGGGTGGGATAGAATAAAAGACACCTCCTCCATATTTATCAAAGCTGTGAAGGGTTTAACTATTCTGTGTCTACAATCACTGTGTTTTAGTTTTTTATTTCATTCTCTATAGAGTTGCTTTTCCCACAGTAAAAGAGAGTCTTTACTCTGAGAACTGCTGGCAATATTTAAAAATTGAGTTCTTGCAACATATGCTATCAGTAGTCCAGGAAGCTAACTACATATAGAGGCGAGTGCCTGCCAGCACAGAGATCAAGAGATAAAGATGGTCCAGAGTCAAAACGCATTCCCTTTGCCCTCTCTTTTCAAGTCTAGTTTACCACTGGCAGAGTCTGCAGTAGAACAGGGCACATCATCTTCAGAAAGGTTATTCTACTCCAAACTGCAACATTCGAGCATTACTATCTTCAAGAATAGTTTAAACAGAGCCCATGCTTTGCTCTGTGAAAACCTTTTATAGAGCTTTTTTTTTTTTTTAACATACAGAATTTAATCTACTGAGATCTGAGACATTTCAGTATCTCCTCCAGGAAATATATAAATTGCAAGTTTAATTGAGAAAGACTGATCCCTAGAATAATTATGACTAATTACATTTCTCCTTTCATAATTAAAAAACTCAGAAATATTTTATATGTTAGTTGTTTGCCCTCAGTTCCAATGTAAAAAATATGTTTTCTGGGGACAAAAATAAAAATTAAGACCACATTTAATATTTCTTATAGTATAATTATTTGATAGACATTTGTAATTATAATTTTTAAAGTTTGGAGAAGTTTGTAGAAAGCTGAGGCGTGACATTGCTTACTTTATATTTCTCCATAGCATTGGGTCAGGGTGGCGGTGGTGGTGCTGGGAATAATTATGCAAACCATATGTCTTTTCCATACATAAATCCTACAGAGTGCAAGTTCCTCGCTTTTTCTGGTTTCTGACACCATGGAGGAGAGACCTATACAAGTCTGTAGGCAATGAAAAGTTCCACTTATTTTAAAGTAGATATACTCTGTTTATACAGAAAAGATGATTTTTATTTTATTTTTTTTTTACTATTCATGGCTTTCTAGATTATGTATCTTTATTAATCAAGTAATATTACAAAAGTGGTAAATGATTTGACCTCTGATGGCCAAGAAAACACCACTGAAATAGTTTAGTAAAATGACATGGCTGATTTATGATGACTAATTTCTATGGACACTGTTAAAATAATGCTTTGTAGAAGTGTTTAGCTTGACTATATTGACTGTAAGTGTGGCTGTCTACAGTTCTTTGAGGGCTAAAAATTCCCTACAGTGCCTTTCTCTTATGGGCTTTTTCATGCTTAGTAATAACATTGTTTTGGTTTTTGCATTATTATTTTTTTCCAGCACTCCATTCAAAGTTTTCAGATTCCCATTTCATTTTCTGAAAAGAGAATTCACTAGATACAAACTCCCCACAGCTACAGTTTTCCTCTCGAGGCTATAAACACAAAGGCACAGTCATTCCCAGAATATGTATTGCCAGTCTCAAAAAGACTTTTCTGCTTATTCAGGAGGGGAGAGAGAAAAGAAGAAACATGAAATATACTGAAAGTGAAATTAAAATCCAGAGTACCTGTTACCTGAACTAATGGCTGACACTTAACATCCATCTTTGCTTCACTAGTTTACTAATAGCTGAATCTTACAGTTTTAACTGCATCAGCTGAAAATGCTAAGCCAAGTGAAACACCACATGATTTGGACCTTGGCTGGTGTCACAGTGTCATCACCTAGAACTTCACTGGTTTTACAGTTACTTCCTTTTTTTTTTTCTTAAGGCTGTAGTTTCTGGAGTCAGGCAGTAAGCTTTCTTTTTAAAAGTTAACTTTTTCAACTCACTATTGCTGAAAAAATAAACATGAAAACAGAATCCCTACTTTACTGAAAGACTCCTTATTACCCTTATTTGGAAGACTCCAAATTTTCCCTATTTTTTTAACCTAATAATTTGTAATGCCATCTCATAGTTTCTTGGAACCCAACCCAATGCTTCTGAGTTGTTGGATTTTTGTTTGCTATTTTGCTGTTTCTTGTTGGTCTTTTTTGTTTGTCTCTTTGGTGGTTGATACACTTTGCATGTGTGTATTGGCAAAATACAGGTTTCAGGAGTCTCTCTAACTTCAGATGTAGGAGAGGAAAAAATAAACCATATTTTACTAAGAACTTGCGACATATGAGGCCAGTACGTTTTAACTCATGGACTTTGGACAGATGGTATCTATATAACAGTAAATTCTCTCACAAATTTTTCAAAGTAGTATTATGCAGTGTTTTAAATGGTGCCACACAAATGAGTGAGCTATCGGCACATTAGATTGTTCTGCATTTAAACAGCTGTAATTACACAACACAGAAACTGAAGATGTAACCCTGACCCAACAGTGACGAATTTACATCTGGATGAAGATGTAAAACAATCGTGCTTTCATACACTGTTTGCTCCTAATGCTCTGAGCTGCACAGCCTGGTGAAATTTGTTTCAGGTTTATACCTTGGCTTTCTCCTTTTCCCTTGGGTCTACAGCCTAGGAAAGACACATCCAGTATTTATTTCTTAAGTTGAGAACTAAGTGGGTCAACTGCTTTCTGTGACAAGCACACATCCTGCAGCCTGTCCTTTTAACTAGCAATAATAGGAATGAATAGTTTGTTCAGGTGGAAATAATCTCGTTAATTTAGTGAATTTAACCCAGTGGGCCAAGCATCTGGTGAGCAGAATGTGTACTTGTAGTCACATTTTAAATGTTTTTTGGTGTGTTTTTTTATTATTATTATTATTATTACTCTTTTTCTCAGACTGTTAGTATGTTTAATATCATTACAGACTCACAATTTAACTTAGGGGGTTCCTTTACTAGGTCCCCACCTCTGCAAGGAGCTTTCACCCCTCTGCTGGAGGTGGAAAGGTTCCTGTGCCCAGAGCATGGCTGGGGGACATGGAGGGGTGGAGGATGCACGCAGGTATCAGGGGTTGCCTTGGGCCATGTGGCACGAAGGTGAGGGAGCACTACCCACCTAGCGAGGTAAGTGATGGGAGTGAGGAAAGGTGGGGAATGGCTTCCACGGGAGAAATTGCTAGACTGGGTTGGTTCAGCTGGGGGAGCAGTGCCTGAAACTGGTGCTGATCCTGATCTGTGAACCTGCCTGAGATGTGGGGAGGTGGGCTGGAAGACATCACATTTTCCAGTCCAAGGAGCAGGTGCTGCTCCTGGGACTAGCAAATGGATTATTGAAAGCAACAAAATGAGATACTTTTGTTAAAAAACAGTATGTTACAGTTTGGACCTGCTTGGACTCATGTAGAAGTCTGAAGTTCATTTGAGTTCAAAAAGCAATTAGCCAGATTCCTACAAGAGGAGTTTGCGATGCTACCTCTGGCTTTATATAACAACCTGCGTTGTTATATTCTGCCCTAGGCATCTGCCGTTAAGAGACAGCATTGTATGCTAGACAGATTTCTGTTATGTTCTCTCAGCACTGCTCCTCATAAGGTGCAATTGTAGCCTGCAGTTCAGCTACATGATTGCAGCGTGATGGTAACTACAGCCTCACAGGGTTTGACATAGGCTGCCGAGCCCATCGGGGAGCCTGCATAGTATTTGGCAGCTGAAAGCTCTTGCCTACAGGGGCTGCAGTTAAGCCTCCGAATTGCCGTGCGCCCGGGTGAATTCAGCAGGCAGGTCGGGGCTGGGAGGGCACAGGGCCTAGGCCTCCGCCGCAGGCCGCGGCCTCTGCTTGGTTCACATCCTGCCATTGTAGGACGAGCTGCAGGAGCGGTGCTGAGGTGGGCTGACATGGAGCAGCGGAGAGCTGCACCCAGACAAGCGCTGGGGAAAACAGCCTAAGCTGCTGCAGCTAGGGCTGTCGGCGCTCATCTGTCAGCTCCCTTAAAAATGCATGACCTGGAAGAGTGCTTGTTATAGGAAAAGATCATTAGCGGTGCAGTTTCGGAGTTGCGTCTGCTGTAGCTTGTAAGGTTTTGACTGCTCCAGGAAAAGGGTTAGGTCTTCACATCAGGCAGGTTTCTTGCTGTTTTTCATAGGGTGCTGACTTAGCTTTAAGTAACATACTGTTTTTCTTTGTATGTTCCAATCTTCCACCAGGAAAAATGTGAAGCAGTTCTTTCCAAAACCTAGACATATCAAACTATCTGCCAACCCTCTTGTGCTTACGGATCAGCTGTGGTTTTCTTTACCACATGATATGGGAGCAGGCTATGACTGACTAAGCAGAATGCATGCTTCCAGTTCACTCGGGCATCATCAGTTTTCATTTGATTCTTTCAAGAATCTATAATGTAAAAATTCACTTTGTTGATTTTAACCTCATGAGCCGATATCCCATTTGAAAGATAAACAGTGCCTCAGCCCTCTGTGCAGAAAATACTGTATATCTGTCTCTGCAGAATGATACCAATTTGTTGTTGCACAGATTTCAGAAGAGTCTCTTAGTTAATAAACCATTTAAATACATTTTAGTAGCCATATTACAGGCTCAAAATCTGTGAGAAGATGGGTTATTAAGGGAAAGACTTACCTGGCTGAGCACCAAAACATTGTTAGACGTACAACACAACCAGACTGTTTCTTGTATTTTTTTCCAAGAAAGGCAGTCATTTCTGAGCTGATCATATTTGTGATTCTGCGATGGTCCTGTATGAAGGAGGGGGGGGAAAAAAAGCTCTGGTCATGGCTGCACAAAGCCAAACATCTCCATTTTCTAAGTTGTCAGTCTCCCTGATTCAGAGCCCAAGCCATCAGCTGTGTGCGTCACCCTGGGCATCTCCTTCAATCACAACTCCCTGCTTCCAAAACGAGTATAATAGTAACCTACCCACAGGATACTCGATTGATCCATACAAATGTGTTATTACCTGCTCAGTATTTATTTTGTTAGTGTAAAAAAGATGACATTAAATTTACGGTGCTTGGTGATAATTTGTGCAACTAATTAAAAACTGGGGTAAGTTGTACTGCTTTTTGAAATGCTTAACCAGTCACACAAATGCTACCTCCATTCATGAAAACAAATGCTAAAATAAATAGCTTCCGATAATTTATGTTTTAAAATAATAAAAAGCCCAAAGAAGTTAAGTATCAACCTAACGTTAACTTTCAGTATAAAACAGTTTGCTGAAACCAGGAAGCAATTAAAACATACTGTTTTATAGAGTCCTTTATAGCAAGATAGTTTTTATAGGTCTGCGTCTGCTTTTTTTGGAGGGTGAGCCACAGTTCAGCTTTGCCCAGGAAATAACAAATGGTATTAAAAACACATCAAAAGAGCAGCTGTTTTCAGGAGGAAAAGTGTGGGGGGTTGTTGTCTGGGGGGAGGGTGCAGGGCGGAGCGAATAAATCCGGCAGGCAAAGCTTCCCAAGTCATTAAGGAAGGGACTTCTCTCCTTTCAGAGCCTCCAGAGTACTACAGTATGTACACACTTCTCATGTGTCCTGGCTCATCCAAAGTGTCATTCTTGCACAGAAGGCATGGTTTTGAAGTACTGCTCTGTCACAAAGCTAGGTTCTTGGCCTTTTCACCTGCAGCTTAAGAGATCTGCTCTTTTTACTATTAAAAAAATTAAATAATTGTCAGCTGTGCTTCTCAAGAGATACATACGAATAATCATAAATCTGGTTATGCTAATACATATGAAAATCACACATAAGCAGCATGACAGATATAATTCCTTTTTATTTTTCCGCTTTAACACATATCTCTTATTCATGCAGGGAGCCAGTGTTTTCTATGAATTTATACTTTTGGTGTACGCTTTGCTTGATGGGACCCCTGCAGGAACAAAAGGGCTTTGAAATGAAATCATATATGATATTGTAGCTGGATACAATATTGCTGTGCTGGAAAGTGTCAGTGACTGCTGTCAAGCAAGCTGTCTGCTGTTAAGCAAGCCTGTGATCTCTAGGCCATGACAGCTGTAGATAAAGGTGTGCTGAACACCCCTAATTCTGGCTAAAAGGAAGGCTTTATTAAGCCCGTTTATACAAATGAAATAGCTGGAAAGAGTAGGAGTTCCTTTCACTAGCAAAAGGCTTCATGTTAGGGTGTGATTCAAACTTAGGTTGTGTGCCATGAGGAATTCTCCAACTAAGGTAGAGATACTAGGTGCTTGCTTGGCCTCAATAGGGAATAGAAGAATGGAAAAGACTTTCTGGTGCTCAGAACAGGCTGGGAAGACAAACCTGGCAATTTTGAGTCTTATATCGCCTATGTTTGTTTTGTGTTTGGAGTCTATCTCCAAATAATGTATTTTTAATATCTAAGCATTAGAAAACATACCTGATTGTATCACTCCTTTCTCCTCTTATAAAAAAGGGTTTCTTGAGTTAGTTTAGCTGCCAGCACTAGTTTGCCCCTTGGGCCAAACTGCGTATGCAAATACAAGAGATTACATATAAAATTTCAGACAGAGTGTATTGAAATAATTTGTGTTAAAATTCATTAGAAATGTGTCTGCTGCCAGCAATTAGTCACTCAACATGAGATTTTTGGGGAGTCCCTAATAACCTTCACACAGAATATTACAGGCTTTTCAAACTTCCCCTGAAATTGAAGCTTACTGAGTACAGTGCATTGCTAGTATTTGAGACCCTTTGCAGAGAAGAGATGGAAGGAAAAAGTATACAATTCTGAAGTTTCCTCTAGCAGAGGCTGGCATATAATATCCATAAAAGACCTGGTCCTTGCTCAAAATCTCTGTTCTTCCTAGTTTTTTCACTGGGACAGAGACACCAGCCAAAACACTCAGAATGACCTTTCCAAAAATATTTCCATCACCCTTTCTTCTGCATGCTTTCTTCTGCATGGGATGTTGATAACAGTACTTCCTAGCAAAGACTAGTTGCTGTCACCATTTGCTCCTTCTTGATGTTTCTATCCAGCACACAGTATCAAAAGCCATTGTTATCCTTCTTGATGGGAACATTACTTTTCTCCCATTCCATTGAGAAGAAATGATCAATAGGGTGGCCAGAAAGAGAAATAGGAAGCAGCAGTCACCTTTAAAACATCTTTCAGAAAGAAAGTAAATGTACTTTGTTCCTTTATCAGTTCTCAGAGGTAGTCCAATTGTTATAGAACAGGATATAGTTTTTTATATATATATAACTTTTTTTAGTGTTTTGTTTCACACTTGAGGTAATTAAAGCTAACCTAAACCATTTATGATGACACTCATTTTCACTCCAATTTCCAGACTGGGCCACAGGCACCATTATTGTCACGTCTTGTTTAAGTAATTCCAATAGGCATGGAAACACATTGCTTTCGGTTTCTGGACTTTCTGTAATACATGTTTTCCAGGCAGATCAGGTATGTTAAAGCAGAATCTAAATAAGAAATTTTCAATGACCACCCCTATCCTATGCCCATAAACATCCCAGGCAGCAATCAGTGAGGTTGTCAAAACCTGTTAGAAGACTTGTTCCTTTTAATTTCCATAATTCATAATGTATGATAAGCTAACATTACCAAGCAAATAGTGTAAACTAAATCTTCTCAGTTGACTTGCAAATGAAACAGACACTGCTATTCCCAATCTCCTTTGTAGGGACTACCCTTTAACATACAGCCATGGGAAGGCAGAAGACAGTACAAGCTGACTAAATTGAAATAAGTTTGCAAAAGATCACAGTAACCAAACAGATATCAGCATAACTTAGAGTTCCCTTCTCTTCTCCTTAACAAATTTACTCTGTCAAATGAGAAAGGAGGACAAAATTCAAGGCAAAATAGAAAAATCAGGACAACCAGAAGCAGGAGAAAATGTATTAGAGAGAAAAGGACCATAATGGAAAAGACCAAGTATATGGATTAAAGAAGGAGTGGTAGAAATTTTAACAGTGTAAATGAGGGCTAGTTAAGTATGACCAACAGAAGTTTTTCTACTTTTAAATATAAGTATTAATTCTTAATGTTACAATTTTTACACCTCCTGATGTGTTGAAGGCATTTTTCAAACACCAAGGAAAAGAATGACCTCTGACAGCCTACTGGCATAGCAGTGCTAATGGCTGGCTTGTCCTAAGCATGTGTCCCGTTGATTTTAATGGGACTACTACTCAGATTAAAAGGTATATCTAAATGAATATAGATTTGCATATCTACGTCTTAAATTAGAAAAGAACACAATGAGAAAAATGGTGAAGAAAGGTAATGTGCATTATGAAATATTTGAAGTTGATATTTTTTCTTTAATCTCATATTGTAAGGATAAAAAAGGAATTGTCTGCTCTGCTAGAAGTTTCACAGATCCTTTTCTTAAAACAACAGATCTGCTGCTATTTAGATTAAAGGCTTCTCATAAAAGCCAGAAGATTCCATGGTCCATTCTCCTCAAGGATTTTGGAAAATATTTGGTTCCTTAGATTTTGTATTCATACTTATCATTCAATTATCTTTCTTTTTTAAATCTTAACATAGTTAAATAAAACAATTTAAAATATCAGTATATATTTTAATAAAAGCTAGAAACATTTTCTTTTCTTGTAAGAAAACATTTTTCCTAACATCCTTTTTATAGGAACAAAGAGCAGGGGAGAAATTACAGCAGCTATAAATCAGTTTTGTGTTTTTGATAATTTAATACATTTTTCACGGATTGCTTTCTCTGTTTGGCATCCTCATAACAACTCAGTTGGCATGCAGCTTTGCAATCAATCTCATCTTTTCCCTCCACCCTCCCTTCCTTCCCAATATCATACACTTAAAAGGAGTTCAGATTCCAAGAAGTGTTTTGCCATGTGTACAATCCAAAGACTCATCTTTTAATCACTGACATTCGCATGATCCCTTTTATGTAGATTAAAATTATTTCATGCCTATATTATGTGGACAGAACATTGAGAATTATTGTAGGGTTAACTACTCTGTGTGGTTATACTGATGAACTAATTTAATCCCTTGGAAAGGAATAATAGGGTAATAAAGCACTAAGGGATAATCTTAGTCACGTCTCTCTGGTATTCTGACAATTGCACCCTCTTCTAAAGCAGTTTCATGCAAAGCCACCAAAGTAAAAATGCCTATAGTCGTCAACTGCACAGATGAAGGAAACGTCCATGGCTGTGTCAGTCATTTTAATGAGTCACAGGAGGAGGGAAAGTGGAGGAACAAATTAAAAACAACAGTATTTTTCTCCCTTCCCCCCAACAGAAGAAAGTGAGAATAGTTGCAATTTCATTTGCTTTTAAAGCACAGCACTTGGGTAATAAACGTCCCCTGCAAATGTGCTGAGCAAACACCTCCACATTCATCAATATGCGGGAGCTGTTTATTGCCTCATAAACTTGGAAGCAAGTGATATTGTCTCTTAAATCAGTGGCTGCGTGGACATCCTAGGCACTGTAGGAGAACAGTACATCCAGACAACACTGATACTTAAATTAATGGCTCTAGTAATGACTGAAAGGTGCTTCGTCACAACTAAAAAGTTAGACATAGATTAAAAGTATGCCTAGGACACAGCGTATATATGTTGTGATAGGGATGTGTGTTTGTGTGTGTCTCATTACAGTTTTTATTACTTTGGCATAAAACGTACTATTCCATGCAGTTTTGATTTAAATATGGGTTGGGCTGCCAGCACTAGCAGGGACAAACTTGGTTTAAGCCTAGCTTATGCAAAAACCTGTCTTCTAAATCTATGGGGAAGAAGGCTTGGCTTGTGAAACTGTTAGCTTTACCAGTCTCAAGCCAGATTAAGGAGCCAATAATAATCTGAATTCTTCTATGGCATCTCTTATCTGAAAATGATTCAGAAACACTAAGGAATTAGCTGACATTGCACTGTAAGTTTCTCATCTACAGAGTGTCTCGAGCTGATCGTATCTTCTCCTTTATCTGAAAGGAAGAGCATTGCTCCTGGACTGCAGCTGGTAGTGTTCGGAGCAGAAAGTCAACGTAGGAGAGGCTGTGACAAGGATCAAGGAAGGGCTGACTGATCAAGGACAGTGTTTCGCTTTCTGCATAGTCTCAGTGTCTATACCATAACAAGGACTAATTGCTTCCTGAGCAACCGTAACTTTAATAACAGCAGTGAAATGCAGTGCAATGTACATTTACATCTGCTGCTCTTGCATCTTCTCAAGGCAATCATCCATGCTGCTAAAGAATTCCCCCTTTTGCAGAGGAATAGTTCAAAGGTACTGAAGAAAGAAATACTCCTCCTTAGCCCCTTCTCATCTCTTACCGTAAAACGATGTACAAATAGTAATGAAGTAGTCTGCACTATGTGGATGTTCCTCATCTGCAGATTGTTCCAGCCAGATCCTACTCTGTGCATCTAAAGGAAGAACAGTATAAAAAGCTGTGGCTGGTAGCACAGTACTCTATTTGAAATAATCTATACATATTTATTTAAGGAGTATTTTCTTTTGATAAGTAGCATTTTGAAAGATCCTATGTATTTACTGTCAGAACTTTCACTTTTGTATGCAACAATGCACCGTTGATAATGTCCCAGGAGTGCACTGCATAAACTTTTTACCAAGCCTATGTACAATCCCAATTTTAGTCTTTAATTTCAAGTCCTTTTTGAATTAGCCATGTCCACTGGAGCATTAGAATTGTTTACTAATTAGTAAAACAAACAAACAAACAAAAAAAAACTGTTTCTTTTGTTCAGGTAGCTTAAGATCTGAGAAGGCTTTCTTCGAACTGTGCAAAGCAAAAACCTCATTTCCATTAAGTGAAACTGTTAGCTCCAATAGGTAAATATTTTGCTAAACTTCAGACCTCTCATAATATAACAGCCTTTAAAAAAAAAAAAAAAAGGAAAAAAATAAAATTTCTGGGTAAAGTCCCCAGTAGTCCAATTCAGATTTCAGATTTTTTAAATGACATCATTACCAGCATTCAAGCCGTGCTCAGAAAGGGTGTAAATCGGCTGAATAGCCTTATACCACTGTCTTCCATATTGTTAAGAGGTAATAGTGAACAGAAAATTAAGCATGCATATGTAGCATAACACAGTTGCAATGAAGCGTGGCATAATTTCAGGCTGCATGTGCAAAAGCTGTGCATCACTGAGCCCTGTCTTAATAGCCCTCTGTGTGCAGTTTTGTTGTAGCCTGGCTAGAGTACTGGGTATGTGTTTGATTTAGCATGTTGCTAGAGCACAACTGGTAAACTAAGGGAAATCCTGAGAAGGACAACAGGAAGATGAACCAGCCTGGAAAAAATAATACAGCCATGTCTACACAACTATGTGAAAGAGTAACTGAGATGAGCTGTAACAAGTTTCAAATGTTTAAAGGATGTAAATGCTCAGGAGAAAGAGGTATTACCTTATTGTAAAGCAAAGACTTTAGGAATAATGGAGTATACTCCCAGAAGGATTAGCAGGTGACCTGTCCATTGGGAATATAAATTAGTTTGAAAATGAATCTCAAATGCAGTTCTCTGATAGTGGGATTTGTTTTTGATGATGTAACAACTTTTCTCTCTTGCTACCTCTCAGGGAGTGAAATTAGTGCTTTATTGGTGCTTTCTCAATACAGAAAAGAAAATAATTTAATAAATTTATATTGCCTAGTGAAGCAGCAGACTAATATTTGTATTTCTGCTTGGAGAAGCATTGCAAGATTTTAACAGGTGAAATACAGTTTTTCACATGAGCAGAGCTGCCCCTGCTGTTGCCTCCTCATCCCGGAGGAGGCAGTCTCCAGAGAGACTTCAACTGTGGCACCATTGTCATACAGAAGATGAGTGCTATAGATGCTGAATGTTTAAGATGTACATAAGTTTCATACTTTTTGAAAAACAAACAAAAAAACACAACAAACAAAAACAGACAAACACAGCAGATTTTATAGCTACGAAGTGAGCAGATGCAGAGCTATGATGATATTGTGTCACAAACACAGAATACCTCTCTCTTTCCGTAGACACATCCTGAGTCTCACCCTTTCCTGTCAGGGCCCTCAGTTCAGCCTACCTGATGGCAACCACCTCTGCTTTGCCTATAGTGGCTCTGAGTCCTCATTACCTATACCCTTCTTTTCTCCTCATCTGCAGTTCCTGCCATGTTTGATCCTCTTCTGCTCCTTTTCCACTCCTATCTGCATCCTTTCTCCCCCACTTTCTCATCTCTGGTCTTTTCTTGCCCTACCTATAGTTTCTCCATCACTCCTGCCCTAATATTCATCAGCTTTCTGCCGTTTTTCCTCTGGTGCTGTTTTAACCCATCTAAACTAGATGTGATCACGGAGACTGCATTCATTTGTCTCCCTTTCAGTTAGAAATTAGCTGTTCTTAGCCCCGTAGAAGTTAAATGGAGGTATTGCCTTTGACTTCAGCAGGGCCAGAATTTCAAGCTTACACTTCTTGCATTTCTTGACTGTATCAAAAGCAGGAAATTAGCAAGTCCCTAGGCAGTACAAATACAATACCATGCAAAAGATTTGCCTAGTTATAAGAGTATTGCTTTCCTGGATTTTTGGTACTATTAGAATACTTTGGCAGGCTTTCTGCTAAGGGTAACAAAAATAGATAAATAAGGGCTTGGTGTGTACTTAGATACCTTATCTTTCAGTAATGTGTCTCGCTATATCTGTTTATTCAGCCAGAAGGATGTTGGCCATGGTTCTGATTCATTTCTAAATGTTGGCATGCTAACTATAATGAAGGTATTTCATCTAACAGGATTGATTTACAGCAAAATGGAGTTCTGTACTCCTTGCAGCTTCAGGTCCTTCAAAAATGAAGGAACATTGAACCTGGGAAGAAAAATAATAACACTGTATTTTGCCCCCGCTACCTTATTTTCTGTTCTTTTTCCACATTCTTCACGGAAATCTTCTCTTCCCTCCTCTTCCTTTCATAACTGTTACTACCTCATTCTTCCTCATGTTTGAAGGCTCTGTGGCAGGTCATCCCTTTCGCTTCATTCTTGATGCCTGATTTCTCATTTCCCTGGCCAAAGCTAAAATCACCTTATCTCTTTTTCTGACCCTGTAGGATTTGGGTACACAGATTAGTGGGGAAGACTACAGTCCATAGATGCTCAGTATTAAAACTGAAAACAGAGTGGTTGTAATTTAAGCTGAATAAGAGGAGAGAGACAGAGGAAAAAGGGCTGGGGGGGGGGGGTGGTGGAATGGAAGTGGTTGAGAACACCCAGAAGAAAGAAAAGAGGATGAAAAACAACACCTGAGGGAAGAAAACCGAGAGGAAATGAAACAAGAAAAGGAAGGATCTGTGATAGAAGTGGGGACTGTAGTCAAGGTTTATATAGAAGAAGTGGTCAAACTTTATATAGAAGGAAAATAAACCACAGAAAATGTAGGATGCCCCTTACTGGGGAAAAGAAATGTGGAGGGAGGAAAGAAAGACAAAGGTAGGGAAATGAAAGGTTGTTTCATTGTATTATGTTACAGAATTTGATGGAAAAGTTACATACATGAGATCCACATAAGATAATAGGTATGTATAAAATCTCAAAAGATTTAATTATTATTTATGTAAACCACACATACAATTTAGTTCCTTATTAAATACAACACTCAAGCACTGGCTTAAGTCCCATGAAGTCAAGCAAAACTAAGTATTTTATTCAAGATGAGCCTAAGCTCCTGCAAGATTACTCAAGATGTGTTGCTTGAATACCCTGCACTGAATGTTCAGAATTTGCCTTGTTCAAATGCCAGAGGCCTTTTAAGGCTTCTCAGTGATTTTAGAAAAACAGGTAAATAGGAAAGGGCTTGAAGGAAACAGTGGAGCTGGGCTGGTTACTCAAGGATGCAACTTGCTGCTTTTGTAGCCCCACTGGGGGAGAGGTTACTCTTGCCTTCTTCCTCCCAGCAGCACCTTTTACCCCAGCATCTCCTATGGTACTAACTAAAGCTCTGCCATATTCGAAGTAGATGGCCATTTCACTGCTATATGCCTTGGTTTCCTGTGTGCTCCCCTCCAGGTGTTTTTTTCCATGAGCCAAGAGAAAAGTTGTGCTCCAGGTCTTACGGTCCTGGGGAGCACTTTACTGCACTAACATAAAATTGAAGTTCCCTGGATCCTTATCCAGCTGAGCACTAACACAGCACTGAGTTTCATTTTCATCCTTGTAGCAGTTCTACTCCCTTCCTTACCCAACAACCTACTATCCTCGACCAATAGTCCATCAGATGAAATCACAGTAAAAAGGAATCAAAGAAATTCCATCTATTTATAGCAGAACAAAAGATGCTAAATAAGGGATTCCACAGGTAAGTTCATGCACTAAACCCCAAATATAACTCCGCTCAAGCTTTGCAAACAAATTTGTAAATGAATAATGTAATGCAAAGCCCTGGTTACCACCTGATGTTCACCTCAACACCCACAGGAGTTGAGGGCCACTCAGCCCTCAGTACTTATTTCCTGTTCCCAAGTGGAGTGGGGGTGTCAATTTTGCCCCCTTGTCACTAGCTGTGTACCTGGAAAATCTTTAGCTTTCTTGGGCACCCCACAGATCAGGAGCTTTCAGTTGAGCAGAAAGGAAGTTTTTCAATAGGAAGCAAGAGAGATAAGAAATCTCCTAATAAAGATTTCATTTCTCACTGAAATAAACATCCACACAGTCAGGAAGCAGGTTGAAGGCATACAGTCAGCAGATAAATCCTCCAGCTCCACTTTCCTTATCCCATCTCTGCAGCACAATGCATTGAGTTGTCATCTGCCATTTGTGTATTCATTCTAATTCTTTCTGCCTTGTTATTCTGTCAATTTCTTAATCTATTTACACTGACTTTATTTTCAGTGTGTCTATTGTGACAGCAAATCCTGGAATTGCCTTGGGTGTTGTCTGAAAATGGCCATTATCAAATCATAATGCCTACCCAGATGAGGAACTGTAAAGGCCCTAGGCATCAGTAGGAGTCCTTAACAGCTGCCTGCAGTTTAGACCTGCATATCAATTTCCACCTTAGAGGATCTGCTACAGCATTGTAAGGTGAATGGTAACTACGTGTATTAAAATTTGGATTAGCAGTTCAACCAAAACGCTCACTTTCCCTCCCTCTCTGTCTCTCTCTCTTTTTTCACATTAATAAACTTGCTATCTCTATCTTTTGTTGGTATACTATATAAAAATGCAAATGATCCAGAATCCAATTAATTTCTGGAAGGTTGCAGCTGTTTTGGACCCTATTCACAAAGACATGTGGTGTGCGTGCGTGTGTGTGTATGCATGTGTATGCATCTGATTGCTAAGAAAATCAGGCCTTATTATTGAAGCCTTGACTCTCAAAATTTGAGCTATTGTTCATTGCCAGTGCTGATGCAAACAGATAATTTCCAAATTGTATTCCACGTTTATTAAAGTGGTAGAAAATGTGGCTAATTTCAGACAAAGCTGAGAAAAGGTGGAGCTTGAGAGCTGAAATAGGAGATCTGGGAAATCTGTTTCTATTACAACAAAGAAAAGTTTATCTAATATCTCAAAAAGCATTAATTACTGTGGGGCGCAGGCGAACACATTGTGGATTTCTTCATTGGTTTTGTCATTCTTCATTGCTTTATTCTACTGCTGTGAATTGTTTGGCTTCATTTCATGTTTTGTTTTGTGTGTGTGTGGTGGTTGTGTTTTTTCGTTGTTGTTGTTTTTTGTTTTTGCTTATGGCTAATATGTAGTTATGAAATTGAGACCATCCTGGGAATATTTTTCATTACCTCAGCTTGGGCTTGGAACAGAAATTTATCTAGACCAGGCAGTTTGAAGCAATGTTTGTAATTGTTCCCGTCATTGGTTGAACTTGGGCAAGACGTTCAAGACTGATTCTTTAATCCATATTTTTATATTAAGGGTTTATGTCCATGGCTGCCCAGTTTGCATCTGCACCTGGAACCACAAATATTACAGCACAAAAAACTAACAACTTTGTGAGAAAATAGGTCTTGATCTCCCATTTGTCTGTCCTCCCCATATTAATATTATCCTTGAGCAACAAAATCAACAGCATCTGATTTTCTATATTTATGTCTTCCTATGCTCCTGTTTGCCTTCCCTAGTATCTAATATGGCTTAAACATGTTTCTGTCAGTGGGATATTAGTAATCTCTCTCCCCTACCTAGTGAAACTCAAAGGAGCTTAATATCCATGAGACCTCTCCCCCATGCCCTTCTATCTGTTTGAGTTGGCCAACTGTTCAAAATTTATGCAAGGGAAGGGAGCCAGGGCTGACGGCAGCATGATCATATACTAGGCTGAAAAGGGGACAGTTTTCTTAGTTGTAAATAACCTGGGAATCCTTTCATTTACTCTTAAAATAAGGTTTTGGTATTTTTCTGCAACAGTCACTAAAGAAGCACAGATGCCGCTGACAATGAGAGCTGAACTTACAAACATCATTTGTCTTTTTTATTGTGCTACAAGCATTTGGTGAAATTTTAGTCATCATGGAAATCCTACATTTAAGATACACAGTAGCCTATTAGACACATGTAGAACAAGCCCTCCTCAATTTATTATAGTCAGCAATTTCAGCAGTGAGGGCATACAAGGCCTTGTGCAGAAAGCTTGTGTCAGGTCGAAGCACCATATAAATCCCACTTGAACTCTAAAAATAGAATTCCAAAGTAGAATTTAAAGCTTTGTGATAGCTTCTGGTGCAGGCAAGAATTTAATGAAGAGGAGATTGTTTTTGCCACGGTTGTGATACCTTCTCTAAATACAGTCTCTACAGCCTCTTCTCTAAATACAGCAAGTGCCACAGAGGCAGCAACCAGGCCAGTTTCACTAAGCATGGCTATTCATTGAATAATCCGCTGAGGTGCCTTGATTAATAAGAATAGGCTTCTCTCTGGGCAATAAACCGAAGGCTGCTCTTTCCCTGGGAAAGAGCCAAAGCTTTTGATCAGATAAGCTAGGTTTTTAAGTTTAATATTTTACAGTGAGAGCTTTTCTTCTTTTGGCTTTGTTGTAACTGATAATGCACAGAGATAATGCATATTGGGAGCACTGATAACAGAAAGAATAAGCAGATCTATAGCAAGAAAAATGGGAGAGAGGTTTCCATCTCAAGCAGTGTTCTGGAAAGACTGGGAGGAGAGAGAGAATCGATAAGGTTGTGTGGGGATCTGCTGTAACTGCTTGTCTTGCTGCCAAAGCAGAAATGGATATAGAGCCTTGCAGGTGAGCTTGCCATTATAGGGTGAAACCAGCGTGGAAGACACTGGTTGTTGTACTTGTGTAGGATACTTTACTTCCACTACACCTGTAGTAGTTTCTTCGCATAAAGAGTAGTCAGGGTTCAGGCAATTTCTTCATTGAGAAGCACCAAAATTGTTCCCAGAGTAACAGCTCTGGCAGAGACACTGACTGGGACAGGGAGCGAACTGCTCTGCTGCTTCCCACAGTCCGGTGTACAGAAATTATTCCATGAAATTATGCTGTATATAGGTCTTAAAATCAAGAAGGTCCCTGCATGCAAAGAAAGAGAAATTAGAGGACTGTAAGTAACAGCTCCATCTGGTGATGTCATCTTTATAGCATTCAAGTCTCTTTTATATAGTATCATCCCCCCCCAAGTCTTCATTCAAATATAGATCCTTTTCTTCTTTCCCAGTTGGCTTCATTATCTGAAATCATTCAGATTTCATTACAGTGAACGAAGTATAAATATTTCTTCAAGATAGAGCATACACTGGAAGATTATGGGAGAGCCTGGCAAATTGTCCCAGATCACCAAATGAGGTGATCTCTGTCATAATTCATTGGAAAGCAGAAGGAGGAAAAGTATCTCTCTTTGGTAGAAGAAATGTCCTGTTAACATAATAAGAAAATGATGAGATTGATTGATATGAGTTAAGAAATATGTGAAGCTGTATAATTTTCTTAAAGGGCTTACTTCTGCAGCTACTAGTTATCCTTAATCAGTATTGACATAAAGTTTGAGAAGCCTACCACTTCTCTGAATCATGTCATGTGTGTTATTCATTCCTTCATCTTTCCTCTCTCATCTTAGTCAGTCAACCAGATTTTTAATATCCCAGATGGGGCAATCTGTTAGAAGGTAAGATCATACCGAGAGCTCTTACTGTAAGACCAAAGGCACTTCTAGCCCATCACCTGTCTCTGCATGATGCTTCCTCTTGCTGCTCTCCCAGCCTCCAGCTATGTCCACCTCTAGGGACATCCTGAATTGATGTAGTCTCTGTATTTTCAGTAACTCTCCTACTTGTCTAGTATCCCCCTTTATTTCATGCATCCACAGCATCATCAAGCAGTGAATTAACCACCTACTGCACAAAGAAGTACTTATGTTTGTTCTGAATACAGTTCCTACTATCTTCATTTTATGTTCCCCAGTTCTCTTATGGGAAGGATCAAGATCCATCTTCTCCATTCTATTCATGACTTCTCAGGCTTCTGTCATCTTCTTACAGGTCATACTTTTTCCAGAATTAAGTGTGCCAACATCCCCTGTTGTAGTTGCTGAGTAACTTTTCATAATATGAAGTCTACTCTACAGCTTCCTGTCATCTTTGTTGCTTTCCTCTGAAATGTCCTGTTTTACCTGTATCCTTTTGAAGAGACAGGATAGTATTCAGCACAAAGTATTCAACCTGCGGTTGAGTGATTCTTTTCTATAGCAGCACAGTGATGTTCTCTGTTTTGTTCTCCATTTATTTCCTAATAATTTCTTAACATTTGACTTTCCTTCTTGACTGTTATTGAGCATCGGGTTGACATTTTCATAAGACTATCTATCATAAGACCAGATCTATCTCCTAAGTGGTAATGATCAACTCTATCATATTAATATGTGGAGTTAGAACTGTTTTTCCAACATGCATTGCTTTCCATTTATCTACATTGAATTTCATTTGCCATTTAGTTGCTCAGCTACTCAACCTCATAAGGTTTTTCTGTAGCTTCTTGTGTTTTTTTTTTTCTTTTGGCCACTGCTTGTCCTTGTTACCTTGAGTAACTCTGTATGACCATCAGGCTTCCTGAACTCACTTCTCATCCACTTTCCCAAATGACTTATGAATGCCTTGACTATCTCAGGTGCTAGATCAGACCCCATTGCAACTCCAAGGGTGGAATGCACCCTGTTGAAAAAAACATCTCTTCACTTTTCCTCTCTTTGCCCTATCCTTTAACTAGTTAGCTATCCATACAGACATCTTTCCCTTTGTTCCACCACTGCTTAGCTTTCTTAAAAAACTTGTGAAGGATTCTGTAGAAGTCCTTTAGGAATCTATATAGATTATATCAGCTGAATAAACACCATCCACATATGCATTGATCTCTGTAGAGAACTCCAGTAAGCTTGGAAGATAAGACGCTCCATTATAAAAGTGATGATTTTCCTGAGTGAATTAATGTTATTACCTGCCCTTGCTTAGGACAATACTGATTTTCTTATCTGAGAGGTGTTATATAGATGATTGGGCAGGAGGGATAGTAATATGTTAGTTGGTATATATGCTTTTTCCATGCTGAACTCAGTTCTATTTACTATGTTACAGACCCCACAAACCTGAGTGAATGAACTAGAGGTATCTACTGACACTGACTGCTTGGCGGCATATGCATTGGTGATCACTTGTCAGAGTTGCATGCACCCCTGCATGCCGAGAAGATTAAGTCATCTCAAATGACTGAGTGACTTCTGTTACCGCCTTAGTTTAGCATTAGGACAGTGGTGCAAAAGGTGACATAAAAATCTACCTAGAACAGTCATTTGCAATCTGTGCACTCTGCTATGCTAAATATTTCTGAGTGTTAAGCACTGTCAATTTATCTATTTACCTTATCTATTTTGCACATAACATAATGCAGCAATAACCTATTGATTTGCCATGATATAAAGTTTGGCATTAGGACTAAGTCCTCTATTAAATCTACTGTCATTTTATTCAGACTGGTAAAAAAGACATAGGAACAATGATGAAAAACAACAAAAACAAAAAGACAGTTTTGAGGGTTAGCTCTCTTTTTCTCTGTGTCTGCACCCTATTAATGTGCCATCTGCTTCTAGGACATAGATTCATTTACCATTACAGTGTTCTAACATGATTACCTTTTTTCCCCCTCAAAAGCCACAAAGGGGCTAAATATAGATTTACTTAAAATTCTAGGGAAAGAGGCGGTCCTTGCCCTAGACACAATTGTTCTCTTGATTTTCAGAGCATTACCACTAGCATTAAATGTAATTTACTTTATCTGATGACAGTTTGCTGAACAAGATCTTAAGTTTTAATAGGATCAGGACATAGATGGTAAGCGGAGAGAAGAGAAAAGCATTGTGGGTGGAATTCATCCCACCCCATTACTCCTTCCTTAACTAAGAACAAATTGAGCACAAAGAGATTAGGCAGTCTCCAGGAGGTGGGCCAAGTTAGAGGGCATCAGCACATCCAGTCTCCAGGCTGGAACAGAGTCTGACACCCTGCTGCATTTCCCCTGGTGGTTTGTTGCCCTGTTGTAGTACAGTTGTGAACTCATTACTCAGATATATGCTTCTCTCCTCTCTATTCACCATTGCACTCCTAATTACCCTCTAGTTTATGATAGCTAGTACAGGCTCATGCAGTTGCTCAGATTACCTGCTCTGTAAGCCATGCACTCCTTGCACAGCAGAACCTTTTTTTTTTTTTTTTTATATCTCACACTATCATGGGCAAATTTCATAGTATGATAAAGCCCTTCACCAATCAAAGCATCTAGTGTTAGAGGAGAAATTGGTTTCTCATTCAGAGTTATGGGACTATTATGACCTCCCACATTACTGCTGGTTCATTTGCAATCAGCTTTTTCATTATCTTTCAGCTACACCGGACCAGAATTATGTTAATTGCCCATTAACTACAGTTGGGTGATTCATTTATTCTTTTAATTTAGAGTATCGAAAATGGATCTAACCTCTATTTTGCTTTTAAAACTTTCTGATACAATCCGTGCCATTGCAGAGGTGAAAGTAAAAACAAGATATCAATAAAGCCATGTCCTTCGCTGTGTACGGAGCCTCCATGGACAGCACAAGATCCTGTACGTCTTGCCTCTCTCTGCAAGGTATTCTGCAAAGAATGACAAATGAGTTTATCAGACGAGTTCATTTCTTTTTCTCTCCTTCTCTACTGGAGTAGATTTTCCTGCATGCATTCTGAAGCTTCTTAATTTTGTTTCTCACTTCATTATTTCTGCCCCTTAAAGGGGTTTGTGATTCAAGGCTTAAATCATCCTCTACCTCAAAAAAAAAATAGGATAAGCCTTCTGCATGACAAGCTTATCAAATATCTTTGTGGAGTTTTCTGCAGGTGGGTTGTGTGGCCAGTCTCATCCAGAGAACAATTCCAACATTGTTTTTGTTCTTTAAGTTGTTGGGTTTCTTGAGCCTTGTATTCCTGTGTGAGGAAAGGGCGGTAATTGAATATTTTTCTTGCAGATGCTTTTTCTTTGGATGTCTCAGAATTGTGGACTGGGAGCATTCTCATCTCTATTATCTGCAACAGATTGCAATTTAATTTGAGTTTTCCCCTGTAGCAACATGTAGGTGTTTGTGATAATTGTCAAAGGTAGAGTTCTCAATGGAAGTGTAGCTTCAGTCCTACAAATACTTAAGTATAACTTTACTCAAGTGAATTAGCCTAATTGATATGACTCCAGCACTTATGTGAATGAATGTACCACTTATAAGGATGAACATATTCATCTTTAACTAATTGCAGTCTCTGAAAGAAGAACTTTCTACATTTTCCCAATAGCCTATTTGTATGATCATAATAATACACAGGAACCTTGACTAAGGATCCAGGTACCACTTTATTCAATGCTGTACAAGTGAGTAAGAAAGAATACACAGTGAGCCTCTGAGAGCTTATATTCCAAGTGTGATACGTCAAAGGAGGTGACAGAATAGGCAAGGGATTTGGGGGACAGGAGGAGCACAAGATGAGAGAGGTCATTTGTACTCTGTGCACTGGAAGGTATCTGGGGTGGGGAGCCCCAGAGTATCTAAAAAGATAAAGAACGGGCTGAAAGTAGGTTTGAGGGAAGCCAGGTATCACTGTGGGATAGAGTCATTAAGGCACCTGCAAGGCCCGTGGAATGTATAAGAAACTTTGAATGCATCAGGAGGAAAAAAAGGAAGGTCACAGCACATCACATTGACATTTTGCTGTATGCAGGACAAAATTTCTAGGCAGAGCTGTTATCTTTCATTGGACCAGTTGGAACTGGAAAAATCAGATAAGCTTTTGGGGGCACAGGTGCACCTGCAGGTTTGAAAAAGCTAACATTTGAGTATATCAAATTTTCTCCTCTTTAACTGGAGTTCTTGGGGAAGGAAAAGTAATAAGTAAAAGGAAGAAGTGCTAGAGTATACAAGAAGCAAATAAGCAGCATTTTACTTTATCATGTTGGGGGGATTTAAAACTACTGTGATTATTAGATTACAAATACTATACATTTAAAACAGTAATTTTCAACAGAAAAGAATGCAATGACATGTATGTGGTTTTCTGAGCTATATAGATAATGTATTTATGAAACATGTCTAAATTCCAGAATATATATTACGTCAAATTTTGTCTTCTCTTTTTCCATGTCATCCTTCCTTTTTTCCCCCTCCTTTTTCTAGTTCTTTTGTTTATTCTCTCTCTCTCTCTCTCTCTCTCTCTCTCTCTCTTTCTGCATGTTTTTGTTGCCCATCTTTCTTTAACATCTGTTTTCTTTTCAATTAACTTCTAATTTCCCTTTTCTATTCATCCTCAGGCCCTGGTTTTGCAAACCCTTGTACAAGACTGATCACATTGAAATCAGGAGAATTTTTATCACATGGATAAATTTAGTGCTTCAGATTTTGGAATAAAATATCACTGACCTGGATATTAAACCCTAGTTTTTCAACAGATCTTTTTCTTTTCTCAGATATACTAGAAGTGTGTAGACCTTTATTATTCTGAACACTGAAGTGTTGCATACACAGCCAATTGAATTTTTGAGTTTTTTTTCACATCAATATCTTTTTTTATCAAAAAGACACAGAGCAGAAATCCACTTTATGCTGTATTCTCATCTCCACAGGTTGCACTGTGATTCAAGTTTTATCATGATTTTGCAGTATGGCAAAAACCACAAGATCAGTAAATTTGATAGTGTCACAAAACCACACATAAAATTCGCAAGTTTGTTCTCTGCTCAGTCAGTCAGCTTCTACCCATTACCATGAATTACACCTATGGAAAGCAGGTGTGACAGAGTGAAAAATCTCACACAGTTATGGGTGCACTCCAGAAGTCCAGAGGTTAATTCAGCCTCTTAAAACATGGCTGTTGCTTCTAGCAACAGCAACTGTCCCTTTAACTTCTCTTTATGTTGCAACGCTTCCCAAACTCTTTCTTGATCTCCTAATCAGTTGTCATCTTGGAGAGGGTGGCAGCCTTGTAGATTAATCAACTGTGTATTGTGACTGGAACATCCAAACCACCTGCCTGTCTCCCAGCATCTTTATAGTGGGTGGCACCGCCCTGTTTGTAAAGTTAAGCACAATCACATTGTAAAGGCATAAATTCAGACAAAGTGACAGCTAGAAGCTAGAAGGAAGGAGGGCCACAGATAAGCAGAGTAGCTCCAGTGTGGCTCAGTGCCTATACACGGGCTAATTTCTTCCAGGTGCCACATATTAATGCAGCCAGATTACATTACTGAAAGAATGAAACTGGAAAGATGAAACACAGAAAAAAATAGGCTCCAAGAATCATATTAATTTAGCTGCTTTGCATTAATTGATTATTTTCCCACTCCACTTTTTAAAAAACAGGGACCTAGAAGGACTTAATAAAGCAGCTCAGGTATGTGTCTGCTGGAACACACATTGTCTCATTGATCTGCTATACACACAGATATACATACACAAGTGTGTGTTCACCACCTTCTGAATTGAGGTCCCCATCTCTGATTGGGATTGATTGATTTAGACACTCCTAAATTGTCTATATTTAATCACCACAATAATCAATGTTCTAATACTGTCTGCATTCTAAAATATGCAGAATGCAAGATATAGAGTTCAAGGCAACTTTGCTTCTGGAATTTTAATTATTTCATTGCTGATAATTTTCATTTAAATGTGTGATCTTAAATCTTGACTTAACTTTTTTAATATAATACTTTTCCATATTTTATTAAGTGTTCAGGATTGGATGATTAGTTCATCTACCTATGAACTAATTCGAAGGGAAAAGGCTGAGATTCCCAGCTTTTCTAAAAGATGCAGCAGAAAGCACTTTTTGGAGGTGCATTTTTCTATATACGAATGCTACCCTCTGCTGGAGAACTGGTACATTACGGCTTAGTTTTCTTCATTACTCGTCTGAGCAACTTCTCCCAGACTAACTGTAGGTAACAATGGTAAGGATTTACCGTCCTGCTTCCCAACTTTCCTTGCTCTGAATGCCAGCTGCAGTCATGCTTTAGCTGCCCTCCCTGCGAAAGACACGACTTCTAAGAGGTATCTCTTAGAAGGCTTCTTTGCAAGGCTCTGAAAACAAAACATGACATGGTTACCTCTCACACAGGTTTCTGCTGTTAAGCACATCGCTCTTTCCCTGCACTGCTGAGGGGCTTTGTAATGGGAAGCTTGGTTACGTGGCTGCAAACACTGGAGGCTGCTGCACAGAGGTGCTGAATGAACAAAGAGTACGGGACCGTTTTCAAAGTCTCGCTCTAAATTTGATCTCGTAACTGACAAGTAACATGGCTGCCTGTGTTTTCCTCCCGAGAAGCAAGTCTACGCTGTGCCCGGGCAGGGGCCCGGGAGAAGGACTGCTACGTGGTGGTGACACTGCACATAGCCCTTCTTGCCTCCATCTCATCCCCACGCCACCAGAACGAGCCGATCCAAATGCTGACTTCCCTGCATCTGGTGTTTACTTGCATGGAAAGGATCCACTTGGATCTGACTCCACTTCTAGTTTTCATTCTTTCCCTTTAGAGTCTCCCCAGTCTGCCTTCTTGGCAGCCTACCCTTTTCGGGGTAGCTGCCTAGTTCAGCAGGAAGAGGAGCTGAGTGGACAGGTATATGATTCTTACCAGCCACTGGGGCTTCTGGCTCTGACATGCAAAGATTTCACTGTTTCTGAATTAGGTTTAAGCAAGATGACTTTTCAGTCATAGTTTAGAGGGTAAGAATAAGAGTACAACCCAGAGAGAATGTAACACAATGCAATCAACATGCCAAAGAGCCAAAAGAAAGTGTAATTTATGCCAATTTACACTACCTTGATGGATAAGCCCAGCAGAATATATTAACAAATGATACTTCTACAGGTTTCTGGTGCCATCTGCTATAATTTAATGTATAATTATGCCTTTGGTACAGAACACTAAAGGATGGTTTAAAAAACTATAGAACATATCTCAGAATTACAGTAATTTCTGTTGATCCCAATTATGCCTCATAAAGCCCCGTTGGTGGGTTTTTTTGTTTTTGTTTTCTTTTTTCTTAAAGTACAGACTGTTTTCAAAAAGGAGTATTTAACTCTGGTTTCCAAACTTCATAAGGAGTATTTAATTCTGGTTTACAGACTTCATAAGCTTACTTCATAGCACAATCAGCCATATTTATCCCACTGTTGCAATATGAATTTCTCATATTGGGCAGAAATAAAGCAGGATACTTATAGTATGAAGACCCATTACATGCAAAGGTACAAAATTCAGTTTCATATTTTCAAATGAAAATTCATTTTCAGATTTTGCTATAAACACAGACCAGTCAGCTTTCTTGCAGAACTCAGGCCTGGTATTGTATTAGTCTGAGCTATTTTAGAATTTGCCTTAGAGCGCATGTGAAGTCTGTCATTACAAAATGCATAAAACATGGCAGATTTTTTTTCCTTGAGCTTTTAGATAATTCTTGATGGGGATTAAACCGCAGGAAAAAGCATGTTCCATCATTAGTAGAAAAAAGGAATAATTTCTACTTCCCTAGAGCAGAAGGGAAGCATGCTCCCCTTATAGCGTCATGTTATTGCTTTTAAATGCTCTTGTTATCATTGTCAAAGTTTTTATTTTCCTTTGATTTACCAAAGTATTGGAAAATAACTACTAAACCTTTCCAAAATTACTAGCACATGCAAAGAGTCAGTAGATTCAAAAACTTTGTGTGATTGCTTCTAAGATACAAAAGATGTGTATTAGGCCTTTTAGCTGTAACTTGAACAAATTACTGAGAACATTCCATAGTATTTTGAGCTGTGGTAAATTTTGATCCTTATTGTTTATTTCCAAAGCAAGAAAATAAAGCACTGTATTATTAAACTTTGTTGCCAACTATGTAAAGATGTTCTGAAACCTCAAGTATGCATCAGGTAAACAAATATATTCCACAAGACCTTCAAAATTTAGTAACATCTTGTTGAATGATTCAAAAAATAAAAAGTAATGGACATACTACATTAAGACACATGGTTATAATGGGATCAAGAGTGAAGTGTTTTTAATAAAATATTAGAGGAAATTAGAACAGGAAATCTCTCCTCTCTCCTCTCTCTCTTTTCTTTTTGTTTTTTTGGTGTTCATGTTTTCTGAGAAAAAATGGCAGAAATGTTATCTGAAAGTGTAGTTCCACATGTGTTTGCTATGGATGTATTCATAGCCTTTTAGCACAGTTATTTGTTTTCATGTCTAGCCTGAAAACAAATGCGTGAAAAGTTTCTTTTAAATTCCTAGACAAAATATACATTAACATTAAAGTCAGGACAGTTTATACAAATACAAGATATCATCTGGTTTATAGTATCCTCCTGCTTCACTATTTTTCATTGGTGAAGTATCTTTTGAAGTAATATTTTTAGCGAAAGATAGTTAAATACGTTGATACAAAAATGGGCCTTAGGAAATAATTAGACAAAGTCAGGTTTCAGAACAAATGGGTAAAAGGTAGCTATGAATGCAATGAGGCTGGAAATTAGAAGAGAGATCCCAGTTATCAGGGAACCCTGTTGGAACAGCCTTTCAGTGGGAATAGTAAGAACAGCCCCAACAAAAATCCCCGATTCAGGAAATGGGGAATATAATGCAGCTTTTGCAGCCACAGGGTCTTGGGAACCCAGGAGGTCTCTTCCACTGCTGTGTTCCTAAAAATACAGTGTGTGTTTGTAGTAAGAGCAATTGATTGTAAACGGCCATGAAAACTTGCTGAGAGAAAGACGGTTCTAACATATAATCTTGGCACAGTGTTTGTTAACCTTTCCCTTCCCATGGTTTTCCATGTCCACCCTCTTCTTTTGTCAGAATGAGATCTGAACTGTCTTCTGGCATCCGTGGATCTTGGTATCCAGCCTTGACACCACAGCTCAGACCACTGTTATATAAACACCATAGCACCTGACATTACAAACGGAGTATCTCCTCATTACTGATGTTTTCTCTAATTAAAGAGAAGAGGTTTTGCTCCTAATGATCACTTTCCGAACACCAGCTGGTAGAGGAGAGTAGATTCCTCAGAGTTGCCTGGAATGGCTTTCCTATGACCATGAGGTGAGCCTGCTACTTACCCTGGACTTCCTGATCCCCTCTGAGTCTCAGTAGCACTGTGGGAAGCCATCTCTGGATCCTTGTCTACCACCTATCCTATTTCATCTTTTAAAGCACAAAACCCGCAAGACATGATCAAACCCTCTGTTAACTTTTTGGTTTTGGAAGGTACTGGCAGAGACATCCCCAGGTATGATGCAGAATAATCTCTTGCCCTGAAACTACATCAGCTGTAAAAACTTGATCTGGATACTTATTTCCTCCTGTGGTCCATTTTATGGTGGCTGTAAGATTAAAAAAAAAAAAAAAATGGAGCCTGTCTTTATCATGTCTTTCTTTTTCCCCATCTGCATTCTAACAGACTTGAGCAGGCCTAAAGGTCACTCTGCATGTAGCCACAGTAGCTTTTTAAAAATCTTTGAATGTTAATCCAGCTCTGAACTGCTCTGCATTTGCATATTTGCTTAATCAGAAATGTGTAAGGTCAACACGGGAGCTTCATTAGGATATTCATGGTTAAAATTGCTCTCCTCATCACTTCCCTTGCAGCGTTCAGCCAGGCTCTGCACAGGTTGCAGACCTCCCTCGTGCCCCTGCTGGGAGTGGCAGCGGGAATAAGAACAGATGCAGAAATAAGTGGGGCGGCTGGACTCCTCCAGCAAGCAAGGGGACAGAGGCAGCTTGTATCATGCTAACCGTGCTTTCAGCTGTGCTATTTTAGCTGTTTAGAAAATCGGAATAAAGTCTATCTGAGAAGGTAGACGGACAAATCTGCAAAGGTAAGGAAGCTAAGATATGCAGATGACTGGGAGCAAGTTGTGTTGAAGAAACCTTAATTGCTACACAGCAGTGATTCAGGGGTGGCCTCTGGGGGTGGCTTCAAATGTATCCACTGGAATATTCCTTCCAAGGAGGCAGCACTTTTCAGAAATCTGCAATACCACCTGATAACTGGCTGACTCCTACTTGTGTAACTGTGGTGTTGACTATACTAATGCAACTGACCAGGCAGTGTTGTGTGAAACAGCAGACTCTGGACATCTTTTACTTTAGTCTGTGTGTCTTCAAGGAAGAGACAGTGTCCTTTCCAAAGATTTTGGTCTTACTGGGACCTTCAGTCAATCCAAGTTCTTCACCCACTGCAAACATCCATTTCTTCCTCTCTCTGCCCTTTCTACCCTTGTTTTTGCCAACAGCCATTGATGCAAAGCCTACCTGTCTAAATATTTTATTAAAAAGGATAGAATATAGAGGTGGAGAATAGAAAATGCTAGCAAATATATTAAAGGAAATGCCTATTTTAGAAAAATTAAAACTTAGGGAGCAGTTCTGCTACAATATATGACCTTTCATACCACTACCTATCATATGGGAGGCATGCATCCAATGGGTTCATTTGGCTGGCAGGACACAAAATGGCGTTCTGTGATACTTCCCTTACTTGTTAAGCCATTAATCACACATATTGACTTCTATCATATGATGCAAAATAGCAGAAAAACTCTATTTCAGGGCAAGTGCAAGTAGTATCAGATATATATTTCATGCTCAAATGTTTCTTTACCATGTGAACAGCCAACCCATTTCTCTTGTGACAACTTGGAATTATTAAAGCCTGTTAAGGCTTTCAACTTTATATTTCAGAATGAATAGAGACTCTAAGAATTACAGCCACTGCCCATACTGCAAAAGCTATTCTGTGAGGATGTTTGAATACTGTTTTGTTTTTTTTCAAAATAGGGAAATGTCAGTAGAAGCTTTCAGTGCAGATTTTAAGAGGATACTACAGACACAATGTGGAGGTATTATAAGAAAACTTGTAATTCTGAGAATATAATGCCTATTAGTAGAGTTAAGAGGAATTACAGAACATACATGTAGAAAAACTGAACATCTGCTACGGATGAGAAGGCTTTTTTAAATGGAAAGTGGAGTAATGCTAACAGATTGCCAGCAGGATGATAAAAATAAAAAGTAAATGTTAATTCCAAACATTGTCTTACAAGATGAGATTCTGGTGCTCATCACATAATACTTTGTTCAGGTGTATTTTTCAAAATGATTTTCTAAAAATTAATCATTGTACCTCTGCCATTGTCACGTCCTTCCCCCTTCCTTGCCATTCACCCTTCTAAAGCTTAATGTTTCAGTGGACAGAGATTTGCCTTTCAAAAACGTTTTGGTGCACAGTGGTTAAAGCCAGCAGAATTTAGTTCATGTAGCCATGCAGAACTGCAGTGGGATTTCCTGTTCTTCAGGGTCATGATTTTACAGTTAAAGGCTCCAGATCTGTCTTCACTAAGATCATGGTTTGCCTGGCATTTCATTCCTGCCCAAAAATAGTCCCTATCCCTTCCCTACCTCGTGCACTGTGCCAGCACAAGCTGAGGAGCTGGGATGTACTCGGTCAGGAAAGCAGAGCAGCTGGGAAATAAAACTGTGGGGAGACATTGCCTTTCAGCTTGAATCTCCTCCGATTTGTTCTGTTACTCAGCTGCACAACTGATGCTGCTAGCTCAGAGGAGGGGATGGCAAAGTGTGGCAATATGTGGCTTGAGGAAGAGAAGGCATAGGGGCTACTTTTCCCTGCAGCAATATCCCCTTAAACGAATGTTCCATTAAAACCTTAAGTGAAGCCAGCAGGAATTTTAATGAGGATTAAGCAAATGGTTCAAGGTTGGCACATCAACAGAGACAGGTCATGAGTAGAACTAATACAGCTCCATCCTGATCCAAACCATCTCATTTGTCAGAGCCTACACTTAGAAGAAGTCTGTTTTCTTAACAACATTTAAAGTGACACATAATAGGAAAAAATCATCACTCCAGAGAGATTTTGCCCATGAAAATTTTGGGCTGAAGCTTTTGCAAACTGTTTGTGTGATTATTGCCGTGATTGCGCTCAGTCTGCTTTTGTGATTTGGCCTTGAATTTGAACAGCCACATGCTAGCTATGACACTACCTCCTCACAGCCTGAACACTGCCTCCCCTATGTGTGAGCAGGTGTAAGTTCTGCACAGCTGACTAACGAGGCAGATTGGATGAGCTGTTGTTCATACAACAGGATCTAGATTTATGAACATTTATTTTTGGTCATTTGGTAGAACTGCTACTTTCTCTTGATGAAACTTTCTCTCGATTAACAACAACAACAAAAATCTTTAGAAAATCTGATTCATGTATTTTGCCTCTTAGTTTCTTAGACTATAATGAAGTATTGCTATCATGTAATTCAGGGATCTATGGTGATAAAAAAGACATCATGAAACATTGCCAAAAAATAATAAATAAATAAATAAATAAATAAAAAGGATATACACATGATTAAGTAAACAGATAAAAATTGAAGCTCTACTGTTAGATCAATTGTTTTCAGTAGTTGGCTTTAGATGAAAACCCTCTGGTATCCCTCTCACAAGACAATCCCTAGATTTTTTTAGAGGGGAACATGGGTTTCTCTATTAAAAAAATGTGGGCAACAGTGCAAAAAGCTCTTGTGTAATAAAGGATTTTCAGGAACGCATATTTAGTTTAATGGTTATAGAGCTTACAACAGCTAAGGATGTGGCAACTCACGAAATATTCCGTCTGTCTAGAGCTCAGCAAGGAAGACAGTTCTGAAATAGAAGTCTTTTGATCTTAAAATGACAAGATCTGAATAGTAAAACCCCCTCTCACAAGAAACACAGGCTGTAATTATGGCACATCTATTATTTAAAATGTTCTTGAAAATTCACATAAAAGCTGTTCAAAACAAAGTACAGCATTAGGTCGGGAAGTGGTCTGTAATACAGTGAATATTTTTTTAAATCAATTTCTGCCTTCTTTACCCAAGCAAGTGTTTGCTTGCAGTAAATTGCCATTCAATAAGTGAAATGTTTGGTCCAAACAGGTTGGCTCATTCCTTGTAAAAAATAGATTCTTAGTTATTCTGTTTTATTTTACAGAAGATCCTAGACATGCAAAGTTTCCGAAGAGGCTCAGGTCTTTCCCTTCCTATAGCCTCTCCTCCCAGACAGCTGAGCTATGTTTGTGCCTGATAGCCGGCAAATCTGGCAGAGTCACTGTTAACATGTTAGCCACAGCTATTATAAACAAAATTCTGCAATGTAATCGCCTCACAGCAGACATCAAATAACCTAGGAAAACAAGTGAGCTGGAGCTTAGTCATATTTGATAATTAATGTGCGATGGTTTCCAACCAAAATTAATTTAGTGATGGAGTAAAACATATGGAATAATGCTTAAGCTTACATCAAAGGCAAATATTGAATACATTAGGATACATTATCTCTACTCTTTCTGGAGTACATTATGTTCTATTAAGATGTGATGTTCTGAATTTCTGCCTGGGCTTCTCTAAGAATTTGTGTGATGGCTCACAAATGTGTTCCCCAGTGCCCTCCTCTCTAGCACTCTTCCAATTCAGCTATCATTTTTTGTTTCAGATGAAGCATTAACACTCATTATCTGTCAGCAGAATAAAAAAGAAAACAAAACAAAACCAAAAAGACCCAACAACACTTTTTTTTTTAGATGAAACATCTTTCCTGGATGACACTTCTGATGCTATCAGTAGGAAAAGCCTTCAAAGAAAATGGGTATCAAGCCTGAAACATTACATAATGCTGAGTTGAAAGACAAAGTGTTTTCTGGAATTCTAAATTTTTTAAGCAGCTGCCTTTAAGTGAACACAGCCATCACTGTTATAAAATATTCAAAGCCTCATACATATCAAACAGAGACACAGTTACTAGGGCAAACAATCTCATGTATCAGTTAAACAAACATTTGGAATTTTTCCTGAGCCCACTCTAGGTCCTTGTAACACTTCTAGTTTTAATCGATTTTTTTATCCGGTGCCCCTTTTTTTTTTTTTTTTTTTTTTTAAATGACAATTTTCAGTTTTCCAGGACCCTTCTGGCTTTGTGAGGGAGCGGGCTGGCTTGCAGTCATGGATGCCAGAGATTAAAAGACTTCTCCATCTTAGGTCATTAGCCATTCCTCCTGCTGTACCATAGCTCATTTTCCCATTCCTAATTGATCACTTCATTGATCAGACATTATGGAGATGGCTTAGTAACCTAAGCTTTAGCTTTGAAATGCAGTAGAGACTGCAATTACCTGACAGTCTTCAAGGGAGCCTGCAATTTTCAGACAGTTGGAGGCTCAGTTAATCAAGGATTCTGGCTAATGGAAAGGAGGGAGAGGAGCTGTTTGAGCTGGGCTCCCTAAGGTCAAGAGAGATCGGGAGAGAGAAGAGAAATGTGCTTATAAAATGTTCTGTGCCAAAGTCTTGTGGGATGCCAGCGGATGTTTAGAAGCGATGCAGAAGCCCCTGTTCTGATGACAGATCGGCATAGCTCAGAGCATGAAACACCTGCTGAGCCATCCCAGGGTTAGAGTTAACGCACCCAGGAATCCGAAATGGTTCCCAAAGGGCTGTTCTGCCCCTGGTGGTCAGATCCTCTCTGCTCGCCACCACGTCTTCACATGTGCTGTCTGCCCTGCAGGGTCTTGAAGGGTAGAGGGGCATCGGGGTGCTTGGAGTGTGGAAAGCTGAGGAGACCTGAGGGCTGGGATGAGCACAGGGCTGAAGCAGCCTTCCCAGTCGCACGTGTGTGTGTACTGAGGCTTCGGTTGTCACACTGTGCATGTGTGTGTGCCCTTGCATATGTGCACATGTGTAGAAACTGTCTGGATCCTGTCTGTGTCTTTTCCTCTTAGAATCTTTCACAGGGCAAAGCCCTGCAGGGATGCAGTCCCAAACTAACTGAATCTAATGGCTAACTGGAACTGAGGTAATGTTGGGGACTGAGGTGACAGTGCTGACATACTGCCCTTGTGGTTCCTATGAGTCCCTCAAAGATGCCTCTCTTTCCAGTTTAGGTAAGTGTGCATGAAAAAGTGAGGCCTTTACTATTTTCTCTGGTATTACAGATCCCACCAAATAATGTATTCTTCAGTATTGGCTAATTATTCTCCTGCTTGTTAATATACGTTATGCTATGGGTCATCATCTACTCTGAAGACTGGTTTTCAGTGGTGTGCACATTGTGATATAGAGGATAAGAGATTTCTCTTTGAAGGCAGTTTATAAATCTTATTGGGCTCCTTCATGATGAAAGGCACTATAGATACATAAGAGATCAAAGCTGTGTAAAGATCAGTGGTATTTGTTTGCATGAGCTTTCTCTTTCTGTTCCTTCTGAGGATTTTGAGCTTCAAAGTTTCAGCTTTAAAGAAACTCAAAAACCAAAAGAAAACCCTAACAACCCACCATGTTGCAGCTGGTTTGAGGTCAGGCCAGCCAAGTGCCACATGATTCTGACCTGGACACAAAACCTCAAAACCTTTTCTGCTACATCCTTCTATTTGCCGACAAAAGTTGGTGCAGAGAAAACTTTTACTCATTTTTAATGACAGTGAGGGCCCAGAGAAGAAAGTTTTGGAGAGGAGGAATGCTGCTTAACAACAAAGAGGGAAAATCAGCTTAGCTTAACTCAAAACATAAGTGTTTCTATTGTGACTTGTCAGTCTGCTAGCAAAATGATTATCATTTGTGAGTATACATTAGCAATTGGCCTAAAAAGCATATGTATTTAATTATACAGTTTCTGGTATGTTTGTCTGAAGTACAGTTTACTCTGCATTTAAATCAAATGTTTAAATATTTAGAATTTCAATGTGTGTTTCTGTAGATGTCTGCAGGAATTAGGAGCGTAAATCCAGTGCATTCCTTGGAAAGAATCAGCTGCATGTAATATGGGCTTTGACTACCTTTGGTATCATACCTAGAGTTTAGCATAGCGTAAGTCATCCCTGATATGCGAGCTTTTATTTTTCGACAGGATCACTGCAGTTTTATTTATTTATTTATTTATTTATTTATATTTTTGCTTCTAGTGTGATCTCATAAATGACATTTAAATAAACCTGTGACCCACAAAAAGAGCTTTTTATGTTAGATCCATACTATGGTCACACAGAACATACAGATGTATTACATAATGTAATAAGCCAAAATTAAATAATTAAAAAAAAAAAAAAAAGAACAAGTGACCCTGTGTGCCCAATCTGAAAATCTTTCTTCTTTAAAGTGCTGCAAAAATTGTGGGTCAATATTGGCTGGTTATCCATCATCATTAAAGCTCTCACTGTGAATTAAAGGGGAAGGAGAAGCAACTAGAACTGTTATGGATCTATGCTCGTCTCTGTAGAGCAATGTAGTGTGAAAGCAGGTGAATCCCAGACTTTCTGCGTATCATCTACACATTATTCTTGAGATAAGTCATAACAAACAATAAATAAGCTGTGTAGCCAAGCAGAATAGAGAACAATAAACTGTCTGCTACACTTTATCAATATATAGTCATAGTCCAACAGCCAAGGGGAAGCACAGTTAAGAGGAACTGGGCTTAATCAGTTGCTATTGCTTGCAAGAACTCCAGAGGCCTTACAGAAGAGAAGAATGTAAATCTAGTCCGGTGGTACAGGATTTAAAAAGTTCAGTCTTCAGCTGAAGATGTTTCTTTTCAGGGAGAATATAGGAAATGTTTCCATACTAGAAGAATCCACCCAACCATGAAAATAAATGTTCCCAGTCTGAGTTATTTGCTCTATTATTTATTTATTTATTTCGTAAGGGGAAAAAAAAAAAAAAAAAAAAAAAAAAAAACTAAGAGCAAAGCAGAAAGCATAAAATTTGAAACAGGTCTCCATGTCCCAGGAGGCTGTCCTAGGGTGTATCCCAAGCAGGAGGCCCCCATCTCCGCTGTGAAAGCTGTCCCTCTTTCTGTTAATCATTCTTGAGCTTTACCTGTCTGTATCCCAAGTGAATACCTTGATCACAAAATTGTCATGTTTCTACGGTTTCTATGTTTTTACTATGTTTTTATGGTTTTACTTTGGCGCATTTGTAGCAGTGGTACAAGGCACTGCTAGGCAATCAGTGCTTAGTCAAAAAGTAAACGTGTGTTTTGTCACAACCCTCTACAGCCAGTACTGCCTTCTCACTCTTGTTACTTTATAATCTAGGGCTAGCGTCATAGGAGAAGAATTGTTCCCATATCCAGATTGTTAATGGTAAAATGTCTCCTCCCTGCTTTGCTGATGATCAGAAAAAAAAAAACATCAGACTGGAAGGAAAGTAAGGTTCCCAGTTGTCAGACCGATGAATAACTGAACCAGTTCTCAAGAATCTCAAATACTAGCTAAACTTCTCCCATAGAAATGTGTCCAACCAAACAGAAAAGGGTGATTTTAGGACATGAAGGATTAAAACTTTCTGTTACACTTTCTGTTTTACAATCTACAAAAGCCGATTTTTCTATTTCCTTCCAGAATTTTATGGTGAGCCCCCAAGTATGCTTGACTGAAGTCCCTTCAAACAGCTTTATTTAGATGTGAAGGGAAAAACAACTTGTCTCGTTCACTTTGGTCTAGGTTTCTAGTGCTCAGTGCCCACGAAGTGGATTGCATATGGGGAGATAATGTCTTTTTTGTACCTTCCAACGTCTGTGAAAAATGTCATCCTGGCTAATAGGTTGATTAAAACTCTATATGCTCCAGAAGATAAATATGATTGTTTATCATACTCGCCCAAGATAATGACAGTAGAGAAGACAAGGTTGAAATTCTGTACGATTTCCTCTCTTCCGCGTCTAGGGACGTTCAGCAGACAATACACAGATGGTGCTCCACATAAAGCATCGCATTAACTGGTAAACATTTTTCTTCCCATTAGCTAATTTAACAATATGTTCTTGCTATTAAAGAAATAGACAAATCACAGAAAACTTGTCAGCTTAATCCTGATTGCTGAAATAGACCATTGGCCCAGATGGGATTGTTTTCTGGCCTATCAGGCTTAAAACATCCAGGAATTTTGCAACCGCCAGCCCAAACTCTGGCAGTGTTGATTCAGCTCTTCAGCCTTAATTGAGTTTCAGGCACTTAGCTCTCTGGAGATTTTTGAATGACAGCCTAAATATCGAAGGCTACTCCTCTCTGTGTGTATGTTAGGTGACCTGCATTTTCAAAAACGATGAGCTCTGAGGAGTCTGGTTTAAGTCAGCAGATGCCATAGGTGACAAAAATCACAGCAAAAGCCCCTGAGATGTTTTTGCCAGAGTGGGCAGTGGAGCAAATTAAACAAGCATTTCCAGTTTGTTTTCATTTGTCACCTTTTACAGCAAAGACACTGTTACTGACCTTGGGGCTGGCGGTGTTGTGCAGACTTCCTTCGGAACCACGCGAAGGGCGGTGGAGCCTGCACATCAGGGTTTCTCGCACAGCCATTTTCCATATTGGTCTCTTCATCATCCTTTCCCCACATCTCCTTCATCTTCTAAGCAACATAGCAGCATGGAGGGAGCTCATGTATTATTAAGTATTAGCCTGCAGGCTAATTTTAGGAACACATGTGGCCTCCATTATTCTTATAACTAAATGTGCCCAGAAAGTTGGTGAAAAACAGTAAATGAAACAGAGGCCCACTGAAAAGTGACAATGAAACTCATTGTGGCTGTGCTGTATTACACACTTTTAATAGCAGTGTCACAAACATCCCTTTATTTAGTGCAACTCTTTGCACAGGAAAAGTTGATAATGAAAATAAACTTCCTCTTACAAGTTTAATTCATATACTCCCTTGATGGAGAAAGAAATTAAAAGATAAAATATTTTTTAAATAAAAGAGGAAGCAATTAATGAGCCACTGGACCCAAAAACTTTTTTGTTTTACTGTCTAATTCTAGTATTTAAATCTTGAAAACTTATTTACATTTTAATTTATATTGTCTGTTGTTGCATTTAGCTTAATTTTATTTGCTCAGTTGCAATAACTACATACATTATGGTATTTAGCTGCTATTGGCATACTATGTACTTTTTTCGTTCCTTTTCTACAAAGAATGGCATATTTTCTAGGGTTTTGTTGTGGTTTCCAGTAGCTGTGCCAAATATTTTCAGAAAAAGAAAATAAGCAACATCCCCAAACCAACAGAATGTTCACCTAGTGAATAGAACTGCACAGTGCAAGAAAGAAATTCCAGGCCTCCCATGTTTTTTATGTAGATTGAGACTTGATTTACTTTTAAATTATGCTCTCACTCTTCTACCTAAGCCTTCATCTAAGAAAAGAAAAGAAAAGAAAAGAAAAGAAAAGAAAAGAAAAGAAAAGAGAAAAGAAAAGAAAAGAAAAGAAAAGAAAAGAAAAGAAAAGAAAAGAAAAGAAAAGAAAAGAAAAGAAAAGAAAAGAAAAGAAAAAAGAAAAAAAGGGAAAAGATAAGAAAAGAAAAGCACTTCCAGCCCATAGCGTACAATCAAACTTGGAATAATATGATCTTAATTCCTCACTCACTCTTTGGGAAATGTTTTATGTTCAACCTTAACACAGATTTACCAGATGACTCTCTACTTGGCCTACCAGTGTGATTCTATTTTAAAGATTTGTCTGCTAATTTCACTAGGTTCAAATTTTTTGAAAAACATCAGCTGATATGTATGTATAACTGGACACCTCCAGATTTAATTCATCCTATCTGTCATAAGGGAATTCTTCTGTAATATAGTTAGACTCACCCAATGGTTAATCATTACCAGAAGGGACAGCTCTCTTGTGCCAGGACTAACACTAATCTAACCCCCAGGACTCTGTGCTAGAAAACTAGAAAAATCTAGTGCCAGAAAACGACTCATTTTTCTTAAGGGTTTCTCCTGAACTGTGTTCTCGTGTAGTCACTGAACTGATGGGAGGTAAGCTAGAGCAGAGTGACTCTTTTCAGAGGCAGCTGGCACAGTTCAGGTGCTTTGTAAAATTCCAGGACCAGCTGTTCGTTTTAGTACAGAGTGAGTTGCCCTCTGACCAGTCCTGTCTTTCTCAAATCGACTGTGCAGGGAACTTGGATGACTAATTTAGATGAGATTTTACCAGAAGTTATTTTTTACAGATAAAGCCAAGTAATCTGAATCCCACCTTAGAAACTAAAGGTGACCAACCTTTAGTTGGCATCATGAGATCTGCATTTATTTACTTCAGTTAGGTACTTGATCAGTTTTCATGGCATAGCTACTTGTTAAACGTGATTAACTCAGCAATATTACTGATATGTGTATGCATAGGCACTGCGCATGCAAAATAGAAATATGAAAACAGTACCATTGTTCATGTGCATAGGATGGCAGTATTCACCACAATTTATTTCATATTGGATTACAAACATCAAGCCATGGAAAAGATGTCAACTATTATACATCAGCTGCTTTAAAGATATTATTCTAGTGCTGTCATGTTTTGTAGGAAAACCATACTTCTCTATTATTCATCTGACATTTAAAGCTTTTTTTTAAAACATTTTTTCCCAGGAATATAAAGATTTAATCACAAAGGACAGGTTTGAAGAGGACTTTATTAAATCTGACAGCTGCCTTAATTGGACTGTGTGCAATTAATAAAAAAACTGATAATTGAGCATTCAACAAAGGATTGTTCACTGATGGGTTTTTTTTTTTTAATTTCTGCAATTTTACAGATCTACAGTTCTGCAAATACAATGTTTGAGACATTATTCTTCCTAGTTTACACCCACGATTCATGAGATTACTGCAGTTTGGAAAATGACACATTATTTTTCCTAATAGAAGAGCCACAGGAACCACTGAAATACAAAGTTTTTTTCACCTAAAACTTAACATTTCCATACAAATATAGTAGAGGCTTTTATGCAGATTCCCAATTGTGGGATCCAATAAAAAGTCTACTACTGAGGAAAGAGAGTGCACTTTGTTGAGATCTCTGCTGCTGCTCTACAGAGGAGCTCAGTAGATCATTACTTCCCTATTGGAAGTATTTAAACTTTCTCATCAGACATACAAAAATAGCTTGGTTTAGACACTTTTTCTGTTACAACTTTAAATATCTCCTCTATTTTTAGCAGAGTGCACTGTGTGCTTTACCTTCAGGCTCATTAATGCATCTTTTGTAACTGTCTTATGTTTATATTCTTAATGGTACATGTAAATGGCACTGGAAGTACTGTTGTTTCCTAGAGAAATTCCCTAAAATTTCTCTGAAAAGGTGGATGTGATAGTTTATTGGGGTTTTGTCCTCATACTTACGACTGAGGTTAGTTTCTTCTAGAAGTCTTCATAAGATACAGTCTTTTTTCTAGTTGAATCAAACTTGTCTTGGACGGTTCATTTCTTCCCAAATCAACTATAAAACATGCTGAAGAAGTACAGTATAAATAATTATTTTAATTCTCTTGCTGTTAGATGTTAACTGGCATCCCCAAGTTCAGTGGACTCTGCCAGTAACTTGCTCAGTCTGAGCTTTCTTCTCTTTTTTCATATGGGACACTTCTGCTACTTCTGCTGTTGTTGTTGCTGAAAGAGCCATCTCCAAATGCTTTTGATTCTTTCACTTTGATTTAAGTAAGTCTTCCCATTCAACGGTGGACTCACTATTTTTAGGAATTGCTGGAAACATTGATTGCATTTTAGTTCGGAATTCTTTCATCTATAAAAGAGATTAAAAAATAAAAACTGTCAGCTGTTAAGAAGTAGCAAATAAAGTAGTACCATGAAACATGGGCTTATTCCACAAAATATGTCTGTGTGAGGTAAAGAAGAGGCAAAAAGGCCTTAAAAATTACAGCAAATTAAGACATTCCCTCTGATTATGCTGGTTCAACTAAGTGAAAAGAAGTATAAAGAGACCCACAACAATCCCCACTTCTAAAGCACTACACTGGGGTGCCTAATTTGGACCACTTGTCTGAATGATTCACTACTATTATACGAACTATTATGTGTGTGTGTGTATATATATATACACATTTTTTTGTTTTGTTTGTAGGAAAATTACTTCAATAGAACGTGCCCATATTTTGAATTCAGTGCCTTATTCTACACTTTCTATGGATAAAAGGGCCACTAGGTCTGTTCAAGAATTTTAAAGAAAGTTTAAAGAAAAAAATGTTTAGGTTTATCTAACAATATGGATATAGGTGACAAAACAAAATTTGTATATTAGTAGGAGGGAAAATAAGATTCATAACTACATGTAGGACCATGCTTTTCTTTCTTTGTTGGTAAATTAAAATGTCTGCTATAGAAGAGAAAGATTGCTGGTTTTATATTCTGTGTA
The DNA here is from genome assembly GCF_009769625.2 of Cygnus olor. NCBI lineage: Eukaryota > Metazoa > Chordata > Aves > Anseriformes > Anatidae > Cygnus > Cygnus olor. The sequence goes on along the minus strand of NC_049171.1, from coordinate 65,421,139 downwards.
TCAACACATTAAAACCAATCACCAAATCTATATTTATGGCAACCATTTTATCACCAATATTTTATTCGATTGTCTTGGCAAGCCAAAACTGAGATTTAATTTCTTTAAAAATCACTTTTATTTGAAGATACTATTTAGATTTAGTGGGCACCTCTCTTCCAATATTTTTATATGTAGTATATTTTTAAAGGATAGACATGGAAGAACCATATCAGTACAAATCCTGTTAAATGAAGAGCAGGATGTGCAAGGGAAGATCTGAACTACTATTTTTAGGACATGCTACAGAATCTATGACATTCACGCACAGAAGACAGGATGTGTGGTATTAAAACACAGATGCAATGACCTCTTCAAGACAAAACGCTGTCTCAAGCACTATGTCCCATGGAGGGGTTCCAAGAAATCTAGATATTCTAAATAGCCAAAGAGACACCTTCTCTAATACACCAAACTTTTGTGTGTTATGGGTCATCATTTTTTTAACAAATACCTATGGGCATTTTCTATTCAAGACCTTCTGTGTATGAATAATTCTAGCAGGCAATTGGTACTTGCTGGAATGCAATTATTCAAATTACAGATGATACAATGAAAGAAACAGTTTACAAAGAAATTTTAAAAATCTTTGCTAAGACAATAATTAATTATGATGGAGGAAAACATTTTAGATTCCACGTTTTTGTGTAAAAATGCCTAGGTACTGCTAATTAAGTAAAAATACGTTATATAAAGTAGGAGGAAAATTCAGAGCCAAATTATCTTTTTTGTTTTATCCTGTCTTTGTTCTTATGCAAAAAGTAAGCTGCTCTCTACTTTACATTTTATTTTGATCAGATAGCTGTTTCGATTCATTTATTGGTTTGTTGTTTGTTGTTGTTGTTGTTTTTAAATCTTGGCACTCAACACAATAGTTACTAACCTAGTATCTTTGCTACTTAGTTAAAACTAAAAAGCTTTCATAGACAGGTAGTATTTACAAATATACTAAACACCAGTATCAGAGACGATGTAGAACAGTCAAAATTACATTACACAATTGCTGACAATTGAATACAAGTATTTACAGTATGAAATGCTTTAGGAACTTTGTTTTTCCCCAACCGTTTTTTCTAGTCTTCTGTAATTAAGTTATCTGAGTTTTCTGATGTGTGGAAAGTATTTAACATATTTAACATTTTTTATTTCCTAGAGAGTGAACCAAGCTCTCTCATCTCACTCTAAGTATTATCTGTGTATTTGATAACATAGGAATAGTCAGATCCTAACCTGATCTGCCATAGCTCAGTTGGTAAAACTCGAAATAAACATTTTATACCAGCTAATGATCTGGTGTAATCTATTTCTTTTTTGTTGTTGTTGTTGCTTTTTTTTTGGCTGCTTCTAAACTCTGATTTTTAATTTGTTTTTAGCCCCACAGGACACCTCTATTACTCTACTGACAACACAAGATATCAAAGGAAAATTAAAGCAATTACATAAGGCCTCCAAAAAAAAAGGATGATGGGTAGGGAAGCCATTCAGTGAACTACAGTGCTGCCTCACTCTAACAGCTAACTCATAATTACAAATATGTCAAACCCTAACCCTTAAATGCACGAAGCAATCTTGTCTAGGAAATAAAATACTACAGGTCTATTCTGAAAGAAAAAAAAAAGGAAAAAATTATTTATTTAGAAAGCACTAAAACACTGCTAGCAACTGCAGATTTAAAAACATGCAGATTTTTTCTCTCCCTTCAGAATGCTAATTTATGTTCTGCAGGTAAAAGCAACTCATTTTCTAGAAAAGCAATTTTCTTTTAACACATGGACAAAATTTGAACTGTTCAATGTCTTTTTTTTTTTCTTTAGTTTTAAGACCCCTTGAAAAATTTCCTCAGCCTTATCTCCTTAGATTCTAATGCTATTTATAAAACCACTTTGCAAGTGAAGTCAGACTCTCATTGATCACTTCCTTTCTTGCAAGCATCTAAGTCCTTTTCCATGTACCCTAGTATTTCTCTCCACAATAGTTTTTGAGTTTTTAAGAAACACATTGAGCAACGTACCTAGTACTACTCATGGACGGACTTTTATTTTCTCTCTATCCCTCCAGTACGAAACTGCACTACAGGACTTCATTAGGGCTTTGATTTGGACTTCTAAGGTATTTCCCCTTTCTCTTCTGTTCCACTAATATCACCAGCTTTTCAGTTTCTTCCTCCATTTCCATGTTTGTGCTTGTTGCACAAACTCAATGTACTTCTAAATCCTGGCCACTGTCCTCCCTGCACTCAGAGCTCCTCTACAGCTCACTTCCCACACTGCCTAAATGCACAGAGACAACCAAAAACCAGCTTTTTTCTGATGGGTGGGACCAGTGTATGCGCACATAAACAACCAGGGAAACTGCAACCCAGAGTTCCTCTCCCTTCTCCCCCAGTGACAATGTTTGTCTGCTTATGAACCCTCCTCGTATCAAATTTTAGGCTGACTTCTTTCAGTCAGAGACCATGATCTGAGTATGTTGGGCCTTAACTGGCATTTATATATATATATACTGCATTTAGTATAGGACCACATTTGGCCTTCAAAATAACTCACAACTTCAGAGGATCCTTTTAGTGAGGGAAAAAATTTTTCACTAGTGATATGAGTTAGTTATCCTTCCATGAAATGGATTTCCTGGTATCTATTCAGCCTCCCACACTGTGGTGAGATTCTTGTGAAAATGATAAATTTAGCTTTATATTCTATGAATACTGCACATTCTTGATGAGGAAACGCTGCAATTGTGAATCCATGTCTTGCCTTGCCTTTTTTTAGGTAGACATCCCATTTGTAAGGTCTCCTCTCCCTTCTCCGACCCAGAAATCTTCTCCTGTATTTTCTCCAGATTCCCAAATACACATGCCACTGGTCTCAATTCAAAAAGCATTAATTTAATTAGAAAAGCTAATATGCTATCCACTAAACACTGGAATGTTTTGAAATAATTCACTGAAATGGCTGCCTCTTTATTATTGCCAGCCACACAGACCCTGGGGTACTCAGTTCAACTGTAATAATGTCTCTGATTAATAGCAGAGTAAACCAAGCACTAAAAGCTGAATGTATTCTACCTCCTTCTGCTGCCTTCAGGATCGCAGGCCGCTCTCTCAAATCCTGCTTCCGCACCTAGTGGTACATGAACGATTTGTAGCACATTTCTTGATTTAACATTCCAGCATTCGCTTTTCCTGCAGGCAACTCTCTGAAGTCAATTTCATTCGAGTGATTTTTTTTTTTTTTTTTTATCATAGATATTGCAAAGCTTGACGCTGTTTTTTCCTGCCAAATAAATTACAGTAACTGTTCCACCTCTGACTGTCAGGCTTCTTTCTAAAAGGGTATCATCTACCTTACTGCATTAAATAATCTGTAATAGCTACAGATCACTGTTATTTTCTTATCTTAACCTAATGATCCTGCCTCAGGTGGCAAAAATATGGGGACCTAAAAGCATCTTCCATTTAATAATGTCTTTTTAATGTACATCGTTGACAGAATGTCACACAAAAATTGGGATAGCACTATTACTGAGAGCACTTACGTGGCCGTTTGTATTAAAATGAATGGAAGAGGGGCTAAAAGAGTCTGTTTGAATCCTAGAATGAAAGTTTTATGAAGAAATGTTCTCTTTAATGTCTGACATGCATAATAGGCCAACCCAGATTCTAGGAATTATTAGCTTCCTATTTTAGTACTTGTACCAGTAGGAACTGCTTACATTAGCTTCCAGGCGAAATGGGGTTAGATGCCCTGAACTGGAGTATCAGCTGGATACGGTGTGTCCGTGCCACATGTTCTCATCAGCCACCTTCTACCTCACAAGGCATGAAGACAAGACAGGCTGCCCTGGATTTAAGAGCATCAGCGAGGATTGTTCTGGCCACCATTTTCCAAATCTTAAAAATTATTGCTGTCACCTTTGTTATCAAACGTTTATCAAAGCCTGCATACAGAAATAGCAAGTTATTTGCAGAAAACAGCGAGCACCGAGCCCTTACAGCACTCCAAGTGCAGGGCAGATAGCCTGCCAGCTGAAGGCGATTCCCCGACTGTCAAGGTAAAATGGAGCACCCGGTGCAGGGCAGCCTCTGCCTGCTCCCACGCTGACCTCTAAAGCAAGCATGGAAAACAGTGCTCTGATCCATATTCTTAGGTCTTACACTGCACTGGCAAAGGCATTCCCAATGTTTTGACTACTCGGAATCTGTGTATCTTGTGAATGGGAAGCAAGCTGCTCTGCATCACAAACTGAATACATAAAAAAGGAGGTGGTTAGCTATTTACTATCAATGGGAAAAACAGACATTAATTTATATACACCAGGACAGTAATCTTGTAAACCACAATCTTAAAAAGGCAACTCATTTTCTGGAAGAGCTCTCCTTAGCTTCAGAGATATATGAGTATACTTTAAATTTCTGTAAATCTCCCAGTTGATTTTTCTGAAATGAAAGGCCAAGAACATAGGTTTTTTTAGTATATGATATTTCAAATCTGATGATGTTAGTGTTTCATTCTCAAGCCCATTCCCATCGATTTCAGTGATGCTGCACCAGGCTTCAAAATAAAAATAATGGTACAAAGTTTGGGCTATACTGCAAAAGGCCTTCATGCCATGCAGAAAAATGGAGTGAAATATTTTTGAAATCACTGAGGACCTTGCCATTTATTTCTGTAGAATCTTACTTTCTAATCTGGGTGCCTGAAAAGGACATCCACATGATTAGTCTATTATTGTGTATTACTCATTGCTCCTTAGTCACCCAGGGCAATTTGAAAAATTAATGTAATCTAAAATTTAAAATAGTTAAATATCTAAATGTATAAAGCATGTTGGTTAATGGACCCAAAGCATGAGGATGAGCATCCCCACTGTATAAACTCTTGTGTGCTGTAATTTGGACTTCTGAATTAAATGAAAAACATGAATTGTCTGCAAGTAGGTAGTTCCTGAAAAGGGTAACCTGAGTAATTTTTTTCCTCTGTATGTCCAGGAATTCACAGCATGCATCAGCCACAAGTGAGATTCATGGCTGAGAAAAGAGCCAGCACAAAAATAAAGCCCTGTTCTTAAGTGATGCATAAGCCCCGATGCCTGAAGCAGCGCTGAACTGCACACAGCTGACCCACCAGAGCTCGTGCTGCACAAAGATGGGGACAACTGGGTGCTTTCAGTCCAGCACAGCAGCCTGGGTCCTAGACCACAGCAGCATATGGTGAGCACAGCCATCCTGCCACGCTTCATGGAGCACAGGAAGACCCCACGGTACCAAGATGTAGCACAAGGAATTCGCACCAGACAGATAAGCTTTTATTCAGACTTTAGTTTTACATGTGTAGTTTGCACTACGTGCAGCCAAGAAGCGCGCTGATCCACCTGCACACTTCCAGAGACCTGGAACTGCTCCACAGAGGCAATTTCAGACCAAAGGCTGAACGCTGCTGTATTCTATCTGCCTTCCTAACACGTTGTTGGCAGCTGACAGCGACGAGTCTCTTCCAAGACACAGTAAAATAATTCCTCGAGAGAGCTACTGCTACAGCCTTCCTATATTCTTAAAATACTTCCTTACAGCTGTCCCTACTGATAATGCAGATGTAGCAGCTTTCCAGGAAGAAAATGATGGTCTTATTCCTTGAATAAGCATTCTGCTCTATCAAGTACACAGTGAAGTTCACAGGTTCCTTGTTTTTAATTTTTACTTCTTGTGCAAAATGCTAGCAGTACATATGTGTGGAGGCAAGTCTTCCCCTCACCAAACTAATTAGGCAATACAAGCAGTACAAAAAAACTGTGTATAAACAGGAGGAAGTGCTAACTTGTACTAGTACTCCATCTTCTTTCAAAAATTTGGAATTTAAGTATTGAGGAAGTAAAACAATGTCAAAAAAAAAAGGGCAAATTTGAATTATTTTGAGTTCTGTGATCATGAAATAGGAAAGAAAAGATTTTATTGTGCAATCAAACATAAGCATGGTAAGGAATAGAAAAGTAATGAATAGGTGGGGATTAAATACAAGGAAAATTAAAAACTAATAGTAAAAAAACATCTAGGAATGACACTATGATGATTCTAGAATGATTCTAGAAGATACAATGCTTTTATGGCGGCATTTCTTTTATATATTTTATCCTTTATATTTTCTATTATATATTTTATATTATATAGCAGCATATGCTATTTATGAAATAGCATATAAATGTAAGCCTCTGCAGTATGTCTATACTTGGTTGAGATCTGTAGGTAGTAGTACTGTTTATGGATGATGCTAAACCCAGTAATTTGCGAATTTTTCTCTGTGTTCTCATTTCATTTTTGAAAATCATCCACCCTTAAACCCAATATTCTTTTGTATTTATATTGTACCTATGAATACAGTCTCACAGAAATTATATCAAGTATCTCCCAAAATAGCTGAGGGGATGCTAACAGTGTTATACTTAAAATGATGATTTAGAGGCTAGGTTTCCTCTAGAGAAAAGCAGCCCGCCTAGGAATTGTCCCTACCAACAAAACCACGGCAAGCCTATATTCTCCATATCATTTTTAATTGTTTTAGATGTCTCTACACAGCTGTGCAATTGTGTTAGGCTGTTAATATTTTAAAGGTTAAGATCAATGAAAAAGAGGATATTTCATTAGGAGTCACCATAAAAATGATAAACTAATATTTTGTAACTATATTAGTCACAAATTACTAGGCAATTCTTCTCAGTATTTTCCCAGCTTTCCATAGAACAGATATATAAGCAACAAGACACGATCTCACAAACCTACGGATGAATCATCCCAACCCTTCTCCTATGGGAGAACAAATGCTTTTATTTCTGAGGAAATAAAACCTAATTTACAGAGGGCATGGAGAGCAAAAGGGCTCTTAAAGCACAATCTATCTTGTTTGTTAATTGTTAAATGCCTCAGTGTGCAAGTGCTGAAGCATTGTTCTGCTTTAAAAAAAAAAAAAAGGTTCATAATTGCTGGTATGTAAAAAAAATACTAATACCAACAGGCATTCAGAGGTATGTTTTAGTATTTGTCAAATATTCTGTAGCTGCAAGTATTTAATTAAAAACAAAACCCTGCTTATTTAAAATAAAGCTTTACAAGTTAACTGTAACTTCTAGAAAACTGTGAAACATTTTTCCATGTTATTTGGTACTGCTGACAAATGGCAGCCATATTGTAAGGAAACTGGAATTCAACTTAACGTGATTATCACCATCAGTTACTCCTGTAAAATAAGCACACCGAATGCAATACAGGGATAAATTTAAACAATGTATTGATGACAGTCAGCTACAGGGGAATCAGACTATGCAACTCCTCTAAAGTCAGAGGGTTGAGGACTAAGAAAAATAAAGAAAGCACTTGCGGACAGAGGGATGAGTCAAAAAGGTCTTTTTCAAAAAACAAGGAATCATTTATTTCACAAAAGTAGTCCCTGCCCATTTCACTCACCAAATAAAGCAAGAGAACACCATGGTGTGCACCCTGCTTGTACAGAGTTAACAAATGCTATGTTTCTGCCTTTAAAAAGACATGTTTAAGCAGCAGGGAAGGCAGGAGACAGACCAGATAAATCACTCAAACTGTATTAGCTCCAGCAAGTCTGCTCTGCATTAGACTTTTAATTTAGATTTTACAATTTTACTATAACTTTAGCTTAATTAAAGTGTTTAATATGAAGTAATATTACAGAAATAAAACAATAGATTTTGGGCCTCATTCAGAGACAAAACATTTTTTTTTCTCCAAGTTTCCAGGACTATGCCATGACCACCAATTTCACCACGTATTTTAACAGTACACTCACAGACACGGTTTGCGTTGCTGCAAATGTACTACGCTGTGTGCCTTCATGGATGGAGCTGAGATCAGAACTGTTTCAATGCCACAATTTTTAGACAATTTATCATCAGAAAATGATTTATAAGAGTACATGCCATTTCCTTTTTGATCAGTTACTTCTCACCTCTGATAACCCTATGATTTTAGATACTGAAAGGTTGCATTTCAGCACAACACGTAACTACACAAGCCTACTGTAATAATACATGACGACCTGAGATCTAAGACCAGTCTGTCCCTGAAAGAGACGGTGCCACCCATGGGACACGGGACATACCCGTGCCATGGGACAAGGTTAGAGTCAGCCCAGATTTCAAAAATCCTCTAGATATGGTTGTAGGTGTCCCCGGACCCAAACTGCTTCACTGACCCAGTGCTGTTGTTTGGTGATACTTGCTAATACAGAGCTGCTAGGCCCTGGGATAGTCGAAGGTGGACCTGCTTTAAAATATTTTCCTAAGAAATTGTGAGAAGCAAGTTAAAAAAGTCATTCTAACTGTTAATGACAGCTGGATAATTTCTGCACAGGGTACAATGTAAAAATAAATAACCACAAGCTCCTACGTTCTGAAAATTAAGATTTCTTTTTCACGTTAATGAAAAACAGAATTTAAACCATTTTCAAACCAAGTCCTCACTGACCCATCACTTCTCAGTTTAGGGATAACTGTTCACAGGAATTTATGAGGGTTTATTACTTACCAGCATATTCTAGAATTACAATAGTGATAACTGCAGTCAGGGGATATTAACAAACCATCCTGAGACAGCATAAAATCTTTTATATCCCTTACCAAGATATAAAGATCAGTTGCTCACTGTCACTCCTGGGTTTTCATGCTAGCATAAAATCAGTAGGCTGTACAGCTATGGGGAACCACCCTTAACAATAAAGCCATTTAAGAGCTGGAAGTAGGCATCGTCACAGCACTGTTTTAAGAACCAATAAACCACAAAGATTAAATAAAAACTTAGTATTGCCAAAGCTGGAGCATCATCCTAGCGTCCAGAACAGATCTTAGCAATGACTGCTCTGTGCCTGCTTCTCCAGCAAATGCAGGCTGCGTCAGAAGGCGTAAGGACAAAGCATTTTCACGGCACTGCAGTTTCAGTTTCCTTCCACAACACGAACTGCTGAGTACTCGCAATGCTGCTTCAGAACCACAGACGCAGATTAATTACGGCAATTATAACTTATCAAGGAAATACCGCGCCGGTTTGTTCTTGTCGTTCCATCTCTGACTTCGTAAGTGATGACAAGATAATTTAAACAGGCACAAAGCTTACAGGCATACATATCTTTATCAGTCACCCTGTCCTGTTGATAATTGATGCTCACAGGGACCACATCCCAGAACATTAAAAATCACAGTATTTTGGCAGTGATACCAAGTGAAAAGCGCTCTTCTGGGCTCTAACCAGTGGCAACAGCATTTGCCACTAGGGTAATACTTGTTTGAGAAAACGGGTCGTTATAAGGCAATTAAAAACACTCATTCAATAAGCGTGAAAAATAAAACTGGCTTATTCCTAAAGATATTGAATGTACTGACGTTCTCTCCTGCCGCCAGCAGATGTAGCTGCAGTGCAAGACAGACAAACTATACACATACATCCCCAAGTCCCCCCGGCATCCGTGTGCATAGGGGCCCGCAGCCCCTGCCCTCCTCCTGCACACCAGCGTCTGTGGGGAATCTGCTTTGCCCAGGAGGGCATAACAGACAGGCACTTGACAGATAGGAATTATAATATACAGACTTTTTTTGTTAATTTCTTTAAAAAAAAGATGTACCAGCCTCATTGCTGGTTTTAGTTTTGTCTTGCCAGGTGAGTGGAAGGTGCTTACCACTTCTTTCAATGGGCACAAATATGACCAAAATGGATTAACGGCAAGCACACTGATTACAACAATTGATGGACACCAGTTAAGTAGCCCACCACTACAAACCAGTGCATGGCTAAAGTGAGCAGTGTTCGAAGGACACAGAGCACATCGTTTGCTGCACTTCTCCAACTTTACTGCCCAGCTTTGCTTCCCCTTTAAAGTCAGAGCAATCTCTGGTGTGCATGAACTTCAGCAGTTTATGTGGATGATCAGTCAGGGGGAAAACTGCCCAATAGTGTTGCTGGCCAGACAGCTATTCCTTTGAGATCTCCAACCCACCACACCTGATTTCCCACTGTGGCTTCTTGTGCTTTACTCCCTGAGATGGTATTAGGCATTACACCACAGAGCAGCTCGGTTTTACTTGACTCAGAACTCCCCTCCGAACCGTACGTGAAAGTCAGTCCTTTATTCACTGAGGTCCCACCCAGACACTCACAAGGACAGAGCTGACAATGAATTTGAGAACGCACTGGTGTTAATGCATCTTTATGTGTGACAGATGCAGCTTCTTTTTTGCTAAACGAAACATCAGTGGTGTTTACAATTAGAATTTTATTATGCTTAACAACTTAATATTGAAGCACCATATGAGCTGTCATAATATTGTTACCAATATTACCAGTAGCTCTTAAACAAATGAAGTTGGTGCCCAGCTGAGAGAGGATAGCAGCAGGGCCAGATCACTAATTAGCAGGTCCCAAAGGCAGCTGGTTGCTGTTAAAGGCAAAAGGTGAAGGGGCAGGGCAGCAAGCTCTTCTTCTCTTTGTCCAGCTGCCAAAAGTTTAGTTATTAAGATCTCACAGGTTCCTGGCATCAAAATGAATCAAGCTTTCCCTAAGGTCATGTATAATACAGTGCTTTCAGAGGCTAAAGTCTGCTTTGAAGTCATAGCTTTCAAATCTATGTGTATGGTGCTTAGCTTGAAATTGTAATTTCCATTTCTACAGGTACTTTAGAACCTGCAACTGTTACTGTGCAAGTGAACTCACAGCAGTCAATTACACTGAAGACATAAGATGTTTTTATTTAGGTAAGCCTGTAAGAGCCTCTTTTCAAAATGATGAACTGAAATTAAAATTTGAAATGTGGAGCTTAGTGTAAAATCAGAAACGTCTTCTGTGGTCTGAAAAGTTAATATGTAAAGAAACTTTATTTCACTAAGCGATAACTCCAGTAAATAGTTCACGCAACTTAAACTTGATTTATTTTTGTGGTTATCTAACAATTATTAGATGCGACGAATGCATTTAATATGGGTCCCTAAAAGTTAGTATTGTAATTGACCAATCACTAGTATATTGTCTCTGCTTACGTGACAGCAATGAAGAATTTTCAAATGTCTTGTGTTACCCCATGAAATATCTTTTATGAGTCAATATTGGCTCTGACTGTTATGTTAAAGCATTATGCAAAAAGTGTCAACAACAATCAAAAATGCCTTATTCTAGAAATATTCTTAATTCTAAAGAATGTCTTCTCTTTGGTCAGAGTACTTCATTTTTAACACTTCTGATTTTGTATCTTCAGCTACTTTAAACATGTATGTTTGATTTTAACGGACATAAGGTAAAACAGGATAAAGAATGATGTGCCAGCCAATTTACAAATGCCAATTGTTGTTTTTTAGCACTATCATACAGGTTTCTTTCCTGCAGCTGGAATTTAAGTCTATAATGAAAGCAATAAATGTGTCATAAGCAGGGAGACGGCTGTTCAAAATCACATGTGATCACAGAGTCTTGACAGAAATCTGCTTCCTTCAGTGTCTGCAGTTCTAACTGTGCCTTGTTGTAAAACGTAAGCAGCCTACAAGAGGCACTTGCAGCAGATTTTTTAGAGTTGCCCCCATTTCCTTTCAACACTAACACAACGCAGAATATAAATAAGGAATGACTCTTTGACAAGGAATGTTCAACAAGTTGCTAAAAGGCCATGCACTGTGCTGCATGCTTAAGACCCGAGAGCCACTGCTGTCAGGAAGTTCCCTGTCAGCCTGTGACATGTCCTGGGACTTGGCCATCTCAAGTTTATGCAGTTGTTCCTTGTCATACAGTCTCAAGGAAAGTGGCCTCACAAGAAAAGTAAGCAACTGTGGGTCCAGGTCAGCGTTTCTCAAAGAAAATAAAAATTAAGCTTACTGACCAAAAGTAAACAGAAACTGCTGACTAGAGTCATATTTTGCTATCCTCTGGCAGGACCAGAAGTACTCTAACAGAATTAATCCTCTTGGATGATGATATACTGAGAGGAAATTGAGTGGACTGTTGTAGCCCAGCATGTAGAGTATAAATTGGTATTCCCACTCGTCTTACCCCTTTTCTGCTATTCCACTATAGCTTGACAAAGACTTGAGTATAAACAAAATGCACTGTAGCTGCAGGCTGTGTCCTGCTATGCTTTGTTGTGTTCTGCCTGCATTTAATGGCTCTTAGTGAGATTCAACACTGGAGACCAAGGAAGATGTGACTGCATCTTGGGACCCAAATGGTAACCCACAAGATTCATTGGCAGAGTGGACAAGAAGTGAGAACTTGAATAAAGCTATTAATGAGCATCAGGATGAATATCTTGCTTCTTTTAGTGTCTGGAGAGCATGAAATGCTTTGCTGAATATAGAACTAATTTGTCACAGAAAGTAGAGGAAGTCTATTCATTCCTACCCCTTAGAAGGATGTAGACAGTTCTGCCAAACAGCTGCAGGGGAACTCCTCAGTCATGGGCTCGTTACTAGGGGCAAACCAAAATGCTTACATGAACTCTAGTGTTCACACTCAATGCTGTGAAACACTGGAACATAAGCACTTTGCTAAAGATAGCCTTGGCCCCTTGAGACATACAGATGCTTTCCAAGTTTCTTTGCCTTGACATGGCATGTCATGGAATAGCGCTCTGTTACACATCTTCTGCCCCTTTGCCCCTTACAGAAACACACTAGAAAGAAAGCTGTCTTCCTTGCAGTTTTTATGTCCCTCGTGTCCTGATGCAGAAAATGGACCTTGAACAAATAAACAGGCAGCTCTAAAGATAGGACTCGGGGGTAGCCTTCAATTCAGTAAGCAAAGGATACAGAAAGCTTGCAGCTACTATTTTAGTCTCTGAAGTAGAACACTGACTTTTTTCTGAAGAATCTGAAACATCTGTGTAAATAAACATAAACAGGACAAAACTGTTCTTTCCCCCAGATTGTCTCTTCCCACAACATCCCACTTAGGGAAGATGCAAGAATGACTTTCCAGACTGCAGAGCCCTCAAGTTAGTCACTCTATAGCTGGGGAATGAAGGGGTGCTGCCAGGCTGAAGTAGTACAGAGATGCCACCCCAAGATGACTGATTCTAGGAAAATATGGTATTTGAGAGGATCATGCTTGGTACTCACACTGTGAACACCCAGAGCCTTCCAGATGGCAAAACTTAGCAATCCAACTCCACACCATGCATAGAGTGAGCCCCATCCTAGGGCTCGTAAGGCCAATGATGAACCACTCTCTGGTAATGCAGCTGTGGCAGTAATACCCTAGAAGCAAAAACAGAGTGATCAAGACAAATTGAATAATAATTGGTTAAAAAAAAAAAAAAAACATTTAACTTAGTGCTCTGTAATTTTTCCTGTCCTGCCAGCTGTAGTAGTGTGGCCACAAATTTGTTATGGATGCCAGCAGGCCCAAACAGACACGCAAGTAGGTGTATAAGCTGCTTTCCCACCAAGAACAGCTTTTATGGCTGCCAGTAGCATATGGAGATGATTTCTGTTACCCAGAAACATCGAAGCGAACTGTTTCACGGGCACAAGAATCTGACAGTAATCCCACCACTCAAAATACAAAATTGGATCAGGATCAAAACCCTAAAGTGGATCACAAGCCCTTATGCCAGAAACGTCAGAACACAATCACTTTACAAAACTGATTTTGGTACTTTTTACTGGGGGAGGGGAGGGGGAGTACGAGTAGGTCAAGGCCTTCAGTCCATTATGTCTTTGTCTGCACTCCTGAAGTAGCAAATTAGAAAACTGGATGAGCCTACGTAGCTTTCAGTTTGAGGCAGAATGTAACTGTGACTGAAAGACTAATTTTGAGGGGCTGCAATTCTGCAGGAGCTCTACAAACTGTTTAGGAAATTTTTGAAAAGAACAAGCAGCAACATTAAACCCTATCCCCCGCAGAGTTCACTAAGTGGCAACAAAGATAATGCTGTTCAGTGTTCATACTTTTGTTTTTCTCAGAAATAAGAGTGGGTGTTTTTAAGATTCTGCTCCTTGAGAGTCTTCCATGAGATGTGTCCTGAAAACACAAAAACACTTGGGGATGTCATCTCAGGCCAAGAAGAATGGAGCCTCAACCACAACTGAGTCCCAACCACAATGAAACCTTTTCTGTCACAGCACATCAGGGCACAGTGCAGCTATGAAGTGCACGAACGCGTGCTGGCTTACATCAGTCAATTCACACTGCATGTTTGCTGCTAGCCGGCCGTTCTCGGATCACAACGCCCACTTCTCTCTACTTATGGGCTGCAGGAGAGCTTCAATCTGTGTAGCCTATAGCAGCAGTAGGACATAATCCTCTCACTCCTAGTGGTAAATGTCAGTAAAAGGGTTTGGGTTTTCTTTTTTTTTCCCTCAGACGGATCACTGTTCAATTCTTCACATGGAAACATAGATTTAAGAAGGTAACAACAAAAGGCTTGCATCTGTGGTCCTCACACAACTGAATAGTCCTACTTATTTACCGGGTATTAAAAAAAAAACAGCAATTATTTCTCAGAGGTAAACTAATGAGAGTACAGGCATACAAATACATATACAGAAATGAAAACTCTTTAGTAGTCTAAAATATGGAAAAGTGAAATTAACTTGTGGGAAGATTGTAAACTAAAAGAGGGGAAATTTAGTTTAGATGTCAGGAGGAAATCTTTCACTCAGAGCGGGGTGAGGCACTGGGAGAGGTTGCCCAGAGAAGCTGTGGATGCCCCATCCCTGGAGGTGCTCAAGGCCAGGCTGGATGGGGCCTTGGGCAACCTGGTCTGGTGGGAGGTGTCCCTGCCCATGGTAGGGGGGTTGGGACTGGGTGGGCTTTGAGGTTCCTTCCAACCCGAGCCATTCCATGAAAGATCTAAAATAATTTTCTTCTAAAATATGCCAAAGAACTGCACTTTTCTGTTTATCACAAAAAGTAGGAAAAAATCTTCTACGTTCTCTATAAGACTTTTTTTTTAATTGTTCTTTGATGTAATTCAGCACATGAACAGTGCTTATCAGTGTGATATTTGATCAGTGAAAAAGCATCAGGTGTTTTTTTTTCTCTTGGCTTTGTATTTATCAAAATGTTAAAATGATCCTGAGATAGTGCTCAGTACTAACGCTTGTCCTTTGGATTTAGTTCTAGGCAGTTACCCAAGGACAAATACACACTTGCAAAGGGCACAAGCAAAATCTACCTTGATCCTTATTTATTCTGATTTGGACATCCCAAAAGTGGAAGCTGATAACAAAACAGTGCTCTGTAAGCATGTGTATATACATACACATATGTGCATAGACACAAACACCAGAGATCTCTAGTTACACCATTAAACCACGTCCTATTATTTCCTTACCACAGCTAATGAACTTTCTTAACTCTTTCAGTAGAGATTGCATTGAGTAGATCTAAAAATGCTGATGATTATTTCTGACATTTTCCTGCCTCAAGAGTCTAAACATATACAACATGTAGAAGAATTTCTCCCCCTTGGAAGATGGAAAAAGAATGGACAAAAATAACCTCTACACAGAATCTTTAAATAGAAGTCATTATCTGTGAAAATTACTGGCAAAAAAACTTGAATGCTATTTAAATGCTTGATTGTCCCAGAAAAAATAAGTGTTATGTAGAAACAGTTGATTTGGTTTTACTGACAGCAGTCAGACAGTGTTTGGTCAAAAGCTGATTCCTCAGTGTTATTAAATATAAAGATCTCTGTAAACACCAAAATTTGTTACATGATTATCAGATCCTGTGTTTGGAGCATCAAGAATCCTAATTAATGAAATGCTAAAAAAAAAAAAAAAAGACGACGAGTAAACTAGTATGATATCATGGGGGAAAAAGGCATCACCAACAAAAGAACATTTTTAAGAAAACAGTTTTATTCATAAACCTGTTATTCTACACACAGATTTTCTCTTCATTACTGCTCCTACACTGAAAAAAAAATAAAACTCTTTGATTTAAAAAGCAGGTATTAATCAGTACCAAAATATGTGCTCCACACTGTTTTTGTTTTGTTTTGTTTTGTTTTTTTCTTTTCCTGGAAGATACAAGCAGGAAATGGGAGAACAAGAAACGACTTTTTTTTTTTTTTTTTCAGACACAGGCCTCAATCCTGTAAACATTCTCTTGTGTATATGAATGTATCTGAAAGGAAGCAGTGCCTAAAACAAATGAATGGTAAGTTGAACTGCTTTGGTTGACTGTATTCAGTGTGTTTGCTGCTTTATATGACCTAACCCATTGTAAAATTAAACACCTGACTAAATGCTGGTAAAATTGGATGCTTCTCATAGGGAGTCTGCTGCATTTGGCCATTTAATTTTAACATACATCCCAAAACATAATTTCTTAACTGAAGGCCTCTGCAGTCGTTCACAAAACAGGATTATGTAGCCTCATTTTTAAGTAAATATGGGGCTCTGGTTCTACAGATTCTTATGATACTTAGTTAAGTCCACTGCCATGGAGGAGGTACAATAAGTTCAATTTCAGCTTTATCGCTTGCCAGTAATATCGATGCTGTTCTGCAAGACTAGGGTCTCATACTGTTGCTGCCTCAAAATATGAAAGCAATCATGAAATCATGATGCTGTGATGCTACAACTCCTTCATTAAATTGCTATTTTTTCTCCCATCAAACTATTTAAATTGGTCCCAGACCACATCACATTTGCTTCTTGTATGCTGTCGTTTCACTGGCACAAAAGGTAGCACAAACCAGCAAAGATGCTGAAAGAATAGGTCTTTTATTTCTTTCCAGCATTAATTCTGGGATGGTTGGGTTACTTCTTCGAACAGCACTGCTGGCTTATGTTTGCCTGAAGTACCTGCCAAGCTACGGCCTCACCTTAAATGGAAAAAATACTGTTTAAGCATTAAGCATCTAATAAGGATGCAATCATCTTTAGTTATTCATAGTTACACTTTTATTATTATACGTAATGTGTTATTAAAAATAATAGGCAATGACCTGCAGTAACTCTACATTTAAGTAAGAACGCTACTGCAAAACTTAACCTCTTCGGTAACAAAACCTCAGAGAGCCTCTATAGACATTCTCAAAGTCTCGTCTTCCCTTTTGAAATTGCTCACCTACAAGTACCTTGACAAAATATATCACCTTCTTTCTACACTCCGCAGTATTAAAGTTGAGGGACCCAGGAATCATATATTTTTTTCTTAGCAAACTGTTGAAATTACTTTGCACAGATAGTAGCAGGTATTGGTTTTCAGTAAAAATTTAAACGGTATGTATCATTTGGAGCTACTTCCAGCAAATGTATTTTTGGATGTCAATGTAATGTCACTCTTGATAAATCACAGTGCTAACAGGACAGGTCTGACAGCCAAGAATATGCAATATCTGGAAAAATGCAATGTCCAAGATAAAGGACTTTAAAATATATATATATAAAAAAAGAGAACTTCTTTACTTTAATACATTCTTGTAGCCTGTGAAACAACCTCTCATAGTGTTTTATTTTTTCATATTACGTATTCCACATCTTATAGGCTTTCTGCCTCTTCGTTCCACCGTTACTCCATAGTTACCTCTCTTCCCAATTCATGATAGCACCACAGGACTGCATGGTAAGTTGGATCACTGATGCTCACATCACAGGATCAAAATAGATCATTGAGTACATTCCATTATATAGCAGTACTATGATTAAAGCTAACAGTCTAAGCATAATGTTGTTTTATTTCAACTAATCTCAAGTACTAAAGTATTTAGTAGTGCCAACTCTCAATTGATTTTTTAACCTAATCCTTCTCCTGTTGATTTAAAGTCTAGCGCTCTTACCATCAACTTTGGACTGCCAAATTCTACATGTATCAACATTTTTATAAAGCAATTTTTTGCATTTTTTTTCCATGTGTCACAACTGGAAAACAGTTTAAAAGGAACAAACCTTACTGAACCAGTTTGGATTCTTCTTTTTTGTCATGGCAAGTGTGGTGCCAAAACCTGCTATCATTCCTGCTGTTGCAACAGTACCTAGAAAAATTCCACCTGCCGAGAAAAGTTTAAGAAATAAAAATTAAGATTTTGTTTTCTAGGGTGAAAAAAAGTAAAACCTGTTTTGAAAATTACAACTGAAAAAGGAGAATCTGTCAGCACATGCTGAAGGGAAAGGATGTTGTCCAAATTATTTACATTAACTCAGTACAGGAAGTAGGACAGAATTATTTTGAAATAGAGCACTTTGAAAATGAATAGCAAATGTTTATTTGCAAAACAGGGAATGCAGAAGTCTTTCAAATCCCCGGATGCCTTTTCACAGTACTTCCAAATTTCCACTGCTTCCTCGATAGCCTCTCTCACTCCAGAGCCAAGCTACTAAAATCATCTTGCTCTATGACCATGCTTTACCCTTCCCCTAAAGGAAGATGTATGTAATTCTTCTGCTGCACCATTCGATACTTCGAAGAGACATCTGAGGAATCCATGAGTACCTCAGAAAACCATTCTGTAAGCAACACCACTTCTTTGGTTTTGTCCATTTTCTGCTCTAAGGCCCTTTTCCAAAATAATAATTAAAAAAAGGCATGAGCTTTCCCAAGATACAAAGCGCCCCTCACTTTCAGTTCTTCAGTGTTTCCAAAGTTACTTGGGGTCCCTTGATCCCTCTGCTTTTTGCATCAGAAAGGCATGTGTAGCCATAACCAGATCACTTTTAAGAAAAAGATGCACTACAAAGACTGGGTGCAGTGTACAAAAGCATCTGGTTCATATTAAAATCCTCTCTATAGGGGGCTGTAAGTTCATCCTTTGTGAACACTGATATCCAGCCTGTGCTGGGTAAAAAATTAAACAGATGTCGGGTTTAAAAAAAAAATGACCCGAATAGAAAGCAAGAAGCAAAACATTCTTATGTTAGGTCCTACATTTTAAAAATGAACCCTATTTTAATTAACCTATTAAAAATCACTCTATCAATGTGATGGAACAGTTTGCTGTAGTCATGTCAATGAAGCACGTGAAGTACCTCAGCCAGTGTCAGCACACGGGACGCCCCGTGCATTTTACACTTCAGGGTCTAATAACCAGCAACCTTTTCCTGATTTCGGAAACAACCACCGGTTTTTAATTAACTCCTGCCCTCAGCAGAGGAGGAGCTCCACGCGTGCCCTGCAGGGCTGGAGCCGGGGCCTCCACTCAGCGCCCCCGGGGCAGCGGGAGCGGGACCCCGGCCCGGCGCAGCCGGAGCTGCACCGGGGGCGCTCCGGGGGGCTCTGGTCCTCGGCCGGGGCCAGCCCGGGCCGGCTCCTTCTCGCCACCGATCCCCGCCTGAGCGCGGCGGCCCCGCACCTTTGATGAGGAAGAGCTCGTCCTGGGCGGCCGCGGAGCTCCCGGCGCCCCGGGGCAGGGCCGGCCCCAGCCCCGCGTCCAGCGGAGCCGCCGCGGCGCTCTGTGGGGCGTCCCCCATGGCCCGGGAGGAGGCGGTGGCGGCGGCTAACCCGGAAGGGAAGGCAGCGGGGCAGGGACAGGCAGCCGCCCTTCCTCCTCCTCCTCCTCCATCTCGTCTGAGACGCCGCCACCGCGGTGTGCAGTCTTTAGGGGGCTCTAATTTCATTTTTTTGCCCGTCACGCAGGGCTAAAGTCGCCAAAGCCTCTCTTAAAACCAGCCTTTTCTGTTGTCCTCCTAAGGGTTTTTGTGTGTGGGCAGGGAGGCGGCCGAGCGCAGCCCCCACGGGTGTTTCCTCGCCGGCTTCCCTCAGTGCACTTCCCCGTGAGCCTCCGGAGTTTGTACCCAAGCGGCTCATTGCGGGGGATTGGGTTGCTAGGCGAAAAATCGAGTATTTTGGGAAATTTCCTGGTCGCCGTGCTTGTGAAAGCCAACCCAGAGCCTGTCCTGACAGGGCGTGTGCTGCGCCGGCTGCACGGCGTTTGTGCATCAAGAAGCAGTTGTGAGAGAAACAGAAGCTCTCTCTCTGTATATATATATATATATATAAAATAATTACTTTTTATTGTGTCTCAAGGCAGAAGTGTATATGGTTATATAAAGTATTTAGATGTTATTAGTATGCATAAAACTGAAACAACAGCATGCATACATTTCGAGTGTAAATTGTGCCCAAATCACCACTGTATTTGCAAGGAGAATCGTTGAACTGTCGAGATAATGACCTCTTTTTTTGTCCTTGATGATAAAATCCTGGATTTTCTTCTCAGGATAGTTTTTTGAGTTCGCATCAATCAACACATCACTTTCTTTCAAATCTCCAGGACAAGGGAGAAAGAGATGAGAAAAGGAATAATGATGTTAGTTAATCTTGGTTTGAACAATGCCAAGAATCTATCTTTGAGAGAGTCAGATAAGATCTGTCTCTATTAATCATTCACAAAGACTTAAAGTAGAGCATAAAACCCATGAAATCCACTCTGTCTTGCTGAGTAACTTAAAATTCCTAGTGTTATAAAATAAATTGTCTTGCTTTAAAAAAAAATGTTCAGCAGAATTGTGTCCATTTAGGTTGCAATATTAATCTCTTCTTGCTCTCCTTTGAAATATAATTTACCCAGGAATAATTACTCTTATTCCTTCTCAGTCACTGTTACAGTACACATGTGAACAGACTGGTTTACATATAGCTACTCAGAATTAACCAATTATCTTTTCTAAGATTCAGCTATCTTTCTCTAAAAACAGACACATTTTGTTTGAAAGATTGATTTTTATGATTCTGGTATCAAATACCCAAATCTTCATAAAATGAGGGCATGAAAATGTATATGCAAATAAGGTTATATAGGTGATGGTAGAATTGATAAATGCATTATTTTTTACTAATTTAATTTGACTACAAGTCTGAATTTAGACAACGTCAGTAAATGACAATTGCCAGATTCAGTCACTGTGTGCATGTTTAATATTTGTTAAAGTTTGCTGTGGCGAGAATGCCAAGTTTCACAACAAAGCAATTGTGGATGGAAGACTTCCTTCTGTGGTCTTCTTTTATTATAAAAAAGAAATGGTAAGGCAAAATCAGACAGTATGAAGCAACCAAAATTTTCAGCTTCAAAGTATGTATAAATCTCCATCCATGATTCTGCAGTTGTGTTTAGGATTTTTACATCAACTCTTGGGTTTTCATGAAAAATTGGTAACACAGTGCCTCTCTTAAGGAAGTTCATAAAGCATACACTATTTATGAGGGTGAGATGTGGAAACACAATAAGCAAGAGCACAAGGAGGAAAAGAAACTTAAGAAAAATACAGAAGAAACAGGTTTGCATAAAGACGTTCCCTAAGTTGTGTGTTGTTTTATTGTTGTTTGTTTGGGGTATTTTTAATAATCCTTGTGAATATGTGGTATTCCTGCCTATAAGCAGCTAACCCAAGAAATAAGAACACTGTGTGCAAACTTCTTAACATAATGCTGCAAAATATTTCAGTCCCGACCTGTTTTTCTCCTGCTCCACGTCCTCTTATGAGCAGACGGACAGCTAATTGTGCAGGAGTGCACAGTGACATGAGAACACCAGCAATTCACGCTGAAGGCTGGTTTCACTTGAGGACCAGGGCTGACATCCAGATCTTTAGAAGGGAAAGAGCTAGTTTACAAGCTCACTGGGACATAATAAATATATTTACTGAACTATCCAACTGTCTGATAGTATGTATCCAGAACAGCCTTCAGTGCCACTGCAGAGAAAGTTGGCAGATGAAGCACAGCATCAGGCTTGGAGATAGAAAATCCAATTCAAAACATACAGGAGGTTGATTTGAATACTGGTTAAAATGATGTGTTCGCTAACAGAATTTAATTATGTAAAAGAATTTTAGAAGGAGCCAAATGCTGGTTTTGGAAGAAGAAAAATACAGCAGTTGAGCTACTTGTTAGCTCTTGGGTGAGTTGAGTTTTACTCTTTGACTGAGTTGGGTCATTTCCTGTATTTATGAAAGCTTTGATATTCCTGAAAGTACAGGGCACCCTTAGCTTTGTGTACAGATGGAGGCATGAGGAAACTGGTTAAGCATTTCAGATCAATTTTCTGGTCTATTGGACAAGAAATGGAAGCATTCTGCAACTATGGTTTTGTTTCTACAGTAGTTTCTGGTTTTATGGTAATAAGAAATAAGCTGGTTACTGTTGTGCCTCTCTTAAGACTTTGGTGTCTGAAATTCCCATGCTGAGAATAAGTCCTCAGATCTCTTTTAGGAAAGATCTGGTCACTGAATAATGATTTATAGGATTTAGACAGAGATATCCTGACAAAGTCAGTGATCATTTGTCAGACACAAGAACAAATATAGTAAGAGCTTTGCATCTGAGAAACAGAAGATACTTCAAAAATATTGATTGAGCTAGCTTCACAGATTTATGTGAGGGGTATTTTTCCATTTAGAGAAGAGGAAGTGAAGAAATCAATCATTTTGCACAAAGTTTTGCTGTAGTTCTTTGGCAAAAGAATAGGCTGGGAGGATGGATCTCTGGGTCTCCTTCAGGTCTTCTTCTTCAGCACAGGTCTGTTTTTCTACCTTATCATTTACTTCTGCAGAAGTCGAAATGATTCTTTTTTTTGTTTCACTTTTCCATTTGGTTATTCGGTAGGTCAGGCTTAACCTAGGACAAGACTGGCTGTGCCTGACTGTTGCATTGACACCACAGCGTCCTTGCTTTGTAAGGCCAGAGCCTGGCCACAGTTCAGTAAATGGCAGAAGTCCCATTGGCAGTGTGGCCAGAGCTCCAGTTATAAATCCCAAATTAGCACTCATGTGTTATGACATTAAGGTTGATCAGAGGCACACTGCAAATTTCAGAGATGTTGATGTCACATGTTGGGGCTGTCACATGTCTTGGACTGCATTCGTGTGGCTCTGCAGAGATGGGGACACTTGGGGAGCTCCTGGGGATCGCTGACTGGCATTTGTGGCTGCAGGAGATATGGGCTTCTGTGGGATGGTTCTGAGGACATCGCAGGGGTTTCTTGCACATATGTGTATCTACTTATTTTCTATTCTTATCCCTTACTAAATTACATGTTTTATTACCTGCTCAATGTTTAGGATGCTCCTTCTCTGCGAGTAAAATATGCCCTCATCTATTTGGCTGTGTCCACATTCCTTTCTTAACTACAGAGACAAATCATAGACCCCTCTCCAATTCCTGTGATGCTACCATTGCTTTAGAGACCTAGCAAATATTTATGAGCTCTTTTTTATTATTATTATTTTTTACTGAATACCATGTCTTTAAGGATTTCAGTATGTATTTCATTACAGAATGAAATAATATCTATCAACTTTTAATAATTATTTTGCTGTACTAGAAAAGCCTTTAACATGGTCCAGAGAAAAATGTATTTCTGATTAATTTCAAAAAAGAAACAGCAAAAAATAATTTATTATTGCCGTGGTGCCCGTAAAGCATGGTCTGGGACTTCAGACTCAGCCACTCTGCCTTTATGTCTGACCTGAGGTAACAAAGGTGGTCTGGCACCACCAGTTAGATGGTGAGCTGTTGTCACCTGGCAATAGCCTGGAATAAAGATTTTCTGTGGAGAAAAGTCTGTGGACAGAAGAGGCCTCTTGGTGACAGCCCAATATGTAGGGTTGTGTATCCTGTGTGTGCGTTTCCTGCTGTGGGCTTCACGAGATACTTCCGAGTCCACCGCTCAAAGAGGTCCCCACGACCGTCCCTCATGAGGGCAGTCGGGCTCAGATCAGGCTGCCCATAGAGGCTGTTCAGTTTCCTTTCTAGGTTTTCAAAACCTGTCTGGTTAAAGCCCTGAGCGACCTGGTCTGAGCTCTCAGTTGACCCTGCTTGGAGAGGAGGCTGGGCTGGAGACCTCCAGGGTTCCCTGTCACCCTGGGCGACTTGGTACAGTCGCGCACGTTCCCCCGCAAATCCAGCATGAGTTAGTCAGAGGGGCTGCGTAAGAGTGACATCAAACTTGGCTCATTGTCATCTGATTCAGATGTAACTCACCAAGTTATGATGCCTTCCAGTGTCGGAGGAACATGTTACCGTCATGGGCCAACGCTCAGCAGCAGAAGCATCTCCAGGGCCATTTTCAGAAGTGCTCTGTTGGATGTCTGGATGGGCCAGGAGGAGAGCTGCTGTGCCCAGCCCATGCCACTGGGTGTCCTCATGAGGCCAGCTACATTGGTCTGGGGGCCTTCGGCGGTGGCACATGTTGCAAAACACTCGGGAAAGAGATTGGGCTGGTGTTTTATTTGTCGTTGGGAGATGGCCAACATAAAACTGACTCGTATACTACATCACCCGCCGAGAAACCCAGCCACAAAATTAATTGGCATGAATATGAAATGTATACTTCTCCTAATCAGCTTCAGCGAAGATTATATCCAAAGGCCCTTTTTGCGGTCATTCACAGAGCTTAATTGCTATAGTAAATATTACAATTAAAAAAAGGCCTGGGAGGAGAGCTGAATATTAGGTTCATGATGAATGATAATTATCGCTTTGTGTAGATGGGTGAAAAACGTTTCTAATTAAATTATTCTTGTAGCATAAATTAATAGCGTGATCTGGATAAAGCACTTCTGATTTCCCATTTAGAATATTTCTAAAAGTGCCACGTTTGTGCCAGAATTTCAGCCTGTAGGTCAACTTGCCTTTTAAAAATACCTGATTTTTCAATGCATTTAGCTGCTTATCACAGCTTTCTGCAGCGAAGATGTTCTGCAATAATGGGATGGTTCAAATGTTGCATGGAGAATAAAATCAACTATGCAACTAATAGTTCTTTGAGCTGGGGAATTCATAGTATAATTGGCAGGGTTTCATAGCATAACTGTCACATCTTATTCCTATATCAATTTCATCTCTGTCTGAGGATTTTTGCAAGACACAAACCATTAAGCTAATACTCTAAAAACAGGAAAGCTCATTAGCAGCTCTAGGTAAGGGGGTGAGATGGGTGCTGAAGGTGCCGGTCGTTAAGGTTTGAGAGAAAAGGAAGCGTGAAAGTTGCTAGGAAGAATTATTCTACATGCACTCGCTCTGTGCTCGGGAAAAATCCAATCATTTTTGTATACCTAGCATTTCTTCCTCATCAGTGAGAGCCGCAGTGAGTAAAGCAAACAGGCCAATGTAGCGGGCTCAGCGGAAAGTGTCAGCCTGCACTTCAAGCAGTGGATTAGATAATGACTCTCAGTTGACCAGTAGCTCCATGGCCTAATATATACAGCTGACTTGTTAGGTGTTGACAGCAGCCTTTTCTAGCAGGCCTCGGTAGACATTCATTTTAAGTTTCTAAAGCAACTGTCCCTGCCTGCAACAGGCGATTTTGAAGGTTGTAAGTGGGAGATAGATGGCCACTTTCTGTCAAGATAATGGGAATTTTGTGTCAGAGCCCTCTCTGTGCGTACGGAAGACTGTCCCTGAGATTTTCTGCACGCATGCCCTCTTGTGTATGCAGTACATTAGCGCTTACTGTATATATCAAAATTTGGCACTGCTGTATCTCTCTAAACATTGCATTAATCCATCTGTCTGTCACCATGGTAACAAGGCTCCCTATTGATGACTGAAGACGAGCTGAACCATTACAACTAAATGTGCACGGTTAAAGAGAAGTGAGGAAGCTCACTTTGTGTGAGCTACAGGGACACCATGGACATACAGTAGAAAATGGGCTGATTAATGTTCTCTATGCATTATTTTTATTCATGGTCATCCGAAATAAAGCCTATTGCTACAACAGTCCTTAAATCTGATCTTTGCTTGCTCACTTCTATTTATTACAATTTCTGAAGAACTCAACATTAAAGAATGTGTATTTTTTCAGAAGTTTACATGTTCTGTGGTACAGATTTCTCCCAGAGGGTGGAAAGATGAAATGAATAACTTAAAGATCCCAAGTACAAAGCAGACCAGAAATGTTGCTGAATATTTCAAGGCACATATTCTCTCTCTCTCTCAATTCCATGCTTGTAACATTGCCAAAGTAAAATCAGTAAAGTGCATGCATTCATTAAACGATCAATGTCTAACTGAACACTGGTAGTTAGTTGGACCTGAGATTTTGGAGAACCATAACGTTGTGGAAACTCTGACATGAATTACTGTACTTCGTAAATCATTCTTAGACAATGAATTTCCATTTTTTATTACTCTGGCGCCATGCATGCTATTAATGGTAGACTCGAGTCTATAATTCTATTAGGCTATAAAGAGGTCTTTGGTTTTAGACCAGAAATAAAGCTTAAAACTAACCACTGGCATCTCATCTCTTTCTGTGTTTGTTGGACAAGGCTTTTTGTTCTCTAGAAAAATGCTGTGTATTTTTTGACCCTCTGCAGATCTTCTTTTCTAAGCCTCTCTGCTTTGCTGGCAAAGTTAACACTTAAAGACAGCTACAAAGTAGATAAAATGAGTGACTAGAGAAAGAAACAGGAATACTTAATTTTAGAAGCACTTTGCTGCATTCACAGAGCTGAAAGTATGATTAATTTTTTTTTTTTACGTCAGGATTTCCAGCTCTTTGAAATCTGTTTTAAGCTATGGCCCTGTTACAACAAGCGCTTGGGTCAGGATGTGGCTGACAAGGCCGTTTTATCTGCCCCAGGGAAGCCTCGTTGGTCAGGCGGTCAGCTGGGGGCATTGCTCCCAATGTGAGGGTGCAGGCTGCGTACACTTGCCTACATGCTGGATGTATGCATAGCAGGCAGATTTTATGACATCTGGTGTCATGCTGGGCAAACATAGGGCTTTTGCTCTGTTGGAGGGTATATGAACCCCTGGAAGGCCAAGGTCTGCTGGACCTACATGGCCTAATAGAGAGATGCAGAAACTTCCAACCAGCCTAGGGTTTCTGATTCACAGCTGACATTTCAGGTGCTTTCAGCTCAGCAAGAGGGAGGAAACAAACAAAAAAACTAACAAAACCTCTTCAGGTAAACACAGGTGATCTCTTGAACTGATACGGAAGAGTACTGCTGCCTGATATGAAGTAGAGGGGAGTTGCAAGGAAGAAGCAATAACTGAAGAGAATCTTTCTAGTTTTATCTTTGACAGAAAATTAAACATTAATTCTGAAATTTATAAATGCCAGGGTTGTAGCTTTTGTTGCTCTGGATAGACAGAGACATGACAACATCATCCGGCCTCAAATATCTTTGGGGGTACAAAAGCAGCACCTGGCCATGCAGATGATGCCCATCTGTACTGTGTGCTATAATATAATGCCTTGGTTCCAAGTGGTACTCCACCTCCATCCCTGGGTGCAGCAGGCCCTCCAGGACAGCAAAGAGCTACAGCCACAGACACAATTTCTCAGAGTTCCTCTAGTAAGTTAAGCTTTCAAATGTTAAAGCAGCAGTGCAACATATGTTCCCCTGATAAAATGAATTTCAATCAGTTTATTATATAAACAATCTTACAGTACAGTCAAATGGAGTTGCTAGGGATGGGAGGAACTTTGATTTATACTTACAAAATTATACATTTTAGTAACTTTTAAATTAAATTGTTAACCATTGGGCTAAAATACAAAATTTAAAAGCCTTACCAATTAAAAACTTTATTATTCCCTCCCTAAGTCAATATTGAATAAAGCATATCTTTAAAAAGAAAAAGCAACAAGTGTTTTTAATAATTTTTAGAAATTACAAAATCTCTGATTTTTTTAAGCTGAATTTTGCAAAATTTCACTCTCCAGTGAATTCCTGTCTCTCTTGAAAACTCTTGAAATCTAAAAACTTCCTTCAAACCATACCATTGCAATAAAAATTTGTTTCAAATCCTGACCTAGCACAAGAGAGTTATGTCCTTGCCAGCTGTATTTCTCTCTTCAAGCTATGCAGTACTTATGTCCTCTCACTACAGATGGGAGAAATTTGAGAGTCTATAGGAGACATGCTTCTGCCCTGCCCATACGTTTGGCTGCTATTCATATAAGATGGTGCTTGTTCACATCCATTTCAGTCCTCAACCACTCAACAGAGAGAAAGCATTTCATGATCAAAGATTTTATTCAAGCAACACAGTACTGCTCTTTGTGTACTTGTTTTTCGGCCAGCTGGGATTCTTGCAGCAGCATTCCTATGTTTCCAGCTGTCTGATGCTGATGCCCTCTCCCCAAATTTAATTTTATCCTTGTGCTGTGTGAACCGTACTCCAAACGCACACGGAAGCATCTTTGGTGTGTTTCAGGTAAATGTTCAGCCTGACAGCTCCTGGGGATATCGGTCAGGCTGGACTCCAGGACCTATGTTGCCTCTTCCCACCCGGAATAGAAGCCTCTGCTTTCACAGCATCTCCCAGGGCTGCAAATAGCATGTTCTAGGCAGGTACCAGGTGAGGCCTTGGGGGGCTCTTTGCATTGCTTTCCCTGATCTCAGCTCCAGGGCTGGCCTCCTTGAGTGGGATAGCAGGGAATATGGGCTGCCTCGGTCCAGAGGGGATATGGGTTGGGCAGCAAAGCAACAGGATACTGTCCACATGCCTGAGAACTTGGGTTTTGTTCATACATGAGCCTTGACCACAAGCCTTGATGTTGGCCTGTGCAAAGAGTATTCCTGAACCTGCCACCTGCTCAGAGATAGGAGGGGACTTAAGCTTATGAGGGTTAAGGAGATGGAGAGTTGTATACTTGGGGTAGGTTGGTGAGGAGGAGAGAATCTGGTGCTTTTCATGACTTTGAGAGTGGGTGGGAAAAGAAAGTGGGGGTCTTTTGTGCAAAGAGGGCCAGGAAACTCTTGCTTTTGTGTTTCTGAGGAGGTGCAGAGGAAGGAAGGAAATTTGTGCTCAGGACTGATTGGAGGCAGCAGCAGTGCTGAGATGGATATATACAGACTGAAAGACTCATGGGAGTAATCCGTATCTAAGCGTTCACCACCTCTTTCGTAGAGAGATACATCAGGTCACAGGGATTCTTGCAGAATGTAGGAATTGGCATCTGATGAGAGAAAGCAGGCCACGTGGGCGGCGAGCTGAGGTCACGGTCCCTTGCATCACTGCACATGTGCAGCTTGGCTGGGAAGGGGCACTTCATCCAAGATAAAAAAGCTGCAATGCCTGAAATAAACACAGGCTTCCTGGCTTTGCAGAAGCCCAGGTTCTGCAAAGGGGGAGAGTGCCAGCTACCCACTTTGGAAGAGTGAAGAGCTGAAAATGACAACGATAGCTTCTCTCTTAGTGTAGTTATAAGAACCATTCAGAGACAGCTGCTGGGAACGTGAATCCCATCTTTTGTTCCCTGCAACAGGGGAATCCACACTGGGAAAAGAGCTGACAATATTTTCAGTGTTGCTGAAGAGGATTGTACGGGAATACAGGCATTGGGCAGTGGCTTTGAAGATCTTGACTGCAAACAGACCCACCTTGGATCTGCGAAAGCAGCAGCTTCCTCCTGAATATGCATGGGTGCCCAGATTGCTAGCGCTGAATGGCAGGTGCTAACTCAGACAGGCATCTTACATGTGGCTTCCTGTGGCCAAGAATTCTTGATTATCTGCTTCTCAGCTCAGATACAGAGCCCAGATATATGGCATGGTGCCATGAGGAAAGTTGGTCTCCAAGATGCAAAACCTCCTAAGTCGTGAAATATTGGTTGTTGTCTTCAGAATAGTAAATAAATGAATAAATAAAGAAATTCTACTTCATGTAAATCTAGAAGCTTTGGCAACATGTGGAGAGGTGACATCTAGAGATGACTTACCTGGACCTGGCAGGCTCAGAAGAGGCCTGAAATGCTGTCATGGTTTCCTGAGCTGTTGCAAGAGGAGCAGTGTCACCTGCAGCAAGCAAAACAACAGCAGGTGGGGCGTGCTCACAGTGTGTGCTATGCAAAGGTTACCGGTGTGTGTTAGGCTTATTCTGAGCAACATGTTGTGGTCAGGTATCGTGGTTAGAGCAGACAATTGCTGAGTGTTCTGCATGGTGCATAATAAAGCTGTGGTGGGTAGACAACAACAAAAAAAGTAGGGGTTGGATTTTGCATTAACGCGTGCTTCACTGAGTATGGAAAAAAAAAAAAAGAAAAAAAAGAAAGAAAAAAGGGTAAGGACGAAGCCAGTCTGCTCAGGAAAGCTCTAACTTTTATGCCAAAAGCTGGTCTGCACCAGTTGGCCTGGATAAGAACCACAAAAAATGGGGCTAAAGCAGGTTCTCATGAACACCATGAGCTACCCCTTCATGCCACTGGTAATTTGCTCCTTGATAGCATTCATGTGGACAAATCCTTCTGGTGCAGTTACTTCTGAAAGTGGAGAAATGCAGCTTTTTACAGATGACCCCCCCCCCCAAGATGTTCTTTTATGTAAGGTATTCCTAAAAATCCACCTGCAACTTATCCCACGGGCAGCAGGTGCTTCATATTTCCTGTCCTGATGTCATTGGGCCCTACTCCTCAGCTCTGAGCAGCCACCTGAAGCTTCAGCCGTTGACTTTACCAAGTATACACCACCTCAGAGGCACACAGGGCCGACGTTGTTTGCCTGAAGGACTCGGGCTTCTCATTATGTGTATTTGGAAACTTCCTTCTTCTATGCATGCACCCAGTTTGTAAATTTCCACATGTAAATATCTATTGAAGTTATCACAAAGTTATCTCAAAGCTAAAAAGGGAGCCTATTTACTGGTAACTGAAGCTCTTCAAGCTTGGACGTTCACACAAGCATCCCCCTCCTGCAGTCCCCTCCTCTGATGTTGCTGGTCACTTGGGGTTCTGTGGCTGAGAGACAACTGACGTAGGATGTTCCACTTATCTGCTTGAAGCTGGAGGGAAGGTAGGTCTGAGCGTAACCTGCTATAGTTGATGTCGTAGAATCACAGAATGGTTTGGGTTGGAGGGGACGTTAAAGCCCACCCTGTTCCAACCCCCCTGCTGTGGGCAGGGACACCTCCCACCAGACCAGGTTGCCCAAGGCCCCATCCAGCCTGGCCTTGAACACCTCCAGGGATGGGGCATCCACAGCTTCTCTGGGCAGCCTGTGCCAGGACCCTCATCATGAAGAATTTGTTCCCTATATCTAATCTAAATCTACCTTCTTTTAGATTTAAACCATTGCTTCTTGTCCTATCACTACACTGTCTGATAGAGTCCCCCCTCATCTTTCTTGTAAGCTGCCTTTAATTACCAGAAGGCTTTTTATAAGATCTCCACAGAAAGTGGAAAGATTTCTCCAGTTTCTACTTACGAACACTTGTGATACAAACGAATATGTGAATTTCACAGAGGGAGGGACTCTGGTTACTGGTAAGCAATTTCATTGCCTTTACCTCAAATCTGAGTTTAAATTGTTCTCCCAAGCTTTTTTTTTTTTTTTTCTGAAGCTAATGTTTCTGTTTTTTTTTCTTCTTCTGTTTTATTCCTGTTAGTATTATAATGCTTCCAAGTGTAATCTTTGCATATTATTTATTGCATTAATAATTTTCTTTAGAATTCTGAACGGATTTCTTGGATTTGATGCTTACAGTTTTATTGGTTTAAGATATGATTGTGCTACAGGCTGCCATTTGCTCATCAGAATTAATTTATATGAATGCTACTAGATTAGTATAAACTAATTCAAAAAAAAAAAAAAGAAAAAGATTTATAAACTCATTCTCCTATTTTGGTGTGAAAAGCAGATGTTCTAAAGCCTTTACAAGTCATTCTCCAAATCTTGGTCAAAACTTTGTCTTAACCACACATGTAATCCCATGCCTTTTCCATTCCATTTAGTTCATAAAACTAATTAATGAATAATAGTCTTAGAGTAAAAAATAGAAATATGTCTTATGAGGCCAACTTGGGAATATCTGAAGAATGCAAGCTTCTGAGAACACTTAAAAGTGAGCCACTGTACTCATTGTGGTATGAAATAAACTTCTATGAATTGAAAAGTACATTTCCATCTGAAAAAGTTGCATTCAGTACTAGTATAAGTAATTGCTAAACTTCTGATGTCACAAGCTTCTGAGAAGAGCAAAGCCCATCCATTTATGTGTTCACAAAAATACGTGAATGAACAATATAGTAAATAAATGAACAAAGGCACAGGGAAAATGTGTTTGTTTTATGTCTCTGACCACACTTGTATATCATCTGTGTCACATTTCTGTTGATTGTCAGACTTCCTTTCTCTACTGCAGTGTTGTCAGCCATATGATTCATGAGTCATGTCTAGTCCTTTGTTTACAGAGCTCATTGAATATTCATATTTGAGAGTATAAATGATAAGTTTCTTATTCTGTTGGGGGTGGGGGGAAGGAGGTAGACCTTCCAAATTCAACATTAATTTGGTCCTTGCTGCACCCCTGAGTCTGTCATGGCTTATTGTCCTGAAAACAATAGCTTTCCGAGGTGTAAAATGACCTGTTCTCCCTTTTTATTTTTGCTCTTTGTTTTATGGCAGAAGGTGGGGAAGAGAGATGGGTATGAAACCCAAGACCTTGCTGTTTGCTGGGGGGAAGTATATGTGGCAGGGGAGGGCAGGTGTAGAAGAGATGCAAAACCAAGTTGAAGACAGGAAAAGGAATATGGGAAAGAAAAGAAGGGAGCAAGAGAAAAGCAATGATACAATGCTAAATCTTCCCAGTTAATGACGTTGAATTGTGACAATGAAGCATTAAAGAGATTTTCAAAAGCAGTTAGCTCGATTTTCAGATGGCCTAGTTAAGTGTTCAGTGATGCAGAAAGCCCCCCTCTGGGATTTTCAAAAGTCTCTAATGGCCTAATTCCTCCAAGGAAAACTATTATGCACTTTGTGTTACTCCGCATCAATGCGTCACGGATGTGTTCCACTGACAGCGATGGCTGCTTGAAGCGTGGAGTTCAAAACAGCGAAGCAGCCCACGACTGTAATTATAACGGAGGCTTTTCTGTAAATGAGCGTCATGCTCCTGCAGGAGCCGGGTGGCAACACTTTCCTGCACTCCACTGCAGAACACGAGCTGCTTTTCCCCAGCACTGCAAGAGGCTCTTCGCTGGGGCAGCAGAGAAGAGAAAGGAAGCAGCAGCCAGGAAACATACACAGAGGTGGGGAGAAAAGGTCATAGATGAGATAAACTTGAGCATCTTTGCGGTTATGCTTTGATCTACCAAGAGTCTCGTCCCTTCTATAACCCACGGTAGGAAACAGGAGTTTAAAAAAAAACACCACCTGTGAAAGGGATACTCTTTCAAGCAAAAGATATTATTTAAAGAACTCTAACCCAAAACATTTTTACTATTTTAATTGTTTTGGTTACTTAAAATAATTGTAGTTGACAGCATCACGCTAATCACACAAGCCTTTGCAGGTATGCACTGTTGGTGGTGGTGGGTTTTGTTGGTTTCCTTTTGCAATGGACTTATACAACGGTTTAAAGCGTCGGTGAGACTTCCCTGCTCTCTCTAAAGAAGGACATTGTAACTTGCTCAGATAAATAGGAAAAAGAGTAGAAGTTTCAAGTATAATTAAATTTTTAAAAGTTTCCTAAAAACCTATGAGAGAGAGAAAGGCAAATTAATGCCAACGCTGTGGGGAGAACTTGGCCCCTATATATTGCCACCCTCAGCAAGTCTTAATGATAAGCCTGAGCTTATCTAACAGTTCACCACCACCCAGCAGGGGAAGGTCATGCTCTCCCTTCCTTTTCTGCTTTTAAGCTGTGTGTTGTCTCCTCTCGCTTTTTGCCAGCACCTAGGGGATGCCTCCACGAGCAGGTCCGGCTGAGCCTGAAGTTCAGGGGCAGCCTAGCCTGATCCAACTGCTGGCTGCAGTCCTGCTCCCTGCCCCTTTGTTCTCCTCTTTCCTCTTTCACTTCCCTTTTGCAGGGCAATGTGTTCCTCCTGCCCCTCCCTTGTGACAGTTCTGGATGCTTTGTCATGTCCTCTGATGAGTAGTTCCAACATGATAAGATGGCAGAAAATTTAGGGGAATTGAAAAAGAAAAAAAAAAAAAAGGTACGTTTTTCTGCTGATACCTCTGTGCCAAGACAGTTCAGCAAAAAGCCTGAGAAGCAGTGGAGAGACTGCAAGCGAGAGGGTGGAACTACATGAGTGGGTGGAAGGGTCAGAGGAGAGGACAGGACAGGACAACTGCCACCCTTCACTGTCAGTTTCAGAGAGTGTTATTCTCCTCACCACAAGGTTATTGTGATGGGAAAGGAAATCTAGCTTCGTCGCACCCATTCCTCCCACAGCCACTTGTTTCCATATTGAATGTGCTGCACAGAAGAAGTGAGGCCTATCTCAATGACAAGGAATTTCCAGTCCGTGCTGGAGACACCGAGAAATCAGAAAGCATATGTGCTGTGAAGAGTATACAGATGGGCATGACCCATGATCATATGCTTACTTCTCTGAAAACTAAGCTCATTTCCTGTACGTATTGTGAAAAAAAGAAAAAAAAAATAGTGTGGTTTTAAAGAGGAAGTTTACAGTAGAAAAGGTAACGGTTTGGTGATCTGGGATTAGGATAGAGCTGTACAAACCATGTTAGTCAAGAATCAGTAAAATATCCTTATTACAGACCTTCGGTGGAGTGTATAGAAATTTCTGTATAGCACCGACCGATAAAATGGAGCTGCTCTGCTTCAAGCAATGAGGAATGCAATGCTCTTCACATGGTAGCAAAACTACAAACAAAATATAATTCACTCCACTACACTAATGCAGGATTTAAGATTTACGGATTTAAGGAGGAAAATTATTTCCTGGCTCCAGTGAGGGATCATTTTATGTGCTCCAACACTGATAAGAGTGGAAATATTTTTTCCTCACGTAACTTTACTCTCCTCCTGGTCCTTTCTTTTTCTGTACTTGCATGTTATGTGAACTTCCCAAAATGAACAATTTTTTCTTCTTCCTTTCACTCATATTAGTGCAAGAAGGACTGTTAAATAGGGTTAAAATACCACAGCGATGACCTCACATAACGCTTGTGTTTGTTTTTTCAGTTGAAATTGTAAGATTTTGAGGCTGTATCTCCTGAACTTTGGAAGCAGTCATTGATCATGGAAGCATGCCCAATTCTGAAAACTTTTGGATTTTAATTGTATTTTTAAGGAGAATTATGATCTTCTGCTGGAATAAATGACAATATCCATAGATTTTGGATTCTATCCAAAGCAGTGAAGCCATATGTTAAGAAGCCAAAGTTGTAAGCTGAAAACTGTAGAAATATTCCATATTCTATATGATTAAGCCATTTCAGACATTCAAGTTATAAACAGCTATTTCTCCAATGCTTTAGAAGAGAAAACAAAACAAAAAATACACCACCAACAACCATGAGATATGGTTTAGCATGAAGTGGGTAAACTGTAAATACAAAATTGATTTTGGTCTCCAGAAATTGAAAAGTTTCCTTACCTCCCCTTGCCTGTTTAATTCACTGCAGAGGAGCAGTGTATGTATTGCTTTGTTGGAAGGCTGTACAATAAATGACTAGACACATTGCTCTTTCAATAGCAAGACTTAAGAGACACTTTAAAGTCTTTTGGACGTGCTTAAGCTGATTATGTTTTAGAAATGACAACCTCTGTTTACTTTTTTGATTCCTTAGATAGTGTTTCAGATGTGCAGTGTCTCACTCTCACTTCTTCATTTTCTTTTTTTTTTTTTCTTAATGTTCATCATGCCTAATATTATCTAGTCTCTTAGGACTTACTGCACTGGCAATTTTAAATTCAATGGTCATGAGTTGGACAGTTTTCTCTGGGGATGTGGCCTATCTGAAAAACAAATCTGTCATTTCAAAGAAAGTTAGTGCTGTTGGGACTGAAGTTGCGTACGTAATTTCATTTTCAGTTTTCTTGACAAAAACCACAAAAAGTTATTTTATACTCTGCAAAATATTTAGCTACATTTTTTAGAGAAGTATAATGATTTTAACAAAACTAAGCTCTTTTTTTTTTTTTAATGGGATAACATTAAAAGTAGGAAACTGAACTATTTAGCTTCCAGGAGGAGTAATGGGAAAACAAAAACAAAATAACTTTTCCTCCAAGGCTATTTGGCAACTTTTACGAAATTTAGTAATATTTCCAGTTTTACCCCAAACAGTTTGAAGGAAATGAAGTACTTTCACAAAAGGAACAGCTGGTATTGGTAAGAAGCTAAAATGATGATTTGTTGGCCAAGCAGTGGTAGAGAGTTACTTTTGAAAAACATCAGAGAAAAATGAGAAAAATGTTTGTTGAGGGAAAAAGAAGAAAATTCTTAGTATTAAAATTGTAAAAACTCTTAACATTATGTAAGTGCTACTGACATTACAAACTGGCATGTATGGTGTACTTCTCTACTATTGAACAGGTCTGAAACTGCAAGGCTTCTTTCAGTGCCTTGCCTGACAATAATAATACTTTTTACTTCTATTTTTTTTCCAAAAACTAATTGTGAAAGATTTGGAAAATGTCCCTAGAACCCATGTCTGTGGCAGTGCCTTGATGTCTTTCCACCTGTGAGAATATTGGATCTTTCAGTTCAATACCTGCTATTTCCTCCTTTTTTCATTAGAAGCACTTGGTTTGGCAACGTAGGATGTGTGGAGTACAGACATCTTATGTATGTTCAAAATCCTACAATTTTTTACTTTGTGATTATCTAATCATTTAAATACCTTTTCTGATTACGCTCACACCACTGTCAAGCTGATTCTGTCATGAAGCATGGCAACGCTCTATACACATAAGGTGACTTGTCATCTCAGCAAATTAGCTGCTGTTTTAAGAATTGCCCTTATGACACCTCCACACGGAAGACAGGGTAAGAGACAGCAAGTTTCAGTGGTAACAACTCTTCCATTGTCATTTTCTCAACAAAAAGATATGCTTTTTTCTTTTAACTATCTGTTGCTGCACCATATTCTTCCATTGCATGGAGATCAACCTGAGTCACAGAAAAGAAATCAGAAAAGTACATACCAGAACACATGATCCTACAAAGTTTTATGAAGAGAGAATCTATTTGTCCTACCTACTGTGTTTATGATTTAATCTGTTTGGTGCCTCAAAACAATTTTCATTAATATTGTGAATGAATTATAAAAAATGCTTTCAAAAATACCATCAAATGGTAACTATTAGTTGTATAAAATACCTTTGTACAGGAGTTTTCAAGTGATATTAAAAGCAATTTTAAAAAGGTGTTTATACTGTCTTCAAATTATTTGCAAAAGGATCGTACTCTGAATTCCAAGGCAGGACTGGTACAAATTAGATACTAGTACAGGCTTTCTGTGTGAAAAGTACCACAGGTAGCACTGGATGATCATAATAGAGTCAAAATACATTGCCTATTGAAAGCAGTAGAAGTTGGACTTTCACTCTTGAGTTTTACTTTTCAAATTATTTGTTGGGGCACTCCTCAGATTCTTTTACATATTCCTCTCAATTAACATGACTGAAGTTCACTTCACAACCACAGTGTCTTAAACAAAACCCAAGTGAAATACTGTGGAGTAGATAGCAGCTTGAATGAGGTGCTGGTATTGTTTGCAAATGTTTTGTTTCTGAAGAGCGTTTCTGAAATTAGCTGGAGTGCTACCAATGAAGATAAGCCAACAATGACATTTTTACATGAACTGTCTGCTCTGTTTTCTGAATGCCTGAAATATTTCATAACCTCTGGAGAGAACAGAGCTATTTCACATCATACAACCATTAATATTGTCAGAGTACAGATCTCCAGCAATGTGCTAATAAAAACCTGATAAAGACTAAAACACTTGTCAGTGAATCGCATTTCTATCAGCAGCCTTCTGCTGGCATGTATTGATGCCGTATTCATGAAGACAGGAAGAAAACTCACCAGTTGTTTATAAAGAACATTTCAAAGAATGAAAATGCTGTGATGTGAATTGCCTACATGTGTAAGTTATGAGATAGCAGGCAAAGAGATGACAATAAGCACTGGGGGGAGGAGGAGGATATGGAAAGGAGTAGTGCAGCAGCACCTACTATAATAAATAAATAAATAAAATAAATAAAAAAGGGGATGCCATTGCATTTTCACAAGAGATGCTATCATGAGCTGGTTTTGCATCCTGCTGCCTGCTTACCACAGGATTACTCCTTTAAACCTTACAGAGTGAGACACCCCTCCATACTTTTCCTATGTGGCATGAACATTTCCAAAATGATTCTTGCATATCAATAATTGGGGTGGCAGACCCACCAGGAGAGTGTCTGCCAGGTCAGTCTGTACTATTTGGTTACCAAAGTTATGAATTTTCACTAAGGAAAGGGGAGTATCCAGTGCTGGTCAGCCTGTTCCAAAGTTCCTTTGTTATCAGTCATTCTTTACGGATAAAGAATTAGTTTATTGCATTAAAGGGATAAATATCTGCAAAATTAGAAGTGGAATTATGAAAGCAGAAATCGCTGCCCACACACAGGAGTTCAGCTGCGCCCTCACACCGTTTACTTTTCGGTGTCTCCCCTAGGACAGCACTCAACCACGTGGGGCTGTAATAGAGCCTAATTTACTTGGACATTTGATGGGCACGCTTTGTGGTTGTTGGGACTGCTGCGGACGTGCCCCAGGGCAGGGCAGGGCTGCCCCGACCCGAGGGAATTTGGGTACGGGCGCAGCCACCTCAGCCCCACCGCGGAGCCACCTCAGCTCCCCAACCGCTCAGCCGGGCTCCGCCCCGCCCCCCGCCGCCAGCAGGGCTCGCGGGGCACGCTGGGACTTGTAGTCCATTCCTCCGCCCTCCCCTCCTCCGGGGCCGCTCGGCGGAGGGGGGCAGCCAAACTACAGCTCCCAGCGGGCGGAGGGAGGGTGGTCCCGCTCGGCCGGGCCGCGCGGGCGGGGCCTCTCCGCGCCGAGCGCTCCCCCGCACACCTCGCCCGCCTGCGGCCGGGGCTGACGGGAGGCTCCGCGTGCCCGTGCGTGCGCGCGCGGGGGCGGCTGGTTGCGAGGGGGGCGGTGAGGGCAGAGCAGTTGGGCGGGCGGGCGGGCCGTCGGACGGGGGGGGCTCCGCCCGCCGCTCCGCTTCACCGATGAAGAGGCGGCTGGCGGCGGGGGATAAGCCCGGGTAGAGGGCGGGGAGGATGGTAAGGGGCCGGCGGGGTCCCGGCGCAGCTCTCCCGGCGGCGGCGCCCTCCGCCCCTCTCCCGCTCCGCCCTCGCTTCGAGGAGCCGCGCCGCGGGGGGAGGCGGGGGCTCGGGCAGCCGGCGCCGCCCGGGGCGCGGGGCGTGAGGCGGGGACGCGGCGGGGCGGGGGGATGAGGAGCCGGCGGGCAGCCGCCGCCTGCCGGGCCCCGGCCCGGCCCCGGCCCGCCGCCCTGCCCTGAGGCGGATCGCGGCCGGCCGTGCCGCGGCGGTCTGTGAAGGATCGGGGGCTCCGCGGGGCTCCCCGGGGAGCGGTCGCCGTGCGGCGGCCGAGGAGGGTTTTGGTCGCCAGGCGCCGCCGCGGATGGTGGAGCCGCTCCCGCACCGTGCCTCGGCCAGCCTGCGGACCGCGGGGACGTCTGCCTCTCGGGGTGTGTGTGTGGGGAGGAAGAAGAAACCTTCCCGCTCGAAAATAAACTCGGAGAAAAAAAAAAAGACTTTTTTTTTTTTTTTCTGACAGCCTAACTGCTTTATATATCTTTTTATTTTTCTCTCGTTTTGCGATACGTCCCTTTAAAAAAAGGATTGTCCTGCGTGGTGGTTTTGTAACGGGTGGAGCAAGGACGGAGCCCTCTCAAACACTGCTGACATGACAGCTGTGGTGTCTGAAGAGTTAACCGGGGTCTGCGTGGTGCACCTACCGCTGGCCTGGTAGCAGGCTCTTCCTTTTTAACTGGGGCTGGTGGAGAGGGTTACCTTGGTCAGAAGAAGCTTTGCACTCTATATATATATTGTACCTGCTGTTTGGTGGGGTTCTCCCCACATTTTACTTTCTCTTGATGACTCCTGGAGGTGGCAGTGGGCCCATGAAAGACTGCGAATACAGTCAGATCAGCACGCACAGCTCTTCGTCTCCCATGGAGTCTCCCCATAAGAAAAAGAAAACAGCTCCCAAGAGAAAATGGGAGGTTTTTCCTGGAAGGAACAAATTCTTCTGCAATGGGAGGATCATGATGGCTCGACAGACTGGAGTCTTCTACCTGACTCTCGTTCTCATCCTGGTCACCAGTGGACTCTTCTTTGCATTTGAGTAAGTGACGTTAAAGTCTTCATGTCTTCGCGCTCTTCCTGTAGCTATTTACTTGCTGACTGAAAGCAACATAAACATACTTATCCAGATGTCATAGGGGGTGCTGGCTGAAATCAGCTACCGTCGGTTTATGTAATTGAGAATGTGTTGTGGTAAGGTGCTGAGGGGCATGCAGTCCTGTTTTCGTTACTGTGCTCTGTGGAAAACTCAGCTCTGAGGATGAAGGCGGTACGGCTTTTATACTGCAGATTTCCAGCTCTTGTTCTTGTTGCAAGAGGAGCGTAAAACAACAGGTTTGGGACGGTCAGGAAATGAGGTAGCTGTTTGTCCGTCAGTAACTCTGATTAGAATCAAAACTGGCAGGTGCAAAAATACTGACCTTTTGTCACAGAACCGAGTGCGAGGAAAGCAGTGTCTTTTGTTAGTTCATAAATCAGGCTTTTTTCCCCATCTTTTCCTTCTTGAAGTCATTTAATAGCTTGTGGATAAGAATTCCAGGTTAGTTAAATAAAAGGCAGAGCTATACCATTTTGTATGTACCTAGCTTTTCACCACTAGGTAACAGCATTACTTTGTTTGTGATGGTAACTTGTTGTGCGTGAGGTGGGTCTTATTGTAAGCAATGTTTGTCTTAGAGTTTCAGATTTATTTTTTAAGCAGGTTTCTGGCATCCTCATAGGGCCTTTTTCTCTGTTGCTGTGAGTCTTCAGGAATCTTTTTCATCTCTATCAAGTGAAGACACAGTGGCAGCAAATCTAAAGTACTGATTTTTTTTTCCAATTATATTGGAGCGGCTAAATTAATTATGCATGCCAATAATTAGGTACTTGATATGGAAAATGCAGTTCACCTTTTATTTAGTTATTTAAAGCACTGAGTTACAATGGTGCTCAGACTGCTAAAATACTTGCTATAGGAACTACTGAGTTCTTTTTAAAGATATCGTCCTGCTTCATCTGTTTAAAACTATCCTAGCTTGATTTGTGGTTTGTGGCAGGAAAAAAAAATACAGTTGAACAGCATAGGTTACTACTTGATGCCTTTAAAGAAAGAGATAGTGACATTAGCAAGCTCTGACTTGTGCCAGTTAAATGTAGAAGACAATCTTAACATACTAGTAGCATTTAAGAAGGTAAAAATGCTCAGCAGGTGATCAGAGTCTAAATCTGTGTGACCGGAAAAGGTGTCCGTGAATTCCTCAGGTGAATTGTCTTCAATGGGCTCCGGGTGATGTTAGCGGGGTGATTCATTGTAAATCTTCTGCAGACATTATGAAACTTCTTGAGCATCCTTTGAGTAATTGCAATAGCAGAGTGGATGATGGTGTCCATTTACTGCACGTGTGCTTACTTTTCTGTTTTTAAAGGGGGTATCGAAGGTGTCTGCTGATAGCATTGCATCAGGACTGGCTGCTACTCTGTTCTGGTTGTCGTGATTAGGCCTAATTTTGGAAAGGTTTTCCGTGTGGGCAGACACTCACATCTGTGTGTGGTCTCATCACCTTTGCTAGAGCCTCCAAAGGCAAGTGCTGGACTTCCCATAAACACCAGAATGTAAATGTAGGATCAGAAGTGTAATGTTTTATAGTCGTGGTTGTAAAACTTATTTGCCAAACCACCATTTACGGCTTATTTACGAGTTTTAACACTTTGATCCTTCAGAGAGAAATATTCTCTGCAGTTGCATGATTCAGAACTGCTAGAGCAGGATGAGCCGCTAGCTCTTCGTCACCTGATTTCATTACCACTGTGAGTTATGTGCTCTTTGAGACTCGAATGCTCCAACTGGTATTGTGTCTTTGAGCTTATCTGCAGTGTAACTGTATGCGATGGACCATGTTTGGGGTCAAGTTAGAGCATTTTGATACAAAACTGGTACTTTTTCTAACCAAAAATCTTGAAGCAAGGAGAAATCTTTGGCTTTAAATAACTGTATGAGCAAAGCATGTGTACTGCTTGAGTCATTCTTGTATCACTTGCACTCTTCTTTTAAGGAAATTAAAAATAGAGGGCAGCAATGATATTTAATTTTTACAATAATGATAAGGTAGGTTTGGTGTTTAAAAAGCACTTATGCTGGAATTATTGTGTATCCTCTGAAGGCAAAATCAAACGAAAAAACCTACACCAAATCCCTCAAACTTTGAGACTGGGAATGGCGTTCAGCATGTTTGCAGTGTTTGAACTACAAAAGCTTGGTAAGGTTATAAAGGGAAGAGGGTACTCTCCTTGCTTAAGAAGTGTTATTCTGAAGCAGTTTCTCATTGTATCACTTGTTAGTGGTCTGAAGTTGCTATTTATTGATCAGCTGAGAAGGTCTTGAGTTGTTAGAATGTCTCTTCTGTTATTTAACTGATTTGGTTAGGAAACTGCTCCTCAACCAGCCGTTTACAGGATGTGATAGCAAAGTGCCTCAGTCCTTTGTGTACACGTGGGCCCAAGTAATTTTTAAATGGATGTATTCCTTGTGTATCTGAACTGTAAGGTGAAGCTCTCAGTGAAGAGGAAGATATCGTGTAT
This sequence comes from Cygnus olor, assembly GCF_009769625.2. Lineage (NCBI taxonomy): Eukaryota > Metazoa > Chordata > Aves > Anseriformes > Anatidae > Cygnus > Cygnus olor. The sequence goes on along the minus strand of NC_049171.1, from coordinate 65,378,565 downwards.
GTTCTTGCAATTGTTCTTCGCTACAGTTGGAAGAAAGGACTTTGTCCACTTGGGTTTTGGAAACGGGAAAATAGGTGCTAACATTCCAAGTCATTCCCCAGTTGCAGACAGTGAAGAGGGGGACTAGGAAAGAGATGAACCTGACAGCTGATTCCTGAGAGTCGTGCAAACAAACACTTGTCCTGTATCCTTTTGGCTTCATTTGTTCCTCTAACGTCATCTCTTCCTGTACCTCTTATTTTGCTCTGACACCCATTCATCCAGAGCTATTTCATGTGCTTTCAACTCATCTCCAGGGTAGAAATGCATTTCACTGAATCAACAAATTGTAGCTCTCCGAAAGCAAACGCATCTTGACCTGCATAGCTTTTGACTTTGAATCATGCCTTTGTAATCTTCATGTTTCTTCATATTTATGCTTCTGTGCTTTTTCCTGCCTACTTTTTTTTTCCACTTCCTGCTTTCTGCTGTTTTTATTCCTTTCTCTCTGTTGGTGTTTTTCTCCCCAGGTACATCACTAGGTACGTCTCCCGAGGTACATCGCTACTTCTTCCTTTTGACATTTCGCTATTCTTTTTCATTTGCAAAGAGGTAAAAGAGATTTTGCTTTAAAAACCAAACACCACCAACAAAAAAAAACAACAAACAATACCTTAAGCTTCCAAGCAGTTGCAATCTAATTGCTGCATCTTCCCCTGCTTCTGAAGGAAGAAAATGCAAATAAGCAGTTTTATTTCTGTAACCTGTCTATTAAATATAACATGATGTATTGCAAGTGCTTGGGGGACCCAACAGAGATGTTGTGCTTGAGGTACTCTTAAAAATTACGTCTATTTCAAAATGCTCAGGACTAAGCACCACAATTCACTTCAATCTGTCTTTAAAATTTGGGTATATTACTTTATCTTGGAAATACAGTTCCTGACTCTAACCTTATGATGTTTTCCTTTTTCTTTCTTGCAAATTTGGCTCAATGATGGACTTTGCTTTGCCTTGCCCCATTATACAGAGACACAGTTTTCTTAAAAATAACTATTCAGTGCTCATGTTTAAGTATCTGCATGACAAGTTTGGAAAACAAATTCCTTTCCCCAGAGCAGAGATAGCATCAGTAACTGAAGGGCAGATATTACTGCTGTGCCTAGTCCATTCAACCACTGTATTTGCTTTTATGTAAAGCCCTTTATTGGTGCAATAAAGACAGGCAAAATTAAGGCAGTTCATACTTACTGCTTTTATTCAGCTAGGTATGCATTCTCAAAAGAGAAGAGAACCCTTCATGCTTAGGGTCATTTGGGCTACTGTAGGTTACAGAAAAGCAACAAGGAGGCTGGATGGCATATTTAACACAGGAAGATGTGTAAAACAGGCATCTTGTTAAATGGCAGGTCTCGTACGGATGCAGAAGCTTCACTAGTTTGGAGGTGTGGTGGGTGGGCTGCGAGCTCTGCTGCTGTGAGCTGCCCCTGGCTGCCAGCACAGCTCCTTCTTGGAGCCTGCACAGAAGGAAACGTGTCTGCGCCGGAGCTGCTTTGGTTCAGGCTTCCAATGAAAGGTGGATGTGAGTAAGGATGCTGACAGAATAGAACTGGCTCGGGCACAGTCAGGTTTTCTTCTGTCAGCTCTGTTGCAGGGTCAGTAACTCGGAGAAGGTTGGAGCAGATGGCTGGATGCCGGCAGGGCTGAAGCAGTGCAGCTCTTTTCTCTGTAAATGTGAGTCACAGCACTATCACTTCTGATATAATTTGACGCTTGCACTGATTCAACCGACTGGAGAGTTTTGTCTGAGCTAGTTAAAACGTGATTTTGGTGGGCATCTGTGTAATTGCACTGTTTTCCCAAAGGTAGATGTTGGAAAATTATTTAAACTGAGATTGTGCCTGCGCATATGTGTGTACAAAGCATTGCTTCCTATCTGCTCTTATGGTTGCTGGCAACCTCTTCCATCCCTCCTACTTTGGAAACCAGTGTGACTGGAGGACATTCGTGAGTCACGCTTTCTGATGCGATGTAGGTGGTTCAATATTGAGCTCCTATAGCACACGCGACGGTAAAGTGGTGCAACTTGCTGCTCACTGTGACGAGCCTCTGTGTGTAAACACCGATGTTAGCAAGCTGAGTGTTTTCACCGTGGCATCAACAGGCATCTTCATCTCGTGGCTTGTGCTTTGTGCTCTTACGAGATGTGGATTTTTAGTGTGAGGCTGTGTTCCAAGTAGGTGGCATGTGCTCCATCTAGTAACCTCCTTCGTCTTTCTTCCTCTGCTTTTAAGATGAGTACCTTAAGGACGTGGTCATTTTAGGATGTAAGTAAACTGTGCGTTGCTTAGAAGGAAGTGCTACCGGTTCTGACTTCAGCTGTTAAAGGCTACTGTAAGCTTGCAGGACGCTTCCTGCTGAAGATGTCAAGATGGCCTTTAAAATAAAACTTACAACATGGAAACTAAAATGAGTGTTCAACGGAGAACTGCATCCTATATAGGATGCAGTTCCTATGCAGGAACTATACAGAAGGCTACTTAGTAGTGCTTAATGGCATAGGCAAAAGCAATGATGAATAGGCATTTTTCCCCCCAGTATTTTTTGTTCAAAGAAGTGTAATTAAAATGAAAACAGAGCGATATTTCAATTTTTCATTTTGCCATGTTAGTGAAAAAGACATGGAATGCAATAAGCCTAGTCTTTTGGGTTTACTTTTTGAACATAGTTTACATAGATCTACCAAGTGATATAGCAAATTCATAATGCATTCTGAGCAGGTGTTGTTTATTCTTTGCACTTAATTTACCCTGAAAATATTAACTGTCAGAATCAAATATCTTTCAGGGGCAAAGTCTACTTAATACTGTTTTCCTTGACAGGTGATTTTCCTTTTCTTGATCACAAAAAGCTTGCTTGCTTCATATGTTGTAAGTTTTTCAAGGTTCTGTGAGAAGACGTCACCCATAGTTTCTGTCTGGCCAAAAGGGAGCAGTTTTGTTTCAGCCTGTTTCGAAGTAGCACTTCACTGAGCAGGTAAGCTTGTTTAAGCTTTTAAACCAGCTTTGAATGAATTATATGATACAAAATTAAATCCTTTTAACCTGGAAATATACCAATAGCATTTGATATTAGGCCATGCACTGCTGTGTTTCAAGGCTGGGTCTTTTTTATCTGGAAATGGATAATTATTAATTCTTCATTTTTTTCCCAGAGTGAAATTCTATGAGGATAACAGAAGGATAACCTCTCTTATTTTTGGAACTCATGCATTCTCTGGTTCCTCTGAAACTGCAGAGGCATTTTATGGTTTTGTAACACTTTAACTCCTTTTCCAAAAGACAGTGAAATGTTAAGCAGCTTTTTATTATTATTACATTTTTTGATGGCCTTGTATTACTCCATAGAGAAATCATCTTTTAATTTGCTCCTTTCTCACTTAGTGTTCTACTTACATTTCAGATTCAGCTTCTCCACTTTTTTCCCCCCTTTTCTTTGTGGGGGTGGAGGGACATGAAAAAAGAGAATATAGCTGTGCGTGGGAAGTCATGTTGGCTCCTCAGCTACCATGTCCTCTCAGGACCTCGAGGAACTTACTGTATGGCTTTTGATCGTTGATGCATGTGTATCTGTGGAGTGAAACATGAAGGTCTGTGGTCTCCTTTGCTTGATGTCTCTCTTTCTTCAAAAGGAAGAGTGAAAATTACACAGCAGTCTGGTGGGGGACAGTTGGCTGCTTTTGTTGTCGCTCAGCGTGGTTGCTGTAGGTAGGTGTAAATTCTCATCTTTGATTCATGATACCCATTTCAGAGTGAGAAACAGGTCATTTCAAAAGTTTGGTTGGTCTTCTTACCTTTATGTCTTCAAATATCCATTGCTTGTGCGTAATACTTCTGTACATCTTCAGCCTCCAAACTGTGAGATTAGATGTGTAATTTTGTGGAAGTTGTTTGACTAAAAATCTACTTCAATTCATCACTCAGAACTTGGAGGCTTATATCCACGTAATCTGTATAGTGTGTCTGTTTTGTTTTGGATTTCTCTGAGTAGGTACTGCTGCTCCTTTATGTTAACAAGTGGGTAGTGAGTGTGTCTTCTAGAGACTGGTATGGGGAGAATCATGTTAGATTTACATTACCAGAAAAAATAATTCCTATTACTGTTTCTTGGAAGGCTAGCATTCCCATGTGACCTGATCTGGGACTCCTCTCATGTCCGCCCCTCGGTAATTTTCATACTTTGAAGAAAAGTTGTTTATTTTTTTTTCAAATGTTTTCTTTTTTTTTTTTAAGTCAGCTTCTCAGGGACCATATTACATTTTTAGCTTCATGTAAAGTGTTCCTTTTACTCATTTTTAAATTTGGGTTCATAGTGGGAAAAATACCTGTGTTGTTACATGATTTATTTTCTGTAATAGCTGTGTTGCATTACTGTTTTGTAAATGGCATTTCATACAAAATATAAAGTACATGGATGATGAGCTGGTCTTTGGATGATTGAGAAGTTGTCATCCTTTAGAATGAAAAGATAAATTATTAGTCTGTGTAGGACTTGAACAAAAGTAGTCTTTTCACTCTATTTTTGGGCAGAAAAATATTTTGTTAAAAATGTCTAGACTCATAGATTCAGTAGGAACTGATACACTGAAATTTGAACTGGACATTTTAAAACATAAATTCATTTTTAACGGCTAAGCTATACCTTTTAGGTAGTTAAAACAACATCAAAACAAAGCCTTTTATACTGTCTTTCTAATGGAAAGGGGCTCTATTCTAGTGCGGATTTAAACTGTTAGTCTGAGCATTCAAATGTGAACTAAGTAATGAGAAATTGAAGGTGATTGCAGAAGAAGAGAAAGCTGTGAGAATATTTTTAACTTTCTAAGCTGCGTGGTTGTTTCAAGATAGCCTAGTCAAAAAAAAAAAAAAAACAATCTTGAAGTACCGGGACATTAATGATAAAAATACTAAGAAGCTTAAACTGTTCTATCAACACTATCTAGGAAATTTTTGTTATCCTGACTGGTGATTTGTATAGTGAAGTGAAGCTGCAGTAGCTGATGATCACTAAAGTTCAAGGCTTCCAACAAAGGTTTGTGTATAATGCTGCTGCTCATCTTTCTTTCGGTGAAAAAGGGGAAAAATTCCCTGAAGTCAGCTGGAAACACCAAAATTTATTAAACTCTATATAATTATAGCATTTTTTTTTTCAGAACTTAATACAAAAACTGGAAAGCGGTTAAACTGTTTACAAACCAAAGAAACAGACCGAAATCAAGATAAAGTCAGTGTGTAATAGCTGAAAAACAAAATTGTCTTTGTTTTTCTCACATAGTGGAAATATTAAATGTTACTAACATTAAAAACTTAGAGGACCTCTTAGGCCGAATTATCAGAAGGAAAGCTGAAGCATTTTGGAGTTTCAGTTTTGTTTTAGACACCCTCTTCCTTACTCAGTTGTACATCTTCGTGCTGGAAGAGGCTTTGATGCACCCAGAGCTCCTGTTTGTGCTGCTGGCACGAGGCGAGGGATGCTCTGTGCCTGAGAAGCCTGACCGTGGGATTTCAGCTGTGTGCCTCGCTGGGTATCTCGCCCAATTTCATTCCGGCACTTTAACTGCTTGGTTGGCAGTGGGCTGCAGCTCTATATGATTATTTGGCTTTTGGTCCGTGATTGCTTCCTTTTCATTAGTGTCTGCAGGGTTTATTCACATTATTGTGGGATGGTGGCTAATGAGGTCTTACCTAATGAGCTTGGCTAATGAGATCACAGCTGTTTTTGTTTTGTTTTTCCACTCCTGCCCTCCCCTTAAGGTGGTTACTGCAGTGAATGCTGGCATAATGCATTTATTGTGGTGAATGCGCGGTAGCTCTGCTCTTTTAATGAAAATAGTTGCAGTAGATTCAGTATAATATGGAGAATTAAATTGAAAACTGAGAACCTGAACTCAGAAGTTAAGAAATGCAAAATCTGCAGTTTGGGAATTTCTTGTTACAGTTTAAATGTAAGATAACTGTTATATTGTTTGTATTGAGTGAATGTATGAAATTATATGCTTGTTATACATATCAATACATCTTGGTTCCTAGGAAATTAAGAGTAGGGAACAGATATACTAGAATTTTATTATTTTGATATAATCACTCAATATATTACTAGGAGTTACAGATGTAGGTTAAATGCCACTGGCAAGGGGCTGAAATTTTTTTGTTTTCCGATTGAAAAAGGAATAGAAATGAGACACTAAACAAAACTTTTGTTACTGATAGCAATAAATTTTGTGTACCCTCCCCACTGAGACGCCTGGATGTCAGGGAACAGCAGTCCTGCTTGTGTGTGTCCAGTACACTTGTCAGATACCCCACTGGTTATGAATGCCGTGTTTGAGGGAAGAAGCAAGCGTAAGACCAGCCCGTATTTAAATTTCAGTGGTGTGCTTGCGGTATGGTGTAGGTTTTCATGGCATAGCTATCTATGCAGATGTTCCTTAGTAAACGCTGTCTTATTGGTAAAAAGGGCTTTCTAGCGTTGTAATAGAATGTGGAAGAGTTATATTTTTTCCTCAGGTGGAGCTATGCAAAATAGTTAAAAGCAAGAAGAAGAGTAAAAGCTGGAGTAGTATCAATTTCTCTTGCATCAGTATTATTATTCTGCGATAAACTTTCTTCACATGTACATGGTTTATTCAGGGCTGCCACTCATAATGCTTCTATATGGGGACAAAATACAACTTTTAAGATACTTTTAGCATCGGACAAGATCTGAACTCTCTCCAGGGCTGGGCAGGCACTGAGTGGGGAAACAAAGTAAACTTGGATCATTGCTCTGAGTAGACTGGTGCATAAAACATGTTGTATGGTATGCTATAAAGATTGGAGTGTGCAGTGTAAAAAGCGTATTCACTTCTGGTTTGCCTCGCTGGATTACCTTGGGGAAGAGAAAACTCAGAGGGATATTAAAGTGTGTAAGTACCTGACTGCGGGAGGGGAAGTTAAAATAACAAAAACAAAACAAAATGGAACAACTGACTGTTCTCAGTGGTGTCCAAGGACGAGACAAGAGGTAATGAACACAAAATGAAGTAACATTTAAACATGAGAAAAAGGGGGTTTGTTGTTGTTTGTTTTTGTTTTGTTTGCCCAGAGAGCACAGGTTGCCTAGAGAGGCTGTGGAGGTGCTGAAACCTGACCAGCTACAGACCTGAGCAGCCTCATCTAGCTGCTCCCGCTTTGAGCGGAGGGGTTGGAGTAAATGATAGCCAGAGGTCCCTTCCTGCCTCAGCCGTTCTGTATTTTCTGTAGTAATTCTGACAACTTCTTCCCGTAAGACAGTAAAAGGTATATGTAGGGAGGTAATTTTAATCTCATTTTAGTTCCTAAGAACTAAGAACTTATTACATGCATATTTCACGAGAACTTAGTTCAGCATCATCTAGTCTTAGGATTTGAACTTTAAGCCTCACTCCAATAAAATTTAAAACCTTAGAAGTGAAATAGTCATAGTTCTTCTTTCTACCCCCTCCTTTCTTACCTTTGAATATAGCTTTCTCAGTTCAAAGCACATTTTCCAAGAATTCTGGTGTGTTTTTTTTTCCTGCTTTCTTTGACTTATCTACCATTCCTCATCAGGTTTTGTCTTCTGCTATCCATCTGGCTTATGCTGAATTGTATTGGTGTCTTATCAAGTAAACAGCAGCAGCAATTTTAAATAAAATCAATTTCACTCTTGTCCCTGAATGCAATTGTTGCAACAGTATGTTGTGTTCATCAGTTTGTCCGTATCTCACTTAAATTTTGTGAACTTTTCTTTCCTTCCATCTAACTTCCCTAGCCACTTATTTGCTTTTAATAGCCTAATAGCGCTGTTGCTGTGGAAGAGGTAGGGAGGGAGTAAAGGTGAAGGCGAAAGACTTGTTTTTTTCCCTTTGTCCTGTTGGAAGCAATGAACACGTGCTTCTTCTTCCCATGAGTATTTGTCATTTATATTGCATTTGCCTATATCATTGTGCAGCTGTGTAAAGTCATGGGGTCTTTCTCTCAATGCTTGAGCCAGTTCATAAAGTTGTTCACATTCTGCAGGTTCAGCTTCCTCCTCCAGCCTGCTGCTGGATGTTTCCAGCTTCAGACTGACCCAATTCTGTAACACAACACAGGCAATAGCCGATGCAATTCTTCCTGCATCCCTGCCCATGTAGTCTCTCAGTTCCCCACAGCCAGACTGTGGAGCCAATGTATTGCATTGCTTCAATAAGAAAGCCCATGGAAAAAGCTGCATGAGCACTTCTTCACCTGCTTTTGTGTGAAAGCAGCTGAGTTAGCTCAAAATATATGCTAAGCTGAATCAGGAAAAGAGTATTCCCATAATCCTTGCCATTTCTGCCACGCTTCAGATGAGACAGCAAGTGACCTGGGGAAATTGCCTGTTTCTTCAGTTTCATTCAGCTGTGTAGTTGGGTGGTTTTTGTGTTCTTGGTTTGATTGGTATCGTTAATGTTGAAAGTTTAACCTTAGGAGGATGGAGGAAGAATCGTAAAGCAGTTAATGGAAAATGGAACGGTCTGCATGAGAGAGACAGTTGGAGTGGATGTCTCTATTCACAGTGCAATAAAAGAATTGGCCTTTAAAATGATTTTGTTAAATAAGACACCTAAAACTAATCAGAGCAGAAGGAATCGTCTATAGAGCAGGAGACGGGCAAAAAGCTGCGGACTGAAATCTGACAGAGATGAATCTAATTCAATATAAGACCTTGAGAGGATAATCATTCTTCTTTTACAAGGCATGAAGCTCAGAAGGCTCTCTTTTCTTTAGCCTGGGCTGGGGAGGCTAAGAAGAGTTTCAACCGCTGCTGTGAGTGTTCGCCTTTAAAGTAAAAGATGTTTTTGCTCTGATGTAAGGAACCCCAGCCCCTTTTAAGAACAGCCTACCCTGTGCGTTGGTTTTTAATGCCAGTTGCTGGAAGCTGGAACCTAGCTTCCAATACTTGAGTACATCAAAATATGCGTGCTGGGAGTGGAAAGGCATTTCAGAGGAAAGCGTATAAAAATTGGGCGGGATAAAATATTTTGCTTTTTTTCCTCAGCTCGCACTTGAGGAGTTTGGGAAACAGGCATTTGGCTGTGAACGAGGAAAAACAAAACAGCCTGATATGAGGAAGGCAGCTGACATGCTTGGATCCCAGTAAGTGAGACTGTAGTGCGCCAACATCTAGCTTGATTGGAAGATAAACATGCCCTTCCCAATACGCATACCTTTCTGTTATTGCAGCCTAGAAAACTTTAACCAACAGTTCAGGTTGCTAAATGATAGTCTGGAGGTGCGATATTACCTAATACTTGACTGTTCTTGGCAAAAGTATGTTTATTTTCTCTTCTGAAACATTTTTTTTAAACAGTTGTTGGCACTAGACGTAGTTACAGCAAAGAAATGTTGTCTGTGGAAGGAGAACATGGGTTCGTAACTTCTCAGCTCTATACAAAGAGATTAATTGAGGCAACATCTGTTGCAAAGGTAACTCACTGTTGAAATAAGCTTTTAATTTCAGCTTTATTGCAAGTATTTTTTGACTGCAAAATAAAGGTCAAAGACTTAAGGAGCATGGAAACTTGCCACTGAAGTTGATCTTGCCAGATAAGAGTTATGCTATGCTTCCAGAATGAGTGCGTCTCTAAGCCAGCTCTTCTTGCCTTCCTATCTTGAAAGATAAAAAGAGTGACACTGACAATTTCAGAAGATTTTTCAACGCCTGCAGAAGTTTGAAGGAAAAAAAAATAAGTAGTGGGGTGGAGCTGACACATCTGTAGTATTTGGTTTTGAAAATTAATTTCACTCACTTCAGAGACAGTTATATGTCCATGTTTGGTTAGTACCTATAAATAAGCTAATAATAACTTCTGATATACGTAGTGGATTTTTCAGTTATTGCTAATGTGTCCAGCACATTGTATGTTGAACCACACAGCAAGATACTTAAGCTACATTGCACGCTGCAATGTTAATGTATGTTCTATGCTACCAACATATCTCTTGGTAGAGGGTAAAAATGAAAAATAAACATGGCGATAATAGACTTGTGAATAGAAAGGAAGGTGTGACCATAAACTATTACTGAGGCATTAATCAGAATCAAATATATTAATGCAGGTATGGGAAAACAAAATGCTTCTAAAAGAAAGCCTGAATATGACCTCCCCAGTAAATACTCATTGCAGTGTAGGAAGTACCACGCAGTATTAAAATTCAGCAGTAAAGGAGTATAGGCTGACAGTTCATCAGATTAAGTGAAAGATTTTCCCTTACAGTTTAGGTACAGTTCCAAAACGTTCTTATTGATATTTTTTAATGAGTAATATGCAAATACTTCCCAGTTGTAAAAATTGTGTTAAACTATCTAATACATACTGTATACATAAGATACATTACATATTAAAGTAAATGGCACAATAACTATTCAAGGGAAAAACCCAGCCAAATAAAAGGACATAACAAATGTGAATAGTAAATTTGTCCTGTTATCAGATCTCTGAATTGTGGAAAGGTGGACATTCTAAAGGCATGAGGTTACGGAAAGGGAATTATTTCAAGGCAGAAATGCCAGATTGTACTTGGCCTCTAAACGTGTGCTCTATGTGCAGAAAGCAGTTTTCGTGTGTAAGACTTCTTTGCAGTCCAAGCCCTGTAGGATTGTTTTAGCACATGGAAATTGAGAGTGTGGCTGAAGTGTTTTCATTGTTACTAAGCTGAAACATGAGGAGTTGATTAAAATAGACACAGCCTTAAAGTTTAGAACTTGTATTATTATTTTCCAGTACTGCTAACTGTCTGGATGGGGAGATAAACATATTTGATGGGGATCCTGCCAAGAAAAGGTTAGACAGGTGCTTCTAATTCATGTTCGCTGTGGGTTATGTGTATTACATATGAGTGCTGAAATGGCCCACGAAGATGCACTGGCAGTCCTAGTTTATCAGCACTGAATTGAGAACTCTGGGAGTGGCAGTGTGATGCATAGGTCTTCATTATTTTTTTCTTTTTGGAGTTTGGTTATTTATGTATGTGTGTATATGCATATGCATATATATCAAGAGTAGGTCAGAAAAGGCAGCTGTTAAGGACAGTAATACCAGTAGTGCTGTAGAGTTTCAAAATTTTTTGTGGGTGTTTTTCAGTCCTGAAATATTTTTCTTACTGTTCCTCATTTATCTTGTGCTAATCTCTTCTGACAGTGAAGCTCCGTGGCTCTGGCCAAAGATGTCCTCATGAGGGACAGACCTAGAAGGCAGGCTTGTAGGTTGCATTACAGATGAGACAGTGGATTATTCTGCATCTTTGTTATACGTAGGCGGGAGTCTGCAAAACTTTGTCTTTCACTGTTAATTCAGAATGCTTTTTCTGACCTTGTGCACCCCAAGGCACAGCAGTGCATGCGCCTTCTGCGCACCTTGCCAGGTGGAATGCGTCTGTGTTCATTCTCAAGGTAGTATAAAAGCATAGACGCAAAATAAATATGTTTTGAGTAATTCGGCTGGCTTCTCGCAGTTTGCACAGTGAAGAACAAAAGCGGTATAGTTATTTGTTTAGAACAATAGGCAAGTTTGATTTCAAGCTACCTGGCGTTTTCTGTTGGAAAATCCACTATTAGGTTAGCTAGAGGTTAGTAAAGTTATTAAAGGTGTGGCTGAAATCAAAGTGCAAAACCATGACATGGAGGATGAAAAAATCAACCTAAATGGTTAAGTCATTTTTATGAATGAAATAATGAACGTTAGTGTGTTTATTGGCAGATGACAGAGGGGTCTGTCTTGTATTTTATTCTTAAACTGATGCACATTTCTTTTGAAGGCACCTTGTTGCTGTCATATGTAATGGTTCTAAATTTATTTTCAGTTTGTAAGACGACTCCACCTTCTGATAGCACTGTTGGCTGAAATGGAGTAAAGTTCATTCGCCAGCGCAGGAAACAGAGGAGGTCAGCTTGGTTCTCCAGTGACAGCACTGGCCTAGTATGTGTGAGATTTTCCTCAGCTGTGTTAATCAAAAGGTACAACAACTAGTTTATACTAAACAGCTGGCAGGAGTGAGTAGCAAAGCAACTTTTGCTTTGCTGTTTGTTGTTATTATTACATTATTATACTATGGTTTGGTGTTTTGTTTTGTTTTTGCAATAGGATTGGCACTGGCTGCTTCCTTAGCTAGTTGTCAGGGCTCCCTGCCATCTGGGGTTTATTTTTCTTGCACAAAGCCTGGGAAAAATGATGAACCTTGCTCTGAAGGTCACGATGTCCAGGCTTCTTTCTGACCAGTGGGAGTGAATGTGTTTCAGAACTACTGACCTTTCGTGTACAATGTTGTGCCACTGCCTGCCCTCACTTAAAGCAAGGACCCTCAGGACACTGAGGAGGTTTCAGCAGCTGTAAAAAATGAAAGAGGAGCATACCCTAAGGTAGCTGAATGCAGCCTTCTGTTGTGCTGGCAGGTTCCACTGGAATCTTTCTTTAAGCAAAAATATTATCCAGAAGCAAACCTTTTTCTCTATTTGAAAACAGAGTTTTAAAGGGACTGTCTATTTCTTAGGGTGAAATATCAATGAAATTTAAGCACTATTTGTGACTTAATTTGAAATGGGAGGTTAGCTTCTGGGAAAGCTTGAATTTAATCACCTGCGTATCTTTAGATCTCTGCTTATGTTTGTGAACAGAACTATGTCACCACGTTAATAAGGTGTACCTGTAGACTGGAATTTGACACAAGGTTGAATCTTTCCAAAGAAGAAAAGGACCACTGAAAATGCAGCCCCAATTTTATATATATATATATATATATATATATATATATATATATAAAAATTATATATATAATTTATATGTGTGTGTATATATATATATATATATAATATATATATAAAATATATATATATTATATATATATATATAAAAATTTTTTTTTGGTTGGGGAAGAACATAATGCGTCCTTTCCTGAGAAGTGTCTGAAATGCAGTGTTCTAGAAATGTGGTTTTGTAGCACAGTTCATGCTACATTTTGAAGGTCAACTTCAAGGTCTTGTTTATTGCAGCCAAAAATATCTTTTGGAATGCACTGTGTTTTAAGATGTTATCTTCCCAATTTTTCTGTTTCTTCAGGCTCTTTTCACATGCTCAAGCTTTAAATTGTTCTTCAGAAACTCTGTTTTCAGTTTGTACTCTGCTAGCTGGGCCAGCCTAGTCAAATGAAACTCCTCAAAATAGTACATTTCTCCTTGCAGCATTGCTTGGTTAGATTCAGGATAGCAGTTCAACAAATCATCTTTGCTCTGTTTTGTTCAAAACAACAATAAAGACGTGGTCTAAAGAGAAATCTGTTGGAGACAAGTGGACTTCTCTTTTGGTGTTGCTGAACTATGACTGATAAGGCACTAAGAACCCATGCAGAGACCAGATTATGTCGAGTTATCCTTTTCAGACTGGAGTGCAATTCTCTTAAACTACTGGACTGAAATCTTAACATACTTGAAACAATTCACAGGCAATGCTTACAATGTGTACTAAAAAAGTTAAATGCTGTCAGTGTCAGTGGAAATTGTTACTGTAGATCAGAACTGGTGTGTACTTAATTGCGTGAACACGTGCTTGTTTCTGTTGCTTTTACAGGAGAATTGTCTCATCCCTTGTAGTCCTTGTGCTTGGGGTGATGTGCAGCTGCTAGGTAATGAAGGATGCTGTCTTCCCTTGGGTACTGCTTCTCTTCAGTAGATGATAAATTATTTTGTTAAACTGAGAAATGCCTTGAATTTTTTAATTTCAATTTTCTGAACCTCTTCCCTTCTATTTTTCTTAAAATTAGAGAACCTACCAGGTTCTCTAAAGAAACAAACTGGCAGCTTCTTTGTCATGAGAATTTCTTCCTTCTCATCCCCTTCACTCCTCCCACACCCCATGTACTTCAAAAAGCCATGGCTTTTGAAAGTCAGGATTTCTTTTAGAGAGGACTATGCTGAGAGAGTTATGGTGCTTGCCTTTGGATATGCAGAAGGATGATGATAAATACTTCAACACATTGCTCGGGATGTGGCAGGAAGCTCTGACTTTGAGTTGCAACAGGAGGTATTCAGGTTAGAGGTTAGTAGATGTTAGGGGAAAAAACCCTTTCCAAGCGTAAGGATGGGTAAGGACTGAAATAAATTTCCTGGGGAGATTGTGGAGTTGTCATCATTAGAAGTTTTCACAAAGCAGGCTAGATGAAGCTTCATCTGAGGTTGTTCCCATACAGCTGATCTTTCCTTGGAGAAAGGTAGCTTCCAAAGGTCACTGCGTTGCTATTACTCAGGAATATATCTATAAAACAGTAGAAGGGTATTAGCTGAAACTCTTCTTTTTCATGTCTTTATTAATAATGCAGTAGTTTTAGGGGTGGGGAGAGGAAAGCATCTGTACTGTGTATTGAGTAGAATGTAATTTGTCGATTCATGCATTCGTGGTTCATGTGTTATGACTGTTACCACGTACAGGCAATGTCAGAAAGAACTTGTTAACTTCTGAAGGAAAGGGGAGGACTATTGGTGACTCATTAAATAGTTATAAAATGAACCTAAAATCTAGAGTTTGGGGTTGTCAACAACTATTCATGTGGGAATAAATCAATCTATAAATATTCACTGATGTCTTAGGAAAGGTAATTAATGGAGAATGACATGAAAAATTTAGTAGGTTACAAAAGTGACCAGATGGTGTTTTCCAGTCCTGCTGCATACAGTAGAAAAATCTAATTTTATTATAAAGCATGTACTCTTCTGTTTTCATATTAATCAACTAGTTAAACATTTTTTATTAGTTGGAAAAATCATGCTCCACTAGTAAACATACAGTTGTCTTACTGCCTAGTAAGACAATACACCTATCCATCTTCTGTGAAGCCTGAGGACTCTTTAGAAACAAGTGGTACTAGACTTCTGGGCATCACTTTTCTTGGAGAAAGATGTCACCTGTGATGTATATCTATTCTTAATACAGAAGAATTGGACCCCTCCATTCCCTCCTTCAAGAAAAATGGCAGATGGGAACAGCTTGCTGATGCCTGCAGGGACTTTGGTGTGTAGGGGTAGATTGGACCAAGTAATCAGAGTAGTGTTTAGTTCCTGCCTACCTGATTTTTCAGATAGCTCAGGCATAGTATCTAGTAAACCCTGGAGTTACTGTCTGTCTGCTTTCCAGCTTTCTTGACATATAGCAGGGAAAAGGCAGCCATTTTAGAATTGTAGAATGATTAAGGTTGGAAAAGAAAAAGACTTCCAAGATCCCCTTGATCCAACCATCCCCTTACTACCAATGTCACCCACTAAACCATGTCCCTAAGCACCACATCCAACCATTCCTTAAACACCTCCAGGGACGGTGATGCCACCACCTCCCTGGGCAACCCATCCCAATGCCTGACCGCTCTTTCTGAGAAGAAATGTCTCCTAATCTCCAACCTGAACCTCCCCTGGCGCAACTTGAGGCCATTCCCTATTGTCCTAATGGCCTGAAAAGGGATTCTTCTGCCACAAAAGAGATTCATAGAGTCGCCTTATTAGAAACGGTGTGATCTGGCATCTTAAATATATTGAACTAAAATCAAGGATGGGACATGAAACCTGAAAAACTTGCAAAGCACTTATGTGGCTCATGTGATACACTGAGCTCTAAATATCTGAATTTTTAAAGTAAAATATGTATTATCCAGTGAGTTTCAGTAGCACTTGTGAGAGGGAGTTTAAAAATGAATAGTGTGAAACCATGAATTCTTGTTTTGACCTACATAAAGTAGTCATGGAATCCACTCTTCTGATCACTGTTCCCAGTACTGAGCATATGAATTGCAATGAACCATTTCTTAGTTTTTTTTTTAACATGTCTAAGCAGGTTTACCTGTCTGACGTTAACATTGGAATGAGAATGAATAATGGAAACCTTAATTTAACAAGGCGACTTTGAGTTAGAGGAAGACAAGCAATGAAAGCACTGGCAAACAAATGGCCGGAACAGTCCTGAATTGACTGGGAGGACAGTAGACTGATCCACAGTGGCAAGCATAAGAGCGCTTGCTATTCTCTTAGACTCTTGAAGTATTTTGGGGACAAGCTGTCAGGGTTTTTACAGGAAATAACCTCTTAAATTGCTGTTGGGGCAATTTGGGAGCGAGAGGACACTTTTGGATTGAGTGGTATGGCTGTAATTATTATACATAATTTTTGTATTCTAATAATTAATTTGGACATTTAAGCAGCCACTTCTGGATCTCTTGTTTTGTGCATCTTTGGGATCTCATGTTTTTCCTGTGTAGTTAAGTGTTTGCGTTCAGTATTTCAAATTTACAGTAAAAAAACACTGGCTATCAGGATATTTAGATTTCAAAAAAAAAATTAAGTGTTTGTGAATGTTAAGTATGCTTAAAAGAAGACCTCTGAAGTGGATTTATCATCTTTAATACTTCATTTGCATTGAAAGAAAATTATGTAGTAATCTTTATTTTATGGAGATATTCTGAAGTATATAACTTCAGATGAGCTGATGGTTGGCCAGATGATCTTGATGTCTTTTCCAACCTTTATGATTCTATGAAAACTTTCTACATTAAAAAGATCTTGATCTCTCAGCACCTTCAAACCAGTAGGCAGTTGTTTGTAAAAACCTATTTTCTTATATTCTGTTTTCTGTTGATGCAAGATTTAAATAGCCATAATGAATCTGGCATGTGATTTAGAGCAGTTATTATGGTACACTTCAAGTCTGCTTTATTAACTGTGTTTTCACGCTGCCTTATTTTAACTTCAGTCCATGTTCTAGGAATGTATAATGTGATTAGTAAAATTCTTTGGAAAATCTTCTGTGTCATTTCATAGTGACAGAATTATGTCTTCATTATTTTAGATCAGAAATGTAGTCACCAGAGTGGTTATTTTATCTTCCTTGTTTGACAGCCCTTGGGTTTTATGTGTGAGATTTACCAACCGTGCATAGTTTGATTCTGGAGGGTGAGTAGCTCTAGGCTATTTTGGAAACTAGCACAGTTAGTTTCCAAATCTCCTTTGATCGTCATTAAGTGTTTTCTAAAACAGTAAAAAATAATAATAAAAAATAACTCTGTGTCATTGCTATATCCTTGTAAAAGAGAAAGTATAGCATCTCTTGTATGTTTGCCAGTTTCATTCCCACTGAAAGATGCAAAATATTTCTTTGAGCATTGTAGATTTTTGCAAAAAAAGAGAAAGATTAACTCCTTTGGTCTAGGACAGAGGGTTATGAAACTAACAATGTGGTGGTTATTTTTTTTATAAACTAACATTTAAATCTCAAGTTGTTGGTTAGGTTTACAATCGATAATTGCTGTCATATTCAAGGCAGAAACATGGACATTTTGATGAGCAAGTTCATGCTGTCTGTTCTTGCCTTCTTTTGAAATCCTGCAAGGATCCTTTCTTTAACTTTAATGGCTTTGCATTATACAGCTTTTTGTATGTTGCCAAAGATTTTTCTTTTGATGTAAAAGTTCTTTCTGATATTCATCTGTGATATAGTCCTCTCTGAATATCTGTATCTGAGGGAGCTGGGCTTGTTTAGCTTGGAGAAAAGGAGGCTCAGGGGAGACTTTATCACACTTAACAACTACCTTAAAGGAAGCTATAGTGAGGTGGGGATTGGTTTCTTCTCCCAAGCACTGTGATAAGACAAGAGGAAATGGTCTCAAGTTGCCCCAGGGGAGGTTTAGGTTGGATATTAGGCTAAACTTCTTCACTGTAAGTTTTGTGAAGCATTGGAGCAGGCTGCCCAGGGAAGTGGTTGGGTCACCGTCCCTGGAGGTCTTCGTAGTGCTTAGTGACATGGTTTAATGGTGGACTTGGCGGTGCTAGGTTAAAGGTTGGACCAGATGATCTTAGATCCAACCTAAATGATTCTATGATTACTTTGTGGTTGGTCTTTGAGGAGATCTCCTACTTTGCATCTTGGCTGGTTGAGCAAGGATGTTGTTTAAATAGATCTGGGTCTTCCTTTATAGCAGATAATGAGGATCATATCAAATAAGCTCTAAAATCTCTCTTGCATGTGTCCTAGTGTCTTACATCCTCACCAGTGGAGGGATAGGTTGGCTTCTCATGATTGATTTTATTTATTTTTGGATGCAAACTATTTAGGATATAAGCAGCACACATGGAATTATTCTATTTCTAGCATGTCTCTTGTTCAAGATTTCCAAGAAGAGGCCACTGAAACAAAAGAACAATTTTCACAGCTGCATTGTTTACCTTGTCCTGTCAGCAGCTTTTGAAGTCACAATCCATGCTGTTTTTGATTTTTATTTTTGGGTAAGATAACCTAAAGACAAAATACAGAGAAGAAAAAAAAGGTGAGGGGAAAAAACGGTACACAAACAATTCCCTTCAAAACCTCAACAGAACAACCAAGGTACTTTAGAGTCAGAACTAGAAGTAAATGGTCACGGAAGGCAGAATAACAAAGCCCACTGCTGTCCTTGTGGTGACAGTAATTCAGATACATCTGTCTGTGCAGATGGCTGGTTAGGCACTTCTGGTGCCTAACCTGATGTCTCAGCCTCGTTCTCTGAGATTTTCTTGTGGATATCCAACCGTCAACTCAGGCTTAGCATGAGTCAGAGAAAGCACCATTTACCTCCTTTCCCCACTTCCTCTTCGATCACTAGGAGCTGTAAACCTACTTCCTACAGATTTCTGGTTTGTTGGCATTGAGTGATGGTCACTGTAAATCGGATGCCACAAATGCAGTTCTCCAATTTGCATTTTCTCATGTGTGATGGCAGTAACAGCAGGAGGGTTTGGTCTTGCATATAGGCAGAGAGAAGCACTCTGCTTGAGCGCTTTGTTCACGTAGCCCCTAGCTGTCTTGCTATTTGCACAGCAGTTTACTTTTGGTGGCCTGCCAGAAGCCTACTGGGATTTAGTCATCTATAGATGAAGAAGGGTTTGTAAAATGCCTGCTGCAAACTCATGGGAAGGTGTACAGGAAATATCTTTACAGAAGACATGCTATATATTTGTAGAAGTGTTTATAGGTGATAGTGCTTTTGACTGTATGGATATAACGTCTACGTTTGGACGTGAAAGAAAACTCATTTTTTGGCTATTTTATTTGACTGCCATCTGCAGAACCTGACCTCTGGTTGCAGATTCTTGTGCAGTCCTGTCTGCAGTTAATCTGTAGTGTGTAGTCAGGACTGAAGGACATGACAGCAAGACTAATTAAATATCAAGAAGTGGATAAAGCAATCTTGTGGAGCAGTTGTAATATTTTTCATTTTTGGTAAACAGTGATTTTCAGCACTGCTTTTCAGAGAGCCTCAGTGTGAAGAGTCCTGACCCATGGGTTCTTCTGAGTACTATAATTATCAAAATCCGCTCTTGGATGGTTGCTTATGTGAAAAAACCAACACTTTTCTTTGTTACAGTCAGCAGAGGTGTGAATAACTCCTGCCAAAATAGAAATTAGTCCAATTTATTTTGGGGGACATGTCAGTCATTTCTAGAGAGTAAGAGATGAGTGTCCTGCTTTGGCACAGTCTTTTATTTCAGACGTTTAGCCTTGTCAACAAAATTGATTCCTCACTCCTTACAGTGCAAGACGTTACCTTAAATTAAACTTCATAGAAATACAGCAAAAAATGTAATTGTATTTCCAAAGTTTCACAATAATCAGAATCACATTAGGTTTTTACAATATGTAAATATTATAAATATATATGATATATCATATCAAATATAAATCAAATCAAAATCGAAACTATCAAAAAAATCAAATATAAATGATTATATTTAATCTTTTTTTTTACTTATTGACAGGACTTTCATTACTCATAATACATATGCTCCAAAGAAATATTTCTTCTAATAAGTTTTGGTTTTTCATGGTTTTTTTGTTTTTTTTTTTTTTTTTAAGCAAAGATGATAACTTTTGTCTTTGGCCTATTGGAAGGAATAATGTTAATTATGTAACATATATACACTAAGTGGAGCATTAACAGCAATATAAATGGAGTTATTTGTAGAAGAGATTAGATAAAGTCTTATTAGGGAATGGTCTACGTCGATTATAATTGCTTCCAGAGTTCATTTAATACAAATACTGGAAACATTTTACCATATAAACAGATGTTTGCTTACATAAGTTTCCTTTTTCATAAATATCATGTCTAACTAGATCGTGTCTAGAATGGTAACATTAAAACAAATGTGATGGTGCCCTTTCATTTTTTGTAAATATGCAACTTAAATGGGAAGTATGATGTAGTTTGATTTTAAACTCAGACTTAAATATTCATACAATTTTGGGATAAGTTTTTGTGCCCTGTCTTCTTTATTGACAGCTGACTGGAGATACAATTTAACAATGTTTCTGTGAAAGCAGTGTTGATTGTTCAGATAGCAAGCTATTCGTTACGTTTTTATATGTTTTTAATATGTTTAATATGTTAATGTTTTTAATATGTTATGTTTTTCTTTCAGTTTTGTTAACAAGAAAGGTGCATGGCAGGATAAACCAAACAATATTTGAAAGTCTTGCAGTAGCCAGAGAAAAATCATAGATATATTGTAATGATATTGCTGGAAAAATAAAAATTGAAGGATTTTTTTATAGCAATTGACAGCATTTCCTGTTTTCTCCCTTTTGAGATTAAAACAAAACACCTAGACAAACCAGGACCTATTTTTTATTTTTTCATCGTCCCTACACTTTGTCTAATAGGTATGTCTATGTTCTGTAACATAGATGTGTCTGTGATTGTATAATACTTTATACAGTCTGTGATTGTATAATACTTTACTGTTGAACTGCACCAACAAACTTAACATGTTTTTGTAATTAGTACTTGTGACTTCTAGCTTAAGTGTGAAAGCAATGTTTTGAACGTGATGGCAGTGCCATACCCAGGCATGTGCTTCCCCTAAGGAAATTTCCTAAGGAATGATGTAGATACCAGAGTTGAATAATCCTCTAATAAGATCATCTGCTTTTTATTATTAAAACGTGCAGATGGAAACATATGATTATTATTGAGAATTACAGTACAGTTGTGACTTTGGTTCTGTTTCCCTCATTGCTTATAGAAAACAGCATTGCAAAATTTGGATTGACTACTGAAGACCTAAACGTGTTGTTTAAGCAGGTTATATTTCTAACCCTTTGGTGCTCTTGTGTTGTAGGGGAAATAAATTTTAGAAAACTAGGATTTGCATATGGGAAACAGTTAATCTGTCAAGAAGACAGTGAAGCAAATGGGACTTAACTTTTCTACAGATCCTGAGTTAGGTTCTAGACCCAAGAGAAAACATTTCTTGGAGCATTTTGAGTCATTTTTGTAAAACAAGTGGGTCTTCATATGGGGGAAATAGTGAAGGGTTGGTGCTTTTGTTCTTTTTTTTTGACTCCTCATCTACAAATCCTTTCAGAACAACTCCACCTTCTCTCCGTGAAAATGCCATGCCCTGGGTTCTCTAGAGAATCCTCAGATACGATACCTGCCACCAGTGGCCTTGTATCCTTGTTCCCACAGTATCTCCTGTACAAAAGATAACCGGGCAGCAGCTGTTGCTTTGGTGGACTGCTAATTTGTTTGTCTTCTCTACCTTTTAATTTTCGTTAGAGCAAACAAGCTTTTAGATATCCTTCACTCCTTTATACATCGTCAAAATCAGATGGCAGGTTTGTCCTGGTCTTTTGGAAGTTATAGAAAAAAGCTGGAAGAGAAAGAGTAGGTGGATAGCATGGTCCTTAGAAAAGCTGAGATGAAAATAGTTTAATTTTGTTTCAGTTCTTCACCTTCCTTGTGTGGTGGAAATAGCCACCAGAGGATTTTGAATGATTTTTGTATAGACACACACATTGTACCAGATGTTTCCAAATGAGGTGAAAATACACGAGTAAAATTTACTGCAAAACTAATGTGCTGTTGCATATTTTCCTTTTAAATGGAGGCAGATAATTAGCTGGAAGCTTTAAAAAGGATTTTTGAAAAACAGAAAGCCCAAATATCATGCTCCTTCTTTTATGACTGTTGTCTCAGCCTGAGTGGAAAGAGGATGTGTGCTAAGTAGCAGATCTGCAGACTATAAACAAAGAAATGTAATCCAAGTGAAAGATTGATACTGGTTTCAATAGTGTGTTTTTTTTCCTTGTGAAAATGATACGCCAAATACAATGGTTTGGGGTTCTTCTTTGTGTCTTTGTTCCCAAAATCATGTATTTTGTTTCAGTAGCAAAATAATTACTGAGATGCTTTGAGGTGGCAGATTAAAATCTCAGCTTTAGGCCACATGTAATAGTTAGTCTGCCTCCTTCTCAGAAAAATGTATGTATGCTTTTGGATGTTGCTAAATTAACCTAAAATGTATGCATGAGAACTCAGTAATTGCACATCCTGCCCAGCCAAGGAATTCTGTGACTGTTACGACGACTGGATTGGTGACCTGAGACAGGAACTACTGTAGATGTCTGCCACAGGGTGTTTTCTTAGAATTTAGTTACCTGCTTTTTTCTTTCCTTTTTTATAGGAGTTGTGCAGAGACAGGCGATCCTTTGCAGTTTATGCTTTCATGTGTGTTTGACTGAAGCACTTAATCTCCCAACTGCCACATTTTTGGTTTAACAGGGAACCTCAAGAGTGCTCTGAACTTACCAGTTAAATAAAATTTTAACATGCACCTGAGTAGTGTCGTACAGATTTTCATCGTTTTCTCCACTGCTTGGGTTTAATGGTATTGAGTTCTGTAGAGGACAGAGGAATTGGCAAGTTTGTTTTCAGCAAGTGCATGTCATCCACTTGGCCTGAACAGGAATCTTACGCCCTTTATTTTAGCATAATTCCCTGTCCTTTTGGTAACTTCAGATTGTCAGCTCCCGGTTGTGATGTATTAATGAGATTTCTATTTGAAAGAATCTCTTATATCATGCTACTGTTGTTTGTTTCTACAGAACAACAAAATAAACTTCTGTCTTTGTCATAATAAAGCTGATTTATATAGGATTAAAGTACGAGTAGACTCTGATCCATAGAGATATTTAGATACCTGGCATTCTGCTGGAATCAGAGAGAGACCTTAAAGACCCTTCTGAAGCTGGTCACAAGTACTTTAAATACTTTTTATTCATAATGATCACTTTGCATTAGAAGTATGATCGCTTAAGCTTCTTCAGCAAGAGACATTGATACAATACTATATATCACAGAGAATACCATGAAGAATAAATGTATTTCAAAATGATTATCTATCTTTGAATGCAGTTTTCTTTGCTTGCTAACAGCACAGGTGCTGTTCTGTTCTCGGAGGGTAACTTGACTTTGCGTTAGGAGCTGAGACAGACAGTTACTGTTTTGATGAGTAGACATGGTTTGCATATTGCAGTAGATTTAGAATCATTTAGGTTTGAAAAGACCCTTAAAATCATCAGTTCCAGCCGTCAGCCAAACACTGTCAAGTCCCCCAATAAACCATGTTCCTAAGTGCCATGTCCACAAGTAAGGCTGCTGCCTGTTGACAAAAAATAGTCTAATTGGAAAAGTAATGAAAAAAAAACACACCACACCGCTTACTTCTGTTTTTTAAAGAGCAGCGTGCGTAAGCAAGATACAGAGAAGGGGTAAGTTCAAGTATACAGCAGATTGCATTTGGAGATGAGAAATAAAGGAGGAAGATGTAGGCCATTCATCTGTCTAGTCTACCTTGTGATAACACCTCTAGAGGGGAGCAATGAGAACAGTGAGGGACACTTAGCCATGCTCACATTCATTAATCTTAATTGATCATAATGATGCATTTATTGTATGGTTTCCTTTGGGATAGTTCTTGATACTGTTTATGCCCAGAAGAGAATATTAAATCATGTGGTCTGCCCATCTTTACATACTACAGGTCTTTGTTTCATCCAGTTGTCCTAATGAGCCTTTTGACTTATCTGACCAAAGCACACTTTGTGCTTAGCTAAAGATATCCATGCTCCACTCAAAGGGATGCTTCATGCTTCATCAAGGGATGAAGACGACACTATTTTTTGTGCTAGTTTTATTCCGATGATTACTTGAGCTCCTTTAGAAACAAGCAAGCAAAAGATTTAAAGGTATTGCTTTATTATAACAGTGATTTAAAGTTGATCATCTTGGGATAGTAACAGTTTTTACATCTCTGTCTTTATAATAAAACCGTGTATGACTAAAACCAGCTGCTCATTCTTAGTTTTAATTCCATGTAATGTATTTTGGTTCTTGGGAATTCTGTTATTCCCTTTGGCATTTACATGGGATGCGTGGATATAGTACAAAAGTCACGAACTGATGGAAGTTAAAAGATTTTGTTGTAGTTCCATCTTGTACAAGCTTTTTATAAAATTATGGAGATTCATGAAATAATAACAGCATGATTCTTTCAGAGCTTCCTCTTAAATGCCCTTCTCTCTGAAACCAGTCCCAGCATAGAGCTTCTGTTACCCAGTCCTGCTACTGTTTAACACAAACCTTAGCTATCAGATGTTAATAACTTTTGCCTGGTATTTGTATTTTAACATGTGCTGTCCCAAGAGCATCTATAACCTCTCTAGCTTTTCACAATGTTCTCCAAAAGTATTTTTTTTAATCTGCATTAGGTTGTTGCATGTCAGCTGTGTGTGACCGTAGTACTTGGCATTTCCCACACTGGATGTGTACTGGAAAAAGCGTTGCATTGGCTGGCATGTCCAGCTGCTTTGCTATGAGAGTGCTCCTGTCAGTCCGTTTTTGAGTTGCTGAAATATGCCCTGCGTGGTAGTAATAAGGTATCAAATATGGAGTATTTTTCTGTTTGGCATATGATTGCACTGAGGTGCAAAATTGCTTTCAGGGTGTAGGTTTTGGTACTCTAAACCAAAACTAACTCTAGTTTTCTGTGTGTTGGTTCCCGCCCCACCCGTTACAAAATTTCAGCCTTTCTTGTGTGATCCTCTTATTTTTAGTTTGGTGACCTACATTTTTTGCCCAAGTATGTATTTGAGGAGCCTGAGACTACCAGCCGTGTCATCAACTTGGCTTTAGAATTTAATTACAGAGTACAGCTCAGTGCAGTGCTGAAAGCTGGACTTATTCCTACCTTTTCCAGCATTCTTATGAGGGATTGCTTAAAATCAGAATTTCTGTAGGTGGGCACTACTTATATTTTTCTTCTGTTTCAGCTTAAGAACCTGCAACGTAAACTTGCAAAAGTGAGTGCTATGTGGTCTCAGCTGCAATTGAATTCATGGTAATATTGTGCTGACTAAACGTAAAGTACAGCTCGTATATGGGGGTTGGACAAGCTTATCTTTAAGGTTCCTTCCAACCCAAACCATTCTATGTTTCTGTAGTGAAAACACTATGCAAAGCTACCTGGTCTGGAAAATATGCTGTATTTTTTTCCTTTTTGTGGCTGAATTGTCCCATCTCAAATCTTGGAGTAGATTTCTAGGGGCTCTGTAGATTTCATAGACGTATTTTGAGGACAGTGTTTTACAAGATGTTGAGTTGATATAACAATGAATGTTGTAGAATATCACACCAGGAAGCTGAGGATTCCACCTTCATAGAAATGCCTGAATAGTGTTCAGTGTGTAAGGTATTGGGCTACATTTTGAATGCCAGAAGAAAATAAAATATTGAGTAGTTGCTTGGTAAATATATTGAGGATTTTTGTTGTTGTTTGGTGTTTCTTGTTTGTGTTTTTTTTTTTAAATTTATTTTTCAACTGAATCAGGGAGCAGTCTTGTAGGGGAGATAGGATGTGGTCATATAATTAAAAACTTAATCGTAATGTATACACAGAGGGCAAATTAAGGATCCCAGGCATTTTGCATGTTGTTTCTGGCAATGCCTTTGTCATTTGTTGACTTTGGAGAGCTTGATTTTGCAACTTAATGTTTTTTGTTTGTAATTGTATAACTCCAGGAATAGCCTACAGAACCTATGACATTAATGAGATATGGTACGGAGCAGGCTTTCAAAGTTTATTTTGACAAGGTCTGTTATTGGGTTGGAAAGAAAAGGGTCGTGCCGGAAAAAAAAAGGGCCAGGCATTTTTGAATTAAGAACAAATGGCTGATATGCCACTGTGTTAGTACATTGTGGTAAATCATTGCTGCGGACAATCCATAACTTATCTGCCACTAAGGAAAAGGAACATGATATTTCCTTCTCAGAATGAGCAGTCTAGTGTGGGAGCTATTCATCGGAGTTTGAATGTCAGGAAGGTCATGGGAAGAGATTTGTAAAAATTTTCATAATTCCAGAAATAACTCCGTCGGCATCCAAAAAGTAACTTGAATGTTTAGGAAAGAACCCGTCGTCCATCTGATACCATCCTGCGGGCGGGTGGGCCAGCTCTGAGCGGTGGAGGTTGCACCCAGCCGAGCCGTGCGGTCACATCCCCCTCCCTTCCACCCGGCAGGAGGAGAGGGAGGCAGCACGCCTGTATTTTGTGCGTGCCAAGCAGCATTCATGCCCTCTGCTGCATATATCCTTATTTTGATTTTGCTGCTCTCTCTGAAAACCGCCAGTGTACTTCAGAGTCTATATTAAACTTGCTGTTAATTAAGTTGTGAGAAATTTTTCCCAGCAGGAGTATTTTTAGTTGGAAAGATGGAAAATGGAGCTCTCGCATAGAGCATCCTACTGTAACCTGCTGTGCTCTCTGTCGAGGCTCTCCATATCTACAACATCAGAAAAGTTAGATATTCAGTAGCCCTTTTATTAATATTTTCTCATTTCAGTAGGCAGACACATTATAAAAGAATTCGCTTTTGTTGCTCCAAATATTTCCTTCCTCTGTTCAGTTTTCTCATGGCTCCCAATTGTCCTCACTTCTGAACACACGGTCTGTGTCAAAGTTGTTTTCCTGCTATCTTTTATCATGTTTCTTCTCTTAAACTATTATTATTCTATGATCAAAGATAGGAAAATTAAGTAGATTCCAGAGATTTTTTCACAGAATGGTTAAGGTTGGAGGGGACCTCTGGGGATCATCTGGTCCAACCCCACTGCCAAGCAGGATCACCCAGAGCATATTGCACAGGATGGCATCCAGGCGGGTTTTGAATATCTCCAGAGAAGGAGACTCCACAGCCTCTCTGGGCAACCTGTTTTCCCTGGATTAAGTATATCAAGACGCAAGCTACTCATTATAAATTTATTTGTAAACTTCACGTGAAAAATCCAACTTTCAAAGAGCTTAGTATGAGGAATCATTATTAGTCCTGTTTTATTCAGTCTTTTTTCACTCCCTCAACAGCTGAACTAATCCTTGTGATCAGTGTTAATGCAGGTGATCGCAAAAAAATAAAAATATTCTTTCTAAAATAATAGTAACAGAAATAATTTAGTTTCTTTTCTTTAAAAGCAAAATATGTGGCCTTTTAGTATGGGAAAAGATATAGCATAATTGGACCAAACTGATTTCAAGTTGAAGTCTGCATACAGGATTTAATGTGCAGAAAAGCTGCTTTCAATTTCCCTATATTTTTCCCCCCTTCCTTTTTTATGGCTGTTTTGTACAAATCCATAGGGTAATGTGTCTGCAGTGTCAAGATAAAGGAACCTTTGCTACATAATTTGTAGGTCAATATACATCTTTTGGGGAAGGATTTAACTCCAATAGGCAGCACTGCCGTAAATAAATCCTCTTAAGTTCCAGATCAGCATTGTATAGGTCTCTTCCTGCCAGACTTTTTAATTAGCTTTTTGGGTAGACCTCGTTGACGGCCGATGTAACAAGGTGGGCAGAGAGCAGAGTTAATTCAGGAACATCTTAAGGTCTTTCCTTACAGTTTTCACTGGAGGAAGACCAGCATATAACAAGGTTTTAAAAATATTCTCTTGTCCGCGACTGGAAGCTGTTGTATAGCGTATGCAAAAAAAAATGAAGCTTTAAGAAAAGGCAGTAGTTTTAAGAGTTAAAATTTTAATTTAAAATTTAAAACCTGTTAGAGGACATTCTACCAAAATATCCCAAGGGCTTTCAGTGAAGCAATTGGAAAATAAAGATAACAGTAAAGAAAAATTTCATCTTCCTGTATGGGTTACAATGTGGGGGGTTTGTTTGTTTCTAATGACACACAGTATTACATTAATGTTTTTTATTATCCCTGCTTTGGCAACCTTTTCTGCATCCAATTTCATCATCTATGTGATGCTCTGTGCCATTTTTCCCCTTGTTTTCATAATACAGACTGCAGCCTGGCAATTTTGTTCTTCCTGTACAGTGCATTATTTCTGATACTTGACACTTTGTAGTAAAACATAGGCACAAATTTAGCAAAGCCTTATCTGTAGGATTGCTTTATACAGGAGTTGTAAATTTACAGCCATATGTTAATGCTGGATAAGTTTACATAGATTGCAGCTTTAATTGATGCTTTGAAATGCCTGGACTCTACAGAAAGTGGCTCTAGAAAGGATGAAAATGGCAATTCTTTGGCTGAATTAGTAGAGCCCAGGAAGTGCTGTGTAATGGCTTGATGATTCACAGTACATTTATTTTTAGACACACACACACAAAAAAAATTACAACCTGGTGGTATTTTGAAAAGCTGTGATAGTGAAAGAAATGAAAATATTTGTTCTGGAATATATCGCTTGTATTCCAAAGTAAAAATGCGTTTACAGTCACTAATGAGATTTTTTTTTACATTTGACCTTTTTAATAATCCAATTATAATTTTTTTGAAGATAGAATTTGTTAAGATACAACTTTTTTAATGGACTTTTTATAACCAAAGAAGAATATGATTTATGTACCTGTGGAGTCATGCTATCAGTTTTACTTCCTGTAACTTGTATCAATTCCATTTTGCAGCAAACTTGCTGTTTTTAAACCAATTGCACTTTAGAATAGTTATTTCTGGTCAACTAACAGTTTCAGAAATATTTCTAGTGACTATTCTCTATCAGATGGCCTGGAAGAGAAGAGAATTCCAGCTTTGCTATGCTCAGGACAAATATATTTTTCTTACTCAGAATGTCCTTTCTGATTATTCTTAGTAGCACCATAGTATGAATTTAGGAATGCATAGCCCTCAATCAGTAAGGACTCCCACTGATGCTCAGACATACAGCTTAATAAAGGTCAGAAGCTGCAAGTTTTTTGATAACGACTTCTCATATATTATTTTTAGTACGTTTTTGTCAACTTCCCTCTTGTAGAGGGTTAGGTCAGCTTTATATTGTTGGTAAAAATATGCTTGACAATGGAACTGCCGGTGCCAAATGTCTACTTTTGATTTTTTGTCTTCCTCCAGTTTCTCTAGTTCTTCTGGAGTAGCGAATGCTTGTGTAATCTGTCTTTATTGGTTTTCAGACATAAAACTTTGAATTAACTTTGAAAAAAAAAAAACTTTGAAAAAAACTTTGAATTAAGATTATTCCACAGTTAGATGTAGTTGTCATGGAAATACTTCTTAGACTTTCTTGAGGCTGTGAGAATATATGTGCATACATGTGTACACTCGCATGTACATAAGCATATATGCATATAAGTAATTCTGTACAGAATGTAAAATTCACGTAAATCTGAGTATGTATATTTGATCCTGAAAAGCATGTTTTCTGTGAGACCCATGAATGCATGAAGAAGTTCAGTGAATTCCTTGGGGTTGAGATTTACACATACAACTATTTCAGAAGAGTTCAGAGGTGATTTTAATTCATGCTTTGCACAGCGGAATAATTCCTGGTGCAAAAGGCGTGTTTTCATTCCCTATTTTGTCAAGGCATCTAGCCTGTTATGGAGATCAGTGAAGATGCTTGGCAGGAGCTGAAACTTCTGTAACCGTGGCCATCACTTTGGAAGCTTTAGTAAAAGACCAGTCTTCTTGTAGCTGAGAAGTTCCCCAAGATCGGATATTTAGTTTAACATATTATGTTGTGCTGTATTTGGTGTACACTGATTGTATCTAGCGTGTGGTTGTCAGCTTTTCTGATTGTTTTGGTTTTAGTGTGATGTAATGTGTCGAGAGTGAAAGTGTTATTTATAATTAACGTGTTCTTCTAAGGTCTTAGCTGTGTCTAGCAATATCAGGAGTAAAAATAACAGTTCAAAGTGGTTTTGAGGAAGCAAAATAAAATATCGAGGAGAAATGATTACTTAATGGCTTATTGCTTTAAAATGGTGGCTGCTCTTACAGCTAGATTTCTTCAGTCAGGAGTGAGACAGCATCAAGCAAACACAGTACTTGAAAAAAGGCTTAAAATGCATTTTTAGTTGTGTGCTGGTTGTCTGCTAGGGATGAATCTCACGCTCAGTGAGAGAATATCACAGAAAGGTTTGGGCTGGAAGGGACCTTAAAGATCACCTAGTTCCAGGGTCTGAGAGACATGGGAAGTTTCACTGCCAGTGAAGACAGGGAATCCCTACACATACAGACAGTATGTACCCCTGTACTTTTCCAGGCCACATGTCCCTGCTTCCACTGTGCACGCGTTTCCTTCTTCCACCCGAGTTTGCCCAGCAGGTTCTTGCTCAGCCATGTGGTTTCCTCCTTCCCTGCTTAATTTCTTACACCTAGAGATGGAGAGCTCTTGCACTCTAAGTGTCCTTAAAGAGCTGCCAGCTCTGACCTGTTCCTCTGTTTGTAAGGACACTGTCCCAAGGGATCTCATCCACTAATTCTTAAAGTAGCTGGAAGTGCGCTTTTCAGAAGTTCAGGGTCCTGTCTTTGTTCTTTGCCGGGCCCGTGTTCCTTGAGGTCATGAACTCAACCAGGGCATGGTTGCTGCAGCCCAGACAGCCTCTAATCTCAACCTCTTTCATCAGTTCATCTGCATTCATGAGCACCAGGTCCAGTAACACTTCTCTGGTTGGTTTGTCAGTTCCTGGCCCTGGAAGCTGTCCTCAAACCGCTCACTCCAGGAGTCTCCTGGACTGCTTGCAGCCTGTTATGCTGCTTTCCCAGCAAGAAATAAATAAATAAATATATATTATGGGATGAAAGGATGAAACCTTTCCCAGTGCAGCTTGTACCTCTTGCTCCTTACGAAGAGACAGCCTCTCTCCTCTTTGTAGCCATCCTTTAAGTACTGGAATACTGTGCTGAGGTCCCTCCTGAGCCTTTCATTCTCCAGGGTAAAAAAGACCAAACTCCTTCAGTCTTTCCCCACAGGGCAGTTTCTGCAGCCCTTTGGTCATCTTTGTGGGCCACTTTTGGACCCTCTGTCTTGTTTTTTTTTTTTTTGAATTGTGGAGACTAGAAATGGGCACAGTGTTCCATGTGTGGCCTGGCAAGCGCTGAGTGGAGTGGGATGATCACCTCTACCTATGCTAGTAATGTCCCTGAGGATGCAGCCCAGGATCCTGCAAGACTTGCTTTCATTGCCGCAGCAGCACACCACTGACGAATTGTGTGCAGCTTGCTGTTCGCTGGGACCCCGGGTCCCTTTCAGCGAGGCTGCCCCCTGGCCACGCAGATCCTAGCCTGGGCTGGGCTCTTGGGTTATGTTGTCCCAGGTGCAGGACCTTGCATGTGTTCTTGTTCAACTTCACACAGTTCTTTCTTGCCCACACCTCCTGCCTGCCCAGGTCTGTCTGTAAGGTGGCTCTGTTAATCTAGGGGTTAGTATTCGTTTCCTGTAGATTAAACAATTTAGATGAGAATAGTTCCTTCGGTTATGCAAAAGTATGTAAATGTGCAGCTTTACCATTATCCCTGAATGTTTCTTAGAGGTAACATTTTACTATTTTTATACAATTTAGTCATTATTAAAAAGACTGCTATTTAATAGTAGTTTTTTCCAGGTTTTCAAACAGTTGCCAATAACATACTTTTATCTCTTATCACAAAATGTTTATCTAAATAACTGTAATCAACTTGTACCTTTCCCTAACTCACTTTATTTACTATAAGTCAGAAATACTGACTTTTTAATTGTCAGTTTTTGGGGTACTTTACAGAATACATAATTTTCTGTAGTCAGTGGCTTGTTTTATATTATGTATATGCATCACTTGCATATTATTGTGTATATGTAATCACTTAGTACTCTGAGAAAATATTTTTATCTTTCTGTATTTTTTCTTCTGCATAAAATTGGATGTAAACAGCTGTTTCTGGTGATGCTGATTTCTGTGTCTATTTAAATCAACTTTTCTTCATAACAGTCCTTTTAATAAATTAGGGTTCTTTAGTGTAGCAGTAATCTAGGATCAGTAATCTGCTTTTAAAAAGTGTACTAATTTGACACAAAATCATTGAAGCAGGCTGTCAGATACACAGTCAGTACTTTACACTGGTGTTTTGATGACTTATGCATGGAAAATTGAAATTGCAAAAGCAACTATAGTTAAAATGTGATTGTGTAAGTAAAAATAATGGATGGTGCTCTTCAGAAATTTCTCCTAGACTGCTCTAATAGGTAAGCTCCTGATACTGTCTTTTAATTTTAATGAATCGTTCTCATGATGTGAGCGTCACTTATGATTTAGGTGAGGTAGAGATTTTTGGCAAGTCTGAGCAGCATGAAGTTTTGGGATACTGTGTAGGTCCTTGCAAAACGGGGTATGATTTGGATTTAGATGGTGTGAACGTAGGTCTGGGTAGGACAAGGAGTAGGAGTTCCTTCGGTAGTTTTAATAGTGAAGAAATCCAAGTTCGTGTGTGTCACTGGAGTATAACTGATTTTACACATTGACTTAATTATCATTGGTTCACCTCAGTTGAGGAGTAAATGCAGGAAGAATAATGGTGTGAGATGGGACTTCTGTTGTCCCATTTCAATTTTGGGTGTATTACACAGTGGCTAGTGTCATTATGAGTATTTGGCAGTCTTTACTTCAGCTCTGTTTAAGTCCTTGTTCTGTATCCACCAGTAAGCATTTGAATATTTAAAGTCTTGTAGATAGAAATAAAACAAGAGCCCCTTGGTTTGTAGCCTTGCATTTTCGATTTCTAGAGTTTATGGTTTATAGGCCTGTCTTTGTGTTCTGTGTAGGAATAATAAAACTGAGTTACTTCAGTGGTTTGGTTGGTGTCTGTTTATCCTAAATGCTGTAAAGCTCTTAAATGAGAGGTTCTCTCAAAGATGAGTAGTTTCTTTTGTTAGAAGTCAGCTGAATGGCTTGCCTGTATCTCAGTGAAGGAAGGAAAGCCCCGTATTTGCTGTTTGAGTTATTTGAAATAAGTGATGTATTCCTCCTTCCTGCTTCCTCAAATACACCATCTGCACTTTTATATCTCTGTATCTGTGGTTGCACTTCATGAACTCTCAGCAATGTAAAATATGTAAAAAAAAAATATGTGAATAGCAAGTCTCTTTTCTTTCAAGTAGTGAATGACAATACCAGCACTCTTTCCAGAGTAGCATATGACCATGGTGTTATGCCAGCCTGAGTGCTCAGGAATGTAAGCAGTTACAGGGGCAAACACACACCTGAAAACAAACACAGACAGGACACACCAAAATACAGTATTCCAGTGTCACCACTGCTGTGCATAACTTTTTGTGTCATTTCCCTGCTCTTGTCTGTCATCACATTTGGTGCCTTCACGGCCACATCCTCGTCGGTGGCCCAGAGGCTCCCTGTTCCCTCTATCACTCTTCCTGTCATGTCTGGTACATGAGTCACCACAGCATGGCAGAAATTCCTTCTATTGCTTTCTGTGAGAATTGCCCCAGTCTTTGTGCTATAGTGATTAATTTCCCTGTGTTTAATATCCAGTCCTCTGGAGTGCTCTGTGCACTAAAAACATCTTGCATGCATGCACCAATTTTATTGTGTCAGTAAAACTGCTCCTGACACTTGAAGAGCTCTGTGAGTATCCTTGTTCGGTCCTGGTAATTCATCTTATGGTATCATCATCATCATCATTCTTTCTCTACCAAGTTTCTTACCCTGCTTACCACTGTTGTACAGTCTTCATTCTCCTTCAAGTCGGATTATATCATACACTTTTTTACTGAAGTCTAGATAGACTAGGTGGGATTGCATCTGCTTTGTCTAGATATCTGCCTTTGATGAGATTAAAAAAATATTGAACCACCTTGTAGTCTATCTCTGTTTACTTTCTATTTCTGTAGTTACTTATTTCAAAATACATTCCAAAGTTTTTAAAGGTATTTAGGGAAAATTTAGGGTTCTAGGTTTGTCAGAATTGTTTTCATAAATCCAATTCTTTGCTACTTGCTAGTCATATGATAACATACAGCTAATTTCATCGTTTTGTTATGAAATCTTCCTATGTAGTTTCTGCTTTAATACACTGCTTTTTCAGTTTTCTGGATTATCAGCCCCACAGTAGAGCATGGCATGGTCTCAAATCACTGACTGTGTTATCTTTTCTTTTAATTTCAGTGGTTAAAAAAAATGACTCGCTTTAATACCAATTTATTTTCCATGACCTGTTCCTCTGTAAAGTCCTTCCTGCAATCTAAAACCATATTGTAATTAACATTGCTTCTTTGTTTGAGCAGTGCTTTTTCATTGAAGAAGCCTTTGTCTATCAGGAACGCTACTGTTGATACTAGTTGGTTTTTGGTCTATTTGTGAAAATGAGATTTTTTTTCTTCTAACCTCTATTCATCTCCCAGCCCAATTACAGTGAACCATTAGCAGTACTGTAAGTAACCTTTTTAAACAATCATTTCCCTAAGTGATTCTGACCAAAGCTAATTGCGCTTTATGCGAGGAATCCTTATTTTTAGTTGGAAACACATTCCTAGTCACTTCAGTGTCTGACTTTCCTGGATACCATACACCCTTCAGCTTTGACATTGACATCCTAGTATCTTTTTCTGTAGTTTCTTTAGTGTGGTGAATTTAGTATCAATTGAATTGATATTGATAATATTGATATTGATAATTGAAATGAATTTAGTATTTTTTAGTATTTCTAACTTCGTATTGTGTTTTCCTGGGTTCTTACATTCAATGGTAAATGTCTGTCATTGCTCTCTAACCTCTCCTGAAAGAGCGGGTTCAGGTTCAGTTTCTTCATGAACCACTGCTATGACTACAGCTCCCACTGATATCAGGACCTCTTCCTGTGCTCTCCTTGTAGGTGGAGAATTCCTCAGCCCTCTGTTGTGTTCCTGACTTGCCTTGGGTGTGAAAACAAAAAACCCTTTGGGACTCGTAGAATCCTCAAACCTGCCACGATACTGACTTCACGTGAAAAGTTAATTTAAGTTTCAGCTTGTACACACAGGGGGAAGTCTCCATACTTTCTACGTAATGGCTGTTGTAGGCATTTTTGCTTTGGTCTACTGAATTGCACGTAAATTAGCTTGGAGTGGATTGGTGATTTGCCTATAGGGTATAAAGCTGCTTCAACTTGCTTAAAATCCTGCCTTTAATTAAGATGATGCAACTGAGGAGTGCAGATGAGACCTGGTTAAAGCCCAAAGTGCAATTGATAGTGTTTCCATTCTCCATTGTCAGACCAAGCAAAAAACAGGTGCCTGAAAAATTGTAATAGAAGCTGAAATAATTTACAAAGCTCATCTGATAACATATAAACATATAACTGCATAACATATAAAATTCATAATCTGAATTTGTCTTTATGTGAAGCATACTTTTGTACACTTTATCAACAGGGCAGTACTTGTTGGTCATATTCATTGTGCTGACCTAATTAACTTAATATCGTGTCACTTAATAAAACAGTAGCAGTGGTATGCAGGTAGTTGCCAGGGATACTTGAAGAAAAGCGAATATTGGTAACAAAGGATTGTCTGTCTGTTGAATGTTTGCATTTGTTCAGGGATCTTACTTCCCTTGTTTTGAAGCTCGAGGCTATACAAGGACATATTTTTGTATGGCATTCATCATTCACTGCAATGTCGTTTTTTCTCTTTCTCTTCCCCATTTAAGACTTTGTCATTGATTGCACAGTCACGGAGTGAGCTGCAGGGTAGAGAGGGAAATGTACTTTTCTGTCGCTCAAAATTTGCTTTTGTTGGAGAAAGAAACAGTGCTGAAAGGAACAAAAATGAAGCTTTCAGTGCTGTATTGAAAACACCTTCAAAAAAAAAAAAAGATTTTTCTCTCTTCATTATAGGTCTATAACACTTGGATATTGTTCTTTCCTGCCAGATTGGGATCATTAAAATTGTGGAGTTATGACATCCTCACATATAAAGAGCCTCTCAGGTGTAGTCATCTCTGTAGTTGTTTCCCTGCTGAGCAGAGGGAATGGTCCCCTGGTTGGAGACTGGACAGCTGGAGCGCTGAAGTATTTGTCAGGTGCCGAGGTAGGCTTGCAGGCTAACTATGAAAAAAAATTCATTTTTTATTTGTGAGAACTGATTATCAGGATGCTTCCCCAGACAGCTGTACTGTTGTTACCTTCTGAAGGATTCATTTCAACACGATCAAGGCACTCTTTTTAAAGGCTGATGTGCGGGGGGGGGGGGGGTTGAAGGACAACACGTGGGACTCTTGAACCCTAGCAGTGGGGATTGTCTCTTCGCTCCACAGACAGTGAAGTCCAGTTTGTGGAAAAGACTGGGATGTAAGGATGTGAGTTGTTTCTTTAATCATCTAAATTATGGCACGCAGCAAGTACTGCTTTGTAAATAATTGAATAGCCTTTATTAATATATGCCGCTTCCCTTTAAAGATTTTTGTTAGATTATTTGATTCTAGCAGGTCCAGTGCTTATGTAGAATACTTTAGGGATTACAGCTGTACCTTATAATGTTACTGCACAGTACTTAGTACACTGTCAGGCTGTACTCAGTCCTATGGCATGTTTCAATCAAATGGAGATACTTGATTTTGCCAATGAGTATTTTGCTGTTTTTCTCTGCTATGGGTATGTTTACAATTTACCTGAAGATGATTTCAGATCTTTGAAGGCTGTTGATCAACTGTTTATGACAATCTAAAATATGAGAAGCAAAATTAAAACAATGAAAACCAAAAAGTTTTCAACAACCATTTAACTTGTTGCCCTAGCACACTTCCTGCTCTTCCTTTTTTCCTGGGGAGGGTGTCAGTCGGGACTGTTTCCTAGCTCACCGTGTAGCTGCAAAAACAGTTGTGTCAGCACAAGGCAGGGGTGGAAATGGCTGGGCTGAGTGAGAGGAAAAGGAGCTTAAGCTGGCACTGTCAACAGAGTTAGTCACTGTCAGCGTGCTGGGGAAGGAAATCACTTTGGTCTGTAGAGACTACTGTTACTCTTTGCAGTGGCATATACTTAATATTTGGTTGTTTCCAGGCTCAGACATTGTAATCCAGAAAGTTTAGGGTTTTTTTATTACGATACTTTCTTGGAGCATGCATGTTTCTCAAGATCACTCATTTCACAGAAAAAAAAAAAAAGAGAGAATTACAGTATCTCAAGAAACTTTTCCCCCCAGAACTTTAAAGTAATTTCTGCAGAACTATTGTCTAAAATATTTGACAGACATGCACTGGCTATATTTGGAAAGAAACTATTGCTAACATATCTGTCAACATCAGGTTCCTATTAAGTGAATGTTTTTGCAAACCAGTTAAGTTCTTGTCTAAGCCTGATTCAGTATCGTTTTAGAAAATACGATTTAAATTTATAAAGGACAAACACGCTGTCTCTTTATGAGAGGCTGAAATGCTTCTGGTTCCATGTATTTTCTCATTTATTTTTTTTAACCACAGTAGGTTTTTCCTGAGACAACTAATAATCAGCACAGTAACATATGGAGTTACTATTTTAAGTCCTCCTCCTTTTTTGTTCCTATTGTATTGTATAAGCCAAGCTGTGTATCCTGTTAACAATTATTTGTAATTCAGTATTGCCTAGAGATTCCAGCTGATCTGCTTGTTGCTTGGATAGTGTTTTTGTACAGTAGAGTCCAAGACCATGATCAGGATTCATTGGCAACAAAAACAAAACAGAAAAAAAAAAAAAACAACACTGAAAATAAATAACTGGTGTGTGTGTGTATTTTTATAGTCATACAGAATTTGGCACATACTTATCCTGTCTTGCTTGTGTCCTGGATAGGTGTATGCTCCAAAAAACCAAAGGGATATTAGGTGAGTTGGCTTTGCTCAAGGTCACACAACAGATTCCTGGCTGATCCAGGAAGAGAACTTTCTGTTCCTGGTCCTGTCCTATCCACCGAACTGCTGCTGACTTCTCTTGAATGGGCTTCTCTTAGGTTAATCCGTCACCCTTTTGAGAGAAAACAAAATATTTCATCAACCAAAAACGAAGTCCAAAGTCTACCCTCTCCGCCCTTCAAGAGAGACAAAAGAAGCAAAGATGGATGTTGCATTTAGGAACAGTTAGAGGACGTGGCATTGTTTGCGCAATACTCTTGGGGTCTCCGGAGATTCTTTCCTAAGCACAGAAAGGCTGAGGAAGTGGACTCACTGGCATGGTGTCGAGGCAGCTGTAGAGGGTTGGCTAAGCTACAAGCATCTGAGCACAGAATAGATCAAAAAATAAGGAATGCTGCTTTGTTTTTTGAAAGAATATATAGTCTTAGCTAATTTTAGCATGAGTAGTATGTCATATACAAAATAGAGATGATTGCAGTGCAGGATATTCACAGGAAGTGCACCAACAACTAGTGTTTAAGCCATACATTTTCAATACTTCTTAAAATTTGCTTCCCTAATCTAGGCTTTTTCTTGTACCAGTTTGACTGCAGCAGATCACCTTTGGCCAGCCATGCTTCCAGAGCCTCGGTTTACGCTTCACTTACGCTTGTTGGCTTTGCTTAGAATGGAGATTTTTATTTTTATTTTTTACTTTAGTCTTAAGTGAAATAGAAATAATCCTTCAGAATTATGAATTTTATTTTATTATAGTTTTAAGGTTTAACTTTTTATCTTCAGTGATAGGTGGGAAATATTTAACAAGAGCAATGTGCCCAGCTTTTCAAGAACGATAAGGAAAAATGAAGGAAAGAGCACAAGTCCTTTGCTTTAGAGAGAGTGTTTTGGTGAAGAAGTAGCATTTAAACCAATAAAAGAATCTATATAAAAGTATTTGCTCTTCTTCAGCTTTCTTAAAAAATAAAAAATAAAAACTATTTTCTGGTCATTTTTGTCTCTTCTATTTTAAAGATTGTTTCATTTATGGTTTTATTGCAGTTTTTAACGTAGCTGTAATTACCATGAAAATTTTGTGATGATCATTCTTTATGCACAACCGGAACGCAGGTCATTCAGTTTATGGACCTCCGTCTCAGAGGGCATTCCATTTTGTTGGTCTTAATATCTAGCTAGGTGCTAAGTTTTGGAACATCAAGTTGTGGACACAATTTTATTCCAATTAATATGATCATGTGTGTATGTGTGTTGCCAGAAAAGGAAGAGAAGGGGGTTCGTAGAGGATGGGTTAATAAAACTCTCTCAAAGATTAGACTTATGTTGGCATCTAGGTCCCATTGCAGTCAGTAGTAATCATGTACCTAGATGCTGCTTTTTGAAACTGGGACCATATCCCGGTTTAGAACAGGCTTGCAGAATAAGTGTTTACATTTTCTAGGTTACTGATCCAAATAAAGATGTTGTGAATAATTATTACTGCTGTGGAGAAACAACATAGTGTGTTGACTGCAAAGAGCGAGATTTGTGCTGACCTGGGGATGTTCACAGTGAGCTCATTGTACCCTTCTGTGCAGTACATGAGCCCAAAACACAAGCCTGGAACTCAAGCTTAGCAGATACGGAATATTTATTTCATTTTAATGGCTATTCACTGTTCTAACAGATTGAAAAAAAAATTGCACAGAGGTCTTATCTTGGTGTTTGTCTGGATCTGGACACCAATAATGGGCCTCACATGAATTAATGGCTATGAGCCCAAACCATTCTGTGATCGTTTAATTTTAGTTCCGAGGTGGCTATATTAATTTTTTTGTTGGGAATGGATGCAGTTATACCAACAGCTTGGCCTTCGGCACTCTGAGATTTCTAGCTTTCTGAATAGAAAACTGCACTCTGCTCTTGCATATTTACTTCAGTCCCCCCTCCATCTCCCGTTTTCTGCATGTTTTAAACAAGTTAATAGATGGTTAGTATGTATTTGGGACATAAATGATAGTGATGTTGTTTTGCAATCCAGAGCAAAATGCAATGTTTAGAATTTTAATTAGCATACATTTGAAATGTGAATTTCTCTCTAGATTATAGTGTGTGGTTTAGGATCATGTCTGCTGTCTGTAAGCTGTGTAGTCTTCAGTCATTTTTTCATCCTTTCAGCAAAATCTTGTTAGAAGCTTCTGTCTGCTAGTAAGAAGCTTTCTTTCTATAGAGAGAAAGGAAATGTACTTGACAGTGTCAAATAGGAGAAGAGCATGGAAGTGGTCCAGTAGTGAGAATAATTTGTTTTATTACTTTAAGAAGGGCTTTAAAAAAAAAAAAAAAAAAACAAGCACAAGTTCAGTACTCAGTTCATCAAATGAGTAGTTCAGTTTCCTGGCGTTGCTTCTGGGTTTTGATTTGTGAATGTGTTCAGTGATACGATGAATTATTTTATGTGTGCTTCATACCTGTGAATGCTATGAGGGTTTGATACTTTTCAGGATAATGAGACAGTAGGTAACATTATTGTTTAATCAATGTGAAAAAGGAAGTTTTGTTTTCAAGTATAAGAGGGCAGAATAATTGCTCTTGGAGGAATAAGTGCACATAATATTATTTAAGCTTGTAATGTCAAGTTCAATAGACCTAAAATTAGATTTACAGCTGTGTTTTGATTTAAGGTTGCTTGCATGACAGTCCATTCGTCCTTGTTCTTCTATTTCTGTTCTTTTATTTTCCTCTGCAGACAAAGCAGAGTGAGTATTGGAAGAATGCTATACTTCAGTTGCAAAGCAGAATACTTACCTGTGCTTTGGGAGGAAAAAGGGTTTTCTATACTTGAGAAGAAATAGTGTCGTGCTCCTGGTCTTTTTATTTAGAAATAGAAATCACTTCTGCTGCTGCCCTGTTGTATGTGTCTTTCATACAATTTGCTTTATCACATGCTCATTGTGAGCATTTGCATGATGCTTATACACACTAAAATACTGTCATTTTTTGCACTTTACATACACTGTGTTTTTACAAAATTGTTTTATTTTTGCATTGGTGACCTCAAGTAAGATTTTTGTATGGATTTTGCTTTCAAATTGTAACCATGAATAACTACTATGCAGATTCTTATAAATGAAAACAATGAAAACGAAAGTTTCCTAAGTTGTAGTAAGTAATATTTGAAAGTAAATATGAAGTTGTCCTAAGATTTAAATATTTTTTAGAGTTCCAAGTGTTCCTTAAAATCAAATAAAAAAAAAAAAAACACCCTGACTTTCATAGTATTTGACATACAGACTCCAAGAATCGTGTCAGGTGTGAAATCTAATATATGCCTCTTTGAAGAGTGTATACATGCTGTCAGCTTTTGTCTGCGTGAAGCTTTCCTTCTTATACTGATATTCCCTATAATCAGGAACATGATGCACCAAGGTCTCTTTCTGACCGTGCAGACAGAATATGCTCTAAATCCCCATTATGTTGTACCTTTACCCAGGAAAGCTATTGAAAAACAAGGGGCAGCTCCAGACCTCACCTGTACTTTGAGTCACGTTTGGGAGGGCACAGGGAGGAAGGAGGAAGAACACGCAGGGCATTGCCATTTCATTCAGGCCAACTATCTCAAGTTGCAGTAAACAAATTAAATTGACAAAATAGTAATTTTAGTATCAATTATGTTTGATTCATTATTGATCATTAGTTATTAATGATTATTAATATTTTTTATTGAAATAACCAGCACATTTCTTATTCTTAGAGGTAGGTCGTCTCTTTGAATGTAGTATTTTGTTTTGCAGACCCCAAAGGCAAACATTTCCATGGAGAATAGACTTAATCAGAGCACAGGCTAGAAGAAAACAACTGCAGAAAATTACCAAACAGTGGAACTTCCTCCTGTTTAGGGTCTGTTGCTGTGAGCTTGGGAGAGGCTGGAGAAAGGAAGGCAAACCTGGCTAAAGACAAACCATTGGCAGAAGATGGGGCTCGTGAAGCCAACGCTTGGAAGACTCAGTTTTATGTAGTCAGAAGATCTCCGTTTCTATCAAACTGCTTTCCTGTCTTTATGAACGTGCCGAAGTGCAGCCCAAGAGCTGCAGAGGTGTTTGCATGGTTGAGTGTGTCTGGGAGAAACTGTTTACACAGCAGCATCTGAAGCTGGGCGGACAACGGAGCGTGCTGGACAATGGCGAGCCAGAGAGCAAGTCTTGTGTTGCAATTCCCTAGAGGGTATTCTGGGAACAATGAAGTAACTGAGCTTTGCTCTGGTTTTTCAAGGCTGGCTAGCCTTAGGGATAGCGATCACATTATTCCACTTGCAAAATCATCTACTAACATTTCAGTATAAATAGTGGCAGAAGAAATTGACTTTCAGCGGGCCTTGGGATTGTGTTGTATAGGCAGTAACAGGTTATGTAATTAAAATGCCGAAAGAAAAAGGTTGAAATTTACAGTTACAATGGATATAATAAAGACCTTCATTGCTTGCTTCACCTTCTTGTGACACATTTTTTGGCAGTCTGACAAAAATAAGCAGACATTAAATTGAAGAAGTAAATTACACCTCTGAGGAAGGGTGGCAGTTTGTTATTCTCTGATACCTGTGATGCTGTGGTTCAGTTTACATTAAAATTTAGCTTTGGTGGTAATTACTGAACAAAATTGCAATAACAACTCAATTAGGAAAATTTTAATGAAATACTAGAAAGCAAAAATTCCATAGGAAGTAAAATGCACCCTTGGTTAAGTATTTAAATTAAATGTAATGTTTTTGAGAAACAGTGTAGAAGCTGGGCATTTCTTTATTGTCCATCTTCCATTCAGGTCTTGTTATATGCGTTGGCAGTCAAAATATTTAGTTACTGTGCAGCAGCTAGCTGTAAGGTACCTGTGGTTCCTAATGAATGAATGTAATTCCCTTAAATGTGTTTTTTTTTTTTGCTGTTGAACTTGTTACAGAATCTTCTGTGATACTCTCAACTTCTCAACTTTTAACCATTAGTATGAATGATTTTCATTCTGTTTATAATTTTAAAATAACACCTGTTATAACTTTAAGAGTATTTTTCCATTTTATTTATTTCTTAATTTAGTTGGCTTAAGAGAAAATATGCTAGAAAATGTTTCCCTTATTTAAATGGGTTATATAAATCAGATTTTTTTTATGGTAGAAGTAACATTTGATGAATTATACAAATGTCCAGGAAGGGAATATGTAATGAAAAATTTCAGTCAGTGGTCTTTGTCAAGAAGAAAGGGCCTGTTCTTGGTGTATTTTTGGAACTACAGAGAAAAGCATGATGTGCTAAAGCTACTGATTTTAAATGTGAACATGCTTATTTAGGTTTTGTAACTGAATATTTAACATAAAAGTCTCTACAGAGCATTTTATCTCATCCTTTAAAAAAAAATCAGATAAAAATATTTCTGTACTCAGAGCAATATTCCTTTTCTCCTCACATCCCTGGAGGTAATGAAATGCTATGACATTGCTAACTCTGGTGATTTAGAAGCAATCTTGCAGGGTATAGTATTTCTTAAAGTTTTAACGCTTGGACTCGTGTGACTTGCATACAAACCTCAGTTGTAATGCAAAATACTAAAAGGCTATTACTAGTTGCTTAAATTACATCTTGCTAACCAAAATATTTGTAGTGGTAGAGCTTTATGTGTAGGTGAAGCTTTGGGTGCATTATTTTTTCCATGAAAGAAAAGATTTGCCTCAAACTGGTCTTGCAATTTATTTATTTTTAAACTGACTCATTTTAGATATGGATTTAGATATAGAGAGCTGGCACTGCTTTGGCATGATGCGTGCCAATTAGGTTTTGGGTTTTGTTTTTTAAATCTGAAGTAGCCTGTAGGATGCCAGTCTGCTTGTCAAGTGAGTGCTTAGGCTGGGATAAGAGAGTCGTGATGCTGTGAGGCAGTGCTGAGAGTTCTGGTGATGCAGTGCAGAAAAAGAGGATGCCATTTCAGGTAAAACTCTGTCAGCACTTAGTGAAACCCAAGCCTGTGAGGTTAATGCAGACATGCCTAAGACTGTTGGAAGGATGACCAGTTCACTGAATTGTTGCCACTTAACCCTGCTTCTTTTAGGAAACGTGAGGTTTAAAATCTTTTGTTGTTGTTGTTGTTGTGCTTCTTGTCTTATGCTCCTAGTTGCTTTATTTATAACAATGTGTTGTACACTTCTGATGTGTAGTGTGGGCAGGATCTTCAGTT
Organism: Cygnus olor; assembly: GCF_009769625.2. Lineage (NCBI taxonomy): Eukaryota > Metazoa > Chordata > Aves > Anseriformes > Anatidae > Cygnus > Cygnus olor. The sequence continues at coordinate 65,334,363 of NC_049171.1, read as the reverse complement.
CTCTCTCTTTCTTTCTTTTATTTTTTGATAAGTAAAGGAGCCCCAGGAAGTGGTGTGTCTGAAGCTTAGCTGTGTTTTCTAATGAAATGCAAAGGCTTCTGTTTTAGTGCGTTCCATTGAGTAGTTATCTTTAATCTAAAATACAGGGGAAAAGTATTAAAACTTTATTTTGTGTGTTTTATGCAAAAGACTGGCAATTATGCAGAAGTGCAGGGGGAAAAACAAGAGAGTAAGAAAATAAAATCCTTATAGGACACTGGATATGGTATCCTTAGGCCCTTATGACTGTATCTAGGATTTCATTTTATAGCTAAGCTCACTCACATAGTGGATGAATGCCTCTGAAAATGGCAATTCAACTTATCCATCCTTCCTGGATGACTGGCACTCATTTCATCGTGCTGTGACGTTGAAAAATAGCAGGAAACAAATGTGGGTTTTTTAGGAAGGGGAAGGGACTGAGAGCCGTTCCTCTGTCCAGAATACCCATTGCTGGCCAGTTCACTCCCCATACAAGGGAAGTGACAGCAGAGTGTGGCCCTGGGTAGGGATTGCACTGGCAGGCCTTTGCATTTTAGCAAGAGTTAGGCTTTACATTTGGTCGTTTAGCAGGGCGAACACAAAATGTTACTTGTTGAAAATTCAGTGCCCACTGTCTGGGAGCAGTTTACTTGCATAGGTTTTGATATCCAGAGAATCCAGTGGAAAATCACCTGAAAGTTTGTTCTTCAGGAACTCGTGGTTATCATACAAGACATTTCCCTTTGTTTTGGCCCAGTTTTCATTTGTGCTCGTAAGTACTTAGGATTAAACTGATGGTTTAATTAGAAAATCACATGACAGGAAATAATAAGAAATAATAAGGAAGTAATATGAAGCATAACAGGAAAAACAAGTGTTCTACATGAGCTGTTTAAAACAAATTGAGATCTTGTGCACCTAATAGAATTTATTAATTGGTAGTCTTTTACTATGGAAACCAGACCTTTTGCAGCATGCAAAAACAGAATTAAAGTACAAATACATTTCTAGCTTTTCAAGTAATTAGTCAGTGAGCAGAAATTGAAAAAAAGAAAGCCTCTGTTTGCTGCGTGGTTGGAAGACTTGCTTTTTCTAAGTTTGTCTTTCAAGGATATGTCATATGTGCATTGGCTTTCCATAAAGAAGCTGGTAAGACTCAGGCTCTTGATGTAGTTAGTTAGATATTTCCTATTTTCTTACTACCTTGCTTCGAAATTTCTGTCCAACAGCTGATGCAATCAGTATCTTAAAATTGCTTAGTACAAACAAAGCTCCTTCTCTATATAACAAAATAAAAGTTAATTGCCCCTGTAGGAGCTTCAATAACCACATCTGTTTTGTAGAAGCCTCTTTTTGCATTATGCATTTTCTGTCCCAGCTTTGAAGTTTGACAGTGGTTCATTAGAGTTGATTAATGTAGCAATGAAAATTGGGAGATCACACAAGGGTATTACTTTGATTGTTGCGTATCTGCTACGATAGATTGCTAAGACCTTTACTTGTAGAGGGAGCTTGTAGTTTATCTTATACAATGTCGTAATCTACAGTGGTTGCTTAGTTTCACCTAAACTTCTCCATCGAAATTCAGCCAGTGTAAATCTGTTTTCAATGGTAACGCACTAAATGGAATCATGGAATGGAATCAATGGGGCTAACAGCTCCATTGAACCCTTGCTGGTTTTTGAGTAAGGGAGAGGGAGGTCCCTGTCAGTCTTTTACCTTTGGAAATTGCTCAGGTGTTTTGACATTTGGCAGCTGAATATGAGCCAGCAGTGTGCTCAGGTGGCCAAGAAGGCCAACAGCATCCTGGCTTGTATAAGAAGCAGCGTGGCCAGCAGTTCTAGGGAAGTGATTGTCCCCCTGTACTCGGCTCTGGTGAGGCCGCACCTCGAGTACTGTGTTCAGTTTTGGGCCCCTCGCTACAAGAAGGACATGGAGGTGCTCGAGAGAGTCCAGAGAAGGGCGACGAGGCTGGTGTGGGGTCTGGAGAACAAGTCTTACGAGGAGCGGCTGAGGGAGCTGGGGTTGTTTAGCCTGGAGAAGAGGAGGCTCAGGGGAGACCTCATTGCTCTCTATAGGTACCTTAAAGGAGGCTGTAGAGAGGTGGGGGTTGGTCTATTCTCCCACGTGCCTGGTGACAGGACGAGGGGGAATGGGCTCAAGTTGCACCAGGGGAGGTTGAGGTTGGATATTAGGAAGAACTTCTTTACTGAAAGGGTTGTTAGGCATTGGAATGGGCTGCCCAGGGAAGTGGTTGAGTCGCCATCCCTGGAGGTCTTTAAAAGACGTTTAGATGTAGTCCTTAGTGATACGGTTTAGTGGAGGTCTTGTTAGTGTTAGGACAGAGGTTGGACTAGATGATCTTGGAGGTCTCTTCCAACCTAGACGATTCTGTGATTCTGTGACATCAGTATTAAAGACCAAACTGTGTCAGGCTTTCACATGAACTTTCAAGACTGGTTGTTGAGGTTTTGCTGTTCAGGATAGCATTAAGCTAATTTTATTTTTCACTAGTTTTGAGAGAACTTCTAAATTATCTAATTTATTAGTTTTAAAGATCATGCTGTTCAGTAATCTGTACGATTTCATCATATTGATCTTTTTTTAAAGTAATTTCTAAGTGCTTGGAGAGTCTGGGATGCTTGTATGCACCATATAACTACTGTTACTATGTATGTATGCCCACTTAAAAATGATTGTTAATTAGAATTAAAATTAAGTGGAGTTGCCCCCAAGCAATATAACAAATACAGAAAAAATAAGGTATGTCTATTATCTTAAAGTATAGAATAACTTGTAAAGCATTCAAGCAAGGTTAAATGCTTCTTGCCTGAACCTATTCAATAAAACTGTATTTACGATTAGGGTATAATATTTTTTGGATTTTACAGGAGATAAAATTCTCCCTATTCCTTCCTTTCCTGCTGTCATTCTCTCTTTTGTTAGCTATTGTTTTTTCCATAGTCCTTACATGTTTGGAATGCTGATTCCAAATTTCCTGGCTTTGGAATGATGCAAGTATTAGAGGAGTGATATTTGTTGCGTTGTTTTATCAAACAAGTTTTTTGAATTTTATTGACCATTCGGAAGTGAAGAAGTGTATGATAGATTGCCCAGAGAAGTTGTGGAGTCACCCTCCTTGGAGATCTTCAAAAGCTGCTTGGACATGATCATGGGCAACCTGCTCTAGGTGGCCCTGCCTGAGCAGGGGGGCTGGACCAGATGGCCTCCAGGGGTCCCTTCCAACTTCAAACAGTCTGTGATTCTGTGATATTCCAAATAGTTCAAAACACAAAGAAGAATGAAATAAATCAAATTTCTAAGCACATTTCAAATCCCATTGAATATAGTCTGTGTCTTCCTTAATCTTTCAAAAATTCAAACAGGAATTTTAAAGGCTATATAAAAGTATCAGGCAGATGGAGGAAACTAATGCAGAACTTCTCTAGCTAATCTTGTTAGGCACTTCGTGTAACATTAGTTGGACTAATCTGTGCTCAAATTACATCCTGTTTTCTGTGTGCCAAGAGCATATTTATGAGGAATCAACCATAAGCTGGTTAATGCACAGCAAGTTGTTTCCCACTGTAACTTTTTCTTGTTAGATATTTCTGAAGAGTTTCTTCACCTTAACTTTAAAATAAGGTCCTCTCAAAAAGGTAGTTGTAGGATGCTGGAATTTCTGGGTTGGGGGTGAAAACATGAGCATCCCAAAAAATACTGACTGAAGAACTGGTACCATGAAATGTTTTGATAAATCTTAGATTTACAAAAATGTTCATGTTTTTCCTCACTTTCAGAAGTTACAGTGCAGAGATAGAACAAAATTAACTCTGCTTTAGATGAGGCAGTTCTGTGTCTTTAATATTTTAAGATTGTTTTGGTATTTTCTGTGGTAAATTATTTTGACAATCCTCTTATGTCTGCATTTGATTTTACTTCTTACCATCTTGACCGTGAACAACACTGTCCATACAAAAATGATTTTTCCTATAGAAATGTGCAGTTCTTGTTACACAGAATAAACTGGGAGGACAGAGAGAGAAAGAGGAGAGAAGAAAGATGGACCTCCCAACACCTGTTAGCTAGTGTGTCAGCACAAATGCAGCCTTCACAGCACAGGTGCAAAACTTCATGTGTAACATCATCCAGCCATCTCATACGGAGTGTTTCTCTACAGCTGGGTTCTTGGGTTCTTGTCATGGCCCTGAGGGCACCAACAGGCCATAATGGTCCTGAGCAGCATCACCTGGGTTCTCTCTTCTACCCCTATGGGCTCAGGAGGTCTACTTAAGCTCAGCCTAGGGCCTTTAGTCCCTGCTGAGCTGTTGCAGGGTCTCTGGCTCAACCACGACCGTGCCACTGCCCGGCCATGGAGCCCCTTGATCCAGACCTCAGCCCACAAACAGACTGACTGGCTTAATTTCAGCCCAGCTTCATCACTGTGGTCCTGCCTGAAAACCGCTGGACCTGATCCAAACCCTGGTGGAAAACAATTAAAAAAGACAGGCCTACAACCCTACAGCAGTGAAATTATTTCACTCTGATAATTCCCGCTGTCCCATTTGTCATCCTTTGTCAGGGGGCAGCCTTCAAGGTTCTTGCTGTACCCTCATGTTTTGCCCATCCTCACATCTTCCACTGTTTCTATGTGCTGTGGTCTGCATGCACATCTTTGGCTGCTTTCTTTGAACTGGTAACTTGTCATTAGACAACTAGATTATAGGGCATTTCTGCTGTTCTAGTCCAGAGTCTGGATTTGTCTTTGATCTATCTATATAGGCACTCTGTTGCCATCTGTAAATTGAAAGAGATGAATATTTCAAAAAAGGCAGCAGTCTGAATGAAAAGCTTACTGAAGCTGCTGAAATTAAGGTCTTCTTTCTCCATCCAAGCTTCTGTCTCCTAGTTTTTGTATGTACTTCTGTTTCTCCTGCCTTATGCTAACATCAGTGCTCTGGAGACTTTTCCAGGAGCATGTGTGATTTGTCAGACAGACATCAACAAAATGGTACAGTTTTCTTACATTTTAGTAAACTAACTTGGCTCACAAAAGAACCTGACAAAGATTTATGTTGACATCAGATCAGAAGCATGGGACTGAGTGACTTGGAGCAATGATGGAGAGGAGGTGAAAGGAAGGGGAAGTTGAGAGAAGCCATGAATAAGAGTGGGAGGGCAAGCAAACCCCTTGTGTTAATTTAAGGAAAGCGACATGGTCTCATTTAGAAGTTAGCTTTTAACACGTAGAACTGATTTCAGTTTTTTCTCTTAGCCTTGGACAGCACCCACACACCAATATCTACCACTACGTTAAATAGGCAATAGCTGCCAAAACAGAAATTCAATTGATGATGGAGGAAAATGAGCAGTTGGTAATTCTTTGTTTGATGCTACATGGTCCTACTATACATACTATACTATGCTTTTCCTGGAGTACTGTTTTTTTTAATGTCTGCTGCAAAGAGTTTCTTGTCAGTGAAAAGCTTGACATATAGTATCCTATTATTGGTCTCACCAGTCAAGCTCATAGATCTCTCTCTATTTTTTAAATTAGTATAATTGTGATGGCTACATCTTTGCATAAAATCTGTATTTTCATTGTTTTGTCTGCTAACTTGGCAAATAATAATATCTCAGGGATCTCAGGTCAGCAAGTTTCGCAGGGGTATAAAGCCTTGTCTTTTTCTATTCTGGAGTAGTAGCTATATTTATTAGTAAATTTTTGGTTTTTTTTTGTAACTATGGAGTCTCTCTCCAAGTTAGAGAGTCTAAGTATCCATTATTTATACTGGATAGAGTTGTCATTTATTATATCTCCCCATCAGTGAATAACAATGACTGTCAGTGAACTGTTCAGGAAAGCCTTTATCTTTCCAGGACAGGCCTGAAGCAGGCTTCTTTTGTTTTTCCCTTTTCTAGTGAAAGAGCTCGAAAATTGTAGGATTCCCAGTGTGCGCACACTTCAATACAGTTACTACATGTATTTTTCTGCTCATCTTGGTAGCCACAGGGAGCATGCTTATGCAGTTAAGAGGGTTGCTGGGTGATAAAGAATTACTTTTGTTGTTCTTCTGCATCCTTCGTTCACGGGCATGATACTTGATAATTATCTCTTAAATGCCAACGTGTTTTTATTTTTATCTAGCTGTGACAGACTAGTCTTCCAGCAGATTTTATTTCCCTCCTACACTCATGCAAACTTCCACATGATGCTTCAAAAAAGGAGCTGAGAAGCCAGGCAAAATCCAGGGATGATCTGTACAAAGCCTTAATTAATTAAAAACCTTATTTAATAAATTGAAACTTTAGGATGTATTACTCGTTGCTATGTGCAAACCAAACATTGTTCTCTGAGGAAGTCATTTCTACAGTAGCATTTGTAGCAGGATCTCTGGCCACAGAATACGTCCTAAAAATGTATTTTCTGGGATGGCCCCTATCAGTACTTGTTCTGTGCTATCACTACAAATACTGATTAAGGCTAATTGTTTTCCTCAGTCTAAGATGTAAAGTGGGGCCGTTAGTTCATGTCTAGTGGTTATCAAGAAATGAGGTTAAAAGATTTGTCTGTACTTGCTGTGCTGATGTGGGGGACAAGGATTTGTTTCCATGCTGCTTTGTCATTGATGGTGCTGCCAACAGGGGACTGGCAGTGTTCAGAAGTTCTGAAATTTGCTGTCAGGAAATATCTGCTAGTATTTACTTGGAAAAAATAGTAATCTGAAAATACCGCCCAGAAAGAAATTTTCAATAATACATGAGGAAAGCTCTAATCCCTAATGGGATGTAAACTCAACTGAAGTAAATTAATTAAGGAATTTGAGCAAATACTAGAAATAATGTGTTTTTTGTATATAGTGTTTGGCCATTCTGAAAGTAGAATGATAGATAATTTAAATAGCTTAAATAAATTGCTTAAAATAACATTGAACTTAATGTACCAGTACAAATGCATTTGTTATATGAATATGCAAATACAAATTCTATAAATGCAAGTGCATTTCTACAGATGTATTGATAATTTTGAGCTAAAATCCAAATTTTTAATTTGAAGTTGTTTTAATGGATTTATTTTTTAATAGCCCAGAAAAAAAAAAAAGGAAAGAAAGAAAGAAAAAAAAAGAAAAGGAGGAAAAAATAGTTAATCAAAGGGAACATACTTAGCTATACTTTCCTCACCCTCCAAAGTCTGGGGCAGAAAGTCCATATGAACTTCTCTTCCCAGAGCTGTCTGTGATCTCTTATCTGTCTTCATACTCACAGAAAAAAGGACTACACAGGGTGCTGTCAAATGCAGAAAGTGAATGATGTATACGCTTTCTGTTTCTTTGAATTTAACTGACAGGAATTGGAAAAATTAATTGGGCCTTTCTAAAAGGTAGATGTCATTATCTGCAGGCCCATGTAATATTGTAGGGCCTGTTGCTATTTAGGTCAGACTGGACTGAATGGTCCTGTCTGGGTTTCCTATCTGAATCTCTGTGCAGACTGTTTTTTCGATTTGAATTAATTTCTGAACTCATGGAGCGTTGTTTGGTTATTACTGCCAAAGATCACATCTTCAATCTTTTTTTAACAGGCATAAAGTACAGAAAAAATTCCAAGCCAAAGTTAATAAATTTCAAGGTTTTATATCCTGAAAACACCTTTAGGAGAAGCAGATTACCTTACAGTTGCATATGGTGAAGAGTGTGCAGGGCTTTTTGAGTGTTTTCTCATTGCAGATGGACTGTGATTCAGCGAGGCACAGACAGACATATTCATGTATTTTTTCCTGTAGTGAAATCATCACTTTCCAGCAATGCAAGGCTTTCATAGTATTTCAGTATAGGAATTGGTTCTTTCTACCAATTCCATATGAAGATATTGTTAAAACACTTTACTATTCTGATGACCCTTCAGTTTCTGCTCTGTTTGTATCACTGAGAAGTTGAGATGTAAGCTGTGTAGGTTGACAATGCTGCTATTTTTGCACTGGTATCTAAACCGTATCGCACCTACCATGCTAGCCTAAGATTACCTCCCGGGTGCCTTTCACACACATACAGCTCTTGTTTGGTCAACAAACTTCAGCACAGTTGCAGTTTCTTTGGTATGTGTAATGAATAATGCAGTAGAAGAATAAGAGCACTGTGCTATATTTAGTGTTCATTAATGTACATGCTCCCTCTAATCCTTTTAAAAATATGTTCTTGCAGCATATTTGTACTCTTGTCTGAGCGTATTACAGTAGTTTTGATTTCAATGATCCTTTGTGGCAAGAAATGAAATGAGCAGTAGGGTGTTTGTGTGCTGTGAAAGCTTCCTTTTGGTTGTTCGTTCTGACCGGCTTCTCTGATGGTAAGGGAACAAGGCCTACATCTACCAGCTGTCTTGCTGCTGCTTCCCTTAGCACTGGTTTCATGGATCTGGCTCTTGGAAGCAGATTTCTGAAAAGCGTGCATTTTCAAGTGTGTTTCCAAGTATTTAAACAGTCTATCCTGTCTAAGAATTCCCCCCGCCCCCCTTCTTAATTTTAATACACAATTGTCTGTTTAATCTTTTGTTGACTGTAATATTACATTCATGTAGGGTGAAAGGGTGGTCCACCACAGGGGTGGTATGACTTGCCATGTAATGTATTTGGACTTGTATCCATTAAATCCACTGTTCTATGAAGCATCCAAGTGCATTTAATGGGGTGTGCAGGAAGATAAATGCTTGGTACGTGGTAGCTGGTAGGAAAAGTGCTTCCTTTCCCTCCCCATCCCATCGGCTGCAGTGCTGGACAGTGAAGTTGACATTGTCATCGCTTGCTCAGAGTTAACATCCCACTGAGGATAACATGCGGTGCAGAAGCTGGCACGTCTGAATCATCGTTTAAGGCGGCAAACAGAAACAGGGAAGACGATGATAATTAAACTTGATTGATGCCTGGAAACTGGAGACAAAGCCGTAAGGCCTAGAGCTTGTTGGTGTTAGGCTTGTGTCATTTTTAGGCTTATGTTACGACTCCTCATGCAGACATCAGAAATACATGAAGCAATCTGTGTGTTTTGTCCCTTCTGCTTAATAGAGGAGCTAAGAAGAGAATGTTCATTCTGTGCGTTTTCTGAGATGATCCTACAGTGCTTATTATATGACTCAGATTAACTGGTGGTGTACTGTGTAATATCTAAGTTTTCATATACCCATATTCCTTTTGCACAACCATAAGGAGATATTTATATTTATGTGTTGCATAGATTCTGATGTTGCTGTCTACTCTGTTTTTACTACATGTGAAATACAGAGGAAAATTGCTAAAACTGTTATATAATTCTAAAACCTGTAATTATATTGTAAATCTGGTAACTGTAGAGCCTGTGCTGGTAAAGGGCTGTGGATGCTGCCCTAGACCAGCTGAATTGTTTGTTTCCAGGTGTGTTGCAGTGCACTCTCATTACATTTACCTTGCTTTGCAAATGAGTAAACAAGCTTATTAAGCTGCAAGAAATGGATTAAGAGAATCAGTAGGCTTTGGGACACTGTCCACTGGTGTTATAATATTAATATATATAACAAGGCTATTATAGGAATGTGCCACAGGTGTTAAGATCTTGAGCACCTTCTTTTTGGTGAACTACAAATTCACTTTCTAGACTTAATTACATTTTTAGTTTGTATTGTTTCATCATGTTATCTGCTTTACTCTTCATGGCTGAATATTTTCAGTCTACTTCCTGTCCCTTCTTCCCCTTCCTCTCCTCCCATATTGACTTCATGCAAGTTTGCAATAAATATATTAGCTCATAATATCCTGTAATAAAAACATTTTCTTATGTAAACGCATGTATTGCGTATTAGGAAGATCGTTGCTATGCTGTTTCAACTTGTATTATACTAAACAGATTATGAGAAATTTCAGAAGTGTCACAAACAGAAACAGAAATGTCAGCTTTCATAAATGTTCCAAAGAAGGTAATGTATCCATGTGAGAAAGTGAATTCTTGATATGCATTTATGATGGTAAACAGTTGTTGAGAACAAGTTGCATTATTTGTTATTGATTGTTTAATCTTTTTTCTTTTTCCAGTTGTCCATATTTATCAGAGAAGATTACACCTGCTATACCTGCAATTGGTGGGATTCTTTTCTTTTTCGTGATGGGGACCCTGCTGCGTACTAGTTTCAGTGATCCTGGTGTCCTCCCACGCGCAACACCAGATGAAGCAGCAGATCTAGAGAGACAAATAGGTAACAATGAAGGTCTGTTGTCTCTTCGCTTTCCTCCCGAGGGTGTATGTGCTGTGTGAAGGTAGCGTGCTGCTCTGCTCCTGGGAAGAGTTACTCCTATCTTGCCACAGTAATTGTCCTGGAGTTGCCATGTCTGATGACACTGCAGTGATTCCTGTGGAAAGATGGTCGATCAGCTCTTAGCTAAGAAACGCAGTAAACAAAATACCAAACCTGGAGAGTGATAGTTATTACTGTAAATACTTTTCAACAGGTATGGTAGAAGTTTCCCTGTAATGCACAAGTGAATACTTTTAAAAGTGTTTTTGGCAAGCAAATTGATATGGCAAAGGTTGTAAAGTTGTGTATCTTTTAAAGTAATGTACCCTCAGAGTTTAACAGAATTTAATTACATTGTTATTTATATTGTGAAAGGGTCAGATAAGTCTCTGTATTAATATACAGTGTTGTAAGTTGATGTAATCTTGGGAAGGTTGTACTTCAGTATCTGTGTAAAGCCTGCACAATTAAAGGACAGTGAACTAGATTTTAATCAGCCTCGTTTATCAAGAGAGTCGACAACTAAATTCTAGTTGTGGAATTTCTACAGATACACTAAATAGTTCGAATATGCTACCTAGATAAGAAAACACAGGGCAAGTTTGCAGAGCTGCTTCATAAAACAGTGTTTGCTTATTTTTGTAGTAGACTACTAAAGGTTACTAATGGCTACTATATCTACTTTGAAATGGTAGCCATTGGAAATTGTGTGAACTGAAGTCATTTCAGAGGAACTCTTACTCATATAATTGAAAAGACAGGTAACAGGTGTATGCAAGCACAGGAGTACTACCTGTGGGGTCCCTGATCTTAGACTTCGTCTACCATGACAAATAACTGAAGGCAGTAAAAGCAAAAGAGTGGACTAAGGCTGTTGTTGCAAACAATCCTACATCAATAATGCATGAATTTGAGAGGTTTACTTCAGACAAGGTTTCGTCTTGTTCTCTAGACTAAATGTCCTCCACGACACACTGGTGAAACTGTGTGGGGGCAAAGTCATTGATTTGGACTCTCATAGCATGATTTGGGGTAGAGCTCGTTTATTGTACATGTGTAGCAGAAGTTCTGGTTTTGTTTCCTCAGAAATCAAATGTGGTTTGTGCACAACAAAATCGTGCTGAATCATGCTTGTAAGTGAAGAATGGTAGGGCAATTCATGTCAAAACAGCAAATGTTCACATCAGTATGGCATTAGTTTCCTCAGACTCAGCTGATAAGAGTGCGGGCATGATGTAGGCATCCTGAAGCTGTGCATTCCACTTAAGAAATGTGTTGGACAAAGAAATGTTGTTAAGGTAAAACAAGAAAGCTGACAACTTTAATTAATAATTTTAAGCCTTTCTGAGCCTTTAACACCAAGGAAGAGTAACAAGTTTGTTTTTAATAGCTTACGTACTTTAGTGGTCGTTTGCATCTCACGGTTTCATTGTCACTAAAAATTTTTTTCTGATGGGCTCAGTTTCAGAAAATTGCTGTTGGAGGAGGAAGAATAATTTTATTTTCTGGAAAGATGCATGTTACCTTTGTTATGGATTATTTTAAGAAGTAGAATTTCAAAATATAGTGATGAATTTGTTGGTGGTCGCTACAGTGAGATCATTTTCTTTCATCAGATTTGGAAGGTCCTGAGCACAGCTGTAACAGTCTGCTAAGTCATAGGATAGAAGGGGGGTTGTATAACAAACAGCATTTTGTATACTTCAATGAAGTGAAGCCAGTGCTTTTGCAACATACTAGGTACAGCAGCTATTTTTATTTGCTCCATGTGTTCTTTTTGTAGGTTTGAGGCTTTTGGAACTGTGTGACCATGTAACAGTTGTATTTGTTGAACTTTGTGAGACGAAATGTTTCCCCCGTGGGTTTGTGAAGTCTGATGTGCAGTTCACCAATTTTTATAGATCCGGTATAGCTTTTTTTAAAAACAGAGTGTTTTGTTGGCATTCATATTTCAGTAAGACAATCTGTATTGTTTTTATTCATTGCTTGGAGTAATTGTGCAGAACCCAGAGCCAGCTGACATTGCCATGACAGGAAGAAGGTGACATCTAGCCAGATGGAGAAGAATTTGTGCCTACTCTAATGTGAGGTCGTTGTAAGGAAAAGTTGGAGCATAATTTTATGTGAAGAAAAATGTATTTGGTGAGGGAAGTTATCTTAACTCTGGTTAAAGTAAGAATAACCCTTCTGTTGCTTACCCTTCTGAGAAAAGTATGCTGTGTAAAATAAAATGGTCCTCAGTTTAGAAGAGAAGGGCAGGTTTGGTGATTTGAATTGGGCCACCTACACTGATGACTGAGAGTTCAGCTGTAGAAAATCATAGCTGTAATTCTTTAAACTGTTTCAAAACTAATGAAATAAAATTTTCCCAAACAACAGGTTTTCACACCTTCATTTGAGAGGAATAGAGTGGAGAGTAAGAAAAGCTGGAAAGAACAGTAGTATCTATTTAGGCACTGCTCTATGTTCCCCGTCATTTCTGTAGGTGCTTTTCCATTTCTGTTTCTTTGAATTTCTTGAGACAGTTAAGGAAAATGAAATTAAAATCCATTAATGAAGGTGCTCCCAAAATTTACTCTCTGATTATCTACCAGAAATAATAATGATGGTGCAGATGAGGAAAAAAATTGTTCTGAACAAAAACTTGTATAGCCTGTTCATTTTATGTAAAGCAGCCAGGCTTTCTAATGGAAATGCACCTTTTCGGTAATTACATATAAAGGTAATAATGATAGTGGTCTGTTAAAAGAGATTGCAAGCAAGTTGTTGAAGTGTAGCTATTAGCATTTAGCTATCTTGCTGTGACAGGTATTTTTCACTACTATATCCAGCTACTTGGTGAAATGCAGGAGCATTCTGGAGCTCATGTTTTAAATATGCTTTTATTAAAGGATTGCCCCAATTGAAGCACAGCAAATGAATTCTTCAGGTTTTATATCCAGTATTCATATATGTAATACTTAATTGAATCTATGGTTTTGAAACGGCTGTGGTGTAATAGTCACTTTAGGGTTTTTATGATGTGCAATTCAATTCCCTGCTCTTACACAGCGGCAGAAATATAAACAGGCTTATGAATACCAACTGGGTGTGTTCTTGTCCCCATTTGAAGGATAAGGTATTTTGAATGCTTGCTAATTGGCACAGGAAGTGTCTTAGATGCATTGTTTTCATAATCCAGTGGTTATAAAGATGCAAAAAAAGAATCCAAAAGGAGGAGATAAATGTTCTTTGAATAATAAAACCCTCGACAGATAAAGGCAGAAGGCAGCACTGTAACAATGCGCTTCTTGTTATGAGGGCCTTGACACAGAAACAAGTTACCACAGGTTGTTCCAAGAAGTGCTTTGGCTTGCTGGAAGAGTTGGTGTCCCTCTGCTCCAGATGAAGGAAAGCGGTGACCACACCCAGGATTTTCTATTCAGATCCTGTGCAAGCAAACAAAACCCTAGCTCTTCTATCACACAGGCAAATAAAGGAGCTGGTTGCTGCTGCTCCAGGCATTATTCAGACTCGAAGATTCCTGGAGATCTCCATTGCTTCAGGATTTGATTTAAATTTGGTTCCTTACAACAGTGTTTCTAGCTATTGATAGCTTTTGTTTCCTTTGGGCTTTATTCACATACTTTCACTGGTCTCTGTTTACGGAGTTCCCCCAGACACAGGACTGGGATTGTTTCCCAGATAATTATAAAAGTTTAATTTATGACTTTCTTTTATTCTGGAGGGCAGTGAGGGAAGGAGCTTCTTAGCATTCCTCTAGTTCAGAGGGCTGGCACCTTCCCATCCTAAATTGTTTCCTGTGCTGCTGACAACTTTAACGGTTTCAGAAATTCGCTATAAAAATGTTGATTCCTGTTATTCATTGAAAAAGCTTCTGTGTGAACTTAGTATGGATGCCACACTACAGTAAGGCACGTTAGCTGCCTCCAGTCACAACAGTACATTTAAAATTTAAAAGCTTAAAACTTTTAAAAACTGTTTTAACTTGCTTGAACCTAAAAAAAAAAAAAAAAAAAAAATGTCATACACATACATGTATTTCCTGGTTGTTCGGAAAATGTCTGTAATATGTCTGTAAGGGCCTTTTACTTCCAGACCTTTGCTCCTGGCTTCCACCGGCAGGTGTCAGCTGCTGGGTGGGGGTTGCTGTGCTAATTCCCAGTGTTGGCAAAAAAAACACCTGCACAGACTGGTAGGGACTGTGGGGCTGAACTGGGGAAGCTTGTGACCTGCAGCAACTTGCTTGTCTGTCTCAGGACGGTGTTTTAGTGGTTTTTATATATGTGTTTGTCAAAATGAAAAGGGAAGAGTGAATTTTTCCGGGCTGGATTGGACATGTGTTGGAGAGCAGTGGTGGCTGGTTCTAACAGGCTTTAGTAAAAATAGAAATCCAAAACAATGTCATGAAATTAATTATTATATTTACAAAAGATATTCTTGATGGGTTCAAATTCAGGTTGGACAGATGATCTCCAGCCGACTTACCTTAATATCATTTGGAGAGTACTTGATTTATAAACAATGTTTATTAATAATTTTTCTTTTATTTCTGTAATTTCCTTGAGTCCGCAGGGCTATTAAAATAACTGATAAGCGGTTCCTTCATGGCACGATCTATGCCTCGAGGGTAGGGTAGACTGAGGACATGCTTTACCAGTGGGTTTTGGTTCCTGTTTGCGGAGCATCCTGTGCTTTCTGGTGCTGGGTCCCTTTTGTAGCTCTCTTCTGCCTCTTATTCCTGTTGTATCTATTAGGTACACACGCCCTGAGTTCTCCTCTCTTTCCTGTGTTTCTGCTCAGCCCTGCTTCCATGACTCTTAACTGGCTCCTACTTGGTTACATCATTTGCTGTCCATCATTCTTTCTTCTTTTTCTGATACTTCCTTTCTTCCTTCCACTCTGCTTTTTGCTCACCTTGTGATACCATGATGGAGCTTCCTTGAAGCCCTTCCTTTTTCTGGACTGGGCAGGTGCCTCCTCTTTCGTGTTGAGGTAGTGGGAAGCAGAGTCAGGTTCCTTGCCCCAAGTGCTCGATGGCAGCAGTCTCCAGTGAACCCGCTTCTCATCGAATGTGGCATCCTTGGCTTCTCTGGAGTGGTGGAGTACTCATAAAAGGAGTTAGTCTGAGCTCTACAGTAAAGAAATATGAAAGTTAACTCTGTAGCTTGTAACAAGCTGCTCCTGCATATGTGTGAATTATGACCCTCCTTGTGCCCCTTCTGCCAAGATTTGTACAGAAAAAGTTGTGTGCTAAGCTCAAACGCTGCAGTTTGTGCCAGGTTTCAGCTCCTTTCTTCAAAGTCTCTATGATAGTGGTATCAACATGTTCACTGTTCATCTGAATTTCTGCAGTGGTTGAATCATCTAACTCAAGCATCTGCAAACCTCACAATAAAATACATACTTTAGACTATAAAAACTTAACAAGTCATTTTTTATTGTTGTTAAATGTTTAAAAATACAGAAGAATATAGTGAAGTATTCATTTGATACCTTTTCCTAATCAGTGTTGCTGTCTAGTTTCGTTAAGCTCTCTCATGGAATCTTTTTCCTAGAATAAGGTCCCAGCTTTAATCCAAAACACAGGCAGCAGTTCCTGTTCAGATAATTGTTTATTTCCCCTGTGTTCAAAGACACATTCATCTATGTCAGGAAACAGATTATTTCAAATAAGCGGCTGACAATAGTAATTTTTGCCTCACAGAAAGTGACTGTCAGATACAGAGATTTAGATATGCAAAATGAAAAGTATAAATTTGGTGATTTTTTTTTCCTAGAATCCAAGATAATATTAAAAAGTTGATTAGGGGACTCAAGATGTTTCCATGTGGGGGTGTTTCAGAGCTTCCATTTAAATTTGCTTTAAAAATTATGGTAGCACAAAGCTTGCTTCACAGGCACAGACCACTCAGCTAATCGAAAATACTGTCTTTTCTTTAGCAGCAAAACTTGTGGTCTTCCAAAAAGGGCCAATGGAGTCTTGGAATGAGGAACTACATTGTCAGCAAGTGTGGAGTCTGGGGCTCAAGTTCCCAGACATGGGGGCTTATGACAATTCTTATGGAGAGGAATAAGCTTGGTAATTTCGACAAATCCTTCTGTGAAAGGAAGTGCATAAAAATTAGGAATATCCCCAAAGTAAAAGAGAACTCTGTTATTGAAAAATGTTTCCATAACTATTATATTGATATATTATTTTAAATATATTAATTTAATTATTTTAAATTCAAACTATGCTCATATAGAGGTAGGTTGGGAAGAGTAGTAAGAGGCCATTCTGGCTGTATTACTGTTGCATGAAGAGTGCAGTCAAAAAAAAGTACTTGTATCGGAAATGGAGACAATTTCAAAGATGACTCAAAAGAGGTAGCACAAGCGTGTAGTAAAAGTGTCAGAAAGGCAAAAGTGGGGAAAGAAATGTTAGTTAAAACTGGCTAGGAACATTTGAAGATGACAGGATGGGCTTTGTTAGAGGAAGAAAGAAGCTGAATGCATGCTATGTAATTTGGAAATGAGAGATAACCAGAGGGGGAATCTGAAGTATTCAACGCTGCTTTGATCTCAGGAGAGAAACTGCACAGTTCTTGCCTGCTGATAGGAAATGCAGGTCAGTGAGGAAAAGTAGTATTTCAGAGGGCAAAACAAAACAAAAATTCTACTATGCTATATGTATATCTGTCTATTAGCTATTCTACTATATGGAAATCTGTTACATTTCTGGAAACTATTTCGTCTCTGGAAAGACTTGGGGTAAACTGTGAAATACTAAAATTCTAAGAATTGGGGCCGCAGCAGGGTTGTGGCCATTTAAGGCTTGAAATGAGCAGCATAGTGTTTCAAGAAAAGTCAATTATAACTGAAACAGTGCCCTTCGTTGAGTGAGTAACTGTCTTAGTGGAAAAGAAGAAGCAGATAAGCTAAATTTTGACTGTAACAGAGCTCTTGATATGGTCCTGCATAGGATTTTTTCCATGCAGGTTTTGGAAATAAGGTGTAGGTGAAGTTACAACAAAGCCAGTGAGCAACTTTCCAAAAATATACTCTCAGTGGCAAACAGTAAGTGATAAAGTATGATCTTGCAGAGGTTGATTATGGGCTCGAGAAAAAGGGAATATGCTTGACTCTGAAGATGATGCTGGGTTGGGGGAATTTGCAAGTGTTCTGATAGATTTATTTATTTTTTATACTCTAAATAGTCTTAGCAAATGTAATGAACAAGTAGAGAATGTATGATTAGAAATGCAAATCAAATACTAACAAAAAGGATTCGAGCTAGTGAATGGTAGAGAAAAAGGGGACTTGAGTTTTATCCACAGATTGTGATACCATGATAAAAAGGGAAAATCATTTGGTGATGTATTAAAAGAATAACCATACATAAACCAGGAAAGGTATGATTCTGCACTACCTAGTCGTTATGAGGGCTCTGTTCACTGTGAGTTTTTTGGCACCATATGTGGAAGCTCAAGGGGAAGGCAGCAAGAAAGAGAAACAAAGAAAACATGACCTATAAGGAAATATTTAAGAATATGTTTGTATGTGTTTGGCCTAGGAGAGGAAAGGAGCATTGGTCTTAAAGCAGTGTATGTTTTTCTCATGATATAGAACAAAAGCGACTAGATGCATGAGGCTTGTATAATGCAAAATCACTGGAGATAATGTAGAGTTACATTTGTAACTGTACGGTTGTAACTGTTAAAGTGCCATAATCTTAGTCAAATGCAGCAGGACCTATTAATATTTTTTTTCCAAATGAGAAACTAAACTTGTTGATGTAGTATTTTTACTTAATTATAATTTTCATGAAAAAACTTTCTTGGCGTTCCCCTGGAAAAAAAATAGTTGCATTTTTTTCATGGTGTGTATGTGGGTTCTGTGGTCCCATAACATACTGTATTGAGAAGGGCTGTTGTTTTTATGGGAGCATGAAAACAGGAGCAGCCCTACGTGACCAGATCAGTAGTCCATCTATAGCCTGATGTCTGATCTGTGATAGTGACAAGTAACATGCACAGAAAGAATTGAGGAGCCCTGCTATACCCTCATTGCTCCCCATAACCCACAGAGGTCCTTAGGGACTTCTAAAGTTAATTGTATATGTATATTTTTTTTTTATAAGGTTTTATTCTTTATTAATTTCTTTCTTTTTTCTGAAGCTGATGAAACTTGGAATGCTATTTAGATTTTGAGTTTGCAAGTTAAACAAGAAGTAGTGCTGCTTCGTTTTAAGTGCTGCCTGATTATTTCATTTGACACCAAGTAATTCTTTTCCTGACATTGAACAGTTGCTCCTGTGCTTTTTCTTTTTCTATTTTACATGTTCAATCAGTCATCTCTTCTCAAGCCTGAGAATGCATCATTTGTGTAATCTTCTCTGGTATGAAAGCTGTTCCACACATTTGATCTTCTTTTCCATTTTTTCTCTGTTTTAGTTCAATTGCTTCTATATCATTTTAAGATGCAGGAAGCAGGATTCTGTAAGTCTTCAGTATAAAGAAGCATTGTGCATTAGTATAGCACCAGCCCATCATATTTTCTACCTTTCATTGGTTTTTAACCATACTTGAGTATTGAGCTGCCTTTCTGTTGTAATGGCCACAGTAATTCCAAGACACATTTTGGAAGGTTCTGCGACTGTTTTGCAGGGCCATTTATAGCATAATAAATAGGCTTGTTTAGTCCTGTGTGCATTACATTGCATTATCAACACTGAATTTCACAAATCTTTATCACTTGGAATTTCATAACCTCTTTGCAGTTATAATTTTTGTCTCTTGCGGTTCATTTAGTGTGGAGTGTTCTTCAAAATTTGAAAAAAAAAAAAAATGTTTCTAGGATAATGTACTTCTAAATATGAAGGTGTAAAAGAATAACCAAACCCATCAGAATAGGTTTTCAAGATGGGAAATCATTTGTTCATTTGATGTATATAAGATTTAACAATTCTACAATATTTGTATTTATTTGCATTTGATGAGTGATGTAGATAAATAAAAAAAAAATGGCCACTTTAAGTTTTCCTTCCAGCTTTAAAAAGGCCCATATATAATGAAGAAATACTTTGGAATTTTCTTCAGGGTAACTGTCTAACTTAGGTGTATCCTCACCATTTATTCTGTACAAGCAGTTCAGTTTCTGCTCACTTTCTTTCTTGTCCTTCCAAAAGCCCCAAACTCAATATGTTAGCTACATCAGCATGCCATCTCTAAGGGTTCTTTTTGTTTTGTCTCTCTAATTTCATTGATGCTTAGGACTGCCTTTGAGACTTATCCACAGTTCCCCCTCCTGTCTTTCATTTGTTTTGAAATGCACAGCCTGATTTCCTTAGAGCCTCATAAAATTAAATCTGTGTGGCCACCACAACACAGGCATTTCAGAGAATTGCACAATAGCCTAAAGAAATACTGCTTATGAGTGCAACTTGCTAATGTTTTCCCCCTTTTCCCAAGATGGGATACCAGCCTGTCATACCTGATATTGCATGTTTTAAATAACATTCATAAAATAAATCTAATAAAATTACACCGTGCATCAAGAAAGTCTTTCAGAAAGCTCTTGCACTCAAGGCTTCTTTCCCCCAGCAAATCAATCACTGAAGATTACGTTTACTTCTGGGAGTGAGAATACGTTTCACACAAAATTCTAGGCCTAAAGAAGATGATGCAGTGCAGCTCTTCAGAAAATAACATGTAGCATTTTCCAAAGTCAAGGCAGTAAGTCTTTTATCTAAAGTCAGGAGCAGTAGTTGGTCAGTATTTCTTGTTGCCTATCAGATGAAGAGTTATGTGAAGAATGCAGTTAGCAGCTGCTAGCGGCTGTCTAAGCCAGGTTCCCAGTATTGTTAGTCCCTGTGATTACTGTCTGGAAACAGACAAATGTTAAGTTCTTTTCACTTTATAAAATGACTCTTCCTCTTGAACCCCCCAGTTGTTAAGTACGTAGCTTAACTTTAAGTGGTTCAACACAGAGAAGACATTTCTTAGAGGAAGTTTATATTTTTGCAGATTTTTTTTTTGCTCTTGTTCTTCAGATGTTGTAGGTCATACTTGAAGGTTTTTCATTGCATTCTGTTTTCCTCAGCAGGAAATGTTACAAGTATTCATAGGTACTGATTTTTCTAATGATTGAAGATTGAAATTGTCACTTTTAAGCTGACAACAAACCTTGCATGATATGGTCACTGGCAAGTTTGTATGAAGAAAATGTGGAGATACCTTCTAGAGTGTGTGTGTGTGTGTGTGTGTGTTCTTAAGATCTTAGGAAAACTGACCAAAATAGCAAATGTTTGAGTGGAAGGATCCTGCATGTATACGAAATTCCAGCTCCCGTCTCTCATCTAAACAGCACCTCCAATTAGTAATCAGTATTATAATTTGAGAGAACTACGTGGAGTATGTTATAATGCTATATGAGAAGGTTGCGGGACTGCTGTCTCTCCACTAAATACACGCAGCAAGTTTCTTGCAGCAATTCAGGTACCTTGGTCCTACAAGGATATGGATCATGTCCTTTGTGTTTTTTTTTTTCCTAAAATAAAAATGATGGAGCCCATCTAGTGCATGAACATTTAATGCTGCTAGATACGTTTTATAAAATTTATCACAGCAAAGTACCGTGGAAGATGGAAGGCAATTCCATTAGTGGGAGAATTTTACCCTTTTTATAAAATAGCTTGCCTAACTGCATCAGTAGTGGATTGGAAGAGAAAAATGTAAAAAGCAGTGGTCAAACAGAGGTTTATTTGGGGAAGGCAATTCTGTGAAGGTTAATCTCAGTATGCATTAAAGGGACTGCATATATTAAAAGATTTGGCCGTGTTAGAACACAAGTATGAGCAGTCCAACTGAAGGCTAATTGCAGTCTGAAAATCATTGTGAGATGAGGACAAGGCATGTTTAGCACACGCAGTATAGATAAATCTGATTAAATCCAAGCACATTTGACTTTGTCCTGTTATTGTTTCCAGAAAAAAAAAAAAGTTAAACATGAATGGCTGAGTCTTTCAGGTTTGATTATGCAATTTAGGATTGTGGGGAAAATTCTGACTCCAAGGAAAATCAGCAAGACTGTTTTCATTAATTTAATTTGCATCAGCTTTTGCACTTGGATTTTCAGATTAATTTGCCTCAGTTAGAGAGCTGGGATTGGCTGTCTCTGTGAACTTGAACTTCATGGCACAGGTTAGGAAGGAAATCCTCTTAGAAAACCAGCATTGTAAGCATAACAGGCTGGCCAGTAGTCTCCCTTTTGCACCAGAGGAAGGGAAAGTTGCCTTTGAGATTCTGCCAGAGCACATTTTAAAATAAAGTAAATACAGGGGACTTTCTGAACTTCTGAAAGTTGTTTTTTTTCAGTTGATGTGGATTTTTTATGAATAAATGTTTCAAGAGGGGGGGGAAAAGTGAATTCACCTAGACTGTGATTTGAAAGTCATTTCCAAGTAACATTTTCTGAGAGAAAAAAAAAATAATGTTAGTGTTATTTCACAAAATTCAGTGCATTGGCATTTCTAAACAGTATTGAAAGCTGCAATTGTATACCTCAATTTGACTATAAGTATCAAATGGAAAACATTGGTTTAACGAACTAGTAGTCACGAACATGTTTGGATGAAAAGCTAATTAGGGCTAATGACCTACATTTGTGTTCACAACTTAGTAGTCTGTCTTGACCCTTATGGTCAGGAATGGACATTACCCTGTTTTTTGTAAGGTCCGTGGACTTGTGTAAAGACTAACGGGTATTACAAGCCTGCTTGTGATGATATCACTGAAGGTACAGCATATAGAAGCATATTTATCTTTTACAGTGATAGCAACTAAAATCAGCCATAGAGGATTTTCATAACCATGACTTTGACAGTTTTCTCCCCTAAAAAGTATTATATTGTTTCATGTGGACTAGTACTCCTCCTACAAGTTATTTCACCATTTCACAAAGCATATAACTTGTTCTACAGAGAAAAAATGTTCTCTGTAAATATGAAAGATTTTCTTTAAACGTAACTCCACAATTATAAGAAATTCTTCCCTGTTTTCCCTGTGTCTCTGCAAAGCTTTATACCGTATAAGTGCACTTGTGCTACACCCTCAAAAGAATGTCTTTTCAGCTTAGTTCTGAATAACAAAACAAAAGCAAAAAGTTACTTAACTCAAACCAATGTGTAATAAGGGTAAATTGTATGCACGCAAAAAATGGTTCTCAGTGTAACCTGAAGAAATTAAATGACTCCTATTGACCTTATCAAATTCATGTATCTGTTTAGAGTGCTTTAAAGTCAGTCATTTAACTAAGTTTCTTTTAAGAAGCATAATTATGAAAAAGCTAGGAAACTTAAGATAATGTCCGTATTGCACATTAAACAACTTTTATTGTAGAGATATGCTTAGAGATGTAGCTACACTAGTAGCTTACAGTGCAATGCTTGTTAAATCATAAATACTATAGCAAGTAGTACTGGCCTCGAGGTCAAAATCCGTGTTATTGATTGCTGGGGGAGCCACACAGCAACCTCTGCTTCCACGTGCAGATCATAGGACCTGGCTCAGCATCCCAGCAACAGAGCAGGGACTGGTTCAGATCCAACAGGATCCATGCACCTCGGCAGGGTCTAAGCAGCTGTTTCTTCAGTACCCACCACTTCTTTCCCCTCAGGAATGCTTCATATCCTGGTTTCCATACGTGCAGCTATTGCTTCCCTCCGTTCACCTTCTCCAAGAAAGTTTTCTGAAGTGCAGTTGTTTCAGTGGTCAAATTCACAGTGGCATCCCACAGATACTTCTATTGATGTGTGCTTACTGAGTGGGTGAGCAGCAGGTTGGGACACGTTAAAGCAGCTGTGCAGGTGACCCTGACTTTGCAATGCAGTTTCAGTCATGTACTGGAAAATAATTGTCTTTGTCTTCCTATTGGTTTTACTGTTCTTCCTGTCTGAAAGTAATAAATTGTTTTCCCACTTCTGTGGTCTTATTTGACTGTGATTGTACGAGAACTGGTATATGGAGAAAAAGGTACTGTTTGTACACATTCACCTTGCACAGCACAGCTCAGCTTGGGAGCATTTAAAGGACAGAACTGAACTTCTTTGATGTAGCCTAATCAGTCCTTTAGTTACTGGAAAAACAAATGCCGATGTCCTAAAATCAAAAAGAAAGCCCAAATCCCACCACTTTTACCACATGAGCTGGTTGGAAACTATTTTTATGAGGAAAAACAAACAAAAAAACAAACCACCTTCAAAATATATACAAGTAAAATTGGGGGGTAGATTTTAAATTTCAGAAAAGCAAGATCTATAAATGTGCTCCATTGTAAATAATGTAAATAGTTTCTTGCTGGTCAGTCCACTCTCATTTTCAGAGATGAATATCTTCCTTGGAGCAAACTTGTCTTTCGAGGTCAAACTAAATAAAGTCTTTTGGAAAAACATCTATTTTCAACCATCCTGTACCAATAGCCATAATTGTCTGTGATGTATTCTTCATGAACTACTAGGGGATATGACAGCATAGAAATTTGGTGATCTAGGTAGCTTTCAGCTTTTGAGACTTGGATTTGAGTGTTTCCTTTTTTCTCTTTAATTCAAATTAGTTGGTTATGGATGCTGTTTGTAATCATCTCTGCTATCTGTAAAAGTTCTTATTTTAGGAGAATGAGAAGGAAAAAAAAAGTAGTTTATTAATATGGAGTTCATATAAATTTGAGACTTGCTATAGATTGCCATCAAGGATGATTATGTGTATACAGTATAGTTTGTGTGCAAAACTTAATGTGTTGCATTTCCATGTTTAGATATTGCAAATGGCTCCAGTTCAGGAGGATACCGCCCCCCTCCCAGAACAAAAGAAGTGATCATCAACGGACAGACAGTGAAACTAAAATACTGTTTTACTTGCAAGATTTTCCGCCCACCTCGTGCCTCACATTGCAGCCTTTGTGATAACTGCGTAGGTGAGTAAAAAAAAAAAAAAAAATATGGCATATGTTCGACTTAGTTGCTTATATGTTTTGAATACTTTCGATATTAGAGAG
Source organism: Cygnus olor (assembly GCF_009769625.2). Taxonomy (NCBI): domain Eukaryota; kingdom Metazoa; phylum Chordata; class Aves; order Anseriformes; family Anatidae; genus Cygnus; species Cygnus olor. The sequence continues at coordinate 65,310,051 of NC_049171.1, read as the reverse complement.
AAAAGAAGAAATCTGAGTTAGTGACAAGATTACTCATGAGGTCACTTGCTGTGTTCATCCTTTTTCCCATGAGCTCTGTTAAACGTTAAGAGCTTGAGAGGAGGCAGAGGAGGAGGAGAACATTCCAGTGCAGAGGGAACTGAGTTTTGCACAAGTCTCAGGATTGTTTCCTTCCCCAAACTAGATTGCAGACAAGGAGCTGCTTTTCCCTTTAATTTAAGACCAACTCTGCAAGGCGTAGTTCAAATGGCTAGGGTTGCACTCTGACCAAACACACACCATAGGTAATTCCTACCTTTGAACAGTTTTAAGACTAGGGTTTTTTAAGTCAGAATCCATATGAAATTACTGGACAAGCATGCTATATTTAGAGAGTAAATAGATGATGTCAGGACCTAAGCATATTTTGTAATGATGGGGGCTTTTTTTTCCCTCTGAACATCTTGTCTTTTTCATGACTGTTGCTTTGGAGGGCAGGCAAGGTGATTAAGATATGCTTGGATTTAAAAGCAAACTTTAAAAAAAAAAAAAAAAAAAAAAAACACCAATCAAATCTGAGTAGTTTTCTAGTTAATTAGATCCCATTTAGAGTTTAGTGCAGCTGATTAGCACGCCGTTGAGCCTGGATCTTATGCATTCAAGAAAATAATGTAGCAAGATGTCTCCAGCTGAGAGATGTAATTGCAGCATTCAGCAGTGATATTTTTAGATATAAAGCAGTCACTGGAAGAATCACAGTTTCGTATGTAGATGATATTCATGGAGTGAGTATGCTTACATGAGAGCAAGAAGTGTAGCCTTTTGGCCTTGTGCCATCAGTTGGTATCTGTAGATGCTTCCCTCGGTGTTGCTGCTGTTAGAGTTTTCTAAGTGTTGTAAAAGCTGTTGGATGTGGCAAGGAGAGATGTTTATGAATTGCAGTTGATGCCTCTTCAGGAAAGTATCATATCAAATGTGTAACCTGGATATTATAGTGTGGTGGTATTGCTCAAAAAAGCTGACAACCTGAAAATGCAGCTGTTGGCCAGTGCAGTAAATAAACGCTATTGTCCTCATCAAGAGAGTCCATCATAAGTAAGAGCAACCCTCCCATGCATACCTATTTTAAGATAACGTTTTGGCTATTTTAATAAACGACGACTTTCTCTACAGGTTATGTGCAATCTGATTATGTCCTCTTGATATTAAATTTTGTAGTCTACTGTAAGAAATAATTGGTGATGGAGGGGGGGAAGACCAACTTAAAACAGTTTCTATCTTCTGATTTTATCTGTATCGAAGCAACAGCTGTGAATTTGTATGAATATATATATATATATCAGAGAAGAGGCTGAGCCAAGTGACTCATAAGTGATAACTGTATCCAACAGGATTAGATTTTTCTACTCATAAAATAGGTGAGATGATTGCAATTTGTTCTTACACAATTTTGATTTAAAGCTTTTTTTAATAATTCATTTATTGGAATGAATTTCCTGTGGTTTTTTTCTCATCAGCTTTTATAATGAGAATTATGATAAACTGTGACTTTTCAGGGTATATTACATAGTACTTTGTTTCCTGTCTAGGTGCAGGCATTTGTCATACAAATGTTCATATGTATTTAATGCAATAAGTGAAATCTATAAGTATTTGTAACCAGTTTTCTATGAAAAATGGATGTCAGGAGAATTGGATTGCTCACATACTTTGAAAAACTAACAATGCAAGAGTGTACGGTTACTCAGAACATGTGTTATGAGGTTTGCTTCCATTCTTAAGAGTCAGCATTGTCTATATGATAATGCTTTTATTTAATTTTAGTTTAACATATCTTACAATAGGTGTGAGTATTCTTCTGTCGTTATAATTTGCTAGTTCCTTAATTAAACCAGTGCAAAAACACTCCTGCTTCACACATCTACGGACACTTGAGTAACTTATGTTTGCAACCCACTACCAGTATGCTTACGCATTCCTTTGTACCTTCTTGTTAGTTCCTGATGCTTTTGCTGCATAATAATTAACTACAGAGAGTGTGTGATAAAGGAATGGAGTCTTTCTTCAAACCAGCACTCATTACACAGGAAAAAAAACAACTTACTACCTTTCCCTAAAGGTGTTTTATGATACTGGACAAATTAATGCAGTGTGACAGAAAGGTTCTTTCATTCAGTGTTTTCTGTTGATGCTTTTTTCCTGTAAGGAATCCTTAGCAGTGTTTTTAACATGTGAGTACCTGCGAAAACTAATTCATGTTTTTTCCCCCTTATTAGTTGTACCACCTTTCCAGTAAGCCTATCTGTTACTTCTTGGCACTGATTTTCATCTTATCACTCATTTTTATATGTAACCATGTAGCTTATTTACACAAAAGGTCATGTAGCTTATTTACACAAAAATAATGTATTTTAAAAAACTACCTAATTAGAATTGTACATATAGTAGCAATTTCAAACTCCTTTAGCTTTACAATGTTTTCATAGTAGTATCCAGAAAAATCTGGATTTTCATGCAAATGCAGTTTGTTGCATTTGTATGTAATGCCTTCAAAAATTTGGTCAGTTCCCCTCAGTCAAACATCTTGGATGTATTCCTGACTTGCTTTTTTTTTTAACTGCCTTTATGAATGGCAGTTGGAAGTTAGCCCCTCAAGGGCTTTCTGTGTGCAATATGTTGCTTAAAAATTGTAAGCAAATTTAAAATAACATACATATAAACACAAGAGCTAAAGGAGGAAAAAAAAAAAGGAATAACCCCAGCAATCAACTTCTCAGCCTGGGCTAGTTATTGCTGAGTTTTGACAACTGAATGTTGATGCTTTATCTGATGCTATTAAAAATCCAATTGTCAGGTTTCCTTCTGAAATTACTTTTTCTTTATATTTTGGTGATTTCAACATCAACTTTCTTTTGTGATAAATAATTTTAGATTTCTTTAATTTTATTTTTATAATAAAAGCTGAACAAGAGGCAGTTGATTGTTTCCAAACTATTTCCCCAGATATAGTATGGAATGACTAAGCAAAAACAGTGACTGATGATTAGCAAGCAGTAAATCAACTTAGTCCAAAAAATAGATGTCTAAAGCTTTCTTTGTATTCACATGCCACAGTTTTGCCTATCGAGCAAAGTAACTGGCTTAGACCAAGGCAAAAATGTTAGAAGAAGAGAACTACCATTTATATTCCTAAAATAGAATTTGTCCTTATTTATTCTTTTTTTTTTAATGTATGTCATAAATTTGTGTGTGATTCATGGATAAAGATAGCTTCTCTTGTCAGGTTCCACTGTGTTTCTTTCAACGCAGGTGACTTTTTCCAGAGAGGATTGAAAGCTCAAATTTTTGAAGATGGCTTCTTTTTGAAATGTTTTCATTAGGATTACTAAGAAATCACTTTGATTTTTCAGAGATCCATTATGAGCATGAGAATGGCATGCTAAGCTAGACCAAAGGTTTCAGTTGGTGCAGCAGCCTGTTTCCTGCCATGGCCAGAGTGGATCCCCAGGGAAGAACAGAAGAAGAGGGCAAGCATGCAGTGATACTTCCTGCAGAATATTCTCACGCTTTCAGAAATTTTCAAAATAGGCTTTCCTGAGCATTTGAGGGTTAACACTTTGTTTTCCGTAGCTCTTGGTGGATTTGAGGTAGCCTTCTTCATCAATCCTACCAATGGTTCTGTTTTTTGTAGGAAATAGGATTCTTCTCACTTGTAAGCTTGGTTGCTTTTCTAAAGATCCTAAACATGAAAACAAGTGTCAAGATTTTATTAGGCTGGCAGGGGTCTGGGTTGTTTTTTCCAGTTTTTATGTTCTTACAGTTGAAGAAATTGGGTGTTATGTAAAGACTTAAAGATATAGGTGAGTCTAGAAAATCTAAGTCTTTGAGCTTAGTTTCTTTTCTCTTTTGATTCCTTTAACCATATATTATACAGTTAGCATAGAGTATTAATTAGTTTATATCCAACTGTAAAATTATGTATGCTACTTTCTGGGGGCGTTGATGAAATGGAAATATTGTTTCAGATTTTCGTTAGCTTGGATTTCTCTTAGAAGCTAGGCATTACAGTGGGGAGCATGCCAGGGAAAAAAAAGAAGCTAGATCCTTAGGAGCAGGGAGAAATACTTGAGGTCAAAATATAGTAAAACTGCTGGTCCTTTAATAATCAAAACCATATTTGAATATATGAGGATATACGTCAATGGTAAAGAAATTATCCTTTTTAACCCAATATTGGAAAGCTAAAAGTGAGTTGTATTACTGAGGTCCTTAAGCATACGAAGGAGTATTTGATTAAAAAGTAGTAAAATATAGTACAGGTTGGTCTAGGACATTGAGGATATTTTAGTGGGTTTGGTGATCAGAATCAATGAGCTGTTATGGAAGACAAAGCAGTGGATTACGTAAGCAAGAGCAAATGGTTTCTGTGTAAAAAACAAAACCAGAAAATATGCTATATTAGAAGCAAATAGACACCCCCTTTCTGGTTAAATCATCACTTCCCTAAAGCATTTTGACTAGGCAGTTGTAGCCATAGTCTTGTTTCTGATCCTGGCTGGATTACATCGATGTATTGTTTTGAAAATACTGTGTGTCATGTACTTAACAGTATGCCAAACAGCAGATTCTGGATAAAAATCACTGTTCTAAAAAAAATAGGTTCCCTGGTTAAGCACTGATGTTGTAAATGTATTTTCTTCAAATGGGGAATTATTGATTAAAATGTACATAACATCTAACACGCGATGCAAGACATAGTCAGAATTACCTGTGTGTTCTGGGAGCAGCTCTCCCCAGACATCATTCCAGACACCACCATCTTCCAGCCAGGAAAACACTAGTTTCTCCAAAAGCAGGCTGAGGGGTGGCATTGTAAGTTTTTGTGGTTGTTTTTGTTTGTTTGTTTTTATAACACTGACACTGTGTCTGAGAGTAATTTGCCCAAGACTTCCTGGTCCTTTATAACCAACGTACATTTACTTGATGTGAGGGCTTCATTTTGCTTGGGTTTAATTCCATTCTGTAGCACTCTTCCTTCGTTCCCTTATTATCTCTCTTTTTACTGTCAAAGCTTTTTCATGACCTTTGCCTATTTCTTTTCTTACATTTTCTGGGTTTAGATAAAGCTATGAAGTACTGCTATGAAAAGAGTGTAATTTTCACTTCATTAAGGGGCCTGATTTTTGAACCTGTTAAGCCTTAGCTCCAGGTCTCTTGAAAAGTGACTCTTTAGCTCAGCTGTTAAAACTACAAGGTTAGCTGCTATGTCCTTTTTTCCTTTTTTTTTCCCCTCTTTAGTTTTCTCTCCAGTTTTCACAGGTAAGAAATGGCTATGTCTCTTCTTGTTGAAGGTGTGCTACCTTTTTGGGGCACCAAAGAGGCTGCCAGATGGAGCACACAGCAGCATTTCCAGACATTGTATATTATTTGTCTATGATTGTGCCATCTATATACCAGACGTATTTTAGAAGTTCAGGGAGCATGGTATGTGTGTCAAAGAGATTGTTTTTATTTTTTAAGTTTAGGCCAAAGCGCTGGGCAGAAAGTCTCTTTAAAACATGGTATGGTGTCCAAGGTTACTTCAGAGAAATATATTACAGCTAAGGTGTTGGTCTGAATATGTGTACAAAAGAGCAGAGGTTATCGAAATCCCTGAGTATGTAAATGATGCTGTAAATCTCAGAAGTCAGAGTAGAGATTTCTGAGAGGGGAAAAAAAAGAGAGAAATAACTAGGAGAAAATGCAAAAGAATATTATTAGAAACTGAAATAAATAACCAATATTTACATTTGGTGCAATAACATTTTGAAAGATGGTTAAGGAATTAGAAGGTAGGTACAAGGCAATGGTAGAAGTGTATAAAAGAAAAAAAATGCTTTTCAGTAGAATAAAAGAGGAATAAAGCCATGAACTTTGTAGAGGTTGATGCATGGATACCACACTTACCTTAGGAATGAGTTGGGTTTTTTTGAGCTCTCCTCCTTCATGATTTGGGTGTGTGTCTGGCAATTTTATGGCTCCTAATGTCTTATATTTATGTGTAACTTAGCATATTTACAAAAGTATGTGTACAAGGAGAAGATGGTTAAGCAGTGAGGTCCTTCGCTGTGCACTCTTATTCTGAACTGCTGCTGCTGCCTTTGAAAGTGTCACCATTAGTGTGCTTGCAGTCAACGGGATTTATTGTTAATTAGTCAACATTGATTATTGGAGGTAACAGTGAAGGGGGCTATGTGTCAGTAGAGTTTAATTACTGTGAGCATGCTAAGGCAATGTTTGGATGTTTTCCTAATAAATCGTTATTTTTTATTAACAAAATTAAGTGTGTTTATTTTCTTTTTGTGAGTAACATTAGTCTGCCACTATTGAAGTTGATTAGAGTGGAAAAAGTTGACGTTGCAACTGATTTTCTTAAAAATCCACACAAATAGCTTAGATTTCTGGGGTAGTACTTATGCAGTTGTTGGAGTAAAATGTGTTGAGTATCCCTTGCATTTGCATCTCTGAATGACTTTTTGGTATAAATATCCATGCACGTTATTAATTTATTTCATTAATTAAGGAGGCCTATTTTCCCCAATGTTACATTGCTGTTTCACTTTGTATCATTTTGTAGAAATCAGTTTAGTGTCTAGAAAGTAATCTGGAGTAAACCTTTGGTGCATATTTCCCGAGTGTAAACTTGAGGCCAGGAGGTTCGCTCTGTTCCATTTTGTTTTCTTGGGGTGTTTTAGTTGGGAATCAGAATACAAAAGTACTAAAGCTTGGTGGTTTAAGGGATCTATTGTGCATTGTCCCTAACAGATGTTCTAAAATAACATCAGCATGCATATGAATGTAACTTGCAGTCAGTCTTCTGTTATTCACTTCAACATAAATTTCTAATCCAATTTCATTTGAAGTAACAGCAAAGGCATTGTTAGGAGGATGACAGTCTCACAGGTGAATGCTGTGTATATTAAGTGATGCAAATTGATCCATGTTTTTGATTGCTGTTGCCAGTTGATGGCAAGTCCCATCAGTCTTTTTATACAAAAATTTTTCTTATGAGTAAGGACTTTTAAGTCAATGGAACGAAACAGCTGATCTAAGGATATTTTTTTTATGAATAAGCTATGAAGAATGGATACAAGACTTTTTATTAGTTATGTCAAACTGACTGTAAAGGCTTTAATGCCATGGTTATATTTGGTTTTGTGCATGTGTACATGATTCAGGCTGTTGAGATTGAATTACTGTATCTTAGAAAGAAAAATACTTTTTGTAATTAAAAAAAAAACCCTCATTTGTGTTCCTTAGCATTTCAAGAGCAACCAAATTCTGAAAATACCCTTTGTCATACAAAATACTAAGTCAAGAAGCATAAATAGATGTGGTCATATCATGACATCATAGTTCTACAAAGAGCTTTAATTGTCATTATAATAAATATGTGCAGATGTGTTGGTATCTCTACATAATTGCTCAGTGTGCATCCAGAACAAAGGATCTCGTGGTCCTATCTTGTCCTGCTACTATCAAAAGTAATTTCAGTTAGAGCTGTCTTGGTTACTTCAGTAGGAATGTGAGTTTGACTGTCACAAAATTTGAATAGCGGGCTGTTGACTCTTCCCCATCCTAGGGTGCATGTTTTCATGTGCTAAACAAAGCACAGTAAACATTCAGTGAATGCCTTAGGTTTGTGTCTTTGCTATGCAATGCTTTAATTGAATGAGATGGGGGAATTGCCAAGTGAATTCTGACTTGTGCTCCCTGGAATCTGCAATTTAATGTGAAATTGTACCTGCAGGCCTTTTGTCTTCCTTAGACCTGCCTTCACATTAAGCTTCAGAAAACATATGTTGGTGTGCAGGGATCCAGTCGAGCAAAGGCAAAAGGAAGCAGTTCATAAATAATAATAAACGTTTCTGAAATCACAACGCATCCAGACAACAAAAGCTGCAAGGACTAGGCTGGCCTGTAAAATTTCTGTGTAAAAACACTTTTTTGTTCTTAGTAAGTTAGAAAGCTTTTACTGAGTGCTTTGAAAGAAGGAAGAAAGCTTTAGAGTCATTTTGTACATGGTTTCCTGGAGCTCAGGGATTGAAAAGTGGAAGCTGAGCATTTAAGAACTTAAGGAGTCTCCATGCTGTGCTGTGGAAAAGCAGAGGTTTGGCTCTTTGCTTCTGAGCATCAAGGAACAAGCTTCCATGTGGCTTCTAAAGGAAACACTCTGCGTCTATAAGGCCCAGACGCTCCATTGCTTATTAAAATGGGAGATGTTATCATTTTTGGTTTTATCTGTGATATTCAGCAGTTAATGTTTCTTAGGCAAGTTATCAGATCTAAATGTTTCAGGGAAGTTAAAAAGTGAGATAAGTGTCTAAAGCATGATGTAACTTGTGTGTTCTTCTATGTGGTCCCAATCCCATATATCACTGGGTGAGTTTTAATGAGACCACTGGGTCGTGCCGACAGCTCACCGCTTCTAGGGCAACACCATCTGAACTTCTTCCTTCTTTCCCCCTCTCACGTGATTCTCGCCTTTGTGCCCATTCATACAGCCCTTACTAACACAGCTGCTGGTAAGCCAGTTTTACTCACTGAGCAACCAACAAAATAATTTCCTTTTTTTCTTTCCTGCCAGTTCGGTGAACTGAGCTGACTCAGCAGCAACTTAGACAATGAAAGAAGGAAGTGGGATGAGGTGACAGGAAGGGCAGCACGGGACCACCTCTTTCACTACTACTGAGCTTTTAGGTTGGCTCAGTTATCCTGTGAGGCCTCACACTTGGGCTTTAGTTACAAAGGTGCTGGTTAGCCAAATTCCAAGCTAGATCACTTGGGACAAACTGGTAAAATAAAGTCACTGTTGGAGGTTTGCTGACATCTCTTGAGATTTCTTACATCTTTGGTTTTCTGTGGTCTTTACAGCAGCAATTTTAGTCTCCATTTACCTGTCTCCTTTTTTCATTGATCCTTCACCTTATAAACTGTTCACACATTTTTTCAGTCTTTTTGTTTACATCTGCTTTTGTTCTCAGACTCTGAAAAGTTCATTAAAACTGAATTTCTCCTGCGGTCCTGGCAAGTGTTAACCAGCAGTAAGGTTGATGTTAGAGCTGAGCTGAATTAACACTGAGCTGCTTCAGAAAGGGTCATCCCTTCTCTGGCAGTGTGTTCTTTCTTCTTCACTTGTGTCAGCTTCGGTGTTTCTCTGATACTGGGATGAGCTGGCTTGGGGAGCTAAGCAACGGAAAATTAACCCTAGTTTTAAGACAGTCTGACATTGTGAACCAGGCCCCCACAAGGTAAAACATGCACCAGTCTTGGTCTATGGAAGGAGAACACACAGACAAGAGGTTGTTCATAGGATTTCTAGAAGATGTGAAGCAGGACTGTCTTTCTCAGTAGTTCTCTATTAGGTCGTTATGGTTGTAACACCATACCACATCCTGAAGCAGATACCTGGCTTATTCGCTTAAAATTGAGTGCATGATGATGATCTGTCAAAGCTGCTTTGTTCCTGAGATGCTTCCATAGACAAACTCCAGACCTTGTAGCTCCTTCTTTCCTCATTAAGTTCTAATATACTTTCTATTAACAAGAGCTTGTATTAGTAGTATTTTGATTTTTTTCATTTGCTGCAAACATTTTTACATTAAGTTTGGCATAAGTGTATAAATACAGCAACTATGCCAGGATACTTTATAAATTCAAACCAAAACCACAACCATCACCTCCAAACAGTCCGTGATTCTTCATAACATGAATCAGTTGCATTTGTATTTGCCCAGCATTTTTGGTTCACAAGGGCCAGAATTCCCAGCTTCTCTCAGCATTGGTATTTTTCTCATTTCTCAATGAAGGTGAATCTTGATTTTTGTTACCAGCATTGTCCAGACCAAAGGCAAAAGCTTCCTTTTCCAAATTGTTGTTTGTTCAGTTTGCAGGCTTCTGGAGGGGAACTTGATGATACTTTATTTCTTCATTGATACTTATTAAGTTAGTACTTTTTGCAAGGAAGAAGAAAGAGCTCTAGTCTTAAGAGAGTTTATATTTCTCAACAGTGCTAGGAGTTTCTGCTTAGTATGTGTCTGCTCATTTTGCCAGGACTGGCTGTTTTCTAATCCCTTGCTATTTAAGATACTGTTTTGTGGCATTATAGCATAAATGTCACATCCCTTTGTATTTTATGACTGTCTGGGAAAAAGGAGGCCTGGTTTATTCATAACTCACATAAATCCTCTAGTACTTCTCTTGCTTTGTTAGACTTGTTTCACATTTAGCACTGTAGTGATGTTTTTTCAACTAGCCTTTTCTGTACATTTCTGCTTTATAAATATACTAGGTAGTTACTTGACTCCACAATTTGAGCAAGGTATTTACTGAGCAATCAGAGCCTTCATCTTACCAAAAAAGTTTGAAGACAGAAATAGAGAGGAGGGGCGAATAAGTCAAAATACGTCTCTATTAAGAAGTATATGTTTATGTGTATGCATCTGCATATAGGTGTGTGTATTTGCATAGGTATGTGCTTGTATGTGTGCATTTATCTGCATCTATCAAACACATACATATATTTAAATATTGTTTCACAGCTAGAAACTGAGCTTTATGTCAGTAGAATGTGTTGATTCCTACTGTGCGAGCATAGAAGAGAATTAATGTGAATGTATGGAATTAATTTTCTAAAGACGTCGTGATTTTTTTTTTTTTCCTGAAGCACTAGGGTGCAAAAGTACCCAGGTATTATACTTTTAGAAGTCTCTATAACTGTATTTTTCTTTGTGGTATTATTTGCTCATGTGTTATGTTAGGTACTCATTAAATGAAGTAGAGTGTTTATCAGAGAATAAGGACTCATTCAGAAGCACAAATGTAAAAATCAACACTACTGAAATATAGTGGCTACTTATTTTGGAAATAACAGTGTATTCCACTGAATAAATTGCCGACTCTTAGATATTGGAGGTATTTAGTTGTTGGTATTCTTAGCAGTCTCTCTAAATCAAAGTGTTTCTGAAGCCTTATCCTAAGTTCAGCAACTTCACCTTGAATAGCCCCATTGGAATTTGAAACAGATTTATGGCAGAAATATGTGGTCCAAACATCTGTTACACAAAACCATTAAAAAACCCGAAAGTCTGGTGAACTCAGAAATCTGTTGTGCCTGTTGTTTTGATGTCTTTTTTTCCTAAATGGAGATAATCCTAAATACATCCTTCAAGGAAAACCTCCCATGTAGGTCTTTAACATAAAGCCATAGTTAAAATAAACTGGTGTGTTTGAACAGATGTGCCTTTTTAACATAGAGCTTAAGGACTTCAAATTTATAGCTTGCCTTTCCTGTGCAATTACAAATAGTTTGATATTGTACGTCAGTGGAAGCATAAAAGTCACAGAAAACAAAACAGGGTTTGGATGAGGATCAGAGGGTGAGAGTCAGTCAGCATGAGAGCATCTGTCATGTGTTATGATCTTGGATTTGATTAGAAATTTAAAATTCTGACATTATGGCAGTGTAATCTCTTCAGTTACGAAAGGCCCTTTTGTTTCCTGACAATCGCTCCATTTTCATTACCCAGAGTTTTGGGACGAGGGGGTTCCCGGCTGCCTGGAGCTGCAGGGCTCACTGGTCCCACTGCTGTTTTCCAGCACCGGTGTTTGGGACGCTCGATACTGAACTGCCCTGGCGTCTTCCTGTCCCATTAACACGTTAACCTCTCAGGGAAATAAAGGGAAAGGGTTCAGTTTAGTAAAGAAAAGTATAAGCAAATTTTACAAGGCTGCCTAAATGTTAATGCTTGAAAAATGGTTTGTGTGAATGGTTTTACTGTTCTGAATGGGTTTGTAAGGCAGGATCAACTCTTAGTTGAAAAATAGGTGGTCTGGAATGGAAAATACTTTGAGTAAAGCGATAAAAAAGAAAGTGGGAGGGTGTGAATATTTCATATGCCGTAATTAATGGATGGGATGGTAGTGGGCATAAAAGTCAGATGTCATCGTGACAGATGTAAATACGAAAACTAATTCTGAGTAGGAGAGTCACTGGAAGAAAATATCCTTGCTTTGAAAAAAATGCAATTGAGTTGGTACTGCTCCATGTAACAGTGGATAAATACAAGCTTTTTGGTCTGACTGCACAATTTATCATAATAATGCTGCAAGTTCAATGGGAGCTCACCTCAGTCATACTTTAATTTATTCAAGAGCTGTAAGTTTTCATTAAAATATTCCTTTTTTCTTTTCTTTTTCCCTTCTAAGTAAGAATTTCTCTGGGGCTAGTTGCAAATGCCAATTAAATCGTGAGTTTTAATAAAGTATTCAGAGAGCTTTTTTCCAAGTAAACAGCATTTTATTAATTGTTTTCCATTTTTTTCTTCTGCCTCTCATTTCAGAACGGTTTGATCACCACTGTCCCTGGGTAGGCAACTGTGTGGGGAAAAGAAACTACAGATTTTTTTATATGTTTATTTTATCTCTGTCCTTTCTGACAGTCTTTATATTTGCATTCGTTATCACCCACGTCATCCTTCGTAAGTATGCTGGTGAAATCAGATTACGTATGTAGCCATTTACTTGAGTTTTTTACTTTTAAGTTAATCTTTTGATCATTCAGGGTTTGTTTATTTATTTATTTATTTGCCTTTTCTCTGAAGCTTCACAACCCCCAGTGACTCCCACTCTGGTCTGTAGCAGACCCTGGTCATGGTAGTCATTGATCTAGTACTGACGTTACCTTAATAGAGTGTTAATTTTCTGATCTTTTTTGTCCTTTTATAGACAGTTTATTGAAAAAGCAGCACATATACTGCATGTCTAAGTATACAGTTAGCATCATTTTCCCAAGGAACTTTTTTTTGTTTAAGAGTAAGTATAGGTCAGTTGTCATCCAAACAAAAAGGTAAACTAGTAGAAACTAGTTTTGACCTATTTTACGCTTTTTTGTTCACTGTTCAGTTTTACATCTTTTACCCTATTTTTAACATGTTACTTTCATTTGCATGACATTCTGAGAATGACCAATTTATAATGGAGTGAATCAGATAAGCTATAGGTAGATGAATATGCATAAGTTTGAGATTGATTTTTATTTGTATTCTGAATTTGGTTTAAAGAAGATATTTCCCAGACTTTTGGGTGTTCTTTTTTGTTATTTTGGTTTTTTGTTGTTGTTTTAACACATAACAAATTGTGTTAGCTCCTGTATGATGATGACCTAATCTGTGGTGATAGGTTATGAACTGTCATAAAAAGAAGTCCTTTTGTATATAGTAAGGGGTTTTTAACCCATTTTCATTAGGACACATTAAAATATTTCACTAATTATATAGGATATTGCCTTGAACAGTATTTCTTCAGTCATTTTGGAAATGTGATCTTTTCATTTCTTTATATTCTGTATTACAATGGAAGCTTGATAGAAGTAATAATTCTAGTTTATAACACATTTATAGAGCTAACTTGATAATGGCAATATTTAGAGAATGCTTTACTGAAAAATATGTCAGATTATGTTTAATTTCCTAAATAATTTACGCTGTGAAGGGATGGAAGTTTATAGTTTGAAAAACACAACTACTACTCTTGTTCGTGCTTCACAAAAGAAGGGCAAAAGTACTGAGTGGCTGTCACAGTTCAGAAGTGCAGCACTAGAGCTAGGGGCAGTGATTTTGGGGAGTCTGGATCAGCAAGTTGTTCTCGCTGCCAGATAAGGCGTTTCTAATGTCAGTTTAAAGAGATGAGGAAAAAACTACCCAATTGTTTAAAAGGGAAAAGTAATTATTGGAAAGAGAACACTTTCCGTTAATATTCAAAATTTATTTGGGCATACATGTGCATGTATTTGCATACCTTTTACAGTTAAGGCATCAGCATGTTTTTTGTCACCTTACTTTGCTAAAATTCAGCAGTTGAAAACAATTGGTCTGACAATATAAAGCTACTTTTGAAGCTAATCTACCTTTATTTCACAAAAACTACAATGCTTTTTTTTTGCAGTTTTCAGCATAAGAATTACCAATATTATGCCAGTATTTCATATTTTGTATATCATGTTGATTTATCTAGTGGATTTTTACTTCACAGCATACATATCTAATTCTAAGTGTGAATTAGACAAAGATCAGAGAGATTAATTTTGCCTCTGTGTGGCTGAGAAGAACTTCAGCTTTGTGTAAGTGTTAGAGGTAACACACAGTAAATGTTAAGTGCTAACTTGTCTAAGTGTATCAGCTGTAAAACATTCTCACTATGGAGGTTTATCTACCTTGGATGAGACAGCAAAAATGTCCATAATTCTAAAGACTGTTTGGTCCTCAAAGGCAATGGGAGCAGGTACGAACTGTGAGTATTTCCTTGATGTTTACTACATTTGAGCTTCAAGTTCAGCATTCAAATTTATCTAATATATTCTTGACTGTATCAAAAAAATATTCAGCCCATATTGGGCTGAATGCCTTTGGAGAATATCCTTTTGAGAAGGGGCTGAGGGATGTTTACAAGCAACTTGAAGGCATTTGTGGTTTTTTTTAATCTCTCATAGTTCATCCTAATAGAGAAGTTCCTTCTCTGACATTGTTGATTACATAGGAAACCTATTTAATTTTAAATATCTCTTGATATAGACAAGTTGTTGAAATCTGTGTAATTTTTTTTTATAAGTCTTACATGCTGCTACTTTAATAATTTTTTGGTAAACCCATGTGGTAATGAGATATGAGATGCAGCAAACTTCTTGTTTTCTGTGGCGTTATTTTCAAGACATCCCTTGGAAATTTGCCCTTTCCAGGATTAAGAATCTTTGCACATAGTATTATTAAAGATAATAAATAGACTTTGTAAGTCAGCTAATTGAAAGGTATTGTATTGCAAGATTTTCTTCCATCTCCCCAAGCCTAAAACATTTTCAATACTAGTATGTCTTCAGTTTTTCATCTTTGTTTGAGGTATCAGTACTTCAGCTGTATGTTGGAGTGAGGAAACTTCCTCTTCTGATACACTGGGAACTGCTTGTAAGTGACCAGCAGTAGGGAATAGAGATCACAACTACCTGCTGCCATTGCCGTTAAGGATCCTAAAAATAGTAAGAAGCTAGGGGAAAGTTCCACTAGTCTCGTGCCTTGAGGCTAAGACCAAGTTACGAGAGTCTGAAAAGACTCAAAATACAAGGTAAGTAACATTCTCTTTTTAACGATAAACAGAAAAATTGACTTCACAGGTCAGATATCAGGATATACACACTTTTTTCTTTGAAAGACATCTTGATTAATCAGGATTCTGCTCTCCTCAGACAAACCTTCAGATAGATTTAGCTAACGGGAAATACTTTCAACTTGATGCATTTATATAATTTAAATTGCACACTAAAACACAACAAGTATGTGTCTTATGTGACACTGAATCAATTTCTACAGACAAATTCACTTGCTGCATATATATCAGCCAGCAGTCAAATTGTCCTTTTTGATAAATATCTCATGGTTGTGGAACTGAACTCTCCATCTCCAGATCATTGGAGCATGCTGTTCTGGAGCTCTTTTCAGCTAATAGATATCTTTTATTTTCCAGAGGCAATTAGCACCTACTAAAAGGGGGGGGGGGGGGGGGGGGGGGGGGATAAAAGAAATGTCTACACAGGTGCAGTAGGAGCAGAATTATAGTCTAGAGAACTTTGTCTGTTTCCAGAATAAAGGAGGGAAAGCTGAGAATCTGGGTTTTTGGTGTAAATTTTCCAAGTCAAGAGGCTGCTCTTGAAAACTGGTATTCCAAAATTAAAGAATTAGCTTACAATTTTTTGTTTCGATATTAGATCTGAAAATAACAGGGATAATCAGAAATCTTATTCAAAGGAAAGTATGCATGCATCAATTTGGTATTACTGAGAAAATATTCTGCAGATGTTAGACCTGATAACATACACAAGTTTTTTTTCTGATTTGTTGCTGCTGAATAACATAATCTCGGATTCACTTTAGTAAACCCTAAACTATGATTATTCAGTTATTCTTCAAATGCTGTGTATGCACTATGGTGAAAACAGCCTGTAGTCCAATTTCTTACTGAGTCGGTAATCTGGGTTCTGTTCCTACAGGTTCTCAACAAACAGGGTTCCTCAATGCCCTCAAGGACAGTCCTGCAAGATATCCTTTCATTGAAACAGGTTTTAGATCTTATTGTAAAGTAACATCTGAGATGTGTTTTTGTTTTGTTGCTTTTGTTGGATATGTACATTTGGGATTTTATCAATTAATGATTTCATCACTACTTGCACAACAGGATTTCTCACCACATGTTAGAGGTAGGAAAGGGACTAGTCTGGGTTTTTCTTACTCATCATCTTTTGCAAGCAGTACCCTTAACAAAGGTCTGTAGTTTTCATGTGTGAGGGAAATATGTTCCATGTATTTGTGATGGAATTCATGAATATATTTCACGTTATGCCCATGCTGTGGTTTCATTTGAAATATCAAAAGATTCTTCTGCTCTTACAGTAAAAAAATATCTGAAATGGCTGATTCTTGTCAGAATAGAAAAAATAGATTGTGAAACAACTGTCTCTGAAGAGTTCAATTCCTAGAAGTATCTTTACATTGACTTACTGTTTTTAGGGAAGTCCCTTTCAAGTGTCAACTTCTGTTAAGTTACATAGAAGTAAGCACATGCATACTGGGGGACTACTATTCTCTAAATGCCCGGTGTTCTATTTATCATTTCATGGGAGCTTTTTGTATATTTTCCACTAAGTGAGAATGGAAAAGGATCTTCCTGATCCTACCTGAAAGCAGCTAACATAACAGAAAAATGGGAAGCTGACAGAAATTCTCTTTAATTTCTTCCTTACATTTCTCTACAGACTGTAACCTTTGCACCTCTTATGGATGTGTTTTGAATGGTTTATGTCAGAATAAGCAGTTTGCACCTCTCATAAAGCTATTATAAAAATAATTCTTTTCCATACTCCTGCCAAGAAAACTTCTTCTGGACACTGTACATCATAAAGTTTTCTCTTTTTGACAGTAGATGAAAAGAAACTCCCATCCTGTTTGCTCAGTCATTTGTAGCTGGTTATAAAGGCAAACCACTCTTTCCAGGTAGATTTTCCAAGTGTCAAATTCTACAAATTCTGTACATACGATTTTCTTTAATGTGTGTTTGTTAGGTAGAGCCCACGAGCTGCAAACTCCCTTTTAAGCAAAACCAGTGTTTAAATTTTCTTAGTGTGCAAATAATTTTACAAACCACAAACAAACTATTCTAAGTAGCACAACAGTAGCTTCCAAATGAAACTATTACAATTACTTCTTACAAAAGATTATTCTTTCATACGTTGTTCAAACAAGAATAGCTTTCAATTGTCCTTAAATCAAAAGGTAATTGACTACGCATTTGAGGACCCTTGTACAGGAACAATAGGCTGCTTGTTCATAGTTTGCATTCAGGGATGTGCCAATTTGACAGGCTCTGTAGTCAATCTTGTTGAAATGGCCTGGTTTGATAGTGACACATTGGACAATTTAATAGCTTGGTTACAATTCAGAACAGTAAAAAATTAAATTGTCTGAATGGTATTGGGAATGTTGCATCAGTTCATTCAGATACGGAGAACATTGCATGTCTGTATTGCTAAAAAGCCTGTGCAAGATACCATGTTATGCTAAAAAGCTATGCTTTATATTGAGAATATTGCTTTTTTTTGTATTGGATTTTTATTTAACAGACTCAGTCATGCTAAGCTATCATAAAACCACCTGCTCTAGAGATCTTCCAGTTCCTCAAACCAAGATCCAAAAAGAAGTCTGAGGAATTCCCTTTTCTGTCAGTAGGAAACTAACTTTTGTATTTTGACCCTCTGGAGTGTAATCATGGCAAGAAACAGCTTGTTACTGGTGTGCTCATTCTGCTGATGAGGTTGCAGAGAGCATCCCTCCCTCTCAGGTTCCTCTTCTGACCAAGTGATTCATCCTCTTGGTCTTGGTGTGTAGATTCTACTGAGCAGTGCTCATCTACAGTCCTTCTTACGATTTCTACCCTCTCAAAGCCCAATTAGGTGGACTTGTACTGTGTCCAATTTTGGGGGGCTGTTTTACACCTTCTGAACTGCCTGCTAACAACAATCTGCTTCCTTAGCCATTATCAGTTTATTCTCCTTGCTTTAAGCTATGGCTGTTGCACAGTCAACTGAGAGTAATTTCCTAGCTTGCGTTGGTTTGGTTCTCCACATGGTTTGAAGAGGAGATGACAGAGTAGTCAGAACATGCTGCTCAGCAGTGCACTTCGGTCATTTGGCTGCTGTTGAAACAGATTGGGTCATAAAGCAAACAGCTCTTTTCTGTTTTTTAAACCACTTTAAAATTATACAGACAGTTCATGTATTTCCCAATTCATTAGGTCAGAGCAGACATGCAGTACAAGACTCTTCACTGTTAACTAATATTAGGATATTTTATTGCAATTAATTATGTCCATCCATGTATTTTCCAGCCTGTGTCTCTGTATAATGGTGAGGAGCTGTCATATTTCTTTTCTGTTGATAGCTTCAGTGGTAAGAATGTTATTTGTATCTTTTAAGGCTGTGTCCTTGTTCTGGAATATTTTGAATTACTGTTGTCTTGGAAACTGACTTCTTTAAAGGTTAGCATACAGTTAGCATACAGATTATTTTTATCTTATTCTTTTCGCATTGTCTTGTTCTAACTGATTTATTCTATCAATTTTTCTAGCAACCAAAATCTTTTCTGCTTTTGATTCATGCTCCTTAAAAAAAATCACTATTTAAGGGTTGCAGAAAATAGCATAGTAGAAGCAAATGTATTCTGCATTCATGGCTGTTGTAGGTAAATGAAACTAAATAAAAATAAAAAATAATAATGATTAAAAAAAAAAGCAAGAAGGAAACCTTCCATAAAATCTTCCATAGAAACTTGCTCTTTTTGCCTGAGTATATGAAGTTTAGAAGCTACTTTGTTGTCTTGCCGTTGAGATGATGACTCCTTTAGAGTTAAAGGAATTATATAAACTGTAGTAAGTATGCAACACTGGGTGCTGACTGACTTTCTTAGTATAACAATCTATTAAAATGTAGTTACTTCTTTGTGGCTTTCAGGTTATGCAGTTTGTAAGGAGTGAAAACAGAAGCAGTTCGAAAGCAAATGAAAGGAGTAACAGATGCAAGATGAAAAACAGACGATCTAATAGCATAGCCTGTTTTTTTTGTTTGTTTGTTTGTTTTTAACTTTTATGCTAAATTTAGGAAGGTAATTCTGTGCTTTTCATTTGCATTGTTCCCATTGGGAGAAGTTAGAAGAGGTGAAGGTTACTCTTGCATTGAAAAACCATTCAGTTCATGGAGTTTAAACCAAACCAGGGTTGAAGCAGCTTATTGATTCACTGATGACATATAATTAGCTAGCAATCAATTGGGGGTTCCCAGTCTTCCTATCAGTTTTGGACAAATACTGTACAGTTCTGAGTATTCAAGCCTAACCTAACTAAGGCTGAGAGAGTTGGAGTCATTCATCCTGAAGAAGGGAGGGCTCTGGGAGACTTTATTCCAGCCTTTCAAAAGTTAAATGGGGGCCTACAAGAATGACAGACTTTTTACTAGAGCCTGTAGTAACAGGATAGGGGGTAGATATTTTAGACTGAAGGAGGGTAGGTTGAGATTAGATACAAGGAAGAAATTCTTCACTCAGAGGGTGGTGAGGCCTTGGCACAGGCTGCCCAGAGAAGCTGTGGATGCCCCATCCCTGGAGGTGTTCAAGGCCAGGCTGGATGGGGCTTTGGGCAACCTGGTGTGGTGGGAGGTGTCCCTGCCCATGGCAGGGGGTTGGGACTGGGTGGGCTTTAAGGTCCCTTCCAACCCAAACCAGTCTGTGATTTTGTTTACGCTCACAAGCTTAACAGTTATTGTCCTGGCTATTTGCCAAGGCTGGGCCATTTGGACACCCCCACAGTTATAGAGTAGAATGTATTCAGTTATTATATGTCCGGGGGGGGTTGAGAGAGCAAGTGAATTTTGTATTTTAGTTGGACTAACGCACTTTGATGCTAGTGTTAGCATCATGTTCTGCATCTTAACCACAGTAACAGAAGAAAGACAGGACAGTTAGTTAAATATAACTGGGATGCAGCTTTCTGACTTCGTATTTTATGAGAACAGATCTAGAGCCCATAGTCCTTGCTCAAGATCCCCGTTGTACACTAAATATTTTTACAAACATATCTGCTCAGTCTTTGCTACTTAGTTAGACTTTGAACACCTATATTGTATTTGATGTTCCCCTCAGCCCATCAGAAGTATTATTTACTGTTATTTCTCAATGTACCTATCTTAAAAGAAGTGTGATAACATTACAGAACGAACGTTTAAGTTTGAATTTCAGCAGTTGAGATCAGAACCACTCAGTAGTTTGTCCTTTTTCAGTGTGCAGACCCTTAAACGTTTGCTGGTCTCAGTGGTGTTCAGTGGTCTGTGTACCAAAGCATAATGACAATAGGTTTGCTTTTCTGAGTTTGGCTTTTGCTGACCCCTTTGAAGTGCCCTAAAGATCTCAAGACAGCTGGGGACTAGAAGTTGCCTACACTGAACTTTGTGATTGTAACTGCTTGTTATTGGATATAATATATTTTTTTTTCATTTGCATATATTTCCTTGACTTTCAATTACTGTGTTGGAAGCTGTGGTGTGTTTTTTCTCTGTATGGTCCATTGTAGGCCTCTCAGGTTTTCACACGTATTTGATCAGCTCCAATCAAACAACAAATGAAGATGTAAGTTCATAGTATATTTCTACATACGTGTTTCTATATTGTAGTGATGAGGAGATCTCTAATTTTAATCATATGCAGTTTTTCTCTGTAATTCTCAGAGCACTCCACTCATAGATGCATAGTTTTGTGAATGCCTGACTAGTGAAGAAGGAAGTAACCTGGTCATGCTTGATTCGAAATACGAGAAGAGCTCCTATGGACTGTAGTTGTGGCTTGAAGATGTAGTGGTTACACAGTGCATCCATTATGATTTACACCCCCAGGACCTGTATCTTGAAATAGGAAATGTAGTACAGAAGAGAGAAGACAAATTAGTATATTTCATATGCTTCAATTCAGTAGAAAATTACTAAATTTTCAGTATTTTTCTTTACCTGGAGTCCTAAATACCATTTGACTCAAAAATCACTTACTTTAGAAAACGTTGAATTCTCAAAATTAAAATTTCATCTTTTATCATATTTTTCCTTTGAAATATCTTTGTCTCTCTAAGATCTAAAACCTCTAGTGAGGAGTATGTAATTAATTCAAAGGTCAACTTTCTCATTTCTACAGTTGTCTTATTTTGCACATAGGTTTCTGTTGTTTCAGTGTGAAATTATATTTAACTATGTGTGGAGGCTTGGTGTGTCTTTCCCTCACTAACAGGTGAAATAGCAAATGAATGAAAGAAGGAAATAAAGCTAGTTAGCTAATGTTAGAAAGCATGTTGGAACTGAGCAAATAATCTAACAAATTACTGCAAATTTAAAATTACTGTAATTTTCTGTTGTACTTTTCTCATAGGTATTTTTTGAATGTAGAAGTAGCATCTTTGAGACTGTCAAATCTGTGTTTTGTTATTATTTTAAGGTCACAGTTAGAGTTGTAAACTTGAAAAAAATACCAATCAACCAGGAAAAACTTACCAAGCAGGCATGGAATTAATTGTACCTCTGTATCAGGTATCCAACCAAGGAGCTCTCAAATCTCTTTTGAACTGTTGAAAGTCAGAGAGCAGGGAACTGTAGGAGTGTAACATGTCTGAATTTCAAGTAAACTCTTCTGTAATTTCATTTAAGGCACACATTTCCAGCTGAATACAGTAAGGTATATTATCCAGGCTCTCAAGCACCTCACAAACAGAAAAGTAAGATTGTCTAAAAGAAAGCATAGTATGGACTAAAAGGCAGTAATGACTGCAATTACTTCATAATATTTTAGAGCCATTTGTGGGCTGTAGAAGCAAATGATGTTGTGTGGTATTGGACAGCTTGAGAAGTAACCCAAGGGTATGGGAAACAAGTGCTCTATTGCTGGCTATAATGGTATGTTGCAGTCAAACCTCTTCTGTAGAACAGTCTGTAATATTTGTAAAATTAAACTTAGACCATTATGCAAAACATGTTTAGATGCTGAAATTCCTGCTGTGAGTATATTTGTCCTTTGAGATTTGGGGCTGTCTCAATCTATTGAGGTAAAGCCTGTGCTTGCTTGTAAGATTTTAGGTTCCAGCTTTCATAACAGTCCAAAGCTGTTAGGAAAGTGTAATCATGGGTTTTCTCTGGTCTGCCTCTGATGTCAGCACCATGCTTCTGCTTTGGTAACCCTTAAATTGCCTCTGTCATTTTCCATATTGTATTACATGTGATGCATCTTGTTCATATCTCTTCAGATTAAAGGATCATGGTCAAATAAAAGAGGTAAAGAAAACTATAATCCATACAGTTATGGCAACATCTTTACTAATTGCTGTGCTGCACTCTGTGGGCCCCTCTCTCCAAGGTAAGAATATCAAAAATACTGTTAGTGTAAATGAAGACAGGTGATGATCGATAGAAAAATATTCTTTCAGACTTCTTTAGTTTACTCAACTAAAATAATGTTTTGTTTTACTGTCTGTTAGAAGTGTTAACTAAAACTTTTCTTCAGTATTAAAGAGACACAGCAAATTGTGGTTAGACTAAGTTAGTGATCAGATCCTGTAAAATATGTGGATTTAAGGTTGATGTCTGAAATTAAAATAAACTTACTTCTTCTTTGAACCTTTGCCACTGCAGTTAATAACTGCTGGCAAAAAAAAAAATAGTAATTAGATGTTACATGATGGGCTATTGAAAGTTAATTAGACTCATATATCTAACAGATGTGACATGAGTCTAGAAGAGCAATACACTTGGAACCTTGATTCTACAACTAGTTTGATAATTGTTCATATTGCCTTTTCACTCAGAAATCTGTTATTTAAATTGACAATATTTTTTATTTGTGCTACTCTTAACATATACACACCAAGTTGATTTTGGTTCTCTTAAACCAAAGTAATTCCAGAGAAAGCTTACTGGATTAATTTCTGCTGCATAACGTTTTTCACATTACAGATCCAAAACATTTGTATAGTCAAGGTTGTTTATGTTTTTGTTTTTTCATCTTGAATTAAATATAAGACAAAGTAAACACTAGAGGAAAAAAACACTGGCATCAGGAAAGGCACAACTTTCTTCTTACCTCAGTGCCCAGTGGTTAGATAGCTCATCTAATAAGTGTACAGTAGAGGCCTAGTTCCTCTGTAGATGGATTTCTACATGTAGATGTAGAAATGATTTCATCCTGTAGATTATTTTTGTGACAATACTCATCTGTTGAAGCTCGTTTGCTTTGTCTGGAATAATGTAGGTATGAATCTGTACTATTGAGAAAGAAAGAGGAATTGACTTTATAGTCCAGTGGCCAAGGTTTTTCACGGCAAGTGGGATTTCTCTCTTTGCTCTTGTGAATACCAGAGATTCTTCCACAGAGCAGCAGGAGGTCAGCAGGAGAGGCTGGCATCTTTTCCTAAGGAGACAGATACCTGAGATATTATTTCCTCGTACTGGGTTAATGCTGTAATCCCTGTAAAGAGTAACCCTGCCTCTGCTTCCTGCCTCTGGGAATGGGGTCAGAAGCCAACCCTTTAATCCTGCTCTTTTGCTTTTCATAGAAGTATGTGACATAAAAACTCAATGCCTTGCTTCAAATTCTTTTGACTCCACATGGAAATAGTTATTAAAAGTGTATAATGTTTCTCAGTATTTGAAATAACTGCTTTGACTGATACAATTAGCCACACACAATAAACCAGAGTGGCACTGGCTACTGTGTTTTCACAGAGGTTGCACATTTTTTTCCTTAATTTCATATACTAATATAATTTCTTTTAGATGATAAAGTAAACGTAGAGTTTCTGCAGGGAGATATTTTGTGACTGTAAGAATTTTCTGACTTCAAAACAAAAGTTATAGCCTTACTTTTTTTTGGTTCTTGCTCCTTCCTGATTTGAAATCTAACAAAGAATTTAATCTTCCACTTGTGAACGAGATCACTCTGAAATATTTAATCTCAGGTGCATGCCAAATCACTAGATATTCAAGTTTGGTTTTTTCCTTAAATAACCGTAAAATAGCTTACTAGTGATCGCAGCTTAAAATGCAAAAGGTTCAAGTGCCTTTGAAAATGGATTGCAAATTGAGATAATAACTTAAAGTCTCCTCACTTCCTTTAAATATCGTGTTTCTCATTTGAAACCCGTGCTAGCAAATTCAGAGTGCATTTTACAAGTCCTCAACAGTAACTTTCAAATCTTAATTTGATTCATAGCTGTCAACATAGGTCTAACTAGTGATCTGATATAATAACACACTTTCTTCAAGCATCTGATTTTGGAAGGAGTGCTTTCCACAAGACAGATTTTAATTTCAGATGGATTTTTAAGTGGCGTACATTAAAAACCTGTTCTGCAAAGCTTCTTGACAAGAGCTTAAATTGTTTTTTGAGTGGTGGATACATCATTGGCTTTGGAGAGGGGAAACGCCTTAGATTTTTCTGTACATCCTGTTCTTATCTTTTAAAATTGAGGTTGTCTTGACCTAGAGGGGATTTAGAGGTTCCATAAATCAGCAAATAAAACCAATTCTATGCTGACTTTAGCTCTTATGACAGGAATGCCTTAAAACACCTTAGGTTTTAGTAACAGGAAGGATAAAACCTCCAGTTAAAATTTGTTATCCTGGGTTAGAAGGGAGGTATTCCTTTTATCTTTTTCTTAGTGTGTGTGTGTGTTAAAATTTTACAGCGTTCTTGATTTCTCAAGCTTGCAGTTTTCCAGATGGGAAGCAACACTGTTCATGTCACAGGAAAATAACATTATCATTTATGAATTAAAAATGTATGGAACTATAATTGAAACTATATTTAATTAAAACATCTTTGAATTGAAGCATAAACAAAAAAAGTTTTGAGAAGTTTTTGTTTTGAGTAGAAGTGATATGAGCTAATCCACATGTAGAATACAGTACTGGTGTCTGTACATTCAGCTTTTTATATAATTATTAAATGGCAAAACCATAGTAACTCAGGTAGTTTTCAAACTGAGGGTAAAATTGTATGTGGAATTTTAGCAAAATCTTTAGCTACATCAGGTGATTCCATTCTTTTTTTTATATAATCTTACATAGATTCTTACTTCTTTCTATCAATTTATCCATAAACCCTTTTATTTTTCTTCGATTTTCTTATGAGTACATCACTTTGATAAGAATAGTGGAGAACTATGAGCAGTGTTAGATAGCTGTCATGAAGCACCTGGCAAGTAAGTTGTCTGAACAAAAGTTCCTCTTTCTTTCTTTCTAAATGTTGTGATTAATTAGCTGTTAAGAAATCAGTATTTTTGGACTTGAGCTTTAATTTTGAGGTTTAGGAACAGAATAATAATTTAAAAAAACTTTAAAATAGATTCTGATTCAAAACGTACTAATGAGATTTGTAATTTGTTTTCACACCTGTGGTTTAAAATGCATGTTTTCATGGTATCTGCTGGTCAGCTTCTAAATTTTTTGTCCCTGATAAACCTCCAGAGAAGTAGCAGCACATTATAACTATATGGAGAGTAATATTACAAGGAAGGACTTACCTTGATGATGAGTAGAAATGAAGTCTTGCACTTCTTCAGTTGATTGAAAGGGACATTTGAAGTTATTGGTAGTGCATTAAGGTTTGTTGTATGCTATAATTTTTTTCTTTCCTTTAATTGAGGAGAGTTATTGATCTGAAAAATTTCTAACTCTTTTTTTCTTTATTTTGATTATTCCATAGTTTAATTGACAGAAGAGGATTTATACAACCAGATACACCCCAGTTAGCAGGACCATCAAATGGCATCACTATGTATGGGGCCACACAATCTCAGAGCAACATGGTAGGAATCATCCCATAGTGTTCGTCAAGATCCCTGTGAATGTTTTCCTTCTCCACTTTCATGTGAACTAATCAAGTAATAACTAACTGGATACAGCTGACACTGGGTAGAATGACTTGTTTATTAACAGTAAAGAAAGAAAAACAAGGCTTTTTTTAATGTGTTTCACAAAGTGTAATAGCTAATGCTCATGGATTCTTAAAAAAAGTTTTTCTACACTGTTGGTTTATTGAATATACCGACATTTTGACTTGTACTGTTGACACATGCTATGTTTTGAACTGGAATATTCAAGTATTATGGATTTGCTCTGGTTCATCAGTTTCCAACTGATTGTTATTTGATGTAGCACTTTTCTCGTACTATCTTTCCTCCTTTGTTTGTATACTGCAGTTTTGCATAGACTAATGTGCTTTAAAAAGCAAAGATGAACAAAGAGGGAGAAGCGTATTGAATAAAGAGCAGGAGGACACTGAACTTCCAATGAACAAAACATGGCAACTGGGTTGTAACAACAAAACTTTTAAACGTTTTTGAAACAGTGCCAATAGTTTTTACTGGTGGTTTTTGGTTTTGTTTTGCTGGTAGCAATGGCTGTTATAATGGACGCTAGGATTTCCAGTGCCAAGGAGAATAACTGAAAGAGATCTTTTTCCAGAGGCAAGAATCTTACATATGTGCCTACTTCTGAATTGTTTTCCACCTATCTTTACGTTATCATGGGTTCTAAGATTTTGTCCAAGAAGCCATGAGTTATGTACCCCCTTCCTCTGCCACAAGGAGGAGGCCACAAAGCCTTCTAACATCTTCCCAGACAGATAGTTTCAGTGTTGCTGATAAACTGGTATAAAAATTTTACTCTAGTTACTAACCTGTTTTTGCTTATTATTTTGAGAATTAAATGGAAGCTTAGTTAGTCTCCTTAATGAGAAAATGTATTAGGGACACATTAAGTCTGAATCTTCTGTGAGATGCATTTGTGCAGAACAAGGTAATGCTCTGTGCAAATTTTTCTCAAAAAATTAACCCTGAAAAGAGAAGGGGAAGTTAAAGGAAGGAAAAGAAAGCAAAACTTAAAAATAGCCTGAGGTCTTTCAGGGTTTACCTGAACTTCCTGACTTTGTCAAGACTAATTATTTATGATCATCAGCCCTCAGTAAGTTCTTAGCATTAAATTATCTTAACATTATAGCAATTAAACTCACATTGTAAGAAGATACTATCATTATGAGATGTTAATGAGCAAACCTTTTTTCAGTTAAATAGAAGATTGTCTAAATTTATCTCTGGAAATGGAGAAATCTTTTATGGTATTACTTTGTCAAACAGGCAGCTGTTATGATTTTAGAGTGTAGTACCTGTAAATACGCAAATGCATTTCTTCAAGGGTTTGAACTTCTTATATCCTTATATCATGGTACTTAAGGCAAGAAAGGTTTAGGTTCTTTAACAGTTATTAGAGATGCTTTGAAATGTGCAGCTTTCATTCCTGAAAATGATCTCACAAAACAAGTTTTTAAAATGTAACAGGCCATGTCTTGTATGGAGGAACTCTTTGAGACAGTGATACCATTACATCTCAGGGTGTTATTCCTGGTCTCTATGGAAGACCAGTTGGATTCTAGTGGCAGCTGCATATTAGCGTTAAAATTTCTCCATTGTTGTGTTGCAAACTGTTAAAGACCTGCTTAATCTCTCTAGCACTGTTTTCTCTTCCCTATTTAAAATCTTACATTCTTTCCTGAATTGTTTGAAGCATAAGAAATTATAAATGCGTTTCCTGCTGGCAACAGTGCAGTGGAACATAACTTTGCCTTTTATTTGTTCTTGTTTCACATTTCCCTTTTTCTTTTTTCTAAGGTGGATGTTTTTGCTCTTCTCAGTGGACCTTGTACCTATCTTTGTTCTTCTCTTTCCTGTCTCATAAAGCAGCAAACAACAAAACTGATTTCCCTAATCCACAGTTAAGATCTCGATCTCATCCACATAATGGGACTTTTTTGTGTGTGTAAACAAAATTAATTCACCTTACTGCTAGCTTAGCTTTCATCCATTCTGCTTGGTTACCAGATTTCCTGTTCCAATTTAAATTTAGACAGAATTAATCAAGTAAAACTTGATCATTCTGTTTAAAACTTTTTCCCACAAAGTGACCTCTATTGCTTTTCCAAGCTTTACGTTACCAGTCTCTCTCATCTATCTTCCCAGTACACAATCTTAGATTCTTCTTCAGTACTTTGGGAGCAGCAGTGCTAGGAACACCAGCCATTCACTTGCTCTCCTCTGAAAAGAGACTGCTGGAGTTTCTCAAATGAAAGGCAGTGGAGTATGCTTCATGGCAGAGGGGGAAAAAAAAAAGGCACACAACATCCCATTTATTTTAGAGAAGGAATCTCTGCAAGATTCTGTAGAATTCCTTTTGCTGGGAGTTCAGAAGCGAACATCAAAATTTCCTTTGGTGATTGAAAGTTTAAAGCATTGACTGGCTCAAGCCCAAGACTGTAGTGGATGGAGAATGGTAGAGGCAAAGTCTTTGTGGAAGAAGAGGTTTCCTTTTTGCCAGCTGTCCTCGCTGACAAAGGTTATGCTATACACGGAATAAGATTCAATCTTCCCCTCTGGAAGGTTGCATACCTCTTGGAAATAAAGACAGAGGCCTAAACTGAAAAATGCATTCTTGGAGCTGAGACAGGTAAGCCCCAAAGAACTGTCTGGTTGAAGGAGCTGAGTCTGAAACTGCAGCTCGTATTAGTGTGGGTTCAGAAAAGGACAAAGAAAGTTAAATTTCTTAAATTAAGATCATATGTGGGTCAGAGTCTTAGTCCATAAATACTGTTTAAATGGGCAGAGGTTTAGCCATTTATACATCACCAGAGATGATAATGTTATTTTAGCAATTTACCTCTGAGTCCAGGAAGTCATTTATCAGAGATCTGGAGTGTGTTCCAGTACACCTTTATGGCATGTCTCCTAGGATTTTATTGCAGAATGCATTACATCTTATGTCTATATTGACTCTTAATTTCTAACCATTATACTAAATCCAAATAGTGTGCTAAAATGTCTCTTGCACTTTGATATTAAAGATTTTAATGAGCATTTGCTCTCTCACTGTGTTTTCTTGTTCCATTCCTTCCCTCTTTCCATCCCTTCCCTCAAATCTTTTACCCACTGAATGGTATCTTTCTAAATAGAATTCTTGTGCCTCATCCAACCAGCCCCTGGTCATTTCTTAAGTCTCTGGAGGTTACTTAGTATTATATTCTGTTCTCATTTATTTTAATATATCTAGCAGATCATCATTTTTGCATTTAAGTTCAAAACAAGTATCATTCTACGTTTAAAGTTGCCAGACACTTGTTTTCAGTGCAATAAATTCTCTTATTCAGCATACCATCTGTGAGGCATTATTATTATATTTAAAAGCTTTAATGATAATTTTGCCTTTAAAACTTCGAATATTTCATATAGGCTCTATTCTTGCTATTGACTCTGTCTACCACAGTCTCAAAAGTCAGGGCTTTTCTTATCATCAGGGCTTCACAGACCCATACTATTTCGTAATTTTTTTAGATCTCATTTAAAAAAAAAAAAGAGCTTTTTCTCCTGGTCTCTTCTTAGTATCTACCTTATTCTACTAAGGGATGAAGCTATATTTACCTTTTTGAAGGCTGGTACCACATCATTTTTTTTCTTGGTATATTCCCAGTGTTTTTGATCTTTTTCCCAACATAATTTTAAATTAATCCAGCAAATTAATTAGCCAGCTTCTTAATATCCAAGTGACAAGCATGGTCTCTTAGAGCTAATAACCTGTAGATCTGATGTTTCCAAAGTATTTCCCTATAGCATTTTATTGCAAGCTCTTCATTAGTTTAATTGCCTGAGCATCTCTCCTCTTGTTCTAAAAAGTTTGCTGTTTTGTTTTGTTTTGTTTTTCGCATGACAGGCAGTATCTCAACCATTATGAAATCATAATTTTCTAAGTATGTTCAATTCTTTCTTTCCTTTTTCATTTTAAGGTTTAATTTTCTTTGTATTATGGAAAGGTTCTTATTTCAGCATAAACCCGTCAGCTACTATTACCTGAATCTGACTTCTCTAGTACTTAGCTTTATCTTAAAAGCCTGAGTTGATTCTTGGGTTTTAATACACAGGGTCTTTTCTTTAGTAATGTTATGAAGAAACACAGAATCCATCTCACTCCGTGTACATTTTTTTAAAGAGGTATGGGTTTGGTTTATTTTTACTATGATGTCTCTAGGAGTCCTCTAACGCCTTAAGTGCTAGATTTTACTTCCATCTGCCTTTATATCAGGACAGGTTCATTTCTTTGTTTTAAAGAAATTTACTTGTACTCCTGTGTTCTAGGTATCTTCTTAATGCTTAGGTAGCGGCTTGTGTGCCAAATTACCTTATACCCAGTCCTCCCTTTCTCAGATGCAAGTTCTTTAGTTAGAGAGTTTGTTTTCTTTCTTACGCATACCACTGTGAATCATAGGAACCATTATAGTACATGTGCAGCTGTTTCTTACCAGTGAGACATGCAGCAAGTCCTCTCCCAAATGTTCATATCAGTATTTCTAGCAGAGATCTGCCAAAAAGAATCCAGCTGATGCAGGGAACATTAACTGACAATCCCAGTGTGCTACTATGATAGTACAAAAATCAGCAAGGTTTGGAGCCCCACTTTGCTGAGAGTTTTACAGGTGTTTCCCTCAATATTAACAGTTGTACTTGACAAATATGCTTTTTCATTGCCCCAGACAGAATTTAGGGATCTTACCAAGTCAGCATTACTATGGCCAAGGTTGATAGAAATTTTTCATTAAAGCATTTTACTTCATAGTTAAAACAGGTTAAGGGCACATGCAGTTAATTGTCTTTAGTATTTTGCTTTGAATTGCAAAGAAGCGATTCTTTTGATCGTGCATGTTTGCTGCATTTTTGTTCCCAACACAGAACAAGATCAGAGCACATGGACTAGGCTGCTTGCAGATGTGCTCCTGGAATGCCCCCAGTGTGTTCTAAACATTCATGGGCTCTCAGTCCATAAAAGCAAACTGTAGCTAGTCTGAAGTAAAATCCCTGAAAGAGGAGTGATTTCACCTTTGCATCAGAGCTGTTTCTCTTCATAGTTCCACTCTTATTGCACTGTACTTCTTGCTAGTGAAGCCACTGTCTTGCTGGGCTTGTGGCTTGGTTTTTGCACAGTACCTGATTCTGGGTGTGGAATCCTACAGCCCTTGTGAACAGTTATGCAGCTCCATTCCTCCACTCTTTACCCATCTGTCGTATCCATCTAGTATGGTATTTCAGCATCCTTTCTGTTACTGCTCAGCACTGTCAGTCAATGCTGTGAGATCTCTGATTTTTTTAGTGTTTGTACTTTATTCAGAGATGCTGAGATAATTCAACTTTTTTTTTTCCTCCATCTTTGAGAACTGTAAAAATTCTTCAATGTTACCAGTGTTAGAAAAAATTTTAAGAAAGTTAATTTTAAATTCAAAGTAAACAAACTCTGGTTTAGCATTAGAAATGTGAAAAAAAAAATAACATTGCCATGTTCAAGGGCTTTGTTAACGTAACGTGTATGTTTTTTGTAGCTTAGGAAAAAAGCTGACTTCAGAAAAACAAAATTGAAAGTATTGTTTCAGGCAGAGTTGTTTGTATTTATTTGTGAAATAAACTCAGAATTTTAGGCTTTGTCTAATTTGCTTCGGTTTGTGCCTTTTAATGCAAAATAGAGATGGCTGAAATTTTCTGTGCGTATATATATAATTGAATTTCTGTACTTGTAGAATTTATTAAACTTGTCTTACCTTTGGAATCTGCTGTTCCTCTGAAACAGTGAAAATTGCAAGTGGAAAATAAAATCAGTAGATCTGAAGTAAGAAGGTACTGCTGGAATAATTTATACAGTAGATTTTTAACTATTTAGATTTCAGAGCTTGGCTTCCTTTTATTTGTTAACAAGATTATCTTGTTGACAGATTTCTGCTCATAGATTTCATTTAGTTAAAAAACCAAATATGGAATCCAGGAAAAACCACCATGCCAGCCCTATAAACAAATCTGATTTCTTTCTTTAGTTTTGTGTTAGCTGTTTAGGCTGCAGAATAGTCTGCTTGTATAGTATGTGCTCTTTTTATCGTATGTTTTTGAGAGCTTCATTTAACACATCTACCTTTTCTAGTATAAGCCTCAACTCTAATCACTTTTGAAAGATGATTACAGCCTTTTCTGTTTACATAAGATATTTCATGATGATCATTGTTCATTAAATAAAAAATAGGTAAAAAAAAGAAAATTGAAATTGTGTATCTGAATAAGAGCAGAGGCTTTAGGGAAGTCACAGATCCGTGGAAAATGAAGAGAGATATAGTACCTGCAAAAGTTTTGTAACATTCTGTTTAGTGGAGCTTTATAAGGCTGCTTTATCTTTTCCATGTTGATTCAGTTGAAATGCAGTAGAGTACAGTAATAATAAAATTAATTCAGACTATACAAAGAATTCAAGTAAATTATCTCCAGCTATTTTAAAGCTGTGTATTTGTATTGTCTGAACACATGAAGTAATGATTTGCTTTTGAAGATCAGTGCTGAAGCTTCACTAAAGCCGACTAAGTCAGCTAAGATTGGTGTGGTTTTTTTCAATGTACCCCAGTGGTTATGGGCAGTCCTTTGTTATTTAACATGCACCTTAGCTATTGCTTTTCAGAGCAGATGGATTTTGTCTTTTTGAAGTTTGAAAAACCAGTTAACGGATTTTTAAGTCTGCATAGTAAGGTTAGTTCAAGGGGTATGGTTTAATTTAAATGAGCAGGGATGAATAACAGTATATTAATCAAGAGTGAGTTATTCACAGCGAATTACTAATTGAAAGCATGACTTTAAAGACTCCTGAACAATTTTCTCCTTAGTAAGGTGCTTATGCAGGGTTTTGGCTTCAAGCCTGTGATTAATCCCTCTGAAATTTACCCCATCCCTGGAAGCGTTCAAGGCCAGGTTCGATGGGGCGCTGCACAAGGTGATCTAGTGGGTGGCATCTTTGCCCGTGGCAGGGGGGTTGGATCTAGATGGTCTTTAAGGTCCCTTCTAACCCAAGCCATTCTATGATTCTGTGAAGTTATATGGAACTACTTAAATTGTTTGGCTGAGGCTGTTCATAATTTTGTGGGGCAAAAAATTGCCTGAAACTTGTATAAACTTAATATATGTAACAAAGTGAGTGCATTTGTCTTTCTGAAAGTGTAAGTGTTGGAAAATACGTAACTGAGTAAGGGTCAGACTTCTGCCTGTCAGAAAGTAGTTGGTGTCAGGGTCCTAAACCGCTCAGATGTGTTTAAAATACTACCTGTCTACTGTAACCAAGCAGTCAGCTTGCACTCTGTATGAATATAATGTGTGTGCATCCACCATTAACCTATGGAATTAACCTGTAGAATCAGAGGACCTGAAAATATCAGAGGAACCTTTCATAGTGATAGTTTTCATCATAGACGAGGGGAAGCAAAAGTTTTAATAAGAGTTTGCATAGTGTATATCACAGTGGCTTATTAAATAATGGGCACTATAGGGAATTGCTGCAATGTTGGTAGCAGTGGTTACTGATGATTGGCAATATCTCGAATACATGTTGGATTTGTAAAGTCTTTCAGGATTGAAGAAATCAGTTGTAGAGTATATTTAACGGAATCCTTGAAATAATAGTAAATAGGCATGTCCTACCTCAGGATATGTTTATTTTTACTGTTTGCTTCCAAATTTTCTTTGCTGCATTGGATTTATAGTTGTATTCGATCAGTGTAGCATTTCTCTTGCACAGCAGAACAGTAGTGTGGCAAATGAATCAAACGGGATTTTAAAAATCTGCAGATGTTAAACTGATCGGGCTGTGAATTAAATATATATTAAATATAAATATATTAAATATATTATATTAAATATGTATTGTCTGGAAGCTCTCAAAAATCATGCCAGTTAGAAAGAAGAACTTAAACTGAAATAGGCAATAGATTTACTAGCCACCTAGCCAGTTGAAACACCCGCCTGTCTTGTCATCTCAAGGAATGAATGACAACTTTGTGGAAACAGTGCTTAGGAATGATGCAGAGCCAAAAGCATTCCTGGTAGTACTCACTGAGCTTAATTGGATTTATATAATGCTGAATTTGGCCTGCTACTGTGAAAGTGCTTGCCAGAAAACTTTTGTTTAGTAGCTTGACTGTCTGTATTGTCAAGATTAAATTAATAAAGAAACAGCCTAAAAATCATGAAAGCTGTTTTTCTATCAAATTAATAAATATGCAGTACTGTCTTATTTCTACATGTCTTCTAGAATAAGAGTATAATGTATTAAATTGGAAAATAAAAATTGAGATCACAGAGGCTGTGTCGACACCTATATCTGTATAAAACCATCTGCATCAAAGGAATTCTTGTTCTGGAAAACGTCTGTAGCACCTTAACTCCTACATGTGAAAACCAGTAAAATAAGACACACGCCTTGTGTTTTTGACTCTGGAATGATGCTTGAATTCTGCCTTTGGGCCTCTCTGAACTGCCAGTTACTCAAGGATAAAAATGAGTAGAGCAGAAGTGATTCGCCTGCCTGCTTCCCTCACCTAGAGCCAGGGAGGTTTTGAGGTGCCCCATGCAGTGAGTTACACAAGGACTGTTAGCTAGGCTTCCCAGATTGCTTTGAACAAGACTAAGCAAAGTATCTGAATTACAGTACTTACAAAAGTAAGGATTTTGGAGGTAACCAAAATCTCTTATGTGAACACTGTAAACGTTTATTATAATTTACTTTGATAAAAATCCAAAGCACCAGCTTAGTTATGCATGGTTTTTTTTCCTGGGTAGCATGCAATGAGATTTTTGGGTGGCTAACCACGGAATGGTACTAATGGCTCTCTCTTTTTCTCTTCACATCCCATTCTTTTCCATGTCTTTTGTCCATTTTCCTCCTTTTTTTTTTTACCCTGTTTTCTTTGCCTTATAATTTTGACACCCTTCCATTCTACAGTGTGACCAAGACCAGTGCATTCAGAGCACTAAATTCGTTTTGCAGGCTGCTGCCACCCCTCTACTACAGAGTGAGCCCAGCATAACTAGTGAAGAGCTACCTTTACCTGGAAAGACTTCTCTCAGTGGGCCTTGTGCAACTCTAACTCTAGGGCAACCAACACCACCATCTTCCATGCCAAATCTCACATCAGACACAGGTTTGACAGACATGATACCTTTAAAAGAGGAACACGAAGGCCATCAGTTTCTTACTCCTGAAGAAGCTCCGTCACCCCCTGGGATGCTGCCAAGTGGAAGTCCTATTACACACAGCCATACAATGCACGTCCTGAGTCTAGCCAGCCAGGATTCATTGCATGAAGACTCAGTACGTGGTCTCGTGAAGCTTAGCTCGGTTTGAACAGCTTTTATGAACATCGCACCACTTCATGGTGTCTACACAAACCTTTAACAGGAATGACGCTGCAGTACCACTGTAAGACTTCATAACATGGCTATAGTGGAAACTTTGTTGCATAATGGAGTCTACTAAAAAGACAAGTTATTTTTTCCATTGGAGCTATGGCATTTTTTTGACCAGGTTGTTAATAGCTATGCTTTGGTGGTGACTGTATCTTATTTTTAAGCAAAACCAGAAATGGTCAATAAACTTGTTTCCTGCAGTTTGGGTACAGCAAGTTGGAATTCAGCCTGTAACAAAGACCATGTACAGTACAAAAGAGAGATTCTTGGATGTAAGTGTCATGCTCTGTGTTCTATGCTCTTGTAATACACACTTGTTAAGGCTTACCACACTTGTGGCCAGAATGATCTGCACTTACATGTTATGCTACTAATATTTGAGGTAGAAAATTACCATTCCATTTGTTAATATAAAATTAAAAAAAAAAAGACTGCAGATATGGATTTGCATGCCACGCTACAGTATGTGTTACGGTGGTGTTGGTATTAAGAGAAAGTGCTGCTTTTTTATTTGTGACTTTCAAAGTGCTGTTTCATTTAAAGACAGTGCAACAAACAAATTAATGGACTATATTATTTTTTCAATTTATTAAAGTTTATTTTAAATTTATCAGTGGTGCCTAGAAGATGGAAAGTTACTGATTTGATCATGTTGCATATCATTTAACCTTCTGTTTAAGTGTTTAGAGTGAGGTATTGTGTTGTGCCATACCATAAGATTCTTCCACTCCCTAATGTGATACAATTACCTGTGGACCTCCAATAAAATGACATCCTCTATTTCTTGGACACGTGTACAGTTATCCTTCCAGTTTTTCTGGGGAAAGAGGGGAAGATCGTGATTGTTGACATAGTTTGTAAAGGGTTTAACTGGGATATGTTTACTTAATGAAACCAAAGTTCGGAGGAAAAGTTGGTTACGATGAGTTTTGCTTCAGAATCTCTTACATCTTTGTTTGAGATGTGTATTTGTACCCATCACAAGTCTGTATTTGGAAACAGTAGAGTAAGAATTAAAGTCCAAGCAGACACTATGTTCCTTATGTGGCTGAAGGTGAGGAGCTTGTGATTCAAGAGAGAGGCAGCGTTGTGAAGTACAAATGTTTAACAATATGCCGTAGCTGCCTTCTGGCCATCACGCTTCACTTGTATTTGTCCTCTTGTATTTCAAATGCAAATGTTGATTTCAGATCATTCTTCTGTAGTTTTTTGTTGTTGTTTGTTTCTTTGTTTTAAGTAAAGCACAATGAAAAGGTTAAGGAGATTATTTGTTTTGATAATAGCTGAAGAGAACCTTAGTTAAGCTGGGAGAGCTTAATAGCTTTAATACTGTATTTGCCATGCTTTTCAGGATGTGGGACCTGCATTCTTCTTTTCTCAGGACAAACTTAGTGCAGAATGAACTTTATCTGATGCTTCTGTAGTGTGAAAATATTGACCAGTTCAGAAACGTGACACTTCTTTATTGTTCACTGATGGTCATTCACTGACACCAAGCTAAATATCTGGTTTTATTTCCATTATTGACAATGAGGACAGTCAGCCTGCAGAAGATCAGCCATGCATATCTGAAGTATCTGTCTGAAGTATCAGACAAGGTATTGTCAAAACCTGTTTCTCTTAAGATTTCATAAGCAGTCTGTTTCATTAATTGATAATGGTAGTTTTCACCTCATTCAGTGTGTGGAACATAGCGACACTGTCTGACTTTATCTGCAGTAATGGGTCCACCGTAGAACCTGTGGCAGAGAAATCTGTCCCAGCTATTATAGCCACCCTCCAAGCACATTTCAGAAGCTGGGACAGTCTCAAGTTCTTTCCACCTGCCCCTTACCTGTAGTAAGTGACATGTCCCTGTTGACTGGTCTCCCAATAAGCCCCAAGTATGATTTCTTTATTTCTGTATATGCTCTTGTAG
Organism: Cygnus olor; assembly: GCF_009769625.2. NCBI lineage: Eukaryota > Metazoa > Chordata > Aves > Anseriformes > Anatidae > Cygnus > Cygnus olor. The sequence goes on along the minus strand of NC_049171.1, from coordinate 65,272,694 downwards.
ATGAGTCATTGATGCTCATCACCTTGATTTCATCTTTCCCTGATTTTTTTTCTCATGTATGACGCCAGGAACATCTGCATTAAAGCAGGTGTAATGGATTGAGTGTTGGAGATACTGGTCTGATAGGCCTGGCTAAAGAATCCCTGCTTTGAGTTTGTTGACCAGTACTTGACTGAGTCATCTCAGTGCCTATGGCTGCTTACCTGTGGATGCATTGCCCACGATGTAGAAGGACAAGTCAAATATTTTTAATGTGCTATCCTAACTTCCCACTCATAATAGTAATGCTAAGGATCACTGTTTCTAGCAAAATTGTTCCTTTTTTAAGTCTCCCTTAAAATCCCTGAGGGATTTTATGCTTCCAAGAATACGAGCTTTGTGACAACACTTGTGTGTCATTGCCACCAGGGAGTAGTGTAGAAAGCTGCACATCAGCTCTGAGTACATGATAAAATTAGTGTCCGTTTTAACATGAAACAGGAGGGAGAAAGACAGGATTAGCGACCTTATACTGCTATGTGCAACTTGTGATCATGCTTTTTACCATCATTTTTTCAATCTTCTGTTTTGTTTATAATTGAGATATAAGAACTACCTAACAAGACTGAAACAGATGTGCTACTGAAAACAGATGTGCTAGCTATGTATTTGTTCACGTGACTTTTTAGCTTTTAAGATGACAGTCTTATGTTTTTTAACATGCTGCCTATTTTTTTTTAAGTTTGGCACTTCAGAATCAATTAAATACTTTTATCTGTCTACGTATGTGTATTGCCCTTACTGTAAGTCTATTTACCTTCCCATCTCAGTGCTTTTTAAGTGGTGACATCTCTAACCTCCCTGCCACAACTGCCTTGTGAGGACATCTGCTGGAAGATTTTGGAATTAAGTATATTAACAACATGGTGTGGTACTTGCAGTCTTGGATTGACAGCACACAGTGATTTAGCAGCAGGTTGACTGAAGAGTTGCCTCCAAAAGGATAAAAGGATCTTTGGGCCATTCCCCTCACCTCCAGCTCAGCTGGCATCAGTCGTGGGAGCTCCCTTACTTGGAACTTGTATATACATCTGGAATGAGTCAGCAGAGTAACTATTCATCACCTACTCTACAGATTTTATTTTATGTTGTTTAATTTTTTGAGCTATGAGTACAAAACATTCATGCTATGGATTCATAATGATAATCCTAGTCAATATTGCACAGGGGTTTTTCTGTTGTTTTATTTTCCTTTGTCGATTAGTGCCCTAATATTAAATAGTTGTAATATTCATCTGAATTATAAAAGTAGACTGAATTAGAAGTGTGGACTTACAGTTAAAGTTGATATTTTCAAAAAAAAGTATTTTTTTCTGAAAAAGCTAAAATCTTTCAATGTGTAGTAACTGGTTAATTTATCTGGCAAAAACTGTTTATTCTGATTTGTTGTTTTTTACGTAAGTTTTTCCTTCTAGGTGTTTATATAATATATGTAGAATGAAACCATGTTTTATGAAATGTTTTTAAGGGTTCTTTAGTCCTGTGATTTCTCAAAGACTTTTCTATTTTAAGAGGGAGTTTTATGTGCATATCAGTTCACCAGTAATGTAATGTATGTCAAACTATTATTGTATTTTTGTATGTTAGTGCATCCATTATCAGTTTTTCATCTGTTCATGTTAAATGATGATAGAGGCAGATGTGTTTCTACATAAAGCGGTTACTGGATTCATTGAAAGTTGTTTTCTAAATGGAAGATTAGCTGTTTCGCAGTTTTAATGAACGATCCTACAAGAAACAAAATGATCTCATAAACCAAAGACCTGTGTGCAGCGTATGTTACAAGGAAGATGACCAACGTGTTACTGCAGAGACTTACTTTTTAAATCTACAGAGTAGGTATAATAGTTCTTGGTAAGTAAATTATCGTCTAATATTCAAAATACTAAATGAAAGAGCATCTCTGCAGAACTTATAAATCTGAGCTTCTGTTTGTCTTTTAGTTCCCCAAATCAATACAGCTTTAAGAACTCAGCAGAGGTATCTAATCCTTATTCTAGTTCTCTTCTGGTGTAAACTATAGGTGGGAACCATCATCATGATTTTATTGTTCCCCACCTCCTCTTTTTATCAGTGGTACTCTGAACACAAGCATGGTGTACGCAGGCTCAGACCGGTCTCTCTCTGTTTTAAATGTCAATAGCTGCCCAAATTATTCTTTTTTTGTTTTTAGGAACAAACTGAAATAAGGTAGCATACTTCAACATGCTTTCAAATACTCTGAAGCCCCAAGTATGAATGGACTGTGGTTTAGTTGCATATAGATTTAGTTCATTTAAACTGGAGCTGTCCTATTTTCCAGGATCCATCTGGGTCAGTGCTCCCCGCCTGTGATTGCTTGTTTGTCCGCAAAGACTTTGCAGTTTGACATCTGGCTGAGCACACTGCCTGGACTTCCAAAAGACTGATGGGATTAGGTGAGCTGTTTAAACCTGTGCAAAGCTCATTTAATTCCAAGATGATGCAGCAATTCAGTTCTGTCCCCAGAAGGCAGCTATCTTCAGCTATATAACTTGTGTTCACCACCAGCAATGCAAGGCGGTGAGCAGAACAACTTTCGGGTGCTACAAAGAGAGAAAATAAGTGTGTTTCTAAGGTAGGTCAGTGGGGACAGGAATAAGAAAATGAAAGGAAGACAACCAAGTGAAAGCAGACCAGAGGAGATTAGCCGGTGACATGGAGTAAGAGGGGAATTACCTGTAAGCTGTGAGAGAAGAAGGACGGGAAATAAAAAAGCCACATGGGGAAAAATGAGGACAGCTGTCGATGTTAACTGAACAAAATTATAAAAAGAAATCAAGAGAATTGCTTGCAATTTATTATTATTTTTGTTGCTGAGGAATTTAAAAATCATTCTGGAAATAAAAAAGAGAAATAAGGTCAGACTTCTGAGAGAACTGTAAGAAGATGATGAGAAAAATTTGAGTGAGTGATCTGCCCACAAGCTCCTCTCCCCTACTGTATTTTCCTACTTCTGTTTTGAAAATGCATTTGTAAACATAAAGAAGTGTGGTTCCTTTGATGGGAAGCTTAAAACATTGACTGTGCTTAAAAATGGGAATCTCATTAGTGTTTTCCTCACTAGTAATTGTTTTAGCATTCTGTATTTCCATACCAGAAGTGTTATCACACTGGGGAGATTAATAGCGTGGTGTGGTTTTGTGTTTCTTGGTGATTCCTTCGTTAAATTTGCTCACTTTTGAGTGAAAGTGCTTTCCTTTGTAGTAGCATGGTCAATTGGACCTAAAATCTGGAATTCAGACAGAATTTCTTTGACTAGTGTGAAAATATGAATTAAGACTGCTAGATAAACTTTATGGTTTACAAACCAAATAGCTCCGTCCCACAGATTTGTTTGTTTTGCTGTATGTACTGAAGTCAGTTTCACTAGCTAAAAATATAAATGTCAGTACTGTCTCAGTGTATCTTAGGCCTTTCCTGAGCTGAGAAGCATTGCTTCTTCTGAAAACAAGGGAAAATAGAACTAATTAACCTAAAATAGAACTAAGTTTAACCTCACTTTAGTTTAAATATCCCCAAACCTGAAGCTGGTAACAGCTGCTGGGAGTTACCTGTGTGAAGTCAGGTGTTAGAAATACAAAAAGGCATGAAGGGACCACTCTAAAGCAACTTGGCTGTGATGTGAGAAGTCTTGGAGCTTTTCTTGGGCTCATCTCAAAAGCGCTAAATACATTATCAAACCATATACAATTGAGAAAAGGACGTGAATTTAACATGCTCAGAAGTATCTCACTTTGCTATCACCCCATGTAGCCTGTCCTTAGTAATATACAGGGATCTTACTGCTGTTGGGAGGTGGAAGATGAGGTGAAATATTTAGGTTTCATACTTGCACGGGAATGAACTTCAAAGAATGGTGTCCGGTCCAGTGGAGGTGTAGTTAGAGGAGTGTTTGTGCAAAGGGTGTAAGGGATTAATTCCTGTTAAGTAAGTGTTTGTGAAGCACAAGGGGTTTGGTGGCCAACGTTCTGGGATCTGTTTCCTGAGCACTCTGCACTGTCAGCAGAGAGAGCAGGAGAGCACAGTGGGTGCACACAGCTTGTCACTAGGGAATTTCATTTATGCTTAAAAAATAATGCTGCTTATAGGTGAGAATATTTATTTGATGCCATGTAAGCGTGTGCAGTTAGTGAATGGGTTTCACGCTGAGCGACAATTGTGTTGCAATAAGCAGAAAAGTGATTGTAGGATTTTTCATGTTCCCCCCCTGCTCGGTGCCTTGTCACGGTGCGGCAACTGGCTGCGGGTGCTGCTGGAGATGGGAGGGAGGAGCTGCTGGCAGGAACCACAGCTAGAAGAGCTGGGTGGTTGTTCCACTCCCTCCCACCCACCCCAAAATGCTAAGTTTCCCTCTAGGTAGGTCACAGAAAATGAAAAACAAGCTCAGCAGAGCTGACTAACCTCCTCAGTTTCTAGGGTGCAGAAAACACCCAGTGTTTGTGTGCGCTTGGTTTTCATTCTAGATGGAAAGGAAAAAACAACGTTCTGAAAAGTTTCCACAGCTGCTGAAAACTTCATCTGAAAAAAACTTTGTTTGGAACACAAATGATGTTTAATCTTAAAATAAATAGTGAGTTTAGATATTTAGTATTGTATTTAATGTCCATGTGACTTTCCATCTCTATTGAAATAATACTTTTATATATTATATATAATATACAATAGCAACATCTCAGATTCCTATTGTCATTTTCACATTCACAATGTCAGTCTTTTATTATAGCTACCCTTAAAGAAGGAAACATGGTTAAATGCTTTTATTCCATAGCTACAGGAGTAGCAGCTCTTTCTAATATTCTTGTCTTACTCTCGAATATATTTTCTCATATCAAAGATTAGAATCCTCCTCCATTCCTACATAAATATTCTGTAACACAGCATACCTTTATTCATTATTTAATAGTCCTAAAACCAGTTTATACAGCTAAATTGGAAAAAATAAAAACAATTTTTAAGTACTTGTGTCACAAACCTTTACTGCACAACAGCAATAGAACTAGTGCCATTGATATAAGACCACCTCCTCCAGATTCTAGGATTTGATACTTGATTTATATTTTATTTGGATTCAGCTGTCAAGACTGATGATTGCATTTTTTCTCCTTACATGTTTCCACTGGCTGTAGTATCCTACATAGTGATAGTATGCTGCAGAATTTTTCTAACAGACATTTCGATATAATTAAGGAGCACAGTGCTGATTAGAATACATATATAAAAAGTCTTAGATATGCATTTCTCTCAATGACTGTAAGGAAATAACATCAGACTGCACTAGAGAAAATAGAAACATTCCGTAGCTTTTTAGATTTTATCTAATTTTATATGAGTGCTGTCATATTTGTACAAACTGATACTTGTCTGTGGTTACTGGTATTGGTGAGAATGTAAAGAAAGTCAAGTTTAGAGATACTGCAGATGGTTAGTATCGCCTGTACAGGGACAGATGCATTGCCTATGATGATTGATGAAGACTATGTTGAAGACAAGGGTGACACTCAAGCATACCTGTGACTAATGACTTATTTTTAAGTATGAGTCAGACACCGATTCTTGCTTGCTGATCTGTTGTTTCCTTCTACAGAATTCATATAGTTCAGAGGATAACTCAAAAATAAATAAAATGAAGAGCTTTACAAACCATTCATCGAGGTTATAATTAAGCAGCTTTATATAACTAAGATGACTAAAATGTTTGAGTACTAACACGCAATAAAGAACATGCAGTGTATGTAAAATGATGAGTTATTAAGATTAATTTTACAATTGGAAAGTAATTTAGAAATATAACTATATGCATCTGTGTGTAAAATCAGAATTTTGGATATTTCTCTTTAGAGTTCTAAAGTTCAGATAAGATGTGGAATTTCCAATGGAAAAATATATTTTGGTGGACAAAATTTCCATCCCAGTGCAGGCAGCCCTCATGTACGCTTGAAGGATGCTTATTTATTTTGGTTTTACCTTCTATGGTAAATGTATTTATGTATGTATGTAAATGGCAAATAGTGTGCTGGTATATTATTAATCATATGTAGACTATTCTAATTAAATGACTGAACCATGTTTTCTGAGTAAGATACAAGGTTAAAAGCAGAGTACAGTTCTCTAGTGTAGAAAGTCTGATTGCTTTTTTAAAAAAAACAAAGAATTTCAACATTGTGTCTTTTGCATTGAATAAAGTATAACGCAAATCAGCAATAAAGCAGATTTGGTCCCTCACTAAGGTGCTCTGCTGATCTTGCAGAGCCAGGCATTGTCCCAAGACAGTGTCATGGTGTAGGTTTGAGGTGCTTTTCTCTTCTCACAGCTTTAGGCAGTGTTTTGCTTCTTGAGTTTCAATGGTAAATCTTCTTCTAACAGACAATGTGATCACTCATAGTTCTGTCCCAAACAAGGAGCAGGAAAAGTTTTCAGGCTTGAGTTGCATAGTTACGTCTAGAATTTTTCATGTGCTTTTGTCTAGGTGGCAGTGACCTGATGTTTCTCTGTCCTGCTTTGTTTTTCTGATTTCATTGTAAGGGGATGCTCTACCAGAAAGTTTCTTCTAAGCAACATTTATCTATGTTCCTCTTTTGATTTCTAATTGCATCTCTCTGTAGGAGGAATCAACCATAAATGTGGTTTCAGATGTTCAGTTCTTAAGTCAAAGAGTACGTCTGTAGCCTTCAACTGGGCATCAAATGTCATGTTTTATATTTCAGACAGGACTTTATTTAGTTGTTTTTTCTTTTCTCCAGCTTGTGTAGGTCTTTATTAGTTTTTTAGTGAACAGAGGAACTTACAGGTATAGTATAAATGCAGTTATTCATGACCAAGTGAGCAGATAAATTTTTAATTTTTTGTAATGCATGAATTTAAAAAGGTTTCCCTTTTGTATACGTTTCCACATTTGTGTAGATTTCAAGGAACCGGGGAGAAAAAGAAAACAAAAAAAATTATATTGTCTCTGTCAATGAATTATGTTTTTGAGGGAGGAGGAAAAAAGCTGCTATACTACATTTCTGGGCTTTGCAAGTAGTCTTTTTTTTTCTGACCATGCTTACCTTTGTTACTTGCACTTAAATGTCACTTGGCACCACTACTCCAGTCAGTGTTTGTAATTGCTTCCTAAACTGGAAATGGACCTATTTTAAGGCTGAGCTAAGTGATGGAAGAACCTATTGTCTCCTTCTCTTCACATCAAGGCCACATGCTATCAGTTTCTCAACTGAGGCTTGTATTTTTTATGATTCTCTTGCAACAGCAACTTGACAGTCTCCCACAGCCTTACGACACCACTTACTGTAGTGTTGCAGGGGTTATTTTGTTCTGGATGCTGGAGTCTGCGTGTGTCCTAGCCGGATTTTCACAGCTAACCCAGCCCTCTGAGAGGCAGCCCTGGGCTGCAACCCCATGCAACAGTTTGGTGTTGTCATTCTCCGGTGGTTTCAAGGTCATTATGAGGATGCACACTCATGTGCACACACTCAAGTTCAGCACGATTGCATAAGTTAATTTTTCCTTAGAAAATGCGTCTAAACTATCTATATAATTTTGCTTTATGCTTTGGTTTCCATTCCATGTAAGTTCACAAAAGCATGACATTTTAGCCACATGCATCTGATGCTAATAGTGGACTTTCTTTTCTACTTGAAGAAAATATGCCATGACTCGGAGCTGATCTTGGTGTGCTTCTGTACCTCCCCAGTCTGTCCAGGTTTCAACTCCAATTATTTCTTGAGCTGATTTTGAAAGTCTGCTGAAAGCTTCAAGATAGTAGATTACTTTCTCTAAGTGGTTTGGTGGATGACCCAACCTATAAATGATTTAGTACCTGTCTTTCCAGAAGGGATAAATTTAGGTTGTGTTCTATAATTCAGAGAATATTTAACACTTGAGTGAACAGGCATATACAAAAAGAAACACGATTCACTCAGTATTAAAGCAAATCTGTTGCTTGTAGATATTTTTTTCTTTGATCATTTGCTCGATGTTCAATGATATCAGGACTATAGAGTTATGGGCCTAGGACTAGAAGGCAGGGGAACAACAACAGCAGAGCTGTGTTTAATTGTGTTACTATGCTGGAGCATGTAAAACTTACCAGGCAGAAAAAAAATGCTGTGAGAGTTTTCTGTTTTTAATTCCAGAATAACTGCTTATTACAGAGCAGTTGTGTTCAGTGATGTGCTAGTTCAGTTGCACAGAAAACATAGTGGTTCTTTTCCTGTGAAAATATATTGAACATATCTGTGCTGTGAACAAGTGTATGCTTATCACAACATCCTAAGATGCATGGTATTTATTCCATTTGTTTAAGTAAATGTTTGTTTACTGGATTATAAATAACAACCACTGTAAGCTTTAAAAAGGAATGTTCCCAGGCAGTAATTGTGCCCACTTGCAACAATATGGGAAGTTTCTAATGCAGTTTTTCATTAGATTGCTCAGTGAAAAACCACTCTGTGAAGAGGGCCCACTTGTCTGTCTGCAGTCTCTATCTCTTTATGACTTAAAGACCTTATTCTCCAAATGAGAGTTTCAATGGGAGTTTAATATATTTGCCATTCAAAGAAAAATAATTACGTTTTTCAGGATCTGATCTAGACAGTTATGTAGAAGGCATTTCAGGCAAATGAAAAAAGAGACCACAGAAAACTCACCTCTACTATTCATAACCACTTTTACAACAGTAGAGTATTTAAAATGAGCTTTTGTTTTGTAATGTGTTTTGTCCTGCATCAGCAAGCATTACAACCCCAAAAACATGCTTTGACTAAATCGCAGTAACAGAGGAATTCATGAGTTGCTAGTATATGGTAGCTCTCCAGTAAGCAGGAAAGAGTTTGTAATCATTCATATGTCAAAATAAATAAATAAATAAAACAGACCCCACTAAGGAACCCACTTTGAAGAGATTAAATTTTGTCTGCAGCATTTCTTCTGAAAGTCTTTTTCTTTTATGCTGCAAATTTGGTTAAGCAATTTTAGTTTTGCCCACTGTATGTAATAGGTATTGGAAAACAGCACACTCAGTATTGTACAAGACCTTGTCAACCAGTGAATTAATGAGACAAGATTTAGGTAAGATTTACAATTAGGAAAAAAAAAGAAAAATCCCTTTTCATATGACCTCTCCGTTGCTATATATGCCAAGGTTTGAATCACAGTTGCCTCAGGTTAATTTTTTACAACAATTATATGAATAGGTTTACACCGATGCCAAGTTAAATTCTTAAAATCTACAATCAGTACTCTGCTGTGGTGAGAGTTGGATGCATGCATGAGCTAGTAAGCAGATTACATTTTGCAGTCCTCTCTCATTTGTTGTTTTATTTTTGCTCTTGGTAAACTAAGATTTGGAGTTCTGATTTATCTTTTATAATTTACAAGAAAGCAAGAAGCTTTTGTGTCTTTTGGGAAATTATCTGGTTGGTTTTCCTGCCTGAAACCTCCCGGTATTAAAATGGGGGCCATTTGTTCTTATTTAATCCATGTCTCAGGCTCTGAGAAGAAAAGGTATCGTTGTACAAGGAAGTGAAATGTATTTTGTGTTTTTTGTTGTTCCCCCCTCTCTGTTTTCCCTGTGAGGAAAGTAAATTAGAGATGTGTGGCCTATTAAAGAAGTTAAACTGCCATTAGTACTGCAGTACATTATATTTTACAGGAATCAAAAGATATTGATTGAAAGTGTTAAACCATAAGTTAAATTCAGGAAAAAGTCATTAAGAAGTATTGCTGGAAGGGACCTTGAGGGCATCTAACCTCTCCTCATGTCCCAACACACATGAATGCCTGTTCTGTAACGCCTGAAAGATTTTTGTTTGTACAGTGTGCAATGCCTTCCCAGCCTCTCCAGGCTTACCCTTTCTACCGCTTCAGTAGCCTCACCATTAGATAAACTTCCTCAGTGTGTAAATGGCATCTCCCTCAAAGTAATTCACTCCCATGACCTCGTGTTGTGGCCATTTGGGGTGCACTGGGCAGGCTGCTCTTATCTCTGCATCAGCAGCTGCGTCCTCACCCTGAGGTGAGCGCTCCGCTGGGCTGCTCTGGTGGGGCTCCGGCTCTACGGCCAGAAGGGTGCAAGGCCTGTGTAAAGCCAGGCACCAGACTCAGCTGAGCCCTCGTCAGTGCTGAGTGAAGCAGAGCATCTGTCCACATAGCAGAAACCTATCCTTCCCTTACCAGTTAGGACACTTGCAGTTTGGTAACAGCTTGAAGGCCTACATTTCTTGCTGAAGAACTGGTGCAAATTCTCTTCCAAAATTCGTAAGACAAGTAGCATGATTCCTCAGAAGGAGATCTGGTGGTTGTCATCATAGAGTTGCAATTGAAGTTTCAACACAACACAGATCCTCCTTCCTTGCTCTAAGACGGGTGATAGTGTGGAGGACTTCAATCTCTAACGGTCTTGAGAGTCTCTTGGAGGTGATCAGGTAAGTGAGTCTTACCTTAGGTAGCACTGCACGGTGACAGAAGAGACTTTACATTGGTACATCTCTGTCAGATACTATCACCTATAGAACTCTCAGAAAGGCTGCATGGGTTGTGTATACGATCCTAATAGTTCCTGTGCTGTGGAGAAGGGATATTTTGTGAGGTAGGATTTTTGTGCCCTGAGAGGGCAAGTCAGGCTCTGGTTCAGCTCAACGCTCAGCAGAAAAGTGCTTCTGAAAAGGTGTCATCTCAGTGAGCACAGACGGAAGTGAAGGTCCTCAAAAATCCTGTAAAAATTAACACAGAAAGACCAGATCTCTGAACCAGCCACTTGGCTGAAGCTGTAGATTACACAGGAAAAACAGTAGGAAACATGAAGAAAAAAATATAGCAGCCATTGCTGTGGGAATGTGATGCTTCATATACACCCTGTCCCTCATGATCTTTCAGGTTGTGTTTCTTCTTCTAATTGGAAAGAAATGAAAGTCTTCTTGTGAATACAGGACAGTAATACTAAAGGGTTTTTATTTATTTTATTTTTTTTGTGCGAGACTTTTAAGGCATGTTTGCACAGTAACCGTAGTCGATCTAATCTTGGTGCTCAGTCAGTAGAGCCAGTCATCTGGGATAAGTGTGCTGTGTACATCCACTGTTGGTGACTAAGTCCTAGGACTCAGGAAGCTGGATCACTGAGTGTGTGATCTCAGGCAAGTTGTTTATTGTCAGCATGTTTACTGTACCAGATGTTCTACAGACTGGTTGGGTTCATTCTGGGAACTAACATTGTGTTACAAAACAAAGACACAGTTCCCAGGAAGAAAAGCAATTTAGCTTAATCCTCTCTTTCCTCATAACATAAAATATGGCTTCTCGCTTTCCTCCTGTCCCCTCAGCGAAGAGTTGAGTTTAGTTAAAATCACTTAGTGCAGTGAAAATCACTACCAGCAATTTATAATTTGGGAATTCTGGGGTTCAGGTTTACCATGTTCTGCATTCCCCCAGGTGCTCCAGGAGTAGTATATGCTGTATTGTGATGTGGTTTAAGTATACACCAAATCATAGAGTCGTCACAGATCAACTATTTTTTACTCAGGCATTTACCATATTTATTTTGCATGTGGATATGTACATGCACACCTTTACCTCCAGACATTTAAATAACTCTATTTGTGTGTAGACAAACACATTTTGACATTAGTAGTCACAGTAGGTTACAGCAACAAAGTGAGGAAAATTGTTGCCCTACCTGAATTACAGTCAGGCATTAAACTGTCTTCATTCCAGGAGGTTTTATTCTTGTGCTGTCCCATCAGGAGACAACACGTGAAAATGTTGCACTTCAATGTTTATTTTATCAACGTGAAGTGCCATTATATTTCTAAAGTAGCAAGTATTTCCTATGTATCGCTGCTGAAAGCAAGTCTGTGGTAACCTGGGTCACGATGTGTTAGATGCTATATAGAGATCTAATGGTATCTAAAATATCGGGAGATAAATTTAACAGTCTAATGGTTTACAAATTCTAGTTCTCAGACCATCTGTAATTCTTGGACTTCATGTCAGTAGTCTATAAAAAATGAGCTGGTCTTATTTGCTCTTGCTGCTGCACTGGACTTATATATATGAATACACACACACATATTGTGGGCTTCTTTTGTTACTGCCTTGATAAGAAATATATGGCTGTCACTGCCATAAAAAGATGGTATCGGTCACTTGCAGAAGGGATAGCAGCCATCTTCACAGTCTAGGAACAGAATTGGCAACCTCTAGCTCTGACGTACTTTTCCAGGTGGTTCTTTTCTGGTGTTTTTGACATTGCCATCTGCCAAGTTACCTGATTTTACACTTAGCTAAAACCTATTCCTGCCTTTCCCGTATCTGTGGGGGCAGGTGCAGTTCAGGTTCAGAAGATATTAGTGCAAATCTGCAGCTCTGCTGGCTTCATTATAGATCTATCTTCCAGATTGCTGAGAGTTGCACAGGGGTTCAAATGTGCCAAGATGTTGAAATGCTAAATTACATCTCTTCCCCCTAGCTGCTTCTCCAAGGAGGAGTGATTTTCTGAGGCATATCACCACCACCCTCCAGATCTTGAAACAGTTCTTGCAAGGTCCTTGTTGCTTATGTCACATAGGAAAAAAGGTGGATCCTATGCTCCCATCATAGGATAGATGGCTGTTGTACTCTGGGGGGAAATTATACAAAAGTGACTTCAGACTTCAGTGCCCCAACCAGAGATAGCTGTACACTGTCACTTTGTGAGAAGAATGCTGGTGTCCTTTAAACTGCTGCTGCCCAGGCTTAGCTGATAAGGTCTTCAGAAATCTAGTGCAGTAGAAACGAGCTGGCAGTGTGCAAGGATCCAGGCTTCCTCATCCAAGAGGAATGCAGTGCAGATGCTATGCGGTGCCACTGGAGGTTTAATCTCCAGCGCGGAGACCTTGCAATGACACTAGCCTTGGAGCCTTTTAGCATTGCCAGGGTAGTTCAAAGCACTGACTGTGCAAGCCAGAATCCAGGCCAGTCCTTTATTAAATAATACATGGGGCTGGAAATGAAGAGGGAATATTCTGGCTTTTCTTATTTGGGCCGTGGCCGGAATACATCTTGTTGTTGGCATAGATCAACTATATTCACTAAGGTCTGGCAAACTTGACTGTTGAGGAACCTGAGAAGCAGTGATGAAATGGTATTGTCCTAATGCTAGGACTGTCCTTAACAGATGTGAAATAGGAAAAGGAAGAAAGGCAAACCTACTTACAACTTTTTTCTAGGCAGTCTAGATCTAACTATCTCCAATGTGGAGAGTAAGTTTTCAGGTACCAATAACTGTGGCTCCTTCCACAACTTCATGGTTATCCAGAGTTGAATGTGTGCCTGTGCTGTAGCTATCCTTGTTATTAGCCTTCTGGACCCTTTCTATTACCTTCTAAGAGGGTGCAGACCAGTAGGTTTTGTGATCCGCATTCCTGCATGGTACACAGATCTGTATCCTCAAAATAGTCTTATTTCTGCACATCACTTTCTGTCCTTTCAAGCCACGTTTCAAGATTATTCAGATATCTTAATGTTTGCTAAAATTGCTACACCTTTCAGAGAAGACTATCAATCTGTATGTCTATTTCCAGTCCATCATTAAATGTATTGAAACCCAAATGCTGCTTTTCCAGGCTGTAACTTTCAGTTGTAGCATTGGTCTTTAGCAGAGAGGAGTGGGTTTTTTGTTAGTTTTTGTTGGTATGTTTGTTTGATTGTTCTGCCTTTCTTTAAGGGACTCCGTTGTGAAAAGAAAGTGAATTGCAAAGAGAGGATGGGCCGTGCCTTCAGTCAGCCAATGGCAGTGATACATGCCTATGACAGACATTGGGGAATGAGGACCAGCTGTAGCTACTTGGCTTACAGCAATGCTCCAAATGCCCAAATGAACAAGAAAAGATGTTGACAGCTCAGTAAATTTTATTTCATTCTGAAGCGTTGGCTCTACACAGATTAGCTTACTAAATTTTTTTCTCCACTAGCAAAAAGACAAGGAAACAGCAAACAACTTTTCAAAGTTAAGCTCAATTCAGCAAACTACAGGGGGAAAAATAATAGTTTTATTTATCTTTTTCCCGAGTACTAGTGTAAAAGTAATAGTTGTTAGGTAGAAAAGTTTTGATGGAGAGGGCAATTTTCTTCCCCTAATCATCAGCTAGTAGATCAAATCTGCTCAGAATAAACTGAATTTAAATATGTATTTCTTCTGAATTAATTCCCTGTCAGCAGGTTGGGTGGCATCTGCAGTGTCCTAATAAATCATTTAGTCCAACTCAATCAGGTTTTGCATGAAAATGTTCCCGGAACTGGTTAATTTCTTTATTAGCTTATTAAAGTAATCAGGATACTTTTAATCAGTTGAGGTGTCTCTGCACAATTAATAAAATACTAAATCAGAACAAATTTCAGAAGTAAGCTGAATTACAAATGCAGAATAGAGCAGCAGCAATTATCAGGTCATTGATCTGTTTAGACCAGTGACGTTTGTTTGCAGTGACCAGAGGGAAAATGCATGATATCCTGCCATGAGCAGCCAGGAAATAATCTCTCCTAGGAAGTGTAAGCCTGAGATGTGAAACCTGATCCTTTTCAGCCATTCCATAACATCCAGGATAACGATGTATGTAACAAACAAAAAACCTTCAAGTATTTCTATTGTTTCCTAGAAATCTCTGATGCTTTTGATTCCTAAGAATCAAAAAGATTATAAGATCGTGGCATCTGTGATACACGTGGTAGGGAATTTCCCTAATTACTGAATACATGTCATTTCCCCCAAATATTTTTTTCCTCATTTTTGATGTCCATATTAAAACTGGTTTCTGTGTCCTTCATGCCCCCCACCCTCCTCCCACCCCCTTGTTTTCTGAGGAAAAGTAAATAGGTGCCTTGCTTGCCCAAGGTTCCAGGTGATTTGCTTACCTGTAGAGATGGATGTGGAGGCAGTGCTTGTGAAGAGCAGTGCTTTGCAGAACACACACATGTTCCTCAGCTCTTACCCCTTCTCAAGCACAGGACCCACTGGGCTGTCTCCAGAAACAGCTCTCTTTAGGATTGGCATTAAGTCACTTCAAAAAATAAGTGTTCAGCTGTCAATCTCCTTTGCTGAGATTTGCCCCAAGGAAACTCCCCCCGAATTCCTAGGCTTCTGAGGTGGACCTGGGGTATGAAAAGTTTTGTGCAGCTGCCCAGCAGTACAAGTAACTGTGGAGCTTTAACCTTCAAAGTGTGCATTTAAATGTACACTCCTTCAGCAGAGGCTGAGAAAAGATAAATTATGCTCTCTATAGAGGATCTTTCACCGTAACATGGACAGGTGGTTTCTTACATGGCACTTTCACAGTGCCTGCACAGGAAGCTGCAGTGTTAACTAGGCTCTGCAAACACTGCAGATGTACCTCCATGACTGGTTCCCGGCAGTGCGATCATTTCATCAGTCCTGGCAAAAGCAACAGAAAAGAACGAGCTGGGAGACCAGGTAAACCAGGTAAACCTCCCCAGCAAGGCCTGGCCATCGGGGGCTGTTTGCACCATCACCTCCTGTGCCTTACCTGTTCTGTAATGAAGCTGACTTCGATTTCATAGAGGTAGGTCAACCATTAATCAAGGATCAACTTACTGCCTGTGAAGTTTAAAAGCACTTTCATTATTTCTAGGAAATTTGGAAAGTTTCCCATTACGAAACCATATTTTAGATTTATTTCTTTTATTTTTCTTGTTATCAGTATGGATATTTGTGTAAAAGCAGGGTTTTTTTTTTTTTACTCTTCAGGAGCTTGCTTCTGTTTGGGCCTATTTCATGTTCTCCACCTGGAGGCAGAGTTTGCCAGTGTTGTTGTTGAGACTGGTTCCTTGCGCAGCAGTTGTCATCATCCCTGTTCCAGCTGGAATCAGCTCCTGCACCATCATCACACCCATGCACAAATGGGCCAGAACTTTTACTGCATGCAGGTCAGCTACATACAGCTACTATGTAATGAACAAATGCTTAGGTTTTTTGAAAAAAAAAAAAAAAGAGAGAGAAAAAAAAATGAAAAAAATTTTTTGAAAAGAATGCATAAGGGTCAATAATTTTAAATTTACATGATGACTGGCCTTTGCAATCTCTGAGGCAATTAGGCAATAGATACAACTTTTGCCTTGTCCTACATTTTCATATTGTGTTGGTATACGCTACATGGAGTCAGCAATAGAGTTGCTGAGCAGTCACTGTATGTCAAACAACATTTGGTTTGGCTGTTTCTGTGCTGTTGGGTTCTGTGTTGGGTGAAACTAAGGGTTACTGGGTAAGAGATACCAGAAATGGTTATATCTTAGAATTAAAGCATCTTTTCCAGACTCCTCCTGAAGAAGCTCATGTAAGTGTCTGTATTACCTTCCAATAAGTGTGGTAAGACATTCATAGGAGAGAGTGGTGACTGTTTCAACCTGAATGCTTTACCATGCTGTATCTTCAGTTTCTTGGTATTCTGCACTTCTGTAAAATCAGCTGTGTCTTTTCCTGATGATGGTAAGCCTCTTTGGGTCTATGACTTCTGCACCTGCTAGATCCCAGAATCGATTAGTTTTTGTGCTTGCTGAGATCTACTCATCCCTGCTTCAAACTGCTGACAGCAACACTAAGCACGATTGCTTACTGACACTACAAAGTGACTGGGGACCATCATTCCCACAATTTGTGGGTAACACTGATTCACCCTGTGACTTCTGGCCCCGTGGTATTTGTGCAGCTGTGTCACAAACCAGTATCTGTCACCCAACAAGCCCTGTGCTTCAGCTGCTGATGTGTTATTTGCTCTTAGGATATGTTTCTGTAAACCCACAGGGGTTTCGGCTCAGGCCGCTGTAATCGAGAGAGCATTAATTATGCCAATGTTTTCCCTTTTCTCTCCCCATGTGCATTCTTTTACTGCAATGAGGCATTCTGATCAGAAGGGCAGGACAGGTTGACAGCCAAGACTGGTCACAGCAGGCAGATCTGCTCCTGCTTTCCTCCCAGGCCAGCAAGAGGCTGGGGCAAGAAGGGTTTGGCTGCAAATGGTTGCTTGTATCATTCATTGCTCAAAGCAGTTCTGAGAAGGCAAAAATAGATTACCTGAATGTCCAGATTCTCATACCACTTATGCATGAGGCTGGCCATTATCTAGCATTTTTAACAGAAAGGAGCTATCTGCTATCTGCTGCACAGATATTCAGCTGGAATAACTCTGCCACTAGTCTAGTGAACAAAGTAGTTCTGTCTGAACAAGTAACTTTCTTAGTGACTAAAAGCAGAAGAGTCTCACTCTCAGCAGAAGTTGTTTTAGGTCACATCCCACACTAATGGCACTGTACTGTACCCTGACTGCCCAACTTTCTGAGGTAATTTGAGGCTTGATCAAGTGTCTCTGCAGAAGGTATTCCCTAAGCAATCACCCCCAAAATAACTGTGCTCTGAAATGACTTTACTTTTACCAAGACTGAATCATGACCTTTTCCTTATCACTTTGCCATGCTCAGTAAGGCGTGCTTGCGGAGTCATTACTTTTTTTTGGCAATTGTTCCAAATCTCCTTTAGGTTCTTATAAAAGACAGTAAGGAAAGCCACACTTGCTCATCTTACAGGAAAAATCTTCTGGATTTCATCTTATCTAGGTGACAAACTGTAAACACTAGACAGGACACTAAAAGTCCTAGAAAGGATTTTATCATGCTATATATTCTGCACTCTTAAGGTACAGTTTGTATATGTTGTGTCTCTTCCCTTCAGGGTGTATTTACAAGAGAGAACATTAGATTAACAAAGCAGGATCATTATTATCTCCTTTTTTTTTTTTTAAACCTTTGAGCCTATGGTTTGTTTTCCTTCTGCCAAACTTTTTGCTGTCCTCTCCTGTTTCAGCCTGACCATGTGCAGTTACTGCCTTCCCAAATGTTAAACTCAGTTGAGTAACTACTGCTTCAGTGCCAACCTGAGCCCTAACAGATTGCAAACCCACTGTGAAGCAGAATGTCTTTCTGCATGGGGCTTTCATATTCCAGATTGCAGATTTTTCACATAATGATTCCTGTATTTGCTATGAGCATATGAATTTATGGGGCAGTGTATAGTAGGATTTGTCAAGTGAAATTCATGGGATTTAATGCATAGAGCCAATTACTGTGGACACACTATTAATTAAATTCTTTCACTGCAGTATAGGCTCTGTGAGGAATAGCTCGCCCCAAACCCTACTTCTGAAACAGACAGTGAGTTATCTCTCCATGTGACATATTAGTCATTACAAAATCTTTTAATCAGGCTTTTAATCAGCATGCCTTGGCTTTTCTTCACCAAAATGTGCCATCTGAAATGTTACCTAAGACCAAATTATCCTTTCTGGAGGAAAAAATAAATAAATAAACTGAGGTAAACTGGGGGGAAAACAGTCTCTGTCAACAGACTGCAGCGTGTTCTCTGGCTGAGACAGGAGCTGAGGTGCAGTCACCTCCCTGACGGGGATGTAGCCCTGGGAGTTTCTAAGGCCTTGTGGAGGACTCTCTGCTTCTCTGTAGGAGCTACCCACATTTCAATTCCCAGATCTGTGGTTGCCTTGGGACATTCAGTTGTTGCGGTGTGGTTATTATTTTATGGGTGGCAGTTGCTCAAATTCCTCTGCAGAGTTCCTGTGAAGCATCTGACTTCGAGGCAGTGTTGGAGAAGGGAACTGAGGTAGGCCTTCCAAGGCCAATATGCTACTTATTGGACTGAATTTCCTTTTCTGACCTCTGCTTGATCTCCTCTGGAGATGAAGGAAGTTAAGTCTTCTCTTCCTGGCCCATCTCAGCTGCACTTGCTCCTCAGAGCAAGCCCCTTGCCTTGTGGGCGGAAGCATGTAATTGAACCTGCCCATGGATTGTGCCATGCACGGATAGGATGTGTGGGGTGCACATGTCAGACTTCTTCCTGATTCCCACCCTTGCTGGGTGCTTCATTGCTGTGAGAGCGATAAGAATTATGAAGCAGTCAGCCAGCCAGCGCCCTGGCAAGTGTTCAAGCACCGCTTAGTGTGGCTGTGTTGGCCAGAACTACTTAGTTCCCTGTTCCACCTTCATCCAGGCTGAATAGATGTAGAAAGACACCCCTCAGTTACAGAACATTTTGGTTCCTTCACTGTCGCTTTGAAATATTTTCCTATCTCTTCTATCTGTTAATATTGGCAAGTGCCTATGTTGGCAGGCTCTTGTGTTGCCAGCTTTCATGCTTTTGTCAAAAAGCTATTGAGTTTCTCTGCTAAGCTTCAGCTTCTGAAGCCAAAGGATAAATTACAACCTCTAGCCTTGTTTTTTTACAGCTAAGGAGAACCGTATCAGAATTTAAAAATCTAGAAACTAGAAAGGAAAAGAACTGTTTGTTCATTGTTGTTAATAGTGATTAAAAAACATGTTGCTATACTGCCAGTCATATATGTGTGGGGGCATGGGCTCCACAAAGCTACCTGTTAAACTGGCTTAGTTCTCTTGGAAGACTTCTTGCCAATGGTCACAGAATATACATTTTATCATGACATTTTGCTAGGAGGAAAGCTTCACAACACAGTGACCCAAATCATGATTTTATTTTGGTTCGGCCATTCAGGCAGAACTTCTCCTTGTCTCTCATGCTGTAGGTTTGTCAGTGTGCTCATGGGTATGTACAAGGTCCCTAATTTTTATCAGCGCTGTTTAGGGTATTTTCTGAGGCAGAGAACTTCCCTTGCTCCAGTTGTCTCTTATGTCCATGGCAAAGGCTGGCTAGTTGGTCCTACCTGCAGCCCTTTCTGTGACCCTCTCCTTCCCAGGGGGGACGGACAAACAGCTGCCCCCTCCAATTTTTAGTGTCACGCTGAAGCTTCGTGTCTATTTTATGCCAACTACAGGGAGCTGTGCTGCTGGAACCCAGGAAAATCACTTTCAGAGGTTAAAGATTAGTAGTGGTGTATCACTGGTCACAGTCTGAGTCTGCCCCTTGCACTTTGCTCCGTTCCTGCTGTGGCAGGATGCCCTGCGGAGAGAACTGCTCCTCTTCTCCACAACACTCCCTGGGTTGGTTTCCTGAGGAGAGCTGTCTTGCTGAGTCAAATCCAGCTTTTTTTGGTCCTTTTTTTCAGTGAAGGAACTAAAGTCAGAGAGGTTAAATGACTAAGTGATGCCAAATCACGAGTCAATACCAGAAGTCAAGCTGAAAACCAGGAGCTCTTGGCTTCTGTTGCTGTTTTCTCTCCTGCTTGAAGAGATGGGAAGTTGTGAGACAAGCACCTCTCAGAGGTAGTGTGCTGAGGACTGAATAAATACTTGCTTGTGTGCGAGTGAGCACAACCTCATCTGTCTGTGACTGGTGCTCAGAGAACAAGTTTTACGTACATTCCTGTGATTCTTGCACAGAGCCAGATCCTCTCCTGCTCTGCAGCTGCTTGATACTGCATGGAGGAGTGTGGTCCCAAAGCTGACCCTGCTGGGCAAAGAGGATCACCTGGGGCTTGTGGTGCTCTGACAGCTTTGCTAGGCACCACTGGAGGGCTAGTACCTGGGAAAAAAGACAGAGGACTTGTTTGCACCCCAGATGGCAGTAGGGGAGCAAGCTGTGATGCTCCTCCAAGCTCTGTAAGTGGTGTGAGGACTGGGCAACTCACGAGGATGAAGTTAGAAGACAAGGAGAAGAAAATATTGCAGTATTAATTCAATAGATGAAAATAGCTCCTCTGAAAGTGCTGCATGCTTTTGGTTAGTATTATTAATATTATGAATCCAGAAGGTCTGATGCCAGATTTCAGTCCAGATTGGAGCATTTACAGCTGAGATCAATCCTCTCAATGAGGGAGTTGCTCATGGAAAGAGCAATAGACCTCAAAGTGTGGTGAATGGCAATGTTGGAAATCACTTTCTTGCAGTGTTACTTTATGTGCAGATAAAATGAAAAAACATGATTGCTTTACATATTTAACATAGGACTAATTTAAATCAGAATAATTTGTCAGAGGATAGTATGATTCTTGATCTAAATAAAGCTGGGTTGTTTGTATTCTTGTTTCTGGCTGTATGAGGTGACTAAAAGGTTATTTGTTTATTCCCCTGCCTTTTTCTTCCAAGATACTTTTGACTGTTTCCTGGTTTTGTTTAGCAGAAGCATCCAGTCCTGTCACTGAGCTAGCAGTCACGGAGGGTGTCGTGCTATATTTATGCTTTACACAATATTCATGTCAAAAAGTCTCAGTCTGAGCAGACCCAATGTCAGTAAAAGATGACCCTGAAACAAATGGAGAAGTCCCAGAAAGCTGATCTTTCCCAAAAGTGAGTAATGTCAGGCAAATGGAAAATGCTGGTCTTAAACAACTCAAATCCAGCTGAGTGAATCTGATTAAAAACATCAATTTCTGGACATCTAAACTAAATAGAATATGAAACATTTTGATTAAGCAAAAAACAGAGGAAACTGTTACTGCCTTCATTATGTTTTTAAATTTATCAGTATCAATTATCTGATGTCTTCAGTATCTATTTAAATGGACTACAGTATTCAGAAAAAATGTGCTAGAACTTCTATCCAAAACTACTTTTGCTTGAATCCAAGCTGGAAATTCCTATCCCTCTTGACTGTCCATCTCAAGATCAAATACAGCTGTTTTTCCCGCAATTCTACTTCTCCTGTCCAGCTGGCCTTCTGTACTGCTTTTGTTTTTTCCGACCTTGTATAGGTCCATCTGTAGTGTTTTGACTATACATTGCACTCTACATAATCACAGGAGTGGCTCTCCAAATCTTTTTATGTGCATAGTAAAGAATAAAGACTGAGGATATCTGAGGACACAGCTGGGAGAGAAAAAGGCAAAAGAAGGAAAACAAGTAATTTCAAACAGAAAATATGATTATCAGTATATCTTAATTCAACTAAACTCATGTCATTGTGTATATACAATTTTGGAAAGAGCTGAAAATGCTTCTTGTATATAGGGTACCATTCTTCTTTGGACTTAGGGTACCCTTACTCCAGTATCTTGAGTGTTTGTGTGCCCTCTGTCAGTGTGTACCTGCTACTCAGTGTTACACTGTTAAACAAAAAACATGCTTGGTTCTTCAGCTGAACACTAATTCTAATCCTTAAAGTGTATTCTCCACTTATTTAACATATCAATAATTGTAATCATCTGCTTCTGAAAGTGAATGTAGCATTTACAACCAAACTATTGGATATGGGGAGTGACACCAGTTGTGGCACGGATTATTTCAGAAAAGATTGACACTTCTTTCACAAATAACACAAAGTGCAATATTGATAGCACATTTTCAGGAAGCAGAGCTGCATAAACTACTCTGCCCTGCTAAAATTTGGGCAGGTGGCCTGACGGGATTCTGTGAAGCATGCAAGAGGCTGATGCTTCTTCTAGTCATGATGCATTCTGACAAGAAAGATAAAAAATTTGATTTAGGAACCAGTTTTCAGGAAATTCAGTCTCTGGTGAGCAGCTTGGGATAGAGAGCATAAGAGTACAGCAAATCAAAGCAGTATGAAATGTTATACGCTAATACCTATGTGTGGGTTTTAATAATTTATGTTAAAAGCATTAGTGAGAGAGCAGGGAGGATTTGCTCCTGGATCCATCGTGAAGTGGTTTCACAACTCTCCTAAAGAAAGAATAGGAGCTACCTCGGTACAGTAGCCCTGACTTCTGTCCAATACTTTTTTGGGGAAAATGGTGAGGTGGTCCATCACACAAAGTGCAAGAGAATGTCTTCAGCTGTTTCAGAGGATGGGGTGGGAAAAAAAGTTGCCTCTGACCAAATCTATCTAAATTCATCTGTACTTACTGTCTCCATAGTAAGTTTTACCATTTCTGTAACAATGCAGAGATAACAGTTCAGTCCTAATCCCTCTGGCGTATTTACCCTAAGGCAGACAAGGAGATTAACCTAAATCTAGCGTGATATGATTCAAAAAATAACCACGTCTCTCCTTTATTTATATATTTATTTCCACAAGTAAGACGTACAGTTCTGACGAGTAGAGAAGGTAGGAAAAGGAAATTCTTTTTATAAAAAATAGAGGTCTGTTAATTGCAGGATGCCATCCATCTTCTCAGGAAGTGTCTGACACTGAATTTCCTTTACCGACTTGTGGAAAGAAATACCTTATCAAACATCCTGAATTTTGCTCCTGCTTGGTCTAATTATGTAATTTGCTAGCAAGGGTGATTCTGTGATAGATAATTAAATATGCAAAGGTTGTGAAACTCCTTGAAGATCTTTTTCAAAATTAGTTTGTAATTATACATAAAAAGAGTTTGAAACAGATGCATACAGATACATCAGTAAAGGATGATTAAAGGTATGTAAATCATTACGGTGAGATTCAAGATCTGTTAGAGATTGAGTTGTGTTGGTTCATATTCTCACCGCCTCTACTGGATGCAACCTTGCTAGCTGCAGCTTGATTTTAGAAGAAAAAAAAAAGCCCAAGTATCTGTGTTAAATATATTCCTTCTGATGGAAATCTAATTATAATCTAAATTATATAAATTCCTGTTGTGTATAATAATTTCTGCTCCCTGCAAAGTATTTGGCCAGCATCATAACAGATATCAAAGGATGGCTTTTCTAAGGTTTCTATGCACACAGTGCAAAATTCTTTTGAAACCTTTTTGTTTGTTTGTTTGCTTGGTTACTGCTTACATAAAAGTTGAACCCTTTTGAAAATCTAAGTTTGGATATATTTGAAAAGTTTATGCTATGCTGGAAAAAAATATCAAATATTCCATATAGATAATCTGTATGGAGTCATCTCTGCTTTTACTCATGTCAGTTGGATCATCTTCGGCACGAGTTTACAAGGACCTTACTGCAAGAATAGGGGACAGCTGACACTGTTCTGTAGGTGAAGATCAGCACTGGAAACCTAAGGGACACCAGACCTGCACGTTTGCATTACCCCAGTATGCGTTGCCTCTCAGAGATAGGATCTTTCACTATGTTTTTCAAGCTCCTTCTGGCTTTCTTATCACGTTGTCCTCATTTGTGGCTAGAGTTAATAGACTGTTTTGTCTGATAGTGGTGGAGGAAAGATTTGGCAGAGCAGTGTGATTCACTCCATGAAGAAATTTGTCCAGCGAGTCATTAAATCACTCTCACACGCACGCCCCTAGAACAAAACACGTGATGCCCCCAGAGCCAAATATCTAGGGAGGACATGTAAATAACAAGTACTGGAGAATCAGTTAAAGGACTGCTGGCCCATGAGAGGTAAACAACCGAGAAAAGGAAGTTGCCTACAATTCAGAGCAAAGCATGTGATGAAATAGCAGCAGGCTCATGATTTAGGAATCCCTGAGTGGCTAATCCAGCCTTTCCAGGCCGCAGTGGTGAATCACCAAATGTTTGTCTGGCCGTGAGCCTTCAGGTGACTGGAGGATGTTGGCTGGAGTAGAAGTGACCTCAACAAAGAGCTAGCTGGCACAGATCTGGGGTGTTCCTAAACCAGAAATGCAGTGGGTCGAAGGAGTATGGACAGAGCAACACCCTGCACACAGCTAGGCCTTAATTGCGGCTGTAAGGTTAGAATTAAAGAAACGTTTGTCAAGCCTTAAGAATGCAGCTCTATTACATATCTGAGACTAGACAGGTGCTGTTAGCATCCACCTCAGCAAATGATAATTATATGTGCTGCCTGCAGTAAGAAAGTAATTTAAACTGGAATGAAACAAAGTTTTAACTGCAGCAGTGACTGGGTATGAACCGTGAGGGGATTTTCACTTCTTTGCCATTCTTAAGTACTAATGGTGAGACATTCAGTTGTTTTGTGGGTTGTGGTTGTTGTTTTTGTTTGGTTTTGTGTTTTTTTTTTTTTGAAAGCTTATGATCAAATTTAACTTTATTGTAGTACCATCTCCAAATTCATGTAATTGCATTAAGGATAGATTCAGTTGCCTTTGATGACAGAATGCTGTATCCTTCTTAAAGCTATAATACATGAACAAAATTTTGAGAAAGTTTGACATGCTCCAGAGTCTTTAAAATGAATATATATATATATATATATATTATTTAAATACCTTCAAAAATAGGCTGATAAAAAGCAAATAAAAAGCTAGCAGCTAGCACAGCAATCTATAACCTACACAAACTACATGAAGCTCAGAAGAATATTCTGAGCTCCAGGAGAATAGGCATCCCTACGGAAAGCAGGGAGAGGACTTGCTCCTTAACGGGTTCTTGAGCCCTTCCAAACCTTGTTGCTGACAGAAGTTCCTGTTGTCTGGGCAGAGCTGCTGCTCATGTGGCACACCAGCACTCTTGCTGGAGAGGTCTAAGTGAGAAGGACAATGAGGGGAAACTGTGTTAATACATGACAACTCACTGCTCTCACTCACTCTTACAGGAACTGTAATAAGTCAGAAAACACAGGATTTATTCCTATATATCTCCTAAAGAGCCATGTAGGAGAGGAAGGTCCACAGACAGCAAAAGTCTAGCTCTGCAGCCCTCTGCAAAACTGGTTGTTCTAAAGGGCAATCGATTTAAATTTTATAAAAGGATGTCTCTGCCTGTTGACAGGCAATGACTGCCTGCTTGCTGTACCGAGACATGCTCCCCACAACTAAGAGAGGTGGATCTATCCATTCAGCAGCAGCTCTGACTTGTGGTTCACATCGGGCTTGATCCAAAGCTTGTCTACGGTCAGTAAGGTGTGTGTCAGGAACATGAAAATTATTTTTACTGATGAAATATTCAAATTAACTAATACTTTATTAAAAGACTTTCATAAGGGGAGGGTATTTTCTTCTTGTGCCCAAGAAAATATGTCATTTACAGGCATTAACCTTTTCCTGTTTGTAAAATTAGACAGTGCAGTGTAACCCCTATACGCGAATCAAGCTTTACTGAGAGGAAATCTATATGAGATTTCCCAGTGTCAGAGAAAATCTGTGCAGGGCCTTTTTGGCTATAGAAAGGTCCACATAGTGTTTAAGCTTTAGAAATCAACGTGAAGAGTACAGACTTGAGCAGAGTGTGGTTTAAAAGTGTCTGAGCAGCGTCAGTGCCAGTACACCAGTGAATGGAGTTAATTCAAGGATTCCTTTCCTCACCAGGCCCTAACAAACATAGCCTCTATAAACAAACACTTAATGTTTCAGCTCTATTTATGCTATTATGAAAAGCTGGAAAAATGAAACATTTTAAAAAAAAAAAGCACAAAGAAGCATTTTACAATTTCCTGAAATTTGAGAAAATGTAAGAAGCTTTATTTTGTCTTGAACTGCTGTTTAAGTGCAAAAAAAGAAATTTTTTGTAATCAGAAATTCTCTCTGCTTTAGTAAATTGCAATATACACATTCCAGCAGCTCAGGCAAAGCCAAAAGTGTTTGAAACTTGGCAGAAGGTTTTCCTAATGAACAATTAGCATTTATCTCACAAATAATATTGCTTTGTTTCAGTCTTACATAGGGCAAAAACAAGTCTGAGTTTTAAAAGCCTCCTCAAGAAATCATTGCTGTAAACTTGAAAACATCCTTTGCACTTGAGAACAGGGAAAATAGTGTGGGGTGTGCTGGCAGTGCCCCCCTTTAATTCTCCCTCTCTCAGATGACCCTAGACAAAATGATGCTGCCTCCTACCCCAGCACCTGCCCTAGCATTTTTCAGTGGTAAGAGAGGAGCAGATCTAGTCTGGGTCCATAATCTCTTGTGGGGACAAGTTATCTGCCAAAAGCCAGAAAGAGGTGACTGGAAGAGTGAAGCTGGTACAGGGCACTTTGCAAAGTTGCTGCAATGCCATGGCTGAGACACTCTCAGTCTTTTAGCACTTTGAATTTAAATATCACCGTCACTTTCACAAAATTTTTCTTCCACTTAATAATTACACCATCCCTGAGAAAATGAAGCCCTATGTAAGCTTTTTGTTTAGGAAGTATATCAACCCAGTAGTATCATAAAATATTACTTGTGCATTAGTTTATGTTTCCATCACAGACCTGGTTAGTGATTTTCCTAGGTTAGAACCAAGAACCTTGATTCAGAGGTAGACTCATTCCACCTACATTGACACTCATCAAATCCAGGTAGATATGTGGCTTCACTGCTTCAGGTCCGCTGACATCTGTTGTGAAAGGTCTTGCTCTGGCTGTTGGATAGCAAAAAATGTTTTTTGGGATCAGCCCCTCCAACCAGTAAAACCCTTAATGTCACAGAGAAGACTTTGCTGACTGAATTGTGATTTCCTACAGGGGTGTCTGCAATTTTGGGTGATGCTTATCCACAGGTCCCTTTTTGTTGTTTTTTCTTAACTCTTTCATTCATTCGCTACTTCTTGCAACTAGATTATACCCCAGGAACTGATTTGATATTTTAATATTGTTGAACTGTTGCCTGTTTGATCAGCAGAAGTTCTGAAATCAGGAGGATACTGAGGGCCATCCCACATAGGTTCCATATAACACTATGTATCAGGCATTTGGGCTGGGCAGTATCAGCCTTACTCATGCTGATGAGCAATTAAAACACTGACTGAGATGCCTAAGACATGAACATGTGATCCCTGACCTTAGCAAAGGTTGTGAAATCTCTTTTCTGCACCTGGATTAACTAGCAGGAAACTATTATTTAACTCCCTTGCTGAGCAGAGTAAGTTAAAACATCTTAGCAGCTTGAGAAGAAAGGTACTGTGGAGGGGCAGTGGACTGCCAGGATAAAGTTATTAGGTTCCTCATCTTGTGTTGTGGTGTTCTGTAGCCCCAGGAATGCTCTCTCTAAAGCCCAGAAGAGGAGGCATCCTCTCAGATGTGAGAAATTCTGAGTCAAGGTCCAATTACTTATTTCTTTCTTACCTAGTCTCCTGTGGAGCTTTCCCCTCAGATCAAGCACAATTTCCACATTCTTAAACCTCACTAATTATTTTTCTTTGGAATATATTACTAAAAAGCTTGTCTGGAAACCATTCAGAATACATTCATTTCCCACAAAAATTAACCATTTGCCTGATACAGTTTTTGTTGGTCAGTTTCCCTTTGGAAATTAAAACAAACAAACAAACAAAACCCAACCAACCAAAAAACCACCACCACAACAAAAGTTCTGTGTCCAGTTTGGGAAAACAGGTCAGAAGTGGGTTAACGTATCCTTAACACCCCCAAACAAACTAATTGTCAATGCTATTTGAAACAGGTTTAACATATCTCGGAGATTAGGATCAGTCTTTGTCTCCACCCTAGCTAGCTTGCTTTTAAATGTGACCTCCTTTTCTCATCTAGACACACATGCTCTTTGTCTGCTGGGACCACTCTGCTGTAAACCCATCCTGACAGCTACCTTGCTTCCCAGTCTCTCCCAGAGGACCAAGACTCTTCCAAGTGGTTTCCTCAGACTGAAAAGACTATAATTAGCTGCTTCCCCCTTTTTCCTCTGTTTAAAACTGGCATTATACATTCTTCCTATCTATAGCAATCTCATCTCCCATCCTCTCCTGCTTAGGAATATATGTGAAAGGAAACACTATGCTGTGGGAGTAAAAGTGCATTGTTTGATGAAGACAAAAATAGCAAATTTTATATTAAAGAATCAGTATTTTCTTCCTTTCCCATTAGGCTGTAACTTACCCTTCTGTTACCCAAAATGCACATTACCCTCTTGTTTCTGAAATATTACTTTCTCCAAATTTTTGTTTGCTTTTTGTAAGTTGAAATTGCTTTTGTAAGTTGAATAAAAGTTCTCCTTTATTGCTGTAGTATATTGCTGTCCCCTATAGCTAAGTAATTATGTATCAAGTTTTCCTCTCTGTTCCTATCAGTGAAATGTCTTTTGAAAATGTAAATCCAGAAGCAATACTCCTACATTCAAAGATTTCAGCTTAGACTGTGTTTTAAAAGAGCTCTGGGGGCAATTTTGGGGGCTTATAATGGATTTGAAGCTGAGAAGTCTCCAAACTCTTATAAGCAGAGAAATTCTCTTACAAGAGTCCATGTCAATGTCAGAGATATCAATGTTTGTTTAGGAGAAATAATGTCAGTATTTAGTTTTAAGCTTCCCCGAAAAGAAAATACATTTCTAAAAACTAACTCTACAAATTTGTGAAGCTTATCTTAGTTAAAACAAATTATACGTCAGCTTTTCAGATTTTCCCTGCTCAAATATGCAAGTATCAAAGCGCTCAACTCACCAAAAAATGACTGAAAAGCTATTTTAAGTTATTTCACTTGTCAGTTTGTCCAAGTCAAGCTTTGTAATCAAAATGTGACAATTATCAGCATTCTTTTGTGATTCAATACAAATGTATTCCTTTGTGATTTATTATAAATTTATTCCTTTGTAATTACTACAAAGGAGGAAATCTTTACAAAATAATTTTCTAGCTTTTTGCATAGGCTTTGGCAAGTACACTGTGTTTGAAAATAAATGTGCAGCAGTTCAAATAGCAATTCTGAATTACCATGAAAGCATAGCTGTTACTATGTGTTTTTTTGGTGTTTTTTTTTTTTTTTTTTAATCTGACTATCTTGGGATATTCTGTAGGACGTGTTCACTCTGTTAATGAAAGCAAAAACCCAAGTAGAATACTGCAGTTTGAGATTTCAGAATAGGAAGGGGGTGAAATAAGAAAAAGTCAGTGAAATTCCAGACCTTAGAATAGACCAGAGAGAACATTTTCCAAAACGTCTATGATCTAGATACTTGCAAAAGCATCTTTGAATAATTGAAGACAAGAGGATGGGAATTTTCTTCAGAAGGAAATGTTTCCTCTTTAATAAGTCATAAGATGCTGAAATTTTTCATGAGAGAATCTAGGCTGAGTTCATTTCATAGAAAGCAGATCTAAAAGAAATAAAACTGTCAATCAGTCAAAAAATGCAATGTTTTCATTTAAAAACAACAGGTTTCCATTGTCATAATCCTAAAACCAGGAACTATATAATTGCAGTCATATCTGAGTGATTTGGGCCTCATGTCCCATGTTCAGAAGTGACTCCAGGTCACTAGTCCAGTGCAGGCACCCAAACTATGTGAATCCCTTCTGAACTTGGGACCTACGCAGTGACAGTCCTGTGTTAGTTTTACTCTTGAGAAACCCTAAATATTGTTGTTCATTTCCACACTTCCATCCTATTCATTATACCTGTTGGTCATCAAATCTGAAGTCTTTCATTTGCTGAATACATTTCCACCCAGTCCAAAAGGATTCTGAATGTTTATATACACTGATTTCCAAGTTAATTTCCCTATCAGAACCATAGAATAAACACCCATTTCAGTTTTCTCTTTCAAACTACACAGAAGATTACATACCAGACAATTCTCACTCATTTCCTATCTGCTGTGCCACAGGAAATCTGGTTCCATCTTTTCTGCTGAGACTTTTGCCCTGACAGAGTCTTCAGTCAAACAAGAACTGGCCCAAATACCCAGAGATACAGAAGATGAATTTAAGCCACTTACAAGACAATGGGATGCCTGAGGAATATCATGGTGAACAAACAATGACTGTTTTAACCTTAGATAACTCTGGGAAGGCTTTGTCTGCCTACTGGCTACATTCATAATATTCCAGGCAGCAGGCTAAAAAGGTGGGAGAATGGAGAAGGGCAATTGAGTCAATCAAGGACTTGGAGAAAAAACTGTCATATGAAGAGAGTGAAAAGGTGAGGAATGTTTTCCTCAGCAAATGAGATGAGTGGTGAGCTGATGGAAGGATGTCCATCAGGGAATGCGTGTGGAAAAAGAGAAGCTCCCAATATCATAATCCCGAAAATAAAGTGGCTATCTGATGAAATTCAGATATCAAAGAACAAAGGTGATAAAAGGTGGCAAAGAAAACCACCTTCCTGTTGAAAGAAAGGAAGCGTTGCAAAACAAACAATGTGGCTTCCCAAATAAAATTAATGGAGGGATTTAATTAATTAATGGAGGGATTTAAGGACTAACTCTTTAACAGGAGATCATCTAGAATGTGAGCATTTTCGTACAGTCTTTTCCAAACTCAGGGACTATTTGAGGTCTTTATTTTACTCATTATCTAAACCCAAGCTTATTCCTGAATTCTGACAGTCAGGCTGTCCGGTATTGTAGCTTATATATACTAGCAAGCTATGTGTATTCTCTGTATCCCCTAGCAAATTAAGTGCTTCTGGGAATGTCCCCAGCCACTGGGGCCAATTGGCATGGCACAGCTCTCATCCGTGCTTGTCTATACCCTTAGCCTTCGCAGCAGAGTGGTCTCTGTAATGTTATGATTTTCAAACTCTATTCACAAGTAGTTTAGGAGAGCATTTATTAGCTAAGGCCAAAATTTACCCAGGGAACAAGCTAACTGTTTACCAGTATAAATGTCTGCATTTAACCTGCTAGTATGGACGGTCACAGAAGACCAAAGAATCTCTCTGACCTGCAATGATAAAAGGAGCACTGCAGAGTTTTGGTTCTGTTTAATCCCTATTGGCACAGATGTATCCTGCAGTGAGTGATGCTCAGAGCGAGAGCAGGGGTCCAGATCCACAGATTTTGTGACTGTGTGGCATCAGAAAAGAGAATTAGTAAGTGTCGCAGGGAGCATTTCTGGTGAAGTTATGGGAACCCCCATGAGCTGTTCTGCCATAAGAACTGCAAAGTAAAATTATTTTATTCTTGTTTGTCTGATGAGACACCTATTTGATTTAAACAGGAATACATATGACATCATTTTTAGTGGAGAAAACTTTCTATGCAAGAGGCATATTAAGAGCAGCCAAATTGTGGTACAGGAATGCAAAGCTGACGTCAGCAAGCAGAAAAGGCAATGCACTTTCAACTTTTATTTTTAAAGGACCTTCAGCCCTTAGTACAGCCAGGGCACTTCCCCATGTACTTCTGCCATAGACAGCTGATAATAAGCCTTAGAGAGCAAATTGCAGCAGCAGCATCCCTGCCAGGGCCCAGCCTTGTGCTGATTCAGGTTGTCACTGTGCCAGCAGAAATTTTCATCACATAGCCATTAATCTACTGATGCTTTAAAACACAACTGCATCTTCCCTCCTCACTTGAGTGGCTTACTGAAAGCCAGCAGCAGAATCTGCTGGTTTAGCTTTCCCACAGGACAGGACCATACAAATTACTTCGATGTTGTGAAACCTGGACTCTGCTAAGCGTGTAGGAAAAAGAAATGCCCGTTAGGTTACTCTGAAACGTCTGTTGGTATTCATGTTCCAGAAGCCAATGAGTAAGGAAAACAAATGCGGGGTTGGTTATTTTGGAAACAAAAACTGTTGGTTCATGGGGGTACCTGAAGGAGGCATGCTGTCAGAAGAATGTAGTTGGAAACAGCCTGAAGTGTCCCTTCTCACATCCTTCAGTTAAAGGTAACAGAAGTCAAGATTTCTTTTCAGACAAAACACCCACAAAAAGGACTTTACTTCTTACAGGAAAAGAAATGAGAAAACTATCCCAGCATACCATAGCCAAGGCTGTAGCACAGCCAGAGTCTTCTGACCAAGCACAGCGAGCCAGCAGCGACTGCTGCAGGGTAGGCCGCTGCAGCCCCAGCTGCAGCCATGTTTCCTGGCAGCCAGCGGGTGCAAGGGGAACAGCAGCATCTACGTGGGCTGGAGGCACTGCTGCTGGTTCAGACCAGCACCTTCCAACTGCTAAATTAAAGAAGCAGGCCTCTTTGTGTGAAGGAAACACGTCTGCCTGTCGCATACACAGGGACTGGTCTGTCTGTGTAAGGGAACAGCTCTGGAGCCCAGAGGAACAACTTTTCAGCCCAAGTTCCTCTCTGCCTGTTCTTCATCCTCTTCCAGATCACACGACTGAGAGCCTGGAGAGTTCAAGCGTACAAATCATCTGGCCCGGAGGAGAAGCCTGCAGTTATAGCTGCTTTTGTACAAGGAGGCTTCTGAGCAGCTGTAGCCTGAGGGAAAAACAACAAATGGTTGCTGCCAGCTGGGTCAGAGCCGCAGCTCAGCAGGGCCTGGCTGGGGCCTGCCCAGGAGAGGCAGTGGGAGAAGTGGCCTGAAGGATGTGGCCACAGGTGGGTTTCTGCGTGGGGGACAAAACAGGTCAGCAGGTTAGAAACCCTGTTGAGACCAACGAGGGAAGGCCCTGATTTTTGTCTGTGCTGCAGCTGCACCACTGACTTGGGGCAGCCTGCAGTACCATGCCAAGGCCTTGACTTGCATGCACAGTAATGATCTCAATTGCAACCAACCCAGCCGCTGAAGTAATATAACAAGGAAAATTTCTCTTGCTATCTGGGAATGAAATAACCAAATACATTCCTTCAGCCTGAAGTACCCAAAATGCCTTGATTAAAAATGCAGACAAAGAAGTGTAGCGATGTGATTCATTTAGTGGACGGGGCGCAGCCAGGTAGAGAGCTTGTGGTCACACTGCTCCAAAGCATCTGTCTGGATCATGGGGGAAAAAAAGATAAAATAAAGTGAATGCTAGATGTTCATGCTGGAAATCAAAGCCTGGAAATAGAAGATTCACAAGCAAAATTCCAAATAATAGTAGGTTCCATGCCTCACTGCAGTGCTCAAAGGTTTGTTTGTTTTGTGTGTTTTTTTTTTTCTTCTTTCTTTAAATGCCAGATTCCAGGCCCATTTCCTCTTTCATTTGTTATGATAACTTTAAAGGAGTATCCTTTCAACTTAGCCCTTCTGTGACAACATGGTCTGTAGCAACATGATTTTAATGTTGTAAAATCTTGGACTGACATGGCAATGACAGGCAAAAGACAGAAAACTTGTGCTAAAGAACCCCTTTTGGGTAAGCAGATTATAGTAGACAAACAATGATGTGTTATGGTGAAAAATGTACAGGTGGGCTCAAGCAAACTAGAAAAGGTGTTTTGTGGTACAGCAGGTCCTTTTCATCCCCAGCATTTCTTAGGTAAACTCATAGCAATGGACTCAAAATTTCATCTGTTAGCTGGGTAGGATAGAGATTTTTTTATATCTTCAATGACTATTTTTTTATGTCAAGACCAGCTGTGTTCAGTCTTTCTTCTTTTAAACAACACCAAAAAAAAAAAAAGAGTGTAGCTTAGCTCTGAAAAAATTGGCTTTGTGTGGCTAACCACAAACAAGGCACATGACTGAATGCTGCATCTGGTATGTCCCCCTCAAGTTCAAAAACCTTGGACAAGAGTATTCTGCAAATTTAAAGGGGAAGTCTCGTTTTACAGAGTGCATTTCTTGCTCTTCATTTAAGTAAATGTCAGATTTTTATGACCTGTACCCCAAAAATTAGAAAATCTGCACTCTGCAAAAGAAAGCTGTGGAATTTCTCTCTGTCTCCTTTCTTTAACTTCATTGTAAGGGTCATATTTCCAGGAAATTTTTGTAGATTTTTGGACACCTGCCTTTAGAGGGTAGGAAAAAATACTTCTAGGGCTGGTTTTATTAATTTGAAGAAAAGAACTATCAGCTAGTGTGAACATCTTGATATTCACATACAGAAAGATATGAAGCATTTAAATCCCTAGGGTATCATTTTCATTTTAGCACTGGTAATAAATGAAATGCTTGACTAGACTTGCTACTAATAGTGGATTTTCAAAAGGATTTGAAAACCTGTTTCTAAAATGTGTCTTGGAAGTGCCAACTGTAAGCTTGATACTCCTACTAATGAACTGTCCTGTGCCCTGCAACCAGAGAAATTCTTAATTCTTTTTCTGCAAACCCAAATCTGAGGCACTGATTATAAACAATTACTTAGATATTTAAAATTTTCTGATCTGCCCACAGTCGCATAATTCCTCAGTAAAAATGTAAGGTATGCAGCCTACAAAGCCTGTTTTGTAGACGATCATCCACAGGCTTTGCTTTTTCCTCTGTTGTACAATATCTTTACTAGGGTAACGTGGTTTTATTGGCTATAACTTGCAAGACCAATTCACAAAAAGTAGGGTAAAAAGGGACCTCAGGATTCCAAGCTCATTCCTTAAGACAGGAAAAACACCTAGTTATACAATAATGAAATTCATGAAGCTTTCAGTTTATCCCTTTTATTTATTCCTTTTTGGGGTTTTCTGAGAGAGAAGGCTGTTTATGCACTGGAGATCTAACATGGGCTGATGTAAGAGAGAAATATATGGGCACAAGAAAGAGGCTTCATAACTCTTCCTCTAGCTGCAGACACCTTAACCCTACTAGAGAAAGCACAGGTCGCTCCTGGAAATTAACATTAATTTGCATTTGCTTTCTTTTCTTCTTGACCTGTGGTCATTAAACATGGGCATGAATCCTGGGGGTGTGCTGATCAAGAATTTCTTTCTATGCAGTAATTTCATTGTCAATTATTTCTGAAGGAAACAACAGCTCACAGCAAGATTTAAGGGGCAATGGACACTAAGGCCTGGTCCAATCTTTTAGAGACCTCACTATAATAGTGCCACAGCACTGAATTTCCTGTGCATGGAAACACAGTCATCTAGCAACCCTGAAATCTCCCAAATTTCCATGATGAAAGCACAAAAATTTGTAATAAAGTAATAAATCTGTTAGGATTGGAAAGACACAGGCAGTTTGAAAACTAAGAATCACATTACCACAAAATGTCTGTCTGTGTCACAGGAAAAGAAGCATGAAGGCTGCATGCCGGAAGACTGGAGAACAAGTATTAAACCAAGGACAAAATACGCTCAAGATCCATGTTTGTCAGGTAGGTAAAATGGTAATTCTTATTTTTATAAAGGAGAACACCTGAATTAGTTTATTTATAGTAAAAAACACACTAATGACAAACATTTTTTCTATAGGGTCTGCAGCTTTGTGTGATCACTATCACGCTGCAGAATGAAGTGATCCTTACTTTGGTTTGATACATACCGTGTTGTTAAATTGGGCATAAATGAAATACATATTGAGGTCCCCTAGGCCTGTGTTTGGTGAGCTTCCTTCTTTCATTATGCTTTCTTGCAACCTGCAGCCTGGTGGTATGCTGGCAGGCTCATAGTGTGCCACTGCTCCCCGCTGTGAGAGCTCAGAAACGAGAGCAAGAGGGCTTGGATCTCTAACGTTAGTCCTGTGACCTTCTGCAGCTTTCTCATCTTTACCTGTAGTACAATTGGCAGTCTATGTTTTGGAAGACAATTTGGGTGCCATCCTTGGCTTTTTAAAGTTAACGGGACCTTTAGATGTCCTCGCAGTCAGTTGGAGCACGGAGCAGAACATGCTCCTCTCCTATCGCTTTGCTACTTGAGCTGCAGGTCCCTGATGCTCCACAGACTTTCCACCATAACAGGAAAAAAAAAATGGAAATAAGCCACAGGCAGTCAGCATTTCTGATGGAGGGAGTCTGTAGTCGTAAGGATCGATAGCCCTGGTGGTTCCTCACTTTTCCTAAAGCTAGCAAACATCAAATTTGAAACAGTGTGTTTGTACTTTTTGAATATTCTCTTTACCAACCTGTATTCGAGTTTTCTGAAAAGCTGAGTCCAAAACCTGTTGAACTCAGCAGACATTGTGTTGAGACCCAAATGAATACAAAATATTAACAAAAAACCCAAATGCAGACCAAATAAAGTGTGTGATAATGTACACATGTATATATACATAATATACTAACAATCAGTGTGCAGGCCAGAAAAGAGTGCAGAAAGTAAGATTGATATTAGTGTTAAATGTTTCAGGTTATCTGTTTTGTTGCTTGCACAAGAAACCATGACTTTTTAATACATTTTTTTTCAAAGCTTATACTGCTAAATATGTATATCTCTATATATCCCTGATTATTCTGCTATAAGAGCAGAAAAAGAATAATAGAGTGCGTAAAAACATTTATTACGCTTACAAGAACAAAAAGAGAGAAAAAAATTGTTTTGCACACTGTTATCTAAAGGAGTAGATTGTCATGACCAAGCAAACACAAAACCGTTGCAGTTGTTGTCACCCATAAAGATCATGACCTTAGTGATCAGCTTCTCCGCCCTCCAAGAAAAAAAAAAAAAAAAAAAAAAAAAAAAAAAAAAAAACGCAAAAGATCGACAGTGTCCAAAAGCGTATTGCAACAGCGTTTTGTTTCTGGAACACCTCCTTTTTTTTTTTTATTTTTCAGTGTAAGTTTTTCACATCTTCAATAGTCAGCAGTTTTTTTAATGGGCTTTTGAAAGGGAAAACTGAGCCCAGGAAGTCTAGCATGATTTAAAACTGTTGGTTTTCACAAAAATGTGTTAAAAAAAAAAACCCACACCCTCAGAGCACAGGATTTTAGACTGGCATAGCTTAATGTTTTCCCTCCAGTGTAAAGAAAACAGTATATTAATACACAATACAGAACCAATCCTGGCTGTGAATTTATTAAAAATATAACCATGTCAAATCCGAACATAATACAAAAATGACCACATAGCATGCCAGAGTTCAGATAATAATGGTGCTCGGTTACTAGCTGTAAGGATACAAAACCCTTAAGTCCAAAGCAAATGCACAAAACACAGGTTTTCTCAGAAGTGCTTATTCAGAGAAAATTTTGAGACTGAAAAACTCAGAGGAATTTGGATACGATTCTGGGTGCATTTGTCTAGAGCAGCATTTAAGAGCTGGGGAAATCTTAACCTAACATCCTATGGTATTTCAAGATCGGCTGGCTTCCTGGTTTGGTAGTGATTTTTCAGCACCAGCTGCAGAGTATGATTTAAAAGTGTGTCTGCAGTTTCTGGAGCATCATTTCAAACCGGCACAGAATTCTGGCTAAGTGAGAGGCAGTAGTGCTTTGGTGCAGATATACTACATGATTCAAGAGTTTGGAGCCTTTCTGGCCAAAGACTCACAACTTAAAATAAAGGAAAATGATCATGTTTTTCCTTTGAATGTTTCATTAGATATATTTTTTCATATAAAATGTGCAGAGGATGCCACATTGTACAGAGCAATGCACACAGGGTTCACCAGCTTCTCCCCTGTTGCTCCATGAAGCTAAGATTAGGTTTCATGTATATGGCAACTCCTGTAGTTTTCTGTCCAATTTTGGGGAGGGGAGGAGAGGAAAGATAGGAGGTATTTGATCCATATTGCTCTCTGGCAAACTTCTAAGAAACACCAAGGAAATAGCATTAACCCAACACTGAAACAGAGACTCTGGTCAGCTGAGAGGAAACACAAGGGTGCTCAAAGAACCTCTTGGGTCAGATAGGTGAAACCATGTATGTGGCTTCTGGAGATGAAAAATATCCCACTGTTATTTCTGATTTGTAAATTAAGTGTTTGTCTAAAGGGTTCATTTCAAGGCTTTGGAGATTTGAAATCTGTACCCCTTTTTTAAAACAAAACAAAACAAAACAAAAAACAAGAGGTGTAGCAGGTGATTAAGGTAAACATCACAATTAAGAAGGAGTACAAAAAGTTTGAAATCTTTTGTAATTAATCCCTAGTCACTGTTAGGTTTTCCCAATCATCATAGTTAGAACTGGTTTTCATTCTTGAGCGAACAGCACGTAGTATGGAACTGATTTTATCGTCCACATCCCATAGATAGCCTCTCAAGCAGGAAAGAAGAAAAATCACTTCTCACTTCATGAAGCACCTTTGAAAATGAAGGGCTGGAACAATATGTTCTCTCAGTATGTTTCTTGCAAAGGCTTTGACATTAGGTGTGTTTGACACCCTGCTCCATTTGCAAAGTTGATGCCACTTATTCGACCAAAGATAATTAAATTGTTCCATACAATGAACACTGAAAAACTGGGAATTTTTCAGTATCACCTGTCCTTCCATGGGTCATCCTCAATGCGTTGTCTGGCTGATCCTAAGGGCACAGCCTGCTAGCAGGGAGAAATCTAAGGTGCACCACCTCATGGCACTTGTGAGGACAGTAACTCAGAGACACACAGACCATAGTTCTTTCTCCGGATGGTTTCAGCTTGAAGGTTATCAGGATAACACTATTTTTTTCTTTATCATTCCCTACCAAGCTTGCATAAGTCAGCAGCTACAAGGACACTGACTTGCAGTGTTCTTGAGGCTACAGGCAGGCCTTGCCCAGCAGAGAACAGTGTTTGGCAAACATTCTCTGTATCCTTTCCCAGAGTCCATCTTTAATTAAAGAAATTTGCATAGCACTGTTGGTAGGAGCTTTATACTTCATTAGGGTCTGCAACAGATCACTTCCCACTGAACTCTGCAGCAGCAGTTGTTCCTGGAAATTGCTGCAGACAAGTTAACTGCAAAAATACAGGCTTAGTAGAAAACTATAGAGAGAATATTAACAAATAAATAAATAAATTAGGCATTTGATAAAGGATTTTCTTCTGTTGTTGACATATTTTTTTCTGAGGTGCAGATATTTAACTATTAAAGCATACTTTGGGGCTTTAGTGCAAAGTGCATAATGTTTGAAAGCTGATAAGCTCCATGCAGAATGCTCTGTTTCCAGCCTACAAAAATGCTTACGCATGTGAGCAACCCAGCTGAAGTCACGAAGGTTTCTTGTATGTATGTAGAGCTAAGCAAACATCTAGTCTTAATTAACTAGGACTCAGCCTGGTAGCAGAAAATTAGCCAATTTAGAAAGTTTTGGAAATACTAAGTGACCATCATTGGCAATTCATTGTTATTTGGCCCTTTGCATTAAGCAATAATAAAATTTGCAGCTAGGAAGAGATACATTTATTTGCAGTCCAAAGTGATTCCTAAGAATGTCTTTATTAATGCAAGAATTAAGGGCAATTAATTGCAAATAGTATTGGAAAGAAAACACCAAGCTAATATTCTCAGAACATTCTTTCACCCTGAACTTCAAACTTGTCAAGCAAGAATTATTTTTATGAGCAATTCACAGTGAAAAACTGTAAACTGGAGATTTCAGGCATATAGAGAGGCTGAATAAATCATGGCTTTGTTCTTTATTCCCCAGAAGGGCAAGCAGTGCTCTGTTAAAGCATACTGGTTAGCGGCTGTCAACCGAGCTTTTCTGGCAGTTATCCCGACCACAGGTGAAGAATGACACAGGCCCCAAACGATGCAAAAGCCACAAGTTTTTTATAAATCATACCAAAACATAGCGTCTGGTAAATGGATAGAGGGTGCTTCACACACCTCTGTCAGTTGGGGAACCCTAAATAAGAAGGAGGATGCTGGACCTCTTGATTTCACACCTCCATCATTTTATAGCATTCAAGGTTTCCTTAACTACATACCGGTCCTTCTTGGACCTACAGCCTGCTGCCACACCTTACGCCTGTGAGAATCAGCCTTTAACCCTTGTCCATATCAGGTTAGGCCCACTTATAGGAGAAATAACCTAAATCTCCACATTGCTCAACTCTAACCTACCTAGCTAACTTGCTGTTAAACCACTCCACCTCTCTGTCAGCCAGACAAATTTGCTGTCCTGGGAGCTAATCCCAAGCAGTGTGGACATGAGTGACTTACTCAAATCAGAAATCAGTCCCAGGCTCTTTTTTCCTTGCTAGCACTATGGAGATAGCTATGCTTCCTTTAAACTGTGGCAAATTTAGATGTCACTCATGTCTAGGATCTCTATCCCAACAGCTCATACTGTGAAGAATGCCTCCATCCAAGCAGATGTAAGAAGTTCTGTTCTTTTACCCAGAAGCTTCCTTTTTCTGGCCCTAAAAATGCTGGAGACAAAATAAATCTGTAATGCACAATCTTTATTTCCATCTGTGGATAAATCCCTAGGAAGCAAACAGGCTGTTTGCTACTAGCTTTGATGCCCCTTCACTCAGCCTTCTTCCATTGCTCAGCCAGATTTTGCTGGGCTGTTTCCTGGGTAGCAGAAGGATGGAGTGGGGACAATCTCCACTGAACTGGTACTGAGGTCTGCAAAAATCCTCATCAGGTCGCCACACGACCAATTTCACAACGCGCGATGTTGAAAAGATTGTTGGCAAGAAAGAAGAAGGTCGGGGTCCCTAAGCATAAAGAGGAAGCAGAGCTTCAGAGGGGTTTGCTCATGAAGGGATGCTCAAGTGGATGAAATACCAGGCTGGGAGGGACCACACGGCAAAACCAGTCCTCAATACCATACCTCAAATTAAAGGCAGTACCATAAAAGGTCTTTTGTGGTCCACAGGCAAAGGTTTCACTTTAGATACTGCTGTCATAAGGAATACAAGGTTGGAACCATTGTACGCATTTAAATGAATTCTGAAAAAGTTAAGAACTGAAGAGATGGAGTTCAAAAACTTCTCTAGTTAATCGGTTCAATGATTTGAAAAATAGTGGTGACCACTCTGGATTCTTCTGAATTCCTCCTCCTCACTCTCCATGAATCTCTTGATGCTGTTTTCCATTGCCAATAGCTGCTGTACACCAAGGCCCGGCCGCACCGGGGGTCTTGGGCGAAGCACCTCCCGGCGACAGCTGCACAGGGACAAACACTGTCCTCGCTGTTGCTTCGAAATTTTTATTCAGAAGCCACCGAGGGACAACGGCCCCGCACAGACAACTGAAGAGCGCTGTGAGGAGTTTCCAGTGGCCTCTGACGGCAGGAGCGGGGCTGCCCGTAACTCCGCCACCGCAGCACCGGGAATTTGAGGCCAAATCCCCCCGAAACGGCAAAACCCTGACTGCCCTGTGCCGGGGGGCGGCATCCCGGGAGCCCTCCCACCGCCGGGGCGGCTCCCGCCGGGGGGCTGTGCGGAGGCAGGGGGCACAGCCCCCGCCTGCCCAGCGCCGGGGCCGGCTGCTGAGCCGCCCAGCGGCCCACAGGCGGCGGCGGCGGCGGCGGCGGCTGCTGGGGGACGCCGAGGAGGAGCCGCCTGCGCGGCCCAGCGGCGGGCGGGCCGGACACGCCGAGCGAGGCGAGGCGAGGCGAAGCGAGGCGAGCAGCCGCGGGCCGCGGCGGGGACGGGAGAGCGGCGGCCGAGCCAGCAGCGGCAGCGCCATGGCCACCAAGGTGAGCGGCTCCCGGGGGGGGGGGACCCGGCGGGAGAAGGGGGCTGCTCCCCGCACCGGGCACCGGCCGTCCCGCCTGCCTGCCCCCGCTCGGGCTCGCCGGAGGGCCGTGGGGCGGCGGGGGGCGGCGGGAGAAGGGCGAGGGGAGCCCCCGGGGCTCGGCCGCGCCGTGAGGGGTGGCGGGCGGGGGGGTCCTGGCCACGGCCGGGGCGGCCCTGCCCGGGCGGCGGCTGCTGGCGGGGGAGAGGCCTCGGGTAGGCCGCGGAGCGGCGGCAGCCGGGGGGGCTCCGCCGCCGGGCTGGGTGAGGCGGGTGGGGACGGGGAAGTGAAATTACGCCGCTGGGTTCCTCGGCGGTGCCGGCTGTTGGGGCAGCAAGTCGGAATTAGCCCGGCCTGTCCGAAAGCGGTGGCTTTCTAAATTAGCAATGCTTGTTCACTGTGCTGGTTGGTGAAGGGGCTGCGCTGTTTTGTCTCTGCCCGTGTAGGTGAGAAAGCGGCGCCTCCAAGTTGTCTAAATATTGTGGAAGGCTTCCTGGGTTTGAAGCAATACTTGCAGATTCATCTGAGTCCGCAACCTTGGCCAGCCGTTCACGAACTTCATTTTACTGAGGCAGTTCCCATACAGCGCACTGTTTATACTGTTTTTCAGTGTCAGAAATCCTGCATCTCGAATGGGTTAAAACGCAACATCTAAGTAGCAGCCCGTAACCATCTAAGTAGATGGCTGGGCGTGTTTTGGTAAACTTTCAGATGTGCAGAAGAAGGTGGTCTGGGCTTCAAAATCACGTAGTTAATTTAAAAAGTATTAATATGGTGAAATTCGTGTTCTATACAGATATTGTTAATGTATTTGTTTAGGATATCGTTAGTCCTTTATTATTGGTAATTTCCACTGATTTGTGGGATGTGAGTATGAATAACATGTAAACACACTTAACCTACCTACAGTAGGTAGCAATAAAAACAAAACTCCCAGGTTTATATGTAATACGTAATACATAGTACACTAGGCAGACACTATGCTAAAATGGTTTAAAGTTTTTTCACCTGGCTGTGAGGTACAGCATCCTCACGGGATCACGTGAAGCCATTTTGTCCTTATATCTGAAAGCTTTCACTTTGCTTTTCACGAAATAAATTTTTGTGGTCATCATGGCCTTGCAATAAAAGGTGCGTCATTTCTTACTTACGAACCAGGACTGTATTGAAACCAGGCAGTGTAAGGCTTTTTCATTCTACGTTTTGCAAGTTACAGTATTTTACTTGAGCTTGCGTGTTAAAATTGGGAAGTGATAGTCAAGACTTGATTTTTTTTTTTTTTGTTATGTTGATATGCTGGTGACTGAGAGCATTACTGAAGAGAAGCTTGCTTTATTTTTTGTAGGCTTCACCCATGACTTAGATCCCTCTCAGCTGCTGTGGGTTTGAATTTGCTAAATTTATTGGAACGTCAGCTGTAATAAAGGATACATTTTTGCAGCAGTGTAAGGGGGTGACTGGCTCAATGAATAGTCTTTAGAAACTCTGCCAAATAACAAGTTACCATTTCACTTGGAAATTAAGTTTTGCTTTTTAAATTGTAAACAAACTTGCCACCTTCTACTTGCTCTCCTTCCAAAATATCTTTGGAATTTAAAAGAAAAAGCTTATTGGAATCGCACAAGAGAATGTTAACAAAATTATACTGTAACTAGTCACCTGGAGGCTGAATTTCTGAAACTTTTAACAGCATTAAAACCAATGTAGCTGGTAGGGATGACCGACAATCAGGCTGCACAGGTTACTAGTGTTTCCTGAATTAATTCCTGTTTAAACTAGAATATACCTTCCAAGAAGGAGGGGGAGAATTCAGTCTTAATTTGAACGCTTTCAGTGATGGAAAGTCCAGCTTTTTTTTTTTTTTTAAACCATCAACTCTCTTGCTGTTGACACTTCTTGTTTTGAATCTAAACCTGCCTAGCTTCTGTTTCCAGTTTTATCCTTTTATCTGCTAGGTTTACAAAGTCTCTTATCAAAGTGTTGGGGTTTCTGGGGTTGGGCAAGGAGAAACTGGGGTTTCTTACATAAATTGTTTGTAAACTCTGGCTAGTTTTCTTGCCTTTCTCCTTGGTAAACCATGTCAATTGAGTTCCTAGAGCACTCCAGCCTGATGCACTCTAGGAACTGAAGCACTGATACGATTTAGTGTCCTCATCTCCTGGCTCTTCCCTGTACCATAGAAGTGCATGAGATTTCTTACTGAAGCAGTAAAAGCTTCCTGGGGAAAGAACTACAGTTTTCATGCAAAAAAAAAAAAAGCCCTTTACCAATGCTCTCCTGGCGTATTTGTTAATTGGCAACTTTGCAGGGAGCCACTTGTTGAAGTTGGGCAAGGAAGGGTCATAGGCCCCACATCCTCTGAAGGCCGTAGAGGTTGTTGCTGCTGTGAGCAGACCCAGCAGTCACCACAGCTCCTTCTCCTTCCCTGCACTAATCCCATGCTCTCTGTACAGGTGGTGACTCCAACAGGGTGACTTGTCAGGCCTGTCTTTGAGCTATTATAAGTTGTTAAAACAGCAAAAGATTACCTGAAGGAGAGCAGCGAGACAGTTTCATCCAGTTCCAGCAAGTATAGCTAAAAGTTTGCTCAGAGCTGATGCAAAAGGTTTGGTGTGTGTGGAGTGGGGGAGATTTTCATGGCGAAGGCTGGAAGTATAGCAGGAAAGTAGGAAACAGAGGATCTGAGGCTTCTCGTGGC
The DNA here is from genome assembly GCF_009769625.2 of Cygnus olor. Classification (NCBI taxonomy): domain Eukaryota; kingdom Metazoa; phylum Chordata; class Aves; order Anseriformes; family Anatidae; genus Cygnus; species Cygnus olor. The sequence goes on along the minus strand of NC_049171.1, from coordinate 65,228,124 downwards.
AGTTCTTAGATCTGCTAGAGCCTTACTGTAACTTGGCAGCGGCCTTTCTGATTCCCTGAAGTCTTTCACAAGGTCACATGCTCTAAAAGCTGAAGCAAGTTTAAAAAAAAAAAAAAAAAAGGATTGTTTAGGAGATCCTAACTTCCAAAGTTTTACAGTACTTTAACTGAACCTGACTTAAGAGGTGGACATTTCATGTCCATGTTTAAGAACTGATGCATCAAGTTGCATATGTTATTTTGGATGCTTCCATCAGAGGTGGAGCTGAGCTTACAAATCCCTTATTTTTAACTGTGCGCTAAAAAGACAAAAAGTTTCTGAGCTTAAAAGTATGTAATGAAGCCAAAAAATTTTTCAAAACTCAGTCACAAAGAAAATGCAATATCGTAAATGTGTTTCTCTGGTATTTGCTTGGAGAAGTCACATTCTGAATGCTTCTGTTTTCCACCTTGCCTTCCCTGGCCTTTCCTCTTTCTCTTTCCCCTGCACAGTTTGCAAAGTCCCAACTTTTACTCATGTCCTTTCTTTTGTTTTTGAGATTCATTGCATAGGGAGAGCAAGAAATCTCAGGAAGTGTTATGCTGACTTTGAAATAACATGCTCCCTACCTTGGTCTATTTTTAGAGGCATTTGTTTAAAAGCGCAGGCAAGTCCATTTCTTGATAAGGCCGAAGTTTTGCCCTTTGTGAGGCTGGAGTTTCAGGAGTGCAGTTATCAAGGGACGGAGGCACAATTATCGAGGGAAGCTGGTAGGTGAGTGCACATTGGTGGTCAAAGACAGTTCTTCTGAAACCTGTGCTGCTAATTAATGTGCAGTGAGGGGTTTAATGTAAAAGCTGGAGATGAAATTAGGAGCTGATAACCTCTAATTTGTAGGAGTTGTGCTATTGAAGCAGGTGACGTTACTTTCATAAGACAGGTATTTCACAAGGTGAAATACACCTGTATCCCACCATGATGCGCTTGGCTGTTCAGTGGTCTGTCTACTTCAGGGACTCAGTTTTATCTGGTTCTGGTTATAGGACTGGGCCCTTTTTCATGGGAAGAAGTCTCTTGAGGTGAAAGCTATTAAGCGGGATATTCTGTTCTTAAAAGAAGATATAGCTTAGCAATTTTTTAATACACAAATATTTTGTTGTTTAAGGCTTTTTGTCCATCTAATGACCTTGGAATAGCTTTTGTGAATGTCATTAACCAGGTATAATTGAATTTAGCATGGTTCTTCTAATCATGTTGAGGGAAGCTCACTTTATGTATGAGGATTTCAGATAGAAAAAAAATCGGTATTTTAGACTTCAATAATAGGAAGGGTTATCTTTAATTTTTCCATTCCTGTACTGATGTAAGGCTCACCAAAAGAAGCCTCCATTTTCATTTGTACTATCGTGAAGCTGTCTGTGTGTTTATGTTATGAATCAGGCAGAAACAATTCTTTGTTCTGATTTGCAGCTGGGAAGTGAAATATCCCTCTGCGCCAAGTGCTCCAAAATACCCAAACTTTGCACTGTGCAAGTCTGCCTTCTGTGTTGTCATAACTTTGACAGCAGTAAGTCTCTCCTAGGAAACTGTATTTTGGGAAAATACTCAGTTAATCAATCTTAATATTATCTGTGAGTTGGAAAGAACTTAAACTGTGCAGATCACTTCGTCCTCTAGTCAGCACGTTCCACTGTTCGAATTCAGCAAAGTAAGACTTAACCATGATTTTGTTCTTTGCATTTACAAGTGTGGGCTGTGATGGAACAAAACTGATTAGGTTTAGTAGTCATTTTAGTTTAATGGTCTTACTCACATTAGAAGTTGTGGGTTTTGGGTTTTTTTTTTTTTTTTTTTTTGCTAAGCTATAATTAAATAGGTGTAAAAATATTTCTTTGTATTTTTTAAGGGGCAACGGGAGTAGGAGAGTGGGTGAAAATGCTTGGTAATGCAAATTTACTTTAAATACCTGACCTGTTGATACAGTGAGGTGTTAGGATGAGTTCAACCACACAAGAACTTAACACTGACACATCTTACTAAGATGCAGGTTTTCTGTTCTTTTGCCTTTGAACTTCTGATCTTTTAAAAGTTCAGTGATAAGTGGGTTACTTTACGTCCCAGCAATTATTAGTGCAAGGCTTCTTGTTTGACAGCCGGCTGTTGGGCTAGGAAGCTGGCGAGTTGATGGGGTTCTGTATGATGTTATGCTTGGGTAATGATTCCTCTGACTCAATTTTTCAAAGTTATTTGAAGCACCTGGGCATTGAGTCATCAGAGGCTCATTACCAGAGGTCGTCACTTAAAAATATGATTACAGCAGTGAAGGAGAAGGAAATCTGGTATCAGATGCTATCATGTTTCATGGTTCATCTGGTTTATATGCTCAGTGATTCAGATTTTCACGCTGGTAGAATTTTTCCATGTATCAGTAAAGTTTGAGCAATAAGTCTTTACAGTTAGCTGTGGCTTGGTAATAAATGTTATTTTATTCCATTCTTTCAATGTTTTTCTTTGGGAGTTGTCATCTCTTTTAGAACCTTTGTTTTTAATGTCTTCGAAAATCTGCTTAAATTAGAACATCCGCACGTTCTTCTGTCTATGAAAACTTCCTTATTTGATTAGGGTGTCTGGCAAATCTCAAAAAGCAAAGTTTACACAGAGACAAAGGGAACGTATATGAGAATTTTGCTGTTTTAAATATATCAGTTCCCTCCTATATTGTATTTGCCCTCAATTGCAATATTGCTGTTGGAAGCAGTCTTGGAAAAGATTACAAAAGCAAGTAGTAGAGATTGTAAAATAGTGGGAGTGATTTGTTTCAGTCAGCACTGCAGTGAGACAGATTAAATAATTCCAGATATCTAAATGTTAGAGTGAATAATTATTGCAGTGTTCTGCGTTTAAAGCTTCAACTTTTCTATGTCAAATCACGTTTTGCAATTAGAAGGTCATTCAACTTCACTTTCAACTTTTCTGAAAGGGGCAAAAATCAAAGCTTGTGCTTTTACCTTCTTTAGTTGTATTCCAGCTCTCTCAGCAATTTGTGATCAAAAAGGAGCTTCCCAAGTAACACAAAGTTCAAAAAGCAAGGCGTTCTTGTAGTAATTCAACAAGCAAAGCTCAAGTGCTACTGAGGAGAAGGATCTCTGCGTACTGCTCACTGGAAAATTGAACTGGAGCTCTGAGCCTTATTTTTTCCAAAACGGTAAGAGGAAAAGGGTACGAGACATAAATTTTCTTGTAGGGAGTTGCCTTCGTGCAGGCCGCTCCAGCTGTTCGGTGGCCGAGAGGGGACCTTCAGGACCTTGCGTGGCGTGAAGGTCACACGAGCGGTCCTGGGCACTGCTAGTAAGAGGGTGTGTGCTCGTAGCAGGTCAAAGCAGTGACTCTGTGTGAGCAGATGTTTTGTTTTGCTAAGTTGGTTAGGGAAACTTTTATTTTCCTCCTGTATTTCAGAGCAGCTCTTCAGAAGGAGGCTAAGGACAGAGCTTCCCCCGCCAATAAAAGCAGCTGCTTTACTGAAGGGTTTTCCAGTATGCAAAATGCGGCTGGAAGGAGGAGAGGGCCGCTGGGAGATGCTGGGCCCTGCAGCTTAAGGCAGGTCCCGGGGGAGTCTGAGCAAAACAGCTGCATGTGGGGACGGGCAGCGGTGCCTGACCTGGGGTTTCTGCAAGCGGGACTTGCCCGGGTGAAATCATTCAGTCCCCTCTCTTGTAAAACGTGGGACTCGTGTACAGCCTGGTGACGGGCGTTTTCTCGCGACTTATCTCTGTGTTGCTGACTTCTGCTCTGACTTGCCATCTGCTCCTCCTTGGCAAAGGAACTGTTGTGCTTGTATTTTGTGTCTTCACACGGTATCTCTGTTTATACACAGCAGGTTTTGAAGTTGCTCTCCTTTTCCCAGCATTTAGAGACTGCAGTTCTCAATGTTCAGAGCAAAAATAAGCTGTCCTCTTCATTCTAGTTAAACTCAAGCAAAATGCTTGTTTTCTTGGCCGACACAATAAAAGTGGCTAATTTTCAAGGGAAAAAAAGCTATAAAAATTCTCTTAGGTGCCTGGTTCTCTCTTCTGTTTGAGAGTTTTTCCTGTTTGTCATGCAGGCAGTCAATGAGACTATCGCATTTATTGTCTCTGCTGGTTCTGATTCAGCCCTGGCATTCCATGAAGAGCCTGTACAATTGACCTTTCTGCAGCACCGAGGCCATGAATGATGAGGCAATTCATTTTGTTCTAGAGCTTGATCCGATCTGAGAATTAAGCTTAAATGTTTTATCTCCTCCACCGGATTAAACTTTTTTTTTTTTTTTGGGGGGGGGGGGCGGGTTGCTGCTGGCTAAGACTGAAGTAATTGAAAATCACAATACCATATGATATATTAGTACAGTTAGCGTTTGGCTAGTTACAACACAATTCTTTTAGCAGTACTGTCATTTCCTCCCGTAACAGCCCTGTATTTGTCTGCTGAAAATGGTTGCTTAAGGAACACAAAATGAAGCATCTTTCTCACTGCAGATAAGGAGACCGTCTTTTTGGAAGTTTGTAAACAGGAGCTGAATTGTAACTGCTAGATCAGCAGCTCTGCCACCTTCTGTCAAGCTTCCAGGTTTTCTAGAAACTTGTAAGGAAGGAGCAGTTTAAACTTTCTTTTCTGACTTTTTTTTTCATTTCTTTTACCAGTAACCTCTATAGTGACAGACAAAGAGTTTCTGGGGTGTCCACTTTAAATCCATTCCTAGATAATGGAAGATGATGATCTGTAAAAGAGAAACCTCAAAAGGTATATGACTTGCTGAAATGTGGCTCTTCCAGTTGCCATTAAAGTACTGTTTTTTGTGATGCTTCTGTCCAGACATTTTATATTTTTTAGTGTAGCGGGATAGGACAGTACTGCTAGCGTGCACGCTGCATGAAGTTGTAGGTGAGCAATGTCCGGTTTCAGTGCTGGCTGTCTTCCAGCTGGGCCTAGTGACTGAGCTTTGCGCACGTGAGCCGCTGTGGAAGGCGACAGGTTCGTAACTCCTGGGCTTTTCTACAGTGTCAACAGAAAAGCCTAAAACAGCTGTAACCTGGGGGTATGTTAGAACCCAAAAAACCTGAACATTGCCCATTTATACAGTAAAGTGACTTCGTGTGATAAAGTGATAATGTATTTACATTGGTAAGACAGTTTCCTTGCTTGTTTTCGTAATATAAAAAGAAACCTAGAAATGGTTCAATTATCAGGCTTTCATGAACTTTTTTTTTCTTTTTTTGTTTCTTGAAGGACTGAGAGATCACAAAACATTTAATGTCTTGATTAATGTTGGTTACTCAATTAACAGAGAATTTAGCAGAACTCCACGCTGAGGATCTGCTTTGCTGCATTTTAATTTTTTCTCTTAGATGTTTTCAGCTAGAATATTCCTGAGCACTTGTTTCCCAGTTAGTATTACCAGTGTCTGGCCTTTCGGAGTTGTAAGGCTGTTCCATTCTGTAATTTACCTGCAGGTCGAGTTGTATTTGAAGTAGCATCATTTTAGCATGCAGGTTGGGCGCTCTGCAAGTTCTACATTCGCATCTAGGTTGGCCTCTGCAGCTGGCGCATGGAGATGCACGACCTGTAATAGTGTGGTGAGTCTGCAAAGGCTTGAAATTCATTAGCCTGCCTTGGTGAAACTTCATGTCTCACTAATTATTGGGATAATTACAGTTCTGTAATCTCCTCTCACAGAGGAAGCACTCTTGTGTGACAACAGACTGTCTTAATGAGTAGGTCAGGACATGACAGATTTTCTGGTGAATGCTGCAGGCATCTTCTCAAAACCTTTGCTTCTTCCTAGCTTTGTTCTTCAGGGATGGGTTTGCGAGGGTTTAATGCCAACAATTGCACGGTCTCAGGCTAATACCAGAAGTCAACATGGCAGGCTCCTGAAATACACAGATAAACTTTGGGTCGGCAAACAGCTGCAAGGGGGTAGTTTGATTGCAGAGACACGGTAGTGATTGAATCTGGGCAGAGATTGTAATCGCCCTTGAGATAAATGTATCCTGCCTAACATCCATAAAACAAAGCCATGCTGCACTCACTCCAGTTGAGCGTGCTGGTATAACTGGAATTAATCTTCTCAGGTTGGAAATTGTTTAGATGTGGACCTGTTATAGATCTGTATTCAGAAAGGAAAACACGAGGCAGTGTGGGCATGCGGAACAGTGCAGTAAATTGGTTTTGAGAAATGTCTTCTGACAGAGTTGGAGCTCCTCACCCATGGTTAAAGTATTGCAATACATTGTTAATTGATAACTGGTTTGTAACTAATGCTTTGAACAAGAAGAAAAAAAAAGTTTGTGCTTAACCCAATAGAAAGCTCAGATGTGATGAGCAGGAGTGCCTAAGTCAGTATTTGGAAACGTCTCTAAATTGCATGGGTATGATGCGTGTATTTCTGCAGCTGCATTTCCCTTGCTTCTGTACTGCCCGGGTGCGTGCAGATCCTGTTACCTGGTTCCCCAGTGCTCCATCAGTACGTCTGTATGGGCACTGCAAAAGGTATCTGAGCACCTCTTTTAAAGGAACTTCGTGGTTAAAACTTCAAAGTGCACGATGGCTCTTTTGCAAGTATCATGCCTGAATGCCGCTTTTTAAAACTACCGACCTGCTTATAGGTGATCTGCAAGCTTCAAAATCCTTAAGCTTGGTCATGAGCGTGCAAATAAAACCTGCTGTGTTTTCCATTGTTCCTGCTCGTGGCAGTGGTTATCTACCCACCTGTATTGCTAACTGCAGGGAAAGGAGCTATAATTCCCTTTAAGAGATCTTAAAATCTTAAAGTATTACATTCCAACACTTGTAAGAGATCTTTAGCATAGGCATAGGCTGATAACTTTGAGTCCTTATTGTGCCTTGTAATGTTTAGCCCCAGATGGTTGAGCCGAGCAGTGGGATCCCCAAGGTGTAGGAATTCACCTGAAGGCAAGCTCTCAGTGTGAGCGCTGCCTGTTGTGCTGGCCAGCAGTCTGTCTGCTTGTGTTGGCGCCGGGCGTGCCAATGTTTGCTTATGGAGAAGCAGCTATAAAGAAGTCCAGGGTCTGTAAATCAAGAATGAGGTACGTAACCAGAAGCAAGCAGGACTCATTTAACTGAATGCCTGTCGTCTTCTCTCTCTGAGAGCTGCTGGCAGTAGCTGAAGGGGCTCCTCGGGTCCCTTGCCCTCCTGGCCTTCCAAGCTCAGCCATGGTATCCCTATATTTTGGCTCTGCCAAAGCTGCCTGTACTTCAGCTTGGTCCTTTCACAGAACTAGCACTCGCTGCAAGGAGTTAAGTGGTCTCCCTGCCTTATTTTTCTAATTGGGAAATGCTCTTAGATGTTAATGACCAGCTTTCCTCAGAAAGAACCTGTGCCAAGAGCCACGAGGAGCTTCCAGGGGTTATCAGCTGTGGGTGTGCCTGGGGAGATTCTTTCAGCAAGTAAAAAGCCCTCTTCAGGAGCTCGCTCTTCCTCAGCTCTGAAGAGCCAGTCTGTCCTCACACAACAAAAGCATGAGTTGCTGAAGAAGGTTAATAAGCCGTTGCCTTTATGACTAAGGAAAATGTTTTTCAAGTCTCTTTAGCACTTGAAAACTTGCTTAGTCATTTGTTTCTCACAGAAGAATGTGTAGAAGTAACTTTAAGGTATGCATATTACAACTTTATTCTAATTTTAAAGAGTTGTTGGTTTAAGCCACACGCGTTTTGGTGGGAGTCAAGTATGTCAGTACCGTCCCTTACCTCATAAACACTTCAAACTTTGCACCTTGTACCTTTTGGAACCTCTTTATGCTCTGTTAACCTTTCCCTTGGATTACGAGGTAGGTCTTTTAATCCAGTGCCATTATTTAATTACGTATCTGCCTGAAGTCTTGGAGGCATGTGCAGCTTCTGAGGGAGAAGCGGAGTTCCCTGCCCTCTCCTCTTGTCTGCAAGCATGTTTTATTAGCAGGATGAAATGATGCAAGTCCTCGTTTCTTTGCTTTTTATCTGTGTTTAATTTGCTCCTAATGTGATTATAGTCAGCGTTGTTACCTCCAAATGACTAGCTGCAGGCTACTGGACTATTTTAGAGTTGAAAAATTGCTCAGAAGAAAGCGAGCCAGCAGGCCAAGAGAACACTTTTCAGTCTGGATTTGCAGAATAATGGGGGGATCCTGCAGCTGCTGGGGGGACTTAGGGTAATGATAGCAGAAGGCTGTGATCTCTGCTGGTCCAGAAGAGGAGCTCTTCACTAAACGATGTTTCACTTTTTGGGTGAGTTTGTTTTAATTCTGGTGTTGTTGAAAGCAAAAAAACCAATTGTGTTAGTAAAGAAATGTAGCACTCAAGGGAGCTTTTTATTAAACAAGTGAATTTTAGCTTTCAGTTGCTCTTTAATAAAATTGTAGTATGAAACAAATTTGAAGGGGTAGTTCAGTTTCTTCAGCCTGGCGGGTTTGTCTGGGTAGGTGTTGAACACACCTACAAGAACAGCGATGCCTAGCATTGCACAAGCAATACACATTTTCTCAGTCTGCTCTGTATTAGTTTACACATTTAAATGATCCTAATCTTTTAATTTCTTTACTGTAGCCAAGACAGAAAGTAGCTACCTTTCCAGGCTGAGAGGCGTAAGCACTTTCAGAGCCATTTGACGCTTCCGCTTAGGCTATCCAAGTATGCACTTAATCCAGCAGTCTGATACAATTGTGATGGTTGGACTAACATGAGGAGGCAGTTTTGTTAAATCATGTCCCCAGATGCTGCAGTTGCTGCAATAAAAAACTGTTCAGTCTTGGAGTACTGAGTGGCTTTTGGGTGAGCCTGGGTTTTAGAAAAAGAAGGGGGGAGAAGGTTAAGTATAGCTAAGTGATAGCCACTGATGGAAGTACACTGAGGTGGGAAAAAAGGGATGTCTCTTACTTTATGTTCCTAAAGCATTTTTCTTTTTGTTCCTCGGCTCTTCGGACACTGGTTGTTTTAATTCTTCACCTTCTCACAGTTCCCTTAGTAATAGCAACTGTGCGACTTAGTGAGCATCTTGACTTGCCTGAGAGCCCTCTTCGAAGATGAGGGAGCATAGGAAAGAGAACGGAGCCAGTTTATTGGATCTTCTGCACTTCGAATCTGCTCACTGTCATGGCTATTTAAAATTCAAGGAGTTTAGTTGAGAAGAAGAGTCCTAGCTCAAAAAAAGTCAGTGCTTTTTTTTTTTTTTTGGAAGACATTTTGCCGGGCTTCCCAATTCATGATTTCTGCTTCTCTAGTGGGTTGCAGATTTCTTCAAAAAGATTTATCTGCCCCAGTTACTTTCTGGAAAAATGATACAGAATTTGATCTTTCTATGAATCTGGGAATCACTGCTACCAGCATAGCATAGCATACCAGCATAGAAAGTAGAACACGATGCTGGAGAGCAAGCATGAACCTGCAGTCTACTGCTCTCATTTCTACTGTGATGTGGTGCTGCAGTTGCCTTTAAGACAAGTGGCACCAAGCAGACTAAACTTGTAAATCCCTGTCCCTTGAGAAGTGCAATACCGAATGGCTGAAGCTCCAAATCATGTGCTATCTGCTAAAAGGAAGGCATGCATTTATTAGAGGAATTTCATGCTTTGAACCTTTTATGGACATTTTCTTTGCACTGTGTGCTGCTGCCAGCTATCCTAGAGAAGCTGTCATCTTGTGGCGTAAGTTCCTTAAACACTAACACGTGGCTGAAAACCATGACTCTGGCATAACACAAGATCTTTCTAATAGAATGAAATCCTGTCCATGGGGAAAGTGTTTTCAAAGATAAGTTCAAATTTTGGGTGGGTATCACTGACATGCTCCAGTTTTGATGCTGCTCTCAAATTTGTGCAGCTGGTGGGCTGCGCCTGTGCACATCAGGATTGTCAGACCTGGGGGTAAGCTGCTCTTCTGCCTGAGCTAGTTGTCTCGCTGCTGATGTGCCTTAGAAAAGACGTAAAGGTTCCTTTTATGAGAAATAGGAGCAACTGCTCCCTCTCTTCCTCCAGGGTGCTGGGACAAGCAGAGAGGATCTGGTCCGCCAGGATGCCTGTAGAGATCTCAAACTCACATATCGTAGTGGTAATGCAGTCCTTCATTAGAATTTCATTTTAATGACTCTTGCAGCCAAATTCCCACTTAATTTATGCTAAGCATCTCAACATGCTGCCAGTTGCAGTTCCATAGCCTTATGTCTGTTTGCAGAAATCAGTTGGCAAGTGGTCGTGGTTATTTTTTTCCTCTTGGAAAGAAAAGGGGTGGGAGGAGCAGAAGATGTGCAAGTCTGACAGATGTAAATAATGGATAAAAGCTAACTGCTCCAAACTTGCAGAGGAACAGCGCTTTGACTAGTCCAGGTACTGCTTTTCAATATGAAGAATCTTTGTATTTTAGACGCTATTTAGTGCTAATAATGCTTAGACACTCTTACTGTTATTTTAAAAAGATGGCAATGATGATTGATTACAATACTTAGTGTGAAGTCTAACTTCTGTAAATTCTAAGTCAGTAGATCTGTAACAGCAGCCCAGATGTGTAACTCAACAGCACATGGAACCAGTTCCCGAGGATGCTGGTGTACCACTGAGAAGCATTAGTTTCCATTTCTGAATGAGCTTTTCAGCAGTGTGGCTGTAGGCATTTTCCTTCAATAAGATCTCCTGTCTTTAATTTGCAGAGAAAACTGCCATCTTCCTCTCCTTCCAGACAAACTATAATGTATGCTAAGCATCAGGTGTTTGTTTTTCTTCTTGTTAGGTGGTGAGCAGCTGGTACTTGTTTTGTGGATTTGCAATGTTCTGTAACTGAAGCAATGGCCTTTATTCCGAGAAATGAACGTTTGAATCTCTGAAGTTCCTATCGTTCTTGGATTTTTAGATCCTTTTATATGTGATCAGATGTAAATATGAAGTAAAACTGTTACTGTAACACTTTCTTAAACTGTGTTTTGAAGAAGTTATGTTTGTACGTTTGTGGTCATTTTGTATTATTTGGAATTGTCTTTGCTATTTCAGCAGTTCCCATTTTATAGGTGTTCAAAATGTCTATAAACTTTGACCTCATATCCAATGTATATATTGCAGTACCCAGGAGCTAAAATCGTTTTCTGGTTGAGTGCTTTCTTCTCTCCATATACGTATGCTATTTTGCAATGATCTAACTCTAAGCTATGAGTACCACTTGGATGCAATATCTGCGGCTAGTAAGTAGGAAATGGTTTGTTGCCAAACCACACCATTTTCCTTTGTCATGTTTTGGAACTGATTGTCAAAAAATCAGATAGGTGTGGGGCTGTTGTCTCAGTGCAAGGAAATGCTAGAGGAAGGGCTTTTTCCACTGTTAACAATGCACTTATTAGATGGAGCGAGTCACCTATGAACTCAACCAATTATAATTTATAATTTTTTAATAATCCATGTTTGTATTACTATGAATCCTTTTTTCAATTTGTCAAAATGCAGTAAGTCAAAAATTGAGTTTGCATTCTCTTCCCTTTTCCTATTTCTCTTTTAACAACTTCTGAAATAGGAATCTGGAGCAGGTGAATGAATAGATTTGGCACGAGGGCTTTATTAAATTCTGTGCATCTCTCCTGGTCTTTCCTTCCATACGTGCTGAATACTTCCAGATTTCTCTGCATAACTTAATCTCCTTGGAGAACAAAGTATTTGCACATGATATCTAAGTTATTAGACACAAATATTTTAGCTTTCCAGTCTGGTCATTACTGTAGGGTGTTGAGACACTTCTGAAGACTAAAAATTTGGTCATGTCCTGGTGAACTCCTATTGCCCATGAACAAAAGCCTCAACTTGATATCATCTTGTACTGCTTGAGGGATGTGAAGAAGGCTGCTTGCCCCATAGGCCAGATGCCCAAGCTGTGTTCAGGTGACTTGTGTAATGGGATATATATGGGTAATCTGCTGTAAAAATGACATGTTCAACACCCTTACGTCTTAATGCTGAGGGGAGAGGGCTGGTGAATGGTGCTTCTTACAACCCTACCTAAGTTGTTCCTGCAGTTCAAAAGGTATGTTTCTTATCTTCAATTTTATTGCTTTAAGGAGAGTAAGGAGGGTTGTTCTTCCATCTGATTTTCTGCTGGGAGGAAGGCAGTCGGTGGTGTTATTGAAAACAGTTTTCTCCTCTTCATCTTGGTTTTACATGGCGTAATCCGAAAGTGCTGAAAGCCTCCTTTCTAAAGGAAGAAAAATAATAATAGGAAGCATTAAATGTGCTTAGGACACATGATTTTCTTAAACGTTGTGCTTCTCTAGTAGAAAAGACCAAGTGCTTGACTTGTGCGTGTCGCTCCTGATTAGCTTTGTCAGCTGAGCTACAGGATGTGCTTTTTTCCTCTTTGTTTTTATTTACAATGAAGTGAAGTATCTTGACCAGACAAATATTTCTACATGATACTTATGAAATTAAGATGTGAGGAATGGAAGCTGTGTTTTTTCTGGGTTTATGTCAGAAGGGATGCCTGGAAGGGTATCATAACAACTTTCAGTTTTGAGGCTTGATGAATGTCTGCCTTCTGGTATCTTTTCCTTTTTTTTTCTTTTTTCCTATTATATAGTTCACTTTTAAGCGGAAATAATGATTTTACTGTGATATTTATGGCAAAAACTATTTGTTTCACTTTTTTCTTCCCCTGACCTCCAAGTGCAAGAAGGCCCTCATTGCTGTGGGCAGTGCCTGACGTTGCTAGTAATGCTGTCATAAAATTGGCTTTTGTTTTTGGCTTATTTCCTGCTGATAAAATATATATAATAATCCCTTTCTGCTGCTCATAATTTTATATGAGCTGGTGGGGAGGAGGTTTCTTTTCCTTTTCTGTGGGTTTGGGGCCTGCGAAACAATGATTGCAGTACCAGTTTTAGAGGCCTTCATATACACCCACAGATCTCTGCAACTTTGTTTTTAGAAATGACTTCTCTCCTAAACTTCAAGCTACTAAGGACTCTTTTTTTTCTTGTTACTGGGTTTATAGCTTGTTATTTTAGTTGCACAAGTAAATCTATTTGTTAGCACTGTCTGGTAACGTAACACGTGTACTTTTCCTGCTTGACTTTCTTGACCAGTCGTCTAGCTTTCTGTTTTGTTGCTCTGTGGTAAGCAGCATTGGCACCAATGGGATAAAATAAGTATTGATCACTTCTGGGACACCTGGCTAATGTGACAACTTGAGATATAAATTATAAGGTTTTTATTATTTATAAGTTCTGTTTTATTTACAGGAAAGGCAAGCATAGATAAACTTTAAACCTGACCAAACAAGACAACATGAAACCCTTTATCTAATACGCCACTTTAATGGCAGAATCTTCCTTTAAGATTCTAGGGAGAATTACGTGTGATTTTTGTCAGATTCTCTCTGCATCAGTCTGAACAGTTTGTGAGGAAGTAGTCACTTTTAATTCATGATTGCCTTCTCAACTTTAGTTTGGAAGGTGATGTAATAGAAGACAATGAAATGATAATTGGGAATATAACCTTACACCGTGCCACAACTCTTTGTATATAGCAGCTCTGGTCTTTAAACATTAGACAACTTTGTCAGTGTTTCTAACAAAATTTTTTTTAATGTGGTGCAATTGCAGAGTCAGTACACAGTAAAGACTTTTGTGTCTAAATACTTGAAAATTAAGTTGTTCTTTTTGTTTGTGTTTCTCCCCCCACGCCTGTGCCAGTATGTAACAGGCCCGCTCTGTTTGTGCGTTTCATAGAATAGTTCCTCCTGATTACTGAGTATCTCAAAACATCACTGTACGTATTACTATTTGTGTGCAGCAGTGATTACTCACATGTGCAATCATTTCTGATTTACTCTGTCCGAATTGCTTGCTCTATGAAACAGTCCCCTTTACCCAAATTGGAGTTGGAATGTGTCTTGTAGAATAAAATATTAATTGGATTGTTTGCTAAAGTTAGAAGCCTTTCCTTCTTCCCCTTGGAAAAAGCTGTACAGACAATTTTGGACAGGGCAGAGAACAGCAAGTTTAATATTGTGAATCTTCCAGGAAAAAAGTGGTTATCTGTAAGAACTGTGCAGGAGATTTTCGTCTCGTAAAGTTTGCATTAGTGTTCAGTTTGGAGTTCTAATTTAGGAGATATTAGCCTCCACCATGCTGAGTTGCTCTTCGTACATCCAGCCCCTCCCCACCTAGTATTTCTGCTGTTTAACAATGAGTCTTCTGTGCAGTCATCTAAATAACATGGAAGGCTCACTGGTGTGTTCTTTTCACTTATAGGCTCGTGTTATGTATGACTTTGCTGCTGAGCCTGGAAACAACGAGCTGACCGTCAGTGAAGGGGAGATCATCATAATTACCAACCCGGTAAGAAAAATGACATGGAAACAGGGCTTCACTGCAGTGTCCTGACCTAATTCAGCAGGTGAAGGAAAAGATGTGCTAAGTGACTCTGTGAATCCGTGACTACCTTCCACTGAAGAATTAGTACACGAACTAAAACCAAAGAATTTTCTAATAGTGTTGTGGAAACAAATGCAATTAGCATGATTCTGGAGGTCAGGGGCCCTCTCAGCCTGTGCCTACACACTTTGGAATTCGTTGCTCAGCTTTTTTATTCTGCTAAATAGAGCAGAGCGCCAAGGCAGAAAGAGCTAATGATAGTGATACCCTTTACATCTGAGTGTTGTCTCTTTTTCTTGTGCCTAGTGTTCCACATTTTGTGTTTATGTAGTCTCCCATGTTTGCCACTTGAATTTAAATAATTCTGACATACCAGCTCCCTTAAAGGTTTTGCGTTTTTTAATTAATGGCTTCAGTAATCCAAGTTTCTTTAAAGAACTTGTCACAAAATTTCTAAATATGTTTCTAAATATGTGCATTCTTCCATAATTAAAGCAATGTGCACAAGGTACAGGGAAGGGGTGGGGAAAATATTAAGGTAATGTTACCAAGGAAAATTTCAATTATTCTTAAAGTATGTTTGAGCAGGGCTATTTGATTTATTAACATCAGCGTGCTTTTATTCTCCTATATAATTCTTACAATTCTTATAATTCTTGAACAGAAGTGTTAGTTGAATCTTCTGTGCTTCTGAATCTTTAGTGATATGGCTCAATGAATGGGCTTTCTTTTTGAAACAAACAAAATCCCCTCATCTGGATGCCAGATTTTATTTATCTGGTTGCATAGAAAACGTACAGACGAAACAAATTTTTGAAAGAACATAATCGTGTATAATCCTGATACTTTTTAATTCCACGGACTTTAAATATTTGAAGCAGATATTTAATGGAATCAGCACCCTCTTGAATAGGATGCTGTACTGTAGCAGAGGTAACTTTTTAAATAATTCAGAAGTTTTATGTTGTTTCACAATAGTTTACAGCTTTTAAATTTGCTTTTGCTGAAAAAGCTGTCTGTGTGAGAAGACAATAACCCAAAACCAAGTAAAAAATTATTTCATGCTGTCTATGATTAAACTGTGGCATAGATTGCCACAAAGGTTCTAGATCTTTTTTGATCTAAAAAGTTTATAGACAGCAATGACAAAAGTCATGGAATTCCATTGTTGGAATGCTAATAAGTGCAGTGGTACTAATGTGACTTCTGGCTGAAGATGTCATTACCCCTGTAGATTAACCAAACTAGTTGAATTTTAATCTGAGATACCTACTTGTTTGTGTTTTTAAGTGTAATCTTTTAGGTATATAAGGAAAAGCAATTGAAAGTTTGTTATTTCAATAACTGGTTGGTCTTTACTATTTAAACTCATAAGTACATAAGCAGGCTTCTCTTTATTATGTGCAGGATATAGAAAATTTCTAAGTAAAAGAAAAAAATTTTGCATAAACAAATATATCAGTTAAAAAACAAATTGAGAACCTGAAATTCAGTAATTACTGTCCAGCATATGTAGTTCCAGTTCTCAGCTCTGAATTAGCTTGACATGTAACTCTGTTCAAGAAACAGCTTGATTTTATTTTTAAACAGAACTGGCTTATTCTAGATAATGTTGTCTTGGAATTGACTTCGCTTAACTGCAGAGTTCTGCAAAGGCTTTCTAATGTAAGTAGAATGTGTTTAAAAAAAAAAAAAGCCAGTCACAGGTTGCACCACTGAGGTCTGAACTGTGTTAGCTTTTTTCCAAACTGATGGTCTGAGACCTGCCTCTGTGGTATTGAATGTGAAGTAGGAGTGTCTCCAGATGCTGTGCGGCATATGCCTCTGAACCTTGAGATTATCCTTACTGTTCTTGTGCTATAGCTGCCTCTCATCACACTCCCGCACCTTCCACAGATGAAGTCCAGATTATACAAATGTTACCAGTAGCTTAATTCCCTGAGTCTCCTTTCTTTATAATCTGTTGAATTAAATGAATACTTTGGGAACAGCCTTCTAATAGCTGTGTTTTGATGATGGCTGTGCAGAGAATTGGCTGTGCATAATGCATAAATGATTGAGTGCTCAAAATTAAGCTTTTTCCCCTCGTGCTTATTAAAGTCCTCAATAGCCATGTGAAACAATCATGGCCTGTGTCCTGTTTAAATGAGTATCTGCTTATTCAGCAACTTTAAGCGAGCTTGTTCATGGTCATATAGTTAGACCTGTCTATTGAACCTTGCATTCCACATTTAATAGAAAGCCAGTGCTCCCTTCTGAGTTTAAATCATGCTGTGGGATCCATCTAGCAAAAGTATTTCCATATTGTTTTTTTTTTTAGGATGTCGGTGGAGGCTGGTTAGAAGGAAAAAACAGCCAAGGAGAGAGAGGACTTGTTCCAACAGATTATGTTGAGGTAAGCGACTGCATCGCTATGCACTAAGAAAGCAGAACTACTGAAGAAGCAACCCTTTGGTTTGCTGATCAAACTCTTAATGCTCAAATGTGAAACTTCCAGTGTTAAAGCTCAGAATGTATATTACTGAAGCAGCTGTAGCTGACTTTGGAGATCAGTGCAAACATATCATCTAAAGCTACTGTGCTTCTTAGTGGTTTCCCAAGAAATGCAACAGGAGGTTAACCATAGTGAATATCAGTGATCTGCAGCACGCGAGCTATTTTGAGTTTGTTTCTGGTTTTCTGTCTCGTGATCCAATGATTTTGTTTTGTCTGAAGATGCAGATGTAGAAGTGGAGTGAATACAAGTTACACTGGCGTTGCTGTGGCTGACTTGCCACATGCTCATTAATCTCTAGAATGGAACTGCATTTCAGGGGCTCAGGATATGGGATCCCAAATCCAGGGACTGTTCAGTTCATCATCTTCCTGAGGGCCTGTACTGTCTCTTCAGTATTGATCTGCTCGTTGCTTAAGGAGTGCTGTTAATGGGGTGGGGATGGAACAGGTCTCTGAAAGTAAAGCCTGGAATCTAATTCACTCTTGGAACGCATGGTGTCTGCAGGTTGGCAGCTTACTGTATTCAGTTTGTTAGCTTCTAAGTAGCTTCTGGCTCTCCAAATTGGTTATCCCAAACTGATCGTCTGAGTATTGAGTTCCCAATCTCCAAGCAGTAATGTTAGCTACCTTGTTAATCCCTTGTTAATTTATAGATAGGTGTCTACTGCCACAAATATGTTAAGCTATGATAATGCAAACCAGTTCTACCTGTCATGGAAATAAATCCTCTAGATTTACTTCGGTCAACTTCTTGTAAAAGGTACTATTGAATTTGAATTCAGGGTGTATGCTGCCATCATAACATCTAGTGTTAGAAGGTTATATGTAATTGGATCAATGGAAGCATAAAATCTCTTGCAACTTTTTCCATTTCAGATTATAACCGACAGTACAAAAGATGGAATTAGTTGTGGTAACTCATTAGCTGACCAAGCCTTTTTTGATTCCCTCTCTTCAAATACAGCTCAGACCAACTCGGCTGCAAAAAGCAGTAATCAGGTATGTCTCCAGGTTTTTTTGGCAACAGTGGGCATGGCAGTTTCTGTTGACATAACTGCTTGCAGTTCTCCATTGTGCTGTACCATATTTGTGAACCCTCATAAAAGTACTAATTTAAATAATTGTGTTTTCCCTAGGGATCACTTCTGTTGAATGTTAATGGTGTGTATGTCTCTTCAGCTACTGTCACTGCTGGAAAAAGGAGCATTCTACCACTTTCAAAAATAGAGCATTTTATATTTTTTTCCTGTCTGCAACCATATAAATCCGTGACTACCTCAGTCTCTGTACCCCAGTTGTGTGTAAATCACTCTTGGTAACTTTTGTTAATATGCTTACCTTTTTAAGAAACTATGCTTTTCCTTTCTTTTCCTTCTTTTTTTCTTTTTAATTTCTACTATAATTGAGTATTCTACGCATCATCAGCCAGTGATGTGTATACATCTTGTTCAGAATTTGAGTAAGGTTTGTTTGTTTGATTAAAAAAAGGTAAAGTAATTTCAGGCATTATTTCTAGTTTGTTGAAGAAGAGGCTGACTTTGTTTTTGCTGGAAGACTGTTTTCCTTTGCTTTTCTCCCTTTTGCCTTTATTCACAGCTTTTTGTCCAGTGTCAATTTATCAAGCAGCAAGTATTTGGTTTCATGTTACATATCCAGGGCAGACATCATCTTAAACACAGGCTGTTTGTTATGGTCTACGCATTACTGCATGTCTTACACGTAGGAACAGTTAAACATGTCAAAGTCCATAGGTCAATAGGAGAATGAAACCTGCTCTTTCCATCAGCAGCATGCAAAGGTCTCAGGTGTTGGAAAGTAAATGCTTCACTCATTGTAGCAGCTGGGAACACACCTAGTTCATAGAGCACTTAAAAAACAGTTATTAGTTTTCTTAACTGTAACTTGCACTACCGGGACTTTGAGATGAAGTGAGATCTCTTGAAAAGTGTGTATCGACTGTCATGCAGAAATGCCCCATGTAACAGTTCATTGACTATATGGCATTTCATTTATGCTTCCTTGTATTGAGCTAGACAATGCCACGGGTAATACAAGACTTCCTTAACTTTTAAATAAAAGTTTCTAACTGTTCTTCAGTGATCATTTGTAGTTTGCCTTGTTGTGACTGTCTAAAAGAAAAGGTGGTAGAGTAGGGGGGAGATCCTGGTGGTACTTGTAAGCGCTCCCTGATGGCATGCTCCAGGCAAAGTCATGGGAGGAAAAGTTAAAACAAAGGTATCTGTTTTGTGGGAAATAAAGAATTAATGTGTCAGTGTAGTTTTGGAAGATGAATTTTTAGAGGAGGGAAAAGCTTGAAAATGCAGGGATCATAGGATCAGTAGTTTACTGACTCTGTAATACAAACAAATTTGCCGTTTCTGCTCAAGTTTTGGAATGGAGTAACTTCAGGTGAACAGCTTGTCTCATCTCTGTCAGTAAATTATTCTTATTTGTCTGATCCCTCTCCATTATTCTTCAAATGCTTCGTGGGACAGTTTGGACAACCTGTGTACCATGGTGTATTACAGTAAAATTATACTGCTAACATCAATAGGAGAGAGGGGAGGCTGCGCCTGGATGCAGGCAAGGTCATGCAAGATGTGGGGGAAACTAATCAATTTTCTCAGGCTAGTATGTTTGGGGTTTCTGTTTTCCTGCTTTTTTATTACAGAAACCATCCTGTTGCGTGGTCAGGATTTTGTCATGATTTCAATTTTCTCAAGTTTTTTCTTTTAACTGAGTTCAGTAAACTGCTGTTCGGTTGTATGTATATATTCTAGAAAAGCAGTAGGTCCTGCTTTGAAGTTTTTTCAGCTTCTGACGTTCATCTGGTAGCCTGTTCCTGTAGTTTATTGGTAATAAGAATTTAATTTGTATACTGAGCAGTCTGGCTTCAGCTTTTGGCTATTATGCCTTTCTCCGAGATCAGAGAGCTCTGTAGTACGTGACGTTTTCTCCCTGCAAAAGTTCTATGGTTAATTGCCCTCATGATTAAGAAGCTCTATCTGTTTGCTTCTTCATGTAAGAAGTTTTTCCTTCCATGAAAAGCTGCCTTCTGCGATCTTTCTGATCTTGTGACTAATCTGTAAAATGAAGATACTGGAATTTTATGCATTCCTCCTGTGTACATCACATGACTCAAAACAGAGGTTTAATATTGCTGTTCTGGTATAGAAAAACCTGATATACTGAAAGATTGCATCGGCTCTTGTGGTGTTGTATCACGAGGTCAGAGTTGTTCATCCACTGCATACTAGCTTCTCTTTTAGAGCTGTTGCCTCTGAGAATACAGCCTTCTACTTTCTGGGTGCAGAAGCTTTTCCTCGATGCAGTACTCCACACTCAGTTGCGTTAACATTTACATTGTTTAATGTCAGTTTGTTCAGGCGCTCTGGATTCAACTGTATTCAGATGCACAGTTGCAAGCAATTGACTTACTATTTTCAAGTTGATTTAATGAGTGACTGAGTCAATATACAAAGTCCTTCATCTACAAATGCAATTTGTGTGTTCTGGCTCTGGAGGGCATAGAAATATGACAAATTAGTTGCTAATATAAACAGAATTGATGAAGGAAGTGCTACAGTAGTGGAAACTAAAATGTTCGTAGGTACAGTCTTGTGCACTGAATAAGAAATGTCAGCGTTCCTAACTGCTGACATTTTGTTACCTGCCACTTTATAGTAACATGGGATTTCAAGTTTATTACAAGAAGATTTTATAAAAGCACTTGTAAATGAACAGGGTGTTTTTAGGATTTTTCTTACTACTGCTGTATTGAAGTCACTTTAACGTACATGTAATCATATAACATTCACAGCCCCCCCAATTTTAGTAAGGCAAAAAGACATCTTAATTCTTGAAATGCCTACAGTTCTTCTAACAGTAAGGAAAAACATGGACTCTCACACAGTCTTTCAGTACCAAATCTTATTAAAAATAATAGATTTATCTAAGTTAGCGTGTTGGGTTATTTGGTTCCCTTTTTTAGGAGACCTGCTTTTATCAAGTAGCAATGCTGTATATGGTACAGAAACTTAAATTACGACAGTTTTCCCAAATCAGTTCCTGTGCATGCATCTCAAAACAAACAAACAAAAAAAAAAACTCTAAATTGTTCCCTCTATCTACACCCATCCCATTTTGCTTTCCAGACAAACAACAGATCTTTGGTTTCCCACTATGGACCATTTTTCTTTTTGGTATTTAAAAAAACACAACACATCAGTATGAACAGTGCTGCCTGTCTTTCTTTTTCTAAGATGTTTTGTTGTCATTCAGCAAATTGTCTCCTGAGAAATAATTAGTAAGCAATACATAACAGAGCTCTACTTTTTTTTTTTTTTTCCAATGAGAAATATATAATGACCACAGCAACATTTTGGTGTTGTACTGTACCTGGGTTTGCCACAAATGTAAAGTGACAATAGAAATGGAGCACAGAGGTACTTCCTAAAGAGAAGGAAAGAATTTGGCACAACTTGGCAGTTTACTCTTCCTCAGTTAATTCCTGGAGTCAGTAGTGTCTCAGCAATAAATGTCTTGGTAGAACTTGCAGTTGCTCCTTAAAGGAGTCTCAAGCAGATAACAGAGACTCACGCCCAGATAGCCAGGAAGAGGTGAATGTTTCCAAGAACTATGTGTAGAAAACACTGGGGGAGATGAAAGCAACCAGAGGAAGCACTAAAGCTGATTATATGCAAACAAGGAAAAAAATTACTGAATGTGACTATTTTTACACCTAGAGAAGAAAAGCAGATATGAGATCTTAATGTTACATCTGTCCATCGTGTTCGTGGTTTCATGTCTGAAAAGCCTGTGGAAAATATTAGTCAACAAAACATAATTTAAGTGACCCCTAGCTGGCAAAGATGGAGGCTGTTAAATGTCTTGACCTTGTAGCTCTTACACAAAGGAAGTAAAGGAATGAAAAGTTTTTCTTCTCTGTCAACCCACTGTTCCTCTGAGTGATAATTCAGGCTTGCTAATTTGTAGTCATTTGAAACAACCAGTGAGTAAGTATATCAGCATTCTGGTTTTTTGTTTGTTAGAATTGCATATATACATTAAAGAAAGTTGCCTGTGAACTTTTCTGGTGTTAAAATAACACTGGCAATAATGGCACTGGAATGAATTTAAATTATTGTAATACATCAAACCTGAAATTTCTCAATTCTGATGAAAGACAAGTGGTATTTTTTTTTTCTTGTGCTGAATTGTTTCCAGGGGCTGTAGCACAACAGATATCTTTTTAGGCGCTTTTGTTTAATAGTATTTCCTATTGCAATTGACTAAGAAGCTAGCTTGGTTGTATTTGGAGTGTTGGTACTTAAATTATGTATGGAAATACAAGCATTAATCTAAAATTCCTTCTGAGTAGTCTCTTCTGGTTTTTTTTTTGTGTGTGTGTTTGGGAATCTGCACTTGAGAGATCAAGAATATTGCTTCTTGAGACAGATGCACTTGCATTTATTTTGCACGTGTTCCGGGTTCAGAAACTGCTATTTTAACAGTGACGATCTTTCTCCATTCTGAACCACAACTTGTGGTGTTTTTTCATTTATTTAAATTAACATGTTTTAAAAGTTGCGAACAAAGGGAAGCTTGCCATTTTTAAATGGTGTATATCTGACTAAATTACAATTACGTTGGCCCAAACGAGTTCTTCTTTTTACGAAGCTAAGCCTTTTTTGTCTGAGCAGTAGTCTCACTAGTGGTATGTAAACAAACTGTATGTACAGTTAGTCACAATGTAGTCCTGCTACCTACAGCCTGTGTTGCATGTTTGAACACAGAAGTGCTAAAGACTTCAACATATTATATTTTAGCATGTATGGTTTCTACTCCCTCCTCCTTACAGCTTAACATCAAGTCTTTTTTTCCTCCCTCTGAAGAATCAAAAATCAGTATTAAAAATGCATAAATGAAGTTAAAGTGGAATACTGCCTATCAGTTTCAGTGTGGAAGTGGATCACCAGCTATATGTGTAAGAGCTGTAGATGTGGCTTCACAGTACTTAAGATATAAAAGTAGTCCTTGTAACTAACCATAAGTTGCGTTTGTAGAGGAGTTTGTTCCCTTTTCTTGACGTTGATTTTCTGATCACTGCCAAGTGCACTTCTGTATAAAGATGACTGTACAGCTCTTTTAGTTCTTGGTAAAATACGTATTCTGCAAGTTAGCTTTTTTGTGAATTGCAGATTTGTCAGTTAATTCCAGAGTGACCTTGGTGAACCCACATGTAGTATGTCTTCAAATATGTTGTAGGCTGACCAACAAGGGCCCAGGAGTAGGTACACGAAGCAATTAACAGAAACCTCTTGTTCATTTTGTCTTATCCACTGCTAAGTGAAATCACTTGAGATGGTTTCTCTCCTATTTGGAGAATACAAAAATATATGGACTCTCTTAAGTGTAGAAGATTATTTCCCTTCAGAATACCGTGGGACTTCTGTATGGGCAGGATGAATCAGCAATAGTAAAAACCATCTAGTTTGGTGTGCAGGAACCGAGGCAACTCTTAAGTTACGAGATGTGTAGGACATACGTTGTTGAACATGCATATGGAGGACACTAAGAAAGCTATTCCCATAGTTGTACTTCATATCTTTTCCAATTGTTGCAGCTTAATGCAAGTTGCAGTCATTAATTTGTATACCATGCCTGCCCAGAACTGCTATGAAAAGCACTAGATATTAAGAGTTAAGAAAATAAATATAATTATAGTGTTCTTACTAAGAGCGCGTGATACTGCTGCTGTGGAAACTGACACACGTTACTGCGTTCCTGTGAGAGCATTTCCATTCTCTGATATTGCTACATGTGTGCAGTGAGGTACGAGTATTGTGGGAAATGTGTGACTCACTCATGTTTGGTTGAGTCCAGTCTGTCTTGTTAAACCAGTATGCTAAAATATCTTATAACATATGCAGGTAGGATCACCATGGAAGTTGCAGTTGTAATTTTTGATGGACTTTGGAAACATGCTTCCCTAAATAATAAACCTTGACTCTGTGTAAATATGTATTTTTGCAAGTTTTTAAGCGCACGCAGAGGTAACTTTACATTAATCATCTCTTGAAGGGTTTAGTGTAAAAGATGTCTAAGGAAGTACAAGCAAAACTAGTGGGTTAGAACTGTTGGTAAGCCACAAAAATACCCGGTGTTTTATGCTAGTTTGCTGGTTTTCGTGATTAGTAACTTCCGGTTCGTGTTACAGATGATGGCACTACAACATCCTTCATTGCTACGTGTAGTTTGAACTCAATGCTTTTTTCCCTACGTCTAAGTCACAATATTGCACTCAGACTTGTATCAGGAATTTGTGACCAACTCTTTTTAGCAAAAACACCAGGCAGCTTATGACTTCCATAAAACACTGGGAACACTGGCTTGCTTGCCTTGGAATGAAATGCATTCACATACTAAAAAATAACTGTCCAAAATAAGACAGTGATTATACCTGTCCAAATTACAGAGCTGTCTTTTTTGTTTCCCAGTGGAATAAAGGCTCAGGCAGCACGCTGTTAAACTATAGATCACTCTTCATCTTTATCACGCACCCATACCATCAAGCAAAATCTGAATATTCCTGAAATAATCTTCTCACAATTTAGTGTTTGCATGCTGTCTTGTAGACTTGTTTTCGTTTGATTTCTTGTTTTGTGAGCTAGCCTTGTGGCGTGTGTGGTTCCAGCAATATACTGTTTCTGATTTTTAAGTTTCTTCTTGCTCATTAAATGCTTTTTACTTTTAAGGTGATATCTTTAGCATTTGTAATTGAGAGTGATAATCTGAAAAGTCTTGGCTAGTCACACTCTTCAACTTTCCTCCTCCAGAAAGCACAACACGGGAAATCCATGTTCTCTGTTGCCCCAAAAAAAAAAAAAAAAAAAGGTAAAGCCTTGTTTAATCTTTGTAGCCTGACCTTTGGATGCCTAAAGAACATCAAGGAGGAACAGGGAGTTTTTCTTGTTTCTGGCTTTGCTGTGACTGCTGTTTGAAAAACTGTCTGAAATTCCTCACCTGTGTATTGAGAAGCAGCCATTAGGGACTGAAATGAAGTCGAGAGAAGACAAGAATATGGAGGTGACTCGGTTGCCGTTTACATATTCCTGTGTGGGTAACAAAAACAGAAGCTTGAGAGAACCTCACTGAATAAACATATATGGGATTTTTAGTGACAAAGTTGAAGGTAAGCAGACTTGAGAGGGGGAAAAAAAAATGACTTCCTCTAAGCAGTGAGGGTGACAATAGACGTGCTTTTTCCCTTGCCTCACCCGATCACTGAGGTGTGGGGTGGTTTTTGTTGTTTTTTCCTCTCTGAAGTCTAAATGATGTATACTTCTATAAAGTCCACACTCTGTCACAAATACGTTTTTTTTTTGAGTTAAATCAGAAGTTAATAGATGGAAATCCACTGTGAAGCAGCTTCTAGGCTACTTTGTCAGTGAATAACTTCACGGATAAAGAAATGGGATTGGAATTGGGAAAATAACAAAAAATGAACTGCTTTGCTCTTCATGGTATGGTAGTAACCCAATTCTTCCACCTGAATGCAAGGAGTGTCCTGTGGGTGGGCCTTGGCTACATATAACATGCGAGCAGGCAAAGTCCAACTCCTTTACAGGGACTGCTTTTTGGGAAAGTGGAAGTGGGGGCTGAAAGCGGGGGTGCTGGGTAATGGTTTGCTCTGGAAGGAAGTAAAGATGACAGGAGCAGCTGAGGAACAAATACGTTCTTTGGACAGCATTGCTGCTGCCTTGTCAGCTGCGTCTGGAGGTCCTCTCCTGTGTTCATCAGCAGGAATGTTCCCGTGTGCGAGTCCAAAAGGTTGGTTGTCCCTTAGCCAAGCCTGTTCCTACTTCTTGTTTTTCCTAGAGGATTCCTTTAAGGAGAAAACGTGTTCAAATGGTGCAGTAGAAAAGAGGGCCTTCCTTCAGGAGTTAAAAGAGGTACCCACAATGCCAAGGTAATGATTTACCAGGAAGTAATCCTGGACATAAAACATCATGGGCATGACAGCCACTTCAGTATCTGTTAATGCGCACGCTTGCTCCATGGTCAATACAGCTAGTGAACGCAGCTGGGTGATGGCTGCAGAGCAGGCTTTTCAGCCTTCAAGTTCCTTCTTGAAGAAAGAAGGTTGACTTTTTTTAAGGTGACTGTCTGTTTACTGTCTGTACGTATCTCTTCAGAGGTGTTGTTATCCAAAGAACTTGAGGTTAATAATGTCTGAATATGCCGAACGCTTTGCCTTAGTTGTGTGCATGGAGACAGCTATAAAACTGGACGATAGCGAAGATATCACTACTTCTTGTTTCATTCATGATTCACTTGTTGAAGATACTGACTTTCCATCTCCAAGCTGAGGATTTTCCTGTTGTGGTGGAATTCTTTTCCTCATTCAACTATAATTAGATCTTTAAAAACACACTAGACTTTTCCCCTCCATCCTCCAGCCCCCCACCAGCAACGATCTGGTTCTAAAGTGAATTTGAATCTGCACTTGAAGGAAGACTCTTGACATATTTAGCAATGTGTTGCCTCTATTGTCTTTTCCCCAAATAGCTTTTTTGTTCTAGTTTTTCTCCTAGAGCAGTAGGAGTGAGCCAAGCAAGGCAGTAGTAGTATACACCAGGGAAAATTGGCTGCCTTTAAGGAGTTTATCCTTGAATTTAATCTGTTTACTTGTTTGATGTTACCTTGAGGAGCACAGATGTAATATTTCATTTGAAGGCTGATTACTTTCTTGACTGTGCATGGTGTGGCATTTTCCTTTTGTGCATTTGCATTTGAGATTGCTTTATGTACTTGGATGTTAGGTATGCTCTGTCAACTTCTATTGACTAAATAGTTTCTTGAAAGGACTTTCCCTCTTTTCTGTGCTGACTAAAGAAAGATCAAAAGATTATCAATTTCAGTTATGGAAAACTGAAAGGTGAAAACTTGTAATTTAGTCGCTTATAAAATACTTGCTGGCTTAATTAAGGTTTATTCAACCGGAGCTAAGCCACAGAAATGGTTTCTCTTATGGAATTTGTCAGCTGCTGAGATCTGCAGAACTGCTGAATGGAGCAGAGATTACCCCTTTAATAAATGCTGTGTCTTTGCATGGGCCTCCATGGTGTTGTGGGGGACTTTGAGGATAGGAGGCTGTTGGATTGCTTAACCCTTCTCCACATTTACTATTTTTTGGCTTCCACTTAGAAGTGTCCACAGCATGTCTGTATCTGGGCAAACTATTTGATGAAACATGAAAGGAAACCTGTAAATGCTCCTTGAAACGTATTGTCTATGTACGTATTCCTAACCCATCTCTCACCCTCTTCCCCCTTGCCTTTGAAAGAACTGTGAGCCCTTCAGCTGAAAGAAGCTGAGTGAGAACATCATATTCCACACCTTTTATAGCCTGGGCATGATGTGCCCAGGAGAAAGAGCTTACCCCTGAGCTTCCTCAGACACCTCAGAGGTAAAACTCTGATTTAAGTAGTTCTTCCATATAGGCACAGATGTAAAACATCTCAAAGAGTCGTTTAAGTGATCTACTTCCTCTTGCTGTATAGCATTTAATGTATATCAGCAACTGTCTGCAAGTTCAGTGATGATGATCAGTTCTGACAGTCGTTCTTCAGTGCTGTACTCAGTATTAATATTATTGCCTCCCCCTTGTTTTGCAGCCGATCTTAAGGTTTCGCTGCCACCCACTCATGTACCAGATTTCACATGAACCACAGAGAAGAGGAAAACTTTACTCAGCCTCTTGGCAATCATCCCACTTCTGGGCTTTCATTTGCCAGTGATCAGCACAACATATATTGCAGAAGTGTATGCAAATGAATATTATGTAAACTACTCTTTTCTAGATGCTCTAAGTTATGTTAGGAGTAGGAACGCTTTTCAATGTGGTTGAGCTCCAGCGTATGTGTCTTCCTTCAGCAAAGATGATGAACTCTGATGGCGTGTATTTTTTTTCACTATGTAAACTTGTATGAGGAGAGCATCATAGGATGAGCAGGCTGGTACCCTGTAAGCTATCAGCAGCTTGTTTGTAATCGCTGAGAGTAGTGCTGTGTGTCAGCTATCTAAGAATTAGGTAGACCTCAACTATATAGCTCCACTAGTCTCCTAGGGAGTAACGTGCCTATGTTCTTGCATCAGTTTCATCAAAAAATAAAATAAGTGTAGAAGCTGTCCAATAGCTCTCCGTCAGTTCCTAGACACCCACTGCTGCCTTGTTTGTTTATTTCTCTTGAGTCTTCTGAATGACAATTTTCCCTCATCTTGAAGTTTTGGCCTTGATTCCCAGTTTCTGGGGACTCTGTGCCTGAAGAACAGGTGCTGTGCGATATCAACAACATAGGTCCAAAGCGTTATCAAGCCTTACGGGTTTGGTAGTGTCTTTCAAATCTTGGTGGCAGGAGGCTTTGTTTTAGGGGAATCTAAAGCAAGAGCTCACATTCCTAAGGATTACCTCAAAGAACTATTGAAAACTAATGGATCAGCATAACTAAAGCTGTGTGAGATAGAAAAGAGTGTTTGTTTTTCTGAGTGGTGGATAAAGTGTGGTGTTCTTACTATAACAGCAGCTTTGACATTTGGTAGCATTAAGAAGTATAAAAAAGAAAGTCACAGGTGCAGCTGTTTAAGTTTTGTGTGTGTGCATTATTTAGTGGACTGAATACCTGAAAAAATTTGTAATGTTTACCTTCTGAGCATTTGTTTGTTGCACAGTTTTTTTGCTCTTATGGCTTATCAGAGAATGTTTCAAACTTGTGTAACATACCAGTTCTTACTCAGAAATTTGCAGAAAAATGGACTTACGGGTAAGCTGAAATAAGAATGGAGAATTTCAGTGAAGAAAAAGGGAATGTAGAATAGCTGCATCTTTTTTTTGTAAGAAACAAGCATCCAACACTTCTGCAGGATTTGGGGAGAGTAAGTTGGCTTTTAGTGGGAGTCTTGTTAAATCTTGTGGCAAATGCTCTAAGCTCTGTGTCAATGTTACAGTTTCACATAAGTTGTTAAAGCAATTAATTTATGTTAGGCATCCCTTCTTTGATGTGCTGCTTCATGATACAGACAATGCACTGGATTTTGTAGGCTTTGAGATTTCTTTTTTTTCCTCTCTTACAAAACACAGTTCCTCCCTCTGCTGAACAAGACAAGCTTTGTAGGCTTTGTTTTCTTTCCTTCCCCTTCTCCTCCTCCTTCCTCCTACACTTTGTGTGGGGGGGTTTTGATTTGGTTTGTGGGTTTTTTGTTGTTGGTTGGTTTTTGGTTGTTTTTGGTCGTGTTTTTTTTCCTATTTCTGCCACCTAGTCTGCTTCAAACACAGTGCAGAGACTGTATTTAGCTAGTCGATGATTTTTCAAAGTATGGTGTTAAAATGAGTTTGCAGAGCAGGATGCTAAGCTATTAATCCAGTTTGCTGATAGGTAAGCCTGAGAAATCAGTGCAGTAGTTAGAGACACGTCTGTTGTACGCTCTTTACCTGAGGTTTCCACCTCCACAGCAACATCAGTAGAAGGGCATGTGATTACCTTCACCAGAAGCTTATGCTGAGGGAGTAGGTCTACACGGAGATGTCAGACTGTTTCATGATAGGTTTTTGTTTCCTTCCCTCATCTTTGCTGCAAATGACTTAAGCTCTGACAAGGAAACAGAGCGAGTTGCTGGCCATAGCTGATACACCAGTAGTGATGGTGTGGATGATTTGCTTTTAGTAAAGCTACTAATTTGCTTTTGATAAAATAAACTTTCAATAAAATACTAATCCTTGACTTCTGACATTTTGGTTCAAGCGTGCTAACTAGTCTGTGGTTTTATGTACTTAAGAGTTCGCATGCGTTGTACTTCTGGTTTTGGTGTAAAATAATTACCGTGGGTAAGAGTGCTTCTTAACACTGTTGGCTTAAATGGCTTAAGTTCCCTAAGGAGATGTAACACTTTTTGCCACGTACTAGTGTCCCATTGCTGGAGAGCTGATCAGTTCTTCCAGGTGCTAGCTGCATTTAAGAGCTGTGTAGCTGGGAACATAAGATTTGTCTGCAGCTACTGAACCAAACAAGTGTGAAATGCTAAATTCAAGCCCACAGTCTTACCAGCAGGAGATCAAGGACTTCAGGGAGAAAGTAAGTGGTCTTTACTCACTTCTTCAGCAATTCCTTCCTTACCTTTGTCTTCTGTTTAAACAATGTAGGCAAACAATGCCAGTGATCCTTGGTCAAGCTGGAATGTTGGGAAGTCTGGGAACTGGGATAATGGAAACTCTGGTGACGGCTGGGCAACGAAACCTGAAAGTGCAGCTGGCCAGAGGAACAGTGCTTCAAATAACTGGGATACAGCAGCAGCATTTGGTCATCCACAGGCATATCAAGGACCAGGTGTGCTAATAATGCTCTTATTTTTTAATAAATTAGAGTAGGTGGACAGTGGATATGGGAATACTTTCCTGGTAGCAAATTACCAAGTGGATAAACTGAATACTAAAATAATGCTTTTCCTTTAATATTTTAAAAATTAATTTAGTTTAAAAAAAAAAAAATCAGATCCGCAATAACAAATGCCTCAAACATGTATGGAAATCTGGCAAGCCGAAGTCTTGTGCACAAATGATCTATTCTCAGGCATGTTGTTCAACTTGCATAACTGGAACTTAAACGCCCTTGAATTTGTACCCTCAGGCCTGTGAAGGAGAAGTCTCCAAGTCCTTGATTTTTAGGAAGTATCTAGCCTTTCAGAAGGCTCCTCACTTTTTTTGTAGTAAAGACCTAAATTAAGAGGAGAACTCATAACTGAGGAACACTAACCTGGAGTATATGAATATGGAAGACCAGTGATTTTTTTTATTTTTTTAACACACCAGCATCTCTCTTTAATGTCTGCCTTCCTCCTCCCCCTCTCTCACATCCCAATGGATTTCTAGCGTAGTGTTTTGCAGGATGTATTTGGTGGGGATGATGATAACTGAAGAAGAATCAAAAAATACAAAGTTCAACTAGCTCTTCAGTATTATTATTACATTGTTGATCGTGTATGAGTGCTGAGAAGGCTGCTTCTGCTTTATAAAGAGAAAACATTTAACTTTTTTCTTCCCCTACTTTAGCAGCTGCTGATGACGATGATTGGGATGATGACTGGGATGACCCAAAATCATCTTCACCATCTTATCTTGGTTACAAGGAGACTGAGTCGTCAGAGGCTGGGGGTTCTCAGCGTGGAAACTCTCGTGCAGCTGCTATGAAGTTACCACTTAACAAGTAATGGAAAATGCAGGATGAATGTGTATTTAGTGAAGAGAATTGGAATTTGTAGAGTTGTATAAATGTATTCCTATTAAACCTTCTTGAAATATGCAATGTATGTATTAGTTTTGGGGTAAAAATGGAGGTGGATTCAGCACTGACTCTTTGTGATCAGAGAATGCACGTTCATGAAAGCCTGAAATTACATGACAACCTATTTTTGGAAATGTTACACAGGCAAATGATGCTTTTACAAGTGCTGAATTTCTGGACCCACTGTTCTTTAAATTTTTAATGATCTTTATCACTATATGTGCTTAGTGAAAATGAAAGGTGATGGATGGCGTGTTCGTACAGCAAGACTAATCAGGCATGCTGCTCCAGAATTATTGAGCAATTAGTGTTGCTAGGAGTGGGAAGTTGTTCTGCTGTCTTGTGAGTATCAGCCCAGGTTGATTCTTAAGCCATAGGAAGATTGATTTTATTTTTAGATTGGCAAATGTAGATAAAATCTTACAGTAGCATAAAGCTTGGTCTGGGTTATGCATTATTTTATATTACAACTTAATGTATGTTTATTCTAAAATTACTGTTACTCTGAGAAGTTACTGTGTGGTAATCTTTAAATGAATGAAAGCAGAACAGAAAACGATTTTACAACGATGGTCTCCCCAGGTACATAACTAAAATTAATGACTGGTCATGCAGAGATGGTTGATTTTGTTGATCAGTGGATGTTTTGTGCAGTTTTGCAAGAGTACCTCTCCATCATTGTGACATCTACTTGTTGCAAACTCATTTAGTATGACC
Source organism: Cygnus olor (assembly GCF_009769625.2). Classification (NCBI taxonomy): domain Eukaryota; kingdom Metazoa; phylum Chordata; class Aves; order Anseriformes; family Anatidae; genus Cygnus; species Cygnus olor. Next base: position 65,196,216 of record NC_049171.1, on the reverse strand, counting down.
AGCATAAACACACTTTAAGAGCTTTATTTGTCTGTAAAGTAAGTCATACTTCCAGTGTTTCTGCAAGCAAACAGTAGGTAGGCAGTGCTTCAAGGGCTAAGTATCTTCTTAATTAAAAAAGAACCACTGTTTGCTTTTTGTAAAGCTTTTTACACAGACTTTAAGAATGCTGGTGGTTTTTGTGGTTTTATTTCTAATTATTTAACTCGTGTTTAGAAGTACTTGTTAAATCTAAAATGTGTTGTTCTTTCGGATGATTGAATTTCTCATTGTCTGAAACAGCAAGAAGGTGTGCGTGTGCACATGGGCACATGTGCTTGTGTGTACTCCTGCAGACTGGGCTGCAGTGAACGAAGTGGCAAATGCTGCTTCATGTTCTACTATTACATTTGCTCTGATGGGCTGCAGAGCACAAGTAGCTACATCTGCCCTTCAGGAAGTGGGCTGCATTCTGTAGATAAAAGCTGGCAGTTAGTAGCTCAAACTGTTCTACTTTTTCAGGGCAAATAGCTGATAATCTGTTATAGTTCTTCTCTGTTCTTGAGAAATGCTAAGCTTTATTCTTAGTGGTTGGGAATTCTGTACATATCAAAAGGGAATGCGGAGTAAACTTACCACTTTGTTTTCGTTAGATTTCCTGGATTTGCAAAACCTGGAATGGAACAGTATCTGTTGGCAAAGCAGCTAGCAAAACCAAAAGAGAAGATTCCCATAATTGTAAGTTGTATGTGTGGGGCTCTTGTTTGGTGGGTTAATTGGTTTTTTTTATTATTTTTTATTTTGGGGGGAGTGTGGGGGGAGGTTGAAGAGGGATGTGAAGGGAAGTGGTGGTGGTTGCTTTTTGTTTTTTTTTCCTTCCTTTTTTTCTTTCTCCCCACCCTTCCATTCTTCCCCATGTTAACTGTTAGGCTTAGGCTAGTCATATGTATCTGGATTAGATGAGATGGGTGCTTAACCCATAACTAGAAATACAACCATCATCATGAAACTGTACACTATTTAAGCATTTTAGTGTCACATAGACAACACTTCAGAGTACCACTGAGGGGTTTCATTAGGGTCAAGTCCTAACTCCTTTCTTCTAAGTGTGCTGATATTTTTTAAAATTCTTCTTAGTTTTTCTTAACCTGCGTTAATTGTGGTTGTGAAAATAAGCCTTTTTGAGGTGAAGGGTGCAGAACAAATGTATTACACCATCTATCAGCTTTTTAGATAGTTGTCAAATACAGTAGAACTGCATTCAAAAAGGTTTGCAATATTCAGTCATGATGGCCAGGTCATCTTCTGATCTAATAAACAGACTGTTCTAGATATATGCTATGACAGTGAAATGTGGTTGAAGTAGCAATTCCTACAATTCACTGCTCCTTTACTATTTGGGAAAAATGGCAAAATACAGAGAACATGAACACAACTGTGGTGAATTATCTTCGGCTGCAAGAAACGTCTGTTTCCTGACTCTCAGGTTCTCACTGAAATCAATGGAAATTTTTAAATGAAGAGAGTTAGGAACTCTGTTTTCAAAATACTCATAATTCATACTGAAAGTATTGTTTTCCTTGTTTGCAGCTGGTACAACATGATATGTTGAATTAAACACAATAATATTTGCAATTTCTTGCAGATCGGTGATTATGGCCCAATGTGGGTTTATCCTACCTCTACATTTGACTGTGTCGTGGCAGATCCCAAAAAAGGTTCTAAAATGTATGGTCTCAAGAGCTACATTGAGTATCAGCTGACCTGCACTGTAAGTGTATCTAAAACAGGATCATCTCTCTCACAAATATGGGTCATTTCTACATATAATACAGTTCATGTGAGTTGGTAGCAGGGTTGTAAGTGATAGTTTTTACAAGTTTCCCACCAGGGAGTTGTTTTATTTTCTAGCATTTCAAGTTCTTCTGTAGCTATAGATTCAAGGCTGTAAATCAAATTTTATTTATATTCCACATATTTACTGTTCCGGTCACACTTGTTTCATGCCACTCTCTATTGATGCCTGTCAAAATTCAGAGTTGTCTTTCTTTTACAGAACACTAATCGGTCTGTCAACCACAGATACAAGCACTTTGACTGGTTGTATGAGCGTCTCCTGGTTAAATTTGGATTAGCCATTCCAATTCCATCTCTTCCTGATAAGCAAGTAACAGGTAAATGTTTCCCAGCCGTGGATTCACGGGAAGAGAAATCAGGAGATAACTTTTGTTCAAGGTTCAATTATTTCTTACTGTTTGTTTTTTTTCCTTGTTTAAAGAAGATATTAGAAAAAAAACCTTTTGCTAACAAAACACCACTACTAAAACTCAGGTTTATTATTTCAATAATTTAATTTTAAATTATTTAAAACTAGGCCTTTGATTTAAAAACAAACAGTGGGTCTAAAAAAATCTTTATTATTACAGAAGAGAATATTTATTGGAGAGAAGGGATAACTACTAATGTTCTGTATTTGCAGTTTTTTCTGGAGGAATGATATTGAGATTTTTGGTGCTGCTTTTCTTTTTCATTTGATTGCAAAGGTGCTGTGTTGTAGGACCTTTAAAGCAAAGCTCCCTGAGGAAAGGGAGCATCCTCCTACAAATTGTTCTTTGCTTATAAATAAAATGTTGCAGCTGTTCCTCCTTTTGATTGATTTTTTTTTTACGGTTGTTTTAGAAAGCATCTTTCATTTGTATAATACTGTGCTCCAGTTTCTGCTCGAGCTGGATGGGCATCATTCTCTGAAGCCTATGGAATCCTGTTGTTCTTAGTTCAAGGAAAGTGGGATTGGACACCTTAAATGCTCATGAATTCAGTCATTGCAATTGAATATGCTAATGCCTGTGCATTTTCAATGGTCTCTAGCTCATCTTTCTACAAGGGGGAGTGGGTGTTTGTGAAGAAACAAATGGGCACCTGTATAGGAGGAAAATGCATTACTTCGGCATGTTTCCACTGGTGTGTTTAGTAGTAGGATTTTTATAAAGCCTTTAGGACAACCAGCTAAAACCAAACATAAGACAGAGGGCATGTAGCCAACCATGTAGCTGTGAGCATAAAAAATGCAGTATCTCTGTCGTGTTTGAAGAAAGATAAGCATTGATGCAAATGCTGGGATAAATGCCGAGGAAACTGAAAAGTGAGGAAGTGACCCTTTCCTCCCCTTTGTTAGCCTCGTGTTTAGAATTCACCAATATTGTTAGACCAACTTGCGCATGTGGACTAAAAGGAAACCAGAAGACCTGATGGGGTCTGTAGATTTCATTGTAATTATCTTAAGACTCAGGAGTTTGGCATCTTGACTAAACTTTGTCTGTGGCTTTTTGTCTTTTGGAGTCTGTGGGAGAGGATAACTTGTCTCATTTCTTTTTGAAATGTTACAGGAAACACTGAAAAATAGTGTTTTCTTTCACACTGTTGAGGAGGGTTCTTTCCGAAGACTGTCTAGAAATGTCTCTTTCTGTCCACTAGTCTTAGCACTGTGAGACTCTGACTGTCATTGCTCAGAATCATGATTTTGCTGGCAATTATATGCCTAATGACTAGCACAAAACTTCCAAATATTACTTAAAGGAATGCTGCTATTTTAGTATAGTTGAAGGGTGGAACAAGGTATGAGTGTGGGTTATATAGTCTCTCTTACATAGTACTTGATTTTTTTTTTCTAGTTAATTTGCAGGAAATGTACCTATACTTCATTTTTCACTAATGGTGTTCTTTACTTGCTAGTCATGCCAATTTCCATATTTGCAATTGGAAAAAAAAAACACTCTCATAGATCTGCTGCCACAGTAACTATACAGTAGAATTACATTGAAAGTACATGCATTCAAGTTTTGTCATCTGTGCTGCTATGGAAATTAGAAGAGTTGGTGTGCTGGAAGAATCTCTCATTCCTTTCAAATACGTCTTATTCACTCTACGCTCTAGAAGTCTGATACAGTGCTTTTTTTTAATTAAAAATGATTCTCTTAAGACGTTCTCTCTTAACCAATTTGTGTTAAACTAAAAGGTTCTTGTAAATACACAGTGCTGAAGCACTACTGGCTTAAAAAATATTTTTGATTAACTAGTGATAAAATCTAACTGACAAAACAGTTAGTTACCAAGTATTACATATATGTACTCTAACCAGTTTATACATATGGTTTATTGAGATTTTTTAAATTACTTTCAAACATTCATGGTAAATGAACAGATAATAGATAGAATTATGTTTGTGGGAGGTATCATCTTCTAAAATCCGTTGTTTAGAATTGGACTGCTTACATACAAAAGCTCTGTTAGCTAGGATGCGATGTCTTGAGAGGTGGGTAGTTCCTTTTTCTCTAACTGTTATGAAACTGACATTGACCAAGAATTTTTAAGACTGACAGAAAAATGCCTTCATTCTGAGTTTGTGCCTAGCTTCTGTCTTGAGTCATTTGACTATCTAATTTTTCCATCCACAAGTTTATTAATCTTTTTTTCCTAAAAGCTATTTGAACCGTGGGTGAGGATTATGTTCCTTTAGTGTTTCCTGACTATCTTTAAAAGGAGCAGTTCCCAGACTGTAATCAATATACTGTACTCTAAGGTTCTTCTGATTTGTCAGCATAATGTAAGTCAAGAACTTACTTCATGTAAGTTCTGCATCCGTTCAATAACTCACTAGATGAATTACAGGATCTGTGTGTATAGATAGATATATATGCACTAAATGTGTGTGTATGTACATGAATATAAAAAAAAAAAAATAGCAACCCAAGCTTGTCTAAGTGGAAATGTAACAATTATTGTTCAATGTATAACAGGGCGCTTCGAAGAAGAATTTATCAAAATGCGCATGGAGAGACTGCAAGCTTGGATGACAAGGATGTGTCGCCATCCTGTTGTCTCAGAAAGTGAAGTTTTCCAGCAATTTCTCAATTTCCGAGATGAAAAGGTAGGAAAGACTGGGATTGAGGATCTGTTTCCCCCCCACTACCATTCCCTCTTTGAAATAAGAATTTGGCTTCGTAGCTGCCTCGTTTGTCTGCCCCCCTGTGGGCAGTAGTGAAGATCTGTAAACTGCTGCTGGGCTTGGTGTATTTAGCTGACTGATGAAAATCAGGCATAAAGTTACTTGTCTGAAATGCTCTATGCCATTCTAACAGATGTGCTCTTGAAAGTAGCTTTGCTGCCAGTCTTTAAGAACAGTTCGTGTCCTCCAGCAGAAAGGAAACATATATGAGAGATCTTTTGGCTGTTTTCCCTGATGCATCTCTGTCAGACTTACTAATTACTGCAGTCCTCTGACTGGTACTGCTTTGCTAGCAGAAGCTACTTCACAGCAGAACTGGGATGTCTGATCCTGTATTATACTTAAAAACAAACAAAAAAAATCCCAAACACAGTTTTAAATGGAATCAGTGGTAATAGGATGATGCTGCATCCCTGCCTCCTCCCTTCATTTCTTTGTGGGTTTGGTTTTTTTGAGGGATTTAGTATTTTCACCTTCAGTAAATAATAGCTTCTTTGCGATTGAGATGCAGCTCCATTAATAATTTAGCTATCTAATGATGAGGAAATAAACAAGAAAATTCTGTTCTTTTCTCCACAAAATAATTATACTAAATACACAGACATTCTACTCAAAAAGTAAATGATCCTTAGAGGTTTTTAAGACCAGACTGGATAAAGCCCTCAGGTCACACCTGATCCTTTTTGAGTAGGAGGTTGAACTGCAGACCTCCTGAAGTCAATTCCAAACTTGATTATTCTGTTAAGTAAAGGTTTAATAACATAATAATTGCAGTCCTAATGAAGTGCTACTTGGATGGCCAGTGGAGAGTTGTATAATTGTGCTAGTTAATCAGTGGTTCTTAGCGTCTAACTTACGGAGTGATGTAAACAGAACAGATGTGATACATCTGGAATATTTTATCTTTTTGACTGTTCCCATTAAGAACTTAGTATGACAATTGCATAATAGTCTCGTGATCATCTTGAGAAGGTTCTGATATCAGCACCATCACATGCACACACAGCTGAAAATAATTGTCCTTAAACTGTATTTCAGTAATATACAAAAAGGGTCTGTTTACCCCCAGAATCTAGAAAACAAAATGCACAAGGAGGGGGGAGGGTAACTCTAAGAAACGTTGCCCCTACTGAAACTTTCATTTAAAATGTTTTCATGTATGGGTGGTCTGTTCTCCAAGAGATTTCATTCACTGCTTCAGCACATGTCCTTAAAGTTTGATGAGCAGCGATGGTCAATTTTTAATTTTTTCTTTCCTCAAGGAGTGGAAAACTGGAAAGCGGAAGGCAGAAAAAGATGAAACTGTAGGAGTCATGATCTTTTCTACAATGGAACCAGACGCTCCTGACCTGGACATGGTAGAAATGTAAGGTGTTGTTTTTTTTTTTTTTTTTAAGCTGTTTGATTGTGTCTGTTGTTTGTTTGGTTTTAGTTTTGTTTTTTTTTATGGATATTATGTGCTTGTATAGGCAACATATACTGATTTAATATAAAACTAAAATAGTAAGTATGCACACATATATTCTTGTATTTGAAAAGGTGTTTATGAAGGCAGAGCTGAAAAATTTCTTGCATATGAGGTTTTCCTATAAACCCTTCCAAAACGTGGAATTCTGTGTGATGTCTCTTCGACTTTAGTGGCTGAATACTGATCTTAAAAATATTTATGCAAAACTAGTTGATGAGGGATTACTGACAGATCCCATGGAATTATATTTTGTACTGCTGAGGGGCTGTATTTTGTTCTTTAATCCTTCAACTGTGAACAGTTCTGAAGTGTGCTAGACCTGTCAGGTAGCTTAGGATAACAGTAAACCATTAAGGAATACAGTATTTCTGTGCTTAAAAAACAAGCAACAACAACAAAAAACTACTTGCATAGAATATACACACAGTATCGTTCTAATGGCTAGAATGCAAGGAAAGAAATTACAAACGAAAAATGATTTAAATGATCAAGACTCATTTTAAATGAGTTACTACATTTTTTGCACATTGTCCTGGAAGTGTAAATGGATATATATTTCATACACGTGTATGTATAGCAAACGTGCACTGTTTGTGTAGTTCTCTCAGTGGTAGACCTTGGGTTTCATACTCTACGGAAGACTGGGTTTATTCTGCAGCCTCTATTTCACTCCTTCAGTCTTAACCATTTTTCTTAGTAGGTATGTAGTATGCGTGACACGCTTTCCTTGCTGTTGTGGAACACAAAAACTTGGATAATGTTTTGGGTCTGAAATGATGGATAAAACTACTGGGACAGAATTAGAAGTGTTTATAGTAGCAAAACAATAGCGTGCCTTCACATGGAAACAGCCCAGCATGGACTTCATCCAAGCGGTGCAGTGCCTTTTAAGGTACATGTAATAGCTGTGCTGTGGCAGTTGTGTACTAATAAAAAGGATGGATGTTTGTAGGTCACTTCCACTTTGAAAGCAATGATTTCAAACTTTTCTGCTTTTCTCAAGTGATGTGCTTTAATTATCCCAGTGGTATAAAAGCTGAGGAGGTGAACCAGAGGGAGGAGTTTGTGCAGAAGAGTGCACATATTGTATACCTATAGGCATACAAGTTAAATCCTTGTAAAACTTCATTTAGTGTGCCAGCTTTTTCTGTTGTTTATACATGGGGCTTGGGTGCCTGACACTGAATTGCACCTTAGGTATCTGAACATAAATGGCTTGAATTCCTCTTGATATACCCGAGAGAGAGAACACTGATCTGAACATTGGCAAGAAGCCCATCACTTCTGTGAGGCTGCCAGTAGGACAGACTTCATGTAGTGGCATCACTTTACTGCTTCTAGGCCTGACCCCATCAGCCCTGTTACTGTTTCCCTGGGAGACCCCCACTGCAAACTGGGTGACTCCACCAGAGCCTCTGCCCGCTGGCACGTGAGCTGCGCTGGGGAACGTGACCAGCCTCTGTGCTGATAAACAGTCCCCAGACGGCGAGGGCAGGCGGGCCGCCTACAGGGAATGCTTGCCAGAGGGTTCTGGCTCCCGGGCTGGGGCAGGCAGCCTGGGGCGGTGCTGGGGGCCTGCCTGCCTGCTTTCAGGGTGGCTGTGGCACCACGGACACGCACACCACGTTCCAGAGCCTGGGAACCTCTCAGGGTGCTATTGGAAAACGCACGTAGGAACACACATTAGTACGGGTATAGCAATGTTGTCATTTGGCTAGTCTGCTCTGTCACTGATCCTATGCTGTTAACTGTAACAAAGAGGTGGTTGTACACCTTAATCCGTGCTTTTTTAATTAGGAAGGAATAGTTAAAGGAGAACCTCCAAGTTTAAAGGGTAAGGAGGTCCTGATTCATATAACGAAAGAAACTTGAAAAGTGTACTTAAATGTATCTTAGCTTAAAAGATAACTTCGTGGTTTCTTTTACTTCAAAGAAAAGAATATTGTGACTGTAACATGCCAATGTTTCCCAAAGTCAGCCCAAAAATAGGACCGCTTCTGTAATCACTTAAAGTGATGGCATCTTCTGGAAAAACAAGAATGAAAATAATACAGTGAGAACAGCTTGCTGAATCTTTGAAACTAGTCAGCTTTATAGCATTGTTGGTATAACATTAAGTATTTTGGAGTAAGCTCTTTCCATCTTGATTTTTTTTTTTTGAGTTCAGGCTCCCTCATTTAATAATTTTTCTAAGCCTGTGGTGTTAAGCATGAAAAGAGAAAAGCTCATGCATGAGCTTCAGCATACAGTTTCGTAATAATCTCAAACTCTTTGGCCATTCTTTTTCCGTCACCTTAGCTTTGTATTTTCTGTACAGGGGTTTTTGTTGCTGTTGTGCCAGGCTGGGGAAAGGAAGATGCAGTGATCTGTCTACTTAGTTTCCCAGAAGATCACTTAAAGCATCTCACTAGTTCTAATCAAAGTAGATACAGTAGTGATAGTAGAGAAGACTGCATGTAAATCTTCATGCTGCCTTGAGGGCCTTGCTGGAGGTCAGTCAGATGTCCTTTCTTTCTGTGAAACTGCACAATTTCACTTTTCACCTGTGTCATTCCTTAGTCTATTTGGGTGTGCAGCTGTGGTGTATTTTTGTGTCTTTTCTCAAATGGTTTGTCCTCTTTCCAAAGAGGATAACTTTGCCCTTGAATAAAACATGAAATATTATTTTTATAGTCTCGAAAGTCATAACTTCTGTAACTGGACAAGTCAACTTGTTCAACAGTTCCTAGGTGAGAATTCTTCAGTGTTGAATAGTTCTTGAATGAGAAGATGCTGTTTACTGAAACAATTTTGCTAGTACTTTGGCAGTCCTTTATCATGATACCATTAAAAGAATGGTTTGCTACTGGGGAAACCAGAGTAAGACAAGGGCTTCTTGGAAAGCCCAGGTTGTTCTTGTGCAAGTAACTCTTCAGGCAGAGTCACCAGCTGAGGGCAGGAGGTGCAGGTGGGGCTGTGGAAGATTGGGCCACAGCTCGAGATGCTGGGACCCCAGCTCTGGGGATTTGCTTAGGGTCGCCTTGTTGCAAGAGCAAGAGGCCAAGGAGCTGTCTTGTACAGGCTTTGACTGAGAGCAGAACTTTCAAGATCTGATGCAGTTTGAATAATTAACATTGAAAATTACAAAACGTGTCTAGTTTTATTTTGTAAAGTTCATGGAGTGTTGCTATGTATTCAGTGCTACATTAAGTGGAAAAGTTTTGGTAGCTGTATGAAAACAGAGGGGTAGAAAGACATGCAAATAAAGAACTCTCTTTCGAGCATAACTGTTTTTTTCCTCTCTAACACAACTGAAGATAGCAGTATTGCCAATACAATATGTATGCTTAAGTTTATATTTCCCTAGAAGAACTACTGTAATTTTTATTCCCATCAATGTGGGGTGCTTCTGCTAGTGTTTAGTGCTTTAGGGATGCATTCACTTCAAATCGGATTTTGCTGCTCTGTTATTTGATCCCATTGTGGTGGATGTTTAACTACCAGCGTTATTTGTTTGCTTGTTTTGTTTTGTCTCTAAGGTAAGAGTCAATAATAAGAATGACAGTCCAGATCTACATGTTTAAGAGAGGGGGAGAAAAATAGAATGAAAAATGCCTGGGACTGAAGATGGAGATTCTGTCCTCAGTGAAATGACAGTGATTTCATGGAATTTTTCTTTGATTTTTAAAGCATAGTTGACACTCCTAAATATTTCAGTATTGTGTTTAGAGAGTAATGCATCTGTTTAAACTGCTTTTTGTTTTTGCTTTTTTCCAAATACTATAGAGAACAGAAATGTGATGCAGTGGGTAGATTCACCAAAGCAATGGATGATGGAGTTAAAGAGCTGCTGACAGTGGGACAAGAGCACTGGAAGAGATGTACAGGGCGTAAGTATTCCTTCTGAACTCAGTGGTGTTTTCAGTCTTGTTTTTCTGATGTGGGTTTTTATATATATATATATATATATATATATATATAACTTGAAGCACAGCTTAAAACTAAAGGAAATTCTAGATTATTATGAGAATCGTATGCCTTTCTTGCTGCTTTCAGTGCCTGAAAGTATAAGTTGTGTACATTTTTGTTTTGGTTTGGTTTTTTGCCCATAACAGAAATATCTGGTCCCCGCCCATAGTTTTAAAAATACTATAAGCTAAATAATTCTCATCATCCATCTAAAATCCTTGGTGTACCTGTTCAACTATGCCATTCATCTACATTTTAGTGACATGAGCAAAGTAGATCCATCTCTTTGATCAAGTCGTAAATGGTTGCACTTTATTAACCCCTTTTTCTTGCATGCCAGGAGGAGTAATTTAAAGGTGGAAAGAGTTTAAAAAGCAGAAAAAAAGGAAAAACAAAAAAAATCAAGAAGCTTAATTATAACTTATCCTTTAGCCCAATTCTTTTTTTTTTTCCTCTCTCCTATCTCTTCCTTTCTGCAGATATTTAGGGTTGCAGAACTTCACACCAAGTCCCTATGACTCTGCCTGGGCTCTAATTTCCTAGTCCACAGCAGTATTCAGTGTTTGTGGCCACCACAAGGCAGCTATTGAAAGGAAGCAGGTACTACAGCTGAGGATCATAATAAATACTTCATGGCAGGCTGTAGTGTCTGGCTACCAAAGACCTACCACATAAGTCTCCTCAATGTTTCCCCCACACCTTTTTGTTTTGTTGCTTCCCCTTTTTAATTCTCACCAAAAATATATATATATCCCCAGCGTAGCAGTAAGTACATCTCCTGAGTTATCTCTTTGCCACTATCTAATCTTACATTGCAGTTGCGTATCTGGGGCTGACCAGAAGGAACGGGAAGTGTAGGAGCTGTTTCTTCTAGCAGTGATTACATTAGCACCTGAAGGATATGGTTTTAAATTATTTACATTCTCCACTTGATTAAGAGGGTTTTCTCCTACACATCACTGACCTTCCTGGTTCTAAGATAAAAATAGGCTAAGCCTTAAGTCTCTCATCTCACAGGACGCACAACTCTAACATCGTACAACTCTCACTTCGTGAGGGAATCACTGAGGGGAAAGCAAAGGGCAGGGGAAGGAAGAGCGTCTCTCAGAAAAGACTAGAAAAATAGTGTTGCTTTGCAGTCACAGTAGAAATGACCAAAACACCATAGTTAAGGGATGGCTGTGACTTGTGCTTACAGTGGGAATTCAGTATTTTGTTCGCTGCTAAAACGTATGCTTAAACGTATGACAGTACTGCTTTAGGTATGGAATGATTTTCCTAATAGTCACAGCTAATAATTAGCTTGCCTAAATACAGTAAGTCAAAAGCGATTGTGTTGGCAGTTTTAACTTTTCTGATATTCATACTGAATAGAAAAAGGCAGACTGGTAAATCTGGATTTGCAAAACTGAAGAATTTCAGTAGTCTCTTAAAAACTTAATTTCCACGTCAGCTCTAGTCACAACTCCTAGTCAGAATTATTTTTGGCACTTCTTGAGCAATACTTATGTGTGTTCTGTTCTATAATATATGAATTGACTGACAATGGGAACTTCCAAAATGCAAGTGAAGAAAAAACAGGATGTTCTTCACTGACGTTATCACTGGAGATTCAGTAATGAGTTAATGGCTGATAACAGAGCTTTAGTAGTCTGAATGGTACTTGTTCCATAAGGAAATACCAGTTTTCATAAATAATCTAGCTCCTGGGAAAGAATTTGATACAAGATGATCAATAAAATTACACTTTTTGGACTACATTAGGGTCCCCCTGAAAATCTGATTGTGTGAGATGCTGGAGCAACTGAAAAGCGCTATTTACCCAGGCAGCATATCCTGTGAACACAGATGTCTGACAATAAAAAGCAAATCTACTTTTTTTTTTCTACTGACATAGGTAGTTTATTTAAAAAAAAAAAAAAAAAAAACAAGCTGCTTTAACTCTTCAGATTGCTGTTTAGGCCTCTTGGGTGGTGGTGGTCAAAATGTTAATAATGAACACGTGCTCATAAATCAGTTTATTGACTTCATTGTGAGGAAGCAATTTATGCATGCATTTTTAAAATTCACTTTATAAATCAATTTTATCATTCAGATAGTTGCATCAACTTTTATTCCATGATAACCTTGGTTTCTATCAAATCCATAATTTGAGGAGAGTTTAGGTATTATAGGTCTGTAAGATAATCCCTTCTTTAAAATAGTTAGATTTCTGCTTCATGTCACTGTTGCCCTTTTTTTTATAGGGGGCGGGGGGAGAAGAAATTCTCACTGCCTAAGCTGGAAGGCTGAGCTAGGAGTGCAGTGAGATTTTTATAGCATTCACACACTGTTCTTCAATTATTTGTGGCTTTTGAGAATCTGGATTCCAATAGCTTTATCCAGTTTTTGAACTTGTGTAGCAAGGAAGGGGGGTGAGAATGCAACTGTAAACACTTCACTAGCACGAATGTACTGATTGTTTTTGACATCAGCTTCTGTCAAGGTTTGGAAATGCTACAGGCTTAAACTTGTCGGTTTTGCTTCTGTTTCCCTCTTTTCCCACCCCTTTATCCCTTTCAGCACTACCCAAGGAATACCAGAAGATTGGAAAAGCACTGCAGAGCCTGGCAGTGGTCTTCAGCACTAGCGGATACCAAGGTAATTCTTCTAGCTTCATTTGTACTTTACTTAGCAAAATACATTTAAATTGTGTCATGCTACATTTTTTGGCAAAGGTCTCAATGCTTTCCTCTTTGAATGTAGATGTCAGTCATGTTTCTGGAAAAATACTAAAAACCATGTGTATTACAGGGTTTCTTATATTCTAGTCTGTGGTCTCGTTTCGTTTTCTCTCGTTCTGTAATCATGTGGTGGGTTATTAGTGGTGGAGTTTAGTTAGATCTTACTAACATGTAATCTGTTTGCTGACCCGACTGACAAAACATGCTGTAGCATTTTTGCGACCTATATTTCTGTCATATCAAAAGAAAGAGGAGAAAATGCAGCCTTGAAAATAGCTGCCACAGAACTACTTTGTGAAACAGCAACTCCACACAAGGATGGAAAACTTTTGTATGCCATTATCTGAGGTGGAGGGTTGGCTACTGTAGCCTTTTCTTGTCTTTCAACCTTCTTTCTTTCTTTCTTTGAGAGCCCTGAAACAGAGCTTGTCACATTAGGTATGAAAGCTGTGGGAGAGAAATGGAGGGAATCAGTTGCAGTTTCTTTTTGCAAACTTCTCAAAGTTCTTCTAAAATTTAATCTTTAAGACAAACTTAAAATCCTGCTCTGGTATCCTAAATTCTGCTGATGTTTTCTAGTTATCTGGAAAACATTCTTCATATCCTAAAGGGAGCTAATTGGGTCTGTTTTCTCTGGGATTCTTAGGTCAAATACATTTTTTTTCCTATATTTAATAGCAAAATTAATCTGTTCTAAAACATAGCATAGAGGCTTACTCTAATCTTCATATCTTAGGACTTTTAAACAGTACCTATTTTGACTACCTGTCTGTCCCTTGGTCTGTACTCATAAAACTTTTTGCCCAGTAATCTATGTATTAAAATGCAACTAGTTTTGAAACTGAGGAGCTCTGCTGCTGGAAATGCTGGAAATAGACGTTGTACTCCTTGTAGTTTGTTCTCATCTTTGTCCTGTACTTGCTGAAAATGTTACTTTTGGATGTAAGAACCAAGTAGTGGATTTGCATGCTTATGTGTACTCAGTGTAGGTTAGAAAACTGTAAATCCTATCCAGATAAATTCTGAAGCAACAATTCTTGAGAAAGGACTGAAAATTTCTTGAACTATAATGCATGTTCTTTTACCAGGTTAAAGGGAAAACACGATTTAAACTTAGGATGCAAATTTGCAGATCAACTTTACAAAGGAAAGTTTCAATTTGAACAGCATGAAAAAAAACATGCTGCTTGGGAGCAAAGCAAGGATATTGCTCTTTGCTGTTTGCCCAGCTGTACCTGGTTGTACACTGGTATCTTGCTGAGAAAAATGCTCTCTGCTTACAGCCTCTGTTCCAATTCTGTATATGTTGCTCTTTTTTAATAACTGGTACACCACTGTATTTTTTTCACAACTAAGAATATGTGGGACTTTGCTTTTTAAGTTCAGCTTCCAGGAAGAGAGAACAAGTGCAGTGCACATGTTGCCTTCAGTGTCTTCATCACTGCTGCCCTCACTCTGTCCTGCCTGCTGTCTGTGTACAAGTTCATTTGATGGCTACTTCAGACAGAGATCTGTGCGTTGAACAGACTGTGCAAGAGAGATAAGCTCCTGGATTTAAACTGATGGAATGCAACTTTTCCTGATCTCAATATACAAACGTGGCACTGGACCTATTCCTTCAAACAAAGTACTATTTAGGCTGAATATGGGGTGTGGTTTCTCTGGACTGTTGTTGAAGAGGATTGTTTCTTTCAGCCATACTTAAAGGCACTGAGTTCCATTTCCATTGGTAGCTGAATCTCTTCATCCTCTTCTTTGTAATACTGACTCAGATACCCATCTCCCCTGTGCATATTTACGTTTGAAGATTAAGTTCTCAAAGTTTAAGCATGTAGCTCATTGAAGGTGGCAATGATTGATTTGGTTACGTGAACAATTTCAGCTACCGGTAGCTGATTTCTAACAGTGTATCTGGTATATTGGTTGGTTCATTTGGACAGTTTGTATGGGACGGACACATCTGTTGTCCTTACCTCTTTCACCAGTGCTGCCTGCTTGCTCTGCAAAGCCTGGCGTGGTGAATGTCTACTGCCTTCTCTCATAACTTCAGCCTAAAATGTTTAAGATAGCAGTAGTCAAGAAGTGCTTGTTAAACTGACACAATTAAGCAATTTTTCTTATGCTGCAGAATGAGTCTTATCAATTCGTTCCCACCCACAGTGCATATAAGGAATTCAGCCCCAGTATTTGCAGAGGTAAGGGTACCTTTAAAACTATTAATGACACATTGAAAGCGTCTCCTTTAATTTGACCATGGGCCTATGCACTGTCCAGTCTGTTTTAGGAACAAGTGCTTTGTACGTGTGATCCTGGCCCCAAAAGCATATTGGACAGTTCCAGAACATGACTGGAAGTGTCTTGCAGCCTAGCACTACATTGCCTATTTTATTGCATCATGTGATGCTCTGAGGTTAAATAGCATGGCTTCTCTTCTGTGGTGTCAAATCTAGGCAAGTCTTCTATATTAAGAAAACATGAATGGCTATGGAAGGCCACTCAACCAAAGTGAGATCTAATCCTATATCATTCCTCAAGCATTTTCTTAGGCAGTTGCATGTAAGTTTCGCAATCATACCAGTTAGCAACAAGCACGTCTTGCCTTCCATGCTGCTTCTGTGCTGAATGATGTCAATCTCAGGTGTACTTTTCAGAAAAAAATCTTACTATGGTATTGTTCCAGAGTACATCATTCTTAATCTTTTTTCTACTCCTGGTTTCTCTTAAAACATGCTTTGGTGGAGAGAGAATGGCACAAAAACCTCTTGTGAAAAAAATCTGCTATCCTAATCAAGCCTTACAGATTATTAGTTCCCTCAGTATGCCTGGTGTATTCCTAAAAAGGTGATTACCACTGCCATTTACCAGCCAGTTAAACTGATAAGAGATGCTCCTCAAAAACATCTCCCTAAGACTCCTCATACTTCTACATCTTCCTTCATCTCCCTATTGACAGCATGTCGGCTTGTGAAGCAATGAAAATAAGTTTCTCCTCATGGCTGAGCTAAAATACCTGTAGAATATTATCAGCCATTTTAACTGGTCTTTTTACAAGTGTCTCTTACCGATGCTTTGAAGCCCTCTCTGTTTCTCTTAGGGATACGAGTAATGCACACTGCTCTAGTTTTGCTGTAAATGTCAGTAGTGTGTTGGTTAGGGCTTTCTGCTTTTCTGCTGATGAAAGAGCCCCTGACATCCTGGTATAGCCTTGCAGTGGGAACCAGCTCAGTCTTCATGGTTCAAGTTAAGCAGCCCATTTGCAGCTTCACATCTTGTACAGCTCTCTAGAAGGTGAGAATGTTAGAAACATGACCTTGTCCAAGTAATAAGACTCTTAGCAAAACCCATGCTGACAACACTTAATGGGAGCAATCTGCTGGTGGAATTCAAGTTGCTTTGATGGGTGAGTGTGTGGATTGTATGCAAGAACTTCGAAAAGGTGGTGGGGTATTAAGGGGTGACTGACTGAGCATGACATGACTCTGCGGATACGTATTAGAACTTGAAGGATGCAGCAAGTGACAGGTAAAATCTGACTCTTTAAGATTGCCCTGGCATGACCTGAGAAGTAGACTGTAGAAGACCAGGATGCAGTGTGAGGAGCTGTAGATACTCTTCTACCGCTTGTGTGCCTGTCTACTGTTGGGATCCATTGTCTGGAACAACTTTTACACGTACCGTCAAGGGTACGCTTCTGTAGGAGAGTGAATGCCTCTGCTAGTAGTAGAAACTTAATAAATTCTGTTCCGTCTACAAGCTGACTCTGTGCCTCACTGCCCCCACATGAGAGATATTTGGAGGGTTTAACTAGATTCTTCGCTGCTCCAGTCCCTTGGGTGAATTCTGCACACAAGTGGCGAGTTACTTTTTCTACTCAAATACAAACACTCTTCTTCCCTCTTTGTATTCAGGTAGGAGAAGATATTTTCTTTTTACAGCATTACAACATGAATAGCAATATCTAGACCAGTCTGGTTTCTGAATCAAGCTAATGCTATACCATGTTTTTGTCCCCAAAGTCTAGCAGTTGCCTAAGCAGCATTTAAGCTAAACTCAAGGTTTCACGGTTACTTTTGTGTAATTCCAAAATAATGAAATCATTTCTTTACCTGAATGAAATTGATCTGATTTTTTTTGTAGTTTAACAATGAGAAGATAACTTCCAAATTCTGTAGTTTTTAGGTCTCACAATGAGATTCATGTTGGTTTTTTCTTATCCAGACAGGCTTAAATAGTAGAAAGCCATTTTATAGTGATGTTTGTATTGCTGGACTTACTAGTGCTGAGGATCAGTAGCTTTCTGTCAAAGCTTTTGGCTTCATAAAAACAGTCTAATGGAAAGTAAGAATCGATTGATAGACCTGAAGCAATATTTAGTCATTACCCTGTTTCCTTTAGGACACGCTAAAATGAAATAATCCTATATAATAGATCTCTAATAGATTATTTTCTTTGTCATAGTAAAATAAACTATTTTAATGTTCAAATCAATCATCAAAGAAATCAATGTTTGGTAATTTTCAGTTAAGTCACTGATTAATGTCTATAGAATAAAAACAAAATGTTCTTAAGACTATTAACTGTGCCAAATACCAGGACATGTCTGAAAGAATAACCTTTTCTTGAGCTAATAGTTGGTATCTGCAAATTATACCTTCCCCCTTCTCTACCTCAATTTGCTTTCCGTACTGTTGACCGCAAGCTTTGGACAAGCTAACAAGGATGGAAAAAACTGGTGTTTTGGGAAGGTGAAGTGACATGAAAAAACAAGAATGTAAGGCTTGTTTCCACCTTTGTCCCACATAGCCGTGTCCTGCTAGTAATACAGTGTTATGAGCACTTGTGATGTTGTCTAGCTTAGGATTTGTGGTGACGTTTGTATTTTTAGATTGTGGGGCCTTTGATTTATTTCACGTGACAACAAAAGTTAGAAACCCGTTTTCAAAAGGATTCTTACAGAGTTTGAGAATGTTATCCAATAGTTCTCTAAAGGCTGAAAAATCTTGTTGGCAATGAAAAAAAATGTTATTTGAGCCTCCTTTTCCCTCTCTGGCCTTTTAATAATTGTGATCCAGGACTGCTGAAGAGCTTAAGGTTATTATCACTTCTCCATAGGGCATTGTGGAGAATTTACTGCTTATCAGGTATGAAAATCATTTGTTAAAAACCAGAACAGTAGATCTCTTTGGAGCTTTGGTCTATCTTCTGGTGTCACCCTCCTTGTATTCCCTTCCTTCCAATTCTGGTAGGCTTTCTGGTGTCCCCTGTGGGGAAATACCTGTGTATTTAAACTACATATAGTTATGAAATGTGGAGCTGAATAGCGCTACTATGGCAGAACAGGGTATAAATAGTCCCTTCAGCATCCATTATACAAGATCTTTAGGGTTTTTCTTTAATGGTATAAAATCAGTATTTTTCCAACCTCTTTATTATTCCCAGTTATAAAATGGTGAATGGATTTTATTATTATAAGATAAGCTATTTTAGAAACTTGCCTTGAATCAAGATGTGACCTACTGTAATTTGAAAACTGATGTTTACTTCCAGGGGAATCTGATCTCAATGAAGCAATAACAGAAGCAGGAAAAACCTACGAAGAAATCGCCAGTCTTGTAGCAGATCAGGTATAAGCATTATGAATACACTGAAATAGTGTGTACAAACATGTGTCCTGTGTGGATAACTTCTGACTTGTTTTTCTGTTTTTCTTTCCTATTAAGACATAATAAACGTTAATGCTGCATACTACTTAAGTGAAATTATTGTTAATACTTTTAAATGCACCCTCATCTTCTCTAGTATGTCTGCTCTGGGGAGAAGTAATGGGAGGGTATTTTTCTTGGATCAGAAAACTCACATTCTGGTTTCTAAAACACTAAAATGTTTGCTTTCTCTTTAATTGTTTTCTGATGTCAGTGAACTGTCTTCATTATTGATACAACAGAGTGAGATTTAATCAAGGATAGGGTTTCCATTTCTCTCTGCATTCCCCAAATATCTACAGGATCCAGATCTTGCAACTTTTCATTGTCTTGACTTGTAATTGCCTGCTTCAGTAACAATCTGTCTTAAATAAATCTTGATTTTATGTCAGTATTCAAGTTAGAGATGAGTGTTTACAGTGTGTTAAGCTTAGTCTCTGTACTGGGTCTGGCTGGGATGTTAACTCCTCTTCTAAGGAGGAGGAGTGAGAGAGCAGTTGTGGTGGAGTTCAGCTGCCTAGCACGGTAAAACCACCACAGTCTCCAAAATGTAGAGCCTTTTAATTTTGATGTTGAATAAGTTGTTCTTAAACAGCTTTCCAAGTCAGCAACTAAGATGTACCCATGCACGTACACATCTGCATGTGCAAGGACGTTATTGCTTGAAATTGCCATTGCTAGAACTGGTAACTCCAAAGAAACGTTGAGGTAAAACACCTCCCTTCATAAGCCAGTGTTAAGTAAAACAAAGAACGGAGGCATCTGCTCTCTGGTGCTCAGTGCCTTACTCCAAAAAGCTTAAATCTCAATAAGGACCTGTTTACCTCTGGAAAAATCTGCCATAAGCAATAGAGATTTTTCTTCCTTCTATTCTTTAATTCCCTTTTTTGGCATCATCATTTCTTTTCTGTGCTTGTGTTATTACTGTCACGGATATTTTTACTAACATGCGTACTTTGTATATTAGCCGAAGAAAGACTTGCACTTTCTGATGGAAACAAATCATGAATATAAGGGATTTCTTGGTTGCTTCCCTGACATCATAGGAGCTCATAAGGTATGTGAGCGTGTCTTTCCTGGTAAGGGTTGGGCAGTGGGAAGACCTGCATAGGGAGCAGCAAAAGTGGTGGTATCGATCACTGCATGTGTGCAACAGCCTGGCCCCTGATTCCAGTCACACTGTGAAAGTTTCTGTGAAGCTGGCATGTTCATTTTTAAAATAAAAAATATTTGGGGGGTGAGGAGGAGGGGAAGCTAGAACTTGTCTCAAGATTTGAGAATACCTCTACTGTCTGCTATTGTAGAGCACTAGAAGCTTCAGGTCTTTCTCCAGGATAGCTTCGCATGCCTATATGGTGAATGGCAGTGGTAAAAATTTCTAATATTTAGGAATCTTACGTGGTGATTGATACTAAAGCACGGTGGTATTGTAGGAAAAGTGTGTATACTTGCATTGTTTGCTCATTGATATGTGATAATCATGGACTGCTTAGAAGTGTCTTAATATTTAAAAAAAAAAAAAGATAATTTGTTCCCTGTGCTATGAAAGTCATCAAATAGTAAAACAGTAAAATTGGCTATTGTGTCTAGCTTTGAATATTCTCGTTTCCTACTTTTATCCTAGAGATGTCCTCACGTTCATGTGCTTGCTGTATCATGTTTCAGGAAACTACAAATATTTGAAGTATTAAACAAGTACACACAAATGTTTTTTCTACCACTGGAAATATTAAATGTATAAAACAAGAACATATTTTTGCAAGACCAAAAACATAAAAGCATGTCACATTTATGTGCATTCTTTCTTCATGACTCTAATGGTCCCCAACGCTACTGAAAACCTTTTGAGGAAAGTAGTATAAATAAAATGCAGAAAAAATGTGTTTAAAACTTGAATCTCAAACCTTTTGCTAAGAGATCTGTAAATAGATATTTTTGAATATTGTTTGGCATGAAGAGGAAAGTGCAATATAAATATATTGTGAAGGGGAAGGCATTTCTTTTTACCCTTCTTGCTTGTGACATAAGGATTTTCCTGAATCACGTTACATATTGCAATGAATTGTAGTTTCTTGGAAAGCAGTGTGTGTTTTCTGAATGTTGTATAACATGCTGATAAGGTTTTAGAGGTGTTTGATAGTTTGAAGCTTTTGGTATACGCTGTGTCAGTCAGCTGGATTTTGCAACCTGGTTCTTTTTTCTGTGTATGTATCCTTGTGTATTACCGCCTTTATCGATCTTTATTTCTTGGTGACTGTGTTAATGCCTGTGTTTTAAGTCACTTCTTGGAAGCTGTTAAGACTCTTGAAAGCAATACAGCGAAATAACAAACCTTGGGTGTACATATGGGAAGGCTGAATCAGTCATTGCATGCATATAGTGTGCAACCTCAAAATGTTGGCCAGTGACGTTTTCAATGACTATAGAGACCTTTAAGTTGACTTCTTTTAATCTTCCTGCATTTGGTTTCTACAGGGAGCAATAGAAAGAGTGAAGGAAAGTGATAAACTAGTTGCAACCAGTAAAATAACCCCACAAGACAAACAGAATATGGTGAAACGTGTGAGCACCATGGCTTATGCACTACAAGGTAAAACAAATTTTGGGGTAAATGGCAATGTTGTAGACCTGAAGGGCATCTCTTAAGTAACAAACTTTGACAAAGAATCTTTGTTCTACCAGGAATGATAATAATACCTAGCTCTTATTTATTACCTTTGTTTTCCTAGAATTGCAGTTATTTTACTGTCCTGTCCCCCCTCCTTTAAAAAAAAAAAGTTGCAATTCCAAAACATGTATCTTCTGCAATAGTAAAATGATATTTGAAACAAAAACGCCCTGGGCTACTCGTTATTTCATTTTGAAATGTCAGTGAGTCTCAAAGAAAAAGCACAGGCCCTGATACAGGAAGCACTTCAGCACATGCGTAAGTGTTTTTCTGACTCATGGTTTAATCAGATGTGATCCAGTTGAGATTAATATTCTTGTGGATAAGGTTTCATTTCCTGGATGTTCTTTGAACTTCTCCTCTTTAGGTTAGAGATGTTGTAAGTGCGATGTAATAGTCTGCAACTGAAAAATGGGAAGTGAGGAGTCAGGGTTCAGTCCTGCAGGATACCAGGCCTGTAAGTGTGTCCTGAGTCTTCAGTGGGATTACTCATTGCTGAGAGAGTTCTGTCTTCTTTAGCTGACTTAAAGCTGAGAGTATTTAGTATTTTACAGGATAGAGTCAGAGCAGAACACAAAGCCAATTTAAGAAAAAATAACAAAAATATTCCCCTTTTCCTTCCCCTCCTTTTCTTCCTGGTCACAGCGATGCAAAAGGACTTCATTTAAGTGGTAATCATGAGAAAAGACCTCCAGGATTGTTGCAATCTCAAATATTTTTTCTCCCTCTATTGGTATCTCAGAATATATTTAGTGTTTTATTTCAGCCATAAACTGTGATCTGACAAGAGATGCAGAAAGTAGTGGAAAGTGTTACAAATCCAGTAATGCAGTTTCTCAGTTTCATACTGAAACAGCTGCACTCAAGAATGGGTCAAACACTACTGGCTGTGCCTTTTTTTTTTGAACATTTATAACTCTGCCTTACAACATCTACAGCCTTGGAAATCTGAGGGCTGTAGCCACCAAATGCTGGTTGAAAAACAGTTAACTCCAACAGGACAAAATTGTGCTTGTTTTCTTTATCAAATCTTTGTATACCAAAGTATTATAACAAGAACCTGGCTTTATCCAGGAAGTGCCTGAATTTTAGCATGAGTAATTGACACCCTACCAATTTTATGAACGGTTCCATCAAAACTTGAGTGTTGTAGGCAAATGTTGTAGGCAAAACAGATTGGAAGCATGAGAACAGTAAATATACTGCCAGGGCTGGACACTGAGCTTGTTGCACGCTAACCAATCTGAGCTGAGTGAAACTGTTCCTAATTATGAACACTTCTCTTAAATAATTTGCTTTCTGGGTCCAATTGCAGCTGAGATGAATCACTTCCACAGTAACCGGATTTATGACTACAACAGTGTCATTCGTCTTTATCTGGAGCAGCAGGCACAGTTTTATGAAACGGTAAGATGTAGTATTTCAGTGCCATTTTCCTGGCACATACTGTGCTGCTACTTTTATGAGAAATACTCACTGTACTTAATCATCTTTCTGTATGAACCTCTCCCAGAGAGCAGATATTTGAAAAAGAATTATAAAAGGAGGAGGAAAAAAAAGCCCACATGAAAGAAGAATGAATTGAAAAAATATTTTCTTGTAGATGCTATTCCTATGTACATGGCTATATGATATTAGATATTAGCTTGGTGTTTCTGGGTGTGGGGGGTGGTGTTGTTTTTCTTTTTTTCAATGCCAGTACTAAAGTTACAAAGAATTTGTTTTAGTGTTGTGCACACAGATTTTTCAAAACTGAGTTTGGATAATTTGCTGCAAATAAGACCTGCAGCAATGAATACAGCAATAAAGCATTTGAATGGTTTGGAAGGACAAAGGGAAACTTCTGAGATTTAAAGCCTGATGTATAGATGTGTTGGGTGAGGGATCAGAGTGGCTTAGTGACTTACTAAGTACGTCAACTCTGAGCACTAAACCTGCTACCTTAGTTCTCATTTAACATTGTTCTTATGACTGTTATTTGTATTTTATTAAATGAAGCTTGAAAACAATTTTTCTAATGCGATAATTCCAATGTGACAGTGAATAGTTAAATCTGTATCGATCCTTGTTTGGTGCCCATGTTGCATGTGGAAATAGCAGCATGTCTGCTTCCTGCGTCTCAGTATGCAGGAAAAAAATAAGCTGCAGAGAATTCATACACATTTGTAACGACCATTTGTAGTAGATCCTTAACTGGAAGAAGAGCTGTATTAGACACAGAGCCACGCAAGAAGCTTAGCTTCATTGCTCTGCTCTACCAGGTTATCTCAACAGTGTTAGTGCTGTGACGTGAAGAGAGATGTAGCTTACAAATACAACGAAATTTGGAGGAGGAAAAAGGACTACTACTTCAGTTTTCCTCATACCTGAGTGCACCTGGGATTTTGAACTAGAATATCTGTAGTAAAACAAATAAAATCAGTTATTTTCCTTGTGAGAGCAAGTTGAACTGCTGAAGGACTGCTGGTAGCTTGTAAACTTGTATCAAAGACAGGAACACTTTTAAGTCATTACCAACCACATTTATTGATTACATCTTTTTGCTGAACAGATGATTGCTTTCCAAGACCAAAGCCATGCATTACCACAAACTAAACAACACTTTTGGTGACAGCTCTGACATTTGGTCTTTTCAAGAGAAGGCAGCAACAGGTCAGAGTTGGAGTATAGTGACTGTACAGCACTCCCTGCTCAGATGCCGTGTTGTATCTGGCAGTGTTAAGAGAGCAGCTGAACATAGTGTTGTCAATCTTGTACACATTAAGGGTACTGAGGAAAGACTACAATTTTTGGAAGACAAGGGAACAATCTGTTTTAATCTCAGCCTGAAATCTTGTTTCTGCATAGGGTAAAGTGACTACATATTAAATATGTTCTGTTTCTTTGTTTCAGATTGCACAGAAGCTGAGGCAGGCACTCAGCCGCTTTCCTGTGATGTAGAGAATAACGAGTAGCCAACAATGAAGAACAACCCCGAAGTGCTTTTTTGATTTGGGGGCAATGCCAATAAACTTGTTAGCCTTTGCCAGCCAAAAAAAAAATAGTTGTGGGGAAAAAATGAATTATTTAAAATGTTTACTTTATCAGCCTCAATCCATAAGATAAGATTCTTTTTTATCTTGAATGCTCTACCCTTTGTATCATTATTTAAGTAAAAACAGCAAGAAAATGCTGTCAGTTGTAGGGATCTAACTGGTTTGTTGCCATGGACTTCATGAAGACTTGCATCTCTCAGATGTTCTTCCACAATCCCTTCATCAGTGTCAGAATTACAGTTTTAAGTGGGGAAGTAGACAAGCCTCAGAAAATGACTTTACTGCTCATTATATTCAGTTTTTCTCTCTAGCAATTCAGTAGCCAGGAGGAATTATATTTGTATATGTTTCTGGTACATGTTCATGATAATCTCCTGAACAAACACTTGTTCTGTTTTGCTTCCCACATGCAGCCATGGCACGGGTCATAGTGAGAAGTCCCATTATGACTTCTAGTAAATATCATTCATTCTCCCCTTTCTTCTTTTCCTTATAACTAAACTTTGTTCTTGTGGCACAACACCTCAGAGCTTATATCAAGGCTCCTCCTTTCATGCTATGCACTGTGTAAAAAGACAAAGTACAAACATAGAGCCATTCAAGAAGGTGTGAAAAACAGTTTTCCATGCCTGCATTTTGACATCCACGCAATGTTATGCCATAAGGCACTGGTGTTCTTCAGTGCTGTACCTCTTAGAGAGTTTTAAGTGTTTCAGTAAAGGGGACACTGTCACATATAACACAAACTGATAGAAGTCCCCAGATTCCAACAGAGCTCAGGTTTTCACAAAGCAGGATGGTATGCTATTGGCTTGGGTTTACTTTTGTTACCTCCTAAAACGAACTAAAAGGTGACAAAGGTACTGAATAACATCAGTTATCACACAGACTCTGTGCTTTGATCGTCTCTTATCAAGTGCCCCACTGCCATCTTTCTTACTACTGAAATATCACTTGAGGCCTGGGCTTTTTTGACCAAAAACCCCAGCCCCGGTCCTGTTCGAAATGGGCACCAACTACAGTAATTCATTTAATGTCATAAGCAATCAGCAAAGCCAAAGTGCAATTTTTGCTAAAAATGTGCCTAGAACATAAACATTTTAGCAAAAAACTAACTTTAAAGCAAAGGCATTTTCCCACAAGCCATTCTAAGTGACGGGTACAGTCTGCTGGCTGAATTGTTGCCTTACTCTATTTTGCATTGGTGTTATTTTTGTGTGCTAGAAGGAAAATCTAGGTCTGCCTGAATAACCTGAAACCAAAACAAGCAAGACTTAAGCCTAAGTCCAGATGCTTTTCAGTGTCACGGGTCTTGTTCACGTTTTATAAACCTTGTCTTTTCCCCCTCCCAATTTTAGTTGTTTGCTTCCAAAATTCCATAGCGCAGTGTTGTTTGATACAGCCATTTAAATATGTACAAATTGTAAAGAATGTGTATAAATGTTTTACACCAAATGTAAGATCTGCTTGCATGTAGAAGCAGCTTATATAATAAATTGTTACAATGTGTACAGTAAATCCTGAAATCACTTTTTCAAGCCAGCATTTTTTTTTAGCTTTTGTATATTCACTTTTTGGTAAGGAAATCTCTTTGTAACAGATTCTCAATTTGGGAGGGGGAACGGGGGGTCTTTTTTACCAATCTTTGAATAGCTCCATATGCACTACAGTTGAAGGTTCTTTATCTTGAATAGATTGTTTTGAAATTTAAGTGTAAGCTGTGCATTCCCAGTGCAGGGAAGCTGTGATAGTAGCAGCTGTGTCAGAGATGCAACGTTTTGGCAAAAAAAGAAAAACTGTTTAAGGACTTCTAGTAAAATGAAGTAAATGATAATAAATATTTATGTATACCCACAAGACTATTTTTTTTTCTTTTAAATCACCACATTGCTTTTTAACAGGGTGATGCAGAATGAAGCAAAGCCTCTTTATAAGCTTTTCATCAGCTTATGGGCACTGGCTAGTGGAAGAATGAGAAAGCGTCCATGTGCCTTCCCTCAAGCAGGCATCAGAACATAATGGTATAATAGTGCTAGTTGACTGCCAAACAGCAAAAGCTATGCGTGTGTTGTAAGCTTTCATTATTCAGGTCAGCCCAGCTCGTGGTTGATGGAGCCCTCCTGACTGCAAATAAGTAGGAGAGCACAGTGCTGCTGTGTATTCCTGGCTTTGTGTCAGCATGGTGTTGACCCAGAATAGAAATTAGATTGTCTTTGGTAGTTTTTTTTTTTTAATTAGACATGAATAGTGGCATAGTTAAGTTGAGTGATTTGGGAGCAACAGAAAATCTTCGCTCTGAAGACACAGTCATAAAACAAAAACAATTTACAGTAAGACTTGAGCAGTGCCCTTCAGTATTTCATTTGTCATAACTGAATAATTAATCTCTGGAGTAGCAAAAAGCCTTAAAACTGTTTCCTGATTTACACTTTTCCTGAAAGGTAAGGTATATCCAAACAGTGACACCATCCCAGTGACTGTAAAACATGTCAAATGCCTTAGCTGTTTGGTTTAATTTCTTAATAGTTTATTCCGTTACAAAGTTCATTATTTAACAATAAAAAATTAGCTGTACAAAAGGAAGTGCTACATGTATTTCTTGTCTGCAGCAACACCTACCGCGTGGGGATTAGACTGCAGCAGTAGACTGTTGTTGCAATGTATGATGGTTTTTTTTTGGAAGAGTACTTACTGTATTGCAATTAGAATATTCTTTCATGTTATAACGAGGCTTAGCTTTGCATGAACACTGGAACTTGGACATTACTGAGCAATTTGTTTTCAATGACAAAGTTCTTCAGCAAATAGTACCTTATCCTACACTTTATACTGTACATTACGATGAAATAATATACATCTGTTTTACTGCTACCAAAATCAGTTTTGTACAGTGCAGCATGATAGTTCAGACTAACAGCCTTGTAAAGAAAGGAGCTGCATCTCCTGGGGTGTAGTTTGAAGTACACCAGGCAGTCTGGATGGGCCAAAAGCACTCCACAGCCTTGTGGTGTGCATCCGTCTGCTGGAAGCAAAGGACGGCGAGCATCCCGCTACTGCAGCTTCTGCCTGCCTCAGTGCTTCACGCTGAGATGGGCGAGCATGTGCCAGGGGAAGGTGAGTTATCTGCAGCTTTAGAATTGGTTGTTTTCTACGCTCTATGTACTCTCCACATTTTTCTGTAACTCTTCTTGTATAATTAGCACTAATGACACTAATAAAATTGCAAACAAGCATGGAACAGTAGAGGTAATGTGTTCAGCAGGAAAAAAAAAAAACTTTTTTTCTAAAGAATCCCTAAAAAAAACAACCTTATAGGATTAGAAACATACAGACTGGCTGGAGATCAAGCTGTAGGTCCCATACTATGACAGTATCAATTATAGCCAGACTATTTTAAAGGACATATGAGTCATAGACACACGCTTTATAATACGGGGATTCCAGAACATGCCAGCATAGCCCTTTTCAGTAGACCAGCATGTTATCACTTAGAAAGATTTCCCTTACATCCATCACTTACGTAAGTTGTGCATATGTAAAATGCTACCTTAAAGCTTTATTTTTTTCAGCTAGAACAGTTAAACAATGTCTAATAATTCTTACGTACTAGATGTCTTGCTATATCCCTTCAGCAATCTGTTTAACATAAACCATTCTGTTTTAGTAATTCTTCCCTCCTATCAATGTGTATCACCTCTCTTCCCAGGGGTGCATGAAACAAACAAACAAAAAGGAGTCTACTTGAAACTTTTCTGTGATACATACGGTGAGATCTGTCCTCTTCCTTGTGCAAGCACTGTTAATACATGCCAGAATGAGGACTGTAGTTCTCACCTCCTGCTGTCTCATCAGTTTATGGTATTAACTCCTGTGTTGCTCTATGTTGCTGCCTGGCTGGGTAACTTCCATACAGAGTTCATATAGTGTGTATAGAGCTTTGTGCAACTAGAACAAATGAACCGTAATTCCCAGCCATGTTTTCAATTTACGATATTCAGTTCTGTCTCTCTCTTCAACCCAGACCAAACTGAGTTGTTTTTTTTTTTGCTTTTGATAAGTTTATTAATAATTATATTCCAAGTAAGTCAATTCTAAGCTTGTTTTACGCCTTCCTGGTAGTCATCATGTTTAGAATATATTCCTTTAAGTTTCTTATAACACTTGAATGTGGGTAATCTCTCAAAATTAGTACTAAAACCCTTCTGTATTGTACTTCTATATTCCCTGCTTTTAGTTTGACTAGAAGACTAGTCTGAGGAAGTTGACTGTTTACATTGATTCTTCTCAACAAACTCAGATAAGCCTTTTTTTTTTAAACCTTTTTATCCTATGGCTATTTGCACATCAATTGTTTAAGTACTGTTCTAGCATCCTTGGTGTACTGAATTTAAGATGACATAATTTCCTTGTTTCATAAACAATGTGTTTACTGATTTTTAATTTCTTGGCCTTTTAATCTGTCCTAATTGGTTGTGTTTTCTTAAACTATCATTTTTTAAAAATATATATATATTTTTTGCCTTCCTTCAGATTACTGCTTGCATATCTACCATCTTCCTGGAGTTCTTTTTGAACTCCAGGTTCCTGTCATCTACACAGATAACAAGTAGTTACTTCAAGATAGACTTGACAAGTTTTATTGAATCAGGTCCAGTCAATCTAAATCCAGCTATGTCATGTTTACTAAACACTGTGCTTTCCTGATTCTGGTCTGTGGCTATATTCTTCTGTTAAAATACGTTTCGATAAGTCCAATTTTTCAGTTAGGGCTGAAGCAAGGTGGTGTATCATTTATTGTATGATCATAACAGCACACTTTTGCTTCCCTTAGTTTTCCTCTTGTACCTGCTGTCTTTAGACACTTGCACTTTTTAAAATCATTTGCTAATGAACTTATTTTGTCTTCGCAAATATTTATCAATTCGAGGTCACTTTTAATTGGCATTACCTTCTGTTGCAATTGAATCTCAACAGATGCAGATCTAAAACTGTTATTCTTCATTAGTATAGTTTGTCTTTGAAACATCTCTCTCCTCCTGCCTTGAAAAAATAACAGCAAATAATTTGACTGTTATTCCAAGACATACTTTTTGCTAAAAATATAACAGAATACAATTAAAATGTGTATATAGATTGTGGAGACTTTTAAAAAGTATTACAGAAGTACTACGTGGTTGGGTTACTTTTCAGTTTTGATCCTGCCCCCAAGGCACTGGCCCAGAGGAACAGAGGACACACGGCGTATCTGTATGCATATATGCAGCAAGGCGCAGTGCTTGTGCTAGGTAAGGATGCTGAGCAGTCCCAGTGGGCTGACAAGGCTGTGCAGCGAGTGTGGCAAAGAAAGGCATCAACTTGGAAAGCAGACCCGCCAAGTGAGCAAGTAACCAGGCAGGTTCTTTGACCATGTAGCAGAACTGATAAAAGGGAAGGAGGGCTGCAGAAGAGAGTATTTGTCATCAGGCAGCTCAGAAGAGGGTTGGCCACAGCAGTGGAAGAGTGTTGCCTGAAGCCATTGGAAAGGCAGAGAAAGTCTGTGACTCCGGAGTAAAATAAATAAATAGTCTCTTTTAGGGTTCTGACATCCTTTTTAGGGATTCCTGAAAAGATTTGCCCAAAGGCAGGCCAGAAATAGTGAGAGAGAGGGCAATGGTTAACTTTTAGCTGTACAGGTTCCTGCCAGAAATAACTACACTTTGGAGCCCTTTTATGCACTTTCAGCCATGATACGTTTCTTAGGAAAACATCTTTGTGCTGCACTACCTGGAAGGGGTGTGCTTAAGCTGTTGGGATAAAAAAAGAAGGGGTGGCCCTGGTTTTGGAGTTGTGGAGAAGGTGGGCTGTGCAGGCCCATGTACATAGAGGGGTGACAACAGAAAGGCTGTGTCTGTAAACATGGCACTTGGTGCAGGGAAGGAAGAGCACAGCATGTTACCAAAACCAAAAGTATCCTGGGACAGAAAGGTGCCTGGGGCACCTCCTCACCCTCTCTACCCCTTCAGCTGAAGGAGAAGAACTCCAGAGCTCCTGATGGTTTGTAATGGTAAAGTTTCTGACACATGCAAAAAGTACCTATTAAATTGCTTGTCATAGTGTCCACCCACATCCACCTGCAATTACATGATGCCTCAGTGACTAATGAAGTTGGTCACCCACAGGCACCTCGAAAATAGCAAGGCAGCAGACTGGAGTTTACATGATAGGGACTGTCAAGAGCACGCTCTTATTCTTTCTGTGCTAAAGGAGAGGATAAAAGGACTGAAAAGGGGACCTTTATAATTTGAGGGGCTACCCTTTCATTTGTAATCAATTACAGTAGAAGATCAGTCTGTTCAAAAAAAAATTGTTACATTTGTGGATAAAACAGGATGTTAAACACAATGGTACTTCTAATGCAGAAGCTAAGTAGCAGGCTTTCAGATTTGTAATCACATCAAGATAACTAGGTTGCTTAAGGTGCTCAAGGTCAGTTAAGGTACTCAATGTTGTACTCTATAGCCCTTCGTATAACAGAGTGGTGGCATCTTAGAATCATAGGGGTTAGAATCATTAAGGTTGAAAAAGACCTCCTCGACCATCTGGTCCAATCATCCCCCTACTACCAATGTCGCCCACTAAACCATGTCCCTAAGCACCGCGTCCAACCTTTCCTTGAACACCCCCAGGGACAGTGACGCCACCACCTCCCTGGACAACCCATTTCAATGCCTGACTGCTCTTTTTGAGAAGAAATGTCTCCTCATTTCCAGCCTGAACCTCCACTGGCACAAGTTGAGGCCATTCTCTCTAGTCCTATCACTAGGTATCTGCAAGAAGAGGCCAACCATTTCAGGTAGTTGTAGAGAGCAATAAGGTCTCCTAGGACTATGAATTACCCTAGGACAATAATCAGGTTAAAATGATTAGCAAATAATATTTCTGTTTCAAGCCTAGCTCAACAAATCACAAACTCTTTGTAATATTTGTAAATCTAGATAGAATTAAAAAGAGGTGAACTATCTATGAACTGAAAAAGTTAAGTAAAATGCATCCCTTCATTCTGTTTACCTCTCTGCTTTACGTGTTTTTGGGGAAGAGGACCTTCCTGCTCCCATGTGATCCTTGTGCATTGTCTGCTCATCTAGTCTTTTCTGGACTTGTGAAAATTTTTGCATGCCTAATGTAAATTGCACTAGATTCACTTTGCCAGCATCTCTGAGGTCCCATGTCTCATAGGGCAGAAGGACATGGTTGTTGGTATGTTCTCACCATTCTGTAGGGCTATGTGGAGGGCTTTGGTTAGGCTTAAGGTTCCTTATCATAATACCTGCAGTCACAACTGTACTAGGAACCTGAAATATTTACTGGCATTTCTCAAAGTACCTTGAAATGTTTATATGAGAATCCTCCTCTCCCCACCCACTTTTTTCTTAGCTGCCACTATAATTCCTAATGACATGCTGGAAGCACAGACCTTCAGAAGCCCAGAACAAGACCCCCTGTTTATCCACTGTTCATCTATTTTATTATTTTTAGTGAAATTCTTTCCAAGCCAGACCCAGGACCTCATCAAATTTGGTGCATCCAATAACGCAATGATTCACCAAATAGTTAAACTATTGCCAAAGGGGAAGGCACCTCAGAAGTGGGGGCTGTACAGGGGTCAGGGACAGCTTTCTAACTGATGATTAGTTTGTGACTAGCTGACTATTATTTCTAAGCTCAGATTTTGTTTAAAAACTAAACAGCTGGAAGAGAAGTAAGAAGTTAAATATAACATCTGTTGCGCTGTAGTAGCAAAATACAAACCACACAACTTGCTGTCGGGGGGAGCTGTGGAGCTTGACCCTGCCCCAGGAGGGTCCATCTGATCCTGCTCCACGGGACTGCACCGCTCAGGATTCATCCTGCCTACAAAGAAAGATGAGAAGGAAGGAAGCTCTTCATTTGTCTTCCCTGTTTAAACAGTGACACTTCCCTGGCTGTTCCCCAATTGCACCTACCAAACGTACAGCGGGGACTTTTTCATCTAAGACAAACCTTTGAGAAGGAGGTAGGAATAGAAAGCTTCTTCCCTAGCTTGCACATGCTTGTGTTTACTTGGCACTAGATAAGCTTTACTAGTAAGAACTAGTGCCAGGCTAGCTACTGCTTATAAACACAGCCTTAACTCTTGGCAGAAAGGAGAAGAGGAGGGGATTAAAAAAAAAAAAAAAAAGTAAGTGTCCAAGAAAGTCTCCCAAAATTTAATTCACGATCAGTAAGAGGAAGTTGCTAGCTAAAGAATGCTATGGTGCAACATAAACCTCCAGCATGGATGTGTGGCATCTATTCTAATGTGGTGCAAATCCATCATGAGGAAAGGGCAACTTGTGAGGACTGCGCTAGTTTCAGAGGGGATTGAGGGTCTAGAACAATTCCTAGAAGAGTTCAGAAAAGCTGTGTTTGTATGTGCTGTCTGGCACCACTCTTCTCTGAATGAGCTACTGCATTCATATTGTAATTATCTAGTGTTAGTGTCTGTAATAAAAATGATTAGTAATAAACCTTTCTCCGGCATGGGGAAAGACAGGGCGGACGTGTGTCACCTCTGTCTGCTTCCCCTCAGCCCCAGGATGCAAGGGCACCTTGGCCGGCCCCGTGTGCAGCCAAAGATCCTCCAAAGCCTTTGGGCTCTGCTCTGCGCCCTGCAAGAGCGGCTGTGTGAGGTGGCTGCCGGCCCGGTCAGCCTTCTGAGCTGCTAGGACTGAACCAAGCTTTAGTTACCCTCTCGTCTAGGAGGCATTTTAGGCTCACGGAGCATCTCTGCTTTTATTTGGGCACACTGTGAGCTCTCTGCATCAGTCTTTCCATGTGGAAAAGCTCTGCATCAGTTCTGGCCCTTCTGTGTAGTTTGCAATAAATCTCCAGGCCCAGATGAAGTTTATTTCCACTTTCTGGAAGGAGTAAAGAGAGAATTCAGCTGAACTCCTACCAAAATATGCAGCGAAAGCTACTCTGAAAGAAAAGCACATGAAAGCTGTTGTTGCGCCCATCTTTTTAAAAGCCACAGGAAGAAACTGCAGGGATGGCCAAGATGCCGCTCTCCCCGTGCGCCAGGATCACTAATAACAGAAAGTAAAGACCAGAGGAGTGACAGGACAAAAAGCAGCAGAGAACAAAGCAGGGAGAAGGGAGGGCTAGCGACAAAGAGTACGGGTAAAGGCAGCGGAAGGAGCGGGAAACTCTTCCAGCCACGCTCATGAGCCCCCTTTCCGCTCCCCCTTGCCCCCCTTGCTCTAACGATGCTGCTGGGATTATTCAGGCCTGCCCAGGTGCTGTGCTCACCCCTTCCCACCTGGGGTATTGGGAACTCCTGAACAGTAGCTGGAACCAAAAGCCAGCAAACGTCCTAGGAACAGAGTGCAGACCACAGGGAACACTGGTTTCTCACCCCTGTTCTACCCTGCAATTTTTGAGCCTCACTCCCTGGAGTACGAGCAGGAAAACAGTCTTAAAATGAGTTCAGCTGTAATTCCTGCAGCCTTCAATCAGCAGGGTCAGGGTGCTCTAGACTAGCCTGCCCACCTATGTGGCGTGAACGCTTCTGCCACGTGTGCTATGAGCAGTCCTCACACCAGCAGAGATTGCACGAAGACTACAGACAGTGCAATCCAAGCCTTCTGCACTCTGGGGTAGGAATGGATCGTCCTTAGCCAACCTCAAACTCCCCTTATGGTTTGCATGTTAACAGCAGCCATGGCAAGGGTTAGAAGTACAAGCAAATCTTTTTATAAACGCAATGCAAAATCTTTTTACTGGAGCAGAACGGCACACCTAAACAAACAAGTCAAACTGTCAAAAAACAAATACTGACAAGCAAGCCAAATGAACGCCTCTCTGCTTACTTGTCCGTGGGTTTAACTGGTGCATTAGGAATAATACAGCATACCAAAACAGTTGTTCAAATGACTTTAAACCATGGTATTTCCTCAGCACTTCTCTTTTCTGGTCTCTTCCCCTCACTCACACGCTCTGTGCTATTTAGCCAGCCCCCCCTTCCCAGCAGTGCTGACAGAAATAACAGCTCTTCCTGGAGAACTCCTTTCCTTTCAAGAAAAGCAATGCTGTTCACTCTGCACTCACCATATAGATGCAAATAAACTGCAGGGCTGTGAAGCAGCTCGGCTCCTTAGCCAGATTGCTCCTTCTCCTACATGGCCTAGCACTTCTCCAGTTCACGGCTGGTGTTGTAATGAGGAACCCCACTGAGGATGCTGGTTTGAACTGGTTCACATTGTGTCACTTCAGACTACTCAGTCTAAGTCAGTCTGTCATAAAGCTGCTGACAAGAAGAAGAATTTTTGAGATTTATTGCCCAATGCCATTTTTACAAGACTTATAAAAATGTACAGAAAATAGTAAAAAACCAACCCTCAGTCTTTCAGGTAAACGAAAATGTTCTCCTTCCTTCACATGAATGTGTTATTACACTGCCTCTTGCTCTCCTTGCTCTCTGGTCTGAAACTCATCCCAAATCTGAAAATTAATGGGCAGGGCTTTCTAAATCATGAGGCATAAACACCACACAGCCTCCATTTATAGAATGAAATGAGAGAAAGAGGCTTACCTTGAACTTAAAAGTACCACATATGTTGTACTGGAAACAACTAAAATGGAAAAAAATGTTGACGTGATGTGATAATAGAAGAGAGAATGTGTGCGCAGGACAGTTTGGGTTGTTTTGAGAGGGTGACTGAATACACGGCATTTTTCTGTGTGGTTAATATCTGGTATACAACCAGATCCGGGTCCATTATCAAAGGCACTGCCTTTGATACAATCCTGTATTGTAAGGAATATGCAGCAAAAAAACTCCTGAACCTTGCACCTAAGGAATGTTTCCCATCGACCTTAGATATGAGAACTGGGTTTCTGGATTATATTTAAGATTTGGGAAAAATTACCCTAATTGCAGAGATACAAGGCTCCTTTTGTCAGTGGTTGTAGGGTGGTGGTACTGGCTGCTAGATAGCAGTTGGGTTCTCCCATGCTCCTGGCACAGATCACCGCTGCCACATGCTCTGTTTAAAGCACTTTTAAAGAAAGACCTATGAGACCTGTCTGAAGAAAAGTACAGAAGAAGTAAAAGTGCTGATAATATATTCATCCACACAAGAGGAAGTATGAGTCAAAGAATAGCAATACGCTTTTCTGCCTTGTGTTCCCCAAAGTAGGTTACTATTTCTTTTGGAAAGCGGTGATCTCATGCACTCTTGGTACAAAGTCATGTTTCACAAGGTAAGCACTTAGCTTCTAAAAACCTACTGATGTCATGATTTGATCGTATAAAAGTGGTGCTCTCCAAACAGACCATTCTCTTCTCTTCCTTACCCACCCTTTTTCCTAAATATTTGAGCAAATCTGAAACTTTTGTACAAGTTGTGTCCAACAGTCATTTCTGTTCAAAAAAAAAAAAAAAGATTAGTTTCACTTTATCTTTGTCTTATGTGTGCAAGCAAAAAAAAAAAGACTGGCTCAAGACTACTTTAAAATATCAGTTTCCTTGCTTTTATATATGCATTTCTGTGGACACAGAAGATGTGCTCACCTAACTAACAAAATCCTATTAGAACATGCTACAAATGTAAATAGCAAGCAAGTGAAAATAAATGCCCAATTATCCTCACAAATGTTCAAACAACTCCCACTAATGCTTATACGCTGAAATTCTTAGAATATATGCTCCCTCAAATGTCCAATTGCACTGAGGGCAGACTGTAAATAAGCTTTAAATAAATTAACATGAATTAGAATTACATATTGAGCATGGAAGCTCCGTTATCCTTGCCCTCTCTTCCCATCCCTCGTTTTAAGTGCCTCACTGGAGAACCCATCTGCTCTTTATACTCCTCTTTTCTGATGGGTAGCCTCTGTATTACCCAACGACAACTAATGGAAGATTCTTGTGTTAACATAATTCATTTACATATGAATCACAGTGAAAGGGATCAGAAGCTAACATTTTCTCAAGAAATCACATACTGTGCCATGAAAATCAACCTTGTATATATGAAACCCTGCTGTGACTTGATTGGCTTTATTTTCTCCTCAACTTTTCCAATTTTTGTATGACTTGGTTAGTCTAAAAAAATACAAGTTTGTTTTCTGTTCTTTTCAATTATTTACATGTACATTAATCTTCTATATAATAATCAGCTTCCAGTTGTATCTGTGCATTTTCTACCCTTGTATTCACCTGCTTGTTTAGCTAGCTATAACACCTCAACAGACAATGAAAGTCACGGATTCTAACAACCAGGAAATCTCTATTCTTCCTTCTTACAAATAGGGAGAATTAATAGAACAGTTCAATTCTTATTTAGAAATGAATTTAGGCATGACTTCGCTGCATTGGGCCAGCGGTTTGTCTCCTCCAGTTCTCTGTAACAATGGTATGTGCCATATACAAGAGAAATGCCACAACAGGCAGTCTGCGATTGCCTCTCTCTGAAATTTTCTTCATAGTTGGCTCACGGACAAGAGGGAGGCCTCCTATGCCTTATCAAAACCATACACCTTGATATGGGTAATCACAAAGCTGCTATCGCTGTTCACGTTCAACAGAAGTGTGCACAATTTGACAGAAGATAAAAAAGACCTTTTGCTCACCAGAAAAAAGTGCCAACTTACACGCGACATCTCTGTCCACGTAGATACTGAGCAGTTCGCTTTAAATCTGAACTTTCTATTTTACCAAGCATCTTGGTTTTCCTATAAGGAGTTCCAGAAGACTAGGCAAGAAGCTGTGGAAAACTTTGTGGCTTCCTAGTCCTTTGAACATGACAGAGGAGTACCTACAACTAATCATAAGCACGTCAGTCTGGAAGAAAGAATAACATTTGTATCTGGTTGTCTGGTCACTATTACTGCCTGAAAAAATGCCGCCTGACTTATGCTGCTCATCTGCACATAGTTTTGGGATGAAGAACGTTAATATTTAAAACAGCTGCTGTTACTGAAAATAGTATCTTAAGAAAAGGCTAGTCTCTGCAAATGCAATGCCTGCCTTGCTAGATAGATCTCTGATTTAGCACGCACACAGTTAAACTACAAGTAAGTGGAAGATGGAAGAGGAGGTGAGAAATTCCACTGACCTCCCAACAACACTTCACACACAGCTTTTTCATTAGCAGCATTTACAAAACGGTCAGCACTCCACCAGAGCATCCCTCAGCCACTGCTGGTACAAGTTCAGAGCCTGAATTCACAGCCCAGTCCCTCTGCCAGTCTGGAAGTACAGCCTGAGGCCAGAGAGGCTGAGTCTAAAGCCAGTTGGCTTCCAGTCCAACCACCTTCAGCAGCTGAACCTGCAATGTTTGTTCACTTGACAAGTCTCACCCAAGAAAGGTGCTGTGAGATTTAAACTACTCACATAGTTTAAAGCTAGGCATACATTTAAGTGTTCTGCTAAACTGGAAGATCAGGTCTGCTTCATTAACCCACCCCTCTCCATTCCAAATAATTTGTTAAAGGGTAATACCAATACAAAAATATTAGTATTTAGTTTCTTCTTCCTGCTGTGAAGATCACAGACTGCAGGGGTGAGGAGTAAGGGACCCTCGTTGGGAAAGGCTGTAAAAGAGTGGCAAGTGGAAAATACTGCCACTGTCTTAAGTGAAGAAAGTGTCTCTGCATCACTCCTCTTACGCTCCTGGCAAGGTCAAATGTTCCTTGTCAGCTTCTAAACAGACAAATAAAGCATGCTAATTTATCGCGTGTGCTTCTTACACTTCCCACAGTTATTTTAAAGGAGATGTTGACTTTGTTGAGAAACGGTGACCTAGCTCAAAGTATATCAAACTTTTTCTGTAACAAAGTACCAGATGTCTTTTGCACACAAAGTTCTTTACACAGGCAAGACAAGCGTAACCAACTAGAATAGAAACCTCTTCTCTCAGTTTCACTGGGAATGTAAGAGGTGACAAGAAAAACCCACAGCTACTTTCAGAACAACACTTGAGCACTTCAGCCTACAAATTCTTCTCTGTGGCAAATTCAGCTTAAAATAAGTTACTCCAATATTAACCAGAAAATGTGAAAACAATAAAAGGTTTTGCATATTAGCAACACAAACTTATTGTTTTAGATGTCATGCAGGAAAAGCTAGGCTGAGATATTTCCCTATTTCTTCTTTGCTCTGTGTAGTCACAAGTTTCTCGGAAAAGGCAAAACCCAAAATATTTTCAATGACCTTGCAGGCGCGCACATTTCCTGAGGAATTTGTGATCACTAAGGCCATTTGGGACCACATGTCAGGTGGCCGTAAGTCTCCAGGAAATGCCCTCACAAGTAATCTTTGATATTTGGTTTCAGAGCTTTAAAAAGAATTACCATTGCTTCTTTTTCCACACTGGTTTTTGTTTGTTTCTACTGTATATCAGCATTTTTGTAGGAAAGTACCCCTGTTTGCATAGATCGCTCAATAGCACATAAAGACAAATGAATACGTGGACATTCATTGTTCCATGCCCCAAAGCCTAGAATATGGAGTTCACACAGCTCTTCCAGACATCCTAGTAGACAGCTAGGCATAACACAACCAGCTCTCCCCAATTCTGCTCCACTCTGATATTTAACACCTCTGCTGTTCCCCTTCTGTGCCCTTCTGATCAACGTACGTGATCCGTGTCTCTGGACCGATGTTCAAAGCCACCTGCTAATCAGCACGCAGGACTCTTTGTCATTAAGGTGGTTATCCAGGCCTCGTAAACATCCATTTCCATAAGGACCTAGGAGTGGAAGTCATTAAATGCATAGCAAGTTTCAGAGGTAAACAAGCAGTTGGGGAGATGAAGGGATTGAAAATAAGAGCGAACTGAGTAATGACTTAGAAGGTAGAAGTGTTCAGAAATCACAGCTGCCCATGGCAGCTGAGGTAACATCTGAATTTCTAATTACAGCAAAAGAACTAGGCTTAAAAATCCGTATACATACAGTATATATATATTACCTTCAACACAGTTCGCCACAGGTGGGTTAACAGGAAGCAAACTTTATTAGTTGAACGCTTTCCTTCTACCACAGAGGCTAGCCTTCTAACATATCAGTGCTGCAATTTTGTTTGAATTGCATTTCTCATAACTGTGGTCAGCAAACAAGAGATCTTAAGAATTCCTCCCTGCCTGATAGGGAGATCGATAGAAGGATTTCCCTCCCTCTCCTGTAGATACAGGACTTACAAATGGAGTTGGAAGGAAACAGGAGAGCAAAGGAGTGTTACTGCTGCCAAGAGATAATCCACTCTTCAAACACTCCTGCTGTTCCCTGCATGCAGAACAGTAGAGTCACCCACTGACCTGTTGCTTCTGTCAGCTAGAGGCAGCAGAGACATCAGAACATCACCTCCCAATATTTAGCTATGAGAACATTCAGATAATGATGCAAAATATTTGTGGCTGCTCAGATGTAGAAAAAGTGATTAAAAAAAAAAAAAGACGTGAATGTGAAGAGTGTCAGAGAAACTAATATGAAGAAACTATCAAAGCAAATGATTAAAGGAAAGGATTAAAATGATTAAAGGAAAGGAAAAGTTCACTAAGAAAGGAAGATGAAATAAAAAAATGTCAAGGAGTCAATAAAGGTTTATGGCCCATGTGAAAACAGCTGTTCTGGGAAAGAGAATGATTTCACCTGGGGGACTCCTCAGCTCAGGAATTAATCAGTTTCTACGTTACTCACATATAAAAGCTCCTCAGCAAAAGACAGCTCAGCTCCAAACATCACCTAAATGGTGAGCCGTTAATCTCAATATTTTCACTTAAATATGGATTTTGTGTCGAGTGACGTTGGTTTGGTTAGATGAAAAGGTTTTGTCTACCATAAAACAAAGAAAA
The DNA here is from genome assembly GCF_009769625.2 of Cygnus olor. Taxonomy (NCBI): domain Eukaryota; kingdom Metazoa; phylum Chordata; class Aves; order Anseriformes; family Anatidae; genus Cygnus; species Cygnus olor. The sequence goes on along the minus strand of NC_049171.1, from coordinate 65,155,834 downwards.
CCTTTGCATGCCCCCCTTGTATATCAATCGAGCCTCTCACTGTCCTTGGAGTCTTCAAAAAAAAGGACATGGTCCTAGGCAGCCTGCTCTCAGTAACCCTGCTTGAACAGGGGCATTGGATTAGGTGACCGCCAGAGGTCCCTTCCAACCTCAACCATTCTGTGATGTTTCTAAGGCAACTGACCTGTGAGATATCTAATTAACTGACTTACTGCTTTTTCAGTAATTGTGACATCACTCCTTTAAAAACACATCTTTCTGTACTTTGGATGTTTTGTACCCAGAACCCTCCAAAAAGGTCTGATCATAGCAGGTTTCTTTTAATTCTTTTAATTAAATTTAATTAAAAGGATTCTTTTAATGAGCTTTGTCATTTATGCTGCTAAGGGGGTCCATTTTTCCACCTTCATCTGAGTTTTCCTCTCATATCTTCATTTCCTCACATGCATTTGAGGTGCTGAAAACACTATTATCCAAGGTGCACCAGTTCTTTCACTTCTAGTATTTTGTTCAACAACTCTGACAACATGCTTTTTTAATAATCCTTAATTATGTATTGTTAATTATGTATTGTTGTGGTTTAACCCCAGCAGACAGCTAAGCACCACCCAGCTGCTCTCTCACTCTCCCCAGCTGGGATGTGGTCTCTCACCACATCTCACAAAAGTGTGAGAACTTGTGGGTTGAGATAAAGACAGTTCACTAGGTAAAGCAAAGCTGTGGTGTACAAGCAAAGAAAAACAAGGAATTCGTTTGCTACTTTCCATTGACAGGGAGGTGTTCAGCCACTTCCAGGAAAGCAGGGCTCATCATGTCATGGTTTCTTGGAAAGACAAACATCATCACTCTGAATGTCCCCCTCCTTTTTTACCCCAGCTTGTATTGCTGAGCATGACACCATATGGTGTGGGACATCCCTCTGGTTATTCTGGGTTCCCTGTCCAACTTGTGTCTCCTCCCCGCTAGCTCTTTGTGCAACCCCAGCCTCCTCACTGGCAGGGCAGCATGAGAAGCTGAAAAATCCTTGACTGTGCAATCAGTGTTCTGCAACAACCAAAAAACATCAGTATGTTTTCATATGTTATCATCAACACCTTCATAAAAAATCCCAAACACAGCATTCTATACACCTCTATGAAGAAAATTAACTTAACTAGGAGAATGATGTGTTCTTGTGAGTTGCTGCAAAAAGCCCTACTGACAAAAACTGCTAATGAATTACAAACATGGGCAAGAGTGACATGCCAGCGCCCTCAAAGTGATGGTTTACTCTCATAATGGAGTTTACAGAGGATGATGAAGCATCATTCCTCAAGGGCAAAAGAAACATCAAAAAAGACTTTTTGTTGTTGTTATTTTTAAACACATAAGTGAATGATCCAGGGCAACTTTTTAAAATCATATGATACAGTTGTCTTTGGCATCTCTGATTATTTAAGTGATTCTTTCAGCATTTTATCTCTAGTAGGCACTTTTCTCTATGAAAAGAATTCACGGTGAAAGATGTAAACAGATTCTTCTTGTGCTTTTTCCATAAGTCAGCTGTAAGAAAGCCATGTCTCTCTTTTCTGTTTAAAATTGCACGTGATTAATTCGCACTCTTTCTTACATCCTCCAAGACCCCCAGACTTTGGGCAAGCTGCGTGCTTTCACTCATCATGCTTGTTTCATCTGCGTATAAACAAGATTACTCTTTCTGATAGAAAGCACATCAGATCGTCTCTCATCTGCACGTACTTGCGTATGTGTGCCTAACCTCGTCGATCTATTCCTTATGGCTGAACTCTGCAAATACTTCATCCTCTACAGTTTCAGCCCAGATTTGTGACAGGAATCCTGCGAAACTAAAGAAAAAAAGTAGTATTTTTACACGAAGGGGCACTGTTTTTGATCGTTATTCAAGTCAAAAGGGAAAACGGCGCCTTCCAACCCCAAAAGCTCTGCTGCCAGCCGGCAGGACGGCGTTTTGGAGGCCCGGCCGCAGCCCTCCGTGCCTGCGGGGCGCGACGTGACGGGCAGGCGGGGATCGCTTCACCGCCATGCCGGGGCAGGCCCGGCCGCTCCGCTCCGCTCCGCCCGGGAAGCGGCGGGGGAACGGAGCCGACCCGGGGCAGCGGCCTGAGCCTCCCGCACCGGCGGGGGGAGACGGTTGCGGTGCCTCCAGGGCCCCTCGCTTGTCCCCGGCCTCACGGGGGGCACACGGCCCGAGGACACACGGAGGGCTGCGGGCAGGGCAGCGGGGCGGTGGCGGCCGCCGCTCCTCCTCCCCGTCCCGGCGGCTCCTACCTGTCCCGGGGGAGGAGGAGGAGGAGGAGCTGCCGGGAGCCGGAGGGACAAAGTTGACTCTCGAAAGTTTCCAAGGGACCGTGGGTGGGAAGAGAAAGGGAAGAGGGGAGGGGAAGGGAAAAGAAGGGAAGGGCGATCCCGGACTCGGCGGGGGACCGGCAGCCGGCAGCTCTCCGCCGGGCGCCTCCCGGCGGCCCGCCGAGGTGACCGCCTGCCGCGGGCGGCCTCCGGGCACCGAGCCTCCCCCGCCGTGCCCAGCGGCCCCCATGGCGCTGAGCAAAGGGCTGCGGCTGCTCTGGAAGCAGGAGCCGGGGCCGAGCGCCCTGCTGGAGGCTCGCAGCCGCCGGGACTGCCTGTTGCTGGAGGCCGGCACCGTGGCGGCGCTCAGTAAGTGCCCGGCGGGGCGGGCGGGGACCCGGTGCGCCACACGGGGGGGGCCCGGTACACGCGTGGGGGCCCTGTGTGGGCACCGGGCTCGGGGCACTCGTCCCGAGCCGCTCACGGCAGAGTCCGGCCCTTCACAGCCCTCCCCCGGGCCTGCTGCTCTCTGCCCGGGCCGTGGAAGGCGCTCACGGGCGTCCTGGGAATTGTCTGGTCCTGGGCTTCGGCACCTGCCGCCTAGGAGTTAATGCAGCGGTAGCGCAGAAAAATGGGGTGATTTGAGAGTGTTTGGGCACGAAAAATGCAGGGGAAGGTGTCGCGGTCGTGCCAGGTTCAATGGTTTGGCACGTAGCGCTTACCTGCGCCTGCAGTGGTGCCGCTGGTTGTGGTGTGGAGGGGGTCTGTGTTCAGGCAGCTCAAAGGAAAGGGGTGAGGCTTAAACCGTGGGTTTTGTGGTAAAAACTGTCCGTACGTTGTGCTTTGTGCAATGCCGGTCACATTGATCACTGAGGAGAGCAACAGGGCACGAGGAAGCTGAATCAGATCTTCCATGGCAGGCGGTGGCAGGACATCCAGGCCAAAATGCCCGATTTCCAGGTGTTAGGGATTTATATGAACGGGGAAAACCAACAAGCTGTACGGGAGGCCAATGATTTGCATGAGAACAAGCTCCAAGAGTGCAAATCTTTTGAAGTGTCCTGATAAATATGTTGTTATTGTCACAGCCTGCATTTTTTTAATTGTTATGGGAATGTTATATTGTGTGATACGTTGAGGGTTCAGTTTCTTGTTAGATTCATTGGTAACGGTGGACATTAATCTGCAGAAAAATGTGTTACATTTTCTATGTGTTTTGCCGTCAGTTTTAAGTGAACTCTCAAAGCGATAGGTCTGGTAGTACTGACCAGCATTTTACTCACTTTCCCTGGTCCAAAAACGTTTTGACATTAAAACTCTCCATTGACATCAGTGAATTTTGATCTGGCTTTTGTTATTCTGGTATACATCCAAAGCAATTCCACCATCTAAAGCCAATGTGCATGAATAATACTGAGAGACCAGCGTTCATCTAGCGACCCCAAGCCATTTGTATGACCAGTAGTTGGGAAGATTATTTGTAATCTTACTAATTTAAGGAATCACCAACTTAAAATAGATATTTCTTTCCCAGTGTTGCTATCCTTCATCTAAATAGCCATAGCTAGAAGTGATTAGAGAACTTATACAGTTTCTTTTAAAATACACGTTAATTTGCTACATGAATTTTGAAGTAATGATCTGTATGGTGGCTAGTGTAAAGGCTTGTTTCTCATGCCTTTTGAAAGTCCAATCTCACCTCTTGAGATAACTGTAATCATTTATGCATTGGCACCCAACCTACTCCGTGTTAATAGCTTTGCCATTTTAATTCATCTAGTTTCTCTTCCTGCCTGGGTTTGTTCCTGTATTGTAGGAAGAGCTAGTTTATCCAGTTGAGCCTGTTTAATTCATTTCTTCTCTTTATGAAGCAAAGGACCAGAAAAGGAGGGAAAAACAGCAGTAGGTATTGTGATGGTAAATTTACAAGAATTGCAAAGAAGAAACTCCACAGCCAGGGTGACAACAGAAACAACACGAATTCTGTTTTGACTGGCTTTAGGTTGTTACTGGCCATAAAACACCTCAGTAGAAGATTAACATTTCTGAATAGTGATGCAATATGATGGCCACACAATTTTCAGTTAAACAGTATTTTTAAGGACAGTAGGTTTTTTCCCTTCCTCTTCTCATGATGACGCTGTAGGGTAAAATTTACTGTTTTGCATTTAAAGGTACATTTTGCAAGAGGCTTTATTTTGCAACCCTAAGGCTTTAGACCTGTCCAGAAGGATGGGTGACAGCGTAAACAATTCTTCCAGGAATTCGCTGAACTAGAACATCAATAAGTAGCTTCTGTTACAGAAGAAACTTACAGTCATGAAGATTGAGGAAAAATTGTCGTTGATTTAGAAGCTTTTGCTTACACAAGGGGGAATATAGATTCAAAATGATGTGCTACTTTCAACACGTTACAGTTTTAACACTTCATAGATGAACTGAAATGTATACTAAAGCTAGAGTGCTGAAAATATAGATATTTAACTTTATTGTAGCAGGTGAAATGCAGTCAAGAGGAGTGCTCCACAGAGCAGCCTCGTGCCTCCCCTGCAGCCTCGGTTGCAGGTAGAGCTTTGTGGTTCCCTGCTAGGGCCGGGGGGAAATCAGGGCATAGCCTTGTGGGGCAGGGATGCAAAACCAGGAAGTGGCAGGTATTTACCTACGGATCTTTATTGTACAGAAAGCCGTTTCTGTGCTGTGTGTACATTCAATGTTTACAATTAGTTTTAGTTTTGTAATTATATGTACAAATATATCACTGAGCGGGGTTTTTGAAATCAAACATTAATACTTGTGCAAACATATTGTGAATATATTTCTGTGTGCTATCAAAAACAATGAGCCGTACAGCATGACTCATTTTACTCTTATGCCAGGATATTTATATAATTAGTCTCTTTATTATATTTGTATTTCTAAAACTTACTAAAATTTGTAAAAAGAAAAAAAATTATAAATTTTTCTGTGGTTTAGTGGTGTTCAAACTTTTCCTGTTTGTGGATTCCTACAAACCATGCAGTAGAAATAATCTACTTGACAGAAGCCTTGCTTTTCTGGGTTACACTGTCAATGTTTCTTTGTTAATATATGTGATATATAACAGGAACCACATGGTCAAGTTCTAGGGAAATGACTTAGAGACTTATCTCTATGTTCTTGACTGCCTGCAGACCACAGGAGTGGCCAGTACAAACCTTTTTTTTTTTTTTAAAACCCTTTCTTCTTTGGCTGTGAATAAATATATTAATATACAGGTATGGAAATATAATCCCTTACTAGAAACAGTGTTTTCCATCTAATATAGAAAGCTGGTGAACCAACCTTTTCAAAATGCTCCTTTTTTGATTTGTTTGCAATGTTTTCAAGCAGGCAATACACTTTCTAGGAAATATATATGGTAAAAAATATTGCTTAACATTTAGAACATCCAGACTCTCTTAACTGTAAGTCTGCCCACAGACTTCTTCCCAACCCTATGTTGCTTGATGTATATGCTATTACATAATCCAGCCTGACTTGCATAATGCCTACATAGCTTGGATTGGATGTGAATGGGAAGACTTCAGCAGTGAAAGACTATGAACGTAAATGAAAATACAACAAAGTGCTTTGGGTTTGTCCGAGGATGACAGAAAACAGCTGGAAGCAAGTTAATGATCTGAACTCATATAACACCAGATGTTGAACGTATTTCTAGGTTATTATGCTGGACATAGTGCATATATTTTTTTCTCAAGTGTTTTTGTATATGAAACTTGTTTGATTATGCATTTATTCTTTCTCATAAAAATTCACACCTCTGTCACCACAATGCTGAAAGAAGCACAAATAAAGGAAACAAGCTCCTTGATACCCTTGTCACGTCAATCCAATTGGGCTCTACAAATACTTACAAACACTTCAGAGCATGTATGCATGGCTGTACCTACGGCTAAGCAGGTGTCTAAATATTTCCAGAGTCAGGCTGAAAAAAGAGGGAAGAACCAGCATCTGTAAGCCAGTCCCAGGCTTTTTTTATTAAAGAGCTCTTTCTGTGGTTTTACCTGGAAGTTGTAGGTGTTTCTATGTCTGTCCTTAATGTTCGGCTTGGGCTGGTGGTACCTTTCTGCCCCCTTCCTGCAGTCACGGAGCTTCCTGGGCACTGCGTGTCTGAGAGCCCTGGTGGTTCCTGCTGAAGCCTGGGAGATGAGCCCTAAGGAAGGGTTGGATAAAGGAAACTGCATATGCCTGGCCAGTTCCTGCTAGCCATTAAATCGAATTTGCAGCCTGTCTAAGCGGGAAGTCGCACTTGGATAGCAGGTATATGTCTTCTCGTGGTGTTTTCCTTTGGCTCTGAAACATTTTACGCTTGGAAAAAGGTCACTTTCAGTTGAGTTTATTATAGCTTGTTTTTATTGAATTATTGTGCACCTTTTGTTTTGCAAGAGTTAATAATTTCCCCTAAGACGCTAACCTTATATATAATTTACATCAGGAGATTTTAAATAATTAACATTAAAAAAGCACTTGAGGAATGCACACTGTGTGCAGTTCTCTAATGCTGTTATGAACACACAACACAGTTGTAATTAGTGCAGAAGGGTGGATACTCAATTATATGTTTAGTGGAAGGAAAGATTGCTAAAAAGTATCAGTGGGAAGCTTTTAGCGAAGTTTGGTAATTACCAGGTGTACTCTGTAGTACCTGAAGCCATTGTTAAGCAATAAACAAATGCACCATGCATTTGGAAAACTCAACTTGTCCTCCAAGTAGACATCTTCATGGTAAATTTAAATAACTTCTGTAGCACCTACTTCCACTAACAATATATATATATATATTTCCATTGTTTGAAAAAGGAAGGATTTTACCTGTGAGTAGGATGTAGTTAGACCTCCATTATTTGTCCTAGGTTTTTAGGCAGACAGCACTCATTGCCTCTGCATTTCAGGCCTTTTGTGAAAGCCCTTACAGAATGAAAACTCTGACAATGGAAACTTCAACAGAAGAACACATAATATTTTTTTTGTTACTGATTAGAAAAGACCTTTGTCTTTGGACATACCCAGCTGTCAAATGTTGTCACTAAGGCAGTGTTTACAATATTGTTCAGCCTCGTCCAATATGCTTTATATTCTCCCTATGTGTCAACAATCCTTCTGTAGTATTTTCTCCCCTTACCTCTGCTCTTTGTTCAGCGAAGGCAATAGCACATAGGCTAGCTTTGTTCTGTTTCTAGTCACTTGCTTTCTGATGCTGTCTCTATTGTCCTAGCATTGCTTGCAAATAGTCTAGGAGATGCTTAAGGCCAGGTTTTGGTGAAACTTTAGATTTCTTTAAGAAATTTTAAAGATTTTTAAATAGTTCTCTGTAATAATAAGCTACGAAATTTAATAATAAGCTACGAAATTGGCTCAAGCCATCTGCAATGTTCTTTAAAGTCAGGCTTTGGTCATCTTTTCAGTGTATCATTTTTTATAGTGGTTGTTGGGGATTCCTCCTCCTCCCTCCAAAAAGACGAAGATGGGCTGGGATACATGCGGATCCATCTAGGGCTCCCCAGCACTTGGAGGGAAGGCACCGTGCTCTGACCTGCCCACCACCAGGGCACAGAGTGAGACCGGGCCAAGCTGGGGGGCATGAGGGAGGAACGAGCCCCCTGGACCTCGAGGGGCCATTTTGAAGGTTGTGCCGGGGGGGCACTGTGCCTGACCCCTGCTGCGCGGGGCCTGGGCCCTGGCCCAAGCAGAAGGGCAGCGATCAAAGTGCATCTCAGGAGTTCGTGAAGCACCTGGGTGTATAATGGGACCGCAGTCTTCAGTTTCTATAACAGATTATGGTTTGTTTTTTTTTCCACACGAAAGTTTGGTCTCTGCGCAGTAACATATTGTGGGCTGTCTGCTTGCTGGGTGAGGCCTGAGGAGCGCGCTGCTCTCCAGGGGGCGCACAGAGGTGGTCGGGGGAAGATCCCTTTGTCCCTTCTTTGGTTTCTGAATCCAAATTGGTTTAGGAGCAAAATGAACCCGGAATAAATAACAGGATCTGCTATATGGCAGAAATTTTGGGGAGTTGTTAGCCAGCCAGAAAGAGAGGCAGCAGAGCCCAGAGTCCTCCCAGAGCTTTGCACTGGGAGCCTGCTCCTCTCTTTCAGGCAGCTCCTCTGGTACTGATGCCCTGACCGATGCTGCTGGGCTGGTAAATCCTCTCTTAACTGGTCTGCCCAGGACACAGCCTGTTTCTGTGCTGCTGTCGGCAAAACCCAGCTGTTTGTTTGTCTGCCCTTGGAGAAGTGCCGTGCCAAGAGCTGATGTGCGTGTGATGCTGCTGGCTTGACCAAGGAAACTTTGGTGGCTTCTGTACATGCCAGTGTCAGGTGCTTCTTGCCATTAGCTGCATGACTTTTGTGTTGCTTATTTCCACAAATTCTGTTCTTTTGGATCATGTGGTTACCAGGCATGTTAATGGCCAGCTTTCCAACTCGTAATTTTATTTTGAAGAGTATCGCTGTGCTTTCAAGATGTCTCTTAAATGCTTTGAGGTTGTGCCTAGCCTGAAGGTTTGCAAGGTCCTGCATCAGTCTGAGATCTAAATCTCTCACTATTTCTGTCATTCCCTATTTCTTCCTAAAGGCGGAATGTTTGGAGCAAGAATTTAGTGTATGCTTTTTCGTTTTTTCTTTCAAACTATAGAGTTTGAAAGAGGAGAACAAATTTAAGAAAAATATCAGTATCTTTTTGCTGCTTTTTTCTAGTTACTGAATATGACAGAGAGACATTACTTTTTTAACCTCTTGTCTTTTTTTTAATACATAAGAAAGGCCTGACAATCTTTTTTTATTTTTTGATGAGACACTCTATCTTAACTGTTGTTGCAGAAGTTTTGTATGAAGTGAGCTTTCAGAGTCTCAGCTCTTAAGAGATGCTGTTACTGTATATTTAAACTGTTGCTCTCCAGAGGTTTACATTAAACAATAAAAATCCCTTTATTTGCTTCCTGTTGCTTATGTTTCACTTCACTGGTGTGTGTGGTATCAACATTTTGCTGGGTTTGTGTGATTCACTCAGTGTTTGTAAGAAGGCAAAATAGATTGTGAAAGTCTGGTGGCAAAAATAAAATTGAGAAAAGAATTAACAACTCTTCCTTATTCAACACAGACGCAAAAACAGAGACAAATGTGTTTTCATTTCCTTTGGGGGTTGCCTCTACTAAGGACTCTACAGGAATTGTGCAAGTGGAAGCGTCCTTGCCTTCACTTCAAAATGTCAGAGATGAGATACTTATTTCTTTTCCATGCTTCTCACTGAGCTACTTTGCCTCTTGACGTTCATAAAGAAAAGCCTGCTTCTTTATTTGCTGTCATCCACTGCGAGCAGTTCAGCTTGTCATTTATCGGCCAGGGGGTTTTAAATTTTTTTAACTGCTGAAGTTTGCAAGGAGCATAAGATTTTAGAGCGTTAGCTAACCTGTGAAAGAACCATGTGTCTGTTTATTTGCAGTCAAGAAGTAAACGGACGTTTGAGGGTCACAGTCTTGTTTTACTCATTCATGAGGCTAAATTTGCTCCTCATTAGGAAATATGTACAAAATGCAGGCTTACTGGTTCAGGATGTACTTGATTTTTCCCTAAAGTAGCAGTGACAAGCTTGGGGCATGTTCTGGCTTAATACTCAGTCAATCTAAGTGTTCGGCTTGTGCCCATTGAAGTCATTTATTGCAGAAATACACAAATCTTACAACAGCATTTGATCCTCTAATTTTATTTATTTATTTTTAAACAGTTCTTACTTGATTGAGATATAAGTTTAGTTCCTCTAGAAATCAGCATCCGATTTGCCTACATCAAATTATGTTATCTTGCATAAAAGATTCTGATTCTGTTTGAAATTATGCTGTGAGAATCTGGAAACAGAAACCATCTCTTTTTGTACATCAGGAAAAGATATATTATATTTTAGTTCATGGCCAGACAATTTTTTGTTGTTGCTCTTGTTTTTGAACAGTGTAAAGTTTAAATATATGTATACATTCCTTTACACATTGTGAAACTAGTGTGGCATCTGCTAACATCTCCACTGTAGAATTAGGGCATTACTAATAATTGTGTGTCCTGGAAAAGTAGTGCGTGCCCTTCTTTTTTCTAGGTTGGTGGGAGGAGAGGCTATATGCTTCTGTCCCATTGCTTTTTAATGTTCTTAAACATTAAAACAACACATGCTGTGTTTTTGCAGCATTTTAACTCTACTAATGTAATTTTTTTTTCTGACTGAGATCAGCTGGGATGGATTGGTGTAGACTACAGCAATCTTAAAATTTGATAAGGACCAGAACACTAACGTTTGCTGTCTTTTCTTTTGTATCTCAGCTCCAGAAGAAAAGGATGCAATTAAAGGACAATATGAAAAACTCATGGATGCTTATGGCTGTTTAGGAGAGCTTCAGCTTAAATGTGGTAAGTGACCATCTGTATGACTAAGATTATAAAAATGTCCAGACAGTGCTGGCATGCTGTAGCACCAAATGGCTAAAGTTGTCCAGTTCCTTAACATTTCAAAGCTAATTGCAGCTTGTTATGTGTAGTCTGGAAGAGATCTACTTCTTTTTCTATGCTGTGCCAAAAGCGTACTGCCAAGTGATAGTCTAAGCATTTTTGTTTTTTTTTTTTTTGCTTTTGTTTTGTCTGACATTCTTAGCTGCCTGAAGATAATTGTCTCTTTTTTTTTTTTACTGCAATCATCCAAGGCAAACTCTGATTTCTCAATTTTTTTTTTGAAGGATCATATTTAAACAGTGATTAATCATTGCCATCTGAAACTGCAGATTCCTAGTCTTTGCTATAATGCCCAATTGCCTTTAATTGTGTAATTCACATGGAAAAAGATTTGCAGAAGCAGTCCTTGAACTTCAACTAGTAAGGAATAGTAAGGAATATTTATTGTCATTACTTTAATTTTCTGTACAGTCTGGGAATCTTGATTTAGCGAAGGTTTTGCTATTATGCTGCCTACAGGAATTTTAATGGAAATAGCATGTTTTAGGCACAGGACTGCAGTCACTGATTTGAAGGTAATAGTACCTTGCACAGCAGACATCAAATCCACTGATGAAAAGGATGCATTAAAACAAAAGGTTAGTGGTATTAAAACATGGTATAGTTCAAACTTTTTCTGTGTTCATTAAGGAAAGCTGTATAAGACTTGATCTCGTGGTCTCAGAGTAAACCTTAATTTTGACTTGGAGGAATGACAAGACTGATTTTCATATAACTTAGTGCTTAATCAAGGAATCTGCTGAAGGCAATGGTGGTGTAAGCACTGGCTTATTTAGACCAGTACATGTGTATCTTTTTATAGATCACCTACCATTTTATGGCTCAAGGAATATGATGCAAGATTGATCTGAAGAGGTGGCTGCAGTCTGAAAGATTTCTGTGTCGTAATTTAAAACTCTATGCCCGTCTAGTCTTTTAAATGAATGTGGGCTTTTTGTTTGTTTTGTTTCTTGTGGAATTAATTAGGCATTTCTATGGAGATGTGTATCAATTTGTTAATGCAATTAAAAATGGAGGATTTGTGTTTGTTTTTTCTTGGCACTTGGACCTGTTTTTCCTCATAGGAGTCTAATTAATCCTGTTGTAATAGCAAAGGAATGCAGCTATTGAAGTCAAGCTCTTCAAGCTACAAATGAGAGTAGTTTCTTGTACGTGATGGGAGCTAAATATATCTGGTTTTAGTCTCCATATTAGAATGTGAATTATTTCAGTTGGGATATGAAATATACTCAGCCTTATCTTTTCTTCTTTTCTCCTTCTATTTCTGTGTTGCCATGTCCTTACTTCTTTTTGAACAACACCTGCTTAACTTCAGTGCCTGTGAAGAGTGAGTCTTTTCATCTCTGAGCTCTGTCACTGTACCTTTGTCTTGTCCTACTGTTAAATTACAAGTCCTGGTACAGGACTTCCTTTGGAAAGGATTGTTTAAAATTGTATTGGTAATTGGATGATAAAAAAAAAAAAAGTTTACTGCTGGAGGTCAACTCCTAATTTTGACTGAGTGAAAAGTCAGGAGGGTCATGCTGTAATGGTAAGCAAAGGTAAGCAAAGATTTTCAGCTGCCGAACATGTTTAAAAAAGCACAGATGATTGCCTGCCTGCTATTTGACCAGTAAAGAAGTAGCCCATTTTTTTCACAGTCTCAGTTAGTTTTTCCATCTTGCCCGTAAGTATACGCCATCCTTTTAGCTGTTGCTTACGTAAAAGATTAACACTACCAAAAATGTATGTAATATAACTTTTTGCTTTCTTAGGTAATATATTCTATGCAAACAAGGGCATAATTGGCCAGCTCTTCACTGACCATCAGTTGTCAGATACATTTTGTTCAGAAGTATCGCTAGTGTTTTTTTTACAGCTGGAAACCTGCAGATCACAAGTACTAAATTAACTGAAAATATTTGTATAAGTACATTCCACAGGGATATTAAAAGAGTATATTTGTAGAACAGAAGGGGAGACTTTTTCAAGACATGAAAGATGTCTCTGAGCACTTCAATTAATCTGTAAATATTGCTACTTAGGAATCCAAATAAATCACATTGTAAGTGTGCCGGAATAGATCATGCTTTTCACAAGAAAGTAGATGAAATATGTGAAGCTGACTCACAAAGTTAGTGTTTCCCAGCAGTGATAACATTCACTTCTATGTACTTATGTCTGTTAACATGACTCACTAAGTTCTTCTGCTTTCTTTTGTGAGATGGATGGCAGCAGGATGAATTGTACAGTGTTTCGGAGCTGTATCTCAGCCAAGATTTTGCTGCCAAAGAAGATCTTGCAGCGGCAAATACATTTTAAGCAAAGTGTTAAGAGCTGACTTTGCAGCATTTGGTTTAAACACTGTGATGTCAGGAAGGGGTTCGTATATAAAGTAGTATTTTGGCAACATCACCATGTAGGTTGCTTAGTTTAATACAGCTGCTGTATTTGGGGAGGTGCTCTGAATTAACTTGGCTGTATATACTCTTGCTTTTGTGCATACAATGTGTTTGATGGTCTAAAGGAAGAATTCTCAAAGCAAAAAAGGACAACTAAGTACCTGTTTTCTATTCCTCTTAATCATTTCCTAATATATAATTTTACTTAGGAGAGGGAGAAAGAGCGTCTTTGAGGCTAACACTGTAGTTTGGAAAATCTTGGTTCTTTTTATGATTCTGCTATAGGTTTCCTCAGAGATTTTCAGCCTGTTGCTTAGAATCAGATCCTCTGCTTCACTCTGTGGCTAATTTTGGAGGGAGATGAGAGGCGTAAATACCTTTGAAAACTGTTTTTCAGTGGACTATAAAGTGAAGTGGAGATATGTGGGGAGTGAAGATGAAATGCAGTGGAAATGGAACATGCCGAGGGAACATAAGGAAATGTCATGACTGTTGGAATGGAGAAGGAATAAAAATTGGAGTGGATTCATTTATAAAAGGAAAAGGCAGTCGAGTGAAATATTGGCAGTTAAAAAGGACAAAATAAGAATTGGATATTGCCTTTTCACTGTAGCTCATAACGGGCAGCTCTAAAGTCATCCCATAAACTGCAGGGGAAACAATTGTCTGGAGTCATGTAGACAGGTTAAATACAGAAACTGCAGCTTATTATTGTAGGTGTGACGTACCAGAACTGCATTTCCTGTGGCAGGCTTGCTGAACTTCCATTAAGGCAGTTGGCTTCACAAGAGCTTTTAGAAAAGAAGAAAGGATACAAGTTATTTTCGTCTTGTTTCTCTGCCAAATATTCTCCCTCTTCTGCCTCCCTTGCGCAACCCAATAAAAGGGCATTCAGTGCATATTGCTGCGAACAATGCATTTCTAATATTTCTTTGAAAGGGTTCTTTACAGATGATAGCGGTGATTTATAGCTGTAACAGGGCAAAATAATGATCTTGGTCACAATACATGAACATTTATATCCATGTATCTGAGATCAAAATTTGGTCCATAAACAAGTTTTAAACATTTTTTTTTCTTCAGCACTTTCAGTGGATCCTGCTTTTTCATAGGTGTATTGCTATGGAAAGAATGGGCACTAAGGAACACTTCACTTCTTGCTCCGATATCTTTTCAGAGATTTCTTTAAAACATTCAAGATGGTATCCCAAGGAAATGAGAGACATTTCTACAGTCGTGATCTTCTGTTGCAATTTTTATGTTCCTAAATCACTTTCATCTATGTGAAAGTTTAGAAAAGCTGATAAAAAGTAGGACTGTATATTAAATTACTTGTAAAAGGTGTTTTTTTTTTAAAGAAAAGATATTTGGTTTCTAAGGTGAGGACATAGTAAAGAGTCCGCAGCTGATACGATTGTTGGTACAAAGTCAAGGGTAGGAGCCACACCTGGAGCCTTGAGCACTTCACAGGAAAAAAGTTTTCTGGGATGCTTTTCATTGACCTTAGTGCTGGTCCCATTTATCGTGGACTTTGCAGCTGTCAGCTGAATGCAGCATGCTTTCTGCTACTGTACGGCACGTTGACATCAAGGAAAAATTACCATAATTTTGCTCCCAGTATACTTAGTTACTTTTTTTTGTGATAACAGTTGTGGGCTTCTGTTTTAAGAAATAAGACTGGAGTTTGGTCTGTCTCCTAGTTCAAATATGCAGGGAGCTCCTGAGAGTAGGAAGCCTTGGTTAAATTTGATTAAAAGTTTTCTCTCCGCCCCCACCCCCCCTTTTCTTTTTTAAATCCATTTAGCTATTGATGTTTTGGACAGAACAAACATAAATACCCTGCATACTGTTTAACTCCTTTCAAAGGTTGTAGTCCCATAATGTGCTTTATAATGCTGCTGCCAGGTGGATCTGACTGGACTGTATGAAGTATTTTCGTAGTGACTGGTGTTAGTATGGGACTTCAAGTGCTCCTTGCATAAGAACAGTTTCACTGGAAACTTCAGTAGTATTTTTAATGTATTGGTAGTGAGCTGCAGTTTTGAAAAATTAAGGCTGCAGGAATTAATGGAATAGTCTTGGCTGTTTTAAGGGGAAATATCTTTCTGCTTTAAGGAATGTCTGGATATTTCAATTTTATTAAAATTGTGATATTTTCAGAGTTAGCTCAGCAAAACCAATTCTTTTAAAAAATCCTCTCTTTCTCGTGCTGTGGCCTCACAAATCCTTATACCGTAGGAAATTTCGTGTTGTGTTGAGAGCAGGAGATTTTTTGTGGGGGAGGGTTTAGTAAACCAGGAATGCAACTTCTTGCATTCTTTTGTGAGATTTACTGGGTAATAAAAATGAATTGTGTAGGAACTAAAAGAATTTTTCAGTAAATTCCTGTCAGCTAAAAATGTTATTTTCCCTCCATTGAATGACCAATTACCCAAGAACTTAGCATCTGCAATTCTTAGAAATGCAGAAAATCAATTTTATTTTGCTTCTTATAAAAGTTACTTGCACCAGTAACAGCATCTGTCCTGGCTGGAGCAATTTCTCCTTGTAAATTTAAATGCGTTTAGGTAGGGTTGTGGTTGATACTTCTGTTTCCATGTTAAGTAGTTATTTTTCAACAGGAAATGTTATGGCCTGTTGATGTTTACATACCAGAAAAGAAACCACATTGGCTTTTTAAAGTTTAAATTTAGATGTAAAAGGATTGTGGTTTGTTTGTTTGTTTTTGTTTGCTTTAGTATATCCACAATGATAATCAGACTTCCAGTGACTAGCAATAAGCAGAAGCATTTGTCTTATGTCTGGTAATGTTAAGTTTCTGCCATACGAGGTACTGTTTGGATATGTAATAGTTCTGTTTTTCCTTTGGAATAGCATTTTCAAGCTGAGAAAATGCCTAAGTGAAACCGTGAATGGCTGTAGTTTGGTTATCATTTCCATCACAAACTTGTCCAATGCAGTTATCAGTATATTTAAAAACATTGGCAGCTTGGGTCAAAGGGAGAGAGACACAGGGGCAAGAAAGTGTGAGGAAAAACAGATTTGGGATTGAAAGAAGAGACCCCCGTATGTAAACTGAAGTGCTGGCAAAGAAGGAAGCACAGAGGAAAACTGTATTTTGCTGTGTATGGCTGCATAGCTTAGTGATAAGTAATTTCTTAGGTTTTGATGGAGACATGGTTAGAAGATGGATAGCTGAATAGTGTTTTGGTAGCATTAATTTTGCCCCAATTTTCTTTAATGTTCTAGGTTGTAAGTGTGAAACATGACACTGCACTCCTTTGCCAGCCTGTCGCTGTTCTAAGGTGTCATGAAAAGTACGTGAAGGATGAAGGCTTCTCTATAATTTGCTGCTCCTTTCCAAGTACTGCAGATGGAGTTATTCTGTGGAAGTAAGGGGCTACTACACGGTGGCAGGAAAGACTGTCACAGCTTCAGAAAGCTGCCAGTCTCCTCACGCATCGGGGACAATGCGGCAGCTCCTTAGCTGTGATTTCTATTTTTGAGCTTAGTAGCTAGTGGTTTGGTGGAGGAGAGATGCTGGACCTCTGCATGCGTAAATGTGACTCCCTTTTTGAGAGTGAGTAAATAAGTGGAGGAGGCAGTGAAAAGAGTCTAGAGTCTCTGCCAGGGATTAGCAAGCTTCTAGGTAAGGCAATACTGCATATAGATTTGATCATCTTTTCCCTCGTGCTCTGCTTTTTTCCTACACTGCCTTCCTAAACTAAGGAATTGCTTTGTTTAGACCCAGTTATTTCCATCTGGTTACAAGCTCCTTGAAGGACAGAACCACAGATAATGAGCCCACCAGTACTAAGTTTTAGTACTTACTGGCTCTTTTAATGTTGACTTTCCCTCTCATTCTCTTCTGAATCCTCTAGAAAAGGTCGCTGAAGCCAATGCAAGTGCTTGTACTCTTTGTCTCAGCATCCCAGCCAGACAGCTCTTCAGGTCTGACCCTAGTGGTTTTCTATCCCTCAAGCTGACTGATAGTAAAGCATATTAATAGTGTTTCTATACATTTTTTCCAAATGAGTATTGCAGGGTTTCACCGAAGTCACGAAAGCTATTGGCTGCAAGAGATGGTATGAAGATACGAGCTAACACTGTGATAACTGATGTAGTCATCAACTTAATCCATTGTAATTATGTACATTCCTATGCAAAGGAGGAAAAAACTATCAGGTTATAAGTATTTCTAACCCTCTGCTACTTTGTCATCTAGAAAGGTCTAGAAGATGTGCTTTAAAACCCTCAGAAAGGAGAACACAGCAAACCCTTGTTACAGAAAGAAATGTGGTGAACAAAGCTTTTTGATAAACACCACCTACACTGGGCTGAAGCAAATGCAAAACCGAAGTCAGCAGAAGAGAATGAATAAGGTCTAACCTCCCACCCTGTCCTGCTGTCCCAGCCCCATGTGCCTACACAAATACTCTGGCCCTGCTGAAAACCACCCCGACTTCAGTTTCTGTAGCCCACTGTGCGATCTGGAAGCAAGGGCTCCCCTGCTGACGTTTCAGGAACAAACTAGTTGTTGCGTGAGGGCTGGTCTGTGGTTTTGGACTTTTTCCACTGAGGAGTGTTGAAAGGCAGTCCTACAAAGCGTGCCCTTAGGGCACAGTGACAGGCTATTGGCAGGTCAGACCTTGTTTCTGCTTTAGTAAAGCAATAAATCTTGGCTCACTCCTACTATTTCTTACTAACTGGAGAGCGTTGGGATGGCATTGTCTCTGTAGGATGGCATTGTCTCTGTACGAGACCAGTTCAAGTGTATCACAGAATGGTTTGGGTTGGAAGGGACCTGAACAATCATCTAATTCCAGCCCCCTTGCCGTGGGGAGATTGGCGGAGGAATCAAATAGTTTCTTCCAAGTAAAACTAGTGTTGTAAGAACAATTGTTCTGCTGCTTCTTAATTATTTATCATTTCAGGGAGAATGAACAGAGGTTGAAATCCCTCTGTGTACTAGAAATCTGATGGTGGTGGTGGTCTCAAACTTCAAAATTTGTCTTTTAGTTGTGGGGCTCTGGAATTCAGCTGCTTCATGATTTCATGCTTTCCTTCACAACCGTGAGAGCTAGAATTGTTTCTAATGATGCTTGAGGTTGTCATCTAATTGCATACACTCTGCTTTGTGACACAAAAAAGTAAAATCTCAGGAACTGATAATACTGAAACTTTTTGAATGGCTGAAAACAGCCGGCTTCAGAGGAAACCAGTAAGAAATTTGAGTGCTTGATATCTTTAAAATTCAGAAGTCAATTGAAAGATACATAGGGAGGTATACACTTTATCTCATAATTGATCAGAGTTCTTATCTTTTCCTTGAATCAAATCCAGTGAAAACTGTACATTCTCCAGAGGGTGAAATCTCATTTTGAGTAGTGATCCAATACAGAGCTCGCCCTAAGTGGGGAAAAATGCACTCTAATACAGCAAAGGATAGAAATGTAAAAATATGTGGATTATTATGCAAATTTGCTCACTTACCTGCAGTCAAAAGGAACTTGGAAATGTAAATGAGCATTGGTGATGTGTTTGTGGTTTGTATTTTTTTTTTCTTTTTCCTGAAGCAGAGATACTGTCCTCTGCTGGAGCCCTGTCAGCATTACATATGACAAGACTGATTGGAAATGACAAAGCCTGTGTCCTCCTGTAACCCTTCTGTAACTATCACCTTCTAGGTAACGCTCGGCTGCACTTTCTGGTCCTGGTGACAGGCTGTTCGTCGGTGGGAAAAATCCTGGACGCTGAAGTTTACAAAATTACTGCAACAGATTTCTGTCCTCTCCAGGAAGAAACAAAGGAAGAGGAGCGTGTTACTGCCTTGAAGAAAATACTGAACTCTGGGATGTTCTATTTCTCCTGGCCTAATGCAGGCTCAAACTTTGACCTGACTGTGCGAGCTCAGAAGCAGGGTGATAACCACTATGAATCTGGTAACTCGTTCTTCTGGTTAGTACTGCATGTTTGTACCAAAGTCTTCCGTCAGCCCCATCTGTATGTTATTGGTCAAAGGTCCTCAGAGAGAAATGAACATGTGTATTCCAGGTGTGCCACCTTTCATTTCATTGTCATGTCACTTTACGGGGCCTGTGGCCTTACTGAATTCATGGTAAAACAGTGTCAAAAAAGTAATTTCCATTTAATTAAAATTAATCTGACAGTGAAATGCAATTCTAATAACTGGATTTTTTGTGTTTTTAAGAAGGAAACACGAGATTTCTTGTTCACACTACAGAAATGTTTCTCTGTGTGTTAAGAATAGTTTCCCTTGTGGTAATAATTTACTTTAAAAGTTATCTAACAGTAACCTGCACTTGAACTGTTCATAAATCACATCACCTGTAGACATATATTTTTTATTTTTTAAAATATTTTTTAAAGTGTATGAGTTTAAAGTCTGCATTTCAATCTTTCAATACTGTGCCCTAGTTTTGTGTTGGAAGCATCAATATTAATATGTTTGCAGCTCAGTGTAAAAGTATGTTACACAGAAGGAAACTCCAGTGATCCACTGCTTTGCAATTCTTACTTTCTTGTGCTTACAAAGCAAAGTAAAAGCATTTCTTGTAAATATTAGTTGAGTGGAAAGGAAAACACAACTGCTGGGTTTTGTCTCTGTTAGGTGGGTTCCCCATTAAAGTAATTCAGTTTGTTTGCTTTACAAGTTCTGGCAGGTTTGTTTGTTTGTTTATTTTAAACAAAAAGCTACGCAGGAAACAGAGCTGTACTGGAAACAAATGAGTGCTGTATGGTGTAGGTGGGAAATAACTGCCCAAGTTTAATGTGGGTGTACTGCTAGAATGTGTGATATGTCTTGTGGCCCAAAGTAGGTGAATATCAAATTGTCAAAAAAGTTCATAATGGGTGATAAATAAACATGAGAGGAACAGTTCAGTCAGGCTAAATAGTCCTTCTGCCCTTCTCTTACAAATGGTAAGATACAGAGTTTTGAGTTTCACTCAGAAGGGAGATAAATAAAAACTTGCTTTCAGCTGTGCTAATTACGCATTCCTCTCAAAACGCTCTGGAAGCACGTCAAGTCTGACATGTGGCACAAACGAGCTGTGTTCCAGTGTAGAATCTCCTAAGGTGACAATGTCTCTTCATAAAAAAAGCAACTGTCTTACCTGTCCCATCTTTTGAAATGTTTCATCTTGGAAGATAAGTGTTTGACCTTCTCTTTGCTGCTTCTGACTAATCTAGCAGTACCCCGTGAAGAGGTTCCACTTTGCTGTGTGTTGTAGAGCAGGCACGAATGGTGACAACGTCACATTTAGGGCAAAAAGGTGTTCCAAAGAAAATTGATTGTGAGGCATTTATGTGATATGGGGAATGTTAAACTGAACAGCAGATTGTTGGAAAAAGCAAACAGTGGGATAAATGGTTATATGATGAAAAGCTTCAGACAGCCTTAATTATAAGCAATGCAACCTGTCTGTTAAATGAACTGCAACAACAACAAAAAAATCTACTGGAATTTGTCTGTGTCCTCACTGGGACTTGCTCTTTGAATAGAGCTAGGAAAAGGAGCTGGTAGAGATAACAAAAATCGTTTTAGAGTTGCTTTTTTTAGTTACAGATTTAGTTTAAAAATACAGGATTGACTTGCACCGTCAGAGAAATGCTGTACTCTAGAAGAACAATACTTCAGGGGTTTTCCAAAGATATAATAACTCTTGTATAGATCTGCTGTTGAGCAATAAATGATCATAAGAGGGATTTTCTTGGCCCTCATCTGTGACTAAAGTCACATTTTGAAAAATGAGATGAGGAATAAGTCATAATAGAAGAGACCAGCATCACTGTTAACCAGCATGATGGGTTTCTTGGGTTGTTGATTTTAAAATAATTTGAAGGTTAAAACAGACATTCTTCTTAATTTCAATGGCACTTTTTGTGACATCTGGAGTTAAAAGAGACAATGTTTGCATAAGCTGAATTATAAGGCAGAGGGGCAAAGAGAGCAGTTTGGCAGTAGCTGAGCTATTAAAATTTGCCACACTCTTTTCATTGTAGCAGTTCACAAACATTTCCTACTGATATTTCTTCATTTCAGATGAGGTATAACTGCAACAGAAAAGGGGTCACAAAAACTTGCTTAAATTAGTGATTGTTGTGGGATGGGACCCATGCCTGTTGGTCTTATTTTATTGAGTACACCATATATGTCTTGTTGAATTTTACAGGAACCAACTACTGCATGTCCCCTTCAAACACTACCAGGTGAACTGCTCTGACTGGTTGCTGAAAGTGATCTGTGGTGTAGTGGACGTTCGCACTGTTTACGCTTCCCACAAGAAGGCAAAAGCCTGCCTTATCTCTCGGATCAGCTGTGAGCGAGCTGGTGCCCGGTTTCACATTCGAGGGGTCAGTGATGATGGACATGTGTCTAACTTCGTTGAGACAGAGCAGGTAAGCAAATGTATCCAATAGCCTTGAATAATTCACTCCACTCTAGTTTAGCTGGGACAGGGTTTCCAACAAGAATTAAAGGAGTTCAGCATTTTTTTTCCCCAAGAATATTTAAAATATTATTACACAACAGATCTATTTATGCCCATAAAGCATTTCTTTGCAATCTGTTCTTTTTGTGTATTTCTGGCCTTTCCATGCACAGTGTTTTCATTCATACTTTTGAATTTTTCCTGAATGTGAAAGTCACGGCCATTTGATATTGTGGTGAAATATAAACATGGGTTTTTGAATTACTCAGAGAGCTGTGGGTGTTAATTCATGTGAAACCAACATGTGTAACAAGAAGGGTCTTGATTACAAGAGACTTGCTTAGAAGTATCAGTCATGAGGCCCATGTGTTACACAAATGAGTGTTTTGAAAGCTATTCCAGAATAAACGTTGTGCTTTTATACATTCTATGTATGTTTTAAAGTATTGTTTTACTAAAATTCGTCATGCTTCCCATGCTAGAGGACATTGGATAAATGTTCTCCCTGTGCTCAGATATATCATACTAGTCAGGAGAAAGCTGCCCAGAGAAGGAGCTGTGTAAAGTCATCTTCGGCCAGTAAAGAAAACAGAGAAAAAACACAGTCTTCTCACAGTCGGGCAAATTCCAGTGCAACTCATTTTGGAATGGACTTTGCTTTATATGCCCCTTTAATTTGTGGGTTAATTCTCTCCAGAGAGAGATGATATGGTGCAGGTTTTGTAAATTTTTGGTAGAAACTTTATTTCCAGATGAGGCTGAAATATATGGGTGAAATACATTCAGCAGGCTCACTTGATGGACAAAGCAAAGCAAAATAACACAGAGGCTGTTGGTTTTACTGTACATGGTTTAGCTTTCTACTTTGAAAATGAACAAAAAGCACTGGACCCTGGAGAATCTGAAATCTTTTGTGCCAGCTGAAATGAGTGGTTTCCTTTTTGAATGGAAACAGAAATTACTAGCAGTCAGAGCCATCATATTTAATATACAGAAATAGATGTCTCCATAAATGGAATAGATAAATGGCTGGTAGGAGTTCTCAACAAAGGGCAAGGATTTCGTAAAATTTAGTTGTTTTCAGTGTCTTCTGGGCAGCTCTACAAAACCGTGTACGTAGCATAACATATTTTTCTATACGTATGTGCCTACATATGCACATACAGGTACAATTGAAGTGGATTACTTAGGGGAGGGTGGTGAAACCTCTCTACATGACACAGTTGAGTGTGGCATAGAGCTTCTTAAGCTAGCTGTGTCTTTACTTGTTCCAGGAGAGTTAGAGCTGTGTCACTGTAGGACTGTCTGATTGCTGAGGGTGACGACCTGCCTCCAAAGTGTCCCTCCTGGAGCACTAGTGTTTCCTCATGGCATTGAGTGAATGTAGCAGCTCACGCAGTTCTGTCATTTATATATCCCTTCTTTTCCTGCTTTGCCTGCATTTTCAGTAGGCTGGCCTGGCTGCTTTCTACTTAGTGTTCGGGCTTCCATGACTTGTGCTTTTTGGATGCCAGACTCTTCCCCTGCAGCGTTTGGGTCTCTAATGTCAGCCAGGGAATTCTCTGCTAACAATTCTCTTTTGTGCCTCTGCTCCAAAGATACTTCAAGTTGACTCCTGCAGCATCTACATCTTTTCTAGAAAGTCATTTCAAAACACATTGGGAGGTGCAGATAGGTCTGCTCACCAAAAAGTGGAATTTTCCTCTAGGACTTGGAAACAGAAAAAAGGACGTGTGCCATTTTAACTAATAACTTGGTACAGTCTGCTATTTTAGTTGAGTGCCTTCTCACGAGCATTAGTGCAAAGTGCATTACTCAGGATCTGAAGAATGTTCTCTCACTGAAATGCAAAGGAAAGAAAAAGTTAAAGAAGGTTGTCAGCTTTCTTTCAAGTCAGTCTCACGTTTATGGCCCTACAGTTAACAGTTGTCTAATTATAGGAAGTACTTCTGCAGTCCTGCTCACTGGTTGGGTCAAAAGTTGCTCATTCTATTGAATTACATTCTTGGAGTACATTATGTTGCAAATGATTAGCATGAAAAGTAAGTTGGCCTTTGCATCACAGCAGAAACCCTGAGGATTGGCTCCTGGTGAAAGGCAAAACAGCACTTGGTTGCTAATGCTTCCCTTCGCTGGGGCTGGGTCAGATTCTTCACAGGAGCTGCTGTGCTTTGTTCCAGTTCAGCCAGGGGCTGCTGTGAGGTGGGAGGACTGAAGGCTTTTGAGCATTGCAACTGGTTAAGAAAAAGAGCAAGAGTGAAATGGTTGTAGGGTGAACGGCTCGAGTAGGTTGAAAATTATCACAAGGCTTTGCAATTTTAAAGGATTGTGGTTTCGTTTTTTTTTGTTTTTAAAGAAGAAAATAAGTTTGCTGTTGCTAATGGTGATAAACACTAGCTCTACCAAGCTAAGTGTCCTAAGAAAGCAAAGCTGGGCTAACCGCTGGGATGCCTGAGATCTAGTTCAAGCTGGCACCCGCTTAGCTGAGGAAGGAAGAGTCCTAGAATAAACTCTCTCCTACTTTCATAGTAGACTACTGACTAATCGCCTATGAGGTAATATCTTGGCTGAATAACATTTTGTTTCCATTTGCTGCAGCCTCTACAGTATAATGGCATGCTGGCTGTGTGCTTTCATGGATAAATAGCACCCTAGGATTTTGAAAAGCCAGGACTTTTCCCCCCTTTATAGGAATTACTTCTAACATTTTGCTGTTTTTAGAAGAGGGAGAAACAATTAGTCTTATCTCCAGGCAGCTCTTTTATGCATGGATGGTATGCTTTTGTCTCCCACTGAGTTAGCCTTGTGGCATTTTAGCTCTGCAATGAGTCATTTTTTTGTGGGCTCACTTAACTGCTGTGACTCAGTGTTTGAGAAGAAGGGGGAAAAAGTTAAATATCTCACTTCACTTTTGCTTTTCAAAATAAAACACCAAAAGAAAGAAAACCAACAACCCTCTACCAGTGGATCTCTTGGATATTTGATCATTTGGCTTGCTTCTTTACAAAGAAAAAAGAAAGAAAAAAAAAGTAGGAAAGACAAAAATAAAACATGAAGGGAGGGCTTTTTGGAAATCCCTGTAATGTGTACTTCCAACTTTGTTGCCAGTATTTAGAAAGGGCTGCCATTCTATTACAAAGTGCAGTGTTGCAGATAATCCTCAAGTAAAGTTTTAAAATCAGTCAGGTGCCCAGTGATAACTTAAACAATAAATTTTTGCTTTGTTCATGTTTGAGAGGTACCCGCTGACAACAAAGTTTTCTTTGCCAGGATTTCTCCTTTCCCATCACCTCCCCTATCAATCTGCTGAGTTGAGACTGTATCACATTCTTTGAATTCTTCTCTGCTGATAACGTTGAGAAGAAGGCATGCTTTCCTCACTTAGTTTTGTGCCTGTCACTGTTTACATTTCACCTCCTTCCCCAGTTATCCTCCAAAGAGTGGGGGTAAACTCTTAATATCTTAGCGTATGACGTAAGGGGAACAACTCCAATTTAACAAAAATTAATGAATGGTTTCATTTGTTCTCCCCTTCATGGAACTGTTTAATGAAGCATTTAAAATGGAAACCTTGACAGACATCAAAAAGAAATGCCATGAATTTGGGTTAACCCTCCCTTTATACCAGTTTGAGAAAAAATGTTGGACACTGATTAAGAAAAATGATCCCTGTTTCACAATAACTCTTAGACCATGTTGGATAGCTCTCCAGGAGAGGAATGGATGCAATCATGTGGTTAATTTATTTTCTGGATCCAGTATTACTGTGGCCCCAGGCAGGACAAAGAAGATTATTTTGGCAAGTATATCATTGGATCCTGTGGTCTGAGTTAAAGGGGCTCATGGAGAGGTATGTTTAGGCCATCTGTTATCCATGCTCTTTGTGAGTTGTGTGGCAGAGCTGGAGATCTCAGTAACAGCCATGCAAGTATGTGTTTTGTCTGTGTCCCTTGAATATGTGACGAATTCTGCCTCTGGAAGTTGTGATTGGATAATTATTTCCTTCTAATGAAGCTGAGTGAGAGATAGAGGTTGGTGAATAAATTACCCTGAGCAATGAATAGGAGCAGTACACTGGGATTAGAACAACAGCTAGATGAAATAGCTGTCTGCTTCTTGGTCAAAGCCAATAAGCAGTACCTGTACATGAAGCGTGAGCTTTCACTGTGTACCAGCAGAGGTGCTTGGATCAGAGGGGTGAGGTCTGCCCCTATACCACTGAATATAAAGGGTGAGAAACTTGTCCTCCTGAGTCATCAGCACCCTTTAGAGTCAGAGGAAGAAGCCACAAAAAGAATCTTAAGATGGTAGGAGTCAAAAGAAACACATGGCAATTTCTAACACCACAGGTCAGAGGACAGGGAATTTGTCCTCAAGGCAAAGAGGTCCTCCACATGGGCTAAGTATCCAGTTGCTATTATGTTGTCTGATTGGAAACTGCAGGAGACATGTCTGAAAATAAATCCATCCAGCTAAATGGATTGGATTGTTCTGTGGCCCAGGCCCATTGAGATCAATGAAGCAGTCCTCCTTCAGTGTTTTGAGGTTTTGATAAGAATGAACATTCTCCCTGGGACAGGTAGGCAACAGCTTGCTGTCATTTTGGAGGTAAGACAAAAGATAAGATTCCACAACTGAGTAGTTCTTTGAAGCCTAAGGACAAAGGCATAACATTAGCAATATGTATCAACCCTAATGACAAAGTGTTGTTCAAAATATAGGTGATTGTTGTTGAATGGGTAGAGGAAAACCCATGTGATCTTCTTGGATGTATTTTATGTCCATGACTTAAGGAAAATTGAGGACATGAAAATTCTGGAAATAAACTGTTGTTTAAGAAGGAATAGTTTCTTTTCTTAAAGCACTGTTCATCTTTTGTGTAGTGCCTTAGAATAAGAGAAATGGATTTGCTAGGGCACAGGGCAACAAAGTCGAAACTAGAATGACAAAAAATGCAAGACAGATATGTGCTTGTAGAAAACACGACATTGTGAATGATCAAGAGTTAGAAGAATAAGATAAAACAAATTCTGTACTTATCCATACATAAATGCTAGAATTGCATAAGCAACAAAGTTGGAATCTTTTATTTATAAGTGTAATTATAACCTGGATATGTTATCAGTGCTAATTTAAGAGTTTAAAAATTTGTTTTATTATAGTGTATATAGGTGTTAAGACAATGTCTGTTCCTGAACTGGGAAGCCTTCTTAATCTTGGTCTTTGAACCTGCTCAGTTAGGACGTCTACTGGGAGGAAGGTTCTTGCCACTGTTATTGTTAGGGCCAAGGGGCATGCATAGCAGAACGCAGTGTCAAGATCAGGGGTCGAGTTCCTTGTGGTAGTGACTGAAGGATAATGGATATTGCTGAAATTCAGAGAAGGTTTGCACAGTTGTAATGCCTAATAAAATGTTTACAGTCTGTTTAGGAAGGAGTGACTTGCAAAAATAGTGTTATCCTCCCACTCATTTAAAAAAATACTAGGTCTTTTTCCAACTCGCTGGCAGCTTTGAAGAAAATAATTTTGGATTCATCTGGGTCACGAGAATGAGGTGAGAGAATTGTGAAAGACCACAGAATTGCTCCAGAGAACAGAATGAAAAAAAAAAAAAAGTGCTAATGTGGAGAACTTTCTTGTGAGTGATCTGTAGTGAGGAGGCCATGCTCCCAGTTCAAAAACCTCATCTGAATTTCTAAAAGCTACATGTTAATGTGCATAAATATCTTTTTTTTTTTAAATGCCTTATCATCATAGAGGAGTTCTATATTAGACCTCATCCTGACAGAGGACCTCACATCCATCACATTAGGTTGCGGGCATCGTGTTTTTACGTGACAGAAATGATCCACACATAGTTTGAATAATTTTTTTTTCAGTTCTCCAGTGGACAGCTTAATAGAGAAGAAAACAGAAGACTTAATGGGTGAGAAACAGTGAACAGAAAACATGAATAATAATAGAAACAAACATCTATTAAATCTGACAATGTTGAATCATTGGTAAATGGAACTATGAGCAGAATATAAATTCTATTAATGCAGAAAAGGAGAAATGTTTGGTCAGTATTTTTCTTCTGTATTTGGCGTAAAGAAGGCAGGATATATACTCATGGTCTATAAACTGTGATGAAATACTTGCCACTTAAAGTATAGCTCAGGAAGATGTTAAACTTCAGGTATTAAAATTAGAATTATTATTATTTTAATCAGTAGGTCTAGAGAATTTGGAGCTGAGACTTTAAAAAGAGCTGGCCAAAGAGATATTTGAGCTGTCAAGTTTTCAGTTAGTTATGGAAGCCGGGATGCTCCAGAAGACAGTAAGGAAGCTGATCCTCTGTGGTAAGCTGTTTGAGTGGCCAGATTGTACTTCATGTGAAGCTTTGTCTGTAGTCATCATCAAGTGTTAAGATTTTGTTTCAACTCATCACTAAGGTGATTATTGTCAAATTTTGAAGTGAGCCAGTCTTATCTCTTCTTTGTATAGATTCAAGACCAGATCCTTGCTTAGTATGAGTCAGGAAAATGCTGGGGCTGTCAGCGGAGTGACACAAATTTGCTTTGCCTTAGAGTTGTCTCCTGAGGGTCCGTGACTGCGCATGAAAAGATGATTCAGTGTTTAGAAGTCACTGACTCACCTTGTGACAGCCTGTTGCAGTGAGGAAATGAAGAGGAAGCAGGTGGGCCTGCTCGCTCCTCCAGCAGTCCAGCTGCAGGATGGTCATGGGGCCAGGAGCTGGGCTTGATGATCCTTGTGGGTCTCTTCCAGCTCCGGATGTTCCAGGATTCTTTGATTCTGTTATCTCTTCTGAGCACAGAAATGCAAAGAAAGAGTGTTGCCATGGTAATTACTTCTTGCATTCAGGTACGGGCAATTTTAAAAATTTTTTATCGTGAGAGTGTGTTTTAGACCCGTATTTCTGAAGCTGCGAGACCTCACCAGGAGGCTTCTGTCAGCAACAAATTAATATGAAGCACCTGCCCTCTCTTCCAGGAGTTGTAGGAGGATGAGATGCAACATAGAAGGGTTCTTAATTCCTTGGTGTGAGGTGGAAAACATACAATTTTGCAGTACATCTGGGCTAGATGTCATTCGAACATGAACTGTGTCCTTGGCAAAGCCACTTAAAACTTTCATCTTAGTGAAATGGAGGTAATTGTGAGTGCTCTGCAAAAATATTGTAACTGTTGGCAAAATGTCTAAATACCTACCTCTCTGATGTAGGTATATGCTTCTTTTCACATGTGCAGCTTTAGAAAGTGTACACTGCTGGTGAGGTCAAGGTCGGGGTTCAGGTAAATGAAGGCGCTTCACTTGAGCCACCCAACCAGAATGCCTAGTGGCAAATCCCAAAGCACAAGCCGCAGTAAAGCGGTATGGTAACCCATTTTCATGTTCTTTTCTATTTTGGGGGTTACCAGCCAGCTGGCAGCTGTTCTGCTAAATGATGTGATGAAGTTAGAGAAGCAGCTACCTGGGTGACCTGTATGGATACCATGCCTCCCTGGGGCTGCAGAAGACTCGCCGTGATGCAGGAGATAACAGAGATGTGTATCATGCGTATCGTGTGTCGCATGTGGAAAACAGCCAGGATTCCACTGCTAAGTATAGGCCAGGAGAGAGAGCCAGGCTTTGCACAGTTGCTCTGTGGTTATACCCTGTCTGAAGATAGTACCTTTTGTGCTAAGTTAACATATAATGCAATGCTTTGCTTGGGGGCGGCAGAGGGGGAAGGTAAAGGGGAAATTGGTCTTTGTACTTCACGTGAATTTGATTAGAAATCAGTTCGTTAGCTGTGGTCATAAAAAATATAAAGGGAGAGGTTGAATTCTGGTCTGGGAATGAAATGGAGAGTTTGGAGCCTTTCACTGTAAACCTTGTTGAAGAGAAATAGATCACATACTGTTCACTGTATCTCGGGATGGGAGTGGCGAAGCTGCTGGTTTCACTGAGATTTGTTTGGGCACTCTGACATGCATGACATGCAGTGAAATAAGAAATAGTAAATAAAGCAAGGGATAAGCTTATCCCACACCTGACATTACCCATCACCGGTCACAAGGAGCAATGACATTTTGCAGTTAAATTTTTTGAGAGAGACAGAGGGAGACTATGTCCTGGTCTTCCCGAGCCTCTTCACCGGTAGATCAAATCCATCTTCATTGTGGCTGAAAGATCCCTTCCACATTGCCAGTGGTGGTGTTTCAAATTCTCTCTTATTTCCGGTGAGTAGTGAATTGAGTCTGCTGTGATGACATGAAAGCAAATACGTTGTGCTTTGTTCCACTGTGTGTGAGACTATGGAAAAGTGTCTGAGCGGTAAGGGGATACAGTGAGATAGACTGTTTACTTTTTTCACCCTTCGTGTTCAGTGTCTTAAACTGTCATTTGATGAAGGAGACACAGACTGATAGCTCTAACTGGAGAACTCCTTCCATTTATTTTATTTTTTTCAGACAATTTACTTGGATGATGATGTCTCTTCCTTTGTGCAGATCAGAGGTTCTGTTCCACTGTTTTGGGAGCAACCAGGGCTGCAGGTAAACAAATAAATCAAAAAGCCTACCTTGCTTACCTCTCTTGCTACTTATAATTTAGAAGTTCCATAAAATTTGTGTACTTTTTAAAATGAGATGCAGAGCTCATTCTTTGAAAATGCTGAACTATTTCTTTTCAGGTTTACTTTGTAGGAAATTGTTCATGTTTAGATAAACAGGAAAAAAAAAAACAACAGGCAAATAGTTGTAGTTATTGAGGTTTAACATTTAATGTGTTTGTGTGCCTCTGCAGGAAAGTCTATGTAAGGGACTGTGTCCTGATGTCCTAAACTGAAGGTTGCAGCAATGCCTTTATAATGTTTTTTATTTGATTTGGAATAACCTTTCATTATGAAATGCCTGGTTAGCAGGAACATTATGCCATCTCATGATACTGACCTGCAGAATAAAACTGGAGTCTCTATCAATACCAGGAGCACTTTGACTTCAAATAAAGTATAATGTTGGGATGGTGTGTTTGCTAGATTTTGATCATACAGTAGTGATGATCTGATCTTCTGCAAGGCAAAGTTGTAGCGTTTCATCAGGAGATAAATGCATCAACCGTAGCAGGTTACATGTGTGTTATAGTTTATAACCAGTTAAAAGCTCAAATAAGAGTCATCCTAGCATGGTTCACGTTCTCTGAGCAGAGGGATGAGCAACTAGACTGAGTACGCACATATATGCATATGTGTTAGTGGAGAGAAGATGTTATAAAACTTTTTTTTTTTTTAGATTCTTCAAAGATCATTTGATACTTTTTTATCATTAAATCTAGCACCTAAGAACCATTCAGGACTACTGGATTTAGTACAAAAGAAAGATGACTGTGTTCCCTCTGTTAGCAGCATCCAGGGCAATACATTTTTATAAAGGTGGTTTGTCCCTGTGATTGTGCACGCTTCCTTCCCATGTTGTAGCTGTATCCAGCACTGTTGTTCTCTGTGTTATGAAGCCATAGAGTTTTTTCCCCAAATATTTTTGGCTAGTGTACAGCATCTTTGGTTAAACAGAATTTTCAACTTTTTAGCAAGGACATGATCTGCATTTTTGCTTAATCTGGATTAGAATATGCAGCTTTCATTTATGTTGGTGAATACTAGTAACTCTTACTCCTTGGATGTGAGTGTGCTGGCACTGGTGGTGAATATGGTGGTGAAGAATTGCATAAACCAACCTCATGAAAAATAAAGAAAGATGATGGTGTACAGGAAACAATACATGATCTTAAAAACAATTAGCAGTGTAGATTGATGGTACGGGATTTTAACCATCAAGTTTTCAAAGGACTGTTCCGATAATTTTTAGTTTCTGTAAATAACAAAACAATGAAATAACTCAGTACACACAGTCCATGGAAATGACATAACTGCAGCCTTTTCTGATGAGTGAAGGGCAGGAAGAGTGCTGGGCACACAGCATATTCGTGTGATACGGTGTGGGATATTTGCTAGAGGAAGTTGGCAAGGGGATATGATTTATTTGGCCATGAAAAAGATGTGTAGATATCCCTTTGCTTAATCATGTTTTCACTTGTAATTGTAAATGTTGTTGTCTAATAAAAGCTGTGGCTTTTGTGTTAAGTGTATTATATGTGTGGGTGTGTGGAGTCTGTTAGGGGTATCTGGTGCTGTTAAAGAAATGTTTTCTCTGAAGGAAAAAGGGAGACATCTAGTGATTTAGGACTTCAGCAAATTTCTCTCTTTTCTTTCCATTATTTTATTTAGGTGGGTTCTCATCATCTAAGGCTTAACAGAGGTCTGGAAGCTAATGCTCCTGCCTTTGACAGGTAAGCTTCATGCAGCTTTGGCAATAACACAGCAACCTGGTATTTAACCAAGATTCCACAACTTCGTGCCTTCCTAGTAAATCCTTAGAGATGTGAAACATCCCTTATATGATGTAGCCAATCTCCCAGGTGTTGCAGGATTATGTAGGTTTATTTATTGACTTATTTTTATGCATTTTCTTTTCCTCTTTCAATGCTAATTGAAACAATTTGGTCTCCTACCTTCTTTCTGAAAAACCTGAGAAATGCTGAGTGGTACGAAAAAGAAAGGTCTGTGTAACCCTTTGTAACATTTCAACAAATGTGAATTTACATTTACAGTACACAGAGCATGTGTTCTTCTTTACCCCTGTAACCCAGACAGTTAAAAATTAAACACTGCTTCCGAACCATTCAGGATTTGCTTTTCTCACTGTTGTACTGCTACACAGAAATAACAGCATGTTATTCTCTAACCAGTGTTGCGTGATGTTGTCATGCTGATGGTCTGCTTTACCCAGAGACTGGCTTGTAAACCTTTTTAAGTCATTAAGACTGCATGGCAGCTGGAAACCATAAAAAAATCCATCTGTCAGCATGATTTCTTGGAATATCTGACTGAAATGCTGTCCTTTAAGGGCAAACTCCCATGGACATCAGTGAAAACGTTGCCTGAAGGATTTGGCCTCTTGGAAAATTTTGACTTGTAAGTGCCAGGTCATGTGATTCATTTCTGTTTTGTTCTGGTTTTGGCAAACGAGTTCTTATGTCCAAGCTAAAAAGTGCTTTTAGGTGAGTCCTCTTAATTCCATGGCTCCATGTACTGCAACTTTTACCAAACATGACCTCAGTAACTGTTAATAGTTTTGCAGCACGGAAGGACCCCAAACAGGGACTGCAGCTAAACGGTCTGTGTACCATAGCAGTCCCTGCTCCAAAGGGACTTAGTCCAGATTCTGAAAGCTCTTTAAGACTCATAAATCCTATTGAATTCAAATGTGTTTGAGGCTCATGATCTTGCTGTCACCCGGTGCCATGTTAAGTTGCTTTGCCAGTTTCCTGAATCTTCATTGTAGAGGTTTGCATTCTGCAGCAGAGGTAATTCGTGTAAAAAGAAAACAGTAACTTGTTAGCATCCTCTTTGTGCTTCCCCACAAATTGGGAGTACCTCAGCAAGGAACAACTCTGTAACACCATTTAGCTCAGAGTATCTGATCTCTGTGACCTCAATGCAACTGGTGAATTAGTTTCTTCCAAGAAACATGAGCGTGAGGATCAGCTCACACTATTCTTTCTTCTCCTTGTACTCAGAAAAGCCTCTAGTTTAGGTGAAGTTAAGAATCTCTCTGCTTACAGAACTGCAAAAGACAGTTCTTTGGAAATGGACAAAGAACAAGCAACTACTTATATGGAAACAGGCACCGAGACTTAGCCTGCTACAGTGTGTTAGAGTGGGTTTAGCCTGTTAAATTTTCCTATCTGATAGGTTAATGTGTTGAGAAGGCACTGTGAGAAGCGAATGGTAATCTTGTTAGTGGATCTTTTTTCGTCCCCTCTTCCCGATAAACCCTTGGGGAGTTCTTCTCATAGTACTCAAGCAGATGACCTGAGTGTCAGCAGTTTTGGTCTTCAGAAATAACGTAAGTGGAGAAACAGGATCCTATGGTGGGATCCGAGGTGTGCAAATGTGCAGGAAGAGTTGGTATGCAGAGAACTAGCTGCAGAACCAGAAGCACAAACAACACCAGAAAATACATTTACCGTGTTTCTTGAAACATATGCTGCTAACTTTTTCTTTAATTTCTCCATTTCCATGGTTAGTGTGGCTTATTTCTGGTTATAGGATTTAAAGATGCATGCCATAAGATGTGTACTTGCTGACTTTCTGACATTTGGCTGTTCCTTGTCGCTTTGCAGCATGTAATAGCTTTTTATTTGTGTGAGATATTTTATTTTTCTTGTCTATTCTTATCCGTCTTCCTCTTAATTATTGCTGTGGTGGTAGTATGTGGCATAAGAGGTCTTTAAGATCTTACTGTTTATTAATAAACTAGCACAGCTCCTGTAGCACAGGCATACCAACTTGAAAAGAATGTATTGAGGGGAGAATGGGTGTCTCTGTATCTGGCTAAAAACTCTCGACTTGCAAGTCCCTAAATGTCAGGCTTTGAGAGGCTGGCGATACGTGCCAGATGAAATATCACTTTATACTTGTCCTGTTTGTGTTTGTCCTGAAGGATCTGGACCGGGCCACTTGGCTAAAGGGACCTTTGGTCTGATCCACTGTAGCAGTACTTATGTTTAATAACATTCCTCCATAATTAAAAGTAAGCTGCAAGTGACTATCTCAGGGTTGCAGTAGCTCAGAAATACTTGAGCCCTGTCACCTATGACATGTTTGCACCTCTGTGGTCATGACACTGGAGTCCTAGACCCCATTGCTGCCACTGGCTCTTTGTTGGCTCATCCCTAAGATGCAGGACAATTCCTGCTGTAATATGTTTTCCTCTCTGGTTGTCTTTCCTGTGCAGCCTCCAGGCTGAGAGCCAAGAGGTGGGTGCACGCAAGGACAGTGTCAAAGCTAACAGTGGCATAAGAGATCTGGGGCCTGCTTTCTAAGATGCTTCTTTATTTATAGCACAAAGTACCATGTTCCTTAATTTCATACTTGCACAACTTGCACTTTAATAATTGATTGCAAGGAAACTGAGGAAGATGTCCATAGCTGCTGGGGCTGAAACCTGCTAGATGGAACAACCAGTGA
Organism: Cygnus olor; assembly: GCF_009769625.2. Taxonomy (NCBI): domain Eukaryota; kingdom Metazoa; phylum Chordata; class Aves; order Anseriformes; family Anatidae; genus Cygnus; species Cygnus olor. The sequence continues at coordinate 65,121,096 of NC_049171.1, read as the reverse complement.
TCTCTCATTCTGTGGTTTGAAAAAGTTAGCAGGCAATGTTACATAGTTTTGTTCTGTATGTTCTGTGCTTACTATGGTTACTTTTGCTGTAGGCATATGATGCTTCTGAAGGAGCAATATGGAAAACAAGTGATTGTTAACCTATTGGGAAGCAGAGGAGGAGAGGAGGTGCTTAACAGAGCTTTCAAGGTAAAAGCAATGATTTTTTTTTCTTTTTGGTTTTTTTTTGGTTAAACTGCTGACTTCTTGAGCCTCCATGTTCTGTTCCCTTTCTGGACAAGTACATGATGAATACTACACCTGAAGAAATTGTGTTGTCTCTTTATTAGATATTAGATACAGGAGAATGATGCTTTATAGCCTCAGGGGCTTGATTTCCAGCACTGTCTTCTTGCTTATTTCCTCATATCTTTATACACTCTCTCTTCAACCAGGCTATTTTTAAAGAAAAAAAAAAAAGCCCTATATATCCTAAGAAGTAGTGCATGTTTGGAAAAATGAATTGTGGTCAGCTTTGTCATAGTATGTAGTCACCAATGCAGTGACCTGTAGTCAGGTGCCTCATGAGATTGTCAGAACTGGCATTGGGACGGGTTGCCCAGGGAGTTGGTGGCGTCACCATCCCTGGGGGTGTTCAAGGAAAGGCTGGACCTGGTGCTTAGGGACATGGTTTAGTGGGTGATATTGGTGGTAGGGGGATGGTTGGACCAGATGATCTTGGAGGTCTTTTCCAACCTTAATGATTCTGTGATTCTATGAACTGCTTTGGGACCAGTCCCTGACCCTGGCTTACTAAGAGGAAGCTCTGATTGTAATGGCAAACAGCTATCCAGTACTGGTTGTGATGGGAATTAACTGCCACAGCACCAGCTCACAGCCTGGTGTATATTGAGAGAGATTTTCCTTCCCCCTAAATGTCCCTAGGCACAACTAATACCTGAAAGCATCTGGGTTGTCTTTTCAGGATGTCAAGCATTGTAGAATTAAAGCTGCACTGAATTTTAGTGCAGGATGGCCAGATTTTAAAAAACAATGTGTGCTTGAAGCTAGGGATTGTCACTCAGTAGGATTTGTGCAAGTGCACAGCTGCCTGCATCTGCCCGGAGGCTGATGGCGGTCTGCCTCCAAAGTGCCTAATTGCTTTAGAAGTCAGGCCTACATGCTTTGAAGTATATCTTACAAAGAATAATACGAAGAATGTTTTACGTACACACCTGTAGTAAGTGTTACACGTATATATCATTGGTAAAGACTGGTAAAACAGATCTGAGTTCAAATGTTTACTCTGTGAAATTAAGCGAAATGAAAATTCTTGTTAAATAATAATTACTGTTTGTTTTACCTCTCTATTGGAATAATGTGCTTGAGGCAAGGAGCGTTTTAATGGCCGTTTTTCTGTGTGACCCTTTCTTCCTCCTCCAAAAGAGCGGGTAGGAATCACCAGCTTCGCCAGTAGAAAATGACACAATCAAGGTGTCCCCCTGTATGGAATATGGCCACATACGGTGACTGAGTAAGCGAGCCAGTGAGGAAGGTACAGAAATGAAGTCAGGTCCTAGCTTCTGATTGCAGCTTTTTACTGAATTTTTGCTTGACACAGCTAAGCCTCTAAACCCTATTGGTTTTGTTCTCTTTAAAATAGTTTTTATAGTTTATTTTGGAAAAACATTGGAATTTAGTGGTAAGAGATGATAAGTAAGAAGTTGAAATAACTATAAAGATACAAACCTGACATTTCTTGTAAATTTAATACCAATATTTTATCAAATATTTTAGTTCTTGAAAACAGTGTTCTGGTCAGTATCATACAACCTGAAATTAAGTCAGAAATAGGACATTTCTGGAGTAAACACCTTGCATTCACTCATTTCCTTTAAATAAAGATCTGGTTTAACTAAATTGTTAAACTTTATCCCTGTTTAAAAAAAAGAAAGTACTTTCTTGGATGAAAGGGGTTGGATTGACAGCATTGGAAAGTGAAGATTTGTACCAACTGAATCCAACCGACTCTTAGTTTTGTCTTTACCTTTGTGATTTAATAAATGAATGATTAGAAAGAATATGTAGTTTTTAGTTTGATTTTAAAGGGCTCAGATTAAAAATAAAGAAATTATAGGGAAATGACCAGGAATTAAAACTTTTCTTCTTTCCTGTCATTAGTTTATTTCGTTGTTTCTCCATCTTCCCTTGGGTGCTTGTACTCTTCTCCCAATGGTTGCTGCAATCTTAACATGTCTTATCTGAGTTGCTTCAAAATATCAAAATATTCTTGTAATTACTGACACTGCTACTGGGTTCACATGATCAGAATGCCTGCACTACCATTAGGTTATGCAACAGAAGCAAATAAAAAATTGGAAATCACCAGCTTAACTTCAGCTGTTACACAAATCAGCTGTTACCAGGCCAGAAATCGATAGTGTTCCCAGTAATGCTGTTCTTCTCACAAACATCACCCATAACAGATGTAATTATGCTTACAGTAAAAGCACTGCTGTAGCGTACACCATGATTTACACTGAGGCAGTGGGTAAATGCCATTGTCAAGTGCATCGCCGGTGGCTCTAACAGCAAGTTGGGGTGTTGACAGAAATGAAACAGATACCAAGTGTTTTGACTTTTGTAATAGTGTAATGAAGTATATTTTACATTTTCCTCTCCAGACATCACACAGCACCTTTAGATTTGTTTCTGGAGGGAAGGTTGAAGGGCTAACTTGATACAATTATACCGGTGTAACTGCTGCACCTACACTCTTAACATAATATCAGATGGGTTTTTGTTCAGTTTGTATCACAGCCTAAGTGGAAAAAGCATCCTTCTCTTGAGATGAGAATGTGCAGATGGGAAGGGCGTAGACAAAGGTTTATATAGTTAGAGTTAATATAGCAATTCTCTCTGGCTTTGCCATGAGGAGCAGGATGTGTTATTGTCGTATCTATTACAGATACATTAATGAGATTTGTGGTGATTACGGAAATGCATGTGAGGTCATGGAAATAGGAGATGAAATAATGAGGCTATTTGTGTCTCTTCTTTCACTTTTGTGGTTTACCACAAAATTTTATAATATGTTTCCTGGGACATCATTTCTCTCTTATTTCCTCCCCAGCCACACTTCACCTAAATTTAGGGCCACATATTCTTATGTCTCGGCACTTAAGGAATGGTTACAAAATAAACTTGTGCACGGTTATGTTCACGTACCTTAAGAAGCTCTGGACATCCTTCCTATCAGGGCCCTTGTCCTGAGTTGGCCCAGAGCACCACTATTTTTGTATAGACGTAGTAGGCCACTGCTGCAGGGCTGCCACTAGCCAAGGCACAGACAGCAGCAGTTCTGAGGTAAACTTTGCAGCTACAGTTCGAGTTCCCTTGCAGGAAAATTGGGGTCTAACAAACCAGTTTACTTTTGGAAAGGAAACAAATAGGGAACTTTCACTGCTGTTTCCATGTCTGGTATTTCAAACTTGCGAACTTGTCAAAATTAAAGCTGTGGTAAACTGTCTGAGTTTACTAACAATGAAAAGCATGCTGTCATCAATCCTTATGCTGTGGCTTGAACAGGATTTGTTCTTCTTCTTTCAATTTTTAAACAGAAACTGCTATGGGCCTCTTCCCATGCAGCAGACACTCCCATGATAAACTTTGACTACCACCAATTTGCAAAAGGTGGGAAAACTGAAAAACTGGAAAATTTACTGAGGCCTCAACTGAAGTTACACTGGGAAGACTTTGGCATCTTCGCAAAGGGCGAGAATGTAAGTCCACGGTGAGTGTACCCTGCCACTGTGTCTAAGCATAGCCGGGCATCACCCCTCCTAGCCTTCCCTGGTTCATCACTGTGTTTGGACCAGGAACATAAATGACTGTCTTGAAATATAATCTTTAGGTGAACTGTCGTCTTGGTGCTAGATAGATTATTTAGCTGAACTGCATTTGCATTGTTTAGAAATTGGAAAATTGCCAGTACATGGATTAGCTGACACTGTGTTGTAGACGTAGTCAAGATATGTAATGGAATACACTATGCACAATGTGCTTGCACTGTGAAATTGTGGGTGGGTATATTCAGGCTGAACACTTGATGATCTTGTTCAATCAACATGTTATTTTTATTGTTATTTTTAAAATATACCTTTATACCTTGTTATTTTTAAAATATACCTTTTCTTTTCCTCCCTCTTCCTTTGTTTGGTTACTGAAGTCTGCAGACAGGTACTTTTCGAATGAATTGTTTGGACTGCCTGGATCGTACTAACAGCGTACAGTCCTTTGTTGCACTGGAGGTGAGTTTGTCAGAGGACCTTTCATGGATGCCCATGCTCTGTAAGTTGCCTGTTCCACAGGAAAGACAAGAAAGGGGGCATAAGCCTCAGTGATACAAGTCTTTTCTTGCCAGCTCTGTGTTACAGAATCATGTTGGCTGGAGTACTTAAACTGAGAATAAAAAACAAAAACATATTTAAAAACGTTGTTGTTTTGTTGTTGTTGTTGTTTTTCTGCACCAAATCCAGATCCTGCTTACTCAATTAGAGAGCCTTGGATTGAACTCTAAATCTATAGTTGAGCGCTTTGTGGAATCGTACAAAGCAATGTGGACTCTCAACGGTCATAATCTGAGCAGAGTGTTTACTGGCAGCCGTGCCCTTGAGGGAAAGCACAAGGTAAAGAAAAATGGCAAAGCTGTTTCCTCAGATGTGACTGTAAAGAAAAGCGTCTGATTTACTCTACACTGTCACTTGCGCTGTTGATTTTGGTCTGATGTAGGTTGGGAAACTCAAGGATGGAGCCCGGTCTGTGTCTCGTACCATTCAGTCAAATTTTTTTGATGCAGTAAAGCAGGAAGCCATCAAGCTGCTACTCATGGGTGACTTCTTCAGTGAGGAATATGCAGACAAAGGCAAAATGCTTATGGACCAGACTGCACTGCTGGGTGAGGCCTGTGTAAACCCTCCAGTTTTCTTTTGTCTGTTTTTGACTGTCACATATAAGTAATTGCATCCTTTTGAAAATAAAATAAAATAAACTACTTTAAGGACTTCTGACCAGGCTAGAGAGCCATGACAGTGCCAGCTTTGAAGATGTGATGTGAGACTCAGCTACTCTCCACCTTTCCCCCCACTCTAAATTTCTTACGGCTTGGATTTAAGTCGTAAGCTGTGGCATGCTCAGTCTCTGTAGGCTAAACTGATAAAGACTAAGGGAGGAAAAATAATTTGTTAGGTCATTGCTGGAAGAAGTGCTGGAAAACATGCTGAAAGTGAGTGACCCATCTTTCATAGATAAAGCTGCTTTGATAGGGTTTAATAGGGTGCCTGGTTTCCTGAAGAGGAATTGATGGCATCAGCTCCAATTATCTCAGAGATATCGCCATTGCCACTGGAGTCAGTCTTTAGCTTTTGCGTTGTTGCCACTAGGGTAATGTCATTACTTCACAGTGACTTACATGTCACTGCTGGCTGTATCCTTTCTTTCCTTTTACCGCACATTTTTGTTTTACATGCCCTTTTTCTCTCTCCCCTCTTCCATCAGTAACTCCGAGTATTTTGAAGGCCATGTCAGAGCGTCAGTTTGAATTCACAAGCTTCAAGCGTGTTCGTGTTGCTATGGGGACCTGGAACGTGAATGGAGGGAAGCAGTTTCGAAGCAACATCCTCGGTACCAGCGAGCTGACAGACTGGCTGCTGGATTCTCCTAAGCTCTCTGGAGTTTCTGAATTTCAGGGTAAGACTTCAGAGTCAAAACGCGCAAGAAATACTTGCATTTCTACGGACAGCTAGTTGGGACACCAAATTTGACCAGTTGATGCTTTCAAAGTCGAGACATCATCTTGGATGGCATTTTCTGTCAACCCTAAGGGATGTATTCAGCTCCATTTAAACTTGTCCAGCCTCCGCTCAGCAGTGGAGTGGTATGTGGAGGGTTGCTTACATTCAGAACAATTTGTGGGTCTGTACCGGGTGATCCTGTTTTGAACCTGCAGCAGGTCAGAATTTAGAGATCTCTTTCATGCCATGATGGGGTGTATCTGCTTATTCTGTATCACGTAGTCTCTCTTATTCCTCAATTTCTCCATCCTTGGTTCTTCATTTTGAGTGGGAGCTATGTACTTAAGTGCTCTCAGAATATCTCTTTGGTCTTTATCCGAAGCTAAGAAGGCAGAGCTAGGGTATGACAGTGCAAATGGTTGCATTCATGGTAATGTCCATGCAGTTCATGCATAAATAGTTAAATATTTAAAAACAGATGCTCATAATCACTAATGGGAAGTAAGTAGTTAATGTGACAGTGTTACATTAAGCCAATGTTAAGCCAATAAAGAAGGCTAGCTGGCATCTGCTAGTTTGACACTCGTATGTATAAAGAGTAGTTGTATATTATACTTCTCTTTCTGTTCTTATTTTCTGAGGCAGGTCTGACTTAAGTTCCTACGGTTTTCTACAATTCAGGTCTTCATGTTGGATTAAGTTACTGTTATCTTAGGCATATGACTGTTTAAACAAAAGACAAAATCTAAAACAAACAAAACATCCCACAACCCATCAGGCAATGGACAGATCTGATGGGTCAATAGATGGATATGCTTCATACTATTATATGAGAGCATTTCATCTTTGGTGTTTTACGTGGCAATATCCACATGTTTGGGCCAGGAAAGGCAGAGACTGTGCTCTAGAGTGACCTAACCTAAGAAGATAAGGAGAAACTTTGAAGGCTTCCTTAAAGTCACAGATAAATTTACTAAATACATGGAGAGGGAAGGGACATACTGGGGCATGGGCAGTAAGTTCAGTTACTTAGGAATCAGTGTCAAAAAAGAAAAGGAAAAGGATAAGCAAGTTGGGTGAAAAGTGGGTGAAAAATGGTGGGTGGTGAGATGTTGGGCCTTTGGTATGTGTGGGGTGAGGGAGAAAGAACAGTGAATATTTTCTCATCTTAACACTGCTACAATATAATGTTCTGTTCTGAACCGCTTCCTGCAAGAGAGATGGAGACCAACTGGTGGGAGAAAGGCAGGAAAAAAAAATCAGAGGAACTGCAGGGGTTGTTTGTGAGATTAGATTAAAGGAGCAATGAATATGTATAAGCTTGGCAGGGAATACACAAGATAGAACTACAGGAATGATCTCTGGCAGAAATTAGAAAACAAGTCGTTAGAAGAAACAACAAAATAGTAACTCTTGTGTGACTTTTCCCCCTTCTCAACAGATGATGAGAGCAGTCCTCCTGACATATTTGCAGTGGGATTTGAAGAGATGGTTGAATTAAGTGCAGGGAATATTGTGAATGCCAGGTAGGTTAAAAAAAAAAAAAAAAACACAAGCCCCCATTCTTCAAAAGAACCATCCAACAAAAGCCTCCAGAGTTGCGCTTTGTCTGGTCAGGTATACAGAATGCTTCCTTCCAAGTCTGTAGCATGTTATCATAGCTAGAAATACGTTTAACAAATGGCACTGGGACTGTGCTGGAAGTGCTATTTCAGCCTCCATACAGTAGGACGCACTGGTTTTTAAGTCTTTTAAATCTTTGCGTTGGCAGAGAAGGATTCTGACGTTTGACATTGTTTTAACACTTGTCCTTAAACCCCTGTCTAGTGTTGGAAAAATGTGCTTGGTGTCTCTAAACATAATTGACATTCATGTGGGAATTCTAAAAAGGAACAAAATGTCCCTGTGGCTAATCATATTTGTGAAAATTATTGCTCAAGGAGTTAAAGGCAAAGTCTGAGCTTAGCATGTCAGCATATACAGTAGGTTGTGATCCATGAGAGTCCCTTCAATTCTGAAGGAGGAGTTGGGGTAGATCCTGAAAATGGTATTACCCATGCTGATTCATCAGGCTGACCAGTTGTCTTTTTTAGGCATGACAATTTACAGTAGTGTTTAGCAGGACTACTGAGCTGTCAGTGTACCTGCATGTATCAGTTGACTCTGGAGATAAGAAAAGGCTAGGTCTGAAAAACTGAAGGTAGATGCACAAGGCTTCAGCTGAGAACAGTTGATAGCTAACTCCTCTGAGAAGAACCAGTCACCTTCAAGTCAGAGAAGATCCAGAGATCTCTTTACTGAGCACAAGAAATCTTACAAGTCATGAGATTTGACATGCTTTTTTTTTCTTCTTATGATTACTACAGTCAGCTTACAGCATGGATCATTCCTTAACATGGCTGACAAAATTTCATCTCGTGTCCAGAAGTGGGATAGCTGTATTTCTGCCTGTGCCTTGGCTCACTGACCCTGCTTGTCTGGGCTGGCTCACAAGCTGTCTCTGACATGCATCCTACAGCACTTCCAGTTCTGGAGGCAGCATGTGTAGAGCCTAATGGATTGTCTGTAAACCTAAAGCACAGTTAATCTGCTCATTTCATTGATTGTATGTGGTTTCTTTTGATTCCATTAAATGATTTTTTTGTTTGTTCCAGTACAACGAATAGAAAGATGTGGGGAGAACAGCTTCAAAAGGCAATTTCCAGGACTCATCGTTACATTCAGCTGACATCAGCACAACTTGTTGGGGTTTGTCTTTTCATCTTCGTACGGCCCTTTCATGTCCCCTTCATCAGGTAATAAAAATAATTAATGAAGTTTGCATCTTCAGTAATGTCTGCTGTTGGAGTTTGGCCTAAGAGGGCAGGAGTGATTTTTCAGCTTGACGGGAATTGTACAGACCCGAATTCCAGTGTGGGAGAGACTTGTTTCCAGGTAGCGTGTTTGGTCGGGCATGCTCTAGGTGTGCACTTAGGGTTTACTATCTTCTTTAGAAAAAGAATGACCTGACCCGGTAAGTCCAAGAGTGTTTTGAGCATCAAGTGAAGGCATGTGCCCATCTCTGCCTGAAGAGCAAGGTTTTACTTTCTAGCCCTCTCTTTATTGTTTCTGTGCAGAAAGAGGTCTGCTTCCAGACTTGAAAAGAATGATGGAAAAGGTGGAAAGAGAGGGTGAAGGGAGAGAGCTAATTTTGCCCACTGACATGTTACAGAATTGAGAGCTACAAGAGCCCATTAAGTGTTTGTCTCTACCAGAGTTCACATGAAACAGAACTATGTGCCTAGTTAGGAGGGTGCAGAGATGGTTGTCCTCAGCTTGCTAGAACTGATGTCCCTGGAGCCTGACCAAACTCCTCTTGCTCCTAGAAGATTCTCATTTTTATTAAAGAGGAAAGGTAAAGAGCCACAAAGCCACAGGGATTGTGCATAAAATGCCTTTGCCATGGGCAAGAATTATTCACTAGCTGAGAATTGGTAGGAAGTGAGTAATTAGCTAGATCTATCCTAAGGCATCTATCTGTCCTAAAGTCTAGAGTGATCTAAACAGTGCTTTCCATTCCACATTAGGAGCACTGCATTTTGTGATTAAAATTTCAAGAGATGCCCTCTCTTCCCACTGATCTCATATCTACGGAGAAGATCAGTGCAGAGCTTGTGCAACAGCAAGTTCTTGCTGTAGGCTAGGTAGGGTAATGCCATCCTGGTAAACCTAACGGTCTTGCATGGCTGCATTCACAGTAATCTTTCTTCAGTGTGATTTTAAAAATGAATTATTTTGTTGATATTGTCCAGAGGAGGAGTGTTTCTGCCAGTATGTAACCTGGCTCACCAGAAATCTGGATAATCCACTAGGAAGTGCATGGTTTAAATGGAGATCAAAATCAGAAGCAGAATAGCACAGTGGTTCCCCTGCAGCTGTCAAGATGCTAGGAATTGGATGTAGCTCTTTGAAACTGAGAGAAAAAGGGAAGAGTTTGATTGTAGCAACTAAGTTTTGTTATTTAATGCTGGTGTGCTGCTACATATTATGTGAGTGTAATCAAACCTAACCTGTATGGTTCTGTAGCTTTTTCCGTGTCCAGAAAGGAAAACAAAAACGATCAGAAGTGCGCAAAAAAAAAGCTTCTATACTTACAGAGATTGAAGAGATTGAGACAGAAGTTGGAGAGTACAGAAATAAAATGAGAGAATGGCAGAAGTTTATACAGCACTGAAAGGACTGAGGAAATACAAGTAGTTGAATGTACAGTGGGTTATCTCAACATAACCTTTGCCATGAATGAAAGTCCAATAAATATCAGTCAGCAATTGGATAGGCAGGCAGCAGGAAGGGAGCAGGAGTGAAAAGATGGAGCACCTGCTTCTTTCAGAGTACGTGAAACCCAACTTTTCATAGAAAATCTTCATGGTCCTCTTTTGCCTCCCTGAGGGTGTCTTCTGGTGGTTTTCTGCAGTCAGGAAAGACAGGAAAATAAAGAGGAAAAAGAGGCAGGAGGGTAGAAAAGACAGGGAAAAGAGATACAGAAGATGGGGGGAAAAAGAAAGATGAAAATATGAAGAGAGACACAAAGAGAGCCTGTAACATCTTGCATCGTTCAGTCATCAATGCCTGACAGCAATGACTTAGTGTTTTTCCCCCTGCCCCTTGCTTAAAGCCAGTAGTACTCTAGTCTAGAGCTACTTGACTTCTATCTGGAAAGTAAAATTTTCTCAATGAGAAGGACATGTACACGGTGCTGGGGTTGATTTACAGCAGTGATCTCATCATTTGCTTATCTGATCAGACAGGCATGGTTTATTCTTCAAGTAGGCTGTCTGTCTGAGAGAAATTATCCTACAAGCAGGTGGCCTGCTTTGCCAAGCAAGTCACCTTCCTTCAGTAAAGAGTCTAAGTGTATGCTAATCATTACAGTGAAGCAGCATGTAATTAGCAACATGGAAGACCTAAGCAATTTGTCATCAAAACAGAACTCATCTTAGGAGTTAGGTGTCCAATAATCACTGATTCTATTGTATCTGATTTAACAAATTATGGGTTATAATCTGTTGCTTTTCAATTGACTGAAAAATCTGGCGCCAGCTGTAAAGTTGGGTTTCAACACATAGTTACACCAGTTGAATTGTTAACTGTCTGAAAATGGATTCCCATGTGGTCAAAACTGTAAAGGGGAATGTAATGGTAAAATTAGTTAATGTCACTAAGATCCTGATAAAGATAAACTTGAAATGTATAACCTGCAGAAGTTCCAACCCACTATTTCAGAAATAATGTTTTGCTGTAATGTTTGGAAGGACAAGAGGGTTGGGTAATATAATTTCAAGTAGTTTTATTTCTAGGCTATTATATTATACTTCATTTGAAACTTAAGTATTTGAACATTAAGAAACGTCACAGTCTGAAAGTTGTGCCAAACAACAGCAAGCTTTCTGTTCAGGTATCAGTTCATGGAGGGAAGGGACATGGCACTGTAAGCAGGCTTTAACTTTCTGTTGTAGTAAAAGTTAATTGAATGTTTGTCCCTGCAGCCATTTACTCTCCTCTCTTCTCTCTCTCTCTCTCTCCCCCTCTCTTTTTTATACAGGGATGTGGCAATAGACACTGTGAAGACAGGAATGGGAGGAAAGGCTGGAAATAAAGGGGCTGTGAGCATTCGTTTTCAGTTCTATAGTACTAGTTTCTGCTTTATATGCAGTCACTTAACTGCTGGGCAGACTCAGGTGAAGGAGAGGAACGAAGACTATAAAGAAATCACGCAGAAACTCAGCTTCCCAATGGTAAGAGTAAGTGTATATATGCTGAAAACATGGGAGGTAAAGGCTGTATCCTTACATTGTGAATGTTGGTCTTATGCTGTCTTTGCTGTCTTAGCACCCAATATAGCACTCACTTTACAAAAGTTGTACACCTTTCAGAAAATACAGGTGCTGCACTGCTTGGAAGGTCCTGGCCTTTGGAGAGTTTTCGAGCTGATCCTTCAGGACAGTGAGGCTTAACTGACAAATCTGTAAGGCCTCATGGATGATATCTAGGTGACTGGTGGTAGAGCCAGAGAGCCTAGCACTGGTAGCTCTTGCTGGCACTGGTTAGTGGGGGTTCCTAACAGACCATCCGTGCAGCTCAGTACAGCAGTGCTTTAGCTGCTCCTGCCTGGGTATGGTGTATCAGTTCTTGGTCACCGAGAGGGGTACATTCTGTTCTCTACATTTTGTCCTCCGGAATGTGTCACTTTCAAGGAACTTCTGGCATTTCTCAGTGTGGCAAGTAGACACTATTGGTCTGTATGAATAATTTTTCCTGTGAATGGTGTCAAATCGATCACTCTAGTGTTTTATTTCACACTTACCTCCTCAGGCCAGCAATTAACCCATGGGATATGGTAGTAGTGCTTCTTTTCCTCCCTTAATGTTGGTTGCTCTGATTTCCACAGTGTTTTCTTTTCCAGACCCCTTGGGAGTGGTCCTAAACCAGGGAGGGAGTGGACCAGTTTGTGTGTTCTGGATAGTCAGCAGAAAAGGGCATTTAAGTTGCAAAGCATAAAATTTTAACTCCCTGTGGTTTGCAAGGTTTAGAGAGTTGGCACATGCAGCATATTAATTAGTTGTGTTTTATGTAAAAAGCAATACTGACAGTTTGGAAGTCCTGCATAGAATATCTGTTCTATGTGATCATAAAGTTGTGCTTATAGTAGTTTTTCCTTGTAATACCTCATTAACTATTTTATGTCCTCTACCCTTACAATAGCTAAATGTACCTCGTGTGTCTAATACGTATAAAGAGTGCCCTCTAGTGCTATGACAGCTACAGCTCTGAAACGTTTCCTTTATGAATCCCTGGGTTTTAAGAGGTTTATAGATTGAAAGAAAATGACTGGATAGAATATAGGATGGTAAACTTAGGACTGGAGTGAATTTTATTGATATTTTATTTTAGTACATTTTCAAAACTATGGCATGTGCACCTGAGATCAAATGTGGAGTTTGTTCTTAATCAAGATCTTTGTTGCTTAATGTGCCTTGGTACATGTAGCAAGCACATTTTGTGTTTTATTTAGAGTAAGTAAATATATATATGTGAAATGTGCTAGGAAAACAGATTTTTAATGTATATACATGATAGCTAAACTGTGAATTTAAAACTGAAGTCCCAGTTTAGACATACCTTCAGAAAAGAGGGGGAAGAATCTGTAAACTGAATTGTTTACAGAATTCATCTCAGTGGGATGCAAAAGACAGTGAAGTAACTAGTTCTTTCTGAGATGAATTTTAATAAGTAGAATATGGTAAGTATGTGTTTCAGTATGTAGTAATCCAGAGAGACCGAGTTGTACATTTCACTTTAAAAGTTGTTTTCTTGAATGTGATTTAACATTAACCATTTTCTGTAACTGTAAACTAGGGACGGAATGTGTTCTCACACGACTATGTCTTCTGGTGTGGTGATTTTAACTATCGCATTGATCTAACATACGAGGAAGTCTTTTATTTTCTCAAACGTCAAGATTGGAAAACACTTCTGGAATTTGATCAACTGCAACAGCAAAAATCCAGTGGAAAAGTAAGGCAGCATGTCTCATTTGCTTGTGCTTTAAAGTTACCATCTTTTTGAATACCTGCATGTTGGCTTGTTCTAATTCCATGAGAGAAAGAAAAAGACACATTTTCAGACATTTGTTTGTAGTACATGAATGTAGTAATTTGTTTAAAAGTCAGAATGTTGCCTGTTCACGAGAAAATTGATAGATCACAATGGCACCTACCTCATCTATAACTTAATCAAAGAGATGGTATTTCTTTTCATAGATTTTTAAAGACTTCCATGAAGGGACTATTAATTTTGGACCAACATATAAATATGACGTTGGCTCAGAGGCTTACGATACAAGTGATAAGTGCAGAACCCCAGCCTGGACTGACCGAGTTCTTTGGTGGAGAAAGAAACTGCCTTTTGAAAAAACAGGTGTGTAGGGTCTTTTTTCCTTCCTTATTTGGAAATTGTTTCAATTTTCATCCAGAAGACATGTAAAGAAGGGGGAGTTGTGAATTCTGGGCTTCGAGAGCTATCTTTAGATGTGTCTCCTAGGCTTAGTCAAATTGCAGTGGCTTTACTAAAGATGTTATTTCAGCTTCATTGGAATAACTTGCAGAGATAGAGAGCCCTTTATTCTTGAATGTGTGAACAAAGACTTCATAACACAGACTGAAAAGGTGGTAGGAGCTAGCTGAGGAACTGAAAACAACCTAGCTGTGGCAATCTAGAAATTATTGTGTTGCTTTTCAACAGAATTATTACTCCACATAAAGTTCCTATGCTATAAAGGCCAGATTCATAGTTTGTCTTGTCCTCAGTAGTTGTGTAAGCACTTTTCTGTAACTTCTTGTGCCTTGGTAACTCCTAGGAACATTTCTGCTAGTTTCCGGACTGGGGGGAGATTTCATTAATTAGTGCTTAGAAAGTACTTGGAGATCATTTGTGGCCAGCACAACAGACGTGCCATATACAATTTTCATTTGTTATTCAGAAGATACAATAGCAAAGTGAGAAAGTATTTCTTTGTGTGTCCAGGGACAGTTTTCATAACTGTTCTCTCAGTCTGTAGGTACATCTGTGTCCAAGTATTTATAAAGTCTGCACAACTTCATATTAAAAGTGTTATCACTGGAGAAGTAATTTGGTTTGTGCCTGCAGATGTGATTTTTTTTCACAAGTCAGGGAGCTACTGCCTGTAATCCAAGTCATACCATGAGTACTTCTAATTAAGTGTAAAAACTACAAAGCAAAACGGAGAAGACATGTTGATATGATACTGAGTTATTCACACTTATTTAAGGAAATCAAAATAAAGTAAAACAAGGAGCTTAAACGATTTATAGAGGTGTAAGGAGACATAATGAAGTTAAAACATTGTGAGCATCTCTCTTGTGCTGGCTGTCCTTATTTTAGGAGAAGGAAAACCCTTCAGCATTTTCAAATCTTGTTATTTATTTTGCATGGCAAGACCAGCCTTTGGGAGGACTTCAGTGAATGGAATGCACGCAGAATGTGGGACCCATCTAGCTGGTCTGCAAGAGCCCACTCTGTGTAGGAGTGGAGGCAGGTTCCTTGCTTTGGAGCTTGTAGGCCTTCCACAGCCAGCTCATGTGGGGATATGACTGTTCGCCCCTCTTCCCAACCCTGCTAGGGTTTTCTAATCAGTTTGTCACCAGAGTTCTCCTTTCTGCTGGTGGCAAAGCTCTTTTGCCTCTCAGCTCCAATTCTTTTCCCTTGCTTTTTTTTTTCTTTTTCTTTTTAGCTATAGGCTAGAGGACTACTTGCTTTCTAAAAGGAAAGTGCAGCCCCAATGTGAGTGATTAGGGAGAAATGCCATATTCCATGTTAACTCATTTTCAGCTCCGCAGGCAAGAAATACAGTTATCCATTAGCCCAAACAGTGACCTAAAACCTTTTATTGTTATTGACAGCAATGTAATACCTCACTGCAGCATAATGTCTGGAGCACTTTCTGTCACCTTAGTGCCTTACAAAGAAAGTATTTTTAGTTTGGATTTGCATGAGGTTGCTTTTTCCTTTTCTCTTCACTCCCTGCGTACTGTTAAGGTGTGCAGTGTATTTCACAAGTACCGTGTCTGTTTCCATGCTCAATAAGGGGCCAGGAGGAAAAATACTAATATGACCTTTGGTCAACCCCAATTGTGCAGGTAATTGACTGAGGGACATTCAGATTACCATTTTGCAGGTGTCTTAATCTAGTGATCACCTGTGTCTTTTGCACTCCCTGTCCTTTCTGTATTTTGCTTTCTATTTCCTAATTTCTAAATCTTTTGGGATACAAGCTCTTCTTTGAATGGCATACACTGGAACAATTGGGGGGAAAAAAAAAAAAACAACACCTCCCACTGCTAGGGTATACGAAGTACTTCTTAATAAAATCTCTCTTCACTGTTAGTAAAAACAGCTTTAAGTGGGTTTGAAATTATGTTTTGTGCTGCACAGCTGGAGAAATCAATCTTCTAGACAGTGATCTGAATGCAGAAACTAAAGTCAGGCACACTTGGACCCCTGGAGCCTTGATGTACTATGGGAGAGCGGAGCTACAAGCGTCTGACCACAGGTAAAGTCCTAAGCAAATAATCAGAAGTGCCACAAGGCTCGAATGTGTCATACTCAATTGTACCTTCAAAGTGAGGGATGGAGTCTGATTCTAACAGGCACTCCATGCTTATTATCTGTTCACTGTCCTGTTTGGATTATTCTTGTGGTGTTTTTTTTTTTTTAACCATGGTGGAGAGTATCTATGGTTCTGTATTTGTTTCTGCTGCACTGTAATCTCAGCAAGGGTTGGATAAGTTGCAGCAACAGGGATAGAAAATTGAGGGCTTTCTGTTGCTTGCTTTTGGAAAGCTCCAATACCGAACCAGGCTGCTTTCATGGACTCCCACTCAGCTTGCTGTGGGAGGAGAGGGTGGTGGGCCAGTGTGGCCTGAAGAGGTATAAGCCGTGTACATAGGGCCAGGTGTGACCTCTTCATAGTAACAGTGTTAAGCTTCTGGTCTTCCCTTAGAAATGGAGATTGCAGAAGGAGGTGAAAACAAAGACCAGTGCCTCTGGCTGGTCCGTATCTCATTAGCTTCTCTTTAGGGATATGAATGACCTTTCTTTGGTAAACTTGCTACTGCTTCACTTCTGTGAAACAAATTCTCTAATAAATACACCCTGAAAGTGCCCTTGTGTTCAGAATAATCTTTGTCGCAGCCCTTCTAGCCCTCTGGAAGTACTACGATATTGTTCCTCCCAGCAGCGTTCGGTGACCCACCGTAACTGGTTCTGTGGTCCTCATGGCGCTCTTGCATGCGAGGACTGTTCTGTATTCCTCCAGCAATGAAAGAACATGCCTCTTGCAATCAATTTCTCTGTGTCAAGGCTTTGACATTGCTGTGCTCGGCAAAGCACAGTGGAACTGCCGCACTCATTATATAGGACCCTGAGGATGCAATCTGTGAAACACGGCTCTCGTACGTTGGTTTTCTATTTCAGCAAACTTGACCACAAAAAGTGCTTTTTAATTACAGTCAGCAGGTTTGTTTTCCCAAGGTTTGTGCTGGAAGAAAAAGGCTTAGCTATATCTTTGTGACATATGGAAATGCATTATGATTCACCGTGTTTGTAGAAATAGCTAACTTTCCTATATGCTTTTTTTTTTTTTATAGTGAATGGTGCAAAGCTGAGCCAGAGGAGGTTCAGACTAGATATAAGGGAAAATTTCTTTACAGTGTGGGTTGTCAAACACTGGAACAGGCTTCCTACCGAGGTGGTTGATGCCCCATGCCTGTCAGTGCTCAAGAGGCATTTGAATGATGCCCTCAATAATCTGCTTTAACTTTTGGTTAGCCCTGAAGTGGTCAGGCAGTTGGACTCGATCTTTGAAGGTCCCTTCCAACTGAACTACTCTACTCTACTACCACATTATACACATAGAGAATTTTGTCCTTAGGTTTTGGAAGACAGACGTCTTTATGTGGCCATGTCTAGCAGAAAATAATGTATTGCCATCCTATTCTGTTTAAGAATGAGCAAACTATCCTGGTATTTTTTGTCTAGGGGTTAGCCAGAAGTGCTACACACAATTGTTACTTGAATTTGTCTGTGGTGTGTCCTTACTGTTACACTCAGCTTATGCAGGACTGGTGAATATAATTAATCTACTCAAGGCATGGTTTTCCACTGCAGGAAAAATGAAACAGTCCATCAGACTCCAAACTTCTGGGCTATATTGCCAGCTGCAGTGCTTTCTTGCTGTGAGACCTTAAGTAATTTGTTCTGCCTCTCCTTCTGTGTAGAAGATAAATAATAATCACTTCTTTCTAAGGTATACCAGGCTTAATTAAATATTTGTAATGAACTTTGACATTGTGGAGTTAAAAATGAGCGCAGATACATAGAGTTGATATGTTTGTCCTTCACACAACCAAATTCTTGCATGTCCTACTGTTTAACATTGTTTTTAATGTCATAGAAGCATTTCCTATTGGGTTATGTTAATTTTAAATAAGCATTTTTCCTTTGTTTCACGTAGGCCTGTGTTAGCTATTGTAGAAGTGGAAGTTCAGGAAGTTAATCAAGCTGCTCGTGAGAGTGTTTTCCAGGAAGTGTCATCTTTCCAGGGACCGCTGGATGCCACAGTAGTGGTAAATCTGCTGTCACCAACGCCAGAAGAGAAAAACGATTTTCCTGAGGACTTGCGTACAGAGCTCATGCAAATGTTTGAGGATTATGGCACTATTGTTCTGGTCAGGTAAATCTGGGATCTGAGATGGCATACCATCATCATTCAAAAACACAGACTAGCAATTCCCTTTTTGTCCCGACAGAATTAATTTTGTATTAGGAAGTAGTACGTGGAATTCCTTTACTGCAGGTTGAATTCTTCATTAGAAATGTATATACGCATGTTTTGAGTATTTTTTACCTCTCGTCAGCCCGTTAAAGAAAGGGTCTACCAACATTCCTGTCTAAATGAAAGAGAACTTTATTCAGTACAGCACCACAAAGCAGAGGCTTTGATGTGAGTCATCACCTTTAGACTCAGGCCTCATTTACGGGCATTGCTTCTGCTGGCCTTGCTTCACTTCCCCTGAGGAGGTCTGCTGTCTTCCAGCACTCTTTCACACTCACTAGGATTTCCTGGCTGGCTCTCATTTCTTCTGAGGGTTGTTTTGCTTGTTTTGGGTTGTTTTTGAAGAGTATGGAGGATGCCTGATCCTTCTGCAGAACACCGCAGGGCAGTTTAATTTCATTCTGGTTGATTCTGTACAGGGCTCCAGCATAGTTATGGGACTTCTATTGTTGAGAAACACGGGCAAAACAGGACAAGATCTGAAAGGTAACCTGGAAAACAAGACTAGAAAATTGTTACGTTTTATTTGACCCACTTATTGATAGAGAAAACTGACAACCATCAGGTATTATGAAGTACCAAATATAAGTTGAGGGTCCAAAAGGAGCCCTGCAGGAACAGCAGCACCACCTTGCTTCTGAAGGAATGGAGCAAGAAAAGAAGATGCTTTAGTTTCTGTTTTTGTTTTAAATTGCTTGACAGCTTGATGGGATTCTAATCCTTGGGG
The DNA here is from genome assembly GCF_009769625.2 of Cygnus olor. Classification (NCBI taxonomy): domain Eukaryota; kingdom Metazoa; phylum Chordata; class Aves; order Anseriformes; family Anatidae; genus Cygnus; species Cygnus olor. The sequence goes on along the minus strand of NC_049171.1, from coordinate 65,102,207 downwards.
ACACTGCATGCTCTCTGAAATGAGAGAGATGCAGAGCCAAGGAAGGTAGTACAGAGGGAGTATGGTTAGCAGACTAGATATCCTATCAATATCTGCAGAGATGTTAGTACTGCTGCTTCAGGGACAACCTAGTTAAGGGCATGATGCTGGGGTCACACAGGAGAGGATGGGGGAAGAGGAAGAGCTCAGCTGGAATTCACAGGTCACTTGCTCCTCCTTGAAAAATTGTGAGTAAAAACACAATGAAAACCAAATAAAATAGCTGTACTGTGGTTGCATTTAAAGCTTTTTATTCACTTGTGAAGTGAAATGCGCTGTTTTCTCTCCTCTGCCTTTTTTTTTTTTTTTTTACTAGGATCAGTGGAGGTCAAATGCTGGTGACGTTTGAGGACAGCCAGTCAGCGCTTCGTGTTATGGATATAGATGGTGTCAAGGTAAGACCACCTCAAACCTATCATCATAATTTCCTACCAGATTTCTCAGAAGTGGTTACTTAGAATGAGATAGTTAAGTTTCTAGCTAAATCAAGTGACGTTATTTTGAAGAAGTGTAGTGCTTACAAAGTCCTTAGCTTTCGCAGCTGCTGAGGCTTTTAATGAAATATTTATTTCAGGAGGGCAGGAAGTCACTTTTCTTGGAGCTCCCAAGCAGTGCTTAGGAACTGGCCTGCGATAACACTGCAGAATACATGGGCTTGGTCATTGTTTTGGCACTTGAAGCAGTTCTCTAGAGGTTATGTGACTTGATACTGTTGCCAAAGCATCCTCCTGATTATTGTTTAGAGATTTTTGTTTCTCTTAAGTGTACGAAATAAACTTCTACCAAGCTCAAACAACGTGATTCATTGTCCTCCACGGTAAACTCAGCACTAGCTGTAAGTGTTTACCTTTTCGGCCCCTGCTCTTCCTTCCCACACATAGACACTACACTTCATCAACCCCCTCATTCATGCTGACTGTGTGTGGGGCTGCATTGTAAACTTAACACTGAAGTAATGGATTTAACCCTTTGTTCTTCTTTCATATTTGGAGTTTCATCTTTGAATTGGGCTCATTTAATCAATTAATTTATAGCACAAAATCAAAAACAGTTGTACGTGTACAATGTGTCAAGAGACTCAGAACCAGAGACAGGAACTTTCCAAATGAATGTGGCTGCCAAAGCTGCTGTTTTGGATACACCTTACCCCAAAATGTCATGAAGCAACTCACATAAGCAGCTACAATCTTAATCTGTTCAATAATATACTTTACATATACACAAACCATCATATTTGGGATTTCTGAGGAGAGACTCTCCTTACAGATTGCAGCAGGTAGCAAGTTTCTATCTGTTTTAAAGCTACTGACTCAAAAATGGAACCCTCCAACACCATTATTACTGTCGCAATATCATTTTGATGATAGCTGATGTTTCACCTATTTCTCGAGTAATTCCCAAATGCAGCAGCACAGCTTTTGAGCTTTGAAGCTAATTTTCTTTCAAGAATATTGTTACAGTCTGAAAACTTGGTTATGGGGGTAGGAGGTGTGCTTCCTTTTCATTTATCTTCTGAGATGAAGCTTTAGTTATATCAGTTTCTGTCAGGACTTGCTTATTTTGTTCAGGTGTGCTTATTTTGTGAAATTTCTTGGCAAAGGGGAAACAATTTTGTTTGTTTTAGGTCAGAGGCAGAACAGTGAAGATCCGACCCAAGACCAAGGACTGGCTAAAGGGACTTCAGGAGGAAATTGCTCGAAAACGGGACAGCATTGTCCCCATGTCCCCCACAGCAAACTCCTGTCTTCTGGAAGAAAATTTTGACTTCTCAAGTTTGGACTATGACTCAGAAGGTGAGAAGCAGGTTTCTAAGCCTAGCTGTGAGAAATTGCTTCGCTGACTTTGATTGCACAGAGCAGGTACAGTATGAGTGCAATCAGTATCTTCATTTGCAATAAAACCACACTTCTTAAAAAGAAGATTGTAACTAAAGCCATGGTTAGGATTGTTCTAACAATTTAGTGTTATAAACTACGTTAGCAAATCCTACGTGTGGTACAGTTGTCTGTGTAGAAACAAAATGTAGTGAAGTGCAGGTTACAAAAAGAGCTTGCCCAACCTGTATATTAAATTAATTCATTGATAATAAGGAGAGACGGAGAATGTATTTGCTCATTAAATCTGTGTATTTTATGTTTTAATTCAGGTGATATAGTGGAGGATGAAGATGATTATTTAGATGATGCTTTGTGTCAACAGTTAGAAGCAGACTCAGCAGAAGATTTGCCTGATGGCTCTGGACACTTTGCATCCGCAGCTTTTTCAAACAAATCTGGACAAAACCCACAGCTGTACAAAGGTAAATTATGTACGTTCCTTAAAGTAAGACCTGGATGTTTGTTGTTTGTTCTCCTCTTGTCTGTATTCCCCTGTTCGTTTATATTTTGATTGTAGGTCCTTCAAAGATAATGATCATCTTTTTGATACATATCTGTACAGTGCTCAACCCCTATCAAGTTTGTGACTGTAACTGAGGCCCTCAGGCAACAAGAACAATACAAATAATAAAGCTTAGATTCTCCTTCTCTTCAGCCCAGGGCAAAGTAGTAATGCTTAGAAATGCTGGTTTCCGTTTAAAGTCATGAGAAATTAAGTCTTTTTATCCATTTGGTGCTGTTGTACAGCACCAGGGCATAAAATACAAAATCATCTGTACTTTATTCTCTCATTGGTGAGGGACAGAGCAAAATCAAACGAAAGGATTGCTGTTGATTTGGTGATGGGCTTTGCCTGTATATGTAAAGGGTATTGCTTACCCTTTAAGCAATAGTTGTGGCAGTGCAGTCTGGAGTAAGCTGGACTGTCCAGGAAGTTTTGTTCAAACTGACTTCAAAAGAAGCCTAAAATTACTCCTTTGCTGCTATTTTATTTCTGAAGAAGTCAAGGTTCACACTGCAGGTGTATTCATTCTTTTAGTGCTTTGCAAGTGTGTTGCCCTTTTTGTCTGGTCACCTGGCTTGTTTGCATATTACTACGAAATTACTTGGTAAAGAGAAGTTAATGCTGTGAAAAGAATACTGATATAAACTGCAGCAGGAACTAGCCACAGCAGCAGTTTTATTATGTTGGGGTGCGATCAGGACATGCTTTACTGGCCAAGCATGGACAGGACGGATCACACATCAAACACTTCCCCAGTGATTCAGGAGCTGTCTTTCTGCACTCTCACAGAAGTGAGTTTTATGGCATAAAAGTGCAAACTTTTATACCTTCAAAGGGTGAGTCAGAAGTAGAGTTCGTAAAGATTAAATAAAACTGCTAAGTTTACACAGACAGATGTTCCAAGCCATCGCAGTGATGTACAGCTTTCCTGCCCACCTGAAGTCACATGCTGCATGCAACGTGGGAACAGACCCAGAAACGTAGCCCCGAGCCAAGGAGTGATCTGTCATTATTAAATGCAGTGAAAACAATCACTTTGTGTTATAGGATGAGTTGCCCTCCGAGCACCTCTGGCCTGCTCTGTGAGGGTTCATTATGCCACAGAGAATTGCAGTGATTCTTTTCACCCATGCTAACTCTTCTCCAGCAAAGATATCAAAAAGTAAATAGAGGCTATAAAGTATAGTTTGAAGGAGGTGAAGGTTGGTGTCACGATCTCACACAAGTCAAAATATGATACATTCAATCCATCTTGAAAGTCTCTGCAATTTCAGATGCCTCCATAAAGCTTCCAATTCTACCTGAGTGTCTCGTAATCAAAGGTATGGTGATTGTAGAGCTGGTGTTAGACACGGATGGAAGCCAAGGACAGGAGCACGGTGGTATGTGTGTGTGTGTTTCAGAGGTCAGAGAATAGCCTCACAAAACTGATGTTCCTGGGAGCCACTGCCAAAAACCAGCAGTCTTTTTAGGGGGGGAGTTGAATGGCGATGGCTGACTTTTTTGTGTTTTGCTCAGTGTTACTGCCAGAATTTCAAGCTGTGCCTTTAGGTGTCTGCATGACTCCTTGGATCCTACTGATGAGGCCATAGCTGTTGCTTAGAAGTACAGAAAATGCGGAGGGAAGAGGGGGTAGGTTGGGCGGATCACAGGCTGCGTCTCTGCGGCTGCCATCCGGTGCTGAGTGGGAGCAGGAAATTGTGAGGGAGCTCAGCATTCCCTGCAGAGCACGGCTTTTGAAAAACGGGAATTTTTGTACAAATGCCTAAAGCATGAGGGACTGCTGCTTCTCAATTCCTTCCCCATCCTCTCCAAACCACAGGGACAAAACTAAACCCAGTGGATTTATGGCCCTAGAGACTGTATCTGCATGGCTGGGCAGGGAAGGGAGGTGAGAGAACCGAGGTGAAAGACCTCAGTGCAGCCGACTGGGAGAATAAGCAATCCCTACTCCTCTCCTCTCCAGCTGTCAGAGAGGCTTAGGTGGGATGAAAGGGCAATAGTCTAGTCATTTAAGGTGCAATCAAGGGCTGTCACATTGGGGCAGGTGTTCCTGTTATGAAACATTGCTGGAAAGCAGAGATGTGATGAGTGAGCGATTCTGACAGGTTTTTCTCTGGCATGAAAACAGTTCTGAGCAAGGAAAGCTGCCTAATCTTCAGAGGGAATTTCAGTGTTCAGGAAGGAGGAGCAGGGAACCGACCACGACGAGCCTTCTCGTGGCTGCACGTCACAGTTTGAATGATGCCAGTTGCTGAAGTCTGCCTCTGAAAAGCTGACAGTGTAACGAGGTGACCAGTAACCCTGAAATCAAAGGCGGGCAGTCTTTTTGTCAGTGGCAATGCCGATAAATGCTGGAGAAGGAGAAAGAGAAATAAGTGTTTGACAAAAGGGTAGATGTTTCTTGGAGTGGGAGACGTTCGGGGGGAGCAGAACAGTACGAAAGGAGCCGCCCAGATTTGGTGCATTTCCTCCAGTGAGTATCTGACACAGACCCTTTCTATAATTTCCCTAGATGATACAGCCCTGGCTGACCTGAAGCAGGAGCTGGAGCGAAGTGGGGAGCGCCACCGCCGCTCTCCAAGCAGGTCCCTGTCCGTTCCTAACCGGCCTCGGCCGCTTCAGCCACCGCAGAGGCCTCCTCCTCCTGGTGAGTTTCACTTTCTTAACTGGGTGTTTTCCCCAACTCAACAGTTAATTATGTGCCATTGCTGGGTGACAAAGAAAGTTAAATTGTTCTGAAATGTCAGGCTGTTGATACGCTCGCTTCCCAGTCTGTTTCAGTCTGACTGTGGCTGCAGCTAGCAATGGGGGAAGGTCTGTCCTTAGGATGACAGATGCTCCACAGAGAAAGGCCCTGTGCTTTAGTGAGGATGGAGTGACCTTACTAACTCATCACTCAATAAAAATAGTACCATTATTTATTCCTGATGACTTAAAAAGTTATGTTTTCTTACAGTTTTTTGTTTGTTTGTTTCTGACTTAATTGTAGTCTTCTTTTAAAAAGCTTTAACAAAAATTCTTGTTCTGCACAGTATCTGTCCTTTTCTGCCTGGCAAGCAATTCTTGCTTGTTGTTGTGTTCAGTGAGGCACAAGGAGAATGGAGCTGTTTACCAAAACTCTACTCACCTGAGGGGCCATCCGTGCTGTACAGCTCCTGTTTTTATGGATGCTTCTGGATGAGTGATGATTGCTAGATCAGCATAATCACGTCAGCCTTCTGCATAACAGAAGCTATGCACCGCTTTTTTTTCATCCCAAAAGCCTCTCTTCTTTACATATTTTCCAGTCTTAATTTAAAAGTTCTGTCAGACTCGCTGGTATCAGTACTTCTGTGCCTGGAAGGCAGCGTTAACGCTCAGCTGAGGTAACCAAATTGTTAAATGAAAGCAAGGCTAACTAGGAAACTGCCTCCTGAAACAGTTCAAGATACCATCATTTTATTTTTTCACCTGAGACTAAACCAGTAACAGTTTCAGCTCATGACTCCTCCTAGATCAGTGTTTTTGCTCTTGGCACCAGGACAGAGGGACTCAAGGTCCCTGGTGTCCCTCAGGAAGGTCTTGCCTAAACGTGCCCGTTTCCTGGAGGAGCAGGAGGGTGGCAGCATCTCCTTCATTTCCCAAAAACCCTTTCAAAGAGCATGGGGTTTGCACCATAGCAGGTACAATGTTGTACCAGCTGTTGAATCTAACAGGCCGTTTTTGTTCCTCTTTCAGCTGGAACATCAGGCAAAAAGTCCTCCTCGGATGGTTCCCTCTCCTCAGGAAACCACTCCACCTGCTCCATCTTGGCAACGGCGAAGCTGCTACCTGGAGCCCCTCAGCAGCCGGTGAGCCCTGCCCCTCTGCGGCCGCGTAGCATCATCCCGATCTCCCCCATCCACACAGACACCGAGCATCGCGTACATGATGCACCTGTCATACAAGGAAGGAAGACAATCGCTTGCCTGAGCTGGAAAGGCCAAGATGAATGCGTTGTACTGTCAGACCAGACTGCAGGACCTGATGCACCCCAGAAAAAAATGTATTAAATTGTAAAAAATTAAAAAGGCCAAAGACAGGGAGAGAGAACAGTGCACAACCAGGGCACTCTTCTTGGTTTATCTCACATGTTGCTTTCTGACAGATGCTAACTTGAATTTGAGCACCATGATAATGTGCTTTAATTCTTTTCTTACCTCTTTTGGATGGGCTACACTAGTGTCTAGCATGTGGGAAGAGTTCACTCACCATTGCCAGCAAGGCTGCCAGCCCTCTCAGCAGGGAAACCAAGACCTGAATGTGGAAACACCTCCCCCCTCCTCTCTTCTTAGATGGAAACCCTAACATACTGAACAAGGGATGGCTGAGGACCAGGTGTGGTTGTAAGCCATCCACGCGTCTCCTCAGCAGATAACCAATACCTAATACCTGCCAAAAGACTCCCCACCGTTTCCATAGTGTTCATAGATTGTTAAATAGCCACTGGCAAAACCAGAACTTTACAGGTGTGTGAGCTTAGCCGTAAGATTACAGGTGTACCAGAAAGAACAGTTCTCTCCAGATTACTCATTCTTGTATTTTTTTTTTAAAGCCTAAAGTCCGGACTGGGATAAGCAAACCTTACAATGTCAAGCAGATCAAAACCACCACAGCTGAGGAAGCAGAAGAAGCTATTAGATGTCTTATGGAAGCTAAAGGAGGTGAGCACAGATTCGTAACGGACTTCCAAAAATCTTGAAATAAAGAAGTCTGTAGGCGTATTTATCTTTCCCCCGTCATAGCCCAGATGCATTTATTTCTATTCAGAAGCTCAGCTGAACACTGACATACACGTTCTTGCAAGATTGTGCTTAGTGTTACCTGTCAGTTTTGATAATGCTAGCCTTTTTTTTTTTTCCTAGATGAGTTGTATATTTTCTTGTAGAAGCTGTTACTAGGAGCAGCTTGGGTTATTTATGTCCAGATTCAGTCTGAAAAATTGAAAGATAAAGATGGGATCTTCCTCAACTGCTTGTGTTACCTGAGAGTTGCATAAAAGATACTTGCTGCTCCATTTATTGAATGCTCACTATTCCGAGCAGAACTTACAGACCAAGTACAGCTGTGGGGGAAATAACCTGGATTCTGCTCGCATTTGAACAGGAATTGTAGTTGTTACCTAGATAGAAGTTTGTACTACTTTTAGCTTGAGTATCTCTGCTGAAAGGCTACTTCATGTATTAGGATCTATACCTAGGCCCAAGAGATAAAAGGGCAAATTAGAACAGGAAACTAGGTAGAGCTTCGTTTCTGAAACTCGAGCCCTGTGAGTATACCCTCCAGGGTTGGAAGTAGTCTTTTTTTTTGCTGATGCATATAAAAGAAAGAATGCAGTATGATGGGAGGTTGCTATGTGAGTTTGCAAGGCTCTCTGTTTACAAGAAAAAAAATGGCCCTTTTTGTTTGTAAATACAGCTAATGCAGTCTGGAACAATCCAATTTAATTAGAAATATCTTTAAGGCATTTTGATGTTTGTTCCTCAGAGAGTGCCGTGCCTTTATCTGTGAAGTCAGTATACTCCCTGTTAATTCTGAAATTCACAAAGCATTTCACTCAGCTTGTGTAAGGAAACTCACCTGGTCAGCATCACTTTCAATTACCTGTGCTCTACCACGCAGTAGGATTTACAGTTCTCCACAAATGATCTCCAAGAGGTGCTCAGTGCTGTTATCTGTTTGATCCAGATCAGAAAACCCAGGCAAAAGGAGACTCAGGACTTGAGCCCAGTGCTTCAGAACCCCCAGGCAGGGTTCATCCACTGGGCCAAATGGCTGACACAGCACTGCTGTGTTGGCATGAAGTATTTCAAACAGGGAAATTCTTCCCTAACTGCTGTTTACAAATGTAAACGTTCTAGAGACAGGCTCGCCAAGGTCCATTTATTTCTAAACCCTACATTCCATGCCTGAGCACTGTTCCCTTCAGGCATGCACAGTTTAGAAAACACGATTGTGAAAGAAATCATCTTGCTGCTACATTTCTGATCAAGCCAAGACAGTAACTGGTTTTGCTTTCAGGATTACAGGAAGATGCACCGAAGCCTGCTCCAGCTAGAAACCAAATGTTGACCAAACCCGAGCCTCTCCCCAGCATCACAAAATCACCATCATTTCCAGGGTCGCAGGCAGGACCAGCGCTTGTGCCCCATCGCCCACCACCCAAAGTTCCAACCACAAAGAAGCCAGCACCGCTACAAAGGACCGGAGTCAAGATGGAAAACGTGAGTTGCAGCAAAAGGCATCCAACCTTCCTTACACAGGGTGAGGAAGGGGCAGGCTGCTAAACAGTTTTTAGGAAGCCCTGTTATTTAAAATGTACCCAGTTCTTATTCAACGGGCACTGAAATGGTTTCGTGTATTGCAGTCTTTAAGGGCATAACAAGATACCAGGCAGTCAGAAAGGAAAGGAGCCTGAGTTCCTTACTCAGCCTTTCTGTTTGTTGGTCTCTTCTCTTAGATTTTGTTACTTTTCTTCTGTTTTGGCTAAACATTGTCAAAGCGTATGGAACTGAATGTAAAAATGGCTTGTCTCTAATGCTCTACTTCCCCTGTATCTCCAGATCGCATCACATTCATTTCATAGATTCACCGAACAGTTTCAGGTGGAAGGGACGTTAAAGCCCACCTAGTTCTTGCTCCCTGCCATGGGCAGGGACACCTCCCACCAGACCAGGTTGCCCAAAGCCCCATCCAGCCTGGCCTTGAACACCTCCAGGGATGGGGCATCCACAGCTTCTCTGGGCAGCCTGTGCCAGGGCCTCACCGCCCTCACAGTGAAGCATTTCTTCCTTATATCTGATCTAAATCTAACCTTTTTTAGTTTAAAGCCATTACCCCATGGCCTGTTGCTTCACTCCCTGACAGAGTCCCTCCCCAGCTTCCTGCAGGCCCCCTTCAGGTACTGGAAGGCTGCTGTAAGGTCTCCCTGGAGCCTTCTCTTCTCCAGGCTGAACAACCCCAGCTCTTTCAGCCTTTTTTCATAGGGGAGGTGCTCCAGCCCTCAGATCATCTTCGTGGCCCTCCTCTGGACTCATTCTAATACTTCCATGTCCTTCTTGTGCTGGGGGCCCCAGAGCTGAATGCAGCGCTCCAGGTGGGGTCTCACATGAGCAGGACCTGTTCCTAAGGAACACCCTTTATTACTGATCTCCACCTGGACATTGAGCAGTTGACCACAACTTTGAGTGCAAGCATCCAGCCAATTCCTTACCCACGGGGTGGTCCATCTGTCAAATCCATGTCTCCCCACTTTAGAGACAAGCATATCATGTGGGACAGGGTCAGATGCTTTGCATGAGTCCAGGCAGATGATGTCAGTTGCTCTTCCTCTATCCACTAATGCTGTAACCCTGTCACAGAAAGCCACCAGATTTGTCAGGCAAATTACTTCTAGGACGGTGCACCAAGAATGGCTATCTCATTTGGGAGCCATCTCCCATGGTGCTTTTTCTCTTCCTGTGTTTCTACTCTGTTGATTATGAAGCATCAGAACCATCTTCACATCACATGTATCTAGGGTTTTTTTTAGTAAAATTGGGAAGAAAGACTTTCTTGCTCTACAAAGAATTACTGTTTCAGTCAATCTCAACAGTTCTATTTTTTCTTTTTGAGTTATTTCTGCTATCTAAAGACTGTCGTTCAAATCAGAGACAAAACTGCTTAGAAATGTCTGATTTTTTCAGTATCAGCACTCTTTGGCTGAGTATTAAATTAAAGAACTGAGTCTAGCTGCCTTACTAACAGAGGCAGAGCAGAGGCATACATCTTCAGGTTAGAGTTCTGCCATGAATCCCAATTAGAGAGAGGCAGCTGATGTGCAGGATTTAAGACTCATCCCTTCTTTATCAGTGTTTACTTTTAATCACATCAAGAGTGTTCTGTTCTGTATTGTGGCAGCTTCTTGATCCGTATACAGTTCTGCGTCCTGTTCAGAGACATCCAACTTCTCTCACATGCCTTATAATGGGATTCAGCATTTCACTTTGGATTCTACTCAGCAGTTGAAGTTCTTAAAAATACTCACCCGTAGGCGTGGGTTTTTAATCTGTCAGGTCTCTACAATGGCTGTATTTCTTCACCTCCTAGGGCTGCTGAAATGATTATTTAATGGCGAAAGCCATTTAAGTACAAGAGAGGCACAAATGTAACCTTCCAGAGTCCTCCTTTGACAGAAACTCAGCAAGCTCTGTTCCAAGTTGTTAGGAATTCTGCCTTACTTTCCTTTGCCAAGGCATTCACCCCTTCTCTGTAATGGAGTTTGTGCCATCTCCACTGAGCAAAAACACAAAAGAAGAAAAAACAGACACCAGTGTGTGCTTTTTCCTTAATCATTCAATAACAATGAATGGTCTAGTTGTTTTCTGTTTATTTTGCACCCACTCCCAGGGCCCTCCTGCAAAGTGCTGTCTTGGTGTTAGTTATATGAAATCTCTTGCAGGAATTTGTCTATTTCAGTTTGACTCTGATATCAGACTTACACATTCCTCCATCCGAGTGAGTTCAGATGTGAGTCCTGTACGTGAACACCTCTACCCAACCCACCTCAATCGTTCAAACAGCCACGCACTCAAAAGCATGCATTGTTACAGACAGAAATGACAGGGGATGTGCCCATCGTGAAATACTGACTAAAAAGCCTGTGCATTATCTTTAGCACTATGGGACAGCAATAAAGAATTAAAATGTTTGCGTTCAGTCACAGTGAGTACACTGAGAAATCTGAAGCAACCCCTGCCCTCTTGGTCTGATGTGGGCTCCAGTTTTGTATTTTTAAATAGCGGATATATTCTAAATTGCACTTGGAGAGTTTACTTTTAGTTTCAGTTGCTAGCATCAGTGAGACACGACAGGGCCATTAACGCATTTCTTGGGTTAGCTTAGGCTAATTGTCCTTCAACCTTATGTATCAGGACATACCCAAAGACATGAGCTAATGCCACCCCCATTAATTTAGCCCTCCCTATGCATTCTTGCTTAAATAATACTAGTCAGCAGGGAGATGTAACAAATAAATAACTCCTCAGAACTGCGTCAACTTGACCTGGAGCTAAATCCTAACATGAAAAAGAGATGGTCAGAAAGAGTTATTTTTCATACAGGGAGTGAACAGGCTGTAGGATCCTTGTCCTCACATAGCACCCTATAAATGAACACTGGTCCAAGGCACGATGGCTGAGGCAGAACTAAGCAGGTACAGTTTCAAATTGTGCTGTCAAGCCTCCTCTTTGTACTGTTTTTTTCTTCCAGAACTGTCAGCTTTTCTCAGTAACGCCATAAATAAAACTTGCGCTAAAAGTGACTCACAGCTTAAGGTACCATTTTTGTTCTCAAACTTCTTGTTCCTTTTCCCCCCCTCAGGCCATGTCTACAGATGAGCAATTTGAACAACAGGCAGCACAGAATCCTTTTGGCTCAACAGAGCCCTGGCTAGAAGCCGCAGCTATTCTTAGTCCGACCAAGATTACTCCAATCCCAAAGCCCAGAACAGCACAACCTGGGAAGCCTCAGGAGAGCAGTGAAAAGCAGCTCCCTTCACCAAGCACAGCTGAGGCCAGTGCACTGCCTCCCCAGAGCACATCCTTTGTCCCAAAGGTGCCACCACGAAGAAAGAAGTCGGCTCCTGCAGCTCTTCACCTGCAAGTTCTGCAGAGCAGTGACAGCCCGCTTCTTAGAGGGTTAATGTTCAACTCCAACAACAACAATCCTGGGTTCTGCCCCCAGCCTCAGGACTCCGATGTCCTTCACGCTGCCCCCACGCAGTCTGCCCTCTTAGCCCCTACGTTCTCTGCCAGCCCAGAAAACAGTACAACGAAACAGTTGGCACCAAATACAGAACGGATCGCGAACCTTCAGGGTCCTGCTCCTCTACCAGAAGGTCAGCGTCCCCAGCTCTCAGATACCAGCTCCCTTGCAAAGAACACCAGTCTTTTGGACCTGGATTCTTCCTGCCATCTTTCCCTACAGGCAGCATCAACTACTTCTTCAGCACATACGCCAGAAAACTTAAAAGTCCCCAGCTCAAAAGATTTCAGTCACTGGGTTACGTTCAGTGATGACGAAGACAATGCTGCGCTGTCAGAAGGGTTCGACAAACTGCTTGTCTTAGAGCAAAACAAAAACGCCTTGGCGAACACAAATAATAATTTAGAATTGTAAAATTTGTCCCCTTAATGTTAATCCCCATAATTATGATGCAAAATAAAAACCTTTTGCACAAAGCTCTATATTTAAGGAAATACCATCTGTCCATGCTACATTTCATTGCCATGTTTAAAGACAAAGATGCTGCCCCTGGAGGGAAGTGTACAGAGCAACCTAACATTATCTGCAGTCTGTTTGAGAAGTTCTTTATTCTAAGTTATTTCTTTTTATTAATCCATCTTAAGATGTTTTATTTCAGTTACAAGTCATATTTTAGAACATGTAATGATATATGGAAAAAAAGATATTACGAAAAACATTTTTCTGTAAAATATATATTAACCTATTTCTGTCACCTAAAATAAAGCACCCTTATCTTGACTAGTTAGACCGCTATAGTTATTCTGGAACAAACATCCCTAGGGGGAATACACACCAGCATAACTTACAGCAGTAGCACTGCTAGTGTTCTGCTAGTAAGTTTCCACTGGAGAAAGGCTTAGGCGTTGTCTTCCTGGAGATAGCTGCAGTCTTGACGATCCCTAGTACTTACCTTGTTACCTCAGTCCTGTGTTGAAAACAGGTGGGTACTATGAGAATGGAAGCAGAACTACAAGCAACGTTGCCCAGACATCAGCCATGCAGTCTGTTTATTCCGTACCTGGGAAGAATCCGCCACGTGCTTCTTATTAACCTCTGCAGCTTTTTTAAGCCACACTGCAGAGGACCAAGTCGACCCGAGAAGCTGTGACTATGAGCGGCGCAAACTAGAAGTGGAGCTAGAAACAGGTGACTGCATCTATGACTACAGACAAATTTCAGAAGCATGCATAAACAGATCTGTTGCTCGGGTGCACCGTGCATCAGTAGAGGGAGTGTCCCTAGGAGGCAGTTAAAACGCACAGTATAAGACTGCATAACCTGTTCTATGCAGGTTCTTGCAAACAAAAGGCATTTGTTTAAAAGTTTAAAAGGTGATCGTGTTCTATGATTCAGAATATGACACCCTAGCAGGGGAAGCATCACCCCTGTTACCACTGGAGAAACTCCAGGCAAGTACTCCTGTGTGTACTGCTGCTGTGCTTCTCCCTTGCATTCTTCCACCTGAGCCTATGGGGACAGTGGTCCAGGTGAGTCTAGCTATCGGTCACTTACCACGGTGCGCTCATGAAGTAGGGCTGCTCAGCTCAAAGCAGGCTTGCTCTTCATAACGAAGCATCAGTCATCCTTCTCAGAAGCCCAAGATTTCAGTGAGGATACCCATGGTGCTAAAATGTCTGTCATCTGCCATAGCTGTGCAGGCTCTTACCTCACCTGTGCAGTAAAACTGTTTAGGAGCAGTGCCATTTGTTTGAAGCAAGCAGTTAAATATGATTGCAACATCTTGTGGTAATTTGTTAATTTAATAATAAAAGCTCTTGATGCCTCTCTTAAGGAGAATGTTTTAAAGCAGTAGGTATGGCTAAAAAAAATTCCTCTCTCATTTTCAGGTTCCCTGCAGAAAAGCTGTATTAAAAGAAAGTTCAGAGCTTTTATTTTTTTCCCCTACAGGAAAATTATTTGACTTGTTCTCAGTTGCTTGGAAACTGGGATTCAGGCACTTCCCTACTATTAACACCTCGCTATCTCACTGCCGTGACCAAATTTTGAACACAAGGCATCCTGTAAGAGAAGATGCTACCTTTGTCTGAGCACCTGCCATCCTCTGCTCTCTCGTTCCCCAGCACCCAACACCAATAAAACCCGGAGCTAAGCTCCTTACAGAAGTGCCAGTTTAGCACAGCAGCCGGCTGGTGAATCACGAAGCAGCAGGTTAGTCAACTCCCTACAATGTGACACAGCCCCTTACCCTCGTCATCCTCCCCTTAAAAAATGCAGTGATTATTTATGGGCACAGTTCAGTATAAAACACTAAGAGCAATAAAAAAGAAAGAGTACCTTATATGACCATGGCCAACATCTTCTGCTAAGATAATTAGCAGCTCTAGGACAGCTAATTTACATGGTAATGAAAGTGTTAGCAGGAAAGCCAATTAAAGTGGATTTACACAAGTCAAATAAAATCTACTTTATTACTCTCCTTGACTAAGAAAAATATCTGGCCTTTACCGTTTTCCCTTATGTCTGTGTACGTGGCAAGCTGCCCGTTAAAGTACAAATCCCTACTTTATACCACCAGTGACAGCACACGCTGTTCAATCACAGCAAACCAAGGGAGAGTAACTGTCCAGCTGAAAAGGATGGAGCAAAGAATGAAGAATCCGCTCCCTCACTGCATTACCCTTCACATTGTGCCCAACACGTCAGCCAGGAGCTTTTCAGAGGCAGGTACTTGTGACCTGGACAAGTGAAGCAGGGCCAGGCTTGCTCTGCATTTGGGGAACCATCGCAGAAGACTCAGGCTGCAGGAGGGAGGGATTCTTTCCTCCTTGTTCTGGACTAAGCCCGGCCCCGCCACAACATGAACAAAGGCCGAGTGACCGACAGTGTAACTGTTCCATACCTGCTCCCCTTTTCTTCTGTTGAGATTTGTTTTCATCAGCTTCCTGCTCACATCACGCTACGGAAGTGCCATTTCCACCAGGCTAGTGATTTCTGGGAAATCAACTCCTTTTCTGTAGGCAGTACAGCAGTGCTGATTTTTATAAAAGATACGGAGAATAAAAAACCTCCACAACAATCAGTGCAGTCACACACGGAGAAGCTTGGGAAGTAAAGAAAAGTGGGAGCTTCAGTCAAGTTTTGTTTGTTCTCCATCTCATTATTAATATTACTTGTGACAGTCTCAGTAGCTATCATACCCAATGCACTGCAATCACTGTATAACTGTAACCAGAAGAGCTAGTTACAGTTTAAGCTTAAAATTTAATATTAAGCTTAAAATTTAAGCTTTTTATACTGTTGGTCAGTGTTGACTATTTAGATGTATACTTCGCAGCAAGAGCGGTGTCTTATTTTGGAACAGTAGAGCAGTAAGATAAGGTGGGTAAGAAATCTTCCCTCAGCATGTATACTTTTAATGCAAAACATCTTTCTCAACTTTCCTTCAGGGAAAAAACCAACAACTGTATTTTGCCAGCTGCAAATAGTCAGCCAGCTCCTTATAGTCTGATGAGCTTTTTAGGTAGGGGCTCCCCAAAACGAAAAAAGAGAACCAAAACCAAAATATATTTTTTAGAATATCCACTGATAAAACTATTTTTCCTTTTTTTTTTTTGTACAAAATTGACATTTTCACCAATGAAAAATTCTCCTTTCCTAGCTAGCTACACTGCCTAGCACCACAAAGCGCAAATCACAGTGAAAGCCTGTTTAAACAGCAATTAAAACTTGATCACTATTGCTGCTAGAAATATCAGTACAGGTACACAACAGTGCCAGACAACCCCACGCAGGAGGACTGACAAATTCCTCTCAGCGTTCCCTTCCTGCCTTACCATTTGTGTCCCACAGTGCAGACAACTCCCACCTCCTCAGACAACTCCCACATACCTCCTAGCCACATCTGCAGCCGGGTCCCCAGCTGGGTGGGATTAAGGACAATGTTTGAGTTGCAAGAATTTGCACAAAGGTACTATATTCTGAATTAACGCGACACCAGAGAAGCACAAGAGCTTTACGTGTCTAACGGGAAGCGAACAAGAACGCTGCAGCAGACCCGTATGGCTCTAGAGCCAGTGACTGTACACAGTTCAGGAGGCACTTCTGCAAAACCTAAAAGCACAACTGCAAACCTGTTCGGTCTGGCAAAACACCAGTGACAAACTGTACCCCTCAATGCTCTTCCTTTAGACGAAGGGTAAACATTACCTTGCTCCAGCACGAGAATCACTGAGAAATAATGCAGGTCTTTAATAAACGTGAACACGAAGCAGAGCATTCTTTTCACAGATCGTTCACCTTTAATACATTTTGTGGCATATCTAATACATTTTTAAAAACACATTTAATTACCATACACAGAAAAAACACCCTGAAAGTTAATTTTAAAAGTTACACATATATACACACACGATAACAAAAAGGAGAAAGTTGTCTCAAGTTCCAGTTACAGTAACAAAACACAGATGCATTACTGAACAAGATTAATGTTATGTCATTGATCTGAGTCCCCTGAAGCCAAAGAACTCTATTAAAATCAATACAAGACTTGTCACACTGAACACAGTTATTAGAAGTCCTGTCTATTGACAATGAATTCAACATACCTTTTACTTTGTGAATACAAAGTGTGCTGATATATTTACCCTCTGAAGTTTAAACCACGGTGTAAACAGGATAAACCTCTTTAGAAATTAGGAAAGATTCTGGTACATTTTTTATTTGAAATACTGCCATCTAGCGTTCTTTCCTGTATCTCGCTTAGGGGGAAAAAATGCTCTTTTTGCTAGTGCAGTCCTGCACGTTCTCTGTACTGCTGCGAGCTGTGAATTTTACCATGCAGCTCCAGCAGGTCAAGGCTCAACTTCTAAAGATGTATTTTGTTATGCAGTGTCCTCCTGGACTAGAGTGCTCTGCAGTGAGAAGAGCTGAGGGGGCCTCAGAACCTGGCAGGACTGCAATGGCCACTGACCCCCACACCAAGCCCACACAGAACTGCAAGGAGCATCGCATCTCTGGCGGTTTTTATAGCCGTAATTCCAAGGCCAGTAATATCAGATCCATCTCACATAAGTGATGCTAAGAGGTGTCTTCAGCCTGTCATCAATACAGGCCTTATTTAACAACTCGTCAGCCAGGGGAGCATAGCCTAACCATAGCCTATGCTTGTCGTCAGAGAGAGTTGGGGGTGGAAGGGAAGGAAGGAAGGAGACCACAGTTAGACTAGCTTCTCTTAACTATGTTGCAAACTATCTGTGCCTTTAAAAAAGTGGCTGAGCAGTGCCATGTTTTCATCTAAAAATAAATATTTCTCATCAGTACTGTTAAGGTATCCTTACCATAAAGTCAAACAAGACACCACTTCTGTCTTTCGCTGTATCTACACCAGTAAATACACTTGGGCACCAGAAACCGAATGCTTGGGATCCTCTGCATTTTCACCAAGGCAAATTACAAAAACGCCTGTACTTGGGCCACTGACAGAAATGCTACCTTCACTCACTTGGATAAATGTCCTCAGGCTTCTGTCACACACTACTGAACATGGACAGTAAACCAAAGCTTGAAGACAGCCACATGCTTCTTCCCCCTTTTTACTCAACAAATAACCATCTCAATTAATTGTTTCTGATTCTCAACATAAGACTTTAATCCCAAATGTATACTGACTTTAACGAGACTACCTACCTTCAGAGCAACCTTTCCTGGCTAAAAGGAGATGCACAGGCACCCTCCAGAGTCTACTTATTACTCCAGAGGGATATCTGTATACTGAGTGAAACTTATTTTCCACTGACTCCCCATCCCTTCTCTGCCAGATTGCTGGAGAATTTGCACACTTTTTGTCAACAGATCATGGTTACTCTAAGCCAACATTCACTTTCTTTTTGCCACGTTTATGGGACTGTCTTTCAGTTTGTATTCGTTTTGAAAATATTTTAGAAGTAAGTTAGAGAGGTCTCTAAATTGGAGATGTAGTAAAAATTGTTTTAGCAGCAGATACTATTGACGTAGCATCTCTGTGGTTCTGCGGATCTTCTAACAAATGTTAGGAGAACTTACTGTGTTACACCAAATAGTGGAAATAAGTAGACAAGGATGGCAAAAACCTCAGTCTCCGAGCTCTGTGGCTAAAACGTCCTGAATGAACTTCAGCGTGCGCTGGTACAGGAAAGCATTCTTATTCTTTGGCTTACAAACATTAAGATGATTTACATCCACTGGAATAAGGTCTCCAATACCTAACCCTGTGAGAGAGAAAAGAGATGAAGAAAAAAGTACCAAAGTTCGCAAGATCACCTAGACTGAAAAGCATGTGTTGTGCTAGCACTTTATCTCTCAAAAGTAATTTCTCCTGCCTTCTGTTTAACTGGCTTTGCTCGGTTATTTTTTAACGTGCTAAAAGCATCAATACATGCTGTCAATAACCTGATAGGCTGCAAAACCCACGTTGTTTGTAAACCATTAGGTCCAGAGTTCTTCTATCTTTATCAGAAACTCACAGATGTACATTTCTCCATAGAGACAACTTTGAAGAATCAAAACTTTATTTAGCAGCACCCGGCCACTGGTTAATTCCTAACTGTACTTTAAGCACTGACATGAACACGGACAGGGTTTAACCCAGGGTACCCACATTCTGAAAGTCTAAATCAATGTTGTTTTACACATCACTACTAATTGCCCATATTCCTTACGAAGTATTTTGATGTGGAGATTAAAAAGAGAACTAGGGTGAAGCTGAAATATGCCACAGATCACTACACACAGTTCCAAGGAGATTAAAAGCTTGCCTTGCTCGGCTGTAGAATACAAGCATTCCATTTTCAGTGACAGATCTTGGGGCACACTGTTGCATTCACTCTTTCCTGACAGCTATCACCACTAGTTTACATTTCCCTTAGCTTGCTCTAACTGCCACGTTCCAGTTTATTATCTATTCATTCCATTTCCTGTGAAATCCTTCATTTTGCTTGGAACTTTGTATTTTTAGCCACACAAAATTACACTGGAGCAGGATCAAGGTTTGCTTTCACGTGCACACACACATATGTAAGAAACACTGAGTGTACTGCTCGTCAGCCTGATTTTTGAAAAAAAGTGAGCAGGGTATCACTGAACCATCATGAACCCTAAAAACACTTTGGAGAGAGCTGCACTGTATCATCATAGAAGAGGAGAAATATACTACAGAATTATTAAACACGCAGTGCTTATTTGTGCACTCTGTTATCCAGCCCTCTTTTTTTTTTTTTTCCCTACTAAAGGCAAAACGGTGGAGGGAACTTTTCAGAAAGCAAACTCTATATTAAACCATGTTAATTAACCACCTTAAATATGGAAGATAAAGGCTTCTTAACAATGCAAAACATGTTAGTGACTTTTTATTTCTATAAGCGGTTTACTAATTTTCATTGTTATTTTTTAAAAGGAGAAAATAGCTGGAATTTTTGGGAGCTTCTGAAACACTATTCAGCCTACCTATGCAAGGATGAACAACAGTTACTCATTATTATAAAGGAAAGGACTACACCACTGTAACACTAGACCTGCTTTTTTCAATAAGCAAGCTTTACTGGCACTTGGAAAAATCAAACAATTGGTATTGTAAGACACAAACATAGCTTCCCTCTGATCTCAGCAGGGGGACTGTAGTTTAAATTCAGCCAAAAGTTTAAACAAACAAACAAAAAAACACAACAAAATGTAACACGTGTATTTTTCTAGGTCTTTCTACCATAGAATCCTTCCTCATAATCAATGCTTACATGAATATATACAAAAGTAAAGTTGACTTACTTGCTGATTCTAGTGGTACGACATGCAGTTTTATCATGCTGCCTATGTGTGTGGGTAAGGTTTCGGCAAAACTCAGCACTGGAAATTCCTTATCTTTGGCGAAAGACAGGAAGTCATCATTCAGCTCTTTAAGGGCGGGAGAATCTGAGAAAGAGTAACAATTTTTGCAGTGGTATCTTGAACAGAAGATTAGAACTTTCGTCTGCAAGATTCCATTCCCAACAAGATATTTTGGAAAAACTAAAGACTCCAGTAAAAAGAATCTTTTTTTCTTTTTTTTTTTTTTTTTAAATAATTCATTTTTCCAGAAATCGTTTGCAACACATTGTTTACTTCTGCATTGCATGGAATTTATTTAGAAGATAGGATTCGGAAGTCCAGCACGTTACCTTGCTAAATGAACTAAACTACTCTTCTATAAACTTGCTCTGACTCCTTTTTTTCCCCCCCCCACATGTGCCATCAAATAAAAAAGTTACTCTTGTCAATTCAACACAAACATAAGAAGGGTGTTTGTTGTTTTTAATCCAGCTTTTTCCTGATAGCACAATAAAAAAATTAATAAACATCGTGAACAGATTAGCACAGATCCCTGCTGTTAAATGGAAGCAAAGTGAGCATACCCTTGCTGAGTTCTTTAACCTCCACAGAAGGAAAGAGAAGATATCTGGCATTTATAGAATATTCAGCCAGCTGGGAACCATGGTGAGGTACACTATAAAATATGATTCCTCTTGTGTTGTTTACAATTTTATCCATTTCTGGATTCTTGGAAGCATCCACCAGCATCTTTTTGACTAGAAGACCTGGCAACAGAAACTGAATTAATGCAGGAATTTAAACCACCGTGAAAATAATGATCATGTTATATTATCCATGAAGCAGCTAAAGCATATTCTTGCCTCAGTTGATTAGTCCTTGGTTTGTCAAATCTGTAAGATTAAGTCAGAAACAATGACTGAGACATTAAAATGAAATGTCAACGAATGACGCAAATCCATTTCTACAAACTTTTATGATTCGCTTTAAGCCTGCTAATGACATTTAATGTATGACAGATCATGGAGAAAATTTTGCCTCTGAATTGCCACTTATGTGGATTTCAACTCATTGATTTTGTTTTTTTTAAATCAGCACAGTACAAACAAACAGGAGACAAATCCATTCAGTGTGTGTTATTGAATATAATGCAACAAGAAAAGTAGAAATCTATTCTGCGTTTTTAGATCTTCGTAAATTTTTTACCTAAACTAGGTTTTAGGTAAAAAACTTGGTTTTAAACCTAGTTTTACCTAAACTATTCCAAATAATTGCCTTTCAGACTGAATTTGGTTACCAGCTTATTCTGAAATGTAACAGCAGATAAATACATTATATCAGGCAACATGCTTACCACCCATGCTGTGTGACACCCATACTAGGGGTCTATCTCCAATCCCAGCAGCTCTGAGCTTCTCAAGAAGCTCATTGCTCCTGTAAGCAATCGACTTCCTGTAAAGAATAAACAAACACGAGCACAATGAAGCGTAAGTTGAATAGCAATGTTAAGCAGAATAAATTTTCAGTGCTGCAGGTTCATGAAAGTGAATTCAGTAGATAAAACATTAATTACTTAATTATTGTTACTACATTGAAAACTAAAATTGTCAAAAACTTTTGCAAGCTCAGCTTCACAAGGATGATAGGAATTTAAATACATTCAGTTTCTTGGTCTTGCTTGAAAGCGTTATTTTAATTTCACTCATTTCCTTTAGCTTTAGTTCTGCAAATCTCTTTTAAAATTTTAAATGAAAGTAGCTACACGTTTTTACAAAATTATGTTTTAATTTTACAAAAGCATCATCAATGCATAATAAACTTTACCCCCTGAAACAAGAATATGCCTAATAATCTGATAAAATTGTACTTTGCTAAACAATGCTCAAATTGTGGAACAAAGTTATTCAGGAAATTAATAACTAATTGCATGGTCAACCAATACATTAAAAAAAATGAAAGATGATGTCTGTAATACTTTTCCAAATAATTATCTTTAAATTCTTTGTACTAGAACAGGATAAAACCATAATGATCTCTACTTTATAACTGAATAGACTGAGCTCTGGAAAAGATAAGTAAGCTACGTGTTAAAGGTTGAAAATGAATCTGTGATAGAACCACAACAAAACCACAGCAACCCAATCCCTAACCTAAGCTTGAAAGGGTGACATCATTACTCCTTGCATAGTGTAACAATAATCAGACAGAGAAGAAAGACGCTTTGATAATGGAAACATCAGGATATGGGGGCAACCACTGCGCAAAGCCTAATTCATTTCATCTCCTTTGGTTCTCAGCATTCTCACTTGAAATAGCTCTAAGATAACACATACGAAAAGGACACTCAGTTGCGTTTTTTCAGCTAAGCAATAGGCTTTAGGATAGCTGAGGGACTTAAAAACCTCACTTTTGAAACTCTAGATGATTTAGCCTATACACTTAGAGCAATTACAAGGTTGTGAGTCTACTGCTACATTTTTGCTGCTGCAAGTTAAAATATCTTCACTATCTTTCATTTTTAATAACCATGTCAAACTATAAGATAAATACTGTATGTGTGGGTGACTGTATGCAGCAGGTAATGTAATTTTCCATTTTGTAATGAAAAAGACTTCATCTTAAAACAAATACATACACATTTATTTATTTTTCAAATTTTCTTCCATTATCCATACTCCAGATGGACATAGGAAAAAAGTTCTCATGTGGAGGTACCCATCTACGTGTTTGTTACTGTCACTGTTCTGCCTAATTTCAAATAGAGATATTAACAGCCACATCTTCCTTATTTTTTCCCCGCTTATATCTTTACTTCCATTCAATAATTGCATCATTTTGTTGTGTATCATTAGGGAGGAGGGAATTAACAAGTGCCAAGCTCTCAAGCTCTTATACACATGGTGCTTTTTTTCTCCCCTACACAAAACATAATTAATTTTCAGATTCTTAACTTGTCAGCAATCATACACGTGCTTTTATGGAAGTACCCGAGCTGAATCTAGTTACACACTTATGTATCTGCGTAACAGATTGAAGGACTCAGATTAGGACTTGATTAAAAGATCACTGAAGTCAATTACTGAGTCTAAAATCCATTCAAACCAGATCATCTTTACAGGCTCAAAGTATTTTTATTTTTAGAAGTAACATGTTTGGAGGTAGTGTCTTCCTCTGATCTATCTGGTTTGTGGTCAGTAAAACACAGTTCCTCTGACAAAGGCAGTGGTTTTATTACACTATTTGACCAAATCTCAGTGTGAGTTTGAGATTTAATGAATTATTTCTTAATGTGTGTCTAAACCTTAATTTCTTACAAAAATTCCTAGTTTAATAATGTCTAAAACACTCTTATTTGAGACTAAATCTTAAAACAGTTGCTGTGTTTCATCTGTCAAAGACTTATTGAAATCCCTTTCCAGGAATTAACATTTCTTGAATAGAATAATATGCTTTGTTTTACCATGAGTATAATGTCATAGTACAGCAAACATTTTTGCTGTGCTTACGAAGGAAGGTTGGGTCATTTTTAAGTTTAAGAAATACTCCCCTTAACATGCAAAACTGATGTTGTATCTACATCTGATAGAATGGTTTAGTGTCTGCTCTAAACATGAAGCAGAACAGGCTGTCAGAAATTAGGAAGTTGCCACAAGTTAAGCCATGAGGTTAAAAAGTTCACATAAACCATGACTGTACCCTAGGTTTTTCTAAGTTTGATTTTCAAAGGCAACAGGAAAAGTTAATTTCACTGTTTCACCCTAGGGGATCCAAAGAATTAGCTTTACAGGTCTCCCTCCTGTTTCCCCTTCAAACTGCAAACATTTCATTTGTTACCTGTGAGGCTCAACAGGACATTTTGCTTTCCAGTCACTCAAACGTGTGTCATATTCCACAGATATGATTCTAAGGGTGGGACAGTCTGAAGCCAGCCATGTCTAAATTAAAGAAAAAACACCACCAAAAGGAGCTTATAATTGAAGTACTTAAACTCTTGCAAGCACTTTCTAAGCAACGGAGCAAAGTTGTTATTATGAGGATAGTATCAAGCAAGATTTCTGCTCTTCATTAAAACCCCAATACATCTTACACCTAGACTACTATTCTTTTATTGCATTCTGGCAAGCTCTAGCCAGCTCCTTAGCCAAAAGTAGGTAGAAGCTGGAGATGGATTAATTTGTGCGTTCCTGGCTCCATCTTCTGGGTGACACAAGAATTACTAAAACTACCAAAGAACGATTAGTTCAAGTTTTAAAGAGGTACTTTGGTGGTTATACCAATATGAATTGTTTGAAGCAGTAACGACTTATTTACCAATAATATTTATGTTGCAATCTGCAAAAATTGAAATACTCAGACACTGACATAAGAAAACATAGTTAACTTGTTTAAAGATGTAATTTTATGTATCTTTCTAAGCAGTAACATTCCATCAAAAAGAATGAGAGTATGAGGTAGGTGGACATTGCCTCTTGTTTCACCAGCAGAAGAATGATGTTGAGAGCTACTAACTTGAGCAGGGATTTTCCGTTGCAAGAACCTGCTCAAGATTTCAGCTTGCTAACAAAAATACATGAGGAACTCAAAAACTGCTACTTGCGTAACAGATTAAAAGTCATTTGATTCAAAATAGACAACTGCCAGACAGCGTAATTCTAGATCATCTGGATCATTTCTCCTTAAAGAGAAAACACCAACTGTATGTGAAAACGTGTCTTTTTTTTTTCTTTTACCTTTGGCCAGCACTGGCTGTATTCCTCTTCCACTTCTGAAGCCTTTTTATCCAAAGGCTGGTCAACGTCTTGCTGTCGCCAGGTTTTAAATGCTGCTCCCAAAAGACCGTGAACAAAAAGGATATCTGCTCTGATGGGCTGACTGATATAGAAAGGAATTTTTAAAGAGACGCATGGTACATATTCTTTTAGCAAATTAAATTTACACAGAACATTTAACCCAGGGGATACCAAAATGCTATTTCTAACACTATACATGATTACCTGTCTTATGGACAACACGTCATGACATTTCATGATATTTCAAAGAGGATACTCAGATCAAGACAAACAACAGGGATCCACACAGAAGAGAGATCTAGAAAGAGGTATGTTAAGTAACAACCTCCATATATTTCTATAACGAAAAATGCCATTCTCTGTACCGACTACTGATGCAGCTTAGTAGTTCCTGCTTTGCCATCAAATTAGACTTTCACTGACTCCCCTGTCTTCAGTGACTAGCACCAATGACGCAGGGCATAATAGTTACTAAGTGACATACCACTTGGAGACTGCTTCAGTCCCAGATAAACAAACACTACTAAAAGAAGCTGATAAACGATCACTACTAAAAGGTAAGGCTTCTTTTACTGCAGCTTAGACCGACGTGCAGCTGCCAACAGAATAATTATAAGGCACTGTGTCCCAAGACAGCCAGTGCAAAGGTTAAATGTATGCAAAGCAATAATTCATTTCACGGTTTGTGTCTGGATTTTTCCAAGCAATACAATAATACTCCTCTCACAGCTACTGGCTGCTCTAAAGCACTTCCATTGTTTTTATTTATTTATTTATTTTATTTGAGATCTAAATTGAGTCACCTCAACCCATCAAAGAGCCAGAGGAACAGGTGACAGGAGTACAGCTGCATTCTGACTCAACTCTTCTGCAGTTTTAACTGAATGTTATAGCAAGTAACTCCAAGTACAGCATGTAAAATTTCTTTTGCTTTACCTGCTACGATATTGTGGATGTAAGATGTAAACACCATCTGGATACTTCTCTTGTACCGTGTCCCTGTCTAGATTAGCCAAAGCTCTGGATGCATGAGACGACTGAATGACGTGTGGGGATTTCATTACTTCAGCAAGCACAGAAACCCAACCTACATTGAAAAAATAAAGCGGCAGGTTGACTAATTAGAAACATCAGCCAGACAAGAGAATTCAGAAACATCATCCTTCACAGTAATAATTGTGAAAATAGATATTAGAACATAAAAATGGTAATATCAAAACAAATTATTTCAACCCACTTCTCTTTACTGTGGGAAAGCCAGTGCTACGTAAGTGAAAATGCTAAAATTAAAAATCCAGAGTGGTGAGAAGGCAACGTATTTTACTACTGTTCAGCTTATGATCTGAAGCAGAACCCCTTCTCAGAAGGAAAATCGAGCGTATCGGCAGGTCAGCACGGTAGTCAAAGAGAAAGAACAGATCTCAACTCTCTTTTTGCAGGTAAGATGCAAGAAAGACAGTGAAAAGAAATGTCCTCAAAGAGAAAATGAAACCTGAATCACAGGAAAGAAAGAAAACAACCCACCAGAATAATGGCAGGTGGAAAAACTGATGCTTGCTGTTAACAGCCACTTCTAATTTTAAATACCAAAGTGTGTAAAATTTGTTTAAGGAATTAAAATGTCCCCACTATTCTAACAATAACATACCGTTTATATTTGACAAATGTAAGAGAATAAATGACGGAAACCTTTGAATACATTCCTCAAAGTTTTAAGTCATAGCTAACTCAAGAAAAAACAGACACTTTATAGTATCTCGCCTAATGACACAGTTTCTTAGATATGGATGAGGATGTTCATAGACTACTGAGAAATGCAAAGTAATATCTTTTACACACACACACAAATACGACATTTAAAAGCTTTAAGAGAAAACTGAGTCAGATTGATTGTATGGATCTGTGATGAATGAGGAAAAAAACATTAAAACCTAGGCAGACAAAAACCAACAGAGTATTCAGAGCACACACACAAACAAAAAGGGAAAAGGGTGAAATCTGACAAAAATTTTTCATGAAGAAAAATTTCTTAAATTAAAAATAAGCTTGCTCGTAGAGTGGATTGAAGAATAATTTAAGTGCTGCCAAGAATCTCGTGGAAAACATCCTCAGCAGGAGATAGCTGGGTAGGGGTTAGGCTGCAAACTGGAACAGCTGTGAGAACACGATGCATGAGCAGCACAAACAGCAGGACGTGAAGGAGCCCAGAGGCACCAGAAGTTATGCAGGCTCATCTCTGTCTCCTACCACAGCGATGGTTCTGGCTTCTTACACTCCAACTACCTCACGGAGGGGCAGCAACACAGCTCCTGGCAGTCCCCAGGTTCCTCTGCTCTTTCTGCCTCTGCTTTCCTCCCCACCATGGTGCAGTCTCAGCACCACACCAGGCCCTACCCTGCTCATGCTGCTGGCAAGATGTTCTGCAATGCCCTGGCCAGGGTGAGACCTTCTGCAGAAACCATCCAACTAGAGTGAGGAAAGGAGCAGAAAGTATGTTGAAATGTTTGAAAATTGCTTCTTACAGCAAACCACGAGAAAACATACTCAAAAAATAAGATTTAAGAATGTTCATCAGAATATACTTGAGAAAAAGTCCAAGATACAGTTTTCAACCTGCAACATTTTTAAAGATTTACGTGTCTGCTGCTGCATAATTTTTTACCTGAGCCTTCACACTTCCCCCCAGATACCAAAACTTGAGCCTCCCAGAGTGCTCACATTTTTGGAATCACTGGTATTTTGGTTCACCAAGAAGTAAAAATGAACTTAAAATTAATATAAAAATAAGCAAACACCAGGCAGAATAGATTAAGAAGTTGTATTGCAAGGTTTTATTTCCTATAATTAACCCTGATAATCCTTGTTGCTACTAGCAAGAGTGGTATATAAATCACGATTATGTTACAGTCAAGTTGATGTATAAAACCTGGAAAGACTTTGAAGAAAAATTTTCAAATAGAGGCTATTTTAAAAAAGAAGAAAAATTAAATAATGACCACTGTTCCAAAATAATGCACAGTATGTTCCTACTAGTATAGCCAGCAAGTTGCTAATTCCAGATAGTTAGTTCATTGCAGAATTAGGAAAAGAACGAATTGACGTGAGCTTTGTTTAAATGAAAGTACCTTTGAGAACATACAACGATCACTTTTCTTCTTCCTCCTGTGCCATCAGCTTTTACAAAGGAAAAAAGCCTTAGGGGTCCGCAGAATCACAGAACAGTTTGGGTTGGAGGGCACCTTAGAGCCCACCCAGTCCCAACCCCCTGCCATGGGCAGGGACACCTCCCACCACACCAGGTTGCCCAAAGCCCCATCCAGCCTGGCCTTGAACACCTCCAGGGATGGGGCATCCACAGCTTCTCTGGGCAACCTGTGCCAGGGCCTCACTGTCCTCTTAGTGATGAATTTCTTCCTGATGTCTAGTCTAAATCTACCCTCTTTTAGCTTGAAGTGGTTACCTCTTGTCTTTCCACTGCACACCCTGGTAGAGTCCCTCCCCATCTTTCTTGTAGGCCCTCTATGTATTAGCAAGCCACAATAAGATCCTTTCAGAACCTTCTCCTCTCCAGGCTAAGCAATCCCAACTCTCTCAGCCTTTCTCCATAGGAGAGGTGCTCCAGCCCTCTGATCATCCTCACAGTCCTTCTCTGGACCCGCTCCAAGAACTCCGTTACTGTCTTGTGCTGTGGGCCCAGAGGTGGATGCAGCACTCCAGGTGGGGCCTCATGAGGGCCGAGCAGCCTGGGAGAATCACCTCTCGTGACCTGCTGGCAACTCTTCTTTTGATGCAGCCCACGACCCGGTTGGCTTTTGGGGCTGCAAGCGCCCACTGTTGCTTCACATCAAGCTTTTCATCCACCAGTACTCGCTAGTCCTTCTCCACAGGGCAGAGGTTCTTTCTTCCTATGCATCATCTAGCAACAAATGGCAAGTCTTATCGGTTCATCAGCAGCAGCATCCAGCTGCTCATCTCTGGAGTCCAGTGCACAGCCTAAGATTCTGTTTATACTAACAGCTTTGTCCCAGAGACCTCCTTACTCTTCTGTTATGATCTCTTCCTCCATAAATATGGTTTCATCAGTCTCCGTAGTAACGTAAGAATGGTCCTACAGCTCAGACCAAAGGCCTCTGCAGTCCCAGCTGTCCTTCTCTAAAAGACAGCAGTAATTGCAGTTGTGGAAAGATAAAAGAATAGAACAATAAAAAGACAAGTATATAGTGCTGATTTTCCACTACACCTCCTCAGCTTTCTGCAGGCAGCTTGGGATTTTCTGAGATACAGACAGCATCCGTGCATACAAGCTTTATGGATTTTTCTTTCCATTAATTTTTCTAATAAATTTTTCAAAGCTTTGCAAGTCTTCAGCAACCACAATGTTTTGTATCAAGTTTTAGTTTGGTTACGTGCTATATGGAAAAAATGCATATTTTATTTGTTTTACATCTTGATAATTTAATGTACAAGAACCTTTGGTCCTGCACTACAAAAAACAGCAGATTATCATTCCCTCTCTGCCTTCTCTACCCCAGTGAGGACTTTACAAATCTTTACCATGTTCTCCTTTATTTTTTTTCCAGGCAAAGTGTCTTAGTCATTTGTTCTTTATACCACAGACATTGCAAATTTTCAGTCATCCTCATCATCTTTCACTGTACCTCTGCTACTTCTCCTTTTTGCAAAAATGCACACTGGTTAAGAGGTAGATACCAGCTTGGATGCACACAAAAAGCAGAATATTGATACTTCCCATTTTTCTTTTTATTTCTTTCCTAATAAAACATTGGGAATTATTTGTTTGGTGCAGAACAAGAAGGAAGAATTTCACTCTGATCTCTAGGGGCCAATAAAATAAAGGGCCGAATAAAATAATAAAAGGGGCCTCAGAGCAAAGGGGCCTCAGAGCAAAGCTTACCAGAAGTTACTTGCCTAACACGAAACAAGGGAGAGTGGGAAGCCACGTTTTACTTTATTCCAAAATGTTGAGGACTACAAGCTGGTCCTTCATGAGACTAAAACACGGTTTAATTAAAATGTAGTATCTATAAGGTAGATGATCTGTGAGAGTAGGAGATTCAAAAGACTTTTGCCAGTAACCTGAACCAAGCATCAAAAACGTCCAAATTTTCACCATTCATTAAAGACCTCTGCAGCATTGACATATATTGGCTAGACAGCATACAGAAGTTTTTAAATCAACAGTCTAAACTACGTGTATGTTTTGTGTAAAAACGAACAAACAAATAAGAAAAAGACACACACAGAAAACATATATAAAAGACACACTATTACCACAGTCCTTTGCATTTCACAACAGTACTGAATCCACTGAAAAATTTAATATAGAGACCTAACGCTCAGGCTGCTTGCACTTGCTTTCTTTCCTTTTACCTGCACGTACTATGGATGAATGAAGACGTTCATCCAAAGCCATATTTCCAATAATGCGAATTATGTTCCTCTGTATTTTTGCAGAATCTTTACGTAGCCGGTATATCCTCTGTAGCAGCTGAAGGCCTCCTTGAGCTTCAATTTTATCACAGTGAGAAGAAACCTGGCATCATACAGCAAATACAACAATAAATAGATGCTCTAAAAAAGGTTCTTTGTGATGCTTTTAATACAGAAAATAGGGAGCTTTTAGGAGCTGATGTCATACACAGTCCTTATTACATAAAAATTCTTATTAATCTAGCATTTATTATGTCATAGTCAAAAAGGGAGTAAATATTTTAATATGTTAAATTACAAGCATGATTTCTACAGATTGACGACCTGAAAGATACTGAGCATCATCACTCTACTCTCCTCCACATCTGTGGGAGACGAGATCACTAACCACTTGGCATGATGAAATTTCAAGTAAAGTTCAAGAGTCTGAGCAGAACAATCGTCTGCATTTGTTAAAGCACTAAGTCAACACGACTTACAGATGTATGCAGGCATATTACAGGGGAACTTTTACAGGCAAATTAGAAATAATAACAGAACTTACAGATAACTTACACACATGATTCATATCAGTCTCAGTTGTCTGAAAGCTCTTACAAATAGATGAGGGGTGGGAGACAAGAAAATAACTCCTTCCCAGTACACAGGAGCCTTAGAAAGGAGTGTTTATAAATGTGGATTTTCAGTTATAGGAATATTACCTTAGAATGTTGCACTAAAGCTTGCAAGCAGAAGAGTTCTACTGTCTCTGAAGGAATTTTACTCAATGTCTCACAATATGGAAGTCCATTTCCCCCAAAACACCATAAGCCTCCCTGAAATGAGAATCAGTAAAAATGATAACACATTCCAAACGGTTACATAAAATAAGCATTTCTAAAGTAAAATGTTAAGTGTGTAATGATCTATAGAAATTGCTACAGAGTGCTCAGCATATACACATTTTTTAAATGTACAAATTATACAGCAGCATACCATAAAAATGTCTATTTTTAACTGAAATTATTAAATAGATTTTCAATCAGAAGTCTCCATAGTCTATTAACCTCAAAACATACAATAAAGGGAGAAAAATGTAGGATTTTTATTCATGTTAATGAACGTCATCTTTTAAGATTGTTTGCTTAATGGTAAGGAAGAGAGATTCAGACTTCAGCTAGACTTCCATAGTTGCAAAAATTAGAAGAGGAGGAAAATAAGGTCTTCAGCATTTAGCATAGTCTCAGAAGCCCAGTCTGTCTCAAACATATGGCAGGAAGGCCAGAATAACTTTGAGAAAGAACAATTTTAAGGAAAGGTTGGATGTGGTACTTAGGGACATGGTTTAGTGGATAATGTTAGTGGTAGGGGAACAGTTTGACCAGATGATCTTGGAGGTCTTTTCCAACTTTAATGATTCTATGATTTTTTAGGACAGTGTGATTATGCAAAATATTTCCAAGTGTGGCCTTACCGGAGATCTTTTTGTAGCAAGAGCCCTTGCTGTGTAAACAATAATAGAATCTCAGTGTAAAAATATTACATATTGTTTGTGTCATAGGAAATAGAGTTCTTGCATTCTGAAATCTCTAAATAAACCCTGTTAGGCGTTGTTATTACAATATGACAGTCATTTTTATTATTACATCTTTCAAAAATAATAGTCACTTGTTACAAAAATCACAACTTCCTTACTTGGGTTCTGGCAACAGTAACCTGTTACAGGAAGGCACTTCCATGTGACAGATATAACAGAGTTTACTACCACTGGCGTGCAAATAATTTATTAGTTTGCTAGTAAGACTTAAAAATGTTGAATCTTCTTAGCAGTAAAAGAACAAACTATGGTAAGATGAAATGTGAAAAATCACTTTATGAATACTGCAAGGGGAAGGAAGTATTCTGGATAAAGTGCTGAAATACCTGCTTTATGGGAAGGCCTGTAGATTATCTCGTTAGACCAACTAGTGCAGCTGGGAAAAATAAACAAGCTTTCAAACACACAGACTGTACAAAGAAGAGATTTCACTAAGTTGTAACGTTGCAATGTCTCTGTATTTCTCTTCCTCTTATAATGCTCAAAAATATGGAAATCATTTTTTATCTTTGAGCTCTGCAGGAACAAGAAACCAAATAGTTCTGTTCTGCAGATGGAAACTCACCCTTTGTGCAGCAAGAGTCTGACTACTTTCACGTAAAGCAAGAGATGTGAAGTATTGGACACATGGATCAAGACCAGTCTGAGGCAATGACACTAATAACAAACGAAGCTGATCTTCTATGAGATAATCCTGTGAAAAATAAACACAAAATAATTGTTAATTCTGTCCAAAGCATGAAACAAAACATGACACAAAAGAACAGAAAGATCTTAAATAATTCAAGCAGCTAAATTAATAAGGACTGGATTTCAGTGCTCTGCAACTTGGGTTTACTAGTTATACTCCTGTAAAAACTTTGAAGACTGATAATTCTAAAACCACACGATTGATGAAAAGTAAGATGTAAGCTTCATACTTTGGTGGCCTTTTTCTAGTAATAGTGGAAGGGAAAAAGAAAGAATGGGATGCTCTTGGCGCAAGAAGCTTAAAAGTTCACCCATACCTACACAGTAATTTTGATGCTGCTGTATTAAAATGACTGTAGATTACTAGTCAAAACTACAGGCACTATTACTTTTTTATCTTCAAAATACTCACACAGGTGCTCATTTAGTAATCCATGGTAGGTGACAGGAGAACAGATTCAACAAAGTAATTTTATTTGCACACAGACATAGAACTTCTAGTTATTCTAATTCTTGCTACAAACAGAGATGGAGATCTGTCTGATGTGCAGAGCAACACGTGCTGCCACAATGATTTCCTTCAACTTCCTAAGTAACAGCTTGGTAACTGTAACTCCAATCACCCAGCAATCATACTGCTGTAAAAATAAAGCATATACACAACCATATACTAGTATAACCTAGTACATCAGAACTGATAGGTACAGATTCACCATTATGTAATGCTACAAAAATAATAAGCTGAAAAGAAAAAAAGCCACTACCAATCAAAGCTGATTTTCAGAGTTTTATTGCCTAAGATGTACAGGTATTCTATGACAGTAACTTTTGCCAGCATTTGTTCTATTAGCATTGCAGAAGACTTCTTATCGTAGGCTTTGTGTGCCAGTTCTGTGTATTTAAGAAGCTGACCTGATGCCAGGATTGCTCAAAACATCATATATACATACTTAGTGATTTACATAAAACCAAAGCAAGGTCAAATCTATCCAATAGATTGGTAGCCAAAAGCTGGGAAAAAAAGAGGTGGGCCTATAGCATGCCTAGATATAAAGAAAACAAGTCAGGTAGACATTACTGTACGTAAAAAGGATGGAGAAGAACCATATCTCCAACTCAGAATCTCTGAAAGCATTCAGGAATTTAAGACCGGTAACTTAAAGCTATTCTAGACGTTACAAATTTGCTTAACTGATTAATCTGAGTCACTGTATCAAGGTACAAAGCATTTCTGCAGCTAAAAATCACACTAACTGAATTTTCTGTTGGAATACTATTCAATTAGATCTAACAAGTACTGTGATAAGTCAGCTAAAGCTTACTTCATAGTAATAACAGCAAAGCTCATCTCCAAGCACTTTCTATGATTTCTAAATGCAAAAATAAGTAGGTTAAGATATCAAAAGGAGACAGAAGTGGTTTTGGTGAAAAGCAGGTGTTACTAAATTAGTAACTCAACATGTTGGAAGAATTTTTCCAGGCAGCAAATTTGCCTTGCATCCGCACTTGGTAGTCATATGGTACACTCAAAACGGTTTCCATACCTACATAGCCAGGGTTACAGCTGTGTGCCAGAGCACTATTCAGAGCACAGTGAGGATGCAAGGTCCTCCAGGAGTGCTCTCTGCATGTAGGTTTCTGTCAGAATCAACAAGGCAATCTAGGATGACTTAATATAAGGCTGCTTTGCATTGCCTGTCAGGTACGGACAGGCAGCGCATGCATCAGACTTGTGACTGGAACAAGCTTCATTGCTGCTGAACATGTAATTCGGACATACAGTCAAAGAACAATAATTGATCAAACCCCCACTCCTAGCTTGTTGCATCACACCGTTCCCTAATACAGATACACTCCAGAGGTGTACCACTATATTCTAGTTTTGTATTTTGGTCCTCATTTCAGTACTAATTTTCTCCTCCAGAAAAACTCCACTCAGTATGGTCACAAACAATGGAAGTCCTAAAAACAAACAAGTAAGCAAAAATCAACTAATACCTACTTTTCATTTACTTACATTCTTCATTTTTGGCAGCGATGGTGGAGGCAGGAAAAAGCGAAGGTCGACATCTTTGGATCGAGCCAAACCTATAGCAGTCCTCTGATCACAGGCTTGAGCAACTGTACCATATTGATAATCTGTAGTACAAAAACTTCAGCGTTAGGGTTAAAACTGACTGTAAATATCTCCTTTGGTTTTAAATGTGGTTTCTGATCAGTCATGAATTCCAAAAGGTGAAACAGCACTTGTTAGACCAGCACTATGCTGAAACGAAATACACCCGAGCACTAATTGTTCATGATACACCAGTTTGACAAAGATCCTCAGATGTAAGTACAAAACATGCAAAAGCAAATGTTCAGTATTGCCACTGTGAAAAAAATGCAAGGACTACAAATCCAAGCTTAAAATCCCAGACTTGAGTTAAAACTTGAAAGGCATCTGATTTTTTTTTTCCCGTGCATACAGTATTAAAAATCTGAGTCTTAAATTCAAATGCTGCCAAGACATAGGCATATAACTTTAAACAATATAAAAAGCTGTGTTTCAACACAATTGTTAAAGTAAAAAAAAATAGGGCAACCTTAGAAAATGCAAGATATGTGCAGTTTTAAGTAGCCCTCCCTTACTGAAGATATAGGACAAACTTTCAGTCATCCTGCTGAGGGGAAACGACGTAACCAGTAACTACTGTTCCTTTCCAAACCCTACCTATTTTACAGCTGGAGAAATTGAAAGATACAGACTGACATTAAGTGGCAAACTGAAGGAAAATATAATATTTAAGTGGATTGACACTTAAAAAAAAAAAAAGCACATACTTTCAGTCTCAATCTCCACTGGAATAGGTTTTGGAATATCAGATAAAAAAAGCCATTTTCTTCATGAGGTAGTTGACAAAAATGATTTTGGTTTGTAACACATCCAAATTCTAGAGCAATGAACGCTACAGAGAAAAGAATATACCAAAGGGCAATTAGACTCCTGTGTACTGGCCACCTTGAGCATTGAATGATACGGGAGACCTTCAGAGAAAGGATTCTGAGATAAATCTGCTAACAGGTAAGTCTTCTCCCATAAACACAAGACAGTCATACTAAATGAGTACCTTCTAGCTTTCAAATATTTTCAAACAGAGCTTTTTGATGTACAGTTTGGGGTAATTAATTAGAATTGAAAGAGACAGTCTGGAACAACATAAATCCCATTTTGTGGCATTGCACAGCAAGAGTGACAGGTCCTCAACCAAATGGATTACCAGAACAATCAGAGTCAAGATTACAGAATCATCTAGTTTATCCAGACTAGGGATGGTGTGGGGAGAAGGACACACACACACAACCTCTACTTGGGGTTCCCAGGATATTTGCTGCTAAAAGAACAGAGAGACTTAAGGATCTTAAATTCTACACCAGGCTTTAGAGGGTAGTTTACATGACAGGAAAGTGGGTAACAATGGGGAAAAGACCACAAAAGAAAGGCAGATTTCCCTATTTTAATGGTAAGTTATGATATATAATGGAATTGATAATACCAAAACATTAAAATTCTGTGGAATATGCTTGTGAAGAGTTAGGCATCCTTAGAACTTCTTCCTACTAAAGCGACAAAAATAACCAGGATAGAAAAGAGCTTACAAATAATGCTTGCACATGCAAGTCCTCTACCTCTAGTTTGTCATTACCACCTTGCTATGACGGCCTATCAGCTCCTACCCAATTTTTATTAACTGAAGAACAGCCTTAAAACCCTTTGCTACAGAGCCTTGTAATGATCTCTGCCAGAATTAGCGGCCTAGTTAGCAGTCCCAATAGAAAGACCAAGGAAATAATGAACCTCAACTGCTCTCCAACACCAAGGCAACATCATTCTAACCGGTGGTTGCAACTCACTGGTGGGGAAGCAGAGAGAGGCCTGCACTGCAGATGCACACTCTGTATGAGGGTATTAGGAAAAAAAACATGCTTGACATGTAAATAAAAACACATTCTAGACCAAATTACAGAGCACATTACACTCCTCGCAGCTCCTAGGCTTTTTTGGTGTTGGCAGAGGATTTGCAGCAGCTGAGACTTGCTGCATTTCTGAGCTGAGTTAAGCTACATCAGCAGACATTACCATGCCAGTGAGCGTTCTTTGCCAGATCCTGTACAGCCTGCAGTCGCACCTCTTTGTTTTCTGACTGAGTCCTTTTCAAGAGGAGCCATAAGGCACATTCATGATCTTCTCCATCAAACGTACTGAAGTGTTCTTTACCGGAAAACAAATAAAAACCAAATTATTATTATTAAAGAGCATTTTAACAGTCACATTTCTATTCC
This sequence comes from Cygnus olor, assembly GCF_009769625.2. NCBI lineage: Eukaryota > Metazoa > Chordata > Aves > Anseriformes > Anatidae > Cygnus > Cygnus olor. The sequence continues at coordinate 65,065,352 of NC_049171.1, read as the reverse complement.
TTGAATAAAAACATTTGTTCCTTCCAATATTCCAATATTAGCTGTTAACAATAATTTGGAGTATATTATTTTAACATTAAAGTGGTACAATAACAATGACAATGATATTAGTAAAATGCTGATCCTTAATTTATAATTGGATGTTTTTAATTCAGTTTAATGTCACTGACTTGGAATTCTGTATATCTGCTACATACACGTACTGGCTGGCACTTACCAACCAGATTTATCAGCTTCCAGAAAGAGCTGAAAATGGTTAGCAACTTTGAAGCTCTGACCTTGAACAATTAATTACATAGCACCGTACTGGAGGTACTTATTGTTATAACCATTTAACAGATAGTTAAATGAGACTAGATAGTATGCCTGATGAGCAGTTTTTTAATTAGAATTGAATTTCTTATTTTAAATTACTCTAAAAAGCAGTGACCCATGCCTTTATAAAAAGACCATGCTGCTTTAAGTTAATGTTGGCAATTCTGATGAAAGAATAACATACTTTTCTAAAATGATATTTTAGTGATTATTTCAACTCCGAAACACCTTTCATAGAATCACAGAATGGTTTGCGTTGGAAGGGACCTTAAAGAACACCCAGTTCCAACCCCCCTGCCATGGGCAGGGACACCTCCCACCACACCAGGTTGCCCAAGGCCCCATCCAGCCTGGCCTTGAACACCTCCAGGGACGGGGCATCCACAGCTTCTCTGGGCAGCCTGTGCCAGGGCTTCACCACCCTTACAATAAAGAATTTCTTCCTAACACCTAATCTTAATCTACCGTCTTTCAGTTAAAAACTGTTACCCTTTGTTCTATCACTACACTCCCTGAAAAAAAATCCTTTGGTATACGACATTTGGGTATCAAATATTAACTTGGCATCATAAGCTTCAAGTCTCTTCTGAAACAGAAAAATAATCTCAAATTTCTTCAACAAATCTCTTCTTAACCATCATTTTTACTTCCTTAAGGAAAAAGAATGGTTTCAATACGTATAAAATCAATATTCTGTATTAATACAGGAAGTTATATTAAAAGCTATTAAATAGTATTTCCACTGTTTCAAACACAATAGAAAATGTTAAGTTCTTAAGAAAAAATATTTTACCTTCTAAAAGGCTTACGTTTTACTATTCAAAATCAATATTCATGGATAAAGCCGTGCCTTTAATACCTACCATTATAAGGCCTCCAGAAAAGTTTAGCTTCTGTTTCTAGAATTTTCCTCACTGCTTTATGGATTTCTTTTCTGGCATGGTATGTGATCCCTAAAAGAGTATTTTCAGGTTACTTGAAGTTTGAAAGACAGCTATCTCACATTATTTCTTTTATTCTATTCTATTATTCTATTCTATTATTCTTATATATATATATACACATACACACACACGTGGCTATAAAGTACATTATATATGTAAGTGCATATAGGACTATATTAAAAAAACAGGTAGCAGCTTAAAATAAATTAGGTGACATTGTGGAGGATATTATTTTTGTGGAAATATTATTTTTGTAACAGATCTCAAGAAATATATCTTCCTTGATATAAGGGTGAATTCCAGAAATATTCTATTCTCTTAAAATTTTATTTTTAGATTCCAAACAATTATGTATCTTACCTTGATATTCACTTGGATTTAGAGAAGATGTTCGTATATATACATGGGATTTAAGTTTTTCTTGATGTATAGCTTGAGTATCGATTTGGAGTAATTTCTTTAAGGACAGAACTTCATATGTAATGAATACAAAACCTCTTTAAATAAAAGAGAACTGTACATGAATATTATTTACAAAATAAAAACCACGGCAAAAATGTTAACAATCATTTTAGTATAAATCATTCTTTGTAAACACCAGATTTTACCAAATACATGAGTCTACAAATTATTTCAACTCAGCACAGTATAGAAAAAAAATTAAATAAATAAATAATTACCAGAGAATATGCTTCAAAACTATATTCTATCATGCCTAGAGGTCCCATAATAGTCACATTTTTGAAAGTAACATGCATTAAAATTTTAACTGTATACATAAGTTACATATAAACTTGTTAGTTACAACTTACCCTAGTACAAGTGATCCAGTTACCTTTGCAACTTTTCCTTGAAAAATGAAAAAAATCACATCAAAGTCATGTGCATCATCTCAATAAAAACTTGGCATTTGATTACCAAACAGTAAGAATTTCAGCAATTAAGGGTAAGCTTTTCAATGTTTTTCTATTTCTCCATGGCTTTCAGGAAATCCCTACCAAATTTACCAATAATTAAAACATTATTCAATTAGAATTTCTTGCTCTCCTAAACCAGGCAATAAAACGTGTCTCATCAGTGCTATTTACTTTGATTATTGATTTTGATTCATTGCCTAGCTGCTGGAATTAACAGTAAAAATTCTATCTATATCACTAGCATTCACTTGAGACTCCATGTTATTTTAAGTTCACTTTTCCTTACATTACTTGGGTGTTTCTTCACTGTATGTGAAAAGTCCTGCAGAATCACCCTAAGAAAATATATATTTCAAATAATTCCATTGAAACTAATTTATAAAGGAAAGAGTTGAATGAACACATGCCCCTTGCAGCAGTTTCCCTTTTAAATCCCAAGATTCCCGTCAGATTTGAAGTATTTGTCCTGGACAGAGTTCAGCTGATTATCTGGATGTAAGGATCTCAATCCAAAACAACTCTATTAATAACAGTAGCCGCAAACCCAACAGAACATATCTCACCTATCATGAAAAATTGATTTTCTTCAGCAAGAACTGGGTGGTTTGCCCCATACCCGCTGTCACCAGGTTCTGCCTTTGCAAGGCTTTAAGAACTTTGCCATGCAGACAAGAGGCAGATACATGCTGAAGAAATAACTGGCGGAGAAGGTTGAAGAGAGAGAAAATAAATAAATGCAATGCTTCCTGTCAAGCAGAAGTGGAAATATCCTACCTTTTAGTGCTGGTAAATAAACTTTAGAATTGTATGAATTCTCATTCTCTACAGAAGGTACCAAAGAAAGCAGAAACTTAGCAGGGAAGATTGGAGAACTAAAATCAGTAAATATGGAGAAAGAAACAAAAGAAATTTAAATGTTTATTCAAGTGTTGCCCCGTGACTAACAGTTTATAGATACAATGGTTTCATTGCACGATAGGTTAAAAAAAGAAAAAAGAAAAAATAAAAAGGATGAAAAATTGAGTTTAAAATAATTTAATGAGACTGTATTTTGGGGAAACTCTCATCATCCAGGTAACCTACTGGTATCATTATTGCTATGCAAAGCGAGGTCAGAAGCAGACATCCAGTTCAGGCAAACAAAAGCTTCTGATCATAAATTATGCAGAGATTTAGATCTTTTTGTAGCATTTAATTATGCATAGCATTATACCAATACAGATTTCTTCCCTTTTTATTAACAAATAACTCTGAACGATACTTATGAAACTGTACTTACTTATATCATTCCAGGGTAAGGTTTTTTGGGTCGGTGGACCAGAGGTTCTTATCTGCCTACAGCAAAATATACAGTAAGCAGCCACTGACATTCTGTTAAAAATAATAATAATAAAAAAAAAGTAATTATTGATTTGAGAATTACAACAGAAAACCTGTAGTAGTTCCCCCCCATCTTTTTACAGCAAAGGTCACAACAATAAAGGTCGTAATAAACAGCAAAGGTCATAAACCAGATTTATGTCATTTTGTTCCACATAAACCGCTCTAATTAAACTAGTCTATAAACTCCTGAATTTAATAGGCTGCACTTCAATTACAGTAGAAGTCTACAGCAGTGTTTCATACAATTATGTGTTACTGTTGATATTAGTAAGTATGCTTCCCCAATTAACTTCTGTTTTCCTACTTCTTAGTAACTCTCCCTTAAATACCAGATATGGTCACATCTCCATGAAGACAGTACTCAGTATGACACACATTTTAATACAGCTCAGTAACAGACTGGTTTTAAAGGCCTGATTTAATTGATTCTGTCTTAACACATCTATTATTTTGACTTACTAGGCCCCAAGAACATAGTTTTGTCATTAAAAGGCAAATCAGACTAACATTTACATGTTTCTTCTGCTGACAGAATACACTTCAAGAAGACAAAAACTCTATAGCTAATAAAGGCTTCATTTTAACCTCTATACAAGGAGCTCCTATGAAAGCATAGCTATGAAGCATTAAGAAACGAGGCAATTTAAGCCTTTACATTTTATCTATAGCAGAAAAACTTACCTAAAGTTACGAAAATATACAAATTTGCTTTGGCTACCGACAACAATAATCAAAGTCTGTATGTTACTTCTGCTGAAGACTTCATCTGAATTCTTAATAGTCTGAATGAATTTTCAGTGCAAGAAGTGCACTGAAATCCACCAAGAATATTAAACATTTATAATAATCGCAAAACACACAAAAATCTATTGCTGTATGTGCTGCAGAAGAAACATGAAATTTTTACGGTAGGTGAAATTTTAGCGTTTGCATTGACACACTTATGCTGATTGTGAAATATTAAGTGAATCTGTTCAGATTTAAATCACACCACTATTGATATTTAGCATATTTAGCAAATGTTTACGTTGAAAATATAGATGTCCTTATATCAAATATAGTCTGTATAGTCACAATGACAATTAACTGAAAATGACAAAGTATCACGTGTGTAAATATTGATCAGTAAGTCTGATCTCGGAACATGGGAGCCCCTGATGCTTTCACTGAATTTAAGGTAGTCTCTAAAAGAGGAATAAATAAACTTATGATTGCTTTTAAGGACAGTGCCCAATTCCTTGAAACAGGGGGACTTCTTTGTTTCCTTCTATTAATACCTAGAGCCATTAAGGTTGGAAAAGACCTCCAAGATCCATCCGGTCCAACCATCCCCTTACTACCAATGCCACCCACTAAACCATGTCCCTGAGCACCACGTCCAACCATTCCTTAAACACCCCCAGGGACGGTGACGCCGCCACCTCCCTGGGCAACCCGTCCCAACGCCTGACCGCTCTTTCTGAGAAGAAATGTCTCCTCATTTCCAACCTGAACCTCCCCTGAGGCAACCTGAAGCCACTCTCCACACGCCCCCCAACCCCGCGCCCGCTCCCCCCCCCCCCCCCCCCCCCGCTACCTTCCGCCTCCTCCCGCCGCCGGCCCCGCCGCTCCCCTCGCGCTCCGCCGTGACGCCAGCGCGCCGCGGGCCGCCCGCCCAGTGAGAGCCCGAGGAGGGCGGAGGAGGGAGGGGCGAGGGCTGGCGCCTGCGCTGTGCGCGCGCGGCCGGAGCGGCGGGGACGTGCGTGCGGGTGCGTGCGGCGCGGGGGCGGGGGCCTGGGGTCGCGCCCCTCCACCCCCCCCACCCCCCCACCCCCTCACGCCAGGCGGGGCGGGCTCCGAGCCCCCGGGCCGCGGCGGTGCAGGGTGCGCCCGCGGCTCCGTTCTCCTTCATCCTCCTTCCTTCTCCCTGCAGGCCTCCCCTGCCTGCGTCTGTCCAGCCCGTGCCTCCCGGGAGCCGTGCGAGAGCCGCGAGGATGGTGAACGTGCTGAAGGGCGTGCTCATCGAGTGGTGAGTGGCGCCCTGCCCCTGCTGCGGGCGCTCCGGGATTTTCTTTCTAGGGTCTTGTTATTTTCCACACATCCACTTATTTTCCACTGCTATTTTTCCACCGTCGCATGTTCCTCTTGTTCCTTGCAAGTAGTGTTCGTTGGTTTGGTTCCTGGGCCACGTGTCCCTTTAGTGATTCTAGAGGGAAAATAGATCATTTTCCATCCTTTCTTTTCATGAGTTCCAGCCCAAATTCCATGCAAGGCTGATGTGTGGCTCTGTAGATCATGCTCTAAAAGGAGTACGCTTGTAACTTGTACAAATAAGCTATTGATAAACACACAACACATCTATTTACATGCAGCCTAGACTAAGGATCTGGTAATTGCTTACCTCCACATTAAAGGAACCATCAGTCAAGGTTTGTGGAGGCATTACAAATCATTACATGACATAATGTATCTGCTGTACACTTAAATTGTAAACACGTTTACAGGCTATAACTGCAAAAGGGCAGAAGCAACTGTGTGCTTGCTGTCTTAACTTCCAGGCTGACTGGACGTGGGCCAGCTCACATCTGGATATCTAATGGCTGTGTGTGAGCAGCTCAGGGCCTGAATTCTGCCATAATAAAAAGCTTATCTGCTCAAATTTGTCCCCGCTGTAGTATGTTGACAAACCTGAACACAAGAAAGCGTCTATGTGACTATGTAGGTGCTTTGGTGACTATGTAAAGGTGCCCAAAGCAGAACTGTTGACTGACAAAGCAAGAAGTTCTGATATCTCAGGCAGTTAGCACAATGTTGTGTTTTGCACCTTATTTGTTTTTCACATACTGAAAGATCTGTGTTCTTGTACGGCCTTGTGGCCACTTTCCTGTTAGTGTTAGAATGGAACTTAATCATCCTCCCTGGAAGGGAAAGGAATCTTCTATGTCATAACAAATCTGCGCTGTTTGTTATGCCATCAGACAGTTTTGACAGCCCCTTGGGAAACTAATCTTTGTGTTGGATATTTCTTGTTTTCTCCCTGCCATTGCATAAGGGTGGCCAATGACTGGGCACAAAGTTCCGTCCTAGAAGAAAATGCAAGATTCTTGCTGTCCCCTTGTTTACGCTTCAAATACAAGTTTTTTACAATCCAAATTTTTGAGGATGTTCAAGATAACAAGCAGGCAGAGAGTGGGGAAAAAATAGATGCTTCTGAATGTTTAAATCACACAAACAAAACAGTGAAATGCTGATACTGCAGGTCTGCAGGTCTTTTTTTTTATATTATTCCACTATATAGCTAAGCTGTTCTTGGGACAAAATAGCAGGGGTTATAATCTTCAAATACTGAACAAGATCAACGTTTCTGCTGGCACTGATTACAGCTCTGTACATTGATTGTGTGAAAATCAGTCTGTGCATATTGCCTAACTTCATACAGGCTGGTCATACCAACTAGGACAGGTACCGTCTAGTACTACTAGCATCTTGGGAAGATACAGCTGAATGAAACAAGCAAAAAGAAACCTCCCTGCACCCATCAAAAAGGGGGCGTGGAAGAAGCATGGGAACCACATAATTCTATTATCTGATTTGTCTCAAATCTTTTGTGTAATCTTTTACTTCTCTTCTTACATGCCAGAACACATAAGGAGTAACTTTGCTAAAGAAGATAGAGATTACAGACTTTCCGATTCTCCTTGCCTCAAAATTATTTTGTACTTTACAGACTCATCTTGTTCTAATCATACTTGTACAAGTTTGAAGCTAATATTAAAGATTGGTTTTTTGAGTTGCCGGTGGCCGAGCATGGAGAGGGGTTTGGTTTCATAGTGTATGCCTTTATTGTCATATATATCTTTTAGGTAAGGGAATGTTGGTCCTTACACTGCATTTAAAAGAGACAATTGACCAAGGAATTCTTTTGAGGTGGTGTTGCCAATTACTACATTGTCAAAACAACCACGTTCATAATTTTAAAGTGTTCTGAGCTACCCAACTGCAATTTCCTGCACATATTCATGCACCAGTTATTGCAACCCAGTACTGAGTGTTACCAAAACCCATGCTTTTCCTGTTTTGTTTTAAAAAAGATATTGGCAGAATAATATTATATCTGAATTCGTCAAAATTTCAGAGGATCAAAGCTTACATTTTGAAGTTATTTTTTCTTTATCTAGCTCCTCAGTATAATGCAGGCACCTCAATTATGTAATTTGCATACTTCTGAAATGTTCTCTTCTATACACTTAAATTTAACTTCCAAGGTGATATCATGACAAAGAAGGGACTGTTCAGTTGGTGTGGTAAATGTACAGTTCATATATGACCACTTGCCTTCTGTGCTATTCTACTTCAACATGTTTGTTCTACTGGGTCTCAGTTACACTTAAACAAAAATATGGTTCAAAGTGCTATTTCTGAAAACAGAAATGTAAGTTTAAACTCACCTTGTTAAGGTGAGGCTTTTTTTTTAAGCTACATTTGTAATAGCAGTGTAGTGGCACTTCTCCTCCAATCAAGCAGCCCATTCTTTTTAGACATGGTTATAAATTATGTTTTTATCTCTACAGTAACCAGAACAATTTTTTATTTCCAGAGTAAAAAACGTTTTCAAAAGCTTCATAATCTTTCTTAAGATTGTAAGCAGCTCTCGACGTTAGTATTATTTCCCAAACAACTTTGGGAGTGTCTTAAAAGGGTGTGGGTTTTGGTTTGTTTTTAGCTTTATCTTATTACAATGAGGCGCAATCTGATATGTGTTTGTCTCTACAGCGACCCAGCAATGAAGCAGTTTCTGCTCTACTTGGATGAGTCAAATGCGCTGGGAAAGAAGTTCATCATACAAGACCTGGATGAAACTCATGTCTTTGTTTTAGCCGAGTTGGTTAACTTCCTCCAGGAGAGAGTGGGCGAGCTAATGGACCAGAACTCTTTTCCTATTACTCAGAAGTAAAAAGGCTAGAGAAATGAGATTACTGCCAGTTTGGGAATAGTGAATTTCAATAACTTGGGTTGTTACTGTTTTAATAGATAAATCGTGGTTAGTAAGTTCTACATGAAAGTGGCTATTCTAGAAAATTGATAATTTTCAAAATATTCTTGAATTTTGTTTCTCACTTTGAAAGATTATGGTATCGTTATTAAAATCCATAAAATGATATACTTGAGGTCTTGCATAGAGTGTTTTTTTGATGCATGCTTTCTGTTTTTCCTTTAGGATTATCTTGTTAAATGGTATGACCCAAAAACTAGAGTGGTGTTTCAGTTTTGGAATGCTATATGAACTTTCCTGACATGTTATATTCCTGTGGAATTGATTAAATTTGGTTATAGTGTGACTGATAGAATGTAAAGAATGTCTGTTAAAGTATCTGTGCTTGATGGAACATCCCTGTAAGTTGAAGGTACGGTCAGAAGAAATCGGATATTGTTTTAACTTCATGAGTTTTATACATCAAATTTTTTTGTCAAACATTTTACAGATACCCCATAATAATTGTCTAGTTTTACTAAGGCTATGGCTTCTGTGTTCTGGGTTTGGGGAGTGTGGTGGGAATTTGGTGGGAATTTAGGGTTTTGTCAGGTAGAGGCAAAATCTGTTACCCTGCATCATAACATGAGTTGTAAACTGATTAGTTCCATCAACAATAGCAAGTTAAAAGGGGAACATAAATTGGAGACCAATCCTTTAGATATCACTGCTTGTATTTTTTTTTACTGAAGCTACTACCTAATCACAAGAAGCTATGTGAACAGGAAGGGGAAAATAAAGAATTGGTTGCTCTATTTACAAAAAATCTGATTTTGGTTTTTTCTTTTTTTTTTTTGGTTCAGTTTATCTGTTTCTCCTTTGTTGCTCGTTTGATAAAACCTGCAAAGAAAAGGCCTCATTTTTTTTATGCTGAAAGTTTGCATCTGTAACTCGCTAATTTAAACACTGGCTTATTCAGTAAGTCAGCTAGTGCATGATGATAAAACCTGCAAAGATTTCTGTCTACAAATATGACAGATACAGGTTACAGAAACGAGAATAATGCATTACATTTTTTCTTTCTTACCCTGCTTCCTATCCAGAATATCCAAATGTATTGGATTTATGAATGATCATTTATAATTGAAAGACTTCCAGGACATTGCTTCAAAAGAAAGCTTGGTTTTCAGAGCTGCTCATTGATGTTGGAGAGATGCCATCTTCCCTTTCGGGGAAAAAACAATTGTAAATAGAATGGCTTTTTTAAGTAATAGTGTTTTTTTTTTTTTATCTGACTCTCACACCATTGCATTTTTGGTTATCCAGTAGATAGCAAGGTGTTTTTCTTCTTTTGTTTGAGAATTTTGAAACTTCAGGAGAAAATCTTTTTAGATGTTTTTGATCAAAAAGCTTTCTAAAGAAGGTTCTGCAAAATTGTATGTATTCAGGCTTCCGTGGAAGAATGAATAATCCTGTAGAATCGAGCTTCCTGTAAATTCTGGAGTTGTCATTCCTGCCCCTTCTTTCCCCCACCTCTGTATAGAACAATGGATTTGGGTCCAGATTGTTTCATCTTTTACAAGTGAATGCTTCCCTGCTCATATAGATCAAGAACCAGCTACATGTTTTTATTGAAATAAAAAGTTGAAAATTGTTATCTATGCCGATGAGGAAGTGGTCTTGAAGAGAGAGTAATGGTTTATGGTTCCTAAACTCTTTCTTGAAATTGCTCAGATATTGACCCCGTAACTAATTTTGTAGAATGTTCTTTAGGTGCTTATCAATAGTGTGTCTTAACATTTAATGATAATTTAATACAGTTTATTTAAGTGTCTTATCCTTTCTTTGAAATTCTACTTTATTTTCTGTCCAGATTTCAATGAAAAGTAAATGATCCTTCTCATCAAATGACAGTATTTGAAAAATCACGTTAGAATTACACCTATTAAACTTCTGTCTATTTAGCATGTCTAGTGCTACAGTTGTATTGTGATTTTTCATTTTGAGTCTGGTAAAGTTGTTGCAGTACTTGTCCTTTCTCATGGTTAATTGTACGACATTATTATTGCATATATTTTGGGTTACACTTCTGGCAATAATTGGCCTGTGTAATGCAGAGGGATAGAATTTCTACCCTGTATAAATATTTATGCATGCATTCTTATACCATTTTTTTTCCTGAGTAAACAGGTTTATGGTTTTCAACTTCTAAACCTGTAGAGCCTTAGATCTTTCCTACAATCAAACTGGACTTAACTGATCTTATAATGGAAGAATAAACAAGTTAAAAGATATAAATGAGCAAATTGTTATCTTATGGGGTCTAAAGAACTAGGGGGGAAAAAAGTCTTTAATCTTGTAGTATGATGATGAAAATCCCATGAGGAAAAACAAAACAAAAACACAAAATACGGGTACGGTTTTGAGGTTGAGTAAGTTTGGATCCCAGAAAGCCTTTTTTTAATGCATATAATCACAGAAATTTTGTGCTTTAAAAAATATGTATCTATTGTCCAGATGAGAGGAAAGTAAATGCTAGCTTTAAGAATGTTGAGATGGTGATTATTTACACTTACAAATTTTTAATATTTTTGATAGCTTTCTTTTAGGTATGAAGTAGTATTGGTGAGTAGTGCTCAGGAAATGAAACTGTGTTATCAATCTCTTAGGTTTTTCAAAGACCAGAATCATTTGAAATTGATGAGGAAGGTTATGGTGATCATTAGAATAGAATCACAGAATGGTTTGGGTTGGAGGGGACGTTAAAGCCCACCCAGTTCCAACCCCCTGCCATGGGCAGGGACACCTCCCACCAGACCAGGTTGCCCAAGGCCCCATCCAGCCTGGCCTTGAGCACCTCCAGGGATGGGGCATCCACAGCTTCTCTGGGCAGCCTGTGCCAGGGCCTCACCACCCTCTGAGTAAAGAATTTCCTCCTTATGTACAATCTAAACCTAATCTAATCTCTTTTGGTTTAAAGCCATTACCCCGTGGCCTGTCGCTTCACTCCCTGACAGAGTCCCCCCCCAGCTTTCCTGTAGGCCCCCTTTGTGTACTGGAAGGCTGCTGTAAGGTCTCCCTGGAGCCTTCTCTTCTCCAGGCTGAACAACCTCAACTCCCTTAGCAAGTCTTCTAAATAGTAATTTAACATTTCTATCCTTATCTAGTGAAGTTTTTGTTTTGGTTTGGTTTGGTTTTGCTGGTATCCAGCTTAGGGCCTTGGGTCAGGCCCTGCTTGAGCCTTGGAAACAACTCGAATGACAGACTTCTTTGTTGCTTCCTGGTGAAGCAGCACACCTTATCTTGATGAGCTTTCACTGCTAGGGGTTGAGGTGGTGCTCAGCATCATGCCTTCAGTCTGAGTTGAAAACACCTAGAAAAAGGAACTAGAAAACAAGACTTACGAGGAGCAGCTGAGGGAACCGGGATTGCTTAGTCTGGAGAAAAGTAGGCTTAGGGGAGACTTCATTGCTCCCTACAACTACCTGAAAGGAGGTTGTAGTGAGGTGAGTGTCAGTCTCTTTTCTCAGGTGTCAAGTGACAAGACACAAGGAAATGGCCTCAAGGTGCACCAGGGGAAATTTAGGCTGGATGTCAGGAAGAATTTCTTTGTGGAGAGGCTGGTCAAGCATTCAGATGGGCTGCCCAGGGAAGTGGTGGAGTCCCCATCCCTGAAGGCGTTTAAGAAATGTGTGGATGTGGCACTTAGGGGCATGGTTCAGTGGTGGACTTGGTAGTGTTAAAGTGATGGTTAGATTTGATGAATTTGAAGGTGTTTTCCAACCTAAATGATTCTGTGATATAGCCTAATGGAGGAATAGCACGGTAGGGCTATCACCTAAGGGACGCTTACTTGAACTTCATTTGTTACCTTCTAATTACTTATACTTAGTAGTTCTAAAAAACCTTGTAAGTTCACTTGGTTGTGTTTTTTGATATGAACAGTTGCTTTTGAGTAGTAATTAACTTTAAACAGATTGATCAATATCACTTTCATAAACACAAATGCAGATTATAATTAATTTCTTGTCATGGTATGAACACACAAGACCCCTTTTCTTCCCTCTAGCGCAACAGTAAGCCAAGGGAGACTAATTGTCCAGTGCAGTAATGGAGGAAAAAAACAAACATCCTTAAAGAGAATTGATGCAGGCATAAAGATAAACTGTTGAAAGAAAACTGAGAGAATGCTTCAACAAATTATACCGTTTTACCTGAGAGAACCCAGATTAAGTGGCTTTGCAGCTAAGCTGTCAGTGTTTTTTCGTAAAAAGGTAAGCATCTGAATCCATGTGTAATGGAGAATGATGAGGCTTTTATTTGATTTAATGTGCTTCCATGTATAATGATAGTTTGTTTTTTGTTCCATGTAGCACAGTGCTAAAAGCCAGATGGCTACAATGTGATATGCTGTACAAAAATTTCTCCAAGCTCTGTACATTAAGAAACAATTTTACAATTTTTGCAGAATTGCAGGGTATATTCTAAGGCATATCTTCTGATTCTTTTTTCTTTAATGCGGCATAACGACAGATTTTACTGTTTTTTCTCATTCGTGTTAACTCTGTGGGGCCACCTCAAGTATGCGAGAACAAACTAGGGAACGTGTTTTATGCATTAACAAGATTGTTTACTGTGACTTGTAGATAATGGGATTTCATGACATCATTAAAAATTGCTTATTTTAACTTTTCTTAGTTGTCACCATCACCATAAGTGTCCAATTTCAGTCAGCCTCGAGGCTGAGCCTGCAGAAGTAAATCTCTAAAAACCTAATCTAAAAATATATTGATATAATCTGTCCACGTAAAAATACATATACAAACGGAGACTGAGAGGTAAATTTTCCTTTTCCAAACAGACAATAGGCCATTGAAGAAAAGCAGTAAGCTTCTTGTAATAAATCTTTTTGCATTTTCCAATTCCACAGCAGGTTCTGATCTTTTCTCCCCAATGACTAGTTCGTTATCCCACAAATGATCCCATTAAAGCTGGTGGAGTTTACTGTGAAATGAGGCATTACTCAGTGTGTCAGAATTGGGTCTCCCTGTCTGTTCTGTAGTTCAGGCTTTGGCAAAGCTTACACAATTAAGATTCAATAAATTGGAGAAGTTTATGATAGAAGAACAAATTTGTCCCAAATTAAGTCATCTTAAAGACACTATCTTTGGTCTTATGACTTAGAACTGATGAGAAAAGTAAAAGGAATAGGCGCTCTGATAGAAATATAATGTGGAGCTCTTTTTTTCATGTGGAATAGAATTGATATTTTACCCATCTTTGTCTCACATCAGAAGAGGTTCAGGATTGAAGGCTTAACAATTCAAAGGCAGACCAGTAAGGGGAGCTCTTACCAATATTTTAAACTGTTTTTTATAAAATTGCTGCAGCATAGGTAATGGTAGGTCACAGATATATTGTGCTTTGAAACATTAATATCTTTCACTCTGCATATGCTTTAAGCTAGAGATGGACAATTTTAACTACAAAGGATCCCACTAGAAAGATATTTATAGACAGGGAGTTTGGAATGCAGTCTCTTTACCTCTGAAATTTCTTCGATGGTTAGTTATCTAATGTTTTCTTTCTATGCTTAGGTGCAGAATTCTGCCACATTATAATGATGTCTGAAACTTGGTCTTCATTTCAGATGTTACTACCGGTCTGAGTGTCTCCACACCAGTAGCCTGCCTTTGGAGTTGCTCTGTATTAAGTTACATCAGTTTTAGCGAGTATAAATCAGAGGAAGACATTGCTGGTCCAGTCAGATGTACCTTCTGTGAAGTTTTTATTATTTCCTCATCATACAAAATGCATGTGATTTTAGGGTAGCTGGATTTTTTTGGTGCACGTACTTACATAAGCTATTCAGCCATACTGTATTGCAGTCTGCACTGAGGTTTTCTGTATCCCCAGGGTGTTGCTACTAGTACATAAAAATGAGGCATGGAACATTTTCCCTGATTTCCCCCCAGAGTAAACAGCTTTATTGAGTTTGGTTTACCTTTATATACAAGTGGGGAAAAAAAAAAAAAGTCAATTATGTTTCCTAAAAACCAACAGCAACTACAACAACAAAAACTTTGAAAAACATCTACTAATTAAGTTTTAATATGAGGAGGAAAAAAACACAAAAAACACACGAACTAGTATCTTGGACACTAGGGGTTGTATTTTTCATGTAGGAAAAAAATGTGATAATTTTCTCTGCCCTGCTTGTGTAGCAGTAATAAGCAGATTAATTGCAGAATAGAAACTGACTCTAAAATTGCTATTCGATAAACATTTTTTTTAAGTGAAAATTTCACAGTGTTGCTAGCTCTTAGCTTTTTGTGCTTGAGCAATCTAGGTGTTAGTGACAACAGCAAGTATAAAGTTCCAGGAAGAAATGTCATTTTCAAATTAATAGCTTTATTTTACTAAAAGAAAGGCTAATAATACGTATGTAGGAATGAGTTTGAATGCATGGAAGAAAATCCACCCAAAACTGAAACACTGACAGGTAATTGATTTACTGTTTAACTAGTCTCCTGGGAAGGAAACGGCAAGCAAAATTTCTGGATAACTATAGATTGAAGAAGCTGACAGCTAGACCTACAGTTGTTCATTTTTATGTTACAGCAAAGATGGACCCAGTTGTAAATTACAGGAAATTGGGAATGATGTCTACCTTTGTAGCAGTGAAGAGATGACTTGCAGACAAGAAAAGTGTTGGAAATTTGTGCAATGTTGGCATAGCTCATATCCTGTCGGTAGTGACAGGTAAACTTACTAAGCAAACCACTGTGATCTGTCAGCAGTGTTGGTTGTATTCCTGCTGTTTTGAAGGCAGAGGGTGTGAGAGCAGGATGAAAGAGAAAAGAGGAAGAAAAGAGGCTTGCAACTGGCATTTCCTGTTAATTCTGAAATTGAACAAGATCAGAAGGAGCATAAGAAAAAAAAAGATGGAGATTACGCTCAAAAAATAATTTTGTATCCAAAAAAAACCCAACTTGCAATTAACTAGAATTTAATTGGCTTACAGAAGGTCCCGTATTTATCATCAGAGTCAACACATCATGATGACTGTGAGAGCAAGTTTTTTTCATGCTAGGACTATTATTCTATTCTGATTCTGCCCTAGATGGGACTGCCTTTCTAAGTGGAATGATAATGTAGTTTTGCTCCATATTAATCTCTGGTTTCTCCTACATTGGCAACTTTCTTGGGTGTTAAATATGTTTTGCCTGCATGTGGTGTGAGTGAATGACTAGGTATATAGGTATCCTAGAACTTAGGGATTCAGCAGCGATGAGTAACACTACAATAATGACAGCCTTCTCTCAGTATCGTCAACCAGTTTGAAATTAAGATATGAAAGAAAAATTATCTCTCTTTAGCTGTATTGTGAAGCATGCTCCCTGCATTTGATTTTGCTTACTGGTTGGTATGAACTGAGACTAATTATATCATTTAATTTTGGGAAAGTCTTAAAGTCTGTATAAAATTAAGAAAAGAGAGACCTGGTTCCTCAGTATTCAAGGGATACTTGAAATGGACGTTGTCAAACACAGCCAGTGTGACAGGATTCTGACATCTTTCTGATGATGCCATTTCTTTCTGATGGTTGCCATTTGGGAAAAGGCAGTTGCAAACAACATTTGAGAAGACCAGGAGAGTAGGGATGAAGTGCAAGCAAAGCTCAATATATGAACGAATCTGTGCGGAGGATCAGGGAATGTGAAGATTTGCAATCTTGTAAATGTTTTCCCTTTTGGCTTTGAATAGCTTTTATTTTTATTTTTCTAATGTCATAGAATCATAGAAAAATTAAGGTTGGAAAAGACCTTCAAGATTATCTGGTCCAACCATCACCCTACTACCCATGTCACCCACTAAACCATGTCCCTACGCACCAGGTCCAACCTTTCCTTGAACGCCCCCAGGGATGGTGACTTCACCACTTCCTCGGGCAACGCGTTCCAATGCCTGGCTGCTCTTTCTGAGAATAAATGTCTCCTACTTGTTTTAATTGTTGAAGAGTAGTGCTCTTTGTTCAATTCTTTGTTTTAATTGTTGAAGAGTAGGGGCATGACGTTTCCCGTTTTCCACTCACCAGGGACATCGCCCAACTGCCAGGACTTTTCAACTGTGATGGAGAGAGGCTTGGCAACTCCATCAGCCAGTTCCCTCAGGACCCTGGGATTCATGTCATCAGGTCCCATAGACTTGCACCTGTTTAGATTCATCAGGTGGTCTCGAACCTGCTCTTTACTTACAGTGGGTGGGAGTTTGATCCCCCAGCCTCCATCTACGGGTTCAGGGAAATGAAAGACTTGGGAAGCCTGTCTACCAGTGCAGACGGAGGCAAAGAAGTTGCTGAGTACCTCAGCCTTCTCCATGTCTGTCATTACCAATTACTCAGATACAGAAACTCGCTCCTAATATAAGAAATTAGCCACCTATTATCGCTTACACACTACTATTTTCACCCCTCAGTCTATTTTCACAAATGTTAAAGGTGCATGATGGCCCTGGGGGACTCCTCCTGTCACCCCAGCACAGCAGCCTGAAGGAACCTGGGTCCTCTCTTGTGCTCTTCCTCGAGGCTCTGTGCAGAAGGGATGCCACCTCTCGCACCACGGCTAGGGGAAGGGAAAGAAGCAGTCACGCAACCCCTGAGAATTGGCAACAGAGTTCTTTATTGCCAGGACGTCTTGCAGGTAAGCCTGCTGGATGTCCATGGTGTTTGGCAGCTCCAAGTTAATGCTTGGCATGGAGCTTGAGTGACGAGTAGGGAGCTCGCCGGGCACTGCTGCAACGCTGTTTGAGCGCTCTGATGGCAGAGAGCAGTGACATGCCAGGGTAGTCACAGGTCTGCTCTGGCCGAGGTGGATCCACTTCCATGGGCTCCTCCACATCTCATGGATCCAGCTCCATGGGCTCCACGGTGTCTGGCAGCAGGACAAGCCAGTCCTTGCCCGGGACTGCCCAGATGGGATGCCTTCCATCTGGAATGTTTTCAAGCCAGGGTGCTGAACCAGGGGGTCACCCAGTTCTATGCCGAGGTCCCATGCCACTGTCCGATTGATTTTCATGCATGGGTTCAACGCTGCTGTCTGTTTTAAGGCCATGCCTGGGTCCCACGCTGTATTCTGGATTATGGGCACACCTGATCTCCACGCGGCTGTCCGGCTGACGCTCCTGCCTTCGCCCCGTGCCATCGTTGCACCAACGGGAAGGCCCAGGCCCCCTGTCGCTGTGTGGCTGAGGGGGCGGCCTGTTCCCCGCGTTGCTGCAGTGCCAGTGGTACCGCCTGTAAGTGTCTGTGGGCTGGGTGCCAGAGGTCCCCTGAGCACTGGTGTCAGTTGTGCTCCAGGCGCTTTCCCTCTGCCCACGACACTTCTTCTTGTTAGGTGCGTTCCTTCTCGGTGCTTCCTCAGACTGCATTGCTGTCCTCACACCGAGGAGGCCTGCCGCTCGCCTTACTGCTTCTGGTCTTCCTCCTGCTGCAGATGCTGGCCGTCAGAGTGCCTAGAAGCTCAGCGAATGGTGGGCCAGCTGCAGGGGTCCTGTTTTATAGGGCCCGGAGCAAAGGCAGGACAGTGGTGGCCACTGTGACCTCAGCAAGCCCCTGTGATGGAGTGGCCCACAGGTGGCCAAAGGTGGCTATGTTGGGAGCAGCCTGGAAGATGCCCTCATGTGGAATAAGGAGGAGGGTTGGGGGGGCTGAGGGTCCCTTTTCTGGGGCAGGCTCCCCCAGGCCATTTGGCTTGCCACAGAGAAAAGCTGCCCCTCGGCCACAGGGACTGCCCTCCACATCCCATCCTGTGCCCTGGGTTTATTTTTAACACTGGTTTTTAGGTAATTTCATGCTACTCTTTACAGAAAAGAACAGAAGCAAGGTGCATCTTCAGCCCTAATTCCCATGTGCGCTTTGTGCTCTGAGTGAAGAATTTCTTCCTCACATCACATCCAATCTAAATCTCCCCTCCATTTGTTCAAAGCCGTTATTCCTTGTTCCATCGCTACACTCCCTGACAGAGTCCCTCTCCAGCTTTCTTTTAGGCTGCTTTTATGGGTTAGATTAGGTGGCAAAACTGCAGGACCTTGCAAATTGCAGCCTTATCTACCTTGTTCCACATGTTTTCCAGCTCAGGCTCTAGCCTCTCATCAGTGTAACATAGAATCATAGAAACACTAAGGTTGGAAAAGACCTCCAAGATCACCTGGTCCAACCATCACCCTACTACCAATGTCACCCGCTAATCCATGTCCCTAAGCACCAGGTCCAACCTTTCCTTGAACACCCCCAGGGACGGTGACTCGACCACTTCCCTGAACAACGCGTTCCAATGCCTGACCGCTCTTTCTGAGAAGAAATGTCTCCTACTTGTTTTAATTGTTGCAGAGCAGTGCTTACACGGAGTCAAGGACTTTTCAGCTTCTCACCCTGCCCTGCCAGTGAGGAGGCTAGGGGGTGCGGCAGGAGCTGGGAGGGGACAGACTCTGGATCACTGACCCCGACTGGACAAAGGGGTGTTCCGTACCATACAGCGTCATGTAAAGACATTTCTGCCTGCTTAGTCTCCTGTGTGACAGTAGAATGAGAAGAAGCTGTAGGGGGTGGGAAGGAGAGATTCTGAGGGTGTATCTGTTTCAGAAGGTGGTTCCTAAAGTTGTTTGCTACAAGTATTAAAAATCTTGTCAATATGTAGAATTACTCTACTTCGTTTCTTTCTTTAAATGTACTATAAAACAAAAAACTGTGAAGGTGCTGGAGAGAACTTTGGTTATTTATATTGCTAAGCACAAGAAGCAACAGTGAATGAGTCATTCATGTAGTGGAATTATTCATTATTGTCATAGTTACATGGAGATCATAACCAAACAAGTCATAGAAGCAAAGAGAAGACTATACAGAGATATAAAGGGTATAAATACAAGAAAAGTAGTCAGACATTGGCAACATTTCACCTTTGCTCAAGCTTGAGATTGATCACTTGTGCCAGTATTTTAAAGTTTCTACTAGTAAGGATGCTTCCCTTGGGACATCTGGGGCAGAATCATACATTAAATTTGTATGCAGCATATTCAGCATAATCTTGCAGTGCGTTCTCCTACTGTTAAATCTACAGACAGAAATTATTTTATCAGTAGAGTTAAAGGGCTTAAATGATCATGTTAGTTTATAGGACTACCCACAGCAAATGTAGATATCAGGATGTAAATATTTTATTTATTAGGAACTGATAATTTGAGTTTGCAACCATCTCTGTATTTGTTATTCCGACTATGCAGGGTGATAGTACAGAGGATACTTATTTCGGGTTTTAGTGATAAACTGTTGTTATAATTGTGGTGTTTAACACCTTTTCATGTCTTAGATGAGTATTTTGATGACTTATCTCTTACTCTTTCATATTTTTCATGAATGCTGTTTTTTGTACTTGAATGTTGTCAACATTGAATTTGAGAAAAAAGGATTGGTTAAGATTTGCTATGCCATCTTCTTGGACTACTTGTGAGACCACACTTTGAAATGATAAGAGGTTTTGAAGAATCTATAAATATGATATGGTTCTCCGTAGATTTAAGCTAAAAAATATCAAAATTTGTCAGCCATGAAAGCATTTGTCTGAGAAATGTAGGGAGCTTAGAAATACTTCCATCAGCTGCTATTTATTTTATTACTTTAATGTGGGCTTTGCTGAGAAAGTTATATTAATAGCTTTTTTTATATTCAAAGGTCTTACTTTCAACTAGGGTTTCGTAATACTAAACTTAGGGGTCCTAAGCTGGTGTAGCAAATGAAATAGGCAAAAATAGACTGTCTGCTTAATAGAGTAACATATAGACAGAATCATGTCTGTCTCTCCTGGCCCTTCTCTGTGCGCATTTCAGGTTTAATTTGTATTTCTTCAGTATCAGTGATCACAACTGTATGCAGTATTTTAGGTGATGTCTTCACAGTACCAGTGCGACAGCATTTATATTCCAGATTCCTCTTGGAAAAAAAAAAACAAACTCCTTTGATACTCCCCTGGGAGTATTGTCCTTTTTCTTGATCTCTTCAGATTGATGCCTTGTGGATATTCTGTTATTGACGGGCTAGGCAGATACAAATTTTTCTTGTCGTTTCTTTCCAGCTGATGCTTTCAGTTTAAAATTAACACTTTAAAGTCCTTAAGTTCATGATTTCGAACTCTGTACTCCTATTCCATCCCTTTTTTATTAGTCTGCTTCTACATGCCATCTATTCTTTTCTGATACATACTCTGACTCTAATCTGTATTGTTTCTCTTCAGGTTTGTCTCATCAGCAAATTTTCTTAGCATACTCATGTTTTTGCTCTAATGTCAACTAACAACTATTAAACTGAACAGTATTATGGCTGATTGCTCAGGGACTCCATTTGTAGCATCTCTTCAGTCTGCTTTCTTTTGAGCACAATCCACTACCATCCTTACTAGTTCCTCTTCCTTGCCATCTGTACTAGTCCTCATCTCTTCAATTTAATTAAACTTGCCATTTCAAATGCTGAGTTAGGACATACATGAATATATCTACCTTGTTTAGTACCTCAGCTACCTGATGAAGCAAACATACAAAGGCTGCAGTTCTATTCAAATTAGTGTATATTGTCCCATTTTCCTGTTTAGTAAAGTGTCTTGTTGTTCCCTGCAAAATGTTTTTCAAATCCTTATGTGCCATTTAAACCAGATAAATAATTCTGAATTTGCCCTCATTGTTCCCTTTCCTGAATACAGGTACAGTGTCTTCTCTTGTATATCCTAGGGTTGGCACACTTGATTTAAAAATAAAACAAAAACAAAGCTGTTGCTCCTATCAGTTCTCTCAGTATTCTGGGATGGTATTTTGTTTTCCCTGTTCCAGTTACATTAAGCTCCTCAAAGAGGGAAAAAAAATGCATGTGAAGGGATGGAACTGCTTCTACAATGAAAATGCAGCTGGAGGAAGCTGGAACAAAAGCCAGTCAACTGGAGGTTCTGGTTAATTGTCAGTCAGCCTGGCTATTCTCCTCAACTACTGAGGAAATCCTTGCTCTTTTGGGGAACCTTCCCAGGCAGGCTGACCTGCTTCCTTCTCTGATGCATTCCCCTGTGGTAGAGGAAAAATGTGAGGTTAGTTACATGAAAGTGCCTTTGAGAGTCAGTGTATAAAACAAATAAAAATGAGTTAAGTTTTCATGTGGAAAAACTACGAGTAATTTGTGTTTGAAGCAGTGAGCAAGATTGTCTGTGAAACTCTCCAATGAATTAAGAACAGGACAACCATTGCTATAAGCATAAGAGTTTTCGTCTTCTGTTTTTGCTTTGGAAGCTGAGGCCATTTCTTAACTGCAAGGATACTCCTAGGTTCCAGTCGCTCAAATCAAGGACTTTATTTGAGCTTGCTGTTACTCTGTTTCCGCATGTGCTGTAGTCCCTCCCTGATCTGGAATCAGGACTTGTTGACTCACACATGCAGAGGAAAAAAGTATGGGGCATTGCTCCCTTGTTGCAAGGTTTAAACATAGCCTCTGGTTCTTGTTCCAGAGACTCGTGCACATCTGTGTGAATTTGTTTTTGGAAAATGAAGGTATTATGTTGATGGCATGAGCTCCAGGGACGATGAGATAGTCAGTCTTCCTTCCTGTTTATTTTCCTTCAGTTCTCAGCGTGTACTAGGGTACAGGATGGGTAGGAACACTGCAAGGTAGCACTCAAAGTCATGATCATAGTTTATGGTGGCTGGTGAACAAATACCGAGCAGAGTTTTCTCCTGTGATTTTTGAACCCAGCTGCAGAGGACTTCTGACAGAGCTGAGGGAAGAGACTAACAGGCAGTGCAGTTACTGTGTGTAGTAGTTCCTGTGCTGCTGGGGAAGAGGACAGGAATATAAAGGGGGTTAAAGGTGCAGTCGTGTTTTGGAAACCTCTTGGTGACGCTTTTTGCATCTGTTACCTAAAATCGATGCTCATGACAGCCAGTGAGTTTGCAATTGACCCAAGGCACGGATGGCTTCAGTTAAACCCAAGAGCTGATAAACGAATTCAGTGATAGCGATAAGTGTTTTTAGCCCCTCAAAATTTTATGCTGAACACCAGAACAACCAATTTAAGCCTGCCGGTCAGGGCGTATCTCCTTTGTTGCCGCTGCCTGTGGCAGCAATCGCGGCGGTAACTCAGGGGCGCTGCTCTCCTCAGCTCACGGGCGGGCGATGCCCGTGCTAGCACACTGGGAAATGGAGTCCCACCTCTCCGACAAGCCCGCCTTTGGCTGTCGGGCCGCTCTGCGGGACGCCCGACCCGTTACGCCGCGCGTCCTAGCTGACACCCTTCGCTAAGGGTTGCTCCTAACGCCCTGTCCCTGACCGGAACCCCGAGCCCCATACACAACCCCCCTGTCCGCCATTTTGAGCCTCGGCAGCCCCTCAGCTGCGCGCCCCCCTCCTTCCCGAACTCGGTGGGCGGGGCCGGGAGGGGTCACGTGACGGCGGGGTCACGTGGCGGGGGAGCCGGGCCCAGCCGCCGCCGCTGCCGCCGCTCCGGGAGCGGCGAGAGACGGAGCCGGGCGGGCGGGCGGGCTCGGGGAGGGGGCCCGGGGCTGCGCGCGGACGCCGCCGCTACCACCACCGGCACCGCCACCACCGAGGTGAGTACGGGGGGCTGCCGCCGCTGCGGGCGGCTCCGCAGCTGCCGTCCTTTTGTTCCGGTGGGCGGCCCCGGGAGGGCAGCCGGTGGCGGGCGGGGGGCTCGGCAGTTAACGGCACGGTAACGGCTGCGGCCGCGCCGAGCTGGGCGGCGGGCCGCCGGTACAACCCCTACCCCTCAAATATCCCCCTCATATCCCCGCTAAACCCCGCCGCCGCTCAGCCCCGGTACCCGCCGGTGTCCCCCCGGTTCCCGCGGGGGTTTCGGTAAGGAAAAGGAGGAGGCCTCCGGTGCCGCTGCTCCGATCGGTGTAACCGCTCCCGGAGGCGCTCGTTCCGTCCTGCCACGGTGAGATCCGCCCGGCCGAGGGGCGCCCTGCCGTGCCGTGCCGTGCCGTGCCGGGTTAGGTAAGAGCTCCGTGGGAGTGATGGCTGTGGGGGGTGAACCCGCTGCCTGATGGCTGGCTGCGAAAGTCAGTCCTGAAATTCAAGGCTTCAAGCCTAAAATAGCCCTTTTAACGGAAGGCAGGGTGGCAAGGACTTGCGCGGAATTCGCAAAAACTTGCTCAGAAAAGCGAGGCTTTTCCCATACTATTGACACCTCCGAAGACGATTATAAGAACCACTAACCTTTAACTACTTCTATTTAAGCTTAAATACTCAATTTCTCTTTTAAAAATGTGTTAATGGAACAGATTTCTCATTGCATCAAGATTTCTGGTCAAACTGTTTCGATAATGCCATCACAGGTCTTTCTGTAATAGCAAAATCCTGGTGGTCCCTAGGGACGCCAGCGAACAGCTCGATCCTGCAACCCTGAGTCGAGAAGTAACTTCGTGCCAGCAGCTCCTAGCCTGCTGACGGCTCTCACGAGGAGGATTTGCACGAGTGGACCTCGTTCTTCGTAGGCGATGTGAATGTCAAGTGTGGTAGAGTTGCTTCAAGAAATTGTGTATTTCCCCCTGCCTCCAGTGGGGTTTTGTAAGGAGGTGGCTGTCAGTGTTTGTGGGGCTGAGGGGAGGTAGTGGGTGTGTGTGTGGATAGATATTTTAAAAACTGGAAATAGGTTACAAAACTGTCAGCTCTAACTGTTGACTGACTCTAACTGAATGACTAAATAACTGTTGACTGACTCTAACTGAATGACTTTCTTGGAAAGGATTTCTTTTTTTTTTTTTTTTTTGGTACAATAAGTTGCTGCCTCAAGCAACAGCCTGTGGAATTCGTTCTCACCTAGTCAACAGATGTTTAAAACCCTTCAAATATTTAACTGTTCTAAAAAAGCCTATTTATTTTGTGAACTGAGTTCACGATGGGTTGTTTATTCAATGTATTTTCTTCAGGAAGATGATGAATGGATTTAAGTGGTTCTCTTTTAGGTTTCCAGCAAGAAAATTGTTGCAATGTAACTTCGCTTATCTCGCTGAATTATATGTCTATTACAGAAATGATTGGTTCTGCTGAACTTCCAAATAAAAGTAATTTTGTTTATAACTAGCCTCTAGGAAAAAGTAGTACTTGTTTTATGTAATTATTAGGCATACTTAAAATACACAGCTTTTTAAAAGTACTTTTCATTAGTAGGTCTCAAAACACCTTGCAAAAGAATTCGGTGTAATTATTATTCTTTTCTTATCTGAGGGTAATTATTCTCATCTTATCTACTGCTCATAAAGAGATCATTGTCTGCCTATGATTGCTCTAAGAAACCCTATAAAAAGGTTGAACAATAAAATCAGATTTTTTATTACAAGAAATGATAAACTCACATCTGTTTTGTACATTTTTTGTTGTACTTTTTTTTTTTTTTGCTTAATGACACCTGAGGTCATTTCATACTATACCTTCCATACCAAGGTTGGGAGCTAAGCCTGTGCTGTAAGTAGAGCAGACTTCTCTGCTTAGTGTCAGAAGAGACCCTGCAGAAGACTTAACCAAATTCATTGATGAGTTAGAAAATGATTTGAGATAGGTTTCTGTTCAGATACTCGAAGTAATCATGGTGCATGCCTCCCATTTCCACGGAGCTTGGCTGCAAAGAGGGTTTGTACAGTTGTCTTTTGATATCTATTAGAAAGAGGCAGGTGTGGGGATTTTGAATGAGTTACTTGTGTAGCCAGGATCTTCCTATTTTTGTGGTTTCCTTCCTCTTCAACTTGGAAAGCTGGTCAGGCACAGTGATTTGGAATCTCACATTTATTTATTTATTTTTGGGACTGTGTTTCTTCTACTTAATTGTCCTATTTTTTTGTAATGCTTCTGGTAGCAGAACAAACTTCTGGTACTAGAGGTCCAACGTACACACTCTAAAATAGTTGTTTTCCAACTACATCTACCAATTTTAGTGTGCAGATTATTATCACTAATTATATTATGGGTGCATTTTAATAGACAGTTAAGTTTAAGACTTGAGATCCTCTATAGTGGTTTGATGGTTTCTTAAATAGAACAGAAAACCATTCATTTGTGCTTTAATGCAAGACAATAAAAGCATTGTCATTTAGGGATAAAAGTGCAAGTTAGGAAATACACAAAACATTTGATATTGGAAGTGTTACGGTTTTATTTGTATGGGAACTCCTTGTGATCCTATCCAAAAACAATAGCTCATGTGACTTGCGTCTGAGCTGTAAATCCTTTATTGATGGGGAACTAGGGCTTATCTACTGTAAGGAAACATTTGTGGACAGCCTTGTAGGTGTCATCAGTGATTTCAGTTGACGCCATGTCCAAGCATGGCATGCTTGTAGCCAGAGTAGGATCTAGACTCGTTAGATCTGCATTGATTCAAATTACTTGGGGGGGGAGGGGGGGGAAGGTCCAAGAGCTCCAGTTTCCAAGAGGAAACTTCTCTGCATATTTTTGTTTTCATTTTGTGACCCAGCATCCCCGCTCTTGGGTGTGTGGGGCCATTGTTTTCATCCTTGCTTGTATACTTGATCGGTTATTTCTGTGTTATTTTTAACTATTGCCTTTGTTTACAGCACTTCACAGTACTTAAAAGTTTAATATCTTTTAAATGGTCTATAATAATAGTTTTTGCTTCGTGCTTATACCTACAAAAGACCTTAGTGCTCCTCAGCTGCACATCAAATCCTTGATATAGCTGTAATACATCAAAGCTGGTCTGGAGAACTTCCCACTGGAAACCTGGGCTGTTTGCATGGCATGGAGGTCCCGGTTCGTTTGTGAATGTTGTCTCCTACACAGTTTGAGAGCTAGCAGATCCTGCTGGGAGTCATATGCTCTGCTAGTTTCCTGGGTTCAAGTCATCCCTGATGTCCTTGTCTAGTGCAGAGCACTCTTTGCAAAACGTGCGTTTGAAGATTAACTTTCCCATTAGAATAGAAGAGATTTAGCACTTCTCAGTACTGCTATCAGTCCATCCTGTCACTTCTCTTTTTGCTTTGTACGTGTGATGGAATAGAGTCCTCTCCTTTGAAGACATTCTTCTCATTAAATATTTGCCGAAGTAAATATCTTGACAGCTAAACTGATTTCTAAGTAAAATCTTCAAATATCTCATTTCATTAGTTTGAATAATAATTGCAAAGTAAAAATTTAGAAGAAGGCCAAACACATATCTATTCACTTAGCCATTTGAAGAAAATTACTGCAAATACTTTCCTGGTGTTACCTGGCACCATTTAAGCAGATGAAAACTGTAGGAAGGACTAATGGGCGTTGGATGCAGTATGAAACAAAAGAGGTGTTTTGCATGTATACTAAAAATATTGTTGAAGAAGTGCGTGGGAAGACAAGCAGGAATAAAGTCATTGCCAAAAGCAGAGGTGGGTTGTCCACCGTGGTTGTGGTGGATCACAGTCTGCAGGAGGCTCTTTAGTTGGAAAAAGACCTCAGCTGACGAGGTTCTTAAATTGGGAGGGGGCAGTGTGAGAGGTTACTTGTGCTCATGTTTGTGTTGGGAGGGTGTCCACACAGTGGGAGCCCTGAGCTGCCGGGCACCTAAGTGTCGCTTGTAATGTTCCTACTGCCTGTACTCAATAAAGAACAGGTCTCCCTGTTTCAGTGGCATGGTGGAATGACCTCTAGGAAATCCTTGCAATTATAAATAACTGAAAAACAAAACACAACCCCGAAGATCTACCTGTCTAATATCTGGGTAAAATACATGAAAGGGAGGTTGACTAACACGAACTCGCTGTTGCAGACAAGATAGGCTGTGGATAATAGTTAACGTTGTATAAAAATATCAGAAATGTTACTCAGAAAGCTATTTTAGGTGTTAAGTAAAACTTGAAAGGGGGAGTGATTTCAGCTAAGGGAGAAGGAGGAAGAGATATATATTTGTGGTGTCTTCCCCTGCTCTCATGAGTGATGTAAGTATATTAAGAACTGCTGCTGTATAAATATCTTGGCTGCCATACAAGTGCCCTACATAGTGTTTGGAAATGAGGGAATTGAACAGTGTAGGTGTTGAAGCAGCTTTAGATATTTTACCTTCCTTTCTCCCGTGCATAGAAATACGGACCAAAGAACAGTATATGAGCTCGGACCAAAGATGTTTTCTACATCAGTGTCTTGGCTTTTGGACAGTGGAATATAGCAGATGGCTACGGAAAAGTATCATAGGGCATGCAGGTAGCTGGTATCTGAAGGAAGTATCACCAGCTTCTAGCAGAATATAGTTTAGGGGTCTCTGAGCAGATGATTTGGTATTTAATCATTTAGCTTTTACTAGTTGTGAATTTATGCATTTCTTTTTCTTTTACCCTCGAAAGCTTTAGCATCTGCAGCATCTGATGGTGCAAGAATGACAAAAGCACAAGTGATCATTTTTAGTTACTCTGGTGCCAGGTTGAAAGTTTCATTCCTCTACTCCTTTCACTTTGCATAGTATAGAAGTTTGGTATTTTTAATTTTTAAAATTTGATATCAAACTTGTCAGGATAAAGCTGACTGCTTTGTGGGTACATCTGGAATTTCAGACCTTGTGTGCCAACTCTATCCTATTTACTGGGAAATATAACTCGTTAGAACATCTCACTTCTAGTAATGTCCAGTTTGCTTACACTTTGCATTTCTATTAAGCAGTTCTCAGGTTCCATTTTGCAGACAGTTTTGAACTTAGAAATATATCTTTTTGTACAGACTTCAGAGTTCGTATCTGTATATGAATCATATCTGCAGAAAGGTTGCGAGCCCTTGAAAGTTTTGTGAATATTTAGGAGAATGGAAAAAGTCTTGATTCAAATCTTGGTGTGCAGTTTCTGTAGTTGAATGGCAGAGGACTGGTGTTATACCGGTTTTATCACACAGTCATCCTCCCAAAATAAGACATTCCTGAATAATTTGGAAACAGAACGGTATGTAATGAAATGTCTCTTTCCTGTAGTCATTACTTGAATTTTCACTTCGATTGTAAAGAAAGAATGATGTAAATCGTTGTTTGGGTTTGATTTGTTTTTCCAGGCTTAGATTGCTCTGGAGACTTCCTAGCACTTTCCGTGTTTGATGTGAACTTATCCCTGGCTTGGATTTTTCCTTCCTCCTCTTCATTGTTGGTGTTTGTTAGTAGATCTTTAAGGATGTTTTCATTGACACTTAAGGCACTGTATTCTTATTTTTTAATTCATTGGAATAGAAAATGGGGATACAGCTCCTATTGTCTGGTAACTCTACAAAATTAATTAGATGAAGCAATAAAGGTAGTTGAATTCTAGGAGAGAGATTTAAATACATGCATTTAAATCTTATAAAGACATGGGAAGCTATGCAGTGAAAATCTGCTGTCGTGGATGAACGATCAAGGGACAGAATTGAACAAGCTTATGTTACTAGTATGAGATTTGGAACCATTTGCAGCTTTTCCAAAGTGGAGCTAAAAACGGGGGAAGAGATTTGGTTCTTCTAAAGATACCTATAGCAAGCCCTATTATGATAATAGGCCACCTCGAGTAAGAATAGGCTGTTTCTGTGAACCAAAAAAAATTCTGTGCAGCAACAGGGTTCTATTAAAAGCAAATACAAATCATAGGATTAAGTGATTAAGTCGTCTTCCTCTGAGTTACAGACCTCTCAGAGGTGGATTCCTTCCAGATTTTGCCAACCTGCTGAGGAGCTGTTCTTTCTTTCTTTATAGCAGTAGAATACCTCTGTGGAACATATATTAAATCCAATATACGTCGTTTCCCAGTGTTGCAAAGAGAATTGGGGGGTTTGGAAGTCTTCACTGGACCTGTGGTAAGATCGAGGAAAGTACACTGTATAAGAACATACGCTTTGAGCTCGGTACTAGTGCTAGGAGTATGCCTGTACAATATTAGTCCCCCCCTTATGTTTCCAGAAGATCAAGCACTTCTTTTTATTAATAAAGAAATTGTCTTGGAAATTGCTCTTTCTTCAGAGGAGATAAACGCGAGACCACTGATGTAAGAACAACGTTATAGCACTGGAGGTGATTAAGAAGATTATATTGGAAAGTCTCATAATAGTTTTGTTTTCAGTGCCGTGTTGGTGAGTTTTGCAATTGTTGTTAGTAATACAGAGAGCAGATGGCCAGAACAGTGGTTGTTCGGGCTAGAAGTGACCAGTAATGCTTCAAGATTTCATAAAAGATAGTGTCCTGTTTTCACAGGATGCAAAAGTGTTTAGTCGCTATCATCGGGAAGTTGAATGCTTCACTTTATTCGCTCATCCCCTTTCCCCTTTGGAATGTGGTTTAAATGCTTCTGGTGTGAGGAAACTTCTAGTTGGTTTGGAGAAAAAATATTTGTGATTTGATTGTCTAGTGTTGTGGCGACAGAACGAGCTCTTGCCGGTTTTAAAATCGCAAATAGCGTTGCTCATTGAAGCTCTAGAAATACTGGGAAAGCTTTGTTCTCTGGTTTGCATTTGAATGTGTTCTTCCTTCTCGTCCAAGGATGAGAGTGAAAAACGAGAATCTGTATTGCTGGAAATGGCCAATTTTCTTCCTGTTGGGTGGAGAATGAGCACTCTCCTAAAACAATCACAGGACCTTTGCATGGGAAGTGATAACGGACTTGTTATAATGAGTCTCCAGGAGAAGATCTTTTACTCATAAGGTTTTAGAAAGGAAAGATGTAATGGAAGAGATGCGTTGTGAGGATTTGGGTTGTACTGATTTGCCTCTAGCTGCATTGTCACAGTTTTGACAAATATCACCTGATGACTGAGTGTCCGTACTGATGTGGAACTGTCTGTTTTCACTGGTGTTTACTTCTGCTTTGATTTGTTGGGTATGTAGACGAAGATTTCATTGCTTTCTGAGCCTAACACTTACGCAAGCTCTTGGAATTCTCCCCTGGAATATTTTTAAGAGGCTTGCTTTACTGCCTTTTTCACTGGCAGGACTAGTATGAAAGCATTCAATGAAAGATCTTTAAGTGCTGATAATGCTCAGTTCTGTCTCTCTTTTGATTACCCCAAATTACATTGTTGAATGCATTTTTCCATACATAGGGTGATAACGCTGTTGATAAAATTAGGCCTGAGATGATGCAGGTGGGATTGAGAAAGTGCTGGAGAATGTACTAAACAGTATATGACTTCTGAGCTTGTGTCCTTAGGCTATGTGTGTGTGAGCTTGTTTTTGTGTTTTGTGGTTTTTTTTTTTTCTTCACTGATTAGGACAATTTCTTCCCATCTTTCTGGTTAAGAGTTCTGACCCCATTTCATGGTTTCCCTTCATTGAAATTTGCAATTTTGTGGTATGGTAGGAGAGAATGTTTTATAATTGCTTCCTTGTTTCCTCTACATCTTTATAGCAAATGCAGTTGGGAAAGAAATCTTCTGATTTTGTTTCAAAACACCTCATTATGTTAGCTGATCTAAGGATCTAGCTGGAAGGTTGTCCCAGCTTAGAAATTAATAACAATTGCATGCACACATACTTGGCTGCACAGCGAGATCTATCTTTAGAAAAAGGTTCTGTCCTATTTTCACTTAATTTTAATGATGTTGAGTTTTACCTTCGTTTGAGACACCCTAATGACTTCTGGATCTTATCCAGTCCTTCCTAATAGATAAGTGTGTGAGTCCTCTGAATCAGATTTCAGAGTCGTTTGTGTAGGGGAAGCCCCATTTATCTGCCAGATAACCTCAGGTATTTCAGTAATTCCTGGGCTATGTCCGAGGTGCTGCCTCTGCTTGCCTGGTGTTTACTGTAGCAGTGTCTTGTGACTGGGAAGCCAAAGGCAGGCTGCGAGAGGTTGCTGCCACATAAATCTAACATACTAGAAAGCAACTGCAGTCCCATGTAGATTAGTATTCTGATGAAGTGTTTTTTCTTTTTTTTTTTTTAAATGAACCTGTGTTAGTCGAAGTTGACAGTTACGTTTGGGTTTTATTTTTGTTATGCATTGTTGATGGTTACAGCGGCAGACTGGGACTGCTTTTCTCCCAGTTCTGTCATGACCTTCTGTATTGCCTTGAGGTGCTTAATTGTCTTTTACTCAGCTGTATGCTATTAGAATAATGTTGTTTTTGTACTTCTCCTAGGATCGCTGAGGGTAGTGTAGCATTTTCAGGACACTGGATTAAAGATGTAAGGTTCAGGGTCATATTAAAAGAAACCATCACGTAGTTGGGCGCAAGTCGAACATTCACTCAACCGAGGATGAATAGGCTGGGTAAAGGTTTAAAAAAAAATGGAAAAAAGGAGGGGAGCAAATTATGAGAGGGTGAGCTATAAATACTGTTATGCAACTCCTTATTTCCTTTGCTACTTGGTGATTCTTGGGATTGTGAGCTTGCAGGATCTCTTAATGTCTGTAAACCGTCAGACAGAGCAATGATGCTGTGAAGTAATGATTATTTGAAAAGACTGGCAAAAAATGCATCCTGTGTGAGGCGTAATCAGACATCTCCACTAAAGCACTACTTTAGTTGATATACTCCTCCACCTGTTCGTAGTAGATAGTGAATCAAGGAGAGGGTTCGAACTGTTGCTGAATTAAATGCAGTGTGTTGTGAGCCCTGGGTGTTAGCAGTGACGAGCCTGTATCGATCACTCATTGGCAAGGATGCGCTTGTGACAGAAGGGTTGATTGGGCAGCTTAGTGCATTTCTCTCCTGTGTAGCAGGAAACACAGCTATTGACTATTCAACTTTTTTTTTTTTTATCCATAGAGATGCCTTTTGGCCACAGGCTTTTGGGTAAGGAGTGTTTTCATTTTTCATGATTCTTGTGTGATGTCTGTGTTTGCTGAAACGGAACGAATAAAGCAGGGATGCTCTTTGCTTGAAAATCTCATCCTACCTGCTTAGCATTGTTTCTGGAGGACAGACTCTTAATTCCTGTAACAGTTTTCTTTGATATTTACTCAGCTATTATGCCTCAAATTTGTTTGTACAGTATATGAAATGCGAAATCCATTCTATCTTTGTCATAGATTGATTAAGGCCAGAATTAAGCATTAAGGTTATGTAGCCTAAACTTCTAATTGGAACTGTTTGCGTTTTATGCGAAGGAGTTGGGTGTTGGTGGAAGCAGTCTTGGTTTTTTTGCATCCCCACCCTGCCTTTACTCCTTCCCGAGAGAGTAATTATGGGATTTTCTATTGTCATTAGACTTAAATTCATGCTACAGGTGTGATGCTCGTTCTGTCATGCAGTCACATGTTAATAGGTTTGATGTGTTTGTTCTTTTGATATGTTTGTTCTATTCTTTATTCAGGTACAGGTAGAGACCTTGCAAAAAGGAGAATTATACTTCAAGGCAACGAGGCAAAGACAAAATCCCTAGGTTGTGGAGAGGAGTAAGAAAAGGCAAGGAGGTCCTTGCTTCTCGTTTTGAGACTCATCAGTGTTTCAGTGCAGATGTTTATCTAGAAATGGGAGAAACAAGATTGCATTCTTTCATGATAATTTTCCTTGCTAGGTTTTTCAAATTGTGGTGCGAGGCTTCCCGGGTGTTTTGCCTTGAGCTGCTTGCCTGCTCTCTTTGTAAGGTGTCTTGTTTACCTCTCTTTTTCCTTTCTATTTTTGGAGAGACTTACTCTCTCACTCTATAGAGGTTTACTTGCCATCTTTGAATAGCTGAGTGAATTCAGGGTTCTCTCAGGGGCTTAAATTTGTCAAAAGATGATACCCCTGTCATGTTTCTCGCCTCGTCCCTCTGCATTTTTGAGATTTTCTTTCAGGACAAGCTCCTGTGGCTGTGCTATTGATACAGTGCATTGTTCCTCAGAGTGATACTGTTGAAGGCTTTTGCTGTCTGTACTCTGATGTTTGTTAGGTGGCCTGTACTGTAGCACTTCAGTCTTCTCTTTCAAGCTTTTCTTGTGGGATGTTTCAAAGCTGTCCGTTCTAAAGTATGGGTAAGTGCTAACAGGGAGGAGTAATAAAAAGCTGTGGGAGATGCTGATTTCCATACCAAATACAACTCTCAGAAGTGCACAGCTTATTGGGCAACATTAAGATATCTAGTGCACTTTGCAGCACACTTGCTGTGAGCTGACAGCCAAAGACCTTTTGTTCAGGGTTTTGGAAAATTTCAGGCCCAGAACTCTAGTGTTGACCTAGTCAAAACACTACTCTGACAAAAACAGACTATATCCATATATTTTCACACTTAATACGCAGATATCCCCCGCTCTGTGTTGTTTGGAGGATCAGAGGCTTAAGAAACATTATGATACTTCAAACTTGGAGAGTTGTTTGCCCTAGCATCCATTCACATGGAATATTTTCTGCATAATTTTTCTGATATTTACAAACAAAGTGGGAGAAAGCTTAAATTTTCTTAGAGTAATTTGTTTAGTCTGTTTGATTTTGTCCTCTAAATTTTGAAGTCCTTAGTGATGAGTCTAATTATAAACAAGATGTTCTCTCTTGCTGGTGATAAGTCTAAATCTGCCTTGGGACAGTTGCCTCTTCTTTAACATGATGCCAGAGGAAAGCCTGAAATTGCTCCAATATAGCAGCTTTCTTTATCAGCTAGAAAGGGAAAGTTTATTACAAGTGGCTTGTTAGGTCCTTGGTATTATGGAAGTTCATTTTGTATAGTATATGGTAGTCATAACATCCTTCAGTCAAACATTGCGGCTCTTTGTGGTTATGAGCAAAATCATCAGTATCCAAGTGTGTTCGGACCTTGAGCGTGCGGGGACATATTTTGCTGAACCTATGTCTTGATCAGCTGTAAAGCTCATTTCCTGCTTTCCACTGCTGGTTTTTGGTGCATGTATGTGTTGTGCAGAAATGAAAATTAAATTAAGATATTCGTTATATGCAGTTTTGGGCTGGGACAGGCATACTGTTTGAAAAGAGGTATTTTTTTGTTCTGTCCTGTTCCCCTGGCCCCAGCTGTGGTATATGATTACAGCGGTAGCCAAAAATCATAGAATCGTAATGATCCTGGAAAATGCCTGGAAAGAATCTAGCATGAGGGTAACACTCTCCTTTCAGGTGTTTGCAATTTGTATTCATTTTTTAAAGCAAACACATTGTATACTTCTATCAGTTGGGTCGTTATGGGAATAATATGAAAGGAATCACTGCCATCTTATTTTTTCATCAGTATTTTCTCTGTTTTGCTTATTTTTTTCTAATAACATACTCCCGTCTCCCTATGTGAATGTAAAGTGTCTCATTTATTGAGACAGGATTATCTTGCTGGATTTTATGGACATCTCATTTCTCACGTCAGATGATTTAACATTTCATCGGCACGCTCATAAAAATTGCTTCAATAATTTTGATTATGTTTTTACTTCTTCGAGTGTAAGAGTGTCTTCTAAATGTTGTTGCTAGAATGAAGGGCACAGATTTTTCCCCACCCTGTGTCCCTAGGAAGCTAATGCATCATCCCTTATATTAGGTGGCAGATGACAGTGTAGTATGTGCTCTTGGCATGTTTACTCAGCCCAGGAAACTGATACGTGCCTGAAGTCTGATTCAGAGCTTTAGCACCATGGCTTCAAAACGAGATGGCTAAAATCCCATGTGTTCATCTTTTTATCCTACTCTTCTACAACAGGCACCTGCTTGCTCCCTGTACGGCCTTAATTTATCGCCCCAGAAGGAGACCTGCTCCTTGTGCCTCTGCTGTCCTCAGAGGGATTCCCTCTGGCTTGTAGGGAGCTGCCTGGTGGGTGATGCTGTGACCTGATCTCTGCGGGGGGGGGAGCAGATTAGTCACTGCTCCGGCTGGAGCCAGCTTCTAAAGATTGGCCGTACTGCTGCCACATGACACTGCAGAGCTCGACAAATAATTTAAAATTTTTCTTCTCGTGTTTGTGTAAGTAGATTGCTTTGATTTGGGGTGGGGGAGAAGGCGGAACTACTGATTTCCGCTTGGCCTCTCTAAGTGTCTGAGAAGAGTGATGTTGATGCCACGTTCGTCCATGTGAAACTTTGCATATGTTGAGGTTTGAGGTATGAAGAATTTCTCCCTTCCTGGTTTAAACAAAACAAAAAAACAGAACTAATCAAAACCAAAACAAAAAAGCACCCTAGTCTGTCTAACGGGCTTTAGCAGACAAATCATGCTGAAGTCTGGCTGTGACAGTCTGATATTTCTTTTCCTGCTGTACCTGGTGGAGACTATCACCGCTCCACTGCTGATTCATTAGGAGAGAATTTGTGCCTGCATCTCATACAGGTCACTCCATAATTTGACTTTTTAGCTCAGCCTTATCTTTGTTGCCAGCTTTTAAACTGAGATTGAGAACCTTTTTGTGTTGTGGTGGCAATGCAGATGTGTCTTAAATGGAGGAGGAGATTTTTGTAGCCCAGACTTCTTTCATTTTATTTTTCACTGAGATATGTTAGAGGGCATTTGCAGAGTAGCTAAGACAGGATACAAAAATATTTTAAGTGCTAATTTATATCTAAGTCTTGTAGTAAATTTAGCCTTTAGTATAAGTCATCAAATTTAATTAAAATAGCTTTGCTAAGAAGTATGACTATGTATTGCTTAACTATTTTTTGTTGAATTTTTAAAGTATATCAGATCACCAAAATGAGGGAAATCGTGGGGTAAATATTTGGATTCAGGTTGCTGAAGGGGCATATCAGCTTGCAACAGATTTTCTTCGGTAGGCACAGACAGAAAATTGTGTGTTTATTTCAGTGTAGTTTTTGTGAAATTTTTTCTTCAAAATGAGAAACTGTGAAAAGGCTCGTTTTAAAAGTGTAGCGGAAATGAAATGTGATGTTGAGATCTAGTAGTTCTGTTAGGGATGTAGTGTCCAGAAACAGTCACCTCGGTCTACTAGCTAAAGATAGCGCTTCCTTTGTTAACAAGACAAAACAAAACCAAACTTATAATTCAGTTTTTAATGCAAAACATAATAAAGGTATGTGCATCCAAAATGTCTAATGTAGCTTGTTTATAAGTAACATTGTCTAAATCTCAAAAATTTGGATTTGTTTAAATGGAATTGTAGTGTCCTTTGAAACCAACCTGACACTGTTGTGAGTTTGCAAAATGATCCTCTACTGTAATCCTTTACAATACTGCAACTTTTTTTTTCTAGCCCCAGCAACCGTGGTGAGATTGGATTTGACAGTTGGCAGTGGTAATTTCTTGTTCTAGGCTGGGTATTGTAATGCTCATGAGTTTCCATGTGTAATTCCAGTGGTAGGGGTGTGCCTACGGTGTATGTCAGTGGTACCTATATGGCAGTTCAGAGAACATCTGGCCCAGAAAATGGGAAGGAACATTTACTGTTCATTAACATCAAATGTGAAAATCATCAACCTGAATAAATGTGTTTAAATTATGTAATTACTTAAATGGGAATGCATTATGGCATTCCAGTTAGCAAAATGTGTCAAATGTGGGGTGTAAGCTATGCTTACTTGAAAATCAACGTCAGTTTAAGGTTGCTATCTAGCAGTAGGCTTTCTGTCAGAAAAGGGAGGAGCAGACATGCAGAATCAAAATTATATATTTAAATCAAGTTTCGTTGCTTGATGATTGAAATAATAACCACACTTGGATGCAGTAAATCGTTTTGAATTAACCTGGCCTGAGTGTGTATCTTCCTGCAGTGAACCGCAGGAGAAGCGTTTTGACACACAATGTGTTTCACCAAATGTTGGTGGATATTTTTAAATCGGAGAACAAAAAGCAGAATATTGGTTATGGCCTTTCTTGTGAGTCTGTAACAAGTAAGTTCTGAAGCTAGATGGAAACAGGAAAACATCAGAAGAACTGTTCTGATTGAGTGACAGGATCATAGCACAGACTGGATGCCGGTAATGGTAAACTCTTGCTGCTTATTTTGATGCTATCTTCCCCTGCAGTGTTAAGGAAGATGCTCCATCTCTGTCCCATGGAGAATGTCTGCTGTCTAGCTGGACTGATCTAACCTTTTGCTGTTTCTAAAAGGTCTCCCCACACCCAAGCCTTGTGGGTCCTGCCTGCCGCAGCTCTGACGCTCAGCTGACCCTTCAGTGAGTTGATTCAGTTCCCTCAGCTCAGTTAATACTCCTCACTTTATTTTCAGATATTTATTTTCTGCTGGTTTAAGATGCTGAGTCTGCCCAAGGAGGAGTCAGGCACCAGGCAGCAAGAAGAGGGATGAGGACCAAACAAATCTGGGAAAACAAATTGCAATAGGTCATGGGAGTGTTGGAGGTTAAGAAATCTTTGTGGCATTGGCTGCTTTGAACGGTTTGCTTTCCTTGTAGGCCTATGCCTTTAGTTTCTTCATCTGCTACAACAGGAATCATGCTCGACTACCTTACAAGATTGCTAAAAAGGTTTTATAATGTGTGCATTCAAGACATCATAAATGCTGAGAAAGGGCTTACAGAAGCAATCCTGCCTTGCTGAATGTGCTGCTATTTTGCTGTAAAGAAATATTCCTTAAGAGATGATATAAAGATATTGAATTACCATTGATAATAGCAATTCTGCTGTCCCATGTCAGCTGTGCAGTCACTTAAGGAGGAAGAACTTCAACATCTGTAAACTGGTGGATTCCAAAAGATAGGAAATATTAATAGACGTCACTACCAAATTTAAATAAAATAGTTCTGAAAGTGTTGCAGAACTTTGTGTGTATTTAGGAGAACATCTTATTTAAAAATAATGGAAGAATGTGAAAAAGTGAGCCGTTTGAGTGTAATTAAAGTGCTGCAATAAAATAAACTAAGAATTAAAAAAGCCAAGACTCTGTCACTTTGTTGTGAAGTGCTGTGAAAAATCGTAATTAAAGATAATAGTGAGGCCTTATTTGCTCTCAGAGCAAAATGTCCTAGTGCCCTGACATAGACAGAAATGTTTTTCTAAGAAGGTTGTTCTGCTGCTGCTGGAGAAGGGTGAAGCGCTCCTAGTATTAATAATGCTGTGGGAAGAGCAGGGCTAGCTGCTTGAATCATTGAAGGTTGCTATGAGAAACCCAGTAGTGTTTCCATAGGGCATACCGATGTAATTATAGAAGCTTCCTTTGAAAATTGATAAGGCTTCAGTTATTTCCAGCTCTGCTTCAGAGCAAATAAAGCAACAAATGTTGAACAGAGCTGACCTGTGTGTATCCTGATTTTATTTGCAACTGCATGAGGGCTTACAGAAGATAGACTAAAAGCAAACTCAAGTCTGTTAGAGCTTTGGCCATTTTGGGCACAGTTCTGAGAAGCAC
This sequence comes from Cygnus olor, assembly GCF_009769625.2. Taxonomy (NCBI): domain Eukaryota; kingdom Metazoa; phylum Chordata; class Aves; order Anseriformes; family Anatidae; genus Cygnus; species Cygnus olor. The sequence goes on along the minus strand of NC_049171.1, from coordinate 65,026,632 downwards.
TAGTAAAGGATATTCGCTATCAACCCAGAGCTGTTCTTTGTACTTGCCTTTTGGCTCTTGCAAGGAGAGCAGCAGATCCAAGAATCACAGAATACATTGTATAAAGGGAATGTTATGAAACTGTAAGTGTCGTGCTACACTCTGCTTAAAAATTGTGGTAAATTTAAATGGGGAAGCACTGAGCAGCAATAATCCTGTGACATCTGTAAGGCTCTGTATAAGAAACAAATGCTGCTTTAGTGTAGAACATCCCAATGTATGTGCTCCCTGTCCCCGTGGGAGACTGGCTGCCTAGCAGGGGATGCTGCTTGTAATCAGATCACTGCAGCTCAGCGTTGCTCTGGCACATTGGTCTGTAATCTAGTGATGCCTAGCTTTATTTTACTGTTCCTGTTGCTATCTGTAAGATGGACTTCATCTGAAATGAAAATCTCTAAGCATAGAAGTGCAAACTAAAGCTTGTGTATTACTTTTATAAAAACCCACATTACTGGGTGTGATGAAAGTCATGGAAATATTTGTTTAACATATGCAGTAGCATTTTCCAGATGTGAGCTTTAGCTTCTCAAACTTTAATCAACAGAGGACATGGGGTGATAGTATTAGCTCTCTAGTGTTTTCTTGCTTCCATCAGTTACAAGGCTTCAGATAGTAATTGCAGTTTAGCAACTGAAAAGAAATCTGATGATTGGATATGATGTTATCATTTCATTGGTATTTCCCCTTAAAAAAATCACAAATGTTGTTAATGCTGTCTCCTACAGTAGAAATATATATCCAGTAGAAATAACAAAATTATCCGTTAGAAATAACAAATATTTCATATATGCAAGAGACTTAAATGGACCAGATGTTGTTGTTGTGATGGTCTATGGCTATAGGCAAGACAGGGTATTTAAGTGTAATATCTTTTTATTACATTGCTTTAGAAAAAGGTAGGCTGTTTTTAAGCAAACAAATAATTTTTGATTCTATGCAAGGTACAACAGATTTCTCTTGTTGTATTTTTTATGGTTTTAATCAATGAAATCAGCATCTGTATTGAGTATTATTTGAGGTTTTAGAATCATCAAGTAGATTTTTTTCCGAATTTAATTTTTTTTCATTCTTTTAGCTTTAAGAAGAGAATTTCTGTATTCTGACATGGTAATTTCTGTTTGTTCATCAGCCTTATTTCATGCTGTCATTCTGTAGAACAGTAAGTGGAAGATAATGGCATTTTTGTTGTTGGGGTAGAATTTTCTTAAAATGTCACTTTGGGTTATCCTATTTCAGAACCTTTGCATCAGCTTTATGAAATACTGTATTGCATATTTTTTGTCTGCCTTTTTTGTTTTATGCATCTATCTACTAGAGATCAAATGTAATGGCGGTTTCAAACAGATGCTGTGGTGTAGATTTCATTGCAGTCTAGTTAATAAAGATAACAAGAAAGCATGTAGCTTTTTCTGACTAGCCTCCTATTATTCTATGGTCTGTGGGTAATATGTAGTTAATGGAGAAAGTATTACAGTGTAATAACAGCATTAGATACAGAAGTACTATACCATCTTATGTTCCCTGAATCTCAGAAGAAGCTGGAATGTACTGATCCTCTTAAGCTGTAGAATTGAACTCCTGAAGATGTTTTCATGTAATTTGTTTTAATAGACTTTGTGAGCTCAAGGGACCACTGACACTGTGAGATTAAGATGTTACTTTGCCAAGCTGCTTACCAGAAAAAGCAGCAGCATTTTCCTTGAGCAGTTTGCAAGCAGACTTTTCAACATAGAAAAGGAACCTACGCTACAGATGTGGAGTTTCATAGTGGGAATGGTCAGGGTGGATTGTGTGTTACTAGTTTTTTATTTTTATTATTTCCATCTGGGTGTTCTGCTTTTCACCCTTTAACTATAGACATACAGAAATATATTTGGATATAGCAAATATTATGTTTTTATACAGATGTGGAGCTATTTTGTGAAGTATTTACTAAATAGAAAAATAATTGTACAAGTATCTAGTAATGCTAGGTGTAGAAAGAAATTTTAAAGCCATCTTACATAGTGTGTTCAAGTCAAAATTATTTATGAAGTGACCTCAGATTCCTTTTCTTTTCCTAATTGCTCCTTTTGGGTAGAATTTGTAAATGTGATGGAATCCTAAGGAATTTATTATCATGTTCAAAAAGAGAAAAGGGCAAAAAAACCTATCTGGAAGCTGTAGATTTAGCTGCTACGATGAATCTCCCCTTTTGATTTTTACACTTCATAGATTCTGAAGCTGGGCTTCACCAGAAAATCTCACTAGCGTAGATTAGGTGAAGATAATGAAAGGTATTGAGAGTGTTGTGTAGAAGAAGAGAAATAATTGGATCCAAGAAGTTGGCAGTTACTGCATTTATATAACTTCCCAGGGAAAACAAGTGAAAAGCAATTAAAGGACTAGTTATAAAGCAGTGAGAATATTACTTAAAAAAAAAAAAAGTCAATCTACAACATTTCTTTCTTGATGAAATCTTGTTTGTTCAAAAGAATATTTTCTATAACTTTGGGATTATAAATAGAAGGAAGTGCTATCTGATGGTTGCAGTTATGAATTATATGAAGTTTGAATGTCTTGGGATGCTAACATGTTAAGAAATGGATATACCAATACAATTTTGAATGAATACATTTTATATTAAAAGTTATACCTGTCAAAGGCTTGCTTATTTGCAGATTGACAAAGCTGAATGGGAAGAATTGGCATCCCAACTAAATCTTAACTTAATTCTAAAAATGAATTTTATAAACAAGATTGAAATAGTCTCTTTTTTACAATGACAGCATTTAAGTGAAATTTTTAGAATTTCTTTTAAAAATAACTAATTCCTTGAACATGCTTTTCCAGAGTTTCTGAACATCTTTGTTCATCTTCATCTGTGATCATCTAACACACTTTATATCATTTTGAATGACAGAGCTGTTTGCAGCTATAGCATACTGCCAGGTACCTAAATCTTTCATATGTCTAATAGGAGCACTTGGCCAGGATGAAGAGAGAATCATAACTGTGAAGACCTTTACAGAGTGAAAACACTTGGACACAAGACTGCTGTACCAATTTACGTAGGTGTGGATCTCCCGTTCTGGCAAATACCCGTGAGAGTATTACTGTGCATAGAGAGAGGATGCCTGCTTCTTGCTGGCCTCATTGCCTCTGTTTGTAGAGGTGACCAGTCGACATTTGCCATATTAATGTAGACAAAGCATTTCAAAACCGTCATTTACCTCCCTGGGCACTTATGTGCACAGCTAATCGGATGCCCTCCAAGCCTTGCTGGTGTGACAAGTCACTTCTGTACCCAAGTCTGTGCTTGTTGCAAGCATTCATTTAAAGCTCCCAGGTTTTACAAAGGCCTCTTTAGAGGCTCGCTTCTCAAGGTCGCTATAAAGCAACCACTCTTTGAGTCTGTCTTCATGACGTTATTCTTTTAACCCAGAGCCCTTTCCATAAGCTTTCAGACCCCTGAGCAGAAAACGTAGAATTGAAACAGAAGGGGGCAGTTATGGGGAGGAGACGAAGTTGTTCCTTAGCTTTGGATCTCTTTTATGTGAATGTAGGGACCTTGAAGTCGGTCCTCTGTATCTAGACCTCCAAGCAGTGGTCGAGAGATGGATGCAAGTCCTCCAACACAGGCTGAAATGTTCAGTTATGGCACACTTAAGGGACAGTCAACACTAGAGCGAAGTTCTTAATTCCCCCACCCAAAGATTGAGAAATCTGAACTGCTTGAGAACTGTGTCTCTGATCTTTTTGTACTTAAAAAAATATTTAAAATATCCATCTCACTCTGTGAAAGGTGCCTTGCTTCACAGCTCGAGCAGAGCAGCCTGCCGGCAGCAAGGGGCTGGGCAGTGGGAAGCTGGTACCCACGGTTGGCCTCACGCCTGTGATTCAGCTCACAGCATCACCTGGAGCTCCCTCCCCGCAGGCTGATGCAGTGTCCCTCCCTGCTGCAACATGCTGCACTTGGACTGCTCCACAGCACATTAAGTAGATACCCCCTGTTTAGCAAATTTCTGACTGAAGCACGTCTTGCTGTCCAACAGAAATAATTCTACTTTATGGGGCTTTTCTGAATTTTAAAAACTGGTGGCTCCTGCTGTTTTCTTCAGTCACCTCCCCCTCCTGTTTTTTTATTATTTATTTCCAGCGTTGCAATGCAAGTGTCACATACAAAGGTGTATTGGGATTTTGGGGGAGGATAGCAAAACTTCAACGTATGTTCATAAGAAAGTGTTAAGAGAGCCTGTGGGCAGATATTGGAGATAATTAGGAACTACACAGAACTGCTGCAGGCTCGAGGGATGTTTGCAGGCTGCAGAGAGTTCCGCAGGGAAAGAAAGTGCTCTGTAATTACAGGCAAGGTCAGAGTAGTCAGTTCAGTGGAAAAGAGATAGTAAGAGCTGGGGCTCTGGTGAAGATTTTTGAATGTCATTACCAAGACACAGTTGTTTTCACTTTTTAAAATGATCGTCCTCTGCAGTATACATTGTGTAAGTGTTCTCTGCTGTGAAGATTTTGGCCCTTTTTCGAGAGAGATGATTCACACTTGGAAGTGAAGGGAATTTCTTGGTCACACTTTACATTTCTTTTTGGCTCTAAAGATTTTAAATGTGTGCTTCAGTGGTGTAAATTTCCATTTTGTTTAAAAAGGTAATACGCTTCATTTGTACATTTGAAACATCTCGTTCAACATCTGAGGTGTTTCAGCCCACCTCAGGTTATTTGAAGGTGAGGTATGTGTCCTGGCCTTTGCTCCAGGACATTTTGGTGACCATCTCAAATTCATCCCTCGAGAGAAACTTTTGCTTTCTTTCTTTATGAGGGCAATGCCTTGAGTTTAGAAACTCTCTGTGCCCAAATTTTATCCTAGAAAGTATTCAAATGGCGATAGTGGTTGCAAGTTCTCTTCCTCTATTTCTCATTTCTCCCTTCTGCTGTACGGCTCCATCTTCACAATTTTACCAGTGCAGCTGAACATGGGACCATGCTGGGACTGCGTTAGGGGTTGATTCAGCTTGAAACAAAAAAAAAAGTGTTTAAGTACAGTTCAAAATGAGCCATCTAGGCTGCTGTGGACTCTACCTCCCACCCCAATTTTGCATCAGGAGGGTGCTGCTGCATGTGCACAGTCAGTTGATTCAAGGCACTGATCCAGATAGAAGTCAGTTGCTGTTTTAGGAGGATGTGTTTTTGGCTAGCTCAGCTTACTGAACTGTTCGGTTGGGAGAGTGCTAGTGCCTCTCTGAGGAGAGGCTGGAGGGGCCTGGGTTGTTTCAAGGGAAGGTGAGAGTGGGACTGAATCCAGCAAACCAGATTTATGTTGGTTAAGCTGTTGTGAAGCTTCACGTCTGAGCCTTCGAATTAGATCCTTTCCCTGATGTAGTTCACATTGAAGCACCTTGAATGATTGTCCTGGCATAAATGAGGGCATGGTGATGTGAGGATTCAGAAAGAAGTGGTGAGGAGAAGAAATGTCTTCAGCTTCTTGCAGCTGGGAGTGTTTGACCAGTAACAGATTAAAGGGACTTGCAGCAGGCCTTTCAAAAATAGGTGTAATAGTTAATCAGCTAAAGTAGAGTTGCTAAAGTAAGTGATTAAAAACAAAAGGCTGAGTATTATCTCTTCTGTATGTTTTGGTAGTTTCTGTTTAGCTCAAATATCTTTAACTTTTGGGCTGAGCGAGACAATTTCTGCAGTGCCTATATCTCTTCTAACTTCTCATGAACAACGTAACTGCTTGTTTACCTCAGTTCCTCCAGAGGCCAGGTTTTAACAATTTACCATCTTTCATGTCTCCAGGCCCCCGCCTTTTGGAGAATGTGTGTGTAAATTTGGCAACTGCCAGTTAATAGCTTCTAACAGTTTGCTTAAGAACCCTCGGTGTTTTTCTTGGAACTATTTTTCCTGAAGACATTTTTAATTTTTTCTTGCTTGTTCTTCCTAAGTGTATTTTTAATGCAACCCCCATTAAGTCAGATGGTGTAGCATCAAGCAGCAGAAGTGGGATAGATCTAATAGTTCTAGAAATAATACAAATGTTGCCCTTATCTTTCGTATAAGACAGCTGTGCATGAGAAAAGGTCTTTCGCTTTTAGAAATGTACAAAGTGTACAAATGTTGCTGCCTTCGCTGTTAAAAGAAGCCCAGAAGGTCATTCAGCACAGCAGCTATGATCAGCTATTAGTATTTTTACTTGGTGGAGGAGGTGGTTGTGTGTTAGAACATTGCATTGAAGTCAATTCTTCCAGTATTCACAACAAATGTCTGCTGAACAGCCGCTAATATAAGCTTCATTTCTCTCCATATGCCAACAAATGCATTTTTCTGTCTCTTTTATTTGCTTAACAATATGTCACAGTGCATAACTGACAGTACAGCGTCTGTATTAATGGACTGGCAGTTAGGATCACAGTGCCTGGGGTTGCACCTTTGCTGTGGATCTGTTTCTGTGCAGCTCTGGTGGTGTTACCAACCTCCTCACATCTCCGATTAGCACGGCTGACTGTCCTGCCCTGCCTGTGCAGCTGTCTTGGAGCAGGGGAGGAACGTCTAGAGTTACACAGGGATGAAAGCTGTGGAGAGAGAACCATTTAAGAACATACAGAACAAACATTGAACGTCTTCTGACATTTTTCTCTTCCTCTACCTAGGAGTGAAGAACATTTTTACAGCCTTATTGGTATATGTTTAGAATTGTCCTCCAAATTGTATGTTGTTATGTAATATGAAAGAAATACAGAACCTCAATGGGGCCTATAGTGCAATGGAAGGTGAATGAAGTAAGGATAATTAGAGGAGATGAGTGAAAGAAAAGGAAAATCGGTAGTTAACGCAGTTCAAAATTACACTTTATCCCCATGGAATTGTCTCTTTTTTAGTAGGAAAGAAATCTCACCCCCAACCCAGTTATCTTTTCTTCTATCTACTTCAGCCTTTTAGGAACTGAGTAGTTAATTTTGTTAAATAACTTGGATAGGATTGGATAGTTGGATGTTGGATAGGATTTCTTAACTTATTTTACTTTGTAAGTTGGGTTACATAAACAACCAAGTGTGTCAGCTGGCCATCTCTCAGCTCTGAAGTGTATAGCCTGTAATAGAATGACTGCACTATCAGAAGTGCCACTTCTGTAGTACTGTGTTCAGCAGTAACCTTGAAGGTTAATCCCACAGTCACTGTCTGATAGCTAGTGGGATCATCTGCCATCAGCTTGTGCAGAACCATTTGTGGTTTGATCCTTCAGATCAAAATGCAATTTTGTGGTCTCTTTCTAATTTTATTTTTTCGCATTTTCTCAGTGTCTTGCCATCGTTATGGGTTCTGATGTGTATCTTTTCCCATCTTAGTCTGCAAGGGGAGGGAAAATTTCTGTTTCCTTTGCCCTCATGCAAGTTTGACAGGAAGGAAATTTGGTTAGGCTGAAAAAGCCTGAAATCTGGTAGCTTGACTTTTCAAAGACTCTGTAGCTTACAGTTCTTTCCATAAGATTGCTGGGTGGTCAGAATCTTAAAAATGTGTCCTGTTGTGAGGTGTGTTTTTTTGTTTTTTTTTTTAAGATAATTTAGAAATGTTGTGTACTTACCTGGATTTGCCTTCTCTGCTTTCCTTCTTTTACCAGTCTCCTTATATCATCACCTTCAGATACTCTATTCTGAAGCTGTGAAGAGTGAGGTTTTCAATAAACATAAAATGCTGAAGAGCTTGCTGCAGTATTGGTACACTTGGCTGTGCATGACTCCTTTCTGTCAACAAAAGAGAGACACCTCAATGAAAGATGCATGAGAACAAGCAAATATTTTTTCTGGCTGTCTAACTGGCTTAACACTTGCACTTTATATAAGTTAACAGAAGCACTTAGGAGGTAAAAATGATGAGTTAAATATTGACACTGAAATATGAGAGCCACTGTTAATATTTTTTTATTATTTTTAACTTAAATTAATATCTGAATTCATTCCTGTGGTGTGGGAACGTAACTTTTTGCTGGTTTTGCGTGGAAGAAGAGCTATATTGGCAAAGCAAAATTGAATCAAATAATTGTGGATCCTTCTTTTTTCCTGTGTTGCAGGCCTAATATGTTTTTGTCTCATTAGATATCTCTGCCTAAGAAATGTTTTACATCACTGCCCTTTAAGTGAGAGTAAAAGTACATTACTGCAATTTCTTGATATTTAGTGTCTGACTAGTGCTAGAAATAACTTACCAGTAAAAAAAAAAAAAAAAAAAAAAAAATTTCTTCAGGATCTAGTGAACTTCCAGGGTTGGTCCCTTCCCTGCTCTGAAAGAATAGGTGCATAAAGCCTGGCTATAAAATCCTACAGTAGGAAATTTAGTTTGAACATTTCATCTGAAAAGCTAAGTTCTTTATATGGGGAGCCCAGCCTGAATTCTTACTAGTGGTAAGATTAAACAAATAACAGCTAGCTCTTACGTAATACTTTTTATTGTTAGTTCTTCCACATGCCTTGCAACAGAGGTAGTAACTGTTAATTTGTATTTTATTGTGGGGAAAAAGAAGGCAAAAAGCTTGCTTTGAACTAGTGGAACAGACCAGGACTGTAGGACTGCTGTGATGGCAAAAGAGAAGGGGTGCGTGTGTCTAAATCAGATACTGATCTTCTTGGGGGAAGACTAGCATTTAAATATTTTAATTAGGTTATTTCTTAGGAAATACTGGATGGGTAGAAATGAAGGAGAGGAGAATAGAAAGAATTAAACCTTAATATATAATCTTAATTTGGCTTATCTTTTCTGTACTTAACGCTACTGTCTTAGCAGTATTTTTTTTAACTTGCCTGCTGAATTCAAATGCAACATAAAGGAAGTGTTGACCCTCACTGATTTAAACAGATGTCCTGTCTTGTAGGGAGAAAGGTATTTGAATAATAGCTGAGTTTATTCCTTTTGTACTTAGATTTTGTCATCTCTGCCTGTCCAGCTTTCCTGATGCAGTTAAGAGTATTTTTAAGAAGAGAAGCCTTTGGTTTCTCTAATCCTGAAAGTGACGGCAAATGAGACTCAGATGAGAGAAATCTGCTGGCCAAGATGTAGAAGGGTCCTTTTCTCAAACTTGTTGATTTTCTACGCAGTGATTGAGGGCAGAAATTGCATTCAGAGGTTGTGCAAAGCCACTGGATCTACAGTTGTATTTTAAAATCCGCTTGAAGTTATGGTACTTTCACAGTTCAAACATTTCTGTTTACTTAACTCATACTGCTCTTACTGATGTTTCGGAGACTTCTTAATAAAAAGTGTTGTTGTCTCAGTAGGATAAAGCTTGCATTATAATATAGATGCTGGTATTATAAAATGTTTACTCCTGAATGCAAATCTGTTCAGGAGGAACACGCCAGTGGGTATGGAAATAATAGCTCTGATTTTCCAGGTACAGGATCAAGTTTGTTTATAGGATAAATGCAGTTTTTCTTCTTCAAACTATCGTGTTCTGAAAGTTTTTTCTGATTTTTCTGTAATACGAACTGTCTTTGGAATGCAATTGAAAAGCACCATAGATCTGGGAAATCTACATAGCATTTCTTATATCCTCCTCATGGTATGATGGGGGGAAAAAAAAGGTAACAACTGTTGTTTTTAAATCTTGGCTAGTTGTAATGCTGAAAAGTCTGAAATGACTAACCAAACCTCGTGGATAGTTTTCCTGATAAGTATGCTAGCCAAATTGTTCTGTAAACCATCTTATGGCCTTGCCTTGTTATCTACCTATCCATCCATGTTTATTTATTAAATTATTATTGGTACATCTATGCTAAACTGAAAAAAAAAAGTGGTCACCTACTCAAAAGGTTAGACTAATAGTGTTATATGTAGTATAGACAAGACCATTTTTACAGTTCCAATGAATGTAACAAATGCAATTCTTAATTTAAATGAGTTTCCTTTAGCAGCATCTGTATAGATGTAATAACTGTTCATTTGCACTTCAGATATATCTCTGGAATATCCTGGGCACCCTTTTGTTTGATCTCTTTTACTCTAGTTATACGCTTTACATATAAACAGAATTGGGGTAATTTTTTCCACTTTTTCAAATGGAGAATTAAGTAGGATTTGAGTAGTCTTTAAAGTCCATCTGTATTTATTCAAACATCTAGGCTTTAATTTTGTAGCATCTTAGACTTCCTGAAAGCAGTAATACAAAGACAGATGATTGCTTTATTCTTTCGAGACTGTTATGTTTAACACACTTCCTCATGGTTTGGAGCATCTCTTATATGAAAAACGGCTGGGAGGGCCAGGACTGTTCAGACTGGAGGAGAAAAGTCTGGGGGGAGGATCTGATCCATGTCTGTAAATACCTGAAGGAAAGGTGCAATGAGGATGGAGCCCGGCTCTTTTTGGTGGTGCCCAGTGCCGGGATAAAAGGCAGTGCACACCAGCTGGAGCACGGGAGGCTTCTCCTGAACATCAGGAGGCACTTTACTGTGAGGATAGGGTTATCAAACATTGGCACAAGTTGTTCAGAGATATTACAAAATCTCTGGGCATGTTACAGATGTTACAGAGAATTTCTTGGAAATCTTCAAAAGCTGCCTGGATGTGGTCCTGGGCAGCCTGCTCTGGGTGGCCCTTCTTGAGCAGAGGGTTGGACCAGATGGCCTCCAGAGGTCCCAGCCAGTCTGTGATCCTGGTTTGGTCTCTTGGGATCTAACTCTGCATCTGTTCTGCCGCTGTCACCTCCCTTCCCGACCCTTGCCCCACAAAGTGGCAATCATTTCCTAAGAGTTTTCCTCAGTGACTGTGGACAACAAAATTTTTTTTCATAACGTATCCTTCCTGGATACATTTCATTAGTTGTACATATCAATTGTGAAAAAGAAAATATTGTACTGTGTGTCTGAATATTGCATGTATCTATATACAACATATATATTTTATAGGAGCCCTATATAAAATCCTTAAACATAATTCTTAGAGATACAGGAACTACTGTGACAGTAATCAAAGTTGTTTTGTGGCTTATTTTCTTATTTTTTTACTTTTTTCTTTTTCTTGTGTGTGTATGTGTGTGTGCTTTGTCTTTCAGAGTTGGAAGAACACAGGGGTTTCAAGCTTTGAATGTCGGGCGTCTTACAAGATTACCGCAGCTAAGCTGAGAAGGCAGATGCAGCTCTGAGTACCAGATTGATTGAGCTGGTGTGTACTGCATGTACATGAAAACGCACATATCCTTGTCATCACATAGACTTGCTCTTGTGTATTCCTGAGAGCTTTGCAATTGATGAAAATTAATTTAAGAATCAGATGGAGCACCTTTCCAGCACAGGAATCGGTAACCCATGGAAAGACAGCTGCCAGTAATGTTCAGCTTTCCCCATGGTCTTCACGGGTGAAAAAAGTTTGCAAGAAGAGGAAGAAAAAACACGCTACACACTGAAAAGGCCTAATAAATACCTCCACAATCTAAATCAATAACTGTGAGGGAAACAGAAGAATACCGAGGGCAGAGGAAACTGATTTTGTTATTGCAGAGGAATAATGTATGATCTTTGGCACATTTTGCTTTGGCCTCAATAGTTTGTGAATGGACTAATAAATCGTGACCACATGTTGAGTAATGATGACTGGAAGTAAGTAAGTTGAGGAACTATGGGACAAGTCTGGGCATTGAACTGAGCAAACCTCGTCATCCTTCTTGAGTTAACCAGGTCATCGCCTTGCATATTCTTTCTCCCTCTCCTTTTTCCTCTTTTCACTTAGTGTGGTATAAATACTAATTGATTGAGCTCATAAATGTTACTCAAATAAAACGATTGGAATACTTCATATGTTTCCTTCTTGTACAGCTGCAAATGTTGTGTCTGGAACTATGAATCTGTGCTGTAGACAAGCATCAAGAAGGAAAGATCTGATCAAACAAGCAAGGAGAATACCTAGAGAAATAGTGAAACCAGGAAGTCAGATTTTTAATGCTGCTTCTTTTTCTTTTTTAGATGATTATATTTCTTCCTTCCTTGAATTTTAGAAGATTTTGAAAGAGTGCTTACTTGATGTGCTTTAATTCTGGCATTTGTTTTTTACAGTAGGATGAAAAGTCTGTGATTCCTTGTAGCAGAAAAAAGGGAAAAGTAAAGGAAAACAAGCTTGACATTTTAGCCTGTTTTGGAGGAGAGACAACTTCATGGTTCACCTGAGGCAAACTTACCTGCTTTGAAAGCTAAAAGCTTTAGAGTGTTTTTGATTCCACTATAAATGAAGAGGGGGTTTCTTTTTCATTCGTGTGTGGCGGCAAAAAGTGGGAAAGCAGGCAAGATAGCGTGATAAACAGTTCAGGCTGTGTTGGGTCTCTGGTGGAAAAAAAGTGCTGCAATGAAAATTGGATTGGCTTTGGATTGCAAAAACTTTTGAGTCCAACGAGCAGTTCAAGAGGGATTTCACATCTGGCCTGGCACACCAGTGCCTGCACAAGTTTGGGTCTGTTGTTTCGCACGGTTTGTGTGCCTTTTTTTCCCTTTATGCAATCTCTTTCAGCTTTAGCAGCAGAAATACATCAGATGGAAAAGATATGCCAGAGGGCAGCTTGGAAAAGATGAATGTCATATATATACATATATATGTATGTGCGTGTGTTTAAATTTCTGCAACTGAACTTTTGAAGAAAATCTGACTGGAGGAAATCTTAAAAGCCTTAAGTTACTTGAAACCTACACATTTGCAACTCTTTGTCTCTGGAATTGCATTACGCTAAACTGGAATCTCAGGCTGTATAAAGATTATATCAAGTTGAGCAAAAAGATGACTTAACCATTTCTTGAGCGCCTCTTATGAAGTAGCTGTTTCTCCAAAGGATAAGTGCACCCTCACTCTACAGACTCGAAAACAAAAATGAACCTGAATTTTTTTTTAAGCGTTACTTTTTCTTAGCCAACTGCCATCATCTTTTATAGAGGAATTTTTCACTATGCATTTGGTGGATATTTATAAACACTGACCCCATCCTCCTCCCTTTCAATGATCTATCCCAGGTCAGTCTTATCAATAAAAAAAAAAAATTGATTTAAATTTTGTGCACTAGACACATTACTTTCTTATGTCAAAAAATAAAATATTTAAAAAGCATGTATGCAGCAGTGGAACATGGGCCTGTTCTTTGCAGCGATTCCAACATCCTCTGCCTCTCCTGGAAAGGGAGAGTTCCCAAAAGTGAGAAGGAGAAGCCCGTGTGCAGGAGGCGGTACTATGAGGAAGGCTGGTTGGCAACAGGCAATGGCAGAGGAGTTGTAGGCGTCACTTTTACTTCCAGCCATTGCAGGAGGGACCGGAACACCCCTCAGAGAATCAACTTCAATTTGAGGGGCCACAACAGCGAGGTAAGCAAACCGTGTGTTACGGTTTAACAATCGAGCTTGGAGCTGGCTTCGGAAATAATAGCAGGAATTCTTGTAGAGCATTTCTGCTTGTAACCTGGTGGGGGAGGAGTATGGAGGAGGCTCAGGACTAATCCAATGTGTTTGGAGGTTTTTTTTGATAGATTGAAAAGCTTGAGGTTTATGGTGAGGATGTTCTTTGGAAGCAGGTCTGGAGTTTGCCCAATTTCCAGGCAAACTCAACAAATGCGTTTAAGAGCATTAAAAACTTTGATAGCTGACTGCTTTTGCATAACATTAAAGTCTGGCTTCGAAGAGTAATGGAAAGGCAGAGGGGTGAGAGAGGAGCTCAGATATAGCCTGCCAGTTTTCAGAAACTGCATACCAGACTGTCCTGCAGCAGGCGGCAGTGTCGTCTTAGCTGTCACCTGCAGGAAAATTTAAGTTTGTTAGTAAATGGAACAAATGGGACATACCAGAAAAATGATAAGGTGCCCTGCAGTACAATACTGTAACTTCAGGATGCAAGGCATTGTCCTGATTACAATGATACAAAACCTCTTCAGTGTATTTTTTCTGAAAGGGGTAAATCTGTTGGGAGAAGCTGGTATTTCAGCAGTGCTTTATTGTCTTCTGGGCACCTGTCCGTTTCTCTGCATAACGCTTCAAGGGGAGTGTCAAGGATGCCCAGTAGTGTACAGGCTGTTAAGGGCAGGTGTAAGAATTCTTTTCTTGCTGTGTTGAGCCCGCGTTTTAGTTAAGCTATGTTTGCATTGGATATGCTCTTCAAAAAGAGTCTGTCTGTATCAAAGCTTTGCTCCTAGATCTGCAGGAGGAATAATGTCATATGTTCTGAAGTTAAAACCAAAGATACAATGCTCTTTTTCTTGTCTTTTGTGCTACTTATTTGTTTGACTGTAATACATGTTGTCCTTTTGACGTAAGCAGCACCTAAGATTGAGGGGTGGATGGGTTTGGTTCTTGTGTTAATACCAATGATGATCCAGTTTTTAAGGAAAAAAGGAGTGAGGGATAATTATTTAGTCTTAAATAACTACTTGCACACACTTTGTACACAGGTATGTATAGACTGGGGTGTATTGTATGTTACATAGATTATGTTTATAGATGAGAGACAGATTCATGTACATATTTGTATGGAATACAATCAAAAAAACTTGCATGCGCCTCTTCCTGAAGGGAGGAGCTGTGTTTTAATCTAGCAGTCTGCTCTGGGCCACCTTGCGTTCTCAGTAGAACTTTCAGTTGCAGATTTGATTTTGTTTTTGAAATGCGAGATGCAGAGATCACATTTTCATTTCTCCTTATTTTCTTCTCTAACTGTTCTGTGAACTGGGCACCTATTTTTCTGCTTTTGCATAATATGTGTATTGGAAACAACAGAGGAAGTGCTGTTTATGGGAACGTGAAATCTTGTTGCAGAATGTGAAAATACAAGGGTAGGCTTAAGTACATGCCAGTTAAGTGAAAAAGATGCTGATGTGCATGCTGCCCTTTGGTTTGGGCTAGTTTTGCTTTACTTATGCAGTTGGCCATGAGATTCTCTTTCTGGGTCGCTGCATCATTGCTCTGTATATTGAGCTGTGCTGTTTGTGCATCCTTTCCCCTCACAGTGATTGGCACAAGAATCTCAAATGAAATGAAAATGTTATGTGATTTTTTTTCCCCCCCCCGATTTGGGCTCTTAAATTGTGCTGAGTCAAGCTTGTTGTAAATAAAAAGGGGTCGTGTTTCTGTAAGCAATCTTTCTGGTAGCAGCAAATGTAAGAATGACCAGAATAGAGACCACCAATTCACTTCTCTGTACAAGGCTGCTGTGGTGGTGTCAAAAATGTGCCCTACCTAAGGAAGAAGGGAAGTGGCTTTTAGAGCAACTAGCTTTGTGGTGAGTCTGTGGCTGCTGTCAGATTTTCCTGCTGCGGTACTTTTTGGGCATTGGTGTAGTAATGCGAGATGATTCATTATAAAATACTTTTCATCAGGCTTACTGAGTGTTTTCCTGTCTTTTATGGAATAATCCTACTGGTTTTCCTAGGAGTGAAACTGAAATGCAAGGGTTGGTACTACTTAGAGGTAAATAGTGGAATGTACAAGAAAATAGTTATAGAAGGAAAGATGTTTTCTAAAGAAACGATCTGTTGAAAGATTCTTTAAATAAAATGTTGAACAGCGCTTATTGCAGACGTTTGCATAAGTAGTAGTACATGTTTTTCTTTTCCCTTCTCATCTTAAAAAGGAAGCCAACAGCAACCTTGTCTTTTGTGTATCACCTCATGCAATGAAAAATGCTAATTTTACAAGCATGTCCTGGTGTATGTGTCTGACTAAAGTTGCGTTTGTTGTACAGAAAATGCCCAAAGGGTGTCTTTGACTTAAACATGTAAGTGCCTGTGTATTTCAGTGACCACTTGCGGGATTGCATTGTGTTGTCTTGTTCTCAGAAATGATGATTTACACATCTGCATATTTTTCTTTGGGATAATGTTAGCGTGACAAGTAAAGTTTTTTGCTTTTTCTGACATACATTGCTGCTTTAATATTAGTATGCATTCAATTATAAAGAATCAAATGCAGTAATGAACAAGCAGGAGAGGTGAAAACACAGAAGCTAAATGCTTTCCGTTTGGGGTATAATTAGTAATGTGCTGTGGGCAGAGCAGTACATTGTATTTCAGTTTTAGGGTGAAAATCTTGAAAAGGTAAAAGCAGCACTGCTTAGGGGCAAGAACATGAGCCTGTTTTTAAGCAGGTTGTGAAGGTGGGTGCTAGCCATGTATTTCTGTGATGTTTTTATGGTTGCTGAAAAGATTCACTGAAACCTTTTGGTACACAGCTCCTTTTCTGCTGTAGGCATGCTGGTACAGACATATCAGAACAAATGGGAATGAAGAATCCCTAGGACTGAGTTACTGACAGGCATGTTGCAGTGGTGGATTCGCATGATTCATTGCATCGGACAGTAATTGCGACTGAAATGCTTGGTAGTTTGAGCCAAGGTTGTTTTTTTTCATTTGCTTCAAGGTTGGTTATTAGAATTGGAAGCTAGGAAGTGGCTGCTGTATTACTTTAATTAACAGCCTGATGTTTCTGTAGTTTCTAGGGAGAACAAAGGATAAAAATAAGCATATTCCATTTGTTCTATGGCACGAAGTGAAAATACCACATTTTGTGACAGATCCCTTTTATTTAAAAAAAAATATATATTTATAATCCTGATTCTCATTAACGTAAGGGTAAGCATTCTAACAATTAAAATTAAAATTGATGTGTATCAAAGGCAGAGGTAACTGGTGCAGAAGGAAGGAGACACGTGTGCCGTGCAGCTGCGGCTGTTTCATGTTTGGTAGGAGCAAGCACCTCCTGTCCCTGGCCATGGCAGGGGACGTGTCTCGGGGCACACAGTGGATGGAGCAGGTGGGAAAGGCCACGGAGGTGCACGGTTCTGTTTGGCTCTGGAGCAATTCCCTTGGCCTCTGAGAAGAGACTGGTGGAGGCTGCTGGTCTTGGGGTTTCTTAAGTGTGGGAGAAAGGCTAGAAGTCGGGGAGATGTGCCCTTGTACCACAAGGCAGCCAGGGAGCTGCTGAGGTGTGGTGGCCTAAAATATTCCTTCCCCTTCCCTGCATGTGTAAACACAATGCTGTGCAGGAATTGGAGTGATATGTAGAAGTCTCTGATTTTGACCTCACATGGCTTCTCTTGACTGTATTGGGAAACAGCGTTAGAAAAGTACTTGAGTACTTTCCTTTTCTGACTCTGTAGTAAATTACAGATTAAATGCAAAATATGTGGTCATTTCAGCAAGGTCAGGGTTTCACCTGGTGTGACCAGTAGGTTCTGAAGGCTGAATAATTTTTTACAATACCATCTGGTCCATCCTGAGGTCTCAGGGGAGCTATTTCCAGGGAGGTCTGTGAAAGATGATTAAAAGAAAAAACACCCTACACCTTATCCTCTGTAGACATCAATTAGCTTTACAGGGATCTTCTCTCCCAGTGAAAGATTTACAAGATGCCCGCAAATCAAATTGGTTGGATGGTGCTGTTGTAGGCATTTATTTTAATGGATTCTGTTGTGTCTAGTGTATTAAGATGCTAATGGTTCTATGGCACTTGATGTTTCTTAATCATTAGTATTTTAAAATGTTTTGCAGGTGTATATTTTTCATTGTGCGAACTAAAAAGCCATCTTTGATGTATTTAGTAAGATTCAGTATGCTAATTGCTGGACTGAAACATTACCAAGTAGTGCAAGAATATGCAAATTCTGATGCAGTGAATTAAGTAACATGCTGAATACATTAGCGAGTATGCATAACGATTTTTACTGTAAACATAAAGTGAAGTGCTCATTTATTTGACTTTCTTGGAGTGTCCAAGTGCATGACTGTAGCTGCAGAAAAAAAACACAACACCCTGTTTTGTTTAGCACAGGATTTAGAAGTGAAAAGGGATGTAAATGTATCTCAGCTAAGGTGTCAAATGAATTATTTTTAGTTACAGCTTTTCAAAGGAACACTGTCCTTTCAAAAAGTATTCAATAAATGCTGCTTCTCATACTACTTTTGTTATGGAAGTCTCTGGACAGTTCTTGGTTTGGTTTTGTTTTAGAGTGGAAGGAGGTTACAAATCCTTTTTTTCCTGTATTACAAAGAAAGCTTTCCTTTAGTGTGCCTACCTTTTGGGGGTTGCGTGCGAAAGTTCAGAGCAGGCTCTTTCTGCAAGTCCATTAAAACCAAAACCAACAAATAAACCTTCTCAGCAGTGTTTGTTGGTTTGTAGTGTTACTGGTAAGAACATAGGAAAAAATACAGGTTTAAAAAAAAAACAAAACAAAACACAACAACTTTGCTTTAATTGTAACTTGCATTTGAATCTTAAGTGTGATTTCTGTTATGGTTAGAAAAAAAGGGGTTGACTTGTGAGTCGACAGCATGGGTACCTCGTATCAGTCGCTGTCCTCAGACACGTCTGGAACAGCTGCCATTTGTGAACACTTAAGAAATCTTGAGGTAGAGAGATGCCGTAATGATGCCTTTTGGCTATAGGCACCTCGGTGGTACAAGGCACATGCTGATGTAAACTGCAGTGGTACTGCAGATCTTCTCTCCTGCTTTCCTGACACTGCACAGAGGAGACAGGACAAGGTTTGTAGGCAGAATTACTATCTTTTTGTTAAGGCAAGCTGGTGTAATTGGAAAAGTAAGGTATGCTTTTGGGCATACAAGCGCTTGTATTTCTGAAAGCTTGCCTAGTTTTTACAACACTGCTAGCTAATACAATAAAAGTTGTGAAATCTGTCTACAAACCATGCCCTTCCTCTGTCCTCAAATGGTTGTAGCCACAAAAAAAAAAAAATATAGTGCTGCAGAGAGAGGCAGAATTGGTGCTTCTGTGAGAAGGGACCTGCAGGAGAACGGGTCCTGTGCCTGACTGGGTTGGTTCTGTTAACTTTTTGCTTTGTGACTAATGTTGCCAGGCTTTTCTCAGTCGTTATTTGCAGAAAGGACAAACACTGAGATTTTATGCAGGCTCCTTTATTACAACTTTTTCTGAACTGTCTGTGTGGGCTTAGGCTGTGTGCTTTTAATTTCTTAATGCAAGCATTAAAAGAGCTAAGATACATTTTAATCCTCTTTATTAAGAGGATTATTTAGTCTTTTTCTTACTAGTATTTTAAATTATAAATTTTAAATCAAACTTCTGATGAAGCTTACATATGTTCCACAGCATGCAAAAAGTGTCTTTCGTAGCCTTTTCTTTAAGTTTAATGATTAGAAACCCTATAGGTATAGTAAAGAGGTGAGATTACTGCTGTGTTCATATCTAAGCTTGGTATATGAGCGCCTTAATAAGGAAAGTCACAACTAAATATGTAATTGTGAAGGCCTTGTATATGTATAGGTACAGGATCTGCAGAGCATTTGAATAGTGGAGAAATCAGGTTTTATGATAGCTTTTCTGAGCCATAGTAGTCATTAAGGACACTGCCTTACTTTAAACGGTTCCCAGAGGAATTCATCAAATTACAGATAGTCTGAGCAGATAAGATACTCATTACAAACTATAAACATTTCACAATATAATTGAACATAAAGCACCAAGTAATTGCTTGTCAAGTATAGACAGAATGTAGTAGGATAGACAAAAAACAGTACAGGCACTTGTCCTTGAGCAACCAGCATCTCTGCTCTCACAGTGTCTTTTATGAACGTGTGCAAAATTTCTGAGGGAATTCTTAGTATTCCCTTTGCATTACAAGTTTCTTTGAAGAGAAGTAATCTGTTTGTCTAGCAAATTTTACAGGAAGTAACAATAATTAATTTTATTTGAGAAACCTTATGTTTGTGAATTTTCAAACAGAATTGGTAGTCTTACAATTTCAGTATAGAATTGTGACAGTCCAGCTCTGGAATTATTTGAGAAATGAGTGTATTGGAAAACTATCCCTATACATCCCCCCCCCTTTTTTTTTTTTTTTTTGCATTTTAAGGGAATTAAATTTACACAGATGATGTTATTAATGAAGAATATTGTAGCTTTGTTTAGCCTAGTCAGATTGTAATGGAACTCAAAAGTACAGTTGATTCATTGCTATTCAAGAGACATGCCAGCAGGAAGGAACTTAAACCACGGACCCTGATGAACAGCAGGGTTCTCAGGTTGGTGGTGGAGGATGTGCATTGGTGGAGCCTCAATTGGCATTTTTGGTAGCTCTCTGCAGACAGCAGAAAGCTGTCTGTAAATCTAGGTGAAAGCCTTTGGTTCTAAACTGGTGGAGTGACATAAAAACCCTAACTCTTGGAGGCAGGCAGGAAGTGATACAGATGTAGAAGTATGAAGAGATGCAATTTGACTTTGGCTAAAATGAGAGAACAAACTGATGTGCCAGAGGAGGCAGAGAAGAACATCTTTCTCAGGATAAATCCAGATGATATTCTAAGTTGTCAAGCAGTTGAAGAGCACAGTCAAAATCCTCACAAGGAATTAATGGTAGAGATGATTAAAATGCAGAAAGTCAAAGCTGTTGGCTGTGAGGATAACTTAACAAGGGAAGCAGAATTTGAGAAGGAAATTCCTCGCTAAGCAGCTGAAGAGGGGAAGAAACTGTCCACATGGCACAAGGACCAATAAAACCCATGCCTCTTGGAAAGCAGTTTTTGTAGAAGCTGCAGAGCATAAGTCTGTTGTAAGGTATATAAATCTGCAGCTCCGGGTAAAATGAAGTCATAAATACAAAATGTAGGCAGGGGAAGATCTGACTTCTGAGGGAAATTGTGTCACAAGATAGTAGTGCCCTAATTACTGCATTGGCTCAAATGTGTGTAAAATAAGATGGCAAGAAACTGTTCTGTCAAGGACAGACAAAATAGAATTGCCGATAAATCTGCAGCCAGCACATCAGCACTACCTTGGGTAAATGTGCGCATGTACCTGCGTGTGTGTGGGAGAGAGACGCAGATGTAGCTGGAGTAGAACCAGTCTCAGAAATGTCTTGCTCTGCAGTTCAGAAGTATTCTGGGAGCCTATGAGGAAGGTGTGCTTTCAGCTGCTGCACTCAAGTGATAAGGTTAAATACCTTGTTAATTAATGTGTTGCTGTGGGAGGAATTGTATTTACTTTTGAGACTGGATGCTCAAAATGTGGTTCCCTGAAATACAAGGTCCTTAAAAGTATGCAGAGGATGACTAAGTGGCTAAGAAGGGCTGCAGTTTGCAAGTACCTATCACTTCTCGTTCTGGTTACAGCATGAGTTACAGGAATATAGTTCATGACCAAAGTGGACCAGTACTGAAGCAAGTGTATGAAATGGAGGGACATTTGATGTTACGTTACTGGCACAGACTGCTTTACTGTACAAAGTGAGCAGTTAGCATAAGTTATGTTTAGCAGTGCATAAGATAAATGCTTTCTCACGTATGTCATCTTAACAAGTCTACTTTTGCCTGCAGACACCCCATTGATCACAGATGTTCAAGTAGGAATTGCTCTTTTCTCATGGAATGCTATCAACCCTATACAGGATTTATTTAAATGTCATTGCATTTCCAGAATTCTTACTACTTCCAGAATAATATCCTGCAGTTTCTTCAGACTTAGTAGTCCTTTTACTAAATAGGGAGTGTAGACCCTGCACTCCACTTGTGAGAGAAGTCTGCATGTCATAGGGTCTCTTGAATATTAGCAATATTTATAAACATTTTAAAAACTTAGCACTTGTTTATTGAGAATTATATATTAGAATATATATGTTGGTTTTGTCTGAGGGAAATGAGAAGTCTTCCTGGCCTGTATTAGAAATAGTGTAGCCAGCAGGACCAGGGAGGTGATCGTTCCCCTGTACTCTGCTCTGGTGAGGTCGCACCTCAAGTACTGTGTTCAGCTTTGGGCCCCTCACTACAAGAAGGACATGGAGGCTCTGGAGCATGTCCAGAGAAGGGCTACGAAGCTGGTGAAGGGCCTGGAACACAAGTCCTGTGAGGATGGTGGGACTAGATGATCTTGTAGGTCCTTTCCAACCTTGTGTTTCTATGATTCTATGAAACAGTGTTTCAAATTAAGAAAGGTTAAGGTTAAAATTTGTCCTCCTGTGTTGTAAATACTTACTACAGAAGAAATGCATCCACATGGAGGGTTAACAAATTAGAACATTGTAATTTTAATAAGTACTACTTATTCAAATTGTTAGGTGTTATGGTGTCCATAACATCATTCTGTTGATTTAAACACATTCAAATTAGGCTTTGGCACCTTATTATTATGTATTACTGAAGGCCCTACATGAAACTGGAATCTCATTGGGCTAATCATGGTAACAGTTCCAGTAGTCCCTGTGGTCACTTCGTACGTACTCAGCCAGCTCACTGCTCAGCGCCTGAAGGGTAAAGAAGGAAAGGACTAAGCTTTCTGTTCCTCTATTTTGCTTGCTCAGCTGTCTTGTTTTGAAGGAAGTAATGCCTGCTCTTCCTATAGCCATTCATATACTTTCAGTGTTACTTTCCTACAAGTTGTCCATTTTTAGTGTCGTAAAGACTCAGTGGTAATAACAACTGAAACTAAACACCTTTTTGATATATATACCCAAGATGAAAACTATCACTGTGCAGGAACAGGCATTTTGTTACTTCACTTGAGATATTTTATTAAGGCAGTTTCTCAGAGTGAGGCTTTAGTACTGAAAAGCAGAGAGATTTAATAGCAAGTGTATCTGTCTGAAAATGATAAGACACTTAAGATATTTTAAACTTGGTATTTTGGGGTAGCTGTTATTTTTAAGTTTCTTGTGGTCCTTATGTTTGTAATCTTCAGGACAGAACACTGAAAACTTTTTTTTTTTTTAATACCAAAGCTGCCTTGTTTCTTAGGTTGATTTTTCTAATACTACTAGTAATATTAGAAATAGGTTGCTATTAAGATGTTGTTCTTAAATTACTGTTGCAAATAATGGTAGCATTTGAGTTTTGAGCATTATTTCCACTCATTCTCCAG
Organism: Cygnus olor; assembly: GCF_009769625.2. Classification (NCBI taxonomy): domain Eukaryota; kingdom Metazoa; phylum Chordata; class Aves; order Anseriformes; family Anatidae; genus Cygnus; species Cygnus olor. The sequence goes on along the minus strand of NC_049171.1, from coordinate 65,003,770 downwards.
AAGCTGTAAGCTTTCCTATATTAGTTTACTGTTGGAAAATTGAAAACTTTACGTGATGAGCATCCATTATTATTTTTGCTGTTTTTATTAAAGTAGGGATATGTTAACCAGTTTGATGTAGGGAACTATAATTATTCATTAACTGATAACAATGTCCATAAGAACAGGGAAAGAGTTGAGAATTTATGCAGAGGTGGGAATGAGTGGGACCTGGGGAACAGAGCAACCTGGAGGGTTGGGTGGGAGTTTGGGACTGTTTGGATGTAAGGCACAGGAATAACTGGAGGGGATAGAGTATAAAAACCTGCTGTTTTTATAACAAGACTTTCTGCTATACCCTGGAGTTGGACCTATTGTTCTGAAGTCCCAAATTCCCTTTGTTTTGTGCACAGCTATCAAGTTATGGTCAGAATAGCTTTATCTTCTGTAGTGAGTGATCAAAACCAGAGATGACAACTTTAATAGTTGTTAGTTAAATGTAGATAGTGGGTATCAGTCCTGTCATTTTGTGGATTGATGGTGGATGTCAGGAGCAACGTGAAGGTTTTCTTTCTTTTGTAAAGCTTAAACAATTTGTCAGACATCCACTGTGTATCAGGATGATTAAGCTATCAGAAGTTATGAAATGTCAGAATTATCTGCAGTTGATGTACCATGTCAATTCATTTCTTGTGTTTGTACATATGCATTATGATTCAATTTTTAATTATCTGACCAAATCCTTTTTTTCTTGAATTCTCATCCATTGAGTGCATGGATGGTATCTTGTAGATGAGGGACGATTTACTGAACAAACTCTGTATTATTTGCTTTGAAAATCAATAAATATGCAGTGAAGGACACGGACTGCTTGAGGATACATGAAGTCATGTGGTCAAGGCAGCTGAATGTTGTTGTGGAGAATTGGGTTCTTGCTGATCTTTTCACCATAACCAGGATGTATTTCTCATTTTCTGAGTAATGGAAGTAATGATTTTAACATGTTTGGAGCTGTGAAGAAGAATTAATTAATTTTCTTATATGCTCAGATACTATATCATTCCACACAGCCAGCATTTCTTGGTCTTAAAGCATTTGCTTTTGTCGCTCCATCTTGGTATTCTTCTGGGTATCTGATTTCACAAGCCAATTTTAAAATAAATGTTCATGACTCATCTTCAGAGATTGGTCATGAGTAATATGTGGCCCCACAGCACGTGGGCACCAATGCAGTGCTTCTGTGGCATATATCTAGCTAATTTTGAGCTATTCCTTAATGGATAGCATGGCTAAGTTTAAAACTTGAAACTTAAGGCTTATAACAGTCAGAGTATGGAGATTTTTTTTTAGTTGTATTTTATATTCAGCTTATTGTAATTCAGTCGCAATAAGTCTGTCAGCTTCGAAATTACCTGTTCGGAGCTTCAGAACAATTCCAGTGATGCAGATCGCGCCCAGCGGAGGTGTAAGAGTTCTTGCTAATGGAAGGTTTTAGTAACTGAGTTCAGTGCTGATACTGACGGCATTAGAGTTGTTAGATCTAACTCGTCCTGTTGAGCTTGACTCTTAAAGTGTTCTTTAAAAATTTTGTGATGTACTTAATGTGCTGCATTGGTTATTAAGAGTGCGAATCAGAGATGGGTAATTGAATCTGAAGCGCGGTAGCGTGGCTCCCTTGGGAAGGCCTGGAAGCTGGAGAACGTAAGGTAGCATGTGGGGAGAAGCTGCTTGTTTTCAGCTAACTCAAGAGTCCCCTGAGAAATGCAGACAGTTTACCACAAACTAGCTCCATCCTCACCAGTGCTGCAAATGCCATGTTAGACTGAAAATCAAGTTGAGCTCTTAATCCTCACCAGTAATCAAGGTTTTGTAGATTAATGTAGGCCAGGTCTCTTATGCCATCTCTTAAACATGGGTCTTTAGTGGTCTTAAGCAGACGCAGTGGCATGAACTGTTGTATTTAATAGCAAAGAGATTCATTTGGTTGTGGGAACAACAAAAGCATGTATTCTTTTTTTCTTTACTATGCTAACTCTGCAGTGATAACTTCGTACCTTGAATGTCAGCAGAGGTGAGTTTTGAATACACATAGGGTGAAAATTTATTGAGTAAACAGTTGCTATTGTTAAATAAATCACCCTTAAGGCTGGAGGTGCATTTTAAAGCCCTTATATTGCCAGAGTGAGGCAGAGGCCCATAAAGTTCCAGATAGGTGTGCAAGCAGTAGAGGAGGCTTTAAAAAGTGGGTAAAGCTTTTTTTTTTTTAAACGCTCTTCGTGTTTCCAAGTGGTTGTGGAGGGGGCTTTTTGGGGTTCACTATCCAATGTGATGGTGGGTAATTTTCCAAATTATTTGGACAAGTGTTCTTTAGTAACAATTCCACCGTACTGTGCTGTGGCACTTGTGGGTATCTTGCCTCTGTCAGTATAGATTTAGCTGTCTTTGTTGCAAAACGAAATTATTCCCTAATAATTTTCTATAATAGAGAAAGGTGGGTTGTTGTTATTTATTTATTAACTATTCCCATGGCCAGTACTCATTTTAATGGGTCATGATGGGTTATGTAAAACATTCATCTACTCTGTTGATAGTTGATATTTTGTTTTGCAGCTGTTTTGCCTATTTTTTTCTACTTCTTAGAAGAGGAAAAAAATTAAAGAAACAGATAAAGAGAAAAAGTTAGATTTTTTCCCCCAATTTAAAAGTATTGAACTTAAAAAAATATTTTTTTTCAAAAACCATGCTACTCAATCTTCTTGATCTTTGTAATTCTTCTTAAAGAAAGGCTGCTTTCTTTGTTCACTACTTGAAATAAATAGGGAGGGGAAACCTTGAAATACTTGAAATAAAATTGAAGATCTTTATTTTCCATTTCTGCAAGCCAGTAATAGTTTAAGTTGAAAGTAAGAGACCTGTTCCGAAATAAAAATTGCTTCCAAGATTTTTTTTAATCGACTGACAATTTTTGGAACAAGGCTTATCATGGCAACCACGCAATTGTTTGACGGAAGGCTGTTCACCAATTTCTATTCATTTCTGGGTGGCTAGGATGAGGCTAATAACTGTGGGATCTGTTCTGAAATTTCCTATCACTTCTCATTTTTAAATGTGTTGTTCCAAGGGATCAGATGGGGATTTTAAACCACGCTTCTCATTGGCAGCAATGAGGAGTGTGATGTGTCTGGACCAGCAATGCCTGATCTTTCTACCCAAAGAGCTGTAGGCTATGCTCTTCTTTACTGTGTTCTGCTGAACGTGCTAGGAATGCGGAGCCCTAGCATTCATGATTCCTCAAGACTGTGCTAACGAAGGAAATGTGACTGCCCTGCTCCCACTGGCAGGGATGAAGTGTCGTGCCTTACACAGCCGCAGGAGCCAGCCACTGCATGTGTGATGGTAGGGCTCTGTGCTGCAGCTGCTCTGTCGCTGGAGACCGGCTGTTCCTGTAGCTGGACAGTAGCAGAGGATTTGGGTTTGCTTCCCCCATTCTATAGGGTTTTTGTCACTGAAGGACCCCAGTGGTAAGAGACTGAGTCAAGCTAAAGAGCAGAAATGACCACGGCAGGAACTCTCAGTCACCAGGATGCTGAACCGTCTGACATCCAAAGGCTGTTAAATGCTGTGGGTATATGACAAACTCTAGTACAAATAGCATGCTAGATCTTTCAGAATATTAATCTGTTTTATGATCTCCTTTTATTTATAAAGCTATATAATAAAGTGCTCCAGGGTCCTTTCAGATGAAAGGCATTAGATAATGGCGCCTTTGGATGTTTACCTCTTGTCTGGGTCCTTTAATTCATTTATCACTGAAATGCTCTATTGCAGCAACTCTGTTCTTGCCCATGTGTGGTGTGAAACCATTTGAATGTCATCCTTATTTATTTTAGCTCATTTCTTAAGTTTCCTATTGTGAGGCATCTATGGGCTGAATTAAAACAGATATGAAACACTCAAAGCAAATCCCTGCATAAAACTGCCAAATAAAACACAACCAGGCAAGATTAAAAATAAAAAATAAGATAATCGGGCACAAGGACAAACTCAACAGACCTCTTGCAAACGACCCACAAAGGGATTAGTTCCCAGCTACCCAAAGGAATGGGAAAAACACGGGTAGCAGCTAAAAAGAGTGAAAGGGAAGGGACCCAAACCAGATAAAAATAGCTCTGTTGAAAGAAACAAGACTCGCAGTGGAGGCAGCCAGAAAAGGACAAGAAAAGAAGGGCATGGTGAAATGAGGCAGAGATGCAAGTTGTTAAACACGGCTGGAAGCCGCCTTGCGATGCGGGATGCTGGTCCTGTAACTGATGAGGAGCAGGCTGGCACCTCCCTGCCCCTTGCCTTTGGGTTGTTCTGCCTGCCTAGGGACTGCTGGCTGCAAGGAGGGGGCCTGTGGTGCTGGTACGAGTCAGGACGCTGCTTTTCCAAAACACAGGTCTGCTTTCTGTGGTTGGATTTATGGTATCAGGGCCCTTATCCCACCCACTGCGCACAAAAGACCCACCTACCAAAATGTTTTGCAGGATGAGGTCTAGAATGTGAAAAAGATGCCTCCTTTGGAGGTTTTGGATTTTTCTGGTGTTGCTGATTTCTTCTCTTCTTTCTCCAGAAAACCCTTTGCAGCTGTCTGAAGGCTATGGGCAAGTGAAGACCAAGTACAAATGCTTCTCTAAAACATCCTATTTTTAATTAAGTATTTCTTCACGGATAGACCCTTCCTATTATAAGATCATTTAAATGAAATCTGTGTTGGTGCCAGGTCTGTAATCCGAACTGTAGTACTTCACCTGGGCCAAGTTATCATCCCAAAGCAGGTTCAGTTAGTGAGGGCTGGAGAAGAGCCTAACACGTGGCTTGGCGTTTTTGGTAGGATCCACCCATTTGAAAACAAACACACCCTGAACGTTATGCTGTTCCTTTATTAAACCTTTTGGCAATCTACATCTGGTTTCTGCTTTGCATAGTTGCTGCTTTATGGAATTCTTACTGACTGTTATTTTTTCCACTTGCCCTATTTAGGTATGTATTTTAATGTTAGCAATAATAATAGCAATAAGTATATCTTTAGTTCCACTGCTGGTTTTTCTCAAGTAACATTCCTGTAGTTTTCTCTCCCTCTCCCCCCTTGCAATAACACCCTTTTGCATTAAAAGTATTTTAATGTTTTCAGTTGTTACCATATTCTGCCGTTCTCCCTTCATTCCTTTTAAATCTGTTTATGTGAAATGTGTGCTTGGGAAAGCTGGAAGTTGCTTGTTTTCATTTGAAACATACATTCATTAAAATAGCTAAGAGTATATAAAGGAGCAATTTCTGTTGCATCAAGCAGAACTTTGACTTTATTGAAGCTCTCTTTGGCCCTTAAGCTGTCTTCATAAATCAAAACTCGTCATACCCATAGGAAGCTCCATTCTGTTCGTTGTAGCTTTGAACACAAGGATTGATGCTACCTATGGTCAACTATCCAGGAGTGTGGTGTAAAAGGAGGATGATGAAAGGAAGAGTCTTTTACACCCTTGTATGTAACCTAAAATTTAGCATGTCTCAATTCCTGTTCTTCACTGGTAGTATTATGTGAGACTTCGGAAAACTATTACTGTGGTACTGGCTTGTGGCTGTGATGAAACACGCCGCAGTCTTCAGAGCTTTCTGATAAGCTGCTGTTTGAAAATGGAACAGCAATAGTCAACAGTCTTTTTTTTCATTTTATCTGTCATTTTGGCATTTACAAATTCCATTTTTCCTGTATTCCTGGTAGTTTCCGTTCTCATTTTGGAATTCGAGGAGCTCTTCAGCCTTAGTTGGCAATTAGTGTCTGTTTGTCTTGCTGGTCTGATTCATCTCAATTACATCAGCTCCAGAGCCCATAGATATTTCTAAAACAGTTCTGTTCCACTTTCTGGTGTGCCAACTCGACTTCCACTGCTTACTGACAGATTTGTTTGGGTCAGAGTTTTCTGCCTGGACTTTCTGGAGGCAATGCAATGAAAGGAGTCTTGCAAGGTGTTAGGGTATTCACTGTAACTGTGGTTTTGGGCATTTGGCTTGGTAAGGCTGTGCTGAGATGTGTTGTAGAAACAGGTGTATGTGCAGCTGTCTGCTTTGTTGCTGGCAATTGCAACTGGCAATTTTTAGAATTAATTTGTAGCTGCCTGCGTGTCTCCAATTTGAGACAGGACAGCATGCAGTCCTAGATGCTGAAGGCTTTGTCCACAGTAGTAAAGAGCATCCATAGAGTATCAGATCAAATGTGCAGATGGCAGTGTCCTGCCTCTCTGGAAATGACTGGTACCAATGTGTAGGAGAGAGCTGAGGCACTGGTGAGCTCACAGTTATACTTTCCCAACGCAGCCCCTTGCTCTCCAGGAGTCTGTAGCTCGGGAGCTTCCTGGGCCAGGTGTGCAGACTTTGTGTCCGTACCACTTTTACCTAACTGCTTTTTTGCATCTGTTTAAAATTTTGACATATATAATGAATTGTACATTTTACCTACGAGTTCTGTGAAAAAGTACATTCTTTTGTTATTTGAATATCCATCCGTCTCATTTGCTTCAATGACCTTCATTTTCTGCACTGCAAAAAGCAGTAACAGTTGTTACCTATTTATTCCATGCCACTCATTATTTAATAGACCTATGTGAAAGCCCTTTATAGTGATTTATTTTCCTCGTTTCAATAGTGCTAGTCTGTAGCTCATACAGAACCTAATCTATTCCATCCATTTGAATTTTCTTTTTTTTCTGTACTCTCGATGTGTTTTCAAGTTGCCTTATATCCATTTTAAGACTAGAGGCACAAGAAGTACACATAATAGAAACGAAAACCCACACAGTGGCATAATGATGGTTTCTGTTTTCCCTATTTTCTTCCACCCCCTTACAGCTGTGAATGGTGGCCAATGTAATAATGACAATTACCACTTATTATAGTTAGAGCTTATGTGTTTCTTTGAAACAGAGTCTAGTGGGGGACATTTTAACCGGTGATGGATAGAGGACCTGACGTGGACTCCCAGTACAGTTCCTACCTCTTTGTTCCATGTAATATTTGTCAAAACAGCGGCGACAGATGATGATTTTTTGCAGCATGAAGGATGGCTGCATTCAGCACGCACGTACGCAGATAAAAGACGTTGAACAGCTTCAAAAGCTCAGTCAGTCTGTCAGAATTGCACTGGCAGACCTGGAGCGTTGTACGTACAGGTGGGAGCTGCAACTGAGATCTCTTTGTTCATGGGAGAAAAGGGAGTTTGGTTTGACAAGGTTACTGCTGAGAGACACAGACACAGATTTCTAGGTTGGAAGAGACCTCAAGATCATCGAGTCCAACCTCCGACCTAACACTAAGCACTCCACTAAACCATATCGCTAAGCTCTACATCTAAACGTCTTTTAAAGACCTCCAGGGATGGTGACTCCACCACCTCCCTGGGCAGCCCGTTCCAATGCTTAATAACCCTTTCAGTAAAGAAGTACTTCCTAACATCCAACCTAAAACTCCCCTGGCGCAACTTTCGCCCATTCCCCCTCGTCCTGTCACCAGGCACGTGGGAGAACAGACCAATCCCCACCTCACTACAGCCTCCTTTAAGGTAACTGTAGAGAGCGATAAGGTCGCCCCTGAGCCTCCTCTTCTCCAGGCTGAACAACCCCAGCTCCCTCAGCCGCTCCTCGTAAGACTTGTTCTCCAGACCCCTCACCAGCTTGGTCGCCCTTCTCTGGACTCGCTCGAGCACATCCATGTCCTTCCTGTAGCGAGGGGCCCAAAACTGAACACAGTACTCGAGGTGCGGCCTCACCAGAGCCGAGTACAGGGGCACAATCACTTCCCCAGACCTGCTGGACACACTGCTTCTTATACAGGCCAGGATGCTGTTGGCCTTCTTGGCCACCTGAGCACACTGCTGGCTCATATTCAGCCGACTATCAACCAGTATTCCCAGGTCCTTCTCTGCCAGGCAGCTTTCTAACCACTCATCTCCCAGCCTGTAACTCTGCTTGGGGTTGTTGCGCCCCAGGTGCAGGACCCGGAGAGGTGCCGGATTGCTTGGCTCTGACCACGTCTTCACAGGCCTTGCAAGAGGCTTGCCCTAAATCTCTTCTGGCAAGCCGTGTTTCCCTTCTGGAAGTGCATAGCCTTCGTGTGCGTGTCCTCTGGGGTGCCACCTGACCTGATGGCCCTGGTCCTGGGGTCTCCCCAGAGCTGTCTCTGTCACAGGCATGCTTTTGCTCGTGCTTTGAAGGGTCCACAGGGAAGCTACTTTTCCACCTAGGGGAGTTAGGGAAGAAAAGCAACAAATATGGCAAGTGTACTTTGACTTCTTCCAGAATCAGTCTTCCTCTGAGACCCTAACTGTTCAGTGAATTTTGTGGTGAAGAGGCATGTGCCTATGCTCAATAACCCCATCCCATGCAGTTTGGAGAAGGTTTTTTAAACAGCATCAAGCCTTAGAACTGGGCAGAAGTTACTTACCTGCTCGCTAGAAGGTTCTGGGGGCTTGTTACAGGATTGACAATTCAGAGGAGCTGTTCTCTTGTCGAGTTAATGGAAATATATTTTTGAAGTAACTGTGTTGAAGATGTTTTTCTCATATCTACAGCTTTTATTTATAAGATATAGAAATAAGATAATCTTTATTTGATGTGAAAGGTGACCATTTAAAAATGTGTTATGCAGGCAGCATACTTGATTTGTCTCTCTTGACCAAGTTATAGGTATGTGCCGTTTTGCAAACCTGCTCCAGGGTAATACTGATGTACTGAAGTATTGATCTGTTTTCCACCAAGTAGTTTTGGTGACTGCCTTTATCGGAAAGGTCTAATGCATGAGGGGAAGACCCGTGGATCTTGTTAGAGGTGTACACGTCCCAGCTTTGATCATGTTGGGTATAGTGGCATAAGGACATCTGTGTTTCCTGATAGGGCTACTTTACCCTGATTTCAGCTGGCAGATCCCTTGATTCAGTAATATTTGTCTACCTGGAGAATGAATCTCATTAAGATTCAAGTAGGTGAAGAAGACAGGCACCTACAGACTCAAGCAAAAGTATAAATAAATAAAATTCTAGTAAGAGAAATTTGTAAAGATCAGAAAAAAAGCCAGTACTCAAAAGTAGGTAAAAGGATAAAACCTGTAAGTTTTCCTATAAGGAAACAGAAATACAGAAATTTGGCAAAGAAATTCAGACAGGAACATAAATGAGGTTACTTTTTACTTAAATTTTCTTTGAAATATCAAACTCGTCTTCATTTTCCTTTAAGACCTTGGGAAGGCTGACTTTTTTTTTGTTTGTTTTGGCTGAGTAGAGAGCTGAGTAGTGCCCAGTGGCAGAACAAGAGGCAATGGGCCCAAACTGGAACACAGGAGGTTCCCCCTGAATATCGGGAAGCACTTCTTTGCTACAAGGGTCGATGGAGCAACTAGCACAGGTTGCCCAGAGAGGCTATAGAGTTTCCAGCACTGGAGATCTTCAAAAGCCCATGGTCCTGGGCCACCTGCTCTAGGTGGCCCTACTTGAGCAAGCAGTTGGACCAAATGGCTTCCAGAGGTCCCCACCAACCTCAACCGAAGCTTCAGACCTTCATGTGAATTTGGAGCTCCATCTCCTTTAGCTGTAAAATAGAATTTTTTTGGTAACACTTGATTAAACCTACCTTGTTATGGAGAATGCTTTACGGAAATAACCTTGGTGGGGTCTTTCGTTAGCAGGATTGAGTAGATATTTGGTATTTATGACTCACAGGGATGCTTACTAATGTTTTCTTGATGGGATCTGCAGACTCTTGTCCAAGAAACATTTTTTTAACTAGGAGAACAAAATTAATTAGATTAATTGGCATCCAAATTGGATTATTTGGCAGGACTTCGTGCATAAATACCTCAGTATTGGTGCGTGATTTAAAATGATGATGACATTGATACTAAAATGTAAAGCATTGAAATTTAAAGTTACTTTAGAGTTACTCAAGTACTATTTTAAAATCAATTCTTCAGTCTTAGCTGCAGGCTGTAGACAGCAGTACTTGCTTTTGATAAAGGATACAGACAAAATTGATTGAAAGCTTACTGAGGGACAGAATTGTTGCAGGTTTGCAAAGTTAGACAAGGTATAGCACTTTGGAGAGGATTCTAGAGGAAAAGCCTGCTTCCTAACAGGCATAATAAGCTTGTATGATCCAAGAGATGCAATCTAACTGGCTGACCTTACTGAATTTTCTATGAAGTTGGCTTGAAAAGGTGAGAAGTAACTTCCATTTGAAGGAAATTGTCTGCTTCTTTGAACTTCATTCTGTGACTTGCATTTGTAATTATTGATATAGCTTGAGCTGAACTGCAGCTTTTTTCTAATGGCGTAGTATGTTTTGATTTTAGTTAGTTGGTATTTTTGCAGTGTTTTGAATGTGAAAAATGCTACATAAGTGCAAAGTGTTGCTTATTATTTTCGGACCAGTAGTCTTGGTTTATTTACTTGCATGAATTTGTGCCCCAATTCCAGTTTCACTGTCGTTTTCTCTCTCTTTTACCACGTGTTGCTTAGTATAGATGGCTTAGCCAAGACTCGAGGTGGATTTTTTTTTCATTCTTCTAAGAATCACTTAATATATCTTTATGATGCTGGTTTCACTGATGCATGTTTTCCCTGTTTTCAAGCCTTCAAGTTGTGTCCCAGTGTTTTGATATAAATCTTATTTCTTTCCTTTTTTCCTCAATTGCCATGGGTATGTTCTTCATTTAGGAAAAAAAACTTTTAATATGAAATGCTTTATTTAATTTTAGTTCTCTGATGTGTGACACAACAGTAATAAAATATATTTTACCTCATTCTCCATATGAGAGTTTTAGATAACACTTGAGTCTTCTGTGACCATGAAGATTTATAAAATTTAGACTCTGCTTTGATGCAGAAGTTACTGTTTTACAGGATACCAGACCTTGCTTCTCATATGGCCCCACCACCTTAGTGTCCCTATAAATGATGGATGCAAATCCATCTACAGTTCAACTGTGACAGTCTTTCTGTTTTGCGGCATGCTACAAGGTAAATTTGATTTCTATGGAGCAATTTAATATTTTGATAGGAGCATTTAAACGCATGAGAGGATGTTGCTTTTGACATCTGAAGAAACAAATTTTTACCTTGATAGGTCTTTTTAAAGAAAGAAAATACTGTGAAAGCCTAAGTTCTTTTTACTATTTTGAACAAATTTAGGTAAGAAAAATTAGCTTTCTGTTCAATTAGATAGTACATGCATACTCTTTAGATGGCCATTTATGAGGAAAGGTGCTGTCTGCTGTTTTTACAAATCAAACCACCCAATTGTGGCTTCTGTATTAGCTCATAAATGGAAGAAATTCAAAAATTGAAACTGGTCAGCTGTTGCCACATGGCTTCAGTCAGTTGGAAAAGAAATGTTTCGTAGGGAATCTAATAGATGTTTACTTGGAAAAAAATGGTGGTAATAGTAATGACCATTTGCAAAAGGTATTAACGGCAGGAACTTTGCTTACGAAATCTTATAAAAAGCATTGTGTAGTTAAATGCTTTGACGTGACCGGGGGGAACATAAAGGAAGCTGGCTCTGGCTGCCCTTTTATCGCTGTGGTGTTCCAGTGTGGTGAGAGAAAGGAGATTAAAGCTGGAGCTCTCACTATAAGGAGGAAGAACGTGTCCATCAAGACCCCATTTGCCTTTGTCCCTCCTCCCATTTGATGGTGTTGAAAAGTAATGTTCCCACCAGAGTGGGAACATTAGCCTTGCTTTTTAAGTGATGGCTTCCAGGAATTTTCAGTTGGGAGTAAATAGATCTGCGCGTGGCCAGGACTTGATGGCTCTTTTTATAGGCAGGATCTATTTTTGTTATGACCTATTTTTGTTAGTGCTTTACTTTCTTTAGTTCACTTGAGAAATGCAGCTTATTTTTCATCTGAGTTGTCGTTCAGTAGTCACATTTTCCATGGCTTTGGAAGCCTCTGTTGAGTTATTTTGGAAGTAAATGGTGGTTTGTTTTGGTTTGGTTGATGCCTTGGAGCTGTACTAAGTTCTTGTCAGGACACCAAGCTCATTGGTGATTAATAGGCTTATTTTAACATCAGTTGATCTTAATTTTTCTCAGCAGACCTGTGATGGCCAGCGCTGGTAAATTCTGTCATTATCTGTGGGGCTTTGGTCTTGGATGCTCTTCTCTAGGAGTCTACTAGGAAACAAACTCAAATCACTGGCTCTGGTTTTTGAAAACATTAAAGAAACCATTTGAACAAAGTTAATTAAAAAAAAAAAAGATCAAAAGTTACAAAAGCTAACAGGCTTACATGGTCATTTTGAGAAAGAAAGTAGATGAGTAGATTGAGTAGAAAGTAGATCATCTGATTTTATATCAAAACAAAATTCATTTGCTGCTAGTATTTATTTCAGCTATTTGCTAATGTCAGTGTGAACAGTGATGAGAAGTTCTTTGTGAATGTCTACATTGGGCATCATCCAGTCTGACCAGGAGCATGGCACAAACTGTAACAGCTCAGTGCAGACTGTAGTAACTTGGTAGTTTGGTCACCCAGCGTATATTGGATAAAAAAAATCTCTTGCAGTTGAAAAAAAGTACATTCCTTTTGTCCCAGATGTTGAAGTTTCCATTTCATTGAAGAAATGAAATTTGTAAGCCCTTGGAATATTTTATTTTTACCTCTAGGTAGGTATCCAGTGGCAATAGTATTGATAATCTGTACATTGCTTCAAAGTACTACTGAAACACTAACTGAGGAGAGAAATGTGGAAGGCTGAGGCAGATGAACTGGTAGCAGTTAATGGCACCCTAGGGCTAGCTGCCAGTAGCTGTGTGCTCGGGTAACCAGATGCTCCTCTCCCAGTGTTGTCTTTCGATACTGTCAGAGCTCTTTGAAAATTGTCTATCATTGTTCTAATGAAAGACCGCAGAATTTTCACAAAATCAATTACTTCAGTATTTTCCTTTGGGGAAAGGGAAATTGAAGTAGCGTTTAATGTGATTGCTGAATTGACTACCCAAAGTGCCCCACACCAGTCCTTTACATGAGCAGACAACTCAGCAAGTGCTGTCATTTTTCCGCTTATATATGGACTGTGGAGAGATGAAAATGTAAGTGCAATGGAGCTGAGTTATACCTATTAAACACACTGCATAAAAATCTCTTAGGCTACACTAAGTTCCTGGGAAATTAATGCATTCAGTTAGGATTATGGAAAAAGCTGCTCTGCATAATGGCTCTTCTTGGAGGTGCACACATGGGTGCATTTGTTGGTTTGTTTCGTAGGCTGCCCACGTTTTAGAGCTTAGAACAGGTACAGAGATTGTCACCTGTTATATTTTTTAGGTTTTAGGACATTTTCTAAAGGAAGAAGATAAATAATGAACGTTAAATCTAAGCAGTGAATTCATTTGTGTGGAGCTCGGTGAAAATCGATTTAGTTTTTGCTCATCCTCCTTAAACTTGATTTGTATTCTGCCTGTAGGGGAACATTGCTACTATGCATTTTAATAGTGCAAAATAAGTTATTAATTTTGGAGTGTTAACTTGACAGCATTTCTATGCAATTACGTTCTCTTATGGATTGGTTGAGGTTCTTTTTTCTTTTTCAGCCTAGCGTTGGGATGAGACTTACTTCAGAGCCTGTCAGCACTGATCTGTATTCAGCTGGAAGAGTGGCAATTGAGTTGAGCACTGAGCTGAGAGCATGGCTTCAGCAGCAATCCCATTTCCTGCGGTCCTGGGCAGGCAACCCTAAGAAAGAGAGCTGAATTGTGCTCTCAGGAGAACTGGTGCAGCATCAGTAAAGCCAGTGGCGCCGAAGGCTGCTTAATGCTTCTGTATTTTGGGACAGTTGTTCCAGTGTCTCCTTTTGGACAGTGGTAAACTGGCCCCTTTGCACAGCCCGTGCAGTGACAGTTGTGGATGAGAGGAAGGGTTGCATTACTTCTGCTCCTTTTCTTGATGTACAGTGCCTAAGCAAGGTGCAAGAATTGGCTTCGCTATCACACTGAGTTTGTCGCCTCATCAGCTGCTTTGAGGGTGAACCACAAATTTTGGGTCAAATCTTGAGCCCACCAAAGGCTGTGAAAATTATCTTCTGATTCCAATAGAATCAGTCATGGTTTTAGCTTTAAACTAAGTAATGTATCTGTGAAAAGATGCACATCCTTAAAAATATTCTATGCAATAGTTGTCTTTTAGGGCTTTTCCTTTAAGAAGATCAGTTAGTAATAAAAAATGCTTCTATAGTATTATATGATCTTGTATTGCACACAGCATATTAAGGGCAGATGACAGTTGTCACATTTTATTGCTACTGAAAAAGTAGCTCTGGATTGAGCTTCTTTGTGTCTTGATATCTTTAATCCTAACTGAGAGAAGAGTCCAATGCCCAAATGGTTTGGTGCGTTGAACTTGAAAGCATCTGACAGGCTGGTAAGCCGTCTTCTCACTCATGAGATGCTTACATTTTATCTGAAATAGAATTATACTAGGCTGTTGCTTGGCATGTTGCACCTGTTCTAGTGTTGAAATGAGTGGGCATAATGTATTTTAAAAATTGTGAAAGAACACTATGACAGATGAAATACGGAGTGCACAAATGTCACAAAACTCCTGAATTAAATTGGGCTGTGTGACATGAATTCTGTACTTTATGCACAGGCATTGGGAGCTAGTCTTTAATTATACAACCACATAGTGGGTTTTCCTCCCTTTCATACTACAGAATGACTGGTTTGCTTGCATTTATTCCGGGAGCCTCCAAACCAACTTGTAATTAGCACTTGTAATAATAGATGGTGTTCAAAAGTAAAAAGACTAGCCAGAAGTGCTAACTCATGTTAAGTGCAAAGTCACCACCAGTTGCCTATGGTTTTGTAGAATGCTTTAAAAATAATGTTTAGATCAGTGATTGGCATGTAGTAAGGGATTCGTTAACAAGGTTCGCTTGGTAGAGTTGTTGCACATAAGCATGGAGATGTGTGTCAGGATTTGCAGCTATGAAGAACCACGTCCATTTCACACGTGACACTGACAGGTGCTTAAAAAAAATAAGGAAATTGTGTTTTCTACTCTATTACTTTTAGAGAAATTGAAATAAAAATATCATTACAGGCTAATGATGAAGCATCAAGCTGAGTCAGGTGTTCAAAGGTTGGAATTGCACTGGTAAAAGCCAGTAATAGGCTTTAATCTCCTGCAAGTGACCTAATTTTGAAACTGTCTCATTTTGGAGCCAGTGAGACTGGACTGGGGCTGTGCTCCCTAAACACTACAAGGTGGTGAGCGCTTGCACAGGCTCTCGGACACGAGAACAGATTTGGGAGGACGAAGACCTGTTCCTCATTTCTCCAATTCACAGTCATTTTCTATGCGTGTGCTCTTAGCCTGCAGCAAATATGAGGTAATTGATGTTAGCTCATTAAACTTGCTCTTACTAACCAAGTTATTTATTAATGCTGATCCTCGATGTTAAAGCCAAGAGGATCTTAAGAGGCAAGGAGGCCGTTGTGCCCTTGCTGCTTTCTCTGCAGCAGGTTGAGCGCTTAGCAGCCTCAGGGAGGGTCTGCTGAGCCCATGGAAAACTAATTCCTTAGGGGAAGGAAAAGGCACTGGTCATTACTTCCCTTCAAGAGTCAGTTTTACTGTAAGGATTATCGTCTGCGTGAGCTGTTCATCATTTCTTTCTCCGATTGTTTAGCAGTTTGTGGGCACTTCAGTCTTGCGCACTGTAAACATTAATCTGCTAAGCCAGTCATTGGGGTTTTATGTGGCAGCAGTTAGGTAATAACATGGTCTGAGTTTAGTTGTGAATGCCATTTGAAGGGGAAAGGAGAAGCACAAAACCACCAAATATTTTCAAAGGAAGTAGGAAAGAAAGGGAAGGAACGCTGTGGCTGGAAGGCGGTTTGATAGAAGCTGGCATCCAGCTCAGGCTGTCCCACAAGGTGAAAGAAATAATGACCCTGCATTGCTACAGCCTGGAAAAAGGAACTCTAAGGGTACTTAAATTAAAAGTACAAGTTTGCCAATAAGCTCAAGGGAGAAGGTGAAGGTGTTATTTTAAGCCAGCATAACCACAGGGTAGGTCAGGCTCCCATCCATTAGGGCTGTTTCAGGGACAATGGCAACATTTCTGCTATTCAGCAGCAAAATACCTGGCTGAACAGCTGAGTTCTTCTGAAACTGAAAAAAGATGAGCACATGTGGTATTGATTATTTAGCAGCTGTGGTAAATACAAGGTTCAGAGTAAACTCTTGTTGGTTTAGAGGCTCTCTTGGGAGCTGCATCTTTGGTGTCAGTTCAGCCTAGCCAGTCTGGTTTGTACATTGAATGTAGAGGATTTGCTTTCTCTAGTCTGTCTTTCTTTTTGTGATTAGATGAGGTAGTTTCTCAGTCATTTCCTTACAGTGAATTATTTATGCTCTTTTCATTTGCATGGAGATTTCTGTATGTGGATAAAAGGTCTTTTTTTTTTTTTAACCAGCTTGCTCCTTTACAGCCAGGGATGCTTCTCCCCTTGTAGTGGGAGACCAGAAGCTCTCAGGACCTGTGGTGTTCCTCACCAATATCTATAAAAGCTCACAGAGGAGGCAGACAGTCTTTCAGTAAGCAATAAATCATGACTCAGGGCCATGTCCAACTGATCAGTCTTGTAGTGACTGTTTTGGTGATAATGTGTTTTTTGTGTTCTTCCCTCCACCCCTACCTCCCTTCATAAAATGTGAATAGCATTAATTCCCTTTTGCCATCTTTTTGTTTGTAGATCTTAAACTTCTGGGACTCTGTCACAGTGTATTTGCACAGAATCTAGCACATTGGGATCCTCATCTCAGCTAAGTCTCACTAACATGACTAGCGGTAGAAATAATAAGCACCATCCCCTCCTTAGCCCAAACCTTAAGACAAGCAAGAGCTCTTGAGGTTGATGCTCAAGTAAGACCCAGCAGACTGCTGAAGGTTTTATGCAGGAATTTTTTATCGCATGAGCTCATCTGAACAAGAGGTGAATTCACAAAATATTGTAAAGATCAGAAACAAGCCTGACATTAAAGATGGAAACCCCCAAATGCTAAAAGTTCTGAATCAAATGTTAAATTTTGTGCATTTAGCTTTCTTCTGAGATCAGAAATACGTAGTCGATATACATGAACTACCTGTCTTCTGCAAAGCTGTTTAGTAATAGAGAATTGTGACTCTGTCTTATTGTGTTCTGGTTTGGATCAGGCTGATTAATTTAGAAAGACAGAAAAATTGATTGCAATGTTTTATTTTTTCCCCCTTGTTTATAGCCAGAAAATAAAAAGAAAATATTTTAGGTGGATTAGCAAAGCCATTCCTTGTGGTGTATTCTTTCCCTTATGGAGGATGGTGGCTGTTTAGAAAGAAGAGGCTGTCATCCTTCCTAAAGCCAGATCTTGTCATTGGTCCTTGGGGTGCGCAGGGACACAACCATCCCTTTGTGGTGCAGTTCGTAATGGAATTTTCTGCTACGCAGCAGAAGTCATCAGTCCCTGATAGCTTAAAAAGAGTGGGGGAAGATGCCATAGACATTAATCCTTAAACAGATATATAAGCAAAATTTTTGAATGATGCATGAGATTTTAGGGAGCTTTTACAATATGTGAGGCAGTATTGCCCTACGATCACTTGGGACAAAGGAACGATTTAAAGCAAGATATTCGGCATTTTAGTAACCTGATTTCAGTTTAAATTATACCTAGGCTTACCCTCCTGAGTTCTGAATGTTCTTGAAGTATTGCACCTGCTTATATTGGTATATACTGTATTATTCATGTGTAACTGTGGTTGAATCTTTGCTTTACCTAGAAAGCCTTACAACATTTAAAAAAAAAAAAAAAAAAAGAAAAAGGTAGTTGGTATTTCCGCAGTACAGGAAGGTCAGAACTTGAAATTTGTACTTGAAAGGGGGGGGAGGGTGTATCTGAAAGCTCCACTCCCTGTAATTATGTTGTTATAAATAAATCCAGAAATACTGCACTTAGCCCCTGCTGAGACAAAACGTTGTAAATATTTAATTTTCTGATTAATAGCCCTTTCTCATAATCTAAAATTCATAAATTTGCAGTTTATGTTTTGTCTCACTTTGTTACCAGCCTCATTTTTTAATTTTAAAGACAATCTCCAGCTGAGCTGAAATATCAAATGTCTCATCGGTAGAATCAGGCTATCACCTGGGAAGACCTTCAGTATATCTGCTGACTTGAAACACAGAGATAATCTGCTGCAGAAATAAAAATAGTCTGAATTATCCAGAGGAGGCCGAGGATGACATTACCAGATTATAGCACTGCTCATTTGTATGCAAATGTACCATCTTCCTTCCAGAATTTGATCCGTAAGAGCTGTTAATATGGAAGAGTAAAGTATGAAAGCCATTCCTGGAACTGATCCAGGCAGATATGGGTTAGTGCTGGGTGGCTACATCCTGGTGCACGTATATGGGATTATCTGAAAAAATGCTACATTTGAAAACAATCTGCATTTGAAAAGGCCAAGTTGACTGCTGTGGGAGAGTGCAGTGCTGCATCTACCTCTACTTAGGCTAATGGTCCTGTATGACTTTAATCATGACTTTCATTTGCTAGAAAATTTCAGTGCCTGGAAAATCAAGTGATAAATGCCTGCTTTTTTGCTACTGAACGTTGTTGATTACCTATGACTGAACATTACCCAAATGAATGGAAACATTTTTGTGGAAGGATTTTTTTTCTGACTTGAATAATTTTTTTTTCTACAGAAGGCTGAGGGAAAAGAAACAGCAGCAAAATGTAGATACTCAGCCTTAGAGACTTATCTTAGAGCCAAACCTATTTGCACATTTGAATCTTCTGGAAGCTTTACTGCTCTGTTCAATTATCTGAATTTCAGGCTCTGTTGACTGAGTTCCACTCCCTTTTAATCTACAGTGGAGTTTGCCATGGTGAAATTCCATGGCACAAAAATATACCCAAATAACTCTACACACGTGGTTGTGTGGTCTTTACATTGCATTCTGTCCATACCTAAGAATAGATAGACTCAGGGATTTTCATTTCCCACAGTTTATTTGCTATCATGATTAACCCTCATGTCATGAAGTAACAGCTTTGTATTTTGCTGTAGCAAGAAAAAATGAGGATACAAAAGTCAAGGAAAACAAAACAATTAATTTGCAAGGAAAGTAAGGATGTGAAGTCAAGAAAAGGAGAATTAATGTTAGAATTCAGGTTATTAGTCTGTCCTCAAATTTTCTTCTTATGTGTTATGGCTCTTTTACTACACCAATACTGTATTTCTTAGGTATCATTCTTTGGGTCCTTTGCCTTGCACAGGACACGTTGTGAGTGGTGCACAACGTGAGCCAAAAGTTATGTCTACAGCTTGGGACGCTGGTGAAGGACAGGCCAGCAGCATGCCTCCAGACTGTGCAATGTTGAGCAGCAACTTTTGCTTCAGTGTCTGCATGCGGAACAGGCAGGGGACGATGATGTGCACGCTTGGACTCACCATCCCAAATTCATGTGTTCCACAGCAGGGAAATGTTGCTTTCTTTTAATTCAGAGATTTGTTTTCTGAATTTGTGACTTTTTAAGATAAATCAAATATTCTGATGTGAAATTTGAAGAGAGATTTGCAATATTTTCTGGGTGCATTGGACAATACTGTTTTGCCTTAAAGTGCAGAATACGATAAATACGTAATTATACAGGCAATAATCTAAGCACTTTCAAGGGGTTGTCATTTCCTAATATTTGCATTATTATATGTTAACTTTAACTTGTCCTCAGCATGTTTTTGCTTTTACCTCCAGTTAATCTTAATGAGTAGGACTTTCCATTAGGTAGTTGCAATACTCAACCTCTAAAATCACGCTTTCAGTATAGCCCCGGTCATGGGATCACTTTGTTAAAAGTGGTTATTGGTCTTTAGCACTTGGTGTAAAATTGAGAAAAGTCATCTGAAAAAAAATTATCGCAGAGGAAGAAAGTGTGTTATGTATGTACTTGTTTTCTTTGGCTAGTGGACTTCACAGTCTGTTACCTCTCCATTTGTGTGACTTATCTCCCATTTGATTTCATCTTCCCTTTTACCTCCTGGCAAATAGCAGTGTGCCTCAGCATAAGGATACTGGGGGGGGGTGGGGGGGGAGGGGGGTCAAAGCAGAAAAGGTTAAAATAAAAATAAAAAACACTCCTTCCTGCTTTCCAAATTCAGAAATGAAAATAGAAAGTAGTTAATATCTGTTGTTCAGGAGAATTAAAAATAATTCATTTTGGGTATAAAAAAAAAAGCCAAATGTATTTCAAAAATTGTCCTTATTATGTTTTTCTGTGATATGTAAATATTTTTATGTGAATATAAAATAATTTAGAAGTGATGCTGAAAGAAAAAGATAAACAGGAAGATAATCAGCTCCTGAAAACACTTTGTGTAGCTTTTATTTCAGTGAGACTTCAGAGAGGCTTAAAGCTAAAGTATGTTGAACTATTTACAGGATGAACCATGGGGTACATGAACAAAAATACAGTGCATGCAGAGTAGTTGGAGTCCATCGAGGCTTGGAACAATATTTTAAATGAACATATCCACTTATCCTTTGCTAACGTGGACCTGGCACAACTGCTGAAGTTGTGAGCTTGACATTGGCTTGTACGTGAATTGACAAGACCTTCTGAATGATGCATATGGTGGGTGTTAGGTGGTCAATGAACTGGTGGCTTGTGACTGATGTATGTGATGAGGGGAGAAGAGGTTAGGACAGCACAAGGTTAGAAATGCCCTTTTCTGCCTCCTTGGCTTCGGGATCTTACACATCAGGAATAGAAAGAAAGAGAAGAAAAAGGGCTATGGTGCCCTTTGGGTCATGTTAGCATGTTTATCTTGTATATTCCTGAAGTAGGCTTTGATGTCATATCTCACAGTGTTAGGTTAACACTGTGGTGTGCTGTACGGATGCGTCTATGTTAGGGGTTTTGGTAACACAGTTATGTCAACGGTTGTCTTATAACTAGGCTTTTTCTGACCACACTATACACCTGAGACCGACCTTACTCATGAAGATAGTATAGAAGAGAAGAGGGAAATAACATTTTGTGTGTGTGTATTCTAAGGTATCCCATTGTAAATGTTCTTTAGCTCTCCTCTCCTTTCAATGTATTTAAGAATGCTTTTGAAGATACGTTATCCAAATTGTCCTCCCTTTACTCATTGATTGCTTTAGAGAACTGTGTAATTGGCACTCTTTCAAACTTTCATGAAAAGTAGAAAGTTCCTGAAAGATTAACCAAGAAGGATTTTGCTCAAATACTGCCTAGCCTGTATTTGACTGCAGCTTATCAGAACTGAATAATGAAGAGTATTACACACCGAACAAAATGATTTTCACTTTTCAAATCTCCCTGTTTTAGCCTCTTGTAGCCTATACAGGTAGATCTTTTATAGTGGTATACAAGGCTTGCCAATTCTTATGTAAATGTGTTTTTTATTATTATTGTTAAAGTATCCCACACAAGTAATGCTAACTATGCCAAAATCAAACCACTTCATGTTTTTGTACATGCACATGAAATGCATAGTTCTGTAGAGGTTTTCTTTATGCCCACCTATGTTTCTGGAAAAAAGCCTCCACTCAAGCACCAATATTTAAATGGGATAAAGCCTCATTCTGCAGAGTTTATCTGAAAGTGTAACTGTACAGAATCACAGAATATTCAAGGCTGGCAGAAACCTCTGGACATTGTCCAGTCCATCCCCTCAGCCCAAAGGAGTATCAGCTGGAGCAGACCTGGGTATCCCCAAGAGTTGTGACTCCACAACTTCTCTGAGCTCAAATTGGGGTAGCACAATATGTGCTATGAAATATTGAATATTGAACAGAAGGTGAAACGACGAACCAAATTTTATGGTTCCGGTCCATGGGAGTGTTTAAGCCCACATTTTGGTCTCAAAATTTAAGTTCAGGTTTAGGTGCGTTACTGTGCTGGAATATTTAGTAATGTTTATTTTCATGTGTAACTGGGTATTCTTGGGTATTCCTTACAGATTTTAAACGTAGTATTCAGTTGCAGAAATCAGATGGACCATTGTCGGACCACTGTCTGTTCTGCTGTCTTATTCCATGCTTTTTATTTCCCTAATGATAGTGGAAAGGACTACCTTTGGGAACCAAATACAACAGTATATCCCTACAGGCTTTGGTCAATTTGATGAGTAGTGACTAGGAGTACCTTTTCATTTTGATTGCTATAATGATACATAGAAATGTAGGCGACTGTAATGTTTGCATATTAAGAGGTGTCATTTATTTATAACGTGTGCAGTAATATTTTTCATGCCAAATACATTTACATAAACCCTTTGAAAGACCAATAAGGCTGCAGCAAGTTTGTGCAATAATCTTGTAATCCTTAAACTGTTTTTCAAAGCACTGCTTCTCAAGCTGTTATGTGGGATATTTCCATTGATTTTGCTGATGGCATTCCTCGTGTCCACTTACATTGCAACCCCAGACAGACCTCTTTAGAAAAACAGATGAAGCGGTTTATATATAGCACTCCATTTATTCCTGATGAAATCAAACAGCCTTGTGGCCAGGACTTCAGTTAAAAAGAGCAGTTTATTGAGAAAGAGAATCTCTAAATAGAATAAAAAGGGTAACAAATGGTGCTGTATTCCCCTGCTGGTTAGTTTTTCAGTATCATATGGAAAAATTCCCTTTGAAATGGAAAGAATTCACTGCTCCCTGCTTGCTTAGAGGTGATTCACTTCTCCCCGAAGGTTTTGCAAACAAAAGAAAAAAGGTACACCATGTGGCACAGAACATCAGGGACACCAGAGTAACCAGTGTGAAATATTCATCAGGTTTCCCGGTATTCATTCATAAGCAGAAATATATGACTTCATTTTAATTGAGATTAAAAGACAATTAAAAAATTATATACTTTGAAATTTTATTGCAGCTACTGAATTTGGAAGATAAACCTGAGAAATACCTGTTTCTAACTCTGTAGTCAACATCGGCATGTGACGTGCTGGAACGGGCACAAAGACCATCATGGTTCCTCGTGGACAGAGCTCTAAACTGAAAGTACCCTTGTCAATGTCTGTGTCATCCCCAATGTATGCAATTAGATATATTTACACAAATACTGGTGTGGGTATGCTGTGCATAATTACTCTATACAGTGCTTTGCTGTGGGAAGAATTTTAGGATTGCCCCTAGGTCATTAACTGGAAGAAATGCTGACGTTGAATCTGTGTTTTTTTTTTTTTTGACAGAATGAGTCAGGTGATGCATGAAGTTCAAACCTATGCAATTAGTGTGTGAAAAGTCATCTGTTCGCCTTATTAACTGTACTTTATCTTGAGATGGAAAGGTCTGAATTTGTCTCTTGTATCTAAAGCCCTTAGTACTAGTAACATAATTGAACTGTCTGCTTGAAGAGTTTGTTCTTCTAATTGGCTTCTAATATCATTTAATTATTTTGAGTTCAATTAATTGTTATATGGCTGCATAATTTAATAAAAAAAACTAAAACAGAGTAATTCTACTGCTCTATAAATGTAATATGTTATCTTGTGTATTTATTCTGTCATTATTCCAGTTCATACCAGTCTATGCATCTTAAAACTGATTTCCCATACAAAAAGACTTTCTCCCTGGATATATTTCATTATATGTTTTCTTGAGGTCAGTACTGGCTTTCCACCTGTTCCTTTGCTCTTCGGGTGACAAGTGATAGGATGCAAGAAAACAGCCTCAAGTTGTGCTAGGGGAGATTAGATTAGACATTATGAAGAGGAGGTTTAGATTTGACGTTAAGAAGAATTTCTTTATGGAGAAGGTGGTCAAGCTGCCCAGGGAAATGGGGGAGTCCCCATCCCTGGAGGTATTTAAGAGATGTGTGGATGTGGCACTAAAAGACATGGTTTATTGATGGGACTCAGTAGATCTGATTAATGGTTGGACTTCGTGATCTTGAGGATCTTTTCCAATTTAGATAATTCTGTGGTTCTTCGCTCTCCTCTCTGTTTTTTAGTATTTAGACTTATTAGATAAGATTTATCTTAAAGGGACAGTTGATCAGGACAGTTGATTCAGACTTGGAACCAAACTTGGGAAATAAAGCAGGGGCTGTTATTCTAATATTTTGCTCCAAATAGGAAATAAACAGTTCGGATTTCTTTCTGTTTTTATAATGTGATTTTTTTTATTTTTTCTAGGATCCTAGTTCTACGCTCGTGATGTTTAGACTGTATCTTTCTTAAGACTTATCTCTGTCCGACTCTACAGCCTCTTTCTGGACTAGCCATGTAAGAGAGCATTTTAAGATTTAGTATTATAATGAATATAAAACTCCTGTTGAGTGCTCTGGGTCACTTCTTATGTCTAGCATGCACATGTGGATAACTGAGGTTGAGCAAGAGCACAGCAGCAGTTAATTCTTTTACCTTTGGAAATCTTTGGTCTGTTATAAGTCAGCTGCAACGGCAGCCACCATGGAATTGAAGACTTGTTCTGAGTAAGGTTGTATTCCTGGAAATATGCTCTATAGTGGTGAGGGGGAAGCCTAACCAGCTCTGAGCTGGTTTGCTGTTTCAGCATACACTCTCCAGTATATGTTAATTTCTAGGCTTTCTGCAGAGCAAAGCATCTGCTCTCCTGTTGAGGACACAAGGGGTTTGCCAAGCAATCCTTATGTGGGAGGAAAGAGCTATCTGCTATATTTTGTGGTGCTCAAGGGCTGGCGTTTGACAGGAACGCCAACGAGAGAAATTGGGAGAAGAAACACCAGAAAGCTTGAGGGAGAGAAACTATATTCAAAACCCATCTAGGAAGGAAGAGATGCGAGTTTAGAAGAGTTATTTGCCTCCTTTCTCCAGGTGTGACCTGTCTTCTCGCTGGTGTATGTTGTTGGAAGGGACTGGCAGTCTTCTTAAAATATAATTTTTTCAACTCCCTGCTCTTCTGGCTGGGAATCTAGTTTGAATTCTACCTAGTGATCTGTAAATTTAAGGCTATTTCACTGGTTCTCTGACACTGAATGGTGTGACGTTTTTAAATTACTTCAAGCAGTATGGGTTTGCTTACAGCTGCAGTATTGGCTCTAAACTCAGGAGAAACCTGTCAAGGCATAGTAGGCACAGGGGAAGGTCTTCAGCAAGGCTCTGTAGCCCACTCCTTCCTGCCCCATTTGTTGTGCTGTCTTCTGGGCTGTGCAAGACCTCTTCCGTGTGGGTTGGTGGAGCTGTTTTTTTCAACCACAGGACACTGCTCTTCTGCTTGTCCTCAGCCCTCAAACCACACTTAGTTGTCCAGTGATATTACAAGTACTATTTCCCAGATCTCATGTTCAGGCTTTCATTTAAAAATTGAATGAGAGACTGCAGCTAGATCTAAGCTCACTTTGTTTGTTCCTTTCCTAGTATAGAAGAGATTTCATTCTCTCTTAGGTATTGGTTTTCTCTGTTTACCAACCCAAAATAAGCCAGATATCAATATGAACAGTACACTGTAATCTTTGTAGAAGACATGAAAAACAGACCCATTGGCAGCCTGTAGAGATGGGACTGGAACCTGAGGACGGTTACTTCTGAATGAAGGGATTTACAATATTTTGGGGACAACAGGATGACTGTGGGTTTTATTTCTTTTTTCCCTTAAAAAAAAAATCAACCAAACAAAAAAACCCACCACCACCAAGCCCCACCTTCTTCAGGGTGTAATTCCAGAGCATTATAACTCAAGGTGTGCTCCTTGGCTGTGTTCAGCAGAGACCCCTGCGTGCTCACCCCAGCATGTGCTTAAGGAGCCCTTCTCCGGGCTCCAGCTGAACGGGCTGCTGTCAGCCTGATTTATTTGTCTGCTTGAAGTGTGGTTGTTAGTTTGGAGCTTTCAAATAGGCACTGATAATGAAAAGAAATCATTTTCTAGTTAATCATACTCTGCTGGAAAGCAAGTAAACAACCAAAATCACTGCAAGAAACAAAATATACAGGGGGCGCAGGCAAGAGTAGATAATTGGGAGAGAGAGAATTGCTGATAAAGTGTCTTAGACCTTAAGTAGATGGAAAAGAGAAGGTAAATGCATATGCTGAAATTCATACCGGTTTATATTGTAATGTCAGGGTATGCTTTGTAGCTGGAGCAAGAGCTTTACCATAAATTCAAACCAATTCTGTTTGGTCTGTAAGTAGCAGAATGAGGAATGACTCATTCCTCCTCTGAATTTGTGTACTGTTATTGCTATCGAAGGAATGTGCCGCCTGTCGTACTCTATGGGAACGCAGGTGTTTCCCCGAGTACTTTGGATGCCATGGGTCTTGCCAGGTCATGCTTGGCAGTGAGGAGGTTTGCTCTGGCTATGAATCACCATTCTGGAACACCCTGGCAAATGTGTTGTTTTTTATAACGTTCAGATTAGAGTTCAGAAAATGCAAGTGGTGTAAAAGGAGGAAAAAAAAAATCACAATTGTCTGGCTATTCTGGCTATTAGGTTAAATCAGAGTAGTCCTTCTTGACTGTGTGGTACAGGTCATGGGGCTGTTAGAAGCTGATGACCCTTTGTGGAGAAGCTGTTTCCCAAGGAAGCCTCTGTTCCTAGGTTGTAGCAGCGGAAGGAGGGTTAAGAGAAGGCATGAGCTATTAAACTTCAACCATTTTTGTTCTTTGCTTGCATTTCATTCATAGTTAAATCTCTCTTACTTTTCCCTCTTTCCTACACCCACATAAGGATTACTGACCCAAAGCTGGGGGCAGTTTTAGGTGTCTTTTGATCTGTAAAATGGTCTCACTTTGAAAATAGCAGGATCCCTTTGGTAGGCTAGAGGCAGTGGTTACTCAACTGACTGCTACTGAACCATTTGTTTATTGAAGGGGAAACCATGCTTTTGCCTGGTAAGGAAACACACAAATCTCAGGTTAAAGTCTTTGCATAGTGCAAGCATTCAGTTCAGCAACTTCATACAGCCACGTACAACATACATGCAGCTCGTTCCTGGCTCTTGAATGAATCTAGTCGTGACTCTCTGTAGGACACTTCGGGATGAAAAAGGGTTTAGGATGGCTGCCCACGACCCTTTTTTCTTTAGAGAAACCGTTTGCCGTTTTTTTTTTTTTTGCTCATTTTCCTGAAAGTCTTAGATTGAACTTACTGCTTCTCATGTGATGGCAATATAAAAATTGTGATTCCTGTTCTAGGGTTAGATACTCAGTCTCTGACTTTGAAGCTTTTTCAGATATAACGATGAGTCATTTCTGACCGTGTTAACATATGCATTAACGGTTGCTCTAGTCATACTTGTACACTAAGCTTTTTTCATTAAGGATATTCTGCAGCCGGGTTTTCTGTTATGAACTGAAGACTGTTCATACGAACCGAAGACTCTGTGGGCCTCACAGGAAATATTACCCAAAAAATCTGACACCTTTGAGTAGCTAACTGATTAAATGCAGTAGATTTGCCCTTTACGCTTTGAAGACCGTAATATAAGAATTATTTCCTTAATTTTGTACAAATATTTTGCTTTGCTGTTGCCTAACTTTTTTAAAAAAAAATAAAAATAAAAATTATATCACTATCCTGAATTATACTATGGACATTCGAAATATATCGTGCATAGATTTATAATCCTTCGGGTATAAAATAAGCCTTTGATGGGACCATTCACTGAAACTGCAGTGTGGGCAAATCTTTAAATGGAAGAAGGTGAGATTTTAAATTAGAATACTAATGCATTTGTAGTAACCATTCGGACTGAAATGCTGAATTCATGATATTAGACCTATTTTTAACACCTATTTATGATCTGCAGCAAACTTTTAGAGAATGTTCATCTCCTGATATTTGTTAGATGATTGTGTGACTGTATTGTGGTTGTGTTTTGATATGCTTCCCATCTTTATCTTGTAATTTGATCTTTTCTTGAAAGAAAATACCTCCATGCCTTGTAGTCAACCACCTCTGCCTAATGAGCTTTTTTTTGCTGAAAAAGCGGTGGGGTGAGGGAGTGGGAGTCAGTGAGGGAAAGCAGCTGCTGGTCTTGGTGTTCCCTCATGAGGTGTTAGGTATTTCCAACCATAATGCTGGAAGTCAAGCAGACCTTTTGAGGTCAGCAACTTTTTCTCCTCTCTGAACTTGCGTGTAGGCTGTTCTGTAGAACTTGCGTGTAGGCTGTTCTGTAGTAACCCCAGCGTGCTGTTTTATTAAGCAAGGCACTATTGCTGAGTGTGGTTTTTGGTATCTGGAAAAAAATCTTACTTCAGTGATTGCTGGATTTGTTTGTTTATTTTTTAGGCATGCTGTTGAATGAATGAAAAAAATGAGAAAAAAAAAAAGCAGTCATCTGGTTATTTGCTTAGTTTTGGAAAGAAAAGATCCAGCATTGTTTTTATTTATAGTGGTGTAAATCCCAAGCCCCTCTACTAACTTCGTTGGTGTGTCTTTGTAGATGCTTCAAAGTGTCTGAGACCAAAAGACAGCCTATAATTTAACATCAGAAAGACCCTTCAGAAATCGTTTTTAAAATTAATTCTCTTGCACTGATCTGGTAAGGTGAGAACTCTTCACGTTGCTTGGCATAGCTTTTACTTTTGGTCTACAGCCAGCAAATGCTGAAAGTTTCTTAATACTTGTGCTCTGCGATACTTTGCAAAAGACAGAGTAAATCGACAGATTATTAATGTCCTCCTGTAATTACTTTTTGCTCTTTTTGTATTTAATTTTCCACTGAATGAAGTGTTCCTTAGAGTAATTCATATGTTGATTAGTTAAATGGATTATTCACGATGGAAAAAATTTTAATTGAAGTGAAAGCAAACATCATTGTATGTGTGTACAAATCCAAGCAATAGTTATTTGCAAAGCTTGTGTATTTTTAGCAGATTTACAGCATCATTTGAGTTCACCATTTGAGGACATGTCTCTGATACACTTCTGTTACCAGAGCTACGCTTGCTGACTGGAGGTTTTAGTTAGACTAATAGAAATTATAATTAAGCCATACATCCTCATGAAACTCTGACTTCACTGTTTTCAAATTATCTAAAATAATTGACCAAGTGGGCTTTGCATGCACTGGTCATGTTCTGGATTTAGTGTAGATAATCACAGAAATACTGTTCTGGAAAGGTTTTTTCTCCATTCTAGACGATTGTCGTCAGCTGAAATGCTTTCAGCTGAAAATAAAGTTCTGTCGTTACTCTGTGGGATTTTTTGGCATCTCAGCATTTCTAAATTTCAAACAAGCAAAGTAAATTAAGCTCTTTAGGAGCATGTTTTGATAGGAGCCAAAAATATTTTAAATTGCTTGAAAAACGCAAAGCCCTCTCTGTGTTTACAGCAATGCAAAGCAGGGAGACACCAAGGTGATTATCCCTGTTTCAGCCCTGTTCAAGCAACTAGTTACTAATTTCCAGTTCTGCATCCATCAGCACTTCTGACTTCACCCTCCTGTTGAAATAGCTTCCTCATGTCATTTCAGTTCTAATCAGAATCTAGCAATGCTAGCAGCATAATCAGCATTGTTCACAATGTGGAGCAGGGCCCTGTTCGTGTCCCAGAGGTGCTGCTGGAGCTTTAAGCTTCTCCAGGGCACAGCAAGGGTACACGCTTTCTTGCTCATGCTCTTGACCTGTTGCTCCCAGTGCTGGGTCAAACACACAGTGAAAAAACTGAGTGGACTGCGGACAATTTATAGCGGTTTGGTCTTTGGTACATTATGTAAATCTGGACTAATTCCATTGACTCCGTACCAGAATTACATCAGTGAATTACATCATTGAAATTTAGATAACCTGGATCTATTATGAGTAGTTTTTGCTGAATTTTTGTGTGGTCAGCTTTCCAGGTTTTAACGTAGCCACAGTTACCGTTTGGGATTATTGGTGCGTGATCAGTCATTGCAGCATGATATTTACAAAAGGTTTCCTAAAATGTACTCTCTGAACAGTTAAGATTGCACAGCATTCTTACAGACAGCCCCAGATCATCGCTATTGACTTTATTTGGAACAAGAATGCACTTAAAAATTCACCATTATTCTGAATGCTAGCAAATATTCTTTAAAGAAAAGATGGTAGAAAACAGAGGTGTGATGAGGTAACATCTTACTGAAGTCAAGGTTCTACTTTGGTCACAGATGCCTGGAGTGGTTGGGCTGCCAGCTGTTGATGCTACTATAGGCTGAACGTTTAGTATAATTTAAAAGAGTTTGAAGCCAGTATGTAGAGTTAATGGGCTGGGTACTTAGATGTGTGTGACAGCCAGGTGAAAGCTAGGAGTGTTCAGGAGGTAGCTTTTGTAATGCATGTAGTTACCGAGTTCTCGCCTGAGAACAGAACTTTCTTAATTTGTTTTTGACATACTGCTTGTATGTTCACTGCTGCTAGAGAGGACCTGCTAAGGAGAAGAATGTCACCACGACTCAAAGCCTTTGATTTCTTAGTGCGCAGCAAGTAGACGAGTCTAGTGGAAAAAAGAAAAAAAAAGAAAAAAAAACTTGCCAGATTAAGTAAATTATATAATTGCATCAAATACTTTACCTTCATTGAGATCATTATACTGAATTTTCAAAAAAGTTTTTTTTTCTCTCAGCCAAACTTATGCCAGCAAAGAGGGAGTCCTTACCTCTTCTTTCCCCTCCTGCTCATCTCAAAATCTTCCTATCCGAAGTTAAGTAATTTTAATTTCAGAAGGTTTTACTGTTTTAAAATGAGTATTTCTGAAGACAACAGTTGTATGCTAATAGTGTGCAAACCAGAAGCTGATACTGCTATGGCAATTTCACTGAATATTAATAGATCTATTCTGGTACAGCTTCGTTTAGCTTGGAAAATCCATATTGTGAACTTTCTATGCAGAGGATGTATTTCAGGGGCAAAGCATACATAAAGTTGTTATTTAGTGTGTGAACAACAGAGTGGGCACAGCAGACACTTCTGCTGCTGCTCCTTGGAATAAGTACAGATAGAGTTACCAGAGGAGGCTTTGCTGGGAGGGGAATTATGCCTTGGTGTCCTGGGTAAAGCAGCAAGCTACTCTTAGGTGGAAGCTCTGCCTGTTACAGGGGTTGTCTGACACCTCTCATTAGGAGGCTGTGTTTTACAGTGCTTACAAGTGTGTCAGCTGGAACCACTTGGGCTGAAACTTTTATGAGCTGCATATCTAGCTCGGGATGACATTTTTTTTCTTTGATCACTGCTGTTATCTCTGTAACATGGAACAGGGATTTCTGTCTCCAAGCCTGTTAAATTGACTAATTTCTAACTCCTTGTAATCTTTAGCTGTTAGATCTTCCTTGTTAGATTTCTTCCTTGTTGACTGTCTTCCCATCTCTTTGGGACCAGTGCACATGTAACTTGACCAGCACACAAAGTGGCTCCATACAGTGATGCTACAAGGATGAGGTTGGACTGTTCCTGCTTTGGTTGCTTCTGCATTGAGACAAGTGAGCTCAGGGTGGGAATAGGGAAAACAGGGAGCACAGTAGAGATGAAAGTGATGTGCAGAAAGTTGAAAGGAGGCACCAGAGGGAGGGGAGACCAACAGAGCTGTTTGTGAGGAAGAGCTGGGGTGGGGGGGAACTGAAAAAATCTAGGAAAAGAGATAGAAAGATGAGCCAAAGCATACTGGGGAGGGCAGGAGGGGTCTGAAATGGAAGCCCTACAGGGGAGTTGAGCGGGAACTGCCAATGGGGAAAATGGAGGAAGTGATGGAGGGATGGATGGTTCTTTGCAAGGACCTTGGGATGTGAGGAGTGGAGGGAGTGAGGTCAGAGGATGATCTGGGGGTGGGGAAGAAATAGGATGGTGGCCAAGGACAGTTTGAGTAGAAAGTGGAGGAAGAACCTTATGCGTGGTGTGAAAAGGCAAACCATATCAGTATTAAGCAACATGGTCTGCCGTAGCTGTGATGAAACCCTGCATTCACCAATCTCTGTTGTCAGCAAACATTTGTGAAGCCCACCAGTAATATCTCCCAGCATTGTGTAGAGATGTGGGTCTACAGGGCACCAGGCTGCTGACATTGAGTTACTCTATTGGTTTATATGGCAGAGAGACGTCAGATCAACATGCAAGGGCTGTTAGGGTAGAAAAATCTGCTGTTCGGAGTTGTCAAAATGGCAGAATTCAGGTGGCCTTTTGACCCAATATAGCATACAAGAACCTGAAAGTATCAGAGCAGAATTGCCACTGCCTTATCTACCTGGTGCCATTTAGAAGTCAGTGTACGACAGCATCAGATCTTCCTCGTTCTTCCTGTGCAGTTAATGACCAGAACTGACCACCCTGTTGGAGGTGGTGTTTTGGGACTACAGCTGCAGGGGTTTTTATCCAAAGCCTGTGCCTCACAGGCTGTATGATTTCAGACTACTGAATTCACCTTAATGTGCTTTATTTTCCTCATCAATAATTTGGGGATAATGATCTCAAACCACCCTCTGTAGAGGCCATTAAGCTCGCTGAATGCAGCAGTTTACATAAAAGCCAAAGATACTGCCAGCGTTATTAATGACAGTTTCTTTGTATCTCGCTGGTGGCTATTTCATTCTCCTCTTTGAATCATTGTGTAACTGTGGTAGGATAGAAACTGAGAAGAAAGGAAGGACTTGCTGCGTCTAATAGGTACAGTGTGGCTGTGGCAGCTTTTGTCTGTTACCCAGACTTACTGTGCAGCCAGCACTGGGCGCATTTGCATCTGCAGCCGGACTGACTCAGACTTCATAGAGAGTCATTTCAAAGGCACACAGGCCTCCCTAGTGACACACAGTTTATATGAAATCATTTGGAAGAGTCTGGCCTTATGAAGCAGTTGTGAATGGCTTGGCCCCTGGTGCTGAGCACGCGTTGTGAAGCCGGTGCAATAATGTCGCTTGTGCTGCCAACACGTAGGCCGCGGGGCTCCACACGGCCAGGTGAGAGACTGGGCTGGGCAGGGAGGCACTGCAGAACAGCACCTTTATCTTCCTACGTTGTTACACGGAAGTTTTAAGAACTTTATACAGCTGCATTTAGTTTGAACTAGGTAGCATTTTTATTTCTTGTTTATTCTTGAACTGTTTACTGTTCACAGCTCTCTTCAAGCACAGAGTGCGTCAGTGCAGTGCCATAGACTTAGGATTCTGGTTTATGACACAGATATCTATATTTATGAATTTGGACTTGAATTTAAATGAGGATCGGTTTCAAGGTATTTGGCAACAAACAGAAGTAATTGTATCTGAGTGCTTTGTGTGTTATGTTTTGCACAATTGTTATATTTCCTACCCTTTCATCTTCTACTTCTGTCAAAGTAATCACTGAGGAACACTTTTAGGTCAGAAAGTTTTTGGTATGTTATTGGTAGAGGAGGAGATGCTATCATATGTACTATAAAGGTCAAGAAAGTATCTCATTTGCTACTGGTTTTTGAAGTAGAAATCAGTGCATCCTCTCATCCACATGAGTCTGAGCAAGTAGTCAGACTCGAAAGGCAGTTGGCTGAGGGAAGCTCAGAAGCTTCCAAGCTGTTGCTGTGCCACCAGCTCTACCATCAGATTAAGATCTTTGTCTCTTTCCTGTTTTTTTTGTTGTTGTGTTGTACTTGAGGTCCAGTGCTTGTAGATCTGAGTCCCTGCTGGAGCACAGCAGATTGTACAACTTCTTTCTGCAGCTCTGCATCTGTGCTGCTGCTTCACCATTGCGAGTTTGGTCCTGAACCAAACCTTCCAGCTCTGCTGTGAAGTTGATACGAGAACAGGTTAAAGCTCTCAGATGTTCTTTTTTGGGAACAAGCCCAGTTCTGCTGGTTTTGAAGAGCCGTGTACTTGTGAACTTTAGAGTCTGGTATCTCTCTCGACTTTAGTATTTCTTTCTGCCTCTTTCTTTAGTTGTCACTGTCCTAGCTCATCTTTGTTAACCTGTCCTTGTGAGGTAACACAAGCAAAGACTTGGGTAAAGTATTTTGACATTTTGTCTTGAATCTGGATGAAAAGATACAGATGCTGAATATTTTTCAGGGAAAAGAAAGTTCTGCAAAACATTATATTGGAGACACTAAATAAATCACATTTTATGTTGCATTTCCATATAGTGCTGCTTTACTGTGAGAGGGCTGTTACCTGTATGCCTTATGATGCAGTTCTTCCTTGAAAGCCTGGCTCTGTGGCTGACTACATTTCTTATGATGTGCCTGCAGTTATGCTGAGGAGTCTTTAAAATTGCTCTGCCAAGTTGATGTGCTTGCTTTTTTAATACTTTTCTGTGGTCATAATACTTGCCTTAATGCATTGTGGATTGAAAATAGTCACTAAGCTGTTCCAAGTCATTCAGTCCAGTACCACAGAGTGGTCGTCTTTGTGCACTGACCACTTACTACAAAAACATTTTCTTTGGATCACCTCCTCTCATCTATTTTAAGCTAGGATAGGGCGGTTGTAATTCCTGAATGCTATTCACAGCTCCCAAGTTGAGAACTTCTGTCCTAGAATAAACGCTTCCAGGGACATGGTGCAAGAAGCAACAGCAGCACCGCAGGAGTGCTGAGCTGCACGTACCCCAGCAGCCATCAGTCGTGGGGTACCTTCACCAGTGAACAAAATATGGTACTGTACATCGTGGGTAATGTTACACAGTGCTGGCATAAAGTGGACACCAAAGCACAGATGGTGTATGCTTCAGGAAAAGAGAATGTAGTCAGGAAAGATGGTTTAACTGCTATGGATTTGTTTTAGCAGGAGGACAAAAAAATATAAAGAAGTTTGTTGAAATAATCTTAGTATGTGATCAGTGGAAGACCCTTAATTTTCCTTTCTCTTCTTAGGAACGGCATTGCAATCCCGTTAGCTAGTGACTACAAATTAAATAGCAGTTCTTTATCACTAAAAAATAAAAACATGTTTTGTCAATTTTTCCTTTTTTCTGGAGCTCTGTTCTCATTTGCTAGGTAGTGATAGCTCCCTGTGAAAAAAACAGGAATTATGTATATTGCGTATCCAGAGAGTCAGGTTGCTGGCTCTGAGGTTCACCAGAAATGCTCAACAGTATTATGCAGCCTCCAAATGCTTGGACTGTATAAGCAGGGAGGAGGCTAAAATGAGAGTCATGTTGAATAGTGAGAGTATGCACAGCTTGAGTCTTTGAGCAGTGCAGATTTAGCTCACAGAAAGCCAATTAGGAAGAAAATCTCTTCACTGTGGATGAGTTACCATATCCTCTAGCTTCGGGCCCATGCTGAGTGGGTGGCAAGTTAGCCTGGAACACTTAGCTGCCTGAAAATAAAGTTTTTGTAGGGCACGCTGTGGAGTATATATTTCTGGCCCTCAACCTTTTTAATTCACTTCACGTGAGAGTTGTGCATTATTTATAGTGAATGTGGGAGATGGAAAGAGTGCTGTGGGAGAAAAAAATAAACCTTTCAATCATCAATTCTGTTTTTGGTTGTGCTGCCAGTTTGGGGCAAGATTCCACCCGAAATAGAAGTGCTAAGGTCCCCCCAAAATTCACTAGTCTCACTCATGATCTGAATGTTTCTCCAAGTATAGTTAGGAAAGAATCTTGAGGCATGTGTGAGCCTAGTGATGAGAACAGCAGATAATCCTCTTTTAACTCATAGATGCCTTCCTGCTACTTTGAATCGATTTTGATGGCCAGAGATGACTTCGGTGTTAGATGTTGTCAAGACTACTGGGCTGTTAATACGAACAGACACCAAGTTTGTGTTCCCCCATGCGGGGTGCTCCACACCATGGGTCCGACCTCAGCAACAGGCTTACTCCTGGCAAGGGGTACAGAAAGCTCCCCTGGGAGGCACATGGGTTTGGGAGCTATGCCATGCTCCAGCCTTCCTTCAGCCCTGGAGTTTACCAAGGCAGACAGAACTGGTTAGGAGTTGGGCATAGGAGGCCATCGCCATCGGGTGAATGTGATCCACTGTGCTGCCAGCATGCGCTTTTGTCACTGCACTGATGCCAAAGAAGCATGCATACAGTTTTATGTACGGCTTTTTGGTATCAGAACTCATTCAAGAGGTTTATTATTCTGTGCCATAGTTCAGTGATGCTTAGTTATTACTAGAGATTATTTCTGTCATCTGATTTACCATGTGGCCACTTGCGCAGTTGCATTGGCAGAAATGAAGGAACAGTAAGATGTGAAACAGGCGTGGGAATAAGCAGCAGAGATGGGAGCTTTGCCCACTGAAGAAAACTTATACAGCTTCTCTTCCTGAGTCTGCTCTAAAGCACGGCACTTGGCAGCTCTGACCTGAGCAGCCTGGGAGTGGTTGTGCAGCACAGATCCAAAGCACTGCACGGGCACTATTCAACAGCTCTAAGTTGTTGTTGAAAGCATATAGCAGTTTGTACTGCTTCACGCATACCTCATTTTGCTTACGGCTGAACCAAGTTCATTCTGTTTAGTGCTACAGTAAAAATTACTTTAAGCATCACAGCCCTGTTGTTTAGAAAACTTAGTATTGCACAGTGCAGCTGTCAAGTTAGGTTACTTTTATGGAAGGCAATGCCCTGTATTGTTAAAGCAAGTCAAACGTCATTTATTTTGAGCCTGTTCATAGTCTAATAAACACTTGTTCAGGCTAAAGAAGGTGGAATGTGAAGGTGTGTTAAGCTTATAAATAAAGGATCAAGCAATGTGGAGCTTTCCTTTTTTTTTAAGCAGACATTGTACTGTTACCATACCGTACATGTTCTCCTGGTGTCTCTGCTAGAGGCCACAAAGGGAGATACATCATGTTTGTAGTGTTGTATGTATAGATACTGTATAAATGTTGTGAGCAGGGCAAAGAGCGAGAGAGTGTTTCAGCCTGAATCTAGCGTGGAGCTATTAACCCTTATCTTGTACGAAAGAGACCATGGGGAACCATCTAATTACTTGTCTTGCATTTCTTAGTCAAGGTCTATAGTATGTCTTCGCACAAGCATCGAAAAGTCATGGCTCAAGCCCAAAATGTATGAAGTTGTCTTAAAAATATTAAATTTGTACGTCTTTCTGTCTTTTGAACTGTTAATATCCATTATTCTACCCCTGATGACTGCAGAAAAATACTTGAAACTGTTTTCTGTTAAACTACAAATGAAATTTCTTTGTCACCCTTTGTGCTTTGAGACAAAACAAATGTGGAGAAAGTTACAATAAAATATGAGGTTTGGGCAGGATAGTGCTTCCTTACACAAACCCATGCACCAAGAGCATTTGTTCCCTGTATTGCTGCATGTGAGAGGAGCAGGGAAGGACGAGGCTGAGCAGTTCTCCCAGCCACAGCAGGTCCTTGACTGTCCCTCTGCCCTGGAGTCCCCCAGTAAGGACCCAGTAACCTTATGGTCATCTGCGTGCAACTTGTATGGACTGGCCAGATTTTGAGAGAAAGGAAAAACCCTCTTTTCAGAAGGTTTTCATCTGTAGGACTCTTAAAGGAAAATAAGCACTGTAAGATAATCCTACACCAGGGAAACATGGACTCAATTCAGAGTGAAATGCAGGTGGTGGAGCACATAACCTGAAGTTGGTGAGAGAAGTGGTGGACACGCAGAAGGCGCAAATCAGCAGAGTAGAGGATTGCGGAGACGTTCAATTATTTATCAGTACCAGTCCTCGCTGCAGATGTGCATCCAGATTTGTTGAGAGAGAACAACACTGAATGACTAAGGTGTTAGACAAAAATAAATTAATTCTTATTAGAAATAATGTAATAAAAATGTGAAACTAAATCTGTTAGAAGGCTCTAGGAAGCACCTGGAGACTTACAGCCCATGCAGTCCATGCTGGTGGCTGGGAAATGAGCTGAAATGGTAGTCACCAACAGATCATGATTCACAGTCTCCAGCCATCAAGATTGCCACGGAAGAAAATGGTGTCATGTGAAGCTGAAGTGGAAGAAGACGTTAGGAAAGATAAAAAATCATGTGATTTAACTGACGTAGGCTCTTCAAAAATTTAATTGTTGATGGTCTAACAAAAACTGGTAGGAGATGGAAAGAAAAGGCACATTAACTCATTAGCTTCTAACAGTGGTATATCAATCAATTCACCCTTTTAAACTGTTGCGGACTGGTCCATTTATAATGCCGTGAAACCACGTAAGAGTAGGATTGTGCCTGCCCCGCTAGCCCTGCCAAAAGGCAGAATCCAGAAGTGTGTAAATGGTGTCCGATCCCTAATCATAGGGAGCTATGAGGCAGCCATACACCTTCCATGGAGGCTTTGATTTGAGGACAGAGCTGGACCTCAGAATAGAAAACTCCCCCTCAGTATGCAGCTGACTTAAAAAATGCAGTAGTAGAAGAAAAAGATGCCGGTAATTCTGAAAGTGTACCATTAAGACTAAGAAAAGTGATAAAGAATAGCATGGCGAATGTTACCAAAAGTAAAAGCCGTTATATCAAGAACGCCCTCATCTCACCTCAAAATAGTATTCAGGAGTTGGTGGGAGTTCTGGGAACACAAGCTGAAACTGAATAAAGATTGGGGAAATCTTGGTTGTGGAGAGTGGCTGAAGAAAATCGTGAGTGTTTGCCTTAGAAAGCAGATGAGTCAGAGGAGACACATGCTGAAGCTGTAAAAAAAAAAAAAAAAAAGAGTAAATGGTAATAGAGAAGATAGAATGGGATAGTGTCTGATTTCTTTGTCTTAAAGCATAAAAGCAGGTAGATAGAGAAATGAAAAATCGGTAAATTTCAAAATGGTAAAAGGAAATTTTTGTTCAGATCTATGATCAAATTATAAAAAGTCACTATGGCAGTAAGTTGTTAGGCTGAAGAATTTAACAAGGTTTTAAAAGGGTTGTTTCAAGGAATATCAGAAATATTTACAGCTGCTGTAATCCATGCTGACAAATTTTGAAGGGGATGTTAAGCCTCATATTTGAGTTTTCAAGATGATCTCTAGCTACTAGGAATACATTTCTGTTCCATCGCTGGTGGTTGTTCTTCTTTCCCAGGGTAAAGTGTTAGACAGGAGTTCAGTGCTGTAATTCACGTCATATTTGTATAAAAGGTGTGAGAATAGTTTTGGTTCCCAGTAGCACAAACCTCAGTGATAATCCTACAGGGTGTCCTGTGTGGGTAATCCCTGCGTTCAGAGACATACAGGCTGTCCCCAGGAGCTGGCTGAACAGAGCAGCCCAGGGCATCATAGTAGTGGTGCCTGGCATCTCTGGGGTGACTAAACAGAAGCGTGTGGGTGTGGGATGCCAGAACTGCAATAATGTCAGGAGCTGACGTGACTCTGAATTTGGGTAGCCAGTATCGCATGGCTTTTTTTGGCCGTATGTACGTTATGTGTATGAGTAAAAGCTCTTCATCTCATCAAATGCCCTTAAAGCAGGAGCATGTTCTGCATTTGCATTCTGGAGTTCATTTCACTGAGAGTGACTCAGAGGCATGACATAAGCAACTGTTGTCTTTACGTGAAGTCCTCAGATAAATTGTTGAAGAGAATAGGCAACCCTAAATGAAGGAAGATTTGTCTTGGCAGAATACAAATGCGCGTCTCCTCTGTGCAGTTACAGCCAGTGTGATTTTTCTGGATATGCATTCATGCCTACATGTACGTGCGAATACATGGCAGTGATCGTTTTTGTCAGGGTTTCGGTTGTATTGAATGATCTTTGTCCCTAAATGATTTTGACTCTGTGGCTGATACTTACCAAACGTCAGACAGTCAGTTCATGCCGTCCTGTCATTTCACCTGATAGCAACATCCTCGGAAATTGTGCATTCATCTCAGTGTCGGTCTACAGCTACTCTATGAGCTGTGCTTCTTTTTAGGCAACGTGATATTTCAAGATCATTCAAAGGCATGAAAAGACTTTGGGAATCAAATCCTCTTGATAAAGGAAAACTATATTGAAAAAAAAAAAAAGTAATTTCTACTTAAATGACAGAAGATAAGGTAATTCCAAAATGTTAATGGAATTTTTTGATATTTGGCCTTCAAATAACAACCATAACACAAACCTGATGATTGGAAGCAGTAAAATGATAGGGGAAAAAACATCCTGCTTAGGAGTTTTACGAAATCAAAGGGCAGTATATTGTGCCTATGCAGTAATCATAGAATTTGGGGAAAGGTGTAAAGGCTGCCATTACAATTTCTGTTGAAATGGTGTTAACTAACAGGCTCATAACTGCAAATGAAACTCTAGATGACTGGCTCAGTTACAGTATCTCATCTATCATGGTTTCCCTGCATAGGTCACAGAATCACAGAATCATCTAGGTAGGAAGAGACCTTCAAGATCACCTAGTCCAACCTCTGACCTAACACTAACAAGTCCACAAAAAATAGCAGTGTATGAGTCCACATCAGACAGTTTTATTTTTAGTGCCGATATATCTAATATTTCAAGATCCCGTGAGGCTGTCAGTCAGGATGGGCACGGGGGGTTGTCAGCAGCCTGCCTCTTCTGCTCTCCCTTGCTGTCTGCTGAGGTGCAACATCCAGGACTCCCCGACTTGTGCTCTTTCCCATTGACAAAGGTGTCAGCTTCAAACAGAGGGGAGTTTGCATTGAAAACAAAATTGTTCTTCAGAGGCTGAATTTAGATTTGTCGGCATGTGCAGTGTCACGAGTGTTGGCTGGGTGCCCCTTCCGCGGCCCACTCAAAGCAGCGGGCAAGGTGTTGGCATCACACATACCATGGGCATAATCGGCTACAACAACATTTTGCTGGTATTTTCTACAGAAACGTACTATGAGTGAATTACAGTGTAATAATAACAAATAGTCACTTCAAAAAAAAAAAAAAAAAGCTCCCTTTTTTTCTGTTACCTTCTTTGGAGAAGGGAGACAGTGTAATTACTGTATTATGACATGATCTGCTCAGAACCACCTCATAAGATTAGCTCCCTTTCCCTTCAAAGATCACTGGATGTTTAGTAGTAAGAACAAATCATTTCCAAAAGGATTTGTTTGGTCAGCTGCTGGTGCTGTCACTGCTTTGTGGAATGGCTTTGGAAAAAGTGAGTGACTCCTGTACTTCATCCGTTGTTCTATAGGAAAACATTGTACTTTGAAAATGCCAGCACACTGACATTTTGAAGCGTAAGGAGGAGCACGCACACAACAAACCCTACTGGAATGGCTGATTGCTTGCAGATCTGCATGCAATCATGCAGACAACTTGCAGACCATTTAGGCAGCCATCATCTTGACCCCCGGTCTACAGATAAACACAAAAATTGTGATTTAATCATAGTTTATAAAGACACAGATCATTTCACCTTGCCCTCATGCACAGACCAGGGTGCTATCTTCTTTTTTACCACATACTGAAATAATGCATCTTTATTCCATATCTGCACAACACTACAGCACTCAAGGGAGCTTTAAGGTGTTATAGTTCTATAAACATTAGAAAATAAAAAAAAAGGTATTTGTTATTGATAAAAGATATTGCTTAAATCTCAGTAAATGAATAAGAAAGTAATATTCTAGCAGTGTAATCACTGAATGGCAATAGCCATGTGTAGTCAGTTAACAACAACAAAGTAAGCCTCAGCAATATACTTTCTAATGCTATGTAAAAATGTGTATGAAGTGTTTCCAAAGCTTGGTTTCATTCTACATTTTCTTTTGGAAGATTGTTCAACCATTACTTTCATTGCTGGAAGCTTTTCTTGGTATTTAATCTAAAATATGGTTTCCTGAATATCATCCTACTACTTACAGTAACATTTAATAGTGTCTTCCCTTCTTTTTTTTCCACATCATTCCAGTACTTGCTGACTCTTCTTATGACTCTGTGTTGCCAGTATGCATATTTTTTGTTTATTTTAATCCAATATCTCAAAATCTTCAATTACTTACATTGCTTTTTAAATCCATTTAAGAATGTTAAAAACAAACAAAAAAAACCACCATTACTTTCAAACCTGTAAATTATCAAGAGGAAAGAAAGCAAAATTTTGCACAGAATAAAGAAAAATATTTTCTTCAGCCCAGTCTGAGGTAATGCCATTGTTGCTTGATGAGAGAATGTCTCGGTGTCAGTGGTTTTTGCTTTGAAATTGGACTTCATAGAATTGTGGCAGTCAGAAAGAACAGCCTGGAGCGCACGTGG
The DNA here is from genome assembly GCF_009769625.2 of Cygnus olor. Taxonomy (NCBI): domain Eukaryota; kingdom Metazoa; phylum Chordata; class Aves; order Anseriformes; family Anatidae; genus Cygnus; species Cygnus olor. The sequence continues at coordinate 64,961,722 of NC_049171.1, read as the reverse complement.
ACAACTTCTTGCATTATGGTAGTGTTTATTTAATGGTAACTGTTAAATGCATGTTGTATATCTACAGTATTAAATACTTTAAAGGTGTTTGTTCCACATTTTCTTGCAGAATCTTATTTCATTGTTCTTCTGGTTAATATAAAGGTGTTTTTTTTCTTTTTTTTTCTTTTCTCAAAGGCATCAGAAATGATGCAGATGAATAGTAGAAAATCAGTGTTTGCAAAGAGAATAACAGAGATAATGGTTGAAGAGTTAGAGAGAGCATGTCAAAGTGGAGGCAGAAGAAAGCTTTGTTGTGGGAGACAAGTTGAAATGAGTTGATACAGAAGATTTGGTAGCACAGCTGCTGACAGGCGAGGATAGCACCTGGGCATATGTATACTTAACTGTTTGAGGCAGTTGTTTTTAAGTTGGTAACTCTAACTCTTTAAAGGTCTTTGACAGAAATGTAGAAATTGTCAGGTCAAAACCATCATTTAAATGGCAATATCTTTGCTTTGAAATAAATTGGTAGAAATGTTTTGCCTGGTGAAACTTTCTTAAAGATTCTCCTGGGAAAAAAAGAGGAGAACTTTATGTACTTCTCATCACTTTTCCTCTCTTTTTGTGTGAACTGAAGGATAAACTGTCTAGATTAGAAAAATTACTTTGCAGTGATGCCATGCTTATATAAGCTAAATGGCTCAGGCTTTCGGATGTGGATCAGACAACTTTCATCTCTAGTCTATGGTTCATGTACCAGCTGAACTGTTAGAAGTTGAATATTGTTTCGCTTGGCTTCTGAGAAACAGGTCAATTTTAGCTCAGTTCCTTGAAAACTGCTTTCTGCGCCGCAGGTAATCAGTACCTTTGTGAACATTTGCATTGGGTGTTGTCCTAGGCAGGCAGGCGCACATTTCCTATCATCCTCATGACCAACATCTGGTAGCCTCACAGTGACCCTTACATCGCATTAGGGCACACAGGGATTGCAGTCCCGAACTGTGGTTCAGCCCTCTCAAATGTGTTGAACAAGTACAGTCATTTTACATGTTGGGAGAGCTAGCCATACCTGCAGTGCTTCCTTAGTCTGCTTTTTGCTTTGTCTTCAAGACCAAAAACTTAAAGGACTGTCCTTTTCAATGGGCTGTGTAGTTCCAGCAACGTGGGGGTTTCTTCTGGTCGATGTTTCTTTATGCTACAGCGATAAAAAAGAGCAGCAGCAATTCTTGCCTTTCAGGGTTGTCCAGTTTCCCTGTTGCAATCTTTCTATCTGTGTAACAGATTGAACTCCTTATTTATTGCTCCCTTGTGTTCTCTGGAAAGTCAAACAGAAGTAAAATTATTGGTCACTTGGCCAGCTGCATCATGATGCAGTTTTTATTTCATAAGAAATGGAGACAAAGCTGCTAACAGGGTTAGCTGTGAATACAGTCCATAAAGCATTGCAGGCCAGCCAAAACAGGGGTGACATTTTAAAAATCTGCTATTTGGCATTTCGTAGAGTATTGCACTTTCTTAGCTGGTGTTCACATTGTTGGAAATCTGTACTGCATCCATTGCAAATGAAGTGGGCGCCAGCGTATCTCAAACCTGAATCAGAGCCTCTGTGTTGGTAATATATAATAGCGAAGTAATTCCTGGTAGGTATCTGGTATCTTATTTATCATGATACGCTAAACTGAATGTCTTGCTCGTAAATACTTTGATTTTTAGTTATTTGTATCGTGGTCACAGCTGGGGATTATGATAATTCAGAAACTTATGAGATGGCTGCTGCTTCAAAGTAAAAGCTGGAAAGAGCCCAGGGAGATTCATCGTGCTTCCAGCGCATGGGTCATGTAGCTGTTGTCCCTGCCTCTCCTCGCCGGCAGGGACCAGGGGTCTGTCTGGTAATGTTGAAGATCTTCCAAGGTTATCCGAGTTGATCATCCCTTTCGTCGTTGTAGATACTGCTGCAGATACCTGAAAGTTATACGCTAGTGTAAACAGTCCTAACCTTAGGTTCCTCAGGAGCTTCATCAAGGAGAGGAATCTCTGCACAAAGAGAATAAAAGGAGTTTTCTCCCTGTGTCTTAGTAATAGTGAAATATATCTTTGTGGCTGAAATGGTGGGTGGAGGCTTGAGTCCATTCCGAGCTAGACAGCCTTCACCTTCATAAATAATGTTGCTGTAATAAAGGATGATAAACTTTTTATAAAACCATCTTTTCGCCTCTTCTTAAAAGATTAATCTGTTGGAAGAAAAACATGAAGTGTACTGAAAACATGGAGCTTTGTGTGTGTGTGTTTTGAGTGCAAAAGTTTGCACTTACGTCACTTTTATATATACACAGCTGGCAAACTGGATGTTTTTTTGAGTGTATGGAGTAGTTGTTTTCTGAGACTCACTTCTTGTCATCCCTAACAAAGCAGATTCACTCTGGCAAGGTTGGATAACTTTGTACAACCAGAGGTCTCCTCTGCTAGGAGAGAGAAGGAGAGACTCTGTGTTTAGGCTGTCATCTCTCTACCGTTGGCTAGAGCACAATGCATTTCCAAACGACAGCTCTTCAAGTGCTTTTTTTTTTGCCAGTAACTGACCTGTTGCCCTGCCACAGTCCCTTACACGCAGAAGAGAAGGATCAGAAAAGCAGGGGCCTGGCTCCCCTTCCTGGCTGTGAGGGCCAGCAGAGGACTCTGCATGGCTGCAGTGCTGCTGGCTGCTCAAACCACTGCCGCTGGGCTGTCTGCAGCTGGGAGGGTTTCTCACCTCCCAGGGGCATTACTTTAAACGGACGTCTAAAGGGACGTCTGGGAACAAGGTCAGAAAATGTGCTGAACTCTTCGCGTGAAGCAGAAGATCACAAGGAAAAAAAAAAAAAAGAAGGGTCCCTGCACCAAAACTGTGGGTGGAGACGTTCGAGTGACAGAAGGGCAGCTTTTGTACAGCATAGGTTTATATCATATAGCAACTTCTTTGAGGGGGGAAAAAAGTAAATTTTGAACTATAACTGCCTGGACTACAGATTTCAGCTTAACCAGACATATTTTGCACTCTAAATAGTAAACTTATTTAAGATGGTGGTAACTAAAATAAACATAAAGGGAGGCACATGAGTGTTACTACCCCCCCCCCCCCCCCAAAAAAAAAAAAAAAGAGCAATTTCTTGCTTTTGTCTTGTTCCATTTCTTTATCATCATCCTTCTTTTTCTGCCTTCTTCCCTTTTTCTCCATTTCTTTTAGTCTGGAAAACAGCTCTTTCTCTTTTTAGCTTGTCTTAGCTAGTTCTGGATATGTATGCAGTCAGGACACCTTTTGTCAGTGATTGACAACCTTTGGTAATGGAGGTGCTAAAATTTTTCTCACGGACCTGCATGGGTGGACACGCTTGATGACGAGTTGGTAAATTGTATTATTTAATACAGTTCTGTTGACTGGCAGCCAGCTGCTTGTTCTGGCCTCCCATCAGCTCTGCAGTTTGGGAGCCACCGATTTGTGCTCACTTTCGTGGAAATTAACACCTGTTGAGCTCTAGATTGATATTTTTATCTGTGTTAATCAATATGACAGTCATCCTGGATTCTGGGTAATATACCTGCACTGCTGTGGTTGCACCCTTGTCTTGCTTAGCTGGGATCAGTGTGAAAACTTCTCCATCCTTTCTGCACCAAGGGTTGCTTCAAAGAAGCACAGAGGAGTAGCGGCAGTTGTGTGAGGTCGGTCTGCGTCCTGTTGGAGGATGACGATGTTAGCAGCTTCAGAGTTGTGCTGCTTTTACTTTTGCCTGTGCTTTTTTCCTGATGGATCGGCTGACTAGAGCTGAGATGGGTGCTTCACCAGACCTGTTGGGTTTGTGTGTGGGAAGTGAACAAGGGGCAACACTTCAGATTCAGATAGACTGTATTTCATTTTTTACTTCATTTTCTAAGTCCGTGTCTGCAATTTTACAGGCACCTGAAGAGCTGCCCCAGATGCTGCTAGCTGAACATCGTATACACAGACCCACACAGGGGCAGCTGGCTGGGGTTCAGGTGGTGGCTTCACAATGGGTGTTAAAGCTGCTGTCCTGCCTTTGAAAATTAATTTGGTTAAATTTCATCGTTCTCACAAAAAGTTTAGGAACTCGGTGTCTCTGTGGGTCATGCAAAGGCAGCCCAAGCAGTCAAATAAAGATTATACTAACGCTTTCTTTTCTCAGTTTCTGTGACTAATTTACAGTCCCTGGTATTCCTCAGATGGCTAGGAATGTTCTACAATTGCACGTAACTCACTTAGAAGTCTCGTCGTTGAACTTCATGATCACGATAATGATAGTTTAGCATTTCTTTGGCAATTTGGGATAGTAAAATAGTCCCACTTCAGCAGTGAAATGCCCAGCTATACTATTTGTCTCCATTCTGCCTTATAACTCACTTTAATTAGTTTAGTCCACAGCTATTATCACCTGAGAAATGTTAATAGATTTGAAGTGCAGATCTGTGCTCTTATTGAAGTTTGGATTATTTTTATTTCCTTGTGTTTGAAAAAAAAATAGTAAAGGTAGAAGTGTTGTAGCTGTCAGAGAAATAATCACATTTGAACAACAGTTTTTGACACGTGCCTCTGAATTTTAAGGTCTTTTATGTTTACACTGCTGGAAAAATAAAAATAAAAACAACTCAAGTTTTTACTGCAGTTCTTTTTGGAGAAAGTTCACCTCTTGGGAGATGGCCTGCACAGAGTTTGTGCTGCAGTCACATCCCATATAACACTTGTCTGGAGGACTGTTGCAGTCATTTCAGTGAAGTAGGTGCAAGCTAAGTTACATTCTACCCTGTAAAATCATCAAGGGAATCATTGGCTGACTTCAGATTATATATATATATTTTTTCTAGAATAACGTTCTTGTGCATGTCTATAGACATATAAAGTTGTAAGGTTATATTTCACTATTCTATAAACACTTCATCAGGAATTTTTAACCACCAAACTGCAAAGATCAAATAGAAGGAAGAATGCTTGTCCTAGACTCTTCACTGACTTTTTCCAGTGATTCATTACCCTGGGGTTATTCCCAAACAAGATAACATTTACTAAGTAGATAGTAAGGATTCCCCAAGTAACTGCTTTTGAGAAAGCTGAGTAGATCTATTTCATTTCAATAGTTTTCAGTAATGTTTATTGTTATCCTGTCTTTGTGTGTGTGTAATTATTTGGTGATCCATTGTTTTGAATATAATACTTTGTAGTTGATTGCATACTTTTAGGAAGAACAGATGGAATAAAAGCCATAGATGGGATCTGCTACAGGGCATCTGTGACCCTGCATCCAATGTTTTTTCTGAATTTTTACCCTGAGAAGAAGGAAAAAAAAAAGTCTTGTGTGGTGGATTTAGGTTGGTTTTCTCACCCCCTCATCTTAGAACTTCTAACGAAGATGTGCATTGCTGTGAATTAAAGTATGGTAATAGTGCATAGGTGGATGTCACTAAGTGTTATTTAGTTCTTGTTTTTAAAGCTTGAAATACATTTACAGGACTTTCTTTTACATAGCCCAAAAATGAATGTAAATGTTGATGCTGTTACGTGGTCTTGATTTGTATCATCTGTAAGGTGACTTTACGAGACCTTAGTGAAATGAGCTTTGGGCTCATGGACTTTTAATATAATGTAGGCTAAATAAGGAAGAATTTTAAATCTGGTGCTTTTTTTTTGTTTTGTTTTCATATTTCGTTCAAACCCAAATGCTTGAACCCCAAGAACTCTCAGCTCTGCTTGGTTATTGCATGTCTTATTTCTAACAGTGGTGGATCTTTCTTTAGTCTCTTTCTCTACTGTGCTGATTTTATCTGTACAGAAATGAGAGCAAAGCAAAATCTTATGTCTTAAAAAGGAATGAGATGAAAGTGCTATTTTATCCTTTGCTCATCCTTATCAACATTCAGCTTTGATTTATTTTTAGGGAACTTGGGATTGCCTCTGCACTTTCAGAGAGTGTGTACAGGCAATTAAATAGAAGTATCTTGCAGGAATGCTTCAGGATAGGAGGACCCTTAATTAGAGACAGTGGTAGCAGTGTACATACTACAAAGGAGTTTCCCTCACTGGAAGTGAGCATGACATACCTGTAAAAAAATAAAATCAAATTCCATGGAAACAGGTATCTTTTTTGTGAAAGAGCTTTTGGAACTTAAGCCTTCCTGTGAAGGGATGTGAGTCAAGAGCGGACCATATAAAATTATAAGCCTTATCACTGTAGTTCTCTTGTCTCTCAGATGGGAGAAGCAGCAGACCTCTACCAGTTTCCCCTCCAAGAACGTACTACACAGATAGCTTGTGCTTATGGGTGATTGAATTTGTGCCTTAATACATTTCCTTAGATTATACTCAACTATTTTCCTTAATATCCCTTGAAGGAATAGTTAGGAAATTTATTTAAATGAAAACTTATGAAATAGGTAACAACATCTTGCCATCCACTTTATGTTTGTATCACATCTCATTTCCATTTCTTGCATGCAGTTACTGCTTGCAGTTCTGACAAGTGATCTGACAGAGCTCCTCAACTGCCGAAATGCATTTATTGGTTATACCTTGGATGTAGCCATTCCGATTTGGTTTAGAAAATGTCCAATGTCCCCTACAGCTCTAGTTCTTTGAAGCCTCAATTAAGCATGGTGATTCTGAAGTGGAAATAATTCCTTTGGGACTGGCTCTGTGAGCCTCTTCATTTTTAGGTGTGTAGCATTTCTTGTTTGGTACCTGTGAGGGGTACCAGGGATGCTTTCCTCTTAGGTAGGTGGTGTGGCAAATCCTTTCGGCAAATGCACTTTCGGCATGTATTTCTTGAGATCAAGTGTATGACTTAAGGAATGTAAGATTTGTAAAGCTTTAGAGTCTTTTTGAGTCCTCGTGTTGTCAGTTTACTATCAAGGCCCCTAAATGTATTCAGTGAGATGTTGACAGCCTAGGTATTTTTAAAAAGACTTCTTACTCACGCTAAGTACATTTTATCCTCAAAGTAGTTATCAAACAAACAAGTTTTTCTTGCAGTTGCCGAGTTGCCAAAATCATCCCCTAGTGCCTTTAAAGGTCAGACTGCCTTCAGACTGCCTTCCATTGGGGATTGGATGCCAACTGTATGATACCTTTTAAAAATAGGCATATGTGGCGGGTGGGATGTCATCCCCAAGATACCTTTTAAAAATAGGCATACGTGGCATTCATCTGCAAAGCAAATAAACAAAACTTGCTGGGGAGCATCAACACTCTTCCCAGTGTATGAGCAACTGTACTGTTACTTGCAAAGGGTACCAGCTGCTCGCATGAAGAGTGGATGAATCACAGAAGCGTCTTGATTGGAAAAGACCTTCAAGATCATTGAGTCCAACCATCAGCCTGACCCATCAAGTCCCATCACTAAACCACGTCCCTTGGCACCACATCCACACATCTCTTACATACCTCCAGGGATGGGGACTCCACCACTTCTCTAGGCAGCCTGTTCCAATGCCTTACCACCCTCTACAAGAAGAAATTTTTCCTGACATCCAAATCTAAACCTCCCCTGACAGAACTTGAGGCTGCTTCTATGTGTCCCATCAATGTAACCTGAGAAAAGAGACTGACATCTACCTCGCTGCAACCTCCTTTCAGGTAGTCTCTCCTCAGCCTCCTCTTCTCCAGACTAAAGAACTTGAGTTCCCTCAGGTGCTCCTCAAATACCTTGTTTTCTCATCCCTTCAGCAGGTTTGTTGCTCTTCTCTGAAGGCATTCCAGCAACTCAATGTCCGCCTTATAGCGAGAGGCCCAAAACGAAACATAGTACTTGAGGTGCGGTCTCACCAGTGTTGCGTATGAAGTAACAGATGCTTCCCTGGTCCTGCTGGCCACACTATTTCTGATGCAGGCCAGGAGCCATTGGCTTTCTTGGCTACCTGGGCAAGAATGGTTACCTCCTGTGGGCTTACTGACAAAGTTATTGCTGGTAAACTGGTCTGCTTCTCCCTGGCCTCTTCTCTTTCTGGAGCTGAACAGATGATCTGAGTCTTTGCCAGCCTCATTCATGCGCTGAGCGTTGTGAAAGAAAACACAAAAGGGGAAAGGGGAAAAAATGAGAGCAAGGATATCCAACAAGATGGCACATAGTTTCTTAAGCCTGAGGTGTTTCAAACACCTGAGGTGCTTGTATTAGTAATTAGTTTGAATTAGTGAAATGTACTTGCTTTGGAGTAGATTTTCACATGAAGCCACAGAGTAGTCTGTGGTCAGAAGAAGGTGCAGAGTTGGACCTGGATCTTTCAGGTCTGGTAGGGTCAGCACCTTATGGCTGGTCCAGCCTCCCCTCTGATCACACTTAGGTTGGGTCCCCAGCTGGGACACATGCCACACTTAGCTTATTGATAACATTATATCACGAAATTAGATTTCCAGTTAAAGGGAAGGGAAGGAAAAGTTAGCTATTTGGACCTTGTGAGGATTTCTCTGTATTTTTAAAACACTAAAGTTAGTACCTTTTACACGATCTCTCACATGAATCTTGCTTTATTTGTCTAAATAGAATTTATAGCAATTGAAGCTCCTTTTAGAAGAGCAGAAAAAGCAAACTGACAGCTGCTGGCAGAATAATATACTGTTTTCAAGTAAAAAGTGGAATCCTGTGATAAAGCATCAGGCCCTTAATGTAGGATGTGGAGTGGAAGCTGCTGCCCACTGCAGCAGGTGTGCCCGTGGGCTGTGGGCAGCTGCAGTGCCGTCAGTGCACATAGATGGTGACAGTAGTTTTTCTGAATGCCAGTGGCAGAGGTAAGGGTTATTAAAGGCCACCCCTGAAATATCTGGAGGCTACTTCAGTCTTTCCAGGAAGAAAGTTAATTTTCTTATTATTTAGACTAAAGGAGACAGAGAATTTCTTTCTCTGAAGATGGAAAAAGACTTTAACAGGGCCTGTATACACGGAAAAGGGGCAACAGATGTAAATTGAAAGCAATTTAGATTGGCTCTAAGAAATTTTTCAGTATGAGGGTGGTGAGGCAGTGGCACAGGTTGCCCAGAGAAGCTGTGGATGCCCCATCCCTGGAAGTGTTGAAGGCCAGGCTGGATGGGGCTTTGGGCAACCTGGTCTGGTGGGAGGTGTCCCTGCCCATGGCAGGGGGTTGGAACTAAATGATCTTCAGGGTCCCTTCCAGCCCAAACCATTCTGTGATTCTGTGAATTTGGATGGTGTTTTCTGGTAATGAAACATCTGTCTCAGTTAATGTCTTCACCATCCATTTGACCACAGTCTGCATGCAGCCGCTGCTGTGAGCTGGCAGTTTTACTCAGCCTCTTCCCAGGAATTCCCTGTGCTCCAAAGTGAGAAATCAGGATCTAAGCCTGGGTCAGCACGAATTGCTCCAGCTGTCACTGCTTTTGCAGGAAGCTACAAAAGTCAGCATAACTGCTTCTGGAGAGCTCAGGAAAACCCTTTTGAAGCCAAGGAAAGGATTTACGATGTTTTTCTCGCTGTGTGTCTTGGTGGGCTGAGTTCCTCCACATCAGACATGTCCCAAAGATATCTTCAAGCAGTGCATGCTCCGAGGCATGAAGAAAATGGTGTAAGATTAAAAAAAAAAACAAACAAAAAAATAACAACTTTTTTACTGGTTCAGTCTTTGACTGTTGATACAGTTCTGGTCCCATCTCTTCCCCTCCCTAACAAATTTAACCCCAAATATGCAAAATTATCCATGGTACAGCTACTTTCCAAACTATAGGAAGAAAACCCCATTTCTTTTTCTTAATTGAGCAATCTGTCTGAATGTTCCTCAGTCGCCTTCATTAATGCCAGCTCTCAGAAAGCTTTTCCTGTGCTCTTCAGTGGGAGCTGTGACTTCACTTTGATGTGCTTAGTAAAAATGATGAAAGATGGGGAAAGAAAGCAAGAAATTTAGACACTGACTGTTCTAAATTTACAGTTCTTCAGCTGCAGCACAGTGTTTGTTATTAATAGTAGTAGTTTTCTTCTTAATAATAATTCCTTCATGCGTATTGTACCTTGGAAACTGACAGCTACATATGTAAAGCAAAGCACTTCTACCTGGGTGTAATGTCGCTGGAAACAAAAAGTCAAAGCTATGCGTGTGTGTGAGAGACATTGAGGGTATCATTAGGGAAGGCGATATAAGAAAAGTAGGATAGGAACTTGGGTGTACCACCCCAAGAGAGGTAGTCTGGCTGTCTGTCTACTGTATCTGCTGATTTTTTGTCTAGTACTATTAGGAGGAAGAATACCTACATAATGCTCTTCATCTGCACAATTGAAGTAATTTGAATGGAGAGAATTATCACGACGCTATTACCATGGCAAGAAGTAAAGATCATAAATGAAGATGAAAGGAAGAAAAATTGCAAGCAACTTATTTACAGCATGGGAAATTAGGAGGGAGAGACTTGAATAGCTTTTATTTTAAGAATACTGATATTTAAAAAGTAGATGAACTTTTCATTTCATTGAAATAAGCATATGCAGAACCAATTTTCCTGAAAATTAACAGAGAATCATCGTTCAGTTGCGGACTGTCCAGAACCACAAAATTTCTTTCATCTTTTAGAACACCTAAAAACTCACGTTTTCCCATGGAAAGCACTGGTTGTCACAGAGCACGCGTAGATAATTCGTATGAAATCTGCACAGATGGGTCTTGCTGCAAGACAGGAGCAGTGATTTTTACAGCGATTGCCATTTATTGCCTCTTACAGTGATGAGAAACCTGCAGGGCTGAGCTGACAGCTTGTCCCAGCTAAAGCAAGCGGTGGCAGAGCTTGCAGCCAGGCTGCTGTGCTCCAGGTCTCCCTCCTGAACTTCCCGGGTGGGGAAATGAGTCACTTCCCGGGTTCTTTTGGGAAGCAAGCCTGAAACCCTTGTTTGAGCCGGTTTTGTTTGCACTGATGGGCTGGGAGTCAGAAACGGGGCTCTGGAGTCGAGGTGTCCTTGAGAATCTGTTCAGAACCCAGCATTGCTTATAGGAAACATATAGAGGGAAGGAACAGCTTGTTAACTGCTATTGCTTATTTTGGGCACCTGTTGTCACGTCTATATTGCATTCTAATTATAAAAATTCACTTTGATTAGCTAACAAGTCACAAAATGTGCAAGATCGATGTAGTTTCCTTAAGGATTTAATAGGGGTATGCATTCACGCACACACTCATATTATATGTAAGTAAAATACATAATACACTATATGTGTCTCTATATATAATGTATAAAGCTACACTGAACTGTATTAGCAAATAGAGGTGGTTATTGGTTCCTCTGATCCCTTTGCTTTTGTGTTTCATTTTTGTTCCCCCCTGCACACTCGTCTTTTGCCTTTGCTGTATACCTACACATCTCTTCATCTTTGTTGTCACTCATAAACCAGTGTGGGCCAGTGTGGTGCATGCACTATGTGCATGCATTTCTGTATGTTTGTAAATATGAGTGAAGATCAATCTACTTATTAGGGGATTGCATAATATGATTAGTCAATCTAGCGAATCTTGATGCTTGGGCAATTCTAGATAGATTTTCCAGTCCTCTTTCCCAATGCTTTGTTCCAGGCCTTGTATTTTCCTTTAAAAATGTAGGTGCTTCCTTAAAAGTACAGGACTGGAGGAAGCCTTCAGATAGACTGAGTCCTGTACTCATAGGCATTATGAAATGTAATCTTCTTCTGCAGTTTTTTTGTTTCTATCCTAGGAACAGTCAGGTATTTTGCCTTCACTGCACGGAAGGTGGACTCATACCAGCACTCTCACTAGCACTAGAAAAGTAGTATGATTTAAAGGGGGAAGAAAGGCCAGCAATTGCACCGGTTGTGTAATACTGTATGTGCTCAGTGGAGTTATAGTGCGTCAAATCCCGTGCAGCCTGCAAAGATGCCTAGTTCACTGGTAGTTTCAGAAATGCTAGCACCGGATAAAGGAATTCAGCTCTCCTTGTGTGGCAAATCATGTTGTGATCAAGTATTTCCTGTCAGGCGTTCTCCACTCTTTACTGCTGCAGTAGTCCATATACAAGCAGATCTCCATAGCTTATGTTGCTAAGGGAAGAGCAATGCTGAGGAAGACTTGTATTGTTAGCATATGCCTGCTCTCCAGTAAAATGGATGGAGGATCAGATGTGGAAAAAAATTACTCACTACAGTGCCTGCACTTTTTTTCTGTAATAACATCTTCCTAAATTTGATAATTGCTTTAGCTATTTATTCATTTATTTTCTCTAGATGTTTGTCCCTTGCCTCTGTAGCAATTATAGATGGCATATTTTAAGAACTGCAGAGGTAAGATTTCAGTAATTAATATCATATGGCATTCTAGAGTAAGGACTTCTGCTCTTGGAATATTGATTGCTGTAATATTTTCAGCTACCTCCTCCAAAAACTCTAGTGAAATGAGGGATAAGAAAAGCTCTCAGAATATCATAAATTTTAGCAAAGTCCAGTATTGTGCTATAGAATATGGGGGGAAAAGCCCTCAATATTATGTAATTAATTTAAATCACCAAACCTGGCTTCTATTGGGAAGAAGCCACAGTTACTACAAATGATATGTTTGCCACCTCAAAATTGAGATTACTCAAGAGTTTTGGTCTAACACTTTAATAAATACTATCGTTACTAGCTGGATGATAGTATTTCTCTGGCAGTGTCTTTCTAAGAAACTTAATGATCTTCCAGGCCACTGACTGATCAGACTTTGTTTTGTTACTTGAAGTCATGGACCAAAAAGCTTTAGAATAAAATAAAAATGGAAATTTTAAAGGATAATTAAGTAATCTTAAAAATAAATGTCTGCTGCTTTTAAATCATAATAAAACAGGTGTTTCCTTTGCCATATGACAAGGCCTTTTCCAAATGGAGTGTCTGTGAAGGCAAGAAGTAACTGTTGTTCATAAACTGTTCGTGTTTGCACAACATTTTTTATTGAGAAGTGTTATCAATTATTTTTGTTTTGATTACTCTGTTATAGTGGAAGTGAATGCATATTAGTTGCCAGTGTTTTCCACTTTAATTTTATGCATAAACAAGTTTTTTAATGTTGTAAGGAACAAATCTTGGGCTCGCTGAGATGACTAGAGAGAATGTAACTGGGAGAGGGCTGAAAGGAAGCTAGACTAAAATCACGAAGGTAGTTACTAAACCCAGGTACCATCAAGTTATGCTTCTAATCCATTGCAGTTTACCAAATGGCTTCCAAGGACCAAGATTTCACCAGCTGTGGTGTTACTGACCATGGATGGGAATGATCATGGTGTGCAGGTCCTGATTGCGGTGCAGGGAGGCTGCCGATGCCCTGTTGCTCCCAGAGGGTGGCTGGGTTTTCCCTAGAGATGGTCAGAATTTTTACAATACGAGTGTTTGGCTGAAAATGAACATTAATCAAAATAGAAGCTTTAAATAAATAAATAAATAAATAAATAAAAATACATATATATGTGTCATTTGGAAAGAAAAATTCAAAAGCATGTAGTTTTTGGTGATTTTTCCAAGTTCCATACGTTTTTTAAAAAAGCCATAATAATCCTTTAACATTTGCCATACATGTATAAAAAGTGCAGGAAACAATTTGCACGCAGAAATTGCAGAACAGGAAAATACTATATCTAAAATTTTCCAAGATTAAACCTTTCGCATTTATTCAAGTTTTTCATTTCCCAACCTGAAGTTCACATTCTTTTCACATTGTAAATGCTCTAAACTTCAAGGTACAGCTTCATACTTAGCTATTTCCTTCAAAGATTTCTACTAGAGGATTCTTCTTTATTAGAATAATTTTAATGACTTGTATTTTATGTGACGTTCATTAACTTTGTCTGAAACAGCAGCAGCAAAAAGGAATATCCATTGGTAAGAAGTTGTGCTGCCACCTTTCTGTGATCTCTTATTAAGGCGTGTTCATTCAGAAGGTTTTTTTGGAGATGAATGGTTTCACTGCTGAGTTGGTGGACACTAGCAGAGCTTGGCAATTAGTCCCATACACAGTGGAAAGTGGTGCCAAGCTGAGTGACGGAGGAGAATGAATGTCCATCACACTGCAAATATCTCAATATTACCAGAAGAGATGGAGATGAAAGGATAGTTGTACCCGAGCGTCCTTTTTTCTTGTATGCATGTGTGAATAAAAGATGTTAAGGATGTGGTACTGAACATTAGCGTGGTGGGATTCAATGGGAGAAAAGGAACAAATACCTTCAGAGTGGCTTTATCAGGGAAGCGCTCTCAAAATGGGAATCCACGCCCCCCATCAGCATGAGGGGAATGTGATAGCCCAGCGCGTTTGTATCCTGGCTTCTTTGGTCTCTGCTGGGGTTTTGCTTGCCATTAACAAGCTTGGACTCTTCTAGGAAATAAAAATTTAAAGCAGAAACTGGAACGGTTTGTAAAATCGTGTATGTGTTTGCTGTTTCACCTAGTGAGTTACACCTGCTTTCTTACAAATTGTCTACGTGCTTTGGAATAATGGTAGTTTCTATGTAGTATATACCTTTCTTTGGTAAATAGCCATGTACCTTTAGAGAATCAAAAGCAGCAAAAGATAAAAAGTGAATTGTAACTAGTCAACCAAATTTATATCTGAAGTTGATGCAGATACTTAAACATCTGCCTTCATTCTTCTTCTGTATAATATGCAGTCAGTTCTTGGGGAGAGTTTCTAGCATCTTTACCATTAACTAAATTTAATTCCTGAAATTCAAGCTGGCAACTAAAACAGAGCTATATATGATGCTAAATGTTCCACTTTTCAATAAACTTTTCACTTCTAAGCATTGTCTAAAAAGGAGCTCAAAGAAAACGCAAGACCTTGATTCAAAAGCTCCTTGAACTTCATGGCAAAAATCCTATTTGGTATGATGATGCATTGGCCTTTACTCTGTACTTAAATGAGTATATTGGGCTAGGAGTTATTTGGTATTTTATTTATGGGAGATTGCCTTCTGCATGAGATACCAATTTAGAAGCTGATTAATGTCTGTAATACAAAATTTTTATAGAGTAGAACAAGGACAATTGGTAATTTTATAGGTAATTTAAAAAAAATAAATACATAAATAGCCAGTATGCAAAGGCTGTGCAGACCACACGGCCCACAGACAACTTTCTTTGGCATGCCAACATTTTTTTTCCTTTCATTACAAGATAAAACAGTTTATTCCTTGAGTACCTGTGGGAAGATGCTGAATGAGAAGCAGAGAACCATAAAGGTAGCAGAAGTAAAGATGGGGCCCCTGTGACTTGAAGCTGTTACTGAAAGTAACAGTATCTTTGCGTTATGGGCTAGCAGTAAAATTCTTCTTTCTGGAGGGCTAGTTCAAGCTTACACATTTACGTGCACTGGCAACGGAACATATTTTCATACGGTTTATGTTCTAACCAACATAAAAGACAAAAGTTGTCATAATACTTAGGGCAGACCTTCTTCTTTTCTTAGTCTCTGCTTCAGTATGTTAAGTGCCTCAAATGCAATTGGAAATACCCAAAGCAGCTGTAGAGTCAGCACCTGGAGTCAGGTGTTAAATGTAAATGATGAAAACAGCTTTAAAATGACCTCATAAAATGGTAGCATTTGCTGTGTGTTTTAAGAAGTTGAATTTTCAAATTGCAAAATGACTTCCTTATGAGCATATTATCAGAAGTCATATAAAATCATTGTCTCATTTTCATTTGTAATTATAAAGTGGTAAGATTATAACTCTTAAAGCCAGGGGATAATTGGTGTTTTGACCTTTGTAGGTCACCAGACAGAGGTTTTGGAAGTTACTAATTGGGAAGGAGGGAGGAGAGCACTCGTAGTATTATTTACATTGAAATGTGTCCTTGGATGTTTTGTCAAATTGAGGGAAAATACAGGTAGAACAGCATTTCATTCAGAACTTATCTTCTAGCTTTAAGAAGATTCCTATTTAAAATAGAAAAGATGCAAATCACATCAAGGTAATTCCTGTCACTTTGCCCATAATTCATATCATTAAGTCAGCTGGTTTGTCTAATCTATAAAATCATATGCTTGTCTCAAATCTTTGTCAGATAAAGCAGGGCAATTTTGAGGCAGATAGTGGTACCTTTGATGGTGTTCATCAAAAAGCATAATGTTATTTGAACTAGTTTTATCTTTTGTTCCTAAATCCTCTAGCAATTTATTTTGTTTGATCTATGAAATGTCCAGTGTGGGGACCATCTAATCATTAAAGGTCTGATTTTCAATGGTAATAAGTGCCTTCAATTCTGTGTAGAGTCATTGTTAGCCTTAGCTGCTGCCAACCTTCGAAAGCCAGGTTTTTCAGTTATCCTGATGTTATGTATGGGGTTTTCTTCACTTTGCTAATGCCATTAGGCAATACTGGCAAGTGCAATTATGTAGTGGTTATGTTTTGTCTCAGGGTGGCTGAAATGATGGCTGTGTGCATATGAGTTACAAGAAATAGAAAAAAAAAAAAAGAAAAAATTTGTGCTGTTCTTGTTTAGACAGAAGAGCTAGAGTGAATCCTCAACCAAAATACAGCTGCTTATATTACTATGCTGGAATATTTTATTTACTGCTCTTCCAAAAACAAACAAAAAAAGAAAAAAAAAAGAAAAAAAAAAGCAAGTATGATACAATCCATATAGAGTCACAATATAATCCACCCAACTGTAGGCAGGACGAGCACCTTGGCGTTGGGTTCTACTTGGTTCAAGTAAAGCAAAGCATTTTTCTGCAGGATCTCAAATGGGATTCGTCCTAGCTGCATAGCAACAGAGGGTGTAGTTTGTCATATTCACTTCTCCCTATAATCTTTATGTATGCATGAAGAAACAGTTTTCTTTTAGCCTTTTAATCGTTCAAGGGTTGATCCTCCAGGACCGGAGGGCTGCACTGATTTGCATGTTTTGCAGTTGTGACCCATAGCACTCTGCGAATAAGTGTAGCGCTCCTTAAATATGTGTAAGAGCATCTTTTTTTTTAGCTGTCAAGTTTTGGTTTCAGGCATGCATATTTATATCCTAATTCTGAAAACTGCTGTTTTCATTGTGAAGTCTGGTGGATCTGTGTACGCAGAGTTCATTTTAGGACTGGAACATTAGGAGCATCATTGCTTCCCAGTAAACATCAGAATATATTTCAGGAAAGTCTTCTCTTTCTGTCTCTTTTAAGTGATTAATTATCTATTTAGATTTATGAAAAAGCATCATTAGATCTGGGTGCCCATTAAGTAGTTGAAATAACACTACTGATTGAGAATTTCATATTTGTTTTCTTTGTTTGTATATGCTATATCTCTGTAACGTAACTGGCGGAAAAGCTCATTGTGTATGAATGTGAGCATCCCAACCATATCAGAATGTTTTTGAAATAGAACTAATTTGGAAAAAAGGCTCTAAGAAAAAGTCATTAACAGAAGGTAAATGGTTTTACAGCTAATTTCTGCTTCAGGCACTAGGATGACGTGTTTTTTTTCAGTTCTATACTGAGGCCTTGAGAGATAGTGTATTTGTTAAATTGATATTAATTATAAATGAGAGAGCAATTTGGCAGCTTTGGACTTGATTAGGTTCTCCAGAAAAGCTCAGATAGCTCTAATGCACAGAGTAGAGAGCCTAAAACTGCTTTGTATTCCTTCTGCACTCAGAAGCAAAGCAATTTCTCTATGAAATTTCTGTATTTTAACAAGCTGGGACTCTAGAAAATTTTTTCATGTCACTGGTGACATGAGTATTCAAATTTGATCTTGTATCAGTGCTTGTAACTTCATTTGCAGAGTTGAGACTTGGAGATTGTGATGAGGGAAATCATGATGAGGAAAATTTGAAAGTGGTTTGGGTACGGGGCCTTCAGTTTGCCATTTCTGTAATGAAATGCTACATTCCAGCATAGTGTGTGTTTTTCTTAAAAGCATGTGATGCCTTCCAAAAAGGCCTGATTGGGGAGAGAGCCTGTCTTCGCTGACAGTCATGACAAAATGATTCCAGCTGTTCTTGAGAGACGCCTACTGCTGTGCTGAAAATTACTGTTTTGTACATCTTCTTCGGAATTTAAATGCAATGTTGTTTATTTTGCAGTATTGTTTAACTGCTTCTTGTAAAATAGCTGTTAGCACTCTACACAGTTTTGGTAATGCTGTTTTTGTTTGTAATCTTTTAAGGTTGTGCTGGTTAGATGGAACGAACCATTTCAGAAATTAGCAACCTGCGATGCAGATGGAGGAATATTTGTTTGGATACAATACGAAGGCAGATGGTCTGTGGAGCTTGTGAATGATCGTGGGGCACAGGTTGGTATGCATGTTTTCTCTTCAGTCCAGAATGATCAAGTCCCGAGTGACAAAATGAAGAGGACAATGAATAGTACTTTATACCTTTTGAAATGTGCAGGAGAAAATGAAACATTTCTTTAATGAAAGGAGTATGCAAGAAGTGTCAAAGACACTTTGCAAGGACAGTTGCTTTATCTGATAGCCATGAAATCAGAACTGCTACTGGGCTAAGGAGTTGTCCTGCCTATCTCTGTGCAGTGCTACCTTTTATCAAAACAATGAAAAATTACTCCATGGCTAATACATCTATTTTCTTATCTTTGATATATTAAGGTAAGCGACTTTACATGGAGCCATGATGGGACTCAAGCCCTTATCTCCTACAGAGATGGATTTGTGCTGGTCGGTTCAGTCAGCGGACAAAGACACTGGTCTTCAGAAATAAACTTGGAGAGTCAGATCACGTGTGGCATATGGACTCCAGACGACCAACAGGTAATGGGGCTTTTAGAAGCTATTAATTATATCACAGTGGTATGCTGTAGAATACACCTCTGAAAAAGTCGTTAAATAAAATGTCCACTTCGTAAGAACAGTTTCTGTCAAAACTGGTGCTCCCACAGATCGTGAAAATTAAATCCATCCTATTGTTCTCATTAGTCAAATATACTAATGTACCAAGTTGCCTATCATCAGTTTTCACCCTGATTCACATGCAGTCTTATTCAGAGTCAGTTGTTTGAGATGGGAATCTGTAATTGTACCCCTAATTCATTGATGCAGCTATTGTGAAAATATGTATTTGAGCAGAGATACAGCATAGACTAGTAAACATCTGAGCAGCTGCTTCAGTATAGAGCTGCCCAGTTTGCACTTGCAGCAAAAGCAGTTCAACTGCTTTCATCAACTTCATCAACAGTGATGTTTGCCTTCTCATGAGCAAAGGGATCAAACTGTGTCAGAGGTCAGAAGGGCCTCTCAGCCTTATGCAAAACACATCATTTTTAAAAAGGCCATTTTTTAACTGTTGAGCCCAAAACTTGCTGAGCTTTGAAAAAGACGGTTTAAAAAAATCTTCTTTACTGCTTTTCTAATAAAGCGTATCATATTGGTCACTTCACCATTTATAGTGGGGCTTGAGCTAGCCCATTGGTTTCATTTGCAGAATTTGCAATGGCCCTTTGCCGTTCAGCTGTTGACCTTTGCGGAATGGTCTTCCCTTCCACATACTTGCTATCGTTATGGTTAATGTGTGTGAAATGTAGTACTGAAAGAAATGATGGGAGTAGAATAGTGCGAAGAGAATTTGCATTATGATCAAGACTAGATTATTTTCCTTTCTTCATTTTACACCTTCAAGACAACATACTAGTTCAGGACTCAAGGTACCACTGACTTTAATTCAAAATACTACAAATCCATACAAGGATATATGCAGGCTTATTTTGAGAATTGCTAGTGGAGTACAGTAGCACTAATAATATGCATTTCTACAGCTGCATCTAATAATTTTAGAGTGCTCTGCAAAGAATAATGAATTAATTATTGCAGCACTGCTCTGTAAAGCCAGGGAGTCTAACTGCCTCTTTTTGAATCTGGGGAGATTCGAGTCTTGGCAATAAATAATTTACTCAAGATCAGGAGGAAAAGACAAGCAGCAGAAGTAGGAGAGAAACTAACATCTAATAGCTCTCAGTCTTATGTTTTAAATATGAGGCTACCCCATTTGTATGATTCTTGGTTGTAGTTCGCTGCTGTATTTGGAAATATCACTTGAGTGCTTAATTTGCGGTGACTGACTGCCTTTTAATTCAAATTAGCCAATATGTTTGTACTTTCTAAACTGGATGCTCCGTAAGTGCTTATTCCATAAAACAAACACTTGTTCAGTGTCCAGATAAGCACATGTGAACATAGTGGCCAATTCCAGCTGTGTGAAAATCACTTGCCTGATTTAGGAGATTCTGTTGTTGACGAACTCACTGAAATAGAAACCAAAACCAGCCACAGGTTTGATGTTAATCTCTACAGTTCTCCAAACTATGGGGCTTGCATGTTAACTGATGATGAATCCTTGTGCTGTTCTCCAGAGTTGGTGAAGAGAAGAGATCTTCTAATACGTATTTAGATGTATTTGTCTCCGGAGACACAAAGAAATATAATTCACTGAGATTCTTAGGAGAGACTATGCTCTGTTCATACTGAAAATTGAAATTTTGGGGAAAAAAGACTTTGCATTTATTACACACAAATAAGCTCATACAGAAATGGATACACTTACTAACTTATCTCCTTGTCTAATTTCTCTCCTGATTTGTCTGTGCAAATGAGATAAGAATGTTCTAGTATAGTGTAGCTTCAGCATGTTCCCTATTGCCTAATATAATCGATTTCTCTGTACAGAGAGTGAAAGGTAAATGTGAAAATTTAAATTTGTATTATTATTTTTGTCACCCCTCTGGCACCATGAAAATTGCTACTGAAAGTATTTCTGGAAAACTACACCCCATAGCACCTTGACCTCTGACACAATTAATTTGGAGAGCTAAATTTCCAAGGGAAATGTGCTGTTCAGTATTACTTTTCTATTGTCTTCTTAAAAATGCACTCAATATAGACTGTTCTTTCACCTCACTCTTCAGTTCTTTCAACTTTCTCCCTCAGTCATCTGCAGCGTGCATCCTCCTCTTTGCTTCCAGTCTCATTTTCTGTCTTTTCTCCCATCTGACACCAGTAGTCTATCACTGACTGCTGTAGCTGCTCTCTGGCAGTTCTACAAGAAGAGAATTTCCTACAACTATCTTTCTGGTGCATGAGAAGAATGGTTGGAGCTATAGTATTGCTAACCATCTTCTTGTTTTGACATAAAGGTGAGTTAGCAATACTTTCATGTCAAATATGGCAAATAGAGAGTCAAACTCTTAACCGTGTCTGTGATGATGGTATAGCGTATGTGCCCTCTGGATTTTTGTCCTTCCTGTGCTCTGATACAGGCTTGTGCATGAGGCCTCCAAGGTAGTGGTTGATGCCACCTGTGGTTGAAACTCTGTAGTTAGTACTTCCCCAAGTCTCTGAGTCCCAAAGTCTTTTCTCCTTGTGTGTTGGGGACAAACTTACTATGAGTCAGAGGAGACTTGGTACAATCTGGTTGACTGCAACGCTTTCTTTCTCAGCATCCTGTGTCAACAAATGATCTTGTGAAGGTCACTGGCAGATTTTTGCAGTAGTTCACACCTAGGTCTTGAGTCTGGACATTGAGCTTGGGATTCTTTAGCTAATTCTAAACAGAGTCCTTTTGATTGTAATTCTGCATGTTAATTGAAGAGGACTAGGATTTAATTTTGTCATTTTCATTGTGTTTCTGCAGTCCTGCCAGAGTGGAGGGCTTTAGCAGTTTCCTATTCCCGTATACTCTATATCCAGAGCACGCTTCTGGCCAAAGCACACAGCCCCATTATACCAATGGACTCTTGAGGATAACGAGCAAATACACACAATATGAAAACTTCACAGGACTGGGTCCTCCATATCTTGAGCAGAGTGACGTTTGTATTACACTTGGATGGGTGGGATCACTCAGGAATGTGACCTCCCTTTCTGTTTTTTTTTAATTGATTTTTCAAGGGCTACAGGAGGCTACAGAGCCTACTTCCTCAGGGTGATGTAGAGTGGAAACTCAGAGACTTACCAGGATTCTCTTTGGCCAAGATATGTCAGACAACGAGTACACGTGAACTTTCTTCTGTTTGCTTTGAAAATAAATGTACAAGCAGTTAACTAATGTGATTCACATCCTGCCTGGCACAATATTAACTGTTGTATATGGTCCCACTGCAATACAAAGTACACTAGTCCTAAGAATGTGTGAATAAAGGCCCGTAGTTTGAACCTGTTATGTGTCTAATTGTGTAGAATACTGACCTTGGTGGAAGAGAAAACAAGCACAGCATTAGGAAAAGATACTGTGTGCACTGTAAGGTCTTATGAGAAATTGGAAGAAAAACGATGAGACCAATTGCAGATAAAATTGTTTTGTCTGAAAATGCAGGGTGCAGGAGGTCTGTGTTTTTTGTTTTAATCTTTTGTAGCTTGCAGTAGCTGTGCAGGAAGGCAGTTTCTAGGCTGTTAGTCACTCCTGCTCCTGGCGCTTGCCGTCCCTACTCCCATGGCAACCACAGAAACTTCAGCTTTTTTTCCCTGACAGGCACAGAGCAGAGGCAGGTTGCAGTGCCTTCCTTCTGCCAGGAGCACCCCGTGCTTCAGGGCAGAGCCCTGCACCCAGAGAGGAGCTCACGTGAAGGAGGGGAGCCTGGACCTCTCTGGGTCCAGCAGTGCAGTCCACAAGGACTCCCCCCAGCTGAGGCAGATCTGTTTCCCCAAGGTGATTCCCACCTTGACTCCACAACCGAACTCGCCTTTGCCTGGTCTGTCTGGCCTGATAGGGGCTGGGCTGAGGCAGCTCCAGCAAGGTGAATGCAGATTGCTGCTGACCTTCACGAGGCATCAATTTTCATAGTCATAAGCTCATAATATGACATTTAGTCATGTCACTATTTTCGCCAAGTCATCACAGCCTTAGCAAATCTCAGGCCTGGAGGTAATAGCTAATTAACAAGAAGCACTGTCAAACGGCTACCATGGCACCAGGCTTTTCGTGAGTTTGCCTGTCTGGTTCTATGGTTTTGGTGTGGTTTTAGTCCCTGGGAGGAATAACTAATAAATCCATGGCCATTTGAGTACAGTCTGCTTTTGGATCCCCCCCATTTTTATCCACAGTCCATGACTTGCAGTTGCTACAGCCTTTTCAGGGAAAGAGTTACTCTAAACCACCCCTACACTGAAAGTAGGAATAGTAGCCTTACCTAGCTTCCAGAACATGGCTTAAAAATAAGGAATTTTTAAGTGTTTGAAAATGTTGCATCTATTTGTGCCAAGATGTCATCCTCCCACCTGTGCTTTCTTTTGCCTGATGCTCTGGAATGAGGAATTTGTGCTTCCATTCCCCCTACCATTTTGATTTTAATCAGGTGCTGTAGCTCACATCTGATTCAGGCAGTCACTGCTATTGCAGGAGTCACACTGATCAAGTATAACTATGCTCAGACATCTAGCTGTGTGGAAAAAAGGTCTCGAAGACAGCCTTCTAATGAGTTGACAGAATGATGAAAGAGGCAAACAGGCAACTGGGGCAGTATAGGAAAGGGAAATATGTATCTTAATCATTATGAGTATTGGAAGGTTTGGAAGGACAAAAGGAAAAAAAATTACAGATGGTAAAATTTGAAAGTATAAGCAATGATTTTGGTCTTTATTAGAATGTTCCTTGTCCCTACCAAGAATCTTTGTAGGTTCAGATAAAGGAGCCTATAAAATGCCAGGAAATACCTCTATTTTTGTTTCTTAACACGTAGAAATACATCTTTTCCCTCATCAATTTTGGGTGCAGTGACTATCAAGTGACCCTACGTATGTATTTACAATGAGTAGAGCTGCCCAAAACTGTAGTGTAAGGTACAGTTGTTGAGGAAAAACTGAAAGACTTATTTTCATTGATGGGTGAATTACACAAATTATTGGGAAAAAATGGCTAGAGGCTTTTTATAGCATTGAAGAAGTGTCATTAATTAACTATGTGGTTTGTTCAAGCCACAAGGACTTCAGAAAATGGTTAAATCATATAAGAATTTTAACATTGCATGCTCCATAATTGAGAAGTACTGTTAAAATGCAAAAAGAGGACAGAGAAAAGAGACTTCTTTTAAGATAAATCTGTTTGTTATATAAAACACATAGATAAGCAAAACCCAACACAATTATCTTGATATTTTGGACTATTCTTAGAAGCATTTCAGGTCTTTGTGGCAGACTTGATATTAAAATTATTTCTTCTTGCTTACACTAAGTGTTCTATGAATGTTTACTATCCTATTGTACCCTTTTATAGACAAAATATGTGATTTTTTTTTTTTTTAACATAGAATGTTTGAATGTTTTTTGCATAGACTGTAGTGGTCTTTAAGGCCAGGCTGAATGGGGCTTTGGGCAACCTGGTCTAGTGGGAGGTGTCCCTGCCCATGGCAGGGGGGGTGGAATTAGATGATCTTTAAGATCCCTTCCAACCCAAACCATTCTGGGATTCCGTGATTCTTGATTTATATTTATACGTACTGCAAGCCAGTAACACTGGTTTTGTTCTTTGCTTGGTGACTTGATTTTTACGATGCCACGTAATAGTGACAGACAGTTTTTATGTGAAAAAAGTAATGCGAATTTTAAGCGCTATTTAGCCTTTCTTTCTCCCATCTCTTTTTATTATATTGTTTTAAAGCTTCATTATGCAGCTATTTCTGAAATAATAGATTTCTTTTCTGGTGTCTATATATAATTTCATTAGCATTGTCTTTTCTTGCTTTTTTGTCTCAAGTAGCTGTTCGTGCATCATTCTGCTGAGAATACGGCTTACAAAAAGAAGGAAGCAAAAGAGTTAAATAGCTTGGTGCTCTGTGTCTCTTTTCAGTTGTGCTCTCCTTTTCTCACTAGCAATGAACGGCTTTACTGCAGATTTTAGTACTCAGCTGAGGACTTTATAGGCTTTGCCTTGCGTTTTGGGGAGGAAGGAAAGTAAATATGCTCTCTCTGGAGCTTCTAGGGTTCATTTGCGGCTCCAGGAGCCATAGCATCTCTCTGTGGGTTTATTCCAGACAAGGTTTTCTTCTGCCAGAAACCCTGGCCAATAATGCACAATTATTGAGCAGATAGTTGAAGGAGCAGAGCAACAAGGTGATGCTTCAATGTGTTTTGTTCTTCCCACTAGCTTCATCTGTGCCTTGCCTAATATTTCCCTTGATGCTTCTCAACCTGTCTATAGTGGCAAGGCACTGAGAGAGCTGGCGAGATGGAGCTATTTGTTCTCGTCACAAGGGCTGTATGATAGGGCTGTTTACGTGCTGACGGCATCCTGGCTTATAGTTTCGCATTGCTGCTGCAATGTTTCATGTCAACATTGTATCAGATGAGTCTTGCAAAGATTTTTTTTTCCCTTAATGACTCTGTCTGAAAAGAAGAATACGAATGTTTTAATGTTTTGCTCCTCGTTGCAGTCTCCTGTAGATAGGATAAAGGGATTTAATGTTTGTTACTGCAAAAAGCAAATGGCAGAAAGGATTTTTGCATCCTCTTGGATGCACAATGTACAAGGATGTTCAGATCACCTTCAACACTCTATCTCCTAACTCTTTACCTTGATCTGGCATGACACTTGGATAGGTCACAATATTCTCATTTTAGCTGGCCAGAATCTAGGGTTTATTAAGCTCTGTGCACATCTTTCCTCTGTCAGAAAGAAAGAAAGGATGTTAATGGAAATGACAAACCCGAGATGGAGAAAGAGCTGAAGACTCATTGTGCCGTTCAGTTATTGTGTCCACTTAGCATTTTTATACCCAGTACTGTTTCACATTTTTAGACCGTCAGTATTTGAATCAGCAAAATAAAGGTGAGTGCAAATAGACACACTGCCAGTCTTTCTGTGGGAAGTGTCAGGAAGACAGGAATAGTTTGCTTCTCTGCTCACCTTGCTAGTACTTGTATAGAAGGATTTGCTCATGTAGCCTGAAGTCTTCAGCTCTTTGGGACAAGGAACGCTCACTTGTAACTGTGTTTCTGAACAGCATTGTGTTATGCTTCAGCTCTGGGGCAAACAGTAGGAGCAAGGATTTGCAGTCTACCTGTGCAAAGTGGCAGCAAATGCTTATGCTGGTTTTTAGGTAGTTCAGGCAAAAATGGCACCTGCTGCAGAAATCACCTTTCTTCCTGAAAAGTCATTTATAAAATCAGAATTTTATTTTCCTTTAATTTGTTTGGTCACATTTTGAGTTGGTCAGGAAACGGCATGTGAGTAGAAGTTTTTCTTTCTTACACAGGAAAAATGTTCTAAACTGTGAATATTTAGAGCATTTATCAGAAACAGTCTGTGTTATTCCATTTCCAAAGCCATTTGACTGAGAATGCTTTGGCCCCAGGACTCATTTGGTTCATCCAGAGCTTCGTGATCTTTATGGTTCAAAAGAAATGCAGCTGCTGGCATGGTTAGTTTAAACCTTGTTAGCAACGCAACTTGATCTGTGAATTTTTGGGGATGTTAGTAACAAGACAGGGAGCCAACATGGGTCCTGAATTTGGGTATGATTTTCATGCCTGTGCGTAGTCTAAATCATGCATGGGGAGAAAGGATTATAGTGATTGAATATGGAAGAGGACATTTGTGGATTTCTGCAGTAGGTCTTGTCTTGGAAAGCAAGGCCAATTCATGTAGTAAACGGAAGTCGAAAGGTGGTATTTTTGGTAAGCGATACCATGTAGTCTTTCCTCAGATTTGTCAACAAGAGGTAGTGCACCAATGGAAAGTGGAAACAGCATCTCTTTATTCCCCAAACCCTTTTCCATCAGGGTGTCATCCTGTGTGGTAGATTCAACTTGTGCTCTTTGCTCTTTGTCCAGGAACCGGTTTCTTGTTGGTATTCTGATGTTCAGGGATTGTGGACAGCTGCATCAGCTGGAAGGGGGTTAATCCTTCCCTGCTTTCCTTGCTTTTGGGAGGAAAGTCATTCTTCTTCAGTGCCTCATTTTGGTAACAGCTTATTACTCAACGTATCTCCCTGTTGACTCCCTTATACTTGACCTCACCTTTTCTACATATTTCCTGCCTGTGCTGTGTTACCCCTCTCTGCGAACACCCAAGACCTAGAAAGAGAATGCAGTTGGGGCACTTGCTTCCATCAGCATATAGCTTGACCCTGGAGCTTCTTGATTCTGTATTATGAAAGTCAAAACAGCAAGGACTTTGTTTCTAAAATACTTCGTGTTGCATTTTCACTGGTCCAGAGTGCAATCCTTGTTGCTAAGTAATATCATTTTCAGTTAGGAAAAAAAAAAAATCCCAGCAAAAACTCTGACTTCTAAAACTCCGAAGGTGATTTTAACTTCAGCAGACAACATATCTTTCAGGAAATAGCTAAACCCTGGCTTGGGAACAGTACAGGAGACTGCCAAGTGTATGTGAGCACTCTGGGTATCAGTTGACTCATTTGCCTGATTGAGTGGTTGTTGGTAAAACTAATTACATTTTCCCACCTACCAGTACCAAATAGTTCTTTTTGTTGCTATGTATAATTTGATATATGTGAAGAATACATTCTTCATACGTATGTGTGCATTTTCCTGGCAGAGTTTAGTGAGAGTACAGAAAACCACGTTGCTTGAAGAGCGTTCCAACGTACTTCTGGTGTGGGTCCAGGCCTGGAGTTCTGTCCTTGTTAAAAGCTACAGAAGATGTTCTGGAGAAGATGTTCCAGCTGCTGGTTTTAGTTCATTTTGCATGCAGCTTTAAATGCAATTTGAAACATAACACAGGTTAAAAAAGTAAAACGGTGACTCTTTTCAATGTCTAGAGTAAAATGAGGCATATTGTAAATTTAGTAAACATTATATAGAAGGTTTGCTCTTTTCACTGAAAAATGTGTTATAGGATACTTTCTAAAAAATGTCTCGAGTGAAGAAAGAATATAGAAGTGTGTGTGCCAGTAAATATACAAGTCAGAATCAGTGTGGGTATAATTACAGGGGCGTATAATAATCATTTCTGTAATTTGCCAGATTGCCTCAAATAACATTATCTTCACCTGCACAATTGCTTCCATCCTCACATGTCCAGAGCAGTTGTATAATTTGAGATCCTGCTTTGAGAAACTACTGGTGTTTCTGACTTCTGAAACAAAGTGTGAAGCTGTATCTCATTTACAGTCATTCAACTATGTTATACTATTTTAGAGAGAAATAAAGCCAGTGTGGTTTGAATCCCCAGGTTTTAGAGTTTCAATTTGTATTAAACAGATTTGTCACCAGAATCTCCAGTGTATTTACTTTGTCTTCTCATTTGAGGGCTCTATAATAGTTATCTAAACCCTATGGAATTTGTAAGGGAGAGAAAGAACAAGCCTGAAAGTAGGTAACTAAACCAGCGCTGTTTCTGAAAGTTTTAACACTCTCAAATGGGAATTTCAGTGCTCTGTATATATGCAGTTAGCTGGATGATCTCATGGTGTATTGTCCATGAGCAGCCTGGCAACTCCTCATTTCTAAAGGAAACAGAAAATTCTTGCCATTTTTTTTGACAAAAAGTCAGTCAAAAAAAAAAAAAAGCTAGTTCTTTTTGCCACCCAAGTTTTTTGTGTGAATTGTGGTGATGTCTCTTTTAGTGTCAGTTCAACAAATCATTTTACAGCAGTTCAATTTTTAATGGAAATAAAAAGTACTCAGCAGAAAAGCAGCTGTCTCCCTCTGTTTGGTTCTCTCTTTCCCTCTGCATTGTGAGGTAAAAAAAATAAAGGCAGAGATACCACACTAAGAAAAAAAAATGTTTTTCACTTTTTTATGTATCGTAAGAGGCTGCTAATGCATTGTCTCTTGCTTTCTGATGGAGAAAAAATAAACAAGAAGAGCACAAAAAATGCAAAATGCTAATACTGCAACTAAACGGACTGCAAAATGTCTTAACTCAACCTTTGCAGGACTGGCAGGCTTTTTTGTTTGGCTAGTACTAGGGAACGAAAATATTTAAAGGCAATCGTTTTCCACATATTTCCCATGCTACTAAGCATATCTGCATAAATAGAAGTTTGATCCATCATTTTGTATATTAATCAGTTTATAATTCAGTTAATCTTGAATCGGCGAAATAGATTTATCTCTATTAGTATGATGGCATTGTGGTGATGACTGTAAAGCTTGTTCCTAGCATGAATGTGAATGTTTGGCCAGATGGCTAAATTAAAGAAAACAGAACTAATTCAGCTTTCTGGAACTGCTCAGCATCTTCTGGCACTGCAAACGCACACAGTTGACTTTATTAGCATTTTTGCAGAACCTAATTTCTGAAGTTCAGTGCTGACTTTCTCCTTTTGAGGGTGTAGGGGGAGAAGGCTAAAGGAAACGCATAAAGACAGGTCTAAAATTTGAAAGAGGAATGGCAGTGAGACAAACATCAGGCAAGGTGGCTGCAAATTCAGAGGTACACAGGATAAACAGTTAGTGGCAGCATTGGTGCAACCTGATACAATGGTAACAAGGTTTCAGCAGATGTGGGGCCAGACAGAAAAAGAACCAGAAAGGCAGAAAGTAAAACAAAATGCTGAAAAAGCAAGGTTTGCAAAATGTGTGGTAAAAGAGGAACCCTTCAAAGTCTGGAAATGCAACTGTGGAGAATGTTTGAAACCAGTAAGTCAGAGCAGGTAAAAAAACATGAGAGAAATTGGAGGCCTCCAACTAGAGTTTGTGGAAAAAATTTTGTAGAAAATGTTCTTAAAACACAAGTTTAGACCTAATATTGATAAGAACAGGAGCACTGTGAGATCATCCACGATTTCCTTAGTCACAAGATGCTGGTGAGATTTGTGCCCTGGACTACTATTTCACTGTTAAGAAACTCCTAACAGTCTGAGGAAATTAAAAAGGGGTCCTGGGACAGGTTATTTTGAAATTCATCAAGTCCCTCTATCCAACTGGTACATGCAAATGCAAGTTGTCAATGCAACTTGCACTGGATTCTAAATTAAACTTATAATTGGGACCTGTCTGTCTCTTAGTCTTAGTGGGATCCCACTTGAATTAGTACCTGCAGTCAGAGACCCTAACAGCATATCAGAATGGATAAGGAGTACAAAACTGTTGCAGTACTGTTACATTAGTCAATGCTGTGGTCTTGCTTGAAATATTCTGTGCAGGGTAAGTCACTGTCTTCTAAAAGGAAAATGGAGAAAATTGAAAGCAGAACTAGAAGACTCAGGAGTTGAGAACTGCAAAGCATCTTTTGCTCACTCCTTTCCAAACCAGGTCTCTTGACTAGTTCCCTCAGATAGAGACCAACAAGGAAGTCCTGTGTCTCTGTAAAAATTTTGGTTTTAAAATAACCAAATAATACTAGGATATATTCATTTTCAATGTTGTTTTAATTAGCTGAGTCTGTGAAGTTGTTTTGCTTCCCCCAGTTGTCAAACGTACATTCTTAAAAAGTTAAAGGGGTTCTTTTAAAAATCCTGGTCCATCATTAAGTAGAGCAGATGTTCCTTTTCTGGTCCTGTAGCATCACAGTACTGGACTCTCTTTCAAGAAGAGCTATCCTGACTTCAGCATGAACTTTAAACAAAGGCTCGGTCATTGCCCTGATACTTTAGTAGAAGGCACGTGTTCCAAAAATGTATTGACCAGATTTCCTGGGAGTTTTGTTTGACTAGCAACATTTGAAACCTTCAGTGTTGATATATATGTCATGAAGGCAACATCTTATTCTATCAATATCCTTCTGCAGCACTATTGACTATTCAGTTTGTACAACCCAAATGTTAGATCGGAAGTAATTCTGTCTTTTAACTCTTTATATCAAGTCATCAAAAACATTATTGCTGGGATTGGATTATCCTCAGTTACTGTGAAAGTCAAAGTGACTAGTTCTGGAAAGCTTCTTTGACAATGAGGACAGGCTATGATGTAGGAATGAACAGTGGCTAGATTTTCTGCAGATAGAGCTCAACACAGCTTCATTTACTTAATTAAATTATTACGATTTATAGACTTTTCTCATCTACTGTGTATGATCAGATGTGGAAAGATGGTGGGATCTCCCACATTCCTACTGTAGTGGTTTATTAAAATTAACATAAAGCTTGAGCATTCTTACTGTTGATGAGTTCATTTTATGGACATTAAACCAAATTAAATAACAACAAAATCATTTTCATGCCAAAATATCATCATCTTTAGTAAATTCTAGTTGAATTATGAAGTAGTGGGCCTCCTGAGCTGGACCTTCAGTGCACTAGATCTTCGGTTACTCTGTTATAGCTCCATAAATTTCAGTGCTGCCAAACCATTTATACTAACACTGTATCTGATCCAGATGCATTACAGCATCACAACAGATCTTATGGGAATAGCAGCAGTTCAGCACAACAGATACATGCATACCAAAGTCACGGAACAGGTTCGAGTTGCTTTTCTTGAACTGAATTATTTAGCTTCTTGGCTGTTCTAATATGCATCTCGTCATAAAAAAATAACTTCAGAGTGGAATAACCCAACTTTCGATTACCACGCCTTTTAGGAATTGGTGCATTTTTGGCTGCAAATTGAAGACTTTTTGAAACCTTGGGAATTAAAGGGTATTGCCATCTTGAATGATAATTCCATGGATAATAGTTTCAAAACTGATGAAACCCCTCTTTAGTTACCAAAACTATCTTATGAAACTCATCACAAGTTACCTCAGAGGCTAAGAGGTCAGCAGATATCAGAGAAGGTTGTTTTTCAGATAGCCAGATTTTTTATAATAAATAGAAATCAACACAAGCGTGGGTTTCATGAGGAACCCAGACACCTGTGTTTGAGGACTTAACCCAACTTTCAGCTCTCAGTGTGCTTAGAAAATGTCGAATGAATTATCACAGTGCTGTCTATCAGTTTTGCCTTCAAAGCATACAGCGTCAGGGCACCATTGGAGACTGCTCTAGAAATGGTACCTCTTTTGTTTCCTGCATTCATATGACCTTTAATCAGCTACAGCTTCACTACAGTACAGGACTCATTATGTCTGATATGTTTTGCAAGGAAATAACTGTATTTGTGTTGTCTAACTGAGTCACACTTTAAATGTATATGTGATTTAAGGTGTTTTATTATCAGATTTTGTATTATTCATCAAATGCAATTCTGCAAGCGGTAATACATGTAATAACAGTTGAAATAATGAACAGTATGAAAGGAGGGGAGATGAGACAAATAGAAGAACAGAACAAAGGGCCAAAGAACCACTTCATAATAAGTACTTGGAATTTTTTTTAATTACTATTATTATTGTTTAGTTTGTGTATTTGAGAGTTAACAAACCAGTATGACTTGTTCATTACCTTTTTCCATCATTCCCTCAGACTTCATAGATCTGCAAATACCTGAAAAATATGAATGTAGGCAGCTAAAATACAGCCATTTAATTTTTCCATTGGATCTTTCGAGTATACCCTGTGGCTTGACCTTTTCTTTTGAAGGTCAAGAGAGCTTTATTCATCTGACATAACGTAGCTTGAGTATGGCATTTATAGCCTGGGTAATGTTATGGATGATAACACCATTAGACATTTATACAGCTTCAGCAGGAGTTCAGCCAGCAGGGCTATCAGCCTGATAAATGCTTTCCTCAAAAAGGTTGTATTGCTACAATAACCTGAAAACTTAAAGCTGCTCCTTGAAACCTATAGCTTGGCTAAAGAGATAAGGAGTACCCTCTGACATTTCTAAGTTGCTGAAGAGCTATCTTAGGTCCCAGTGCAAGAATTAAGATGCC
Source organism: Cygnus olor (assembly GCF_009769625.2). Lineage (NCBI taxonomy): Eukaryota > Metazoa > Chordata > Aves > Anseriformes > Anatidae > Cygnus > Cygnus olor. The sequence goes on along the minus strand of NC_049171.1, from coordinate 64,929,133 downwards.
CGCATGCAGCTGTTCTGATCTGAGTTAGAAATTAATGTAGAAGTTCATAATTTTAAATGAATTGGGGGCAGTGCTACTCAAAAGCTTTAGACTTAGATTAGACTAAACTTTGGGTAAAGAGTCCCAACATTTTATTCCTACCCAATTAGAAAGTGTTTCTACAGAATTTTAGGAGACAGAACTCATATACTGATATTTTTCGAAACACCAGAAAGTCTTGCCACCTCTATCTAGCTATTTTGCACTTATAAAAACTCATAGGAGACTGCTAAAAAGCTAGTCTATAGGCTTGGTTGAAAGTGGTGTGAGAATCTAGCAATGACAACCTGTAGGATTTGGGCTTTGTAGAATTTATTTTGTAGAGAATTCTCAATGTAGATAATGAAAGTGGTTATACACTGATTATGGATGAAAAAGCAGTTGAACAGCATGAAAATAGATGGTATGATACAAATGGAAGAAGAGTAGAATAAAGGACCAAAAGGAAAGGGAGCGGGCAATGAAAGCTTGAGTTCTTACGTATGTTCGATCTTACATGGGCATAGTCGACATGGGCTCGTGAAGGGAAAGTCCTATCTTACTAATTCGATATCCTTCTGCAATAATGTCACCCACTTGGTGGATGAAGGAAAAGCAGTGGATGTAATCTTTCTGGATTTTAGTAAGGCCTTTGATACTGTCCCTCACAGTATCCTTCTGGACAAACTGTTCATCTGTGAGATAAACGGGTTCATGTTACGCTGGGTGATGAACTGACTTGGTGGTAGAGCTCAAAGTGTAGTGAATGGGGCAACATCTGGCTGGTGACTGGTTGCTTGTGGTACATGGAGCAAGAGGACTTGCAGAGGGATCTAGGTACACTGGAGCACTGGGCAATTATCAAAGGCATGAAAATCAACTAGGGCAAATGCCGAGTTCTGCACCTGGGATAGAGTAATGCTGGGCATAGGTACAGATGGGGAGACGAGTGGCTGGAGAGCATCTCAGCAGGAAGGGCTCTGGGGGTACTGGTCAACAGTAGGCTCAATATGAGCCAGCAGCGTGCCCTGGCAGCTGAGAGGGTAAACTGCATTTTGGGATACATTAAATACAGCATAGCGAGCCAGTCAGAAGAGGTGATTCTCCTGCTATATTTAGCGTTGGTGCGGCCTCATCTTGAATATGCAAAGGAGGGCAACGAAGCTGGCAAAATGGCTGGAAGATGTCCTGTGAGGAGAGGATGTGGACTCTTGGGTTGTCTGGTCTGGAGAAAAAGAGGCTGAGAGACGACCCCGTTGCTTGCTGCAACTTCCTGAGGAGGGGAAGTGGAGAGGGGGGTGCCGGTCTCTTCTCACTGGTATCCAATGATGGAACACAAGGGAATGGTGCAAAGCTGAGCCAGAGGAGGTACAGACCAGATATAAGGGAAAATTTCTTTACAGTGAGGGTTGTCAAACACTGGAACAGGCTACCTAGCAAGGTGGTTGATGCCCTATGCCTGTCAGTGCTCAAGAGGCATTTGGATGATGCCCTCAATAATCTGCTTTAACTTCTGGTTAGTCCTGAAGTGGTCGGGTAGTTGGACTTGATGGTCTTTGTAGGTCCCTTCCAAGTGAATTATTCTAATTATAATTCTAATTTACTTTTATAGCTAAGAATAAAAGTCTGAGGCTCATAACAAACTTCACCTGCTGTTTTAACCCAGCAGCTATTTAACGTAAGGATATTCATATCATGTAGTGATTACAGTTAAGGAAGCCACGTACTGCTTTTTGGTTGTGTGTTTTCATGTGAAATGACTCCATTGATTTCCTTAAGATGTTAATGACTTCACTGGAGTTCGTCTTATTGAATCCCTCCTCTGGTTTGCAACTTTCTGTGTTTCTTGATCACCACCTGTAGAAAAACATGTAGTATTTCTTATTTTTGTCTGAGACCTTTGAAGCCAGACTTCCTTTCTGAAATTTCCAAAAGAGCAGCAATGACAGTTGCTTTCTATGTAAGTACTATTGCATAGATAGGGGACAATTATCCTGTATTTCTCATAGCGTTAAGAGGTAAAGGTTACCCAGTGAAATTACCAGTTAGCAAGCTTTAAACAAAGAAGAGGTGGTATTTTTTATCTGAAGCTACATGAGTATGCAGGGAAGGTGCCTGCTCGGTACATCCTGTACTTTTATTCTTCTCCAAATACTTGATCACTGTTAGAGATAAGATATAAGGCTAGATGAATTTTTGATCTGGGTATGCAATTGTTAGAATCTTAAATCTACACGTCCCTTCACAGAGAAATGATAAAACCTGTGCTTCAGACATTTTATTTCCAATGTATAGACAATTTGCCCTTCAGTTTGTACACTTCTTTAACATGGCAACGGAGAAATCAAGTTATGTGAAAGGGTGATTATAAAACCAAAATATGTAGTAGACTGAAGGGCAGGTATAAGATTTGACCTTCCTTTTAGCTTCCTTTTAAATGCTGGCTAGTTTTCAAATTGATGAGTGCCTTTAATTTTCCTTTAAAACTTATTTGTCTAGAATTATGTGGTAGCAGCAACAGCCTTGGCTAATGCATTTATCATTTGGTGGATTTATTAATCCTTATTTCCTGAAGTTTTTCTAAAATTCATCAAATATACAGGATCTTAACTTGTTCAAAACCTCAAGACAGAAAATGTTCATAAAAGAGAAATTGTAGATTCCCGTCAGTCTGACTTCAATCAGCACACATTGCCTACAGAGCAGTTTAAGGGCATGAAAAAAACCCTTGTCTTATCCATTTTGTATTTGAAATGGTGGGTGGAAGCTCTTCTTCACTATTCCTGAACACGTAACATATTGCCTTCCTCCTAGGCTGTAATAATCTACTTCCAGTTGAGTGATCATACTGTTTTTGCCTCTGTTTTTGGAAGACATTCTCCCACCTTCTTTCTGCTCATCAGTCGAATAACCTGTCCTCCTCTATTCAGCTTTCTGTTTCTCACGAGCTGTTTGATCTCTCTGCTAGGATTTCGTTTTTGTCAGATGTGTCTTTTGATTTTGTTAGAACTGAAGCAAACCATAATTTCTGCCACCGATTTTAGAAATTTCTGTATAATCCAAGAATACTTTAGAGTCTGTGATAGCCCTTCTACCAGCTTGCTTTACTGGTAGTAATGGCCAAGTTCAAATAAAGTGCAATGGCTCTTATTAAAGTAAACAAAATCAATCCCACTGTGAGACATTACTTGCTCACAGATTTTAGGAGTTTACCTTTTAGACCCTGTCACTTTTTGTTTCTCTATCAGCTTCTCTTGCAAGAAACATCAAATAGGCCTGCATGTTTTCTTTTGAGATACATAATAAAATAAACAACTATGGCAGTTTGTAGGTTCTCATTGCTCACTACTCTGCACAAGTACTAACTGGACACAAATTTTCTCCCATGTCAGCTGTCTCTGAGTCAGCGGAAGCTGCTTTTAATGCTTACGCGCAAGAGACGCGAAGTCCGATGACTTCTGGCTTTTCCGAATCCAAGCAAATTAGATTTTGCTGCTTAGAATTCATTCGTCATATACATCTTTGATGGGTTGTAGTGTCTTATTATGGCACCAGTTCAAACCCCTGGCTGCTTTGGTTTTAATTTATTTCCAGAATAGCAGGTTAATTGCAAGATGCATTCAAAGGAGGGTCTGGTCACTGACCTTTGATGGGACTGGGAGCTGTTCTGTTATTTTCAGGTACTGTTTGGCACTGCTGATGGTCAGGTTATCGTCATGGACTGCCATGGCCGAATGCTGGCCCATGTGCTCCTTCACGAGTCAGATGGCATCCTCAGCATGTCCTGGAACTACCCCAGCTTCCTGGTGGAGGACAGCAGCGAGAGCGACACAGACTCCGACGACTATTCCCCACCGCAAGGTAGGATTGTTTGCAGGTCCTTCTGCTTCAGCTTTGCTGACAGTCATAAAGACATCTTGAACACCAGGGAGTGGTCATGTTGTACTGTAACAGCAGGATGGCCATGGTTTTAAGCTGGTAGAAGAGGAAAGACAGTGCATTCCTGTTGAGGTACAGTCAGAGATGGAGCAGAATAGTGGTATGAGAGAGTGGGTTCATCCCCAGCTCTGCCAGTAGCCCTGCTGTATGACTTGCTGTGAGTCATACCTCATCTGTGCTGCTCTGCCTCCAATTGTGCAAATGAGGTAACAGCACAAAACTCAAAGCTTTTTGGGAGGGCAAGTGAAAAACACTAGATAAGGGCACATCAGGTGTCACTGATAAGCAGACATGATGTATTCCAGTGGTTCATATGTATGAAGGTAGTCAGAGGACAGTCACAAAACTGAATGCATTATTATATTGATTTCTGTGCAAAGACGTCCGTACTAGACATGGCAGAAGGTGCTACATCTCTAAAGGTATCCTGTGAAGCGGAGTTAATACTCATAACTATAGTCCCATCCTTGATAGTCATGACAAAAATAGCTCAATAAATTTCAGAGAAGAATGGAAATAAAAGTATTTCCTGCAACTACATGTGGTAGAAAGAGGATAACTTGAGCTGTCTGGAGTTACTAATTCCCATGCCTCAGAGCACATTGCCAGTTTGGCAGTTAGGAAGAAATCCTTCCTGACCGCTAAGTATAAAACTAATTGTGTGACATGTTTTGATTTTAAACTGTTTGGAAATCATAAAGAGCAAAGACCTAGCAAGCAACTGTGTGTGCATGGTCTGGGATAGGATATGTCATTGCTTCTTTCATCCCCATCCTTCTCAGTCCAAGTAATAGTAATAATGCTTTTTGTAAATGCTGTTGATTATTCTATAAGATGTAGGTAAGCTGTGTCTGTGTTCCAGTATATGATGTCTGAACTAAATTAAGGGCTATTATATCAGTGGTTGTACTGAATCATGGAAAATTTGAATATGTAATTGCTATAAATGATTCTGAATGTGCGTCTCACATCTGAACCACTGAATTGAGAACTCTTGCAGTTTTAGGTCTAATTTGGGTCCAATCCAAAAATGTATCTTTTCCAGAATCACCTGTATGTATGTCAATATAATAAATGTATGTATTTAATAAATACTGATAGAAGATGATGTGATCATCTGAAAAAAGTGTTAGCATCTTTTGGCCTGAGGTTTGTTTGGCTTTCATGTCTCACTTTTGGTGAGATTTGTTACCTTAGAAGAAAAGAAACAGACTTCCAGGTTTCCTAGCAAGCTTCTAATGCAAGACAAGGAACAACATTAAATTGTCTTTTTATTGTTTTTTTAAAATCCAGTTGGGGGATGGCGAAGTTGCAGAGTACACAGATGAGAACTTAAATGATCCAAATGTGCTAGCTTTTTCTGAGTCAGTCGGGGGGTGGGTGTACTCGTTAGAAGCCTACAAGTCTACTTTTCATGATTACCCAAACATGATGTGTTTTCTTTAGAGCAGATGCAGCATAAACCTCTCAAAGGTGACAAGCCTTTGACTCACACAGAAGTGTAGGAAGGACTGCAAGTTTGATGTTTTTTTCTTACCTTAACTATATACACACATGGAGCTGCTAATTGCTAGATATCATTCTCTGAAGTGCTTTTTGATCATCTCTTTTGCAACTTCAGGAAGCAATATTACTTTTAAGTGTCTGTTCTATTTTTGATGACTGAAAGGGTGCTGGTCAGGCCTTGTGAGCACTTTATCAGGGGCCAGCAGCATCTCCTGTCAAAGTTTGTAAAAAAAAATGAGTTAAACAGTGAATGGTGCAGATGGTGATATTGGTCACTAAGTATTTGAACAAATGAATTTTGGTGAATGCTGAAAAGTAAGCTCAGAGGAGCAGAGACTTTCTAGAGATAGCTTGGGAAGCAAAGTATTCCATTTGAGCTCATCTCCACCTTTGAGTGCATTGGATCCTGTTGAGAAGGATGGCATGCAATTTTTTATGCTGCTGCCTAGCTCTTAACATTTAAAATACAGTAATTTGTGAAAGGTCAGTATGTTCTCTTAGAAGCTCTTACGAAGTCTCTAGTGACTTCAGGAGTCCCCAGCACTTGCCTAAGCAGAAAATTTATGTAACAAGTAGCTTTTGGCATGATTATACTGTTTATTATGCTGTCTTTCAACTTTGGGTCCAAGGAAACCTTCCAAAGCACCAGCTTTCAATTTGGGAAGCTCACAGTGAAAAAATATAGAAAACCACCTTTATGCATCATAACAGAAGATCCATAAATCTCTTTGGATTTGCTGTAGTGAAAATGCAAAAAGAAAAAATGTTGGGGTTTCACAAAACCAGACAAACTGACTAGCTGCACCTGCTTTGCTTTTGCTTACAGACATTACAGAAATAAGCATGTAGAGTTTGAGGCTTGGAACCATTCCTGATGAGGATAAGCTTAATTGCAGTGTCTCTCAACCTGGATGTAATTACTTCGGTTGTTCACTTTTCGCTCACTCCAGAGCCTTGTTTTTGCAGATGGACCAGCCGCTTACCCAGTCCCAGTGCAGAACACCAAGCCACTACTGACTGTCAGCTTCACGTCAGGAGACATCAGTTTAATGAACAATTACGATGACCTCTCTCCTACTATCATCCGCTCAGGGTTGAAAGGTACAAAAGGAAGACATCTCACCCCCTTCCTATGCTCTGTTTTACTTGTACTTTTAATTATGTGTGTATAGGTTATGTTTTTCTGTTCGTCTCTCTTAACCCAGGAGCTCTTACCACCCAGAGCTCAGCTGCTGGTATTGCCGTTATCAGCACTGACACCTGCTGGTGAAGGAGCTGGTGAAGGAGCAGTGCTTGGTTAATAGATTTTTTTTGTATTTGGAAAAATGTTTAAATTTTTGAGATCGTGTTTTTATGGGAGCTTTCTAGAGCAAATTGATCTGTTTGCCTTTTTTCAGCTGAATGTGCTAATAAGTTTATGCTTGCTTCTGTCAATGGCCCTCTTATATAACACTTTGTTTATATTTTTAATTCACAATGTCTCTTCCCATGCTTTTAGTAACCAGGTATGAATCACAACACTCTTTTGGATATCTTACAAATTTTGGAAACTTTCTAAAATTATTGATTATAAAGAGGCAAGTTATGCTGACAGAAGGAAAATTCCACTGATTATTACTATACCATCTTGCTAAGTGATGTGTGAATGTTTGTAAAATCAGCATTCCATGTAAAATCTTTAATTTGTATTGAAATCTTTACTGTTCTTACCTATCAAAAAGTCCCTTACCTTGCCAGCACCCTCAGTAAAATTTATAGTGTTTTGCCTGCAGAGAAGTTTTAATTCACTAAGGCACATAAGTGAATACATAAATATGGGCTCCATTGATTTTTTTGATCTCTACAGGTAAATCAGTTTTATATTAGATGCAAAAAAAAAGGGAAATCTAAACAGTCAGAGCAAACCCTTAGCTTCTCTGTAATTGTATGGTATTGGTGAAAAGTTATGCTAATTCCAGCACAGTAGTTTTTGGGTGATCAGCTATTCACGGGAGTCTTAGGAGGTAAAAAGTCACCTTTGAGAATTCTGTCCCACTCCTGCTTCCATCTGTCCCAACACAAGAAGCATGTGGCTGGCAAAAAGTAGCTTCATGAGGCAACCCTGTGATCCAGAAAACTAGTTAACTAGTTCAGCCAGAAAGGCTGCTTTTAAAGTCTGGGAAAATCGGAACCAATTCAGAGAAGCTCTTGTGATATCCACCTGTGTGCCCAGCATCACTATAGAATTACAGTAAATCGGGTGAGTAGTCTTGAGTTAGCATCTAGTCTGTGTTTCTGGCTAGAAGCAGTAGGAGAAACTTGTTCACTGTTTAGAGTTGTGGAGCTCCTACTTGCTGAGGATGGCTTGTCTTGTTTCACTAATGATAGAAGATCCCTTAATTACATCACCTTCCACTAGCAAAATATTAGTGCGCAAGCTACAGTAGAAGTATTTTTATGGACTGTAAACTTGACTGCATCACTGACATCAGTAGAGGAAGAATGTGCAACATCTTGCTGGATTGGCAGAATGTGTAAGAGAGAGAAAGGTGATTGGGTTATCACTGTCTTGTTTTGAAGCTAACCATTGCATGATGAAAAGTATTTTACATATAGTCGTAATATAGATATACACATTTTCTGTACCTTCTTATCAAAAATGTTGTCAAGCAACTGTCATTTTGCTGGTTGTTATCACATGTAAGAATGTGCAACCCACCCAGCACAGGACCTCTGTCCTCTTCAGCCACTTGGAGCTCAGCTAAGAGTATTCTTCAGTATTGTATGTGAGTCAATTCATGTGTTTCTGTCTGAAATGTGTAAGTATTGCATTGTGGTCTCTGTAGCAGATGCCCTTGTCTTTATGGGCTGCTGTAGGCTACTAAATGTATTTTTAAAGCAGGCAACTATAAAACTCTTTCATGCAATACCAATATATTTTTGCTGTTCTACTAGCTTTGCATAGCTGTCATTTTACTGGCAATATTCACATTAAATTGATGTATGAAAGCTTTTGCTGTTGGATGAGAATTTGGTTACCCAAATACAAGTTCTTCTCTTCATCCAGCTTAAACACTCCTGGAAGTTTTGTCTATTCTAGCAGAGGTCCTGAGCTGTTCAGCTGTATTCTTTCTTTTTTCATACTTTTTAACTCAGTGATTCTTAGTGCTACCTACTGAAATACATCAACTAGGTGTACTAGTTAGATGCAGCTGCTACCTGCAGAGCTATTGCACATTTGGAGCGCTCTCTGTTAAAGAGTTGTTAATATTCACACTGTGAATACTGTGTTAATCACTGTGAATACTGTGTTAATATCCACACCTGTGATGGTTGGGAACTAGCTTTGAGGGATGACTGGGATCCACTGATTCATTTGCAGATCAGTACCCTAGATGAAATGTCCACCTGATTTTTAATCTCTGTGCTTGCACTGAGACCTGGTTATGCGTTGAGCTATTTTATCTCAAGGTTAAATAGTCTAAGACCCCATTGGTGGTGCAACATGCTGTGGAGTCACTCTGTCCCAGGGGAATGCTGTGGACCACATCTGGTTCTTCTATGCCTTTGCAGCAGCCTTGCTCTAGGAGTTTGGAGAGAGAGAGAAAATTGGTGGATGCAATAATCACTCCTCTTTCTCTTGATGTGGGGATCAATGGAAAGTTTTACTTGAAGACAGTTAGCCAAATGAGGTTCTTGTTTCACTTCGGTAGTTGTGTAGTTAAGCTAATTACCACAAGTGGAGTTGATCTGCTTGCCCCACTGATTCCTAAAATACCTATCATCAAACTCTGAGAAAGATGGATGAAATTCCATTGTAGATTACTTAGAGGGCCGAGGTCCAAGAGAAAAAGAGGCATACAATGCCTAGCTCTGAAAAAATTATCGTGAGAAACCTGTCTTGCTTCTGATACATACAGAAGCATGATTCCCATGAGAAATATCAGAAAGATGAAATAATACAAAACCATTTTAAATTGCACATAAAAGTCTCTGAAAATGACAAGTTGACAACTTGAAACAATTTTGAGATCCTTCCTGCCAACTCTTATTTCTCTCCTGCTTCTTCATTTGAAGACAGCTTCTCGCCCACAAGTGTCTTCAAAAGGTTCTTGGCAGATTGAGCATCCCAGAGCACAAAAGTTTTGTCTTTACCGTCACTTTGTCTCAGCACAAAATAGCTGCCTTTCACCTCCGGTTTAAGAGTAAAAATGTTTAAAGACTAGCTCAGTATTCCTTGCACATGCAAATCCGCCTTTGAAACACAAGCAGAAACACAAAACACTGTTTTGGTGCTCTTGTTGAAGTGTGACAAAGAGCTGGAGGATATAACGGTTTGAAATTAGCATCCCCAAATTAAGCTGTGGGCGTTCCTCATTATGAGGTGCCTGTAGGAGAAGTAACTGATATGTATATTCATATCCATGTGTATGAGAGTCTAAGCAATCCCTGTGTGCTTCTGGCAAACTTCTGCTAGACAAAGGAGTAGATTTTCAGAAGTCCTGTCAAATGAAAAGCTATGACTTCGAGGCCATATGAACTTATGGACAAAAATCCAAGGCTTTCAAATTTGATGTTACAAAACTTGGGTTATATTATAAGTTAAATTCACAGAGTGAGAAAATGAAGTATTGCTAAATATGCTGCTTTTTTGCACTGTAGGCTTCTCCAGACAAATAGTATTTGCTACTCCCTTAGTCAGTGAGGGTATTTATCTGGGCATTAAATTGATTTCACTTATTTAGCCCAAAGCTATACACATTGTATCTTCCACACCAGTTTTAACATCACAAATAAATTCTTGTACTTAACGTATTTAGGAACAACAACTGATTTACATTCTATACTCATTATAGAGATAGAGAAATTAGTGGGTTTTTATGCGTTTTTTTTGTAATCCACAGAATAAAAAGGAAGAGACATTCTCAGAAGTGCATATACAGCATATTTGCTACTATTTTGATGAAAAGATTTAGGTTTTTAAGTACACAAGTAACCTCTGAGAGTATAATTCAGATTATCAAATCACTTTTGTGCATCTGGAAACACTGTTCCTATTGATTCTAATAACTGGTTACTGCAAACTATCTTTGCTCTTTCAGATGTGGTGGTCCAGTGGTGTACGCAAGGAGACCTACTTGCAGTAGCAGGGATGGAGAAGCAGTGTCAGCTTGTTGAACTTAGCAATGGCTCCCTGTTGAAAAGCGCACTTGTCAAGTTCTACAACGTGCGTGGGGAGCATATCTACACTTTGGAGACACCTGTGCAGGTAGGAGGTATTTTTTAAGTCAGTTCTTAATGCTTTACTGACATGATTTTTCCACATTGGCTTTTAGGTGTAGACCTGCAATATGAAAACGATTGCAAAATGCCCTTAGTGAACTGGAAAATACAATATATATATAAAAGCACTGTAAATAATTATTTGTATTACAGTAGATATCCAAGAGTACATCTGATTCCAAGGCTAGGTATTGTATGATATGAAATAAGAAACATTCTGTTTCCTAAAACCATCGGGCAATGAGTGGACAAGATAGAAAAGGGAAATGGGGTTATTCACAGGAAATGGGTGAGGACAAAAATCTAGATAACTTGCTTGATGCTGTAGCAGTGCCAAGAAGTGGACTAAAATATTCCAAGTCCAGTGTCAGTACCACAAGGTTATTCTCTCTTTGTTAGTGCTATAATTTCCTAATGTATTATCAGTTGATCTGATGCAATATTTTACTTGTTAGGCATCAAATGGAGAAGGGTGAATTAGGAAGTCTTGTTTCTGTTCCCACGTACTGTACAGATTTTCACTGTAACCTTGGTCATGTTACTTGACAAGCAAATGTCAACATGTGTGTTGCACAGGAGCACGTGCTTCATAAGTCTTCACTGATACTTCAAAAAACAGTGAACATCATTCTACAGTTTCTTTTTTTTTGCAGAATAGAGACAACTCCATCCCGATTTCTGACTGTTACTAGTGAAACTTAATTTATAATAACTTCGAAATCCAAAAGTGGCAAAAAATGTTAGATATTTTTACTTAATTATGATTAATGATGTTACTATCTATTACTGTTTCCTTTTCAGTACCGTGATCTGAGATGGATACAAAAGGATGACACAGTAAACCAGCTGCTGAGCTTTTGTGTTTACTTACATTTAGCATTAATCTGTGCTTATTAGTATTAGTGCTCTAATTTAGATAGAATTCTTTCGTTCTATAATGTGTAAAATAACGTTGTCTAAAGCTAACCTAAATATGTGCAGAGATATCTAATGCTGATTTAGGTATCTAGAAGACTTACCCATACACACAGTTTTATTGTTGTAAACGTAGCCCTTTAAGCAAAGTAGCACAGCCCTATCCTCAGTGGATCACTTCTGGAGAAAACATATTTATACCAGTGCAGCTCATTCCCAGACCAGGTTAAAAACAAACTGTATTCTGTTACTTTAGTTCTCGGATACAGTATGTCCATGTTAGCTGTTGAACTGGTATAACACTTCGGTGTTGAGCTGTGAAATCAAGTTGTTGGTTGAGCAGTGGAACGGATGGGGACAGGTTGCCTTAAGATGTACATCTGTACAGACTCATCTCTTATTGCTCTCTCCCCCAATGTGTTTGCAATAACCTCAAATTCTCTTTTGCTTCAGTGCTTTCATTTCCTCTAGTTCTTCCAACATCCCTTCGTTTCATATTTTTCAGCTCTTCTCCTTTCCATTCTATTTATAACCACATATTGTGGCTGGTGTGAGAGGTAATTATTCTGCCATTAAATGAGTACTCATAGGACAAACTGACAGGTCATACAGAACAGGTAACTGCGCCACAATGCAGTATGTCTCATAGTGAAAATAATTAACCAGAGCTCCTCTGCTTTTCCAGCTGCCAATTTTCACTGAAATTTTAGCAGTATTTTATTATCATGGAGATTTCCCTCTCTTTTTCAACTTCTGATGACAGCCTACAGCTTCAGAGGTTACTAAGCAAGGATGGAAGTGAAAGATAGGGCGATGGAAATCACCAATTAATATCACAATCACGGAGTCTCATTTCCATAGGAAACCAGGCTAAAAATAACAATCAAACTCTTATATTTATGTTAATTTAAAAACTGCGTGCATAAACCTGCCTAAAATTAAAGCCACTCCTCTCCTGTCATTAGTCAGTGTTTATTCTCTTTATTTAGTGCACTTAAATTCGTATTTACTGAGCTGCAGGAGGAAGTGAGGGGGTCTTGAAGGACACCTGTATCTGCTTATGTGGACTTCATGCTTCTATGTATTTGAATGCTGGTCTAACAATATTATCACCTAAATAGGTATGCTAAAACATTGCAAAGTGTTCAGTCTACTAACAGAACCAGATAAAGACTGCTGTTGCAGAAATATTGCTAGTAACTTCCGTTCTTCTGTAGATCTGTTCCAAAGATGTATATGCAAAGATGACAGTGAGTCAGTGGTCCCAGTGATTTTTCTGATGACAAATTCATCAAAGTAAATTCATTAGTTTTCTATAATATGGCAGTCAGCCTTGTAATGGGATTTCATAAAATTCATCACTGGTTATTGAAAGCAAATGGAAGAAAAGAATTTCCACATCTCAAACTCTTCTATTTAAACTGTTTCTTCTGAAGCAAGCAAATGTGGGACTGGAAAAGCACATTTATTCCAAATGAGCATTGTTCTGAATATAAAGGTCAAAGAAAGTAAAGCAACAACAAATGTAGAAAATAGGGGATTACTGGTGCAAAGTTATGTGGTTCTCTGTCCCAGTCCTTTGATAAAGCAGATGTCTGAAATTTTTATCAGTAAAATATACTCAGCTATCTCTGTTTCTGCTATTCGTCTATCCTGTGTATCTTGGTGGGGTATTCAGGAAACAAGAAATTTTATTGAATTGTTTATAGCAAAAGTCAATCTAAAACTGATGTGGGATTTATATGCAACTTGGCTGGTATGTTACGTAGCATAAAGTCACTGCAAACCCCAATGTAGAATAGATTAGGGTACTGCAGTTTACTGATCCCGATGATGGCTGTTGTCATGGTTCCCTTAAAGGTGTTTTATATGCCACCTTCTCCTCCAGCTTTAATATGTTTTTGACATCCTCCATATCATTTGATTAACTCTCTTAAGCACCTTCAGTGTAGGATTTTACGGTTCATAAACCCAGTTTGCTGACTATAAAACCCTAGGTAGGGAAATTGCACTTGTTTAGAAGTATCCAAGTGAACACTGAAAAATGATATTCATAAACAGAATGATAGAGTTAGCATATTGTAACTGTCTCTAGTTCTCTGCACTGGGGCTTCAGCCTGCCACCCTGACATTCTGAAAAAAATCTATTTGCAGAATATAGTGCAATGAACTGAAAAAGCATTGCTAAAATTTAGGCAAATGAAGAACTTCTGCTACACAGAGTCAAACTGCTTTGCACTGTGAAAGAATGTTGACAAAATTCCTGAACTCCCTTCAGAAAGTCACACCAGACTTTTATATTATCGGAAGCAATTATATCAAAAACAGGTCCATATTGTGACTCCCAAGAGTCAACACTGATTATTTATTTTATAAAAAGAGCATATCTTAAAGGTTGTTGGTCAGCTGATAACTATGCAAAAATATACTATCAATTTCTGTAAATCTTAGTACTTTCTGTTCTCGCCCCTGTGTATAGAAACATCAACCTGATGAACTAAAAATGTGACCAGTTGTTTTAGGTGACAGCTTTTTTCATGGTCCTGCTTTCCCAGCATTTAAAACTGTTATTAAAACTGCAGGCTGCCCTGCTGGTTGTAATTTCTTTTTTTTTCTTTTTTCTTTTCTTATTGGAAGAATGTTTATTTCTTATGCTATTTGTTAAATCCTCATAACATTTTCCTGGCAATAAGTAAGGAAGGGAATAATATTAATAGGCCTCATTCAACACTGTCACAGTCTTGCTAAAATTGTTTCCTGGAAACGCTGCAATCGAGTTCTGTCACTTCAGAATTTCTCATCTGATGTGCAAACAGGTTATTTATTATATCAATGAACCATACCTACTGTCATAAAATTCACTTCTGAGTGGATACAACTGCTTCACGTCTTCCTGTTTGGACTTCAAACTCAAGCGTCTCCTGCAGGACCACTTAAAAATTGACTATCTACTGACTTCACCAAACGTGTGAAGTTATTCTGTTTGATGATTCACATTTTCTGCTTATATTTCAGTTTCCTTCTCTGTTTTTTATGATTTTCTTTCTTGCATGTCCCAAAGAGGAACCGGGGAAGAAGATCGTGGATTTAGAAACCCTGATACTGATCTCATCTATACATTTATAATCCTAGAGTAAATTTACATTAGCCTATGATTTTATACTGCTGTGTAACTGCTGTAGGAACAGATTAGACCTAAAGTGCAAAGAAGAAGAAAGATAAGAGTGAGCTGAGCTCGGCACGTTCCAGAATCAGATGTTGTACGGGCAACAAGATATGATGCAGAAAAACTGTAGTCACATTTTTCTCAGTGTAGTACTTTAAACCCTAATCCAGAGTTTTGTACCAAAGGCTGAATCTTTATGGGAGAAGGTCTGGGGAGTCTTTGAGAAGACCCACTTTCTCTAACCATGCTGCTGTCAGCAGAAGCCCTCGTGACGTTTCATGGACTGCTCCTGTGCTGGAAACGTCCTGGCATCTGAACAGTTAGATTTTAAGACAGTGTGCTTCTGCAGAAACCTGATAATTGTGTAAAATCCATTTTACTAAGGCCTGAGAAGGAAGGTGCAATTTTAGGTTAAATTCAGATCAAAAGGATTTTGAGAGAAGAGGCTGCCTTTTATGTTACCCAGCTGAGCTGACCTTGCTTACTTTGTCTTCATCTATTTCACATACAGTGTTCAGGGTTGTTGCTTCTGAATTAACATTGTCTTTCATTTTCTATTGGCTGAAGTTAATCCTATTCAGTTGTCATTGGATGACACCAAAGTTTCAAAGATTTTATTTACAGAAATAAAAGAGTTACAGGATGAAAAACAAGAGCAACAGCTTAGAACTATCTGGCGTAACAATCCTTTGGGATATCAGTAAGGACCTTGGTGTTTTCTGTATAGGCCATAAGATCATTTCTGACTGCTACACAAATGGGTCATGATCAGGACTGCAAAATACAGCCTTTCTTTCTATACTTGGTTAGGTACAGCTTCATTCTGCTAGGATGGAATCTCATAGTTATACTGAAATCTAAACAACAACAACAAAGTCACTGTAGAAACAGAGGATATAAGAAAAACCTGCAAATCAAATGAGTTTGCTGCATGAAAAATCATGTAAGGCCACAGCATTTCTGACCATGTCATAGTCCTTATTGCTTTTATCGCCATCAATTCTCTTGCTAGTTAATATTATTCCCACTGTAAATATGGGTAACAGAAGAATGAAGATGTTAAATTACTTTCCAACAATTATCCTTGAACTCTACAGCAGTGCAGAGATGTGCACACAACATTCAGAAGAGCCAGGTGGGCACTGTAGCCATTGCACCTTCTGGTTTCTCTGAAAAAAAGCAGGGAGAAAGGCAAAGTATGCATCTCCACAACACCAATGTACAGTGAGAGAAGCAGACTGTGTCCATTAGGGTTTTCACTTGTACGTACCATTCAGTAGGTACAATTTTGCAGTTGGGTTATTTGTCCTGAGAAAAATCCCAGTCTTTGCTGGACTTTCTGCCTTGGAATACTGTTTTTGTTTATCTCATTACCAGTGGGACTTCCAGTTCTAGTAATCAAGGAACTAGTGCAAGCATCAGACAAGCCACGTAGCTCAGGATTTCTGAGCTGAAGGAATGCAGCAAGGAACAGCTTGAACAGTGTTGTCTTTGAGTGAACTGTATACAAGCGATGACAAGTAGATAAATTGTGTTTCCTCCTGTAAGAGAGACAGATGAATGGCATTGAGTAGATGTATCTGACTTTTAAACCCACTCGAAATAATGGAGATAAATGCATGCTTTATAAGGAACAATACTTGTGCTTCGGACATGGCAGATCAATTGCTTTTCTTCTGCATAGTTTGGAGTTATTAGCTGAAGCCAGCTAATAACTGACTTGCAGTAGTAATTGATTCATATCCATGTCCTTCAAGGGAAAGAGTGGGAAGCCTAGTTATTGAGAAATATTATTGGAGCAGTACATTTAAAGGTCAGGTCAGATCTGGCATTTGGGTGATCTTTTTTTACCCAGGCCTTTAATCATGAGCTAATTTTCTCTGAACCTCATCGTAAGTCCTAGACCTTCCCTGAAAATGAAGTGTTGCTGTATATTAGACTTGAGGAGTACTGGGGGACAGACCATTCCATAGAAAAAGAAGGCAAGGCCTGCCTGGGGAATCAGTACACAAAGGCAAACAAGCTATTTTACAAGCGCTGCTTGATGAGACTGAGCATATAAAGGTTAAAATGTGAGGTATGTGGGCAGACTAAATATACAAATGGAAGAGTGGAAATGTCATGATTTACAAACAGTTCTTCCCTTGTAAGTATTATATCTTTATCTGTTTAGTATCTTTATCTATGACTTGGACAGTGGGATCGAGTGCACCCTCAGCAGGTTTGCAGATGACACCGAGCTGAGGGGTGCAGTCGATACACCAGAAGGAAGGGGTGCCATCCAAAGGGACCTGGGCAAGCTAAATAAGTGGGCCCACATAAACCTAATGAGGTTCAGCAAGTCCAAGTGCAAGGTGCTGCGCTTGGGTCGGAGCAATCCCAGACATGAGCACAGACTAGGAGAAGAACACTAAGAGCAGCCCTGCAGAGAAGGACTTGGGGGTTCTGGTGGACAGAAAGCTCGACATGAGCCAGCAGCGCATGCTTGGAGCCCAGAAGGCCAACTGCATCCTGGGCTGCATCAACAGAGGTATGGCCAGGTGGAGGGAGGGGATTGTCCCCCTCTGCTCTGCCCTTGTGCTGGTGTGCTGCATCCAGGTCTGGGGCCCCCAGCACCAGAAAGATGTGGGGCTGTTGGAGCAGACCCAGAGGAGGGCTACAAAGATGATCAGAGGGCTGGAGCAGCTCTCCTGTGCAGAAAGGCTGAGAGAGCTGGGGATGTTCAGCCTGAAGAAGAGAAGGCTCTGGGGAGACATCATTGCGGCTTTCAGTACTTAAATGGGGCTTATAAAAAATGTGGAGGGATTTTTTACACAGACAGTTAATGATAGGAGAAGGGGGAACATTTTAAACTAAAAGAGAGGAGATTTAGATTAGATGTTAGGAGGAAATTCTTTACTCAGAGTGGTGAGGCAGTGGCACAGGTTGCCCTGAGAAGCTGTGGATGCCCCATCCCTGGAGGTGCTCAAGGCCAGGCTGGATGGGGCTTTGGGCAACCTGGTCTGGTGGGAGGTTCCCTGCCCATGGCAGGGGCGTTGGAACTACATGATCTTTAAGGTCCCTTCCAATCCAGGCCATTCTATGATTCTATGTGTGTGTTTTATTTAAACGTGCACCCACTCATGCATATTTGTTAACATAAAAATGCATGCACATACATAAAAAATACCTAAATAATGCAGTCATGTGTTCAAAAGTTAGAAGATGGGTGAGGTATGGTTGCCTATTGGGAATTTGAGATGAAATCATGCAGTGAGACATGCAGTAAGTGTTTTGGCTTCTGGCTTTCTAACTGTTCCTCAGCTCCACAGTGCTTTATTGCCAAAGGTCCCACGCAGCATTTCAAAGCTACTGAAAAAGTTTCTCCTTGGGAGTATGTTTTAGATTGCACAGGTTTTTGCACTGATACTGTCTGCATCTCTGCTCTTCCCTGCATGCTGCATTAACCTGAGAGACATGGTTTCATTTGATCCAGATAACTGGATGAGAAGAGGGCTATCTTGGTGTATTATAATATTAGTTATAATAGCTGAAATGCTAGACTTCATGGTAGGGCTGTCTGGGTGTGGTGTATTGAATTATGATAGCTGGGATATTAGACTTCATAATCTCTTCTGGCATTAAACTTTATGTAAGCAATAAACGTTTTTGTGCTAAGTCACACATTTGTTTATTCCCTCGCCTTGTTTATAGGTAAGCTTTGCTTGATCCAGTGTGACCAGAGGGATGTGGTTTGGTTCCCACAGTAACTATCAGGCAGATAGTTCTGCCCATGCTGGAAGTCAGTCCTTGAGGAAATCAGGGTCGCTTCTCCTAGTGCCTTCCTCAGGCTGTTGTACACTATAACTGGCAGGTACCTAACTTTTGTCAGTGCCTTTCCAATCATATTTATTTTGCAAGCAGCATGAACTGTCTCATTACTGCCAGGCAGTATGAGGGTTGAGCACACTCTCAAATAATGAAAATACCCATCAGTATGGACATTTTATGTGATCACTCATCAAATCCGAGACTCTGTCCCACAAATTATGGTTATGACAAGCTATGTAATAATTATTGATGGTACATGAAGGATTTCTCAATTCTTTGAAGTTCTCCACTACAAAATGCCTTTAGCGATTACTGTGAAAATCACAATGTTCACATGTTGTTGCTTTTCATTTGCATATCAGTCAGCCTGAAGGTTTCTGCCCCCATAGAACTGTTTGTAGCGTTGTCTCTGAAGCTCTTTATTCGTCCCACTTTAAAACCAATATTTTCTTTGAAATTTAAATCTAGGATAAGATGACGTAGCAGATCTTCCTTCTGAAAAGATCTTTCTTCTGAAAAAGTTCTGTCATCCAGTCCTTTATCTTGATGATAGACATCAATGTCATTCTGTGCAACTGCATTTTGCTTTATAGGATTCACAGAAAAAAAACCATCTTGTTTTCGTTTCTCATCTTTAAGCATTTTGAATTTGTAAACTAGATTAGTAACTTCTAACTAGATTAGTAATTTCTAACTCCAAACTAGATTAGTAACTTCTGGGCTAATCCAAACCGTGTATCTGGGTACCATATTACTGGAGAGGAGTGGATAAAGGTTACTACTGATGGTGCCTTGACTTTTATCTTCTACGTAGTTAATTCTTGTTTGCTACATTATGATTCCGAAGAGACCCTGACCTTTCAGTAAATACAGTTCATAATTAGCTAAAGAATATGTTCGCTTAAACTTTTGAATGTCAAGGATTGTGAAAAGAAGGGAGCCCTTCACAGGAAGGAGTAAACCTTTTGCAGTTCACCAGTTACAGCCCGCTGGACAGTATTCTTCATGGAGTGAGTGTTTCTTCCTCTCACTATGTATATACTATGTATATATATATACACACTGTGTGTATATATATATATATATATATCGTATAGAGATAGCAGCTGTAGGATTGAGATTCCGTAGGGTATGTGTATATATGCAAGTAAAGAGTTTTGCAACACTGAAGGCAGGAGATGACATGTGGCTGCAGCTAACCCTCTTGAAGGGCAAAAATAATAGTGGTAGTGCTATAAGAGGTCACAACACACCAGTGCTGTGCATCAAGAAGATGGGGTTTAGCATGATAGTTTAAAAAACTTCTTGTGAGCACAAGTAGCTGTCTGGGAAAGAGCTCAGAGATGTTTGTGGGACAGCTTTACTCATGAGGATCGTCTTGCACCCCAAAGCACAAGTTTACTCATGTTACAGAATCACACAGAATCACACAATTGTAGGGGTTGGAAAGGACCTCTGGGATCATCGAGCCCAACCCGCCTGCTAAAAACAGGTTCCCATATCTCTTAAGAGCTGGTGTTCATTAGATTATCCAGTCTGTTCAGTTTTTAGTCAGGCTGTTACTTGAGACCTGCAATGAAATCCTTTTTCATGGTTCTAAATTTGCACACAACTCACTATTATCATGTAAACTCTTCATATTCCTTCAGCAGAGAATGATGTCCAAAGGGCGGGTTGAGCTGAATTTTGGTATATGGCTCTGAGTTCTGACACTTTGTCCCAATCACCTTTGACTCTATTTCTGTGCTTAATGCCACGAACTTAGACATTTTTTAGTGTGGACAAACAGGAGAAAAAAAGGCCATTCTTCTTTTGCCCATGGTGGTCTTTTACAATTCACTTCCTCTGGGAATGGTTCAAAAAGACATTGTGTGGCGGAAGACTCAGTGCAACACAAGCAAACTAATTGGATTTTGTTCACTAGTCTACTAATTGTCTCTGGGCATGTAGTTTGAATTTCAGTTGTAAACTATGAGCCATCACCAGTGGATGAAGATTGATTAGATGACTGAAAAAACAATCTGGATGGGGCCTCAAAGGATCCTGCTTTTTAACACTGTGTGACTTTTAAGTCACATATCCTCGTAGTGCCTCATTTTCCCCATCTGGGTTATGAAATGGATAGACAATTCCTTGTGTGAAGCGCTTTAAGCCTTATGAGTAAAAAGCATGATATAAATATCAACCACTGTTACCAATAATTTCAGATGTTCACATTTTTTCTCACTTTTGTGGACAATAACGTGCACGTTTAAGTTTCTGGAAGATGAAAGGGAACATAGTTGGTGCTGAACTTGTATGAACACTTCCTGCACAATTGTTTGGGTGAAAGTATATGATCTTTTTAAGTTATGCCCTCTTCCTCTTCATGCAGCGTCCCATCATCTCGATCTGCTGGGGTCACAGGGATTCACGCCTGCTGATGGCTTCTGGACCGGCGTTATATGTTGTCAGAGTAGAGCACAGGGTCTCCAGTCTGCAGCTCCTGTGCCAGCAGACCATCGCTAGCTGTCTGCGGGATGACAAGGATATCAGCAAGCTGACCCTGCCCCCTCGGCTCTGCTCATACCTCACCACTGCCTTCATACCAACAATCAAGGTGAAAGGAAAGAAGCATGTGTATGTGTGGAAGGGGAAGGGGTTGCTTGATTTTCTTCCCCCATGCTGCTCCTAAGTGACAAAGGATAAAATCCTGGCTCCACATAATTATGATAAAAAGGTTGATTAAGGGTAATTCCTCCCTCTCAATGACATCATGGATCAGTGATCAGTGTGGTGCCAACTAAAATCTGAAAAGAGGGCTCACACCCTGATCTGTGCTAAACTGTGTGTATGGCCTTTCCAAGGACACAATATGCTGTGTCCCAAGGGTACAAAATGCTGTTGACTCGTGCAGACTACCAAAGAAGCTCATGCCAACGATAGTACTGTGTCACAGTTCAGGAGAGATTCACAGTGGCAAAACTGTTGCCTCCCTGCATGTTACATGAGTCCGTAAGACCTGTGGCTGCCCAAATATCTCTACTGACAATGAGTTCTGCTAACCTTACTGCTCCAGCAGTGCTATGGGAAAATGAAGCAGTTATTACACCTTTTCCTGTACATTAGCAGAGCTGCTTGCAGAGCCATCTGCTCAACCCCATTTTTTCGTATTTTTGCCCTCAGGCACATCTCAGGATTTCAAAACTCTTTATCACAGCCTGTAAACCAGAGCATTAGCTAGTAAATGGCCTACATTCAAATATGTATTTTGTGTTATGTATTTTTTGTGTGTGTATTACAGCATTTTCTCTGAGTTTCAGGTCCTTGTTAAAACAATATAGATCTAGAATAACTAATTGGAAATCTGTGGAGTTGGCCAAGCTTAAATGAGACCAAATTATGCCTATAATAATGATTCAACACAGTTCCATTTGTGTACTGCAAATCAGGGCAATTTATGCAATTGCGAAACATTCCGCTTCTCAAAGAAGAATAAATACCTTACTGTAACCATGACTCCTTGATCTCCAAAGACACAGAGCATAAGTAGAATAGTGGTAAAGAAACACACATTACTAGTATTTGTGTCGTAGAGGCTGTATTGTCTTAGACAAAAACAGTTTAGTTGCTTTAGGACTGAGCTCTTCATGGATTAATACAGCCTGCTGGCAAGCAGGGCAAAGTAACCCACCTTGAGCTTTGGGCTCATATTTCTCAACACAGCGTGCAAAAAGGCCCTCATCAAAGATGGGTCATGTACTTGGAAATGAATGGGATGATAGAAGAGGTACAAGTTTTTTCCAGAGCTGACAGCATCGTAGCATAGTGGCATAGCATGCACCAGTACTAACTAGGAATGGGAACAAGAGTTGCTAAGTTCACGTGGGGGGGACAGCAAGAGGCGAGATACTCTGACTTTGACCTGTTGACCACATTACCCAAGTTAAAACAGAAGTTTGTGATAGAGCTGGGACTTCAATACAGGTTTGTTGTCTAATTCAATTCTGCAACCACAAGTCCTACCTTTCTCTTTGATGTAATTAGTTCTAGTTTTGTAGTTTTGAGCTGCTTTTAACCTAACTAAATAGTATACAGCACCTCTGTCTTGCATGTGGGTCTTGCATATCTCACGCAGTAACCTGTACTAATCTTGATCTGCCAAGTTAGAAGTGGATTCAGATTCAGTTAGTCATGTCAGGATTAAGTTGCCACAGACAAAAAAAACAATAACCTATAGGAAACTTTCTCTTTCCTTCCTTCATTTACTTAAGCCTCCTATCCCAGACCCAAACAATATGAGAGATTTTGTCAGCTACCCAACAGCTGGCAATGAACGGCTTCACTGCACGATGAAGCGGACAGAAGATGACCCAGAGGTCGGTGGTCCATGTTATACTCTGTACTTGGAATATCTTGGGGGACTGGTGCCCATCCTCAAAGGACGTCGTATCAGCAAGTTGCGGCCAGAGTTTGTCATCATGGATCCTAAAACAGATGGAAAAGCAGGTAGGAGTGAATTGTAGCTCTGTATAAAAAATTATTTAGAAAGACACACTTTAGATATTAAAACCTCAAGAATTAAAGAAAATCTGTGTATGCAATATAGAAGCTAGCATCCGATCTTTATTTTTTCTGATGAGAAAAAGTTTTTAGCATGACCTAAGCTCAAGCCTCTCGAATTATACCATACAGTCTTCTGTCTTACAAAAAGGGAACTTCTTGTATTTTGAATAGATTGCTAATCAGCCGAAAATATTCTTTAGTCTTAATTTTGAAGTCATTTGAATGCGATTCACCCGTCTGAATCATGTGCACTTGAGTTCAGACCATTGGAAACTTGGACTTTATACAAGGCAAGGTGAAGAACAGTTAATTATGTCTGTATAGTTTTATCTTGTCTACTGCATGTGGATCGGATTTATGCTTCTGATGACTGATAGTTGTAATTGATACCAGTTTTCTGAAGCAGCACTTACATTTTCTGGGGCCTGTCTTGATAGATGAAATCTATGGAAACAGCTTGATTTCCACTGTGATTGACAGCTGCAACTGCTCTGACTCCAGCGATATCGAACTGAGTGATGACTGGGCAGCAAAAAAGTCTCCCAAAATCAGTCGAGCTAGCAAATCACCCAAACTCCCCAGGTAATCATTGCTTGGATATTTCATCATCTTTTTTTGCCAAGTTTTCTTCCTTTCCTTTTTTATCTTTATTTTTTTTTTTCTTTTTTTTTTTTTTTCTTTTTTTCTTTCTTTAAACAGTGTCTTAACACCTCAGAAAGTTAAAAGCGAACTCCTTTGGGCAGATAGGAGCAGTTGGGTCCTCTGCAGTGTGCAGTTCTGCAGTGATCTGAGACTGGCGTTAAGGTGGACTTTGGGGAAAGTTGTGGGGCAGAAAGTAATGGGAAACAATAGGCACCATTCTTCCCCAGCAGTCTCAAGGAAAAGCTTTATGAACTCTCCAACCACTGCCTTTGCTGTATGTGAACTCTTGACACCACTAAATGTTACCTGTGTTAGATAGTCCATGTTTTTATGTGCTCTGTGCTTAGAATCCTTGGTCTAGTTAATCCCTGGCCTGTACTTTCTCAGGGGTATTTTAAAGTTCAAAAGTCCACACAATTGATCCTGGCCTAGGTGGCACTGCTGATGTGGCAACCTTGCAAGGAAGACTCAGCAAACTTCCTCCTAGACATTGGGTTGACCGGGCTCTGTAACAATATGAAAAACAAGTTTCTAAGCTATTTATTGGTCTGGTTGCTTTCCTGCCAGCTCTTCATATTTATTATGTGTGTAGACAGAAACCCCCCTGCACAGCCTCACTGATGTCCATGATGGTTCTCACAGGCACCGATGTCTGTCTGCCAGCTTCACGTTGCGGGATTGTGGCACTGAGGCCTTCTAGTTGCAGCTTTTCCAAAGACATTATAGTATGAGACTGTCCTAGAATGAGGCAAAGGAAATGCATCCCTTTATATGTGAATGGAATGTGTAAATCACCAAAGTTTTATTTCAGTAGTCCTTGACAGCAGAACCACGAATTCCTGTGCCTAAAACAGAAATAGTTCAGGGAAATGAAGAATCTTGTTGTCTTGGTTTTCTAAGAGCGTATTTTTCAAATATAATTTTTGTTCTTTATTTTTGCCACCAATTATCTTTTTCGGTTGCATGATCCCTTATTTGTGGCTCCCTTTGTATAACATGGGCTAGGAGTAACTTTTGACTTAGAGTGAGAGCACTGATGAGTTTGTGGAGCCTTGGATTGCTGTGCTATTGCAGAGATCTGCCAGCTCAAGTGTCATGTTTCCATTTCTTGAGGCTTTGGCTCAAAGTCTGCAGAGCTGAAATAATTCAGCCTTACACCTTTTTATGGATTAGTGGAGGATATATTGCATCTGGTAGAACTGCTGTAAGCTTCGTTAATGAATCTGAAGGCATCCGATCTGAGTTACTGCAAATGTGTTGGGCTTTTTATGTCTTCAAAATTTGAACCGTAACTCTCCGTCCTGTAGACTATGCAGTCTTCATTAATCACCTAGAGAAACCATACCGGTTGTCTTCATTACCATCTTATATTCATCCAGACATGGATTTTTTGCATTTTTGCATACCAATTGATGATTCTAATTATTGCTTTATATGCAGAATCAATATAGAAGCTCGCAAATCTCCAAAGATGTCACGAGCCACGCAGGAGATATCAAGATCACCAAGGTTACCAATAAGGAAACCTTCTATTGGTTCACCAAGCCTAACCCGAAGAGAGTTTCCTTTAGAAGATATTACTCAGGTATTGTGTGCATTGTTACCAGACCTGAGTCCAAATGCGTTGCTTTCCAGAGGCAGCAATCTGTGATATAGATCCAGTGATCACCAATAGAATAGTTTCATTTGATTACATCTACTAGATGGAACACCTATAGAATCACATTTTCTAAGTCAATATTGATGGTCTAAAGTATCAATGGAGTATCAAGCATTGTTTGATAAGTCTTTCCCCAATTACTTCTGCCAATGTGAATCCATGTGAGAGATTTTATTGTAGTTGATGTTGTTGGCTGTTTGAAAGTATACGTGAAAGTGTTTCTTACTCAGTTTTTGCAGAGCTGTTCTAATGCCACCATAGTTCTCTGCTTTGCTAGGATTCTGCAGAGACAGGGAAATGATTGCTCTACAGGGCCAAATGTTCTGTTTCATAATTGCTTGGAACAGCCTTAATTGGAAGGAAGGCAAGAAATTAGCATTTTGTGTTCTTTGTGTTGTTCACATTCTGTGGGTAAATGAAACTTAGCAGCCTGTAAAACTGTCTGGGTTACTCATTTCATTAATACCAATCTGATTCTTTCATTTTATTTTCTATTGTTTTCAGTTGCTTTTTTTCCATTCTGTCATTTCACTTTTCCTTCATACTAAAATGTTCTCGGTCAGTTACATAGCAGTGGTAGATAAAACCAAAAGTCCTTTGAATAGCATAGGAGAGCAAAGGCTTAGATCCTGTTCCTGATGCTGATGGCATAACTCTGGACTTTAAAATTTCTTAATCTTTTGTAGCCGTAATTTGACTACCATGGAAGCAGTGGTTTGGGAAACTGCTTTGGAAACTCGTTATGAATTCATTTCTGTCTTATTTATTGTGCTGTAAAGTGATTTTTAAGCATAGAACCAAAGGGCAGGCAGCATTTCTTTCTGAAATACAAAATAGCCTGGACTCTTACTGTGTGGAAGAAGCAAACATCTGAAAACAGTCTTATTCTCACTAAGCAGCTATCATGTTCTTCTGCACCTTCAACAGCTTTTAGTAGCCTATAGATTGTTGACATAATTTCTGATGGTGTTCAGATATCAAAATGAGGCTTCTTAATGACTGGGTATAATAGTTGCTACAAGACACTTTAGGCTGTTTCAATAAAATAAAAGAAGCTGCAACGGTATTATCACTTGCAATAGCTTTACTGCTCTGCAGGTTTTTGTTAGAACTTCATGCAGATTTATCAGGTGAAAAAGATCTTGTTTTTTCTTTGCAGCACAACTACCTTGCTCAGGTCACATCTAACATCTGGGGAACCAAATTTAAAATTGTGGGTTTGGCTGCTTCCTACCAACGAACCTTGGTGCAGGTAAAAGTAAATTCTTTTGATTTTTGCATATCAATGTTTCTAACAAATAACGAATTTACACTGTATGATTCTTTTTAGGTGATCAGAGATCTTCTTTAACAAAGCAGTTATTTTCTGTGGACAGTAGAAATTAGATTTTACAAAATTTCACTGTAGCTAAAAGAGATTCAAATCTATAATACAATAACAAGATGACAAATAAATACAATAACAAAGTCTCAGCTGTAATGAACAGATTAATTAATAGTAAAGTCCAGACCTTAATTTTTACAGTGTATTTGAACAACAATAACAACAACAACAAAAGAATAAACAAAATTTTTGCAAGACTGTAAAAATCACAGGGTTTTAGTTACTGTAATAGAAGTATTTTAAAAATCCAATTTTTGTGGTCATTTAGCTGCTAACTATACCAAAATAATGTAAAAACTCTTACAGCATCGTGCTCAAGATTCTTCAAATCAATGCCTAGAGTATTCACATGGTTCTCCTGCTGGGTCATCAGTAGACTGATAGCCTTCGTTAAAAGTAAAAAATTGTCTAGTCTCAACCTTTTCCTGAGTCGGCCTTTTCTCCCTAGATAGTCCTGTTGAAAGGAAAAAGGCTAAGCAAAGAACAGGGTACCACCTAGAATTAGTAGCAGAGCTGAGCTCTGAATTGAAATACTAATATAATTATAGGAGTTTTAAGAGCTCTTTGGAAAATGTATTTGTTCCTGAGCTGAATTATGTACGTAGGTCAGGACTACATAATGATGCCCTGGATGCAGAATTAGTTAAACAGTTATCTTCTGTGTCTATACTGACTACCATCAGACAAGAGATGGAGTCTCAGCTCCTGGAAAGACAACCCTCTCTGACCCAGCCTCCAAACAAAGGTTGTCCTCGAGATGTTGTCACCCTGGGGTCAACCAGTGTTACTACTGTAGGGCAATGGCACTCACTATTTAATAAAGTGTTACACAAACTCTCAGGTTAATTCCAGCCTCTGTTTTTCAAGTCATTTATCACTTTTTGACATCCACATTTCCAATGATTGTCAAAAGATAGTGTTAAGAGTGACCCTACTGTGCCAGACCAGATGTCTTTCTAATTCAATTTTCTCTCAGTATCAGTGATAAATACGTGTGGAAGGAGTGTGGAGTAAGTAAATATGTGTGGAGTAAGTGTGTAGAGGTATTTCCTTCAGATATTCTCCCAGTCTTCAAGGCTTAGGTCCCACGGGCTGAGCCAGGAGGGGTTTTTTTGTATGTAATAACAGGAGGAAATTCTTTACTCAGAGGGTGATGAGGCACTGGCACAGGTTGCCCTGAGAAGCTGTGGATGCCCCATCCCTGGAGGTGTTCAGGACCAGGTTGGACGGGACCCTGGGCAACCTGATCTAGTGGGTGGCATCCCAGCCTATGGCAGGGGCTTGGAACTAGATGGTCTTCAGGGTCCCTTCCAACCTGAGCCGTTCTATGATTCTATCATTCTGTGGTAACCCTCAACAGATTTCCTTTCTGAGACCTTTCCCATTTTCCCCTGAGTTCATATAAGTCTGTAGAATCCTGTGGTCAAGAGTTCCAAAAGTAGAATGGAAGAAATATTTTCCTTTCCTAATATAGATGCAAATACAGGATGAAGTAATTTAGTATTTCCACAGCTAATTTAACTAAAGAGAGGCTGCTTCTGTTTAAGGAGAAATAGCTGAAAGAAACAATCCTTTTTATCCTATTTATGCAAAAATAACATTATATAGTGATTTGGTTAAGAATGGCCCATACATGCATTTGTTCATAAATAAATTATATAACAATAGTCATAACCCTTCTATCTGCTTTGAATTAATTCTCTCTCTCAGCTTTAGATGCTCTTTGTGTGACAGATTTCTTTTATTTTTTTATTTCTTGTTATACTCTGTCTCCAGTAATATATAAAACCAGTTTGCTGCACCTTCAGCCCAGGCAGATGACAATATATCTCCCAGAAGTACGGAAGATTTCAATGGACTACATTAACCTGCCTGTCTTTAATCCAAATGTTTTCAGTGAAGATGAAGATGATTTACCGGGTAAGGAAGAACTGGAGGTCTTTCAAATTATGGGTTAAGATAGCTGGAGGACAGATCATTTGTGTCACTAGCTCCCTCTGGTAAATACACACATCAAAATCTCTTACTCTGATGGAGTCCTGTAGAATAGAATTAGGACAAGGCTAATATGTATTACGGACATTGTTTTTATAAAAATACATGGAAAGTATAATCCACATAGAGCTACTAAGTTTCAAGTTCATTAGAACATTAATCATCTTCTGTTTAGTTCACTAAGAATTCTCTGTAGATTGAAGCCTTGCATTCCCCATCTTTGTAGACCAGAATTATGTTGTGTCAGAAGCCCAGAAGGGTTGTTCTTGTGACCTGATGGCATCAAAGCACAATCTGCTGACAGGAGCCTGGGGAGGTTCCTGACTTACTCAGCCACATTTTGAGATGTGTTAAAAGCCCATTTGGATTTTTATCAGTAAAGAGTCTTACAGAGAGGCTAAAATAGTATATTGTATAAACGAGGGGGGTCAGGAAGGAATTTCTAATTTCACCTGAGGTGGAAGGTAGCAGAACATTTAAGCAGTGCAGGGAAGGCTTGGTTGCAGGTGATATGGGTGTGACAGATATGTGTGGGGTGATAAGAGTGTGGACTAAAAGTACTGAAGACCTTCTCCAATCAAAAAAAAAATCATGCAAATAAAATGAATATGTAATTGCCAAAAAGTTAAAATAATGCAATTTCAGAATTCTCACATCAATGAAGGATTCCTGTTTCTCATGTCACAGTTTTTTTGAACTATAGGAGTGGCCTTCATGGACAGCCAGTACTCTTTAAAGGGGGAAGAAGTGTGAGCACTGCAAAGCAATTATAAGCCTGAGATAGAATCTAATGAAGTAAATAGAAATTCTCACATTATTGTGTACCATCATTTTGACTGCTGAAAGCACCCAAGCTTGTGAATAACCCAAGGATCAGAGCAGTTCTCTGAATTTTTAAAGAAATATTCATGTGCCTAAAAGGAAGCCCATTCCCTCATGATTTGAGCCTTGGCTTGTTTAATTTATGCCTACCTAATATGAACCTGTAGGATTTGAAGAAAGAAATAGTTTCTTCAGAAAGATCTGAAAAAAAGTAATAACATTTTCTAGTATGAAACATGATTCAAGCATACAGAACATAATAGAAAATTTGAATAGGAAAAAAATAAAAAGTTTTTTTGTCCCTTCATGGGAATTGGATCTGCAATATCATTTCTTTTTATATTATTAAAAGAGCTGAAACAGTATTGTGAATCAAAAGTTGGTAAACACCACAGAAATATGGGGAAAATTGATAGAGTTTTGTTCCAGCTCTTTGAGAAAGGTAATAGAAGAGTCACATTACCCAGTCCTCTATAAGAATCTTCCTCTTCTGGCCACTTTTTTCCTTTGAAGTTTCTTATGAACATTCATTTCTGACTTGACTACTTAAATTTTAAAACCTTTTGGAGATACCCTTTCTTAAAGCATGTATATAATGGAAGAAAGTGCCTTATACTAACAGGAAAATATATTGCAGTGTAGATAATGATTACATAACAGATTTAAAACAAGTAAACCAAGAACAAAAATAGTAGAAAGCTGCTCTTGGGCAGTGGAATGTATTGGTGAAGTACTCTTGGGACAGGTGCTTTTTAATGTAGTCAGTAAAGACTTGGCAAGGCAAACAGGCAGCGAATTGATTTAACTTGCAAATTATGCAAACAAATCAATTAAAAACCATTGGAGAAATGAGAAAACATTGGATTTAAACACATTGAGATATTATGCAACACCATCACAAATGAGGTGTTATTTGGATAGGCTTAATACCCATGACAGCAACGTTCGGGATTGCTCAAGCCAAGCTAACAATTAAACTTCAGGCTCTGGAGGATAAATTGCTAACCTGCAGGCATTGGGATGAGTGCATGGCCTGCCAGCCAGGCACAGAATCACACTGCCTCAGGGTCCGTGAAGTTTAGCTGTCAGCCTTCTTCTAAAGGAATGAGCAGAGCTACCGTAAAAGCTAGCCAGCATAGCCACAAACGTCTGTACACCTACTATCTTTTTCTGGGGTGACTGATGTTGATAAGAACCTAATGCTATTTAAGATGTAATTATAGAGTATGGATAGGTGACTAGAATTTTAATTAGAAATTAATTAGGAACTGGGCAGTGGCTGGAGGAGTTCTGGCTAATGGATTCTTTGCCTGATCGCATCTTGCAGATCAGAAGTCTTCACAGAATTCCACACACATGTGATCATGGATACAACTCACTTATCATTTCCTTTTTTTTTTTTTAATACGGGAAAACTAATAAGGACTCTGCAACATTCTTAGGTTCTTTTTTTGTTATATATTACTTACTCTTTTCCCTCATTATTATGTTAATTCTTATTTTGACTTCTGCACCTGTACTTGCTTCCAACTTTCTCATTTCCCTTTTGCTCTCTAGCTTTTCAATGGTAGCTCCTGTTGGAATCAGTCTGGCCCCTTTTGAGCAGAAGGAATTGCAAGCAATTGGAGCAAATTCCATGCTTTGTGCTTAAAATTGTCAGAACTGCTTCTTGCCGCACTGTCACTTGTTCACCACCATGTATGGGAAACTTTTCATATAGTCATCTGCTTCTTTTTGCATTTCTGGTTGCAGCCCAACCAAATATTGAAACTGAAAGTGCCCTGACTATAATACCTACTTCTTGAATCTTTCTGGATTCCTTTCTATTTCCTTACATCTTTTCCACAAGAACTTGCTTTCAATAACTTCTATGTGTTTTGTCTGTATTTCATTCCGTCATATTCTTCCCTCTGTTTCATTTTCCTTATTTTATTGTGTTGCTTTGTCATTCACTGTACTCAAGGGATAATAATACTTCCCTTTGGCCAGCTGGTGTCTGTATTCTCCAGTTTGCCTAAGCTCATTGAATTTGGGAACATTATACTAACGATTTATACAGTGCCTTCAGTGCAAGCTTTCCACTTTCTTCTTTTCCTTCACTTTTTTTTTTAAAGACAATATTCATCAAACACCTAAGTCAGAGCTGCAAATTGCCAGAGAGTAGGCTTGAGGAGCATCACTGCATCCTCTGAGTAAAGCTTGGTCTCTAGCCTGACTGGCTCTAGAGAGTGTCAGCCTGGGCAGGTGGGGACTGCTTGTGCCCTACCATCACATAGCAGCAGCCCTAGAGAAAGTCAGGGAGCTACGTTGGGTGGTCCTAGTACAAAGCCCAAAGAAAAAGTGGCAGCAGCCAGGGGTCTGTGAGTGGATTTTCTTTTCTATTGTATGTTAATGTATTTATTATCAAAAAACTTGCCTGAAAAGTAATGTGAGTCGTGATTCAGAAAACCTTTTATTCCTTTGATTATGGTAGTTACAACTGGATGATGAGTGAGTGGTAGGTCAGACCCCTCAGGTACACTCATTTCTCTGGGAAAGTCCATGGGAATCAATGCAGGCTGAACGAAGGCTCTGAAACACCACTGCTAGAAGTTAACTTAAAGCTGATCAACAGCTGTTGTGCAATGGGAGTCAGTGAAGATAGGCTCGCTTAATTGCTCCAACTAATGTCTGATTTCAGAGGCTGATAGCAGCCCATCCAAACACAGCAGAGCGCTTAAGCAAGTACAGAAGATAAGCAGGCTATTTAAGCAGTCAAAGGTAAAGCTGAACGACAAAGTACAAAAGACAGGCCATGGTTTTCTTCTCACTAGCTTTAAAAACAATTCTCTCCAATTCCTGAATTTCGTGTAAACACTGCCATGAAATTTTCCAGTGCTGCATTTTTTAGCCTCCCACACGCCTTCCACAGAGTGCTGGAGAAAACCAAATGGCACGTGAGGCATTTCTGGAACATTTCCAGGTTTGGCTCCTGCTGTCCTTGTGCTTGCCTAAGCGCTGCACTCAGCAAAGGCCCAGGGGCTGGGCGAGCGGGGTGTGAGCGGCCTCGCCACATGTGAGGAGGCCATCGGTTGACTGAATGTGTTGTTCCTTGCAGTGCCTGGGGCGCCCGGAGCCCCCGCCAGCAGCCCACCCTGCACCGTCAACATCCCCATCGCGCCCATCCACAGCTCGGCCCAGGCCATGTCGCCCACGCAGAGCATCGGCCTGGTGCAGTCACTGCTGGCTAACCAGAACGTGCAGCTGGACGTGCTGGCCAACCCACCGGCCGAGGCGGGTGGCGAGGGGACGGGACCCTTCCCGGGGGCCCCGGGGCGCTTCCCTGGCCCTGGCCCCGGCCCTGGGGCGATGGCAGCAGTGGCGGCGGCGGCCAGCGGGGAGCTGGGCCGCACCATCCCTGCGCCCCCCGCCATCGCCCCGCCACCCCCCACCATGGCCCTCGCTGACCTCCGGGACCACGGTGACCGCGATCACGAGCCCCCTCCCAAGGCCAAGGCCCCGCGGCCAGGGCCGCAGCTGGTGGAGGGCGACGCCGTCATCTTCGGGGCCGCCCAGGAGCTGCAGCTGAACAAGATGAACCCCCCGCCACCATACCCCGGCACTGTTCCTCCCGCCGGGCCCCCGCCACCACCGCCCGGCCCCCCGCCACCGCCCCTCGACCTCTGCCTGAAAAAGGGGGAGTTCTCCCTCTACCCAGCCGGGCACTACCAGCCACCGCTGGGGTACGAGCGGATAACAACGTTCGACAGCAGCGGGAACGTGGAGGAGGTGTGCCGGCCTCGCACACGGATGCTCTGCGCCCAGGGCACCTACACCCTGCCAGGGCCTGGCAGCTCTGCCACCCTGCGTATCACCGCTGCCGAGAAGAAGATGCAGCAGCCCTGCACCAGCGCCACCCTGAACCGGTTGACGGTTCCCCGTTACTCCATCCCCACCGGGGACCCGCCACCGTACCCTGACATCGCCAGCCAGCTGTCGCAGGGCAGGAGCATTGCGCAGAGGCTGGACAGCACTATCATTCACGCCACTCTGCGGAGGAACAGCAGGGAGGCGGCGCTGAAAATGGCCCAGCTGGTGGACGGCCAGAGAGCCACCTTGCAACTTCCCCCCAAAGCCAAGAGCAGCGTGGTGACGGCGCAGTACCAGCAGAGAGTACCTACCGCCCTGTACACCTGCAGCCAGTGCAGCAGCAGCGGCAGCACTGCGAGCGCTGGTGGTATGGGCAGCATGGCTAATGCCAACGCGAGCAACAGCACTTCCAGTATCGGTGGCATGAGACCTGATCTGGGCACGGGGAGTGGCTCCCAGCACAGCTCTGTCCTCGCTCACTCCGTCAGCACTTCGCCTCTGGCCTCCCAGTCCTCCTACAACCTGCTGAGCCCGCCTGACAATTCCCGTGACCGGGCGGATTATATCAACTCCGCCTTCACGGAGGATGAGGCCCTTTCTCAGCACTGCCCAGTGGAAAAATCAATACGGCACGTACCCGTGGCCTTGACGGAGGCTGCCATCAGTGTAAAACGGCCACCGCCCTACCAGTGGGACCCTATGGTGAGTGAAGAGATATGGGTTCCTCAGGAAAGGACATCTCAGAGCTCAGTGCCCAACCCTCTAAAACCAGCTCCTCTCATCATCGGACAAGCGCAGCATCTGGATATGTCTCGAGTGCCATTCGTCTCCCCTAAGTCTCCGACCAGTCCCACTGCCACTTTCCAGACGAGTTATGGGGTTGGAGTACCATACCCAGGAAGCTACAGTGCCCCCCCCCTTCAGGGAATGCAGCCCCCCTGCTCCCCCAAAGAAGCTCTGGCCCCCACACAGTTTGCACAGCAGGAGCCAACCGTAGTGCTTCAGCCAGGTTACCCGCCCAACCTCTCCTATTGCCCTCTGCCACCCATGTATCCGGGAAGTAGCGCCTGCTCTAGTTTACAGCTGCCACCGATAGCCTTGCACCCGTGGAGCTCCTACAGCGCATGCCCACCTGTGCAGAACCCCCCAGGGCACTCTGCCCCCCAAGCCGCTCCTCGTGGTGGAGAAGCCAGTCATGTCTCCCCCGCCGGCAGAGCTTCAGGGCCACGTGGGCACAGAGGTAATGGTGGAGACAGCGGACACCTTCCAGGAGGTGCTCTCCTTGACTGAAAGCCCTGTTCCTCAAAGGACAGATAAATTCGGCAAGAAGAGCCGGAAGCGACTCGATAGTCGCGCAGAGGAAGGAAATGTGCAGGCTATCACTGAGGGCAAGGTCAAAAAAGAGGCGAGGACACTGACTGACTTCAATTCACTAATATCCAGCCCAAGGCTGGGGAGAGAGAAGAAGAAAGTCAAGAGCCAGAAAGACCAGCTGAAGTCCAAGAAGCTGAACAAGACAAACGAATTTCAGGATAGTTCAGAGAGCGAGCCAGAGCTTTTTATCAGTGGGGACGAACTGATGAACCAGAGTCAGGGCAGCAAAAAGGGTTGGAAAACCAAAAGGAATTTGAGGACAGCCAGTGAGCTGGATGAGTTCAAGTGCCGTAAGGCCAGCGAGAAGGAGGATGGGAGGCTGGGGAGCCAGGGCTTTGTGTATGTGATGGCCAACAAGCAGCCGCTCTGGAACGAGGCAACGCAAGTCTATCAGCTGGACTTCGGAGGGCGGGTGACCCAGGAGTCTGCAAAAAACTTCCAGATTGAGCTGGAAGGGCGACAGGTAGGAGGGCGGCAGCAAATGCTGCGGGTGGGAGGGCAGGGGGGTAAGCTGGGCCAGAATGCCATCTGCCCCTCGTGTGGCAGAGTGCCTCTAGCTCGTGTTAGCGGCTCTTTGAAAAAACTTTGCTTTGCACAGAAAGTAATCCATAAAAGCCAGCAATCAGACGTCTAGATTCAGAACTAAGGGCAAAGTTCAGCTGTAAAGTAAATTTACCAAGTATGTTTTGAATTACTCCAGTCAGACATAGGAGCAAAAGCCTCCTTTAATCTGACTAGCTTTTACTTCTGAAGGTAAATGGTTTTTGTAATAGAGTGCAAGGGAAAATGCAATACATTTCCCCAGCTGTAGTTGCATTTGAAGTCAGTTATTGCAGATGATAGTTTAATGAGCACTGCTCAGTTCTTGTGATGGTTACACAGGTCAGCTCCATTCAACAGATAACTAAGACAGATAGACATACAATTAGGTTCCCTTGTTCAAAATTTCCCCTCGTGAGTTCCCAGGCCTCTGGGGCTGGTTCTTAATCCTAAAGGAACGAAAGGGAGCTCTGACCTTCCCCTAGCAAGAGCAGCTTGTGGCCTGCTACATATGGCCTGTGGGTAGAGGAGTTTGTGGAAAGTTCAGAAAATCGAAGTATTTAGTTTTAGGCTCACTCACCTTGGCCTGAATGGGATGTTACCACATCAAAACCAGGCCATTAATTGATACAAATAAGCAGGACACCAAACTGAATCTCGGGAGATATAGATTTAATTCCTAGTTCAGTTGTACCATCTCTGAACATCTCTTCTGATTTATTAAAAACGTCGAAGCTCTCAGCTCCCTCTGATTTAACTTGGGAGTTCAGTGTCTTAAATATCCAATGTAATGACCAGTGGTAGTCTCTTGGTTTTGTCCATCTGCAACAACTCATCGAAAAGGAAGCGACCATGGAAACGTGCCCGTGAAAAACCATGCTGGCCATAGGCATTGCTGGTGATGGGACAAAGCCTGCCTCCACTTGCAGACAGCCTCCATTCTAGCTCAAGGAACTTCACTGCAGGAAAAATATGATCTGGGCTTCTGATTAAGCCAATGAAAAAGCAGCAATAGGAGGCCAAACTTCAGATATTGCTTGCAGCAGAACAACCTGAGTCACCACGCTTTACATTTCAAGCAGCTCCCATTGCCCCTCTGCTAATTCATTCTCAGTGTAATTATGTGCTAGGGAAATTTATGCAAAAGAGGAAATATAACTTATTGGGTCTGAAGTGCTGTGGTCAGGAGGTTGGTTATTCCCCTTCCCTGAAAGCTCCTTCCTTTAAAAACAAAATCTCTTTTCCTCATGGGATGATGTCAGGATCTCTCCAAGAGAAAATCATTTTCTTACTGGAAGAAAGATGTTGGTGTGGCCTACATCTGTTGAAGTCATTGGTAACAATCTGCTTACACCCGTGCTTTATAAAGTCTAGCATATTCAAAAGCTCAATTTATAGAGTCAAATACTACAGTCAAGTACTCTGTGTGGTCCAGTATTACTCTTCTTTGGCTTCATACCCCATTCTGTGAACAGCCCCACTCACATTAGTTGAGGATGATTAACAGAAGTGTTCTTACAAAAGGGTAAAAACATTTCATTATTCTCTGTTTTCTTTGCTGTGATTCACTTTTTATGACCTTGTTCTCTTTTTCCTTCCCTCCTCCTCTTCCCCTGCTTCCCAGGTGATGCAGTTTGGAAGGATTGATGGCAATGCTTATATTTTGGACTTTCAGTATCCATTTTCTGCAGTGCAAGCCTTTGCTGTTGCTCTGGCTAATGTGACTCAACGCCTCAAATGAACAAGCAGAGACTGGAGAGAGAAAAATGTTGACAAAACCTTCTCGTAAAGTCCAAACCGGAAAATGTCAGAGCAGCCTGCTTTAGGTGCACAGAGGTGCCTGGGAGCGAGGAAGGCCGTAAAACTGGAAAAGTCTCTTGGTGCCCAACGCAAGGGCATTAACTCTAATCAGTCATGGGGTGGAGGGTGGGGGGCTTTTTTCTGTTTTGTTTGTTTGTTTGTTTTCAAGTGTTTTCTTTTTTTAAAGCATCGTGCTGGGTTTCAGAAAGAGCAAAGGGTTGAGAGCCATTCAGTGTTATGTGGAGAAGTGTGGCTTTTGGCTTGTTGTGGTGGTTCTGCCGTGTTTGCTACAATAGCTGATGTAAGCTCGTAGGGGGATTAAAAAAGACTGCTCTTTTTGATAGACTGCCTTATATCATGCTGTTCTTTTTAAAACAGGGAACATAACTTTTTTTCTGGTCCAGTTTGTACTACTACTACTACATCAAAGATAGCAGCAAAAAAAAAGAAAAAAAAAAAGAAGCTATAATACTTGAAGACACGTGTTTCTTCTCTGATCTCTGATAATAACTGAGCACCACAAGTTCCAAGGAGGCTTATGTAGGTCAATATTTAATTTATAAATAATGATGTGTTATTCAGAAGAGAAACAAAACTGTTACCAATGGGTGGTTTTAAAACCCAGTGTATCAAAGAAATTGATGTCTGCTTGTTTTGTGTGCTGTTATTGGGGATAAACATCTTTCATTGGGTGACAGAAAAGACGGGAAGAAATAATTATGAGCTTCTTTGCTCATATTGATCAGCAGTATTCTTCGATTTGGCCTGCAGCTGGGAGAGGTACAGTGTGGCCAGATGTACCTCCAAGGCCACTCCTATACATGCTCCTCATTTAAATGTGTTTACACTTTATAAACAAAGTTGTTCAAGTGAATGAGAAGGCCCAGTGTATTCATCTTCCTAGCAATCAATACAAATTGAGTTCCACAACATTGTACCTGTGCTAAAATTAGGAAGGAGACAGAAGCATAGCAAGTCATTACAGGAAGTAATTTGATCAGGAAGGCAATTTCATTACAGGAAACAACATCATGTCTGGCAGGAGAACAAATGAGTTAAAAGTGGAAGGAAAAATTGGACAGTCATCCCTTTTATCACCTTCCTACTTGAGTAGTCCTTGTGACTGTTGTTTGAGAATATAATGCTCCAGATAAGAGTGGCAAGCCAAAGTTTAAATGGAGTGTTACATGTGAAGGCTTATTAACAGTAGCACAGCTCTTTCTGGCTGCAGTTTTTTTCTGGTGGACATGCAGACCTGCTGAGCATTTCAGAAGGGTTGCTTGCACAGAAGAGTTTCTGTGTCGTCCATTTTTTGTGTACATGTTTATTTGCTTTCTCTCTTTCCTCCTTAACTGCATTTTGCTATGGAATATGTTCTGATACGGAAGCAGTTTTCCTCAGTAATACACAAAAACATAATCATTCATGTAATTGTTTGGATATTAGATTACAAAATGCAACTGCAGATTTCCTTCAGAAATTACTTTTTTGACATGAAAGACACACAGAGGAAGATAGGTTGGTTGAAGTGTTGATGGCTGCTTTGTCTTTGTCTTTCATCCGGTTTAACTTCTTACTTGAAAAACTGTATAACTTAAGATGAATAGAGGTGATTCTCTCATTGCTTTTTTAAAATTCTGGTGGTAGGACAGATCTGTGTTGCACCTGATTCCTTCTAGACAAACATATCACTGAAGAGAGGACCCTGCTGTAGCAGAAGTTACCAAAATGCAGTGAGGTAGTAACTTCTGCTCTGCTGAGGCTTCTAAAGCTGTGCAGCACAGAGGGAACGATACCAGTCAGAGAGGAGTTTCAGGTTACTGCCAAGAGAGATGACGAGGCAGATCATCCACAGGTAACGTCCTGCAGGGTGAGTCCAGAAAGAACCCTCTGCAAGGTGGTTTCCTTGGAGAGAGGAAGTAGAGGTAGGAAAGAAGGAGGGGGGAATAGACGGCTCCATGCCTGTATTATGCCAAAGCTGAGCAGCTTCTGCTTGCATGTCAGGCACAACATTCCCCTTGGCATCTAACAGACTGCTGTTTGCTTTAATTAATTAATTTTGTTGAATTTCTATCCGTTGTCTGGGCCCATTTGTATTCCTTCTCACATGCATGACTTACTCAGCAGTTTGCCTGCCTATATGTGTAATGTGTGTGGGACAGAGGAACCAAAATGGATTTGGTCCTGTTCCCTTTTAAATCTGTGGAAATTGTTCTCTTTGATTTTTGTGGAGGAAGCACTATTAAGCCCCTTGTTTACATTGAGTTACACACTGTGCAAACAGTCGGTTGAATTCTCGGGTCCATTGATTTCAGTACACGAGAAGGAAAGTTGGCTGATGAGTGTCCTTTCCTGCCCAAAGGTCTCTGCTAACCAGTCGGACCCTAATTAGAATATAACAGGCATATGCTGAACGCCATAAGACAAGAAACATATTGTGGCATGCTGAAAGGAATATTGCCTGTAGTTTTAAGCCAACATTTTTATCACATGCAAAGAACGTGAATGTTTTCTTGTGTGTTTTTTTTCTTTTTTTTTTTTTTTTTCTGAACAAAACCTAATGTAAGAAGACGGACTTCTGTGTGCAGTTTCTTTAACTTTCCAGGGAATGGTATTCCTCTTTACTTGGTTCATAATCATTTTTTTTCCAATTATCAGCAGATTTATGCTAATGTGAAAACAGAAACTGAAACCAGATATATCAAGTGACAGCATTAGTAATGTGGTTTCATTGGCCAAGGTTGGGATTGTATCATTCTGGTAGCACTTACAAAGATCCTTGGCATAGAAAGAGACATTGTTCTTTGGCCCAACAAAGCACAAAGAATAATTATCATAAATCGGGAAAATAAATGCAATTTCCAATCTTCCTGTTTACTTGTCAGAAGGTATTATAGAATAAGATAATTCTTTTGTCTTTTTGAAAATACTTTGACAGAGTCCCTTTAATTGAGGATTTTAATAGTGTAGGGAATACCCAGTATTAGAGATATAAAACTATAATAAATATAAACTGTCCTCGAATATGTAGAATTGTAAAAAAATGAGTGGAAATTATGTAAATTCTGAGAGTGGAACTGTATCCTCAATTATACAAAGAACAAGTGAAAGCAGCAGTTCTTTTATTTTTTCATTGAGATGCAATATGAGAAACAAATTTAAAAGCTCCCCACAAAATAATCACTTAAATCCTGAAGATTGCTGTTGCATTCAGCCAATAGATAGATTTTACATTTTATATTTAGTTAGTAAAATCCAGGTTTTCTGTAGATAACTAAGTTCTTCTAGGAAGAATGTAGCAAGGTGTTCAGAAATACGTAGTTCTTTTATACACACAGTAATTTCCAGTGGTTGAATATGTTTTTCCAAAGCTTTTTTTTTTTTTTGGTTGTGCAATAATTGTGACAGTCCTAGGGGTTTTATGGTTTTTATGTTGTTGTCGTTTGTTTTATTTTGCCTTTTTTTTTTGAGGGAGTTTTTTAAAATAATTTAATGCAGAATTCCTGTTAACGTCCAAAAGACAAATTATTATCTTGTGTAATGTAATAAGTGATTTAGGGATTATTTTATTACTATGTATCGGTGAGTTATACACACTTTCTTATTTATATTTAAAGAGCATCTTTGTAAGTAATTGTTGCTAGCAGTATGTTTTGCTGCGAGAAGTTCAAAATGCAGATAGGAAGACCTGGTTTTGTGAGATATTATGCAAAATTTCATAATTCAGGCAGGCAAAAATATTTTTTTGGCAGCTGAAAGCAGTGAGTTTGCTCTGGGGGACTGTGTAGACTACGAAGAGTATAGACAACTTCTTTGGGACCTGCAGAAATCTGTCCTTCTGCATTGTGTATTCTCCTGTGTTTCAAACTATATATTTCAGCTGGGAGTGCTTTTAAAAATATAAAGCTTTCCTTCTTCTTTAGTACAATGTTTTTTTTTCTTGAAATATAAATATGGTGGCTTATGTGATAAAAGAGGGTATAATACAGGCTCAGTTTGTAAGGAGTTCATTGCATAGCTTAGTAGTGTTTAACAATGGCATACTTCATTGCTGTGCAGAGACACACAAACTAGCTTGGTATAAGCTGGCTGTGGCACAAGAAAGAGTGCAGCAGGACGTGTTTCCCTCTGCCCAGACTAACACACTCCTTCAGCTGGGCTCAGCTGATTCCAGCATAGCCACAGTGCTGCAGGCACCCAAGCTAGTGCTGCACAGAGCTGACTGAGCAGAGCCCTGACACTGCCTACAGCAGCTTGGCCTCTTTGAGGTGCTCCACCAGAGACCTGGAGGAGCTGGTCTTCCTCCACTCTTCCTTCCCGTTCAGCTCCAAGAGCAGCATGGAGCTGCAACAAGGTTTAGCTGCAGCAGCTTTAGGCAGAGAAAGTTCCACTGTGTCAGCTGGTGGCCATTTGGAGTCAAGAGTCTGCTCCACTGGAGTTGCAAGGGATGCAATGGAAAACCTGATACATTAAAAAAAAAAAAAATCCTCAAAATAAAGCTCCTAACAGAGTATGAAGATTGGTACTTAAAGACTTGCATGAAGTGCACCACACACAGAGTAACCAATTCAGTCGTGAAACAGTGGGAATATCATGTTTCTACAATGCTCCAAGAAAGTATGGGAGGGAGGGGGATGAAAGAGTCAGAAAAGGAACTGGCACGTTAATAGTTTTATTCTGAGTTCCAGAGGCAGCAGTAACAGGTGCCTCGAACTGCCTGAATATCGACTGTCTGACAGCAAATCTGCACATAGGTACATCCAGTTAGTAAGCCTTCTGTGATGCAGCCACAGAAAAGTAATTCCACATTTCTCTCTCCAGTTTTGTTCCATTGTTTCTATGAAGATGCAAGAAGGCACACAGGTGTCAGACAAAGATACCTGCCTTGAGCCTTCACTTTCCACAGGCTTTCCTTGGTGTGTTTTTTAGTGTCCTCTCAGAAATTCCAGACAAATCTGGGAGCTTGCCTGGTTGTTGCCTCAGACAACTTCCGCGCGTTTGCTTTTTTTTTTGCAGCCTGATATGTGTAATCCTATGTTATCTTGGTG
Organism: Cygnus olor; assembly: GCF_009769625.2. Classification (NCBI taxonomy): domain Eukaryota; kingdom Metazoa; phylum Chordata; class Aves; order Anseriformes; family Anatidae; genus Cygnus; species Cygnus olor. Next base: position 64,886,858 of record NC_049171.1, on the reverse strand, counting down.
CCCTGTTACCTGTCAGCAACAGTTTAAATCCTTGTGTGAAGGGAGCAATGCGTGCTAAAACTGACTTGATTAAGAGAAAAAGGAGAGAAGACAGAGTAAGTTTTTATTAGCTTTTAAGAATGTGTGTGCCAGAGCAACAGTTTGGAAATCACACATTTCTGCAGAGCCCAAACGACTCCAGACCAGCAAATCTGAGTTGGAGGTGAGTAACAGATGAGCCATTTGCTTGGTGTGCTAACAAAGGGCCAGCTTCTAGCCTCACTGAGTGGTTACACCAAGATACGTAACAGTGGAACCTGACTCCAAATGTACTTTACTGTCACTGCATGATTATAAGGTAAGAATGACTTACTTGACCCATATACCCACTTAAGAAAATCATAAAGCATTAACCAACAACCATATTGACAATTCTGTATAAGCCCCCCCCAAGAACACTAGAAGTAAAATTGCAGCCACAGTAGTCTTTCAGAATTTTGTCTTTTATTCTCATTTCTAGGACTCCCTCACAGGAGATTAAGCTGGTTTTATTTAGAGGTTGGCATACTGGTTTTCCCAATATAGGAGAGCAAATAATATCACACTGCTTTCAAAAATGGAACAATTCTGGTAGAGGAATTTTTTCATTTTTAAGTCCCTTCACCTTCAAGGCAAGCACAATCTTCCATCAGCACATACCGGTCTGGAGTCCTACTGCCCTTGGGAGTAGTCTGCAGGTAGGCACCACAGGTCCTTCTTGAAGGTTTGGAATTCACATGCATCATTCTTGAAGGAATAACATTAATTACTACTTGTGAACGATGGGCTACGTGAATGATTTTATCTTCGTGTTTATTTAATTTTCCTCTGAAAAAAATCCTGCAGAGAAGTTTAAGATTAAAAGACTCAGCTTTGCATGTTGCCTGGTACCTCTGAAGATGTATTAGGAGAACATTTATTTGGGCAGCTGGATTGTTGGTACATTTAGGAGGTTAGATTTTTAAGACAAGAGCAATTAACCAAATAAGAGAATAAAATAGGATTCAGCGAAGCAATTCTTGCTATGAAAATTTAAAACTTCACCCTTTAACTTTTGATTTTTCATATGGATCTATAATGACAGATTCGTGCTTCCAGGCAAACCGATTGTTATGAAGCTCTATGCAAATGCAAAGGTTTGCTGACCCAGAGCTAGCTGACTGCAGGATCAAAACAACATGATTTTGTGAGAGTTAAAATTAAATAAATGAAAACACTGAATACTTACCTGTCCAAAGTGCTCAATGAAAAAATTAGATGGTATGATATTAAAGCCTGCCAGTTTATTCTTAATCTTTGCCCTCCCATTTACATAACTACAAATTTAAAAACGTTGTCTAATTCAGCGATTCTGAATCCTGACAAATGTTGTTTATTTGTGGAATATTTTTCTTACTGTCCAAATAGATGGTTGTTTCTGGTAATATGGATTAACATTAAAAGAGAAACATTTTCTACCAGTGTGCAGACACCTGAGTTTCAAGTATTTCATTGAGATAGCGCTCGGTTTGTAATTCTTTCTATGTTGTTTCAGCTATTTGTTCAGAACTTTCCTAATTTTCCCTTCATTTATTTTATTTGCTTGATGCGTGTTTTGCCTTTGGTTTCCCTTCACTTCACTGTTTCCTCATTCATTTTGTCATTTTGGTTTTTTTGTGTTGTGCATTTGGGAAAGGGTTTGTCTGTTCAAGATCTCGTTGTTTGTTGTAGATAAAATATATGGTGTTGTGGCACAGCATGGAGATGCATCTGATTGAAAAGGCACTGTAGTGTTTCCTGAAAAAAAAGTAGTGGAGTTGCATTTGTTTATAAATGCATTATTTTGGTACTACAACTTTGAACATGATTTTGGATTTTTTTTCCATTTCTTTTTATTTAATGAGCACGCATAGTCATGCAGGTGCATGCGTTTTTAAGCTAGCAAGCCCGGCATGTTTTTCTTAAGGCTTTTGAAAATTTGGTACACAATTTGTGTACTTTTACATACCTATACAATTTTTTAAACATATTTTCGGGAGTCTCATGTGTTTTTTTTTGTTTTTTTTTTTTCCCTCCTCAATATACCACGATATACCTGGTTTCCATTGTACTTAAATCATACTTTGGTCTGCCTCTCCTTTTATGTATCTTGTGTACTAGATTTTGCAGGAGGTGCCTAGAAAGCATTGTTGGTTTCCCTATAAAAATGTGGTTTGTCCAAATTCTTTACTGTCTACATGACTGAGAGATGGACTGATTGCCCTATTTTTTCCTTGATGATTTGGAGTTGTAAGAGTTGTCCAGCTGTTGCTTAATAAAATTTTGCAGACTAGAAAATTCCTGACTTGCTTTTGTTACATTCTGCATCATGTCAAACACCTTAAATGCTTTCAGAGCAGATGACAAACCTGCACTGGAACGACCTGAATAATAAATAGCCAGATGCCCCTGTGCTTTCTGTTTCAATAACTGTATCCACGAGTTCCACTGGACCTGATCTGTGTACCAGCCCATCATACTTTGTGTCATTCATATGGGAGGATTGATGGCAAAGGTGTCTTGGTAATAATGTTCCTATCTGCCTGGATATCAGCCAGTTCTTGTGCTATTTCTCCTGCGCTGGCTTTCCTTTTTGAGGAGATTACCTTTGGGTTTTGTGGTACTTCTCATATTGTCACTGATATGCTGGAAACTTTAACATTACCACAAGGGATTCCTCTGTCCTGTGATCTGTAATAACAGAATAAAATGCTGCGATGGTTAGCATTCCTTCTCTGGTTTTTAACTAACATAAACATTCTGGGGGCTGAGGAAATAAAAAGGTAGTAAAGTAGCTTACCTGGCATAATGCACGTCCCAGTTGCGGCATAAATGAGAGAACCGTGGTGTGGATTCTCCTAGCGAGTTCTTGTAACGGGCCCGGGTTCCCTGTGGAGTTTTACAGGGGTCTCTGCTGGATCCTGCCCTGTTTAACACATGCTTGGGTGTCCTTGGAAAGAGCCTGAACATCGAGGTACAAAGTTTACTGATGACATGAAGTTACTCGAAATACTGAAGGCAGTGGCTAATAACGAAGAATCTTAGAAGGTCTTTATCAAACTTGGCAATAAAATGGCAGGTGACGCTCAGAAGGTAGGTAGATACACTGTAAAGTGATGCACGTGAGGAAAAAGAATAGCAGTCCTAGCTTCATGTTTACGGTAATGGTCTCTCAAATGACCTCCACCAGTCAGGACAGACATCTAAAGTTTGATAGATAGCTCTGTGAAAACGTCAGGTTGGTGCTGAGCAGAGTAAAAGGAAGAAAATACAGAGAATGATCAGGAAAAGAGCTGACAGCAAAACAGAAAATACAAGGTCACTGTATAAAACTGTAGTTCACTACACTTTGTGTACTGTGCAGTACCAGTCCCCTTGTCTTAGAAAAGGTAGGTTAGACCTAGAGAGGATTCACAGGAGGGCAACAAGGACAATTAAAGGCATAAATCAGCTTCTGTCAGGAGTGGCTGCGAAGGCTGAGACTCCTCAGCCTGGAAGAGACATCTTAAAGGTACTGCTGGAGACCCACCAGAACAGGATCACTGTGGGAGGGCAGGTAGAGGTTGTCTCTTCCTGCTGAAAAGCTGGGAGCCATGAAATGAAAACAAAGTGAGGTGCCGGTGGGGCAGGAAGTCCAGCCAAAGGAGGTGGCTCTTCAAGGAGGTGAGCAGCAGAGCACTTGGCCGAAGGATGCTGTGATAGAGGAAGTTTATAGCGATTCCAGTGAGACTGGAAAAGTGCAGGAAAGAGATCCGTGGGGATACTGAACACACTACAGCAGGGGCAGAGAGTTCCCTAAGCTGACAGTAGTCAGAGGCTGGGGGAGCATTAGGGGGAAGCACCATATGAATTTGCTTAGTTCCTGCTCTTCCCGAGGAATCTACAAATGGTTTTTGTAAGAGAGAACACTGCTAAAATGGATTCTCGTTTTGAACCAGTGTGACTGTTCTCATGCCAGCATTTCTAAAGCAAGCTTAATCCTGGAGCCTAATGTATAGTGGGGACAGGTCTTCTAACTTTAATTTACTGTATGTCATTACAGTTAGGAGTGTCATCATCCATTTCTGGGAGAAAAATGCCACACCTTTGCTGGTTTTGCTTTTTGACTACTGATGTCACGTACGTATAAAAGTAAGGACAGCACAGCTGTACTGTGCTAATAACACAGTCACCTGCTTACTCTGGAGATGTCTCTGATTTGACTTTTCCAAAAAACAGTGAAGTGACATTGCCAAAACCAACACTGTCAGCACTGCTCTTGAGTTGAGCATTCAGCAAAATAAGCAGCATAAAAAAGAGGGAAGGGACCAGCATGGGAACATGAAGAGATATGGTAAGATTAACATTACTTGCTGGGCTCTGACTTTAGGAGGAAAGAGGAATTTTCATTCTGGCAGCAATATGGAAGAAAAGTCTGGAGAAGAGCTGAATCTTTCTATTGCCCTGTTGCAATTAGGTTGTCTGAGATTTGCCAGTGTCCTCTGCCTAACTCATGCTTTGCATTACCTGCCTCCCAGCGGGGTTTTGCAGCACAGAGGAAAAGAATCTGCTCCTCTGGGGCTGAGGAGAAGGGGAAAGCTCCTAGCCTGGGGTCTGAGTGCCTTGCACTGCAAACAGGAAAAGTCCTTTTCTAGCATCAGTGCTGCTCAGACAGTGAGTGGCGGGGCCAACAACTATGAAATCTCCCGTAGCTCCAGATGAGTTTTCAGGAAAAAATAAAGTCCTGCCAAAATGCAGAGATTATGAAATGAGTTGCTCTGTCCCTAAGAGAAGTGGAGCAGCCATACAGCTACTGGTCATGGCACTGTTTTGGCCTTGTGCCTTTTTATTATTTATTTATTTGTTTGTTTGTTTATTTGTTTGTTCCTCTTTGGCTAGTTTCTGTGTTTCTTTAAGCAAATAACTGCCCAGATGAGCTACGGAGTTGATTCATGCAGTTTCATTTTAGATCAAGGATCCAGCACTTTTCAGGTTTTTCCTTCTTTGTCCAGGATATTGGCTTCAAATGTAGTCATATCCTGCTTCCCCATCCATTTTTAGTGTGAATTTGTGGTTTTCTGCCAGGTACAGTACTGGTAGTTGATTCAAGCAGGGCAACAATTTGTGATGCCTTTGCTCTTGGCATTGAGCTAATGAACTTCGGTTCATTGCTCTGTAAGATCATTTTTGGAAGGCCCCTCTCTGTTGGGCGGAACTAGCTAAATTTAACATGTGGCCAGTAGTTGTTTGTAAATAAATGTGGTTGTGGTTGTTGATAATTGTGCTATCTTATTTTTATGATTTAGGTAAATACAAGGGCTGTCTGTGCCCTGAGCCCTCTAATTATGCTGTCTGGTTTTGAGGTAAGAAGGAAATACGCAGACATTGAGGAAACAATATTTAAACAGTGGCTCTTTAAAGAGAAGCTGAGAATACAGCAGCTGTACATATATTTAAGCTTGTATACATGATTTAATAACTACTAGCTGGACCATGAGCTTTTTCACCATGACAGGTTATTGTTGGTGGTGTTCTCTGGTCAATGGCCTATTCCATTTCCTGTTGGCATTACTACCAAAATCACTATCAATATTAAAATAGCAATCTTTTCTTACTGCAGTTTTTTTCAGCAGCAGACCAGCTTTCTATATTCAGTCTTAACAGGAGAGGTGCAGGAGCTAAGTAAGCAATTACCTAATTGTGAGGGAGTTGCATAAGATCAGAAAAATAAAAATAAAAATGGAGCACTTTATGCAATTGAAATTCATCTCAGCCCCTTCATCTGACTCCTCATCCATTATGGCTGTGTGTTCCGTATTCTCATTTCTGCTCTGTTTAAGAGAGGCACATTTTCGTATCTTTTTTTGTTTGATCAAAGGGAAACTTATTCATCTGGGGGAATGTTTTGCTTTGTGCATCTCCTGATATTTTTAGCCTTTCTAATGGTTCCACGCTTTCCTCCATTTCTCACTTTCCCCATGGATAAGGAGAAATCTGAACTGCAGTAAATTCTTCTTTGTTCTCCTGTTTTGTTGCGTTCTGTAGTGATAGTCTTCTTCCTCTGAAACAAGAGAATCTTTGTTCCCTTTGCTGCACAGTTTGGTGAGATTAATTTCTATGTTTTTCTTTCAAAGCCATCTAGGACTTTTTTACTTTTGTTATCTGAAAGGATGTTTATTTCAGAGAAGAGTCTGTATGAGTTGGTTGTAGCAAAGGGGAGATGTTAAAGATCATTCAAACATCCTAGAGTCTCTAATTGCCTCACTTGGAGGCAGCCAAATGCAGAGTCTTGTCTTCAGAAGTGACATAACTGTGATTTGACTTGTCTGTCTCTCATTATTTTATGACACTTTCTAATGGGGGAAGCACGCCTGCTTTCTTCAGGTCTTTAAACATAGCTTAAGATTTTTTCCCTTGACCTGCTGTGGTGGCTAGTATAATCTGAGGTGGAAAACATTCATTTTGGCAGGCTCTATTTGTATGACTTGGATCAATACTTGGAGAATACTTGGAGAATACTTGGAGAGTATTCTGTAACCTCTCCATATAGTCACTAAAACCAAGGTGCCAGTTTTGTTCATAAACCTGCTGCTACTGTTCCTATTTACACGGTACTAATAACTTTATTTGCAGTTTATAAAAAAACAAAAACAAAAAAAAAAAACAGGTTTTTGCAGATTTATGTCTAATCAACAGAACTCAACAGTGAGTGTGAAAAAGGAGACATCTTTCTAAAATCATGGGTTATGTATAGTTCACATCGGAAATTCTGTTACGAATTTCAGAAGTTCCAGATGCCAGTGAAGTGTCCCTAGGGAGACAGTTCAGAGAGTATCCTTTTGAGAGCTGCCAGAACCCACAATCTGATTCCACCTCTGGAGACTGCGGTGGATAGCATGAGTGTGAGTAAAATGCCACGGCCTGAGTATCATTGGATATACATCAGTATCATGACGAAAAAGCCGTCCAAACAGCAACGCAGTAGCCACTGAGAAAGGACAGAGTTCTGGGAAATCTGTAAGGCTGGCTGGGGTGGATCAGCAGCAGAGACAGAACTTACCTTACTTCAGAAAAACAGATTTTTGAGAGAACAAAAAAACTCCTAAGCTGATGCGTAAGTGTAAATCACTTGCATTCAGACATAGCAATGCAAAATGCTACAATGATGGTCATCCTCACCATCACCACTAGGAAGACAGCAGCTATGGAAGCTTGTTTTTTTGTTGTTGTTTTGGTTTTTTTTTTCAGAAGTTGTTCCCACATGAACATTATTAGGAAAATATTTTTATTTTTCTAAGGATAATAACAACAAACAACCTCATAGCAAGATTGCTTGCATCTGTGAGGCTACAGGTAAACCAATGAAGAAAAGATCCAAGAAGTACAGCTGTCCTAAGCTGGAGGCTAGGTCTGAAAGACCAAAACATGGAATCCACTATTAAACATGTACTCAAATTGCTTCATTAATCTACTCTGCGTAGCCTACTCAGTGCAAGAGACAAAGTCAAAAACAATTTAGTCAAAAGAACAGATGTTTAAGATGGTTTTAAGTACAGTTTTACAGACAACTGATGACATCAACTGTCTTTAAATTGTGTCTCTAAATTCTTTTGGAAGACTCTTAGTGTGGCAGGCAATTGAGAAATAATCATTTAAAGAGACTCAGAGAACAGGATGTACAATGAAATTTACTCTCAAAATAGTTAAGTTAGGAAGTAATTATATGAATGAGGTAGTAATCATATGAAACAACGGAGAGGCACAATTTAACTAATTACTTTCAAAATAACTCATGAAGACCCATAAGTACATACGATCTTAAGTTATTGGGTGGGTGTTGAAGCCTTGTTTGAAAAGTTTGAACAGAGTAGTAGATGAATGCAGGCAGTGCTAATGAGGCAGATTCTGTCAGTGTGCTAACTGCCCAATTTCCTCTCTGATGTTGTTGTAACCTATTAAAGTACATAAAGTAAGGGAAGGAACACATAACGACTTCAAGAGGAATTGTTATAGAAATGATTCATCTTCATAGAAACATTATGACTAGATGTCTAAGTAGAAATTTACGATGTTTTCAAGTAACAACAGAAAGAATGGAGTTGGAAATTGCTCAGGAAAGGATGTTGGAGGAATTTGTTAGGAAAAATAATTGTTTTGTGACACAGAGAACCAAAGGAGTCCCTGTGTATTCCCTGGGCACTGGCAACATTGGATGCATTACATAGTATGGCCCCTACTGAGATCATCATTGTTTCTGTTACTACAGAATTAATTTAATCCAAAGAATAAAGAGTGTTAATGAGGCATTGACATCACAGGATCATTCGCACTACCAGATGATACAGAAGCTGCAAAATTTGTCATGTTTGATGTTTCCAAAAAATGACAATAAAAGGTGCAGAGAGATGCAACAGAACATCCAAAACAAGTTTTCATTTCAAGAACATAACTGTTTGGGAATGGAGAAAGGTTTTTAATCTCATCGGCAACTCATCAAGTCATCAGCAGAAGAAAGTCAGTTTAAGGGATGAATTCTTCATGTCACAAATGAGACCCTGAGCTAATCAGTGACCATTGTAAGGACTCAGACTTCCTAAATTCTCTCATGAAAGGCTGATGGTCTTTTCTGTGTGTAGCTTGTGCCCCAAGTGATGGGTACATATCAGCCATAATTCCCACTGAAGACATTCTTGAGCTTGGCCTTGGATTCAGTAATTTTGTATCTTGCCCAGAATATCAGGTGGTTGGAACACAGGCCTAGACAATATTCACAGGAATTCATGAAGTTCAGTGCTCTGAGGTTGGTGTTTGTGGAGCAGTAGCAAGTCTGTGGGTTTTGGGAGGATGTAACACTGCTAATGCTTTTACAGGTGCTGATAGAAAACTCCTGCAGATATAGCTCCAACCACAGGAGTCTTCATCGGGTGTCTTTAAAACATAGGTGACATGAAATCCCATGATGTGCAATCCCATGATGTCAATATGTTTTTTGTTTGTTTGTTTTATTTGCCTTTCTCAAAAATGAATGCAGTAGGCCCCATCTGTCTTTGGGTGTGCAAAGATTGTCAGTTTGCTCTGTGTACCATTACACTGGAATTCGGAGACAGGTGCTGCAGTGCAAATGTGTTTTGCTCAGTCCTCTAAGCTGTGGCTGAACAACTGACGGCAAAGAGAATCTGGACACCGAGTGGGTGTTTGGACCATCACAGCTGCCTTTCATGTTTGTTAAAGTTGGGGGCATCGTCCTCTGTCAATGCACGTGTCCAAATCAGTTACGCTGTTGCTTGTACAAAGAGGTGCAAATTCCAACTCAATCCCTACCAGGAGGTTGAAGATAAAGAGAGATACTGAGTAAGATCATTTCACTGAAGATTTGTAAGACATGGAGGTGAATTATTTTGTTTGAAATAGAATCTTGCAAGTGTTTGATAGTATTTTAACAAGTCAAGGAAAAATATTAAGTTGTGTGCTTATGGTGTTTTTAAACAATGGGTGTGTATCATTGTATTAAGAATCAATTTTTGACTGATAAATATGTAAAGCTTAAATGTTCTAATGGAAAAAAATTGTCATCAACAGGCAGGGTACCATTGTTAAAAGCTTAATCATCACTTGCAGGCTGGCAAAGGCTGTAGAATCTGAACAAAGCCCTGCAGCACTGATGTCTTCAAAAAGCATTATTAAACTTTGCAACTTCAAATGACACCAGTAGCTGAATTTTCTGACCTTGGTTCATTGAGCCTGTGAGCTCAATGCTACTTCCAGGATCTTTATACACAGCAAGCTCACCAAATTAACTGGTTTTTCCTCCCAGGTGGTTCCTGACTCTTTTTTTTTTTTTTAACACAAGGACACAGAGAAGCCCTATAACAACTGTTATCTGTGCCTGACTCAGCATGGTAGAATAATCCATTATTTCAGCTCCTTAGTGTTTCATCCTAATAGCTTTTCCTTCATCTGCCATGTTCTTTATGTCCCTTCATGTATTCATCAAGCCATAAAAAAATAAAAATAAAAACATCTTCAACACAATGCTCTGGCTTCCTATTGTGTGATACACCCAGTCTATCTCTAAGCCTCAAAGGAACATGATCTGCACTGTTCTTGCAGTGTGGCAGGATGCAGTGCTTTCATAACAATACATAAGGACTGAGGAGAGCATCTCTCTTCATAGTTGTAGATGGAAAGCAGGCAGGCAGATCCACCTCCAGTTCTCAAGGCACAAAACTGGTAGGCACAGGAATGCAGGACAGCTTACCCTATTTCATCACGTCTGAGTGGATTCACCCAGAGGGAAGCCTTCCTATGGAGCAGCTGGTGAAAGAACATGTAAACTGCAGCTGTAAGTGACCAAACATCACCTTCGGAAAGACAGAGGAGGTCAGGGAACTGCAGGCTGCAGCAGTGTCTTACCATCACAAAAGTAAACATGAAACGCAGCTTCTCGCTGCAACAGAAATCACCTGGGACTGCAAAGCAGTGGATTTGAGCAAACTAGCAGAAGGAATATTCACTGTAATTCCCTGAGGACCAGACAGTACGCCCACAGGCAGCCAGGAGAGGCAGCTTGAATCAACAAAGAATTTGAGCTCTGAGAGCAATGCAGAGATGTGAGAAAGCAACTCGCATGGTGTCCAGTTGTTCGTAGTGCAGATGAAATGAGCAGTAACCAGGAGCTGGACTTAGTTCGTGACTGATCCCAAGAGTTATAATTTTAATAATTCTCGGCCATTTCTTGTGAGCACCAGTGACTGGATGGAAAACTACTACTGCTTGACACTTATTGTACAACCCCAAAATAAAATGCTTCTCAAGAAATTCCTTTCTCGCACAAAGAAGCAAAAGGTACATGGAGGCAATGAGCAGCGTGTCAAGCGATTCCAAGCTGCAGAGCCAGTTTTAGCTCTATAAGAAAGTCTCTCTCATGAGGCAAGCTACAAAGCATATGAGAAAAGTTCATGAAAAAAATGTGGGGATTGACTAGCTATATTTTGTCACCCACAGCAATTCAAGATGGTATCACATACTACTGTTAGAGAACATACTGCTAGACTTGAACACTTTTAATGCCTTCCTTCCTCTTCTGCTAAAACAGATGGATTTACTCTTGTGTTTAGAATTAAGTACAAAATGGATGTCCTGCCAAACTCGCTCCTTAGGCAGTATAGTTACTGAGTTGCACTGATGTCCAAAATTGATCTATGTCAGTTTGTCCTGTTTCACTCTTTTTTTCAGAAGGTTGAGAATTGGCTGTTTTTTTTGGTCAAGAGTGGTATAGAGCAGGCTGAAGACAATTCCAGACGGATGTTCATTTTTATTAACATATATAACCTGAGAAATTCCAGGATCATGAGAAAATGCTTAGCTAACAATATTTGAAAAAATTAAATATGTAGCAGGCCAGACATGCTGACCCCAAGCACTAGGCAAAATAATAAAATGGATGATACAGGAGTCAGTTAAAAACTGAAATATAAGGATGTAAACCATAAGAAATTAATTTTAGGTGCAATTTGTAGATATAATTTCTTTCATAGGGCATTTGGTGAAGCATTGCCTGCGATGCCAAAGAAGAAATTAGCAATAATTAGTGTGAATAAGGTGTACTTTAAATAGATTAATTGCAAGATCTCACGAAGTAGCCTGCAAGATGGCATCATCACTAAACGGAGAGTTTCTGATAAGATTTTGCAGAGATGGGTACTAGATCTGACAATAATCAGGACTCAAATGCAAATACAGAACTGTGGCTGATAAAATGTGGACCTGCCACAAAACTGCCAGATGGCAAATAGCACTAAGACAGGGCAGTGAGACATTACAGACAAAATGTACTTTCCATATAGACAAACGTGAAGTTAGGTGTTTAAGAGCAAGGAATGTGGGCATATCTTCAGAATCAGTAATTTAGCTCAGAAAGCTGCAGGTCTGATGAGGAGGAACAGGTCAGAATGGACGAGTGTCTCAATGTGGTATGTTAGCAATCCTAAGAGATGTTCTTGCAGAAAGAGATAGCACAATCCTTAGATTGGCAAGTAGGGCAGTGAAAGTAGGAAATTAATTTCACCTGGTGGAATACTGGGTCTACTTCTGACATCCAGGCTTTTAAACTATCTTGGAAGAAGGGGGAGTATCAAAAAATGTGAAGTTCAAAGACTGAATAAAGACCTTGCAGCAAGAGTTTTGTTTATTTAGCTTATTTCAGAGAAGAGCATCATTAAATAATTCTCAGTATCTTCATAAACCTAACTGAACTAAAATATTGGTATCAAAAGGCACTTTAATTTATCAGGAAAAAGCAAATCAAGCACTAATGACTGGGGGCTGAAGACAAGTACAAAGAAAAGTAAGACACATTTAATGATGAAAATTATTAACACTGGAACAAACTCAAGAAAGTGATGGGGTCTCCAGCCTGTAAAGTGCTCCAATCAAGACTGCTCTGTTCAAATGCATTTTGGATAGATAGGTTAAATGTGTGGAAATGCATGATGGCAAAAGGAGAACTGGCTCCAGAGGCAAAGGTCAGTATTTGCCAAGGTCTTGGTGCGCCCATCAGCCAAGTGTTGACCTGGCTGAAGGATGCTCCTGGTTCCTTCACTGGCTGCACACCCAGGTTTCTTTCCTTCCTTCAAGGGAGAGAGAAACAAGGGCCTGAGGATGAGGAGGTCCTGCCTTGTGTGGGCTCCTAATTTAGCTGCACATATGCCAAGATCCAGGAGCTTAGAAATACACCCGAGTCCTGCAAATTAGCTGTAGTCATAAATGGCTGAGTAGGAAACACGATTGTTGGTTTGTGCAGGCAAGAGGTAGTTCACTCTACTGTGTTGGTACTTCTGCAACATGTTCAACAAAACCGGTATCATCTACATTTTTCTATTACAGTTTTTAAAAGAAACGTTACTGCATGTCGTGTGTTGTATATAACTGTATCTGTGGTTCAGAATTGGCTGGAGAGAGGAGACTCCCAGGCGCAGAGTAAGACCCTTGTGTTACTGTGTGTTTCTGATTTGATCTAGCAGTACCTAAAGGTCCTTGTCATTAAGGCATGTGTGACTGCGTATGTAGGCAATAAAAAGGGGAAGAGAAGCTTTCCAAAATGTTTGGTGCTTTTCACTGTTTCCACATTAGTTTTAATTGCTTCCCTTGAGATAAACATAAAACAGTTCAGAAACAAACACTAGTATTATAAATACTGAAAAAGAATCATTCTATGGGAATAATAACATATTTTTTAGTGTTTAAATAGCAAGGTGCTGGCAGCGGGGCTGCAGGGCTCCTCTGTGAGGCGAGGCTGGGGCTGTCCTGTGCTGGACAGAGCCGGCTCCAGCAGGCCCATGGCAGGTCTCTGCCGGGCCCAGCAGCCAAAATGGCGGCGCCATGGGGAAGGTGTATTTACAGGAGGGTAGAAAATGGAGGACAGAGAGAGGAGGGGGAACACCAAGGCCAGAGGAAAAGGAGGAGGAGGTACTCCAGGATAGGAACTCCGCCAAAGGGACTGCTGCTCATGGAGAGGACTCAAATATTGATCTCAAGTGACAATAAATGTAGATTATCCGATCAAGGCTGTTTTGCACCTGACAGAAACTTCTAAGTGATGTCCCTGTCTTTATCTCAGCACAGGAGATTTCCTGCTCCTGTTCTGGTTTTCTCCCCTGCCCAGCTGGTAGCGAGGCAGCTGGGGGAGGGAGCAGGCAGCTGGGTGCGAGTCTGGCTGCCCAGCCAGGGCCAACCCACCACATATTTTTAGCCTGATGTGGTATAATTTGCACTATTGTTAGTCAGTTAACCCTACATATTATTGAGAGATGAGATTATATCTCACAAGGGACCCGACTTTTGAAAGAAGGACAATGAGCATCTTAAAATCAACACAAAGGTATTTTGTTTAAAATAGACGCAATTAAACTGGCAGCATTTAACACTACCTGTATTTTCTCAAACATTTTTAAACCTTTTAGAAAATAAAGCTATGCCATTCGAACATTGTTTTTCAAAGTTTATCTAAAGTATGCTTGCAGCATTATGCTGTATGAGAACTGAAAAGTAAAAATGGTGATTTATTTCATTGGTTGAGGTAACCAAAACACAAAACTTAAACTGTAATTAAAAATATGTGGGTACTCTTCTGTGTTCACTGTTTGTTATCTGGATATCACAAGTTTTTAAGTTTTTATCATCCCTTACAAGTATTGCTTTTAATACAAGTGGGATATTTAAGGTAATGTATGCATTGGAAATTTTTATTCCAAGTATAATTGACATTTGAAATACAGTAATCATACTGAAACACCATGTTAAAATGAAAATTTATATATAGGACAGAAAGCTTCATCATGCTCCCAATTAGACCATTTCAGTCTTCCCTTTGCTTTCCATGTGACGGTCAAGAAAAGAGCAGCCAAGTCATACTAAGAGATATAGAAGCATGTGAATCAACTGTGATTACGGTTTCCCTTTTTTCCATCCTTGAAATCACCTTTCAAGAGATTCTTCTTATCTTTTGATCAAAAGAGATTATAAATCTTCTTTTATTTTCTTGTCCTCACATCTCTTTAAAGCAGATTAGATTCAGGAAAGGTTCATCTCCAAAGATAGGAAGAGAAATGAGTGCTTCTTGCTATGGATCTGAGGGTCAGGACTCCCAGCTGCAGCCAGTTGTGTAAAGCTTCATTCCTCACAGTGATGACAAGCCCAGCCATGGCTCCAAAGCATCTGTCAGCATGGAGATGATTTGTTAAGGATGATCTGTCAGTGGTTGTCCCAGCTGATGTCTCTGTGCTACTCTTCAAATAAACGAGAAGCCTTGCATCACTGTGAGTGCTGCTCCTGCTGAGTTCTCCCTGACATTTCTGTCCCCAGCATGCTCCCGTGATCCTCTGCAGGAGCAGGAAGGATTATGTGGCTATGGCTGCAGGCACATAACTGATTAGATGTGACCAAGTGGTTTTCTGACAGGAGGGAATGGTCAAACCACAGTGGTTTGGGGTGAGGCAGGGGTTTTCTTCTTCCAGAATCAAGACAGCAGTGAAGCAGATGGTAGGATAGACCACAGTCCTGAGGTTCCTCTGGGGCTGAGCATGATTTCTACTCATCCAGTTCAGGGATGTTCACTGACAACTGCTGTGGGCAACTAGACTCAGAAGCATATTTGCAGCCTGATGGCAGCAGCTTATACTCTTTTACCTTGGGAGAGTCAGCATGAACATACACTCTTTTCTATGCAAACTGATATGTCAGTCCTCAGCTCCCCTCTGAAGGAAAACAGCAGTTGTTGCAGTCTGCAGCTACCACTATAGCCTCTCTCCAGCTCAGAACAATTTTGAAGGGAAAAGTATTTGCTAAACAGCTGTGTCTGTTTGTGGATTTTGTTCCTCTGCTGAAAAAAAGAGGGACCTCAGTTGGCGGCATTTATTCCCTTACCTTCTCAGCACCAGCTGCCATTCCTTCTGAAAGAGCCAAGAGTAATAATCCTGATGCATTTACTTGGATTGCCAAGCTTTGTGTTTAGATACTGTCACAATCTAACACAAGTGGCTGATGCTGTAAAATGCTAATTAAACTCAGGGGGAGAATCACAAAGAAAAATTATGCCAGGGACTTCTGTTAAGCTCCACCTCCAAAATAAACTCTGTCCACATGACATGATGTGCTGCTTGCACTGAACAGATGCTGGGTTTGATCTCGTCTTAGCCGTAGACTCCTGGGGCTTTCCTCCCCCTCGCTGGAGTCTGGGAGCACCCAGGGGATGTATGGAGTTCCAGGCATTTACCTTCTAGCTGAGATTTACAGGATTCTTGGTACCTCTTTAGATTGGCTTGTTCCTCAATGCAATTTGATGCTGCCTCTCTCTTATCATGTGCTGTAAAAAGCAGCAAAACACAAACAAGGTTGACACAGACGCTGCTGTGCTTGGTGAGATGTGCTAGGGTGCTCTGAAATGCACCCGGCAGGTTGTGCTGCTCAGAGTCCCTGCGCAGGTACTTGGCTGGCTGCTCTTGCATTTTGTCGTCAAAGCTGTCTGTGAAACTTTGACCTCCCTTTGCTTTTACTGAAGTCATGCTACCTGCAGGACCAAATGCTTTTCTGTGCCATGACTGTACTGGACAGGAAAGAATGACAACCGATAAAGGTAGCAACATGATCTGTTAGCATCTGAAGGTTTATGAGTATGTGAACAGCTAATTAAAGTGTTCCATTCATTAGGCTTTGGCTAAAGAAAATAAACTGGCTGCTTTAATAGAAGCGATTGTCTAATATTAAGTATGTTTTAATATTTTTCTCATTTAAAGAAAAAAAAAGGAAAGGAAAAAAAAGAATGAAATGTCTTTGAAGAAATTACTCGGATGGAAAATATACTTTTTTTCCTTAAAAATGGTACCTAGGAGCTGCTACTGTGTATCAAGAACTGCACTTAAAAAAAAAAAAAGAAAAAAAAAAGAAAAAAAAAAAGAAAAATAGCAGCAGAGCAGATTTGTAACTACTGAACTACTGCATCATTTTCTCAAAATCACTTTCGAGTGGCTGAGTTTCCCAAATCACTCATGCTCTTAGCCTGTGGCTGTTTTGTTGACTGCACAAGGCATGCCACTGCAGCTCTGCCTGCTGCAGTGTCTGGTCATTCCCCAGGCACAAGAGGCCATACACTGAAAACAGCTGATTTGCACGTTAGTACATGCATGATATTTGATATTGCTTGTTTTATCAAACCGTTGACCTTCAGAAACTCTAAATGAATCCCTTTCCTTCTTAGAGTCTTTCAACGTTTAATACGGACCACAGTGAGACTATGCACTTAGTTTGTGTCTTCACATAGTTATGCTATTCATAAGCCTAGATTTATTTATTTTTGATTTATTTTTTGTTGTTGTTGTTTTTGGTAGCAGAAGTTGGTAGGTTAATAACAGATGGTCAGTGCTAACACTTTCTCCATGGAAGTAACCTACCGGCTCGATTGTCATCCTTCTACAGTGGCTGTGATGTCCTCTGGCACCAGAGAGCACTCAGGATGGTGCAGGAGAGAGACAGGGTTTGAAGCCAGTCTGGGTAATGTTCAGCACAACAGGGAGGAGACTAGATTGCATCTCTGTAATGGTGCTGCTCTGGGCCTTCAAGTAAACCCTGGTTTTTTTTTTTTTTCTTATTTCGTGTTTTTTTTTAGAAATAAATGCAGTAAAGATGTAAAGATCACTTAGCTGTAAGTAATTAAATGGTAATCAGTTTTTAATCTTTGAGCATATTTTTTATTACTTTGCGATTGCTACACTAATTGCATAACTCCCAGCAGTGAATGTGTTTGTACTCAGACGAAGCCTTAAATGTTTAATTTCCTCCTTTTGGTAAATATTTAAAAATCCCACTGATAACTCCTACCTCTGAGCCTGAGATCTGCAAGCAGGATATTCATCACATACAACAAAGATTTTAAATTTTTGCTTTGAGGGAAAACATGGTTTAGTCTTAATCACAACCGAAACATTTACATTGGAATAAACACTTCCAGGGAAGACCTATGTGACAACATCAGCCAGGTGTATCGTAATGGGCTCAGAAGTAGTAAAATGTAGAAAAACAGTGTGGTGTGAGGGACCTGCTGAGCTGCTGAGGCCTCTCCCCAGCTTTCAGAGTGGTTTCGGAGGCTGATCAAGCTCTGCCCTAAGAACGGCAAGGCTCTTTGCTCCTCTTTGGAGCTTGTTCTAGAACAGTCCCAAGGGTGTTTGTAGCCCTCTAGTTTCCAGCCTAACAGGGTATGTGGCTTTTGCTGTTGCTATGTCTTTTCGGGCTTAGAAACGTTCAGAGTTAGGAAGAAGAATTTCTCATTTAAAGGTGATTTTTCCTTTCTCTACCCCACCTGTGGGAGATGTATTGTCCCCCTCCCTTTACACCACCCGAAGTGATGCCTTGCACCCTGCATATTGGTGAGACGTGGAAGTGGGCTGCTACTTACAGGTGCAAGTTGTAGTGTTAGCGCGGGATAAAATACAGACCGAGGACAAGGCTGAAACAAACAAAAACCAACTAACAAACAAAAACCAACCAAAACCAAACCAATCCAGCTTCCTGAACCCAAATGGGGATGGTATTTCCACAGGAGGGGCGTTAAAGTAGGCTTCTCTCTTTATAGTTATACTCTCTGGAAAACGTAATGCCAGATCACCAGCAGGATGTTTTCGTTTGCAGTGTGGGTGCCATAGCTGGCGGCAATTTAATTCGTGGCGAACATTAAGGCTGGAATCAATGTTTTTAATTGGTGTATTTGGGAATGAGAAGACAAAGTATTTGGGGATAAGAAACGAAGGGTTTGATTAAGTAACTCTGTGTACATATGTGTGTATATGTACACGGTACGTCTGGCAGGGGTACAGGCCCTCCACCTCCCAAGGGAGCGGGAGGCGGTGCCGGAGGAGGCCGGGTGCCGGAGGAGGCCGTTCCCCGTCAGAGGCCGTCCCCCGGCAGCCTCCCCCCGCGGCCGCCGCCACCGCCTCCCCGGCTCGTCCCGGCCCTGTCCGCGGTGCTGAAGCGGCCCCGCCGTGCTCGGGGGCCGGCCCCGCCGCGGAGCAGCGCCGTGAGGGGCGGTGGGGCGGCGCCATGGCGGAGCGCGGCGCCTGAGGCGGCATGGAGGCGGATTTCGCCGCCTTCGGCAGCCCGCTCTGCGGCGAGCTCAAGCGCTTCTGCAAGCGGCTGCGGGAGGCCTACAGGGAGATCAAGGAGGACCTCACGCCCTACAGGGATGACCGCTACTACCGGTACGGGCGGGCAAGGGGGGCACCGGTAGCCGTGGCTGTAGAAGCCATGAAGTGGGGCTGGAAGGGGTAGAGGAAGGGCAGGGGGATCCATTGCTAAGGGCTGAGGTGCGAACGGGCAGGCTGTGTGCGTGCTTCGCCCCTGCCTGGCTCCATCTCCTGTGTCCACTAATGGTGGTGGATGGACAGTGTTGGCATTTGGAGATGACACGAAGCGAGGCGTGCCGGAGGGCTGAGATCAAATGGAAACGTGGATCAGAGAAAGGGGCTTGAAAGATAGGGTGTAAATCGGGAGAAATGCCAGGAGTTACACAAATGCAGGTTGGGGAATGAGCAGTTATATAACATTTCCCTATTAAAGGGGATGGGAATTATAGTGCCTCATCAAATAACCACGCACCAAGAAAGATGTAGATGTGGTGCATACTCTGTTCAGACAAAAGGAAAGATTAGGTCCCCTGCGAGGTCCCTTCCAGCTCAATTTTACCATGACTCTGAGCATAAATACTTGTGTCAGAGTGCTTGTGCACAGCGTCCCAGTTCTGCTTACACTGCTGGACTTCAGCGTGCCGTGCCTGCTTTCCCCAGTGAAGGATATGGTCTGCCATATTGAATCCGACTCGTTTTTCTCAGTAGCAAAGGCTACAGAGTCAGGCAGGTTGGAAATGCCGCCTGGCAGCTTGGCGGAGACAACCACCGTCCCCCTGTCAGAACAGGGGCTCGTTGTACCTGAGCATGGCGTGTGAAGTCATGGGAGGCAACAAGGCATGATGAGTGTACAATAATGAATATTGGCACTAGAATGAGAAAAGAAGGGAGAAATAAGCTTTGGAGTAACAAACGAGAGGCCCTGGGAAATGCATGTGGTCAGCTTTCTTGCCAGAAAACACCCAAGCTCTCTGACGTAGATTCCCATTTACTCATTTTGATGACTACAAGTGTGTAAGGAAGGCCTTTCTGTGTTGAACAGAGAAGACATGACTCCACTGAATCAAATGGGCTTGTGGAGTTAGTGCTAGATTGCCCTTCTTTCAGTGAGGGTGTCCCGAGAGGTATCAGCTGGAGAACCTGTAGGATGAAAGGTGCTGTAATCAAGAGATTTTGTGCTCTTGGGGAGGAGATAACTTTTTATGGTGTAGACAGCATGCTACTACTCCTCTGCATTCCCAGGCCCTTAGCCTAACTGACCTAATGTGGAATAAGTTTATTGCTACTGTCACTGCATACCTGCTGTTCTTGTGTTTCCCTTTAGCATTCTGGATGGATGTCTGGAGTAGTCAGGTTACTAAAGTTGTCTGAAGCAATTAGGTTACTAAAAACAAGTAACATCTTGTATCAGACCAACAAGGTGAAGAGACAGTAAAACCGTATGGTTTTTCCTCTCACACACTGTGTCCACAAATGTGTGGCTCTCAACCGCTGTCTTAACTCCCCTCCCACTGGGTGAGCAAGCCATTTGGCATCAGCTGGCACTTTCCATTGCCTTTAAGGAAATTGAGATCTCTATTAAGTGGTAGGGAACAAGGGGGTGGGGCAAGGCATTAGCTTGCAAGTAATCAATATTTTCCAGAAAAGAAAAGATAAATAAAAAGTTGGCTGCTGTAGTCTCACTTCTGAGTTGTGTAAGGACATCCTTCTTGGGGTGCCAACAGGGATCAGGAAAGCTCAAAACTGGAAGGCTTTAGGGCAGAGGTGATACAGAAATGGAAAAATACAAACCCCTTTGGGACTGGAGGGCAGTAGCTCTGCTTGACCCAGACATGCTGCTGACACATTGGGAGTGCTCATCTGCAGTGATAGGGAGTGGGTGAGAGGAGATGACCTCGCCCAGAGGCGGCTGATGAAGCTCTTACCCCAAGTGACTGCGCTCATGCTGCATGGGTGGCTGAGTCCTTTCTGATTCAGCTCTGAGGCTGTCCCAGTTCAGTGACACCTTTTGGGTGATGGTTTCCTTTAAAGCACCGTGCTCTTTAACGTGTGGTTCAGCATTCATCTCTGAGCGGCTTGTTCCTTGGGCATGGGTGATACTAAGGGTGACAGGCTCATCTGCCATCTCAGGCTGGGCCATCCTCACTATGCCACACTGTTAGATGAAGGGGAGGCCATGTCAGTGAGTTTGTTCTGTCCAATAACCCAGAGCAGTCTCTAAACTGTGTCCCCTGGTGTACGTCCCCATGAACAAGCGTCAGCTTCCCCAGCCGTCTGGCAGAGGACAGGGAGAGCGGGGCCAGCCATGTCTCAGCGCACCGATTAATGCCGTCTGTCTAGGTTAATAGTTCCCTTGGGCAGACATGGCACTTCGTAAAAGAGATGTTTACAGATTAATGGGTGTGATACTAAATAACCTCACTGGTGACCCAAATACAAGGTTGGTCTGGACTTAGTATGCCTAAAATTAGTCTGTAATACACCAGGAGATGCTTGGTGCAGTAGATAAGCTCAGAGAAGGCAGAAGAAGGGAAAAGTGGTACATTCTCCTATCAGTCCTGGGGACTGCCACAAAGCCTGTCAGCCCTTGATTTATTACAGCAGCTTCAGGATTTGTTCTAACTCATACCCCTGAAAAATCACTCCGAACAAGCCACTTCAGTGTACACTTTGTCCCCTGCTGTCCCTCCCTCCCACTCCAGCATGTTCCTTCCTCCGCTAGCATGCCTGTTGGGCTGGATGGCAGGGCAGGACAAGCTGATGGAGGCCTGGCAGCTAATGATTCCCTGCATGGCGTTAAGTAATTTTCAGTAAAACATTGGTACCAAATGAGCTTACTACCAATGGTGATATAACATCTACGCTTTTCTCTCTTGATCATATGCAAAGCTTACTGGAAGGTACAGCCTTGAAATCAGCTGACGGTTATTTCAGTGGGAGTTTCATAACTCTGTCCCCTAGCTAACGTTGTTGAGTTCAGCATGCTGAAAAAAACATTTTGATGGGAAAGCGAGCAATTGAAGTACCTACCTGATACCAGGAAAGAGCACGGGGTGGCCAAGTTGCGGCCTGACATTGGAGTTGCTCAACTGTAAGTAACAACTTGGCAGTCATGAAAAAACAATTTCTAGGTTAATAAGCATAGCCCACTGGCCAATCAGCTTATACAGGGAAGCACCACATTGATGTTGAGTTTAGTAATAATACCCAGAGATTAAGATAAATGACCTACAGTCTGCCCTGTTTTAAAGAAGGGATACATTATGAACTTCTGTCAAATAATATCACATTTTTTACCTCAGAAAAACTATATATATGACATTATTGAAACATACTATTTCACTTGCAGCTTTACTTAATGCTTGATGTTGCTTATATGAGTAACAGAAGAGGTAATTATATATGATACTGGTATTCTTAACCTCTTAACACCTCCTGTTAGTGTTTCTGGTTTGTTAAAATATAGCTAACCTTCTAAACATTTGGGAAAAGTTCATGCATGGTGATTCTGCTGCTTTTGGGAAAAGGCTGGAGAACAGACTATAATTTGACTCAGCAATAAAGAGAAGCTGTTCATTTTTTCCTTAAAGAAACTACAGTGCCTGCATGCTTCAGAGAACAGACTTGAAGTTTGCCGGATAGAGTTGTTCTGATAAGGATACAATTCTTTCCACCTTCACAAAATCCTTGCCAAGTTCTCAAAGTGTATGTCTGTGAGAAGCCAAGTCAGGGTCAGTGGGAACTTGTTGAAGAATTGCAGTCAAATTCCCTGGAGGTTCATGCTGCTTTTCAGCCTAGGACCTTCAAGGTGCTTCAAGCCACAGCTGGTACCTGTCTTGTTCTTCCAGAGCTAACTGCTGGGTCTCAGCAACTGGGGGAAGAACCTGAAAGACACCAATGTGAAGGACACAGCTAGGGCTGAATGGCTTGAAGCAGCAGCAGAAAGAGCAGACTAACAGTACAGCTTCGTGTGATGGGTTTAAGTTGTCGTAAAGTGGCTCTGCCACTGAGAGAAGCAGCCGTAGCTCTCCTTTCCCTAGTCACACATTTCTGCTGTCTTCCTCACCTGCCACCAATATGCGTATAGCTGTTGTGACTGAACAACTGATCCAGCTGAACACTTTTTGTTCTGCGTGACTTCCAACTTGGATCATTTCCATGATCTGGGTCAACACTCAGCTGCACAAACATTTGTGCTGGCAAAAGTCAAAGAGCTACAGTGAGGCTGGAGTTTTTCTTTTGTCACTTGTGCTGCAGGTAAAGAGTATAAACTGGCCATGAAATGATGGCGTAAGTGTTCAGGTGGTTAATGAAAGTAGAGGCCAGGCTGAGAGAGCATTCAGCCTGTTTCCTTTCAAGCCTCATCCACTGTTCACTTCCAGTTTTTACAACAAAGGAGGCAGACACTTCCTGCACAAATTCCCCCCAGCGCAGGTCAGACAGGGCACCGAGTGAGGCATGTTCTTGTGAGGAGCCAAGCAGAGCGAGACTGTGACTATTTAGAGGGATAGGATTTTCACAGGCACTTCCACTGAAACCGTGCCTTGCCTCTCAGCCTTTAATTTGTAAAACCAGGAACATTATTTTCACAAAATGTACAGGGTGCAACGTAAGCGTTTAAAATGTAACTCTTTGGAAGCTGGTAGATGGCTAAGAGGAATGTGGTCCCATGGCTAAGTGAAGTTGGATTTCAAGCTCTGCCACTTACACTGTTTTGCAAGTGACTTTTGTCAAGTCTTGGTCTCTCTCTCCCTCAGGTTTCTATCTGTTCAGTGAGAAGAACGTATTTTTTTTTGGTGGGGTATGAGGACAATAAATTTGGGCATGTGTGTGAGAGAACTGAGCGCCAGAGGGATTGGAGCAGCCATGCAATGGCTCAGACGTGTGTATGTAAATGGCAGCAGCCGTAACTCTGCAGCTGGGCTTCCCATAGCAGCAGAAACGGCCGCAGATGCAGACGTTAGACGCAGATGTAGATGTTTTTCTGTCAGTTTCTGGCCAGGGACAACTTGCTGGAGACGCCTGAAGCGGGCTGAGGGCTACCTGTTGCAACTCACAGCCACCGGTGACCCAATCCCTTCAAACGGTGGCTCGGCAGCGCCGCGTGGAAAAAAAATATAAAACTAAAACCCATCGCCGGGTGCGGGGAGGACGTTTTTAAGGAGCGTGCCCCGCGCACCGCCCCCCGGCTGCCCGCGCGCAGCGGCCGCCATTTGCGTAGCGCGGAGCGGGCGCCGCGCTCCCGCCGCCCCGTGTCCCCTCGGGCGCGCCGTAGCCTCCTCCCCCCCGCAGCGTCGCCCTTCGCCCCGCGGCGGCGGCGGTGCCGGCGGTGACGTGTCGGCCAGCCGCGTGGCGGCCGCGTGACGTAGGCAGAAGGCGCCGCGAGGCACGGCCGGCGGGCGGGGGGCGGGGGCGGCGAGCGCACTGCGCATGCGGCAACGGCATGGAGCCGTGAGTGGGGGTGGCGGGGGGGGGACGGGGCGGTGTGAGGTGGGGGTGCTGCGGGGTTTGGGTAGCAGAGAGGGGCGTTTAGATCAAAGGGGTTGGGTGGGACGGGGCCCGCAGGGGAGGAGAGGAGCTGGAGGTGTCTGAGGGTGTGAGGTGTCTGAGTACAGCGCGTCTCTGCGCTGCTCGCTGCCCTTCTGCAGTTAGCATTAGGCACTAGTGTCGGTTTAAAATGCTGACTTGCTGCCTGAGGTATTTTAAAACGCAGTACGGGGCGTAAAAGCTGACTGACAAATCTGCGAGCACCTGGGCAGCCCGTCTTGGGCTTTAGGCTGCTTTGGCTGGGCTAAAAGCATCTTCCGTACTCTGAACAACTGCTTCCAAAATGAGGCTTCATTTTTAGCTTTTCCCATCGATGCCTCTCGAATGTTTCATCTTTTAGGCCTTTCAGATGGCCTAAAAAAAGACAAGCTGTTGGTGGGAAATCATCCGCTCACATTTATGTACACTCATAAATTTTGTATAATCTCCTTCCAAAAGGCAGGTGTTGAACAACGAACACACAGGAGGATTGTTTTATCTGCCTGTTATGTTAGCTGGCGATAGGTTGGAAGGAGATACTTCAACGTGATAAGGAAGTTCTGTTATTGCAGGCAGGGACAATGAAAAATACAGCACCCTGTAGGAACACTAAATATTGTTGTTTGCTGTCAGGATAGCTGCAATTAAGATTTGGCTGAGGTCTTTCATTTGCTCTTAGAAAAATTGTTACACGATTGCCATGACTAAAAACAGTGAGGTGTTATTACCAAGCGTCTCTGAAAGTTTTCTGGCACAGCACTCTTAGCACTTGAGCACTGATGGAAATGTTGGGGTGTGAGCTGCTGGGTTCCAGCGTTGCTGCCTTTGTCAATAAAAGTCACAATGTTTAGCTATGTTTTGGCCTAAGCCACCACCTGACGGCTTAGTTTAAGATCTAGCCTCATAGCAAATGGCTTCTGAGGTGAGTGAGGTTATACATGTAAATGTTTAGAGAATACACCAGAATGGACTTTGCTGCTGTGTCAGTAGACATTTCTGAAGGACCACTATCAACGTGGTCACACAACCAGTTATGTCTGCTAATTCTTTCTGCATAGTATGGTTCTGCCGGCCAGCTGCATGCTGCGCAATCGTGGATTCACAGGCTGGCTTAGGGAATGAGGCTCTGCAGTTATCCTACCTGATCACATAAGGTTATAGTTCACAGGCGCAGGGTTTCCATCAGATCCAACATAGGTCAATATTTATCAGTGAGTTTTAAGTTACCTGAAACCCCACAGAAATGTTCTGTCAGTCTGACTTACTGTTCTTGTTCCCCTTTCTATTTTTGTTGGTTTTACTTTCCAACCTTGACTCTCACTTGCTAATACTTCATTTCCTTCTATCCTTTCTGAACTCCGTCTTGCTGGCAGTTATGGCTTTTTCAGAAGATGTGTGTGCATGTGATTTTTGTGTGTGTAGTTGGTACTTCCAGCTTGCTCAAACATTGCACACAGTTGTGAGAAATGAGGAAATAAAATACGAATAGCTTGCCTTTTGTGTTTCACATACCTTGTGTTTGGCTCTTGCGCCTCTAGAAGTTTATTTTCAAACTCTAAGGGGCAGAAATCAATGGATTTCTTTTAAAGAGCTGAAAGTCTTCTGTTACAAGATCCCACAGACTGAAGTTTTAAAGAACGCTCCTCCGCTTTAGAAGGCCAGAGACTTTGTGGTTTATGATTAAATCTGTGATTGCTGGCAGTATGGCAATGCGAGCACCAGATTCTGATAGCTGCTGATAAAACAGCCTGAGATGGGTAAGAGTTGAGTCCGAGGAACTCTAATTCCCCATGCTCAAGTCTGTGAGCAAACCCTGTGCATACTTTTCAGTATGTATCTTAACCTCTTACAAAATCCTTACGTGGATTGCTTCAAGAAATGTTCTTTTTCTCGCATGAGCTATTTCATCATCTTGTTGTTTTTGTTTTTTTGTTTGTTTGTTTTTCTCCTTTTTCTTCTTATCCTGATCTTCTGCCATTTAAATTCTTCTGGACAGATCTGTGCAGCCTTATTGACCTGTGAAATAGCACATACACCCAGTTGCTGAAATGGGACTTTAAGAGTACCCATATGAAGGAAGAGAAAAAAAGGCACATCATGTCCATACTCTGTCTGGTCTCCTCTCCTTGTAAAGTGTCAGCACGCCTGTTCTTCACGTGTATTCGTACCCATCTTGACTGCTAGGTCCGGAGATGCTGGAATAAAGAACGAGCCAATGTCTGGAATGTGCTTCTTTGAAAGATTGTGAGCGGATCTGTGCTCTGGCGCAAGAGTAAGCCAAGGCGATATCTGCTGATAGCTGTGAGTGTTGGCTGAGTGAGCTCTGGCGGCTTTCCCATAAGGACTGTGGAGATGAAGCTGCTTTTCGTGTTCACCTTATACACCTCTCTGCAAAAACTGGGGAAACAGGAAGCTCATGAAGAGAACCAAAAATGTGCTTAGCAAGTCAAAAGTATCCTGCACCAGACAGTAGCTGTTAAGCTTGTTCCCAGATGTAAGCTGTTAAGATACGCATGAGCTTATGTGACACTTCCCTGCATATATGTTATGAGACTCCTGTCTTCAGCTGTTATCAACCCAGGGGCTTTCCAATTTCAGACCTGGTTTCTGTGTATTGAATAGTCCCCAGTGGTTGCTCTTCCGTGAAGGATTTGGTATCCACTCAAACCCTTACATTTAATTTAGGCGTCAACATTTTTATATGATTTTTATATACCAGGCATTTTCTTGTTTAGATCAGTATTTGTGTGTCTCAAGAGAATACCCCATATGTGTCTTCTTCGTAGATGAGGAGTGCCGGGTCATCTGTGGAACTGAAGGGGCCAGTGAAAAATTATGAATAGGAAATTACTTCTGAGGGTGGTTTTTTTCTTTTTTTTCCCCCCTTTCATTTCCCCACCACCTTGGTGAGCTAAGTTGCGGTTTGAATCCTTTACGTTTTACCATACGGAAAAAATGTCATTTGTTCTGTAGCACCTCATTGGGAGAGACTGCAGTGATTCTTAAATAACATTTAGATTATTATTAATAATCCCAGTCCCTTGTGAGGCAGTCCCGAAGGGCAAAGGAGTCCAGGAAGGCTGGGCGCTCTTCAAGAAGGAAATCCTTAAGGCAGAGGAGCAGGCTGACCCCATGTGCCGAGAGATGAGCCGGCAGGGAATAAGGCTGGCCTGGCTGAAGAGAGAGCTGTGGCTAGAGATTGGGAAGAAAAAGACAGTTTATAACCTTTAGAAGAAGGGCAGGGTGCTCAGGAAGACTACAAAGATGATGTGAGGCTCTGCAGGGACCAAATTAGAAGCTCCAAAGCGCGTGTGGAGCTTAATCTGGCTACTGCCATTAAAGCCAATAAAGCATGCTTCTGTAAATACATAAACAAGAAAAGGAGGACTGTGGAGAATCTCAATCCTTTGTTGGATGTGGGGGGAGACAGTGACAAGATGAGGGAAAGGCTGAGGAACTTAATGCCTTCTTTGCCTTGGTCTTTAGCAGCAAGACCAGTTGTTGTCTGGGTACTCAGCCCCCTGAGGTGGTAGATAGGGATGGGGAGCAGAATGAAGCCCTCATAATCCACGGGGAAATGGTTAGTGACCTACTGCTCCATGTAGAGGTACACAGGTCCGTGGGGCCAGATGGGATCCACCCGAGGGTATGGAGGGAGCTGCTGGAAGTGCTCGCCAGGACGCTTTCCATCATTTCTCAGCAGGAAAGCTGCCCAGCAGAAGGGGCCCTGGGGGTATGGGTTGATAGCTGGCTGAATGTGAGCCGGCAGTGTGCCCAGGTGGCCAAGAAAAGAAGGCCAGTGGCATCCTGGCTTGTATCAGGAGTAGTGCAGCCAGCAGGACCAGGGGGGTGATCGTCCCCCTGTACTCAGCTCTGGTGAGGCCGCACCTCGAGTACTGTGTTCAGCTTTGGGCCCCTCACTACAAGAAGGACATCGAGGCCCTGGAGCATGTCCAGAGAAGGGCAACGAGGCTGGTGAAGGGCCTGGAGCACAAGTCCTGTGAGGAGCGGCTGAGGGAGCTGGGGGTGTTTAGTCTGGAGGAGAGGAGGCTCAGGGGAGACCTGACCATGCTCTACAACTACTTGAAAGGAGGTTGTGGTGAGGTTGGTATCAGTCTGTTCTCCCAAGCAACAAGTGATAGGATGAGAGGAAGTGGGCTCAAGTTGCACTAGGGGAGGTTTAGGTTAGACATTAGGAGACATTTCTTCATGAAAAAGGTTGTGAAGCATTGGAACAGGCTGCCTAGGGAAGTGGTTGAGTCACCATCCCTGAAGGTATAAAAGAGGAGGTATATACCTGGAAGTGTAAAGGATGCGTGGATGTGGTGCTTAGGGGCATGGTTTTATGGTAGGCTTGGCAGTGCTAGGTTAACAGTTGGACCTGATAATCTTAGATGTCTTTGCCAGCCTAAATGATTCTATGGTTATATGCTTTTACTGGTTAAAAGTGAATTAATTGCTTGCCTTGCATGTTCCCAGGCGTGCAGGGCCAGGGGTACCTGCTCCCAGAATTTGGGATGGGCTTTTGGAAAGGATGCCACCACTTTTAATGCATTTATTTCTTCATTAATCTGATTGACCAGCACGAACACCACTGTCAGATGGTGAAAAGAAATTTTATCCCAAGCTGATCACTGTGCTTCATCTTAATGCTTTCGCTTCTTTCCATGATGGTGCAGTCGTGTATCGCTCCTACAGCTTTATTAGAAAACAACTCTCCACCCTCACTGCTCCTAAATCCTACAACTTTCCTGTATAAACAGGGCAGCTTTCTATACCGACTGCTATAGCAGCAGAAAATTAACTATGCCATAGCTCAGTTCTGGCACAGCTCAAAACTAAATCTTGGATCACAAGATCCTGTGCAGGTAAGCGGGTTGTTAGTGATATTGATCCTTTTATGTTAAGCTGGCATTGTGGCAAACATGGTATTTTGGATGTTTAAATGATTAATTTATGAACTAAAAAAAGTGACTTTTTCTCCCTGTGAGTTAAGAAATCCTTTCTTACTCAAGTTTTAGGACAATAGAGAATCCTAGTATTAAAAAAAATGTGCAAGATGAATCTGCTTCACGATGCAGGTATGCGTGCCCCTACATATGTCTGATAATCCCTAGTAGCGTTAATGTGTTTTGTTTTCTTAGCGTTACATGTGACCACAGAGATTGATTTAATTTTCTTTCTGGAGGAATGGATAGTGAATGGGATTTTTTTTTTTCTTTAGAAATGTGACTGACAGCTAATTCTGTGCTTTCTTTTGCTTCGTGTAGGTTGGCACCGATGCGGTTATATACACTATCCAAAAGACATTTTGTCCTGGTCTTTGTAGTATTCTTTATCTGTTTTGGTTTGACAGTCTTCATAGGAATAGCGGGTAAGAATGTTGCCTTTTTAAAACATTAAGTTTTTGCATGCTTTATCTATACGTGTTGATATTTACAGAGGTGTGTAAATGCTAGTGAGCTTACTGCCCTTGAGATATCTGAGGAAATAGTACTTTTTACGGGGAGGGGGAGGTGTTTTGTATGTCACACTTTTTTTCATAGGGTTACTTACTACCTGCACAGATTAGGTATTTGCAACTGCTTTGCAGGGGGAGTCAGAAAGAAAAACAAAACAAAATCTTTGTAACAGAATTTTTCAGCTGAGTGCTACATTAATTTTCTTATTTACATTTTAGTCTGTAAAATAATGGTGCTAATACTGGATTTCCTTTGAAAGAAGTTCATAACTATAAAGTCTTCTAAATTTTGGAGGTATAAGTGCAACAGAAATTAAAAACATTTATATTTTAGTAATGTAATAGTACAAACTTCTTTTGTTGAACACATGAACTCAGGTCCCTAATTCCAAAAACCTCTGTGGGAGTCATGATAAGATCTAGGAGGCTGAGCACTTAGTGGCTGGATCTTGTCCTGGATATCAGAGATACTTCTGGAAGTCTGACATTTCATGTCAGAGAACTTTTCTGGGTCTAAAATACACTTGGAAGAGGAGTCTGCATACTATCACTGAAATTTTAGCATGCTAACACTCTGCTGTCGGGATAGCTTCAACACAGAAGTTAAACAGCAGACAGGGAGAGGGAAAGGGAGGGACCGGTTGCACTCTTCAAGCAACCTGACCCCATTTAACAAACATTTAAGATTTTTATCAAGTCCCCCAAACTGGGGAGGACTTAGCTGCTGTAAGCAATGCTCAGTCGTCTGCACGGTGCTGGGGTTCCAGAACTTGCCTGCGATTCCCTTCAGGAGCTGGAATGGTTGAGGAATTCCTGTCCCTGTGAGGTTGGTTTGCTGGATGCCTTTGTCGACAAAGCATGGACGCAGTTCATTATAATAATTTAATTATTTTTAAAAGAAAGGTGTTTACCTTGGGAGGAGAACCTTTGAGTGAATGCTTAAACTGCAATGATTTTTAATGGCTCTTGTTGACAATTTCATGCTTGCTGTGAACAGAGGGAGGGGCATGAACAATAGAGTATTCACTCTTCAAAGGGCACAGAGTGAGTAAAACTCACCAAACCCACTATGTAAATGAAAAGGTGATGCATTCATTTTTTCTGTGATGCCTGTATATGCCATTCCCCATACTCAACATGTCTATCTGCAATTTGGGAAGAGTAGCAGAAGTCTTACTACTCATCTGAGTAAAGAAGATAGCTTAATCTGAGGTGACTGATGCTCTTTGGTTCTTGTAACCCAAGACAGATGCAGATTTGTTTTTTTCCCAACTTACACTTGTTCTCTTTCCCTCTTCCTAATGTGTCTTTGTCATCTTTGGGGTGAGATGAGTACAGAACTCATTTTCTGTACCTTTGCAGTTTTCATGTTCCCCACCTCAGAGTGATAGCCTGCTTTCAGATAGGATTCTGTTAACTTAGCAAGACTAAAAGGAAAGCAATAACAATATAGTTTAATCTTTTCTGTGTGTGTGTGTGTGTGCATGTTTTTGTTTTTTAGTAAGACCACAGCATCTTTTTAGTCAGTTGCTTTAGAAAGCTTTAGTGTATTGCTTGCTAAAGGAGCAGCAGTGATGGCAGCAGAACCTCCTTATTGTTTTGGTTGCTGTTCTTGAAAACCATGATTACAATCTTTCTACTCCAGTATCTTTTCATATCTTTTGGTTTAAAAAAAAAAGTTCATTCTATTGTTTTTGTTAACAGTTACTGAAATAAGATGATTTATCAACTTCGAGCACTTACTGAACTACAATTATGCGTTTCAAAACAAAAATACTTTCCGAAAAGCTGTCCAAGCACTTTGTATGTACTTGAGAACTGAAAAGTTCAGTAGCTCAGAACTGACTTTGTAGCAGGTGTCTGTTAGTGAAGTTGAGCTGAAGGTGTAATATGAAGCTTTGAATGTGATAGGATGAGTATGTCATTTTTCCATTTACAGTCTGGTAAGGTGGTTAATACTGTAGTTAGTGCTTATAGAAGCTCAAGCAATGCTGAATGTTTAGAGCTGTCATGACAGCTAACCTAAAATAATACTTACCCCCAAAACGAGCCTATGTCACTCATAAACCCTTCTTTTCTGTTCTTCCTCTGTACCAACTTTGAAGCCCATGGTCTTTGTGAAAAACTGTCTTTCTTACAAAATATTGTAATACTAAGTTTTTAACTGAAACAGCATGTTTTAAGGATTAATAACTTACATTAAATCCCCAGACCAAGTAGATAAGGGAGAGACCATTTGGATAGAGAAATATGTGACTGGGAAGCCTTTAGGGTGACCCACATGCACGTATGCAAGTCTTGCCTATGTCCCTACTTGCTATACATCTACTCTGTTTGTTCACACCCCAGTATATAGATGCAGACCTTTTCCTACTATTCCCCTTGATTTTTCCGTGTAAGTCCATTTGTGTAGTATGTCCATGTGCTTCCCTGATTATCTTTTCCTCTTCTCCCTAGCACTATGTATTCTTGCATACTTAAGAAGGCTAAGGGGAGACTTACTTACCATATCAGAGGAGACAGAAAAGATGGGGCTAGCCTCTTCTCATAGGTCCATGGTGACAGGGAGAGAGGCAACAGATGCGAACTGGAATGCGTGAAATTCCAGTTAGATATTAGGAAAAAAAATATTTTTACTGTGAAAGTGCTTGAATACTGGAACAGGTTGCCCAGAGAGGTTCTGGGAGTCTCTGTCCTTGGGGGTTTTCAAGACTCGTCTAGATGTGACTCTGAGCAATGTGATCTAATTACACTTGTTTTGAGCAGGAGGTAGGACTAGACAGCCTCTGGAGGTTTCTTCTAAAATAAAGTAAGACCTTGTGGTTTCCCCATTTACTGCATACAGATCTAGGGGCAGGGCATGAGTGGGCAGATGCAGTTGATCAGTACGTGTTATGTGTGCGTCTGTGCCTGGAATGACTGGAGGAGTGGTTGCCCTGAGAGCAGGAGTCTGGGGGAGTAAGCTGGACATCTGCTACAATTGGACGTGAAACTCCATTGCTTGAATGGCTTGTGTGTTTTAGGAGAAATTGTTTCTAGAACCTCCATGCAATTACACTTATATGCAGTTATGTGATTTTAAAAATTGCAAATAAATGCAATATATTATAGCCCCAGGTTCCTACAGAAAGGAAGGGTCCCAATCTGTGTAGTCTGAGCGCTGTTTCTAAATGGACCTGCGGGTAACTTTACTTGAACAGACCAATGTGCTGAACATCCAGCACAAGCTAAAAAAGTACTGTTATTTGGTTCTACAGTTAAGTATGCTGTACATACATAAAAAGGCATAATCATCATGTAGTCAAACACAATGGGATGTGTTTGCCAAGGTGCCCCAGTCATGGGTGCAATGCAATGTGGACATCATCCTCCTCTAAGTAAATCACATAATGGTAGCAGTTTGGCCATAAAAAATGGGGAGTTAAATGCAATTAAGCTGTTTTTTCAAATCTTTTTGCAGCCCTTGATTGAGCTTCAAGTTGTTCTAACAACAGTGCCAGTGATAATTAGCTAGCTTCTTTAATAATTTACATATTATTAAATCACGCTTGGGAATGAGCTTCCTTAAAGGAAGTTGGTGGTGGAAAACTTTCAGGCCAAGTTTGTTAATGCTATTGAGAAACCTAAGTGATTTACCCTTCAGTTTAAACATCTGCAAAGTGGGATACTATTTACCTGCTTTACAGGGAGGTATTTAGTACAGTGTTTTGAAATCCTGTATTTATATTATTACTTTAATATTATTGTCTTTCTTTTTAAATATTTTGCAGGTCCTAATGTAATTGAAACTTCTGTAGCAAGAACTGACTTAAATAACAGCCTAAAGGTAAGAATAGATAAATAGTGCTGGATTATTATGCAAATGGCTTTACTTGGTATCAGTAATGTTAAAAATCCCCTTGCCCCTAGCCTCGTTATTTTTACTAGTTAGTTTTTTGCTAGAAAGCTTCTTGGCCACATGATGCTTTCCAGATTGAAACTGATCACGCAGTGTTTTTATTACCACTGCATTACTTCATGAGTGACCCAGCAACATTTTCTAGCCTGTTACTTTGTGAGCAGGTAAGGTAGAGAATTTTATGACAGGATGATGTTTCTTCAAGTCTTGATAGGGTTCCCTGGTGAGCTCATACCGGAGCTTCTTGTAAGGATCCAAAAGAAGAAACTGAGAACAGAAACAGAAAAACAGTGATCTTAGTGACAAATACTGATAATTCTCCTCTGATTTACCCTTTCTATCAGCTGGGAAGGAATGTTTCTTCTTTTTTAATTGTTCACTGTCAAGTGATCAAGACAGTACGATCTGGCTTCCTACGATGAACCTTCGCATTCATTCTCTTGAAAACATGTATATTAAGCTTTCATTTTCTGATTCTCAGTTTCTCTGTCTTTATTTCTTTCTAGCTCATTTTTTGTAAAGGCACTAATAAATTAATAAATTCCAGTATAGTTGTGTAAACTTGTGGGTTTTTTTTGTTGTTCCATAAGTCACCTATCTATGTTTGAATTGGTACTGTGCTATGGGTGGATTTTAAAATATTAATAATAAAATATATATATATTATATCAAATAAGAAAAGGCTTTCCTGCATGTAGATTTTATCTGTTAACCATATCTCCCATGCTTTTGACTGGAATTTCTAGAAAACCTAATGGAAAAATAGTTGTTTTTTCATACTTAAGCTTCAAACCGCTTCAACGTTGTAGCAGATGGGGGTGGGGGGTGTCACAAATCTCACTCAATGTAAAGTGCTAGAAATATACTTTTTTCAGGCTAAGTCTTAGGTTTTTGACTTTCATATCTCAACTGTTTTTATTGCTGATGCTTTTATGTGCTTTAAGTACTCATGCCTTACTTTTTATTTTGCTGGTCAAAATACATATGCTGCTTTAGCTACTTCTCTGGAAGACTTATATTTGGGGTGCTTATCATACTGTCCACACAGCATATATTAAATCTATTCCCAAAAATATTGACACTAGCATACCTTTTATCATTATTAGTGCAGACGCATCTTGTAACAGAATAATGACTGGTGATAACCCTGTGGTGTTTTTTTGTTTTGTTTTTTACAGCTAAAGCCTTTTAATTTAAGTTCACCACCATTATCTACTTACAACCAGCAACTGTGGCTGACCTGTGTAGTTGAATTGGATCAGCATGATGGTGAGAATCTTACCTAGTTTTAAAGAAACTGTTATAACAACCTAATTTTGTATACTATAATTTCCTTAATTTCATCTGCCACATATGTGATCCTGTTGCTTCATGGCTGTTAATGGTTTTTTCCTGACACAGTCTCTCCCCCTTCACCCCTTGTCCTCAGTAAAGGCATGGCCTGAACTAATCTTGAGAACTGGATGCAACAGTTTTATGGGATAGGTTGATTGTTATTTCTGTGAAAACAGTAGTATGTAGAGAATGTGTGTCTGTTTCTTCGTTATGGGGGGGATTACATACATATACATATATATATATATATATATAATTACTGTTTTTAATGATATGAATTGCACAGTAAAGCTTCCCTGTAAATGCATGAGCAATAATGTAATCAGGAATTCTTTAATTTGTTAAGATTCAGTACAGGGCATTTGTGACTTACTGCCTAAATACATAATGAAAAGGTTGGTGTATTTTGTTGTTATTATTAATTAATATAATAGAACCTTACTCCTGTAAGGTATAACCAAGTAATCTTTGGATATCGTACGTATTTTAAATTTTATTTGGAACTCTTTTTGAGTTCATACTTCTGCATGTGACAATAGCTTAACCTTTTATTTTTTTTAATTACAGTATCACTCAAAAGAAATGTTAGTATGACAGTGAAAGTACTCGGAGTGGTGAAGGATGGAAGTACGCCATATGTTAATAATCAAGCTCACAACCGGACAAGGTTACTCAGCTGTGCACAAGTATGTGCCTGCTTGAAGAAAACTCTGATGCAGTACTTCTTGTTTTAATTATCTGTGTGCATGCTACATTATGTTGTCAATGAGAAGAAGGTGTCTTTAAGCACATCTCAGGAAAGACTCTGGAGTAGGGTTTCATTTGCAGTTGCAACCTAGCTAGCAATGCTAAGCAGGATATCTATCTGTCTATCTATCTTTTTTTTTTTCCTGTTTGTTTCCTTCTGTGGTTTGTGTCTATTACCTCTAAAAGACCCCTCTTTCTTGTTAGTGCAGTTCTTCTGCCAATGAAGCAGTGTGTGCTGCTTGGACACTTCAACAGATTAGTAATACTGTAAAAAGGAATATTTGATTAGAAGATTGGGTATAGGGCTCCAGGGGAGAGAGAAGTTCATGTCCACTGCCTAGCACAGAGACTGCTTTAAATCAGCTAGCATTTGTGTTTTGGAAAAAAAATAATTTTCTTTCCACCGGAGAAGAAATGTTGAGGGTTTTGATTTTCTACTGTAATTTTAACTGTAAGTTTTGAGTTTAGAGACATTGGAAACAACTTGCCATATTTGAATCCTTTAGGAAGGGAAGAGCTGAAGTTTTTTTGTGATAAGTGTAAAGTGTAATTCAAATTTGTGTGTATGTGAGCGTGTGTGTGTATGCACAGGCAGAAGTCTACAGAAATTAAAGAACACAGATTTAGTTGCACGCGGCCAAGAGAGCAGTATGTTTGGGTTTTCTCTTTCTTCCTGCTATCCTTTATAAATAAGTTAGTACAAGATTGCCACATCTCACAGTTCAGTGACCTAGACCTTGACAGACAGTTATCCAAATCCTCCTTGGTGCTGCAGGCAGTTTCTTTCACCAGCTTTAGTCAAAAGTTTGTTTATCAGTTCCACTTTTGATCCTGCTGACTCACTTTATCAGTTTCTTCTGATAAAGAAAGAAGAAACTGATATCTGTTATCTTTCGAGGAATTTTTATCTGCGGGTCTTGTTTAAATCTTGCTTTGACTGATCAAGTTTGGTAAGACACATTATAAACATCATTTATGTTTGCCTATTCAGAAACAAATTCTCCAGCCTATGCTACCAGTAGATATTGTAGAACAAATTGAAGGCTTTTACATATTATTCTTCGTTGTATGTGTTCACAGAAATGCAGTGAAATCATTGTTGCTCACCTTGGCTACCTGAACTATACTCAGTACAACATATTTGTTAGCTTTGAAGATCTATATAAATTAACATACGTGAAGAATATTACTTTCACAGTAAGTATAAAGTTTTAGACTAGCAAAAGAGATCTCTTACTTTAATTACTGATGGTGTAGAAGCATGCTTTAACTGTAATAAAAAGTTATCTCATTTCATCGTAATGAAGCTTTTTGTCACTACTAATTTCAGAACTATTTTATCATTTGCTGTTAATAATGTTCTAATCCAATATTTTTCTTTATAAAGAAACATTTTCCTTTCAGAACTCTAGTGCTGTTTTCTGGGACAGATAATTTTAGTGTAATTCCTGGGAAATATTTGACAGTAGGCAAGCTAGACTAGAAATTCCAGTTTTCTGCAGTTCCTTATGGGGATGTTGCCTCTCTACAGCACGGTATCTTTTTCAGTCTTTCCAGTAGGTGTATCTGAATCAACAAGATTTTTCTAGACTTTTTCTAGGGCCAGAAAGATTTAACAGACTCAAATGAAGAATTTTTTTTTTGTCTGTGCTTAAGAGGAAGAGAAAAATGTTTATTTAGTTAAAATAAGCAGGCAATCCCTAGTGGAACATCTAGCTCAGTTCATAGTGGTAAAGGTTGCTTGTGAAGCAGTTAAAATCACTGGTGTGTGTTGAGTGACTCCAAAAAGTTTAGAAACATTTGCATTAGGAGCAAATGAAACTAAACTGAACTTACTGTACAGGTTATTGTGTTGTATTCTACCTGTATACTGTAAGGCAAAAGTGTTTTTACATACTAAGTGAGCTTCCTGAATATTGATATTTGAAATGCTCCAATTTGTAAAGTGTATCACTAAAAATAAGCTGAGGGTTGAAAACAATCTCACAAGCTCTTTGCTTTGCTCCAGATTCA
Organism: Cygnus olor; assembly: GCF_009769625.2. NCBI lineage: Eukaryota > Metazoa > Chordata > Aves > Anseriformes > Anatidae > Cygnus > Cygnus olor. Next base: position 64,849,192 of record NC_049171.1, on the reverse strand, counting down.
AGCAGGATGAAGTGTTGGGGCACTTATAGTTGTATGGTTTATCATCTTGCTTTGCAGGTTTCCTTTAATGTAGACTTGTACACAAAACCAGAAACCTAATTCAAAAGCTCTACTTTCCCACAGCAAGAAAAATTATCAATTTATTTCATTAGTACAGTGGTTTATGTTGATCCCGGTTAAAATAATTGATTTCCTTTTGTACATCAGGATTCTCCACATCAAATTTTCATTCTGCATTTGCAATTTAAAAAGACAAGACAGAGGCTGACAGACTAAATCAATTGAAAGGTAAAGCTTCTTGTCAGATGGGCAGAGCATGTGCATTACAGAAGTGGTTTCAAAAGAGAAGCATGCCAGGTATAACATAATCTGTCAACAGAACGGAGCTTATGCAAACTGACATGTTATAATTAATATCTCTGCCTCAGAATAATTAGAGGACTAAAGGACCTTTTGCTGTTTAACCTGTGAAAAAGTTCTTCACTTCTGGTTGGCTCATTTAATCTTCCCTTACTCTATTTTCAGTGAAACGGAAGATTTAAGTAAGCTTTAAGAACACAGACTCATTACAGGAAGTACAACTGTACCTTATCATCATCTTCATAATCAATTTATGCATTTGACATTGGTAATAAAGAAGAACACACTGGATTTATTCAATTGTTGGAGTTCAAACTTTGAATATGAAACAGAAGTCAATAAAGAACATCCTTTTTGATCTGAGAAGTCCGTTAAGATATGACAGCACAATGAGTGTGTTACAAAGTGGCAGGGTAAAAGAGAAGCAAAGATGCTAGGCTGCTTTGGTTATCTTGGTTATCTTTTCATTGGCTAGTCCCTTTTTTTTTTTTCCTTCTTATTCAGAGAAAGCTTTAACTTGGAAGAAAATGGGTATGAATTTATCTTTGTCTTTCCATAGTGACATGGTGGAATTTGGTTATACCTTCAAATTTTGAAAAGCCAAAAGACTTTTCAGTAACTGCAAAATGTGTTTATTATTGATGTTGTATGAATACTCTTAATATGTTAAACTATTTTTCTTTTGTTTTCTTGTAGTGGAAGACCTACAATCCAACTTTTTCACAAGTAGAAATCTGGTTCCGATTTGTTTTTGTGGTTCTTACTTTTATGGTCACGGTAAGATTTTCTTTTAGTTATTTTGGAGTATATTATGTAGGCAGCTGGTAAATGCTGCACTGTAGTGCTGTGTTTAGTAACTTAGCCCCAGGCAGTATAGTTGAGATACTGCTGAAGGGGTGTTAAAAATGTTTCTAAAATACTTACTTAGTTGCTGCTTCTATGGTTTTTATAAGTGGCATTGAAGGGACATGAAGAAAATAGAATAAATGGGGAAAGCTTGTTTTTTTTTTTTAAACTCTGATTTTAAATTTGAGACAGAATTTTGTTCAAATAACTGAAATTCTGATTAGACGCTAGAAAAAAAAAAAATTTGGCAGTGCAGGTGGGCTCAGACATTAGAATAGGATGTCCAGAGTGTGTGTTGGCTCACTGTCTTTGAAAATGGGCAAAACTCAGTTGAATATGACCTTATCATAGAATCATTAGGGTTGGAAAAGACCTCCTAGATCACCTGGTCCAACCATCCCCCTACCACCAATGTCACCCACTAAACCATGTCCCTAAGCACCACATCCAACCATTCGTTAAACACCCCCAGGGATGGTGACTCCACCACCTCCCTGGGCAACCCGTCCCAATGCCTGACTGCTCTTTCTGAGAAGAAATGTCTCCTCATTTCCAACCTAAACCTCCCCTGGCGCAACTTGAGGCCATTCCCTCTAGTCCTATTGCTAGTTATCTGTAAGAAGAGGCCAACCCCCAGCTCCCCACACCTTCCTTTCAGGTAGTTGTAGAGAGCAATGAGGTCTCTCCTGAGCCTTCTCTTCTCCAGACTAAACACCCTCAGTTCCCTCAGCCGCTCCTCACAGGACTTGTGCTCCAGGCCCTTCACCAGCCTCGTTGCCCTTCTCCGGACATGCTCCAGGGCCTCGATGTCCTTCTTGTACTGAGGGGCCCAAAACTGAACACAGTACTCGAGGTGCAGCCTCACCAGAGCAGAGTACAGGGGGACGATCACCTCCCTGGTCCTGCTGGCTGCACTATTCCTGATACAAGCCAGGATGCCGTTGGCCTTCTTGGTCACCTGGGCACACTGCCGGCTCATGTTCAGGCAAGCATTGACCAACGCCCTCAGATCCTTTTCCTCTGCACAGCTTTCCAGCCACTCTGCCCCAAGCCTGTAGTGCTGCATGGGGTGGTTGTGGCCAAAGTGCAGGACCCGGCACTTAGCCATGTTGAACCTCATCCCATTGGCCTCTGCCCATCGACCCATCCTGTCCAGGCCTCTCTGCAGGGCCTTCCTACCCTCCGGCAGATAGACACTTCCCCACAACTTGGTGTCATCTGTGAACTTACTGAGGATGCACTCAATTCCCTCATCCAAGTCATCAATAAAGATGTTAAAGAGGATGGGCCCCAACACCAACCCCTGGGGAACACCACTCGTGACCAGTCGCCAGCTCGATTTAACTCCATAAACCTTCATCTAACGTCAGAGTTGTCACTGCCTTGAGTGGGAGGGTGGACCAGAGACCTGCAGAGGTCCCTTACAAACCTAAATTACACTGCGATTTAGATTATCTATCTTCTCCTAGTTTTGCCCCTGGAATAGAAGTTTTTGGGGAGAATAAACAACAGACAACTAAAATGCAGAATTCTCATAGTAAGGGTACTAAAGCACTTAATACTTGCATAGCATTTCATTCACATATGTGATGTCACTCACTGAGCAACTGTGAATGTTAGTGTAGTATCTGGATTTTTTTTAATGGGTGAGTTTAATTAAGTGGAAGTTGTTCATAGTGTGTGACCAGTATTTAGTGGCTGGTTTCCTTTTCAATTTGCTATAGGGTAATTTGCATTGGGTTAAGCCAGCAAAATTGATGCAGAAGTAGAAACTAGGAGATGTGGCTCTTCTTATACTGTTAACAGTGTCAGAACTTGTGAAATAGTGTTTGCAATGTGCTGTAGTATCTCTTTACTGTGATAAAACCATTAAAGCTATTTTCCTTCCTTGTAAGATTGTGGGGTTTTGTTTGTTTTATAGTGTCTGTTTGCACATTCTCTACGAAAATTCTCCATGAGAGACTGGGGTATTGAACAGAAATGGATGTCCATCCTCCTTCCTCTCCTCCTTCTTTACAACGGTAGTTGTGTCCTGGAATTTTTATAAAAGCTCTTTAATAAATAAATAAAAAAAGAAAGAGAGACAAGGCTGTTTGGCCTTGAACTTGCAAGGCTTCAGAAAGCTCATTTATAAAAAGCAACCCTTTTTAAGTGTATCAAATTTAAGGGCATAATCAATAGGTAGATTTCATTATTTTCATTCCTGTGAGTGTCAACTCTATTTGTTTAAAACTGGTTGGAGTAGAAGGCTGCAACCATAATGAACCTTCCACATATCAGGCAAATACAGAAACTGCACTTATAAGCCTTACTTCTTTATTTTTCAGATATGCACGCTTTATTTAAAAATGAAAGTTGCTTTTGATCTTGTAAAGTACATCAAATTCTAGGACTTCTATCAGTACCAAAGAATATTTGCCTTTCAGTCATTCTGTGGTAATTTTTAGTTTATCACCAAGAACAGTGGCTTAGCAGAAGGTCTTATAAAACATGAAATATTCTAGAAATGTAGGCAACTATTTTAGACTAGTTTTACAGTATAGACTGTTGCTGCTGGAGGCACCATTTCCTTTGCAAATTACTTTAAGATACAGCAGACTTCAACTTCATTTACTGGTGTAATTTGTAAAATCTGTGGGTTTTTTTAATCTCTTTCCTCTGAAGATGGATTCTACTTTACATAATAAAAAGTGTGTGCTTTTTCATTTCTGTTTAACCTTTTTTTTCTTACTTTATTACAGATCCGTTTTTTCCCCTTTCTTTTCTGGTGAACAGTTGGTTTCCTGGAATGCTTGATGATCTATTCCAGTCGCTGTTTCTGTGCGCATTGTTGTTGTTCTGGCTTTGTGTCTACCATGGTATAAGAGTACAGGTAGGGGTGCAACAGTATCTACTACTCACTGAGAAGACAGTATTTGTTTGTTCAGTTCTCTCAAAAAGTGACAAATGTAAAAGCAATTTTAAGGAAGAAAAGTGACATTCTAATTTTAAAGTAAAATGTGACAAACAGAATTAAAATGATTTGAAGTGAAGTAGATTGTCATGAGACAATTGCACCTAAATGAGATAGTTGGGACAATCCACTCTAACCTATTGCAAGCCAGTCTTTGGAATTATTATACCATTATGCTTTGCTTTTCTTTGAAGGTTACTGTTGTTGTAGATGGCGGTTGGTTTTGTTGTTGTTGTTTTTAAAAACGACTATAAGATACTACATAAGAGAAATAGTAATTCTGGAGCATATTCCAGTAGTTTCAATATCAGTAAAATATGTGGGACCTTATGAATAGGATGTCCCAAATCTCCTGTATTTTGCCTTTAACACAAGCGATTATACAGTTTTTTGTATTCTGCACTTAACCATGCAGGTTAAAAGTACTGAACATGAATTTCTTAATCTACTTCTAATCTTGAATGAAACAAAGAAAATAGTTATTTTATTCTGTCAAGAATGAATCAAATCTCAAATATGAGTTCACACTTTGACTACACTATTGTTTTATTAACAGGGGGAAAGGAAGTGCTTAACTTTCTATCTGCCCAAATTATTTATTGTTGGACTATTGTGGCTTGCCTCTGTTACATTAGGAATATGGCAAACGTAAGTAATTTAGAATTTGGTGCAAAAGTAATGAACTGAAATTATTCAGGAATGAGAAGATTGTTTATAATTAATAACACCTGTTTCTTAATACTTTGTGGTATAGGAGTAGAGTTCAAATTCTTATTTTCTATTTTTCAAAATGTGACTGATTTGAAAACAATTCTTCATGGACAATCTAGAAGTACATAGTTTTAAAAATTACAGCGAAAGCTAGAGATTGCTACTTTGCCGGTAGGTTATGGCTCCCTACAACACACCCTTACAGTTAGCTTTTAGTATTTGAAACAGCAGTTCCTCTGCAGTTAACTACTGCAGTTCGACAAAACTTTCTTAACAATTCGACCTGCACAATTGCTATTGACAGAGCATAGCCAGATCCTCCTCAAAACTGACTTATTTTGCCACGTTCAGTGTTTCTCTTCTCTTTCTCTGTTTCACTCACAAGATGTTGTCAATATTCCCCACACAGAAAAAATTCTCAGTTTTGGAACCATTTTACTCTCAAGTGTTTGCCTATTATTTTATTTCTCAATATATATATAACGCCTTCTCCATGCCATTGTGTGTTGTGTACAATGAAAGCAGGGAATGCTGGTACTAATGTCCTGTCAGCAGAATTTGTATGAATTAAAGGCTTAAACAGCAATTATTTCTTAGGTATGGTTCTTATCACCAAGGGTAACATTGAAACACTGAATCCTGAAGGCTTATGGGTATTTACAAGATTATGCATTTTCTAAAAATTAGGTAGAAAAATAAATCATCTACTTTGAAAAGACTCTTAAGATCATCAAGTCCAACCATCAGCCTGACCTACTGAGTCCCATCAGTAAACCATGTTCATAAGTGCCACATCCACACATCTCTTAAATATCTCCAGGGACGGAGACTCCACCACTTCCCTGGGCAGCCCAATCCAGTGCTTTTACCTTCTCTGTGAAGAAATTATTCCTAATATAATAAAGAAATGAATCCTCCATATTCTTTGCAAATTGAGGTTTAGAAAGGAGGAGGATGTCATGTAATGTAAGCTGTCATTAGAATCAGTGGCATTGCACCAATTTATACAGCCAAGATCTTTAGTTATAAGCTTTGTATAGTAACTTTAAACGCTTTCTTTGTTAGTGTTTTTTTTTTTGACCTTGTTTTTTGTAAGGATGTAACAACCTTTTTTTTTCATTTTGAATCTTTCCTAGCGTCAATGAAGTACGTGATCCTACATACCAATACAGGGTTGACACAGGTAACTTCCAGGTAAGTCAAAAATGTTTCCTTGCTTTTAAATTGTCAAATGTAGTTAGACAAAATGAGGAGGGATTTGCTCTTCCATTGAAATCTATACTGCAATTTAGAAAATATCACATGCTGGCCAGGTGGTCTAACTTTGCCTTGTGTACTTTACATTTTTCTTCAGATCATGCATAGGCCATAGTGAGCTCCATCCCATATGAGAACAGTAATTGTCTTGCAATAACCTTGGGCGTCTGGAGACTCAACACCAGAAGTTTAGTCATGGACTCACGACTGTTGGGACTGAAAGACAATTTTTTTAAGCCTCTTATTAAGTCAGTTTTGTGTATCTTGACTCTTGCCAAAATCCTCTGTCTTAGTAAATTTCAGAATTCCCTGTTGTAGGGGAGGATACAATGTACATGGTTTCTTGTATCATTCTTGGGAAATCCGTTTTTAGATAATCCTTGAGATTCAGCTCTCAGTGAATTCAGTGAACAAAATGACCTCTTCTAGTAAACATCCTTTCTTTATGTTCCTCAAGAACCTACCTTCACATATAGCCGTCCTTTCATGAACATACTTTCCCTGAATAAATGCACCAATCCATGTTGTGCTTTGGAAAATGATTTCTATTTGTAGGATATAAAAGAAGAAAGGAGAAATAGGCCAAATCTTGTTAAATAATAAAAACTACTAATCTTTTTATAGGGAATGAAAATCTTCTTCCTTGTGGTGGCAACCACATACATTCTTTACCTTTTGTTCCTGATAGTGAGGGCATGTTCAGAACTTCGTAACATGCCTTATGTTGGTAAGTATTTTTTGGGGTTCTTCACTAAACAGGCTGTTGTCTTCTACACAAAGGTGTAAATTCTCTAATAACTTTTCTCGATCTTTTTCAGATCTCAGGTTAAAGTTCTTGACTGCATTAACCTTCATAGTGCTTGTCATTAGGTAAGGCATTTCAGAGTACATTTCTCAATACTCTAACTTTCAAAGCCCTGAAAAGAAGGTTATAAGTATGTTTTTTTGATAATAAAAATCTTCAGTGAAACTGAGAAATGTCTTTTTGATATGATAGCTATGTATAGCACTTCTTAATTTTTGAACCCTTTCTTAAGGCTCTTAAAGCTAGCTTTATGTTATTTCTACTACCACCATAATACGGTACAAGACTTAAGAGATTCACTTAGCAGAGATGTTTTCTGTACTGCTGAGTGGTCTGCAGTGCACTGTTGATCTCTTTTGGAGCTTTGTAAGCTTCACTTAGTTAAAGCAGAGGTTTAGAATTAGTTTCTTAGATTATTGTTAGTATTTGTCACCCATGCTTCAAGCAGTTCTTTCAAATTGCTGTTGACTCTTTAATTTTCTTTACTGATGAAATCTGATGTAAAATAGACCAACCGTGGTGTATTTTTCTATATGAAAGCAAAATATGTCTTACAATAAGTGACTGGCTTTTTAAAATAATTTTCTCATAGGAAAAAGGTCAGGGAGTGTAGCGAGAGGATAAGAAGTAATGGTTTTAAACTAAAAAATGGTAGATTTAGATTAGATATTTGGAAGCGATTCTTTGCTATGAGGCACTGGAACAGGTTGTCCAGAGAAGCTGAGGATGCCCCATCCCTGGAAGCGTTCAAGGCCAGGTTGGATGGGGCCCTGGGCAACCTGTTGTAGTGGGAAGTATCCCTGCCCATGGCAGGGGGATTGGAACTACACGATCTTTAAGGTCCCATCCAACCCAAACTGTTCTATGACTCTATGGTATACTGTTCTATCAAGCTACCATTTCAATTTTGAAGTTTAAAGGCACAGTATATATGCTGTCACTTTTTTTTCTTCCCACAGCATTGTTATACTCTATCTGCGCTTTGGAGCACAAGTTCTACAGGACAACTTTGTTGCTGAGCTATCAACTCATTATCAGAATTATATCCTTTTGTTGTGATGCTGCTCAACTAGGAATGTTAATCAGGTTTTATTTAGAAGGTACTTAAAGATGATGTACCTAAGGACTGAGTCCTTTGACTTCTAGGTGGGCTTTTGATACTCAATCAATTTTGATCAAGGTTTCTTGTCATCATTTTCTAATGGCTATTTGTAAAGATTATGAGCTGAGTTTCAGTTTAATTTGTTTCCACCAAATAAACCACAGCTGCGTTTGATACTCTTCAAAAGGAATGAAGACCCATATATGCATGCATTCAAGTCATTTTTAACAATTTATAGTGAAAAAATTGACTATTTTCTGCTTGAATTCAACTTATCAGTTGGTAAGGGGTATACCAAAATACCTGAGAAATTAACAGTTTAGAAGTCACCAGAAATGTGTTTGTGTATTGGTGCAGTCTACGTGTGGAAGAGGTCATATCAGAGAATTTAAGTGTCTCCAGAGAGACTATTTCTGATATCTGTTGGCAATAGAATTACAGAGTACATTTGTGGATCCTAACCGTAAGATCCTAGTTCATTGTACTTTCTGAAATTGTCTACGTCACTGCAACTGATCCTGTTACTGATAAGCTTTAGATATGTGTTAGGAGCTAGTAGAGATCAGTAAGCAAAGCCTCTATTATATTCCCAAAGTGAAGGCAAGAACCCATCTTGAGTTCTGTGTGTACATAGTCCTTCTCCTTCCTTCTCAACTGATATGCCCACAAGAACTCCATTTTCAAGATGATAATAATAAAACAGAACCTCTCACCCAATCACTCCCTTAACTCAGCTTTCTTTTAGCAGTGAAGGTAGAACTATTCAATTATACCATGCATTCCACTAAAGAGTAGGCCTTACCTCTGCAAATTTTACTTGGGTTAAAACGAAAGATTTACCTTCAGTTAGAGCTATACCTAGAAATAGCTTGAGTACACTAGTTGTCATTAAATTAAAATAAAATGCAGTTGTGTTTAGTCATTCATACTCTCAAACTTTAGTATGATAAACATCCTTTCCGTTGAAGCGACTTACACATGTTTTGGATCTTGTTTCCAAAGTTAATGTGTATGGAGTTATATTGAGCAGAATCCTTGACACTTACTACCAGCAGAATTCTTATCATTTTATGGTTTACTGAACTTCTATCTCTACACGTTAGCCTTCGTGTATTCCCCCTCAAAGAATGCACTGTATGGTGAGTGTAAGCAACTGTTTGTTAAACTTACATGACAAGATCTGGCATATTAGTTCATACCGTGTGATATCCTTATATTTTTCTTGCCTCATTACCATTTCAATTTGCTTTGGGTTGACATAAACAGAGGCTGCACTGCTCCTGGGCGATTTAGTATTGGAAATATGAAGGAATGCTAAAATGTATGCAACTAATTAGCTAGCCTTGAATTCTTGTGCTCTTCTCTGATGAAGTTTATAGTCAATATGTTTGCATATAATGCTCTAACTTGTAACTGACTTGCAGACAGCCTTTAAGGAGCAAGAATACGTCACTCATACTTTGTTCTAACGATAAAGTTAATATATTGATATGCTGACAAACTTGACTGAAATACGAAAAACAGGGTGATGGAAAAATAGGACTTCAGCTGATCTCTAATGTGGGGGGAACTAGGAGGAACATGCTGTGGAGGGGTACACAGCCCTCTTTTTTTTGCTTCCCTAAGTAGAGGATGTAATCTGATTCACATGATGATTATGGAGCATTATTCCTCTCTAACAGATAAAGATTCTGTAAAATAAATATTCATACAGAGTGCATTCTCTGCTTTAAGTAAGCACTGAGTTTAAAATATACTGGGAAGTATGATGAGGAGTAGCATTGTGGAGCTGGTGCTTTCTCTAAACTTCTTAGAGTTGAGATGAATCGAACTGTTACATAAAGATGCTCTTTTTCTGTTAAAAAAAGACAAGACAAACGGTTGGGTGAGGATAAAGGGTTGCAAGAAGCATTAGCCTACAGATGTTATGAAGTAAAAACCTTCCAGGAAAAAGATGGTTTTGACAAATTGATGGATTGAATTTTACTTGCGTATTATTACAAACAGCAGCTCAGGAGGAACAGATTATACAAGAAATTGTGGTCTTGAAACAGGGCACAGGGATTTGTCATAAATAGATAATGAAAAGTATGTGCTTCCTTTTATCTCACAATAAGTCCTTCCTTCATCTATTGCAAGGATGAAAAACAACTGGCTAGTCATTGACTTACATACAGAGGATTACAACTTTGGTCTACTGTCTTTATAACAAGTTCATGAAGACTATGATTTTTAAATAAGTACGAACTTCTGAATAATCAGAACAATGAAGCATGACTTAATTATATGCAAGTTGAAATGATATGACATGAAACGGCACAACAGAGGAAATCCGCTTATGCAACATGGAGAATTATCTATCTAAAAATACAAAGCGAGAGTTATTTCATTTCCTTAAATCTTAAGAACATCACGATGTTGTGGGCTGAATGGTGAAGAATTTACAGGAAAGAATTCCGTGATATTTTTGTTGCATTGTAGTCATGACTGCCTTTGAAGCTGTTGAGTCTGTTGCTTCAGTGTTAGAAGTGCAGCCATGTTTCTACATTTAATGCGTTAAATTAACCCTTATTTGTATTTTCCAGAATCACAGTTGAAAGACAATCCTGCTTTTTCTATGCTGAACGATTCAGATGATGATGTGATTTATGGGTAAGATTATAGAATACCTATAGAGAGGATTTTTTTTGCGTGTTATTTTTGTAATGTTCTTTTCCATATTTGTTAAATAATTGAAGGCTTCATAGGTTGTTAGTGAAAGTAAGCCGCCTAAAGAACAGAAACAGCCTTATCATCCTGAAACAGAAATGCAATGAGAATGTGTGTTATTTTGGTTTTTCTTTGGTTTCTCAAAGGGATTGCCATGGCACTGATACAAACGGGTAAGTATGAGGATGCTGGTAGGTCACGGAGTGAAGGCAGCAAGAGATGTGAATGGGAAGGAATCCCTTTCAAGTTGGGAAAGATCGCAGGAGTCAGGTGGAGTTAGCAAAGGGTCAGCTCATACAGAAATGCTGCAGAGAAGGATAAAGGCTCGCTCTTCTTAACTGTCCATCACTCTCTGAAATAAAAATAACCAAGTCTAGCAAAACTTCCTGGACATGTGTGAGTTTATGTAATACAAAAACTATAGTATCACTTAAAAACCCATCCAGGTCATGTCTGCCTTTGCTAGACACCAAACAAATTCATTATCTGCCCTTGATGTTTTCACCTTTTACCAAGGACACTGAAGTGGCTCAACAGTGAAGATGGGTTAATACTGCAGAAAGCTGGAGAGAGGCTGTCAGGGACTGTAGCGATAGGACAAGGAGTAAAATGAGAAAAGGCCACATTTAGAGTAGATATAAGGAAGAAATTAATTACTCAGAGGGTGGTGAGGCCCTCGCACAGGTTGCCCAGAGAAGCTGTGGATGCCCCATCCCTGGAAGGGTTTCAGGCCAGGCTGGATGGGGCTTTGGGCAACCTGGTCTGGTGGGAGGTGTCCCTGCCCATGGCGGGGGGGGGTTGGAGCTAGGTGGTCCTTAAGGTCCCTTCCAACCCAAAGCATTCTGTGATTCTAACTTGAACAAGCTTGTGCTAGAGCAACTAGCATTGTCTGAGATGGCTCGCCTTTGTTTAGTTAGATGGTGGTAGTACCAGTCTGCTTCTGCACTCTAATCCTTGTCAGTAGTGACTTGTAGCTGCTGGGATAAATTTTATTATATACCAGTCTCTGGAGAGAAGTCATATATATTTTTCATATACCCAACAAGGAAGCAAAACAAATACAAACTTTTTACTCACGTAACAATTTGATGCTTCAGTGCATTTTAGAACTTCCCTGGTTAGTTTAGAATTAATAAAACTTCAGAACATGGTGATCAGTTAAAAAAAAATAAATCTGTTTCACAGGAGTGACTATGAAGAAATGCCACTTCAGAATGGCCAAGCTATTAGAGCCAAATATAAAGAGGAGTCGGACAGTGATTGATTGATTTTGATGTAGAAAGACTTGTTCAGCTGGAATTAAAGCAATTATGAAGTTTTCCTAGAAGGACCACTTCCTTGGTTTTCTTACAGTCTGCTGTTACCTGAACACCGAATCCCAGGAAGGACATCTTGTTTCTGTTTCTGTTTACAAAGTTAAAACTGAAAAAAAAAAAAAAAAAAAAAAAGAATGCTTGAAAAGGTTGTGTTGGAAACTTAAGAAACCAAAATTTACACACATCTTATAAAATGTCTGATGGCAGGATGTCTATGGACTAAAATCTTTGAGTCTAATTCAATTTCGAGGTGTCATTGATTATATACTGATTTTAAAATTGCTTCTTTGCTGCTTGGTGTTTTTTTTTTTCCCCGTTGGGATTATGTAGAACATAATGTCTTTAATCTCTTGCATTTTGCTAGCTCCTTTGTATATTGTCCTCTGCTGTATGAAGTGCCTCTTTTCCCTTTCAATTTTGTACATTAGTCATTGTCAGTTGAACTGGAGGCAGGGAACGATGTGCTTTAGGTTTCTCTCTGTTCCCCCCCCCCTTTTTTTTTAAGAAATGCAGGAAAACACAAGCTTTCCATTCCTTCTAAGAGGTGGTGTAGTCTTAAAACCATTCTTTTAACTCATTTAACGGGATTTACTAGGTATGTTCTAAGTGTGAGATACGTGCAAGTAGTCAAGTTCTAGTGAGCCAAAATAGTCTGTGGTCCAAAATTATTTGTATAACATAGGTTTCATAACATGCTTTATCACCACAGCAAAACTGTTTTGTTAGTTCTGTTTTGTTTTCAAACAGCCCTCTCAAATGAAAATATTTGGGCAGCAAATCTCAGAAGGAAGCCAGTACTTTTTTTTCTTTTTGTGATTGTGTGCTGGAGGAGATTGTTACACTTACAAGAATATGGTACAGAGTTTCATAGAGAAGTACAATTTCATATTTCCAAACATTTCATTTTTAGAGGCTTTTTCTACATCAAAATTGTTCATGAAGTTGTATTAATAGGCAGTTATCTGCTTGGCTGCTCATGTATTGAACTTGTGTAACAGCTTCTGAGCATGTTCTGTGCATAGACTTCTCTCTCATACCACAGTTGCCACCTCTACTGCTTGAAATTTTTACAAGTACATTTTACAATCTGTATTCCAGTCTGTGCTGGAACAATTATATGGGAATTCATTATTCCTAGTACAATGCTGCTGCTTCTCAGCTTAAAAGCTGTTTTTATCCTCCCACACTACTGTTCGGCGCTGTATTTAAGTGGATGCTATTTGTTTCTAACTACTTCTATGTTCTCAAGTACTTGACCTGTCTGAAAGTCTTTCTTTTTTCCTTTTTTAATGGATTCATAACTTCAACTTACTCTTGTAGAATCTCTCTGCCCTGCTGCTGTAGAAGACAGTAAAAAGTACTGTTAATATGTTAGGTAGAAAATGATGCTGGCTTACACTAGTAAATCATGCTTATGATTGAACTAGTTTAAGCAGAATGGTGCAATGAAGGCCTGCTAGACTTGCTGAATTATATTGGGGGGGGAAGAGTAGATGTGTTCTGCTTTTGTGCAACAATTTTAGGCCATAGCAGCTGCAATAACCTCCTTGTAGCTGTTCAGGAGCATTAAAGAGAGACCTCACAGGGAGCAATTTGCTTACAGAAGACCAAAGGAACTGCTTCATATGGTTGCATCCTTGCTGTTGTAAGAATAGTTCAGATTAAATCAGTGATCTGTTAAAGACAAGTGTGGTAAGATTGCGTATGTGTGTGTAATGCAGACCTCTGAATTCTTTGAGGATATTTGGAATTTAAAACTTACTGTAACAGAGATAATGTATTTGTTAGAAGCCAAAGTACCATTATACAATAATGCTAAAACAAAGAAAATGCTGGGGGGGGGGGGGTAAATGTCTTAATTAATTGGCATCAGTTTAGAATATATAGGAAAACCATTACAGAGGTATGCAAGTTTGTGGGGGTTTTGTCAGTGAACTGTACTAAGCTGTACCTTCAGCATTTATTTTCAGATATTTTTTTTAACAAGTATAGGGGATGATCTTTTATCCTACAAGAGGAGAGACCGTTCGCATTTTATTATTCCCTAGATGATTTTCTTGGTGTGTATGGTTGTTTGAATTTGCAGTCAGACTCTGCAGCCAGCTAGACACTGTTTGTGTATCCCAAGCCCCTTTGACTTCCATTGAAGCGAGTACAGGAATTAGGTCTTCAAAAATTCAGATTTACGTGATCCTTACGTATTCAAATCTCTCTCATTAATTCTCTTCTGTGCTGTTTTGAATTGATAAAATACTTGATTTGACAAATGTGCAAAGTATACTGCTTCTTATGACGGTTGGAGTTGGTTGTTACAGCTGACCCTGAAATAGTGTCATGCTTTGTGAATTCATTAACTAAAAGCATTTCTAATCTAACTGTGAAATAATGATTTTTCAAAGCTGTTTTCAGCCAATTTTACTTGCCATTTTGTCTACCTTCACTTTTCTACATGACTGTATTCAAAATGAAAATAGGAGAGCTGAGATAGGGAAATGTGCACTTCAAATAAGTATCTCACCAAAAATAACTTCCTTTCTAATTTTTTTAGAGATTATATTTAAGCAATATTTGCCATACAAAATAGGTTTGTATTTTAGATGTGCTAGAGTGTAATGGTAAGGTTGGTTGAAGAACTGTCATATCAAATTCAGTGCATAGTCAAAAAGCAAAAGCAGTGAAGCAGGTAGTTCGGCTAGCAAGAAATTTTGATTTTACTCCCCTTATCTGTAAACAATTGGAAAGCAGAGACAGTATTTGAGGAATATTACAGAATGGATTACCAACAGCTTCAGAGTAGGTGGCATAAATTCACTGCTGAGTAATATGTTGTAACCTAAGGGTAAAACAGAAGAGATCTGGATAAGAAACTAATCTGGCTTTCCTTTAGCTACACTTAAAAGGAATTCAGTATCTCCAGCCCTCCCGGAGCTGTGTAAAATGAGAAAAGTGTACAAAAGGCCTCGCAGTATATAGCGTTACTGCTCTACAGGAGATGCTTTCTATTAAATAACTGTAAGACTTCCATGTACATTGTGATCAAGATGGACTTTTAAGAAATCGATTATAATTGAGGATGAACCCGTTAATGGCAACGGTTTTCTGTAGTGTTTGCTTTAAAAATACAGTTGGAATTCCTAGGGCTGGCAAAGAATAGGAAGGAAGCATATGGCTCAGTGCAGTAAGGAAGAGCTAGTCCACCAGACCTGCGAACTAATACGGGGGGAAAATGGAAAGGTGTTTCCAGCTAGAAAAGGTTTTGATCGGTTATCTCTGAGCCAAAACACAACCTTGAATCCATAACCACCTAGTTTTTGCCCACTTTTTTGCTTGTGCCAGTAATAACCATTGCATTACTGTAAAAATTTTAGAGGTTTGTAAATATGTAAAATTAAGATAAAATATGGAATTTTTGTGTACCAAAATGGTATAAAATGTGTAAGATTAATGCTCTGTTTAATGAGAAGCTGTAAATTAAATGCTGCTTTGAAAAAGTGTGCATGGGGACGTGTTAAATATTCTGTCTAGAAATTGTGTTAATGACAGCAAATAGTCCATTATGTTGGAAAACTTCATCCTAGTATGGAATATGAAGCAAAACTAGTATTTCAAGCAAGTTGAGTACTGAGTTTCTTGGAAGACTTCATGTGTATAAGCATTGTTAAATACTCAGAATAAAGTTTTATATCTTTATATCGTATCTTGGTTTTATTTCCCTTCTCGTGTATGACTAAAACTTAAACACATTTTTACTTTGAGTAGTTTCTTATTCAAGTAACCCAGTTTGAACATATATAAGGATTGAATCTAGGAGGCCGTGTCAGCACAGAGGCACCAGAGAATTGGGGCAGGGGGGAGTGTTTGTTTTTTATTGCCTGGGCTTGAAGGTGGAAGGCTGCTTGCTACTATTCCTGAGAAACATGCTAGCCAGCTTAGGAAGGGGAAGTGGAACTCTTAAAAACTCCAGAAGGGTTACGTTTAAACAAGTCACACCAATGGTTATGAATTTCAATAATTTAATGCTAACCAAGAGTACAAAGTGTGAAAGTCAGTGTCTTATTTATATTGGTCTTAAAAAAAGAAATCTAGAGAAAGTGTTTACACTGCAGCAGATTTCAGAATTAGCACCTTAAAGAGAAGTTCTTGAAGTGTTAAGACAGCATGGCGCCACTGGTACAATACCAAGTACAAACATAAACCATGTAACAGCATGTTTTCACATTTGAAAAAAGTTACATAAAAAGTATATTAAAACCAGAAGTTGTTCAGTGCATTCACAGTTTGAGCTGAGATGGAATCAAGTGCTTGCTGGAGTAGAAAAGAGTTGAAGGATGACTGATTCCAAGGCAATTATATTGCAAGTCCAAAGGCACTGACAATACAGTACATGGTCTTATTCTCCCATCTCACAGTACAAGTTCCTACAAAGACAAAAAAAGAGTTTCAGAGACGGGAGAAAGAGCGATTAATATGAAAATGTATGCTCTTGTATACATATTTGTTTACTTTAAGAATCTTAAGAATGTAGCTTGCACAACAGCTAAGCACTTCATGTATTAGAAGAGTTAGCATCATAGCCACATGGAAAAAATGCCAAACTGTACGCTACTCCTCCAGAACAATAGCAGTCAGAAAACTGACACGGCCTAGTCTCAAGGGGACTAGCGTTAACGTTGTAAGTTGAAGCATCCAACAGTTTCACTCCTTACCATCACTGGAGTTGTCCCAGAAGCAAGAGCTCGCTGTATGTAGCCCAGCACCATTCTTTTGCATAATCACACAGGTCACTGTTTGTCAGTAGAGAAGCTTTTATTAGTTTACCGCTTTCATCAATTACCATTTAGCTACATTTATGCTTAGCACAGTACGTACATACACAAACGTACATGCTTATGAGTAGCTAATAGCCACGGTTCTTGCTAAGCTTTTTTGTTGTTGTTAAGTTCTTATCAGTCCACTTTACCCGCTTAAACAGAAAACAAAGTTGAGCTCACCAATATACTTGAAGGGTTTCCCCAGCTTTGTGAGCTGGCTTAGAGTTTGTTCCACCACACTTGTTGTCCACTGGTTCACTTTGCTGTGCTGGTAGGCATTGCCACCGATCGCACTTTCTATGGCCTGTTGGTGACAAACACACAAAATAAGCCCCCTTGTTGTCACTCTCCGAGGATCCCATTTATCTATCTGAACATGATACACTGAGGATGAGACACCGTACTCGTAGAAAATATCCTAAATACTCTTTGTCCATACTGATTGCTGGAACTGTTTTCAAATGTTACAGAACTTGCAATTCAGAGTTTGAGCCAGGCACAGAAGGTACAACAATATATTCCTTCCTCTTTTCACTGTTATATCTTGATTTTTCCTTTCTAATTCCTATTCCAACGTCCTGGAGCCAGACTTACGAAAAGGCCCTTGCATTTAAACAGCCCTGAAGAGACTGAAAAAAACGCACAGAACAACGGCCTATCCACCTATATTCTTTAGAAATGAACTTCAGATTTTTCAGCAACGTCATTTTTGGAAAACAAATCAAAACAAGAGACCCATGTAATTGCTGGTTACTAACAGAACAGAAGCCTTTAGCCAAGCAGTCCATTTTACTAATGAGGATTCCCCTTTAAGGCACAAAAGTACATTAAGCTTGCAGATTTTTTCATTGATACATTTTTTCTTCCAGAAATTATTTTTAAAATAACCACAAAGTTGTTTCAGATTCAGAAGGGACAGGAACAGGTATTAGAGCACGCCTAGCCAATTTACAGGAAGTCTGACCTAAACAGTTGTTTTGCAACACGTAAAAGGTGCTTGTCTGCTCTATGAGAGGAACTCTAGATGCAAAACCCAAACCTCTCTGGAAAATTTACAGACAGGAAATTCAGGTTTCTTAGCAACAAGAAGAGTTGTTTCAAACAAACAACTCATTTTGGAGGAAAAGCATCTCAGAAGACCACAGTAACGTGCATATGCAGACAGTTCGTACAGAACACAGATTTTATGCCTCAGTAGCATGCAATCTGTACAGGTTTTAGCATACAACAGCTGCCTAGGAGTAGGCATACACTGCAGAGAGGAGCATAGGAAATTATTTTAATCATCTTTTGGGTTTGTAATACATATCACAACCACAGCTAGGTATTATTTCTACTTAAAGCGTCCACAGTGGTTAAATTAACCAATGATTACCTACACTACCATAATAACCTATCTTGAACTAATCACATACCAGTCACTAGATTTTGTTGACTTCTTTTTAGCACAGAGCACACAACATAGCATGCTTTCACACCAAAGTGAAAATGTTAGTTTACCTCTTTAATGATGTTACTGACTTCATCAACGACAAAGGAAGTCTACAAAGAAGCAAAATTGTAAATTATCAGTGAATGCATTCTTCCATTTACACAGTTCAAGCTTTGTAAAGAAAACAGACTTAAAGCTTAATTAATGCTTGATAGGTTTATTGCAAGTCATATGATGCCTACTCTTCCTTTTGTGCTCATAACTTAACCATACTTACCTGAATCCAGTCAAGTGAACATTCTTAACAAAATAATGGAAAGTAAGAGAAGAAGTAACATCGGCTGGACTTCTAAGTCAAAGTTTTCAAATTTTAACTGGAGAGTATTTTAAAGTAATACGTAAAGCACTTCCATACACGTATAAACCCATCTTACAATAACCATTAATGTCTATGGTTCACTGAACGGGCTGCAGAGATAACCTCAGTGCACAGACACGGCTCACAGTTAGATGAAACCCACATCTTCTGGGCACTGATGTGGACAAAGCATCAATTCACAGCTCAAGGAAAAGCTGTCACTACAATTTCAGCTGGGATACAAAGAAAATTGCTTCTTGAAAAGAGGGGGAAATCTAGCTTCTGCATTTCCTACCACCTTCAGCATTCTCACAGGCTCCAGGCAGTAGAGATGAAGCAAAGGGAAGTTGGACAGGGAAGGCCCCAGCATTTTACTGACCTTAAAACTACCACCTGTTTTTCCGTGTGGTTAGGATACCTTTCTGTCCTAGTCCCTCAGCTGCTACCATGCCCCGCGTTGGCTCTTGCGTGCTGGCAGCAGCACAACCAGGCAGCCAGCCTCCTGCCCTGGTCACAACAGCACGGGGGAGCAGTGACACTGGGCACGGTGATGCTCTGTCACAAAGCCCCACTGGGCGCTCACGCATGCCCAGGCTTTTACTTCTGACTTCTCTTTTTTGACTAAGCTCTCGCTTGAAGGTCTCGCAGCTTCTCTAGCTGGCAATCATGAATAAAAGCACAATTAGGGTGTTCAGGGGTGCCACAACTAAACCCACTCAGACGTTGGTCAGACGGTGAACTGTCTAGCCAGCTTCAAAGATGTGCGACTTCAGAAAGATGCAAGCAGTTGAGTGTTCTCCATGACAAAAGCAGCAACATGCCAAGGGAGAAGGGCAGGCAACGCCTTTTTAATAACTGTTCAGAGGCACTAACCTGCTAGCACACCTCAACATTTCTAAAAGCTTTCATATACTGCGTAGCAAACTTGCTTTTATTCTCAGCTTCTTGACTTCGATTTAATAACTTGTATTCATTTTCACACTACTTAATTTTACAGGTGCTTACATGTTAAGGTGCACCACTGTATTTATCCAAATAAGAGCTAGAATTATCATGGTGTTCTTTCCCACAGAGCAGAAACTGAGAACATATATGCCAGACACACCGGCAGACATGCAGCATGCTGCCAGGCCAGATGACAAACTGTATGTTTTTTCTCCACAAAGTCTAGAGCTTTGCTCAGAAATGCCTGGGTAAGCACAAACAAAATTCACCAAACTAAACTGAATTAAATTCAGACCGCATTCCCAAAGGTATTTAGTTCTGTTTTTTGATTAAAAAAAGTGGGAAAGGGAGAGTCATAGATAAACTCCAGAACTTGGTTCAGGGGGTTCTGTTACTTCTCAAAACCTCCCCCTTGTTTAGGATGAAAACATATGTGCGTTTAAATACGTGAGACTGAACATTGAGTCCTGATACCTAGCATTATGATTTGTGTGTTGTAAATAAGGTGCCAAATAATACAAGTGTTCCACCTTTTAATATGACAATACAAACATTTTTTTCTTTAAAAAATAAAGGGGAAAAACACAGAAGCTTTGTGATTTCTGAGCCACCCCTCCAGGACAAGGAAAGCGGACTCAACGTTTCCAACACCTTGTTTGAAAAGGGTGTTCCCAGGCAACAAACGTGAACTGCAAAGCCATTTTTTTCAGTAATCCTGAAGACGTCTCTAAAGACGGCTATAAGAGTGATGTTTGAATTGTTAATTATCACCTATTAATGCAGCTGCACGACACAGGCCAGGCCCATCGGTCAGGTTAAGGATTTAGCACAGCCTGACCTGACACACCTCCATCTCCAAGGCTGCTTTGCTATCACCCGCCGCAGCCGGAGAACAATGCAGCGAGAAAAAGGGGCCCTCTGCGGGAGCAACACCCCCCGGGCAGCCACCGGCACGAAACGGACCCCGCTTTGTCTCAGCCTGCGCCACCTCTACCGGCGCGTTCAGCAGCAGCCCAGGCGCTTCAGACCCCTCCTTCCCCACCGGCACCCTGCTCGGGCCGCACACCGGGGCAGGGCAGGGGCATGGCGGAGCCCCCTGCCCGCCCGCCCCGGGGCCGTTACCTCGTCCCCCGCCTGGAACTCGTCCATCGCCCCGCCGCCGCCGCCCGGCCGCCGAGACGCCTGCGCGCTCCGCTCCCCGCCTCCCGGGCCGCGCCCAAGATGGCGCCGTCCCCATAGCGACAGCCCGGTGGCGGTGGCGGGGGGCGCCGCCGTGGTGCCGCCCGGCGGGCCGAGGCGACCAGCACCGCCCTGGTTTTCGTGTAGCTGGTTTACCGGTTGCGTCCCGGGCGCTGCTGGGGAGGTGGGAGAGAGGTCCCCCGTGGTTTTGAAAACAAACCTTGAAAGGAAGGGCTGAGGTCATCACGTGCGTTCACAAACTGGAATTTAAAAAAATAAAACAGGGAAAGACATAAAGAATCTGTGTGTTCTTACAGTTCCAAGCCAATCTCTATCTCTCTTTCTCCCTCTTTTTTTTTTTTTTTTAAACATCCCGAATCAGAATTTGGACAATGGAATTAAAGAGTACCCTTTTTACAGTTTATGGATTTGTGAGTGTGCAATTTTTACACGTAACCCAGATTACCACTGATACGAATTTCTGGGAGGCTGTGTACATGGTGCTGTTGAGGTTCAGAATGGCCCAGATGAAGTGGAGAAATGCTCTGAAGAAAGCAGAAAATAACTTAATGGGTGCACGCACAAAGGCCTACGCCGAGGCAGGAATAATCAGCCCTGTGAATGGGACAGGGTGGGGACTAGCTGACTGGGTAGCCCTGCCATGGAGCAGGGTGTAGAGGGGCATATCAGATGCGATTTACTTTGGTCTGACCTACGAAGCTGCTGTTAAAAAAAAAAAAAGGAGGTGCCGTGCTGGGAAGTGTAGCTCACAGGATGGGGGAAGCAGCGTTCCTGTTGTACTCTATGCAGTAAGGCATCACAGGGAATACCATGTCTAATTTTAGACATTGTATTTCAAGAATAATCAAGGTTGGAAAAGACCTCCAAGATCATCTAGTCCAACCATCCCCCTACCACCATTGTCACCCACTAAGCCATGTCCCTAAGCACCACATCCAACTTTTCCTTAAACACCCTCAGGGATGGTGACTCCACCACTTCCCTGGGCAACCCCCTTTCAATGCCCGACTGCTCTTTCTGAGAGGAAATGTCTTCTAATTTCCAACCTAATTTTCCACCTAACACCATTGTGAGTTACAGTCTTGGGGCCCTAAGAGCACACAGATGGGCCCCAGCTGCACCAGTCACCCCACTGCATCCTCTGCTCCAGGCCCGTCTCTGGGGTGCACCTCAGCCCTGTATCCCCACCCCTGTGTCCAGCCCCATCTCCTGCAGCTCCTGACCTGTGTCCCAGGACAGATCCTGCCTGATCACCTCACACTGGGACTGTCGATGGATCCTGCTGGCAGCTCCCACCCTGGTCAGATGCCTTGGGATGGTCCCCGGTTGCTGCGCTTCCTCTCAGCTCCCCCTTACCTCTCTCCTCAGAGCTGCTCCCGCTGTCAGAGAGCTAGCAGTATAGATAACAAACCATGTGAAGTCCTCCTCAATGGAAGTCTCCAAGAGTAGATAATTATTTCTGACCTACTCTGGTAGATGTAACAATGTTGGCTCCAGGTATAAAGATGGACTGGACAACTGTGACATTCTTCCCCTAGGCCAGCTTTACAAGCCTGTCACTGAAGGTGATTAGACTCCTTGGTTTATTTGCAGTCTTTCATTTAGTTAAAGCTTAGCCTGAAATGAAGGCCCAAATCATCCATCTTTTCTTTGTTGGGTTTAGTTCTATATATACCCTACTAGCAGTTGCTCTTTCTTTAGTAATACAGTTGAAGAACATGATTAAGTTTGATGAGCACAGGTGGAAGTATTTGAATCTATGGAAAGTAATGGGTTTGTAAGATTGAAGGCTGATCAATTTTTGCTGTGTGAGTAAAATTGCAGGGCCTTATTTTATTTTAAACTAAAAGCAGTATATCTTGTAACACTCAAAACAGTAATAAGGCTTTCTGTAGTCTATATGGAGTTTATCTGGTAGAACTAGTCTGTAGGAAAGGACCTTTCAGACAAATTTCCAGACTTTGAAATAAATGAATAAAACTTTGAAATTCATTACTCACACTTAGTTCTGTAATAGACTGAACTAGGATATCCCATCCAAATGAAATTTCAACTTTTTATGTGACATCAGGTTTACTACTGGTAGGTAGACTAACTTTCTGCTTTTCACTAGTGCATAAAAATGAATTCTTTTGAATTGTCTGCCGTCCTCTGTTTGTCTATGTTAATTGCTTTTTTATTCAGAGTTGCAAAATTTGTTTTCAAGAAAGAACCACGTGTGATACAGATGGTGTTCTCTGTGCGAGTTCTGGGGACATTGAGGTTAGTAGTATTTTCACATCTATAGTATCAGAAAAAGAAATTATGTAGAACTCAAAGCCACTTCTCTTCCTGTGTGTGGCTTGAAGACTGAGTATATTTTGCTGATATCAGTCAGCTTTTATATTCTGTTGTGCTGAGTCTCTTTTTGATGTTAGAAAAACGAATAACTTCCCATTGATTGTTAGTTGCTGTTGCTGGGAACAAAACCAGAGACTTTGCAGAAGCTGTTGTAACACCAGAGCTGCTCTTTGATTACATTTGCTTTTATCTCTTTTGGGGATGCTCTTCTGTGCATACTTCAGTCTAATTTTGGTGTCAAAGGAAGGAAAGGGGGTGGAGAACTGCCACCGGTTTTCTTTAAGGAAAGATAAACAAATAGTAAGAGTGCAACTCATCTCTTAAAAGCAGTTTACTTCCACGCATCTTTCTTTGATGGCTGCTGAAAAGGTAAGGACGTTTTTTTAACTGTCCTGTATGATATTACGTAGGGGAATGAATTTTTATTTACTGAAATGGCGTTGGTTAGACTGCAAATATTTTATGGAAAGACCACAACTGCTACTTAAAATAGCGTCTTTAATGCTTATAATTTTCTTAACTAAGATTAAATTTATTTGATTTTCCTCTACAAAATATAAAATAGCCATACATTCCAGTAGCATTTGTGAACATTTTTATTCTGAACTTCCTGAATCTGTGTCCTAGCTACTGATGTATTACATCTGTCTTTTGGGTTAATGGATAGAGTAATCCAATTACCTCAGGTCAGCAAAGGCTCTGTGAATCTTTAGAAGATTTGTTTATTTGTACTTATTTATTGGTCATTATTTTGCTAATGCTTAAGGATCTGAAAGGAGGGAGAAAGAAGTTCAATATCACATTACGTGCAAAATTGCTTTGAAAGAAGTTTGTTAAGTCAAGCATTTGTAAGCTTAAAAACTTATAAAATACGCTGCTTTTTGCACTTTAACTTGTCCTAGGCCTTCTGATTAACCTCCAGTTACATAATTACATACCATCTTAGTTTGATTTAAAAGAAAAGACCATAGTCTTCTCAGATTACACTGTATGCATGCACACCTCCCTCTCCTAAGAAGTGACCATGTTGGTTCTCTCATCTCCTTTACAACAGCTCAGCGTGATATTCTAAGAATGCTTCTCATCTATCTGTCTGACACTAGGGTTATTTTAAAGACATGATTTAAAATAACGTGTGAACAAAATACTTTATATGAGCTTTGTGATGAAGAGGAAGAAGGATCGTGGTATTTGCTAACTAGGTTGCTGTTACTTTTGGTTTTACAAAGAAGGTGCTTGGCTTTATGAGGTTAGCGGACTGTGTAAGGTAGCTAGCTAGCTAGATTGCCTGATTCGATGGGTAAATATGAAGGGAGAACATCTGTAGATATCTTTAAGATTGTTTTTTTCTGTCAAGAAGTGTCATTACTGGAAACACCACTTCTTTAATACTACCAAAACCTAATTTAATGCAGACAACTTCAGTGTTAGAAAAGCTTTTTTTTTTTTTTTTTTTTTTTTTTTTTTTTTTTTACACCATGGTGAGCTTCTCAGTTCACCTTGAATTCTTCCTTGAAATGACTAAGAACTCAAATCTGCTGTGAAGCACAAGGATTATCCTATTTTGGGGAAAGGAGTATTTTATTTGTTCTAGAAGCTACTTCATCATTAAGTTAGATTTTGAGTTATCTTCGAATGTACAAGAAAAAGTGACAGAACACAATGGTTGTGCTTAAATCTTCATAAAAATTAAAACAAAAAACTGTAGGGATGTGCAGGTGCAGTAATCATACAGCCGCTGGCTCTGTGATGGATTTTATGCTTTGTTCTGTGCAGCACATGATGCAGTGAGACTCATGGAGACTTTTTGTCTCTCTGCATAGTGCAGATGCTGTTGGACGCAGGGCCCCTGGCACTTCTCTCTGCAGTAAATTTGTTCTGCTGTTTGGTGTCAGAAGATGATCCTAGTCTTTCCATCCTAGTCTCTTTTGGCAGTCTACTGCTGGCATTAGATGCAGTGCTTATATGAATTGTCACTGTGAATGGAATATGAGGTATTGCAATAGACCAGCTGTTTTGAATGGTGGTGTTTGCAGCATCTCCGATGGGCTGAGGTTAAAAGCCTTTTGGTGGAAAGAGAGCATAGCTGCAAGGAAGACAAAATGGAAACAAAGGAAGGCTCCAAACTGTTCTTTCCCTCACACCATTTAAATTTGTACAAGCTTGAACAGCTGAAAACATAATTTAAAAATATATTTATATATGCATTTCTAAGTAAGATTCTTTATGCCCCCAATATTTTTTTATACTCTAAGAAGTCATCTGAAATCCATTTCCCAAAATAGGCTTGAAACATGGACATGTTGGGGCTTCCCTGTGAAGAAGGGAGGTAGTCCTTTTTTAAAGAATTTGCAGGAGATAATCAAACAGCAACTATTTCTGTACTTTCTTGAAAGCAGATGTTCCTTTTTGTAGCTGTTGTAGAGGGATGGTAGTTCTATAAGATGTTTGTAGCTGTTGTAGAGGGACGGTAGCTCTATAAGATGTTTGTATGTTTTCTGAAAGATCACTAGAGCAGTTTTCTTTGATTCCCCCTCCCCCCCCCCCCCCCCCCCCCCCCCCCCCAATGACTATCGTGAATTTGCTAGCTCATTCTGATGCTTCAGCAGGATTTTCTGATAACATTGTACATATACCAGCCCTTGGAAATTCTGGGAGTTTACGGAAAGCCTAACTTTCAAATACTGTAATGGCAGTTCTGGTATCCTGTACGGTGTAGAGGCTGTATTGACTTAAATGGAATTGAAGGCTGAAACATGTTAATTAATTCTTGGAGATATCCTTGAGATAAAAGATTAAAGCAGGTGGAGGTGGCAGAGGTCTTTGAAAACAACACACATTGTGTTAAAAATTGCTAGGGCTTTTTAGGTTTTAACTGAGTAATATCCTGTGAAATTGCAGTTGTTAAGGAAATAAATTGTGATTATGCCTATCTCTGTGTCTTTTGTTTCCACAGGAAACCGATCTTTTTTTTACTTCTTAACACTTCTGTGAAATGCTTTGTCCTTTTGGTGTCTGTTGAAGAGTTTCATGAAAAAAATATAAAAGAATGGAATGCATACTGTTTATATCAATATCAATTATTGCCTCCTGTTTTGTTTGTTTGGTTTTAACCTTAAAACTCTCATTAATATTTTAAAATAATGATCCATTTGGTTAGATTCTCAGCTGAGGTACATCAGTGAAATATCTGTAACTGCTTCAGTAAACTTTTATCCTTTTGTCTTAGTGGAAAGTCTAACACTATGTATTTAGTTCATATTAACTTCGAAACACCTAACCTGTTTTCATATAGGTATCTTTAATATTTGGTATAGCGTAACTGGAACACTCGTACACTTCCTGTAGTACATACTAAACACTAGACAGTAGTAATAAAACTGGATATGGTGTCTTAACTGAATTGGATTCAACAATCATGTTCTTTCTCTACTTCACAGCATTAAAATTATTTTGTGTTTTTAGTAAGAGTTTTACAAAAGTGAAGGTTATAGAATATATCCAAAGCATGGTTGTGAATCTGTTTTGATTTTTATAATTTTCCTATATTTGTACATTAATATCATCAGTTTGATACAAAAGTTGTTAGTGCGCTGAGCTAGAAATATTATCCATCTTAACTCTTTAGTGTTGGCGTGCATTAACAAAGATAATGGCATTATTGTGTGATAAATGCTTTATCTAGTCTTAACAGAAATCAGGTTATTATTAGAAACGACTCTCAAAGGGTATTTCTCTTCTTTCTCTTAGGCTTGTGGTATTTTGTCTTTTCAGTAAGATGAGATTAGAAAGGGGCATTTCTGTCTCAACCAGCATGGCTTTTCCTGTCATGGCGCCTCGAGGCCTGTGCTTGAAACTAAGATAATCTTTGTTGGTTGTTTCATGTTGACTACCTGAAAAATACGGAGATATGTGGCTGAGTGTTAAAGGACATTACAGTGAGACTCTCTAAAGAACAGCACTGTCTTGAAACCTCTCCCGTGTCTGAATTCCTGTATGAAAGGACTGAGTATAGCAAAACGTGGTCTACAGAAAGTATTACTCAAATGCTATTTGAAATGTCTTGAAGAAGTGAGGAGAAGGGACAATAATGTGTTATTTTTTTCCCTAGATCCTGGAATTCCAAATCTACAAGACCAAGTAAGGCAAACCATTTCCCCAAATCCTTCATGCTGCCTCCTGGTGATAGCTAAAGCCGTACCTGGGACCTTGCTGCATGCTCTCGTCCCTTTTGGAACCACTCTCAGCAAAAGAAAAAAAAAAAAAAGAACAACAAGAAGTTCTTTGATATGAAAAAGTCAAGTGCTGTGACCTTGTAACTGTTCATATTCCCTGGGTAGCAGAGATGCTTAAATGATCACTTGTGTGAAGACAGGCATAGTTATTTTTTTCCTCAAGTGTATGACACAGTGAAACATATCACCAATCAAGGAAGAAGACAGACTCTTGATAAACACTCAGATCTCGAGAGCCACATTATATTCTCTAAAGTAGTATCCATCATTTTGAATATAGTAGAGCAGTGTGTCAGGAGTCTGCAAAATAAGTGGAGTTCGGCAAAAATGGCCTGTGAATTTAATCTAAACTTCCTTAAAGAATTGGAGCGAGAGGCTGTTCTAGAAGTCCTGTACCGTGACCAGATGGTGAGAAAAACAGAGGAAGAAAGAGTAAGGTATCTGACACTCCCCTTTTCATGCATTTCTGATCCTTTTTTTTTTTTTTTTTCCTCAGGAGTACTTTTCTTTCTCTTTGCTGTCCTTCCGGGTGTATTCCTTCTTTTATTTGTTGTTAATACTAAGTTTTTATTCTTTGGGAAAATGAGGGGTTATCCAGAGCCTCTTGGATTTACCATGCTACTGACTACTCTGTATTAAAGATGGTCAAATACTGCTCTGTGAATAATCTACTTAATGATTTTTAGTTCTAGGATTTGTAGAAAGTTCAGTTGCTACCTGTATTTCTTCCTCAGTGAGGGCTTTATGACATCCTCATCGTGCTCCTACATATGCCTATACAGTCCTCATAATGAAGAACACTTTCAGATCTGTGGCTGGCTTATTTAACTTACGTTGTGCCAAGACTGAAGTTAAGAATTGTTGGATACCTCCTCACTGTGCTGAATTCATCTCTGTTCCTTCTCCTATTCGACAGAGAGCAAGAGCACTGTGCTTTCTCAGAGGATGTCAATAGGTGACATTGTCTAGCAAAAGGATTTTATTTAACTATTTCACACTATACAAGTGTCTCAGTAGTGAAGGATAAAGGATAATCCTTCAGCATTTTATTTGCTTTGTATTAGCTCTTGTGTAAGGGTTTCCTTGCAGTTTGAACACTGCTTTGTCACATTGCATCCCCGTATAAAACAAGGTATTTGTATTGCTAAGTTAGAAGTTTGTAGTCGTACTTAAATGTGGAAACTTAAACGTTGTTTACAGCAAATGTTTGTGTATATATAACTGTACTTATAAAATGATTGTGAAAAGTAAGTAAGGGGTTATAAACAAAATCTGAATTAGTTAGAAAGTCACTGACATCTGTTGGTGATGTAGGTAACAAAAACATAGATCTTGACTCTTGGTACTTGTCATGGAAGCAAGGTTAACGAAAGGGAAAGGTTTAGATATTTTGGTCAGATGTGTTTTTTATTTGACCTTCAGGTGTTGTTTGTTGTCAAAGAATCTTGATAAATATGATAATAAACATCACCAAAAGTGACCACAATTTAGTCTCAATTTTTGTATGTGAATGACATGAACACTCGCATACATAATTTTGGTGCTCTGTCCTGAGTGTACATGACTGACGTGAACAGGACCCCACTTATGCTAGCCTATTACTCTGTATGCACAGTTGTGGTTGCATATATAGCCATAGTGCAAAAAATGCTGTGTGCAGACGCCTTCAGACAGTGCCCACAATAAGGTCAAACTTGAAGGTATAGTTCCAGCTGGTAGTGACATTGCGCAAACAGGGCATTAGCTTGTGACCTACATGGGTCTTGTTTTGTTCTGTTTTGTCTTATTTTATTTATTTTTACGTGGCTGATTAGGAAATTGAAAATGCAGCTGCAGCAGCTTCGATGGAAAGGGGCAAGAAATGTAAGCCATGAATACCAGGAGAGATCTTGTGCCCGATGTCAGAAATCCCTTGGGTTGTTGATGAACAGAGGTGCAGTATGCAACGGGTGTAGTCATCGAGTGTGCTCGGAATGCCGTGTCTGCCTGAACCCCTGCATTTGGAAATGCACTGTTTGTTATGCTCATGGGTAAGAAATGTTAATGGTTTTGATAAGTTCTTGTTTATGCTGATTTTGTTTACATTGGTTTAAATGCTGGATATGCAGTTTGTGTGTGTATCTGTTGCTTTAAACAGTTAATGAACCAAAACCTCTCGTAGAATGAAAATGTTGGATGAAGTCCTGGCAGCAAAGAAGTTGGTAGGAATTTGGCCTTGCTCTTCATGTAGTCAGGACTTCCCTTCCTGTGTTCAGCAAAATGGAACTTCAGGGTAGGCCAGAGGTGGCGTCACCTCTTTTACAAAGATGTTAATTGCAAAACACAGAACAGTCTTAATAACTGAACTCTAGATGGCACTCGTGCTCCTGAGTCAATATCTAACATGCATCAAAGCTAGTTGTTGAAGGTGCTTTTTCTACATAGTATAGCCAATTGCTTGACAATTTCCTAGTCATTATTATTATCTGCTTCATACTGCAGAGGTGAGAAACCTGGATTAATGAATAGTGTGAAGTCATGTTTTGTATATATTTTTTAAAAATATGTTAATAACTCTATCAGCAACTTTTAAAATATGGTCAGAACAGAGATCCAAGTTTGTTTACGCTGAATTTGTTGTGTTTTTTTTTTTTCCTTTACTATGTCACCTTGGTTTTGTTTTCCTGGAAACAGGAAGCAATCTTTCTTTTACTGTATTAGTACAATTTTCATATCAAAACACTCCATCATAGTCCCTTCTATTAATCAGAGTCTTGTTAAACCAAATGGTGATGATATCTTTCCACCTTTGATGAAAAATATTTATTATTCTGTATGCAAAGACAGCAGGTCTTGAAAATGAGTCAATGGTTGTGCTAGATGATATAAATCAGTGTATAAAGGGGGAGAATTTGGGTGGAATTTTACTTTATGCCAACACAAGAGTAATGCACCACTTTATTCCCTCTTAAGATGCCAAAATGATGTTTAAATAATGCCTGGGAAATTTAAGGCAAAGTAGGAGTCTTAAGCTAAATGAATTTCTACTAGTAAATTGAAGTAATTTTCTACGCTTTAGAAGAGACTGTAAACCATCACTGAAAAGAAGCTCTCTGAATCCTCAGTTTATTTTGCAGCTTACACATAAAATAGGCAAATTAGCCCCACCTATATTTAGTACAAAGCAGTTGCTAAATTTTGATGTGTGTATCAAACTTTATACATCTGTTTATACATCATTTATTTATCTGTTTATTTATACATCAAAAATTATACTATCTGTACCTCATGCTATAAGCACTAAAAAGAAAGGTTAAAAAGTAAACTTTCTTTCTGTCTAGATCGTTCCCTCCACTTGTTATTCTTTTAAATTAGTTTCAGATCATTTGGAAATCTCCTCTAGAGAGCAGCTAGTTATTAAACTGCCTTGTCATAGTGCTGTGAACCCTTAATTATTTCACAAGTTTGTCCAAATATTTAATGGTGAAAACGGGAAGGTGTTATATAAATGGATTTTAAAAAACATTCTGACTTTGAGGAAGTTGTATTTTCTATCTTGCTGATGCAGAGGAATTTTTCGGTGGAATAGACATTATAGCAAAGAAATGGTACAGGATTCACATTTGATCTTACTTAGTCCCAGTGCGAAGTCCATTAAACTCGGTCACACTTCTTCAGTTGCCTTCAGTTAGCTTTGCATGAGGGCTGCAAATCTTGGGAAATGCAGCAGTGTGGTAAATACTAGTCAGCACCTTTTGTTTACTCTGGTGAGGGAAAAATAGGGTGACTAAGAAATGTAAGAGCTGATTTTCAGGTCCTGAGCAACCATAATTTTAAGTCTTGGTTACTGCTAGAGTTGTTTATTCTGAACAAAACACTACCATCAGCAGCACTACTGAGAGTCTCTCCTACAGACAAATATTGCAGTCCCACACAGTAAATTATTTGGGGCATCTGACTTTATTTCTCACGCAATTGACACTGAGTGGTAAAAAGCAATAGAGAGGTTTCAGCAGTTTCAAAATTCACGTACCTCATGGAGCTGACAGAAAGCACCGGGTCGGGTGGTGCTGACACAGGGCCGAGAGGACTGAAGCTGTGCCATGGATGGGCAGAGGCAGGTTGCCGTCTTCCTGCTCCGTGTGCCAAGAGTGCTGCCATGTCCCCAGACAGCTTGGGGCAGCAGGGAAGGGCAGGCCAGGCAGCACTGGCCTGCAAGCCCATGCCAGAGGGAAGAGGCCTTTGGAGAGGCCTCCTGGTGCCAGAACATGGCCTGTCAGAGGTTTCAGGAGTAGCTGAATATCTCATAGGAAAGCCATCATTCACCTGTCCCTGTGTACGCTTCCACCCAGTTGTTTAAACGTGTATTTTGTAAACACAACAAACAAAATCAAAAAAGCCTCATGTACTGACAATGCCTGTGCTTTCACCTAGAAGAGGCATAAATGTGAATGGAGCTGGTATGTCGTATTTTCTAAAGGAATCCTATAGTTTGTCTGTTTTAACATAGAATAAGGCGGTGTATGGAACGGCAGGCCCAGGAATTTTGTTTCAGATCTCTGCCTAGAGCAGAATTTGTTGCTTTACATGAGCAGTCCCACACAAAAAAAAGGAGGAGCAAGGGAAAAAAATAATAATAAAAAAAAATAGAAGAGAAGAGTGGAGGGAGCCCTTTGTTTGCAAACTCACAGCAAGATCAGTCAATGTTGTGAGCAGTCACGAAATCTTCGTTTTCTGGTAGGATTAAGGACTGTTGGATGGTTAAGTGGTTACTAAGCAGTTCAAGAAATGCACTTTATTCATTCAAATATGTTTTGCTTGTTTTTCAGAGATGTGAAAGTAAAGGCTGGTGAATGGTTTTTTGAGGAAAGAGCAAAGAAATATCCAGATGAAGGTAATCACTGGAACAGGCCATAAACTGTTGTGCATTTTGTAGTCCTCATCTAAGTGAAACATAGAATGTAGTCTACTACTATATTTAATGTTTCATACATTTGGTGGGAGACCTCTCAAAAGTTATCTTGCCTTGTCTGCCTGTACAATAAATGAAGCGTAAATGCAAGCTAGCAGAAAGCATTTGAAAGTATAATTTATTTTGTGTGAGTAATCAGAATAAGAAAATTATTGGCCATATTGATTTGGATAAATGAACATGTAAGGCTACTAAGAAATTCAATGACACGTGAAGTAAGTATGGAAATGTCAAAATATATGTGCAGGACGGAAATGATCTTGCATTCATTGTTTGTCAAAGTTAAAACTTAGGTTGTTTTCGCTCAGAAAGTTTCAAAGCTTAAAGAAATGATGGAGTGGAATAGAGAAACATGCATAGTTGTAAATCAACAGAAAGCTAAACACCTACTGTTTCTTTACATTCAGCCAGCTGTGCATTTGCCTTCTGTTCAGTCTTTTCAGTGCAATTAAAAATACAAAGCACTAAAAGAAATTATAGAGGATGTGGATGGATTGCCCTATGGGAATGTGATTCACAAATCAAGGAGCTGTTAGTCTTCATTTTTCACCTGCAGTGACTAATGAGGTGGAGAGGATTTCCTTTATCTTTCTGTTAAAGCTCCACTTCAGATAGGCAGCTATTTCCCTTTTGTACACGACTGTACCTTAATATTACAATTTCACTTGCAATATCTGTATCTGACCTAAATTTAAGAATAGCTGGTAAAAAGGAAAGCACTGGACCTTAAATATATCTTGGGAGACTTGAATAAGAAGTTTATAAATGGAAGAATGTAATCAGGCAAATCTTGAGTAGTAGTTATTTGCCAAAGGTAGCGGCTAACATATTAAGAAACTGAATTGCAGTTTCTGCTAAACAATTCATTTAGAAATAAATAAATTAATCACTTAATTCCGTTCTAGCTAAGACAATTTCTGATTTTAATGTATTAGTTGACCAATCTTTTAAAGTGCAGTTGTATTCCATAACCATTGTTAATAATTTTTTCTCATATTCTTTTAGAGAGTCTAAAGCTGGTAATTTTAACATTCTCTAACAGTTACTAGAAAATATGTTGTTCTCAGATGTTGAACCTGATATTGCAAGGCACTGAATGTCCCTCTTTCCAGTGAAAAAGTTCTCACCTTGCATTATCAAAGCTTTGTGGGTACTTTGAAGCATTTTGCTTAGTTAGTCTAATAGTAAAGGTGTTGAAGTCACAAAGTTCTAAGGATATACAGAAGGTAAGCCTGTAGGGAGAAATATGTTTTGTTTGGTTCCTTTGATTAGACCAACTGATGTAGTTAAAGGAGTTAAAAAATTGAAAACTTTCAAACAGCATTCATCTTAGTTATGTATCCTTCAAGCCTGGAGAGGCAGTGCCCTCTTCTGGTTTAATAATATAACACAAGCGATGTATTCACTGCAAAATAAGTTAACCTGAAACAGTACATGTTACATGAAGTTTTCTCATGTTGCAGAGTCAAAAAATGTTACGTGTGTGTGCTTTTTATTAATTTTCTGTAGCTTCTATCTAAAAATTGTATTCTCATAAAAGTGGTAGATTGCCTTTACTGACTAGTAAGTTAAAAATCTAAGAAATCATTTAATGCTACAGTAGCTCAAGATATCAAATATTACATATTAATAATAGAGCATTAACTCTGGAGTTATGTTTGAAATTTGTAACATCAGTAAGTTGATTATTGTTTCTACCACCACCAGGATATGCTACTTGTATGTAAGTAATATAATTAATGATGTCTCCAGCAATGCATGGGTCTCGTGCTGCTGTCTGTATTGTTATTATTAGGAATGATTAGTGATTAAAACCAGTCCAGCTGGCTGTTTGTTGCATGCATTTGGCCCTTCTTTCTGTTTGTGATTACTCAGGAACAAGCTACATTTTCATGAGCCTTCATTGTTCGTGCCTGATGGAGCGCTTGCTCCTTGCTGTTCTTTACATCATGTGGCTGCTCACCTGAGTAATGTGACATGGTTGCTGTTTCCCTAGAGGGACAGCCTTAGCAAAGGTTTTTTGCCTGTGTTTGTGAGCTAGTCTATCACCACAGCTGTTTACTTCTCTAGTAGATAAAAATGAAAGAATTTTTCATAAGAAGCAAGAAATTACAACGTGCCTACTCTTGCACCATATTTTCAAGCTTTCCATAGTGTTTGAATTTTATGGTTTAATTGCATTTCCATGCACTACCTGCTTCCTAGCCCTCAGGAGGCCTAGGGCACTTAGCAACCTGAAGAAGTAGGCCTATTAGCATCCCTACATGATCGTCCTCAGGGTTTGTGAAGAGCTAGGCTGAATGTGCCCCCTGAAAAAGGGGAGGGTGAAATCATGACAGAATTTGTGTTGCAGGAGAGACGTGTGTTGCCTGGCATATATATTGATATGTGAGATGGGGATTGATTTCACTCCTGATTTGCATGTGCATGAACCTCTGTAAATACAGGGGAGTTCCTGAAAAGGCACTGATTTTAAGAAGTGCTATGCAGGCAAGCATTGGTAACTGCTGTTGTTGCAAAGTGACCGTTTTTTTCCCCCCCCCCTCTCCTTCACAGGCAGACATGAAACAGCTGGTGCAAAGCTCTTGAAATCTTATCAGAAACTGAGGTAAGACTCATAAAAGGATAAAAGGACAAAAGGTCCTAGAACACTGAGACTTCATATAGGCAATATGTTGTATGTTATAAACCAGCCAGGAGTTTGTATTTTTTGATTATAAAGAATAAATTTCCTTACCTTTTGAGTACAGAGAAAAAAGCATAGAAAAATTGACACTGTTATCTCTTGGCAACACATAGAAAGGATCTCAAGCATGGAAGAGAGTACTATTTTTAGAGTAATAGTTTCTTATTTATTTGAAATGAAGGAATGTGCAATATTTTTGTTATATCTCCTTATATTTTCTGTTTACCTATTTTCATCAGTATCATTCAAATTTACACACTACATTCAAATGATGAGAGGTGAAAATTATCAGGTATAATAATTATTAGGTATAGCAATTATTATGTATAATAGTATTTATATTTGCTCAATGGCAGATTTTGCTGATTCAGTAGTTTCAGAGTAAATATGAGACAAGAAACTCTGTATGCAGGAAGATGCATCTGTTTACCAAAATTTAATACAAGTGAAAAATCCACTTTATACTGAATAAATATTTTGGAGGTTTGAGGCCTAAGCATAACTATGCCTAAGATATTACCAGTGATATATAATGCAATAACAGTCTACTTAAACTATGTTGTACAAAAGAAAACCTATTCCTTTAAAAAAAAAAAAAAAGATACAAAGATGGCAACAATTTTCTGATAATTATCTGGCAAAGCATAGCTGCATAAAATAGAAACTTGTAGACAGATAGATAAGATCCTAAACTGGGCTGCATAAGGCCTTGCTTTTACCTAGATACAGTAAAAGTAAAAGCAAATCAAACTTTACTGGCTGCCTTTAGGGTCTGTGATTGTTCTGTGATAACAGACTGTAGTCAGATTTTTTTTTTTTTCTTTAACAGACCAGGGCTATTTACAACAGACGAAATGGCTGGAATGCTGTAAAAGGGCTCTGACAGCCCTGGGCCCAGGCAAGGAAGGGTCTTTACAGTATTGTAAATAAAGATAGCTGTTTTCTGACAACATCTCTGAAACAGAAATGGGGCACGTTACACATGGGTTGTGTTTCAGCACTTGGGACACAAATTGTAATGCTGCCGAACAAAGTCTGTCCTGAATTAGATCTTTCTCACTGTTGTAAGTTAATCATTCTGCCTAGAGAAGATAGAAAGGCAATCTTAATTCTTACAAGCACAGGCAGTAAGCCTGTGCTGCAGCTCTTAAAGACACAAGATCTTAACCCAGATCCTCATATTTCAGGAGAGACAGATGATAAAGATACTGTGCATGTATTTGGCTCATTTATCCATTTATTAGCATAATATATTGATTTTTGCACTGTTTGTTGTCTCTTACATTTCTAGTAAAATTTCTGTTGTACCTCCAACTCCACCTCCTTTCACTGAATCCTCTGCAGGAAGTAACGCGAAGGTAAATGTACATGTGTGTGAAATATAAGTACATATCCGTGCACCTCTTAGAGGGCCATCATATGAAAAGACTGTCTGCAGAAATGCAGTAAACGGCAACAGCTGCTCTAACATCATATTGCAATATAAAAACTGTCTTCTGCTTCTGTCACTTCTTTTATGCTGTATTGGTAGTAGGTTGGAGTCTCATGAGACATGTTTTCAATTAGTTCTCAGTTGTTGAGGGAAGTGATTAACCCCTTCTACTTGGCACTTGCATCTAGAGTACTGCCTCTGGTTTTGGATTCCTCACTATAGAATAGGAAAGATATTGGTGAATTGGGAGCACGTTTAGTAGAGAGGCACCAAGAAGGGTGGGGTTCAAGCACTTCTGTAAGGAAAAGCTGGTGGACTGGGGCTTCTTCAACCTGGGGCAAAGATGGCTTTAGTGGATCTGACCTCTTTAGCATTTATGGGGGGGTCAGCAAGATGACAGAGCTGGGCTCTTCCCAACAGTTCATGGCAGGAGGAGGGGACACAACAGGCACAAGTCGAAATAAGAGAGGTTCAGACCATAATCCAGGAATCCCTTCCTCGCCCTGAGGATGGTTAGGCAGCAGATCAGGTTGCCCAGAGATGCTGTGTGGTCTCTATAATCTCTGCCTGGAGAGTTTCAAGGCCCAACAGGAGAGAGCACTGAGCAACCTGGTCTGAGCTCACAGCTGAGCCTGCTGCAACTGGGAGGTTGGATTTAGACCTTTTGAGCTTCCCTCCAGCCTGGGTGATGTTGTGATCCTACGATATTCAGCAGTTATTGATAAAGCGATCATTATTGTGTGTTACTTTGATTGCTGAGAGAAAAAAAGTGATTTTGATGGTTTGTGTTACAGCTTTTGCATAAGAGTTGCTAGTGGACAGGATAATAGGGCACACTTACCATTTGCTTGTTATGTGACCATGGAAACTTTAAAACAGCAAATATTATGTTTTCTTACTCATGGACTCTCATTTGCAGGATCTCAGTCAGTCCAAAAGTTTTAATAAATCTGTGGAGAACTTGTTCTTGTCTCTCACAACGCATATAAAAAGTAAGTAGATTTCACTACTTTGTCATCCTGGGATAACTTAGTCAAATGCTTCATTTTTTTGGGCCAAATTGATGTCCGTAAGATAGTTATAAACAAAGGGTATTGACTAATGGTTGAAATGACTAATGCCAAGACTGAGCCAAGCAGAAAAATAATACAGTAAGTCTAATTCTCCTTCAGTATTCTGCTGTTTATTTAATAAGCTGATGCTACCAACCAAAAATGCCTTTCTTGTAAAGATGTAAAAAGACTGCATAATGTTATTTTAAAGTTTACTGGATGTTCAGATGCAGTGTAT
This sequence comes from Cygnus olor, assembly GCF_009769625.2. NCBI lineage: Eukaryota > Metazoa > Chordata > Aves > Anseriformes > Anatidae > Cygnus > Cygnus olor. The sequence goes on along the minus strand of NC_049171.1, from coordinate 64,811,453 downwards.
TTAACTCAAGTTACTACAGAGTAATACCTACCTTCTCCTGTGGTGATCTTCATGTTAACTATTTAACTGAACTCAACTGATCCCGTGAGTGAACCTATCGTGTAATGGAAGTAGAGTTTAACATTTTATTGTTTAACATTTTATTTCTCTAGCATTTTTCAAGAGGTCTTCTTTCTCAGTCTGTCTAGTGGTATTTTTTTTTTTTTTTTTCAGTGTGCACTTTTAAGAACCTGCCAGTCCTAACTCTTTGTTCATTCTGATACTTTTGGTTCCTTCCATTCACTTTTGCTGCCTGCTGTTCTTTAGGCTGCAGGCTGTGTATGTACCTCTAAGGCTTACTACACTGGGGACAGCCTGTCTGTGTGAAGAAGAGATTGAAGGCATCAATGACCAGAGGAAAACTACCTCTGAGCTTTATGAAGATTACAGGAGCTTGCAGATTTGCATGCATTTGAACCAACCCCAAAGCATTTTCTTACTAGCTTCATCTTAGACAACCCCAAATATAAGACTAGACCTGAATAAATATGGCTTTAGTGTTTCCCCCTAACTCTTTTCTTAGCCCTTAATCACAGTTTCCTCTGACTTCTTCCATCAATCCTATTAACTACACAAATTTAATGTTGTGTATATGTGAACAAATATTAAAGATATGCAGAGACATAATATCTGCCTCCCCTGAACAGAAGTGTGGTGCAGGGTGCCATAGGATACTTCGTTACTGGAATTGCATAGCTGAAGCAGCACAGAGTTGGATGCAAATTAATTTCCTCTGCTTTCTGTTAGTTTGCAGCCTGGTCATAACCTGCAGTTACTGGACTGCAGTCCAGACCCCATCAGGACCGCAGCAAGCGACTTTAATAGTAAAAGGAAGGTCCTACTCCCCCAGCATCTTTCCTCTGTCATGTTTCTGGTCTCATGCTGCCATTGCTTAACCTGAATTAGCACCAGTGTTTCTAGACCTCTCTGGAAGCTAATTTAGCTAATTAAAAGAGCAGACCAAACAAATGGGTAGTTTTCTGCTGCTTTATTGAGTTAAATAGGCTGAAGGTTGGAGCCTGCACAATAGTGGGTGCTGGGCCATGTGGCCAGGAGCCAGGGAGCACAAAGCAGTGGTTGCAGAGGGGTACGGCAGCAAGTTGTTAGGTCAGCTCTTCTGTATGTGAAACCCCACTCAATTGCTGTCATCCTCAGTTAGGATAAGAACCTTTTAATTTGTGAGAAAATAACAGGCTGCTACAATCACTAAAGTCAATAATTAAAAGGTATAGAAGGTCCTTTAGAGAGAAAGGCTTAGGTTCCTTGACCAAAGAAAACAGCTTTTTCAGACAATGTGGTCTCTTAATAAAACCCGGTACTGTGATGATAAATGCTTTCAGTCACAAGTGTCTAAACTTAGTGCCCTATATCTTATCTCAATAAAAATGTCCTGGTTTGCAGAGGTATGTCATACACCCAGCTCTTGGGTATTGCAGTAAATAAATGTAGAGAACCTCGTTCTGAACCTGACTCTCATTCTATCGCTGCAGCCAGTGTGTGTGCATGTCTGAGAGCAGCAGGAACAAAGGATTAGCGTGTGCAGCACAATGCCTCTGTTGTACAGTCTGTTTCTGATGGTATTACCTCCTGTTCTGGCACAGTTTGGCAGCAATGGGAGATTATAATCCAATGGTTGCTATTTGGGGGGATGTGAAATGAGTTGCTAGTTGTAGTTTTATTTGCAGTGCAACATTGCTCTTGGAACTAGTGATAGTGCCCATTATACTATCTATCTGTGCAGAGGTGCTGAAGGAGGGAGGAATAGTTCTGAAAAATGAATATGCTTTTTTTTTTTCCCCTCACTATAATCTGTTCTGTAACTTGTTCGTTTTAAGAGAGTATGAGGGAAGCTTTTGTTAAACTACTCAAATTATGTTTACTCCATTAGATATCTCACTCCAGTCTCTTTTATGGTCTCTGATTTCACTGTGTATTTTAAAAATCTGGTTTGATTTACAGTGAGAGATGACTTAATTGAGCTTGCCTATGAATATGTCATGTGATGCCTTAATGGTGCACACAGAGTACAGTAAACATCTGACAATTGATTGCTGCTAAGAACAAAACTAACCCAAAGTGGCTTTAAAAATCACACTTAAGAGTGCCATTGTTTTTAAGTACCAAATAATGACGTATTGTCTACTGTCTGAGGTTCCTCCACAGAGATTTATGTTATGGGAGAAATATTTATTCTGAATGAATTAAACATGTGATAGCTATTTTGTGTACCACTTAAAAATTATTAATTCTTCGTGAGAGACTGTAGGATTTACAACAAAGTGTCTGCTGCTAAGCCTACTGGTTTTTAACCCCAGAAATCATAAATGAATGCTGCCCTTCCCTTTAAATGAAGTTCTGACTGTACCCTAAGGAGTAAGAAACAAAAAGTGATGCACTAAATGTCCAATTGTCCTATAGATTTATTTGACAATATACTAGATATTAGCAAAGTGCTAATTCAATTACATACTTAAGGGTGGACATAAGCTTATTTGTATGACTAATGTTAATTGAAGTCAATGAGGGCTACTTCTGTTCCTAAAATTATGTGTGGTTTGGGACCAGAGTACATAATATCTCTACTTTCGTCCATGTTTTGGATTAATTTCTAAATATTTTCCAATATACTCTTTCTAATTTCCACTGTCTTGTCACTATATGTTGTTATAACGATCTTGCTTTTATCCTGAACCAAACCAAACTGCTTTTCAAATCAAACTATATATAAAGACTGTACAAGCTATTTCTGCGAGAAAACTGTATTTGATAGCATAAAATAATTCCTTACAGTAGCTATAAAGAAAAGAAGTAAAGACTATAATTTCCAGTTAGAACAACAATTTAGGTAAGCAAAATATAATTATACGAAATGGGACAAGTACTTGCCTTCCCCTCTTTCTTACTCTTAGGAGATGAATACTGAAACTGTAGGATGAAAGTTTGAAAGATGCATTATTTGCCTATAAATCTACAGATTTGCTTGCAATGTTTGTTATAGCTACTTCTCTCTTTGTATTCTCTTCAGAAATCTCTAAGTCCCAGAATGATATGGCTGACAGAAGTCTCCTAACAACAGATTATGGGCAGAATGCGGAAAGAAGGAAGCAAAGGAGGAGCCAGTCTGACACTGCCATCAACATTACAAGCAGGGTATCCAAATTGTTATACACAGTCTCTAACTCTAAGGGCTGTTTCAGGAATGGAATATATTTATAAGAATCATGATTTACACAGTGGGATTTTACTTTTATTTATGAGCTGGGCTTAGCTGATGTTCACTAACTGTCGAGAACTCTGATTCTTGACATGGTTTTTGACTGAGTCTCCACACTTGATCTCAGCCCAGAGCTGAAATATTAGACCGAGATTTTACAAAGACCCTGACATGGGGAGGGAGGGGATGGATTGCTTTGCTCTCAGGTGCTCACAGACTGTGTGTTGGTGCTGGCTGACATCTGCTCTATGTGATCATTAGGCTGTGGGGAGGTTCTCTGTCTCTTGTTCTTCTGCTCTTCTTGCTGCTGAACAGAACTAAGCTATGGCCATCCAAAACCCATCCTGACACTCACTAAGCACTTTTTTTTTTTTTTTTTTTTGGCAAGGATTAAATAGTGACTGCTGCTTGTTGTTGGGCAACTTCCATTTTCCTTTCTGGTTACAGTCTCTAGCTTTCAGTGTCTTCACAGAATCATAGAATATCGGGAGTTGGAAGGGACCCACAAGGATCATTGAGTCCAACTCCTGGCTGCACACAGGACCACCCAAAAATCAGACCCTATGTCTCAGAATTGTCCAAACACTTCTTGAAATCCATCAGGCTCCATGCCCTGACCACTGCCCTGGGGAGCCTGTTCCAGTGCCTGACCACCCTCTTGGTGAAGAACCTTTTCCTAACACCCAGCCTGAAACTGCCCCTGTTGCAGCTCCACACTGTTCTCTGGGGTCCTGTCACTGTCTCCAGAGAGAAGAGATCATGAGGAAGCTGTAGGCCATCATGAGGCCTCCCCTCAGTCTCCTCTTCTCTAGGCCAAACGATCCAAGTGACTTTAGTGGCTTCTCATATATCTTGGTAGCCCTTCTTTTGATGTGCTCTAATAGTTTTATGTCCTTTTATTGTGGTGCCCAAACCTACACACAGTACTTGAGGTGAGGCCACACCAGTGCAGAGTAGAGTGGGATAATCCCTTCCCTTGACCGGCTAGCAATGTCATGGCATTGCCATGGGCACACTGCATAGCTGCCAGGGTACACTGCTGGCTCATATTGCTGTCAACCAGAACCCCCAGCTCTCTTTCTGTGGGTATGCTCTCTAGCTTCTTGTCCCCTCGTCTCTACATATATCCAGGGTTGCGTCATCCCCTGTGCAGAATCCGGCACTTGCCCTTGTTAAACTTCACATGGTTGGTGATTGCCCAACCCTCTCGTTTGTCAAGATCGCTCTGCAAGGCCTCTCTGCCCTCGAGGGAGTCAATAGCTCCTCCTAATTTAGTATCATCTGCAAACTTACTTCGTGTGCATTCAGATCCTGAGTCCAGATCATTTATAAAAGCATTGAGGAGAACTGGCCCCAAAATGGAGCCCCAGGGAACTCCACTAGTAACTGGCCGCCAGCCTGATGTAACCCCATTTACTATAAGGCTTTGAGCCCAACCAACCCATCAGCCATCTGTTCACCCATTGTATGTATGTACTTGTGTAGCTGTGTGCTGGACACTTTGTCCAGAAAGATACTGTGAGAAGTTGCTTGAGAAGTTTGTGAAAAATACAGTCTTTTCATAAGGTAGGCAAGGATGAGTACAATGTTATATATCTGCTTTAAAGCTACACTGAAAAATTTGTTTTGAATGCTTTCATCTCTCAAATGACTGAACTTTCTCTAGACTCAGTTTTCCACATTGTGCATACTTACTGAATTGCCTTGCTCAACTTTATGAGGTAAATGCAGTCTGCCAAGTGGCTGAATTTAAGAAGAGCAGTCACTTGGGGCCAGACCTCATGGCAGATATTACTCACAGTTACATTAGTGCACGCGTTTTACTCTCCTCCAAAATGTTATGTATTGATAAATGGAAGAGACAGGATGTCAGATAGCATGAGCTAGTGATTTGGATTGGCCCAGCAATGTCTGCAAACTCTTGGAAGTTAATTCTGGTAGTTATGCATGCAATTACACATAAAATTAGCAACATTAACTACCCAAGTGGTGTTTTCATTGTGGCAAACTATATACACATTACTGTTACTTTATCTACTATTCCACTGGCAGAGCACTGCTCTCTTAATGCATTGAAAAACATCAGTTTATAAAACATTATTCGTAGATAATATGGACTTTTAACTGTTTCATTGCATGATGATCAAAGGCAGCCTGTCATGTTTAAAAGATAGATGGATTTTTTTGGGTTGGCAAATGTATGTAGGAGATAAAAAATTGTTTGTGTCAGATTTTAATTGCCTATTTAAAGGTTTAGGGCTCAATTTATGTCCACCCTTTGCATTATAGGTTTTGAAAGTTAGATTTCAATGTTCTTCGTGTTGTCAGAGCTCTATTTCTATGATTCAGGGACCTTTTGTTTCATTCAAACCACTTAGACTATATCTAAACTAGAATTTTAGTTTTGCTAGAATTACTGTTGGTCTTTTTTTTCTTGTGAATATCATCTTTGCCATTTAGGTGTTTTCATATTGAAGGAAACTTTACTTGCCTGTCCCTGCACTTACATGATGGCTTTCTGTATCTTTGCTGTGACTTTAAAAAGTATTAATCCCTGTCAATAGCAATATTGCATTATTCTTCCGTTTGTATTTCTTCCAGTTGCCCTTTTCATTTAACAAGGGCAGATATTTACATCATTGCTAGAACCATGTTTACATCATGCTAGAACTAAAACTAGAGAAAAAAAATGTTTTAAATTATGAAACACCTTTGAAAATTAATTACTCAAATTTAGAACAAAATATAATGTAGAAATCTTATTGGTTGTGATTTACACCACAGATAGTACTTACTTTCATTTTCAGAGAATGAATTGAAACAATATTTTTTCCCCTAGAAAGTATGCATGTTTCTCCTAGAAATGACTGGGAAACAATAGCTGTAACTGCCATTTTGAATGTGCAGGATATAAGACTGGGGCACCACTTCAGTCTCAAGAGCAAGATCCGTTTCTCAAGTAAGTTTTCCATATTTGTCATATGGAAAGTCTGAGCTTGATTCCTTTGGGTTAAAGTTGAAAGAGATTATGTTTAAATTCTGTAATAGTGGGAAAAAAAATTCAACAGCAAGAACTACTAACCCCTGTAAAGTCTGAATTTAGGAAGTTAATTAAGTGTTTTCTAGGGTCTCTCACTATCAGACTCTTTAAGTTCATTAGAGGGACTTAAAGTAGGTGCGATTATACCTACCTCGCTGGGGGAACAAGCAGAAATGTGCTAGCTTTGGAAGCTCTTTGTGGTGTGTCAGTACCTGTGGGTTACTGCTCCTGTGACAATGGATTCATACTGTTGCAGATAATTCTAATGAATTGGGCTTGGTCGGAGTCTTGCTTATGACCTGATGCTAATTTTAGTGCTGGTATTCATGTCTCATTGTCAGTCACGTATTTTCTGTTTAACAAAATTGAGAAGTCTTTCTGAACCAAGTATAGAAGCTAAAATTCAGTGTGTAGCACTTTGTTTTGGTTAGGAAGTGAAATTGGTGGTGTTTCAGATTTTTAAAAGTGAGAAGAAAATTTCTCTACTGAGAAATATTATGTTTTGGGGTTTTCTTTTTAAGTCTATATCCTGAACACATTTTTTTTTTCTGTCTGTTTCCTTTTCAAAAGGGAACTTAATGAATTCTTACATCTATTTTTAAGGTAGGGCAGTTATTACACATAACAACTTCTGTGTACTATAATAACAGCACACTGCTTTCGATTTTCCACATCCTGTGTTTTGTTTTTTTTTGTTTTTTTTTGTTTTTAAGAAGTAATCTCAATATATTATCTCTTCTGCTGTCCTCATTCTTTAGTGCTTTCTGCTGACGGTGCAGAAGAGGTTCTTAGGACTGTTAAATGTTTGTTATCTATTTCTGATGCAAATAAGTTCTGTTCCCTTTGTTGATTCAGTCACACTGTAGTCTTTCTAGTCTTTTGGGTAATCCTTGTTATACAATTATTCTCTTAGATCCTCACTCTGTAAAACTTCTCACCTCACTCTTTTCCTACCCACTGAACTGTGAACATACTTTTCGTAGATTGTATCATACAGGGGTAATGGTGTGTCAGAATGACCCCAAACACATTTTCAGCATATCTCCAGCCATGTATGTCAGTCTTTTGGCACTTCAGTAACAACAGGGTTCATAGAATGATAACAGAGGTGGCTGAAGGAAAATCTCAAGTTCTGCTACTACACAATTTTCGACAAGTTATCAAGGCTTTCGTGGGAAGATTGGGAAAGTGAATGAACTTAAAGTCAAAGCAAAGTCAAGAAAACATCAGAAGTTTGTTTATTTATTTGTAAAATTACTGTTTTGTTAAAGATTCATAAGGCATTTTATTGGTGTATTGCTACATTTGGTGTGTTGTTAGTAGACTGTTGTTAGCACTTACTGTGGTAGTAGTGATCCATAGCTTAGGTGGTCGAGTGTTGGTTTTAGAAAGTTATCAATATAATGAATGTACTACTAGCTGGCATGAGAATGTTGTAAATCAAAGTTTAAATTAAGTTACTACACTTTCTTCGAAAGTGTGCCACCTGCATGACGTTGATCAGAGTGGGTTGTAGCTATTTACTGAACTTTCTTGTGATAGCATTGCTGAAGGAATAGGAGCTTTTTTCTTAAACAAAACAAAATTAATTGCTGAATTTCCTACAGATGAAAAGTACACCCAGTCTTCAACAGCTCATCACTGGGGCCCAAAATGATAATGAAATCCTTACCAAAAGGAGTTGCAAGCAAGAAGACGACATAACAACCAGTCCCACAAGTGATGCAGTTTTCTGTGATGGCAGGAAGCATGTAAGTTGAAGTGCAAAGCACAACAGAATAGGTACCAAATGAGGACAAATATAAAAGCTAGTATTTTGGATTGTATTACAAAATGAAATAGGGATTTTACTTGAGTTTCTCTCTGATAAAAGGCTGACTGCCTTTGGCATAATCCTTGTGGAAGCAATGTGAGCTATTTACAGCATAAGCCAAATCAAATTAAAAATAGATAATTGATAGATGGATGTATCCATTAATAATGAATAACTGATGTGTCTGGTTCCTCTGAATTTTGCTAATTCAACTAACAGTCTTTCAGTTTTGTATTACTGTTGGGATCCTGAATGTGTTTCTTTCTAGATTAGTAGCTGGCTTTTTTTCTTAAAACATTATTTAACAGAGGGATTTTGTTATTCTGCAAGGGCTGTGGTAATGCAAATGTCAGTGGAAATTCAAATGTCAGCATGTCAGTGAATGAAGAGGAAGCAAAGAGTTACAGAAGTCAGGGGAGCAGTTCATAGGCTCAGAGGATGTCACTGAAACCTCCCCTGATGGATGACATTTTGAATACTGCAAATGACAGAGAAGGAAGCCAGCTGTAAATGAATTCAGTACATGCTTTAAAGTCTCAATGATTAACCGTGGAAGATAATTTTTACATATTAGTGATGAGGTTAAGCAGGGTGAAGTGGCCAAGGAGAATCCACGACTGATATTGTAAAGAAAGGAAATAAAATGGCTTTTAGGGAATCAAAATTAACCAGACTGCTCGCTTTGCAGAGGAGTGAAAACACACACAAGGCCTTTGGCGCTCTCACAGTTTACTGTGCTGTGGAGTCTGAGATGTTGCACAGACAAATGAATAACTATTTTGGATGACATTTGTGATTCTACTGGCAACAATTTGAACTTTACTGTAGACAATCCAGTCTTAAAAGTGAAATATTTTCTACTGTCTTATAGAGGGGGAAAGGTCAAGTTCCATTAAACTTCTCTTTATGGGTGTTTGATATTGATGACCACTTCATGAAAATATGTCTTCCAAAGCATAAGATGCCATTGCTTCCAGTCATGCCAGCAGAAGTACAATACATAAAGTCATTGCTAAATCCCTGTTCACTGAAGCAAGAGTGATTTCTACATTGAACATATTTAATTTCTGATCAGGTGGGAGATGTATGTAGTGTTTTCAGTCCTAACGTCATTAATCAGAATAACTCTCCAGTTTCTATGAATAAATAAGAGGTTCTGTGCAAAAAAATTTGGAGCACTTCTGCAGAACTTCTGTTAAGACATATGAGATAACAAAAAGGTCTATTTGCATTCCTTTGTCATGAAGGATTTTTGAAGAAAATAAACTTTTTTTTTTGTCAGATGAATAAAAATATTCTTTGTCAGGGAGTGAAAGAGCAGAACTGAACAAAGGGAGATCTCCCTGCAAGGGAGATAGATTACACTGATACACAGATCTTGAAGAGGGAGCAAGATTACACGCAACAAGCAGCAGGTCAAAACAGCCCTAACACTACTTGTGACTTCCTTAATAAGCACTCTGACCCTTCTTTCATCAGGTTTCTACGTTGCTTAGAGCTTATAAGATAGCCTAGATAGCTTCCTAAATTTAAGTAAACTGTTCATGTGAATTTTAATGTATTTGGCAAGCTGCACATCTGCAGCATAGGCAAGAGCGTCTGCATGGAAGATAGATATGATCTTATAAACACTTCTCTGCACTTTTAGCTGCTGGGTTGTGCAAGCAGAACTCCTTGGTTAACCAGTCCTGTGTGGGCTGGTATTTTTTTTTTTCAGACAGAGGAGTGATCTAACGCAGATATCTTAACAATCTAGGATGATATTGTTGTGAGATTAATCCCAACAACAACTGCGTCTTCATGACATATGATATGTAAAAAAATCCTAGAGCCTACCTTAAAGAGTACCATTATAAATGAAGGGAGACCAAGCTATTTTGATTGAGTTGATAATTTGTTACAGTGAAGATGGCTAGATAGCACTAGCAAGTTACATGCCTGTGCTGGGCCACAGAAAAGACCATAGTCTCTTCATTCATTTCAGTTTCATGGCTTCTGTAAATGCTAGAAACAAATACTGTTTATATATAACCAGATGGAGAGCATCTAAACCTTTGCCCTGTAGGTGAAAGTAAATAGATGAAAAGAGGAAAAAAGTGGCTGAGGTAAGCCAGGAAACACCTTCTTAATGCACTAACTTATGACAGCTGGATATCTTTGTACGTTAATTTTCCCTGAACAGTATGGAGTCTGTCATTTTACATGGAATTGGGTGATCTCGTAGTGTATTTGCTGGATGTGCAATGCTGCTTTTGTTACCATTAATACCTAATAGAACCTGGCATCTCAGCAGTGGTGCTATGAGCATCACTATTAACAGCAGTCTAGTTCTGTAGTTCATACATTCCTAGATTTCAGAGCCTTTTCTGAAACCATCACTGGAAGACAGTACTTTCTTCCTGTCAGACACTTTACCCATTTTTCTGATGGGAAGCCACAAAGCAATTTTATTGGGAGACAATTTTTAGATCTAGAAGTTACCTAAGAAAGCACTTTGTTAGCTCAGAGAGTTTGCTGAAAAGGTAAAGCAGTAGAAATGCAATTAGTTATAATTTTCAGGGTTGTTACCTGAAGCAATAGTTACGGAAGCAATAGAATGATTTTATACAGTTAACATAAAAACCTCATGATTTACAACAGCTCTGCAGTCATGGCACTAAAGATACTGGCATTTGAGGGAAATAAATGTTTTGTCCTATTAGATCTGAAGCTACTTTTCTCAAACATTTGTTTTTTCTTAGGGGAGTTTGTATAGTCTTAACAGCACTTGCACTGAATCTGGCAACTTTGGCAAAGCTGACATCACAGGAGAAATAGAGTTTGCCATAAGATACATCTTCAAGGCTCGCATCTTAGAAATTTGCATCAAGGGGTGCAAGAATCTGGCTTATGGAGAAGAGAAGAAGAAAAAATGTAATCCGTAAGTATTTTGTAGAGAAAGAGAAAGAAATAATAAGCAAAATATTTTGGTTTTAAGATACATAAATATAGAAATGGATTGATATATGATGGTATGCCATGTTAGCACTCTCAGAACATCCAGTGTATATATCTGCACTTTTTACAGCTACACACTGCAAGGCAAACAGGTTTCATACCAGCACTTTTTGATTTCTGTTCTGACCATTTTCTGCTATTACTTGTCTGTTCCCCTGCCTGTGAGCAGGCAGTTGGTTATCTGTGTTGTTGATGAGCAACTTTGGATCTTGAGAGCAACTGTTTAGATTCTAGCTCCTAAGTTGTGCCTGCAAAATTAATATACACATGGCTAAACCATGAGATGGAAAATTGAAATGTGAGTCATGTTGCTAATTCATCCACTGACTCATTGTGGGTTACTGGGTGATTGCCATTCTACTTCTGTGCTTCCATCTGTAATGAGAATGGAAATTTCAGATACTGCAACACATTTTAAAATCTAAAGTTGGTTAATAATTACATATCACAAGAGGAAGAAGTACCTACTCCTGTGGATAAAATAGGTCACAGGAATGATTAGTTGGACAGTTAAGCCTTGGTGGTTTGTTTGTTTGTTTATTACTAATTGATCCTCTCTGACCGTGCAGCAATCACTTGTGGAAAATCACCAAGCAGAATACCTAACAATGTATTCTACCCCTGCTGTCATGTGGTGTTTGAGCACTTGAGTGACCACACTGGAAATTGCAGAGTTGCAATCACCTTCCCCCGGAAGGAATGTGGCTTTGAATATCTTGCAGAGTAAGGTCATAAAGATGAGCTTTGTGTTGAAAAAAGCCTCGCTGGAACAGCAGCTTACGAAGTGGAACAGTTTGGGAGTGTTTTGGGGTGGGTCAAGGTTCTTTAAGTCCCCTGGTAATAAATTTGGGCAAACAGTTGCAGGAAGTCTGAAAGGTGATGTGGGAAGAGCTGTGTACTGGACATTATGTTCTCTGTTGGTATATATTTATGTATTTCTGTTGGTTCCCAAACCAACAGAAAAAAGTACAGTCAGTGCACTCAGAGCACTTGACAGAAAACAAACTTCTAAGTAATGTTTAAAATGTGTTGAATTGTTTGACTGGTTTGAGATCTGATTGTCTGCTTGTTACTCTGTCACCCCAGATCAGTTTAAGAGGCTAAAAATTCTACTACCTGAATATTTTAAGTAGTTCTTCCCTATGGATAGGTTTGGAAGAAATAGGGAAGATGTGTAAGTTCTGATTATATGAAATACAACTGACCGTAAATTAGCCAGGAAGTTAATCAAGAGGCTGTTTTGAAATTGGTTTAAATCATATTATCTGAAATTTATACCAAAAATACAGTTGCCAAGCTGTGAGCCAGCACTCCCTACTGCTAATACTCTCCGGTTTTGAAGCTGTAATATAAATACAGCCCACTGAACTTATACTAAGGGGAAAGTTTAAGTATTAATTTTGACATGACCTACACATGAGAAACTTTGGGTAGTTGTCATTGGTGCTTGATACTTGTTCAACTCAGCTTCCAGAAGAATTTCATTTTTTTACTGTTATTTCCTTGAATAAGCACTAAAGCAATTTTGAACATTTTACATACTCTTCTACTATCATTCTAGTGGTTATTACAACAATTAGCATTTGTAAGTTATGAATTATTACGCATTAAATGTGTGATTATACCTTTTATTTGCCACGTTACTTAATTCTGTGAACAATCAGCACAAACAGCAATGAACCTAAAGGGTTTTGAGTTTTGTTTTTTTTTTTTCTTTGAGCACAGAATACGCTCTGTGCTTTCCTCACAAAGCTGCCACTACAAATGACAAGGTGACATTCTTGGTGGCTATTTTATCGGAGGCCAAGAGTGTGTAAATAGAAGATTCGCATTCAGAGCCTAATTCTTTCCCAATTAGAATAGGATTGAAACACATTATCTGAATGATATACAGAGACCTTTATAGCCTGACTGTTTATTTTAGTGAAAATGGTTACAAATCACAATTTGCCATTTTATTGCTTAGAAAATTACAAACTCAATAAAATTGTTTGAATTAAATAATTCATTGTTCTCTTTTAAATAAATCATTTTTCTTGTTAGTTTGATTTTTTTTCCCTTCTGGTCACATTCCATATATCCACTCTATTTACAAGCTATGTCAAGATTTATTTACTTCCTGATAAATCTCCTCGGAGTAAGCGGAAGACAGCTGTCAGAAAGAACACAGTGGATCCAGAATTTGATGAGACTTTGAAGGTACTGCTTGCAATTGTGTGTCGCTAAAAGCACTCTTCCATGGTAATGTCTCCTTTTATAATGTGCAATCCTGCAAGTTCAGCATTGTCCTGATGGGGCAATTGCAGGAGTCAGTGACAACAGTCATTAAGAAATGGTTGGTTTCAGTTCAGATAACTTTTGGACTGAAAATGCTTTTAAAGTTACACTAGTGAATTGTGCACCCTCAAAAGAGTCTTCCTTTGTGCATGAAACAGGCTTAAAGGTGTTGTTCTGAGTTATCTTGTAGCAAAAGCAAAGTGTCCTTTATAGACATGTTTCTGGTGCGTTCAGGAACTGAGTGTATTGCAGAGCAGAGTGAGTATTTTACACAGGTGTCCCTTTCAAATGATGCCCTTTGTTTTCCGTGTCACTGGGAGTCTGCAGTTAGGATGGGGCGCCCCTGGATTAGTTTTGTTGTTTCCAGTTTTGTGCCCAGGTCACTACAAAACCTCTTTTTGTGCGTTTTTGCATCAGTGAGCTGCAGCAACACCTAATTTTCTGTGAAGTGTAGTCTTGGAAGAGATGTGAAACAAAATTAATGGACAAACTTACATTATTTCTCCTTGAGCTACATGAAAGTTTCAGTGTGTATGAACATCACCAATTTGTAGCAAGTGAAACAGGCAAAATGTTTGAAAAGAACATTGTTAAAAATTGATAACAACAAAAAGATGTATACAATCTATGTAAGTCGCATATATCTCAAAGTCTGCAGATAGTGTTTAAGTTGGTAGAAAAAAGCACCTAACACTGAAATAATTGGCTCCTATTCTATAGTCACTTTTCAATGCCAGAGCGATGCAGAACTGGTAGAGTGAGAGCCATGCCTGAGTTGGCTGTGTGAACACTAAGGGTAGATGAATTAGAAATGATTTAAATTGGTTTAAACAAGCAGAAATGGTCAAACGAGCATAGTGCTAGTGCAGGTAATCTGCACCACAGCACTGAGATCCAACTCAGTGGGATCTGTCTGCAAATGAAGGCGCCTTCACTTGGGTACGTGCATTTGTGAGGAGCACAAGTGCTCTTAAGAGTTGCTGGAAGCTAGGTATGGTGAATCAGGGTCATTCTTCCCAGAGCCTACACCCAGCCTGTGATTCAGCAGCCCAAATGTCGGTAGGGATGCCCGCAGCCATGTCATTTGCCTCGTTTTCAGTCCAAGTGGGTGCAGGTTACCAGACTCATGTGGGTATCTCGGATACCCAGCGATATCTCAAAGAGCTCTTAACTGTGCTTAGGGAGTAGATCAGGGCTTTAAGGACTGGTCTCCTGAATTACTGCCTTGCTCCTGCTGACTGCATTGAGTAAATTTCCACTGACCAGAATGGAAGTTTTAGCACCTTTGTCAGGTGTCTTAATCTTGACCTGACCTCCAACCAGAGCAGCCAAATTGTACTGGGAGTACAAAACAGAAAAGTAATTTATAAAGAACAATGGTCAAGAATTATTTGAAGTTCTGGATGAATTAAAATCTTTAGCAATGGAAGCCAAGGTATTCCTGGAATGTCGTTTCATATTTGCATGGGCATTATTTTAGCATTTAAGGAGTGAGGTAACATGGAAATTGCAAGGCACGTTCAGACAGCATAGTTCTGTCTGCATCCTGATGCCTTCAGCCATGCTGTAGTCAGGCTGCCTTTGAGCAGGCTGTGAGCATGGCTCTGCGTTCACCCTCTGTGTTGCTTTATAAATGCTGTTTATCTTTCCAGTACAAGATTGAATACTCCCAGCTGGGAAGTCGGCAGCTTCAGATCTCTGTGTGGCACGCAGGAGCTCTAAAGTACAGAGTGTTTTTGGGGGAAGTGGTGATTCCATTGGCCACGTGGAATTTTGAAGATAACTCGATGGAGTCATTCAACTGGTACCAGCTAAAATCCAAGGTGACTGTTAATTCTTGTGCTTGTATCTTAAGAACATGATGTTGTGAAAGTTATGGAAGAGATCACCCTTCTGAGGTCATTGAGGGAAGAATGCTGTCTATCCAGCCCATGAGTAACACCTGTTATAAATATAAACGAGCTGTGAGAATGATGTGGAATAGTATGTAATGCCAATTTCTGTATGTCTCTTCTTTCAGCTTGAAAAGCCTGAACATAGTCTTAGCCAGTACAGTGGAGAACTCCTGGTGTCTGCAAGACTGTCGGTACCAGCCCAGTATAAAAATTTCCAGTTTGAAAGATGGATGAGAGAAGGTATCAAGCTTTCCAGAATACACGAATCCGTTGGCTAGTAAAGAATTAGGATCAGTGAAGGACAATGTGCCTACTTCACCTTTTGCTTTTTAATGCCAGCAAAAGTTGATAATTTCAATAGTTACAGTATGATGCATCCAGATGTTTGGCAAGCTTGTACCTGTTATGGTGTTACCAGTAGAACTTAGTCTGGAGGTGGTGTAGTAGTGTCTCTGCTCAAGGTACTAGCAATTTAGGTGAAAGGTGGAAGGGAAATGGCTGCAAGGGTACTGGACCAGCCCCTTGGCTTCCTCCAGTGGTCTCACTTGAGAGAGATTGTTTCACTTGGAAGATGACTGCTTCAAAATGCACAGGATTCAGTTTTTGATAATGGAAGACTTGTACGATACATTAAACATTGAAATAATGCGTCAGAGCAAGCATCTGCTGATGGAGAAATATAAACACATTGAGGGGAGTGGATAGGGCAACCTTACCTTTCTTACCTCCCTAGTTCATAGTAAGGTGCGGAGAGCTCCAGAGCTCTAGTAATGCTGTGTTTGGGAGCATAGAACAGGTAGAGACCACTAGAAAGATCTTAATTAGCTGTTAGCTTTATTTTGTTCCCCCCTTTTTTTTTTTTCTTCCAAGCAATCCCAAAGTCATCAGCTTGCTTTCTTCCATTTTTCTTCCCTACTCATGCCTGCTGTGCCTCTGCTCTACAAACAGAGCTGTAACAGAGGAGCACTATCACATCACGGGTTGGGCTGTTTCTCCTGCTTCTGGCTTTATATTAGGGAAATGCTCCTGTGGGTACTGCCCTGTGGGTACTTTTTGCAAAACAACTGAAAGCTCTGTGTTTGGAACAGGAGTCACAGAGCAATCTGCTATTCACTGCTTGCTTTCTTTGTGTGAATCGTGACCTGTATAAGCAGGTTCAACTCTTTCAAATGATCTTAATACAGCACTGAGTCCTTATTTCAGTTGTAGCACTTAATAATTTTCCTGCTTAATTACAGGGGCATCTTATGTTATCAGCTGAACTAACTGGTTATTTAATGTGATAAATTCTCCTGTTTCAGGAAAAAAAGACCAAGGAGTTCCCAACTGCCAGCTTCAGGTTATGATATTTGGGGCCAAGAACTTGCGTGTGCTGAGACCTGCTGGAATGCTGAACTCTTTCGTTAAAGGGTATGTATGAGACTTAACACTTCAAATGGGAAGTGTCACAAACATGCTGTGCAAAGGTAAGAATTAACTCGCTTTCATCAGGAGACTGCTGTGTGGAAGTGGCACTGTCCACGCTCTTAGTCAGACTTGCTTGTAATTGTGACAGTTTACATTTGAGTGTCTGCATAACAGCAGCGTGCAGCAGGACACTGAAGGGTCCTGAGTGGAACATCACAATTTACTGTTGGCATTAAAATTTAGAGTTCACTATTTTAAACATCTGCTTTTTAGCTATTAGGAGGAAAAAAATGTGTGACACGAGAGGGAGGTGAAAATACTGTATTTTTATTCCTGGTTTCAGCTGTGCCCTTGCACAATTTAATACAGCTTTGGAAAGCAAGAAGAAAACTTTGGTCTACGCATTTTAAAAGAGGAAGGACTGAATTTTTCTTCAGTGTGCTCTGTGCTTAGTATGCAGGGCCATTTTACTTTCTGGATGTCAGGCATTATTGTGTTAAAATATCTCCTACAGCCACTTCACCTGCTGTGGTACCTATCTTCAGTGAAGTGGGTGAGCATTTTATCTACTGAACAGGCAGGTTTCGGACAGCATTGGGTAACAGAACTGAGAGTAAGGGCTCCCTCATCAGCCAGTGTCAACAGAGGAAAAACAGAAAGAAGACCAGCACTGAAGGCAGACAGGAGCCGAAGTCCCCAAAAGAAACAAACTAGCATCATGTTCTACCTTGCACTTAGCTGAACTTTTTGCTATTTAAGGCGAAGTGAAGGGTCCTGGTTGAGTAGCGCACATTCTGTTTTCTGATTGAGTAAAACTTGCTTGGCTCAGCAAACTTGCTGAACTCTCATTTTTTTTTGGGGGGGGGAAGCTGCCTTATCCTTCCAGGCCAAGCAGAGTTAAAGCAAAAGTCACCTGTCCTGAAGAAAGAAGACTGTCCTCAGTGGAAACATTTGTTTGTCTTTGATGATGTTACCCCAGCGCAGCTACAGCAGTCATGTCTGCATTTGACCGTCTGGGACCAGTCAACTTTTGGCTCACAGGATCAGTTCCTAGGGGGAGCCAAGCTTGGTGCAAGTAAGTTCTTCATCACTAAATGTTGAAGATATTTTTTGGGGAAAAAAACATTTATTTTACATTCTAAAAGTAGTATTTGCACTGTGCTATTATCGGTCACGTTCCTACACAGACAACCCCCAGTCCCTGACCTAAGCAACTTGTAGTCTCAGACTTTGATCCTGCAAGAACCAGTGCACGTGTTTTAGTTCAGGCCTGTGCAGAAGCTCCGGGCTGTCAGTGTCACAATTAACATAACAGTGTCAGAATTGTCAGGCAAAGACATTTGTTAACATGGTAACATTCAGGGACAGAGCCTGGCCATACAGAAGACAGGAACAGAACAGGTGGGTGCATCAACTCATCTGGAGCTCCCTATGTATCTTTCAAGACTTGTTCCCTGAGCAGTTTTCTGTGACTTGGCTATTTTTAAAATAATAGCAATCACGTCAGAAATAAGCATATGAATTTCAACCTTGCAGGTATCTGTGCTCATTGCTTTATATCCACAAATCCTTCCACTGGGAGATACAGAAAGTGAAACTTGCTCAGAAGCCCTAAAGGGAGGGAGTAACTGCACGTGTGAGCATTAGGCTCTGGTCTAACATCAAAAAGAGCCTTCTTTCTCAAAAGGTTGGAAATGTCTGAGAAATGCTCTAGAATTGAGAGCAGCAGCTTGTTTGTTGTCCAGCCATTTGGGCCAGAATCAGTACAGAGCTAGACCTAGATAAGTCTTTGGGTAAGGCCAAATGAAAAGTAACCCCGTGACCTTCCCTTTTGCTTTCTTGCAGAGGAATCGCTTGGACCTGCAGGCCCTGTTTCTCAGTCAGTGCTTCACTGGCAGGAAGTGCTCGGCAGGCCAAACACGTGGATGGACTTTACACTTGTACTGCATTCAAATATGGAAAACTTTAAATCGTGAGAAATTACTGCACAACAACTTTTCCTTCCCCATGTGTGATGCTTTAAATTCAAGTGCCATATACACATGCCAGGTCTGGGGAAAAGGTGCACTACAACAGTACCTACCCCAGCATCTAGGGAGTAGTTATACATACATTTGAAAGGGTGTGACACGGAAGGTTGTATTTCTCCAAAAACTAAGGCTTTGCTATCTGTATCTCTAGGTGGGATGTAAGGTTAGTATTGTTTCTTCAGGACTAACAAACTTTGAAACGGATTATGCTGGCAAGGCACTAGCAGACAGATGGTGTGCAGCTTCCTGTGTCTGGGTATAGAACTGTAGTTACTTGAAGACAGATTGGAATACTTCATAGGGAAAAATTCCTATCCTTTAAGTTACATGACTTCATTCTGGTTTTGATGTTTCATGTGACCAGAGAGGAATGGAAACTAGATCACTTTTAACAGTTTGCTGTAAATTAGTGATGCTAACACCTCTATGCTTCAGAATTACCTCTAGTGCCCGTACTACTTCACATAACCCTAAAAAACTTCTGCCTTGGTGGCCCACCTCTCTTTCAAATGTGTGCTGTACTAAGGGGCTTTCAACCAGGTAAATGTATAAATTCTCCTTCAGTAGGGGAGTGCAGGACATCAGCTAGTAAAATAAACGTGGTTACAGAAAGTTCCTTGTTCTTCTCAGCTGCTGGTGTGAACCGGTATTAACAAGCCTGACTGATCCATATGGTGTATGGCCCAGCTAAGCTTATCACTTGTTCATGTGAACTATTAGAAATGCAAGCCTAACGCCAACGTGCCCTGTCAGCTCCCTTTGCCTCAGATGAAGCAGGGTTACAGGCAGCAGAAGCTTTGTATATACAACTGTAACTAGTACTGCTGTTACGTACCTCTTTTCCCTGTGACTGAAGTGAAGATTCCAGCATGTGCTATCCTTTCTTCCTTTCCAGAACAGGATGGTGGTTAAGGACGCAGAAGTGAAAGACAGGGATTCATATGCTAGCCTCAGAATCTTAGAAACCAGCACACCTTACACAGCATCCACCTTACACAAGAAACACTCGACTCCACATCCTTTGTTACTCTGCAGATCTTTTATTTAGATGTTTGCTGCTGCAAATAAAAAACCACCACACAACAAAACTCAACTGGAGTATAAAGCAGCATAGATGTTGTAAATGGAAGAGAAGAGCTGACAACATACTGTATCTCACTTTCTAACAGATTTTCAAGGAAAGGGGGAGATTAGTGGGGAAGGAATAGTCACAGAAATGCTCTCTAATAGAGAGAATACAACTGTGATATAAACAAGCAGTCCCTTCATGTTTGGAGTCTGAAACTTTAAATCAAACGTTTAAAAAATTAGAAAATTTGTTAGAAAAATAGGTGCAGTAAAATTGTATATATTGGATCATGTGTACATATCAATTTTCATCATTAAGTAAAAAAAGTGATCTTTACAAATAATGCTTTATAGTAAATAATCAGTTGCACTGCAGACTACAGTGTTTAGACTTCTTTACAGATGCAAGTCTCATTAAATCTGAAAAGTAACAAAATATACAGAGCAAAACTATTTCCCTTTTAAACTAGTACAGCAATCCACGTATTGCATATTTTATATATATATATAAATACTACACTATAACTGATCAGTAATGAAGCTGGAATGCAAACACAGTAGTGTATTATTCCAACAGAGTATCTGCCTAGTTGTTATGTAAGGAGGGTGTCAGTGTTCCTACGCCACACTTGTGAGCTGTCACTGCAGAATACCTCCAATTGAGCACAGTAACCAGAAGAAGCCTTATTCCCATGCAAAGTAGTTCTGAGGCGTTGTCAGTTCTTTTGTGTATCAGGGGAAGGTGGGCATGAAGACGAAGGAAAAAAATAAGGTGCATGCACAAGCACACACACAGGTGTTTGCAGTTCCTGAGTTGTCTTCTCAACTGATGGACTTTACACTGTGACTGTAACACAAAGACATATGGCACAAAATTCATCCACAGTTGCTTATTTTTAGACCAAGCTGAATCCAGCACCTGCACAGGACCTGCATCTACAACTAGATGTTTGTAGGTTTGCAGGTTTGTGTTGCTTAAAGAGAGATGTGACATAAGCGTAAGGCCTTTTGGCACTAAGCAAAGGCATGAGCAAGTTACCAGGATCAGTGGTATGATGAATTTTTAACTATACCAAATTTAACACACAGTATGGAATAAAGTGGAGATGCAAACACCTCTGGGTTTAGAGGACATTTGTTAAATATCATAGTAACCCCTCCTCAGGGAAAACAACAACAAACAAAAACACAGCATTAAGATCTGCCTTTCCCACAGTCTTGGTTTCTTGTTATAAGCATCATTACATTGCCTCAAACTCATCAATTCTCTGCTTGGTGTTGCCTTGTCGGATTTGTCGCAGTGTCTTGTACTTGTCACGTCCTTGTCGCACGTTCTCTGAGTGGATAATATCATTTTGGGTCCTCTTATCTTCATCTCTAGCCTGTGCCAGCTCATCTGTCAGTGCCTGCAAAATAAAGAACATTAAAAACAGATTATACCAAGAAGCTTTCAGCTCATGACAGCAGTGATTCTGGTGAGACTTAACAGTCTTTAAATGAGCTTCTGCTTCTCATAAGTAAAGTTATCATGCTTTGTGTATTTAACCAAGTGGTTAAATTATCCATTCTCCAGGAATAATTTCTTCCATTACTCTCCCTCCTCCAAAACATTTTCTTACCCTCAATTGCCTCTGTACACGCTCGTTCTTCTCAGCCTCAGTAATGCGCTTTTCCTCGTTGCGGTCATTCCTGATCCCCTCACTGGACAACTCTGCGCTGTAGGCAGAGTACTCGGACCCTTCATCGTGCAAGTTATCGTGGACGTGGTAGTTCACGGTCTCATAGACAGGTGGGGGTGGAGGTGGAGCAGTCATTACCAAGTGCAGTTCCTCCTTTGTCTTTACCAGATCCTCCTGGGCTTCCCTTGCCTAGGGAAAAAAAGTGAAGAATATTTTAATACATTTCTTGATTTAAACAAGCTTTATGAACACTTCAATGCGATCTTCCCAGTTTTCTACAATGTCATTCTACAATGTAAAGCAAGAAATAAGGAATTAAAGTCTCCATCTGACAGTACTTTGTGGCTTTCTTAAGCAGATTTTTTTTTTTTTTTTTTGCTAGTGACAGTATCATTATCCACAGCATAATATGCAGGGTAGCTAAACTAAGAAACCTTCTCCAATAAAATAGTCTAGGAAAATTTGTTTTGTAGAAAGTTACGGTTATCTTCATCCTGTTCTCCATTTGAAGAGGTGCAGGTTGTAAATATGGGTTCCAGAGAGCAAGAACCTAGATTCCTGAGTTGGCACGTGTAACAAGGTTATGCAGTAGGAAGACAGCTTTCTTGCTTCTTCAGTGGTTCTACCCTCCCATTCAGTCTGCAGTGATAGTTACGTGGTGCTGGGAGCAGACATTCCCAGCCTTGCGTGGTTTATTCTCGGTTTTACTGTGTCTAGTTATGCAGTTCTCCAGACCCAGGTATTAGGAAGCCACTGACAGCAGCCTCAAGGCTGGTGCCCACTCCATGATGATCACGTTTTTAGGTTTTATACAGACTCCCATTTTAAATTTTGACTAAAAGCTCGTTGAAAGAAATGTTTTGGAGGCATACTGCACATTAACCACAAGTCTGCCCTTCTCTGATGGTGCATGGATGTGTGTCTCCGCATATGACGGAAGTTATACCAGGCTAAGCACCATGGTATGCTCTGCCCACGTGTGGAACTTCAGAGCAGCTTTGACAAGGATACTCACTCTGATTTGCCATTCTTCAACCTCGCTCTCTTTACGCTTCCTTGCCTCTTCAAGAAGTGCAATCTTGGCTGTATACTCTGCGAGCTCTGTAGCCTGTTAAGTAATAGAACTGGGATTATAAGGACTCAAAAAAACTCCCCAAAAACACACAAGTAAGAAGCCTGTTTGACTGAGAAAACATCCAAGTATTATACTCCACTCTAATAAACAATGAACAGGAAATTAAGAACAAAAAGTAGGTTGCTTGTGATAGAATCATTGTGTTACTAGCTTCTTTCTGTCAGATGGTCTAGTACTTCACTGCACTACCTTTTTATTTTATTCCCCCTTGGAGTCTGAGGCTTTGCCTTATTCAAAGGGCACAGTAACATGCTGCCTTTGTATCTTACCCACAAGTGACTGGGTCTTACCAGCTGTTCCTGGCTCTTTATCTGGTCAATAGTCTGTCTCTCCAGCTCTTCCTTGGCTTGCAGAACAGCCAAACGATCAGCTTCCAAACGTTCTGCTTCCTCCTGGGCTCGTCTCCTTTCCTCCTCCAGCTGAATAGCTCTTTGGATCTGAGCTGAGAGCTCTGGGAAAAGACAGAGCAGTGCTGTTAGTCCACAGGCCTGGCCAAAGCAAAGACAGGCTCTTACGTAACTGCAGAAGTCACGACAGGCACGTGGCTGCAGCCTACAATCTCTTCATTACACCTGTAAGTAGTTATCACACAATACATCAAATAACTGAATTCAGAGGCAGTCAGCTGCACATTATAATTAGATCTTCTACATGGTATTTTTGCCAGAGCCTGTAACACTGACATGATTCTGGTGCCCTTGGTTGACAGTTTATTGTAAGGACCAGATGTTGCTGTCTCCAGTCTGCTCATCTGTGCATTGAAACAGAAACTTCCATTTCACTGGAAAGACTTGTTCCCAAAGTACTTTTTCTGTTAGGTGTTAAGTAAAAAGCACTTGAGAGCTGAGCTCTGTTTCTCTCTGCTGCAAGAGGTTATGCTACTAAAACCCTCTCGGTAACAGTGGAAAAAAAGTTGGTGTGACCTTAAATTCCCAGTTAAATGAACAGATTTTGTGACTTTTATGCTTTGGACGATCTCAGCAGTGCGTGCGTGTGTGTGTATTTATCCACAGAGATAGATATTAGTGTGCGTTGCCAAGAGATCCCGTGTCACCACCTTTAGGCTGTGGAACCCAACACACGTGATCTGCTCAGGCAGTGTAAGTACTTTACCTTTCTCTGCTTTCTGAGTCTTCACTTCATACTCTTGTAGCCTCACCAGCAGCTCTTCCTTCTCCCTCAACATTTGCTCTTTCTCTCTCTCAATTGTCTCCCTCCTCTTCTTTTCATTTTCTAGTTGTTGCCTGTTAGAAACAGATATCATGCTTGAAGCTCACTTACAGACACGAGCTACAGCAAGCTAAGAAAGCTGGCTGGACATCTCTCCAGACAGTTCAATGGGAAGCGACCATATGACTGCCACAAAACAAGAGAGGGAAGACAGAAATGCTTATGGCCTGTTGTCTTGGGTTTGCCTGGGACAGAGTTAATCTCCTTTGTAGAGACTCACACAATTGTGTGTTTTGTATTTTTGATGAAAATAGTGGTGATAACGGTGATAACACACGGATGCTTTAGCTGCTGCAGAGCAGTGCTTACACACAGAGCCAAGGCCTTTTCTGCTCCCTCGATGCCCAGCCAGGAGGAGGCTGGGGGTGCCCCAGGAGCTGGGAGGGGACACGGCCAGGACAGCTGGCCCGGGCTGACCAGGGAGATATCCCACACCGTGTGGTGTTGTGCTCAGCAGTAACAGCTGGGGTAAAGAAGGAGGAGGGGGGGGGGCATCCAGAGCAACAGTGTTCGTCTTCCCAGGAAACTGCAGACGTGATGAGCCCTGCTTTCCTAAAAGTGGCTGAGCACCTGCCTGCAGATGGGAAGAAGTGAATGAACTCCTTGTTTTGCCTTGCTTGCATGCACAGCTTTTGCTTTACCTAGTGAACTGATTTTATCTCAAGCCACAAGTTCTCACACTTTTACCTCTCTGATTCTCTCCCCATCCCACCTGAAGAGACTGAGTAAGCAGCTGCATGGTACTTAGCTGCCTGCCTGGCTTAAATCCCAACATTTGTTAATCACTTCAGAATTAGTTCTCAGTTTTTGGATACCTGCATTTCATTAAAATATTTGTATTTTCTGTTGCCTGCCCCAGAAACTTAGGATACCAAAAAAACACAAAACAGTAGATGCAGAGAAAAAACAAAAACAGCGTCCTGTACTACACAGCAGATTTCTTTTGTTCTGTCATAAGGAAAAATGAAGGACGCATAGAAACAAGAGCACTGGGAAATGAAGACTAACAAGTCGCCAATACAGGATGAAAGCAGTATGATTTCTTGAATCATAAGCAACTGGCAGCCGGTCACAGGGAGACCAGTAGAACTACTAATCCTTTTCCCTTGCCTCTAAGAGGTCTCCCACTCCCCTCTTGCCTGCTCACAGCATACACACGTGCTCCCTGTGGAGTTTGCTCCCTCCAATGCACAGATCAGGCCCTAACAGAGAAGAGTCAGGAGAACCCCTCTGTAGGTATATGGCTGTCCACAAGAGCCCAGTGACTTTACTGGCACGCATCCTTGAATGTCCAGCTCTCAAGGCTGCAGACAGGAGAACCGACCACACCGGCCACAGGTCTGAGCCCGAAGAGTAATTCTTACGTTCCCACTGGGACTTGAGATACCCTGCAACGCTGTGAGCCAGAGCTCTGGGGCCACACACACACACCTTACTCAAAGTGAGATGGCGGGATGGCTCGTATCTTTGTCTAAAGCTACCCAAGGAACCCTGGCAGTTTTGTACCATTTAACTCTGCCTCCCCATCCCCACCGTCTGTACTCAAGCTCACCTTTCCAGCTGTTTCTGGTGCTTCTCCTCCCGGGCCTGGGCTTTCATCTGTTGCACCTCGATGGTGTCAGGCTTCCTGCGCCGCATATACAGTTCATGGTTGCCCATGCAGAGCTGCAGGATCCTCTTGTTAATTCTCAGACGAGGGGCGTAAAACACGAAGTCCTAGAAGAGACACCACACAGTCAATTTTTCAGGTGCACTCTCCCTTCCCCCAGCTGACTGCAGACAGATCATCCTGCCACTACTGTCGCTGCCATCGAGGCATACACACATGCTATTTAAATATCTCAGCAAGGACCACTAAGATTATCTGCAGCCGAAGCAGTTTGTTATTTATACAACCCATCTCAAGTCTATATAGAATTGACAAATTACTCTTCTAGAAAAAGACACTTATAGAAAATTAACAGTCTCAAATGTCTGCATGTAGAAGACACTGCTGAGTTGGACCTGTTGCAGAAGACGCTGGGTTAGCAGGTAAACATCTGGGCAACTCACAGACCTCTACTATAAAGCAATTAGTTTTTACGTTTGCATGGTTTTGTGACTGAAAGATAAAGCATGAAACAAAAAACGTGTTGCAGACTTAACGTAACATCACAGAATTTCCTGGTCTATTTGTATCAGTATTCAAGACATCATCTATGTTTTTTTTTTTCCCCTAAGAGAAAGGGAAATGCCACGATGCAAAAATACCCTACAAAAGCATTCTTTCCTCAGCATGGCACTTCTTAGTTAAGCTGACTGAGGCCATTACAACATTGAAAGTTATTTTTTGAACCACCAAACATGGACTACTTTGAATACTGCATTACACACAGTAGGCAAAACCCATTCTGCAATTTCTGGTTCTGCAAAGAGAACGGCCCCAAGTTTCTTATAATCTGTATTATCAAGGCTATCGTCTGTATTATCAAGGCTATTACAGACACTATGCAGCAGGCTAGATCTTCTAAATGTACATCTGCTAAGAAAAAGATATGGAGGACCAACTTCATTACCTGCCTGATAATTTTTATGAGTCCACGTTTTTATACATGCTTAGGATACTGTCTGAACTTAAACAATAAAAAAAACAATACATTTTTCTGCCTCTATTTGCATACTATGTGGATGCTGATATAAGCAATAGGCAAGGTACCAGATTACCACCAAAGCCAGGTACTCACTCCTTAAAATTACTCTTGTATTGGCTGCCTCATTGTTAACAAGAAACGGAACTGAGGAGGAGCAGACAGAAGCTGCGTGCATTTGCATGGCAGCAGCAATCACGTTTTTAACTGCACGAGTTCAGAAACACAATTTGTGGCTATGTCTGGAAAAACTAGAAGTCACACCAGAAGCAATGGAAAATGCTCCAAGTCCTGTTAAGATGAGCATGAATTTGCTGACAGAGAGTCATTTTCTTCAAAGCATTTTTCTTATTCACATATTGACTGCAAAAATGCCATCAGCAAGGTGTGCAGTGCCCAAATCCTGTCAGAGGCATTCTGAGCTGCACACGTCTAATACTGCTAGCTGAGACTGTAAACTATTCATCTGACCTCCGATTCCTAACAAGTAATTTAAAAAACAAATGGGTTGTGTACATTGTGAGGAACAGATCCTATCTTGAAGCTAGGTTCACTTCCAGTGAAAGCGAATACTGAGGGCACAGACGGTGGCTGCATTCATCATTTAGTGGTATTCATGTAAGAACATAAAAGAATCTCCCTCCCTTCCTCATCATCCCCCGGTCTAGCACAACTGGGAGCACTGCAGCTCGATATATTAAAAATGTGCTAAAGATGCTGGGGTATGTGGGCAGATAGGCCTAAAAATTGAAAAACTGACTCTGGGCAAGATGCCACAGAATGCTACCCGTTGAATTAGCATCCATTTTAACACTGACATGGACAATCTTCCAAGTTAAAGGGGAGCTTCCAACTCACATCTAGGGTACACTGCGCATTTTTGCTTTATTTATAAATACTTGAGTTTTTGAAAAGAGATGCAAGCAGATGAAAGGATCTAGACAGCTTCCTGACTGTTCAGAATTAGTGCCCATATAAATTCTTCTTTCAGACAGTTTTAAACATAACACCGCTCGGAGGGAAAAGGACAACTGAGACAACAGAGAAAGGAATCATAGTTGATGTTTACAATGTTAACACCTTGCTGTATTGGCCTCTTGTAAGTCTTCCAGTTCAAATTCAGTCAGATTTACTGTTAGGGAGCCGAAGGAATGCTGTGATCCATAAACAGGAGATTAATATTTTGTACTGTATACAACACGTCCAAAATCATAAAGGGGCTCTTTTACTGAGAAATGTATTCCTGGGGAAGACATCTTTCTACCTCTGTGGAGTTTTGCTGGTTCTCACTAATAGCATCAAGAAAAGCCCCTCTCCCCCCCAAACCCCAGGTTATCATCTGAAGGAAAGGATGCCTCACCAGGAGCCCTGAAGCACGCTCTGTTAGCATCATTCAGATTACTGGGAGGATCTTTTCCTGTCAGAGAAATTTATAAGACATCACCCTTTACCAAAGCCAAACTACTTATTATTTCTCAGGGCTGTATTTATCCACCAAGGCCAAGAACTGGGGTGGAGGAAGGGAAAGAGAGGAGGCCTTTCTCAACTATTACTAGTTTCACAAGGCTGACAGAACGAGAACCACCTACGCCAGTTATTCCACTTCAAGTTCTCAGCAGCTCAAAATAAGTCACAAGTTCTTCACTAAAATAACTGAAAACAGGTGGGAAAACATTGAAAAGTAACATTCATGAGTAGCTACATTTAAGTTCGTCACAGAAATCATATTCTTACTACTTATCCTACTATTCAAGTAAGGAAATGAACACCATGGTCCTTAACTTACTTCTAGTATTTCTGTAGGGCCAAAGTGAGCATTAAATGCAAAGCCATATGTATACATGTGGCTTTGCAGTAACATTTGCATGACTTTTTATTTTAAAATTAACAACAAAGTTACCCATCAGCTTCTATGCACAGAAGGAAGTGAGGAGAGTAGTAGTCTCAGAGTATAATCCAGCTATACAAAAGACTCAAGACTAGCAAAGAATCTCAGATTTAAGCATGTCTACCTAGTTTGTCAGGGAAAAAAATCGGGACTCCGCACCTGTAAATTCCTTGTCTTTCTCCATGTTGGATAAGGCCATAAGCCCTTTACCTAAACTGCACAGAAAAATGGACATCTCTAAATACATCTTCAATACTGATGCTCAATTTTGCATCTAGAATATCTGCAGCTTTCTTCTCTCCACACACAACTTTGTTTCGAAATAAAACAGTATTAGTTGCTGATATGCAGTATCCAATCCATTCTCAGTATACTTACAGGTGCCTTCTTGTCAATAGGTTTTATAACAAACTTCTTGTCATTGAAGGAGATGTTTCTGATTTCACTCCAGGGGAAACCAATCTTTGGAGTCAGTCTGGAAAGAAGAGGAATATTTTACGAGATGTTGCAATGAACTCTTTTTCCCCACATTACTTCTAAAACACAGACTCAGTGGGATGCAGCACTTGACAGAGCTCGCCCAACAATGAGAGAGAAGTAGACGAAACAAAACCCCATACGGAGCAGCAAAAGATGCCCAATCGCCTCCTTTACAGAATCTCTTCTCATTTTGATCAGCCACCCTACTGACCTATGCATTGGGGCTGGTTTAATTACATGCCCTGTCTTTCAGAAGCAGATGCACTGAAGAACCATCCAAAGATCTTACTTATTCCCCCCCCAGATCCCCTCACAGGCCCTCAAACAAAACAAACCAGGTTAGCAGAGCCTAGTTTTGAGCACCTATACTAAACAGAATCCTGTTGCTTGAAGTAATTAGGGAGCAACTCAGCAAAAGATCTGTCACAGGAAGGGCAGAGGGAAAAACCCTCCACACAAGTTCAGCATCACAGTACTCTTTTTAAAGCCCTGACTTTTCTAGATTCCCTAGATCCTCAGCAATGCAAACAAGTGACAGAGGCAATGTACTTTAGCACATACCATTGGGCCTCCTGGCTTCCAGAGTTAAATGATACTCAAAAGTATGATTTTAGCACAGAAATTGGCATCTATTCTGACAGACCACATGATGAATGGGGTCTATGGGGTGTCCAGATTCAACTGCCAGAAGCCACACATGCAACTTTCTGAAACACTTTAAGTTCATTTCTTTGAAATCAGGCCCTAAAACCCCCAGCATGCAGAGTTGAGGTGCATGTCCTGTGCTTCCAGAAGGCTTCTGCTACATGATGGGAGGCATAACCCGAAGTAACTCAGACACTATCATCCTCCATCCCCTGCATATAAGTCTACCTGGCTGTTTCTTCACTGCTGTGCTACAGGCTAGCTCCATGAAGCCTTCACTGCTGAAGCGCTGGGCAGGCATAAGCACAGTTAGTAGAAGCAGATTTTTTGTCTTATGCTCTCTGCCACAGATTACAGGCAAGACTAGCAGGAGAGAGAAACCTGTTATTTCCTTCCATGCAAACTGCTCTTTCAGCCCATTCCACTAGTCACAAAGCAGAACTTCACACACTGGTCTTACAACAGTCCATGGCTCTTCTGTTGGAAAAACCATCACAACAATGCAAAGGCCAAGTGTCAGACTCCCACCTTTTCCTCACCACTTATGAGCTCAGATCTGTTGGTGTACTTAAAATCTCCCATGAAGCTTCTCCAGTGAAGCTTACAGATGTAATTTTTTTTTATTATTATTTCTCTAGACTCCTGCATATAAAAAGCATCAAGTTATGAGATCACGTGCTTCTAAGCTATTCTACTACTTTACCTCTACATACCTGCACAGATCCAAAACAAGTTCAAATATTACAAGGGCTTGTGTATTTGAACATAAATTCCTTCAATTCCCCCTGCCCCAAACAAATATTTCATGTACATGTTTAATGTCACGTACTTCTTTTATTGTTCCCTTATCAAGGGAAGATAACTGCTATCTCTGGAGAACATAATTATCAAGAATTAGGTCTTACACAAATATTAATACCAACAAACTATCTTCCTGTTATTATCTCTCCCCCCCCCTCAATGTATGTCTCTTCAGCACACTGAAGTGCTGACTATTATTTCTAGCAAATTGGTTGAATGCATGACAATTTAATGTTTAGTGCTTAAAGAAGCGCATAGCATCATGGTGAATCACTCAAGCTCTGTAAGAATCCTTTCTATAGATTTCATCAGTTAAGGAAAAAAAGCTGGTAATTTTGGAGGAATTTGCCTCATCTTTACAAGGATGGAAAGCTACTATGCATCATGATTTCATTGGGCCCAAGCATAAGATAACCTGGTTAGTTTTTATCAGAAGTCAAGAATAAAGTGTACTCTTCAGAATTTACCATTCCCTAACCTTTAACTCAACTGCAAGATTATGCAATAGTGTGTCTGTGTAACATGAAGTAAGAACCGTACCGCAAATGGTTTTATTAGGCTAAGATTAGCAATTACTCCAGCCTCCTTCACAGTACCTTAAGAGTATCAGCCCTAGACAATACAGTATGAAATTAACCGAACTATTTTAGTTGTCTAAGTTCTATTGCAGATTCTCCTCCTTACCGCAAAGGAAAAGCTTGAAAATACCTCATAGCAGAAGACTGACATACACTAAGTACAGAGGCTTGCACACCTGTAGCACAGTATCATTTTCCTCGGGTTGAACTTCAACAATGAAGTCTTTGCTTTTCCACCTTTGCCCCAGACCCAAGATTTTGCACGTACAAGCTGCAGGTGGGGTACACACTATCATTTTTCTAGTCCTTGTATCTGCTCAAAAGACTTAATTACATAGTTAGCAAGAGTTATGGCAAAAACAAGCAATTTACTCCAGCACTATATTTGTTTTGCAAACACTCTTGATAGCTCTTCAGATGAGGGCTGTATTCTGTCTGCTTCTGCAGCTCGAAAAACCTGTTTGTGAGACCATGGTTACCTAGCACAACTAGTCATTCAAGACTGAAGTATTACATGAGCGAAACTACTTTTCTTTCAAGTGACACTCCTTGTTTTCCAGGTGACAGCACATATTAGCATTGCAGGAAAGTCTGCATTTCTCTTTGCCATCTTAACAGAAGCTCCAGAAAGTTCCAATTAGTATGTGCGTTGCATTCAAAGCTTTTTGAAGGCAAACAAACAGAGCAAGTGAAATCCCCTCTGTATTACAATGACAGTCTGTTACAGACTTATTACATGAAACCAAGACCTGGAACACTAAAAAAAAGAAGAGCATACAATCCAGACAGAAACCCTTCCTTTAAAAAAAAAAGGGTATTTTCAGTCCCCTTCGAACCATGGAGTATTAGAAGTGACTTGTAGGCTTAGATACAGCTGCTCTCACCTTCCTTTTATGTTTATTTATAGATGCAGTCTATTATTTCCCACCTACTATCCAATTACTAATGGATATAACAGAAGGGTTCTGTCTTTAACAGAAGGGTTGACTAAAATTGTGTGTACTTCAGCAAGACCTCATTTCATTCTCTGCTTTATGGACAACTCCTCCCTGGATTCTGGGTATTACCTGGCTTTGGTTTCACGTCCACCCTATTACACCTTACTTTTTCAAGAACAGACAGTTGTACATGCGTCTATTAACCTCAGTATAGGAATGGCCTTAATCCTAACACTTTGCAGATACATTTGCCTATCTAGGTTCTCAAATTGTATTCACCACTGGCATACCTGGCAACCTGACTAAAGGAAAAGCTTGGTCAACTCCTTATCTTGGTGTTCAGGTCTATAACTGCACTTGCTTTACTAGATGACATTTTACAACTGACATCTGTTCTTCTATTAGCAGATCAAGCTATGAAGATCAGTAAAGTCATGAAAGCATAAATGAAATGAAGTGCTTGTTTCCTAGCACAGTTTCACCTCCTACTAGAAAACAAGCAAGTTCTAAACTTTGCCCTGATCACGTAAAATGAGAAATGCTCTTTGGCTCCCACACCAGCCCTCGCTCCAGTAGATCAGAGGTGAAAACAAAAGCCTTACTTGTCATCCTTTTCATAGATGTTGAGCCCCAAGGCATCAACTCCCAGCCAGAGGTCAGTTCCTTTCTTATTCTTGATTTCAAAGTAGTTGATTCCATACATCTCCAGGTCTTGAGCAATCTTCAAGTATTCCAGCATGGCATTCTCTCTAGTTGAAGCAGGAAGGAGAGCAGATGTTAGTCAGATAAATAAAAAGCTATCTCAGAAAGAAAAAGTCTTCAGAAAAAAAAAGCAGCAACTTTTCCTAAACCAACACAAATGCAGAAGTTAAAACTGAACATTCAGCATTGGGGATTCACTTCAGGAGTTATGTTACACCTCTGTTCACACACACATTCACTCTACTTCCATTTGCCAAGCCCTAGTATTTCTAGACAGGAAGTTAGCAACTTTCATCTCTTCAAGCATTTATCCTTGTCTCAAGACACCGTCAGTGGGAAAGGTACAGTACCTGAACTTTCCCCATCTGCCAATGCAAATGCTTCAATGAACTTAAGGTTAGAGACACACCTTTACTTTTATCCACTCAGTCATCACTGATGCACTGTACCTAGGTGCCAGCTTTTTCAGAAAGCTAAGAGACTGTTCTCAGCACCAGTGTGGAAATCTGACTGAATTTTACCATTTGTTTCAATGTTAGACTAGAAAATACACACCACAAGATCCCCACACAAGTGACTCCTGGAGTCTTACAAAAGCATATTGTAGAACTGCAAGCTTAAGACAACTAATCAACAAAGTGACCAATATGAAACACTTACTTCAGCATACCACTGTGTTCAGCATGCCAAACCTGGATCCGTTCTTCCCACTGGTCTCTGGAGAGTTTATGCTGATCCATCACCCTAACACATGGCAAGAGATATCGGCAAGATTAGACTGTGTTCTGCTATATCCATCGATGTCTATCTTTGCTATAGACCCACCCATGAAGTCTTACTGAAACTAAGAGAATAGCCTACCCAGCCCAAAGCTGTACTGTGAAGCACAGCCATTCAGAATGAACAAAAACCACCTTCATTCTCTGTGAAGCCTTTCTGGTTGCTGCCCAGAGACACGAGAGGAGTAATGCAGAACATCACAAATAGAATCACACGCATGCTGCAGACACGAGGGTTAAAGCAAAGCAAAAGTAGGTGTGGTGTCTAATTCCGGGAATAACAGAGTGCCATCATGAGGTTATGACACTTGTCTTATAACATACACTTCTCCTGTGTGGGGATGGACTACCTATATCTAGCCTCATAACACGCTTTTCAGATATGGGATTTGACTGTACATTTTGACTAAGAACATGCAACCCAAACTTCTCCAGGGGTAACGTTCATAACTGCTGCCTGCTCTTTCCTTCTTAAAGAGGAGACACACACACTGCCAGTTACCAGCACTGCAGCACTGTTGAGGAAAGAAAAGATGAATTGTGTGTTTCTTCTCCTGAGCTCACCCAGCTACCTTTCCCTAAGCAACCCCAAACAGGCAGCACAAAAATGTACTTTTAACATAACAGATAGAATTAAAAGGAGGATAAAAACCATGTACATACAGCTCAAAAAAAATGTTTTCAGTGAAACTCTGTAACTAGAATGCAAACTCTTGACCCCTTTTTTATTATTATTAAAGGGAAACTGAGTCAAACAATTCCTTTACCTCTGGGGGATCAGACGCTCTGAATTGAGGTATCCAGGCTTGTGCACTTCTTTGTTGTAATCTCCAAACTTGGCCTGCACAGCATAAGAGCCAAGAAGAACTGCTGTTTCAGGAGGACAGTAGATCTCATCACTGAGGATCCCTTCCTTCACCTGCAGAAAGAAGAGCTTCTGCGTGATGTCCTGTATCAGCTCTTCAGACACATCTTCTGGGAAGAACTTGGCACGGAACTTGAACTGGAGGGGATTCTCCTTTCTGATTTCTTGAGCAGACACCTGAGGACAGAGGTGACACCACAACTAAGCAGGGTTGTAAACAATAGAATAAACTGCTTCTACACAGAAAAAGGGATTTAGGGCATTTGCCTTAAAAGGCATCAGTTTTCAAAAATGTGTTTCTGCAGTAATCTGGGCCCATACGCTACAGTGAGAACTCTCAAGCACACACAGGAGCACTTTCACCTTCATTCATCTAGAGGCACGAAGCTCCCTGCAGAGTTTTGGCTAAACACACTCCAGCACTATATTAATCATTTAAGAAGTCAGTCTCTAAAAAGAGAGGTACAGACATACTCCCCACCATCTCTTTTCTTTCACTGAGACAAAGAGGTGCACTTCAGAGTGAAACAGCTACGCTCTGCCCAGCGTACCTCCTGCAAGCTGTGCTGGTTGGCATGAGATAAAGAAGGTGCAATGGCCTTCGCACCCTGGGAAAAAGATTCCAAGGGTACAGTCCACAGGCCTCCCACAGCTTCATATCAGCCAAGTGTCTGACAGCTAATTGCTGTCATTCCTTAATTCCAGCTGCTCACTTGTATGAGAACCCAGGGAAGATGCATTGCGTTTTCCAATTAAGTCAGCAAAATTTTGCTTGTACACTGAAATTTTGCTCGGTCACTGAAAAACGTAGGATTTGCCAAGTTGCATCAGACAGCAAACCCATTTAGTATTGTATGTGTTTGACAGAACAGCCCCCTTACACTGAACAGGTAAGTCACTGGCTGCCCCATCAGGAAAAACAGTTCGTATCCTCATAAGAATTGGAAGTTCATGAACAAGAGCACATTAGAGGTATCTGAGCTCCATGTTACAACTGCCCAGCCTTGAAGCATCCTATCTGTCTGACCAGTGCAGCAACTAATTCCGCACAAGCAGAGATTAAAACTGTTACTAGTCATGATGTTCCTCCAGACACAGAAAGCTAGCTGTTTCTGCACATTAAGGGACAGCATCAAGCTGCTGCTGCGCATAGGACGAGTACAATAAAGCTTTCCACCACTCACACAGAGAGAAAAGAGTAAGCCTCCACCATGCCACACCTCACACAAACAGTTCCCACAGAGGTCATGAAATTCTCTCCAGAAATAATCCTTAAATTATGCATATTAAAGAACAATAAACAAGTACAAGGTTTATGAAGTCACAGACAATAACACATCAGGAATCATGTAAGCTTTAACCTTTACTCAGCAATTACCTTTTTATCTAGCTTCAGCCAAGTCTGGAATCCCTTGTTATCCACATACTGAAGACCAAAGTACCACACTTCTCGCAAACCTATTGTTTTAACCACCTATAACAGAAAAGTAAAAAAAGTTATTGCAGGGAGCAGTTCACCTGTACGTCTTGCCCAGGTATCCTCTCAAGTCCCACAACCACTGAAGCTGCAGGCAACTGCCTAAACATACTCATCTTGCAACAATTAGTTTCATCTTGTCAACAAAAATACACAATTGCCTGAGAAGATAGCAATGTCGTCAGCTATATTCATATATTGTAAATACCAACCAGATAAAAGATCCAGAAACACCCTCGTTGACTGGATTGTACATTTACTAGTGAAAATAGCCCTGTTTAGACAAGTTCCTTTTCCTCAGTAGAGATAGCTTAACAGTCCCCAACCTCCTCCTACTCTCGCTTGTTATTATTCCTCAGTAGTTTGCTGCCAGCTCATCTGCCTGCAAAGCCATGCCCTAGACAGAGCTGTGATCTGGGAAGATCCACTACACACATCTGGATTATTTCCTTGATGTTATTTGCAAAGTAGCCCCTCACAGTGATGTGGGCATCACCACAGGGAGCTGAACTGAGTGGAAAGCAAGAGGGTTTTTGTTTGTTTTAAAAAAAAAAACAACACTTTGCAACTTAGGGAAGCAAGACAAACTCAAGGATGTAGATACATGGACTAAGATCTCAAACTAGGATCTGTTTCACCCTCCCCATGTGTAGTATTGCTGGAGACACTACAGCCAGACGGCAGACTTACTGGACTGAACTTTCTGTGCTAACTGCACGCTCTTTGAGCAACGCAAGCATTTTGTTCCACAGCTCAAGACAATGATTTGGGGATACTTAATTAGTTTTTGCTGTAGTTTCCATTAAATTTGCTTACCACTGAGCTAGAAGCCAGGAGTTTGTACCCAAGGGCTTCCTGGGGTTGGTAAGGGACATGGGGAAAGTGGGGAAAGAAACCATGCTGGCTAGCACCCTGAGAATTACTGTTTATATATGCCATTTTTTAATTAACAGGTAACATACAAGGTTTAGTGATATAAGCAGACCAAGAAAATTGCATAGACATTAATGTGAAAAACATCATTAAGCAAATGCCCCTTTCAAGGCTACAAAGATCTGTGCCTACTAGCTGAGGAAATGAAGTATCTTCCTAGCTGAGCACTGGGCTGTTTTCAGCAGGCTATGATTTATACATTCTACTTTCTATAAGCAACTAGCTACAGTGAACTAGAGTTTGTGTTAAAAACAACAAAAACAACCATCCCAAACCCCACAAATCCGTCAAAAAAAAAAAAAGCTGGGCTCTGAAAAAAATTCAGCATTTTTGACTGAAATTCCTTTGCCCTCCTTTCCCAAACTGGCTTGTTTCACCATAGAAGTACCAAGTTTTCTGAAGGCAACATGCATTTTTTTTTTAAAAGGGTCAGAACCAGGCTTTACTCAACCTAGCAGAAATGCAAGGGTATGTTGAATGTGGTGCACCCCATTGCACAAAAACAGTGTTGCAACATGTTAAAATGAAGAGTTGCACAAATCAAGCAGTTATCAGGTCATTATCTCTGGGCATCTCTTACAAAGAAAAAATACTCCTCTATAAACCAAGACAGCTGGAAAGCTTACAGAAGTTATGACCCCTCAAGTTCTTCCCAAAACATAAAGGCAAGGAAACAAAAAGCATTACACTAGACTTCAAATTTCAGCACTTGGGGTCAAATACCAAGAACAAAGATGAGACTGTTTTAGCCTGTATTCTGGGAAACAGGTTTGCAAAGCTTCCTCCATAGCTAAACAAACAAAAAAACCCTAAGAACCAAAGTGTTTCTTAGATTCAAGATAACTCGGGGGAGGGGAGGAGGTTATCCACAAAAATGCACAGAGGAGCAAATCTTGAACCTGCCCATTCTACCCAAACTGACAAAGAAAATCTCAAAACTGTGGCTGGAGCTTAAGGCACATTCACTCAATAGAGACGGGCAAGTTCTCATTTAATGAGGCCTTTCAATTGTCAGTCATTTGATGCTCTCTTGATCAGATTATCTGCTCAAAAGGAATAGTGCAATTGCTTTAAGAAACTAAATTAGCTGATGGGCCACAGGTCTTGGCATACTCGTGCTGGCACACAAGGCACTGGCTACCTCAGTACACTTCCAAAACTGCTGGTGGCACTCTCCCCTTCACTGGAATTTCTTCCCCTTGTTGCCAGAAAGGTGCAGGACTGCCAGGACTAGCCAAGGGGATGTACTCGAGCCAGCTCCAGAGACCACTCCATGGGTTCCCAGAACACCTCAGATGTAGCTGCGGCTTGAGCAGAGCTGAACTCAACGTTCGGAGGCTTCACTATTTTCCCCTTCTGTTAAAAGGGAGTCATGATCTGTCTTATGTGCAGCATACATTTAAGATAGCAAAGCCAATAAGCACAAGGGCACTGCCTGAGTAATTCTGTTAGCTGACAGCCAGGCCAAGAAATCATCTCGTGGTTTTTAAAGACAGCCGTTCTTCTTCCAAACCCTTTCCCCCCCCCCCCCAGTGGTTCTGCATTTCAAGTTGGGCCACTCCCCACTCCAGGGAAAACCTGTTGCCTCCATAGGCTTTAACTGGGTGTCAACTCCACCTCCAAGATCAGGGTCCAGTAAAAGACATGCACAGCAGAAGGGAACAGGGGCTGTCAGAACAGTTGACATTAAACAGTCTTTAGCTGCTCCAGTCTGTGCTGCCATTATGCCAAAGTCTGTCTCCTCTTGATGTGCAGAAGTACAACCCAACAAGGTAAAGGCCTCCGGTAATTTTCCAATCACACATTTTAAATCCCAGCTACAGGACGAAAGGACCAAGTCTTCATGAGGTGATTTTCCATCCCAGAGCACACCAAGTACTACAACAAGCACTATTTTCACAAGAACTACCTAGACGGCAGACTAGAAGTATCTTGGATCTGAAGAATCCTGCCTGTTTCCATCTTCTCAGGAGTTTGTGCTTCTCTAGTTTCTCTTCTGACAGAGAAAAGATGCTGACTCTTTACAGATAGAAACGTAACAAATATGTGGGCAAAAAAAAAAAACAAAAAACTTTTTGAACCTTTGTCATCAGGAATACAGGACATATTTATACTCTCTGGTCTAGGCATTGCTTTTAAACACCTAGCTTTTAGACACTTGGATTGTTGTACCCTCAGAGATGAAACTTGATGAAGCCATGCTAACGGGGGGGGGGGGGAAGTTACCCAAATACAATGGTAGTCAGCAGGCTATAGAAGGTCAAACACTAAATGCTGGTTGCATAAAAACACACGTGTTTCAGATGCAATTCAACAAATTTCCAGTGAATACTTGAAGTTTATCCCACATCAGTGACAATGAAAAGGACTTACTTAGAACTAGTGCTAAACAAAGAACGTGTAGTACTCTATTGCATACCGCAAAGTTTCTCAATGATTATAATTTAGTTTCCTCCTTTCACTCCATGAAATAAAGAAATTTTTTTTTCAGTGGGTGGAGAGGAGTACTTCTTACCACAATCTGTACAATTGCCATAACACTTAACAAGTTCTAGCTAACTCACTGAAATGAGAAACTACCAAGAAAAACTTGGAAGAAATGAACGTTGTTTAGCCAGCTTCACCTACTTGAGTTAAAGCTCAACCACCCTTTGCTATCAAGGCTACCAGGGGACAAGGGGAGAAGTGCAAAGTAATTGCTGCAGTGCTTCATGAACAATATGCCTAAGTATTCACAAGTCTGCATAGATCAACTTAGTTTTCAGTTTCAACAGCAATATTTAGAAGCAAGCTCTTAATTTTTTTTCTTTTTTGAATTCCAGATGTTGATTTTTTCTGCTGAAATCTAGACCTTAAATCAGTTTTATAAGGGCAAGGTACATAGGACTAACGAAGTTCCACAAAGCGCTCTTTGTTTGGTTTAGTTGTCTTTACCTGACCTTTGGTAGGTGCATCTCTCAACAGACCTGTATATTGTTAATGCAGTCACAGGACGAGTAACAGTAAGAGCGGGGAGTCCCTTGAAGGACTCATGTCCTCTGCTTCCTTAGGAATCCCTGGAGGCAGACTGGATAAGCCTCCACTCTGTCCTGCTGCATACAGGCTTCTTAAAAGGCGTGATGCTATAGCTTCTGTATGGTGATCAAACTCTTCTATTTTTCTAATAGTGTGCAAACTCAAACATCCATGGCAAGTAGCAACCTCCAACTCAGCTTCTTAATGAATCCAGCTGCACCTTCACCAACCCCCTGAAGACTTGATCCTGAAGAGTTTTATGTACAGGAACAACACTCGAACTTGAAAGTTTCAGTAATGAATAAAAGTTAAGCTGTATTTCACACTACCTGTGCTGTCCAGATCTAGACATGTCTAGATGCCTTATGACACTTCATCACCCAACACTGCTAGGAAGACAGGTTTCACTGGAACATAACACCTGCAAGAATCTTCAGTTATTTCTTTCACTGTGATGGAATTTAGAGAACTTAGGAACAGGGCCCTTTGATTAGGAGGTAGAGAAAGGTAGGTTTGGAATTCAGTCTTAAGAAAAGATTATACTCTCCAATACACTCTAAATTTAAGCAAAAAGAGCCCATACCAACACTGTACTGACCTGGTCAAACAGCTGTTTGCCTGTAGTGTTCGGCTGGATGGCAAACTCCAGCTCTGCATCCACAGTAACAACTCGAACATTGATCTAGGGAGAAAAACAAAAAGCATTGTTTTAGGTAGACTGAAAGCTATTTCTCAACGTTAACACAGTACTTTGCATACAATACAGTCTCCATGCTTTGAGGTACTACCAAAACCCTTATAATATACACACTTAAGATTAGATTTTTGTTATCACATCAGCAAACTTAACTGGGGCACTGACTTAGCTGTCTTATCCAAATTGCTCTGCAGGTTCTCCTATTCAATGCAGGATTGGATTTGGCTTTAGGTTAAATGAGGGGGCATCTTAGAGTTGGCTGTCTCCAGGCCTAAAACCCCTTGGACTAAGGGTTTCTTCAAGCACACGGCATAGTTGCCTGCAGGCCATCCCTTGGATTACAGAAGGCCCTAATGACTAAATTAAATTTGAGACTTATAATTTAACTGTCATTATATTAGAGCCGGAATTAATCTGGGGCTTTAAAGGCAAAAGGCTACAGATTATTCTTATGAAGCAATCACCATTAACCTGAAAAACATTCATTCTTCCTGTCATAAAAATCTATTCAGCAAAGTGACAGCGGTTATGGGTACTGACTGATACTATAGGGCATGAATTCACTTACAGCTAACGCTGTTAGTGAAGAAGCACCTTGGCCAGCCTTGTTGCAATAACAGAAGTAGAGTGCAAGACTGAGGTTAGCATTGTATGCAGAAGACAAGAGTGTTTAACTAATCGGTAGAAAAAGTCTATGAGCAGTTAAATCAGAAGACAAAAGAAACAACCAAGCTTGCAGGGAACAGCATAATGACCAGCAAGGTAATGACAAATCAAGAGAGGATTCTCTCTAACTCTCCCAACTATAGAAAACTATACCACTTGCAATATTATACTATATCTCAATAAATAAATAACATCCCCAAACAAATTAAGAGCCCAAACCCAGATGATCATGCAGTATCCTTCTAATAAGTCAGATTTGTAACCTGGTGTCTCAAAAAAAAGAAAAAAGAGTACTTGTAAATACAAGACCAGACAACGGGTAATCTAAACACTGATAAGATTTCAAGACATTTTCCCAACATCTTTATAAATGTCATGTTAAAGACAGCAAGAGCTGACAGACCCGGAGAGCCTGCCCCAGCTGCAGCACTGGCATCCAGTGCAGGGGCACACCTCTGAAGAAACAAGAGGATGTGGTAGAATAGGGACCGAATCACTCGCTACAAAACCTTGACACTGCAGCAGTTTCCAGTCACTTCAGGTGAACTAACATGTTACAGTTAACAGAGAAGCCTTAATAAAACAAGTTGCCTCAGCTTGTTTGAGTCAAATGTAATGCAAAATTGTGATCTTTTTCAGGGAGCAAGGAAGGCATCAACTGTCTTTTAACCTTCATAGAGATGTTTTTCTAATGTTTTCCCAGGTGACAGAGGACTCTCCTAGAGAAAGATGACTCAAAGTAGTTTCCAGGTCACAGAACCCCAGAACTGAACCAGAGAAGGTAACTGCTTAGGTGTCCTGTCACTTTCAAGCTGCATTTTTAAAGCAGCATCCTTAAAAATAAAATAAAATCCTAATTTAAATAAATTGCTTTAAACACAGTAAAAGTAAAATCTTTCCTGATTGCCCTAAGAGCTCCTTTTCACAGCTGTAGCGCTTGGGATCTCTAAGGACTCACGGCAGTAATGCTTAAGGTTTTCTTCCTGTACCATAGGAACCACAGGTTTCCCCAAACAGTGTAACGAGTGTAGCAAGGGAAGGGAAGTTCAGATACCAAATTCTCAAGAACGGTAAGACTGCAATTTGAAGATGTGACCTTAAAAAGCTCCTGTTGCTTAATCCCTCTCAGCAATAAATCCCTAATCATATTCTAATCCCTTCCTACCCCCCTCAAGAAAACATATGCTCATAATCCGCTGTTTTGTGTGGTGCAAGTTACTTGTACTTCTGGCTACAACACCACAGTAGGTGTAAAATAAGTATTACCTTACAAATTAAAGGAATTGAAAGGACGTGCTTCTCAAACCTTACCAGAGAAGGTTTGGGCTGTCGGCTGAGCACTGAACTCCAATCAGTACCAGGATGCTCATCTTTTACTTTATCTCCTTAATGGTTATTTATTAGTTCAAAACAAAACATATTCCCTATTCTAAAGGAATATCCTATATTACTTCAACTCTAAAAGATCCTTCTGGATACAGTC
This sequence comes from Cygnus olor, assembly GCF_009769625.2. NCBI lineage: Eukaryota > Metazoa > Chordata > Aves > Anseriformes > Anatidae > Cygnus > Cygnus olor. The sequence continues at coordinate 64,769,055 of NC_049171.1, read as the reverse complement.
CCCTTCCTAAAAGATCAGCTACACAGTGAGCTAGTTAGTGCTTAGAATCCACCTGCTACATCTTTCAAAAATGTTTTTAGCATTAAGACCAAAAATGGAAGTCATCCTCTTTACACTTCAATTACGTAGTCGTAAGCATGGAGAACATGACTGCTTGGTCATCGAAAAGCTCCCAAGGACACTTGGGGCATGTGGTAAAGGTTAACTTCTGTGTTCTCCAAAGGGCTGAATGACCAGCAGGATACAGAGGAATTCCCTTGTGTGCCAGCAGACAAGCCCTGAGCCACACGAGAGGCAGACTAAGGAGAGACAGGATATCTAGCAGTTGTCATTTCCATGAGTAGATGGTTGCCTGGAAAAAATCCGTTGAGCCTCCTTCCTGCCGTATTACATCCTTTTGCTTCTCATCTCCAAACCCGAGTCTGGATTTCAAGAAGAACATAATGGTTTTAGCAGTATTTCTAAATGTATGTCCTACAACCACTCCACATGAGCTTTTAGCACAGAGAAGCTAGTAATGAAACAGGCAACCTGAGCTTAATTCACCTGAAACCCTGGTTTGGGCACTCTAAAAAAACTTCTATGTCTGTCAGGCAAAGAGGAGATCAATGTGGAATACAGCTCAGACCGTAAGAAACTCGCCGTGGCACCAAGATGATTAAATCAAAGCCCAACATGAAAAACAATTCAAGGTATTGCTGGGGAGGGAACAACTCAGACTAATTCCTACCAGCAACAAAAAGAGCAGGAAAACTTTAACAATTGAAACTCTGCTTATCCCATGTAGGCAAGGCAAGGCAGGTCATTTTTAAGATCCCTACCAAGTCCCAGCAGTATCCCAGGACAAAAATTTAAACAAGCAGTTTTTAATTGTTTCATAACAGTGAGAGGGGAGAGATGACAAAGAAGAATGCATGACTTACACATGAAGTAAGTTTTTAAATGCACATACGAGGCTAAAAATCCTAGACAGATAGATATAGCTTCCCAATCCACAGGCTCATGCCATAAAACTTTGATTACACTTCTATGCCCAAGACTAACATACTTAAAACAAATCAAAAATAAGGCCTTAGAGGACTTGTGTGTTCTGAAACATTACAGAACACAAGGCTTTCATTTTCCTGTCTTAGGATGCATAAAATTACTAAAATTTGATCCAGAGGGGGGAAAAATAAACAAACATGCAGTTGAAAACACAATGCCATTTGCATTAAAAGGAAAATAAGCTCTGTGAGTCATAAAGACAACAGAAACTGAAGAATTTATTCCACTGAATTACTGAATGCTAATTCCATGAATTCAGGCTGTTCAGGATAGACTTATCTACATTTCCAACTGGGAGAGGAAAGTGGAAGTAAAATTAAAGATGGACCGGAGAGAACTTTAAAATAAACTTTATATGATCTTAAAACAATGGAGAGTTCCTGTACTAGAAGTTGCAGTAGTTAAAATGGGATCTCCCTTTCTTCAGTAGTGCCCTCAGGTCTTACTTGTTTTTGTTTTCTGCCCCTTGAGCCATCTCCTCTAACACTAAACCAGGAGATCACTCTGTGGGACACTGCAGCCTTTTGGAGATTGTGCACCACACCGTAACCCAGAAAATTAAAAGTGTCATCTGAAAAACAGGTTCAGAAAACTTTCTCTTTAAGGAGGCAATGTGTTGCCAACCAGCTAAGTTGCAACATCTCTGCGCAAGACCTGAGACCGAGATAACAACCCAAGATGACATTGCCTCAGTCCCTCTCTCTCATAAATGCGTGATTCCCAGGTGTGCTGGGCACTGTATACGCACAGGTAACTTTTTGACTGAAGCCTGACTCTTGGGCTATGGCTTATTGGTCCAGAATCCATCTCTGGTTGCAGCCAACAAGGTATCTTTGGAGTTGACCATCTACCTCCTGATATTGAGCTACTCTATTGTAAAACATCCCACGCTGAAGGGGAAAAGGAGGGTGGAATGAGGGTGTGGGTGGGTGGGTGGGGAGAACAACACATGTACCCCATACACAGCAAGCCACTGGGGATATTTTACATACTGATGCTTGAAAGAAACCCAATTGCGCAAGTTCATAGTTCACTGAACTATTTTATTATACAAGCGAAGCTTTGCAAGTCATTTAAAATACTATACAATTTATTTCCATACGATAAAGGGCAGTAAATACCAACCTTTACACATATACGTAGAGAAACCAGTACTTTGTGTGTTCCATATTGTTATTATGCAGCTCTAAACACCTCTGATAATGCTCAGGAATGCTTTCTTCCTCTTTTCAAGGAGAGGTAAAGACCAGAGTCTCTTAAATAGCAGGTTTGCAGGTACAAATGCTAGTGAAGCATCTTTCCGAGTGGTGGCAACTAGCACTTCATAATGGAGAAACCTAGATAGGAATGCCTTCTTTCTTCAGTCACTGGAAATTCCAGGTAAGCAGCGAGTACACACAGGCAAACCGACCACCTAGCACAGAGGGGACAAGGGGTTGTTGAAGTGCTGCACCTGTACAGCACTCACTGTGAAAAATATGTATGTGGGCCTATTAACGCTCCTTGAATGCACCCAAAGTGTCTGTATAGCACATGGATGCGCTTGTGCTGAAGAAATACAGCTGTCTTAACAAGGAAGAATTGAAGACAGTAGTAGTAGGAATCAGACCAAGTCAGCCTGGCTTGCATCCTCACCTCTGCAGGTTCGTACGCTATTTCTGCTCCTCCGCCACGCACACAACTACTATTATATTCGTAATAAATAACAGGCTTTTTGCCCTGAGTTGCAATGTGTCTGCATGGATGGAGTAATTACATTTCAACCTTAGCAACCAGACCTGTTTGCAGATGTTTATACCGATTAGGCATCTGGTAACAGGAGAGGCAATTTCACACAGCAGCATCGGGAAGGGCACTGAAACTGCTACCTGTGCCTCTGCCTTCTATGTATTAGCAGCGTTCATTGATTCCAGGCCCACCCATAATGAGAGAACATTGCCAGCTCTGTCTGATGACAGCTACTATGCTGCTAACTGATAGAGTAACTACAGTTCCTGCAGCTGGATAGTATTTTGGAAAAAAAAAATCAGATTTGTTTAGGTAAAAAACAAAACGAAACCACCACCACAAAAACACACTAGATGCTCCAGAGCTCAGACCCAACCTGCTAACACTTGACTGTCTCCACAAGTCACTGAAGTCAACAGCTAGTGGTTCAGGGACTGTGGAAGGGCAAGCAGAACTCTGGGAGTGTAAGTAGCTTCAATAGCCCGAGAAAACAGAGAGAGATTAGTTCAATTTACTATGTTATTCCTTAGTACCTATAGACACCGACATGTCAAGAACACATCACTCAGAGCCAGTTCTACTTCTTCTTTGACAGAATAACGTGCCTAATGGATCAAGCTTCATCTAGTAACGTATGTGATGTGGTCCTATATGACACAGACTAGGTACACAACAAATCTAAGCAACGTGAATATTACAACTGACAAGTCGTGCACCTAAATACTCCATAGCTCCTGACAAGGCAGGAGACAATGTTGTATCAGGCCAGCAATCAGTTCTCCCTGCTGCAGGGTTGCCAAAACATGACTTCCAGCCTGACTGGACTCAGTACTTTCATCTTGCTGGAACACGGATTAGGGACATGCACTCTGACCTGGTCATGGCTGGCCAACGTCTTGAAAGTGGAATGTGTGTGTGGGCTGGAGTGCAGTGAGCAAGAAAGTGTGGTTAAGTACTCTCACAGTCCCTGAAGATGGAGCACACTCACAAGTCTGCACAGAGCATCCAGTGGAAAACAAGAACTGTTTAGGAGGCTAGGGCTAGAATTCAAAGATCTTGCTAAGTCTGAGAAATAGTTGCAAATGTTTCATGTGGGAAGGTGAGAACAGACAAGAAATAGACAAGGAGATGAACAAATTACAACAATTTACTTTCAAACAACGGGCTGTTTGCCCCAAACCAGCAGGACTGTAGATAAGGATGCGGTCTATTATTAATCCCCCCAAGAACACCGCATTTCCTGGTGTGATGCTATTGCACAGAAAGAAAAATTGCATTCTTGAGTGTATTTGTCAGCGGAAGCATTACTGAAGATGACTACTCTGTTCTGCTTGCCTGGTGACTTGCCAGCTGGAATGCTGTCATCCACATTTGAACGCTTCTTTAGGAAGGAAACAAGTTAATCAAGGAAAGTCTGCACTAAACCATAGGTCAGTTTTTTTCCTAACCTATGAAAAACTGGATTTGATTTGATAGCATGTCACTGATCTCTTTTAAAGGGGAGCCATCTGAAAAACAGCAATTTTTAAACCCAAAAGCAGAACAACAAAAAGACTCGAGCAGTTTGGTGACAGGAGAGGAAACAGCCTCATCAGCTCACAAAACACGAGCAGGGAACGGCCTCACCAGCACCCACTCGACTGACCAGGTAAGCTCACTGCGCTGATTCAACCGACCCAGTTTCTCAGCACACCGCATTAAATCAAAAAGACCTGACTGAACCAAAGGCCATGCTCCATTTCAGGTCTCATTGTGTTAAACGCTGCTTCCTCATGGCAAATAAATGGGAACATTAAGTCACGTTCCCCAGGAATTCCTCCGAGTTTATGAAGCAGAGTTAGATACCGCTGCATTTGTGGCTAGTAAGATTAGAGTTGAACAGGCTGGTCTTTGTTCTTTAAAAACCCGCTCACCTTCCCGTGAGAGGGGAAAATACCACTGAGGGTAAATACAGGGGTATATAATAGTCTAGAAAGCTGGCAGTTTCAGATTGTTCAGCATGGTTCTTAGCCACATCTACTAGTCACCTCTAAAGCAACAGCTTGTACAACTGTAATTTTTTTGTAGTAATCTTCAGTATTTATGGAGCTACACTTAAATTAAGTTTCTTAGGTTTACTTAGGGCAGTGAAAGTCCAGGTACTTGCTGCTTGCATGTAAGGTGAAAAAGACTTATAACAGGTTACGTGGAAATTCTTCTGAAGACAGAAAAAGTACTTTGATGGGAAGCCAAGAATAATTTTGACATGAAATTGGAAAGCTAAAGACTCTCCTGGATGAAGGCTGGGGGTTGTACACATGGGCAGGAAAACCTTGAACACCCAGATCTGGGGAGTCATCTAGAAATTCCAGTTTTAGCAGAACAGGCTGAATTTTCAGGACAAAATTACCCCCCACCCCATACACAGATTACAAGAAATCTGATATATTGAGTTTGATTTTGCTGTCAGGTCACTTGGCTCTTCTTTGTGAGATAGTGTGAAACCTTCCATACAATCAAACATGAAAATAATCCTAGAATGTGATTTCAAACTTATTTAGTTTAGATATGCAGAAGATGAAATGTCACACTAAATTACATGCCTATTTCAGTTTCCTTAACCAAAGCCTGACATATCTTCTATTAGCAAACAATAAAACCGAGTAGCAGGCATCTGTGTGAAAAGCTGAGCAGCAGTTACAGATGCACTTCGGTTCTTAATGTAAGGCCAAGCAGTAACACCCTGCATGCCGCAAGATCATGAACACTTCATGCAGCTGTGGGAACTGAGTATAACCCTACATCTTTAACCACCCTTGCTCCCAAATGAGTCCATCTCAGCTGCAGGCATCCAACAGTGCCCACCTGTGTTCAAGTAACATTTGCTCCTCAGTGGAGCTGCAAAGACAAAAAATGCTCTTTCCAGGAAGAAAAATAAATAAATAAAACTTTTCTTCACTAACCAAAGTTTCCCCAACTCTTTCCTAACACACAAACTGTATCATTCTGTCTCCAGTTATAAAGAAAATCAGAAATTGAGACAGTAGTTTTTATTTTTATTTTTTTAATTTAAGATTACCTAGGGGCATCCCTATGCCCTAACAAGACATAAAGCAACATAATTTAACCCTGAAATGCCCCTAGATATTACCCTTAAACAACCCCCTTTCAAATTAGGGAGATCAGCTGTTTTCCACAAAAACCACTTGATCCGACTTTCTCTGAGGGCAGGAGGGATGATTTGCTCTCAACACAGACCAAGTCAGGAACTAGTTTGAGGGCTTAATGTGTTCTGTTGAAAAAAAGTAACACTTGAAGTCTCTCTGATGCTGTGCGATAGGAGTATCTGCATATAAGCAACAGACCTCTTTAAAGAGCAAGCATGCAGCCAGTGACAGCAGACTCGTCATGGCACTGCTGCTTGGACGAGCCATCTGCCCCCAGTGCGCGTTAGGACAGATTTAAGAACACAGACTGCAGCAACAACAGGTCCTTTGTACCTAAAGGATAAATACAGAGGGAAGCCGGAGGCCTCTAGATCAAACTGCTCCACACACAGACTGTTTTGTCATGACAACCATCACATCCAATTAAACATAATGAAGTTGCAAGCTAAGGCTCTACGCATGAAGTTTAAAGGAAACCCCACAACCAATCCTCAAATAAGCCTCATCTCACCATGTCAGAATTCAGTAGGAACCAGACGGTTTTTGTGGTTTTCCATCAGAAATATTAGCATGAGGCCAAGTGCAGATATTGATGTTCAAGCTCTTAACTTTTATTCTAGTTTCATAATCTTTTAAAGTAACTTTACATCTCTAATACTTATGTTAGTCATCTACATAACATGATCCTTCCGCAATCCCCACAAGAGAAAAACAAAATATTTGAGTATCTCATCGTCTTGATCCAGAACAAAAACAACACTTCATATCTACGTTGTTTCCAAACGAAAATGCTGAGCAGGCAGGCACTGATTTACACAGCAGCTGAAGTTCACAGTAGCAGCTAGCAACAAACAGGAACAGTGGCTGAAGGCATGAATTACCTGAACAAAAGCTGCAAGAGCCTCGGAGCTTTCCATGAATACTAGCACTAATATTGGCACCTTTTATTCCAATGCTTATGCAGAGGTGTAGATTCTATAGTGCAGTATGCACAAATAAAGGAAAAAAATAATAATTCTTAAGAGTCAAAAAATCTGACAGATACTCACCTTGATACTGTGCAACAAGTAACCTGCCAGCACTCAACACTTTTTCAGTAGACCCTGCATGAGCAGTACTAGCACGAGATACAATGATTGTTCTTCTGCAGTAGAAGAACAGCACATTAGACTGTAGCAGAACGGGCTGTGTGACCACAAGGAGAGGCTGTCACTTATTTTCTTAAGATTATGCTCTGAGAGTCTGAGGAGACCAAGAACCGACTGTTGGAAAGAAGCTTTCAATAGCGGTGCTCTTCCCAGATGTAGACATCACAAGAGGCAGAACTATTTTGCACCAGACATGAACCGGAAAAAGTTTACAAAGAACAACTAAATCCTACGCAAGGATCAACCAAGTGCATTAGGACTTCTCAGTTTGGAAGGAAGTTAACACAGGCTAGGACATAAGAGCACAAAGTCACGACAGACATGGACAGAGTGGACAAGGACCAAGTGTGTTCACTGCCTGTAACAACAGAAAAAGCAGGGCTCATCAAAGCTGGTCAGTTCTGAACAAGAGAAATCAGTTCTTCAAACAGCGCTGCAGCAAGGAGTTTTGTAGGTAACTTCTCAAACATCGTGAAGGTTATCTAGGACAGCCTCACAGATGCTGGAGTTCACATATTTTCAAGGGGAGACTGGAAAAGTGCACAGAAATCCATTTAGTAACTCATTATGTAGGAACTTCAGGCCTCCAATACCCCAGCAGCTCAGAGGAAAGCAATGGTGCATATCTTTCAAACACTCTTCCTCAGTCATCAGCTTTTGGCCAACAACAGAGGCGCAGCGTCAGGCTGGAGGGGCTTTCCGCCTGACCCGGTGGGGCCAGCCACATTCTTACAGAAGTCAAAGTGCAGGAAGAACATGAACTGCATTTGCTTAAGGAGAAATAGCAGTGCAACATGTCACACCAGCACGGGTAATGATGTGTGTTTGTTCATCATTGTAGTTATGAATCCATTTGTCAGAGAGGGATTTATTGATTTGATACCTCACCCCTCTGTTTTACCTGTTCTATAATCAGGTTCTTTCACTTTATCTCGTGGACTTCGGCGGAACACATCACATGGCATTCGCAAAATTTATGAGTGGGATTATATGATGTGATCGCCTACAATAGCCCGACAGCCTGATACACGCCCAACTCGCTGCACTGCTTAAACTTCCCAGCCAGGTACTTTAAACACTATGTGACAGGTACTGTTTGCTCCCAGATAAAGGAAGGCCACTGCAAGTCCTGGAACGTCAGCTAATCACAAAAAGGTTGCTCTTGCAACATTATAGGCAATACAGGAAAAGTTGGAAAGATTGGTGAAATACCCGTCTGACTCCTAAAAATGCTTATGGGGTTCTGACATGAAACTTCACAGGCCCTTCACTACTGAAATGTGATGCCAAACATAGGTCCTAGTGATTCACAAAAGGCATACAGAGCACAGAGGGGGCAGAAAAAGTAGCTTTGGAAACTCTGCCCTGCAAGGCTGCATTGGTTTTAAAGGGGAAAGCTATTTTCCCCGATGCTGAGATCATTATATATCAATTATGCAAACCCACCTGCCAATTTATACCACATACTTTGTGGATCAGGAACATTGTATAATCACTTCTCTCTACAAAGAGAAAAAGTTAAGCCAGCTAAGCTTTCACGATTAAAGTGCATTCAGCAAGATGTTAAAGAATAACTTGAGCTCCCACAAAGAACTCTGAAGTGGCTGCAGTACAGCCTGTGAAGTCCTCTGCTGGCCTTGTCAGGCTAAATACCGGCACCCCAGCACAAGCTTGAGATTCTTCAATCCCTACATCTTCAGGGTGGGCAGCCCACAGATCTGCTCCGTGTGTCTGCTGGTCTCTTGGCAGAGCTGAGCAGCTCTGTTCTGCCCAAGATTCATCAACTGGATGTCCACGCACATCCCATGCTGAGGTTAGGACTGCTACAGTGAACGGGGACATTTCCATGCTATAAATCAAGAGAGGAAGAGGCTGTATTGGCAATGTTGCTCGGTTTTTACACTATAGCTAGAGCACTTGCTCATGAAAGTTGGAGGGAGAATCAACTGCACAGTAATCCTGTAGGGCAATTCCATACCGACATCTCAAAGCTAGCAGAAAGCTATGGAACATGTGTAAGTGGTCCTAAATACAACGGTCATTGGTATTAAGCAACAGTTTGTCCTCCTCACTCAGAAGGAGAGTCCACTATTTTAATTTTGACTCAGGATTTTTATTTTAATTGACAGCTGACAGAGTCAGGTGCTCAGCAGTCCCAGCCGAGCACATGCTACTCATGCTCGCTCAAAGATGAAAGCAGATGATACTTTCCATTGTGAAGCAGGGACTAGAAAGAGAAACAAAATCTGGATCTGAACAAGTGAGCGCTGTGGAGGCAGTATCGTTAGCTGTTACACCAGGCTAAGCCTTCCTTCTAGGCTCACACAGTAACAATTTTCTCCCCCTCCTAGAAGGAGAAAATCCTGTGCACTGCTCAGTAAAATCCTGAAACCTCAGCTGCTTCAGCAGAGAGATGTATTTCTCAGCTCACAGACTAAACATTACCTAATGCTGAAACCAGGTTTCAAAAACAAGAACACAACCCAGCCAAGATATATTACTTAACAGTGTGCAGCGTGGTTCAATGATCTCGGGCAGCACTGCCTTCCTTCAAGGTCAAATTCAGTGATTATGGGATTTACAGTGCGCTTAAAGCTCTTTGGACACAGAGTGCCAAACAAGAGTGACACTGATGCAGGAGTCTTCAATGGTCATCAAGATTTATTCTCAAGAAGTCCTAGTTTATCACTGTGGTTTGTTTTCTTTTTTTCTTCATTTTTGTGTGCATGTGTATGGACAGAGGAAGATGTTCATGTGGGCAGAGGAAGAAGAATGGGAAGGCTCATCTCCCCCCTCTGCCCCTTAAGAAGGCTAAGAAATTCTTTAAGTACTGGCTAACATTAACAGTTAACACCCTTGATTTCTCTGCAGCAGCTAGAGAACAAACTGACCTCAGAAATGCTTATTCAGCTCATACAGTAATTTGAGTTTTTGGCACAATTGTGAGCTCTTTCTCTTACAACTTTGTCTGTGAACTACTCCCTACTTTTACTATTAATAGAATCCTTCACCTTCCTTTTGCAGCCATGACTAGGACTTTGCACATATGGTAAATATAAACTTCTTTACTTTTTGCACTAGATTATACACCTCCTGGTACCGAGTACACTAAATACCGTATCATCTGGTGTACTGCAATTTGTGCTTACAAGGAAAGGCAAAAATCTTATTACTGTCTAATGTAAAGCTATCCATAAGCTAAGAGTATTTTAATTATTTATGAGAACTTATGGTTATGATTTTTTTAAGTTCAGTACAATTATAGCAACCTGACTTGAAGAAATTGAAGATAAAACATACGTGCAGTTAGAAGACACACAGTCAAGAACAAATTGGGAAGATCTGGGAAATACCAATAATTACTATTATTTGCATTTTGACTGAATTCCTGTTGCTACACTCACCTCTTGAATTGTAATGCCAAAAGGTGCTCACAGAGACCAAAAGGCTTGGCAAAAGACCTGCACGCAGTCTTCATGTTCATTTTGAGAACGCATGTATATTCAACAGCAAACAGGTATGGAGGACTCGTCTAACCACTTAATACCAAGCACACACTAGCACATTAATAACAACACAGGACTGGGAAAAACCTTTTGAGTCATCAGTTCCAGTTCCGCACTCCTACATACAGCAGCATTAAAACATATCCTTGTCAGACTTTATCTTTAAGGGTGTTAAGTCTTGGAATAGTCTCCTAATAAGACCAAGGCAGAGGGGAGGGGGGTGACAGGGGAAGGAAAAGCAACCAAAAAGTTAACTGCTCTAATGTTTAAGAGTCTCCTAAACAACGAGTCTTGCTTAAAGCATTTCTTCCTTCTCTTTGTCATTTAAACCCTTTATTTTAAAGGGGAGAGAGAAGGTAACTTAATTCTACCAGGCTAAACTAGCCCAGCATTCTTTTTGTGAGGAGGCTTTCTGCCTCCAGTCATCCTCAAAGCCTTTTGTAGGTTCTGCTTTGGATTTGTATTTTCTGGACAATGAAATGTCATTGAAAATGGTAACTTATCTTCTATGAAAGCTATCACTAGCACCTTCTATTAGTGCTTTCCATTAGAGAAACCCCACAGATTATAGGTCAATGGACAGGAACAGCCATTCTATCAACGACCAATCCACATCCTTTTAGCCCATATAGCGAGGGACATTCTTCCACCCCTCCAAGTTTAACCACTGAAATGGGGCTTTTACACCCCTTTATATGGTAGCCCTCTGCATCACCAATACCACCACCACGGTATTGACGCATTTCATTAGCATGCTTGGCTTTCTGAACACAGGCCGTTAGTAAATATATTAGAAAAGCGTGCCTCTCCGTATTATTCACCTGTGTTCTCTTTAGCACCACAAGCTGTTAGATTGCATTTACTGCTGTTCTCTCTTTAGCATTATATACATGCATACAAGTATTAAAGGTTTTTGTGTGACACTACAGAAAATGCTCTACTGCAAAGCTGACTTCATTTCTTGTAAGGCTTTTTTTCCTAAGAGATTTTCTAAGAAAAAATCCACCTTCAAAAACAGTAACAGAGCATGCCGATAGGTCCGATCAAATTAAGAGGTCTATAGAACAGAGATCACATTTCCTTCTCCTTCTGTAAGTAACGTTCAACAGTCCACAGCCCTGCAATTCTATTTATTAGATTGGTTTGGTTTGCAAAAGAACGTAATTCAGCTAAAATACCATCTACATAATGAGTGAAACATAAATGAACTAGATTCATATTGATATAGGAAAAATGCAGTGAGCACAGGCACTCTAGTAACGAACAGATATGAGGCTGATCAAATAAGTTTATTGAGCATTTCACTTGTTTTCAGATAACAAAACAAGATTTGGACAAGGTGATGTCTCTTGCGCTTTTGTATGTAATAATTCACCATTTGCAAAACCTGATGAACTACGGTACAAATTAGATGGAAATTAAGCATCTGAACTGTTGATGAACTCCCAGTTAAAAACCCTTATGAACTGGGAACAAGTTATACATATATAGCTTACCTCAGAGATCTTGTTGTTATGCAACTGCTATACATAGCAGAATGTCTGTGTTAAATTACACATTAACTTGCCTTTATTATAAAAAAGTTACTTTAGAGTTATTTTCTGGAAGGTTTCTAAGATTTATTTTGAGCACTGTAGACATGCATCAGATCCAACTAATTACAACTAAATGCTACCACAGAGTCTGGAATATATTTTGCTTTATAGCATTTCACTGTGGTATACCATTAAAATACAAAATCACTAATGTTCTAGTGTTAGTGGACTCAATAGTTTACTGTGAAAGACTAAATTCCAATCATGATCTGTAAGTGCCTTGGTGCACAATTTGTTAAAATAAAAGATTTACACAGAGGTTTACCTTAGTTTTCTTAGGGGTAGGGAGAAGATGATTGACAAAACTTTGCTTCTTGCTAAGAAATAAAGATTTTAAGATGACAACTGATGACCAGCTTGTCAAACTGTAACCCACATCAACATGAAATCTGCCAAACAACATTGTATTTACTTATGCCAAGCCGACAAGACCTGCAAACAGCTGTACGTAGCAAATACTTAGTACCCATATATTCGACCGATCAGAAACTAAAACTGCCTCCCTGTGTTTCCACAGAGTTAATGCTATCATTCCTCACAAAGGCTGTTATCATGCTCTCTCTAAGCACAATTTTGCCTTTGGAGTGACATCTTTACACCCTTTCCACCGTACCCTGCAAACTGTCAGAAATCCTTTTTAGCTGTATTAAGAGCAAATGAGGTGGGTTGGAAGGTCACAAATTCAGTCTCAGTCTGAAGCAGTCACATTAAATTGTTGTATTAAAATAGTCGTGGCAAAATTCCCCTTTTCTGTTTCCAGTACGATGGCAGTTAGCCCCACTGAACAGAGGATTAAATGCAGATTGCAAAAAAAGTGCTTACACTATACAAACTATTGACAGAGTCTTCACCATGAATTCCAGACAGTAGGTCACATCTCAGAAATCATCTGAGTACAGTTGTCCTTCCCCAGTGGAAGGGGGCTTACAATATTCACCTTTGTTATTCACTGGTGAGTCAGCCAACAAACAAACAAAAACATCACCATCTGTGAAGGAATAAGAGCATACCCAGACCAGATAAAATGGGCTTTTTTTTTTTTTTTAAGAGATTAAAGATTTTTTCCACTTATCCATGGCTTCCAGTACAACTTAATCCTGAACTAAGTTGTGCTTTTCAAGAAAAGCACCCTGGAATTAGCAAATGACTAATAATACTAAGAGACATATTATCCACACACAAACACAAAATTTTATGTCCATGCTTTGTAAATTACGTATTTTCTGCCCCACCTGCAGAAGGGCCCTTGCAATACACACTTTTCTATGCTGTAATACGTCATCTCCTATTGTCTAAATACATCCAGGGAGACTGGAGATTTAGCATTTCTTAAAAAGACTGAGTGCATTACTTTTTTTTTTTTTGAAGTTTACAGGAACTACAGTGCAAGATAATTTAAGCACTTCTGTTTCGAAAAAAAGTAAGTTAAACCAAGTTTAATGCTATGGTGGTAGAACGCCCATTGCTTATGACCATAAAGATAAGCTTGCTCACTCCAATTCCACAGGGCGTAGCTAATAATCACATTACTCCTTTACTGCACTGCATTTTAAGAGGCACTGCCTCTGTTGCAAACAGAGGGCCACAACAATCTGCTCTGATTACGGTCGTCGGGGTTCAGAAGCACGTCTGCCCCAGCAAATACCCACAGCTTTGCATTAGGCAGTTAGCTCCTCAGGAGAATTCGTGTTTCTAACTGGCAGAGCGTAGCAGGCTTTAAAAACAAAACAAAACAAAACAAACACTAGCAAACCCCTGGGGGAGGAAGCTCAAAAAAGTAAATGAGGAGTAATTAAAAAAAAAAAAAAAAGCTAAGTTTAAGCAAACTTATCTGTCTTCAATAGTAATAAAAAGTTACTTATTTTTACCTTTTTTTTTTTTTTTAATAGTAGAGACTACCTGGCAATAGACCCACCAGTAGCACCGTGGCAAAAGGCATTAATGCCCTGGAATTTAGCTTTTAATCGCGAAGATGAAGCGTTTACCCTACGCTTTCAGACGCGCGTTTCACGTATACAAACGCACGCCGATACCAAACGGACACCAGGGCAGTTCTGCCATCCCGGACAAACGGAGAAGCCCCAAACCTCTCCGCCTGAGAGCCCCTGGAGGGGGCTGCACACCCCCGAGGAGGCAGGAGGGCGGCGGGGGGGCAGCGGCGAAGGGCTCCGTGTCGCTCCGAGGGGACGCTCCCCGCACGCCGTTAAGCCGCCGCGGTGCTCCTGGTGCCTAAAGCTTACCGGCTTGGGCATTTTCAGCGCTCTCGGTGCTTCCCCGGCTCGAGAGGGACACGCTCATGCAGCAGCTGCCGAACGCCCTGTGAGGAGGAGGAGGAGGAGGAGGAGGAGGAGGAGGAGGAGGAGGGGTTGAGGATGAAGAGGAGGAAGGAGCCGCTCCCGGCCACGGCGGCAGCGCAGCCCACGAGTGCGGCGCCGGCCGCCCGGCGGTGGTTAAGTACGCAGGTGGGGCCGCGGCAGTGACTCACCACCGCCGGCCATTACCCGCCGCTCCCCCAGCGCCCTCCGAGCTGCGGGGCCGGCCCCGCTCCGACGCCCCACGGCGGAGAAGGGGGGAGAAGAAGCCGGCTCCTCGAGGGGATCCCGGCCGCCCCCTACCCCCCCCCCACCGGGGCGGGGCTGCCCTCGAAGCGACGGGCAACAGGTGCCTGCGGGCGGGGTGGCGACGCCGGGCGGCTGCCTTTGCCCGCCGGGTTGCCGGGGCGGCTCCGTCTCCTCCTCCTCGTTCCCCTCCGTGCCCCTCGCCCGCGGGCGCTGCCTCCCCTCAGCCCCCCGCGGGGAGCCCCCGGCGCCCTGCCCTGTCACAACATGGCCGCCGTGCCGCGCCCCGCCTGCACCTGTGTCCCAACAGTTAGCGTGTCCCCAGAAGTCCAAAATCAGGAGATGGGATTACTTAAGAACATGAGAGGTTTGTGTATCGAAGCACGTTTTCAGCAAGAAAGAAAAGTTCGAAAATCCAAGCTCAGTACAAAGCAACAGGACTAATTCAGTTGGCCGCTGAGACCAAAAAATATTGTGCAACCAGCCTAACAATTCATAGACACGCAAAGATGACACACAGTCCGTGTCTCTGCCCCTTGTTCCTTGTCCTCCTTCATCCATAAACATGCTCCTGCAGATAAAGTATCGGTGAGTTCTGCAGGAGCTGCGGGCCTCCTGCAGCATCTCCTCGCTTGGCTGGGCGTAAGAGCAGCTCGTATTTACATAGTCATGGGCAACAGCGTGTAGGACGCAGCTCTTCCGCTGTGCCGGCGATGGCATGTAGTTGAGCTGTGAGGTTAAGGAAATCATGCAGCCTGCACCCAAGCCGCTGCCTGCAACATCCCCATTTCAAGCGGCATGCGGCTGTTTGGTGAGAAAAGGCATGGGACGAGAATGGGGAGCTGCAAAGCAAAGCGAGTAACAACCAGTAAATGGAAAAAATATAAGGCAGGGGAGACCCTGAAAGATATCAAGGGCTGGTAAGAAAAAAGACACCCCTGTGTTTTCTTCAGGTCCCGCATTAGAAAAGATCCAAACGGTGTCCTCCCTCACAGACTGCTCCAGGCAACTGGAAGTGCCACATTCAAATGAAAGACATGTTACTGCATCAGGTCTGTCAGAGAAAGGGGAGGGGAGCAGAGCTGGAGACTGACAGAATTCGCAGCTATGTTCCTTTCCTGTTGCATGGTCCCAAGGGATTAGAAGAAGCTTTATACTGTCAAAACTGAGCCAGCGGCATGACAGCATGTAACATCAGGCGAGAAGAAATAGTCTAAGCGAAACAGCTTCTAAGAAAGGTTCATTGGATAAAACATCTTTGGGGAACAGATACGGCTTCCATTTTCAGATGGAACAAATCCACTGAGATGTTCTTTCATCATGTTAATTTAATAAAATATGATTTATGAGGATACTTTCTGTACTCTTTTTTTTAAGCAATAAGTTAATGCTGGGATTCAGTAGGATTCAGTGGGTATTGGACATGGGACATGAACCAGACCAGAATACCACTGTTTTGGGTAAACTGCCAAGCACAAGAAACGACTGTTCCAAGTAAGAAATACTTAAACAACCCAGTTTTTGTAGCTTTCACTCAGAAACCAAGTAGTGTTTTTGGATTATTTTTTTGGGGGGAGGGGGGGGAATACATGGATGCAAAAAATATAGAGATGAGATATTTTTATTCCTTAGTGTTAACATCCATATTTTGGCTTTTTTTTCTGAAAAAAAGAAAAGCCAAAATATGTTTGTGTCTGCATACCCTAGAAACAGGGGATTTTGCACAGATTTAAGGGGAAGCCCATTTTGATCCAGGGAGATTTCCATTCTCCAAATCTTTTCCTGTCTGAAGCTCAGCATGGGCTCGGAAACCATCAACCAGGGGCTCCATATTGGAGTGATGCCTCATTTAAGAGATCCTAATCTCTTCAATGACTTGAATCAGTCAGGTAAGCTTGTTTCCATGTTATTTATGTACCCAAGCTTAACCCCCTGAATTTTTATTACGCTTACCTTTGCTTCCTAATCACACAGAGGTAGAGGCAAAAGGAATTTAGATGACTAATAATTAAGTGTGGCAACATACAATCTTTAGGTTCCTGTTTGCCACAGCACCTAACCCTGTGCCATTCTCCTACAATCACCTGCAATATATGGGGAAAGATAGATACCTCAATGGTATCCATAACCACCGGCTTACTCAACACCACTCCACCCAAACGCAACCAACAAGAACATGTTGAATGCATACAGGCAGAATTGTCTTCTGTGGAAGGAGCGAGAAACAACTGACAGGTTGGAGCACATGTTAGAGACTCTTAGCTTCCCTCTTGGGCTTTTGCCTTGTGTGAGGTATGTTTTCAAACCACCTTGGCTGCAGAGCACCAGTGACTTACTAAACTCTCAGTTTGGCAGGGTATTCTGTTACAGTAAGAAACTCTCTTCTGTAGCTGATTTTCTCTTCTGTAGCTGACCCCTGATTTTCTTCCTTTACGTTTCACTCCCCACCTCCCCCAAAAATGGATGGAAAGGAATATAATGTTATCCCCTTCTTCTCTTTTATATAGAAGTCTGTGCATTCTTTGCAGATGCAGTGCAGCCAGTCTAGCTCCTGTTTCCAGAGAGGGGATGAAAGCCCTCTGTTCTCTTGCTTTCTGGAGAGCGTCCTGACAGTCAGCACACTGAATTTTTGGAGCATGGGCATCACGTATAATACTGATAAGCATTGTCTAAGATTGCTTACGGACTGAATCCCCATTGGAGTCTGGGTGGGGGAACGTCAGAGCAGTCATGCAATCAACTCCCATCAAAAAAGTCTAGGGCAGAAATAGCAATATGAAAAAACATACAAATGTGGAAGCTGGGGGAATTTTCATATGAAAAATCTACGGTTACTTCTAGATGTAGGCATTGGCTAAGCAGGAGAGTGCTTTTATAGCCACCCTAACTACAGCATTTTCTGTCAGATCTCACAGTCAAGCATAAGACCCAAATCAAAATGAAGCCTTTAAGTTACAGGATTAAGAGCCACTCTGATCCAACACTTAACCTTCTTTATTAAGAGGATAGCATTACTAACAATTTACAGGAATTACTAAAGCAGAGGAGGTGATGAAAGGACCTAGATTGCTCAGCAGGTCAGTAGCAGAACCCAGTTTCTGTTTTCTTCCCTGTAACAGCTCTTGTGCCCTACTGCCCTCTAACCAAACTGCATTTTAAGAACCTAATCAAGCCTGCCTTCCCTTTTTTAAAGAAAGACCCATTTAATTTTGCTGTTCTACTTAAACTTATCATTATAAAGTGGCTTTTGCTTAACAGGTCTGGCGCCAGCCAGGTTTTAGTCAAAATAAAACTTCCGAAGCTTGATCATCCTGGAACTGGGAAATATGGAATCTTGTATCCTAAAACCACCATTCTTGGTTGCTCATGCGAAATCAGTGGTCTCAACAAGAGACAGACTTGAACTCCTCCTTTCTACACATATGAAGCTTTATCCAGGTTTAGAGTTTTTGGCAAGGCGTGGTTGGAAGAGTTTTGTAGCATCTCTGGTGATTTCTTTGCATTTTTACTCCAGGGTTTTTTTTTTGTTTGTTTGTTTTTTTAAACTGGAAATTTAGAGTGGCTAACTCTGCCCCCTCGACAACTCGCAGGCATTCGGTATAGCAGGTAAAAGGAAGGGTACCACATTCTGAGCCACTTTATATAGATCTAAAGAGATTTGCTCTCACCTAGGACAGTCAAGAGGATGATTTTCTTTGTCAATTGCAACAGCTGTGGGAGGAAAAGGAATTGTAACATATTGACAATAGCTTCTCTTTCATCGTGCATGACTGTGAATAGGCAATTTATTCCTCATTACAATTCCTGAAATATTGGCATTATAATTCCTGAAATGTCACACTTCAGGAAGTGTGGCCAAGGATCTGGTGAGTTCTAGTTCTGCCTGAACTGAAAGCTGCTTCCTCATTACCCACACTGAGCTTATTGAAAACCCGACAAATTCAGGTCACCGTGGACCAGCATTTTCTGTCAAAGCACTGTTGACATTCTCCAGGTTTCTTTTGAAGGGGATATACAAGGTAAAAGAGCTCAAAGCTTGTTCCTCATTTTAGGTTGTTCCTAATTGAGAAGCTTCTGCCAAGTTCAATCAATGCGTTTTTCCAGTAAGTGTGGATTCCCACAAGTCCATTTTGTACTAAGAAATGGGTAGGTGAATGCAGGCCTGGAAATAAACCCTGTTAAATTATCTAATGGTTACATGCTGGAAGACCCATATCTTTGCATTCGTTTTATTTTCCAGCTGCACCCACAAGTATTTCTTGAGACTACATTACCCTCTGGCTCACCATCACAGAGCTGTATGGGGACATGCTAAGTAAAGGCAGGTTTAAACTTACATGTGATCAGGTAGGGAAAATCTATGGTAATGGTCTCTGTAACTGAAATCCACAGTGAATTATTGATCTTAACAACAAAGATAAACAAACAGAAAAAGTAATGAGAGTTTTCCAAATCTATTGAAGGAGAACAATCACATCACAAAGCATTGTTTAAAAATGTATAAAGTGACAAACGAAATTCACGATGTGCTGAATTTGTGGAGATTATACCACACATGTAAATCCAGCCATGTTTGTCCAAGACTTGAAGCAAATGGAAACTAGGGGCAACACAGCTTTTACGTCTCAAAATGAAATAATGATCTTAATGCATACGATAAGAAAGGAAAGAGGAAGGGAGTTCCCCTGGATAGGTAATCTCTATTTTACCTTGATATCTTCCTTTGTGCTTTTATATTTGGAGTCTGATTAAAAGCAGAGCTCAGTGCCATATATTGCAAATATTCCCTCCAAGTTTGAACTCCTTCTACAGGGACCAGCTCTTTCACTTTTTTTCTCTCTCTTTTTTTTTTCTTTCTTTCTTTCTTTTTTTTTTTTTTTTAACATCAAACCAGAGATGTATAAAGACAGTGTTGACAAAAAGAGCAGGTCAGATAGTGTTGACTTAGTTCACGTGCTTCTATATGCTTACAGCAGGTGTTAGTAGTAAAGGAGGTGGAGGCAAAAAAAGAGTACTCACTAGTTGATATATAGGAAAAAAAAATAATCTACACACCAGAGGATTTTTTTTTACTCCAAGTTGTTTTATAATTGTATATACTGCTGGTCTTTATATTGCTCTCACTGTGGGGATGAGTCTGTAAGAGTCCAAAAATACAAACAATAAGCTATTTCAGCTTAACTAAGAGCACCAAAATTCAGAATTTCAGGGCTAAAATAAGCATGCAGAATAAAATGTACAATTAATGGATATCAAGTACATTTTCTTTTCCTGTGATATCGTACTGACTCACAGCTTTTAAGATCAGAAGGACCATGTTGTTTGACTTTCAGCATAAAGTAAGCTGTTGAGTTTCGCCCAGTGATTCTCAAATCAAGCCTATAACATTAGAAGGGCCTTAAATCTCAGACTCAAGACCGAGTGACAGTGATTCTGACACCTTTCCAGTTCTCCACGGCTAAATGCTATTTCAGTAGAAGTTCTGGAAGTTGTTTGCATTGACTGGTGCTTGTATTTCTTGTTCCACTCCAGAACATGCAGTATCAATAATGCAATTTGCAGTTAAATACTGAGCCAGGATAAAACATCTAGCATGGCTCTTGCCTCACCTAAGTCAGTAATATATGTTGTGCATTACTATGCCATTTAATGTCAGCTATGTCAATGAAAGATTGTTTTCCATTATTTTTTCTAATTTAAACTGGAGGAATTGCCTGAGGTAGAGGTTACTAGGTAAAGCTCAGAGAGTCCCAGTTGTCACTCCACCCTATTTTTCCACTCAGGACCATCTCTTTCAGATGTTTTCTCCATATCTTGCCTAGTCTCAAATATTTAAAAGCTGTATACAACAAGACCTTTCCCCTTTGAACATTATATATTAGGTTTACTTTGTAGCATAAGATTGGTTGGCCTTAAAAAATACATCAAATAACAAGAGAAATAGAAAACAAGTAATTTTTGGGTTGCTATTTATTACTGGTATTACATTAACCTCACTACTCTGCATCACTTGCTTCTGCTGTAGAAAAAAGCATGTCAAAGCAACACTTGCCCCTCAGTACAAGAAGGACATCGAGGCCCTGGAGCGTGTCCAGAGGAGGGCTACGAAGCTGGTGAGGGGCCTGGAGCACAAGTCCTGTGAGGAGCAGCTGACAGAACTGGGGTTGTTTGGTCTAGAGAAGAGGAGGCTCAGGGGAGACCTCATTGCTCTCTACAACTACCTGAAAGGAAGGTGTGGGGAGCTGGGGGTCGGCCTCTTCTTGCAGATACCCAGTGATAGGACTAGAGGGAATGGCCTCCAGTTGTGCCAGGGGAGGTTTAGTTTGGAAATTAGGAGACATTTCTTCTCAGGCATTGGAATGGGTTGCCCAGGAAAGTGGTGGAGTCATCGTCCCTGGGGGTGTTTAAGGAAGGGTTGGTCCTGGTGGTTGGGGACATGGTTTAGTGGGTGGCATTGGTAGTAGGGTGATGGTTGGACCAGATGATCTTGAAGGTCTTTTCCAACCTTTATGATTCTACGATTAGGAGCAAAATCTCTTTCTGCTTCACTCAGACTGCAGCTGGCCAAAGGCAATTCAGTCTGCACAGGGAACAACTAGTGCAGAATCAGAAGAGAATATACAGTAGAAGGTTTTCTTGCAGGTAAAGGAAGGCAATTTTGACCTTGGTATATCACGAGTAAGATACTAAGCTGGAGGCTGAAGTACAAGAATCCTTCTGTCTCTTAGGAAATCCTCTGTTTGCTCTATGATAACACAATAATGTTGAAAACAGGCGGGCACTGATAAATACGTAAGACCAAATACAAGGCAGGTATAAGCAGGGTGACATTGCTAAACAAAGCAGAACACTGCTTACTTGCACCAGACCCAAATTCTAACTCTGATATTTTGTAAGGACTTACCTGGACCTCAATTAAATATTCATTCATGGGAAAAAGCTATTTGTGTTTCATAGCAAACAGCTCATATACAATTTACAAATGGATACATATATCCTTAATTAGTTTTCAACAAGCCTGCTAAACAGTAAGGGCAAACTAAATTCATTTTATTTAAAGGCTGCAGATACAGTCACCTTATCTAATCAGCTCCAGCTGCCTTAAGGCCAGTAACTCAGAAACAAAGAGGCTACCAAACCCAGTAACTTCTGTGAGGCCTCACTGGAGGAGAAGGGGATCAGGTTGATTATTGCTCACCTGCTGCACTGAGGCATTCAGGTAACCTGAAACAAAGGGAGTTTTCAGTGCTTCCCAATGACACACCTAGTTTGTGAAGTAATTACCTCTGACGCATGACACAAAAGGTAAACACCAGAGTCTTGTAGCGTGTTGGCTAGCAACTCCTTTAAACACTTTGGAAAAATAGTATCATTATGCTACCTTTAAAATAGCAGGTGAATTTCACCTGTCTGCAGTAGGTAACTCAGGACCTAGGTACTAATTTGGTACCACTTGAACCTTTGAAATAGAATTGGAGTGCTGCCTAAGATGTAACCAGTATTTCACACAAAGATGATTTGCTCCTAGGCAAAACAGAGCTCAGCTCTGTGTTTCACTTACTGATGTGTTGATTATCTTTAAAAGGTTGCATGATGAATTGTTTGGTCTCTTAATAAAAGACAAAAGTAAGATGAGGGGAAAAAAATCTATTTGATTACGCATAACATGTAACCGTATGATCACCTTTTGTGCCATGGTTTCCTCTGCATGACCTCCCAGCAATTGCTAGCAATGCCTTTGGAGTCAGATTTGCTGGTCCATGGCTCTCTTTTGACCTTCAATCACTTACGGTGTGGGAGGAGAAGGGCGAGGTGCTACTGGACTCCAGAAACAGGGTGTTGTGTCCCTCTATCTGGTCTCAGTTGAGACTGAGGATCTGCTGACCCCAGAGCTGATGGTTCATGAGCTAATTGGTATGTTTAATTACCCTGCTGTGGTAAAAACACTGTAGTTGCAGCAATCGAACATGAAGTAGAGTCTCTGTATCCAAGAAGTTTGTCTGTTTTTCCCAACGTCATTTGGCCTTGCAGATTTTACATTGCATGTTTTAGCACAAACATATGGTCATTAGAGACCATCGTAGACTTGCCTTGGATTATCTCCAAAGCCAGCTGCACCTTGATCCTTGATCAGAGGAAGACCAGGAGCTCAAGAGCTGGAACATCTTGTAGACATGCGTGAAACATGTTGGCCCAAAGGCATGCGTACATGGTTATGTGTGGCACTTTCCTATGCGAGAGTGGGTTGCCCTGTGTTATTCTCCCTGACTGTGGTCTCTCTGCCAGGGCAGATGAGGAGTGAGGTCGAAGTACAGTGTTAGCCATGGCCTTTTTTGCAGAGGTCATTTCTAAGGCCAAAGACTGTTCTCATGTGGATGTGGTTAACGTAAGGGCTTTGTAGTAGGCCACACCAGGTAACATGGCCTGGTTTTGACACCGCATGTTGAAACGCAGACACCCTAGGTGTGACCTCACTTCAGAGTGTCTGAGTGCGCTGGGCCTGGGGCTGTGAGCAGCTTCTTGGCTACCGTCTGTGGGAAATTGGTCTCTGAGGCCTGTTGGCGAGAGCCTGCGAGAAGGGCTCAGCCGACTCCAGGCAGACACGGCAGTGCAGGCCTGTGGGGCACTTCTGCTGCCCAGCCCTCCACGGCTGCTCCGCAAGGCAGGGCAGCAGCACTGAGAAGGGTGGAAAGACCAACAGTGACCTAGGTTCACTTCACCTGCCGTATGCTATGAGACAAGAAAATGCCAAACGGCCCTTAGATACGACAACAAAACTGGGTGTGCATGTGCAGCTGATTCACGGGGTGGAGTAAGAGCTGGACGTGCTCACGAGGAATGCCACCCGTCCTTACGTGGGGACCCCCCTCACAGGAGGTGTGCCTGGGAGGAGTTGGAGGCATCCTAGAGACCTGCAGATAAGGTTCCCCAGGAAAGCAATGTGGACAGGACTAACAAAACCTCCATCCTGGTCATCACTCAGCACCCAAGCTCCTTCTCTCCGAGTGCAACCACCTCCAGCAATGCAGTATTTTTTCCAGTTACGTTCAACGTGATAGCAACTCTCCCGATCCTTTAGAAGACTGTCCCATAAGTGAGCAATGTCCCAGCAAGGAATGCTTTTCTATTGTATTACCCTTGCTGACATCTAAAAGTGCTCTTTCCTTGTGTTGCTCTCCACCCTCCACCCCTATTGCCTGAAATAACTGCTCACTCATCACTGCAGTGGGTTTAGCTGTGCTGTATGGGTCCGTAGAGATAAGGAACAGTGTTCTTTAGATAACAGCACAGACTCTTGCACAAAGTTCTTTCTTGTCTCAGAGTTCAGTCTTCACCCTTATTTTGAAAAAAAAGAACAAAACAAAAAAATCCTTCTGTACAGGAATTATGTTAAAATGCAGTACGCAGTATCATTAGTGCAGTGCTTAGGACTTTTGAAATAGTGCTGTTTCAAGTAAGATTACGCTGACCATTTCCCCACAGTAGCTTATGTGTAGTATTTGAAACGATCTCTTTTTCTATGCTCCAAGCAGCAATTAAGTATTGTGTTTCAAATGCCACTGCACAGCTATGGTAGATAAATAATGGCTTAAATAAGAAGTAAGAAAAAGTTTTGTTTGCTTTTGCAGGTGTTAAATTTCAGCAGAACAATCTAACTCAAACAAAGCCCTAAACAAAAGTTACTGGCATTGCTGACTGAGTTTCATGTTAGCTGAGGCAAATAATCAAAATTCTCCTGGCTCTAAAATCTCTAAACACTGATTTTCACCAGAGCTGTAAAATTCTGAGATTGAGGTTTTTAATTTCAGGTATAACATTTTTCTTTAAATTGTTAATGCATAGGAAAAAAATTGCAGCAACTACATGTGCCTAAGCAATGTATTTCTGTAATAGGTATCCTTGAAGAACCCAGTAAAACTTGCACTGACAAGCATATTGCAGGATTGAAAAGTGAATTTAGCTTATTTTCATGTTCTTCTAATAACCTGGTTATTCCTCTTTTGCGAAGAAATGCAATGCCATGTATTCAGCTCCCAGATGGATTCAAATTCAGCCTGTAAGCAATCTCAGAACATTAGGAAAGAGGTGATTGAATCGTTTTTAGGTCCACTAAATAATTCTGTAGAACCCATTTATGGCAAACTCAGCTGTAGTGAAACTCTGCTTGCAGAAAAGAAAATGAAAGCTCTGGAAGCTGTTTCAATGCAAGTGAGCAATGCTTGTAAGTGAACCCTTTCTCACAGGACTCAGACTTGAAGTCCTGCCTCAATGTCAAAGCCCTTCACAGTCAAGACCAGGACTGTAACCGAGAGGTCTTGTGGAGAAAATTCCATGACTTCAGTACAGGCTCCCATTGTAATTCTTAACTGGTTACTTTAGATTGCTCTCTCAGACAACCCTTGTTAATGTGAAATGATAACCTTGGACTGTGTTCATGGTTTAAGCATTATCCAAAGACCTGCACCTAGCATACAGGGACAAAGTCAGAAATTCTTTTGCACATGCGTGAGGTCAGAATCAGACCGATTCTGTCAGTCTGAGTGTAGGATGACAGCAATCCACCTGTTTATGAGCCTTATCAAATACTAAGTTAAGAGTTTGTGCATGACAATCTGAAGGTAGTAAGAGTTTACAGGCCTGATGCTGCTTTTAGTCATGGTGCTATTGCCTGATTTCTTCTGCAGTCTTATTTAAGCACAAGTAGAGGTGGAAGGGCTGAGCTGTCAGTTCTTTGGAAAACTAAGATGACATGAATGGAACATATCAGGGCTTCAGAAATGATAAAAAGCTGTGACAATTAGGGGATTTTGAAGTGATGCTGGTCAGAACTGTTGTCCTGTTAGTTTTAAGCTCAAGCTAAATGCCCGTGTGTGTTGTTTGTCCTGGAATGAGAGAGGAGAAATTATTTAAAATAACAGCTTCGTTTCCTTTTAATCTGATCTTCAACATAATGACTTTCAGGTTTCCTTTTTTTTTTTTTTTTCCCCAGTGTGTTCTGTTTTATATACATTAATTACTTCTGGTATTTATGTGCATAGACTCCTTTTTTGGGAAGGCTTGTTAGATGGTGTTTGGTGGCAGTGCTCATGGGAGGGAGGTCAGCCAGATTTGGCTCACACCTAAGTAAAAACAGGGAGAGAGAAGGTAAATATAAGCCTACTATTTGAATTATTGAAGTTTCTCCTTCTCCCTGCTTCCAGGCTCATTATGTACACAAGATTTCCAGCTTGGAGCTATGCTCCTCAGCACCCACATGCTGCTTCCTGGGGCCCTCAAAAGCCTGGCTGCTCGGCTCTGCTCCACAATTTGTTTTGCAACCTCCAACCCAAAGCTGCTTTTTCTCCACTTGCTTGCCCAGTGCCTGCTCTGTTCCCAGTCACAGCCTGTCAATGGTGCTCTTCAAGCCACCCTGCCGCGCAGCTCTTCTTGCCTCTTCCCATGCCTCCTTGACCCCTCGCTCCTCACCCCGGCTGGGAGCTGCGCCGAGGGCCTCTGTTCACGCCCCAGGCGAGGAGGGGCAGGAGGTGATGGTGCAGCGAGGCATGGAGCAATCCTTGTTCCCAGAAGGAAGTAGGGTGTTGCTCATCCTGAATTTGCTTTAAACACTCTCTCACTGGAGGATAGACAGCAACCAGGAAGGAGGTTTGCCACGTGAGGATTGCTTGGAATTACCCACGAAGGCCCTGCCACAACGGCCCTGTCAGACGAAGAGTTTTGTTCTGTGTAAGCAGTTAATAAAACCCTTGCCATAAACAGGGTGAGTTTGGTGCAGGTGCTTGGGGCTGGGAAGAGACTGCTGCGGGTTGCTTGAGGACCTTCACTGTTGCAAGCATATGGGGCAGCATTGGCAAGAGAGAGAAAAAGGGCCTGCTACAGCAACCAGTAAATATTGTATTATCCTAGCAGCATAACAAGTTGGTTTTACTATTCTTCTTGTTTTGTTTTTCATTAATAATTGATACCCAATTAATACAGCAGTGAGCAGAATGTACCCCCTGGTATATCCATAAAGGAAGTAATTTATGGCCTGCTTTACAACAGCACTGTGTAAACACTTGAGTTGTGTTAAGTACTGCATTTCTATGGGAGTACTGGCACAGTCAGGTGAGCAAACACAAGACTTTGGAGAAAACCAAGTGCTTTTGGTCCAGCCCAAGCTCTGCTACCAGCCTACGACCACGTGAGAGTAAATCAACTTTGTCAATGACAAAATCGAGGAACTGGAAATGATCACAACATGCCTTTTAAACTCAATGTTTCTCTTATTTCTACATGAGTTCTGCTTTACATAGCTTGAATGCAGCATATGACAGACCCTGGCCTTACTCCAAGTCTCATGAATTTCAGTCAGTCAGGATCAGGCCCAGGATGGGCAACTGAAAGTGAAGACTGAGAAAGGAAACACAAGGGGTCATGATTACTTCCCAACATTAGACTGATTTCTTACAAGCATCTTAAAATATTCTTCAAAAAATGGAAGTATTTATAAATACGTAATTGCACAAACCCCATATCGTCCTGTCATATTTGCCACTGTGTGAAAGGCAGATTTTCCTCTATTTTTGTTCCCTAAATCACAGAGCAAGTTTCAGATTTCATTATTCTTTTTTGTTTGTTTGTTTGCTTCTCCACAGGAGTAACACTGCTTGACTAATCCAGACTAATCCATATTGGTACAGCAGACAGACAACTTCTAGTGACTATGATCTTCAGTAAAAACTGAAAATTTCTTTATAGTGTCTGCACATCATAAGTCTCTGTGGCATACAAACTGCCCTGTTTTCTTGCAGACATAGGACTTTCTCTGATATTTACTCTCTATCCTCCCACATTCCGGTGCAATTCCTTTCCTTAATGAGCATGCATACAAAATGACCTCTGTGTTCTCTTCTACAAAATTGCGCGCTGTTTCCCTGAACTCTGGAGCTCACATTTTCATGATAAAAGGTGCAATTATTTTCCTATGCAGCAACACTCACAACAAGCAACAAGACTGGCTTTGCAAACAGATTTTCAGACTCTCATTAGGTTGCCAAGAATTGGTTCACTGTGGTAAGAAACCTTTGTGTGTGACAAATTCCCTTAATGTAAGCGCCCCTTACAATAGTCTTTTAAAAGAGCCGCCTTCTGAATGCAAGGACAGAGACTACTACTCAGTCTACCCTTCCTGTGCATTACAAATTGTATATTAATGAGGCAGGTAGAATGTGATTTTATGCATTTGATTATGAATGTGTGAACAACTGTAACCTAAAATAATCACCCTTCATGACTAAAACATCATTCCTTAACTTTCCTCAATTACAAGCTGTTCTTTAACGGTTACAGTTAACTCTCTGCCATTCTGGGGTTTCAGAAAACTAAGCTGTGCACTACACTGGTAGCCAAGGCGCTGGCAAGACAGGAACTGGATCTACGTAATTTTTCAACACTACTCACAGACAGATGTAGTAGCTGCAGTAGATGAGTTTCTCAGTGAGTGTAAAACTTCACTGGCATTCTTTGGTGATGCCTTTGTCTTGTGGTGGTGCTAAAACTTAGTTGCAGTAACCTACAATTATGATATTTAAGAGATAAAAAACGAATCAACGCTTCCATTAACAATGCAGTTTCACATTTTTAATGTTGGGGAATTACCTGCATTTTACTTTTGGCACAGGCCCTGATTTAATTCCCAGTAAAGTCAATGAGAGCCTTGAGAATCTAAGTTTGCTTCAGTTATAGGGGATAAGCCCAACAGTCAAGGTTTATTTTCCAAATATCATCAGATGTGCTCAGCTTGAGCAGGCACTTGATATAGTTAGCTTGAAGGCTGGAAAATCTTCATCCAAATAAAAACTTTTTTGAGATCTTAGTTGACGGATGGTTTTCTAAGCTGATAAGAAAGTCTTGATTTTCTTTTTAAACTGTCGTTAATTGAAGCATTTGGGAGGTGTGGATCATTCCAAAACCACTCCTTGAGGAACAAGACTAAAGTTACGTTGCATACTCAGGAACATTAATGTCAATGAATCTGGACTTTCCAGTCAATGGAAATTGTCTTAAAATTAAGACTATTGTTAATCAGGAACCTACTTTTATTTTTGTTTGGATAGAGCAGCTTAAGACACATGGCATGGGTAGAGCTAACCAGATAAGAGGCAGATTATGTGAAAACTGCAAAATTTACTTTCTGCTCCATCTCAAACTTTGTCCAAGTAAAGACAATTTAGCACTGAGCTTTATAAAAAAGTTCACTGAGGGCATGTCCTCAATTATACTAAAATTCTTGAAAGGACTCTCATACGTTTCAATTGACTTTTAATGACGCTTTGAATGTGAGAGGAAAGAGATCCCAAATTTTATTGTCTAGATGTGATTATCAGTGATGGAAGAGCCCAGCTCTGTGAAGTGCTGTGTAAAATTTTACAGTACACTGTTTTATATGGCTTGGTAGTGGTACAGATGTGACAGCCTGGGAAACCCCATGGTATAGACTATGGAAATTTCTGAATGAACTGCCTTCTGAAAGAAGAAAACTTTATTTTAATGAATCAATGGGCAGATGCTGGGAATAATGCATTTCTCTGTCCTTCTTTCAGCAGTACTTCATATGTAAATACAAATAAAGCATGACACAGCTCTAAATGTGTGCATAAAAGACGCATAACCAGGATCGTTCTCTAGAACTATCAAATGACCAGTAGCAAATGTTTGCTTTAAACAATTAAATACTTTGGAGAATAATTAGTTTTTTTAAGCCATAACAGAAATAGGTTCTGAAATCCTGTGACAGAAGCTGGACAAACAGAAACAGCTTCTGCAAAGTTTATATATTATGTTGTAACTCCACTTGCCAAAAACATGGTCTAAATCAGGAAATGGTGTGAACTGAACCAGTCAAAGTCCAATTAATATTCTACTATAGCTTTTAGTACACAAGACTGTAAAAAGACTTTCTTCCATATCTTTTCTCCCTTTGTTCCCTGCGTGCTAAGCACGTGGTAGGTCTATCCCCTGGCAGATGCCCTCCAGGATTCTTTTGGCTCAGGCTCCAGATTAACACAGATCTTGCCTGCACAGACAAATTCCTCTGGGAGATGAAGGGTTTATACATGTAAGTATCATGAGGCCACACCAGTATGTTGTTGGATTTTGAACCTGTTTGACTACCAGAAGCAGCTCTGGCTGTAGAAATAGGGATTTCCCACAACACCCATCTGCAGCTTGACTGCTGCAACCTCGATTACTACGTCCAAGGACTCCAGGGATGACGATTTCCACAAGATTTAAGGGGGGCAATTATCACTGCTTGGTGAGCCTTCTGCTAGGTTTGTCAAGCTAATACTTGCAGTTGGGACTTTCTGAGTGCTGCCTTAGTTGATAAGAGTTTGATCAACTGGAGAATAATCCACACCCACGTAAGAATACCAGGCAATTATATCTCATCTGTCATCCCAGAATGGGGTAACACACAGCAGTTAGTGTTGAGCTCTGACCGCACAAAATGGCAATCTTAGTCTTTCATCTTTCCTAGGGAAGTTTTCTGACCTTAGTATCAGATGCATACCGATATACTAGCAGACCTGCTGGAGACAAGAGGGACTGCAGCTACTGAAAACATCCCAACCATAATCACAAACTGTTTCTATAAATACAGAGTATGAAAATAACACATCTTTTATCTGCCAGGTGTTCTGGAAGCTATTTTTGAGTGGCGCTGAGTTCTGGTAACACACAGCCCATGTGGTAAATGTTCTCAAGAAGGTTGTGCTATATGCCAAAAATAAACCTTCAGTGACTTGAGCCGTAAGATGCTGTGCCATCCTGTCCTGGAGGAGTGGGCTAATTGTGAGTGCTCCTATCTGGAAACCAAAATCAGCGAAGCTTCATCAACTTAAGGCTGTGTGTATTTACATCTAGAGATGGACACAGTGGGGACACTTCTGCAGGTTCATTTCAGCAGCGTCAGAGGTCTGCATAAGCACGTATGTGTGGCACTTCTGTCATGATGTTCCTGTAAATCTTGGGCACTTGCTCCCTGGGGGTCCCATGGCACACATTCACAGCTAGGTCGACACCCAAAGCAATTGTGGAAGCCGCAGGTCCCCTCACGGTCATGCCCACAGCCCCATTTCTCGGGGGTGGATGCCTTCTACCCCTTCCCCGCTACAAGGGCATCGATAGACAGGTGACAGCAGCATCATGAGGTGTTCTCGCCCTCGGTGGGCGCTGCCCCCTCAGCCCCGCGCCCGCCCTTGCGGGAACCTCCCCTCACCCCCGCCGCCATTTTGAGCGCGGAGCCGAACAGCCCACAGGCGGCAGAGGGTCACGGGGCGACTCCCGCCTGCCCCATGCCCAGCTGGGGAGGACGCCGCAGCATCCCTGCTCTCCGCAGCCAGGCCTGCACAGCGCAGCCCACGCCCCGGGAGCCGCTCCCGAGGCGGCCCCGCCGGAACCGAGCCGGGACTCCCCACCGGGCTCCTTCCCGCCCAGGCACTGCGCACGCGCGCGGCGGCCGCCATTAGCGCTATACCCCGGCCGCCACCCTGAGGAGCCGGGGGGGGTGGAAGCGCAGGGACTTTGCCCCGGGAGGGCCGGTGGCGTCACGCGGGCGGCGGCCAATGAGCGGCCGCGATTAAAATAGCGCGCTATAAATAGCGGGCGGCGGGCGGTGGCCGCGCAGTGAGGGGCAGGTGCGGGGGTAGCTGAGGGAGGCAGGCATGCTGCTCCGCTTCGCCTCAGGGGCACGGGGGCTCCGCCGGGCTTAGCTCGTTCGTTGCTTCTTTAGATCACGCTCCCCTTCTCCCTCATGCCTTCCTCATGCGTTGAGGGTGCCACTGTGGAAAAAACTGGCAGTAATTTCTTGTCCGCGCTCTTAAAATGATATCTGTGTAAGGCTGGCTGTTACCGGTGAAGGACGCGGAGCGATAAATCTTATCACCTCAGCCTGTGCTCCGCCATCGTTCCTCCATCAGTCTGGGCTGTGCTGTGGCAGAGCGTGGTTTCAGGGATACTACAGGGCCAGGCTTTCCTGGGTAAGGTCCTGCTGGCGAGATGCAGGCCTGCCCTAAGTGTTCAGGGCTTGTTGCTTAAGCCTGCCAATCCTACAGATTGTATTTAGGTTTACGCAGTCATCATACACAATGATTGTATAAATTAAGTGTATGGAGAAACATAAGGTCAGGTTTTCTTTTTGTCCCGTTTCCCTCTGTGAAATACCGGTGTGCATCACTAAGGAGTAGAGGAGAGCTCTATTAAACTCTAGAAACGTGGCTGACAATGGAAATGGTCTATTTGAGGATTTTTGCATTAGTACAGGCCAGGATGATTTTACCAATACGCCGAGTTCATGACTATATTCAAGACTGCAAGTGGTAGAAGTGCTGTGGGTCACTTAAGAGATGTGTTTCTGCTTGCTTACCGTAACACACCTGTTCTTGGTCTGTGCTATGCACTTGTGTTGCACGTGTTCTCACCTTACAAATTGCAAATGCTGCATTGCTGCTATTGAATCAGATAAGGTATCTCTGCTAGGATCACCAGTGTTTGCTTTTGGTGAGACCTAGTAAGCTAATAAAGAGCCTATGTTTGCTGTTTAGGAAGATTGGTGGTGCATCTTACATACTCAGAGATGTATGTATGTTTTAGAGAACTGAATTTTCTGAACGTGAAATCCATTTTTTTAAAGGAAGTTTCCTATGGGATTCAAGGTGAAGTATTTACTGAAATGGTTAACGAGACAGCGGGGGGGAAGAGGGATCATCAAATGAGATTATGAGGCGACAGGTTCAAAAGAAGATGCCTCTTCACACAAAATGCAATTAAATCTTGGAACACGTTGCTACAGGATGTTGGGGATGTGAGAAGTTCAAAATGCAATTAGGTACGATCATAGAAGAAAAATCCATGCGGGGATATCCGACACAAATGCCTCTGATTCAGGACCTCTTTGAGGTGCAAATGCACATCCTGCGGAAGCGTTTTGGGGAGCAGCCTCCCCAGCCCTCACTCTGTCATTAGGTGATTCCTGTCGGCTGCTGTAGGAGATAATCCTGGATGGGGACTAGAAATGCTGCTCCTCTGACCTAACACAGGCATCCCTATGTTTAACCGTCATTTCATTCAAACGTTTTCCCACAATCTTTAATCAATAACAAACAGCAATTCTGGTAATAAACTTTTGCGGTACCTCAGTGGTGTTTTCTTGTGTGTTTGTTCTTCGCCGCCTGCTGCTTTGATTGTGGGCCGGAAGGAGGGTGGGAGGTTGTTTGGCCATTTGTTTGTATAGCACCAGTTTATCAAACCGAGCACTGATCTGTGTCCGCGTTTTCCAGCATCCGTATTCTTTGATATAAATAAATGACCGATCTATGTTTCTGAGGATGGCCACAAGCCAAAAAGCTTGCTGCTGATATAAACATCCACAGTAAGAAAACAGGGAGCTCCACTTGTTGGCTGGCAGAACCAGCCAGGTGGGTGGCTTGAGGTGGCATGGCCTCTGCCCCAAGGGTCTGCACGCACAAGAGGTCTTCTACTCCACATCCACATGTGACTGCCCTTGTGTTGGGTGCTTTTGGTGGAAAGGACAGGGTGTCCCTGAGGAGGCGTGGAGGGTCTTTTGGAGGTTGCATGGGCACTCGCTGAGGACCATGCACTGACAGGAGGCTCAGAAATTGTAAATTGCGTCAGCTGGGCTTGGTCCTCAGGTTTTCCCTTGTAGCAGGGAGATACAGTTGCCTTGTTGTGCAACGCAGGTGGCTCCTGTTCCAGCCTCGCTGCCAGAGGGAGATGGGTTCACGCACACGTTTTCCATTGAGGAGTCAGTTGTCCATATTCATGTTTTGTTTTTTTTTTTTTTTCCCAAAGACAAGCCTAAATTTTAATGCTCAGGAATGGGAGTGCCCTGAGATCGTATGGGGAACAGGTACACAATCATCTCACTGTATTGAACAGTATTCACAAGAGAACTTCTGAAAAAGCCCTAATTCCTTTCTGTCCAAGGCTGGAGAGCCGCCGTACAGAGTCATGCTGGCTTTAAACATGATGGAAATCCAGTGTATCAATCCTAGGGTGATGGAGGGGAACAGCCCAGGGGGAAGATCCCTTCCCTAAGCAGGACTGAAGAAGGAAGGGCATGGGATTCTGCTGAGGAGTATCCTTGACATATTGATAGGATTTCATACCGATGTAGAGCCCTCAGCCCAAAGGCACAACCATCAGTGTACACGACGATCCAGCTCAGGATGGATATGCGTAACCCAGCAAAAGCCAAACGATAGGCCTTTTTCCTGTTTGTCTCATCTGCTTTCCTGTTGCTCTGTTGGTTTTGCAGGAGATTGGGAAGAGGCTGCACACATATACATTGAGACTCGGTGTGTGCTTCTGGAGGCTGACAATGAAAGCCAGTCCTGCTGCAAAGCTGCATTTCCTTTATGCAACTGCCATTTGTGCTGCTGGTAGCCACGCGTACCATGGCTTTCACAGCCCCCCAGAAGTAGCAGTTTCGTTAAGGGTGAGAAATTCTTCAACGACTGCTTAAACATGCAAGTGCACCTGGGACTCAGATGTTTTGTACAGCGCCTTTCTTCAGGAGAGAGTTAGCGTATGCTGTAACTATGGCAATAAAACTGAATTTATTCTGTAGGTGGAGGGCACAGGACTGGAGGCAAGGAGGCAGGTCACTGAGCTCAGTCCCATGGGACCAGCAGTGGGGATTGGGCTTCAGTCCAGAGAGTGCTGAGAGTGGTTATTCCACCTGCCCCACACTCAGCATACACTTACACCCCATTGCACCCTGCACACCCGTCGCCGCCTTCTGTACTTCCCATTAACAAGCCTAAAACTGTTAGGAGATGTCCAAAAATTACAAGTATGAGGTACCATGGGAAGAGAGGAGAGATCAGAAGCGCTGGCAGTGGCTCCCTGTGGTTGAGGGGTTTTCCAGGCACATCATGCATTGCTGTGGCACTGCATGATTTTTCTTTCAGAGACTCTTGTCGCCAGTCCTGAAGTGCCTATGTCTTAAAAGTTGTTTGAGATGGGGGTTCTTATCATACTAATATGATGAGCCAAATTTTTCCTTTATACATTCGTTTAATTTGTACTTTTTACATTTTAACAATTGATATTTTTGCTTTTCGTTTGGCCTGTCAAGCTACTTTTGGAGAGAAATTACAATTCAGTTCAAAATTCAGAACCCTCCATTTTTAAGTTTTGTTTGAAATAATAATGTTGGAAATAATCTGGGTGAGGTCTGCAGTGTAAGGACCTCGAGGGCTGCTCTGGCAAATCCCAATGTTTGTGGGTTTGGCTTTGCCACATCAGTAAAATACCCCTTAGAAACAGTGTGTTCATTGGGAAGCTTGAAAACCGCAAACAGAAAATGTGTCATTGTTCTCTGCACTGTCATTATTAATGATGTCCACTCTTGAGTTGATTCACTACTTGTTATTTCAGTCTGTCTTGAGTGTTTTCACAGCTAATAAAAACCCTTACCTGAATAGCATTACAAAGTTGTGAGTGGAAACCAAATAATTATATAATTAATACAATTGTAACTGTAATGTATTTATTATGCGTTATTATCTATTCTACAAATATTTTTATATTATATCATATTGTATTATAGTTTATAAATATAATTTTATCCTGTAATTAGTATTTTATGACCACAGCTTAGAAGACTAAAATGGTTGGCAAGAATACCTATAGGCAAAACTTTGAGAGCAATGTTTTATACATCTTCCAGTGCGGAGCAGCTGTGAAAATGATGCCAAGTGCCTAATGCTTTCAGTGCAGGTCTTTACACAGAGCAACTTGTCCAGAAACGTGACATCATCTCAGTGCCCAAAAGTTTCAACAAAAATGTTGGACCTCTCAGTCCATGGCTTGGATCAGCTGGATTGGAGTACGTATTTTCAGGCAGAGTTGTTCTTGGGAGGTCACTTACAGAGAAGAACAGCGAGCTGGGGCCATGCTAAAAAAGCAGTCCTTCTGCAGTGCAGTGCCTTTGTACTCTCCATAGGGACCCCTCTAAATTGTCATTTTGCAAGGGGGGATATTTTGCCAGCTCCAGTTGGGGAACTCCTCTGAGTTTTCCAAAGGGACAAAAAGTCCAAATCAAGCTGGAACATGACATAGTTGACAGACAGCAGCAAAAGACAGAGACTGGATTAGGCTTGGGATGCTCCAGCTATGTCAAGAGTGCGTGTGGCTGCCCATTTCCACAAGCTTGTAAAAGGCCAGTTTTGAACAGATGTTTGTGTGAACACTGGGAAGAGCATCTCAGTCAGAAATGCCTAGCAAACACCAAATCTCTTCCCCTAGCATGGGGTGTGTAGGGGCGTAGAATTGACCATTGACCTGAGAAGAAGTTGCCAGTTTTTATTGGTCTATTTTTTGTTTCTTGTAGACAAAATAACATATTTGTCAGAGACATGTCAACCATTTGCCATTTGGGCTCTATTTTGTTATTCTCGGGGAAGAAGTCAGCCTGTGGCGGCAAGTTTCAGCCCGTGAGGTTAGAGTTTTCCCAAGCTTTGAAGCCGTGTGGTGGGAATCATCAGCCAATTTAGTAACATGAGGGAGCTATCTTCTGCCCACAGTACTCATACAAGTCTATCATGGCTTATTGATGTTATACCCCCCAGGCTTCTGGACCTTCTTGGAGTTACTGAGGAGTACAGACCCAGAGTGGCCAGCAGTGGATCCTTGAGTGGGGCCGGTGTGCTTTCCAGGCTGGGATGGTCTCACACGACAAGCCCTGGGTCATGCAGGCACAGACACTGCCAGGTGATCTCAAGCACCAGCTCTGCGAATAAGTACGTTGGCAGGGGCAGAGCACAGTAATGTTCTTCCACCAGGGAAGCATCACTTCCAACAGGCAGCTCAAGGATGGCTGTTAGAATATTTTTTCTCTTAAACTCGGGCACACCTTATCCATGTGAAGAAA
This sequence comes from Cygnus olor, assembly GCF_009769625.2. Taxonomy (NCBI): domain Eukaryota; kingdom Metazoa; phylum Chordata; class Aves; order Anseriformes; family Anatidae; genus Cygnus; species Cygnus olor. Next base: position 64,732,393 of record NC_049171.1, on the reverse strand, counting down.
TTTTTTTCATTGAATAAGCATTCCTGGTACCTGTAACTGTGATTATCATTAAGCAAATATTGTATTTAGGGAGGATGGAAACAGGTTTATGAGTCTTTTACCAAACACAGCCATAAGGAGTTGACAAAAGAACACAGATTGCGCTGTGCTTTAGGGTTAAAAGAATTGGTTCCTCTATTCTATTACATTCTGTGACTTTGTTGTAAGATAATTATGTTGTAGTAATAACTTCATGCAACATTTCTTAAGGACCGACTTTAAAGTATAAATATGATTTACAGGACTTCATTGTATTCATAAATTCTAATGAAGGACAAATGGCACTCTGTCATATGAATAATGCTGCAGGAAAAATACCTGAAGTTAAGTCCTCACATAACTTTCCAGAAGTGCCCTCTATCCACATAATAGGAGGTGGAGGAGAAAATCACAAGCAGCATTAGCTAAAACACTTCAGGTTGGCCTTACGGTCTCTTGACAATTTTACAACAAAACTAAACTTAACTTTCAAAAAACGTTATTGTTATGAAATCAGAGGCATACTTCTCTAGATATGACTAAACTTTCTTTCTTTTCTACAGCTGTACATAGTTCACATTACTTCAGGTAAGGTAGGACCAGGGACTTCAAACAGTACTTTTAACATTGTGTGAAAATCAGATATGATGTACATGCTTTGGAATTTCTCTCAAACATGGTCTTGACCTTTCTTAAACCAATATTCCTTAATCATTGCAAAGCATACAATTCTTCTTCTTCTTCTTCTTTTTTTTTTTTTTTTTTTTACAGCAAATTAAGAATAAAAATAATGCCAGTGACAATTCAAATACCACAATTCAACAGTCTCTACATTTTACAGCTAATAAAGCACAAAGCAGAAGAGGCAGACATGAAAATCTTCCAGCTGACTACTTCCCCCTTGGACAATATCCAAAACAAATATTCAAGGATTTGGTTGCTTGAATCTTTTCACAAATACCTACAGCAACCCTCCTAGTGGTGCTAAGTCTCTTGTAAAGATATGATAAAGAATCTATTCACTAATAAGTAATTCCTAAAACTGACATATAATATTTCACTTAAGAAGCTAAAGCATTCACAGACCACATCTTAATGTCCTTTCTGTCTATTTTATCTAGACAAAGTCAGCCATAATGAGACTGATTTATATGAAGCCATGATAGTCTCCATCATCGTGGGAACAAAACCATTGTGAAATCTTGCCCCCATTGACTTCAATACCTGAAGCAAATTTTCATTGCCAGCCTTTGTTCCCAGTCTTGCGTGTCATCAAAGGAAACTGAGAAATTGTTCTCAAATGCTAACAGACAGGTGTAGTAAGCATGAACTGGGTGCTCCCGTAGTGAGCACATCTGTGGACTGAGTGCATGGATTGTTTTCATTTCAGACAGATGACATGTATTTGGATACACTCGGTAATGAATGATAAATGAAAAATATAGCACAGGTTTTGAATTATTGCTGTTTACAAAGCAGAGGAATTTACAGAGGAATTTTCCATCTTTAGAAAGCGTCCATGTTCTACTAGACTGGCTTTGACCTCAAACCATCGGAATACAGACACTGACTTTAACACATTTAGATCTGCTTTTCTCCAATCATGTCATGAAAACAAATTCTTCTTAGAAACTTATAGATAGATGTACTATACGCTGAGTATGCCTTAGAAGCAAGAAGCACAAGTGGTCCAGAGAAGTCTGGACGTTCCTTTTCAGAGTATGCTATATGGAGCACGTGCTGTCTCCACAGGTGTCATCGCCGAAATCTCTCTTGGATTTGGGTCTGGCCTGCCGGGTTAGCAAACATCTCCTCTGTACTGCAGGGGAGAGGTAGCACAAAGCAGCCTGGATGAGGTGGGACTTGCTCCACCGGTGCAGCCAGCGAGGAAATGGCATTGCTGCAGTGGAGCACCGATGCACTTTTGTGAGCGGGGATGCCCCACTTGTAAAGCTGCCCGGGGAGCAGCCAGGTATGCGTGGCAGTGCAGGTGCCTTCTGTCAGTCGTGTCTGGTACCACAGCATGAAGGGTGGTTAGAAAGAAATCCAAGGCTGGGCTTAGCGCGAGGCTCCAGCCCCTCAGCAGTGCTGCGGGAGTCAGGAGGCTGAGGGGGATTTTGCACTGGCACAAGTGCCCAGTGGAGCTTCAGCCTTTGCCCTACCGCCTGCTGAGATGCCCACCTGAGGCTGTCAGGGCAAAGAGGCTAATGTGACAACAGCCCTCCTGTTAGTCATTTCCACGCCAGGGGCTATGGCTTCCAGCCCCAGGCCCATCCTGGCCTGTCCCTTCCTCCTGCCCAGGGCTATCCTGTGCCCGAGGGAAGGGGTGAGGGCTGCTGGCGTCCCCTCTGTGTCAGCAGCATCAAGCCCCAGGAGGATCTCTGCAGGATGAACCCGATCTTGTCTTTCCCACTACAACCCTTCTGTTAAAAGTCAGAAGGTAGAATTTTATTACTATTTTAGCTTTTACGTTTTTGATTTGGACCCGAAGCTGGGGAAGGCATGTGTTTCGGTATCTCGCTGGGTTGCATCAGTAAGCCAGACACTGGTTTCCCCATCCCTCCCACAGCCGTGTATTTATGGAAGCCTGGTGCCTGAGCCTATCTCAGTGCAACCGAGGGAGATTACGGCGAAAATATTACACAACTCAAAATGCACGATAAGCAGGAACAATGCTAGGAAGGGCTTTACACTAAATAAGCTCCACATGGCAAACACTAGATTAATGCCTGCAACGTCAACCACCCGTGGCCATGGTGCACACTGTGGACAATGGGTGGGTGTGCAAGCCTGCTTCTAAGGGAGACTTTAACCACAGGTAGGTGGGTTTTGCCTTAGTGTTGTCACTGACATCTAGTGGTTATATGCAGTAAATTCAGCTTAAATATTTTTAAAGTCTATGTATGAGCTTAAATGGCCAATACCAACTGAAGTATGCTACAAGGTTGGACTTCGCCAACTGTAGTTATTTCTGACAACAAAAATGTAATGTCCAATGCGCCATGCCAAGAATAAGGACTAGCCTGTACACAGCATGGTCTTTTTGGTGGTAGGCAACCCAAGGAAACCACCAAAGTATTTTCTGTCTGAAAAGCAGTTGATGAACTTCTTTATTCTTTGTTATTTAGCCACATACAGCCTCTGTAATTTTTCCAAGCTGTATAGCCCTTCCAAATCAATGAAGATAACAACAATTCAACTCCCAATTCAAAATAAATCATTTAAATAATTAATATGACATATTAAATGGGCTACCAGTGAAGGTGGAGAGGATTAATATGGAAAATAGGGCAATATGGAGGTGCTATAGAAAAATCCACTTGTAATTGATGTTTGGGTTTTGCACAAAAAGAAGGAATTGCCATCAATTGGAGTGAGTTTAGCAGTGGGCCACTAAGATACTTGAGGCTGGAGAACTTGTCCTGTGAGGAGAAGCTGGATGGACCAGGTCTGGTTCAGCAAGGGGCAGAGGTGGCTTTGGGGGGGCCATCAGCAGCCCCCCAGCAGGTATTAGGGACCAGCAAGATGGAAGAGCTGGGCTCTTTACAGCAGTATATGGCAGGAGGATGAGAGACGTGATTGAGTTAAACATGTGGTTCATACTAGGGTTAAGGAATCCCTTTTTCACCCTCAGGACAGTCAATGCATCCAGCCACCCAGAGATGCTGTGCAGTCCATGTCCTTTGAGTTTTTCAAGACCCAAAAGGAAAACACCCTGAGCAACCTGGTCTGAGCTCACAGCTGAACCTGCTGTGAGCAGGAGGTTGTGGTGAGACCTCCTGAGAAGCCCTCCAGCCCTTCGTGGTCACCAGCTGGGGCAGCAAATGTGGAAGAGCAAAACAGGGGCAGGCCGCTGGTGATTATCAGCATGGTCCAACCTCTCTGTGTGTCCCAGACATGGTGTGTCTGTAAAAGTTAGAAGGAAAGAGATTTAACAGGAATATGAAGGATCTTCTCATCAATAGTATATATCCTAGAGCAACATTCTCCTTGGGATGTTGCTCTTCAGTGGTTGCATACAACACTTCTTACTTAAAAGGAGAAAAAATTCCCTCTGTTCTGAAGAGCTGCTTTAAGAAGTGATCCTTGAGTAAACATATAAGCACATATATCATAGGATAAAATACTGGCAGGCCAGATGTAATTATCCAAACTGGACCTTACCAAAGGAAATTCAGGGTCCTGGTTAAACTGAAAACTAATCCAGAGGAAATGAACACTATTGTAATTCAAATCCCAAATCACAGCCAGAGGTAAAACCACAAGAATGAAGATGGAAGTGTAAGAAGTGGTTTGACCTAGGACCACCAAGGTGGACACACACTCATCATAATTTTGTGCTTCTACACAAGACAGGGTTTATATTATCCATGTATTTCAATGCAACCTCTGAAGACTGACCAAGAAACAAACCTGCATACTTAGCTTGAATTAACCCAAAAGAAAGCAGAGAGTGATATTTTAATCTATTTCAAAAGCAAGAAGTACTTCTGAAGAAGTAGCCCCTTGTTTTGATGAAAAGTGTCGGTCACCTGACTTCTCTGTCAGTCATGGCCAAAATCATCCTTCTCTTCTCCTTTCATTTTGGATGAACACATTACTCCGTAGCTCTGCAGCAGAGAGCAATAAATGCAGCATGTCCAACACTTCTATTATTTGTGATGAGAATCAATTACCCAGGTGGCTGCAGTAGTGATTTTCCAACATTAAAAAAGCTCTCAAAATGGTTAAAACACAGACACACACAAAGCCATGGGCACTTAGAGTTCTTGTTAAAATGACACCTCCTACCTTAGTTCACACTGACCCTGTAAATGTCATATTTGTTCTGACAGGGAAAAAAACAATCATGAACAAGCAGCCCAGAAAATATTCCAGGATTTCATAATCTACAGTCAAGCATCATCCTTCCCAGAACCTTCTTCTCTAGTGTTTCTTCCACTTCTGTCATCAGCCATGGAAGGATTTTTTTCTCATTAACAAGCAAGATTTTTCTCAATAACCGGAAGAAAGCAAGAAAAAGTATATTTTTATTAATGATGAGCAAAAGGATCTTGCAGCTGTTTTTCATTTGCTGTGATCATTCAGGGATGAACATCCTTGCCAGAAGATACTTGCTTTGTAAGAGCCAGATGAAATCTCTCAGGCGTTGTTTGATGTCTTATTTCTTGCCTCTTTTACTGGGGTTCCCCACCTTTATGGTTCTGGGCCAGAGTCTCAGTTATTTCACAGCTTGTCTTTCAGTACTGGAAGTGGTTTCCTCTTGTCTGATGGGCACCCAGACAGGCCTGTTTTGCTCCTAGCAAGCCTTACCTTCTCCTCCCTGTACCGCCTGTCCTGCTCCTCCAGGCGCTGCACCTCTGCCAGCTCGGCATTGCGCAGTTCAGCGTAGGCACGCTGGTGTGCCCACAGCTGGGCCAGCTCTTCTTCCTCCACGACTTCCAGCAAAGCTTGCTCCATCGTCTTCCCAACCAACACTTCCAGGATTGGCTCGACTTCAACGTCAAAGTCAAACAGCTGGGGATGGGGGTCAGTGGGACAGAGAGAAATGACCCCTGACCGCAGTCCCTCTCAACATCTCAGCAAGGAGAAAAGGAGGATGAACAAAGCACTTGTGCTGAAGGGGGTGCTGAGAAGTGCACGTGGGGGCCCAGTGTCAGTAAGGCAGGAAGCGTGAATGCCACCCGGGACTAAGTGATGAGTGGGCTGGAGTCAGACACCACACACCCCAAACTGCAGCCACAGGGGGGACTGCCAGGCAGAAGCAGAGCTCTCACCTGCACCCTACTGCTGCTCCCTTCTGTGCTTCCAACCCCCTCTCGGGCTGGACACTATGTCATTGTAGTTCTTAGAATTGAAGTTCTTAACATTGTAGTTCCTAGCTGAAAGCAGCAGAACCAGTGCACATGGAGAAGTGCCTTCTGTTTTGCACTTAACTTCACAGCAGACTTTGGAGACAGTTTTGTTTTAACACCTTCTATGAGGAGAAATTCCAGTACATTTCTGCCCCAGTTTTGCCCTAGTAACTTGTTTCATACTAAACATGTTTTGACCATTCTTGTGGACCTGACTTTTCACTGCACCTCTACTTTTCCTAGTTGCATGGCCACATCTCCTCCTCTTTTTTTTTGAGTGAAGAACGGAGAGGGTTGTCTGTCCAGAAATGCACGTTTCTGACACTCATGTGTCATCTCTGTTGCTGCTGTTCTGAATCCAGCTCTAGCAAGAAAAAACAGCAGGACTATGTTGTGATTCTTAAACCTGACAATTCAGTAGAGCAAACTACATCCAAGGAATAAACAGTAGAAGCCCAAAACAAAACTCAACCCCCAATTTAAAACATAGACCAGGCATCTGTGCAGTCCCTCTGATGCCACGTTCTCTGTAATGTCTGGTGCTCTTGAAAATGGTTTCTGAGAGGACATTTTACTCCACAGACTTCAGAAACCACAGTCTGAATATCTTTAAGATTCAGTTCACCTTGAAGAATAAACAGTTCGTGGAGGAGTTAACTTTGATAAGGCAAGTGCAAAAAAAGGACACTGATAGCATATCTGTCAACCAGCTATGCTGAAAGCGTGTCTTGTTTTTCATAGCCGGTTCCTCCTGAGAGGCAGCGGCAAAAGAGAGACCTCTGGATCTGTTAGGTTTGGAGAATGATGCTCGCCTTCTAGCCCTTCCAGAAACAGGCATATCAGTCCATCTGTAACAGAGCATGCTGAACAACATCAGCCAGAGGGTGTGCAGGTGGTGGTGCCCCCAGGGTGCCCCTTGCTCTCTGGGTGTGAGGTGCCCAGGAGCTGTGGTGCAGTGCAGGGACTGCAGGGCAACCTCTGCTTGTGCTCAGAGGAGGGGAAGCCTGGCCTGTCACACTACAGACACCCGGCACATGGGGCACCCCCGCCTCTCAGCGGTGCGGTTTTGTTTTGTGTGGCTTTTGCACTGGCAGTGGGATCCCTGTGCACGGCTCAGATCTGTCCCAACATACCTTGTCGTTCATCTCCTTCTGCACCTCCAGTGGCAGCGTGCTGTCCGTCCCCGGGCCCAGCATGTTTGGGCCAACGCAGATGGCGAGGTTGTTGGAGTCCATCCTGCTGCTGGCGGCGTTTTGGCTGATGCGGTGCAGCACGGAGAGCAAGTGCTTGAGCAAGACGAGGTTTGGTCTGGGCAGTTTGTCGGCCACCCTAAGTGAGCACAAACACAATGCGACATTAATCGGTGGTGCGGGGGCCGCTACTTCTTTATTTGAGCCAGTCTCAATTAAACTCAGGCAGACGACGCTTCCTCCAGAAAGAGGAACGCGTGCGCTTCTTTCACTGCTGAGCAGAAGCACCATTGAGAAATCCCCAACGGCAGCTGCGTGCGGTTAATTACAAGGCCTCGCACTGCAAGATCCCGACTGAAGGGCAGCGTCACAGCGTCCGTGCCGCTGAGCAGCTGAGGTGGCGTCAGGAGGTGTCACCAGAGTCTTCCTGACGGCACGTGAAAGGCCTGTGGTTGTGCCACGGCTCTCACAGCCCTCTGGCCAGCCTCCACCTCAGCTCTGTCTGAGGAGCACAACGCAGAGGTGGCCCCACGTGCCCGACCTCACAGCCAGCAGGCCTGCCGGCTCTCCTCAGTGCCTGTCCCCCCACAAGGTGACCATGTTCGCTGCGGCGAATTGGATTCCTTGGAGGGAATATTTTGGAGGAAGCCCTGCAAGGCCAAGAGATACAGATGAGGCTTTGGACACGGGCCCTGTGCACAGAGGCAGCATCACCGCCACTCAGGCTCCGTAGGAGGCAGGCTGGCTGGAGCTGGCTGCTCCCTAAGGTGACCATCACCACTGGGGAGCAGCGGGCTTCATGAGTACATGCTGAGTACACTGGCACCAGTACACTAAGAGGTCCTGGCTCTTTTCTGCTTTTTGTTCACCCCTAAATCTCAGTGTTCCTCGCTGAGGAGGAGGAGGCTGAAGTGAGTTTCCTGTGTCCATGCAGGAAATCAGTGGCAGAAGTGGAGCTGAAAAGCCAGTAGGAAAGGAAAATGCCAAACTTTCAAGTGTCTGAATCATTTGGCTTGATTTTGGTCTGTTTTTCAGTCCCTCCTAGGTCAGTGCTGGGTGCTAGGTGGGTCCGTGCAGGTTGGCCATGCCCTCCCACAGCTGGAAGCCGGTGGAATTTAGCTCCCAGCCCACTGCCGGCAGTGCCCAGATTTGCTTTCCCATCGGTGTGGGGCTCACGCAGGGCTGGGGAGGGCCCTGCAGCCCCGGCACAGGCAGGGTCTGCCCAGGCGCACCTGAAGGCGAGGGGCGAGGGTGGAGAAGTGTCTCCACCACTTCCAAAAAAAAAAGGTTTGCTGTAATAGTGTATGTCTTACGGAGCCAGAGAGCCATGAAACAGAAACTTCACCAAACTCCTCATGACACTGTCCCCTCCAAGTCCCCCCTCCCTGATTCCTGTCCCCAGAAGTTGGCATCCCACAGAGGCTCCAAAAATATGTGAGGAAATTTTCAGAGAAGCTCACATGCTTGGCTGCTCTGAGACCTGAGACTGTGCTCATGGACTCTTTCCATAAAGAAATCTGGTCCCATAGCTCACTGGAAATGACAGGACACCCCCTTCTTGCTACTGCTCCACATCTGAAGTTGGATACTGTTGTGGTTTAGCCCGGCTGGCAGTCAAACACCACACAGCCGTTCGCTCACCCTCCCCCCTCCCTCTCCGGGATGGGGGAGAGAAACGGGAAAGTGAAGCCTGTGAGTTGAGATAAAGACAGTTTATTAAGACAGGGAAAAGAATAACAACAATAATAATAATAATAATAATAATAGTATTAATAGTAATAATGTGTACGAAATAAGTGATGCACAATGCAATTGCTCACCACCCGTTGACCGATGCCCAGCCTATCCCCGAGCAGCCGGCCACCCCTCCACCCCGGCTAGCCACCCCTATATATTGTTCAGCATGACGTCAGATGGTATGGAATACCCCTTTGGCCAGTTTGGGTCAGCTGTCCTGGGTCTGTCCCCTCCCAGCTTCTGCTGCATCCCTAGCCTGCTCGCTAGCAGGACAGAGAGAGGCTGAAAAGTCCTTGGCTTGGTGTAAGCACTGCTCTACAACAATTAAAACATCAGCATGTTATCAGCGCTGTTCTCATCCTAATCCAAAACATAGCACCCTGCCAGCTACTAGGAGGAAAATTAACTCTGTCCTAACTGAAACCAGGACAGATACACAGACCCAGACCCAAATCTTGTATAGTGTGGATAATATAAAAACAAATGAAAACCACCTGACAAAATGCACTCTGTGCCTTGAGAAGCACAGGTTATTGAGGGCTCATTACGAAATCAGACACAGGGAGCTGCCTTGTTCTGTTTGCACTGCATTAAACCCACTTAGTCTGCAGTCCCAGCACTGCAGCCTGATTATCCATCTTCCCTGCACCTCTGGCTGCTTCCCAAGACCAGAGCTGCCAGCACATACCCTGGCACCACTCCTGCCCCAGTCCCAGCAAAGCAGCCATCAGTGAAGCACTGACATCTCCTCCTCATGGAGACCTGGAGGGACCACTCAGCAAATGTACATGTTATGTCATGTACTTGGAGCAATGTTGCCAGATAGGTCTGGCTGCTGGGTCCCCTTCTCACATGGGGGCAGCTCAAAGCCCTGGCAGTGGCTCCTTTCTGCATTGGGTTTTGGGCTTAACACAGAGATGCACTAGCACATCATGGGCTGAGCTCTGCCAGGGCTAATAAATACAGGATGCTTAGTAAAGGTCAGTCCTGCAAGTCCTTGTTTCCCTCCAGACCACAATCCTGGACTGTTTTGCAAGCAGCTCTTTCCAGTCATGGCTGGAGGCAAGAAAAAGATACAGATGTGCCCCTTTTCTAAGGTATACAAACCCTTGAGGATATCTATTCCTGATACAGCATTTGCAGTGACTGTCACAGCAGCTCAGGATGTGATCCATGATGTACTCCTACCTTGTTAGCTGGCACAAACAGAAGCATCAATGTGGGGATTACATGAACTCCAGGCTTCGAATAAAACCCAAGAGCTGCTCATGAACAGCTGAATGACTGAATCAATAAGCCTAGACCCAGATTAGCCTCACCAATGCTGCACTCTGCTGGCCATCAACACTGAAAGCATCATTTCTCCAAGGCTTTCATGTGCAAGAATCTGGTGCTCTTTGTTGCTAAATCTCTTCTCAGAGACCCACTGGGCTGCATAGGAGCATGCATGCCAACACACACGTTAAGTAAGAGACTCATTCACTCTGGGGTCCCTGCCAAGGGATCAACTGATCACACCTCCCAGCCCTCTGATACAATCCCCGGAGCTTCACACAGCAGGCAGCACACAAACGGGAGGGTGCACACGTGTGCATGCACCCACCCTCGCCCCGTGGTGGCTGTGGAACTGAAGTGCTGCAGGGTGACCCAGAAAGCCCAAACCCCAGCCCTGGTGGCAGTGCACAGGCGGTGCTCACCCTCAGCAAGCACCTTTGGTGCAAACTGCAGCACCAGGAGGGCGCAGGAGCCTGCACATGGACGAGGATGATAACCGCTGCTCTAAAACCAGAGCTGCTCTCCCCAGAAGGGCAGGTGCTTCTGAGTCCTTTTTCCAGCCCCCTCAGAAACCAGGCACAAGGTTCCTTCTGGCATTCAGCTGTGTCTGGTGGGCCCCCTGCAGCACACAGAAATTGGGTACCGCAGCTTGCAGGAGCTGGTGCCTCCCCCACTCATGTCCACCCTGGGACTCGGTCACAAAAGCCCCAGGCAGCAGCGTGCACAGACTGGCAGGCTTCCCCTCTTTGTGTTTCTAACCAAAAGCACAGAACTTCAGATCTCCTTGTTCACCAGAAAACAACATCAGCCAGCGTTTCTCCTTCCACCACCTCTCTGGTGCTGTGAGGTACAACTTACAAGGCTTCGGTTTGGGGGAAGAAGTGCTGGAGAGAAAGAGAATAATGACTGAAAGGAGGCCTAAGGAGCAGCTTCTGCACTGACCCACGACAGCAATGGACAGCAGGAAATCAGTCCTGACAGATGGCAGAGGAGAGCAAAAGGGTATTCCAGGGTATTCCCATGGAATCAGGGACCATTCATCAGCCCCACTTCAGAAGACACCACTACGGTTTGGTTGACCAAACTGAGATGTTCATGGTTGTAGGATTCTTTTCTAGCACCTAACCAGCTAACCAAAAACCACTCCAAACCTCTGTGATTTTTGTTGAAAAAGAAAGAACAAAAAACCTTTTCAAAGTCAAGCTCCCAAGCCCCTGAGCAGTCATGGTTTTAATGGTCTGTGTTGGTAGGCATTACTCTTGCACATTTTTTTCTCACCCTTACTGAGGCTACCACAAGAGGCACCAAACACTTTCGGGTACTGCACTCTCCCTTGCGCATGCTCACTGGGTCTGCCTGGGATGGAGTTACCTTTCTTCCTAGCAGACCGTATGGTGCTGTGCTTTGCATGTGGGGCTCAGACAGTGTTCCGGTTACTGCTGAACAGTACTCCTGCAGAGCTCAGACTTTCTATCTCTTCCCCTTTTCCAAAATCAAGTAGGCTGGGGGTGCCCAGGAGCTTGGGAAGGGGCACGGCCAGGACAGCTGACACCAACTGACCAAAAGGATATTCCCTTCTATATGGCGTTGTGCTCAGCAATAAAATCTTGGGGAAAGAAGGAGGAAGGGGGGGCATTCGTGGCTATGGTGTTTGTGTTCCCATGCAGTCGTAATGCATGCTGAGGCCCTGTTTCCTGGGAAGTGGCTGGACTGATGGGAAGTGGCCTGCTGATGGGAAGTAGTGAATGAATTCCCCTTTTTGCTTTGCTTTGTGCACAGCTTTTGCCTTTCTTATTGAATTGTCTTTATCTCAGCCCATGAGATTTTTTTTCATCGTATTTTCTCCCCCCGTATGTCTATATACCTGAACATACATGTGTACTCCTCTGAGCTAATTCACTTAGTAAAAATAGACAAAAAGAAAAGAAAATAATCTTTTCAGATGGTGGAAAAAAAAAATCTTGAGGTTGGAGAATTGCTATAAATTCCTCGAACTTGTTATTATTTTTATCACCGCACTGCATAGAGCTCCCAGGGAGATAAGGGCAAGCGATGTTGACCAAATATCAGTGAAACGCTGTCCCTGCCCCAAGGAGGGCACTGGCCTTGGCACAGGTCCCGCAGCGGTCAGGTGGCCCATGCCGTGCCATTAGGGACACCTGAGGGGAACTGTCAACATAAGTAATGGCAGCAGAGCCCGGAGCTCAGCGTGTACAAGACGTGGCAGATGGAGTACAAAAGCAAATGGGCTGGCTGGCAGCAGGCGCCTTGGTAATGAACCCTCACGCGAGATCCTCTCCCCTTTTACCGGGCTGTGCTCCAGATTGCATTCGCACTTTTTTTTTTTTTTTTCCTTAAGTATCTGCAAATGTAAGCCTGCTAAGCTCTTGGATAAGATAAGCGCCTCTTTAACTTCTCAGTCTCTTCTGAGTTTCGAATAGGGATTTTTTATTATCTTAATTGGTGACTGCCTGTTTTAATTAGGCATCACGTTTAATCTTAGGCATCACGCTACTGACGTGTGAAGTTTGGTGAAGTGCAAAAGATGTTTTGTTTTTAGCATTAGCAGCAGAAGAAACATGAACTGTAAGAAACAAGATGACCATGTTTGCAATCCTAATTTTTCATTTTTTTTCCTTTCACCGTAAACATCAGAAATTCTCAGATATTCTATATGCTAATAGGTCCTGGCCAAGACGTTGTGTGAGCTTAGAAAAAGTTTCTTCCTTTTGCAGTGATCAGGAAAACATTTCTGATCTAAACACCAACAGGCAGAAAGCAATGGTCTGTACCTCTTCTCTGAAGGTCTCAAGCCTTCACCTGTCAAATTTGAGCTAATATCAAAAAATAACAAATATATAAATGTAGAAATAAATCACCCCTGATCATCTTGTCTAGGAACATATTGCAACTTCCACAGGAGCTAGCCTGCATTCATGCCCCAGGGGGCTCAATGGAGCCTCCAAAAGAGTTGTGTGGCTGATGCCAAAGCTCGTGGAACCTCCCCGCTGAATTTGCTGGCTGCCAGAGGGTGTTGAGGAGGGAACCCAACACCTTGGGAATACGTTTTATTTATATATTAAACAATTGACACACTCAGTGATAAAGCTGAAAAAATACAAAGGGAAAAACAAACAAACAAAACAAAAAGCCCTCAGAACTCCTTGGAGCTAAAAAAAAAAAAGGGGGGGGTAATATTGACAGAGGTGGGGGACTGATTTGCGGTGGACAATGGTGCACAAGCCAGGGCAGAGCTGTTGTGATTAGATGCACATTTTTGCATGTGCCTGTATCTATGTGTCCTTTCAAGGGATCTAAGTGGTTACAAAAAGCATTGTATTTTGCTTTTGCTTTTTAAGGCGTGCACTGTGGACAGTCAGGGACACAATAATTCATCTCTCGCCCTCCGCAAGGTCATGCTGGAGCTCTTATTCACCAGCCCAAATTTGACAGGACCATCATTTCTCCTCATGGGAAAGAGCAGTTCCTGTGCTTTTCCCTCAGTAAAGTACCATCATTAAGACTGCAAGAGGTAGCGTCCCATCTGGAGGCAATTTATCATTGCCTGAAATAAATCTTCCAGCTCTATCTACAGCTGCCATGCCGCATGGCCCAGGGAGAGCAGGTCACTCGTGAAATCTGATGGGTAGATACAGGCAAGCCAGCAGAAGAAAAGCCCACTCTGGGCTGGTAAAGCTCCCCCATGCTTGGGTTCCTCAGGCTTCAGTAAGAAGATGGAGTGTGTTGGGTGGCTGAAAGTCAGTCCCAGTTGGTTAAGAGCCCCATGTGATTCCCCAGACCTGCGCCCAGACAGCTGCTGATCAAGGCTGTGTCTTACAGATTGAACCAGACACCCATAGGGACAATGGGTGCATTGCAGAGGCTTTACCTCCAGGTGGGCAATGACCCAGACCCCCATCCCTGGCATCCTTTGATCCCCACCCTCGTTCCCCTTTCAGCTCCCCCAATCCAGCTGCCAAGCCTCCAGCCATCTGCTAGGGCTGGAAGTGTGCAGGTGGCTGGGGAAGAGCAACACCAGCACCCTGCAGTGCAGACTTGAGGTGTTTATGCTGGGAGAAAGCAGCACCCCAGGCTCCTCTTGCACGGCCCTGGACAGCTGCCTCCTGACGTGCTCGGCTGATGCCATGTGCCTGGCTTGGCAGGTCCGTGCCTCCAGCACCGTCCTGCAAAGTGGTGTTTTTTCTAAGAAAGAGGGCATGGGAGCCAGGCGTTGTCAGAACCATGCTGTGAGAGGCCAGGAAGGCCCGCGGCCCCCTCCGCCTGTGCTGAGTCTGACGGGGCTGCGCAGTGACTTTATGGCATGTCGTGACTGCTAAGGCAACGTGTTAGGGCTGCAGAGTCCCAAAAGCCAGTACGAACAGAACAAAACCCTCAGCCACGAGTAAATGGCTGTTAGTTAAATGAAACCTGAAGGGTTTCCTGGGTATATTTATGTGAGGGAACGAGTTGAAGACCTGTTTCTTCTCTTTGTTGTTGTCATTCTTGCTATGGAGAGGTCGAACACAGTTGCAAGAAGCATGTTTCCCGTGAGCACAGGCTGTGAGCTCAGTCCCATAGCACCTGGCAGCCTGGTGTGGGAGCAGGGTGAAAGCCCAGGCCCTGGGTGCCACAGCTGCAGCCAAAACCCAGGCCCTGGGTGCCCCAGCTGCATCGGCCACTGCTGGCAGCGCAAGAGGAGCCCCGGCTGCACCGCAGCCACCGTGAGGCCAGGAGGGCCCCGGTACCCTGATCCCAGCCCATGGATGCTGCCTGGGAAACAAAAATATGTCGCTGGAGGTTACATCTCTGCATGAAAACACAGGGGTCATCATTATTTAGGGACAGGAGAACAAATTGAGACCATGGGGGACTCGGGAGAGTCAAAGGGGCAGGCAGAAGCAATCCCTGCCCTGCCGTGCCTGTGGCTCCAGCACTCGCACCCATAGCCCAGGGCTGGATCCGTCCCACTGCATTTTAACTTGCAGTCTTGTGTTCACTTCTGGTGTCACAGGCCTGACCACTGCTATCTTATTTAAGCTGGGACTTCTTAAGAGTAACAACAGGCTCTGAAAATGGAGCAAGACACCACTGAAATAAGGCTTCTCAATTTACCCCCTGCTTTTTCCAGAATTTACATAAACCCTCTTGCAATCTCATGGGAATGAAGCATCCCAGGAATGGCCAGGCTGTACTGGGACATGATCCTGAACCTCGAAGGGTGAATCGCTGCCCAGCCCCATGCATGCATCAGTCCGTGCACCATCTGCTGCAGACCCATGGGTCTTCCCATGCAAGGTCTGGCTTGCATGGTGTGGTAGGAGAAGGGAAGACGGTGTTTGTGGATAAACAAGTCTAGTGCAAAGTTGCATCCCACAGTAATTTGCTGCCTTGGAAAGCAGGAGTTTGAGGAGGAGGAATATGGGGAGGACTAAAAGGAGTATGAGGAGAAGATAAAACAGATGAAATCTGTTTATTGCTATGTTGTTAGAAGTTCAGAGTAACTGCACTAACTCCAGTGACACTAGCAGCACAAAGTAGCTATGGAGAAGAGTTTTAATATAGATCAGCTCAAGGCAAATTCCAGCCTGATTTATTCCGTATAAGCCCAGAGCCACTCCAGTGATCCTGGGACAGCTAACTTAAATTCAGAGTGCTGCCACTTATTTCAGGGGAAGCCCTCTCTGCCCACACCCATACAGCTGAGACCAGAAATCTTCCTCTCACATGTGTCTCTAGGCTCCTTCCCAGCCCGTGAGACCGACCAAATGAAACCCTGGCCATAGGGGAGCAACTGCAGGGCAGGTGGGGCAGAGGTGGTGGGGCAGCAGGGCTTGGGGCAGGTCCCAGAGGGTGCAGAGGTGCACTGGTCCTTGGGGGATGTGGGGGCTTGTGGATGCCACCCACCAGGGAAACACTCTTTGAAGGGGGCCCATCAGAACCATCAGCTGCTGGCACCAGCTGCAGAAATGGCCAGGGCATGACAGGTCAGTGTTCAGGGCAGGTCAGTAGATTAAACAGCACTTGAGAGCCTCCCCAACACTGTTGCACCATCATTTGTAGTCAGTACATATCATAGCTGACCCTTCCGCAGCCTCTCTGGGCCGCTCATTCACATGTGTACAGGCACAATGTGGTTGGGGAGGAAAGTCCCTGGAAATTTTGGTTCTGCTCCACCTGGAAACCCTGGCAGAGGAAAGCAGCTTCACCCAACAGCACACCTCTCAGAGACCCCCCAGATCTCCCCACCGCTCCTGCCTCTGGTTTTCCCACTTGCCCTTCTGGCTTCTGGGGTTTTGTCCTTGTTGGGGCTCAGCAACCACGGCGACTGCTCAACGTGAGCTGTGCATAGTGCCGCTTTCCCACAAGTGGTTCAGTTTTTTTCAAGAGGAGGAGGAAGTGGGTTTGCCATTTTCACAATGACTCTCAGCTGTCACGAAGGAGGGGAGCAAGGAAGCATTAGTTCATCCTAAAGGATTTTAGATGAGGGTCTGCAAATTCTCGGGCATTTCTGAAAGGTCTCAAGAAACAAAGGTCCAAGATTTTTAGAAACTGGTTTAGTTTTCAGATTGTGCTGGCTCTTGCCTGCTGAAAAATCCAGCCATGTGAGTCTCTGCAGATGGCAAAGTCATGTACCTGCATCTCTCTGAGGGATGTGCACCTTGAAAGGCTTTTCAGATGAGTAAAAACATCATGTGTCATGGCTAGCCCATCCAAGCAAGGGTGACTAAACTCTGTTTTTTCAGTTTTTTGGTGCTGACCACTATTAGCTAACAGAAGAGTTTTGACTTCTCTGCTAGTTTTAAACAGAAAATGTTTCGGTGCTGGAGTTGTTCTGCATTCTCAGTGCCCCAGATCCCACTGCAATGTGCACAGAAGTGAGATTTTTCTTCAGGCTTTGCCTCCCATTTTCCTGATTATGGTCCTTCTTGGTCCGTGTAGTCCAGTCTTCATGCAGGTCTCCTTGTTTGGATGCCTGGGATTAAGTTCACTTAGGGAATTTTATTAAATAAATGACTCCCAGTTAGTACATCTGAAATTTTGAAATGTGCAGATGTTGCTGGCATTATCTATTGTGTGTATCTGAGTGGGAGCAGGTTACACGTGAGAGTAAAAAGAGCTGGAGCTTAATGGTCTAAATGAGCTTAATGGTTTAAAGGGCTGGAGTTTAATGGTCACCACAATATCTCCCATGAAGCAAGAAGAGGTTTCTGTTAAGCAGAGGAAAACTCCTGAAGAGACAAAG
Source organism: Cygnus olor (assembly GCF_009769625.2). Lineage (NCBI taxonomy): Eukaryota > Metazoa > Chordata > Aves > Anseriformes > Anatidae > Cygnus > Cygnus olor. The sequence goes on along the minus strand of NC_049171.1, from coordinate 64,715,075 downwards.
TGTGATGTAATCAGTAATCAATGCTGGCACAAATGGGTTCAATTCCCAGCTCCTGGACCACAGGGTGAACTTAATTCAGCTCCTCCACACCTGCTGCAGTTAAAAGTTACATGTAAACTTTTTTTTTTCCACCAAAGTATCAGCAATAATTGGGAATAAAGCTTTTCTACACAACACAGCACTGTCTGGTTCAATACAGCAAATGAAGGTAAGCACCCTCTGCATGTAATTTGAAGAGCAAACACGAAATCCCACAGGTATCATTCTGTCCAGGCATTGCACTGCCAACCTGACCTTGCAGTGCCCACCCGTGCTGGCTTTTTAAGGGGTTTCCAGAGAGGGCAGGGAAGTTTTGCTGGGGACCACACAGGAGGCTGGGGAGGTGAAGATGCTCAGTTGCTGTGAAGAAGCAGGAGGGCTGGGAAACATTGATGCAGCAGTCCTGGGGAGCTGCTGGGAATTTCTCAGGGAACTCTTCTTGCACTGAAGAGGACTCAGGCCAGAAGGAAGACATGTATGCTCCATGTGGGAACACTTTCTGTGCCCCATCCCTGCTGCTGAGCCTGGGGAAAAGATAGAAAGGGCAGGCAAGCGTCCTCCTTGAGCCCTGGAAGCCAGCAGGGGCTTGGTGTCCTGAGATGACATTAGCCCAGAGGATTGCCCACAGCAGGGTGTCTGGCTCTGTCTCTCCTCCCTGCAAGAATGACTTTGGGTTCCTGCCTTAGCTTCTCAAGAGGCCCTCAAGCATCTCAGCTCAGAGCCAAGTCTCTCTTGTATTTGGACTGGGAGGAAAAACATCAGGTCTGGTATTTTAACTGGTGCCAAAATGTGTGCGTGCATGCACGCACATGTGTGTGCATATATAACCTGAAACATATTGCTCATTTAATCCTTATTATATGTACTTGGTAGACGAAATTGTACCAACTCCAGAATAGCAGGAATAACTGCATTTGTACAAGTTCAGAGAGAGGAACAAATCTGTTCTTCCCAACAGCGATGTCTCCCTGGCGATCCACTGTCTCGGGCACCAGAGCGTTGCAGGGAAGGCTGTGACTCGCTCAGCAGCCCCCCACATCTGCTCTGTGCAGAGCATGCCTCTGGGCTTCCCTAGGTGGGTTCAGGAGTGTTTCCCAACCGGTCTCTTGGTACCACTTGCTGGTTGCACTCGAATGAGGATGGCACGTCTCCCCGTGGGCAGCTGCTATGGCAGACAGCACTGGCACAGACCTGTGATTTCGCTGCATACTGCAAAACCAGTGATGGACAGACCGTGCCCCACACATGTATCATATTTTAAACTGGAGATGCTTTTTAAAGAGCCTGCAGCACCAGTGCACAGCCTCCCTGTGCTGTGCTGTCCTCTGCCACGAAGCTGGTGAAGCCACCCCAGCATGAACTGAGCTTGTCCCCTGCTCTTAGCCCCAGCCCTGGGCTGTGGTCCTGGTGGGCACAAGCAGGAGGACGATGCCCCAGTATATGTTTGGAAAGTAACCTTTCCCCAGAACATGCTTTGCTCTGTGTGCACCACAGTGATGGCTGTGAGAGCAGCACTGGCTGCATCACATACTGACCTTTTGTCGAGCAGGTGACTTCAGAAACACTTATGGTAATAATGAGTCAGTGTTTATCAAAGAAAAACCTCCTGCTCTGATAACAGTAACATGTACGTAATAAACAATTTTAATGTCTGCGTTCATTTCTCTGACTTCTGATTTTGTGTTTTAAGGTGTTTTTCGAAATCAGGCAGCAAAAAAGGCCATGGTAGCGCAAACATGGGTGCAACCACCACGCTCAGAAGCCAGCTCTGCGGGTACGAAGCAGTGTCACACTACTACTGCCATCACACACACAGAAAGGCTGCATGGTCCCCGGGGGTAACAGAGGGGCGAGGACACCAGTGCACACCAGGGTCATCCCTGGTGTCCTCCCACAGACACAGGGACACCACAGCCTGCCCGCTCCTGCCACAGCTTCGTGGCAGCATGCGAAGCGAGGCCACTTCTCCCCCCGCTGCTGTGTTCTGCCCTGCTGGTACCGCAGCCAGGAGCATCCCTCGGCTCCCCTGCGGGACCACGAGGTCACTCCTCCACTTCTCCCGGGGGAGAAGACCTGCAGACACAGAGAGGAGGCCTTGTCTGCCCGTTGTGAAAAGAGTGGGGTGGTACACTGCTAACAGCCTTCAGGAGTTAACACGGAGAGGTAGGTGAAAGCTGCTGAAATGCTGATGGATTTGGGACAAAGTTTTGATAAAAAGCAGATGGCACTTTTAGTCATTCTTTTTTCCACTCAGCAAGTGGGGCCAAACATTCAGAAAGTTGTCTGTAAACATATCACCCTGTTTTACAACCACCTCGAAAACTACTGTGAATATGACTTTAATAACACAGGCATCCCCCGCGGGCGATGGCCTGCCCTTTATCGGCCTCATGTCTGTGCTTGGCAGCCCAGCACCATCTCTTGTCTTTGATGCAATTCTGCCGTGCCAGTTGTTCCTGAAATAGCCCTGTTCCCTGGCACTCATGCTCAGTGCACGAACTTTATCCTCTTCCCATGCATGCTTTGTAGCAAAGACTTCTTTCCATGCTCAGAACCCTCACCTTTGTGGGAGCTCTGCTGGATGATGGAAACTGATAACACGTTCATTCTCATTTTCAGCCCCTCAAGACTGTTCCTGCCCGCTGGGGTTCGGCACCATCACTCTTATTCAACAAAGCTTTGAGCAAGCCATGGCTGCCTTCAGCCAGGTATGTACGTTGGGTGCCATACACACAGGTGCTTGATGCATAGGACCGAGGCAATGTACCTCGACCTGCCTGTGCGTACATCATGCAGCAGCATCGTCAGCATCCTGCATTAGTTAATAGTTATTAGCTATTACTAGTTATTAGACTGCAGGCTGGCTGCAGCAGGTGATGCTTGCCCAGCCCCACACTGCGGCTTCCCCCAGGCCAGCCCCACCTGACCACAGGGGTCTGGGGGTTTCCAGCTATCAAAAGTCAGAGCTGTTGAGCATTCCTCATGTGGGGATAGGGTATGCTGAGCTGTAAGAGCACTTGCAGTGAATTATTCTTCGGTTATGCCTGTTTTTGGAGTGAGCACATTTTCTGCATTAATTTCTTGACGTGAACATCAGGAGCTGTCAGACTGTGAGAAAGGCTGGGTTTAACACATTTTGCTTTTGCTGGAAACATTCCTGCTTGGAGCCTGCACAGCAGCTCTGCTTGACACCTCCTGGTTTGCCATACGGCTCCATCTCGGAGCCCGGAGTCATCCTGCAGCCAGGAGGGACAGGTGCAGCTCAGACACTGAATAAGTGCGTAGGAGACACTCTTCTGTTTTCTTTAATGTTGTAAATTACTATGTGATACAAGGAAAAAATAACTCATTCCCCCCCCTAAACCATACAAACTGGGGGAGCAGAATATAGGAGCTATCTGACCCTACAGGGAAAAGGGGCTGATGAAGTCTCTGTAGGAGGGAGAGCAGAGCAGCATCGCTGTGTTGGCTGGTGCTGGGTGAGTGGCTGGAGGTGCAGTAATCCCCGGCTCCAGTCCCAAGTCCCTGCCTCCCTCGGCCTCCACTGCTGGCTTTCAGACCAGGCTTGAGCAGGAAAGTGGCCGTGGTGCTTCATTTACGTATAGAGCCTTTCTCATTTCTGCATTTCTGCCAAAAGCATGCTGAGAGGGTGACTGCCATCCTCCCTGCCCCACGCCTTGCCTCCACAGCCAGCCTGACTGCCGAAGGAGCTGCTCTAGGCACTGTGGGCAAGAGAGCTGGGATGATTTTTGCACCACCATTGATCTGGATCCACTCCCCTGGGTGGCTGCCTGCTTCGCCTACCCCTAGAGTTAGTGCTAACCCCACCGAATAGCCCAGGCAGAGCCTCAGCTGCTTCCCTGCCACCTGTTCCACAGCGTTAATGGCAACAGAGGCCCCAAAACAGCCCCTCTCACAAGAGGAAGTATCACTGCCACATTTGGGTCAATGAATACACCAAACCTCTGAGGTGCAGAGGAGGCTTGAGTGAAAGTCAGTTAACCCAGCTTCCTCCAAGCCACAAGCACAGTCCCTCCCTGAGACCTCCCAACCTTGTGGCCAAGCTATTGGCGGCTTAACCATGACGTGAAGCAACACAGGAGGCCCACAAGGCCCTAAGGAAAGAAATGTCTTTTGTATTCTGTAAAAGGTTGCCTGTGTGCCATGATGTCCCATCAGTACTGAAATGCTGTGGTCTTGAGGCAGTGTTCCAGAAGTGCTGCCTGCAGACATGTCTCTGAACCTACAGGAGCATGCACAGAAAAGCTTCTGTTACACTTACTAGCAGGAAAATTGCCTCAAGTCAGAGAACAACCCACCTGCAAAAAGCAGTCATCTTTCAAGATTCAGAGCAATCACAGCTAAGAAGGTGGAGTATCTTCCGAATTTTTCTGTGCATAAAGACGTGCTAATACCACAGAGAACTTGGTGGAGCATTACATTTCGTAGCTGCTTGTCTGCTGGGATGAATTTCAAGTGGAAGCCAAAAGCTTAGTGATCCAATTGCCAGACCTATGGACTGTCCAGTCCTTAGGGTTCCTGGTCTAAATGATGATTTCCCCTTTTGCCTGCGTAGGTTCATAAGCTACTTGACTGGGCAAATGCAGGTGATTACAGCAACTGAATCATAATCCATTTCCAGAAAATTGATGAGTTTATTCACCTTGCAGATTCAGCTACCCAGAGACCAGTTTCCTTCAGCTCTCCAACCAATTCCTGGCTGTAGTAGCAGTTCCAGATTTGAAGAGTGGGTTCTTGGGATAAAATCACTGCAGGTCTGGTTTCTGGACCCACTGAACAATTATCAGAAGCATTAGGAAAATGTAATATAAGCATACTCTAATACTTACCTTATGGTTATTAACCTGCATGCAGACAGAAAATCCTTCGGATTTATCAGTATTAAACTTCAAGAAGTAAGTTAGGCAAACCTTTTGATTTAAAGAACGTGTCCTCCACAGCAAACTAAGACCCTGAAGGAACTTATTCTTCAGGTTGTTGTCTAGAGGACATTTCATGACAGTTTATGTCTATCTTTGTACCGGGCCTCTTCTGTGCCTCCAAGGCTGAGTTTGCTTATTGCACTTTAAGTGGTAACTTCGTTACTCTTGGCGTGGGAAGATGTTCAACAAGGTGTTTCCTTTTCAGACATTTATGGGGATGGGATTACTTACCCAGGGGGTTAGTACAGAAAGATTGAACTGGCATAGTCCTGGAGAGGTCAGTGGGCCCAGACCAGCTCTGGCTGTGGCTTCAAATGCAATTAGAGAAGATGAGAGGAGCGGCATACTGAAGATGGCACTGAACTGGGCTTTCAGGAGAGCGAGGCAGGTCTGATTCACAGCTTTTTTTGGTGTGACATTGGGAAAGTCACTTAATTAACCGCTGTCAGCATTCACTGAACCTCCCTGCAGAGATGCTGGATCCCATCCCAGCACCGAAGATCTGATTCCTGTCATCGTTCGACCACACTTAGTCGCCTTTTGTTTTTTCTTCTTGGTGGTGGTGGTAGTTTTTGTTGGTGTGACAGACTTGCCACCAAGCTGAGAAAGCTCGGGGAAATAACCACATGGGTGCAGAGAGGGTGAGTCATGGGGAGCCCGGGGGCTGGCGGCAGAGACCCCTGTGTGTAGGGCTGTGGTTGTGGGAGGTGGGAGAGTGGCTTGCTGGCCGCAGGGATGAAGTGGGCAGGTGTGGATGACTCAAGTGAAGGCTGCTGCAAAACAAGAGCTCTGAAGGTGAAATCGGGGGGGTTACTGGTAACACCCGGGAGTTTTATGGGTCAGCTCAAAGCTTCAATTTCCTTTCTATAGCCTCCTCCTACTTGTTCTTGAGAACCACGCTGCTTCTGCCCTTCAGTTTTTTTCTTCATTCACTCTTACTCTCTTCTTCCATGTTTCTTCTTTTCTGTGTTTATTCTAGCTAAATGCTAAGTGCTCCTTCTTTAGCCAGCTGATGAGTGTGATGTGAGTTTTCTTTTATAGACAGACTGGTGGGAAAATAACAAGTGAAAAAATAATCCTATTACAGCACCAGCTTTATGGAAGCATAGTGGGCAGGGTGCTGCCTGGCAGGGGAAGTGTGGGCCTCCATCCCCTTCTCTGCTTATTAATAACATAACATTCACCCTGTTTGTTAATAACATAAGTAATAATTACAAGCACTTCATATTAATTGAGAGCACTTTACTTGAGAAGCAGTTTTGTGAAAACAGGCCTATTTATAAACATCTCTGCGCAGAGGTAACATACTCAGCTTCTTGTGTTGCTTGATTCAAAACAGTTCATAGAAACTGTTCTGATAAGAAACTCAAAGGCTGGCTGACACTATTACAGAAGGTGTCTTCTTTCTTTGGAAATGTTATGCTTTTGTTGAAAAAAAAAACCACTAAAAATATCACCCAAACTAAAAAGTTTTTCAATACGAAAAAAAAGTCATCACCGTTACTAGAGACCTTAAAACTTTTGCTCTACCCATTTTCCAACCTTTCCGTGAGCTCCAGGTACTTGGCCTGTGCGACTCTCCTTTGTGCGTTGATATATTACAGTCTCATGAAAGCTGCAGTCCAAATTTGTTCAAAGAGCACCAAAACTATGTTTTCACATCAGTAAAGCTAGGTACATTTTGAAGCAGCATGGCACTGTCACTGCCACCACACACACTTATGGCTCAAAGACCGGTCACTGGTAGCTGTGATGTGTCCATAGATGCAGGGGACCATCCCATCGGGGCATTCATGAAGCTGCTGGAGGGGCTTAAGGTGTTTCTGCCCATTTCCTACTTGTCACCATTCCCTTTCTGGAAGTTATAGCCAGTTATAGTGGATGGGAGCTCACAGCTCTGGCACCAACTCTAACTCACACGCTAACTCTGTGTGCTGGTGCAGGGGCTTGGTGGCTGAGCTAAGCTGGAGGTTTTCCCCTGCCGAACATCTGGGAGCGCTCATGTGCTCCGCTTCACCTGCGGGCCCAGGGGAGCAGGGCGCTCACCTCGTGGGCAGGATCCAGCTGCTGGGAAGCACCCGTGTCTTCCCCGGTGCAGAACCGCACTTTGAGCCACACCAGGCAGTTTCTGCTTCCACCAACACAGATAGTTTTAAACCAACAGTGATGAACTTTCATTACGCACCCAAGCCTCCGTTGTAACCTAGCTTATCCCTAAACAGCTATCCTTTCATTTTGTTTCAAATTGAAACTCTCAGGCAAGCCAGAAAAGGTTTTTCAGACCTCTTCTGCAAAAACACAGGCTATTCCTGTGTGTGTACCACAAGAAATGTGCAGGGACAAATGCAACATCCTTGCTTTTGTGGGACACATCTAGGACTCAGCTGAGCCCAGTGGTATTTCAGACATCTGGGGCTATCACATCTGTATCCAAAAGCACTCCGTGGCACTCACACGCTGCTTTTAGAAAACAGGAGTCTGTATTCTTTGAAAAGTGACATAACTAGAAAAGAGACATTGTAAAATACTTTAGTAAGGTGGTGTCTTCAGTGCTGTGTCCCTGTCAAAGGACCAGGGTGAGAAGAAATAGCCTCAAACTGAGACATATGCTGACAAAAATCAGAAGCATTGCATCCGAGGTCTTGATAAAAGCTAATTAACACTTGTGACAGCTTACATCCTGTCTGACGGTGGAAAGGAAACACACTGTAGGCGTCCCGATGCTGACATTCATGCCTGGCATTTCCCCAAGCTATCACCACAGCACATGCAGCATCACCGGCAGCATGTCTGCGCACGGGCTGCCCACACCTCCTCCGGGCTGAGGCAGCATCTCCTGTCTGACGGGGGTCTCAAAGGGACGAGGTGTGAACAGCCCTGCCAGGCCCATCAGGAGTGTCAGTAGCCCTAACCTTTGCTTGGGGTGTGCCAGCAGCCCCTCAGGACCTCCAGCCAGGACATCCCCATGCTCAGCAGCACAAAGCTGCCCGTGGAGGTCTGCTCAGATGTTCCTGGCACGGCTCTGCTTGGGCCAGCAGCTCCCCAGCACCATCTGGAGGTTGGCACAAGCTGGCAGTCCCCAGCAAGCAGCCTGGACAAGGTCTCCCTGCTTGGCAGGGCGATGGCATTGAACAGCAGAGATGTCAACAGGTCACCTCCATGCCAGGTCGCCCCCATGCCAGGTCCATACAATCTGCCAGTGTTGCCATGGCTGGAGTTTGGCATTTCTCTAGCATGCAGGGGAGGGCACTAGGAAAGACATCCTCTGCCCTGGGCATGGGGAGGACCTGGACATGCTGCTGGTACGTCCCCAATCGCTTTGTCTCCATTCCCCACCCAGAAAATTCACTTTCCCCTGTTCATTACATGTAGTGCCAGACCTGGGCATGAGTCTCATGCTAGGAGAGTGTTTAGGGGACTAGGTCCATGATATCAGCACTGTCTGCTTACTGTCACTGGGGCTGCTGTATGCGGCACTGCAGCCCTTCAGCAGGTCTTGCAAGACTTCTCCTCATGTCCCTGGCACATGGCTGCTTCTGGGGCAGGTAGGGCAACCCTGTCTTCTCCACAGATGCTGGAGACTTTCACCTTGATCACCGGCAATGCTCTCCCCTGTAGGGATGAAAGGTTTGTTACCAAAGGCAAAGACAGAATGGTTTCCTTTCTGAAGACACATCAGAGAGCTGCATGTTTCCTTTGCGCTCACAAAACCAGTGCTCGCCTCCTTCAGCGTCACTGGGCACCAACCCCAGGTGAAACGGGAGCCTGGTGGTGGGAGCCAGGCTGGTGGAAAGGCAGGCTCTGCTCTTCTGGCTCTCATGGCAGTGGGCCTGGTCAGCTCGGTTAGGCCTGGTCTCCTCGGCTGGGCCATGGGGAAGAGAGCAGGAGACAGCAGTGGATGTTGGACAGAAGACCTGTAGTGAAGAAACCAGGCAGGAGTGGGAGCACTGGGAAGACCTGTCTCCTCCTTGGCCTCGCAGGATGCCCACAGCCACCTCCAGGCCAGCCTGGAGCCAGGTTCATCATGGGCCACGCTGACAGGACAGGGTACGGAGTCCACACCTGCCCCATGGGCATCAGGAGCTGTGCTCAGGAGAGGTGGGGAGATGGCAGACAGAACACCACAGTGATCCTGCAGGTGGTCCTGCAGCCCCTCTGGAGACCCAGACCCAGAGCCAACAGCCCTCCTCCATTCCTGTGTCTCCTCAGCTCCTGGGCTGTGGGGTCACATAGTCAGAAACATGAGGTCTCTTTTCTAAAACATCTTGAGAGTCTGAATCACTTTTATGCTTGGGATTCAGCAGTGGCAGCCCATAGGCTTTTTTCAGAGGATGTCCCTGGTGCTCCCCCTATTCCCATTCCTGCCCCCAGCCTCATCTCGCACTGGCTCTCATGGACCTGCTCCAGCTCCATGTCCCTGGGTCTAAGAACAGAGTCTAAGCTAAGAACAGAGCTTACTACACTAATGGAAGTGTACTCAGTCATGAAGCCCACTACTCTCCAGTGATGATAGGAGCCTTTGAGAACAGGAAAGATGAGACACGGAGGGCTGCAGGGCCCTCCCAGTGCTATGATAAGCCCTGGGGCTGAGCTGAGCCATATAACTCTTGTCCTCCCCTTGCTCAGGACATGGTCCATCAGGCAAGTGCCCTCTCCTGACAGAGAGCTCCCAGCGCTCACTGAAGCTTGAAGAGCCAGGGAAGTGTCATCTCAGCAGGGTGAGAAGGCTCCAGGCTTGTTTGGGGATCAGACTCAAGCTGTGCCATGGTGTCAGCCCATACAGGCTATTTCAGCCACCAGCATGAATGGAGCCAAAGGATTTCCACCCACCCCACTGCTGTGCTCTCACATCTGGCAAGCTTTTAAGCCCAGTTTTAAGCAGTTATTCACTGCCAGACAATTTCCTGCCAGCTAGAAAAGTACTTAGCATCCAAACTCAGCCAAGCTCGAGTGCCTGCAGCCTCACATGGGTGCAAGGGACCCAGATGGGCTCAGTCTGTAAGAAGATCAAGGTCGAAATGGGTAAGCATGATCAGACTCTTACTGCATGACACCTGCTACTCCTACTCCTTCTCCCATCCACAAATCACCTCCCACAAACAGCATCTTTTACTTCAGTCTCCACAAACTGGCTGATAGTAAATGTCAACCAAAGCAGTGAAACCTTTACAAATTTGCTACAGCCCTGAGCTCCCTGACACCACACAGCCTGACTGCAAGAGATGCTCCAGGAGGAAGCAGCACGTCCCGTACACGTGGGTGTGCTCCTCTCATTGCATGAGGGGAGGGTGATACTGGAGTATTGCTTGTGTCTCTCATGCAGCATATGACTCTGTCACCTGTTCTTCAGGGGGAAAGATATGTGGCAAATTGTGGGTGAGGCGGGGAACAACCAAATGAAGCTGCAGTTTTCTGACATGGGCAAACCTTCATGTGCCTTGAAGGCACAGTTCACACCATATTGCCCTCACTCTGCTCTCTTTGAGGCCCCTGAAGATTTGAGTGTTACCTGTCAAGGAAACCACAAATAAATGAGGCAGAAAGTCCAGCTGTGCTTCTTAACCTCCTGCAAAACAGACTGGGAGGCGCAGGATCCCAAGGCAGACTTGGCCCAGTTCACAACATGCTGGAGGCTCTCCTTGCCTCTGCTTCCAAGGGTGTGCCATACCTATGGGCTGAATGATGGAAGGCAAAGGGGAACAGAAAAGTGTCTTCAGCTATGAAGCCACATGTGAACTTGCTGGATCAGGTGCCAGAATGGAAAATCTTGTCGTCATTCCCCCCCCACCTTTGAGGTAGTAGCTGCCTTTTTCTGCTTTAGTGTAAATATCTATTGACTACCCAAGCCAACTGAGGACCCTGGCATAGTGTGGGTAGGACTGCACTCTTTTTTTTTTTTTTTTTATGGAAACACAGGATCCTGAGCTCCTCTGCAGTGACCACACAGAGGCGGCCTGGCACTGGAGGGTAATGGAGAGGTGCCTCCTGCTCTTCCCAGAGTCCATCGCTATTTCCAGGTTCAAGTAAGAAGATAAGATCACAGCTGTCCTCCTTCCATGTCACAGCTCATGACCATCCCATAAAGCTTCCCCTGCCTTGCATTCATTCAGACTTTGCAGTGAGGCTTCCCCCAGCTGGGTCTGATTTCCCAGCATCACCAGAGCTGGCCTTTATCTGGTGACTGTGGCAGCGCTATATGTTGAGCAGGTGTCCTGCAGTCACTTGGACCAAGCAAAAGGTCTCACAGTGTAGTCCCAGCATAAATCCAGAGTTATGGCACTGAATCCCTCCAAAGGAACTGGCAGAATAAGGATAGGAATGCAGAAATTAGCCCTATAAAGCTGCAGCCTGAGGCAACGCTGCTGTTTTTGCACAGGAAAGAAATTGCAGTCACCAAGATTTCAAGCACTTGGTGAAAAGCAGGGGATTTGGGGAGCTCCCACTGCAGGATAAAGTACCTCCTGGGTGCTTCCTGCACAGTGTCTGTCCCTCAGTGGATGGCTATTTCATTTTAAATCAGTTACAGGCATAAAGGCAAACTATTCAAATAGTTAAAAAGCAATAGCTTAAACTATTGTTTTTCTAAGCCTCTTGTACCCACCATGATCCCAGAAAACTCATCCAAAAAGACTCCTTATCCCTGTCCTTGCTGTGTATCAACAGCATGCCGGTCCTTTCGTTCTTAGAAATGCTCTTGATCAACATTGCTCATCTCTATGAGTGCTCATCTCTCTGCACTGTGCCTTCATATAGGGGAAATTTATCAACAGCTATAGAAGTTCAGTTTAGGTTTCCTTGAGACTGCAGGCGTGAAGCTGCACAGAGGTCCCCAGAGCCTACGGGTCTGTCCATAACACAAAACGAGCTTTGCCAGGGGGTGGCACAGAGCTTTGACACTCCTCATGTTGGCTGTCCACAGTTTTGCTTTAATTTGCATAGATATGGGAAGCAAGGAGAGGCTACTTGTTTTAAAGTCTCTTGCAGCTGTTTATTAGCAAGAAAAATGCTTAAAATGAAGCCTCATTTGATATTACCACAGTCCGTGGATGGTCAGCCTGCAAATATTAGCTGTTTTTACTGCCTACTGCTCCTTAGTGAACTCATGGGGCTGTCAATGGTACATGGTCCCTCTCCCCTCAAAAAGACTTCCCCCCGCCTCACTGTGTGAACCTGTCCAAAATAAGGATGTGCAAAAGGGATTTGTGAGCCATGACACACAAACTGAATTATTGTGATGTCCTGTAGTGTCAAAACCCTGATGTTCAGGTGTAAAAAAACAATTAGCATAAGTATGGAGACTAATTTTAGCTCAGAAATGTGTTTGAAGCATTGGATCTGAAAGACTGTGGACACTCTGGTGTCTGCACTTTTTAAAGGGCTTGGAAACTTGGCAAAACTGTAGGAATATCCCACAAAAACTGCTGCAGGCTTTGAAAAAGCTCTGTAGTGAGAATATGAAGGATATCAGCCCAGGTAGATAAAACATGGAAGGTTAGGAGATGACTCAGGGTATGTGTGTGAATTTACTCACAAGGCGAAAACATCTGCCACAAGGACCTCTTGAATTTAGCAGAGGCAGGCACTAGGAGAAGTGGCAGCTGTCTGAGCTGGGAAAAGTAAAATATGGAAATAACCACACAGGTAGTAAGAGTTGTTGAAAGCTTGAACCACAGGGAAAAATATTATGAAGGTAAATGGTGGTCTGTCTGCCGAGATCTCCTGGTGGGAAGGAAGAGCCTCTTGGGGGTATGTGTGGGAACCAGAAGCAGAAGTGTTTTAGTCAGACGCACGCTGCTGGGATTGCTCTGGGACTAACTGGCCGAAATTCCACGATGGACACGCAACCAGACTAGATGGTTTCATGGACTCTTTCCTGGTTGTGTGGATGAACCTAAGTTTCCATGTTACCTGTGGTTTTTTTTTTGTTTGTTTGTTTGTTTGTTTTTAAGGGAAAAAAGAGAAACATCTCTCTTCAGCCTGATACTGCCTTATCCTACAAGCCACACCTGAGCACAGTTTCCATCAGCTTCAACAAAGTGCTGTTTGCATAATCCTGAAAGGCCAAGGCCAGAGCTCTGTCTTTGCCATTCTCCTGGCTCAGACCCTGATTTTAAAGTGCCACTTTCATTTCTTCATTGCAAAAATTAGGGCCCATTTGCAAGACAGGAAAAGAATAAGCATCCAAAAGGCACCAAGCACATCCAGAGGCACCTTAAAGGAGAGCTCCCCACTTTCTTGGGCAAGCAGAAGTATGTAACTACAGACAATGACACTATTTTCTTGTATGCAATTGTAAAGTTGGTACCTGAAAAGGCTCTGGATCTCAGGTCCAGAAACCCAGTGATGAGCACCCATCTGTCCTTGGCTAACACCAATAACCCTACTTCCATGAAACAACATATATACACTGATTATGTCTCGAAAATATCAAGTCAAATCGCAGAATGTTTTTTCTTACTTCTTATACTACTCTATTTTTATCTCTAAAAATAGTCCCTGAAACCCCCTACCTTAAGTGCTTTTTCAAAAAATAACAAAAAAAACAAGAAACTCTCCAGTCGGTTATAAACAGAGGATGGGAAAATCCTGCACTTGACTAATTGTAGTACCGCGACCTGACTTTGTTCTTTGGGGATTTCTCAAAGTTCAGCTTCTTCATTAGTTAAGAGCCAAACCGAAAGCGAAAATCTGGCTCTATTTGGAGCTGTGCTACGCGAACCGCAGGTGAGCTGGGCAAATCTGCCACTCCGCTTTTACTGCCATGAACCAAGCAAAACAAACAGGTCTTTTTGGAGCTGGTTTGAGGAAGAAACTTGAAAAGAGTCCAATTTCTTAAGAACAGCTGGCTCAGAATCTCTTTTTTTGGAAGGCTGCTGGGGATTTTCTTGGTGAAAATGGAAGCGGTGCAGGAAGTTGACTTACATGTTGGTTTTCAGCTGAGGAAACCTTATTTTTTTCAGTGAAAGGATTTTTTATTTGGTTAAACTTCTCACAATGCAAAAGTCATTTCCAAAACAGCTTTAGTCTTCCCTTCATTTCATAAAGAGACAAAACATATGAATTTTTCCTCAACACTTGTGTCCCTTTGACCTGGCTGGGGCTCAGCACGAACCTGTCCTGGGGAAGCACCTGCAGCATCACTACTGTGCTCAGGAACCCAGACCATGCAAATGGACACATCACTGCCCCCATCCCCACCCCACCGAACTTCAGAAAGCCTAATGCAAGCTTCTCTAGGCTGTTTTGGTTAGGTTATGAAGATATTTCCCAGGAAAGCAGTAGCAAAATCCTTGTTTCAGAAGGATTACTGATATCACTCAAAGCTGTAATCTTGCACCCACTGTGCTGGGGCTATAACCTGCCTACGCAGCGACCTGGTCGCCAGTTAGTTGTGGTGCCCTGGCTTGGCTGAGCCCCAGGCACCGTGCTATAATAAGCAATGTTTATAATAATTATAGTAATGACTAGATCAACATGAGCGTCAGTCAAGCATACCCACCCTCAGACCCCCAGAGCAGTCTCTCTATATTTAACATACTGACACAGACACCTTTCATTAGCAAAACAGTCGATTGACTCTTTATCTAGCATTTAAGCATCTGTCACTGGCTTTCATATCAGCCATCTGATGTTGCCCATTTTATTTGTGAAAGGCAAGCATTCATTTCTGAAGGGTGACTTGTACAAAGCCTGTGCTCACTTGAGGAAGTCATTCACTGATAGCCACAGCTCTTGCACTGAACATTCAGTCACGGGCAGCTCTCTTCCTCCCACTCCACTTTTATATTGGGACTTGTCTCCATTCAGACCCCCATAACACTCTCTAGTCCAGATGCTACCTAGGGAGCAGGCCCTTCCAAACAAACGGGTGTGTGGAAGAAATAGCAACTCTGCTTATTTTACAGACTTTGAAGCATAATCATTCAAGAATATACTTAAAGCAGAAAGGGAATTTCCCTGGACAGGCTTCTTCTGAAGGGGGCTGCTAACACAGTCCTTCTAGGGAGTCCACAGCACAGGAAAGTAAGGTCAGACCTTTAAATAGATTTCATCTGCTTCACAGACCGTAAATGTTCCTCTGGATTCTGCTTGGTAAAGTGCTCATTCAGGGTCCCATTTTTTGTTTGTTTTTTTTTGTTTGCTTTTGTAAGCTTTGTAGGTGGAGGCAAATGAAGGAAGCGAGGCACATGGAGGGAAGCTATGCTTCTTAAGCCCTTTATCCTCACAAAAATGCATCAAGAGTCTAGTACACTGTGTAGGTCAACATTCAGAAAATGCTGCCACTCAAGCCAGGTGCCAGCTGGATTCCTAGTAATCTAGTATATAAATAGAGCTGGTTAGGGACTTTCAGCAAAGTATTTGCCCAGCGGACCAGGACAGCTCTTTTGTAGCAATAAAAGGAAAGGTTTTCTGAACCCTAGCAGACAGCATGTGTTATGAAGTACAGTGTTCTCTAGTATCTAGGGGATTTTTTTTTCTTTGCATCTGCTCAGTATGTGCATTTCTAAAGTCTGCATAGCTCATACATCTAGTAAAAATGATCACATCCTCCTTCTATGTCCTGTCCAGGTAATTGTGCCACATGTTGTAAATGCACCACAAAACAGGCTTGTTTCCCTGGCAGCACAGGAGAAAGGGACTCTGTGTGTCTCCCTGAAAAGAGGGGATGGGAGGACTGACCCTGACTTTCAGAGAGGGCTCATCTCACACAAGGTCCAGCCTTACAGTATCGATATCCTCACCTGGGCTGGTTACACCAGCTCCCTTTCTAGCACATAGAGGGAGATCCCCATTTTTACAACTTGCTTTAGACCTGCTTTAGGATGAGATGATTATAAACAGCTGGCTGGCTGTGTTTTGTTGTGTGAGTTGAACACCTAAATGCATGCATGTATGGGTACACCCACAGCCTCCCACCCACCCACGCACTGCCAACACAGCAGTGTACAGCAGCACGCTCAGTGTTCACGTTATCCACCCTGGAGAAGATTTTAGCTTCCTACAGAGCTTCCCTGCATTCTGCCCTTTCATTCTTTCTGCCCATTTGCTCCTTTCTGGGAGGAAGGATCTGCTTTTATTCTTGGAAAGACCCTCTGCTGGGGTAAAATTATCAGCTAAGCTCTAAATCCAGGGGGGAGAAAAAAATACCAACTTTTCTGAAAAAAATTCTGCCATGGTCTGACCCTGCAAACACTCTTGGACAGCCTTTCTGTTTGCATGGGTAAACATGCAGCCTTCTCACAGGTCAGCTAGCCCACCACAGCTCTTTGAGTTTTTGCTCTCCTCCTACAGTCAAACAAGTTGGCGTTTCTTCATCAAGCCTGCACTTCTCAAATTACTCAGGGGGAACTTAACTTATCGGTCTGAAGGTCTGGGAAATAACAGAGGCTACACCTCCTGATTCAGCCTCAGTTGTACTAATGGACAAAGTGGCTCTTGTGTTTCTCATCAATACTATTCATTTCTGCTGAGAAGTGACTTGGCAGAGAGAGCTGACTGAAAAAGAGCAGAAAGATATAAATGTATTCCTATCTAATTTCTTCTCAGAGTCTGTTCAGATGTAGTTTTTCATTTCCATTGTTTGGGGTAATTAAAAAAGTTTCAGTTATTGTATTAGATAAACTTCCCATCAGAAATCCCCCTATAAGCAGAATTCTTACAAATTGATTTGCAATGTCACTTTTGCGATACTGAGATATGGCTTTGGGCTTTTTTCTGCTTAGAAACACAAGGAGGAGCAACAGTCTTTCCTGGATCTTTGGGGTGTTTTTTGTTTTTGTTTTGTTTTGTTTTTCCTGGTAGAACTGTCGACAGTTGTAAATTTTGTCTTTTTTTCTTGACCTCTTCTTGGCTGACAGAAGAAGGTGAACAGGGACTGAGCTGAAACTTAAAGATAGGCTATGCCCTTAATGGAAACATTTTCATCTACCTTCTTGTAGCAGACACATTAAAAAGCTGAATTTTAAAGAGCCTTCAAAGAAGAAATTGAGTAATTAAACACAGAATTTTGACTATACGGTCGTTCAAGCATTTTTCATCTTGCTTATGTTATGTGAATGGACTAAAGCAATAGTCAAACCCATTAACTCACTTTGTTAGTCATTCTTTATCACCACAAGGACTGTTTTCTGTATGCTGCTCTTCAGAGAACAACCAAGATAAGGGTCTCTCTGGATATGACTGAGAGAACTGAGTGACATGGAAAACATTGGCTTTGGCAGAGAAGAAGCTCTTCTGCCTACAAGGACAGCAAACTCAGAGTCCTGCTGCGAATATTTAATGCAAAAGGGCAGTGTATGTGTCACAGGTTGAATGGGTTAGACAATCATTTCTTCATTGATTCTCTTCTGGGGGTAGAAAAAATACCAGAAAAATATTCAGGGTCCATACAAATAATCTGTCCTTTGAACACTGTCCTCTTTTGTGCACAGGGACAGAAGCTGACATACTGGTAAAACTGAAATGATCGCCAGCAATAACGCTGCAGCATTACGCAGCAATGACTCCTTATTTTTAGGCAAATGGTTCCTAATTAAATAAGAACCTAATTCAGCCTTCTCTTATACTTCTTTTGTCAAGAGAAAATAATGCTAATGAACCAGGGTCTTGGAATAAATAGTTTATTTGTAAAGACATGAGCATTGCAACTATTTCTGAAGCAAGTAACGATAGTTGCCATTAAAGGTAGAAACTTGGATTAGGTGGTTTGCCGGTCTGATACGATCTGCTCACTCCTACACTCCTACGCTTTATGGACACTTTTTTTTCCCCCATGAGATGGCTTAAGCCAAAAAATTCATCTGTATTCAAGTCTTCCATGAGCTGGTGATTATTTGGATATAGAGGTTAGCTGTGGTCACCTGCAGGGGCTTCCCACCACCACACGTCTTCAGAGATCTTACTTTCAATTGCAACTACAAGCAGAAGTTCCAGAATAGCACAAGAAAGGATGTTCCCCAAACTGTTTCTAAAATCAGGAAGTAGAAGAAAGCTGTTAAGACCTCCAGAACTAAAACAAATGCTAACTTCATTCACAATGTATGCATTCTTGTTGGGTGCTTCTGCCACCCAGGCTTTTGGGCTTCCCCATCATTAAGTAGCTTTAAGGCTTAAATACAATGCGACGGGACTATGCTTGGCTGTTCAGAGAACCACAAACCCTCATGATCAATCCACAGAAAAGAAGTCTGCAGGCTGTTTGAACCTGTTGCTTGGGGATTAGCTCCGTGGACATCTCAACACAACCAGCATGGAGAAAGGTCAGGGTAGTCCCCTTAAACGGGCATCGTGTGGCTCAGAACTGGTTATGCACTGGTTTCATCTCCTTTCCAGCACAGAGCGCATGGGCTGAGGGGCAGGGGGTGTCTGGAGAACCAGTTGGACCTCCCTGACCTTCCTCCTGGCCCTGGGGCCTGGGGTCTGGCTGCAACTGCTTCTAGGTTAGAAAATACTTGCAAAAGGCACATAGGCCTGATAAGTTTCATACTCTGGAGAGAAGATTTGTTTGACTGATCTCCTCCAGTCTGTCTCCAAGGCTCTCTGTCTTGAGACTTCACAATAAGACGCCTTGTATAGCAGAGACAAGAAGCACAGAGAGGTCTGTGAGCTGGCTGGTAGGTCCCCAGGGACCAGCCAGGATTTGAGGAGACCTGGAGAAGAATGCAGCCACTCTGTGTGTCTTTTTCTCACCTTGCACAGCCCATCTTCTCCATCTTTTTTTTGTCCTGGAGGTGGGGAGGATGGCAGAGGTGCTGCTGTGCTAAGGTTGCAGTCAACCAAGGCTGTCAAGCAAGGGGAGGCTGAGGCATTTCAGGAACATGGCAGGATGGATGAAGTGCCCCAATGACTCGGCTTGCTCAATGCAAACCACACTCAACATATTTGAAATGCAGCCCGCATAAGTGTAAGCAGTAATCCGCAGAAGAGTTGTTTGTATCTTGGCTGACACATGTCGGTTTTCAGAATTTCCCATGTGTATTCTGATTTCTGAAGGCCTGCAAAGGCTTAAAGTCATTTGTGAAAGTAACACCACAAGAGTGAAAGAATTCAGCCGGGGTGGTGTTGACAGGGACACAAGAGAGCAAGATTTTGCTTCAGTTTGGGCTGACTCAAAGCCATTTGCTAAAACATGAATTTGGCAACTGTAGGTTTTTCCCTGAGATCCCAGCTAATCTGAAACCCACCTTTGGCTTTTTCAAATATCACTGTGATTTGTAAATACTGACTAAGTGTTCTGCTAGAATACCTTTCCGACTGCACCCATGCTAGTATTTCCCAGCCCCAACATGAAATGTACAGCTGGCAGCTGACCCTGCCCCTACTTTTGCCTGAGTGAACAAGAAGAACAACAGGTAGCAAACACAGCCCTAGGCTTCTGTGCACAGGGCTCCCCAGGCCTTTCCTGAATGCTGACAGCCACTGGCATGGACTCAGGCAGTGATACCTCGAATTCCCTAGTACAAATGTGTTGCAGTGAAGTTGATCTCTGGCTGCAATTTTGTCAAGGCCCAACAAGTGAGCCTGACCCTTGCTGGAATAAATCTGGTAAACCCTGCTCCAGCTGCTGTGAGGATGATGCATGATGCTCAACGCATACAAGCAAATGGAGAATTCTGGTCATGGGAATAGACAGGGATTCAGCAAGTTTCTCAAACAGCAAAAGTCACAAAGTTGTTTTCAAACGAATAGCACAAGCCAAGCTGAGTTATTTTACAGGCGACAAAATGAAGAGCTCATTTAAAAGAAACCAGGCATTTAAAAGAAACCAGGCATAACTAAGCTGTAGCAAACTTCAATGTTTGCACAATAAGCCACTAAGTACTGAAGCAAGACACCAACTGGCCGCCACAGATCATATGATGCTCCCAGTCACATGAACCAGCTTTACAGAGAAAATCTCTCTGATGTGCCTTTCGGACACATTAGTCAGCAGACTTGCTGCCACGGCCCTTGTGGAAGGTTATCTTCCCCATTTTGTAGCATTATGTATTCTCAACTGCCTATTTTCAGGTATCCACAGGAGGGTTAAAGAAAGAGATAGGCGAAGGCCTCCAAACTCTTTGATGGGGACAGTGGGCAAACCCTTACCTTTTCATACTCCAGTTTAGATTGTTAGATACCTAAAAATGGTTATACCGGGTCAAATTGAAGGGACTGATTTTTCCTTGCTTGCTTACTTAGTTCAACACAAACAAGCAGACCCCTCTTCTAGTCTGTCAGCCTCCCAAGAAAAGACAGAAAGTGTAACCCCTCAGAACCTACCAATTTCTCTGTGAGGAGGAGGGTGTGAAGAAATGCCCCCAGCACTTTCTTTCTGAGTGCCCAGTGGGCTGGGAAGTCCTCTCACTGATACCCCTGTTATGCAGCCTTTGGAGGACCCCCTTGCTGACGTAATCACAACTGGAGATCTGCCTCTTCTCATTCCTTTTTTGCCTTTTGCTTGGTCAAACTGGAAGCATAAAACAGCAATGGCTGCCTGGGCCTGGAATTGCTTTATACTCACCATGCCCTGGGCAAAGCAGGGGAGGACGCACCGTACAGCATCCTCAGCAGTGTGATGGGAGCCTAAGGCAGCCACAGCCACCCTTGGGGATTACTCTTGACACAAACACCTTGCCCAGAGAGGAAAGCTGCTTTCTTACAGCTGTCACTGAAGGCAGAGGTCAGGGCTGAGCGGGCCCACAGCTGCTTGCAGCTGCAGGACCATTCCCAAGGGGTTTCCGCTGGGACTGCTCTCAGGTGGGATCCAGAGACCAAACATAGGTAGTAAAGGGTAGAGATAAGAAGGAGAAGGATGTCATCTCCTCTCTTTCTTCTTGCTTCAGTGACTGTGGGAGCACAATGCAGCCCTTTCAGCACTCATCCAAGTGAGTTGCAACAGGCATTGATGCTAGGCAACTACGGCTGAGCACTGGAGAAAATAAGGAGTCCACAGAGCCACAGAGGCCTGGCTGAGACTGGCTTAGGAGAGCTGAGTGTTGGATGTTACACCCACCTGCTGAGATGCACGTCCATGCCTTCTGCCAGGCCTTTCAACCTGCAAGCCCAACACAGTGGTTTACCTATGGATGTGGCCTTTGTAAGGTACCAGCACAGTCTCGAGACCAGATGAAGTGGTATGTACAGGCTTTTCCAAAGGAGGGGAAGTTCACACCATTACACTCGTCATTTTCCCTTGGCCCACCTCAACAGTTCCCAGGAGTAAAAGGCAGATAGACAGCAGCTCAGCTACAGATTTACCATTATTTTATTCCCAAGCAGCTATTATAAAGCTGTCAGGAAACAACAACAACAACAACAACAACAAAAACACCCACCACCACCAAAACAAAAAATCAACCTAAACAAGATATGGGAATCCCAAGCTTCCTTTGTCATAAAGGAGGCATGAGAGCAGTACAGACCAATTCCACTGAAGGGAACCTTGGTGAGTAAATGAAATGTATCTCGGTGCATAAAAGAAGAGAGTGAGAGCTACTGC
This sequence comes from Cygnus olor, assembly GCF_009769625.2. NCBI lineage: Eukaryota > Metazoa > Chordata > Aves > Anseriformes > Anatidae > Cygnus > Cygnus olor. The sequence goes on along the minus strand of NC_049171.1, from coordinate 64,693,613 downwards.
TGAAGAGAGCAGTTTAAGAAGTTAAAGTTAAGGTGGAAGGAAAACAGTTGTGTTATTTCACTAGAGATGCACAAGGAGAATGTCCTTCTTTATCAGGAACTGAAAGAAGCTCTTTTCTATAGATAAAAGCAAGATGAAGACATCATTCACGTCCACTTTATTTCTTCATTTGAAAGATAGGCTTACTCCAGTTTTCCTCTTAGACTGAAGAAAGCATGCTGGCATCTATGCTGTGTATGCTACTCTGAGTATACTATATGTGTACCACCCATGTATGGTGCTGTCGGAAACACTCAGCATCTGAGCCTATGGTGCAAGCCCCTTTGTAGTAAATGGGAAGAAAAAGTCAGTTCCAGCTGCAGAAACCCTCTGATCTGACATAGGTTCTTACCTTAGGAGACATGGCTTTCTTTTCTTCTGGACTATGGAGAAAGTCTAGCTGACTAACTTGGATGTAGATGTATCAGCTTAGACGGAGGAAATACCCAATGTGTGTTATGCCCATTACCTTTTGCACTGGCACAAGAGGTCTCTTTGGATCCTCGTGACACCCCATTTTGTCAGAGGCTGAGAGTGGCTGTGTCCACAAGCAATCTCAGACTTTGCATCCTCTTTGGGTGAAAGCTGTTATTTTGTGCTTGTGTTTGAACAGCACCTTGAGCAAGAAGTTCAGTCTTCATTCCTTCAGCAAACAGTTAGTTTTGCCACACACAAAATTGATTATAATCATCATGCCCCAAAATGGAAGCATGTAAGTCTCATGCTTCTGTGATTTCAGCGTTGGGATACCAATGCTAGTGCAAATGGCAGCTGGAGGGAAAAGGCAAAGATGTGTCATAGGTCAAAAGCCATGGCAGAGCCAGCCAGCATGTCTTCATAGCGCTGACTGTTGATTTCCACCACCTAAGACTCTGGGTCTCCATTCCCAAAGCTCTGCCTCAATAAAATCACCCTCCAATAGAAGGCTGCCCTAAGAAGGCAACCTAGAAGTAAGTCCCTGCTGCTCCTCTCTGGAGATGTGACATAACTTTCTGCCTGAAGCACATGCTGAGTCCTGGTGAGATACAGGTTTTGTGCAGTGAGATGGCAGTGTACCGATGTGAAGAGCAGGGGGTATTCAACTTCAAATGTTGCAGTTCTCTTATCCTTCTCTGGCTCATCAGCTTCTTTATTCTTACTTTCTGGTGAATTTTTGTGTTATTTTGCACCATTGTACTGGATTGTATGGCATAGCGTTTATCTACCATCCTATCTGGGCTATTTCAGGCTGGTGTCAGAATGTGGGAAGTGAAAGTAGAGGCAACAATTTTATTTAGACTGTGATCACATTATTCTGAATTGATCTTCTCCCCTTTGTAAACAGCTCATGCAGCAAGTGTGAAGCATCACAACAACAAGGCCAAGTTTGCAGGTGGGGTAGGCAAAGAGATGTGCATGTGTAGGCAACTGGAACAAGAAGGGCAGATGCGCAAGGGTGCATCTTCTGTTTACTCCACACCAAATGGAAAGTGGTCAGTCTTGGTCACAGAAAACCACATATTTGCTTTCACTTAGGAGTTGGCTAAAACCAGTTAAATACCAGTCAGCAGCATTCCTCTTAGGAATCCATTCTTCAATTTCAGGCTGTGACAGCTTTAGAAGAACTGTACAACCTGCATAAAATCTAGACAACATGACAGAGCTCACCAATAAATGGGATCTATACAAGTTGTATAGATACAGGACTGAAAGAGACTGCTGAAAAGACTTCTTCTGGCTTTGTGCGCCTTTGCACCAGACAGCCTTTAGTCATTTTGTGATTTGCTGCTGTTAATGTGCTAAAGGAGGACAAGCAAGTCTGTCTTTTACCCCATCCATCTTTGTCCAATGCCATGTGCAATGGAGAGCACCTCAATGGAGGCCATTTTGGTACCACTGGGATGTGACCATGGTCCTGGTCTCCAGCCTCCCTTTCTGTATGATCAGGGAGATGACCCCCCTGTCACTGTTCCCCAGTTACATGTAGGGATACATGTGGGGACCGAGGCTTTTCCCTCCTCCAAAGGGCTGTGAGTTGAGGGGTAGGAGTGTGCTCTCAGAGCACATGGCACCACAGGCCTTTCCCCACCCTTTAGCCAGCAGCAAGGTGAGGGGACTTTCTCTAGGCAAGTATCTGTGGCTGTCAGAGCAGAGCCCAGATGATCTGCTTTGGAGTAGCCCTGGTGACCTCGCTCAGACATTGCCGTGACTGATCTAAGGTACGATCCTTACACTGCAGCCCTGGAAAGAATTATACGGGTACAGAGAGACTCCAGGCAAACAGCAGCCCTATGTTCAGCAGAAGTAGGAATGGGAAAATGGAAGGAAAAAGACTATTTGTGTGTATTTCCTGCCTAAAAGCAGTGCTCCTTCATTCTGGAATGGGACTTGGCTGGTGCAGGCACGTCCAGCACCAGCAGTGCTCCAGGAGAAACTTAGAGCCTGTGCTCAGAGCTGAAGGGATTTAGATTTGCTAGCACTTGGTGACTGACATCCAAACCCAATTAATTCTCTGTGGCCTCTTCAGCCCCTATTCAGTGAGGAATTAGTGGTCCTGTCAGATATGGGAGGAAGAATTTGTTGGGGAACACTTTACCTACCCCATGAAAAGTTTCCAAGTTGTAACATTTTTCAGAAGCAAATTACATTCAGATTGGACAAAACTCCAGTCTTGCAAGGTATTTCCCAAGAAACAGGAAGGGCAGATTTAAGAGTGGCACTCAACTAAACAACAGGGGGAAAACTAGGCTGGAGAGAAACTTAATGCCAGTCCCAGAACAACCACTATTGGGCCACTTCCCCGTCTTTTGCTTCAAACTAGTAAAATGAAAGTTAAATTCACTGGGTGGATTTTTAATTGCAACATCATCCTCTGTGATGTCAGTTAATGGATGTTTGTTACATTGGGCCGTTGAGACAAATATCTCCACAAATTGAGGAAGTAACTGCCTTACTGCCCCTCTTGTGAAACATGTTCCAGGAAATCATGAGGGAAACAGTAAATCTACTGAGGATCCATTTCCAGGAAAAAAAAAATCAGCTTGGATGGGCCACAGACAAGAGAAATTGAACAGTGTGGAAGGGAAACCTAATCACAGCAAACTGTGTGATATCTCAAAGCAGGAATAAAGACGTGTTAGAAAGCATTGCATGGGTTGCGATGAGATGTATTCAAAAGTTCTGAGCTAAGAAAGGTATAAATATTATTTGTATTTATCTTCAGCCAACTCATCATACATTCATTTCAAATACAGAATGTGGCAGGGATCTTATGAAAAAAAGAGATACTCAGTCATATAATTGGAGAGATTATCAGAACTCATGGAGACAGGACAGCTAACATAGGTTTGCCCGGGCAGCCATAAAGTGGACGCTTCCCCGTTTGACTCAGCAGTCAAAATCACTGCCTTTCTTCAATGCAGTTTCCCAGGTCTTTATTAGTAGGAAACCAAATACATCTTTATTACTTTGTTTTGCAGACACATGCATCCTTTTACTTCAGGTTTCATTGTTTGTGAGCCTGAGTTTGAAAGCTGCATATCATTATATCCAACTTTCACTAGCATCTACTTTTCTTACTCCACTTACCCTGAGACCATGGTCTGAAAAGAGAAAATGAGAGAAAAAGAGAAGAATATCATATTTAGATAGGTATTATAGAATTATTTTTCTCTTCTAATAATTATTTGGTATCTCCCTGAATATGTCATTCAAATGCCCCTGTCAGAAGCCCTCCCTCTATGCACCGAGACACTTGATCCTTTCATCGTTGTAAGGGTCGTGTCAAAAAAAAACAAGTCATGGCGGCTTGCACGAGCCTGCTATCTCAAAAATAAGGATGTATATTTGCATGTGAGAAGTCAGCCAGCTCCTCACCCAGCATCTCTGTCAACTGTTGCCTCCCCACCTTGTGGCATTATGTGTCTGAGTACAGGTGGAAGCTGTTCAGCTAACCAAACCATCTCCCTCCTCCCTGATCTTCTGCGGCTGCTTTGACAGCTCTTAGATATTCTCAGCACAGCGGCTGCTGCTGTTGCTGGATTGGTACTGACATGAGCTTGGCCTTAGAAGTTCCTGCATTTAGTTGTTATTTGGACAGGCTGGTGAATAGTAATCAGGTTAGCCAGTAACAGTGAGGTGAGGCCCTGCGATGACTGGGGAGTCTATGGCACAAATTAACTATGGCATGTACAGGTGCTGTTAGGCATCGTCAGATAATATTGGTTGATGTTTTTCTCTACATTTCTGTTATTGTTGTATATTTTAGGAGCAGATCAAAACATCTCCTGAATTCCTGTGAATTTTTAGCAGGATTCATATTTTGCTCTTTGTATTACAACACTGCTTATTAAAGTAAATGGTACGTTGCTCAATTTCCTGTGACCATGCATATCACTTTTACTGCACCAGATTTGTGTAGAAGGAAGGTCTTCTTCTGCTTGAGCATAAGATAATTAACATGGTAAAAGTCAATACAGCATGGCACCATGATAGAGACATGACTAAGATCTCAATGATCCAGTCTCCACTTATGCTAGAGGAAGCTACACTAGGGGAAGCATCTCACTGTGCCCCCATATGTTATTCTAAGGCAGAATTTTGAAAGTAAGAAATCTGTCAAGACAATTAAGTTCCCAACTCCTATTTAAAATTTAGGTGCTTAAGTGACTAAAAAGGAGATATGTCCCCAGATATTTTGAGGATCTGGTCCTTGGCTCCACTTCCTCAACAGAGCCCTTGGGGTAACTCCCCAGCACAATGCTGCCCATGGCTGCCAAGGCCAGCTCCAGCCTCCTCCTGCTGAAATGGTGTAGAGGGCATGGCAAAGGAGATAAGATCTCACAAGTGGGTAAATACTATTTCCATCCCCTCTTCTCTTCTAAGGAACAGATATTTGGCTGGTACCTTGGCTGTATAGGGTAGAACCCTCACATATGTATCATTGTGAAAGAGTCAGTAGTTTCTGATGGAAATCCCCCATTCCGAGGACAGAAAAATTTGCTAAAAATAATAGAATATATCAAGACAGAAGGCTTTTATGGGTGTCCTATCATAAGGGCACAACCTGACAACAAATTTGGGGATTATTCCCCATTTTTGCTGTCACTTTTCCCTGTTTAAAATTAATTTTGAACACTACTTACATCAGAATGGTGGCACTTTTTTATCTGGGTTGCATGGGGAGCAAGGCTGCAGGAGTCAGGACTTTTTCAGTTATACCTGCACCAATACAGAAACAGCAGCACAAACCACTGTGAGGGAAGGTATTTTTGGCGGGAGAATTAATTCTGCAAAACTTCCAAATGTAGACAACTTGTGGTATCTTTCATTTTGAGAAAAAGAGAACCAAGCAAATTGCTTTTTGGGGAACTAGCGCTAGGATCTGCTAAGCAATAATAAAGAAGAAAGAAAAAGAGAAGGAAGAGAAAAAAATAAAAAGACAGTGTCTGACTGTAATTTTCTTTTTAGAAGATTACCACTGTGTAAGAACTTAAGCAATTATTTCCAAGTTGATGATTTTTTTTTCAATCAGTACAACATAATTCAGCATCTGGAAACCAAACCAGAAACTACAGGCATCTTTTTTTCTTAGTTTCTTTAAAATCACTTTATCTACATAGAATACTGGCCAAATCCTAGCCAAAATTCTCTCAGGTAAGCTAAGTAAAAATCTGACTTTAATGAAAGAGATGATACTGTTCCCATTACATGAGTTATTGGATTCTTCTCCCACTGTTAAAAATAAGTAATCTTTGGGGTGTAAAATGGGCCTGCCTTGCAGGTACCTCAGTGTACTGAAAATCAACGAGGGGAATTTCAAGCTCTGAAGTGATCGATAAGCCCCAATCCCATTGATTTTTATTTGTTAGTGATCGCAGTAGAGGAACAGAAAAATGTATTAGTGACAAGGCTAAAGTAGTGATTTCTGTTGTGGGACCAAATGTTCACACTTCAGCTCAGCCTGTTCAGCTAAGCATTCGTGTATGCTCATTGCTGTAAAGCTGTAAAGTGATGAACTGAATCGAGTGCTTTGATACAACCCGAGCCACTGTCTCAGTGTCTGCACAAACAGCGTCACGTTCTGTGGAAAGGGATGTTCTCTGACCAATCATTAGGATCTAGATTAACATGTCTACCTCCACATATACATCCTTTTAGTCATTATCCCAGTGAGTTGTTTTTTAGAAGATCAAATATGACATTTATAAAAATCAGCAGATACCTTTTACCTTCAGCCCTTCTTGTATGTTGAATATATGGCAAGTTCTTGTGCATTCTGGCAGACCTTCAGGCATGTATCTGTTGACAGAGGCACACCTTGGCACATTGTTGATAAATAAAATGGATGGTCCATCTAACCACCTTCCATGCTCAGTTTCCTCATTTTTGCACCTCAAAACTTGAACAAAACAGTGGAACAAACGGTGTCTTGTTTTCTGTAGACTCATGTCCTTTGTGCCTGACCCATATCTCTGCAAAGCCCTTGACCTCCCCCATGATCATATGGCATCAGACACATCACAGCTACAGGCCCAGCAACTGAGTGGCCATGATAAACATGCTGATTTAGCAATTCACGACTGTCTAATGACTTTTTCTCAGTGAAACAAAAAAATTTCATTTTTCCACACACGAGGCGCTAACTTCTAAAATGTTTGTAGGAAATTCATTGCCTTGGAGAAGAGTAGCTCACTTGCCTGTTGTGACTGAAATTAACCTAGATACTAAAACTTACTGGGGGTGGTAGAGGGTAAAAGAACAGCTGGAAAAGAAGTGGAGTCATGTAAGTGTTGCCTGTGAAACTGGGAGCCTGAGATTAAAAACACAAAAAGGACAAAATCCAGCTAACTCTGGTAAAAGTTTTGTTTGTTTGAAGATAAAGATTTTGACATAGCCTCTGCTGTGACTGTGCAGGTATTCCTGTGCCAGGTCCCAAACCAAAGGACAGGCAAAGGGAGGGGAGTTACTACAGAATCTAGCTAAAATGGTTAGGTCTGTTACCATATTGAATGGTCATTTATTTGTGAAATTGTTGCATTTCCTCATGACAATAAGCTGCATGCTTAAAATAAGTGACCATTTGATCTGGCTAGAAGGTTTCACATCACGATGTGGTAAGTAGAACTGCAAAGACCTTGAGGGACACAGGTAATGCCTAGAAAGTAACATACTGTCCTCACAGATGATGCATTTAAAATGCTTCCATTTGTCAAAGATTTCTCAATAAGGTTAAAATTAAGGTCTTCTCTTTGCTATGTGGCATATAGGAAGCAGAAGAGGCAACAGCTGTCAAACTCTTTACCGGGTTCTCCTGTATGTACTACTTTTCACCAGTAGATATCAAAGCATCCTACACTGTGCAGTGACCTTTTATTTTCTGCATGTTATTTAGGAGAAACTGAGGCAGAAAGAAGGCAAGCTCCATTTCAAATATTGTGTGGAATATTCAAGGGCAAAACAAAGCATCTCCTAGAATTAAGTCACAGAACCTTAATGCACAGATGCAATTACAGTTTTTAGCTGGACTAAAAAATCTGTAATTGGGGTATTACTGAACTATTTGTTTCAGGGGTAAGCCTGTTTACGTATCATAGTAACTACTTGTTTTCATGCTTGTGTCGTTCTTTAGGATCTTTCTTTAAGGTCAATACAGAAATATTATCTGTGTTGCTTATTCATGTCAGTCTCACAGTTATGACAGGTTTACATTGCAGCACACTCTCATCCAAAGAAAACTCTGGGAATGTGTGGTTCTGGAAGTAAACAGAAATGTTGCAGGGAGTAGGGACAACTGCTGGGACATAATGCAGGCCTCCGAAACTCCTCTTCTAGCACATCTGGCTCTCTTAAAATAGCACAGACAGGAGTCAATTACAGTGATATGTTGCATTTCATTGCCAGAGTTTAGCAAATGTTTTAGCTGAGTATAGCATTGGAGATGACTAACTCAGAGCTATCATAATTTCAGGGTGTTATGTTTGAAAGATACACTCTGGGCATCTGTGTGTACTGCAGTAAGAATAGCACTTTGACTTGTTACCTACCGGGTGGAAGTAAGACCACCTTACAAAAGTAACAGCATCTTAGGTTTGGCATGACTTATCGAATAATGGGTGTTCATTTTTACTTTCTGAATATTATTCTATTAAGCTACACAAGAACAGGATCAGTTCACTCTGTTGCACGAGGAATGCTAACACTGAAACAATACGGTCTTTGGCCTACAGAAATACTACAGCAGTTGCTGGACTGTACATCTTTTGGTTTAGCATCTTGATATCCGATGGTGTGTAGAGGTAAGAGGGTTCAATCTCCCTTTGGAAAGGAAGTACACATCTTGTTTCTAGTAAATTTCAGAGCATTCATTCTCAACTTGTCTTTAGATTGAAGACAAATAGGCCCTTCTTTTCAGACCTGGGAAAGGGCTTTGTACCGATATCAGTTGCTCTGGTAAAAGATATATCCTCCCCATTGCAAACTTTCTTGCTAATACTAAATAAGGCAGTTCATGACTGTAAGACCACATGCGGTAATTGTTTTCAGAGTGAAAAATCCAAAAGAAACAAGTTAATCTGATAAATTGGTGAAAAGGTAAAGCTCAAACAAGCCTTTAAAAGGAAGTGGAAAGGGAGAAAAAAAAAATCTTCCATTCAAATCTCAGCCACCACTGAGCTGGCAAATGGACAAGGTGGCAAGTAGTTGCCTTCTCTACATACTCCTTACTGTCATCTCCGTGCAGGACTGCAGATCTGAAAGCAAAGGCAGGGTTCAGAGCAGGCACACAGAGTGGAATAAGCAAATACAGACAGAACAGCACCTGGTCTGAGTGGCAGCAGTAGTAATTAAAAGCCAGCTTTGCAGGAATGCAGGCCTGAACAGAACAGCCCGGCTGTCGGGCTGAACCCTCTCGAGCAATGAGTCAATACAGCTGAACTCATCGCAGAAGACTTTTCTGCAGCCCCTGCTTTGCTCTCACTAGAAGGTAATCCCAGATCCTGCTTGCTCTGGGTGTTAGGAAATCCTCTCTTGTTCCCAGCCTGAAAGAGCCACTGTGCTTTTGCAGATGCAGAGGCTGGGATCTGGCTGCCCTGGCTCCGCATGGTTCTGCTGGTCACTGCTGGTGCCTGAGGCTGGCCTGCTGTGGTTTGGGGCACCTCCACCCTCCCCACATCCCCTCTGCAGAGCAACAGTCCCCTTTGCCCAGAGACCTCCTGGTGCCCTGTGGTAGGAGCCAGAGCCCATGCCAGGCGAGGCACTCGCTTCATGAGATCCTCATAAGGTAGTCCCGCTTCAAAGTGGGACAGCAATACAAAAACGGAGTGTTTATAAAAAGCAGCAACACAGCAGCTGTTGCTAGTAGCAACAAAATGGCAGTCACCAGCTAATATGGAGATGTTTGTCTTGAATTTATCACCAGCTAATATGGAGATGTTTGCTTCGAATTTATCGTCTTGATTTTGATGGGCGGCCAAAAATTCATGAAGAACATTTTATTTTGCTGTGTGTGGATGTGCACACACAAGGACAGAGGGCATGACAGCAAATAAGTCTCCCAAGTACAGGACCAAATGTACTCAGGGGAGTTTGATTCCAGCCCGCAAAGATACGCTTGGAAAGATTTACCTTGCCTGATGTTGCATTTGCCTGGAGGATTGAGTTAGGTGTGTGGTTGTAAATGTTTCCATGCATGGTTCATTTAGTGGTGATGAGGATCTGGTTACTGGCATTTCTGCCTGTTGCCTAGGAAGCAGGTACAACACAGGAACAACGTACTCACAAGGGCATCATTACGATGAACAGTTTGGTGATATTCTGTCATACCACCAGGCCTCAGAGAAACCCAATTGGAGATGAAATTCCAGCTACTTCTGGTTATTCCTCCTGGGAGCATCCAGTGACAGCTGTGTTCAAGGCGATGGGCAGTTTCTGTGCCTGGAACAGCTTCCATGCTAGCACTGGATCTGGGAGGTCTTGCCGCTCCTGAGCCTGGTTTTCTCCTCTAGCTTTGTATCTGTGTGATGCATATACAAAGAATCCTAAAATTACACTCGGGACAAATTTTCTTGGTCTTATTCTGGACTGGTTCCTAGGCCATTGGCAGCCTGCAGATGATTTTTTTATGTGTGTGTGTGAAAGTAAGATAACTTACACCTGAAAATCACATGCAAGTTGGAAATCAGTGTGAAATCCAGGTTCTCTCTTGTTTCCACTGATTCTCATTTTGAGATTTGAGATTGTTTTGATGCTGAAATTCAAAGCAAAACACAAGGTGCAGAGGCAGGAGAGATACAAGTCTATGTCAAACAAAATCTAAAAGGAAACACTTGCATTAATCCTGAAAAGCAAAATCAAGATTCACACCTCTCTGGTTTCGGTAAGAAGTAAAATCTGTTCCTGAGAGCAAATGAACCTGGCAGAATAGCACCATAACAGTTTCTGATTCATGAATGGACAACAGAAAGAAGCAAAATAAGTGAGAAACCTGCTGGAATAACACTACTACCAACAAAATGAGTAGCATCTCACTTTTGATCCTTTTTGAGTACCTTCAACCAGAAACCTCAAGGAGAATTGAATTGAAACATAGTCTCAAATATTCTCTATGGTTTATTTGTTGTTGTTGTTGTTGTTGTTGTTTATTGTAAGTGAGCAAGGGCAGAGATCTGCATCTGCTCAGTCAGAAATAATGGGCAACCTAAATTCACGGAGGCCTTTGTGCTGGCCACCTCAGGCAGCCCAAGGAATGAGTGGCTCTCAAGTACCTCTTGAGATACACCAGCAAGCTGAACACCAACACAAACCCTTTAAAAAAATGATCTACATACACTAGTTCTCCACATCTAAAAAACACCCAGTGGAAATAGTCAGCTGATGACTTACAAAAATCTTTATAGCTGCCAAAATATTCTTGGGGGAGGAGGGAGTACCCATGAAAGATCAAACAAACAATCCTGCAAAACAAGAGCAAACAAAAAATGGGTGTCACGGGAAGGGCACAGAATACTCCCCAGACTGTATCTACAGTATTATTTTTGTTCTGTAACTTCTTCCTGTGCAGTAGTAGCCCAGTATACAGAAGGGTGGTGCACCCACATTGCAGTCTAACCCTGATATCTGATTAAGGATAAAAATAACAGAGCAGATCTGGGAAAAAATGACAGTGGGTTTCACTTTCCAAAAGCAGGGGTAGCATGAACCCAGGTCCTACATGACTAAAACTGTAAGAATTCAGAATCATCTGGCTTCATGGATCTGGCTTTGAACTATTACTGGTAGAGGGTAGGGACTGGTCTGATTAGAGCTCAGACCATGCTCTCTTCAGTGATCAAACCTTGGACTGTGCCTGTGGGATGTAGGCAACACGCTACGGACAGTGGTAAGAAACGACAGCTGCATTCAGAAGACATGTAGAAATGTGCCCCATTCCCTGCAATCCACACACTCTGTTCTTTGACTTTGTGGAGAGATCATGCAGAGCTTTCATCCCCCTCCCTCCCCTCCCCGGAAGAAAAAAAAAAAAAAAAAAAAAAAAAAAAAAAACAAAAACCTCTGACTTCGGCATAATTGCTTTCCTTATTTTGGTAAATGTTCCTACTGTTCCCTTGGGAGATTGCAATTGTGCCAGTGAAGCTGAAGCTGGAATACAATTGGTTTTCTGTATTGAGAGGCACTGGTGCTGAACTTGGCTCTTTCTGTGGGATTATATACGGGCTTGAAAGAGGCAGTGCTCCAGGCGCATCTTGTTGTGTGCTTCTCACAGCTATACTTCTGCTGCTTTCTTGCTGGAGAGACGGCAAGACAATGGCAGGTTTCAGGATTTGTTCACACACTCCCCCATTTCTAAGAGCTGTCATGTCAAACATGCGCTGCTGTGGTGTTGAAACAAACAAAAGTGAGCTATGGCTGGGATTTTCCCATTTGTGGTTTGATAAGGAGAGAAGAAAAACAGACATTTCCCAGCCGCAGCAGATTACTTGTGTCTTTGTTCTTTTGTTTACCATCAGCTCTTGATTCCTTCCTTCTCCCAGCTGATGCTGCCTCTTCATTGCTACAGCTAGGTTCTTTCACCAAGCCACAGTGTGAGGTTCTTGCAGAGAGAGAAAATGTCTGGTTTGATTGCAGTTAGAAAGATTTAGTCACCATTTGGTCTGTGTTGGCACCAAACAATGTATAAACCCTCTCTCCAAAAACTGGCTGGACAAAGTGCTTGGGAGTGGACCACAACAGCAGCCATGCCCTGGGGGGGAAAAAGGGAGCCTGGGCATGGTGAGAAGCAGAGGCATCAATCTGATGTCCTGGCTTCTATGAGGAAAATGCTTCACACCTTGAGGAGCAAATGCAGTCCTGAGAGGCCTGGATTTACCTGGGGTCAGCTGCTCTGCTCTGATTCACAGGAGGGGAACAGCTCGTACATAGACAGTCCCCCAAAACCCTTGTAAATCCTCCTGCCCCATGCCCTGACACTCATGTCAATGCGCCCTTGTCTTCGAGGGGGAGCGCATTCACTTAGGGATTGCTTGGGAGAAGAAAACATCGCCTACAGACAGCTCCAGCTCCGTAGGGTTACTCCACCAAGCCATGGATTTTCAGGATGCCTGCAGTTCGGATGGGGAGTGCTTGTTTGCAATGAAATAAGCTGCTTTAAAGTCCTTCTGGCACAAGTTATGTGTCTGTGATACAAGGCATATAAGAGCTATAAAAAAGAAATGAAATCATGAGGATGAAAAAACAAACGTTTTCCATATGTACAGGAGATCCTATACACACACCTTCCATGTACAATGGCCATTATATCCTGCAAACTGTTAATAAACGGGAATTAATTAGACAGAGATACAGCAGAGCGTGCTAACTGGCAGCCTACTACGTGCTATCAAAACACCCCTCATTACTGTAGCTCTCCTCCTGGGAAATTCAGAGCATTATGCCCTGTGTACAGCTGTGTCCTATTTGTAATCTACGCTTCTGGCCTGGCTAATCACCACCCATTAAACTCGCATTTTCTTCACCAGTCACACGTTTTCCAGATCAAACCCTGTGTCTTAACCGTGAAACAGATTGAGCTCAGAAATAGGTCTGCATGCACTGCTGGAAGTGAGGGCAAGGCAGAACTGAATGACAGAAGTCCCCTAACCCTCCTAGATGCCTAACAGACAGAAATATTCAGACACACTTTTACCAGACACGTACTAAAAAATAGATGCTCCTTGTCGCAGAAGTCCTGCTGGGACTGTCAGCAGGGGTGCTGCAGCTGCCACGGAGCCTCAGAAGAAATCTATGAAACCTTTCTATGACTCTCTGAAATGCTCAAGAGGACACTGTGCAAGACGGCAATATTTTCCTAAGGATGTAAATCAACCCATGGAATTTAGTAGGGATGACATATGTGCTTTAACACCTAATGGGACTCTTAATTAACAAAAAATCAGTTACAGCAGTAACTAAACAATCAGTGTTAAATACACAGGTCTGTAGAGTAACTGTTTTTGATTCATCTAATTAAGTTTTATCCCTAAACAAGTCTACAGAAGGGTGTACCTACAGAAGCACAGAAATTATGACCCTCCAGAGGACTTGAAAGGTCACCCCCAACACCTCCATCCCCACAAAACCAGAGTAGCTTTCCTTTTTCCCTTCTGGATGCATCTGTCTAACCAAAAGTGAATTTTGTACTCTGGATATCTGCCAAGCAGAACCGAGCTGAGACCAGCTGTCTGCTTCACATAGACATATCTGGGCCAATAGTCCACGGGGCAGATCTGATGTGGTTATGCAAAGAGTGGCTCGCAGGGTGAATTCAGCAGCGGATGTAGCCGTAACATGCTATGACACAGCCTCAGCCCCGGCAGATATGAAGCAGAGCATCCTCCAGAGGAAGCAGCAGAGAGACCACAGTTCCACACGCCTCCTTCCCTGCTAAATCCACTGCTGAAATATTCCCAGCCCTTTGAAACCCAGCTCTAGCCCCTCTGCTTCATTAGAGGAAAAGACTGGTACCCAGAACACTGTATCACAATTTGCCTGTGTCAGTGAATCAGCAGAGCTCACACCTGCATTTTACAAATGATGAGTTTTCATGATGACCCTGTAAAGTAAGTCCTGTTGTCATTACGTTCCTGTCCCTGATGGCTGAACTGCAGTAGGGAAGTGAAGTGCCCAGGCTGGAGGGAGTCAGTAACAGACCCTGAAGGTACAGGGAGAGCAGAGGTGGATTTCTCCTGGCTTTTTTTGAGCTCTTCAGCTGAATTAATTTCTTATTGTTTGGACACATACACATAGTTCTAATTAAGAAATATTTTATTTGAGAATTTTTATAACATATTGTTATATATTATTGTATTATTACATAACATCACTTCTTTAAAAACAGAGTAGCATTTTAAAATCGGAGTGTTCTCCTTTTCAGTCAGTTTATTTTTTAAACTTCACTCATCTTCAGCAACGAAAATCTCACCACCCAATGTAACTTTATCAGATAATCCATTTCCAGCCCGTCCAGTCCTTGGATACTCAAGAACTAGTTGGCACTTGCAAAGTGTGTGCCTACATTTGCTTGCAGACATTAAACCGTTGCCATTAGTTTTGCAAAAAAAAAGAATATATATATATACAAAAACATTTCTCCGAATCTTGGCTATTCCACCCCCTTTCTTTTTAAATATTCTAAGCATAAGTTGATCTGGCGGCGCATCTTTATGCTACAAAATCTCAGGTCTCCGGGTAGTCAAAGAACAGACGGCACCTGCTGCCCTTTAGCAGTGAGCAGCTGCCCACACTGCAGCCCCCTCTGCACATCCCACCTCGCAATCGTGATGCAAGATGGAACCTTTACCTGGCAAGTGTCTCATCTTTTCCATGCATAACAGCTACAAGCTTGTCTTTTTTTTTTTTCTTCATCTTCTTTAAGGAAAAAAAAAAAAAGAGAGTAGCTCCTCTAAAAGGAAAGAGGAAGGCAGAAATTTCACAGAATCTCAGTCCTGCCCCATGATGCTGCTTCCTGCCTGTGAATTTCCACCTGCTGTCGCGCGCTATATAAGGCAGCACACGTGGGGTAGAACTGTTTAGTCGCCTCCGTCTGTCCAAGGGATTAGTAGCAGCGGGGAGTGATGCTGTCTCTCCTTTCCTCGGCAGTTCGCGGGAGGTGAAGGAGCTCTGGCGGGACTCACTCCTTGGGTAAGTAAAGCCCAGGGATAAACACGCGGTGTCGGGGTGAAGCCGGTGGGGTGCTCCAGACGCAGCTGTACAGAGACACACACAAAAATATGGGTGGGGCAGAGGCACCCACCACGAAGTGCGGCTCGTAGGCAGAGCTGCCTGGCTTGCTCAGCCTTGTGCTTGCACATTAACAACAACCTCACACAGCTGTCACTGCCTGATCGTTTTTTTGCATGGATTAAAAATGGAAAGTCACTTTTTTTTTTTGGATTTAATAAAGAGGCGCGCAGAGCACAGGATTGGATGCCTTACAAAGAAGGGCTTTCAGCGAGTGCTGCTTTACGACTGACTTGGGTGGGATGTCTTGCTAGTTCGGGATCATACTGAATTGCCAGCCTGGCTTGCAGGGAAGAAAGGAAAGAAGGGTGCAGTTTTACAAAGCTCTTTGTCCCTTCCTTTTTCAATAAACAGGCAAACAAAAGGACCTAAGGAAACCAGAGCGTCCAGAGCTCCCCGATTAAACTCCTAATGAAAGTGTTAAGCAGCTGTAATACTGTGAGTGTCTTTATTTTTTCAGCTCTGTCAACAGAGTGACTTTGAAAAGCCCTGATTCTAAACTGTAGCATTAAATTACTCACGCACGGTCTTTGTTTTCTTGCCTAGTCAAAGACACTAAATGCTGGCAACATGGAGAGTTTGATCGAGTGCCCGTCAGAGGTAAGCAGCCTCTCCAGTCCCCCAGGTCTTCTCCAAAGGGGTGGCCGCTGGGGGAGCGCAGTGGGTACGGGGCAGGGAGAGCAGGCAGAGCACTTCGAAGGTGGATGTGTGCAGAAGAGCCCTAGGCTCCCAGGCAGTTTTGGGCAGGATCCTGGCAGGCTCTGAAGCCACCGAGACAGCAGCCCCCTCCTCACTGGAGGAGCTGGGGAGGAAATGTCCAGCAGCAGGGGGAGGATGGAGAAGGGTGGGCTGTCCAGCTTGTTTCCAGCTTCTCTGGGTCAAACAGCAGCCTGAAAGAGCACTGGGGTTGTGAGTAGCTGGGCAGGTCCAGGGGGGCTGGCTGCAGCATCAGCCCTTGCCACCACCACCACGGTTGGGCAGTGAGGCAGTGTCACAGCTGGGCCCAGGGGTCGTTCAGCAGGTGTCTGGCTTGCTCTGGTTGCTCCCTGGAGCCTCTCATGTTTTTCTGTGCGGCTGCAGCAGCTCGCTCACGGCCCTCGTGTAACCCCGGCACGCTTCTTGCAGGCTGATGCCAAGAAATGCCCCCTGTTGGGACCAGCAGACACCGAGGATGGACTTTGCCACTTGGCTGGTGAGTTTTAAAAACAGAGGAACTGCTTTCTTATACAAAATGCTTGCAAGCTGGTGCTTCTGCAGAACTGCCCGCTCCACCTCCCCCGGCACAGCTCAAGCCCTCAGCGCTGTCCAGGGGGCGGCTCAGCCCCAGCGTGCCGCCGCGTGCAGGCGACCTCTCTCCCTTATGCTCCATGGCAGATGGCAGTGCTGGGTGCCAGCGTATCCCTATTCCGTGCTCCTCGGAGCCAAGTCTAATTGTGTTCGGCAGCATCAGAAAGGAAACGTGCTGCTTTCTGCCACGAGCATCACCGCTGGGGCGTGGGCCTGCCGGTGAGCGCCGCTACCAGCGGTTACGCTCCAGAGCAAATAAACCCTCCTGGCAGCAGCGACCGCCTGCGCTTGTTTTCTCTCACCCTGCAAAACCTCAGCACCTGCAAAACAATCTGGAGGAGACCATTAGCAGGGCGGGTCTGGAACAAGCTTGCATGCCACACCATTTCTCAGGAGCGTCAGAAGCAAGGGTTTTATATGACTCTAACATTGGGTTACTTTCTCACAGCCTTTAACCCTTGACTATCGAGGACTTGTGCTAAGCCACAAATACAAGTCCTGAGAACTTGTATAATTTCATTTTGGAGTAGAAGGCAAGTCCTTTAGAGTAAATTTGCAGAGGGCAATGCTTTTAGAAAACTTTCTAGGAGAAAGATTCTACTGATAGGAAAAAAGCACAGCTCTTACCGATGCAACTGTCATCTCCAAATTCCTAGCATGCCCTCCTCTTTAAGGTGCAGATGCAAAACCCATGCTATGAGATTTGTGACCCTGAAGCCAATGAGGCCCAACAGTGATGCTCCCATCCTCTGGAGCAAGTATCACCATCCAGTGGCTGGCTGGCAGGGGGCAAGCTCTAGCAGGGCCACTGTCATCGCAGCACTGCTACTCTGGAGCTGGCAGAGCAGGAGCCATGTGTTGCCATTGCGGACTGTGGAAGAGGCTGAAAAGCACGAGTCCCTAGTTCCACCCATGCCCTTATACTGGGCACGGTCATGTCTGCATAGTGAGAATTGTTGCCATTACAAGCTGCCCAAGTAACATATCTACCTAAGATAGTTATCACAGAAACCTCTGCAGTATCAAAAATCTCTATAAACATCAAATATTTGCTGTTATTGCTGTGCCTTTTATGTCCCCGTTCTCTAAGAGGAAATAGTGACTAGAGCGCCAAAAAAAAAACACCAAAAACAACAAAAAACCAACAGGAAAGGTGGTGTCCTTAGAGGGATGGTCACAGCCCCACAGTTTAGGCAGTGGTTTCCTTAGCAACAACTTGGTTGTCTTTCGGTTTAATTTGAGGTGTTGTTTCGACATACATCTCTGCTCTTCATGCTGCATCACACAGCACTGCACACAGATGAAAGGCAGCATAATTGCATAGTTCTGTTTTTTTTAAAAAAAAATGTTTTTTGTTTGTTTGTTTTCCTTTTGCTTGCAGCAGATGGAATGAAGAAAAGAAAGAAGGTGATATCGTGGCCGTTCGCTCTGAGACGAACCTCTACCAGTGGGGATTCCCCTGGGCAGCTGGACTCTGGCCTCAAGATTGCTCTGTTTGGCCAGCCTCTGGCAATTATTTGTGGGGAAGATGACACGCTGCCCCAGCCAGTCCAGGTAGGCGATCCTGGCAGTACATTTATCATACTTCTGGCTTCCAGCGGGAGGTGGGATCCCCAGCACTTGTGCTGCAGTGCTCAGGAGATGAGTGATTTTGGTGTTTCCCCTCCATACACACTTCTGAGAAGCTCAGGTCCCATCCCAGATGTAGA
The DNA here is from genome assembly GCF_009769625.2 of Cygnus olor. Taxonomy (NCBI): domain Eukaryota; kingdom Metazoa; phylum Chordata; class Aves; order Anseriformes; family Anatidae; genus Cygnus; species Cygnus olor. The sequence goes on along the minus strand of NC_049171.1, from coordinate 64,675,326 downwards.
AAGAGTTAGGTCTGTGGGTTTTGTCCACCCCATGCAACTTTCACTGGAAGTAATGTTGAGTGGAGACAACCCAGGACCAGGAATAGGTGAAGCAGATCTGCTGCTTAGTATAAACATCTGTGATTTTACAGAAGTCATGGAAATGAATGTCTCAGCATCATAAAAATCCAGAGATTTCTGTATTTTCCCAAAAACTTGTTCAGCTATGGACTGCCACCGATAAATAACTACAAACTATCTTCTAGTTAAAAAATGATCTTGTGACAGTTCTCTCACTGAGATGTTTTTTCCAATTTTCCAGGCTTCTAAGCAATATTTGCTAGGCATTCAGCCTGGCTTGGGAGGAAGGGAATTTGAGCCCAGGCTTGAGCCACCTCTTGTTTTCTTCTGGAAGGAAACAGGGATGACTCCAGTATAATCTGCTTGGAGATAGAACTAGATGTTGACTTGTGTAAAGCAGAGTGTACCTCCAGCCAAAATTTTTCTTCTGCTTCTAAAGGAGTGTTCACCTGCTAAAGGACCTTTCTTCACTCACAGTAACAGTTCTCCCAACCCTGTCTGTTTCTTTCCTGCAGGATCTCCTCGCTATATTGTATATGAAAGGACCTTCCACTGAAGGGATATTCAGAAAAGCTGCCAATGAGAAAGCACGAAAAGAGTTGAAGGAGGACCTAAACAAAGGCGAGAACGTTGATTTGAAAAGCAAACCTGTGCATCTGCTGGCAGTGGTCTTGAAGGTGAGCTGCTCTGACTTTCTGCTGTGGGTGACATAGCTAATCTGCACAGGCACATAGCTAATCTGCACAGGCACATGTTGCAATTTGGTTTAGGTGGGGCTCCAGGGTAAAAAACAGAGTGAAACCAAATGAAAAGTTTCCGACATGGGAAAGTTTGGCATTTCCCTTTTCTGCTGGCTTTTCAGCTCCACTTCTTCTGCCACTGATTTCCTGTATGCCCACAGGAAACTTGTTTCATTCTCCTCCTCAGCAAGGAATAGTGAGCTTTAGGGGTAAACAAAAAGCAGAAAAGAGCCAGGACCTCTTAGTGTATTGACGCAAGTGTACTCAGCATGTACTCATGAAGCCCGCTGCTCCCCAGTGGTGATGGTCACCTTAGGGAGCAGCCAGCTCCTGCTCCTAGTGAGCCCAAGTTGCGGTGATGCTGTCTATGTGCACAGGGGAAAATGTCCAAAGCCTCATCTATATCTCTTGGCCTTGCAGGACTTCCTCCGAAATATTCCCTCCAAGCTCCTGTCAGCTGACCTGTATGAGAAGTGGATGCTAGCACTGGAGAAGCCAAGCAAGCAGGAAAAAATTGAAGAATTGAGAGAGTAAGTGTTGTAACCAGCATGTTTTGCAACCAGCCTCCTCTGGAAATTGAGCTTCATTTAAAGTCCGGTGGTGCTGCTCAGCTGCCCTGTGAGGCTGGCTCAGAGGCCAAGTGGCACAGGGAGGCACTCTCACAGCAACACCTCCTGAAGGCGTTTGGGCTCTCCGTAGTTATCGAGCAGCCCGGCAGGAGGGACAGATGGCAGTGAACGTGGTCACCATGCAGGGGGATGGGCACTGAGGAGAGCCGGCAGGCCTGCTGGCTGTGAGGTCGGGCACGTGGGGCCACCTCTGTGTTGTGCTCCTCAGACAGAGCTGAGGTGGAGGCTGGCCAGAGGGCTGTGAGAGCCGTGGCACAACCACAGGCCTTTCACGTGCCGTCAGGAAGACTCTGGTGACACCTCCTGACGCCACCTCAGCTGCTCAGCGGCACGGACGCTGTGACGCTGCCCTTCAGTCGGGATCTTGCAGTGCGAGGCCTTGTAATTAACCGCACGCAGCTGCCGTTGGGGATTTCTCAATGGTGCTTCTGCTCAGCAGTGAAAGAAGCGCACGCGTTCCTCTTTCTGGAGGAAGCGTCGTCTGCCTGAGTTTAATTGAGACTGGCTCAAATAAAGAAGTAGCGGCCCCCGCACCACCGATTAATGTCGCATTGTGTTTGTGCTCACTTAGGGTGGCCGACAAACTGCCCAGACCAAACCTCGTCTTGCTCAAGCACTTGCTCTCCGTGCTGCACCGCATCAGCCAAAACGCCGCCAGCAGCAGGATGGACTCCAACAACCTCGCCATCTGCGTTGGCCCAAACATGCTGGGCCCGGGGACGGACAGCACGCTGCCACTGGAGGTGCAGAAGGAGATGAACGACAAGGTATGTTGGGACAGATCTGAGCCGTGCACAGGGATCCCACTGCCAGTGCAAAAGCCACACAAAACAAAACCGCACCGCTGAGAGGCGGGGGTGCCCCATGTGCCGGGTGTCTGTAGTGTGACAGGCCAGGCTTCCCCTCCTCTGAGCACAAGCAGAGGTTGCCCTTTAGGCCCCTGCACTGCACCACAGCTCCTGGGCACCTCACACCCAGAGAGCAAGGGGCACCCTGTGGGCATCGCCACCTGCACGCCCTCTGGCTGATGGAGTTTGGCTTGTACTGGGCAGGCCACGCTGGGTGCAGCATCAGGCCTCGTGCTGTAGTGTGGACTCAGTCTCTGACTAGGCAAGGATTTTGGCAGGTCACCATCCTTCTCTGTGCTGCCTTTCATCTTACATTAGGCAGGAACAGGAAAAACTGCGCAATATGTTTTCAGCCCCTTTGACTGAAATATGGTTTTCTGTGTGCAGGTGACAGTGTTGGTGGAGTTCCTCATAGACAACTGCTCAGAAATATTTGGGGAAGACATTGTCTGGCCCACGAGTGCCTTGACTGAGGAGTCAATGGAGCACACAGACAGCTCCACAGGTGAGAGAACAGACTGAGGGTTATGACAGATGGTGCTGCTGCTCCAATTTCTTTAATTTTATGTGGGAATACATCTGTGGAAACACAGAGAGTTGCAGAGGGTTAAAGACACTGTTGTTCTGCACTTCCACAGGAATATTTTCCAGATAGTTCCCTTTTATTGTCCAATGACCAGTAAAAACTAACAGGTGCTTTGTCCCCACAGAACACCTATGTGCTGCTCATCAGAATGATTCCGCCTATGACAGCCCAGATCCTGAAGCTGAATGCAGCTCCTGTACCTGTGAGGTGGAACATCCCAAAGGGAGAAGCACTGGTGTGAGCAGAAGATACCCAACATGCATGTCTGCCAGTTCACTGACTAGCTGTAAAAATGACATCAGCACAATGGACAGGAGGTACTCAGAGCCAGACCTGTCCTTTCAGAACCGCTTTGAAAGCAGGATAAGGAAACAGAAGCTAAACAAAAGTGAGGACAATTTTCCAGTTCAGCAGAAACAGCAAGGGTTGGAGAATGAGGCACTGGAAAAACGGCTTGCAATCCTACCTTCACAATTATCAACAGACTCTCTACCCAAAACATCCTCCAGTTGCTCCCTGGAGAGCTCTGATGGCTCGGTCTTCACCAGTTCCCCAGTAGTTTCACCCTCTAGTCCCAAAAAAAACTTTTTAAATAGGCCTCAGTCCTTTTGCACCAAGCCCAATGAAGACTGCAGCACACCTCGGCGAGAGATCAAAAAGCACTCCATGTCATTCTCTTTTGCAAACCACAGGAAAACACTAACAAAACCCCTGAGTTGGGGGCCTGGAAAAAATATGGGTTTCCAGAGAGACAGTTTTACGAGGAAAGATCAATTCTCTTGCAGAATTGTCCAGGAAAACAGCCCTGAGGATGACAAACCATTGCCTGTGCCATGTCAGCAAAGGCCACGTTTCAGGTCAGCTGATGAAGTCTTCAGAGAGGTAGACCAGAGGAATCCTGGAAGACCACCCTCTTACGAAGAAGCTACTAGAAACTGCCTGGCCACTCATGTTCCCTCCTGCAATCTCACAGTTCAAACTATGAGATTAAAGGTTTCAAACCAGGACGCTTTGCTGCCCGATCCATGCAGCAGCTGTGCACAGGGCACAGCCTGTGCAGCTCCAGGGGATCTACCCAGTGACAGAGTTCCTGCAGTGAAGGACTCTGATGGAGAAACTGAAACTCTCAGTGTTACTGTTGGAATAAACTCCCGTGTGAGTTTACCTGTGACCCCTGGAGTGTACCGACTGAGAGCCATGTCTGAATCCTATCAAAAGAACAAACACGAGTACGTGGCTCGGAGGTGCAGCCAGCCAATTTTTGAGGTAGACCAGATCCAATATGCGAAGGAATCCTATGTTTAAAGAGCTTATCCCCCCTCTTTGCACTGCGCAGAGTAAATATTGTAAAAACAGATATCTTGCTCATCCTTTGTAAGATTTTACTTTCAAGGGACCAAGAATAAGCTAGCTCCATATGAACTTTTTTTTTTTCTTGGAGGCTCTTCTGAACTGTTTGTCAGTTTGACATGTCACATTCATCCACCGTAAGAGGTGGGGTGGGGGGAGACCTGCGTGTATTATTATGTAAAAATATGAGTAAATATGCTGTACATAACCTTTTGTGTTTGAAAACTAGTCTGTAGTTGATAAACAGTGTTGTATTTGTATCCATAAAAGGACAATTAAAAGGTAGGCAGGTCCAAAACCTGCCCCACCTTCCTTTTCTTCTCTGTATGGTCACAGGCTCTATGCCATGTGTGTATGTCAGGCTGATGCAATGCTTTGCTGATTTTCTGCATTAAGAAGTGGGTTGGCAGTTACCCCAGCAGGGGAAGAGCTCTTCTGTCATCAAGGCCATTTCTACACTCTTCCCTAAAGCCCTATGTACCTGCTGCCATTCCTTCCTCCTGCTTGCTGGTCATGAGAACAATCCGACCACTAACCAGCATTAGTATTGTGTACTGAGCCTGGGTTTAGAGCCACCGAAGCCCTACAAGGTCATTACGGGCATGTATCAAGTAAGCCTCATGTGGTCTGAGGTGCCTCATGTGGTCTGAGGTGCCTTTATTTGAAAGAAACTGGACGGCTAATCAGAAAGAAAGAACATCTTCAGTTTTGCTTTTATAAGAAAAAAGAAGAAGAAAGAAATCTTGTAAGGAAACATTCTAGATTCCAGCTTTAACTAGTCAAATTGCAGTTTATTTGTAAAATGAAAAAAAAGAAAAAAAAAAAGAAAGAAAAAGAACATCTCCAGGTGTTGTCTTTATAACCTTGTAAAAATGACTAGAAGTGCAATGTGTTTTTACATGTAGGAACTTGTTTTGGTTAGCACTTACCTTTATGGCTCAGTAAAGCCTTGAACCAGGAGCAGGCAGACTTTTGTTTTTCTCCTGTGTAACTTCACTACAATAAAACACTTTTCTGCATGACCACCACACTGTCCATTGTCTCCCTTTAAAACGCTCAGGCACTGCAGGTATTCTACCTACTTTTATGCTATTTCATGGCACTGCAGTTGTGTGTGAATGACATGACATATCTAAGTGGGAAGGAAAGAAACTGACCGGCAGTATCTCTGTTAGTGATGTTGTAAGAGACTGCAGGCCAGATTTTGGGAACAACTTCTTCTGTCAGGAAAACAAGTTACACTGCCACGTAGCAGTAGATGTCATTAAGAAGGAGAGGGAGTTACAAAGAGGTGATGCTGCTCTGGAAGTGGCTGGTTGGAAAACAGTGCACAAGCATCTCAAACAAGGTATTTGCTGTGTGTAGCTGTTCACAAGACAGAGAGAAAAGGGGAAGGGAGTCCCTGGTGTGACAGGAAAAATGATGCAAGAAGGGCCATATGGATAGGCTGCAGCTAGAGAATATGCCATGTCACTCAGCCCTTGTAAGCAGTGGCACTCTGCTCCCAAGGAAGCCAAAAGACAGGGCTCTGCTGTGAGTTGCAAGAGGCATTTGTCATTTTCTGGAATCCACAGCTCTTGACTCACAAAATCACAGCATGGCTGAGGTTGGAAGGCACCTCTGGAGGCCATCTGGTCCAACAACCCTGCTCAAGCAGGGCCACCTAGAGCTGCTTGCCCAGGGCTCTGTCCAGATGGCTTTTAAAGATCTCAAAGGATGGAGACTCCACAACTTCTCTGGGCAACCTGTTCCTGTGTTTGACCACTCTCAAAGCAAAAGAATGTTTCCTTGTGTTCAGATGGAATTTCTTGTGTTTTAATTTGTGCCAGTTGCCTCTTGTCCTGTGTCAAACGGGAATGCCAGCTTAGTTTTGTAAAATACACAAGTGTTTTGCTGTTGTGGCAGAATGGGTGTGAGAAAACAATCCACATCCAGTGGAAAGACTCAGAAGGCACTGAACAGAAAACACAAATTTCAAAATACACTTAAACAACAACAGTCACGTCTTCAGTAGCTGACACATTCTTTTTGACTGTGAAGAAGAAAGGATTCCTGAGAAAACTAAGGATCCCAGAAAGAGGAACTCCTTTCTGGCCCTATAACCACACCAGAAAACCCAGAATAAGCACAGACACTTCACCAGAGAAGAGGAACGTATCCCTTTAGGTCCAAGGAGGTGTCCTAAGACAGACATGACAATCATACTCAGAAAGCTTACCTGGGCTCTAAATACTCGATACACACGGGACTAAATCTTTCAGTTTCTGGGTAAGAAAGTCCATTCAGAACTTGTTTTAGGGCACTTCAACAGAGGGAAGAAAAAAAAGGAAGATGAACATATCAGAGAGGAACTCTACACCTTGGTAACAAACAAGGGTGAAGTAAAGGAGTTTTATAAAAGACTGGCCCAGTCCCCTTCACCTTGCTCTTGTATTTCTTGAAGTCCAGGAAGTACCATATGATTAAATAAAATCTGAATGTAAACAGATCCCAGAAGAGTTGTATTCCCTCATTAGCAGACACCTTTGGTCTTCCTCCATCTCTGAAAACTTGCCTGTTCAATCAGCACTATTTTCATGTCATGTCCCTTCACACAAGTGATTTCTCCTCTATATAAGCACTTAGGATGCCTCAAAAGGCTAGGATGACACATAAAACAGAGAGCTTTGCTTTAGCACTTACTCATCTGCCTTCAGCTCAGAAATAGCTTTATCTTGCTACCAGTCCACCCTACTACGTTCAGGGATCCAGCCCAATGTTCCTGGCATCCGAGAGAGGCCCTTTAACTGCAACGTCTAACAAGTGAATTATCCCAGTGACTCTGCCAAAGTTGCCTTTGACTCCCTAGCCAGAAGGATTAAGTACCCCTTTACAGCAGGGTCAGTTGGAGCTGAGTTGGAGTTGGGGTGATGACACTAAGGATCCTATTCTCCACACGTTACTCCATCATCGGTATTGCTTCATTTGCTTCACACACCTGATTTTCTAAATAGGTTTTGTGAAGACACTTCAAATATACAAGGTGTGTAAGACCAAAAGAGGGAAAAAAAAAAAAAGAAAAAAAACACTATATTAAAGCAGAAGATCCAAGGCTTTTGATTGTAAAACGATAATGAAATTAAGTTTATTGGTGCAGCTTGAGTTCAGTTTCTCATGTTTGCATCCTGCTGCTGTTTTTAATCACATGCTGCACTCTGTTCTTCCCCACAGGATGCACCTGTTCCGGGGAGGAACCTGTTCTGGGGAGAAACCAATGTTGTGCAGCAAAGAAGAAAATGTTAAGCCTGGGATTCCCCAGAATGCTTTGCCCTGCAGGGCTTTGAACATAGAGGTATGTCTCATTCCTAGGATTTGAAAGAGCCAACAAAAGAACAAAGGAGTTCCTCATGGAGCAGCACACTGCTCTCCTTCCTTCCACACGTTGTGCAACACTGAGTTGCAAACTCTTTTTCTGGGCTACTTGAATGAGGACTGCTACTTAAAGCAGAAGTCCATTATCATCAACTCTATGGCCAAGCATTAGTGAAGGCTGAGAGAAAAAGCATGCCTGCAGGTTTCAAAAGCTTCTGGAGTGGGACTCAGGTGCAGAGTGCAGGCTCTTACTATCCTGTGTGCAAGCATTTATGTGAGCTTATGTCTCATCTTCTGCATAGCCTGCAATTGGTGATCCCTCTGGACTCCTGTGACTGAACTGAGCACAGGTGACATTCTGTTGCCTGAAAGTAGGTATCTACAGTCATTGGGGTATCTTAGGGCACCTCGAGGAATTTTTTAAGACATCAAAAGTAGATGCAGCTCTGGATGTGGTGATACAAGATCCACAGTTTTCTTCTTTGGATGACCTTATGGAAATGGAGGACAAGACTGCATTCCCTGCATTGACTGGTATCACTTGGAGTTCAACAGTTAATATTAGGGAAGGTAGGGCATTGTGTTTGTCACCCAGAACTCTGTTTCTTTTAGGACTAAACCACTCTGTAGGATGTGGCTGTGCTCCAAAATGCTGACACCTAAAATAAAGCCAAGAACTTCGGATTTTTTTTTTTTGGTAATAAAATTCTCTCTCTTCAGCCTTTTGTCTAGAAATAGATCTTTATATTTTCCAGTAGCACTAAAGTAAAATGGTTTAGGGATTCCTGCCTGGACTATGTATGATTTTAAAATGTTAAAAGATAATCACAAAATTGCTGCCTTGTAACTCAGTTACATATTGCAGGGAGTTCCATGTGGTCCATTTGCACCATAATGTTCCCTTTTGAAATCTGCTATCAAGTGCCTTCAACTACAAGAAAAAGAAGTATCGTGTGAGACAAAAAGCCACCTAAGGAAAAATGATATCTGGTTTTTAGTCTGAGAACAGGAGTTCTTGTTTCTCTACTGCCTGTTCTGTCTTTGGTGCTAATCCATCACAGGAGAGCGGTTGGTTTGCTGCAGTACCACACCAGCCCTAGTTGTTCCCAGGTTGACTCATTCCTCACCCATACACCACAAGTCACAATTTCAGCTTCCCCTTGCACCCATGCAGATCTCTTGACTCAGGGAACAACATCATTGCCATTCTGAGGCCCAGAGATTACACCACTTAATTATCACAGGGGTGAGCTTTGAAGGAACAGGTAGGCAGCTCGGGATCCTGAATGACAGTCTACAGCAGATAAGAGAGTTATCAAGTTAAGGAGCTACTAATTTCCAGTGCCTCTTCTCCAAGACCTTTAAGCTCAGGTGTTCCCTAAAAGAAGATATGATTGTGGTGTCAGGAATCATCCCCTACCACAGGAATGTGTCCAGAGACGCTTCTTCCCACAGGATTCATACAAATGGAACCCCTTCCACTTCATAAAAAAAGGACAAAAAAAAAAATCCTGAGTGGCTCACTGCCAAAACCGTGACAATAACAGGATCTTTCTTCCCTGAAATCCATTAATTTATTCCCTCTCTCAGGAAAAGAGGGCGTTTTCAAGTGTCATTCTTACAGTTCTGCATTTTTGTTCAATGTAAGTCATGTTTTCAATAATGTGCACAAGTCATTTCACCTCACTATTACAACATGATCCAGACAGCAGTCCGGCTTCTTCATTGCTTTGCAGATTCAGGGGACAGCGAGAGCTGCATGGAGCAGGCATGAAAAGCTGTTTTTTTTTGGTCCACATTCCCTCCGCAAAGCAGAATATGTTTGTCTCAGATGGAAAGCAGCATAGAAACTCATTCACCAATTTAACTTGGAAACTCAGCCCCTGAGATTGACCAAGTTAGCTTTGAAGTTTGCTTGGTCAACTGTGTGACCCAGCAAGCATTTTATGTCCAGAACTGATCACATCCAGCTGCAAAATTCAGGTGATTATAACGTGCTGTTAAACTGCTAGCTTTAGCCAGATCACAGTTGCTGTGACTATCATGTGTCTCCACAAGGACAATTTCTGACTACAGGAAAAGGAAACCCACCTTGGTTAGGCGCTCTGGTTACATTTTTCTCTGAATTTTCTTACCAGTCTGTTCTTATCGCGTGTGTCATCAGAACAATGAGTGAAAACTTTAGAGGAACTTCTGAAGGCTAAAAATTCACAGGAGGAAGCAACTTTTTCAAATGGTCTAATGATAAAAGAAAGAAAAATCCAGGGAAGAAGGGCATCTAATGATAAAAATCTAATGATAACATAAAAAAATCCAGGGAAGAAGGGCATCCACTCCTGAAGAAATGATATAATCTTCATATGGTCAGCTGACTTTCGTGTATATAGAGACCGCAAGTCTCTTTTATTTTTTTTTCAATTTTTTTTGTCTCTTTGATACTTAGAAATGCTAATTATCTTGTCTTTTTTTTTTCCATAAAATGTATCACTTATCATTCTAAGTCAATGTCTTTCATTCGATGTGATAAATATAAAAATTTAAACCTCACTTCTGAGTGAAGCTTCTACAAGGGGAGAGGAGATCACAGATCATTTTCTGTATCTAACCTGAGGTGCTGGCATGTGAATCTGAACAAACAGTTCACAAATCCTGAACGGGGTTTGACTCGTTGAGCTCTGCTTCCTCTGCTGGTAATAAGAAAAGGTTTCTATGAAAGACCTGACACTTTCTAAACAAAACTTGCTCTTTAGCCAAACAGCTTTTACAGAACTGATCCAACGGCTGCTTGAAACTCTTCCTTCCTACAGCCCACAAACCTCTCACCAACTTCCTTGACAGATGCTACAGTCCAAATCCCAGCCCTGCACCTTTAGTATTGTACAAGTCAAGTTGAAAATTATAAAACGCTATTTTTTAGGTTTTACTTTTTTTAATTTTAAGGCCAAGCCCAAGCAGAACCTGGGTGATCAGGGAGGATAATCTTCTGATAAAGGTGAGAGATTTGCCTTCTTTTCCTCATGCTTCCTGCACAATCTTGGGCCACGCAATTCATCCTCATCATATACAGGGAATAGGCCTGTCTACTTCCTCCATGCGCTGAAGAAGATGTTTCTTCACTCACCTTTCCCCCTTCTCCTCCAGGTGTGAATTCTGTCTCACTGTGGTGGTTTTACTCAGGTGGGCAGCTGAGCTCCACCACAACCACTCTCTCACTCCCTCTCCTCAAAGGGAAAGGAGAGAAAATCTAATGAAAAGGTCTCAAGGGTTGAGATAAGGACAGGAAGATAACTCAACAATTATTGTCATGGGCAAAACAGACTTAGCATAGGGAGATTTGTAAAATTTATTGCCTATTACTAACAAGCTAGATAAGTGAGAAACAAAGGAAAGAAACTAAAAACACCTTCCCCTCATCCACCCTCTTTTACGTCCTCCTCACGAGCGGCACATGGGAATGGGGGAATTGGGGTTGCAGTGAGTCTATAGCGCTTTGCCTCCACTGCTCCTTCACGGTCTCTCTCTGTCACTGCTCCACGTGGGGTCCCTCCCACGGGATGCCGTCCTTCCTGAACTGATCCTGCAGGGTCTTCCCACAGGCAGCAGCTCTTCAAGAACTGCTCCCACATGGCTCTGTACCACGGGGTCCATCCATCCCCCAGGAGCAAACTGCTCCAGCACAGGTCCCCCACGGGCGGCAGCTCCCCCCAGACCCCCTGCTCCTGTGTGGGCTCCTCTCCATGGGTGGCAGCTCCGGCCCGGGGCCTGCTCCTGCGGGGGCTCTCCATGGGCCGCAGCCTCCTCCAGGCCACATCCACCTGCTCCACCGAGGGCTCCTCCATGGGCTGCAGCGTGGAGATCTGCTCCGTGTGGGACCCATGGGCTGCAGGGGGACAGCCTGCTCCACCAGTGGCCTCTCCACAGGCCGCAGGGGAACTGCTGCTGCCTGCCTGGAGCACCTCCTGCCCTCCTGCTACACTGACCTTGGGGTCTGCAGGGTTAGTTCTCACTCCTCACTCTCCCAGCTGTTGTTGTGAAGCATTTTTTCCCTCCCTTTCTTAAATATCCTCTCACAGAGGCACAAACAACATCTCTTATTAGCTCAGCTCTGGGCAGCAGTGGGTCCCTTTGGAGCTGGCAGAAACTGGCCCTTATCTAACATTGGGCAGCTGCTGGATTCTTTTCACAGAAGACACCTCTGCAGCCCCCTGCTACCAAACCCTTGCCAGGTAAATCCACTACACTGTCATAAAGCTGTAACTTCATACAAGCGCAGCTGGAGAGCTTTGCATGCAATTCACCAACCAGTTCGCTTTAGCACAAACAGCTATGAGGTGAGAAAGTAACCACAACGTCATTCAAAAATTTTGCAGAGCCCTGCACTCAGAGGAGTACTTAACATTACACAACAAGGTATACAAATGCATATTTGCATTTGCATAAATATAACTCCTATGAGCTACAGACACCAGAAAACATGGCACTTGAGAAGTCTTTGGGTGTGTGAATGAGAAGAGCAGTAACTTCTTAAGTGATCAGAAACATTGGTCTTGAGATAAAGGCTGTAGACTTGTTGTTCAATTATTTGATATCAGGGTCTGCGTTTTCCACATGCCTCATGCACGCTCTTGGACTGTGCAGTTCAACCTCAGTAAAGCAAAGATGATACTGCTCTGTTTCCCAGAGATAAAGGGCAATTTATTTCCAGATGGACAAACACAGATGCTGCAGTGATGGGGCAACAGAAGCAGATCAGTCTTCTGCAGCTTTAGTGCAGTTGAACAACTACCTACAACTACTCACAGTACAGGGAGATGGAAATTAAGGCAGAGCTTTCTGAGGCAAAAGGAAGACAACTGGGAATGCCTTGTTCAAGGAGGGTTCAACGAGGCTAGAGAGGGAGTAACGGTGCACGATTGACTGAAGTTTAAATAGGAAGGTCACCAACAATTGATTTTCCAATTAGTGGTTTAATGAATGATAGTTTAAGTGTGCACCACTCTACCCTCTAAAATGCTTTCTCACTCTTCCCTAATTCTTTCTAGTCACTGTGTATGAAGTCCCAGGGTGGAATAGGGCAAGGACACAAGCCTTTTAAGCAAGTTTGTCATACTGAAAAGAAAACTTGTGGTGAAAATTGAGGGAAAATGGTGCTCAGAGTGAGAGGTCAAGTGGTAGGGGAAAGCAAAATTGATAATTGTGTCTTGAAATCATGAGTAATAAAATCCTGACTTTGCCTAGTCTTGGAGAAATTAAGGCTTTCAGAATGGGAATTTCACAGCCCTGCCCAGCCCCATCAGGACTGGGATTAAGATAAAGCTGTAATGTTACAGAGAAAAGGAAGTTCAACTATTTTGGCTTGAAGACATGAGTGATAGGATCTGCATTTTTTTTTCCTATCGACAATTGCAGATCAAAATTTGCAACCCAACTTAAAAAAAAAAAAAAGTAATCTCACCACTGGAACTCAAGTTTAGCTCAGGTAGGATGGTGGCTTTTTTTTTTTTTTTTTTTTTCCCCCTTCGATGTCTCTCATTTGTCAGAATTTGCAAGCTTGCACATATTTTTTAAAACTAAGTGCCTCACTGGCTAGGCTTATGTGTAGGTAGTGGCTGTGTATCACAGACACATTAAACCCAGTGCCTAAAAACAGCAGCAAAGATGACATCTGAGGGCTGACAGTTACCAAGGGTATGATACCGGAGCAGTATTGCTGATTCCCTTTGATCATGTCACTGCAACAAGACAAAAGCAGGTTTCTGTGCACTTCTAGTAATCAACCTCCAAAAGCATTGGGGCAAACAATACACATGTCCTCATCTGGGCTCTGTGATTCTTTCATCTTTGCAGTCACACTCATGGCTTCCCATGCTTATACTGTGTTTTTATATTTCTGTCAGACATCTCAGGACATTGATTAGCAGCAGCACAACACTTTCCAGGATTTTCAGTGCCACCCCAAGCACTTCTAACCCTGGAGATTTTCAAAATTTGGCAGGATGAGGCCCTGAACAATCTGATCCACCTTTGAATTTGTTCCTGCTTAGGCAAGGGGCCTACACTAGAGACCTCCAGAATCCCTTTCAGTCTGGATTGCTTTATGATTCTGTGATGTCTGCTTGAAGAAAACGGCATTTTGGGGATTTGCTAACCTGCAAAGACCAAGCCCTTTCTCTCCACAGAATACATCCAATGCTTTTGCTCTAAACTGGTAACTTTGGAGTTAGCAGGGTTCTACTGGTTCTGGTCAGCCTTGTCAGTTCTCCCAAATTTAAAGGCCACAGTCCTCTGGGTTGGCTGGACAAAGCTGCTGATTAACTCTGTGTGCCCAGACGTGAGCAAATACTGAAGGTCTGCTCTCCCCTCCCTCCCCAGTGACACTTGCACTGTGTTCCTGCAGCCTCCTACCTTCTTGTCCCACCACCCCGCTGTTAGCCCTGTAGTTCACATAACTCCCATTCCTGCACTGACTGCCAGCTGCCTGTTAATTAATTACGAAACCATTCCTTCCTCTTTTCCCTTGCCTCCCACACTTTGCCTTTGCTTGTGGTAGTTTTTATTTATTTACTTAGCTATTTCTTTTCTACAGGCTTCTCTTACTACACAGCTTCCCCTGTGCCTTGCAGGCTTCCTGTGAAGTGCTCTCTGCTACTCGGAGTCCTCATCTGTGACTGTCCATGGGGTGTTGTGTCGGGGCACAGACCCCTGCCATAGTAACATAACTGAGATAAAGTAAATAGCTTTTCATTGGTAAGTTACGTTTGAACCAAGGATTTCTAAAACAAAGGCCACGGGTATTTTACATATTCAGCAAAGTAATCAAAGCTTTGTATCACCACCCACGTAGATTAAAAAAAACTCTTACTATAACAGTAACACTTAATTGCTGTTATGTTTCACTTACTATTTCTTAACTTTATTCTATTTTATTTTATTTATTCAGAATCTGAAAACATAATTCTCGTTGTTTGCCATGACAGGGAGTACAGAGGGGGTACCAAGGGACACTCCCCTATTTCCTACCACACTACATCTTTGCAGCGTCCAAATCCCACACCACTTTGTGTGCGGGAAAACAAACCAGAACAAAACAAAACGAAAAAACTCGGTGTGTACGGAGAGCGTTTTCGGCTGCCCTTCAGGACGGCGGCACTCCAGCCACCCCCATGCGATCCAGCAGACTTTTATGACCCCCCAGCAAATGTTCGCCACCCACAGCCTGCGGATCAGGTTCAGACACCGCCACAAGCTTAACCCGACACTTCTCAGCCCCTCGGCAGCTCGCACGCGGGCGGAGGAACCACAGCGACGCCCGGCGGGCCCAACGCCTCCTCGCTTCAGCTCCACACAGCCTCTCCCTCCCATCTCCCCCGCGGCTGCCGAGTGCAAAACACGCGTTGAAACCTAAAATTAAAGCGATTTCCACGGCCGCCCGCAGCCCCGACGCCGCTAGGGGCGCCCCGCGGCCCGGCCCGGCCGCTGCCCTGGAGACGGTTGCGGCGGGGCGAGGCCCGAGGCCGGCGGCTCCCCGCCATGCTGCCCGCACCGCGCCGGGAGGCTGCGGCCCCCAGCGCCGTCCCCTACTGCTACTGCAGCCCGCCCCGCGCCCTGCCCGCCCGCACCAAGTACCGAGCGCCGCCGGAGGCCGCCCAGCCGTGAGTGCCAGCGGCCTGCTCGTCCCCGCTGCCCCTCCCGGGCACGGCAGCTCCCAGGGAGCCGGGGGAGCCGCGGGAGCCGCGGGCTTGTCGGCATCTCAGAGCCCTGCTGGCTCGCCGAGGTGTCGGGGTGCGGGTTGCGCCTCCGTAACCGCGGCTGTTGTTGTTGTCCTTGCTGCAGGGAGAAGGAGCCCGTCCGCTATGCCAACCTCATGTACGACCGGAGGGTGGTGCGCGGCAACACTTACGCCCTTCAGGTCATGCCCGCGGTATGTTTTTTACGTACATCATGCTACGAAAAAGCTGCAGAAGCTCTGCTTTTATAGCTGGGTGAGCCTAAGAATGCCCCAAGACTTAAATTTCCCATTTCTGTAGTGTAATGGTGTAGAGCATGAGTCGTCGCTGCATTATCTGCTGCAACCTGCATTTGCAGTGAGAGCATCACCTCTCGGGAAATTTAAGTCTTGGGGTAAACTCAAGGGGGGGGATTGTCCTCTTCTGCTCTGCCCTCGTGAGGCCCTCCTTGGAGTGCTGCATCCAGCTCTGGGGCTCCCAGAACAAGAAGGATGTGGAGCTGTTAGAGGAGGTCCAGAGAAGGGCTACGAAGGGCTGGAGCACGTCCCCTGTGGAGAAAGGCTGAGAGAGCTGGGGATGTTCAGCCTGCAGAAGAGAAGGCTCTGGGGTGACCTTGTTGCAGCTTTTCAATAGTTAAAGAGTACTTATAAAAAGATGGAGAACGACTCTTTGCTCAGTCAAACATTGACAGGACAAGGGGAAATGGTTTTAAACTAAAAGAGGGGAGATTTAGATTAGAAGTTAGGAGGAAATTCTTCACTCAGAGGGTGGTGAGGCACTGGAACAGGTTTTCCTTTCAGTCGACAAACACAGTACTGAATTTAAAAGTTAGTATGGGTTTCTTTTCCTTCATCAACAATAAAGATCTTCTATCTAACAAACAATTCTGCTGATAATAAAATAACTGGACTTAAATCCATTTGACCTTCTTAGAGCTTCACCTAGAAACTCTCAACTGAACAACAACATAGCATTTTAATATGCTTTATCTTGTGAAGTTCTATATATAATATCTGCTTCCAAATAGCAGTTGATTGCTCTTGGTGTGAGATGCCATTAGTATGTGCCTATAGGTAGTTATCAGACTTCATTAATTTCATGCCCTACAGTCTTAAAGGTAACTGACACTTTACGGTCAGTTACCATGAGAAGTAGGTCTGAAATACTAGGCTTCTTGTGTTAAAAATAAACAACAATGTTCATTTACCAACAGAGAGAAATTAGTAATATTTCCAAGTACAAACTGTATGGTAATGTATTTTTTACGTTCATCCCTGTCCAGAGTACCCAGCTCGATCTGTTTGAGATTCAAAGGCAGAGAGAAGCACGGAGAAGAGCACTGGCTAGAAAGAGAGCAAAAGAGCAAATGCAGCTAAGAACACCTGAGCCTGTGGAAGGCAGAGAGCATGTTCATGTGCAGACAGGTAAAAGGACAGATTTTTAAAAATTTGATCTGAAAACAAAAAACTTGCTGATCTATATTCACTTACTAAGTGGATGATGCAATCAGTAGATTCACAGATGGTTAAGGTTCTCTAAGCCTTACCACTATAGCCCCCCTATTTTTAGTACTATCTAATTATTTATAAACTTGGCTAAACAGAGTGACATTTTTGCAGAGGCTCTGTTTTTCAGTTCTCAGTGTACATTCGTGAAGACTAGTCAGGATTACTTCATTTATTCTTTCATTTTCTACTATCTTCAGAGATGCTTGGTATATGCCACAGATAGAGGTGTGGTTTTTTTTAATCATTATTTTTTATTTATATTTTTCTGAAGAATGCAGTCATATCTAGGATTAAGATCACTATTGAAAGTTACTGGGGAAGGGGTAGGAGAAAGAGGATGGGCGGTGGCCCTAATTTAGAATAAGAGACTGCCCTATATGTGAGAAAACAATCTGATTTGTTGCAAAACCAAAATTTGGAGTAATCACGGGGTAAGTGTAATGTATTGCTGTGTTCCTCTGCAAAGCATTTCAGATTGGACTGACTTACAAATGGTCAAACAGCTGTGGCACATGCTAATCAGACATGGCCTTTGTTTTCTGAATGTTCACTGTGCCCCAACGCCACTGAACCTCCTATACCACCTCTGATGTATGCAGCAGCTTTTCACCATTGAAAAATGCAGAAGAAGGCTATCTGGTGTGGGCGTCTTGGTGTCTTATCCTTCCCATTGACTAGTGCTGATAATCCTAAGTCCTCCACAGACCTCATTTTATGAACCAGGCTATTTATCTCTGCAGTAGGGGACAGGTATAATTCAAGTCACGCGCATGCTGTTACAGATGTGTGGTTTCCTCAAGGTCAGTGCTGGTGGGGCCAGAAGTAGACGATCATTCTTTAAACCCAACAGATACAGTGTTTTTCATACAATGGAGAAAAATGTGTTGTTTTTTTTTTTAATATTAATGGCTAGTAGATATATAATCTTTGTCCCTTTTCGAAATTGCCATATCCCGTTACATCTACCAAGAAATGTTTATTCTGCAAGGTGGGCTGAAATGGTCTAGATACTCCTTTGAAACCTGGTCTAGGAGTCATTTCCAAGAAGCACACCAGACATTACGAAGTACGTGTCCTCAGATGGCCTGTGCAGCGAACTGATCTATGCTGTAGGTCAAATCTTTTTTTTGGTTTGGTTTGGTTTGGTTTTTACTTTATAGAAGACACTTTACTGCACTATTTGGATATAATTCACCCTGTACAGTAATAAGGAGTAGTTGAGACTTAAAATAAAAAAGAATCCGATTTAGAGCATTCATTATGCTTTTATTTCTAGAGCTATATTTGGAAGAGATTAGTGACCGGATAATAGAGGTTGATACGGAGTGTCAAACAGATGCATTTTTGGACAGACCACCCACTCCTTTCTTCATACCAGCCAAAACAGGAAGAGATGTGGCCACACAAATAGAAGAAGGAGAGGTATGAAGCAAAGATGGGTCCACAGGTAGTGTCAAAACATGTCTCCTATATGAAACAAGTTTGAGGCAAAATTGAGGCAAAATCAGAAGGGAAATTCTCCGCACAGAACATGCAAAAGAAACCATGCAAAACTAAGGACGGTGCTTCTCCACGTGCACTGGTTCTGCTGCTTTCAGCTAAGAACTACAATGCTGAGAATGCTCTCCCCTGCAGAAATAGTGTCCAGCCTGAGGGGGGGTTGGAAGCACAGAAGGGAGCAGCAGTAGGGTGCAGGTGAGAGCTCTGCTTCTGCCTGGCAGTCCCCCCTGTGGCTGCAGTTTGGGGTGTGTGGTGTCTGACTCCAGCCCACTCATCACTTAGCCCCGGGTGGCATTCACGCTTCCTGCCTTACTGACACTGGGCCCCCACGTGCACTTCTCAGCACCCCCTTCAGCACAAGTGCTTTGTTCATCCTCCTTTTCTCCTTGCTGAGATGTTGAGAGGGACTGCGGTCAGGGGTCATTTCTCTCTGTCCCACTGACCCCCATCCCCAGCTGTTTGACTTTGACGTTGAAGTCGAGCCAATCCTGGAAGTGTTGGTTGGGAAGACGATGGAGCAAGCTTTGCTGGAAGTCGTGGAGGAAGAAGAGCTGGCCCAGCTGTGGGCACACCAGCGTGCCTACGCTGAACTGCGCAATGCCGAGCTGGCAGAGGTGCAGCGCCTGGAGGAGCAGGACAGGCGGTACAGGGAGGAGAAGGTAAGGCTTGCTAGGAGCAAAACAGGCCTGTCTGGGTGCCCATCAGACAAGAGGAAACCGCTTCCAGTACTGAAAGACAAGCTGTGAAGTAAGCTGGATGAATGTGAAAGTGTATTGTCAAGCTTGATATTCCTCTAAGCATTTTGGTGCTAAACAGCTGCACTGTTTGCTTTCACGTTCCAGCACTACTGTGCTGTTCTGTTCCTTTGGAGCCGTCATACTCAAGTGACCTGGTGTACTCAGACACCTCATCAGGAGGCCAAACCTGACAGCATTTTCCTCTGTACCTGGTGCAGCTGTTACTCAAGCCTTTTTGTTATGATAACTGCTAAATGAATAGTCAGAGTGCTTGAAAATAAGAGGCACCTTCTAGACTTTCACTGAATGCATGCATACACATACCTCTCAAGATCCCCAAATACAAAACCGCATTTATCTAGAAACAGCAATGGCAGGTCTTCAACAGTCTTATATATTGGGGTTTTGAATATTTTCCTGGACCAATCTAAGTGGTTTTTTTTTTGTTGTTGTTGTTTTTTATTTTTGTTTTTGTTTTTTCTTACGTCAAATAGGATATAAAATTGAAAAGGTGAAAAGTTTAGGAAATCTTCACCCAACCTCAGCTCATTCCTAGACCAACGGTCAGCTCTATCTGCAATAATAAAGTAATGAGTCAAGAGATCAGTGCATGATAAGGTATCAGAGAAAGATTTCATTTAGCCAGGCACAAGACCCTTATTTTACAGACTTGACAAAATTAAAAAGGTACACCAAAGGAATCTTCTAGTCCTTGTGGTACTCCATAGATTGAGTACAGGCTTGCTTTCAAGCACTCTTTTTTACGAGGAGTTTTTGTGACAGTTGGAGGCCACAAATACTGGCTTCTAACTTAGAAGTCTTTAAGTATTGGTACTCTTGTTTATCTTTACTATTTATGAGTTTCACACTGTGATCATTCTTCAAAATCTGGATCAAAGGAGTAACAGGTAAAGGGCTGAAAGTTTTATGTGCCATATTGTCTTGACAGGAACGTCGCAAACTCCAGCACATGCAAATGCTACAGAAACAGAAAGAGACGACAGAGAAAATTGCAGCTTGGGCGTTTGCTAAACGTTACTTGACTGACCTCATTCCTTCAGTCTTCAACAGTCTTCGTGAGAGTGGGTTTTTCTATGATCCTATAGAAAGAGGTTTGTCTTTTATTTTTATTTTTTTTTATTATGTGAAGTGAGTAATATGAAAGTCAAAGCAGCCTTAGAATACGGTTTATTGTCTTATTATTTAGAAAAATATAATAAGATTTCATTCATTTACATTTGTGCCTGCACAGATAGTTTTCAAACTCAGTTTTTTTTAAAAAGAAACATTATTGTTCACCTGTACAAGTAGTCAAGAATAAGCAAGAGCTGACAGTTTTGCTTGTAATGAGAAGAGGTGCTTTTGATTTGAGAAAAATAAATGGGTGGTTAGGATTGGTAGAGAAAGAAAGAGAGGGGTCCAGGTTGTGTTAAATGTATTTTGATAGGACAGACATATCATTCTGAATCTTTGTTAATGATTACCAAAGCACGGGAAAAATAGTCAATAAGAATTAGGCTCTGAAAATAATTTTGGAGTTGTACATCGGTGACTTCCAAGCTTTTAGAGTCGGCAGCATTTCTCATGGGCTGCCTTGCTGCATCCCACTTCCCCAGTCCCTGCACAGGTGCCCAGACCGCAGCTTGGGAACGGATACACTGTCTCCAGAAGGAGCCATGGAGCAAATGCAGAAATGAGTGTATTTTTCAAGCAGGGCAGGGTTTGGGACCACTGCATACAGAGTATGATGTAAGCAAGAGCTCCATAGTCAGAGGGAACAAACATTTTCGGCAGACCAGAAGCCAGATGTACTTGGAAAACAGAGCAGGAAATGTTATTCTCCTGACTTGTTCAGGATAGTTATTTTCATCTGACTGGAACATTACTGTGCTGCTCGTTTGTGCTTGCCGTTCAAGGGTGCCAGGCTCCTTTGAAAATCAACGGAGTTGAGAAGACTCTGGTTCAGATCCATAATAATGAGGAACCTCAGTAAAAGAGGGAGGAGATAAGACACCCAGTAATGCCTGAGAGGTTTCATCTGGCTCTTGCAAAGCAAGTGCCTTCTGGCAAGGATGTGCATCCCTTAACAATCACAGCAAATGAAAAACAGCCTTGAGATCCTGTTGCTCATCCTTAATAAACAGATACTTTTTCTTGCTTTCCTCCTGCCAAATTCATACAGATATTGAGACAGAATTCCTTCCATGGCTGATGACAGAAGTGGAAGAAACACTAGAGAAGAAGGTTCTGGGAAGGATGATGCTTGACTGTAAGTTACCAAATCCTGGAATATAATCTGGGCTGCTTGTTTGTGGTTGTTTTTTCCCCAGTCAGAACAAATATGACATTTACAGGGTCAGTGTGGACTAAAGAAGGAATTAGGAAGAACTCCAACTGCCAAGCGTGTTATTTTGTTTATTTTTTGTTTGTTTGTTTTTGTTGTTTCTCTTCTCCATTTAAATATGTTTTTAAAGTTGGGAAAACCACTATGGCAGCCATCTGGATAATTGATTCTCAGCTGAAATACTGAAAGTGTCAGACATGGTGCACTACTGGCTTTATACTGTTTGAGATGTGTTGCTGCTGGAAGATGCAATGCCTCCGGCAGAACAAGAATAGTTAAAGTATGCCAATTCTTTTCTCTGCCATAAAAACTTGTATTTCCCATGTGTTACACAGCCATTGTTGCTGTGCTGTTTTCTGTGTGATGCCTGATTTTGCCAATGGGACCAGAAAAGCCCATCCTTTCTAGAGTCATATGTATAACGTGAAAGTTTGTTAGTGCATTTGTGTGAACTCCCTGAGCTACAGAGTGATGTGCTACTCCTTTCATCCAAAGTGAAAGAAGAGAAGGATAATTTTGGCCATGACTGACAGACAAGTCAGGTGACCGACACTTTTCATCAAAACAAGGGGCTACTTCTTCAGCAGTCAATAATCATGTCTTTGCTTTTGAAGTAGATTAAAATATCACTCTCTGCTGTCTTTCAGTCTAATTCAAGCTAAGTATGCAGGTTTGTTTCTTGGTCAGTCTTCAGAGGCTGCATTGAATACCTGGACAATCTAAACTCTGTCTTGTGTAGAAGCACAAAATTATGATGAGTATGTGTCCACCTTGGTGGTCCTAGGTCAAACCACTTCTTACACTTGCATTGTGTCTTTATTCTTGTGGTTTTACCTCTGGCTGTGATTTTGGGTTTAAATTACAATCGTGTTCATTTCCTCTGGGTTAGTTTTCAGTTTAACCAGGACCCTGAATTTCCTTTGTCCAGTTTGGATAATTACATCTGGCCTGTTAGTATTTTATCCTATGATATATGTGCTTATATGTTTACTCAAGGATCACTTCTTAAAGCATCTCTTCAGAACAGAGGGAATTTTCTCTCCTGATAAGTAAGAAGTATTGTATGTGACCACTAAATAAACATCCCAAGGAAAATGTTGCTCTAGAATACAGTCTTGATGAGGACATCCATCATATTCCTGTTAAATCTTTGTTTAATTTTTACTGCCAGTAACCCTGGTCTTGCACCACTTCTTCGAAGCACAGAGCAGTTGGAGCAGGCTAATAAGTAATACCAGCAGCCCCTGTTTTGCTACTTATCCTCTGTGTATCCTGGCTTATACCCAATCACGCATTGTTGAATAAACATTAACTCTGCAAAAGGAACTGTGGATTGCCTTCTCAAACAAGTTTTATAAAGGCAGACAGCCTCAGCTGAGATTGTGGCTTCGTCCCCATCTTACGCAAAAGCATAGGAGAAGTCTCTAAGGATACATTTTTAACCTATTTGAATGTAGAAGCTACTTAAATGGTTTACATTTTATCACCATCCAATAAAAAAACCATGAACTACAAGGGAAGCATCCACAGTCTAAGGTGGCTGTGTTTGCCCTCTGATGACCATTCCTTCTTTTACTTGCAAAGCTCAACCCAAGAATGAACACCCTCTTCCTCTTCTATATGAACACCTTCTTCCTTCATTGTTGGCCTTTTTATTTGCCATATTTAAATTATGTATTACAAAGTGAGTGTTGAGTTATTGTTGTGTTCATAGATTTGGAAGGTGTATAATGTTTAGAAAAAATTACAAGGGCTAAGCATCAAAAATAATAAAGAACAGATGCTTTACAGCTGCTTTTCAGAAAGAGAAAATCTTTTTGATGACTCCCACAGATCCAGGACTACGCTGTGCCAAAAACATCACACTGTATGCAACCTGGCTGGTCCCCTTTCCTGGCAGGGTGACCTGCTTCAGAAGTGACCAGACAACAGTGAGGAAATGAACAAGGCAATCCACGTGAGCCATTTCAAATCACTGCTTTCAGTGCAAACTGCTCATTTGGTTTCAGTTAGGCTGCAGCAGCAGGGAAGATTTTTCTTATTCAACTGTTTTTTCATTTTAGTGTTCTTTCTTTTTTTTTCTTCTCCTGCACAAGAATTCGTAGGCCAGTAATATGTAAATAATTTCAAATTACAGGGTTTTTGCGCTGTGTTTGTTAACTGTATTTTCTCTGTTTCAGCCTTGATTCGTACAGTGGTTGAAAAACGCTTGGATGCATTTAGCCAGGAACCTCTGTCTGGTCAGACGGAGGCCCCTGCTGAAGAGCCCGGGCCGATAGACGCAGCCCCGCAGGAGGCTGATGAGACAGAAGCTGCTGACCTGCCAGTCACAGCAAGTGAGGAGAGTGACCAACCTGTTGCTGAGGAACAGCTTTCACGTCACATCTCTTTCCGGTTAGAGGAACCCAATCGAGCAGAAACAGAGGACCTGGAAACTGAGTAACAAGCAGGCAAGTCATCGTCCTGTCTATTTACAAGTGTTGTGCTGTGTCCATTCTGAAGGATGAGCTTAAGCCACAGTAGAGCATTAAAGGATGTTTTCCAAATACTGGCATTGCTGATTTCAAGCTAAAAGAAGCAAGGGAGGTTACTAGTGTAATGAGTGGCAGTGAAATTCTATCCTCTTCTACACAATCCAACCCATCAAAAACCTGAGACATTTACAATTGAAAACTAATGCTGTCCCAAACCCCATGCAAGGACATGAGAAGGGTATTGAGAGCATCCTAGCAACTTCTGCAAGTGCTTTGATCATGTTTTCAGAACAGAAGTCAGTATTTTGCTTACTTTGAAATGTAACTACAAAATGTTACATTTTGTAACATGTTCTAAAACATGTAGAAATGTTCTACAAAACTTAAATTTCTTTCCACTCATGTTATTCTCTCTTTCCCTGACCAACTTCTATGGGCATCTCAGCAGGCGATAGGGCAAAGGCAGCTGTTCCTGAAGCTCTTCAGGTTCAAAGAGTTCTCTGCCACTGGGCACTTGTGCCAGTGCAAAATCCTCCTCGGCCTCCTGACTCCCGCAGCACTGCTGAGGGGCTGGAGCCTCGCGCTAAGCCCAGCCTCAGATTTCTTTCTAACCACCCTTCATGCTGCTCCTCCGCAATGGTGCCAGACACGACTGACAGAAGGCACCTGCACTGCCACACATACCTGGCTGCTCCCCGGGCAGCTTTACAAGTGGGGCATCCCTGCTCACAAAAGTGCATCGGTGCTCCACTGCAGCAATGCCATTTCTTCTTTCTCTCCAGCACTTCTCCCAAACCAAAGCCTTGTAAGTTGCACCTCACGGGACCAGAGAGGTGGTGGAAGGAGAAACGCTGGCTGATGGTGTTTTCTGGTGAACAAGGAGATCTGAAGTTCTGTGCTTTTGGTTAGAAACACGAAGAGGGGAAGCCTGCCAGTCTGTGCATGCTGCTGCCTGGGGCTTTTGTGACCGAGTCCCAGGGTGGACATGAGTGGGGGAGGCACCAGCTCCTGCAAGCTGCGGTACCCAATTTCTGTGTGCTGCAGGGGGCCCACCAGACACAGCTGAATGCCAGAAGGAACCTTGTGCCTGGTTTCTGAGGGGGCTGGAAAAAAGGACTCAGAAGCACCTGCCCTTCTGGGGAGAGCAGCTCTGGTTTTAGAGCAGCGGTTATCATCCTCGTCCATGAGCAGGCTCCTGCGCCCTCCTGGTGCTGCAGTTTGCACCAAAGGTGCTTGCTGAGGGTGAGCACCGCCTGTGCACTGCCACCAGGGCTGGGGTTTGGGCTTTCTGGGTCACCCTGCAGCACTTCAGTTCCACAGCCACCACGGGGCGAGGGTGGGTGCATGCACACGTGTGCACCCTCCCGTTTGTGTGTTGCCTGCTGTGTGAAGCTCCGGGGATTGTATCAGAGGGCTGGGAGGTGTGATCAGTTGATCCCTTGGCAGGGGTCCCAAAGACAGATGATAAGATATTCTTGAGAGAGTAAGTTGTCATTAATAAAGCGTCATTACTGTATTCTTCTTTTCAGACATGTTAAGCATTCATTTGCATACGGACAGATGCCATTTCTTGACAACAACCAACAGGCTGGTGGCAGAATGAGATGCTTTGTTCACCAGCCTTTATTCTTGGATGTTAACACCTGCTCTTTTTGAGACTTCACTTTTTTTTTTTTTAATTGAAAAGCAGTGCCTTTCATGTTGGATATCTCTACCCATATGTGTTTGTACTTACCCAGAATTCACAAGTGAGTGAAAACTGTGACAGTTACTGTTATTCCCACAACTAACCTGTCTCTTGTCTCTCCCATCTCTTTCAATCCCTTCTTTCATTCCTTCTCCCTTACCTCACTCACCTTCCACAGGTACCTTGATTCTGCCTACCAAGAGGCCGTAATTGCTGGTTGGCTTTCATGCTGAGGGGGATGAAGAAAAGAGGAGACATCGCCGATGAGAACTGTGAACACACGAGCCTTGTAGCTGACTTGTATGCATTCTTTATCAAACACCAGGAGCTGAATCATGCAAAAATCCTTGCGCAAGATTGTTTCCTCTCAATTCCATTCAGGTTGCTGCAGAGGCTCCATCCTTCTGTTGTATTTGTGCAGACCGAGTTTAGATAGAAATGACTTACCCAGTGTGGCCTTGAAAGAAAGTTGAGAATACATTTTTTCTGTTGTTACAGACTTCCCTTTTCTTACAGGTTTCTAGAACTGTACTGCAATGTCCTCTATGTGTATGTCTTTGTTCTGATTTTAATGTATAGCCATGATACTTCTGTACCATTTAGGCATACTATCCTAGAGAGGAAATTGATGGTGTCATTTACTATTTATTGCCTGTTTCTTCATTTGGAGGAAAGGAAAGAGGGGTAAAGGCTAGGTGATGAATTCTGCCTTGAATTGTAAAGGCTGGAAGGGAACTTTGGGGTGCTGAGAATTTAAAAACCTTCACACAAAGTGAATGTGAGGGGGATTGGACCGATAACAGCCTTACCACAGAATGAGGAGAGCTATTTGAAGGTGGGAAGAAGCTCCAGTTCTAGAACGGAGCTTTACTTTTGGTGTTTACATTAAAATCAAACACAGTGGGTACAGTCCCAACTCTGAGGTAAGTGACGAGCTGGTTTCCACAGGAACAGAAGGGTGTCCTAATGTGACTGGGGAGTATCAAGGTTAAGTTTGCTGTAATAGGTTATGTCTTATGGAGCCGGAAAGCCACAGAGCAGGAACTTCACCAAACTCCTCATGACGCCGTCTCCTCCAAGCCCGTCTCCTTGATCCCTGTTCCCAGCAGGAGCTCTGTGCTCCCAGTCCCTGCTTGCAGCCCTGGCAGCATTATGCGTGGGTGTGGGTGAAGGATGCGGGAGAGGACATGGGGGCAACGTGGCTAGCACTACAGGGTGGGACACGCTGCAGCCACCTGGCTGCGACGAGGTGCCAGGCAGGCACCACTCTGACCTGCAGCGGGGCGTTCATCCTGCATCAGAGGCTTTGCGCTGGGCCCTGGGGACATTGGCCTTTTGCAAAGCCCACTTATGTTTACAGCATGAGGAGCCAACAGCAGTCACCCAGCAAAGTCCTTGGTGAGATCATGGGATTCTGGGCTTTATAATTAATAAGCAACTTGATAAGTGGCACGTCGGGTCAGGATGCAGGCTGTGGGTGCTCTCCCCAGGAAACGCCAGAAACCAGGCACAGTGTTGGTTTTGGCACTGAACTTTGGCCAAAGGACCAGCTGTAGCTGTCAGGTACCCAGCGGGGTACTCTAAGGGTCAGTAAAAGCCCCAGACAGTTGCATGCATGCCCAGTGAGGCTGCTTGTCTCTGTACATCTTTCCCAAAAACTGCTGGTGACAATAAGACTGTATCCACGTGGTTTCCATCTCTTGCTTTCTCTGCAAAGCGGAGCCAAAGTATTGCTCCAACAACCAGCTCAGCAGTTTAGCTTTGTGTTTACTTCAGCAATTGTTTGAGAAGTGGGGAAGACATTAAGATTGCCTGTTCCTGATTTAATTTGGAAATCCTCTTGAAATCCTCTTGATGCTGACGGACCAAACCAGACTCTACATTCTGTAGCACAGTGACAGACTGGGAGCAATCTCTTGAGACCAAAATTCATGGCTGGTTTGCTGCTGACAGAAACCACAGGTTTCAAAGAGCTGAGGAGAGAACGGATAAGGAAAATACACCTATGAAAATACACCTTGCTTGCTTTTTTATATGCATGTGCTAAATATGAGCCTCGCCTTATCCATCCTTAATGTCCACAGCCTTTGGGGCCCTCAGAAGCTGCATTGCTCTAAGAGCAGCACGCAGCAATGGACAGCACTGGCTGTGCGGTGTTCACAGAGCTGTGATTCCTGTCCTGCCCTGCAGGAGCCACCTTTACACCTCTGTGACAGTACCTATTGCAGTGAGATACTGTATTCCAGTGCAGTTTCTCACTGCTGGACTAGCTATCCTGGCACAAGATAGGAGATAGATATGGCCCAGAGTACGTTTCTGCGCTCTGGCTGTAATATAGCTTTACTGCAGCAGTGATGTAGTTGCAAACTGCCTCACATTGCTTCACTCCTCCTCCTCAGCTCCTCCAAGAGCATTTGGGCATCTCGCTTTGCCCAGGCCTTACGTATTTACGTATGATTTTAGAGTACATGCCATACGAAGTGAGGCTGAAGAAGTTGAATGTGCTCAGCCTGGAGAAGAGGAGGCTCAGGTGGATCTACTCGTGGTTTTCCAGGCCTGAACTCGAGGCTATGGAGCAGAAGCGGGGAGCGCTCTCTCCACAAGGATGCACAGTGACAGGCCAAGAGGCAACAGGCACAGGTAGCTTGAGGGGAAGTGCTGCCGGCAGGCGTGCACACGCATACCCCCTGGCCCCTCAGCACCCTGCTCAGGTCGCCGAGGTGCGGAGATCCGAGACAAGGGTGCAGAACAGGACGCGTGCAGGACATTTTAATGCCGTAAGGCTCCCTCCTTTACAGGACCAGGCTCTACCCGATGAAAGCCAGGACATTTCCGTGCCTCCTCAGAAGCCCCGACAATTTCCGCGGCCGTAAAGCTGCGATATTTCTACTTCACTTTAAGAAAACACTAAAACTTTCCGGCCTGCGCAGCTGCCCAGCAAAGCCCCCGAGCCCGCGGCGGGCGAGGTGGGGAGAGGCGGGGAGGAGGAGAAGGGGGCAGGCGCCGCGTCCCGCCCGGCCCCCTCCGCCCCCCCCGCCCCCCGGCCCCGCCGCCGCCGCCCCGCCGCCAGGCGTCTCTCGGGGGCCGGACGAGCCCCGGAGCCTGCACCGGAGCCGCCGCTGCGCTCCCCGGCCCGGCGCTGGGGCAGCGGGCGGCGCCCGCCGAGCCGGGCCATGAGGTGAGGGGCGGCCGCGCCGGGCCGGGCCGGGCCGGGCCGGGACCGCTGGGAGGGGCGGCGGGGCGGAGGGACGGGGGGCGAGCACCGGCCCCGGGCACCTGCACGGCCGCGGGGAGGCCATTACGCCACAGGAGTCCGCCGTCGGGTTGGGTGGTTTTGTGTTTTTTTACTTTTTATTTATTTTTTTTAACTCTTCGCCCCCTCGGCTGCCTCTGCCCCACGCCGGGTGCATCGGGGGGCTCGGGGTGGGGGCACCTCTCGGCGTCGCCCCCGGCACCCTGCGTAGCCTCGGCACAGGCTGCCCGATAGCACCCCGGCAGCACGAAGCTGTTCGGGGGCTCGTTTCCGTGCCAGGAGCAGCCGCGGGCTCAGTCCGTGCCCACCGAGCTGCTGCCGGCTCGCTTCGGTCCCCATCCATCTCCAGCGGGCAGTGCCTAGCTGCCGCCGGCCCCCGGGGGAGACGTGGTTGCTTCCCGCAGGGGGGAGGAGGGATTTGCCACACTGGACGGGTTGTTTGGTTTTTTGAAGGGTCTAAGTTTGTTAATGTTTAACTTTCAGTTTTGTTTTGTTCTCGTTGTTCTGTGAAAAGTCTGCGTCTCACAACCAAATGACAGTTTGGGTTTGTGGACAGGTGAGTGCAGGACAGCCAAACTCTTCCCCAGCGGCTGCT
This sequence comes from Cygnus olor, assembly GCF_009769625.2. Lineage (NCBI taxonomy): Eukaryota > Metazoa > Chordata > Aves > Anseriformes > Anatidae > Cygnus > Cygnus olor. The sequence goes on along the minus strand of NC_049171.1, from coordinate 64,645,937 downwards.
TTCCGTGTTTGACTTGAGCATAACATGCATGGGCCTCCTTACAAAAGGCTAACCGCCTCTGTAGCAGATACTTAAATTATTTGATGAGAGTACAAAGTAGTATCTGTCTATAAAACGCGAGCTTAAATATGGTCTTCCACCTGCAGCTGATATCTTTAAATTTATAAGGGACAAAATCCAAGTTATGCTTTGGGTACATGATATGCATGTGTATGTATGTATATATATACATGTCTATATGTATCATCTTGATGACAAGTGTCTTCAATAATAAATATAAATACCACCTACGTCCTCTTTCTGAAAAGTGCCAGGAGAGGATGTGCATGGTGTTATTGCCAAAAGATTAGCAAATCCAGCTCTGGCAGAATGAGGAAGGAAGAAGCTCCAAATCTGTAGACCACTCAAGTCTCTCCTCGCTGCAGTCACAAAACTACCATCAGCCTGTGGGACCTGAATCTCGGTTCTACCAATGGTTGGCAGAAAATGTGTTTCGAGTCTCAGATGCCTAATCACGTGCAGCGACGCAAAGTGTCAAGTGGTGCTGCAAGGATTTGGCAACTTCTCTTAATTTCTTTGTCCTGGAGCCCTTGGGAGAAGTGGTACTGTTTCGACATGGGTAGAGCAAAGCGGTATCAGGATACTCCTAAAGCTTTTGAATCAGAGGCCAGTAGGGTTTCAAAGAAGAGGTCTTGCTTCCTCTTCCCTCACCACCTGCCCTGGCCTTCAGGTGATCTCTCTGGGGGGCTGGCCGCTGTCCTGGGGGCAGGTTGACTGCAGCACTAGGAGAGGTGACACACCTCTTCTCCTCCCTTACATTGGGCATGGCATACTTCTCCTGCAAGACACCAGTATCTCGTTTTCTTGCAATGCCCACCGCGTTGTACTGACCCACGTGTGCAGCACCTTCGTTGTGCCCTGACCCTTCACTGGAGAGAAATACAAGTGCTGTCCTTGGGAATTCCCATTCACTGGCCCTTCCCGTCCCCGCTAGGGCTTTGGAGAAGCTGCGTACCAAGCACCGCTCCACCTCCGTGCGTGCCCAGCTGTAGCACTGTAAAACACAAAATGGGGCTGTGCCAGGCAGGTGGCTCTGTGTGGAACATGAGCAATTCCTCTCTGGACAGAAGTATGGATACAGTGACAGGATCAGTGACAAATTGTGTGATTATTATTTGATATTGCGTGCATTTGCTGCCGTGGTGCAGCTATGCATTTCGTATATTTTCCACCATTAGTGTGCACTTACTTGTCCTGCATTGTAAGTCAAAGCAGTCAAAATCTCATTTGCAAACCTAATGGGAGCTGGTATAGATCCTGGAGTAGTATAACTGCGTAATAGGCCGGCTGCCACAGTATTCTCATTTTTTTCTCGGTGTCAGGGTGCATCTCTGACATTTGAACAGGACCTGGTCATTCAGAATTTATGGTAAATACTGATTATTTACGTAAGAAGTAGATTATGGGTTGAATGGGAATAAAAACAAGAAACAAGATCAGAAGAACTACCGGTTTCTGTGGCCCTACGCATCATAGTGAGAACAGCAGTGGGAGGTTTGGAGAGTTCTGTTCAGGAAAGCACATAAGCACAAGATAATTATTTCTTAAAGGCGGAAGGGGCTACTGAGTAATGTACTTACACCTCCAAGTTTAACCAGGTTGAAGCCTTAGATTGGCTTCTTCAAGATAAATTAAAATTGCTCTGCTTTTAAAATATGGAGTTAAATTGCTTTGAGTTCATTGCTTCTAGGTAGGCTTTCTGGTTTTTAACATAGACACTTGTTCAGCATTCATTTTGCAGTAACATAAGCCAGCAGGTCACAGATTAATGCTCCCTAACTAAAGACAGTAATTTCTGTTTTCTCTCAATTCAATAATCTGCTCTGCGGTGAGGATCTCCTTGTTGTGAGGATCTGTGAGCACACACGTTTCTTATTTCCCTGCCTGCCCCTTGGCCAGGATGGGGTGGCAAGGAAGCAGCACAAGATAATTCCCCCCAGACCATCACAACACGCTTATTCTGCAGTGTGTTGCAGGGGCTGGGACCTGGGCCTCTGTCCCTTGTGCTCTTTCCCTCAAGCACTTAATTTCTTGGCTGATTATTAAAAACCAAACCCATCAACCTCCACCCCTCCCATAAGTGAATACATGCACTGCACTTGAGGCTGGCTGTGCTGGTGTTTTATATAAATTTCATTTGCTTGAGCACTTGACGTTACACCTAACTTTATGGACATAAATAGTCCTCTTCAGTAAGAGTAATCTTGCTCACAAGATGTTCGCAGAACCAGAGCGTATTTAAAGCATGCATTGCCAGCTAGTTCCCTACTGGCTCCACCGAGTTTTTATTTTAAGATGTTCCCGCTTTCTAAGATAAGCATGAATCAAATGAGACTGCTCCAAATGCCAAGGGAACAGCGGTCACACACCTACTTAAGCACATGCCACCATACAACTGACCACATCACTAAACCCAGAAGAAACTGTTTGTTCTTTTTCCATGTGTGTTTGTGGAAACAGGTAGGAAATCTCTTTAGAACACTGCCAAGGATACTGCTATTTTATGAGAACAAGTAGGAAATAACAAGGCTTAGGACAGACAGAAGGTCAGTCTCCTTGAACTCTGCATGGGGAAAATCCTGAAAGTTGATCGTAAAATGTAACTCCACACACGTCCCAAGAATAATCAAATAACGTGCTTTTAGCTCTGTTTTGCTGCCGACTTTTCTCTTTCTTCAATGCGTTCTTCTGAATATGGGAATTCACTTCGAAAGCATGTTTAGGGTCACAGATGTCTCTAACATGAAGATGTAAAACAGACAGGTCTTTCCACTAGTCCTTGTCTGTGTGTGTCTGATATTTGTTCTTTTCTCCTGGTTTTTCTGTCTGTGCCATACAGATTGAACACCCTCTGTAAAATGGCATGAGTTGCAGTGCTAAATGAGGATCAAGGATGCCTTGGTAAACTAATTCTGTCTTGGAGGACAGAGAAGATCTGCTTTTATCTTTCTGCTTCCTTCGCCTAGAACACTATTTTAAGGAGAAGCCGTTTCACAAACAACTTGAGACAGGAAAATCTATACTTCCCAAATAACGTTAACCATTTGTAATTCCAAGATGGAATTGTGATACGGTACAGATTGCTTTATGAGGCATTCATTTATAATTGTAATGAGTTGGAAGGAGAACTCGATCACGCTGATTACCTCCCAGTGTTTTCTCCCACTCAGAATATGAGATTTTCAAGGGACATCCCTGGACGCGCTGACACTGTATTACCTTGCTTAAACCTGTTGAAAACTGCAATGAGAATAAAATGCAGAACTACAAAACATGCATTTCTAGTCCTTGTGGTGGGCTGTAAAAGTGCTTAAATTACTTTAAACAACCCAGATCAGTCTGGCTGGGTTGGTAATTCAACATCTGACTTATTTTTTGTTTTTCATCATTTTTTCCTATGGAGAGCCTCAGCTTTCAACTATAGGAAAAAGGTCTGGAGATTTGAGTTGATAATAAATCTTTGAAGATATTAAGCAAATATAAATGAAAACTCTAGTTCTTGTCCGTGTCAAGAGCTTTGATGAGTAGCTGTGAAGGGTAGGATCTGTGTGCATTTCATCTTACTCATCTCATCTTTGGTGCTGCTATTGGAGTATGAAAGAAAGTGTAAGGAGTGTCTCAGGCACATCACTGTGGTCTGCTGCTAGGAGAAGCACCTGGTCCTGACTCTCCAATGATTAAGTGCTGGAGAAGATGACCTCCCAGCGCTGCCTGACCTACAGGGGTCAGAGAGTAAGTGCTGACATTCATCCCAGCCCAACTGCTGGGACTCTACTCCACGTAACGTGGGTGAATTCCCCATCCCAGTCATTTTCTCCTCCTCCCGTAATTTGAGGGAGCCAGGAATGGGTCTGCCCTAGCGAGATGTTTCTTCGTTGCCTGTTTTATGTGTATATCCTGGGGAGGAACAGGGGATTTGTCTCTTCTGTATGTTGAGATCTGATGGGAGAATGCCCTTCTCTTACAATACATCAGTCTTGTCTGGATTGGTGGTATTCTTTTTGCCTTAGGTGGGGCATGGGGCTCCTGATGGGGAAACCTGTGCACATGAGTAAGGTAGCTTAGCTGGTGGCTAAGCTGGTCCAGACCCCTGTGTTGCACATAGAGCACTTCTATTATGTTGCACATAGGCAAGGAAATATTCCTGTAGTCCACTTGATACCTAGAGCAGACATAGACAATACACAGACAGCATTTCCTCCAAGTGTTGTGCCATAGCACAGGTAACAAAGTCAGCAGAGACATGCTTTGCTTTTCTTTAGAACATGTCATAGAATTGCACTTAGGAAAATATTAGTGTAGTGGAATCTAATGTGGCGTAGCATGCAGATGTAGTGCATTGAGTAGCAGTATGCGTTGCTCCTCCGCTCAGTCTCTTTTTTCCAGGTTCCTGTTACTATGAATGCTGCTGAGGGACTGTTGAGGTGTAAGCAAGGGTAACTTCTGCAAGAGTATCATGGATGTCTTTCAGAGACAACTGCAGCAGCATAAGTCCCGTGTGCTTTCTTGGTCATCAACTGTCATGACTATTTTCTTCGTTTAGTTTACCTAGAGTGTTATTTCACTGCAGCCATACGTGGTCAACAGCACTTGTTTGTCTTGTCCTGTCCTGTCCTACCCTACACAAATAAGTAACATTAGAACCAATACAGCTTTTTTTAAAGATTAAAATGAAGAAAGTGCTGCAAGGCTGAGCAATAAACAAGAGATTTGTGAAGCATTACCATTCTGTTTTGCCAGTGCCTTGATGGATTGACACCCAAAGACATCAAGTATCGAAGTGTTATATTACCCTACGATAATAAACACTTGAGGGACCAGTGAAGTACATGTTAAAAACGTAGCTAAGCTAGTTCAAAGTTTGCCTGGTCCCCGTAGAGGTGGCTGTTCCTTCTGTGCCAGGTAGAATCACCTCCAGAGCCATCTCTGTGTTTGTGGTGTGCTGAGTCTGGGGACAGAGAGTCAAGGTGGATGTGAAAGGAGGGGAAAGAGTGATGACAAACAAAGGTTTGGAAAATGACAGTAGGCAAGAGGCAAAGGAAAGATAATGAAATACCAGGAAGTATTAGCTGAAAGAAAGCAGTTACTAAAAACATAACTGAAGTTGGACTGAAGAATCAAAAGAGAAACTCTTAGAGGAGCAGAAAAAAACAGATCTGCTTTTTTCAATGTAAGAAGTTATACTTGAATTTAGTTTTCAGTTAGTCTTAGGAACCAGCTCAGCTTTCTGTCTGGAGAGGTCTCCGGCAGCCTTTTCAATGTTCTAGAAAGTGACAAGATCTACACATGCAGCCCAGGATGCTTTCTGGCCTTTGATTTTTTTTCTTCCGTGTTAGTGAGAGTCATGGCTCACCTGCATCGTTGAGTAAGCAGAATGCATTAAACCCTTTCCAATACTACTAATGTTTTAAAGCAATTAAGTCAAGGAGCTAAGATCCACCATAACTCTTTTCTGCTTCAGCTCCTCTTAGGTATATCGTTGATCACTGCTACTAATTAAATAGGTGACTTAATACCTCTCGCAATGAAACAGAGGCAGGTGATTTGCCTTTTGAAACACTACCTTTTTGTATGCTCAGTGCTCATCCAAGAAAAGCCTTGGGTTGCTGGCCAGAATGAATCCAAATGCAGCAGAATAAAACCGCTCCTCCTCCTCCTCATTCTTTCAGAACCCTTTCCGTGGAGGAGAAGTTTCACAACTAGTACACGATGTATCCAGGGTGAATGCATCACTTGCTTCTTGTAGACCTGGCAGCCAAAATGGTCCTTCCTCGTTCTGATGGTGCCAAGCACTGAAAAGGGATCGCTGTTCTCTCACAGCCCTCAGGGTGGGTGCTGACAACATTAAGAAAAACAGTGCCAGGTGAGGATTTCCACACTTGGTGGGGGCTGTTGTATCCCCCAATGAAGGAGGGTGAAACTAAGAATTTCAGCAAAACGTAACACAGCCAATAGCACTGCTTCATCACAGTCAGTGAAACCGATACGTTTCTGTAAAACGTTTTAGTTTCAGTATCTGAGCACGTTCAGACAAAAATAAGCTTTACTGGAAATATTCTGACTGGTACATGACTCATTTGTTTTTATAAACCTAACGCTGCTTTCCTCACAAAGCAAGTAAATAAGCAGGCAAAGCTAGCACAGGTTTACTCTAAAATCTGTAGATCTTGAAATTCTGTACCTCTAAAAAGTATTCTCTGCTCACCAGGGGTAGGAGTAGGGATGATGGTGAAAAGTGTTTTACTGCTATAGTGACATTCACAATGTCCTGTTTTGGAAACTTGTTGCTTTGGATTTTAACTTTTGCTTAGAACAAAAGCTTGCAGAGGAATTTTCAGTATTTTGGAGGTTGCAGATGGATCTTAATGATATTCTTATCACTGTTCATGCCCAGCAAGGCTTCTGGGCCTTATTACTTCTCGCACAACAGCTGCCAGTGACAAGAATAATTTTCACGCTTGGAAATCATCTTTACTTGACCTGTGTGCATTTCCATGCTGTTCTTCTCTAAAATATTCTGAGCATGAGTGATAGAGAGAATCATCTCCCTTTTTAATTCATGAGCTTGCTCTACAGATTTTTCACCGCATCTGCTAAGATATGCGGAGCTTTTTGATTAAGAAAAATGTTGTCTAGTTTCAATGCATTTATTGACTAAAACGAAGAGAGGCTGCCCTGGTCAAACATAGACAAGGAAGAAAAGAAGGATAAATAGCAGAGTAAAATGATTTATCTTATTCTATGAGAAACTAGAAGACTGTAACTGATTTTTCTCCTGAAGTTGAGCTTAGAGCTTCAGTGATTTGTCAACATTAAAGCCTACATCTCAGAACACTGTAGTCTTTACGTGCCTCAGCACCAATACGGATGACTGTTTTTCACAGGCATCTGTGAAAAGCAAATTTTAGGTTCTGGACCCCTGACAAAGATGAAATTCTGAGTTACAGAGTGCGTGCAAGTATGTAAGAAGTCATCAAAGTGACTTAGTTGAGAAGGGGTTTGGGGTCTTAGTTTTTATTAAAAGAAATTTGTCAAACTTTTACTAAGGTTTTCATAACATCTTTTATTACCATTTAAAATAAAATTTATTAAAATTTTAAGGAATTTTAAAATACAACATTACAAAAATGACTATTGACTCCCTAAACTAATTTAAAACAGTATAAAAATTAAGTCATTTTAAATATTTTGTATGCAAATCAGTAGAACAGTTCACAAGATATTTGAAAACAATGCAGCATTTATTTATTTATTTATTTATTTTAATCTGTAAAAATATTAGGAGGATAATTTTTTCTTCTTGTGAAATTCATTAATTCTTTGGGCTATATAAGTTTCTGAATTTTCTTTATGGTCTATGGTTTGCACTGATTGTTTTATTAATCAACCAATTTAATTTTTAAAGTTATAACCTGACCATGGCTTTTTCTAAATTCCAGTCTGTTAGCAAAAGATGTTGTGGACCTATTTGGGTGCTAGTGTTGCTGTTACAAGTCTAATAACATATTTCGGTTTCAGAATCTTCAATTGCAATAAATAGTCATTTTTCAATCTTTTATTTCAACAAGGATGGTCTTTAAAAGTTGAATCTGTGGAGTTTACAACATGAAGCATTATCTTTGAGAAAAATGTGAACTCTGCCTTCAGTTTGTGCCTGCAGAGCATTGACATCATAAAGATTCCCCCCATGAGAATCTGGTTTGCTTATCATCAGTGACCAAATACTAGAAATCCTGTGGTGTAGGGTTTTTTTGTTTGTTTTGGTTTTGTTTGTTTTGTGTTTTTGTTTTATAAGCATTTTAGTGGAGTTGAAGACCGGTACAACAAGTATAGTACACTTCAAAATCATCTAAGTATTGGAGAGTGGACGCTCTTAGGTAGCCCAAAGTTCTTCCACCTGCAGACCTTACATCCCCTATGGACACCTCACAGAATATGTTCATATAAATTTTATAAATTGCTAAAATGACCTTTTGGTAACTTGGGGTGCAGATGTCAAATGTCTGAGTGGATTTGGGTTTTCATTAACTCACTGAACCATGCTGAATGAATGTTTCAGATGTCAAAGTTGAAGAGGTCATGCAACCAAGTGAAGAAATAAGGACAAATGACCTCTTGGTGAACTTTCAATGAAAGGCTGGAGATCACAGGATTTTTTCTAGATTATCATTACAAGCTTTTCTACATCAGGGCAACTTTTAACTGAAGAAATGATGTATTCCTGTACTTAGCATTCTTCCACGATGCACCAAATTTCATGTAACTAATTCAGTATTGATATGGGAGTTAATGGTCACTTATTTTTAAGTGTTTTCTTCATTCTGTGGAGACAGTGGCTGAGAACTCATCCTTTACCAGCCTCCACAGGACTCTTCAGCGTTGGCCTTGTTATTCTGATTTCCTAATTCCTCTTGCATTCTCCAGCACTGAAAAAAAGAAGCTTGCTTAGGCAGGAGCCAGCCTCCTTTCATTTAACTTTCAGTTTTGCCAGAGAAAAGATGAGGACTACATTGCAGGATGAAATTACAAGGCTAAATTTTTTAACAAGCACAAACACTGTGCATTTAATGCCACATATTTTTTTTTTGGCTTCTTGTTTGAGTAACGTGCAAGGAGTGGCACAGGACCCAAGGGGGTTTGTGTACCATACAGTTACTAAGAAGGCTTCCAGTCCAGACCTCTGAAAGGAAGAGGTCTAATTATAACTCTGTGCTACAAGCTGTCAGTCTGGGAAAACAAGAGGTTCAACAGATCAGTAGCTGACAGTGGGGACCAGCTTTTTCTCTCTCCTGTACCTCTGATATAGGTTATTATGCTGGATAGGAATGGTGATTCATTGTAGTGAATTTGTGCCCATATCTACATTTATTTAGCAGTAATCTGTGAGCCGCAACTTGCTGATTTTAGGAACCATCATATGGTTCCTGAATCAAATGAAAAATGAAAGAAACAGATAAAGAACTTTTGGGAACCAGTGCAGCTTTCATTAGTGAAGTATATCTGCAATATTTGGAGGATTTGGATTTCTTTAAGGTGTAGGGTTGTGCACTACAGGCATCGCAAGCATACTATGAAAATGGAACCCCTAAAATGAACGTACTCTTTATGAGGAAAAAATAAAAGAGAGATATCACTCCTTGAGTATTAGGCCCTGATGATTTAATGTAATGACTCCAGTTCCGTAAACTAGATATAATAATTGAATTAAATGATAGTTTCCCAGGATTGAAATTTAAAGCTGTTTAAGAGGAAGAGCAAGACTCTGAAAGTGATATTTGATCAAATAATTTGTATATGAGTATTTACATAATTTAGCAGCAATGCTACACTGAAATACAGTGGTATAGGACACATCTGGATGATGTAGGTACGTGCAAAGTTTATGAGTATCTGAAGCTGGGAGATTTTAAATTACCATAATCTAAGCAAGATGTGCAAGATAAAATATTGGCTTCCAGATGATAAATCTATTTTAAAGATTTCCTGAATTTTACTTCTGTTGCTCGAGTACTTACCAAATACATTTACCCCCGTTCTGGTCACAGGTGCGATTATGGCTGTAAGTGGAATCGTGTGGGCCCGCTGACTCGTTGGCCTGCTGTAGGTTTCATCCATCATTTTTGGAAAGCTGGCAGCTTCTAATATGTTTTACTTGTAGTGAGTTTATGAAAGGAGATAGTGTTAAAGCCAAGACTTTCGTAAAACCTTTTTTAAGCTCCAGGAGGCTTGTTGACTTTTTGTGGTAGGCTGCATAAAGAGAATGCAGACAAGGAAGGGAAAATCTCTCTATCAATCTGCCCAACTGTCAGTGGCTTTCCTGGCCAAAAGCGAATGCCTGTTCCTAAAGGGAAGATTGGAATTTGAGTCTAAAATGATGAGAATAGCTTAGCCAGTGTGTTGAGAAAGAATGTCTCACAGGAAAGTGCTTTTTCACATGACTTCATACAAGTGGGTTTTGTGTTTGTTTTGTGCCAGCTCAGTCCTGAGTTTCAGTTAGTAGACCAGAATCCTCTCCACAGACTCATTGAAATGGAAATGTTTCTGCCCTCTGCTGTGGAATGCAAATTATTTTAGGAATGTTCCTGGGTCTTGAGGCTTTTTAAAACTCACACTTTTAAGATTATTTTTTTTTAGCTCTTTTTTAACTGATTCTCAGAACAAAACAAGCATCCAGAAAGATGATTGGTGCCTAGGACTTGACCCAGCAAAACACAGAAGTGTAGGTTTGTCTTCACATGTACAAATAGTTCCCTGTAAGCCAGTGGTGGTAAGACATGGGAAATGCAGAAATGCTTTGCTGGATCACGGTCAAAGAGCTGAGTGCTTTGCAAAGCCAAACAACACAGAAGCCCTCAGTATGGAAGAGTGGTGTGAGATACTATTTGGTATCATTCCCTAAGATTTGGGCTACCTTTTGTTACTTTTTTAAAAATACTATTTCGTAGTGTTTCCTCTGTCAGCAGTGCACTGGAGTTAGGCAAAGACCTATACTTGCTGCATTGTCTGCCATAGGTCTTTTGCTGACCAGCGTAGACCAACATCAAGTGGTGCAACGTTAGGAAAATGATAATGAGAGACAGTGCCGTATTTCACAACAGGGAAAGCTTCCTAAGGAACAAGACGTGGGAATTTTTGATCTTTGTGTTTCTAGGATTAAGACACAGAATATAAAGTAGATTTGCTTTTAATGCATATTGCAATTTCTTCTAAACTGAAGGTAGACTTGAATAGGTTAGGTTTATATATGGACCATATTTGATAATGCTACATGTTGAGATGATCATAAGCAGGTTAGATTATTGATTGGTTGGTGCAAGGAATGTAAAGACAGGACTTTTTTAGGTATGCTGTTCAAGTTTAACACACAGTGTAAGTCTGGCAAAATAAAAGCCAACTGATCTGAAAATTATTGAAGTCAATAGGATGTCTCATTGCCTGATCTCTTGAAGTCACTGGAAATTGACATTGCACTGGGTTGCTTCCAGAGATGCTATAAAGTATCCTTCAGCAGCAGGCCTAGTTTATATATTTGTATGTATGTATGTGTGTGTGTGCATACATGGATTAAAAGGATATGAAGACGGTATACAAAGTATTCTCAGTAAACACATTAGAGAAACGGTATCCTTGAGTGCATTACTTATTCTCCACTCACTGTCTTCCTTAGGATTTTGCTCACCATTCTTGTACCTCTGCTTAGTCCTCTTAGTCCTTTGTAAAAGAGAAACGTTCCATATGTAACTCCTGATTTTCTTTATTTTTTACATTCACAAATAAAACTTCCATATGAAGAACTTCTGCAATATCCATAAGCCAGATTTCTAGAGCTGGGACACAAGTGTTTATGTGTTACTATGTTCGGGTTCTTTTCTTAATCAGGGAAAGATGCAGAATACCATGTAATAAAGAAAAAAATATTATAATGGTAAAATAGCTGTACTGTTTTCTAATTATAAAAATAATTCCATGATTTGAAAAGATTATGTAATTTTACGAAAGGGACTCCATATGTAGTAGGTACGAAATGCACAACATTTTACTGTGGGATGTGTTTGGTGAGTTGTAATCATCATGTGCCAAATCCTGATTTTGGATGCACACGTGGGACTAATACTAACTTCAGAAAGTCTATGTAGGTTTCTCTGAATGGAGATTTTGGCCCTTTGTATTATTTCCTCCCCTGTTAATACTTAAATCATTTCTGTATCACTGTGATTTTCCTTCCTGTTCATGAATTCAAGAGAAGAGAAACTATGTCAGCAGAAATGCCCAGCACGAGAGCTAGCGACAGCCAAAAAAGAACAAGTAGGGAGCACTAATGGGATTCTAATGCGGTGCAGTAGATGCGTTGTCACCAAAAGGTGTGCTTTCTTCTAATGGATACAACCCGAGGCATAAGGTATGCTGAAAGTGAAGCCCTGGCAAACAGTTTCTGTCAGGGGGAAGAAAGAGTCCTTCCTGATTTAATCTTGGTGTAAGTAGGTTAAGTGTGGTTTTCCTGTCACGTCTTTGCTTGTGTATTTTAAAGACATCTGCAACCGCGCTACTTAGCTTAAATGTCTTGAAAGAAAATGCTTTTACTTGCATTTTACCTCTACTCAGTTAAAATGTCATGAAAGGTACTTGGACAGTTACAAGCCATCTATTTTTACGTGGGGCTGTTGTGAATCTATAAACGGGTTGTACAGCACATTCTTCAGAGTATCTGAAATATAGCAGCATCCCCTTTACATCTCTATGAAGAGGGTGGAGAGGTGGCTTCACAGCATCAGGAAAAGAGTCTTCCAGGGACTGATGAACTAACACATCTCTCTGGCGTGCAGCACAGCACTGAGGTGCGTTTATGAGCCATGTAATGTCAAATCGTCAGAAAGGCTGTGCCTGCACTGGTAATTGGCATTGGTTTTTGAGGCAAACTGTTGTGCCAAGAGCAATGTAAGGAGCTCTGTAATGACCTCTGAGGGCTCAGGGGGTGGGGGCTGGGGTGTTGTATTCTGTAGTAGATGCTGACTAGTTCAGAACAGCCATACTTCTAATCGCAGTGGATTCATAATTCAAAAAGTATCATATAGGTCTTTGTCTCTGCATGACATGGGTTTCTTCTGCAGACAGCATGTTCTCCTGCCATCTGCAGACGGCATCACGGTGCAGACATATGAATATCACCCACAGCATAAGCGCATTAATATGAAAGCTTTTCCTGTTGCTGATACTTATCTATTTCCTTGTCCATGCCTGCTTTTCCTCCGACTTTCTGGACCATGATGCCAGGGAAGGCGGGTGTACATTTTCTGAAAGAGAGTCAGGTCCTAGGTAGAGCCCTAACACATGAGCCCACGTGACAGTGCCGTGGCATTGCATGCAGGACAGCAGTCTCGAACATCGAGCTCTAGTCTTATGCTGCAGATGTTGCAAAGGCTCCTGTCAGTCAGAGCAGTTTCCTGGCCCACCTTGCAGTGGAGTTTGTCATCTCTAGTGAAGACTTCGGGTGAGAACTACATTCAGAAACCTTAGCCAGGTGCCATCATCACATTTTCCAGGCACAGAAGGACTAAAGTGGACCTTTTGTTGCCCTTCTTGCTGAGTTGAGCTCTCAATGCTCAACCACTGGCATGCAAGGTAGTTTTCAAGGCCACTGTAGGCAGCCCTCACATATGTCTTATCCGTGTCATGAACAGCGCCATAGGTCCTGTGGGGGCTGGTTTCCCTTGCTGTCCGTTTTCTTGTGGAACTCACCTTCCCTCTGGTGCAGCAGGGGCCCTGATCCTCACGCAGGGCCTCATGGACCATACGTGGAGACTGGCCAGCTGATTTCATTTCTCCTGCATCCTCTGTACCAGAGCAAGCAGGGTAACGGATGTTCCTTTCCCAGTGGGGACCCTGGACATCCCAGGGCTCTCCCACTGCCACAGTGTACACCCACCCCAAGTCACACATGCTCGCAGTGTGCCCACTGCAGTGACTTGCGAAATACACCATGCATATTCTGTAAATTTTTGGCAATAGTAGAACACCTAAGAAAAACAAAACCTGAAATCCTGCCTGGCTCATATACCAACGTATGCTGCAACATGTCCTTCTCCTCAGTAGGCAGAACTGAATGCATCTTCAGTTCCTCTTACCAGTGCATAACCCATGTTCAGCACCACAAGGCATTGAACTTTTCCTCATCCAGTGTGCTTGTAGTCTGTGCTTTGCTCTCCGTAAACATTGCTAACCATCTATCATACCATCAAGTCCTACTCATCTTAAATTCATAAGCCAATTTCCTAACACATGAAAGCCCTCGAGAACCTCAGAATGCTTTGCCTCAAATTAATTCTCATGGCTGCAGTTTCCATGTATGGGAAACATTTCCAACTCTGTTCCTCCTCCTCCTCTGCCCATCCACTGATGAAAAAAGACAGTATTTAAGGGCAACCACAGTCAACTTTTGGTTGTGTGGGCATCATAGTAAGTTTGGCTGATATACCTGCAACACTTCATGTAAAGGCCAATGTGGCGTACAAGGAGTAAAACCACAGAAGACTGGCCAACAGGAATGTCAAACTGAGGCCAAGGTGGCCAGAGGCCAACCACCTAAGTTTAGATTGACGAGTAGCCAGTGTGGCCAGAAACCACCAGGCACTGTGCCCAGCTGGCCCAGCAGAAGTGGCTGCCATGGTTGTGTATGTGCCGTTCTGCACGCGTTGCAGCCCCCTGGGACAAGGGGCATATACAGCATGCAAGAGGTGCCCTCGTGCACCAGAGGACTGGCCTTGAAGCAGGAGCAGGATTATGGTGGCTGTTTTCTGTGGCTAGAAGGACAGGAGATTCTGGATCTGTGTCGAGTGTAACTGCAGGGAAGGGCTGGTGCAGCTTATGAAGGAGCTTTTAGTTCTGCTTACACTCCCTTGCCTCTGCAAATACTGTGCTTATCCTTGCACCAGCAGAGATAACGTGACCGACTGCTGGAAGAGGAGCAGCTCCTTGTGCTGGTGCACTCACTGCTCTACTGCCCTGCAAGTGGTTTGTGTTGCTGGGACTGGGATGCCCTCAGGAGGTGTTTGCTCTTGGTCTGCGGTCTCTGTGCCCTCCCCAAGTGCGGGACTTGGGCACTACGGGGTTGCTGCTGTTAATGCTTGTTCACCAGAGGGTCGTATAGAGGAGAACAGAGGAAGTTGCTCAGGCTTTCAGAGCCTATGGAGAAACACACTTTGGTGATTTATGGTTATCTTCTTCGTAGTACCCTCATTGCCTGGGCTGAATCTTCCGCAGCAGTGTCATACCTTTGGACACATCCTATGAGGACTGTTAGGAGCAGAGAACAAGGTGACCTGCCTGTCCTGGTAAGCAACTCTAATACCAAGAGGGGCAGCAGGTAGATGGCAGTGTCACGGACTGATTCCTTCCTGGCAGATCCCAGGAGAAGCATGGGCAAAAGGGATGGAAGAGTGAAGCCGGGCAATACCATTTTTCTGCTGTGGTTTAGTAGCTGGTTCTAAGTAATGGGTGAACAGAGAGCCTCCTCACACTTACTGTAGCTGCCCCCACCCCTGCAGGAGGTTATCAGAAGTGCCTTGCATGTTTGTGTTGCTTTGCACTGTGCTGCTCTTCATCCAGCTCAGAGAGTGATATGGTTTTGTGTGCTGCTGTGGATGGTCTAGCCAGCTCAGACCTTGACCTCTCCTCCCTGCCCTCCAGAATACGTGCTGCCATGCAGTGTTGCTCCATCCCTATACTACTCAGTAGGCTGATGTGGTGTGCCATGGGCTCTGCTCTGGTAGAAACCATACCTATGGCAACTGCGGTGGTGGTAAATAGAGGATGCTGCTCTGACCCGACGACTTTGATGTCATTCAGACCTGTGACTGCCTCGGTGTGATGTGAGGAATGACCTTCTGTCCCAGGGAGTGTGTGTACTCCTTCTCCATGCCCCCCTCCACGGCCACCAAATGACACCACAATATAATTCAACCAAACCTTAATTGGGATGTTTGTAGGCCACAAAGTCACTAGAGTATAGCTGGGCGGCAAGTATGTGAGGGGCAGGGAGAGGATGGATTGAGGGTGGACTTTTACCTGAGAAGGGACTTCTGGCAGACCAGATGTGGGAGGATGAAGGTAAACTACTGACTCACACTGCATGAAAGGGCATAGCTTCTTGTTTTGTGATGGTTTACTAGGTGATTGCCCTGCAAAAGGAATGCCAGCAAAATTAAATCATTTTGCCTCGTGATTCAGTGGGGGAATGAATTCTTTATTAGTTGATGGCACTGCTTTGACAGTAGTAACATGTAGTCTGCTGTGTTTGGGGATGAGAAGGGTTGGCATGTGTACGGTCACATATGGATGCCATTAAAGTCCACTGTTCCTTCTGCAAGACCTAAATTCATGGAAAGTAATACCACAGACAAGGGCCTCACTCTCAGCCAGAGTGGAATCCAACTGCAAGAATAGGGGTTTTTTATTGTTTTGTTTTGAGAATTAAAGTATTTTCTGGTTGGTGGAAATCAGGAATAGAAACCCTGCTCTCAGCATGACTGTTTTCATCTGGAAAGGAGGACTTATACATGTCCTTTGAGAATTCAGGCCCCTTTACTGCTTCTTTCTCGTGTCTGCACACAGTCCTAGTCTGAGACAAAAGCAAGTTTGTACTGATCTCTGTGTTCACTGGAGACAGCTGTTTTGGCAGAAGACAGAGGTTACAGAAGAGAAGTTGATGTGCAGGCACTTCTGTTTCATGCCTTGTCCTCGGTCTGCTTGATCTCAGAAATGATGCACTAGCAGCCTGGCTGTTCTCAACCTGGCATCCTGTAAAAAGAGAAACAGCAATACTGTAAGACTTGATTCATTTGCTTAAACATAAGCTTCCAGTGAGTGCTGTCTGAGCTGCCCTGGGTAATCCTGCCTGGCTTCTAGCTCCTGGCCCAGGAGGGACTCATTTTCCCGTGTAACCAGTATTATATCTGTCAGCCTCATGTGGGTGCTTCAGGTATCCTAGCACATCTCAAAGGGCACTGGATGCTTGTGTGTGAGCAACTGAAGCATCTTTCCTTGTAATGTCTTCCCTGCTGAAGTTCTCTGATGATCTGCTCCCTGTCGGCTTTATCCCCTTGATGTTAGGGAATGTATGCTGCCCAAAGGTGGGAGGAATCTTTTTGGTTTTGTGTTGAAAATCTGAATTTTCAAGAATATAGACTACAGTATATCCATCAACTACCCTTCACACCCACCCCTTTAAAATGCAAAGTATGTACTTGTCATCTATTTGGTGAAGACAGCATAGGCTTGAAATACATGTTTAAGCATGTGGGAAGCGAAGACTAGGCAGCTGTTCATATTTCAAAGTCAGACCTCTTCCAAATTCCAGTGTGGAGCATATATAAAATGTATTTTCTTTATGTATCGCCCTTTATGCGAGGATTGACAATTTAAATCCATGGTGGGTTATGTTGTGGTGAGAGACATGGTAAAACAGCAAGTCTGATTTACTAGCTTTAAGTGTGTGATGGTTTGGGATGGGGTCTGTGAACACTTACAGATGAGGATACGTATGTTTACCAATTGTTAATTTGATAATGTCATCAGCATACTAATTATGTTGCTCAGTATTGATGATCCGTACGTACATCATTGGTGAGGGCGAGGGAAGCTCAACGTGGCTGCTTGTGTATCCAGGGGCAAACACTATGTCCTCCAGCTGAGGTGGCAACTTACATGCTTACAGTGGATCACCAGAACTGTCTTCTTTATCTTCTCAAGCTTGAAAATGTAACCACAGTGTGCTCCTAAATGGCAGCAGATAGCTGGATCGCAGCTTCCTCACCCTGCTGGTGGGCAACCTGGCAAAGTCATGGCTTCTTTCTTGGCGTATTCTCACCAGTCTTTGGCCAATTCCAGTCAGCAACAAAATACCATTGTCTTCACCAGGGTCAAGTTTTCACCCTAAATGACGTACATACACCTTCAGTCCCTGCCTGAAATTTTCAAGGTTTGTGCAGGACAAGGCAAAATGGCATATGCTGATGAAATTTTTAGTGTTACTTGTACAACTATTATTCTTATTACTTGCTTTATTATTTCTGTTGCTCCAAGCAGCCTTATCCACGCATTGAGATCCCACAGTGTTAGAGACTGCAGACAGCTACAGAAAACCAGACTCTGCACTTATAGTAAACTCTGTGCTTATAGTAAAATTTCAGGCAAAAAAACAGTAGATGAATGAGGAGGGAACAAGATGAACAGAGTTCAGCAGGAAGCTGGAAGTCTACAGAAGTCTTTCAAGAGTGCAAACAAAATGCCTTATCCTATGTGTAGTTAATACTCCCTTTGACTTTGCTGCTGTGAGGACTCTTAAGATGAATACCAGAAATAGCAGGCTTAAACATAAAATGGCATGCAGTGGGGTAAAATATGCAGCAACTGAAAATTCTGCTTTTATAATAAATATCAATGAGGAAGTGGGATGTAGTGAATTGCTCTGACTTAATTACTATACATTACTTTAATGTTGTCAATTCACATTGTGAGATGAAGTGGACTCATTTGTTCTGGAGTTAATAATAGATGAATTTACTCTTTTCCTCCTCAAATTTAAATTATTCCTTGCTAGATTTCCCTAGATATGTTCGCCACATTTCCTAAAGAACCAAAAAACTATGGGTATGATAACTAGCATGAGATTTAAATATGAATGACACTAGTTCAGAAAACTGATCTTTCTTTTTCATTTATTTTATATAGGTTTCCTTTGCCTGAGCTGTAAACATGTCCACAGACCTGCTATGTAAGTACATTTCTCTCATCCCGCAGTGATTTTTTTGTACCATATGTTTATATCAAATTCCCAGATGTGCTCGTGGTTGATGTCTTTTATCTTAAGTATGAAGTCTGCTTTTACATATGCGTTTGTTCTGAGACATCTGTGGAACAGTATTACCATCATAATCAATGGGATTATTCTTGGAGTAAGGCATGACTTAATATGAGTAAAATTGTAAAAATCTGTCCCCTGTATAAGAACAGACTGATTCATTGAGGCTTTAAAAATCACAATTCTATTTAAAATGTTTTATCTATCATTGGCACAAATACCATCTGGGATTACTACCAAGTGATATGCTTGGGAGGTTTTAATCACTTTGTGAATTTAACTCTTGTGTTTCCAGGGCATCATTATCCATGTCACATCCAAATCTCACTCCTCATCACTATTACCCATCCTTCTTTTCATACAGTAAAGACTATGCAAGTGGCATATTCTTACACTTTGCTGTCATAACTACTGCAAAATCTACTTCTTGTGTCTCCTTGATACTTGCATTCTCACTCCAGCCTATCTGCAGCATTAAGCACGTTTTCTGCGCTTATTGCTCTATCTAAATACTTACTTTTGGAGTCTCTCCAGTGCTCAGCTGCCATTTTTTAATCATTGCCTCCAAGGGTTGCCCAACTGCGTGCTGTACAGTATAAGAGAGGGGAATTTGGGGAACCCATTTTATCAGTCTTCAATCCTTCCTAAGAAGGAACAAGGAAAAAAAATATATTTTTTGTCAATAACTGCAATCAATTGTAATCAATTAATAAACATAAAAGCATCAGTGGCTGACTGGCAGATAGCACCTGTTTGTGGAGGCGATGTATAGAGTTCAAGATCAAGTTATTTGAGAAAGTGAATTTTTCAACCTGTGTTTGCCAACTGGCAATTCTGGATTGTACTTAGGTTCTATTAGATACAGAGAGAGCTCGAAAAAAGATGGATAAGGAAAGTAATATGCCTGACTGTGTTATATACAACAGGCAAACAGCAGGAGTATAATGTTAAAGACAGGAGAGGGTAGGGTGACTTGTGCAGTAGTCCTGGTCAGATTTGCTTAAGATTCCTCAACTCTGCTTGGTCATGTAAGCTAGTTCATCCATTTCAGCTAATTTATACTCTCGCAATTTCTTTTTTTTTTCATCTTCAGCTCAGTGTCAGCACTGCTCTCATGCTTTCCCTAATGATCAGTGGCTTGAGGAACCTAGCATGTGAGGAGAGGCTGAAGGAGTTGGTTTTGCTCAGCCTGGAGAAGTGAAGGCTTGGGGGAACTGATCATGTCTCCAGTATAAAAACAATGGTTATGGAGAAGAAGGGGGAAGCACTCTGTCCACGAGAATGCACCGTGGTGGGACGGGGCAACAGCCACAAGTTGCTTCGGGGTATATATACATTGTCTCTGGATATAAGAAAAAAAAATCTTTACCATGGTGTTAACTAAATATTAGAATAGACTGCCCAGAGAAATAGTTAGTTTCCCATGCTGGAAATATTCACGATGTGGCTTGACAGGGCCTTGGGTAGTTCTAATCTAAGTCCCTTGCTTTCACTAGGAGGGGAGGACTAGTTGATCTCCAGAGATCTCTTCCAACTTAGGTCTTTCTATTACTCTGCACTTCTGTGTTACAGAAGTGTTACTGTGTTCTCCTCACCTATCTTGTGTGCAATGATCAGTTGCCCCTACCAATTTATTGAAGCCTGCCCCCGGTCTCCTCACTGTCATACAACTTGTGCTGTGCCGGGTCCTGTGACACTCGGTCATGCTAGTAGGACAGACACTTGTCTCACTCAGAGGTGTGTGAATAGCATCCAGGCAGTAGCAGTGCTCAGGGGACTTTCCAGCTTCCAGCGGGTGGAAAAACATACGCATGTGGGGTTTGTGACAGCCAGGTAGTGCCTTGCAAAGATGTCAGTACACAGGAGAATGCTGAAGAGTAATGTAGGACATATGTACAGATGTGAATTGACTCTAGATCTTTATGCCTGCTTTTATGTAAATAGATAGCACAGAGTCAGGCCATGAGCGTAGTAATTATGGTAAGATGCAACACCAAGGTGTGTTTTGGGGATAACGTCTGCCAGGCTTTGTTCCATGTAAGGAATTTGGATGTAACTAATCTGTTTATGGGGGAAAGAGAAGGCAGAGAGGGGTGTTTAGACATGTGGACCATGTGCCAGGTGGTCTCAGCACCAGAAAGCAGTCTCTGCTGGTAGCAGTAGACATGTAGCCTTAACACCCAGTCCTTAAACTTAACCACAGTCTGTCACTAATACTTGGTTCGGTACAAGGTAAAATTCTAGGACTAGAAATCTTGTTCCAGATCACATTAATGAGGACTACATGTATAAATACAAATACAAAATCTATCAAAATACAAAATCTAATACAAAACCAGAACAACCTCCCCCCCTTAGATTCCTAGAGAAAAAAAATGCTGCAGGTGGGGGCAAATTACACATAGAAAATGTCATAGCTACACAATGCAAGGGCTGCTGTGGCCAGGCCTGAAATTCCAGTAGCTACCTCTTCAAGCCCGTGGAAATAATCCAGAAAAGCCAGCATCCCAATGAAGTTTCATCACGACAAATTGGAGATAGGGAATGTTTCTCAGTTTCAGATGGAGAAGCTAGGGGCAAAAAGGAGAGGGGAGTTTATAAAATGTCTGGCAGCTATTGAGGCTCGACCAGTCAGGGAAGTAGCGGACTTCCCTTGGAGCTTGTTTTTCTTTTTATCCTTGGATGAACTAGCGTGCAGTACATTATGCCGCCTGAATGTAGGGGTTTGTCACGGTTGGCGCTGGGGCTGTCCCGGGAGTGTAGGAAGGCGATGAGTGTGAATGGAGCATGCGGTGGTCGCTGGGGCTCCAGCCCTGTCTTCAGGAAACCTGTCGCTGCTTCTCTGAGAGCCATGCAGGAAAGGAGGTGGGTCTTTGATCCCTTTGTTGTCGCTGCTCCCTGGGAATTTGCTGAAATCAATGCCCTGTTTTCCTGGAGAAATGAATGGCTATGCCTAACCAGCTTTGTGAAGCTCTGGGGAATTCACTGCCTCTGTTTATTGACAGCTGAAAAGGAGCACATGGTGCTGAATGGGTCCTCTTGTGAAAACAAAACAGAGCAGAGCTAGACTTAGCTGAACGCAGGGGCATTTGGAAAACTCTGCTGAAGGAAGATGGCATGTTTCCTGCCACCTTCTACTAGAATAGTGTGACTTTCTACTAAAAGTGCAATTTAAACTAAGGTAAGGGCTGTTTTGAATTCCTCCGTGTAGTATGATTATGAAATGTTTGCATTTGTATTCTTGAGTGCAAAAACAGTGTTTGCATTGTGTTGTGTCATGGGAAACACCTTAGTGACTCTTGTGCTGTTTTTGGCCTTTGTGTTATGTTCACTTATTCTTTAATTAACAGTGATTAATGAATATGAAAAGTAATAGCAAATTACTTGGTATTTGAGTCTTGCAGTCGGGTCCTTAACATCAGTCTTTTATGTAGGCTATTATATACAGAGCTTTATGTCTCTGAGAATCAACTGAATTGCATCAGATGATTTCTTGACCAGTACAAATCACTGTGTTAACACTTATGCACACAGCAGCTGAGTAACCAGTGGCCCTGTCTGGCAGAAAATCTGGGAACCTAAAATCCCGTGAAGTGTAAGTGCATATTTCCAAACCTCTGTTTCTATGCGTCGACTCAAAGTCAAGAGCTGGATTTACCTTTATGTTTGCTGATTTTAGGGATGTGGGTTTTTCATAAAGACAATGAAGAATAGCAACAGGAGGATGGTAATGAAGAAGCAGTTTTTTCTTCATGCAAGTCCAGAACAGTTTATCAGACCAAAGGAATTTGGTGTGTAATTCATATGTAAATTTTCTACTGAAAACAGGAGAACAGATCACCAGAGTTTCTATATTAGTTTCTGCAGTGACTGAAGAAGAAAGTTTCTGAGCTCATGTAGCTACAACATTCAGGTGTGGGCAAGTTCTGACTGCAGGAATAAAGTTAAGTAATGTCATCTCTTCGTTTGTGGGTAAGCTCCGGGTGGAGTACTAGCTATCACGCTGCCTTGTTCTTGCAGGGCAGCAGGAATTGCTGTTTTTGTGTTGTAAACCTGATTCAAAGCATCTCAGTGTGTGCTGTTCTATGAAAACTTTTGGGTAATCCCATAATTTCAGTGGGAGTGCTTGGAAATTTTCGTGTTTTATTGCAGTAGCTTGTGTTCCTCAGTCTGGCATTTTTCCCTTAAGTGACTTTAAGCGAGTAATCTTACTAGTTTTGTCTCATTTTGCTCTTCTCTGCAGCAGATAACTAATCTGTTTTCCTTGGAAGCATCGAGGCTGCATATACAAACATGCTTTCTTTAGAATCCTTGGTGATCCTGAAAAGGAAAATGTAGTTTAACTGTAAACCATCAGCATTTTTGCATGTGGGTTCTGCTTTTAAATTTCCAAGATTTTCAGAGGAAAAAGCAAAAAAACAGATTCATTTACGATTTTGAAGAAGATGTAAAAACATTGATGTCAAGCAGCCTGATATTTATATCTGTGAGCTGCCTAATGGAAATTATTATACAAATGTTTCTTTTTTTGGGGGGGGGACCACATGTAAGTGTATTTATAGATGGTAGGCATTGGAAGGCACTAAAATTTAGAGCTAAAACTGATTTAAAGCTAAAATTTAAATTAGAAAAGAGATACATTTGTTGGTTGGTTGAATAACATAATCTAGATATGTTATAAAAATATTGGCCAGTGAAGGTTTTGGATTCTGGGTAGTTGTAATGGTGTAAATAAAAAAGAATCACAGTCTTGGAAAGCTCAGTTGATCACAGCTTTTTTTCATGAGTATAAGTGAAAGAAAGTACATTCACATATGACACTGAAGTTAGCATTTGTGTTTGGTTAATTGGGTGATAAAGCAGGGAAGAATCACTTATGCCTAACATAATTGACTGGAAAGTGTTTAGCCAGATGTGTGAAGGAAACTGCATGAGGATGTTTTGGCAAGACAGTTGTATCTTCACCTCTTCTAACTTCAGGGATTTGTGAAATATTAATATTTCTGTGATCTACTGGCAATGTTGAAGTACAAGGCGTATAGAGTAATTTATGCCCAACCAGTAGAATAAGGTATACTTAAATACATCGTGGAGTATGTGACCATGTACAGCTCCAAGTACATATGGATATTAAATGTTAGGGTTATACGAATACATATCTGAGGAATGGTGCATTTCCCCAAAGATAATGCCTTTAACACCTGTTGATCTTGTTCTTTGAGTTAGCAAAATACAAAAATGAATTGTTTGCAATTTTGCTTTACAAGGTTGCTTCTTAGATTCTAGTAATAGACACTATTGTTTTTATTTTTGATTTTTGGAAGTAGTTTAAAGAAAATAGAAATTAATCAGAAACAGCTGTAGATAGAGTGCTTGGGTTTTATTTAATCACAAACTAAGATGACTGTCAACAGGAGGATAAGTAGGGCTTTATGGAGATACATTGTAATGTGAGCTTAGAGTGCTTCATCTGCAGAAAAAATCTGTAATCATTTCTAAACTCACAAATTTTTGCAACTTTTAAATGTAATTCTCCAATAATACTGTAATTGTGTGCTATGTAATTCTATATTTCAGAGAAGTAGATTCAAGGTTGTCCTTATGCCTGAGGAGAAGAATTATCATAAGGAAAATATATTATACTGCTGCCCAGTCTATTGATGCTATTTTTTAATCCTTTCCTAATCATTCTATTAAAGAAGCTCAGATGGATGTAATTTCTTTAGTACAGTATCACTCAAGACATTAGATAATTATCCTTTGATTCTTATTGAAAATCTTCAGGGTAGAAAAAAGAAGTGTGTGTTAGATCTCAGGAAAAGATAACAAGTAAACGGAAACACAGATACGACAGTTGTATGTGTGAATGTTCTCTTCACAGAAATAGTTTTGTGTTTGTTCAGAAGCAGAGCTTCCCAATGTCTATACATTTTAAAGAAATCACATCATGCCTTAAAAGAGGAAAATAATTTAATGGGACCATAAAAGCTAGGGTTAAGGGTCTCCTACTGACCGTATTCCCAGGAAAACAGGGATTGAAGCATCCTCTGCATTCTGGAAATCAGAAAATTAAGGCACTTCATGCCATAACAGAAATTGTTTGCTATGTCCTCTGTTATTCAAGTTATGCAGAGGAAGGGCTAAAGCTGTTCTGCTAAGCAGTTAGTGACCCTTCATTTATGAAAACAAAACTTTTAAAAGAAGGTACCTGTATTTCAGTATTCTAAATATTCTTCGGGATTCATGAGCTCAAAGCAGAATTAAAGTTTTTGTTCTTTTGGATGAACTAGAATGCCCAAAGGAGGTTTGGAATGAGAAAATTAACTGGTTCCCCAGTTTTATCCAATTTCAGTTTCTCTTAAATGTAGTGCAGATAGTGAGTGTTCTTCAGGTTTGGCCCTCCAAGGTCTCAATGCCACAACTCATCCTAAGTGTCCATGTATTCACTTCTCCATGTCAACTTCCTTTATTCCTAATGTGGCTACTCACACATAAGAAGAGCTGAGCATAAGGACTTCTGCCTGCAGAACTGGGTCCCATGGTCCCACTGTGATTTTATTCCCACTAGCTGTGCCTTGCTTCATTTAGTTAAAACTGCCCCTAAAGACTCCAGGTGCTCCAGCTGCAGGACGAGTAGAGCTTCTCTGTCATGCCGCTCTTCTTCGTTGTGTCCTACAGCAAGCACGTATTTCCTTCTCCAGAGTATGTCTACCTGCTTCATTCTTACTCCCAGGGAGAGACAGGTTTTGTGACCAAGCCATCTGTCATTCTCCTCCGGGCAACATCTGAACTTGGTGGCCAGTAACAACCAAGTTCAATGGAAAGTTTCACGACAATGTGTTTCCACATAAAGGAGAGAGAGACCCAGTCTAAGGTTCCCTTTTAAGGGAGTGTTGCAAGTGTTGGAAATACTTCAACAGATTAATATGAGGCATTAGTCATTAGAATCTCTACACTTCATTTATCAGAACTGAAACCGTGGTGTTGACCAGCCGTGAATAAAGTTGTTGGCCACATTCACACTCTTGATACAGTGTGTGTGGTTGTGTGCATGTGTATTTATACATGCATACATACACACAAGAAGACATGCATGCTTTTTTGTTGTTCTTTGTTAGAACAACATTTCTAAAATTTCTGGTGTCTCTGTTAAATTACAACAGTAGCATTAGCATTATCTGCTAAATGATCTCACACTAAAATAAATCAACCAGCCTGCCAAAAATCTCCCCCAAAGAAAAGTCCTTGAGACCAATTAAAGCCACTTCTGCTGTGGGTGGTAAAACCTCTGCTGCGAGGGGCATAGAGCAGGGGGTCCAAAATGTGCCCCAGGAGCCACAGGGTGCTTACGAGCAGTTTGGCTGCGACTCTTTTGATGGTTGCCTGCGTTTCTGTGGATGGTGGGATTTTATTTCTGCTGTCTGCAGTACTGAAGCAGCGCAGTTTGGATGGTGCTGGCAAAGACCTAAAGTGGGGAGGTGGCGCAGCCAGGGGCCGCTGCCTGCACCAGCTGCCGGTGGCTGATACGGGGGAGATGGGTGGACTGCAGCAGGGAGCCTTTGCTTGGCATTCTGTGGGAGCACGCCGCACTGGCTGAGGCTGTTTCTTGTAAAAAAAAAAAAATGGCAGTTGTTTCTGTGAATTTGCTGTTAACCTCCTTCTCTGTTTCTGGATCTAATTTTATATGACTTTATGCCAAGCCAGTGGGGGGAGGAGAGAAGGGGAAAAAAAAAACCTCAAAAATCGAACTGCATTTTTCAATTTGATTGTTTGAAATGTATTCAGCTTTCAGCAACGAGAGAAGTCTCTTTGTTCATGCTGATTAGAAGCTATTACATGTAAACTACAGGAAGTGACTTCATTTGAACTGTACATTAAATATATGGATTCTGATAGCAACCAAACCAATGTGGTGTACCAGAAATGTGACACATACATTTTAGTCCTGAAACTAACCAGAAAAAAGTGTGTTTTTTTTTTTTAAACTTAGCTTTCAATCAACCAATGCTTTGATCTGAAGTCATTTTTAGATGAGTAAAGCTAACAAGAACTTTGATAAACTTGTTGTTCAGACTGCAGAGTGAAGTTAAACTTGATAAACACTCCAGCATGCTTTCCCTGCTGTTTATTTTTTCTTTTCTCTAAGTTTACAGAAAAGTCCTGTAAGGCACTGCCCTTTCAGGCATTCAAACCTTGAAGGTACCTTTCTATTTCCCCTCCGTGTGAAGTTTGTAATGTACAGCAGAGCACAGGTACCCTGCTGCTGCACAGCCCTCATGAGACCTTGCCGAAGCTGCTGTGTGCAGTCCCTTTTTGAATTTCACAGCCCAGCTGTGCTCCTTGAATCTTCTTTAATTATTTTGCTCCTAAGACTTGCTCGATGGAAGGACGACAGTAGAAAGCCTATCAGGGGTCAGTGGGAGGAGGGCTTTTTATGGGAGGCTGGGGGAATTCTTCCTGACCATGCCTGTGGTAGTACTGCATCGTCACCAGATGAAATCCTTACTGCTCCCAGATGTTCTCGACTGTCATCACGGTTACTCCCTCTTAGGAACTAGGAATGAATCACGGTCACTGTTGTCATTTATGTGTTTGTATAACAAATAGTTTTGGAGTTCTGAAAAGTTTACGTGCTTGGACTCATGTCTGTCAGGAAAATGCATGTGTACTTTGCACTGGAAGTTTTCCTTACAGTCAGAGAGGTGCTCAGCCCCTCTGGGTCCTTTCTCAAGCCATCCTTTCATCACAACAGCCGTGTGGGACAGGGTCATACCTGGGTAAGGCAGGAGTGGGCGCCTGGGCTGATTACCGGTGTTGGAGCACACGGAGGGTGTACGCGCCATATGAGTCGTCTTCGTTCACAGGTGGGGGCACAGGGCCACGACAGGGGCGATGGGAGGGAACACGTCACTTCGACACGTATCGGTGCCTAGGGCCTGGGCTCACCTGCAGGGCTGGTCCTGGTGCCCGGGAGCAGGCACGGCTTACCAGTCTGACCAGAAGCGTGGGGCAGCAGTAAGGCACGTTTCTGTTTTATTTCCATCTCCAAATATAGTAACTCGGTTTTTAAGTTTTACATTTTAGTAGAATGAGGTCATGTTACTATAAATGTGCTTAATGTTAAGAACGATTGCTGGGATGTTTGCAAGCCACCCACCCACCGTTCCCTTCCCTGGGGAGTGGGGGCCCTAAAAAAGGCATAGGCGCTCATGCTCACAGTGCTGCTCATCCCTGCACGAGATCAGGACTGCTCCTCCACTGAATTTCCCAAATAATACAAATTCACATGTGTATGAATGTTGAAGTTTGCAGTCTTTGCTCAGGTGAGCGGTTATGATTGCAAAGTCAGCCCCAGCTGTGGTTTCCTGATCCTTTCTTTTTTTTTTTCTTTTGCATAGCTGATCAGTTGCATCTGTCTGCTAATGCAAGGTTTTCTTTTATGAGGTAGAAGGGATACAAAAAAGAGAAATTGAAGAAAAGTTTACCTATTTTCATGCTGGACTAGGGATCAGTTATTACAACTAAAGACTGGAAGTCAGTAGAAAATTTAGCATGACAAAATATCAGAAGGTAAAGTTTTTAATAAAATTCTTATATAGTTCTGGTAATTGTAACTGGAGATCTACTTTACTATAACATAAACTGGATGAATTATTTATCAGTTAAGAGCTTCAGCTCCTTTGTAAATGCACTTTGTACATCAAACTTAGGACATGTAAGGCTTCTTTCATAAAGCTTTTTTTACAGAGGAAATGTGTGGCAGTGGTCCACAATAATGGGAAAATAACTTGGGATTAACTGTTTGCTAATTGAGTACTTTGAATTTTTGCCAAATAAATAATATTTTGGAACAAGCTTTTCAAGCTTGTCCAGCAGTGGGTGCTTCAAAACAAACCACAGAGCATGGAAACCTCACATACTTTTAATGTAAGAAGAATCAAGACTTACATACTGCAAATGCAATAAATGTTAGGAAATTTCAATAAGGTATTTATGTGGCGTTCCTCTACATGAAAGCTGCACGAGGGTAATGGAGCAGTACAGTTTTACTTTGGGGTAAATTACTGTTGTTTGCTATGCAAATCTTATGATTGTAATTAGACTTGGATTTGGAGTGCTGTGTACACTGATCTTTGTTCCCTCCGTGCACGGGAGCTAGCTTTAATGCTGCAAAACAGCACAGCAAATCTGGAGCGCTGCTGGGCCAGACAGTCACTTCTCGCCGCGCATCTTTGGAAGAAATGGGCGTTGTAAGAGGAATGGTTTGCCTCTGTGCTCACAGCACACCCGCGTAGTGCTGCAGACGCCTTCTGAGCCGCTGAAGGATTCAGGTACCACAATGTCACTTGACAGCAGAGGTTGGAGAAGATGCAGGAAGGCTGCCTGATAAGGATCTGGTTGTTAGCAAGCCATTTTTAAAAAGTTTTGCTCTACGGCTGATTTGCCAAGGAGCTGGTGGTATGTTCGGGCTCTCCCGGCAGAGATTGCTGTTCCTAGTATAGCTATGTATAGCTCCGTTATCTCTGCAACCGGACTTTGTGTAACCGCGGCCCGTGGCGCCTTGCCCACGCTAATGAGCTCTCCCTTGAGGCCGGGCTTGTGCCTGTGGGGGTGGCACTGCACGGGGACCGTGCCACCGTTTTGGAAACACGGGTTTGTTAACCGTGCTCGAGCCCAGCTGGCTGCTGCTACCCGCTGGAGCTCAGCCTCGAGCAGGGCAGACGGCCCTGTAGTCATCCGTGGGGAGAGGGAAGCAGGCCGGGCTGTGGTCTGCAGCGCTGGCAGAGGAGAGCTGTCATCTCCACCTGGAGCAGGGGGAAGCACCACCACGGTGGGAAAGGCACAGGTGAGCCACGGGCACAGCGCTGGTGTCGCGGTCAGCCCATTGCGGTCAGCCGGTGGGTGGAAGCCCGTTCTGTGGGCACTGTGGCCGCTGGCAATGCCTGCTAGCAGCCAGGCAGAAGCTGGCCCCATGGCATGCAGCAGAATGAAAATCTTACCAGGTACGGGATCTGCTAGCTTGTGCGGTTTCATCTGCAGGTGGATAAAAAGGGCATTATTTGCACCTTTGTAAGAATCTTTACAGGCACAGAGAAAGAACCAACAAGTACCCTGTAGGGGACAACATAGCACTGCTGCTCTGAAGGTACAGTAAATGGCATGATCTGTTTTTTACAACTTGTAGTTCCTGTGAATTTGTTTCTATTATTTTTGTTGCCTACTCATTTAAGTAGCAGCAAAGCAGAGGAACGGAGGCAGTTCTATTAATCCCTTGCAGGCTTGTGCATTATCAAGTATTTCTGTAAACATGACATGGAATCCATCAATCTTGTTTGTGTAAATATAAGTTAAGGGAGCAGGGAAACTGTAAAACCACCAAGCAATATACTAATGTTCCCAACAAAAAGCAGAAAACATTCTTCACTAAGAGTGAAGAATTTCTATCAGACTGCATTTCAAACCTAGTGCTAATGCTGCCAGGTGTGTGTTGCTCCCATAACAGGATGCTCCATAGTTCAGAACACCTTAGAGGGTGTGAAAAAAAATATAAAAAAATATAAATATATATATATAATGTTTTACCTTATATATATATATTAATTAATATATATATATTAATTAATATTAATTAATATATATATAATGTTTTACCTAAGCAGCCAAGTGAAAACAGGGCATAAAATCTGTGTGTGTTGCAAACTGGTGCCACAGTGTGGCTATAGTAATGTATACATTTTTTGTATGTACATTTTTTGTATATATACAATGTATTTATGTGTGTATGTTATGTATGTATTTATAGTAATGTATACATTTTTTGAGGAATCTCAAAGACCCCCACTCCTCAGGGGAATTTTTTAAGGCAGTGGATACTCTCAGCAGTTACTATATTTGCAGTGGCCCAATCCTGTGGTTGTGCCCAGCAATTTTCAGTGTGCAATACATTCAGAGTCAGGCTACCAGCATGCCAGTGCGGGGTGAGAAGTACTGTGCAGTGCATGTAATTCCAGAATGCCTGTTAAACTGCTAAATTAGCTGGTAATCTTCATATTCCACATCACAAAACACAGGCGATCCTAAAGCAAGCATTGGGCAGGTCTGGGTGTTTTGAGGTGCTGCACGGAGACACCAGCCCAGAGTCATCCCCAGCAAGGTGCTTAACAGGCGCATGAATCCAGACGTACCAAGCTGCTCCAGGCTGAAGTGGGTGGGAAAGCTAATTAACTGATTGCAGTGTCCTAACTCAGATCTGCTTCCAGCTATGGAGTCTGCTGTTTTGTCATGTTCTCCAGGCCAGCACCCCGGTGTCCCAGGTTTTGGCTAGGCACCTTTCTGTCAACTATTTCTTTGTGCTAGCCTTATTTTCAGTTTCAGGGAGCGTCTCCCACGTGTGTGTTTTAAAGTTCCATGTGAGAGTGTTAGATTTCCGTTGTTTTGAAACCAAATCCTCCCCCAGCATGGACGGAGGCTGGTTGGGAGGTCAGCTCTGTGCTTGTGACGGCACCTGCAGGTGGTGGCGAGTGCCTCAGTCAAGAGCAGGGATGTCACCACCCGTCAGCAGGGCCTTCGCCAAGCTCGTTTTGTGGTTGCCACTGCTGTCTCTGGGAAGATTTGATCATGAGCCTTCCCAGTCAGGCCACTTCAAACCAAACCACCTGCTTGCATGGCAGCAGGGTTTAACTGACAGGATACCAGTGACGGATTTGGAGGCAGGTTCAAGGGAGGCCTGTTGTGTCCTTCTCCCCTGCTTTCTGCTCCTCGCCTACCCGCTGCCTGCCCCGGGGCCTCCACAGTGGCACTGCCCCGGGAGGGCTGCAAGGTTTGCTCAGTAGCTGGGCATTCAGGCGATGAATCACAGAGGCATGGCAGGGAGTGATAAGGTCGTGTACTTTATGATTAGATACATCCTCCCTTTAACAGCGGCTCTTTGTCTCCCTTTTGCTTTTGGTAATGTTTTTCAGCTATTTGCATACAACAACTCTCCAAGCAGGAGCTGTGCAACTTGAAACAAAGTCGCTATTATTCTAGGTAAGCCCAGGAAGCTGATAGAGGACCCTTAATAACTTGGTTGCCCTCAGAAGACATAGATTGTTTGTAATTTATTTAAAAGCCTATTATGTTAAATCACCATGAAAATATTTTTTTTCTTGCAGCCTAGCTGTAAAGGACCTTCAGGTACATAAAATGCTGTGTAACGAGAAAAATCTATCCTGCAGCTGTATTTAGGGTGGGTTTTTTTTGTGCATTTTCAGTGATGACTGAAAATATGGCATGTGGTGATGCCACAGTGATGACTGTAGTATGGCATGTTCTTTATCTGTAATACTAGCAAAAAGAAAAAAAAAGTCATGGATTTCAGCTATTCGTAGTGCAGGTGTGCCGTCTGGGAGCCATGACAAAAGAAAACTATTACATGGTCCCCAAAGTATTGAAAAACATGGACTACTGCCATGTCTGCAGACTGACAAACAGATAGTTCTACCTCCTCATTTACATCTAGTGGAGACACCAGAGAACTCATTAGGAACACTTCCGACTTATTTGGGGAGATTTTGGACCAGACTTTTGAGGTGTGTAATTTAGTCTACTGCCTACTTGTGTTTTCGAATGGAAACCTTTTGGAGCCACACTGAATATTGCATCTGTGTCGCTACCATCCTTTCTCAAAGACTGTCTCCAATGTCTGTCTAGACGGTGTCTTCTGAGCTTCATGCTTCTCTGAACCTCTTTGGCTACTAGCTCCCACCTGTAGTGAAGCCTCATTTCTCCTGGCCCAGTCTTTGCTACAGCTTCCCGTGGCTCCCTTGAACTCTCTTGGCTGTCTTGGCTTCCCCCTTCCATTGCTTACTGACAGTTACTTGAATAGACTTGCTCACTAGAGTTGTCAGAAGTAGAACAAAGCAAGGTGGTCACGGATGACCAACATCATCTTTTCCTCTTAGCTCAATCATAAAGCATTGTTGGCTCACTGGTTTGGTTTCTACTGTCTATAAAAAGGTTTTGTGCAGTGTTTTTCCCATCGCCTTGTGTAACTCCATTGCCTGGATGACTTCTGTTGAAGAGTATCATCGGTGGGTTGTATCCCTGCTCAATTCGAGTTTCCCTGGCAACCAGTCTGAGCTACACTGAACCAAAAATACCGTACCGTGCTGGGAGAAAGTCAGTAGTTGCAGACATGTATTTCTCATTAGTGACTTCTCTGGATGGTTTGTGTGTTCTGCAAATGTGATTACTAAGAAAAGATCACTGGGAAATGTGGTGTGCCCGTTGTGTTTTCCATAGGCTGCACACTCTAAGAAGGCTACCTTGCGTGGCGGTTGACTGAGTTGTGGCTGTAACACCTATCATACCCATTTCTGTGTTACACCAAGGGTCTCATCTCCAACTAAAAAGGCTCTGTGTAAGCTCACAAAGTCACAGTGATCTTTCCTGGGATGCTTGGATCTCTGCAAGTTTCTTTGGTTATTACTAGTAATGTTGCCTTTCTCATTTATATATAAATATATATACCTTCATTTAAAGGTGTGCATACTATGAGCTCCAGTTTTCCTGCCATCCTAGTCTCCAAAGGGACTGTTTGCAACACCTCAGAATGAGCTTTGTATAAATCTTTGGAGTCAGGACCTACCAATGCGCACAGGAGGGAATGCACAAACTGGAGGTCTTATTTCAAACCTTCCTATTTCAGTTTTGGTTTGCAGATCTTTTCACTACTTAATGTAGAATAGTGGTGTAAAGGAAAAAAAAAAAAAGAAGATAATCTAAGCTGTGTTCTCAGGTGAGAAAATTAGAAGGGACAAAATTGGAGAGTAGCACAGCATTTTAAATAACAGGTTCTCTTTTCTGGATTTTTAGGGTGTGAGGATTGCGGTAAGAGCCTTCTAGGAGAATGCAAACTCCATGGACCACTCATCAAGGCTAAAGACAGGGTTATTCCTAGCCGAGCCCGTCTTACCCTACCTCATTACCTTACTTTGCGAGTGTTGGAGCTGCGAGCTGGAAATCAGCAGAGTAAGTATTGTTGCTCTTTTCCCCGCATTTGAGAAGGAGGAGGACACTGGCTGTACTAACACTGGCTTGTTTTTGTGAGTAACTTAATTGGGTATTAGCTGTACGAAGCTGAGTGTAACCAAAGCTCAGACTCAGCTACTGTTTTCTGTGACTGGTTTCTAGTAACCTCAATGCATAGACTGATGTCAGGACATTAGCCAGAGCTGGTGTGACATTGAACTGTGAGCAATCAGTTGGTTCTCTTGAGGTGATAGGCTTCTAATGAATGTTGAATTTGTATCTAATGGTAACAGCCATGCACTATTACCTGTCTCTTCTTTTCCCAAGCATGCAAAACAGGAAAGAGTATTCAATAAAAGGCCAGAAACAAAATGATAAATAACATCCCTCATCCACCACCCACCCACTGCAGACTCAAAAGAACACAAGGTGTTAATGTACCTTTTACAGCATCTTCAGTTCACATTGTAGAAAGACAGTTGTTTCCTTTAGATGGCAGGACAGCTCGAACGTCCACATTTGAGCAGGGGAACTACATGCTCAGTGTGCAAATCTTACACAGATACCTGTGTAAAATTAGTTCTGTGTAGATGACATTTCAGAAAGAGAATGGCAAGAAGCCTGTTGTGTTGATCCATTGGTATTAAATTAGACCGGGTAAAATGGAAAATTCTGAGTTTTTATAGATCCTCTTCTCTCATATTGGGAAACGACAACCTTGTCAATTATACCAACAAGCACAGCACTGTGATAACACCAGCTTGTACATTGAAGAGTATCAGCACATTTGAGTATTGTATGTTAATGTCTTGTCATGGGTTTTATGCACTTTTGCAAATTGTATTCAGTGTAAGTCCCATTTTTAAAAAGCCTCTTTAAAGACTCAGATCCTTTTCAGACTCTTAGCCTTTGAATGATTTACCTGTTTTATTAGTCTAGAAGAAAAACTAATGTGTTCAGCACTATTGTGTGTCTCCATTTTCATAACTGTAATTACACAAGAAATAGCTCGTTATGCCTGTATTAATATTAGACTGGTCTTATTTATTTATTTATTTATTTATTTTTCATTCACAGTCCTTGGAGTATTTGCAAAGAAAGTAATACAGAAGAGAACACAGTTTGGTCCTTATGTTGGTCAACTGTCTACAAAACTGACCCGCTATGATGAGAGTAGGCTAGTCCTTCAGGTAAAAACCCTATGACTTAACATGAAGTACATATATGTCTTTAACATTTCATATTTATTTTAACTGGGCAACTTGCCTTCTAATCTATTTAATTAATTGTACTTCTGATCTCCATGTATGAAGTTAAATCATATTGCTAGATTGCACAGCATAGCCTGAAGTAACAATATGTTCCTATACGCTGAGTTTGCTTTCCTGCTTTCTAGTTTTACCACTTCCAGTGTGATTTGCCTATTAGTCTAACTGCTCTTGATTAAGTTTTCATGAAGTATGGCTCCTGAAAGATTCCAAGGATAGTAGTCTTCCATAACAGAACAAGAGGATCTGTACTTAACACCATTCCACTGGGAGAGTTAAGTGTGTGCACTGAGTTAGGGATAGTGGCAGAAATACGCTCTAGGACACTTGCTTAGTAGGAAGGAGCAGTGCAAGGATGGGGAAACATTTCTTAATGATGTGATTGTATATAAACTTTGACAGACAGTGTACTAACTCAATTTATTTATTCAGGTGGTTATTTAGGGCTGTTACCATCCCTTGCTGTATATTCATAGAATCATAGAATTGTGGAATCACAGAATGGTTTGGATTGGAAGGGACCTAAAAGCCCACCCAGTTGCAAACCCCTGGCCATGGGCAGGGACACCTCCCACCAGACCAGGTTGCTCAAAGCCCCATCCAGCCTGGCCTTGAATACCTCCAGGGATGGGGCATCCACAGCTTCTCTGAACAACCTGTGCCAGTTCCTCACTGCCCTCACAGTGAAGAATTTCCTTCTAACATCTAATCTAAACCTACGCTATTTTAGTTTAAAGCCATTACCCCTTGTCCTATCACTATACTCCCTGACAAAGAGCCCCTCCCCAGATTTCCTGTAGGCCGCCTTTAGGTACCGGAAGGCAGCTATGAGGTCTCCCCAGAGTCTTCTCTTCTCCAGGCTCAACAACCCCAACTCCCTCAGCCTGTCTTCACAGGAGAGGTGCTCCAGCCCTTTGATCATCTTCATGGCCCTCCTCCGGACTTGTTCTAATATGTCCATGTCCTTCTTGTTCTGGGAGCACCAGAGCTGAATGCAGTACTCTAGGTAGTGTCTCATGAGAGCAGAGTAGAGAGCTGGTCAGATGCTGGTCACCTCATCTGGACCCTTTACACTACTGTTAGTACTTTTTCCAGCACATGTAATGGCCTGTCTCAGGACCAGCCTAGTTTAGATATATCTACATGCACATTCTTTCTCACAGCAACACCTTGGGAGTAATGGTTGACTGTAGTCCTCTAAACCCCGGTCTCTGCATTTTGCTGCATGGGGTCGTGCCTGGGCACGTCTTTGTCATGCAGCATGTCCGTGGTCAAGGCACAGCCTCTCCTAGGACTCTCTGACAAGCCATGATTCTTCCAGAGTCTGTATTTAATATCAGGCCCTTCCACCCTCCAAGAGAGGCCAGCAGCAGCTGTCCCATGACATGCTGTATGTCTTCCTTTGAACTTTCCTCAGAAGCCTGGGACTGGAAAACAGTTTGCTGTGGAGGAAGGCATAGATGTAGATACTCCTGTAATTTCATTTCAGAATGAAAGCAATAGCTTCAGTAATTGCTGAAGATTTCATTTGCTCATGGAATTCATCTGAGTGGTCTGCCAGGAAAGGAACACTATTCTGCCGTGGGATTTTCCTTGTATGTTGATACCAGAGAGCATGT
The DNA here is from genome assembly GCF_009769625.2 of Cygnus olor. Taxonomy (NCBI): domain Eukaryota; kingdom Metazoa; phylum Chordata; class Aves; order Anseriformes; family Anatidae; genus Cygnus; species Cygnus olor. The sequence continues at coordinate 64,609,623 of NC_049171.1, read as the reverse complement.
GTTCTTCTCCATAACTAAATTTCTTCCATCCTTACGTGACACTGTAATTCTTACAAATGCAGAAAAGGTACATCTCTAGCAAGTTTGTGAGCGCGGATGAGCTAATCACCCAGTTCCTTCCTCTCCACCAAGCCATTGTAAACCACACCCTATCCTCTATCAGTCGGCCCAGTTTGCTTTAAAGTGTACTCTGATAAGCACAGCTCTGGCTGATGAAAGGGCTGTTTCTTCACGAAAAGAGACTGAAGTCCCAGATTTTCTACATGACATCAGTAGCTGCCTTGGCATTTCTCTAGCAGCATTCTGAATGCAATCAAACCAAGACTTGACCATCAGACATGTATTTTCATTGGAAACGAGGCAAAGTTAGGTAAAATAGTTCCCAGAATCAATGGAAATGAGACTTGTTTTGTAATTAATTGTTAGCGTAAGTGGTTTTTAGAACAGATACATGCAGTGCTGACATCTGTTATGCAGCTTCAACTGTCCATGTTCCAGAGAGTGTGGAAAAGCAACTGTCTTGTATGAGAAGGTCGGGAGTGTTTGCCTTGTAGAGGCATTCTCTTGCTAAGGCATCTAGGAAGAATGAAGTAAAGCAAAAAGAAGGATCTTTCTGGCACAATTGTTCATTTGTATTTATTTTTACATTGTTAAGGAGAAAATGAGATGACTGTTAAAAAGTCATTATATTGTACGTTACCTCTTTGGACTTATTACACAAGCTGCATGATTGTTCCATGCAAAACATAGCATTAATGCATCACTAAAGTTTGAGATTATCAAGTACTCAGGAAGTACATTAAGGCACAAAGCTTATCTTCCTACCTGCTTGCACTTAGTTCTTATAATACTATCTTTATGTAACATAAAAAAATGAGAAATATAAACTGGAAATACATACAAAGGCCTACAGCTATTTTAGTAATTGGGCGCCTCAGAAGGTACTCATTCTTCGCTTTCTTTTGCACTTGGTGTTCTCTGAGAGTGATCTATTTCAAAACAACCATGATTTCAAAGAATGTATCTCTGAGAGAAGGTAAATAACTAGTAGCTCTGATTCTAAGTTAAAGAAAATTAATGTGTCTCTGTACAGGACTTGGTTTTACCCTGTTCTTTCTCCCATCCTCCACCTTTATTTCAGGTGTTGAAAGATGGAGGGAAGTACTTTCTGGACACTCCCAATGAAGACTGTGGAAACTGGATGATGTTTGTCCGGCTAGCCCGGAACCAAGAAGAACAGACCCTTGTGGCTTATCAGCACTGTGGAGAAGTCTACTTCACGACTGTTAAGGTACTTAAACCCATATTGCTTCACCTGTCACTCACATGGCAGTTCACCAACAAAGATTCTGAAAGACCAACCCTTTTACAGATGAAAGATTGATTATATTCAACTGGAGCTTTACGACATACCACCCTTTATGTCACTTAATCCATAGTAAAGCAAGCAGTGTATGGGGTTTTCCAGTAAAAGGCAATGTGTACATACTGTTATGGGTAGTGAAGAAACTGAGCAGAGAAATAAAGAAATATCATTTGTGGTGGTGGTGTTTAAACATGAATGCTGTAAAGTCTTACCACTCTTCAGTTCCTAGTAGGCACATGGAGAGATTATCTAGCAGTGTTACATTCAACAGTATTTTTTCTTGGAAAGCACATACACACTTCTTTCTTTTATTACATTTTTGGACACGCAGTATGTTCTGAGCACATTACCAGGTGCTCAGAAACAGGATACTAAATAGCCTCTTTAAGTATGATTTTCCAGACTTTTTTTTCGTTTTGTTTGTTTTAAATCCGAACTTGAACTTTTAATCAGAACAGCATTACTAATCAAAGCGCTTTTTTTTTTTTTTATCAAAACTTTAATCAGAACTCTTGTTCATTTAGGAAACTGAAGTCTGTATTTTGAACATTCCTTGATCTTTTTTTTTATTTTAAATAAATACCTGTATAGCATAGTGAGCAACATAAAAATAAATACAGAATACTAGTCAAAAGAGGTTACTGTGGGAATATTTACCACACAGTGATGGTGTGAGAGTAGGTTAATGGTGATAACACTTTATATCTTCAAAGTCTTTTATAACAATGTTAGGTATATTTGCCTTTGGATGAATAATAAAGCAATTAAAAAATCAATGTAAAACAGTATATACCAATCTGTGACAATGTTTAGGCTGTGCTTGAAATTCTGATACAGTCGATACCATTTGAGATTTGGTATGTGATTTTAGATGCATGCTATACATGTAAAACTGACAGGATTAATGATACTGTATTTGGAAAGCATGTGCAAATGCTTTTCTAAGAAATTGTAGTTACAAATTGATAACTTAAAACTTCTGATATAATTTAAATACTGTATTGAAACAGCTTTCTGCTGTTTTCAACAATACTACTCATTGGCATTAACGGAGAGTTGCATCCTATATATTAAAAAGAAGAGTATTTTAGGATGAGCGATGTGTTTTGGAACCCTTACTATGCATCATGGGGAGTTACTCTCTTTTTCTCACTCCTAAGTCCCAGTACCATTCATGGTACCATTACATCCTGCAGACAGTGTCCAGGTCAGTAAGGTGATAGCCTTTGCTATACTTAGGCACACCCTGCTGGTCACATTGTGAGGCTTCCTTAGGGCTAGTTATGAAGATATTTTCTCAAGATATTTTGAATAAATTATGTTAAGTTGGGAGTAGAAGTATTGTCTCCTCTCTCTACTGTTTTTACAGAGATATCAGTTTAGAATAAAGGTAGAAAAATTTCAGTAACATGAAACTACAACACAAAAGCATACATGTATGTATACGTCTAAGTGGCCTACTGACAGCACTGTTGGTGTACTTGCCAATCTAATGACTGCAATCCCTAGAAATAAGTGTTTTTTAAAAGCACTGAATTATGAGGAAGTAAAAATAATCCAGGCTTGCTGTCTGTTTCATCACAGGAGAATGTCTTGTGGGTGCTGTCATAGGTTTCTGTTATTACCACAGCTGAGACAGAGTAAATGATATCCTGTAGAAGATTAGGATACTAGAGGTTCAGAACTGAGATTAGGGCTTTCATCTTACTTGATTATTTCACACACTCATGCACTTGCTTCCCCTACAAAGTCACATTCACTAGGTCTCAACTTTCCACGAGGGAGATCGCTGCCGGTCCAGGAGGGTCAGGCAGGAAGTCCTGGCGGTATCGTGCTGTGCAGCCATTTTGTGGTGTCACTGGCCAAGGGCCCAGGGCAGCCCCAGACACGTATCTCTGTGGATCTCCCCCATTTCCAAGTTCCTCTTCCTGATGGCTTAGTTTTGTCCATCTAAATAGACTATTCAGGAGCTCAATGCATGATTGGCCTCCGAATTGGTGGTTCTGCTTCACATCCTTTATTAATTGGAAGATTCACCACAGACCACTTCTGTTTAGACTAGGTTGTATCAGAACATACAGCCAACCCATAATGGTTGTAGTTAATAAGTAGGCTTGTGCTAGGGAGTTCAAAAGTTCAGTTTTGGACATTATGCACACAATTATCTGTCACCTTTTGGTATTCACAGTCTGTTATCTTTTACCTACTGTGCTTATGCCATACTGATTTATAAAATAAGTCCATTTTCAGATGTCACATTATGTGGAATAAGACTCAGTTGCTATCCTTCCAGGCTAGTTTGTTCTTTTTAGTGGCACAAGTTTAGTTTAGTTGAAATAAAACTACAAGTACAATGCAGATTGGCTGTAAACCTATTACAACAATGTTGTGCGATTGCTTGTTTGTTTGTTTTGTTGGTTTGGTTTTGATTATAGATGAATAAAATGGTGTACAGGGCCAGGAAGTCATAAATCATGACCCCAAAGTTACTTTTCTCCTTTGCTTCTAAGTACATAATGGATTTTTAGCCAGTGAGTATAACCATTCACCTCTCTTTTTCTGTTTGCTGTATTATTGACTGAAAGTATTTGTAAGAGGAGGTCATAGTCCAGTCCCAAGAAGATCTGTACAGGCATGACTGGATGGGAGACTGCAGAGTATGCACTCCCTTAGTCCTGTGTAGGAAGGCTTCAGCGAAATAAGAGCAGAGGTACAATTAGCACGTGCATACTGAGCCTGGCCCATTAGAGACAGCAAGTGTGAAGAACTTCCTTAGCTGTCTTGCCAGAAATGTGCAAGTTTGACTTGCAGTTCACATATTAATTGTGCACCCATGCCCAGTAAGCGTGACACATCCAGGAGGCATCCAAGCTGTTGTGCATTCATAATGCATTTTTCTTTTGCTTGTACCTGACAGTTAAGTGTTATGTCCAGGGGGGCTTCAAGACATCAAGGAATAGGCATGCCATATTGCTCAGAAAGACTGCTGGATGTCTGGACATCCCAGATAAATGCTTCTCCCTGAGCGAAGGTCATGAAGCTGAGGCACCCTTCCTGCTACTGTCCCCCCAAAATCTCTGTATATACTCATATCTGCTTTTAGAAACTGTGAAAGTGTCAAACCCCAGTAGATAGTAATGCTCAAAAAACATTTGACTCTTGAAACTAAGTTATCAATAATTTAAACAGATTCAGTTAATGCAGCTTGGGTAATGATGATAAATTGTACTTTCTCCTCCCCCGATCTTCAATACAGTATTATTTTGTGTAGAAAAAATGGCACAAGTAAATGTGAACTATTTGTTTTCCATTCACAGCCAATTGAACCCCACACAGAACTGAAAGTATGGTATGCTGCCGATTATGCCAAATTTATGGAAGCTTCTGCAGTCTTTATTAAAGAAGAATCTGATGTCTGTCCGTTGCCTCCAGTAGCAGTAAGTACCCCTAATCTGCATTCAAGCCATCAACAGACACAGTAAATTACAGCTTGCTTACATGCTTCATCTGATTATGTAACTCTGGTAATGCTAGAGCAAGTCATAGAATAGGTGGCTAACACAAAGCCAAGAGCAATTTTAACTAAACAGCTATCCATGGAAAGGCTGCTCTTCATCTCCTGCGTTTGTTATCCAGTGGAGCCATTAGAAGTATCCAGACTACAATGGGATGTATTGGAAAGACTTGAGTTTGTCATTGTTTTTCACGTAACCAAACTGTCCAGCCTCAGACTTTTCTCATCAATTCCCCTTTGTTATGCTGTGATTGGTTGGTCAGATAATGCATTGGTTATTTCAGTCTTTCCTGGGTAAAAACTCTTCTTTTAATCCCAATACCTTTACCTTTGTATGATAGCTAGAATTCTTAAACTGATGGAAAAGGTGTCTAAGTGTTGAAAATGTGACTGTGAATATTGATACCTAAGCTAGAAGGAAATGTTAAACAGGGAATATGATTGAACCAGGAATTCAGGGGTGCTCCATGAAGGAAAGTAACCCAATTGATTCATAGAATCATAGAATAGAATCATAGAACCATTAAGGTTGGAAAAGACCACCAGGACCATCTGGTCCAACCATCCCCCTACCACCAACGTCACCTACTAAACCATGCCCCTAAGCACCACGTCCAACCTTTCCTTGAACACACCCAGGGATGGTGACTTCACCACTTCCTTGGGCAACGCGTCCCAATGCCTGACCACTCTTTCTGAGAAGAAGTGTCTCCTAATTTCCAACCTAAACCTCCCCTGGCGCAACTTGAGGCCACTCCATCTAGTCCTGTCACTAGGTATCTGCGAGAAGAGGCCGACCACCAGCTCCCCACACCTTCCTTTTAGGCAGTTGTAGAGAGCAATGAGGTCTCCCCTGAGCCTCCTCTTCTCCAGACTAAACACCCCCAGTTCCCTCAGGCGCTCCTTATAGGGCTTGTGTTCCAGGCTGCACTTGCATTGAATTCACTTGCATTGAAGGTTTTATACAGTCTGGAAAGGAGGAGTGGGAAGGCCACAGCATAAGACACAGAAATGAGAGAGGAAGGCTCTGTTTGTAAACAAAGACAGAGTGGGCATAGCCTCACTATATTCTCCAAAGCAAGCTAACCCAAGAACAAGGGAAAGCAAGGACACTTTATAAGAAGCGTAAGTGAAATACAGAAACAGCTAAGGAAGTACACAGTTGTGTATTGTTTGGAAGTATATTTCGTCAGTGACTGTTGGTTTTGTCGTCGTTTTTTTCAATTGTTTTTCATTCAAATTTTTAAAATGTCTATATTCAAAGTAAATTCAAGTGAATCCAGTAGAGCTCTTATTTCGACAGAAATAATAATTCCAAATAATACATTGCATTAAAAAAAAAAAAATGTTTTAATGCCTTTAAGCTAGGATAGGCTTGATATCCCCAAAGCTAAAACTTATTGAGTTTAAGAAAGTCTAATGCCAAATGTCAAGCTGAGTGAAGAAATCTCTCCTGGAGGCATTAACAATTGCCTTCTGGTAAAGGGGCAAGCAGCATGGAGTCAGCCCAAAACAGGGAAATCCTGTGTGGCTAAACTACATTTCTGTGCAGAAACCCATCCAATTAGACAGGTCTCAGCTCTGGGATTTTTGTGGTTAAAGTACAGTTCTCAATTGCATTTATAAGTAATTCCATAATAGGAACAAATAGACTTTGAAATCTAATACACAGAGATGAACAAAGGTGAAGGACTCAGTACTATTACAGTAAATGCTAAACAAAAACATGAAAATCAGTATTCAGCCAACCATTTTTTTTTCCATATAGTTGCTAGACTCCTAGAGAGAATCCATTTCCAGCTGAACAGCTGTGTGGTGGTAAACTGAAGTAAATATCACTAAGGACAACAGGTCTTGGGAAAGCCCAGGAGAAGATGTAGTGTCAGTGAGAAGAATATGACCTTTCCTTAGAATGGCTAATAAGAAAGACCTGCTTCTGTTCTCATTGCAGAAAGAGCCCGTAGACCCTTGGATATGCTCCAGTTGTAGAAGCGCTTTTGCAACTTTTGCTCTGCTGGAATCTCACCAGTGCATCAATAAAGACCGAGTCCTTACCACAAGGTTCAGACCACCAAATAAATTGGGATCCGTAAAAGCAAAAAACAAACTTAAAGGGAAACTGAGAGGATCTGCATTAGGCAAAAGCATCACTCAGTGCTATGGGACCATTTCATGTTCCTCTGCTGCAAAGCTTAGTTGTGCCAGCTCAGGAAACACTTGTGATGCTCTTGTGAGGTTTATACCTAAATGGAGAAATGGCCGGTCTTCACTGTTGAAGGGAAAAGAAGTGAAGCAGCCAGACAGTTACTCTTGCCGACTTTGTGGGAAGATATTTGATTCCATTGAAAAGCTCACAGTCCACACTTACGCGCACAAAGGGGAGCGCCCCTACAAGTGTTCACAGCACGGATGCACAAAAGCCTTCATTTCCAAATATAAACTGCTCAGGTACAGCTCTGAAGGCAATCCTTTTCTTGTGGGTGTGTGGGGGAAAAACAAGGACATCTTTTGCCTCTTGAGTGTCTTAGTGACAGTTAATCCCAGAGTTCCAGTTTTCATATTCCTGTGCAGGAAGAATTGGTGAAAAGTAGTCTCCCTCAATTGCAGTTGCTACTCAAAAAGATTATGTTGAGCAATTTGAACCTTCTCTGTGCTTTATGATTAACACGCCTTAAAAAAAAAAAAAAGCTAGGCTTTTTACTAATAATTCAAGAACTTATGAAAATGCCTTTCTTCTTTCTGTGTTTGAGTCTTGAGCTGCACTGTGTACTAGAACAAATGTAAATGCTGATAACGCTTTTTTTGTGTGTGTCTTAGGCACTCAGCCACTCATTCTCCACAGAAATCTCACCAGTGTGGCTACTGTGAAAAGACCTTTCATAGGAAAGACCATCTAAAGAATCACCTTCAGACTCATGACCCTAACAAGATGGCCTTCAAGTGTGAAGAGTGTGGCAAGAAGTACAACACCAAGCTAGGTTATAAGAGACACTTGGCTCTTCATGCAGCCACCAGTGGGGACCTTACCTGTAGGGTGTGTGCCCAGGAGTTTGGCGGTACTGAAGTTTTGTTGGAACACCTCAAAAGTCATGCAGGGAAACCAACTGGCAATACCAAGGAAAAGAAACATAAGTGTGACCACTGTGAGCGTCACTTCTATACCCGTAAAGATGTGCGACGTCACATGGTGGTTCACACGGGTTGCAAAGACTTTCTATGCCAGTTTTGTGCCCAAAGGTTTGGGCGGAAGGACCACTTGACTCGCCATACTAGGAAGACTCATCCACAAGAACTGCTGAAGAGCAGGTTGCAGAATGGTGACTCAGTAGGTCTCCTTGACCAACTTTTTCCATTCAGACTGAAGGAAGATGCCAGCATACCATCCCCTTTTCCTGAAAGAGCCTCTGCGCAGAATGGAGTTTTGAATAGTCCAGAACCAGAGGAATACAACTGTTCACATCTTCATCCCCAGCCAAGCTTACAAACTGCTCTTCCTCTTGAACCTTCTCCTCATTTGCAAAGGATGGGCTGTGCAGACAGCCTTGCAGCTGTCCATCCCACACCGTGCTCAACAGCCATTCCTGCCAACCTGAACCTTCATCAGTCTAATAAGTATGACCTTAGTTCTACCTCATTTGCAGCAGGATCCCTCAAAAATCTTCCAATCAGAGTGGATGTTAAAGGTTACAACGTCCATCTTCTAGAGGACCTGCCATTACCAGAACCTCAGTCTCTCCACAAAATCAGTCTGGAAGAAGCTTCCTCAGGGCCTGTAGGTGATATTCACAAGTACGCAGTGCACAAGGAGACAGAGACAGCAGCTGAAACTACCAGCATGCCTTTCATGGATCTCACTCATGTGATGAGTTTCTGGCAACTCCCACCAGGTGACAACCAGAACACTACTGGGGACATCACAATGGCATTTGGTCCAGAGGAGCCATCACATAGGCTGAATGGCCAACAGCAAGGTCTACAGCTAGCAACTGGTGGCATGGCCATAAACCAGCTGCATCATTTTCCTCGCTCCTTTCCATCCACTACAAATTCTGTAACATTGCCTCATTTTCATCATGCCTTCAAATAACTATGCCTTTTAAAAAAAAAAAAAAGACTGATTTACTTAAATCTGTTAGGAGAGGGTTTTTTTGTTTGTTTGTTTTCATTTTGTTTTAAGAAAAACTGTCCCAAATGTTTTTTAAAGCATGTTATGAACATGGTAGTTCAATTCAGAATGTTAATAAACAAGAAGCTCTATTTTTCATACTACTATTAGTTTTTAGCATATGACAATAGTAGGACTAACATATTTCCCTCAACATCCTCTGTACTTTTGTTTCTTACCTTTCAAACAAACAGCTGAATAAATATCTTCAATAACAGCAAAGCATCATAACAGGCACAATGAAACTTTGGCTGCTGCAGTAGGAGAAATAGGGTTAGGGTGAATGGGAAGAAGGGGGAAATCACAGAAAAATAACTTTAATGAGCCAAGAATCACAATAAGTGTATACACATGGAAACCTTAATATGAACAAGTTATCGGTGTGATCTAGATTTCTGTTAAGCACTTAATTACTGAATTTTAGGAATCTTTAATTTAAATCCAAATAATTCCAAGAATAAATCTTATCTCCTTGTTTCACTCTTTTAAAATGAAGAAAATTACTGTTGTGATTATGTTTAACTAGTTTTTTTTTTTTTCCTGAAGCACACTTCAGCTGTGTGCATCGCCTGCATTATTTCTATGGCTGGAAATAACTACCACTGCTGCATGACTGTGCCAGAGCAGCTGTCTTGTATGGGTGTGGTTTTCGGAATGGGAAGTGAATTTTCTCAAAGGTTAGAGCAAACATTAATTTTCACTTAGAACATGATCATCTAGCAAGATACAGGAACCTGGGTCTCACGCTAGCAAAGCACTTAAGCATTTGCTTAAATTTAAGCACGTGTAATCCCATTGGGTCAACAGCTTGCCTGATTTAACACTCAATAAAAAAATAATGCTTCCTACCTAAGGGGCCTTTATTCACCTTTTGTTGATTTTTTTAAAAAATGGCTTTTGTTTAGCATGGGAAATTATTCTTAATCATAGCTGTCTGAGACATGGACTCCTTGACAGAAAGCCAGCCCTGGCAAGGCAGCCCGCCTCCATCCAAGCTTAACCTCTGTTGAGTCAGTGGTAGGTCCCCATGCAGGAGGCTTGTGGTAGTTACCTCAGGCTGTGCCCTGTTCTAAACCACAGGTTGTGGCCCTGCCTCAAAAGCATCTTACGAAGTTAGTAGGTATGGTAGTGGTCAAAGCCATCTTAATCATGTTTGTTTTGCTCAATAGTATTTGGGCAGTTAGAATTGGGCTTTCAGCCTGTGTTTCTTCCAAAGCAGCTTCACAGGGACTTCTCTTTGTTTCATGTGGTAAATTGTCCTTGTATGTTTCCAGTTTCCAGCTGGAAACTGGTGTGACAGTCCCATCACCTGACCGATATGTTAGCAGAAATTGCAAAAAAAAAAAAAAAAAAAAATCACATCTCCCAGTAGATGACATTAAATAATAAATAGATAAATAAAAAGCCTTCCGAATTTACTTTCTTGCCTGACCCATACTTAAAAAAATAATAATAATCCCATTCTACTGTATGATGCCATTACTAGTGGATTTTGTCACAGCTGAAACAGATGCAGAATTTCTGAATCTGAATACACAATCTCTTCCATTAAATTAAAAGGTAATTAATTGTACCTAATGATCATTACAGATAAACCATGAAACAAGTTTGTTCTTGTCTCCCCCATTAATCACAGAAATATTTCCAGATAGCTTCTAATAAAAACTATTTTTAAAATGATTGTTATTTTGCTTTTAAAGAACTACAATGACAGATATTAATATTTTTACAAGTTTATGATTATTTGGATTATGGACAGGTGGTATTATTGCAGTTTGTGCAAGACTATGTTCTTCAGATCCATTTTTATTTCAAATGTTTTTGGCATAGAACAAAACAAAAGGAATTTAAAAATCATTTGAATTATGAGAATAGCAGTAGAAAAAGTGGGTAGCTGCACATTCATGTCCAGCTAGCAGTTACTTAAATTACAAGTGTCAGAATAGTGAAAAAGTCTAAAACAATGTTACATGCACAATTTACAACTCATCTCATAATTTTATCTAGATGTGGAAAGGTGTGTTTATATTCATTTGCTGCATTGTTTTCCTTGTTCATGCAACTTGTACTCAGTTGCCTTTGTTCAAGCATGTGTATTTGTGGGAAAAAAAAAAAACAAAAACACAACACATTCTTGTAGCACTGTCTGATCATATGTTACTAGTAGACAATTTGTCCTTTTGGTTTGTGCTTCTATAAGAGGTGTAACTAATTATGAAAATACTTGTCTTTGAATTAAAAAATAATGTTAAGAAGGAACCATTACACAAACATTGAGCTAGCCTGACACCCACGCTCTGTGAGCTGCTCAACTGCAATCAGGAACCAGAGCACTGGGCTGCCAAGAGATGCGTTGGTCCCTGGTCACAAGCTGTTCTGAAACATGCAAAGTTATGTTAATGAGCGGCATTTATCATATGTAACTATGGGTTAAAGACCGAGTCTCAGTTAAGCAAAACAAAGAAAAAGAACTCTTGTAATAGTAAGACTCTTTAAAAGCACACTATAGTGGTGTCTACAAGTAAAACAGAGAAGCAGACCTTAAATAGGTGATCCTGTTGGTTTAGCTCTTCAGTCTATTCCATTTTTTTTTTCTAGATTCTTGACCTTGTAAATAAGGAAGGTGCTCAGCAGTATTCTGTATACAGCATATGGTAGAAATACCCTAGTGTGCAGCAAATTAAAGGACCTATTTTTGCCTGCAGATTAGCTGTTACCACTTCATTATAAGTTTTTAATTTATCCATTACAAAATTGTGTCTGCATTAGAATGTGGCTTATTCTAGGCTGACATGAAAAATGCATGTAGCCAAATTGCAGGTCAAATATATCTGTATTTAATTTTGCACAATTGTGGCTCTGGGTACATATATGCTATCCATACATCTCTTCCTTAAACCAAGGTAATTGTCTTTCAAGAGTATCCTAGCACCATCACACAACTACTTCAGAAAAGATTATTCTGTTCAGACTCCATTCATTAAAAACCATGGTCTAATCACATTAAGCCATCTCAGCATAAATGCTCAATAACAGTACCGTAATATAATGGTGTTACTGTGTTTGTGCCATACTACTATTTGTGTCCTTGATATCATCAAGTCTTGTATCCCTAATATCCCTGTTGCTGTAACCATGAGCACAATTCCTAGAGGCCAAAGAGAGAACTATAACAGTTCAGTGGTCATCTCGTTTTTGACTACAGTCAGTGCCACATACTCCACACACAGACATGCTGCAAGTTGTGCTCATGCTGAGCTCTGCAAGAGTTTTATGGCTGAAGTCAACATAAGCAGGAGTAGATTCCTGTACTCCAAGGCACAGAGTGTACTACCTTTGATACCCCGTCCCTGGAAGTGTTCAAGCCCAGGCTGGATGGGGCTTTGGGCAACCTGGCCTGGTGGGAGGTGTCCCTGCCCGTGGCAGGGGGTTGGAATTAGATGGTCTTTAAGGTCCCTTCTAACCCAAACCATTCTGTGATTCTATGATCCTGGTCTTATTTCTCTCCTGGAAAAATATTACCTTCCTTTAAGAAATGAGCTCTTAAAAACAACACATTCTGTGCACACTTTGGAAGAAAAAGGTTGGGAAAATGTGTGGCTCTGCAGACCATTGACCATTTTCTGTAATAGAAATGAAAATAGTTTATCTATCTATCTGAACACTGTTTGGAAATCTGTAGAAATAATGTGATCTGTGGCAGCTAAACAACAGAATTACTATAATCAAATGCTGTAAAACTGAAAAACTTGGTGAACATTTGCTCTCACAGAAAAAAAATACTAATTTAAACAAGAACATGGAAGCCACATAAGCCTGTTGAAATAATGTTAAGAAGCTAACACTATATTATGTGGAACAAAAGAATCTACAAGCTCTGTGCACACAACTATTTCCCATCCCATATTGGAAAACATGTTCATTTCTTTTTTTTTCTTTGGTTTTATTTATGAATTGTTCCTGTCAGACTCACCGTTTTTCTTAACCAGTAGTTTGCTGTAAATTCTCAAGCTTTTTTTTTTTTTTTTTTTTTTTTACAATCAGTCTGAAATTGCTTCATATATTGATGACTGAGTGATACATTTTCTGCTAGCAGAATTTTTAACTATTGTTGTTCAATAAAATGTTCCTGCCCCTAGAATTCGGTTTTCTGTAAGACATGGGAAAGTGATCTGTGGAATCAACACCAAGAAGTTCTAAACATATACAGAATATACAGGGGGACTAAAAAAAAAAGACATAGAAGCACTGCTTTAATATACTTGGGCTAACTTCATGCCCCTTGTATATTTCTAAGACAGTCTAGCTATAGGAATTGCACTGATTTCAGTGTCATCCTTTTTATAGTTATCTAATTGCTATTAGCTAGAGTCTAAGAGTAAAGTCTCGTATTTATTACTGCTGTGTCCAAGTGCTTTTCATCTTCATTTGCTTCATAAACATTTAATAGGAGAGAAAAATTCTTTATGGGTTTTAAGTGAAAGCCTTATTGGGAATTGTTGGGCTAAAAAACCCCAACATACTGCATACTGGAAGTTTATGCAAGGTGGTCTAAGGCTGCTAGTAAATGAGGTGGCCAAAAATTAGAGGGTGATGTGATCCACCATATTTCTGGCTTACTACTAATCAATTTCTAATAGCAATTAAAAATTTTTATGGGAGAGTGAGACTTCGTTTTAGGCTGAACATGAAGTGCTTTGAAGCTGATGTCCCATATATCACTTATCACTTATTTATCATTACCATTTATCACTTATTGGAAGATTCTATAAATACACACACGCAACTTCAAAATGTTCATTTATCTTGTTCAATATATTCAAAGCAAAGCTTTAGGGAAAAAAATGCATGACACTGGCTCTTACTACATTTTGTTGAAACTATTGCATGAAATACTGGTAAGATCCATCCCCTTTTAGGTGATTATTTAATTAAATTTTGGCATCAGCTACAGGTAATCTCACAGGATAGCCTAATAAACTTTTTAGCCTAGGAAAAAAACAAAGGAGGACAGTGAACTTCAGTTTGCTTTCTTTTTAATTGAAGGTGGCAACCATTTTGTTGTTACAGCCGCCTTGCAGTGTATTGAGCTTTAGCACTCAAAGTGGAAGAGGAGCTGGAGGATTGCGTTGTTAAGGTCTGTAATGCTTCAGTAGAAAGCCTTAACACATCCTCAGCAAGCAGCCACTCTATCTTCTGTTGTGCATTTGCAGTCTGAAAGCAGCAGCAAGCCATATACTTGTTACTTGCATAGAAAAGTTTAACTTCATTTTACATAAGATGATTAAACCAAAGCAATAGTATATAAAAAGGTTTACTTTTAAATATTCATGGTTAATATCTTTCAAGCAAATGTATGTATTTGCTAAAATCTTTTTAAATGTTTGGCATTTAAGCTTTTAGTGGCTACCCTACATTACTCTCTCTAGCAGTCTTCTTGCCCCTTCTCAGATGTTTGCTGCGCCTTCTCCCTCCTCCAAATAATTGCACAAAGGTTAAATTCATAACATTTTTAAGTCAGTGAAATAACTTTATGAAACCTTTTTTTCAGTTAGCTTAAATACAGTCCGTGAGAACTAGACAAGTCTAAGAACTGGTTGTTTTTGTCATTGCCTTTCAGATTGAATAGTCCTTAGAGAGATTTGCACTACTCAAAGCCATTGTTTCTCACGTCTGCTTTCTCAGCTATAAAGCACTCTTGGTTTGCACTGAAACTTAGCTCTTAGTAGCCCAATGCTCTCTCTAAAGCACCTGGAAAAGCTCAAGTTTTATAGAAAACACAGCAATTTCCAGCAGCCCATGAGGTGACTCTTCATTCCCAGGCTGGGGGGAAACCGCCCACATTCATCCCCAGTGTCTCTGGCTGTGACCATGACTGACAGCACAGCTCCCTTGTGTCATGTCAGGGCTTGGAGTAGCAGCATCTCAGCTCTGTCCCAGACAAAATGGGACACTCAGAACCAGGTCCCTCCTTCACAACATGCCTGGGAGAACAGGAAGGGGGACATGCTTTCTTCCCACACCAACAGTGCATCAGGGCAAGTCCACGACCATGGCGTCTCTGGTGTATGTTTTCCATTGCTGGTCCCATCATGATATCCCATGCACATAGCAGCTAGCAGCCTGGACAAGTCCTTCTCTGCGTTATTCCATTCCACAGCCTACACAATTTTTAGCAAGCACATCACACCGTACAGATGCTGTTTGGATGGGACAGTCACTAATAGCCATTCAGAAGAGGGAGAGGAAGAAGGGGCTGAACACTTAGCTAGTAACTGGCACGGGGAGGTAAAAGGGGATGTCTGAGATGTGGAAAGCAGAAAGAAACACCAGAGGGAAAGCACACAGTGCCAAAGGACAGCAAGAGAAAAATATTTCACATTTTCTCTCATCAGTGCCTTCTCCCCGAGGCTGTCTAGCCAAGAGTGTAAGAGTTCACTGGCTAAACCTTGAGAATGGTGGTGGTATCAGTAAGTCTCTGTTGGTGGTCTGTGAACCCCTGCACAATAACCATAGGAGTTACTACACTGTTCATGTAGACACTCAACACAGATGGGCCCTGCAAAGACTTCAAACTTGAGTTCTTGCAACAGAATGTTTTGTGCACATTTCTGGTCATCCCCCACTCTAATAAGCTCATATCCCAGGTTCAAAATATCTTGCCAGCTATAGGGAATCCTTCTTGGCCACATTCCCTGCCAAGATCTCTGTTTCTGCTCTGGTGGGGGTGCCAGATGCCGATCATCTGAGCCATCTCCTTGTACTATGGTACCACAGCCATCTTAGGCAGGGTCTGTGAGGCCTAGTGGCTGATCTGGCATGGCTCTGCCTGGACCAAGATGGAAACAATTCTGACTGCATGATCTAAAGAGCAGAAACACCAAACATCATGGTCTGGGAAAGGAAACAGTGAGGAGAAGGAAGAACCTCCACACCATCATCCTGACATGGTGATAACTGAAACAGATACTGGCATCTCCCTCGGACAACAGGAGCACAACAGGAGAGCACGAGACCTGCTAGAGAAGTCTGCATTGTCAAGAAGCAAACACCCTCAAGATGGCTGTTAAGGCAGAACATGGTCACTGCCTACTTGAGATGAAGCTACTCCAAACAAAGAACATTTCATGCCAAAACAACTCTCAGCAGCCTACACTGGGGACATGAGGAGCTCTGCAAAAATTTCAGTGCAACCAACTGCTTTAATTAAGACAAAAAATGTTGATAATGTAAACAGTGCACCAGAATACTGTATATACACAAAAGCAAATGAGGTAATACTATGTTATTGTGTTGGGAAAAAAAAAAAATATATGCTTACCTGAACTCTCCTGAAGATTCTTTTCCAGGAGATACACCCAAAGGTTTTCTGTTTTTTTGTAGTGTTCCATGAGGGGTCTCTGCAAATAATTATGTAAAAATATTATTGGACATAAAAAATTCTAACATACATAAATTCAACATAAACTCTAGAAAGGCAGTAATAAAAGATATGGATATACAAAGATATTGATTTGTACTCGTAATACAAAAAGCAGTATGTATTATCATTCATGGATTACACAACAAATAGCTACTAAAATAACTTTATAAATCATCTTCTAAATAGCAAGAATATTTTGTCAATCCTGTTTAAAGGGAACCATTTTAGGGATGTGGTGGTATAAATTTTAAGACTGAATTAACAAGGGAGAGTCATATCAAATGAACAACAAGCAAAGCTTGGTGCTTCACCTACGTGGACTTAAAAGATAAAGATATGTCATAAATCTTAACATCAACAATTAAAACTTAGGAATCATTTATGGGACAGAGGGAACTGGACATCCAGACTGCAAATTTTAGGTTTATGTTGGAACTTCTGTTTGAGAACCTCTAACCAAAAAGGCCAAGTCCCTTCTTAGAACCTACATGAAACCCTCTATGTATACAATCGGTTCAATGGATCAGGATAATGACTTGTAAAGCCATTTGATATCAACAACATCCATTTGGAAGTGGTAGACTTCGTTGTAAGACAAATATAAATACAAAGATACAATACAAGACAAAGACAAATATAAATATGGCTGATTGAACTCCTTACCTGGACTAGGTTTATCTGTATTGGCAGCTTCTTGTACTCTCTTCTGAAGTGATAATGCCGCAGTTGTTAAGGTTGGTTTTTTTCTCTGAGTCACTGGTTGCTTGCCCTAGTAAGAAAGTAAGATGCACAGTGCACACTTAAGTCTAGCAAGAAGTATATGGAGCCCAAGAACAGCTCTCTTAATCATTGATAAAGCACCAAATCATTGATGAAGCAGTGCTAGGAAGGAACAGGAAAAAGTGCACCCCTCCAATTTGGAAGCTGTTTTTATGCCTGAAATAGATAACAAGGTTTTCAAACATCTTTTTTTTTTTTTCTTTTTAATCACTGTCCTCACTAAGGAATTGCTTAAATATTCCTACATACATATTTTTAATTACACTAAAATAGGAGCTTACTTCAAAACACTGCCAATAAGCTCCACTTTTCTGATTCCCCAAAGGGGCCTAGCTCTTTGGCCTTGAGCCTAGTGTTCAGGAAGTAAATCAGCTATACATTTGCAGGGAACAGCAAACCTGCAAACAGCAGGGAATCCTAATAAACAAAAAGATATATCTATATCTTGCAAAAGCTGCCCAGATTTCCATTTCCCTGCAATTGTTACTGAAATTGTTGTCTAACATTTTCATACTATCATATTCTACCAATTTTTATATCAGAAAAAGGACTCCAGTTTCAGGTAATGCCTACCTACCTACCTACCCCTATCTTGTCTTAAGAGTTTACCAACTTTCCTCTAACCTTAGGTTATATATTAATACAGGTCTTTGCTCACCATAAAATACATTTTGGCAAATCTGTCTCCAGGACAATGCAAGTATGAATGTGTTTGCTTACCACAGCCTGTCTGGTGGTCTTTGCAGCAAAGGCATGGCGAGCAGCTTGTTCTTCACAAAACTTGATGTGCCTTTGTGCTGCAGCCTCATTAAATCTTCTTGAGCAGTATGGACACTGAATGTAGTCTGATCATAAGAAAGGAACAACTTATGTCACAGCTTATATACTGCAACAGAGGAATTGCCTTACTTTACTGGAGCACTCAAGATGCAGTTCAAAACCTGGCTCCATCAGGTATCCCAAATTAGAAAATTAGAACTACAAGAAAAGCACCTGGGATCCTAAAAGCCTTGCTTATGGTATTAATACAGCAAACAATAATTGCTTCCAGAAAGAAATCTCTAGGAATTAGTGAAAGCAGATTTTATTATCTTTGACTTAGGCCCCCTCCCTCAAAAATCTCATAATTAAAAAGTCTGCAGGAAAAGCGATATTTAGAAATTCCTTGAATAGTGAAAAATATTTTAAGACTATTTTTTAAGGGTGGTTATTAAGATTTTTATTTGTTTTCAAGAAATACATTTCCTTTGGGCACTGGCAAAACACTGCTCAACAAGTTGTGCCTACCAGACACCAAAGAACCAGGTTCCTGGGTGTGAAGCAGTACTGTAAAGAACACACAGCAGTGCTGCTTCCTAGAGCTGCTTTTGACAGTGCTACAGCCTGGATTCTGCAGAAAGCTGTTCAGCTACATTTAACACTGGTGCAGGCCTACTCAGTTCAATGAATGGTCAGGGTTCGGGGTCAGCGTCCTTTTAATTCAACACAGTTGTCTTCAGCCCTTGCATTGCACTTGTCATTCTCAAGCCATTCCTCCCTGCCCAACACCTTTCACAAAAGTATCTCAGTTGTCCTTATCTTAATATTATTAGGTACAAAGTCTTTGCAAATCGCTTTTCCAGATCAGCTGTGTGGGCAAAATGCTTCTGAAAATGGAGGAGGGGCGGGAGAGGGACAAGGCAGCTGTCTGACTTTGGGGTTGTGGCAGTGGGAACCAGCACAATGGGAAAATGGGGAGATCTGGGCTTGAACTCTGTTTGGAGAAGGAGAAGGAAGAAAGGAAGGGGGAACCTCTCTCTCTTCTCCCCACAGCCCATGTCCTTTCTCTCCAGTCCTATGCTATAGGATATACACACTGAGGTGTCACTAGGCCCCTCAGGAATTCTGTGTTTCCTGAAAATCAGCTCTCTGATTCCCTTCTCCAGAACTCCCCCTGCTCTTGCACAACTCCAGTTTGCTCAAAGAAGGATAAGGAAAGGGAGCGGTTTGCTCTCGGAGTCAGACAAGAAATAACAGAGTAATTAAAGTACTCAACAGTGGAAGTTCAAAGAGGAACATGACCCCAATCAAGGAAGGAAAATGTGTCCTGCTGCTTATACTGCATTGCTGTCATCTATAAGAGGAGGAAGACTGGAGTTCTCACAGCTGGTTTTGGTATCAGTCGTGAATTCCTGCTCTGTAAGGGAACCGAGAGAGCCCTCCATCCCTCTGCCTTTATCGCTCAGGAGGGAACCCACGGAGACCCTTTCCAAGATTGCTCCCACATTTCATATATCACTTATCATGAGAAATATTGGCTGTATATATATATTTCTGGATCTGTAATTTCTAATACAGTGAGCTCTGCGTAGAGACCACACCTGCTATTAGGAGTAAAACAGACTTTTTTTTTTTTAAATGGCTTTCCCTCACTGCATAGTCGGGATGGGGAGGTGATAGTGGAAAAGCTATCTCATGGGAGTGGGAAGGCCTGCGTACACTACATTCAATTTGATTGGTGAGGGGATATGTTTCGCCCTTTGTTATACGACGGTACAGTTTGTGCTAGAGTACAGGCATCCCAGCTTTATTCCTACAGGATGAATTATCAGACCCCAGACTCGCCACCTTTATAGGCTTAAAAGGTAGAATTAGTTTTCTCATCCTCTCCACCACCTCTTCATTGCTCTCCTACTCAACTTAAGCCAATACAGATGAAAAATAGAGAGTATGGATGGAATAAATGTTCACATTGTTTTCTGCAGGGAGGTGCAAAAGTGAAGCCCAGCTGTGAATAACAAGAGCTCACTGCTTTTCTAAAAATCAGTACAAGATCAATAATTAGATAAACTAAACCACAAACCTGGATTGATACTTGGTGGGGGAGGAGGCGGAAGAGGACGGCCTTCTTGCATAGCTTTTGTGACTTCTTTGGCTGATTGAATAGCGTTAATAAAATCCTCATGCTGCTGTCTCCAGTTAGATTTCTTCACCTGCTGATTCTGTAAAGGAAATAAAGGAAGATACAAACAATATTTTCTGCCTGCAAGGGACAGAGAAGTGTCTTACAGTAAGGGTTCTTCCTTTCCCAGAGAAAGGAAAAAATGTTACAAACAAAAGAAACTTGCTTTTTTGAAAGGCACAGGAAAACTAAATTAGCCCTTTGCCATCCATTGACAGCACCAGAAGATGGATAAAAGAATAATGTCTTCCAGCAAAAAAATTCTGGTCATAGCAAACCAAAGGGTGCTTAAAAGGGAATAGAAAAGATACTGTGACGAGTGCCTTCCCTTCT
Organism: Cygnus olor; assembly: GCF_009769625.2. Lineage (NCBI taxonomy): Eukaryota > Metazoa > Chordata > Aves > Anseriformes > Anatidae > Cygnus > Cygnus olor. The sequence continues at coordinate 64,589,101 of NC_049171.1, read as the reverse complement.
TGCCCACTTTTCAGATTCTTCTTCTTGCTTTAAACTTGTGTGCACTTCTATTTCTTTCCACAACTGTCTTTAAAGGATATTTTACCATGTCAGCCTGCATGGACACCAAATCAGCAATCAATTAGCATCTCTGGGTAAAAATATACACATATATGTACATGTGTATTCCCCTCATCATCACCATTACATGAAGAAAACCTTGAAGAGGAAGATGTCAGAGATTTGTGTAGTCTTTAAAATACATAAATGTTCATTTCCTAGAAAAGCAAAGACACTTACATTCCCAGAGTAGTCACAATACCTACTACTTTGGCTTCTGAACTAAGAAATGTTTTCAAACACTAGCAGCACAGAGAGGGGGAGGAAAGAATTTGGCACTGAGTCAAGCACATATGTGAGACTCATCCACAACATCCAGGCTTTGTCCCGGGAGGAAACAATAGCTTCGCTGAATGAAAGGCTTCATATGGAGATAACACACGCTCTTCAGTTTTAACTATACCTTTTGTGGGGGCTGCTTCTTCACAGTACCGATTTCTGTTCCCTGCAGTCTCTGTTTAAAAGAATTGAAGGGCTTGCGCTTCTTGTTGAAGACTTTCTTGCATATTGGCTCATGTCTCAGCTGGGATGCAAAGAAAAATAACTGTTTGTGAGCTGAAGTCATGCTTTGTTAACGGTGCTGCTTAGGCTTTAAAATTACTTGTATTCAGGGAGCTGAAGCAGTACTTTTACCAGGTTCAGTTTTACTCCTGAAAGAGTTCACCAAAACTTAAAAAAAATGCTCAAGTACAGCTGCAGTTAAAAAAAAAAAAAAGAAAAGAAATTGAACCCATTTCCAGTTTGTTCTGCTCAGGGACATGCTGGAGTAGAGCACAAATAAATATTTGCAGAGAATAACAGAATAGGCCCATGAACAGGAACTGTCTCCTTGGACTCTCTCCCTGGCCCTGCCACACTCAGTTTTCTTTCTTTCATGGCTAAGAGGGAGAACAGAGTGCTCCTGTTCAAAGGGCTGATATTTACATTATTAGTTCTTTGAGTTTAGATAAGTATTCCAGACTCAGGGATCCTCTGGCAAACAACAGCACTGTTCTTCCCATCAACACCACTAAAACAGGGACAGCCGCAAGCTGAAAGGGAGCTGCTGCTTAACAGCATGCAGTAACCTGACAATTCAGAATACCATCTGTAACTGGAAGTGTACAGAAGTTTTAAGTAGATATATAACCAGTGCTGAATTCGTGGAAGAACCACGCCTCACAACAAAGGTTTTATGATTCAGAAGTGTCACAGATTTTTAGCATCAATCTCACTCTTCTGCAACTGAACGTCCAATTTTCTCTCAGCGAGGAACACAGTGAAAGGGAGGAAAAAACTACATCCTTACTCTGGTGCTGAGGATCACATCCATCTGAGTCCATCTGCAGGTAGCACATTAAAGACCCCATTCCTATCGTCCTTTGCTTACTTCCTTTTCCCAGTTCTCAGTTATTCTTCTTGACCGTCTCACTACCTTCCCAGTGCTGTCCCCTCACCTACCATGCTCTTTCTTCTCTATCACATCTGAGTTAAGCCTCTGCCTGAGCAAGGCATTTCAGTTCCAGTTCACCTGGGCCAAGAATTACCTCTTTTTAGTATATCATACCTTTCTAGTAACTCATTTCCCTTTGAACCTCTCCACTCTTGTGCTTCAAGTCCTTACCATCTATTTCTAAAAGTGTTTGACAACAAAACCGAGAGGAGGAGGACTCTGCTGGGCAAACAGGGTAGCAGATACCTGTGTCTTGCTCACAGATGAGCACACCACTCCTGTATCATCAGAGGCATTGCAGGGCTTGTACCTCAGGCTACTCATACTGACAAGAAACTTGCCCCCTTCCCCCACCCCCAAAACCACAGAGAAGCTGTCTATTCAAAGAAATTTGCCAGATTAGGCCATCATGTGCTTCGTGCATCTGATCTAAGACACCAGATGTGGAACTATGGGTTCCAACTTTGTCTTGACGCTCATAGTTACTCAGTTTTGCTTTTTTCCCAGTCTTTTTTTTTTTTTTGCTAATTTGTTTTTTAGTTATATCATGGGGCTGATCTGAGAGGGGGAGGGGTGTGTGCAGAGCCAGCCCTTTCAGAAAAATCCTGCAGTTGGGTTGTTTTAGGCAAATTGTGAAGCCACCCATTTAGCCTGTAATCCAGGGATCAGTGAGGTCAGTAGGAATCTTTTCATTCACTTCAGCAGGCTTTGGAACAGAGCCTGGTGCCTACATTATGTTGTCAAAGGGACTACTTATCAGATGGTTTATTAGTCTATTTTTCCCAGGAAGCCTGAAATAACAAATTCTGTCTGGAAACCTGGAGCACAAAGGAAGCTTCAGGTTAGCAATTTATGTCTTACCAAGAGATAATGCGGTATTTTAAACATGACACGCAGCAAGCAGCAGTTTTTGGAAGAGCAGGTAAATTAAGATAGCGCAAGATTGCAGATTAAGTCACGATATTTTTATGAGCATTCACCTATTCTCTAATCAGTTTTACTAATGAAAGCAGCTACTGGATCATTTGCTCTTTTAAACATGTGTTCAACCCATTTCTCCACTAATCAGCCACCTCCTTCTTCCCCAGCGCTCACCACCCCCTTCAGCTAACTGCACTGATGCTCCCATTTAAAAGAAAAGGATTGTTTTACCAGAACATCTTGTGCAAAATGTCTTCCACAGATTCTACAAGGAACCAAATCTTGGCTTCCGGCAGCTGTATAAAATTCAAACCAGCAAAGTCTCAGTTACACAGTACAGGACTGCAGTAATATCGACAATACAATCGACGTGCAGGCTGAGCCTTAACGCACTGAAACCAATTGTTTCTCTGTCAGAAAGGGACGTCTGCAGTCATGTGCCAGGGCTCCTTTTTGCAGGACCACTTTATTATCTTGCTCCCACAAAACACAAGCTTTCCCTTACTACGAGTGACAGGTTTTTGTTCTCCATATGACTGCTCAGGCATGTCCTTCCCCAGTGGCATCACGACTGGGAGAAGGGATGATTGAAGAGCACTTACTAAGTTGCTGATGCATGAACCCTGGGAGGAAAACCAAGAGCAGGTCATTTGCACTCAGGTTTCTTTTTTTCTTTTAGGAAGTCATTAACAGCAGCACCTTTACCATTCCAGAAGCTACCAGGCAGCACACCAAGTGTGACACCACCTTCATTCTGAAGACAGAATGTTTCCACGAGGCACTTAACAGCGTTCCAAGATGATCTTTCTTTCTCGATTCATTCTTTCCCCTGCTTTTAAATCAGTAATTTTTGGAAAAACAAACACAAACCACAACCTAAGTTGTATGCAAAGTAGTTCTACGCCTTTATGACTCCACTGCTATTTACATATTCTCATTTCACTGCAGGGATGTTTCCTGTATCAAACAAAAACAGCTTTTAGAAAAACTTGAACATAACAAAGAGCCCTTTTCACAGGACTTGTAATCTAGAGGGAAAGACTTCTACATTTAAGTGTTCCTTACCTGCTCTTGCTGCAACAAAAGAAATCTTTGTACTGTTGAGCAGGAGCAGATGTGTGAGTGCTTTTGTTACCTTTTCATTCATGTTACCATACTCCAAGGCTCAGAGTAGTTACTAGAATATTTCACTGATTAGAAGTGCAGGTGAACAAAAGCAATTCTATAACTTTTTTGACTGTATTACCTGTTTAAATTTCACCCCACTTTTGTTCCCAAGAAATATCTTTCTGCGTCTGTGCTTAGTCCAGACTACGCTCTCCAAGTGTCTTCCTGTACCTCTCCCATTTCTTTTATCCTGCTCTCATCCCCTCAAATTTTGACTGATACAACTTAATTTTTCAAACAAACTTAGGTACAAGCACAATATCACCGTATCAGCAATGAGAAGCCGGGAAAAAGGACAGCCTGCTCCAAAGGACCAGTGACCTTAGACGTGTTCAGTAGCAGATGAGGTAAGGAAACATGAAAAGAACATGTAAAGAACATGTGCACTGTCTTTAGTAAATGATTTTCCTTTTTAGTAAATCACAAAATTATGCTCCACTTAAACCACTGAACAGCATCTGTTACTCACTTGTTCCATTTATTTCCTTTGCTGGTATCTGACTCATCTTAATGTGATAGTTTCTCAAATGCACTCTTCAGCACTGCTGTTGGAAGTCATGAGTGCTAGGTGGCCAGCCTTCGTTACTCAAAAGCTCGCAGTTTATAGTAGGTCAAGTTCCAGGCATCAGCAAGCGCATAATGAACGATTATGACATAGGCAGAACCTACTAAAGCCTGTGAAACATATGAGAACTAGCACAGATATAAGCTAATTGAAAGCCCCAAAACTTTTTATCTAACAGCTGATTTCTGCTTATTTGGTTGATTGAATTTCAGCAACTCTATAAAATGCTTAATTTTGATATTAATACTGACACTTGCATTCTGAGCAGTGAGGAAGAAACTTGTAGACTTAGTTGCCTGATTATTCCTTCTCTAAAACCCCATTACCTTATCAACTAAAATATTTTCAAAAAGCTTTTTTCCCCAATATAAGCAAGCACTTTGAATGGTTTCTGTACATCAAAGGCCCCCCAAGCCCTTCTGTTATCTTGTCCCTACTTAGTATTCAGAAAAAAGAATATTTAAGATGTTTTGAATTTAGTAGTAGTCGATCCGCTCTACTGTGTTGGTTTCTGTGTTTCCTACCAGTAAAACAGTTAACTGCTCACCCAACCTCAGATTTCAGAGGGATTGACTAAAAATCTTGTTCATTCCATTCACATGTATGGACCAGTCACAGTCAACAGTAGTTCATATGCATTGTACAGAAATTTAACATACCAAGTCTATCATACTCATCCTTCGCCCACCTTCAGATTTTTTTTTTTTTTTTTTTTTTTTTACAAACAATTGTGTTGGATTACAAGTTTGTATTTCAGTGAAACCACACTGAATGCAAGACCTGAAGAATGGTATTTCAGGAAAATCAAGACAATGGCTATCTGCAACATGTTCTTCTAAACATTTGCTGTTTATTACACCTTGTTTGCCACACTACTTGGACTGGCTACTTGCAGCAAAGTTGCTTTCAAAAGCAACAATAAGGGTTGACTACTGCAATTGCAATGCTCGTTGCAAAAAAATTAATTTGCTAAGAAATGTCAACTCAGTTAGGTAACGTGTCTAGCTACACAACAGCTTTTCAGACACATTTATAAAAGGTTATTTTACCTCTTTCATTACAGTATTCAAATTATAAATAACCAACCTAAGAAAGAACTACGGAGTGGGTGAAAAATACTTGATTTACAAAACTGTGCAATATCAAGGCACTATATTTAACCATCAGGATAAGGGAGAGAAGAGAAATGGATATATTCTGTACAAACTCAAATAATTTAATAGAAGAATCTAATCAAATTAAATCTGTAGGATTCTGCTGATGTGCTGAATACATTCAAAATATATGAAACTTTTTGTTCGGTGACAGCTTATAAGAAAAATATAGTTTTTTAATTTAAATACATTTCTAGTGTAATGGAAGTTTGCAACAGTTGCCATGTCACTCATGACAAAGCAGACATTACTAATGCATCGTTTAAGGAATAAATTCATTTCAGAAATTCAGAAAGAATGACAAAATTTCTGGTTCTTGTTACAGTAATATCTGAATAACCCCCACTGTACATGACCGGCAACTCTATCAGTTAGCAGTTCCCTTCTTGATACAGATGCAAACTTAAAGATGTTTCCACAATGAAAGTTCCTCAGTTTTGTTAAGAGAGCTTCAGTCCTTGAATGTTTTGTTTCAGATTGAGCAACTCTTTTTCTTGCCTTGTTTTCTCCAGTTTGAAGGCTAGCTTGTTGGCTTTCTTCTCCATTCTGCGTTCCTGTGCATATGAATAATTACAAATGTACAAAATAGAAAACACTGTAATTAATGGTTCCAGATCATGAGAACAGCAGCCACCTGGCCAACGATCTTATTTATGGCGTTATTTATTGGTAGTCAGATTAATCTGTATACCTCCAGAATTATCATTTTTAATTTGCTGAAGTTTCTAATATGCTGACAATTTCTGGTCCTAGATAAAACTAGTTTATCAATGTGGCCAATCCGATTTCCCATGTGTCTTTTGGAGATTTTTCATTTTCTGTGATATGAAACGTTACTAGTGTTTTCTTTGCTTCCCTAAATAATAGTGACATAAAAGGTCTCCTTCCAAAGTTACCTACGTAATAGTGGCCACAGTAACAGACCCCAAATTTCCATATAGGAAATTAGGATGGCAGAATTGTAACATTAGCCTTCTCTCTAGTTTTTTTGTTTGATCTTCTTTTGGAAAAAAGCAATAATTAGCCCTTCTGACCAGGAAATTTTACACATTAATTTCTAGACAAAAAAACAAAGGGGGTTTAAGGTTTGTAAGACAGAATTTTGAAGGTATAACACGTTTTCATAGGGTTTATTTAAAATAGGGCATACCTTTCGCTCCTCTTTTATTGCCTGTTTCCTGGCTTTGCGCTCCTCTTTGCTTTCGTTTTTGGAACGAGGCTGTGTTGATGCTCTTGGCAGGTCACTGTCATTAATCATCTGCATACGCTCAATCTGCTTAGCCGTGAGACCCTTCTGAGGCAAGACATGTAGAGGAATTCCAGTCTTCTGGGAAATCTTTATTGGTTTGGGCTAAAATAGAGAGTGCATATGCATTAATGACCCCCAGCTTTCTCTCCAGGAAGTGTAGACTGCACTGCCTTATCTGCACAGAATAAGATTAGATTCAGATTTGACAGTAATAAACATAGTACGAGGAACCTTGTATATTCTTCCCTCAGAAAGATGCACATTAATCTCAAAGTAAGAAATCAAACACACCTGTAAGCAGAACTTGTACCAGGGAACCAAAAAAAGTTTTCTCCCTTTACTTAAATATTACTGAAAAAGGACTTAAACAGGCATTTAATATTTTCTTTATTGGGTTTCAAGAGAAAGGTTTCCTTTAAAAATCACACAGCTAGGACATCCAGCTGTGCTCTACTTCTGATGGGGAGCTTCTGGAAGGCCAGAGAACTAGAGTACATTGTTTCAAATTGTAAAATGGAAATAGAAACCTATTTTCAAGAAAAAAACCTAATATGTGGTTTTAAGAAATAAATTACATAAAGTCGTATCACAGAGAGTGACAACTTACTTTCTTGTTAAGATTCTGCTTAGTTATTAAAGAAATTCTGAACTTCTAGTGATATAATCACCTAGGTCTTAGTCAGATTTCCCTCTAATATATTTTTGATTTTTTGTATATATCCAAACCCTTCTTCAGTGAAGAAGTAATACCAGAGGCCAATACCCTCCCCAACCTGTTTTTCTGCCTTCTTTTAAAAAGAGACATCCACTGAGAAAGCAATCATTTTTGTCTCAAGTTTTCCCAAGCCACATTGTTACCTTGAATAAGTTTAATGATTTTACCTTTGATGGCTCCATAATAAGCTTCGGATGATTATATAAGTTTGAATATGTACCTAGGTCACACACACAAAAAAAGTAGCAATGAAGAAATTAGACAAACATATTATGAACTGTAGTACTAGTTAGTCTTTGAAGGCATGAAGTTGCAAGAATTCAGTAATCTACATAAAAGCAATAGTTTTATTTAGCAAGAATTCTTGCTGCTGTGCTCCAGAAGCATATACTATTTTACCTCCAAAAATTGTTAGAAAAATTCCCAAATCACTTATCATTTACTTTGAAATCCTAGGAACAAATAAGAGAACTCCAAAATACTTACTCAAAATGGATTCACAATCCCACTTTTCTTTTGGTTCTTCAATAACTAGAGTTACTATTTCTTCTTTTTCTTCCTCACTTTCTTCATTTGGAGGAGAGTCTAAATCTTCACAGGGTTCAAGAGAATCCAATTTCACACAACTTTGAAGAATTCCAGAGAAAAACAGAGGCAAAAGAAAAAAAATGACCAAATTAATTTGACATTGGGAAGAAAAAAGGTTCACCTTTTCTTGAAAATGCGTAATTATGTAAAACCAGTCTTCCCTTAGTAAAACCCCAAGCCAAAAGCGAGCTATTCCTAATACAACTTGCAACAAAAATAAGCATCTCCAATACAAACTAAAACATGAGGCAAGAGACAGATGACAAAGTAATTACTCCTGCGTATCAAAAGCATCTGGCACAGAATATTTGTGACTGGAGGGAGGGCAGAGGATATACTTTATAGCTTGCAAGCACTGCAGTGCTAGAGGTAATTATGTACTCCACTAGTGACCAGTCGTACTTCACTACAAGGGACACATTACCTTTCACTCTCAATCAGGGAGCGCAAGGCTGATATGTGAACATTTAGACATTTAGCTCTGAGATAATATCGCTTGTTTTTAAGAGAAAGTGCATATACTGTGGAAATTCAGTACATCGGCATGGGGCTGCTTGGCTATGCTCCAGCTGCACGAGTAACAGTCACCTTTGAGTTTATAATCATGTAACTAGGTACACAGCGGAATCAATTGCATACCAGCAGTGAAAGGATATACTTAGCTACAGAGTCTGTTAAGTTTCTCCTTATAACTTAAAGTTTGTTTTTAAGTTACACTAAAAAGGGAAGAGTGCCTTTAGACATTACTTATACTAGACGTAATAAAATTATACAAAAGGAGCATAATGTCATATAAACCAACAAAATGTCTCCACTTAATTTCATCATCTACTAACTTCAGACTGATATTCAGCGACAAAAAAAAGGGATACTACTCAAATGAAAATGTTTTATTGTGGGATGCAACCTTCAAGTCCCTGCACAGGAAATATCATACCCAAATTTTCAGCACAAAGCTCCTATTACATAACTATGTATGCAGAGCAGTACTTCTGCGATTACGTACTTCTTTGCTTTCTCTTTGTAGTAATCATTCAAGACTTCCTGCAACCGAGTGTTGTCCGTGTTAATATAGCCTTCTAATTCCACATTATCCAAGGCTCCAATTTCATCTTCATCAAACTGTTCAAAAAACTAAAATAAAGAAGTGGATATCTTTAATTAGACCACACTCATCATTCAACTTGTTGGTAACTTAAAGAGTTAAACGTTTCTTTGTATTTGTCCCTTTTTCCTCTCCCCTCTCTCTTGCTGAACAATTACAAAACACATCTGTGGTAGGATTTCCTTCTTACTGATGATATTCTTTCATCATGGGAGTAACAAAGTTACTGCAAGATAATGTATATTTTTGAAAGATAACAGTCAGCTTCTGCAAAATGGTTCTTATTTTGATTCATTATCAACTGGTACATTAAAAAGCCTGTCACTGCTCAGAAAGAAAAGTTACACCCTATTTCCCCTGCTCTGACATCATTTCTTGAATGTATACTTGGCACAGTGGGGAGAATGGGTGAAAGAAGTGAATCTGCACCAGAAACTTATAATTTACTGTGTGGAATGGAGCCTCTCAGAGAGAAGTGTAACTACAACTGTGAACGCCGATTATAGTCACCAGAATAATTTAACTATATCAATGTTAGATCTTTTAATACTCAGTTAACACTGCAACCTATTTAACACAAGCCACTTAGCGCACACAATATTAAATGCGGAGCATCTGCAGGTAACGGCTGTTTTGAGGCCCCACCTACCAAAGGCAGGAAGAATTTGCACAGGCGTACAGGACACCACCGTATGGGACGAACCAAAGAAACGTTTAACACCCTTATGTTTAACAGTTACATTCCTGAGCTGCTTTACCTTCTCAAATCTGTCATCCAACAGGGTTAACTGCTCATTCCTTCTCATTACTGAAGATGTCATAGAATATTCTGTGAAACGACTCCTGGTTTCTTCTTGCATAAAAAGAAATTCTTTTCCCTGTCCATTAACCCCATCATCTGATAAAGGACCTTCTGAATCATAATCTTCATCATTACAACAACTATCCTTTTCATCACTGTCATCCTCCACATCTTCCCATTCATCGTCATCCTCAGCATCTGATCCCCTAAAGGAGAAGTATGAAACAGCTTTAGAATAATACACGGACCTTTCCACAACTCTGCCCAATGTTAAGTTATCTGATACAATTTGTCAACAACAGATTTAAGTTTTGAGAGGCAACGGTTTAAAAACTGATTATTCTCAAGCCAGTAAAAGAAAAAAAAAAAAAAACTAGCAATGAAAGTGTTGCCACAGTCAGCATAATACTACTTTTGCCTGAAAAATAAAAATGTTTCTGATAACTGTTAGATCACACATCTGTACACTGAGAGTAAGGTTATGTTTATGTTCTACTAAGTACGTCAAAGTGGAAAAAAATAATAGAACTAGTAAAATTTATCACTGCTCATAAAATGTTAAAGATACCAAAATAGAAACAATATGCAGTGGAGTATCACTTGAAACACTTCTAAAGGTCCTGGAAATACCAGTACTAATATTGATCAAGACTAACAGAAGTACTTTAAATGTGACAGATAGTATTGTTTTTATATACAGTTCAGGAAACCTATGATATACATCACATATGTAAACAACTACTTACAGTGTGTGAGCTCAAGGTCTCAAGGTCTCTTATCTTGGCTACCATGTGAAATTTTGATTTTTTAAGCTACTACCCACACAGTGCATGGAAATACATTATTCCTTTGACTTATATGTATTCAATTTGAAATCTGAAACCACTCTTGCTTCCTACAACACAACCACAAGAAATACCAAATAGTATCGTTCCTATTCACTTGTGACACAAACAGTTTTACGAAGCTGCACCTTTTCTTTAGTTCATTTGCTTGTAGAACAAAATCATCTTCCAGAATATTTTCTGGATTGTCAAAGTCAAAATCATCGTCAAGAGCTGCAACAATATCAGGGTCAAAATCCAGCCGTGGTCCTAGAAAGTTAAAAAGAAAAAGATGTCAGTATATAAGTTGCTGTGATATCATGAAGCTACCTTCCTGTATGAACAGCAATCCAAATAGATTGTTAATTTGCACTAGGAAAAGATTAAACTTAAGAGTCAAAATAACAAAACATTTGTAGATTTTATTCAAATTGCTAGGCAAATCACCACCCTCTTGTCAATTCTCCTCATTCAGAAATGTCTTAACCTTCCAAAAATGTATTTTTAATAGGAGAAATTTATTTTAATAGGAATCTCCTATTTTAATAGGAGACTTATAGGAGAAAAAATATCCAAATTAAGAGTACCGTATGACCAGTATATAACTGGCAGTGTGGAACTGCCAACCCTAGTTGGCTCCTACCCTCTGAAATCCCTTACTTTACAAAAGGTCAGAAAGCGTTTCTCTACTGCAATTAACAGAAATGTCTCTAGCACCCTGCTGTAAAGACAGAGAGAACAATCACAATTAATGACAAAGAAATAAGATAGCTCAAAAGTGAACGTTCAGTACAAACATACGTTCATAAAAAGCACACTTTAAGCCTGTAACACTGAAATTATAATAATGAAGCAAAGGAAACACCTTTCAGAATTTAAAAAGGGGAATTTTGAGTAAAAATCCAGTTCTGCACATGCATTCAAACAGATTGAGCAATAAATCAACAGCATTATGTACAGAGCATTGTTAGAACTATAAGACATTTCCCTGTTCATATCTGCTACATGATAGTAATAACTCATGGCTTTTTTCTCCTCTAAGCAATGCTGAGAAGCTAATTAGCATTGCCTCAGAGAAATAGGTCTCAAAGGGAAACATAGATCTCCTATAGATTATTCTTTATGTCTACTCATCAGTCAGTTCTAAAACAAGACTAGTAACACTGTAATCAAAGCCATAATCACCAAGTAGTACCTAGATGGCAACTCATGCTATAGAAAGGTAAAAGACTTAACGATACCTGAAACAGGAGCAGCTTTATTTAGTAAGCCCACATCCTCTTCAAATTCTGTGGCAAATACTGAGGAAGGCAACTTAATAGATGGAGCCTTAAAACAAAAAACAAACAGAATCCATACCACAATACACTTGCTCTCAGCTGAGCTCAACAACACGCAGATAATCATGTGACCAAAAGAAACTCTGTGAGCGCTACTTAAATATTACGACAAGCACTACTTTATTGGTGTCAAATTTTCAAAGTTATGCACTGAAAGCTAGGTAAAGTGTTGGCAGTATTCGTTCCCATATCAATATTCTCTAGGTACTGAGATGTATCCCTGAAGCTTTTTGAGGAATAGAAGGCACAACGAAGTTTTTAATTTTCTTTAGGAGAACATTAACATACATTTGAAATTACCACTTTATTGAAAGGCTTGCTAATGTGCACCTTTAAAGTAACTTTAAAATCTAATGCAGTGTCACCAAAGTGGACCTGAAAGGTACTTCTGACTAAGAACATCAGTTTGGACTAAAATTACAGTATTTTGTTAGACCAAACTCCCTCAATTAAAAGCGACTGACTGGCAACTGCGTACTTTATTGCTTAAAAGGACATTTCCCATTCCAACGCTACCCAGTTATGCCAGCAATAGAAAACTTCATTCATATCCTCTCTGGGTTTAGATACACTCCACTTAAAAAAAAAAAAAACAGGTTATATTAGCAGTACCCCATATTCCTAACTCCCAGAGCATTCAAAAGCTTTAAGATTCTTCAGAACAAATGCCAACCCCAGAGCAACACAATTTGTTCAACCAAATACGTCTGTAAGAGGTCAATACTCCATCAAGAAAAGCTTATCACGAGTACATAAGATATTTTAACACCATGGTAGCAACAGACCATCAACAGACCTTGGCTTGTCAACTTTTATTTTTACTTGTAGGAAAGTCTGACTGTGGATCAAGAGCATCCTTCATATATAGACCACAGCCACTATAACACCTGTTGAATATGACTAATTTGTCTACAGGCTGCTACTCTAAACAGTACAAAAATAAGATGATTAGTAGCAAAGTACAACTTACTGCAATTCGTTGAATTTCATCCTCTATGTGACCCTCACTTGTGATGATAATTCTGCTTTGCTGTCCACGCACAGAAGGGACAAGCTCCGAGGGACCAGAGGCTTCTTTCAGATGCTGCAAATAGTCATAGTCATCATCGAAGAAGACTCCATACTTCCGCTGCTCTTCTCTCCTCTGCTCATCATGACCCTTGGAATTGGAAGAAAAAATGCAATTAGTTATTTAATTCCACGTAAAACTTATTAGCAAAAAGGAAAGCAATGCATTCATTGACAATGCCTGAACTGCCCGAACCAACCAATCAAAAACAAACAAACAAACAAAAGACCACAACAACCAGCCTAATTCCTCCGTGCTGAAAACAGCTTGCAGAAAAAAAAAATATCAAAAGAGGCAGGAATAAAATTAGGCTTAAGGTATGGGTGAAGGTACATTGAAAAGGAAAACCCTGATTAAAAGAGCACTGGTTATGTTCACTTACACGAAAAAAATGCATTAGGAGTAAGAACTAGAGTTCTCTGAATTGGATCCAAGTGAACTTGGATCCAATTATGCTGACTCCACAGCAGTTCTTAGTCACCTCTCTGCTCATTATCCTAATGCACTGTAAATGAGAATGCTGTAACCATCTGCTTCAGCACTTAGATGCTGTCTGAGCAGGAACTTAAAGAACTTCTTCCATAAGCAGCAAAACTAACAAAGCCTGTTTTTTCCAGGCTGGGCTGGTCAATCTTTGTAGATACGAATATATTTTAAAACAGAAATAAAGCACTGTCAGTTAGTCCTCCTTAACCCATCAGACAGTAACTCACAACTATCCAATCCCTGCAACATGTCCTTCTTTTTAATGAGCTGGACTAAACAATATCTCCTTTCAGGCTACGGGTTTGAATTGTACGATTGTGTAGCACTTTTCCCTCCTGCAGCACTTCTTATCTGAACGAACCCCAACGTTAAAAGCAAACGTTTACTTTCTGGGCAGGCAGCAGAACTCTCTGTGGCGCGGTATCATCAGCAGCGAGCGGGTCCCTCTGACTCCTGTGCACTAGGTGAAACGTTACAGCTTTCTTCTTCTCTATGAAGGGCTTCTTCTTCTTGTGAGGCTGCAGGAGGACATTTGGTTAATCACCGCTAAAACATGAAAGATAAGCACGGCCCCCTCAGCGCTGCCGCGGGCCCGAGGCTCCCCCCGGCCGGGCCGTTGGGGGGCCGTTGGGGGGCGGCACGCGCCCCCCCCCCCGCCCGGCGCTCACCATGGCGGCCCGGCCCCGGCCCCCTCACGCTCACGCGGACCCGGCCTCAGCACGGCCGAGCGGCGGCCTCCGGTTTGGCACCAACCACCGGCCGAAAGGGGGGGACCAGATACGGTGCCACTAGGGAAAAGGTGTGATTTTCCCTCAAGTAACAACAACGACAAGCTTTCTCGGAACAAAATTGATATTTAAATTGAGAGTGAGCTCCTTAAACGCATAAAGGGCACGTGGCCAACCTCCACAGACACACCCTCCCCAGCTCCCCCCCCCCAGTTAGCGGGGAGTGGTTCCGCCCGCGGGCGGGCCGCAATGGCGGATGGCGGTGGGGCGGGCCAACGGGCCAGGCGCAAGCGCAGTCGCGGGAGGGCGGTGGCGGAGGAAGGGGCCGGAGCGGGCTATCGAGGGGGCGTGGCTACCCGCCACAGGGGCGTGGCGATCCACAGAGGGGGCGTGGCGATCCACCGAGGGGCGTGGCGTATCGATCGGGCCCCGCCCCCCGTCGCACCTATTCGGAGCGGTGCGGAGCAGGGCGGGGCGGGGCGGAGCCCCGTGCCCCGGCGGGGCTGGGGGGGCTTGGTGTGCACGGGGGGGGGGGGGGGTTATTTCCCGTGGGGGGGGGGCGCCCGCTTGGGGACGGCCGAGCTCTGCTGTGCTAAGGCAAAAAAATAAACAAATAAAAAATAAAAAGTGAACAAAAAGCCCTGCCCCTCCCCTCCCGGCTCAGCTTCCCCAGCCCGTGGGGGGCAGCGGGGTGCTGGCAGCCATCCCCAAGGCCCCTCAGGAACCGTGGTGTGCCCCGAACCTGGCCCAGGGGCACGGCAGCTTTCACTCTCAGCTCTGTTGCTCACCATGTGTGCCACAAGCACGAGTTAAAGTTACCTCTCTGGTATTTTAGGCCTCAGGGTTTTCTGCCCTACCTCGTAACCCCACGCTGTGTCTCCTGCCCGCACGCGCCTCCCACAAGCGCGTGAGGGAAGGCACTGTGCTGCGTGCTGCGTTCAAAACAATAGGCCCCCTTATCACGAGAGGCTGATAGTGTATGTGAACAGTGATATATCTGGAAATTAGTTTTAAAACTGAGAGATTAGGAGTAACAAACAGCATACGGGCTCCTTTGCTGATCCCTAAGGCTGAGTCACCTCGTTCCAATGGGCTTCGGATTTATCAAAACCCCAAATTTAATACCGTTTGTACGTGAAATTTGCGTGAGGGTGTCTCTCAGATGGCGACTCCACCTACGTGTCTGTTTTCACCAAAGCCCTACAAGGCCATATATCCCCCTGCACGCTGCCAGGCACCTCTGCTCAGGCACCTTGCAGGCTCAACACATCAAAAAGCACCTCACGGCAGAGGCACTACTGCCCAAAAAGCACTGTGCTGGAAGTCCGCCTTTATCGTTATCAACAATTTGCCTTCCATGTCAGAAAATCCATACTAGTAATTTTTCTCTTAGTTCTTGCAAAGCAAAAGGTATTACGAAGTAATTACAGAGTGAAAGTTGCTATCCATCGCTTTGAAGGCCTGGCAGGCAGGCTGCAGGCTAGGCCAGCCCTCAGCTCTGCAGAGCAGACTTGTCTGGATGCTGTAGGTGGGATTGTGGTGCTGACCTGATGTCAATGAAGTTATTCCACTCAGATTGCTGATAAATTAACATCTGAAGCTGGGAGCATAAATTAGGCCTCTGAACCACCAAGCTACAACACTAACTTTGTATTTTTGACATATCTCCACTTTGAACGCAACTCTGCAGGAGTACACCACCAACAACAGAGCTACCAGGTATGATCGAAGGACTCCCAAAGTTTCAGGGAAGGTTTCAGGAACTTTTTTTCATTTCATTTCCATGCAGAGTGACTTTTAATTCAATCTCTGGAGATTGCTTCCCAGCAAGAAACTGCTTTCTGAATTTAACTCCATTACACATACCCATGTGCTTGCCGGAAGATTCAAGAACAGAAATGTTTTCTGTAAAGATTTTCTGAACAATTTTATTGAGGTAATTTTCTTCATTTTATATTTACTTATATTCATTCATATATATCTGTAAGTCAAAGCTAAACACTTGTCTAAGGCACTTGGAACTGTGCACAGCAGAGTATCCTACAGTACTGTACAACTAGGCAGCACACATTTTTTTGCTTGTGAAATAAAAACACCATAAAAGAAGCATAGTCTATGCCCTGTATAAAAAAAGATAGTACATATTCTATTTTTCAGATAACAATATTGGAATATATTTGTGTGTGTGTATGTGTTTATAAGTACATACTACCATACAGATAAAACCTCAAGAAGCAGCTATGATTTGTAACATTTCCAGTTATTTACATTCACAAATATCCATACACCTGTGTAAAATGCAGTATCAGACCAGCTACTTCTTTAGAGTTACCAATCACTTTAGGTCAAACAGCTAAAATACAAGTAAATGCATTAATTTTATAATTGTTATTTAAAATACTGCATAAGCTGAAAAGTTTGGGAGTATTGATTCCCCATAGCCTCCCATCTTTTGAAAGTCATTGAACATGTGGAAAGTACATTTCAAAAGGCCAGCAATTCTAATTTGCTAACATTTCAGGTACATTTTTTATAGTCATCAATAACTATCCAGCGTGATGGGCAGGGGGGGAATCACGTCAGGAATTTTGTTTGCTTTATTTTACTTGTAAATGGGAACATCTAGTGAAGCTCAAGCAGATTACTTTGAGCATAGTTAGTTTCTATTTTTAATCATATTAATAAAAACATTAAAGAACTGGCCCGATGCCTGTTGGTAGGTGACACTCTCCATTACATGCTGCAAAATAATAGTTCCAATGAATTCCCGTGAAAAGGCAGTACGACCAAAATTTCATCTCAGGCAATTGTAGCCACAATCCTGCTCACAGTAAATTCAGCACGTAGAAACCTCCTGGCTTTACCAGACCCTCCAAAGACCCTGCTGGAGCTGAACCACCAGCGCCTGCGGTGGATGGGTCGCCCAGCCCTCGGACCGGCGTCACCTCTGAGAGGTGCCCTCGCAGACTGGAGTGAGAGTTGAGTGCACAAGGATGCTCAGTACTGAGCAGTGCCCTGGGCCTGGCCGTCAGCTGCAGCTCTGCCACAGAAAACAGAGATTCTTGAAAGCCCCTTTTTTAAGGTAAAGGTGGGTCTATGAAACATGGCATATTAATACTGCTTTACAGAGTAAAGCATTTGGACGTGATGGTCTTTGTAGGTCCTTTCCAACTGAACTATTCTATTCTATTCTATTCTATTCTTCGAGCAATTGCTGTATAAAAAACTGGAAAGGGACATAAACTTGAGCCACCTCCACACCCTTCCCACCCCAAATCATCCAGATGCCCGTTGAGACAATCCATTGACATCTTTTAGTTTTGTTTAAAATCATACCAGCTAAAATAATTGTCCAAAACACAGTATTTCTTTAATTCCAAAATTTATACAAGTTTACAAATCAATATACCACCACACAAAGTAGTGAAAGGAAGAGAAGATATGTTTAGAAACATTTTACTATAACAATGCTCAAATGTGGTTAAATTTGACATAGTATTGCAAGACTTTTTATATAAAGAACTAATGATTGAACAAGGAGATACAGAGAATACCATTAATTTCTTTGTTCCTATCCAATGCAATATTTAGCTTCTAGAAAACAATGAAATATTGGTGAAATGGCATATCTAGTTCGTATGAGCTCTATTTCCATTAAAATCCTGAAACAAGATGGGAACACTGACAAAATGAAACAAGACCTTATTAATCATTAAAGTTAATAAATAGAAACCTGTCAAAACATTACAGTGAAATATGTTTTTACTCTGTTCCTCCCTTTTTCTATATAGATACACTTCCATATTTTTTCCAGGTGCCTGTTAAACAGAAACTTTGATGTGTTCTGGGGAATTTACGTTTCTTTTTATTTGACCCTTGAAATATTTTAGTATCAACCTAATAAAAACTTTTGGAATTGCTTTTATTTTTGTTGTCCATCAAAAGCTAGGTCCCAGCAGTGAGTATTGCACTGAGCTTTGTACAATAAAAATACAGATAGCAACACTAATGGAGCTAAATGTGAGAGCTCCTAAAGGCAGGAGGCAAGTTTATTCTGTTTTTTCACCCTGAGTATGTTCACAGCAGCGGCACAGGTCTTAACTCCATGAGATACAAATGAAAAATGATGATGTGAAAGCAGTAAATATCGCAGTCCCGGTATACCTGGCAACTTAATGCACAAATGTAGGCTTCGAGCTTGGTTTACGTTACGATGAAAGCATTAGCATGCACGTGAGGAGAAGGGCTCACGCTCTTGTCCCTACTTTGGACGCCAGCAGTGCTCAGACAGGGGGTCCTTGGGGTGCAGGCTGTGGGGCACCCAGGCTGCCATGGCCCAGCCTGGCCTGATTAAACACGATGTTTTAATCATCTGTTCTGTGATGATACAAAACTGGGGCTCAGGCCGTATTTATAACCAGGCAGAGAGCTGCCCAAAGTACCGCCCCGCAGCAAGGAGCAGGCTGAGCTGTAGGAAAATGATAAATCCAGCAACTAAATGCAGCCTTGCAGACCTGCAAGTGGCTGTGAATACATTCAGTGATTTGGAAGAGTCACAGCTCCTGGTCCTACATCATTTCAAACCACTGCTTGAAATAGATTTTAGCTTAAATAATTACTGGCATTTAGCCTTTTTTTTTTTTTTTCCCCTACTTTTTGACTCTGCACATTTATCACATTTCAAGAAACTTCAAATACTCTATTTTTCATTTGAAAGAACAGATTTCAACTATAAGGACTAACTATAAGGACTTTCATGCTACCTGAAAGTAGACAGAGATCCTAGAACCATTTCAATTGGTCTTGTGAAGAACAAATTAGGATTTGCCTAAGCATCCATTCCCCTACACCTACAGCTGCAATGCACAATCATGCCAATAAACATGACCCAGGGGGTGGGTTCAGAAACCACAGTTTCTGGTCACTCGTTTTCTCTTGCGTGGGTGCAGACATCTGAGTTCACATCTGACTTTGTGGAACATAGGTATGTGTGTAAGGTTTCTCACATGTTTTGGATGACATTTAAATGAACCGTCCAATCACATAAAAATTAACATGTTGATCTCTTTTAGCCAGCTCGACAGTACTACTTGTTGCATGAGAAGTGCTGTTTTTTTCTTTGCCCTTTCTACATCTTCTAATTTTTTTCCACGAGGACTGCTCACTCAGGAGTTTCTCAGAACTTGTCCCGATTTTTCCCTGCTGACTGGCATGCAGCATCATGGAGAGTTAGTTACATCACATATTCTTTCCAACAGGCTCTTGTAGCAACTTGAAGATGTTTGAAATCAATTCAGAGGACCAGGAGATATAGTAGAAGCTCTGCTTTAGGCAGGTCAATAAGGTAAAGCAAACTTGCTTCATAGTAACATACCAAAATCTCACTTTTTATTGCATGGGTAACACTTTACAGTTGTTGCTGTCCTGCCAGTTGATACTTAGAATATAAAAATAATATGTACAATTCTAAGCCTGTGCATGAGTACAATACACAATGGATAGTTTATAGTTCTGATTCTGCATATATACTACATTTTTACATAAGTCCCAATAAAGGCAACTCTTTTTGTCCAGTTACATACATTTGCTTAAGTAGTTGGATGAACCACGGGCCAAAGAATGCATCTGATTATCATGGAAGTATTAAGAAATTACATGAGAAATAAAGGATAACTCAGCATCTCCAGCCAGGCCAGTACCCTGCCTGTAGCAATGGCTTGTAGTGAATACTTTTTTTTTTTTTTTAAAAAAAAAAGAAACCAGGAAGAGGATAGCCTAAGTGATGCCTCACCTATGTATCCTCATGCCTTATGGCAAAACACAGCTTGAGAATGCCTGTGCCAGAAGTTGTATCCTCATCGCTGTGTCTTAGTTCTGAAATGAGAAGGCAGCATGTTTCTTGCTGTCCGTGTTCCTGGTCTGGTGTGGAGGAATGTCTTCTTGTAATGTCACTTGGTTCACTTCATCCTAGTAGCCTAACAAATGTTAGTTCACTTCTGTAGCCCTTGCATACCCTGGCATGTCAGTGGAATAGCTATCTTTTGTCAAGTTTATATGGTCTGACCTGACCTTGGCCAAAGCTATTGGTCTGTGCCCCAGCCATCTTTCTGCCTTGCGTATCTTTGCTACTTCCAAATGTTTGAAAGTGATTAAGGCAGCACTAATGTCTACTTAATTGTTCCAACTTGTTTTCTTTGAAGTATTGTGTTTTATACTTAAAAGTCAACATAGTAGACCTTTATAGGATTTTGGACACACACTTCCAAACTTGGCAACAAAAAAAAGAAGCCTTAAGCAGAAGAATTATTTATTAAGTGCTAGTGTAAGTTTTTAAGTTTGGTCTTCAAATTCTAAAAATAAGAATAAGGATTCTACCAGAATTGCTGACAAACCTTCACTCTAATGGCCTGATCATTTCTGTATAATTTAGTGCCAAAGAATACATTTTCACTGCTTCCTTGATGTCAAAGTGGTGTTTCTATATTTATAAAATGATGGGCCATGCAGAAGCTGAACTCTTTTCTGCAAATGGAATCCTAATGCCTCTTATTGATTCCATTAAAAAAGGAAGGTGCTCGTCCCTCATCTTTGCTACAAGCAAGTAGATGGCTATTTTATTTGGTTATTGATATTTTTGGATTGTACGTCATTGCATTTTTACTAAGATGTAAGCGATCCTAACAGTTATATAAATCTGTTGTGTTTTCTTTAAAGGTTTGTCAAATCATTTAAAAATAATAGGATGCCAGCTGTTGGAAAGCACTCTCCTGTTACTTCAAGTGCTCTTTACTAAAATAATCCACCACATTTATGCAAACCTGATCTTGCTGTAAATATCAGTAAAGAGGAAGATCTAATTAAAGCAACTAAATTGCCTTCCTGCCTTTAGGCTGACATCTAAAACAACAAAATCATCAATTCTATAACGTAAAAACATTCCACATGAATCTACTGCAGGTTCTGAGGTAAGAATCACATCTACACAGACCTTTTATTGCCTGAAAAAGAAATACTTACACTTCATAATTAAAAAACTAAACAGGGCACATAAAAGACAAAAATAAATTGTAATATGTACACACATTAGAAAGGATAAATAGCATATATATTGTAATACTGCATTAAATGTATGTATATGTGAATTCCAGAACCCCCCCCCCCAAATGTTGTGTACATTAATTCAAAGGATAAATAAGTGCTAATATATGACAGAGAATTCCTTAGTGTAAACAACGCCACAGGCTTTTTAATAGGCTTTTGTGCCAACTTACAAAAAGCATGTATTGCCTTTCACACTCCATACCACTTAATTTGAATAGCACTGTCTTCACATACACAATTTCAAGATAGTATAAAAAATTATGGATCTAAGAAGCATTCTTCACACTGAGCAACAACAGGCTGCAGACGCTCTAAGGATTTTCGGTTAGCTTTCATGAGACTGCGGGCTGAAGACACACTGATTCCCCTGCGAGTCCTTCCTAAAAGCAGTGCAAGGGTTCTTACATGTAAAACATCACATCAGCAATCACTGCTCAAACCTGCCGGTAAGGACTTCTGTGCCCCATTCCAATTCTGAGTTTGGACTCACACTAGCGTGATGTTGAAGCTGCCACTACTGCCTGCCATAGGTGCAGAAGATAACGATCCCTCTGGTTTGAATGACAAATGACAGGTGGAAAGGAGTGTTTCTAAACACGAATCGCTTCATTGCATTCATAGTGTCGCATGTCCTTTGTCCTTCGAATCCTGTTTACGTATTTCCGAGGATCCAGAGCACATCAACATTAAAAAATGAAAAATATATGACTTGTTGTTCTGTATGAACATTCAATGTATTTTCTTGAAGCATGCTCATCAGGATTTTAAAAAAGACATCTGAGTTATAATAGGACTAATTTCTGGCAACTGTATTTACTGGCACCAGAGAAAATTACAGTTCTTCACTAAGTACTGATGACATGAGGACTTGTGGCTTTCTGTCTTTCTCAGACAGGCTGTAGCCACTAAAAACTACATGCACAGCTGCTCATACTCTCCTTTTTTTTTTTTCTTTTAAATGATTCCTCCCACTGGCCAAGTGCATCCCTATGCAGTGCCACCCACCCCGCTGCTCTCTGCTGACTGACAAGGGAAATCTCTCCCCCTGCTCTCCCAGTCCTTCTCATGCTCCCCCCTGAGTTACCCTCAGTCACAATGCCACAAGCTCTGATGAGATCTTGGCCGTAGGCTCTCAAGCGATTGTCTTCTGCTCTTCCTGACTTGTCAAGCTCCGAGGAAAAAGGCCATCAACTTGTCTCTGTGGGCTGGCCACAGGACCATGCTCTGTCTTAGCATCGAGATGTATCTTTGTTAAAACAAACACTTCATATAGGTTCTGCTCCTAGTCAAATCATTTGTTCATTGATAAAGACAAGGGCCACATCCTTCATTAACCTCAGGGCAAGCTGCAAGACACGCTCACGCTCAGTCAAGTTCCAGTGCAATCTCGGGTCGTCAGGACGCAATGATTTCCCCAAAGAAAATTGTTACATGAAAGATGGGATGTGGTCGAACAATTATGGACGATGAAACCTGAAATGATAAACCATTCAGAATTATATTTCTGCAACTGACACAGGGCTATGGTGAGGCTCAGGTGCTGGCATATGTCTGCCCATACCATAATTACCTGTGCAACCTGCTATAGGGAATCTGCTTTGGCAGGGGGGTTGGACCCGATGATCTCTGGAGGTCCCTTCCAACCCCTACAATTCTGTGATTCTGTGATACTCGAGGCCACACCTCGAGTACGGTATTGAGCTTTAGGCCCCTCACTACAAGAAGGACATTGAGGCCCTGGAATGGATCCAGAGAAGGGCTACAAGGCTGGTGAAGGGCCTGGAACACAAGTCCTGTGAGGAGCGGCTGAGGGAGCTGGGGGTGTTTGGTCTGGGGAAGAGAAGGCTCAGGGGAGACCTTATTGCACTCTACAACTTCCTGAAGGGAGGTTGTGATGAGGAGGGGGTCGGCCTTTTCTCCCAGATAACTAATGATAGGACTCAAGAAAATGGCCAAAAGTTGAGCCAGGGGAGGTTTAGATTGGATATCAGGAAAAACTTTTTCTCTCAGCGTGGTCAGGCGCTGTAACGGCCTGCCCAGGGAGGTGGTGGAGTCACTGTCCCTCGCAGTGTTCAAGAAGCGCCTGGACGAGGAGCTACGAGATATGATTTAGTAGCTTAGTGAGTAGTATTGGTGACAGGAAGACAGTTGATGATCTTGTAGGTCCTTTCAAACCTTATGTTTCTATGATTCACCTGTTACTATGGTCCCTAGCACAGCTTTGCTTGGGTCAACCACCGCTCTTCCAGATACTGCCTCGGCATGGCAGGGTGAGCGCAGGCCAAGGGGCAGACTGGACATGGGAGGACACTATGATAACTCGCCTGGTGGTGGTGGGGAAGAGGTTAGCCCCAGGAATTCAAGCCATGCCAAGCCTGCTGGCCTTAGGGCTGGAGAAGAGCTTCCAGTTCGCTTTGTTTACCAGCACAGCCTGAGTCACGTTGCATGTACTATTTGGAGATACTGTCAGTAAATCAGAAAAGCCTTGCTGAGCCATAAAACTTAACTTTCCGTATTTCAATCCTTCTGCCAAATAAGGCTAACATAATATTTAGATTTTTTTTTTAAATAAGAAACAGATTTTATAGCACTGCAGATGCTTTTTTCCTATTTTTGCCAGCTGTGGCAGATAAAGGCCCAAATACACCTTGCCGTTTTTTTTTTTTAGAGTTTTAGATAAGGCATATACATCACTCCAGATTACCTGTATGAAGGACAGAGAGACATGGGTTGCACCAAGGGTGTCACCAATCTTTTCTAGAATAAGTTGGGAGCCTACAGCAACAGCACTTCTAACTTAGCTTAAACAGAGTGAATCCAAGAGGGAGACGAAGGAGGGTGCTGATACCAGGTGCTCAGTGTATCCATTACCAGATTTCTAAATCCGTTTAAATGGTTTTAAAAGTGCGTGTGTCCATGGAGGAGTAAAAGGTGCATCAACTTTAAGACAGAACAGTTAATGATCCACCTACCACAGTGGGTTTATGAAAGTTTTTGACACATTTTCTCCTAATAGATCCAGAAAAAAGAAAACAAGCCCCACATTACCTCAGCAATGTGGTACAGCACAATACAGGGGTGCAGTTTTCAAATACAGGAGATACACACAAAAGCTGACATTCACAAGGATGCAGCTCATCTGCTAAGTGAGGGTACAGTACATTGCAAAAAAGACTTGGTGTTTTTGTATTTGTGTAGAACAACAATATATTGGACTATATATAGCATTTCCATTAGAAGCACTTTATAAACATCTGCTAATATCCTCTTCCCAAACTTTTGTTTATTCCTGTATTTTTAGAAACTCAGTTTCTTGGATTCTGTTACAAAATAACAGAAGGAATCAATCTAAATTACTAGGAGTAGAAAAACCATTCTGCTGACAGTCATTACAGTAAATCATGAAAAATGAAAAACAGTGGCTTTTCTTTTCCAAGTTTAACATCAAATTTGAACAATTCAAAGATACTGTGAATACTGACTATAATAATAAAGCTTCTTATATTGATTAATTAACTGTATGCTGTAAGACATTTTTGTTTAATAAGCAGCTTTATTTTTGTCTCATTCTATCATAGAACTTCACAAATAAACATTTGTTAACCTGCTGCCCATGCAAGTTTGCATTATCTCAGTCATCATCCTTCAAAACCTTTTTTTTTAAAAAAAGACTGACTTCTTCTCTGGCTGGAGACTTTTGTCTACAGTTTTCATAAAAAAATCACTTTGTTGTTGCATCAATCCAAATGTAATTGTGAACTACATCATTTTTAATGAGACATCCACGAGGAAACTGAACCTCTTTATGTTCAAAACTGCAACTGACTTAAAACATCTGCATTAATTTAGCTACCTTAATGGGCTTTTCCTAGTGTTACTCTATTTAGAGTTTTGTGCAGTGGCTCCACAACACATCCAGTGAAAATAAAGGGTAGGGAGGGAGCAGGGAGAATCTGATCTCCCTCAGGTTGAAATTCCTCCAGGACCCTACAGAATCATTGCCTATATTTATCACAATCTGGCCATGCCTATTTTTGACTTTATTTTTCAATGCCCTCCTCAAAAAAAGTTTTCACTTAAAAAAAAATCCCTGAGATTTTTGGTTCAGCTTTCAAGAATCCTACTGTAATCAGTCTCAACTGTTTTCAATTCTAGTGAAAAAGTATCTGATTCTTTTTGTGTGACTCATGCGTATCCATACTTATGCTCCTATACTGCAATGCAACTCAGAAAATCAAACAACTTCAGCAAGGGGTTGCACTTCATCTCTCTCAGCACACAGAAAGATTTCTATTCCTGCTCATTTTCCTTTTCTCACTTGTGAAGTCTATTTTTTTAATTAATATTGCTATAGTTCTGAAGAAGATACACTTCCTACTACCTGAAAAGATAATGACCCCAGAAGCCAAACGAGAATATAGAAATCCATATCTGAAAAGGACGTTTTCTAATTGTCAGAATGTGACACTTCATTAAAACCCTGCCTCTTTTTTCATCTCCTGGCTTAGTTTTGCTCTCTGTGAAACTGGTTTATTTTTTGAAAATTAATTTTTTCATGTTATATCTACACAGAAGTGTGTATATATTATTAAATAAAAAATCTTGATTTGGTGAAAAAAGATCAGTAAAGTTGTGAAACCAAGCTCTAAATAAGGAAATGCCAGAAATCACCAAACATCCATCTCTCGTTGTGAATTTTCATTTTGACACTCTCTTTAATTACAGGATTCACACTCACCTGCTAGGATCTTAAGTTTGACTGAAATTGTGAGACCTAGTCTAGGCCAGCTGTATCTGATAACTCTTTGTGGAAGTGAAGACAGTAATACTATGTTTTCAATGCAGGTTGATCCTAACAGCAAGTTCTGCTTGCTGGTGTCAGTTTTCAGCCTTTATAATTTCAAAATTTACGAACAGATGCCATGGGGATGGCAGAAAGCACCTCTCTCCTCCCAGGAATAACTCTGCCAGTTTTTAAGTCCTACTAAAAACTATGGACACTTTAGAGCTCTTTAAACAATAATGCTTCAAACAACATCTTGGTGTTATCCAATACATAGAATGAAACAACTCCTGATTAAAACATTACAAGCAGCAAACAAAGAATATTAGAGTCTGCCTTGTTCCACAGAAACTATTGGCAGGAGCCTACGTGACTCATAGGAAGCTCCCCATAATATCGACAGACTTAGGTTCAACACATCATCTAGTTTTCACTTACCAAACGTATCTGCAAAAATGCATACTTCCATGACCAAGGCAGTACTGCCAGAAGACCCCTTTTATATGCTTGAGGACTGATAAATTCATCTGGGAGAAAAGCTGAGTCCTTTCAAAGGATTATTGTCTAGATTTCCCAATCTTTCTCCATTTAGCAACTAATCCACTGCAGTCACCTTCACTGCCCTACCAACTTCAGGGACTGCATCAGCAATACTGTGCATCCCACCAGAATCAGTGCTGGGATTCAGCTGGAATTCAAGGGGACTCATGGCAGGAATCTGTTGATGGAACTAATTATGAGACAACTGCAGAGGACCTGAAGAAAAGCAGATGGCAGCTGTCATCTCTCTGACTTATGCAAAAAGATGGATTCACCCACCTGGTAAATTGCCGACTTTCCTCATGTACTTCCATTTCTGTGCTTTTAAATTCATTCAGTTCTTTCCGTATTGCTGCCTAATAAACAATAAATATATATTCAACCATATGAAACATGAATTGTAAGGAAAGTACAGAGTCTGAGAGGAAGCTAGCCCTACTCTGGTGGCTCTCACACCTTTCTGATCATAAACATGAATGAATTCTTTCCACTTACAATTATTTGTAGCAGTACCTTACAAAGAAAACCAAAGCATCAAACAACAACAAAGAAAGACAAAATATACTGCAGTGGACAAGCCAACCCTGCACTGCAATATGGCACTTGCTACAGATGAAAAAAGGAGAAGGGAGTCTGTTACCTCAACAGTCACCTGTTGAATATGCATCTACAAGGGCACTGTATCTCCACGCAAAGCCCCAGAGGAGCCAATGAATCACAGGTCCTGCACGGTAATTGTACAAACAGCAGGATCCTTGTATCTCCCACTGGAGACAGGACTTCAGGGATGCAAGATGAATAGCACTTTTTAAGTGCGAATTAGTCACTTGGCTTGATTAATTTTATGAAAAATTGCATGAAATATTTGGACATTTCAGGCTTGTGTTTTCAGTTGGCAAATACTAAAGAACAGCAGAAATTTAGTGCACTTTACAAATGCCAGTGCTTGTTGCTTACATTAGAAGAACAATAAGCAATTTACTTCATCAGGTAATACATATAATTTCTGAAAAATTCTACTGTATATTAGAAAGGTTTTTGTTTCTATGACAAATGATTTCCTACCTTCACTGCTAAATGAAATGCCAGTTTTTTCTTGCTCCCTCTTTTCTTTCCCCATTTTAAATAAAAGCAGTATCATTTCATTAATCCCTAAAGAAATCTCATCTGGCGTGCAAGCCTTTCAATGCAGAACAGACATAGAGCATGATAAAATTACAGCATCACCAGACTGAGGTCTCATAAATGAGAAATTTCATTTTAAGCAGGGTATGGTTCTGTTTAGCCACAGCAGCACACTTACACGAGGCTGCTGCAATAACTAGGAAAGAGAGCGTCATTTCTGAGCACCAAATCAGCAGCAAAACCACCAGAGCTCCAGCTCCATAATATTGTTACAGTACTATCTTCTGCTCCCACTGGAATTAGAAAAATGAATTCCTTGGGAGAAAAGGGCAAAGGAGTTTCCAGGCAACCCAGGGGCTTTGCCTTTCTGCTGAGGCCAACGAACATGGGGATCAGAAACAGCCATGGACATCTGGTCATTACAAAATGAACTGAGATTAAAACCCATCACCCTAGAGTAGACAGGAAACTCCCCTGCTTGTTCTAGTGAAGCTTACCCATTTTTTTTGGTAAGATGGACCTCAGTGAAAGTGGAGGTGCTGGGTCCTCTAATCTCCCACAGAGTATATGAGGACTAGAGAGAGTTCAGTACCTCCCAGAACCAACATCTTGAAACAGTTTAGGTACATTTTTAATGTCTCCACCTTGACTTGCTATGAGAGTCTCCTTTGAATATCAGGTGAGCTGTCATTAATGCTAAAATACAAGCTGAAATAAAATTAGTGCTTCACAGTCCTCAGCCAGAAGACAATGGATTTGTGCACACATAATTTTTCATACCAAGCATGTCATAGGATTACCATAAAAGTTGTTTCAAATCAAGTACTAAAAGGGCCAGAACTTTTTGATATGTAAATCTAACATATAAAACTTTCCTTTTTTGAAGTGGTGTAGGAGGAAAATGGATGAGTATTTTATGGTAATCTTTGGCTGATTTATCCTTTAAAAGGGAATCACAACATAATTTGTCCCATTCCTTGTAGTTAGGCAGAGGAACTATTAATTGCAGCATGTTTGGGGCAAACCTCCCCAGGACTGCTGCCCACGTAGAATTATAGAATTATCTCCAAAATTGACAGCTATGGCCAAGAATCCTCAGAAAGATGGAATAGCTTCTACCTTTTACACTTGAATGGATTGCAAAAATAACTCTTGGTGATATTGATGCAGGCTTCTGCCTGCAGAAACTTTGCCTGAACTCCAATGATCATGGCTATCTTTGCCAACAGCACGTACCTGGCTTAGCAAGGCTTTAAAAGTGCAAGAAATTCTGGCCTGATCTGTTGTAAAAGAGCTGGCAAACACACCCTTAACAGGCACCTGAGTGAGTTTTCTTAGCTGCAGGCAGTAAATGCACAGCACCATGACAATTTTGCTGTCTCCAGCAGATGAAACGCATGATGCTTGCACCAAGAAATCACAGATCAGAAGAAGCAACCAAAAGTGAACGATGCAAGAATTTAATTATAATCTAAATCTGCCCCTTGCCTTGTCTGCGGGAGTTAACCTGGCCCAAGGCTTGTCAGCACGACGATCATAATCCGGAGAATCTGTGACCTCCACGTACTCATTAAACCGCAGGATTCGCCTTGCTTGAAGTTCGGCCACTGTAGGCCTCAGGCTGAGCTGTAAGCCGAAGGCAGAAAATAGTACACTTAATAAGACATAATAAAATAAAAGCTGAGGGTATGATGTAATCTCTAGAGAACTTTAATGGTGTTTCTAAATAGGGTCACTTTCAGGTGTCTAAAAAAAGGCACCACCCTGGGAGCACTGCATGGGAATGGGGGAGCAGCATAACCTAATTTCTTCAATTATAAAAATAGTCTTTGTCAGGCAGGTCACAGAGAATCTTGACAGTTATCCCTGGAATATTAATTGTGACTTTGCAACTGTCACTCTGTTTACCCCACTAGATGATAGGTCTGTCTGCATTAACAATTACACGCTCTGGTATGTTCAGCTATAATACAGAAAATAAGCCTGATATGGAGGGACCTGCCTAACTAAAAAAAAAATTAACATCTGGTGGTCAGGCATTCTATCTTAGTCATTACGATGCCCAGCCACAGGGTTCCAGTCACCTCAAACAACATTCATTTTAATCAGCTAAAGACAATCACATTAAGGAAAAAAAATAATACTGCAACTATTTTTGCAGAGAAGGACAAAGGAGACGTACAAAAATTTTTCCCATCCTCTCCCACAATGACACCCCAGAGCTAGAATAGCACATCACTGTTTTGTTTTGTTTATTTATTTATTTATTATTTTTATTTCACAGGGACAATGAGCACAATCCCATCTGGAGCAGGCAAGACTGCTGCTGATGTGGCCAGGAGAAGGGTGAAGGAGTGGGCACACACTGCTTTGCTACCCTCTCTGCTGCCCAAGGGAAGAGTGGATCTATAGGCATGGCTGCCCTTGAACATATGTCACAGCGGTGGTCATGCTCACAGAGGAAACTCCCAGATCATTTCTTCCCCCTGCTTACACGGACAAATATTAAGCATGGGCAGACTGTATGCTTTTTTGAGGTATGGGAAACCGGAAAGAATGGGGTTTCTCCCTAGAAGGATTTGGCTGGTACTGCCTTTTAAACAGATTTCTAATATGGGGACATGACTAACGCATATTTGCATTAATGTATGTACACTGAATTTTTGAATCTTACAAAAAAATAATCCTATGCGCACAAACACACAATACAAAACAAAACAAACAAAAAAAAACACGTCATCACCTTTCTACTGAGTCTACGTTTTATTTCTCTTTTGGCTTCCTGTTCTTCTTCTTCATTCTTCTCTGTTTTTAGAAGAGATAAAAAGCAGTGAATATTTACACATTATAACTTCACATACTTACTTCTCTTGGTTTAAAGCTTCAGGACTTCAAATCTTGGCTAATGTTTGCTCGTATTTTGGGGTGATCCTGCATGTATTCTCTGCTTTTTGATTTTGTGTGCTCTTATTTCTTTTCCCTATCCACATTTCCCCCCAATTCTGTAGACTTCTTGAGTCACCATGATGGGTCAGGAACATAGCAAAGAGAAGGCTTCCGTGTAACAGCAAGTAAGAGGTACTCTGAAAGAGCTGTCTAATGATTCAATTACTCATCCTAGTATTAAAATCACTATTGCTTTTACTTCCAACATGCCATCTCTTGACTAAGAGTCTAATTATTCATAAGGGTCAAAGAAAAAATTTTGCTCTGAGTATCTGAATCAGCCGAGTTTCCTCTACTGCTACAGAATGGAATGAATCAATGACAATTCTTTTTACTGTCAGCTGTTAGTGCAAATTGTCTTTGTTGCTTTAACATTTTTTTCTGACTTTATAATGAATGTATATGATTCATTACTCAGATATTCTTGGTTAAGGACCACTAGCTAAACCAAATGCAACGTATAACTTCTATGCCCTGAATGGGTACAACAGAAAATTGCACGTGCATGTTCTGAATGTACTTGGGAACAAAACTGAAATGTGCTATTAATAAATTTCTGAGCTAACCAAACTTGATTTCTTGAGTGCCACTGACAAGAACACTTACAAGGGCACATTCATATAGACTCAGCATTTTTTTAATTTGATGTGTGTTCTGAATAATATTATCTACTTTATTGATCCACCTCATAGCTACATGCAAGCTTAACTTTGTTGTGGCTGAAATATACCACCTAGAAATATTTTTAGAATTCAGATCCTGTTTTATTCAAGGTTGGTGGTTATGGATTCCAAGTTGCAGTTCAAGGCTAACTATAAAGCTCATTTGTCTATTGTGGATGCAGCCAACCTGCATAGGCGAAAAGGCACTTTTAAATTCCAGCGTCGTTCAACACTCTGTCTGCTATGGCCAGCCTGTGGAGTTACTATAGGCAACCTAGCTGCAAAAGAGCTTCCATGTCATGGCTGGTATGCTGGAGGTAACACTGTGACAGGTCACCTAACAGCACGTGCACATTTCATTGCTGACTCAAAGGCTCTCATGTAAGAAGAATACAGTGGAAAGGGGAAGAAGGACAAGTGATTAAAAAAAAATAAAGAAAGAAAGAAAGTGACGATAAGAAGAACCAGCCCAAGAACTGTTCTGGGAGAAGATCCCAACACCAACCCCAGATTTCTATTGGCAAGATGCAATTGCAAGGGCTTGCAGCCAGAATTAGGTTGGATCTATTGTTGACGGTGATTTTATTGAGATACCGAAATATGAACATAATTCATGGCTTATTAATAGCTTTTCTCTTAAACCATGAAGAAATGGATCTGTAAGGATCTGTAACTGACTAAACTGAAAAATGGAGAGTTAAAGATTAATTTACTTAAACTTTTTTGTTATTATTATTAACATATCTATCAATAAACAAGCTGTGTGTATTTGAGGACTTGACTTTAGATGATAACTCTTTTCATGACATCTTCACCTAACAAAATCAAAAGCTCTCTAGCTTTTTTTAGGACAGGTAAGTCATCTGTAGGCTTTTGTTTAAACAAAATATTGCATAGTACTTAAACATAAATTATTAATTTGGGGTTCCATTTACCTGGGATTTGTTTGACATACAAATTTTTGCCCCTTCAGGAACTGAATCACTTCAGTCCTACCTCATAGAAATTCTCCAGTAGCAGAAAAGATGCAACTGGATAATGCACATCAGTGGATATATACACACAGTTACACATTCAAATTGGTTTATTTCTAGAAAGAAAACTCAAGAGCTGACGTAAAGGGACTGAAATCTGGTGGCTGCTGTTAATGTCCTTAATCTGCTGTTTGGCCAAATGCACCAGGTTCCTGGCACTGACCACTCTCCCTCGTACCTAAAGCACCTATTGCATCTCTCCAGACTGCTGAGTGGAGCGGCGCTCTACAGAAACACTGCTCTGACAGAAATTCTTACTAAGAATAACACTATAATGCATTTTTTTGTCTTTTAAAGTTTTGAAAGTTGCCACAGTGATTTAAAAAGATGCATTGAGCTAAAAATAATGGGGCTTGTGCTCCTTCTCCTTCAGGTGTCGTGGAAAATCCCACCCAGAGGCTAAGTTCCAGCTGCAGGTATGAACTGACTGACTCGCCCAAATAGGAACGTGTTAATGCACGGAAACACCTTTCTGACTGCTTTCCACCTTAAAAGCAGATCTGATCTGTAGGATGTGGAGAAGGAAAACATAAACACAGTGTTCCCAGCTCCAAGTCCCCTCCTCAGGCTGCCACGGTTGCCGCACTGGCAAAGGACCAGCTGAGCAATCGCCCTTTGCTTGCAGCGCTCTCCAGTCAGGTCCCAGCAAGCTGTGGCTTTCCTCCTTCCCTGCCTGCAGCTCCTGGGAGGCACATCAGCACACAGGTCAAACGGGCATTTGACTACCCACTGAAACCATTTTATTTAGTGCCATGGTGTCCGAGTTAAAAAGCCCAATGGTCAAAGTAGAACAAACAGCTTCCCTGGCATCTGTATGTTATCGCTCCTGCAACGTCCGCCCCATTAAATCCTGCCACCTTCTGTTTCTGCGGGACATCTGCTTCACAGCAGAAGGGGAGAAGAGAAGAGAGGATTTGCTCTGCCCAAGGACTGTTCTGCTCTTGACCAGAAAGCACTCCAGGAGCATGAAACTGAACTTTCCATTGTGTCCCTGTGGGGATTAGCTATGTTTAGACTTCTCTGTGGGCTTGCTGAGGAAAGAAAAAGAAAAGACAAACAAAGTGCCTCCCTCTTGGAATGCTGTGGAACGCAAAAAGCGGCTTCTCTTTCCTGGTTTTACAAGAAAAGATAATCATTAATAACTAACTAGCACCAAGGGCTAAACACTGCTTTCTACAAAGCCAGTACTGGCAAGTGTGCAGGTGCACCGGACAAGAAGTTCACTGTCTTTTACAGATACGGGAAAAAATACAATTATCTTAATCTAAAATTCCTGGAAGAATAAAAAGTTTCTTTGCTGTAATACAATGCTATAAATACTACCAGCTCAGAGCCAGTACACAAGAAACCTGTCTGTATTAAAACCACAAGGCTTTATCTATTCCTTCGAGTGGACTCTTGAGCTATCATAACTTTGTTTTAGTGTGGGAAGACTCAAAAGTTTGGATAGTTTTATCCAAATTATTTTTACACAAAGCAGCCTGCAATGTCTTGCAATTTTACTCAGTCACAGGATTTTCAGCAACTGGTTTATCTGGTAATATTATCAAAACAAATCTTCTTGCAACACAGATTTCCTCATCTTAAATGGAAATACAGAAAAAGAAGACATTCTGACTTTTTCTGAACCTCTTGAAAGATTTGGGCTGAACTTAATCCTGAAATAAACATTTGGACCTTTACCACTTAATGTAACCTCAAAGTCTGATAAATATTACTCAAAACAATACTTTCCCTTGGTTGCAGTTTACATACAAGCAATAATTTTCCCCACGCAATACTTAAAAAGGAGGAAGGAAGCTTTATGAAAGGAATCCCAAATTATTCACAAAAGTTGCCTACAACAACAAAGGCATTTAAGAGATGTAAACATTTCTGAATGATCCACAGGAAGGGAATGCCATAATTTTGATAAATGATATGCAGGTTTTAGAGCTGAGAAAGAACTTGCACTCTCAAAGGGCTCTGAGTCAGACTGTCATCACAAACACTGTCTTTTCTTGTGTTTGCTTTGCTTTTTAAAGATTAACTTGAAATATTTTATATAACTGTGATGAGCAAAAAGCAGTTGTGTATTCTACATGTGCTTGTCAGTGGCTCTGCTTTTGTTATTTATTTATCTTTCCATTTATATGTCTGCATTTCAGCACTTATTTTTGCTCTCCCTTGCACCTTTAAGCCAGACACAGGGAAGCAGCAGGGAAGGATGGCTGGCTACAGAGGAAAAGAACAGTGAAGGGGTATTGAGTGCAAAGCATGGTATGTTGCCAAAAACATCAAGTAAACAAGCTGAAACAGGAGTAGAAATCTATTAACTGCTTTCCAGTCTTGAGCTACTTATTGCAAAATCAGTGACCAGAATAAACAATGGCAAAAGCGATACTAAATACACTATAAATATGTTGGTAGATCAGTTATCTAGAGATCAGCTAGACAGAGAGCACAAGAAGCCCTGCTGATGTTCCCACCTCAGTGTCCATATCCTAGAGCACCAAAGATGTTTTGGAATTACCTTTCCCACATAGTTCAGTGTGAGCTGCTTGTCATGTCAAATACTTCTGTATTTCCCATTTTATCTTTATTATGACTGTGCAATCTACAGGTTAAGAAATTATGTCCTTAGAAAGCTCATTCACGTTATGTGTTTGACAGGAGTCCCTTGAACTTGTGCACCATAATGCATAAACAGCAGCTTCCCCTTTTCAATAAGACATGACACGATTTGACTTTGAAAAGCTTGCACAGTAGCAATAGGATTTTATTAGCGCAGAAAGTTGCCTGAAAGCTAATAATTCTTATTCCTCCTTGATTTGCTGGCCTGAGCAGGTGACAGTGACCAGTCCATGGACTTTGTCAGGAAAACAGCCTATTAGCTTTTCTTCCATTGGCATGCTGTGCACCAGGGTTACACAGATGAATTCCATATTTTTTTGAACAATTGTTGGAAATAACTGCATTATACCTGCTCTTTCAGTTACATCAACTGTGGAAAGTTTTATATATACCATATATATATATAAAGAACAGATGAGTTCTGAGATTTGCTATGCGTGAAAGGCTTCCATGTGCATTTTCTTCCTTGTAAATGTTTGTATCATTTATTTCTTTGACATAAGCATCAGCTACTAGCCACTCCTGCAGAAAGAACACAGGGCTAGCTGGAGCTGGGCATGGCAATTGTTACAGTGCGTGTTTAGATAACATCTATATTAAAAAAAGATTCATAAAGACAAAAAATGCCTGTTCTAAAGAGTTTAACAGCCTAAAAACAAAAACAGCATAACGAAATTGGAAAATAAGTATAGATGGTAAAAATCCTGTTTTCCAAAGTTCTGCTCCTGACTATTTGAATCACAGACTTAAATTTTTGTACAGGGATACTGAAGAATGATTTAATCATCAAAAAGATATTCAGTAGGAATGTACTATCCAAGTTCCAGTACTGAAGACAAATAAATACATTTATTTCAGAAATGGATATAAGTTATGGATATAACGGATATAATACTGAAGCATTTGGCATATGCCTGTTCCCTTTCCTCTGAATACTTCACCTTTCTTCTTAATCCACTTTCCAAACTCTGCCCTTATATCCCACCTCCAAGTGTTACTGATATTCCCTCTTCCTCCTCAGAAAAAATAGGTGGAAGTTTAACCAGCCTTGAACTACTTCTAAGGGGTATCTAATTCATTTCTGGGTTTTAGGACTGGCTTCAAGAAGTGGGATTGTGACAAGAAAAATTCAGCATCTTGAATATATGCAATTTTCACAGCTACCATTACAGGTTAGCATATAAGTCTAGTGTTGACTTGTTATTTTCAAGAACATAATTTCTCTCCAATTATGGATCTAACACTAGAGTAACAATGACCAGGCCTCCATATGAATCCAACATATGCTGTGCTCACTTTCTAAGTAAGTATTAACTTAAACCTGAATAAAATACTTACGCTTTAGGATATTTCTTTGCTCTAGCTCTTCAGTTGTAGGCCTCTGGCTAAGTCTCCTGTAAGAACAAAGTAAGTGACTGATTTTAAACCAGATCTAAATAACACCTGACGATTTGTAATGCAGCTTAAAAGGTGTCTTATATAGCCATTCTTATAAAGCTACTCATTTCCAGTTGAGGTATTCAACCACAGACAATTTCCACATGTAGTTATAATACCTGGGCATGTAACCTCAGTACTGACTGGGCATTTCTTTTAGCATTTATATTCTCACCACTTGAATACATAAGTGATACTTGCACAATATTACAGAAATTGTACCAGCAAATTTAAATTCCTCATTTACAGGTATAATTTTATGAAAGAGTTCGTAAACCTTTTTTGTCCCCAGGCATCATAATTATGATAAGCTGTGCAATCATAAGATTATTCTCAGGTATTTTGAATGCAAATCCTGTGTTTTTTTTTTAACAAAACAAAACATAAGCTGAGCATTCCTCATCAATTTGCAAGTACATTAAAATTGTGGAGTTTCTATTAAAACTTGATTTTATTTAGTTACTTATATATAAAAATAACCA
The DNA here is from genome assembly GCF_009769625.2 of Cygnus olor. NCBI lineage: Eukaryota > Metazoa > Chordata > Aves > Anseriformes > Anatidae > Cygnus > Cygnus olor. Next base: position 64,552,134 of record NC_049171.1, on the reverse strand, counting down.
TTTAAGAAATATCTGAGATATTAATTTTCTGGTCTATATAGCGGAGAACATGGTGGATATTGTCTTTGTGTTTAATAAACAAGTTCACTTGTTTGCTTGAGAAAAGGAGCAAGAAAAATTTCAGCAGTAAAATTGATGTTGCAGATGTCTTAACAGTTGGAAATCCCCTCTGCCCAGCAACCCCCCCAGCTCACTACAGACCATTTGTAGCCTCATGAAAGCCACCTGATTCAAACAACGCTTAGCATTTCTGTGACACCTGGAGACAAAGAGGATGGTGTGGAGGGTGCTTGTGACCATCGAATGGGACTGAAGAGCTGAGTTTTGACTCAAACAGGGACTTTCTGGTAAGGAATGGAGAAAAAACACTGTGATGGAGAGACTGGTTTCCAGTTACACTATGGGGGGGTCATTTCTGGTAAAGAACTGCTTCAGCATCAGACCTTCTATTTTTTTAACAGCTCCAGGTCTCATTATGTACAAAGTTTCCGTTGTGTTCATGTGATTTTCGGATTGTGAGGAGGTTTGAAAGGAGTGACCAACCCCATGCTGCAGGAAGTTCCTGACCCAGCACTCATTGGGCTGTGGGAACAGGACTTCCACTGCCTTCAGACACTTCTCCACCAGATCTCTGGTCTTAGGTGCTGATCACGACATCAGGAATTTTAAAAGAAGATGCCATAAACTTGGCTGTGATTTCATACCTGAGCACAGGTATTGCACCTGGCATTGTACCAGGCACCATAAGCTTTGCACATCTATTTTATCTCTGTGTGGTGAGGGTGCCAGCCTGGCAAAACTGGCAATGCCAGGCAGGAGAGCTGAGGGCAAGAATCAAAGAGCGGCTTGTTCACTGTAAGCCCCAGAGGGAATACAGATAAGCGGGATGTGATTACCAGAGCTGGAATTTGGTTAGGAAAACACTGATAACAACCAGGCTTCTTTATTAGCAGGAGAAAAATGACCTTTGGGCTCTACAAAAAAAGATGCATACCTCTCACAGTTAGGGAATGAAATAAATTACTTAGCTAGCCATGCAATTCATGGAGCACCTCAGCACATGTGCTAAGTGCTGGTGCCGGGCTGCTGGGCTTCTGTACTGGAGTAGCACTGGCCGCACTGCCCAGTATCTGGAAATCTAACAAACACAGGACATCCTCCAAGTCTGCCTGGACGACATTGCCAAGCACAAGAGAAACAACGACAAGCCTGGGAAAATCCAGATGTATTGTAGTCTGTTCTCAGAGACTGTAAAAACCAAAGTTAACACTTTGGATGATTTTTTTTTTAAGTTTGTAAAAATAAAAGTGAAAATATTTTTTAATGCGATGTTCTCAAGTTCAGGAGGAGAAAGTAATGTATGCCCCACAGCAGTTAGCAGCATGAGAAAGACATGCTCAGAGGTAAGCACACTACTGATCTACAAATTCAGTCTCTGTTAATTTCTTTTGCTGGAACCAGTACATGAATAATTAATCATTTAGAGAACAGGAGAAGGGTGGAAAGGAACATAAGGGAAGAACATGTACAAGCATACTTTATGTGTCTGAAACTACAATTCTGACTGAGAGGGGGACACGTAAGTTCAAGTCCCTGCTAACCAACATGAGGAAAAGCTTGAACCATGGTACTGATTGTTCTGGAGTCACTTTTATTCCCATATAAAACAAACAAGCAAAAAAAAAAAAAAACCACAACCAACCAACCAAAACAAAACAAAACAAAAAAAACCTCACCCTCTGAAGCTCTCAGGTTTGTCTCCAGCAGAACAAAAATCTAACGCTGACATTTTAAAGGTTTGTGAGAAATTAAAATACAATTTTCCAGACTGTTTTACTGTGACGATCCTGCACTGCATATTGGGCTGAATTTAAAATGTGAACCCAATGTTATTCACCATCTTCCTCCACCTCCACCCAGTAAAAACACATTTACACTGCAACTAATACCTCACTAGCTTTGTTCCAATCTGATGTCTGATTTCCTGCCTCTCCTCTTCAGATGTGCACTGCAAGATGTTTTTGTCTTCTAATTCTTTCTTAGATGGTCTGTTGCCAAGTTTGATAGCAAGAGTATCCCTACGACGAATTTTACTTGCCAAAGAGCCTGAGGAAAGGAAGAGGAGGGTAAATTTAGTTCATTCATGCTTAGGTTACAAACACAAACTCTGAGTAAGGACTTTAATACCTCCCCAAAGCAGCCTTGTTCTGACATGCAGGTGAAGAATTTTAATTAACATCAAAAGGGAAATAGTTTCAACTCAGCTCAAAACAATAAGAAGTTGGAAGACTTGCATGAAAAAGCTAACAACCAAAATGACAGAGGAGTTTAACAAGGACAAATCTACATTTAGGTGTCTTTGAAGTCTGATACATTATAGGCTGATTTATTTACCTACTTAGTACTGTTAGCAAAATGCAGCTCTTTTTCTTAAACTTTAAATTAAAATGAGAACGAAGTCTTGTTCTTCCGTCTTTCTCCTCATTCTTTTTTTTTCCAATGTAATGCTACTTATTTCTTGTATACTGCTTTCTGTCTTTAACTAATTTGTAAAAAATAAAAATAAAAAAATAGTTGAATAAAATGAAAAATACTCTGAGAACTTGCAAAGTATTCTAGGCAGGATGCCCCAGGCACTGAAGCAATCTCTTTATCCATAAAGCAGATACAGTAGGGACAACAAACACACCATTTTGCCTGTGTTAGCGTCAGCCAGCTGTGGAACAACTTCCCTTGTCTCGTTATTCTGACAGAGAGGGCTACCTATGTCCTATGATGGCATGATTTTATGATGTATGACAGTTTGTTAAGGTCACAGGCTCCCATTTCACTTCTTATTAAGACACTGCTGGTGTCTGAATCGATGAATTTTTAGTTGCTACCACTTTGGATGGTATTCAGACCAAAGGGAGAACTGCAGAAGACTTCAATGTCTCAAGCTATCTGGCACTTCACCATCTGCTGCACCAGTGTTCATGCTGTTACATGCCTTGCCCTTGGGTCTCCTGCAGGGCCTTCCAGAAGCTGCTGAGGACAGTGTCCAGTGAGAGCCAGTCCTCCTGGAGGTGGGTGTGCTCCTCTGTAACCAGCAGTCTGGAATGGTGGCTACATGATTCTGAGCCATTTTGGGGGCTCAGTTTCAAGCAGCAGCTGAGAGCTGCCATGAAGCAACTTCCCCAATCACCTGACTCCCACAAGATCTCTAGTGCAAGTCAGTTCAAAGCCATAGTGGTGCTTTAAGGGTAAAGATTCATTACACGTATGAGCCCCAATCAATAAAACTTAGGGCTGATGCCTGAACGTGGAGGCCTTGTTCAACCCTCTTCTGAACCTGCTCCTCCCACCTCCACTCCCATCCATGCAATGCTTGATCTGGTGCCACCATTGCATGGGTTCCAGCAGGTTTTTGATTACAATTTTCTGGGAAGGGAGAAGAAGGACACTCATTTCTCATTTACCACTAGGTAAAACACTACATCATCTAAAACCATGCCACGCAGCCATATCCTGCTCTCTTTACTTTGCACTAACAGGGGTCAGGCATGGTCACATAACACAACGTGCAAAGGGTGGTCTGCAACTTGTCAGTGGGATGCCCTGCAGTAGCACCACATCCTGGAAGAGAATCACCCACAGACTGATAGGCTTGCTTGCAGCTCTGTCCCAAAGTCTTTGCTCTCCTGCAGGCCACAACTTAATGTGGTCATCTACACAACAACTCACTGGGCGTAGGAGTCATGGACTACACGCAACCAGTGAGCTCCAGTTAGCAATCTGGCTACCACAGCAGCTTTGCAGGCTCTCTGAGCCAGCCCAGGACAAATGTATATTAAATATACCCTAAGACAGCCACCCGTTCCCAGTACCCTCTTTTTGTTAGGGGCTTACTTTCAGCACTAGCATTATCATCATCGTCGTCATCGTCATCATCTGTGTACAGTATCGGCCCATCAGAGTCCGAGTCGCTGCTATGGCTCTCTCTGCTGCTTTCACTCTCAGCAGGGGCAGCAGCATCAGAAGCCTCCTCCAGTGGTTCAGAGTGGGTCTGGTCAGGTGCCTCCGCTCCTTGGTCATCCTTGGTAGCCAGGCTATGAATTCATAAGCAGACACGGTGTCACATTAACGCAAGCAGTAGAGAACACGAATGGGAGACAGACTGCATAAGCAAGCATGAAAATAAAAGTTCTGCTGCTCAAACTAACTTCTCTCTCTAAAACTGTATGTATGTAAAACATATGCAATGTATATATATGTGCATGGGTATACATATCTGTTTATGGGTAAGTATGTTATGAAGAAAGATGCAAACAGTCTAAAAAGATGAGCTGCAAAGCCTTTGTAAAGAAACATGGCTGTTCCTGTTTATTTCTTGTGGGATGGGACCAATAGTACATAAAAGCTAATGAGAGGAGAAAAACAGCTCATAAGGTTGGGGGTGAGAGGAGTCAGTCAGAGAGCAGGCAGAATTGCAAAGCTTCCTCTTCTAGAAGCCTGACTATTTACTGCAAATATAGTTTTATTGCTGTTGGGTGCAAAACATTCATTTCTATGACTGATAAATATGGAAATCAGCAGCAGAGGGCCCTCTGCCTTGGGAAAATCCTTTGTGTAAACGAAGGGTAGAGCAAAGTGAGAAGCAGCACAGGAATGCAACATTGGCACAGATGTACCAGCAAGGCTCCCTCTATTTCAAGGAAATTCTCTCGGTCACTGGCATCTAGACTAAAACCTCTTGGATTGTTATGAAAGACACTGGTTCTTGTGGCAGGGAAAAGACAGATTAATAAGCCAGTCACTTTTTTGCTGCCAACTATTTTGCTTAAAAAAAATATAATTATGACTTTGCTCTTGACTAGATTTTATAATATCTGAGACGTACAAAAGCTATTAGGCAGTAGCAGAACCAAACATTTACTAACCAATGCCTAAAACTGTCATTGCGTTTGCTAGTGAATTCAGTTACTGAACTGGGAGCTTTATCAATGAGATTTTAAACGATATTCACCACAAAAAAAGTTTTTGTTTCTGTTTTTTTTTTTTTTTAAAAGAACACATTTATAATTCAGCATCCTTTCTTGCTTGCCTTTATGAGAGAGAAATAAAAGTGTTATCTATGGCTAGCTGAGCTGTTGACTGCAGTGGTCAGTATTCAGCCAGGCAGCAATACAGGTCACATGTGATGAGAAATGCCGTCATGGGGAATCATTAAATATTGTGGGTAAATGGCTCAAAGATGCTGGCAAGGGACAAATTATGCTGGGATGCCTCTAAGAAATAGACACAAATTATTACCAGTTAGCATGCCTACAGCATCCTTTCTGCAAAGGTAACACTAGAAATGTGGGTTCCTGTAGGCTTTGCCACTTACCCATGACAGCAATGACTTACGAACGACCATCTCACCTTTTTGAGTCTTCTCCACTAGCATCTGGACCGCCATCTTGGGCCGTACTGCTCAGGCTGTCATCTGTCCCTTGCTCAGCCTGGAGAAGAGGTTTAGTACCTGATCCAGGGATGGATGGCTTCGCCACCGAGCCCTCTGGTGCATCTTGGGCATCTGAGGAGACAGCGGGCTGACTGGCTGCGGCAGGAAAAGGAGGTGGAGGCGGAGGAGGAGGAGCCGTGGTGGGAGGAGGGGGTACAACCAGCTTGCTCCGTTGGTCTACGTCCTCTGTTTCAGAAATTACTATGGAAGGCTGCTCAGGCTCAGATTTTTCTGCCTTCACTTCCAACCTGCTGGCTGTGGCACCTGAGGGGGAAGAAGCTGCCCCATCTGGTGCCGTTCGTGGGGCTGACTGCTTCCCAGCTTTTTTCTTGCCTCTGGGAGTCCCTGATGTGCCCGATTTGCTGGAAGTCTCCTTAGAGGCTTTGGAATGAGATGATGTGGACGAAGGAGATGGTGATGAAGAAGACTTGGAGACTGGTGTTTTTTTAGCATGTGAGGAACTAGAACTAGCTAAAATAAGAAAAGAAAAAGCATTTTACAGTCTTGCAACTATACATTTTTTGCACCTTTCCGCATGAATTGCCTTGTATGCTGATACTTCAAAAAATGAAAAAACTACACTTGATACTTCTATAGTTCTCCATCTATATGCTTGAGACGAGTAAATGTTGGAATTCACAATTCAGCTTTAGAGATGGGAAAACTGAAATGATGAATATTTGTCGAAGATCAGTGGAGGGGATCAACGTTAGATATAAGTGAGATTTTGATCCTAGCATTCTGCATTGGCCCATTAGAAGTTGCCTGGACATCATCCACTACTTTTTCCCAAAATGTTTCTTGCCCTAGTTAAAAAAAAAAATAATAAATGCTACTGGACTGAGAAAATTGTTTGACCTTTTCTATTATGTGATTTTTATGGTCTGAGCAGTAGGAGAACAATATGTCCTTACACCTTTCAATGAACATCAGGACCATTGAGGGCATCAGTTAATTACATTTCACAATGTTCTTGCAAGTGGTGTGCTTCTAATTAATGGCAAGCAGCAGAGGGACAGTAAAATGAGAGGTACTTTTGAGTCCAGATGGGTATGTCCATAAAACAGAGTTGGAAACCACTGATCTCATTCTGCACAAATGATCTCCAGAAGGAAAGAGGCACTGAAGGCCTTCTGTATATACTGGAGCTCTTTGTCTTGACAGTGACCAACTCAGGTAGCCTTGAAAATGTGGTGATACAAGATTTGGACACTAGTTGCACAAGCTGGCCAGTAATGTTGCTGTCTACTGTTGTGATACTATATTGAAGCATATATGGTTGCACCTTGGCTCCAGTCAGTGCCCAGGTTTGCGAGAGAGTTCAGCTAGCAAGGTATGCCCACGTGTATCCCAGCCACGTTTCTGATTGCTGCGTTGATGTACGCATCATCTGGACTGGGAGCTTCAGCATTCTGACTTGCATTTTAAAAGCAATAAAACTGACAACCGCCTTAAAATTCAGTCCTCTTCATCAAAATGCATCCAACTCAAACACTTCTGCTGCAGTAAAAATGCATTAACCTCAAGAGCACAAATGAAAGCATTATAAAGCTACACAGCAGCCTTGAAGCTAAGCTTACCGAGTAAAACAGAAAGCTGTAATAAAAATCTGCTGAAAGGCCTACTTTACTTATAAGCATTTAAATAAAAACAAAACCCCAGCAGATTAGGATAGAATCAAAATACAGATACCGGCCATAATAAGCTCACGATACAAAAATAGCTTTCACAGCGTGGCTGTTCTTAGTCTCAAAGAAGATGGAAAATAATTCAAAAGACACATTATACCGTTCTCTCCTGCAGCAGAATGTTATGGTTTATAAACATTTATAGAGCCGTGTGGCTTTCAGTACATCTGGAAAAATTTGCAGGAACTCATGGCTTCAGGCATATCAGTGTCCCTCTTTGTGCCGTGAGGTAACTGTACGGGGCACGGCGCAGGATCTACCGATACTGCAGTCACCAGCCACACCAACTGACTTCACTTACCAGCAAATCAAAAGGAAACAAAGAAATGTTACAGGCAGCAGTTCCTAATTGCAGTGGAAATAAATGGTGGCTCCAACCTGTATATTATTTAGCAGAAACCTCAGTGAGTAAGTAGATGGTACTAACAAAGGGCTCTGGTTCTGATCCAGCAAAGCACTTAAACACAGGCCCCAGCCAATGAAACCAGTTATGTGCTTAAACTTAAGAACTCCAGCACAATACAAATATACAGCTGCACTATAATTATCACTGGGAAAACGTCAGAAGATGTTTCCATTGAATGAAACCTTACATTATTCTCAGAACCCTCCTGGACTTGCAATCAGATACAAAAACTTGAAAGAATTCTCCCAGAGAAATTCACCCCCACACACTTTCACTCAGGTCAGAAGTGCTATTGCTATTGTTGCTTTAAGCTGGGCTGCCTGACAACTTTCTGTCAAGCCTCTTTTTCAGTAGAAAATTTGAATTTTGATTAAACACAGAAATTTCATGACCATTATTTGCCTTTTGGCAAAAGTACATGCTTACGTTCATGTCCCCTTTCTCCCAACTATACTGTTTCAGTTTGGAAACCACCCGAGTAACCTCAGTTTCTCAAATCCTATTCTCCTTCATGGGACTAGATCACTGGCTGCATCACATGTTCACTTTCACGGGGATCTGATGAACCTCTTGTATTAAATACTGCTCCCTATGAATTCTCTTTATTAAGCATTGCCCCTATTTAAAATGAAAACAATGTACCTAATGCTGAAAGAAATTGCTAGTAGAAAATGTACTACTTTATACAAGAGGTACGTTGATATATTTTATAGCTGCATGGTCTCAAGTATTGCATGAAATTTCAGCAAGGCTACTAAAAGACAAATCTGGAATTTGAATGTGTTTTAATTTAAGAACTGAGATACCTGAGAGCTTGTTACCAACCACTTGCCTAAGCACTTCTCTATCTGATGGGTTGTTCTGTTTCTGAAAGGTCTGCTGTTTTTAGGTTCCTTCACCTGGGAGGAACTGAGTTTTCCAGCTGCAAGTGAAATACAAGCAGCAAGTTCTAGGTTTTCAAAATGTTTACTCTTGTGGTCTATTGATGTAGTAGGGACAGTTAATACCAAGTTAATGGATATTTTATGGCAAAGTTATTATTGTAACTTTAGCAGTCTTGCAGTGTTTTCAAACAATCCTCTTCTGTGTGCTTCAAATACGAAACTTGCCAAAATGTACAAGTTATGAAGAAGTATACTTGGAGAGAAAACAGGAGTGACTGAAAGGCTTTGAATGACTGAAAGAGGATCGAAAATACAAGGATTGTGTAAGTTCGCCAATGCACATATATATACAGTCCATTCATCATAATACTGCTCGCACTCAAATTATATTTGAATGTTTTCTTTTTGGTCATTGTCTAAACTACAACCACTCAAACTCCAGATCAGTACCTTAGAACAGCTACCTATAATCTAGCATCTTTGCAGAATTTTGGTTTAAAAGTGCAGTGATAAAAACATCTATTACGTGCCTGACGACTGACATTTTCCATTCTCAGTGCATATTCAGAATCACAAGAAGCTATCAACAAGCTCAGGGAAGTCCGTCTATTTCTAAGGATTTATAATTCTTCTTTTTATTTTTTTTATTTTTATAATTTTTTTTCTCAGTTAAAACAACCACTACTCAACAATCTTTAAAGATGTCTTCCTGGTTTTATCCTTTACCTCTTTGAAATCTTCTCATCTTGTCACATTAATTGGAATAGTTGTTACTTCCAGCAGAAAGTTACAGTAAAACCAAAATAGTTTTACTTTGGGGCAACTCAGATGTATTTGGTTTCAGAAGTCACCTTTTTCCCTGCTGATTCTTTGGCAGTTCTCTGGATTGTTTTATTACCAACACGTACATGTCACCTGGGAATTCAATATAGTCTCTGTTGTGCTTGGTTTTGTGCATACATTTATTAGACAGTGAAGAGATTCATCTGATGTCTGGGGCGTTTGCGGACAGCAGAACCAGAGCTCAGTGGGAAGCTAGCTAAAACATCAGGGGCATGCTCTTTAGTAGCACTGCTATTTACAAAAGCAGAAGTTCTCACCAGACAAAGTCAAGCACCCCCATGCACATGCACCCACTGCAACAGGCACTGCCTGTGCAGTACTCACCAGCTTCCCGATTTGCACTGTGACTTGTTGGCTTTGGAGGTGGGAGAGGAGGCTGCTTAGCAGGAGCCTTTCCCTTTTTTTTAGCATGAGATGCTTCATTACTCTTATGGCTGGTGGTGGTGGAAGCAGCAATAGCATTTTTTGGTGGTAGCGGAGCTTTTTTAGATTTAGGCTTAGACTTGGGTAGTGGTGGAGCATGGGATGCCGGTATTTCTGGGCAGTGATCAGTAGTGCTCTCTATGGATAAGAAAGTGAATAGAAGCCAACTGACACAAACATACGCCACATACATTTAATAGCAAGCTTGACAATGACTACTTTTTGTTGCTTGAGCTCTTGGGAATCAGCAGAGACTTCTTCATCTTCTGAAGTATTACTTCAGAAAAAAAAATTGCCATCTGTCTCCACTCAAGTCCTTCTCATTGAAGACTTCTGTCTGGCACTTCTCCCATTCTCACCTATTCTAGATCTCCAAGAACCCTCCTTAACTCCCAACATCCCCAACTAGACTGCTGGCTGCAAACGAAGCACGGGAAATGCCATTTACTCCTCTCACAAATTCCCTTAGATTCTTTCCAGTCCTCTTGAGATCAACAGGCTATAAAACTCAGATTCATGTGAATCTGAATGTGAACAGGGCCATTCCCTCAGCCACAGGTTCAAATATGGCTATACAGCTGAAATTTTCCCCTGCAGGAACCCATTCTCCTAAGCTGCAGCGTGCTTGCTCAGAGAAACAGCAACTTTATTTTGGGTATCTTCCCCAGGGTATTTCTACTCTTCAGGAAGAGATGAAGCTAAATTAAAATAGGATGTCATTTGCCATGGGAACGCTCTTCTCTCCTGCGTGTTCTCCAAGTACTGTCACAAGGCTGCAGTTTTAAGAATTGTCAGTTACTTAGCCCATGGAAATCCTGACTTTATCTACATTGTGTAGTCCAGTAGGAATGGCTCTGCAGAGTGAAAACAGGTAACACTGAGGACACTACGTCCATACTGTGCACACATCATGAGGTTTTACTTTGGACTAGCTTCAGCCTAGTTCTGTAGACCACAGGCCCAGATGTGGTGGGAGCACCACCAGTTCCTGAATGCAACTTTGGTTTTAGTTTCATTCAAAGGGAACCTGGTTTGTGTGCTCTGCAAACCAAAGAATGGTAAGCAGCGATGAGCTGGAAATTCACTTTAAAACTGCACTCCTAGCGCTAATGTAGATGAGCCATTCAGAGTCAGCACAAAATTTTGCCATATAATCTCTACAGTTGTTAGACTGTAGCTGGTAGTTAGAGGGGAATCTTTATTTATTCCATCACACCAACTCTGTGCCCATTTGGGCTCAAGATAGCCTTTCCAAGCCTTTTGGAAAAAGGATTTTATAAAACCAAGATCATACCATCAAAATCATATGGGCTTTACTTGCATGTTAGTATAATTTACAATGGTCAGGGAACAAAGAAGCCAAGCACATATCAAAAGTACTTCTAACAATCTCTTTTTTTTTTTAATCACTCGAGAGGAAACCAATTCACTTCTTGAAGTATGTTCCTACAAAAGCCTTACTCTTACACACATTAAGTGGCCATTCCTGGATCTTCTGCCCATTCTCCACCCTCTTTCTTCCTCTGTGAAAGATTCCCAAGAGATAAGCAGCATCTTTTCATTTTAAGATTAGTAAATGAAAAACAAAAATTGTGTTGGACAATGATGACATTCTTTATCTGAGAAACAAAGCCTTTTCAAACTCTAGTTTAAGGCTTGTTAATATGAACCTAATGCATCACCTGCAGATATTAAGAGAAACATGCACACGTGTCTCTTTAACAACCAAAGGAATTAAGACTAACAGTCCAGTGTCTTCCTCCTTTATTTCCAGCCCATATAATCACGATAGACTAATATCTTTTTGCTAATGTTGTACAAGAACCATTGTTTTAAAGCTAGCAAGCAGATTCTCTGGAGCACAGATCCTTGTATGACCTCTTTGTTTTCCTACCTCTTTCTTCTGGACCAGAGAAAGACTTTGGAAGGAGAAAAAAACATGTTTGTTACATTTTGCTTTCCTCTTTTATAGCAAACAGCATCTCCTTGCGAAAGTCTACTTAACTTCATTCAAAGTTGAAAAACTGATTTAATTCTGAAAAAGCAGGACATTTTAAAACTTTAGTTCCATTATACAAACATAGCAAGATAAGATAAAATTTTGAAGGGCATGATGATCAGAAATAATTTTAAGTGTAAACCATTCCTTGATATACCTTTTCCTTATGGGTCCAGCATGTTAAAACTTTATTTACTAACAAGAAACAACTGCAAATTTGTGTATTTATACATTGCCACTGTGTTCTGCTTCTAGTCATATTAATACAAAAAATCTTTAGAAGAGAATAATAACCTATTAAAAAGAAATACTCCACCATATTCTAAGGAAATGCAGTGCAATTATTTAGAATCTTGGTCAATTAACATTCAACTATATAAGTGATTAAATAATGTGTCACAGAATTTATCTTATGTATTAGCAAAAAAAGTACAATATACAAGGCTAAATCTTTACTTAGTTGCAAGTAAGAATATCTTAATGACACCCAACCAATAATTTTCAGTTCTGTAGAAAAATAACTAAAAGCTATAAATGAAAAACAAAATTAGAACAGTTCATTCAAAACAAAGTCCCTGCTTGCAGACTTCAGTTGTGATTAAAACTGGCAATTTATATAATATTGATTTTAACTGAAATACCTCACCATCCCTGGGATATCATCTCTTTATCTAGGACAGTTCTTTCCATACTGTTATGTACATCATACCAAAGTCTGGCAGACTCTTTTTGCACAGCAGAACCCTATTTGCTCAGATAGTTACAGCTCCCTTGGAATCTTGACTGCACCGTATATGCCCTTTTCTTGGCCTTGACCAGTGAGTCGTCTCGTATCCATGAGGAAAGCCATGGTGAAGACAATTGCTCTTCCCATTGCTTTTACCATGTCATATTATCATATTATCTTTGTCTTTACTAACTTTGTTAGCTTCACTTTTTATCTCATCAGATACAAGCCCAATGGCCCTCAACGTCAGTCCAATCCTGCCCAAACTGTTGTTTCTCACTTACTCTTGAGACACTGATTCCCAGTTCCCACCTGACTAGGCCATTACGCTAGCTTTTGCTGCCAACAAGCCGTATGTTGAAGCAGACAGTATTTCATTGATTTTCGTTTGCTGCCCTCAGGTTTGGAAGGCTCTCCTTGTCAACATTCACAAATATACCTATCAACTGTCGTCTCCTACATTACACTCTATTATGATGCCAAAGCTGACAATTTTTAAGCTGCTGGCATTGTGTTTGTTATCCTGGTGCAGTCTCCTCTTGTTTTTCAGTGTCTAACCACAGTGTCCTCTCTTTTGCTGCATGTCCACTGGGACATTTCTGTGTTTTTCTGTACTTATGTAAGACACCATAAAATAAATTCCTGGTCTGTGTGTGAGTAATGCAGTAATACAAACAGCTAATAATGAAACACTGGAACGCTCTTGAACAGCAACAGGAACGGTCTGATGTCTGTAAATGGTTCAAGATAAAATTATGTTGTAATTGTACCTCCCTAGCATGACTCTACTTGAATATGGGTCCTTGGTCTTCAAGACTGTTCTTTCTCATCTCAGTTGAGACTGCCAAATCAAGGAGCTAGCTGAATCAGCTCAGTTCATCTATTTGTACAAGCCCATCCCCAAGGTATCTCAGTACCAGCTGCGATGTATTTTTATTGCTGTTTCTTTTCTTAGTTTACAGATCTGTTCATCACTAACTGGACTTTTAACAAAAGGTCTCCAAATGACCATCAGATAGGAATATCTTTTATTCACTTCTGCCTTCATCAAGACATCTGCTGTAAAAGCAATCTCCCCATAAATTATTTTTAATAGGAAAGCAAAGCAAATGTTAACGTCTCATTAAGCATTTGGATCAATAATATGTTTATGCTTGGAACAAATTTTCCAAAGGCCAGATTTTCAAGAAAGCTCACTTTGAGATCAGATTTTCTTGTTCCCAGAAACTGTGATTGAGGCCAGGCTTTTCAGAATGCTGTTTTCTCATATAAACACCTAAATGATGGCCAGGATTACAAAATACTCAGTGTACAGCAGCTCTTGTATAAACCCTTCAAGTCTCAAAGATTTTCAGAGATTACAACATGCAGTATTCACTTATTCACTGGAAAATCAAATGACTTATATTGGAAGCTAAATGTGGCACCGTTTGTAAACTGTGGACCAAATGGTGGTTCTGAAGAACTGTGTCAATCCTTGACATAGTATTGGAAACCAAACATAACCAGGCTGTATAATACATGTATGTTTTCTTTACTTCTGTGAATTTCTAAGGAATTGAAGGTCCAAGCTTTTTTACCCCGGGATTTTGTCATACAGTACTGATGCTTTTGTTTTTCCAGATAGAGCAGTGATACGAAGATAGCTCACGGAGAACCAATACTGCTGCAATGCAAGCATGTAATCTATATCAACTGCAAAGCACCCTTCTCCTGGAAGATGAGCATAACTCAGTGGAGTAACACTACATAAAATCGAAGTTGGAAATAACATATGATTTGTTGCCTTTTGCAGAATAAACCCCTGTAAAGAGAAACTCAGTAAGTTTTGAGAATCGAGAGTTTCCTTTCCAGTCTACGCAGAGACCTGTGTTGTGATTAATCAAAACCCAGGAAGCTGTCGTTCAGAAACATGGGACGACAGACAACACAAGGTGTCTTTTGTCTCATTTTTGGACTCACTGACTGTGCTGACGCAGGCAGTCAACTCATTCAGATGCTTTCAAAAACTTCAGATTTAACCGGCTCCATTTTTTGTTCCTGCTATTGCTACTAAAATTCTGTTTCAGAAAACACCCATTTTAATTGTTAGAAAGCTTCCCTTAATTTCCACTCTAAACGTATTTAAAGCCACTGTTTATTCCTTTCTACTTGTGCCAGCATTGTCCTTCAGCCATGCTCTCTCCTGGCTGTATACCAACTTGTCACATTCATTGAATGCACTCAGACTAAGGCTCTGTTTTGCTAGGTTGAACAAGAACAGCTGTCTCATGACGCTCCTAGCAGCCCTATCTGCATTAATTCCAGTTTTGAATGCATCCTTCCTGAAGACAGATGAGCAGATCTGTACATCTGCAGACTTCCAGATCTTGCTTACTGTACAATGTCAACAGCACCCTGTGCAAGAGGCCTTGTAAAAGAGACAATGTAGAAATCAGAAGGAGAAGGGAGAAAGGGCCAGGTGTAACATCTGACCTAAAGTAACCATGTTCAAATATTTCACATTGGTTCCAAGATAAAAAAGGAAACACAAAAAAACAACAACCCAAATCCACTGACTATCATTTTACACTGCTAACTGCCCAACTGCGGTGTAAAAAGTAAGCTATTAAATCAAGACAGAATATCTAAAACATCTTCACCTTTAGCTGCATATTTTAATCTTTTCTTATTCTACAGAGACTTGGAAAGTGAACAGGCATGCTAGTTTCTACATTCCCTTATACTTTTTGTATAGATATTTTCAAACAATTCAATGGTTAGTCTTCTAAAATCCTGTCTACAATCCTATTCCTGGAGCCAAGTTAGGATATCTTTTCTATAAATGAAAAAAAACAATAAAAATGGCAGCTTTACAAATTAGGAGCTTTTCTCTGCCATTCAACGTATGTGGGTGAAAGCCTGCACCTCTCACATCAGCCTACTGGCATGAGATAGCCTGGCTGACTTAGCAAACAGTCTCTGCCCAAACAGAGCTTTATCTAGAGTAGCTTTCCTTTAAGAAGACTTGGATTCAGCCTCATTTACATACTTCAGGTGATGAATAGAAGATATACTATTCTTAGAAGAACTGTTTCTAGCCAGCAAATAACTCAGATGGACTGAGACCTACAAGAAGATTCTTTTGAGCCAGGCAAAAAAAAACCACAAAAACCAAACCAAAACAACAAGAAAAAAAACAACACAACTTTTATGTATTGTGCTCATAGACGATTCGATGATATACAGAGCTCAGGGCTGTAGGAAGCCAACAAGACACAGAAGAGGGAGAAAAGTCTGCTTTGTCTCTCACAGTGAGTGGTTTGAAGCCTGTTGAGAGGCTCCTGTATAAGACCCTGGAAGATGACATAAAGCAAAGACTTCTGAGAAAAAGAACCTAGAAAATTTTAGTTTGAAGAACATTCCCTTGTACGCAAACTACAGTGCTGGTCAGCAAGCATGCATACTCATAAGACCAGAGCTTGTGATTCCCTTTTTCCTTTTCTGTTTATCCATCAGAAAAACAAAAGACTAAATTTAAAGGCAGAGTTAAGAGACAGCTGATAAAGTGTAGGGGAAAGAACCTCTGAACCCAACATACTATGACCTGAATGTTTGCTAGCTCTCAGGATGAGTTATCTGGTGGGGGAAAAGCATTATACACATGGATCCTATGAATTCATTTGAAAACAGGACAACAAATTGTTTCCTTCACTGAAACACATGAGAGGAGGTCCTAAGAGGATCTCAGGTCTGCTATAAATGGTATAGGAACATTTCAGAAGCTTATGCTTCATGTCTCCCACAACACCCACAGCACCCACAAAGGCGCTCTGGCTTCCTGCAGTGCAGTTATTTATCAGAGTTCTATCACACATACCTGACTGATGGTATGCAAAATGAAACTTCTTCTTACTTTTTTCCAGGCCATATCTTACTAATGGTTACTGAACCTTTCACTTCTTCAACTCCAAGGTAACAATGAGATGTGAAATTATCTACCAGAATCTTGAAAATATATTTAGCTTCCCATGATAAAAAAAAAATTACAAACAGAACTCAGATACAAACTCAGTGTTCTCTGATATGTCTGAATGCCAGAGACATCCTGGGAGGATAAGAAGGAGAAAAGGAGCTCTGACACAGTACCAGGAGTTTTAAAATGTGCAGCAAGTATGCTGTATCATCATGCTATGTCCCTGTACCTACAACAGCTACAATTTTGACATCTATTCTACTGATGTTGCTTTTGCTCTTCTCCACCACTGTTGCAGAGGACAGGAGGCAGAAAGCCTCTTTGGATCCCATATGCGATGCCCATACCCCACTGTGAACCTGGAGCACTGGAGTCTGCAGGGGCTGCAGATGTGCCAGAGGTCAGGAGCCCTGGCATGACAGCATGGTCCAGACTGCTGGCCAGACAACCAGCAGGTACTTTGGCACGCTGCCTGTCCACTTGCTGCTCTGCATCCCTTCCAGGGTGCTCACAGAGAAAGGCTACAGTTTAACTTTTGTGTTTTCTGCAAAAGACAAATGATACTAGAGACTTTTAGTGAGAACAGGAAAAAAAATAGTAATTCAGAATTCAAGCCGGTGCATGTATAATATGAATAAATGATCTAGAAAAAAAGATCCAGGGTCTGGTTTCTCTGCTAAGTTTTATCACTCAATTACCTGTTTTTGTAAAACTGTCACCAGCTTCTTATTATCCTGCCATAAAGCAGAAATTTCCTTTTAAACATCCCATCGGATGACTGACATATCATTACTACAAACAGTAATAGTTACACTATGAAATTTCCAAAGGGATTTTTTTCCCCAAATATGAAAGGCACCTGCAAGCTGACAAGCAGCAGAGGGGTGCAAGGTTTGTAGAGCTGTCTGGCAGCACAGGGATCAGCTTTCAGGCTTTTTCTTTATACCCTTCCGCTTAATTTGTTTCCGTGCTGTGTGGCTGAGCCTATCATTTGCCCTGTTGACACTGCATTTCCGTGGCTCATGCTGAAACAGCTTTTTTTCTGTAACTTAACTTAACCCCTAACATATTCCCCATTCTTTTACGCATTGCTGCCAACTCTCATCACTTGATCACCATGCATGTCACCCTTTTTAAACTTCCAGTGTCAGCAGCTATCATATTTATATTGGAAGTTCATTTTCAAGACCCACTTGAACTAGAGACCAAGTAAAAACCACCACAATTTCATAGAAGAGTTTTAAAATAACCTCATAGCTTTCAGGGGCTGAGATGCATTTTTAGGAACATTTTCCTTTGGCAGGAGTTTGAACTGCAGCATAGCGAGCTACTAAACAGCAGGAATTAATCCTGTCTTCAGGTCTTATAAACATGCAAAGTGTATATAACTTCTTTTAAGATTTACGAACAAGAAGAGTTCATGACTCTAAAAAGCCTAACATCAGCCTCTATAAAGATGAACTAGAATCCATTTTTTGTGGCAGTCTGGTATTCATATATGGCATTCATTCCACCCATCTCCGTTCTCTGACAGAGGATTGTGATGTGAAATGGGAGCATGTTTTATGGTCTGAGCAGAGTACACCACCCTAGGTATTCCTGCAGTCCTGGTGCAGCTCTGGTTTTGATGCTCTGTAAGATGGCAGATAAATATCAATATATAATCAAATAAATATCAAACCATCAGCAGGTCATTTCTCACTCTGCCAGTGGCTGTAGCTGCAACGCATGCTTATGGCACCTGCTATAAACAAGCACCGAGGATTAATCTGCTAGATGAGATTACTCTGTGGTCCTTACTCTTACATTGAGTTCAACAGACAGGCTCACCTTCTTGCTTAATGTAGTATGAAGGGACTGGAGGGATAGTTATATATTCTTTGGCACCAAGCCTACTCCTGTACAGCAATCATTTCAAATTTCTTTAAGGTTAGCGCAATATATAGGGTGTGCAGAGTGTAATAACGTGTTTGAAATAGATACTGAACTTTCCCCTTTTCATTAGGGTTCTACATTCTGCAGAGTCAGCTAGATGGGATTTCAGAAATGGGATTTTAGAAATGTGTATTTCTACAAAAAAAAAAAAAAAGCACCTTAGGAAAACTTCCAAAATTTGACAGTTCCAGAAGGCTGTATTTAGGGATGCATAAAATAATAAGTGATCTGATCTAACCCCAAAGTTAACCTGAACCATTTTAAAGGAGTTTTCCATGGCTTTTGCAACTCTTTTTTCCTGACCCAATATACATCTGGTTCTAGTTGGCATCAAAAGATAGATGTATTTAAATGTCATGAAAAAAGCTAATCATGTATTTCTGGCTTGTTGGGAGACAGGAAGTACTAGAAATCTCATAAGAAAGGCAGTTCTGCTTAGATATCCAGCCACTTTTTACATAGTTAAGTGATTTACATAGTTCAGAGAAGAATTCAAATTGTTGTTGAACTGGCCCTCTCAACCTCCAGAGGCTCATTCATCACTAGGTAGAAGTTACTAGAAAACATTGGAAAGACTGCTCAGTCTAACAGCCAGCCATGAAGTTCTTGGTCTTTTGTATCCTTGCTCTTTCCTGTAGAAAAATCCAATAAATGGAATAACATTTAAGAATGCTTTTTTGGGGGGGATTACGGAAAAGAAGTGGTCCAGTATTCAAGATGCTAGAGAAAGAAGTTTATAAGCAGTCCAAACCCTTGTGATTCCACCTTAGCGTTTACCTTTTCTTTATTCAGTCAAGCTCCTTTACCAAGGTGAATCTGAATAACGGTAACAAAATTAATAAGGACCTTAGGATTTAGTGCATAATAAATATTAGCAGTATTACGTGCGTTTTATTTTTAAAAATCCTAGGGTCATAAAGTACATTTTCCATAAATGACCTAGGTTCATTTTGCAGTAGCAATATATTCCCTTGAATATTTCTGAAGAACTTGGAATACAAGTGTTCAGGATGTAATGAAAACCACTGGGAATGAGCTGCTGAAGTTATTTTCAAAATGACACATGGTTTTTAAGTAGCTTAAACACACTTGAACATTTAAGCCACAAGCCACTTCTGCAATGATATTGCAAGGTGATGCATATGCACTTAGTGTCTTCTTTCACAAAAGGAAAACCAGAAACCAGAGCTTGCCCTCAGCTTCAAGGAAATGCTCACAGGGAATTTAGAAATCAAACATCTCTGCATGTATTTTCATGCGCAGACCATGCTTCTCTTCATTACCTTACTATATCCACAGTAAAAAGCGTGCCTACCAGTGATGAAATACTGATGTTTCACAAGTCTATCTTCTCGGCAGGTTCTGCTGGCATCCTTGTTGCAGAACAGAACTCACAGCATGTTAGTGTTAATGGAAGAACATGTTAATATTTTAAGCAGGTGAAAAAAAATTTGTGATAAATATGTTCATTTACCTTTTTGATCTTCTTTTTTTCCTTCCAATGCAGTAGCTTTCTCTGATAAAGTACCATTATCTCCACTGGCTTTTACTATGTTTTCTTCCTGTATGGTTTCTTCACCAATGGCTATGGTGTGTCCATTTGAAGTTTCAAAATTTACTGTTACATCACCATCTGAAATGAAAATGAAAAAGCCATTGTCTAAATTAACTACTTGCTTAGCACCCATTGACAACACACAACGTCTCTCTGCTTTCAAGTTTCCACGGAAGCAAAGAAGAAAGATTTACTGAAATGTAAAACAGGCTGTAAATACGCTCTGAAAAGTAACTAAGGACCTCTGTAGGCTGCCAGGTCTTTGGGTGGATACCTCTGCTGCAGCAGGCCTACTTTCCAGATCTATCTTCATGACTCCATCTTGGGGTGTGAACTCAATACACATTAGCATCCCATACTCTTCCTCCCCACATCATGGCTTATGCAGCTAAGAAACGTGTGCGTGTAACACAATGTAGCTGCACTATGTTTCCATAGGTCCCAAATCTGGACAGTTATGGGGTAGAGTTGCAGGACTACTATGGTGCATCCCAGAAGGTAAATCAGGCAGGAATTCTCAGAATATGAGTGCCCAGCTAATGAATGTGACTTTATTATTAATAAGTAAATATCCAATCTTAAGAACCAAGGTACGGTCCTCCTGTATCATATCACATACTGTTATTGAATTTTGCAAGCCCAATTCTTTCCCAGCTCTGATGATATTTTACTCACTTACCTGGACTACCCCAGCTATGTTTGCTTTTTTCTCATGAAAAAAAAAATCTTTCTTGTCCTTATTTGTGTCTATATTCCTGAAAAATGCTACGTACTCTTGCTGGCTCACAGCTTTCTCTATTCCCTGATTTCTGTTCTCTATTCCACGCATTTTAAAATCTCTGCTGATTTTCTTCTCTGGTCATTTCTCAGATTTGTTATCTTTATGTTGCCCACACCTCACCTGCAGTTCACATAGATGATTGCCTTCATCCTATAAGGTGCTCTTGCCATCCATTCAAAAATTATGCAACTTTACCTGGCATCTCTTCTGGTTCCTCCTGTTGTTTCTTCATTAATCATGGTTCTTTGTCTCCTCTTCTTCATTGCTGTATGCTGTCAGACTTGGATTTTGGCAGTTCCCTCATTTCAATACAATTATGCAGATTCTCTCTTACCCCTTAGGCTGCTCAGTGGGTTAAGCTGATGGTTTCATTTTCACCTACACACTAACTTTAACTTGATGTGTACAAACAATGTGTAAAAACTAAGTTCTGCCTTCTTAACCTCGTCTCATTCACTATAGCTGCTATTTATGCAAGGCTTCCCTCTTACCTGACTGCAACATTCAGTGTCAGTTTTTTCCTTCCAGATGTTCATAAATCCACTCTGACCTTTCTGCCTCCGCTTGTAACACTCCCACTTTATTCACGTTCTGCAAACATCTCGTCTACGCCCTTGACGCTTTCCACCTCCTTCTTCTTCATCCCTTGAGAAACTGTCACTTCTTCACATTTCTTACCTCTTACATTTCAATACTACGTGTCGTTTCTTCATCTAGGTTTCATCTCTGTAGTTATTCCTTCCAACTTGCTTCACTGCCCAACTGCCAACTGTCCTATATCTCTGTTTTTAGAGATTCAACCCATAATCTGTCCTATATCTCTGTTTTTAGAGATTCAATCAAACCAAACATATATTCCTTCAAACTGCTCCTTAAAGATTATCATTTTCATCACACATGAAGCACAATGTGATGAAGGCAGCACAGACTGGACTGATGGCCTTCTTAAGAGGGAAGGAAGGAGTGAAATTTGTTCACTGTTACATCCTTCTCTCACTTTGTTCTGAGCCAATGGGACGATACAGCCTCTGTAAGGGATACAAAGTACCATCCCCTTTTAAGGGTGGAATAGCAGGTCAAGGACACTAATGATCAAGTAACACATTTCATTAAGTGTCCCAACAGTCTAAATGAAATTTGCAACCATCAGTCAATAAAGTCACACAGCTGCCCAGAAAACATGTAGCAAAAAATATACACATTCACAGATGGACAAATAGAGGTACGGAGAGCTTACATTTCTTGTTTTGAGTCAAAGACAGTGGCAGAGACAAGTTAAGAAGCCAGCTATGCTGGTTGTCATAGTCTAGTAATTAGACAAACACTGTAAATACAAATGATGTCACATGTCAACAAACAAATCCTTTACTTCCAAATATCAATGTGCACAATTCTTCAGCTGAGACAGTAATACAATTTCTAGGTGAAATCTGGTTTTGGAAAACATGGAGTTCACAGAATTCTTGGTAAAATGATGAATGCTTCAATTTTAAGCTACTGATAATTATTTCAATCATTTGTATTTTAATTACATTTAGATTTACAGAAGCTCAAGAATATTAGAAAGAATACCACTAGGAGCATTTCAGAAACATAATCAGACCTAGCGCATCGGTATTGACCATAGTTTACTCATGCTTTTCCAAGCACAAACCCTGGTTACCCGTTATTAACCTCAAATTGTTTTGAAACAAGTGGTGTCTTCCTCACAATCTCTTGTTTGTGCCATTTGTGAATATGGTCTGTGTGACAGTGGTGGGATCTGCATGATCCCAGCACTAGTACTTTTTGATATGTAAAATATCTCTGTTTACAGGGCGCATCAAAATTCCTGAGGATGTGACCAGAACTCAGATGGTGCATCCTGCCAGGAGCAGTTATAGAACATATATCTCTTGACTCCAACTTTAATTATTCAGCTGGCTCAAATTACCTTTCACACTTTTCAGCTTCTACTTACACCTATTTACACTACACGGAAACAATGCAATAGGGGTTTTACCATCCATTTTTAGCACTTAGGAGCTAATTTCTAGGTAATGTGTTATCACCTTGCTCGGGCATTTCCTTCAGCACTCCCCTTCTTATCAGCTCCTCTCTGCTTTGTCTTGTCGAAATCTTCCTTTCCAACACTAAAGAAAAAGCACAGTTAAGAATAGATTTATTCTCATACTTGTTGATGCTTGTGAAAAATGTAGAAAAAGACTTTTGAGAAACCCTGAGAAATATTGTTTCCTCTGACTCTGCAGGAGAAGTGGCCTGGGTTTTCACGGACACCCTCTGGAAACATTCTCGCTGAACTTCAGCCACAGAAGGTGGGAATCACCTGATCCAATGTCTTCAGCTGAGCTAGACTCCATGAGGCTTCCTTTATAGTTAATAGGAAAAGGTACTTCCAGAGTGAAACTCAACTCATCCTAGCACAGACATTTAATATTTAAAAGCACCTCTTTCTCACTAATTAGGGTGATTAGGTCAGCCAAAGATACCTTCATCTGTTTTTGTAGACCTTTTCTGTTGGGAGAGAATGCTCAGAACAAGCAATATCCTCAGTCAAGTCACAAAGCTGCTCACAGAGTAGCCTTTGTGACATACAAGCTGTTTTAAATGAAAAAAAAAATCTTAAACAGAAGTTAGAAAGTTCTGTTCTAAAATGGAATAACATTCTCATCCAGGCTGGTTGGCTGTCATGGAAAAAAATGCAGCATCCTGTTTTTAGGTTTAAAAAAAAAATGCATACAACACACAAAAAAAAGACTGTGACATCAAACATTTTAATTATTATGTTTATTTCCCATGAGAAAATGTTAAATAGTTTTATAGGGAAAAGCATTTACAGATGGCAAAATAGAGTAATTCCCCACTCCATCCCATCCCCAAACCAGTACAATTTTGGTCAGTGATCTGGGAAGCCACTGCAATGATTTATAGAACCATGGTGCGTGGTCCAGTGAACATCACTGTTGTAAAATCTCCTTTTCATTGCTTTGTTAGTAAAAGTTAATCACCCATCCTGATCGTGTTTACATATAGGCATCGAAACCCAAGTAATGTTTGGAGCACAAGCTGAGATCACGCGGCAAAACTTCAGCAGTGCTGGACTTCATCCTATTAATGCTGTGGGATAGGGTAATTTATCTCATCAACTAATTCAAACACTCTGGTAATCCAATTACTCTCTAGTGCAAGTTTAACTGCTGTATGTAGATTAAATGCTGCAAGAGGTATTGTCCATCTCACTTGAGCTGGCCTAGTTCAAGTGAGCAGTCATATGGCAAAGCGAGTGCTACTGTGAGGCACACAAGAGTCCTCACCCACATTTCGGCACTTCTGAGAAATTTACCCTCTGTGCATAGCAGTTGACAAACACCTCTCCCAGCAGCAGGTAGCTGTGGTTGCTGGCTTGCAAGCAAGCTGGCTGAGCTCAGACACCTAAAGGAATCGCTGCTCCCAGCTCTCCACTCCCCTTCTCTGCCAGGGGAGGGGATGGTCGAGCAGAACACGAAGCAGATTCTTCACTTCTCAAATTTACAGCACTGGTTTTATTTCTCACACTGCAAAATGTGGGTATACAGCTACTGCTCCATGTGGGATGCATTTGCCTGCCAAAAAAACACCAGCTTCTGGAAGAACTGGTGGTAGTAACCGTTATGACCATCCTGGTTTAAGTTACACACTCCTGTAAGATCAAGAGCTCATGAACGAGAACAATATTGGCTCAAGAACATATAAGCCGGTTTTAGATCTGTATTTATATATACTTTGCGAAGTCTGTCTCTTAAAGGTCTAACTTTTGCTGTGTTCAAATAAAACGGAGCCCACGAGCATCACTGCACAGCTGCACAAGCCAACCTACCTATGCCAGTGTTGTTCCAGCTCTCCCCCTCAGCTGCCCACTCCCCTGTCCTCCCCAGTGCTGTTAGTGGGACCTGGCCCCGTAGTTAGCCACCACAACAAGCTGTCCCTTAAACCAACACACCAGGAGTGCTCTTCTGCCAGTCTAACTCCCTCAACTGGCTCCTGGCACAATTGGTTGAACAAGAGTGTGGGCATAAAGCAGGGCACTCGAGAGGTAGGAGCACAGTGCTGCCAACTTAATTTGGCTTCCTTTATGCCGGAAATTGATCCTAACCATGATAAGCATCTACTTGGACTGTACTGCTCACAAAAACTACTGTTGGTGCAAAAGTCAGGGCAGAATAGCATAGCTGGGAATGGGGGAGAGTATGGCAGCCTGAGTTGAGACTGCCCTGGGTTCCGTTCCTAAATTAAACAGGAGTTCTTCCAGTTTTCCCCCATAACTTTTTAAGGTATATATCCTGCAACTGTGTGCCACACAAGTTATTGGCACAGCAAACAAAACACAGGAAAGTGCCCTATTCTAGCAAGGAGCTTTTCATGTAGGTCAACTCCCAGAAAGACTTCTGGAAAAGAGAATGGGAACAACAAAGCCAGAAGACTGTGGGCAGGCACTGACTGAGGGCTGTAATCATTCCAGAAAGTATGTGTATTTATCAGCAGAGTGCAATTTCCTTTGATACAGACCCCAAGGATGAACTCTTTATGCACGTACTTTATACCTGTTTTGTCACTGGCAATATAAATACTCCCTTATTATTATTTAAACTTTGCAAGTATAATTTACTTCCTACTTTTTTTCATCTCTGCTTCCTTTTTGCATCTGCTTTATTGTGGACAATGAAATCAGATGCTCTCTCATGTATTTCTTTTTGTGAGATTTAATCCAATACCGGTTGAAAACAATTACGTCCTTTCCCTCAAATTCAATAACATTGGATCTGATCCCCTCATCAATGTCTCTCTCTAGTTTTCAGGGTGATGTTTTTTGTTTGTTTGTTTTTTCAGTTCTACAACACTGAATTAATAATTGTACCAAACTAAACAATGAAGAGTCATGGAAAATGTCACATGGAATTAAAAGATGTTAACTCCTCACACTTCCACTGGAAGATCTCAAAGCATTTTATTAACATTACATAGGTCTTGTGACATCCCTTAAATATAACTATCTCCATTTTACAGATTAGAAAATTTATGAACAGATAAGAAGCTTAAGCCCCAATCCTTAATCATCTAAAATGCTAGCCACGAGTGTTGTTTTTATTTAAACTGATAAAGCTCAGTTAATTCAGCTTGAAAAGATAATTTATTTAAAATTCACTAGCTTTCGCTATGAATATCTTTTAATTCCTACAAACAGGCAGAATTTAAATTTAAATAAAAGTGATCAAAAATATGTACCCTCGTGTAAGAGGAATGAGTAGACTGTCTACTTATGAACCTGTACTGGTTGCTGTTTAGACAGGTGGACTCATTATTTATTGCTTATTACAGTCTTTGCACTATATAATACATTTCACATTTGCACAACCAAGTATTTTGATTATCTAGCCCAACTGCACTGAGCTTTAAGGGTCTCAAACTATTTAGTTGTGCAAATCACATTAGACTACTGTTATATTTCAGTAAACTCTCCTAAAATAATGTTCTTTACAAAGTCAAGCGTTCAGAAGTTAAAAAAAGTTTTAATGAGGGCTGACAAGTGTGCAGATGGTACAGCTCTTATTTGCTTGTTATGTTTTACCTTTGCCACCCCTGCCTCATTTAGGATACAGACTGCACTGTGTTCAGTGAATGGTTTCTTTGACTAAATTTTTAACTTTACCTTACCTTTTAACTGTGGCTCTGACCTCATTTAAGGAGCAACCTAAACATTAATTTGAACAGAAAACTGTTAGTTTTTCCAAACTGAATCAAAGAGAGCACATTCTTCTCCTTGATGCCCATGTGAGATACAAGTTGGGCAACTTTTGGCCATAGCATAATTGAGTCATAATAAATGTCAGCATGTTCGATAATAAGTGTATAATTCAAGGTAAATTTTCAGATATAATTTCCCACATTAAAATTGTGATAATTCAAACAACAAAACACAACAAACAAACAACAACAACAAACCAACAACCCAAGCCATAGGAATTCTGGTTGAATTGACTATTTATAAAATCAACAGAAAGAAAGACATGACCATAGGTGATCTGCTGAGCTAATGCCATAGACAACTGTAGAAACAGTTATAATCTATCTGAACCACCTGGGATGGGTATCACCATTTGTCACCTTTGAAACAGTTAAGTCTCCTGAATTCAGTACAGGAAGAGCACTGTAGTTTGGTGCTTACACCACTGTCCCTCTTGGCATGCTCCTTCCTCTCATCACCTCTGTAACAACTTCATCATGGTCTTTCTCCTTCACTTGAAAGAGCTTAATCTTCTTTAGTTTCCAGACCTAACTCTCTTCTCTTCCTTCTTCTATCAGAACTTGCCATACGCTTTTCATGTGCTTCTCCCATAATCACACCTTTGTGTCTTTCTTCCTGATCTTCATTCCTGCAATGTCTGATCTTACAGGTTATTACTATTCCTCACTTAGGAGCAGAAGGCTAGTACTATCCTTGAAGAACTATATGACAAATACTGTTATCTGTACCACCATCAGGTGGAAATCCTTAAGCTGAGTGACCAACGGATCTTATTAAAACAAATCTTTTCTGTCATATGTGTATAAGCTCTTGTGAGGCCCCACTGAGGATACTGTGTTCAGCTCTGGGGCCCCCAGCACAAGAAGGAGATACATGTACTAGAACAAGTCCAGAGGAGGGCCACAAAGATGACCAGAAGGCTGGAGCACCTCTCCTATGAAGAGAAGCTGCGGAAGGTGGGGATGTTTAGCCTGGAGAAAAAAAGGCTCCAGGGAAACCTCATTGCGGCCTTCCAGTACCTAAAAGGGGCCTACAAGAAACCTGGGGAGGGGCTCTTTGTCAGGGAGTATAGTGGTAGGATAAGGAGTAATGGTTTTATACTAAAAAAGTGTAAGTTTAGATTAGATATTCAGAATAAATTCTTTACTCGGGGGTGGTGAGGCACTGGGAGAGGTTGCCCAGAGAAGCTGTGGATGCCCCATCCCTGGAGGTGCTGAAGGCCAGGCTGGATGGGGCTTTGGGCAACCTGGTCTGGAGGGAGGTGTCCCTACACATGGCAGGTGGTTGGAACTGGGTTTAAGGTCCCTTCCAACCCAAACCGTTCTGTGATTCTATAATAATGTGTCTCTGTGTGTATAAATATATATAAATCTTATAGGCATCTGTGATATCTATAAGTATATAAATTAGTGTATATAGAAATATTACATATATGCACACTTCCCAACATTAACAGTAACATATTGTCTATAACAGTAAGCAATAATGAAATGGAAATAGCAATTTCTCCACCTGTGTACATGTGCATATTGAGATCAATTATACAAACGAGTCAGTCCTGCCTGTAAGTGTAATTGGTTACCAACCCTTGCCTGCTGAGGAAGTTGGAGGTGAGGCAAGCTTAGCTCTCAGACATCATGCTCCAGTAGATTTAAAAAATCTCGAGTCAAAATCTTTCTCTTACTGCAATCAAGAGTGAAGTTTCCACTGACTTCAGGTGTAACTAACAGAAAGCATGTCAATTTATCACACTCTATGTTGCCTTGAACTGCAGCCCTCATTTACCTGAGTAAATTTTACTCATCCAAGGGATCCCACAAACGTGTATTTTTAGCCCAATATAAATAACAGTAAACCCAATCAAAATAACAGTCTACCTCAAAAGGCAGTTTCCATCACTTCCTAACTGCCTCCTCAAAAGAGAAGTCTTAGTGACATTCAGCAGCTACAAACCTCAAGCAGTTTAAAAAACCATCCTCTTATTTAAAGAGTAATGTGAGATTCTGGATATTCTCCAGTCATTAGTTTTGCCCATCCAAGAGAAGCAAGAGAGAATTCCGATTTTTAATTTTTCTCTGACCCAGTAAGAGCTAAAATTGCCTACTGCTCCCTGTCTGCACATACCGCCACAGTGGGGCTTTGAAGTGGCATCTACTTCATGCCAAGACATAAACTGCTGCCTTGCTTGCCTTCATATTAAAACACTGAGGCAGGGAACGGGGAGAAGCCCTTGAGATAATGCCATCTCCTGTTTGATTTTACTTAATTTTGAAAGCCCTATGGGCAGAAAGTATACAACCAGTGCCCTGAGAACAGATTTTCTGAGATGCAGCATGGAGAATATGTTGCTGAAGGAAAAAATTCCAGCCGTCATTCCTACATTGGCCCAAATACTTCCACATCACATCTAGTTCTCCATGTTTTTTGCTGTTTGTGGTATTTGTTGTTTATGAATATCTTTCAGTTGCTAGCATAATACAGGCACATGAGATTTTGTCAACACACTGCATGGGACAGCCCTGTCAAATCTGTAACAAGAACCTTTCCAAAAGCTGACTGAAAACCCAGTTACACCAATAGAAATTCTTTCCAATATCCCATATTCTGTCTTAGAAGAAATGTTTTCTTCAGCTGCATCCATACTTAGCAAGTTTTGGCCCTGTTAAGAGAATAAGCAATACATGCAATGACCATCATACTGTCTCCCATGGTCTCAGAACAAGAGATTAGCCTCCTGCATGTGAGATACACGTACACACACCGTTCTGCAATGTAAATATATCTGTCTGAGTTGTCCGAGGAAGAGGATTTCCTGTAGGAATTTTATTTTGTACGGATGTTTTCCCCATTCTCATATTAGATAAGCAAGTTTCTTCTGCTGTGTCAATTAACCAGCAACAAGGGGCGACTTGCCAAGTAAATGCATCTTTTTAATCTCTGCTGGCCCTGGATCTGTTTCCTCAAGAAATATAAGGATAACCTTTTTTTTTTTTTTTCTGAAACAACCATCTGAAGCAGGATGAACGCAATCCAAATTAGTTTTCATTTCAAATTCCAGCCTCACAGGAAAGACGTATACAAACGTAAGTGGTTCCATACCTTCCTTACATAGAGCTTAAAAACAAATGAGTATCTCCCTACAGCTCTGGGGTTTCCTGACAGCAAAATAGCCCCCAGGCACGTCAAGATATGCTTTCAGTGCAAGCTAACCCGATTTGCACTGAATAGCTACAGCTCATTCGTGATGCAGCTGGGGCTGGCACCCTGTCTGTTTCTGGGATTTCTGAGGACACAATCCCTTAGTGCTGCAGAAACAGCATGATTTATCCCTATCATTTCTCTGTATGGAATTATGTGAGGAGGTCATCTGTGCTTCTGGCCAAGACAGAGGAGGAACTGCAGGAGGACACTGGAAGTCAACACAAATGACTTATGTGTACTCCTGCCAGCACTACCAGTATTACTAGTAGGCAATCAGTATGAATGAAAGATGTATCTAGCTCAAAACAGGCTACTAGCATAAGACCAGTACAGCCAGACTTGGAAGAAAAAGTTCTGATGGTAGACAAGAGAGTAAACGACAATAACATCTAAACAAGGCTATGAACTAAATTTGCCTTGAAGATGTACTCAAAATTTTCACTCTGTAGAGATTAGTCAGTATGGTCAATTAGGTGCCACTTTCACCTAGCCAAAGGTTACATCTTAGAGAGCCACAAGGGGTAAAACTCCAATATAACAAGTAGATGGAAATTAATTTGGGAACCTTTCATTTACTTTTAAAACTTACAATTCATGTCATCCAGATTTACTTTCTTTTCATTTCTCCAGCTTAGAGAACCAGACTTGCTATTTCTTAGGTGAAAGTTGAGACATTCAGATATTACATAACTCCCAGAATTTCACTTTTACAGAAAAAAAAAAAAATAAAGGCAGTAAATACTGTGATGGTTGGCAAAATGCATGTAACCTTACAAATGCAAGCTGGTCATACACTGAATGTACAAAAGAATACAAAAGCTTCCAAAACCTGAAATTAATACCCTATATCACTATATTTGCGCAATCCCACTCAGATTAGTGAAATTTTACAGCATAGTGGGATAGATCATTAAATCCTTATTAAAAATAGAGCATACGGACTCTTTAGAGAAAATAAAAACAGTCTACTAAATAATGAAAAAATATAAGTAGTTCCCAAACTTGCGTATAAAATCATGTTCTATTCACCAAGACATGCACTGAATTTGTGGTTTGTATAATTTAGATGATTAGAATGGTTTTGTGTTTTACTAGCTGAGTTTTACATTACTTTATGTTATTAAACATAAGAACAGCATTTACAGTATAAAGCTTGGGTACACACTACATGGTTATCTAGCAGGATGTTATCTAAACAATGAAATAAAAATGATTTTTTGTAAGGATAATTTAAAAGTCTATATAGAAGATATTCAACACAAGATACATTAGGCACTCTAGCGAATCAATTGCGCTAGTAGATTTCTTTTTTCAAAAAGAACTATTAAATATAAAGTTCTGTGACTGAACTTAGAGTGGGGACTTTAATTATTTAACTGTTACCTCCTCCTGCATTGAACTTTTCCCATGCCCTACAACATTTATAGAGATACTTCATTTGTGCCGATAATTAACTTCCACTTTTCAATACATAATTATATACAGTCATGTATTCAATTGACCAAAAGAGCTCCCAGTTACATGATCTATGGACTACATTGATCTTTCACCACTGACTCTATTACTCTTCTGACGATTCATAGTGCAAATTCTCCTAACATTCATGGATTTCTCTTTGCACACTGGTGCTCCTCATTTTGAAGAAAAGATTTATCACAAAATAAAACTCTAACCTTGGAAAAATAGACAAGGAAATCTACATTATTTTTTTAGCTTCCAGATCTGAAAGGCAGTGATGCACAACTGCAGTTGAAATAAATAAAAAAAATCAGTTGTCTAAATTTTAAGTCTTCCAAAAGAGTGTCTCTGTGTTTCCTCTCTGCTTCAGTATGCTCTATTGACAGTAATCACAATGCAAGACCACAAGTCCAAGTGGTAACCTTTGCAGAAAATGAAAAACTACTACTTCTTGTTATGGTTTGCTGTATTAGCTTTCTGCTGGATCAGGTTGGTGATCTACTCATCACAGAACGGATGCCGTTATGCAGGAGGCAGTGGAAAACAGACATGGCTGAGATAACTGAGAGGACAAAGTATCACTTGAAAATTAGCTACAAGGTAGTTGAGATAGACTCTGCTTCCCAGTAATTGTCTCCTTCTTAAGAGTAATAAATGCAGCTATGCATTGAGAGCACACAGGGGCAAAATCAGAGACTCAATGTAAAGTGCTCAACATATTCTGCTGTAACGCGAACAATACTGTAGCTCTCATGCATATAAATGCAGCAAACTTCAGGGAAAGAGGTAACATCCCTTATTACCAACTGGTGTTGCTGTACCGCACCTGAAAAAGGCATTTTGTGACTCAGAGTTTGTTTATTTAAACCTATAGCATAATTTTAAAGCCAGATTTTTATTACAGTTCTGAAATTATTTAATGTTTTCTGTCCATTACATCAACTGTTAGGCATCTCCAGTGTTCAGGTGCTCAATCTAAGATGCCTTCATCCTGAATAACTTTATCTGAAGTCAGTGCCAGTGGTACCTGTGGATTCCTCACACCTGTGGAAGGACTTGAGGGACTAAGCCATCAAAAACAACACAAGCAAATTAAGTATATGCAAGTAACAAAGCAGGTACTTTTGGAAATGCTGAGCTCAATTTCTTTGTGCCTCATTTCCTCCTTTTGTAAAAGAAATATGAACGTGTGTTTTGCCTTGGTATTATATGAATTGATGTCATGCTTGTATGATTGTATTGAGGCTGCTAAAGATAGCATAATGTAAGAAATACTGTATTTAACGTGAATATATCAGATATAAATTTGTAAAAAATGACTGCAAAATGACGCATTGTTATTTAATGGCTTAACAATTTAACATCAAGGTAATGTGTGGTGACAGTTTGGGGAATGTCTGTATACAGTAATAAAAATACCGATTATTCTGAAGAATTCAGTGCATATCTGACCATGTACCTCCCTAAAGGTAGAACATTCAGGAGTCATTAACTAGGAAGAACTTTGCCCTAGAAATATGATAAAAGTACTAGGAAAGCTGAAGGAAACTGGAAGCAAGGCAAGAGTTATCAGGCTTAGGAGAACTTTTTGATTGCAGTAGTAGAAGAAATTGTGGCGGGGTTGTCACAGGGTACCCAGAGGAATAGGATGGTTTCTTTTTGCCTTCTGAGTAAATATAGCATGTTTTAGAAGTTACACTGAAAAACAACAGAGTTCCATTCTGTAATTGTTATCAGTTGCTGGGTTTAAAATATAAAACAGTGTACTCCTGAGAGTTCAGAAGAGCCTATTAGGGACATTTTGGGATGTTAATATTGGTTTTCTAACCTAAAGGCACGGAAGACAGTGGACAGAGAACTTGTACTGTGGAAACGAATCTGAAAAGCCCATAGATGCTCCATGGACTCTCAAGTTGAGAAAAGTATAGCATCAAATATCTGAATCCCCAAATAGAAGTTGGGGATTTTTCTGGAGAAAGCTTGGACAGAGCTCTGACACACAGAGACATACATGCATGACTGGGTTCAGTTTCCTAAGCATGACTTTCTACAGCCACTTGAGATGTCCCAAGATTTTGGGGATATCTGCAAAGGGATGGCAAACATGATGCAAAACCTTTAGGGAGCGCAGCCAGGATGTCCAGAGCACCTCAGGTGGTACCAAGCACCTGTGTTTAGCTGACTGAATCCCAGCCCTCCATCTTGCTCATTTTCAGAAGGAACATAATTCAGTCACAGCATTTTCTTTCAGACTGTTCTTCAAGCCTATCCAATAGGGGATTGAAGGGGCTGAGCAGCCAGTATGAAGGCAGTGGTAGCAAATCTGACCCTCGTTCTCCTGCTGGGCATGACCACATATGCTTCTCACCTCTGAACAGACCAAACTTCTGTCCCCATGAAGGCAAGGTTTGTTTCATAACCCAAGCCATTGGCTATTAGGAGAAGACAGAGACACTTCCAACATTCCTGAGAACATGTAGCATACAGTCCAGTGTTTCTTAGTTAAAAAATAATACTTTCAACATCAAAAGAATATCATATATAATGAATATTAAATGAACAAATTGCATATTTTCAGTGACAGGCTCAGGACAGAAGCTGAGTAAGGTTTTTCCTTGCCAAGAATCAAACAGTTTTTGTGCATGTCAAATACCGTGCCTAAATTATTTCTGCCATCTAACATCTAAGACCTTTTCAAGTATTATCCTCAAAGCTATTACTGCATTTCTTACTGTTTGTCACCAAAGGACCACGTGCATACCTGCCGATGTTTCTCTGAATTTGTCACTGGTCTTCTTCTTCCTCCATTTCCAAGGTTTAAAGATTTTGCCGATGGTAGAGAGTTTGCCCTTTCTCTTGAAGGGGGGAGTTTGGGATCCTGGGGCTGGTCCATCCGAGTTAGCGATTGAAGCCTTATCCAAGCCATCAACTGCATAAACAAAAAAAGCAAAGGTAACTGAAGGGTGGAAAACAAAGTGGTAGCTAACAGATAAAGCGCTCCATTATCAGACTGCAAAAGGCTGTGTGGCGGTCCCCATTTTTCTCCTCCAGAAGGCAGTCAACAGGCATTTTATCACACCTGCAGTCAGAAGCCAGTCCTCACCTTAGCTAGCCCCATGCTTCACTTCTGCTCAGCATCCCCACTAGAGCCAGCCAGAGCAGGCTGCTCACAATGTGCCTCTGGCATGTGCGCGTTTCTCTGGTTCTTCATCTCTGTTGAAATACTCCTTTCAACACATGTTTATGTGACATTTTCTCTGTCTTTGGTAAAGCTGAATAACTAGCTATCATGATACAGAAAACAAAATCCGCACAATGTAAAAACATAAACCGTTTCTTTGGAGTAAAGCAAATCCCCTTTTAAAAGAGCTCTAATGATAACTGTGCTGGCAGCAGAATGGAAATAGTTCAGTTTGACATCCCTGGTAATCAGTCGCGCACAGTGGAGCATGCCATGAGTCAGGCTTTATACTAAGAAAATGTATTTAACAATAAGCTTTTGGGCTGTAGCCAAAATATAAGGAAGGATCACTTTTCTGCAAAAACATATTGAGTGATATCAAAGCCAGTATTTATAATCAATGGCTGTAACATTGAGTTTTGTGAACCAAATCAGTGCTCGTTGAACAACACGCAGCAGCATAGAGTTAAAATAAATTTCCCAGAAATTTCCCTGAGAAGTCTACTATTATCCATTTCTATATAAGAACTAAGGTTTCTTCGAGCATTCCACTCCTGATCCTGCAAACACTTCAAATGGGCTTAATTTTATTCACGTGAGTAGCTTCACTGAAGTAACCGCGATTACTTACGTACATAAAATTAATCACAGGCTTAAATGTTTGCAGCATAATGGCTCTGTAATTGCTGTCATTCATCTAAACATTCCAATTATAACCAGTTTGGAACAGAGCTGATGCCACTGTCAACAGTAATAATGATAATCATAGACCATTAAATAAGAAAGTGCTATTCAAAGAACAAAATATCGCTGCTCCCATTTTACAGATGGAAAATACGAGGCACGGAACAGTTAAGTTTTTAATTTCATGTCTGTCAAAATGGCTTCCTAAATCCTGGTACTGTATCTTAGCTGCTAAGAAGATATGTATTCAGACACATAACATCATGGTGAAATCTTATTACTCTGTTTCTCAGACAAATGGCATTTAATGAGACCTATATTTGTCCTAGACTTTAGATTGATATAGGATGCTAAAAAAAAATCTTTTCTGTGAGAAAGCTGATGTCATGCAATCAGAGTCCAAAAAACTTCATTCCCAATGTCTTGAAATGAAGTACTGGGAAAAAAAGATCCATTGTATAACTTAACTGAAATCTATGAAGTTAAAAACCAGAGATGAATTTATATGAAAATGATAGCATTCAAATCAATAAATCTGAGTTATGCCATAAAATGCAACAAATTCTGTACTGTCAGAGAGACAGAGCAAACAGCTTAAGAAAACTTTACCAGCAGAAATTACTGTTATTCAGATACATCAACATTTAAAGTTATTTTTAAAGTGTTTTCCTTGGGTACTTTCTGGCCTATAACACAGAGATAAGATGGAAGAAAGGTGCTGAAACGGGCTTGAAATGTAAAAAGCCAAGATTTTCGTAAGGGCCAGGCTAGGTCTACCCATCACATGGGTACAAAACCCCATCTTCCTTGCTTGCACATCCTGGAAAACGTTATCAGGGTGATCCTTCGGGAGGTTTAAGATGACGCTCCTGTGCAATGGATGAGCCCCTAAGAGGTGGGTCGGAGAGTCTGAGCAAGAGGTGGGGATCAGAAGACCACCAATGCAAGCCAGCAAGGAGTTTGGCAGGAAGAGAGAGACATGGGACAGCAGCAGGACCTCTGCAGGGGTGTCCTGTCTGGAATTAGGGATTGCATTTCTTTCTAGGTTTCCAGTCACTGCCTGTGGAGTTTATAATCCTGTATTGAATACTGAAGCCTCTGCTGCAAACTGTGGACCTAATGGAGAAGTACAATTACTTGAAGGGTAGTTACAAAGATAAGAGAACTGAATTTTTCTTGGCAATTCCAGGCGACACAACGAGGTGCAAGGGCCGCAGATGGTGGCTGGAGAGAGCCAGGCTGGACATAAAGAATGCACTTCCAGGAGGAGGGTGCAGGCTGGGGAATCCCTGCCTTCGGAGGTTTCCAGGGCTTAGTCAGGGCTGTCCTCATCTCCTGTCAGGAGTAATCCTGCTCAGAGAGGCTGGACTAAGTCACCTCCCAGTCAATGCTTCTGCAGTGCTGAGGGATGTGGAAAACCACGGTTGCTTGTGAAATCTGTGCTAGCAAACCCAAAGACTC
This sequence comes from Cygnus olor, assembly GCF_009769625.2. NCBI lineage: Eukaryota > Metazoa > Chordata > Aves > Anseriformes > Anatidae > Cygnus > Cygnus olor. The sequence continues at coordinate 64,515,686 of NC_049171.1, read as the reverse complement.
AGGAGCGAGGTGCTGAAGGAAAGAGATGAGGATCTGGTAGCTGAAGAGCTTTGTCCCGGGACAGGAGCCAAGCATTATCTCATTTGCAGAGGCAGCCCATGAGTTCATTAGTGAAAGGCTACCCGCTCCTTGGCTGCAGCAGGACAAAACCCATGTTCTTGTCTTCACTGGCTTTGAAAGGCCGGGTTATTGATGTGAAGAGCCTGCGCCCTGGTGATAGACAGCACAGTCTTTATAAATACTAGAACATAGCTCTTTTCAACTCCTCCTGGGTCATGGAGTCCAGCCTGGTGCAGGCAACCACTTTCACAAAAGGCTCATCTGAATTTTTTCTCCTGTGCCTGCCAGAGGGAATGGAGGATTATGGTTCCAATAGTTCCCCACAGAGAAACATGGATTTGGATCACTCCTTCCCTCTGCTGAAAACATTTAACTCTGAAATAATTATATTCATCCCAGCTAAAGAAATCTGTCTGCTTCAAATTAGCCAGCATACCAAAAAAAAAAAAAAAAAAAGGATCAATTCAGTGGTGAATAATTCTGTCTAGGAAGACTGCAACTCTTGAAAAGGGGATTCAACATTAACTCCTTCTGACCATAAAACACGAGGAGTTTTATCAAATGAGCTCCGTAAGTGCTCATAATTAGGAATTTACTCATCCATTGACCTTGTACCACTTTCTTCATTTGGAAAAAAGGGATCTAAATACGTATCTGAAAAGAAAGAATAAGCATGGCCAAACATCATGGGTTGGTTTTAGAAATAATCTGAGATAAAGTAACACTTCTAGGAAAAAGGACGTATTTAAATTCAAAAGCAATAGTAAAGTAGCATATTTTAGCAATTAATAAGTTGCCTAGAGGAAAAAAAAAGAATTTCAGCAATGACGTTCCACAGCATATATGGAAAGATCTTTTCAAAAGCTATTAGTTCTCATCTTCGAAACACTCAGCAGGAAATTGGTGTTTAAGATTTACACTGTTTGCTTTATAGGTCATGTATTATTTAGGAATAAAGGAGTGTATTTTTCACCTCAGAGAGCTTATGTACCTTCTATTAATCATTATAAGTGCTATACGCTTTCACTCAGATGAAAGGAAACACCTTAGTTTTCCAAGATTAGAGGAATTTAGTCACTTGTGTTATTCTTTCTATTTGTACAGTGTCTTGAAGACCTCCCTTCTTCCCACCATCGTCAGAAAGCCAATGAGTCATTCCACTGCCTTCAACAAACATAATTTTTAAGTTTGACATTAGGACTTTTGAGTATACTACCTGCATAGTCTATTTTGTTATATCGCTGTCCCTTATCCTAGATGCAGATTTTACATCTGAAGGATAAGTGTCTGATTATACTGAATGTTGGAGAAAATGTAAGAAGGTTCATTTAAATGAAGTTTGCTTTTAAAAAATAAATAGCTTTATTGTTGGCTAGCCAGACACATTTTGGAGTTTGCGTACTATTTCACTGGACTTCCTTTATGGAAACTAGTGACTGTGCTGCAATGCCATTCGTGCTTTGATTCTGGGGGACAAAAAACGGTGGGCTGGAGAATTATACACACGTTCTTCTGAACTGAGAGTCCAAGAATAAGAAGGTTACAAAATGGAGTTTGAAAAACACAGTTTAAAACAAAACAAAACAAAAAAGTAGGGAGGGTTATCACTGGAACTTTACACATTAATATTCTAGCTCTAGGTTGCTGGATGAGTTCTGTGCTGATGCTCCCCAAACACTCACTGTAAGCAACAGCATGCCTGTCAGTCTTTCTGTTTGCATCAGGACTTTGCTTCCGAAGGAAACCTCCAGACTGCTTCCACTTGCTAAGCTTTGGTTTGTATTTCACAGCAGCTATGAAGAGCATGAACAAGTTTTGTTAAGCATGCAACTGAACTGGAAGATGAACTCCAGGAGGGCATCTTGTGCTCCCTGTGCTGAGGAGCAATCAGTCTGGGGTACCAGGCTACAGCCAGCTAAAACCAAAACAGCTGCAACTGTTTTACTTTACACACTCGTTCCCACCACACCGCAATACCTGCCAATGTAGACATAGTCTGAACAAAATGAGACAATGCACTGGTACCAGCAGTGCTTCAGTCAAGTAATTTGAAAGGTTCAAGGCATTTGATTCTGCACTGCTTGACACATCTATTTCTGACCTTTCCTGTAAGCTGGAGGGTGGCATTTAAATCAGTATCATCAGGGACCTCTCACTCTAGGTAGCAGAAGATGCAAGAGAAATAAATCAAAAATCATCATCCTGTAAGTCTATTAACCACTCCTGTTGATGTCATCCCAAGCATTATATCAATCTCCAAGAGGAAATTCTGTTGTAAAAGACCAACTACAACACTGAGACACTGCAAAGCCAAATCTCACTGGCACAGGCTCGATGAAAGAAATAAAAAGCCCTTCCCTGAGCTTGCAGGCAGCCAGCAAAGATTAGACTGGTTTAGGGATGACCTTAACTTTCCTATAAACAACCAAAGATGGAAATGCCTGAACGCATCTGATCCTAGGAAGGCTACTTGGAAAAAACAACTTTGATCTCTGTAGCTGCCTGGGAGACACTTTTCTGCCCTGAATGATCTCCAGAGGTGTTGTGTGGCTGCAGCAGCAGCATGGATTATATGCAGTTTTTCCATAGCATGGTGCATTTCAGCACTGCGATGTTCACGTCAGCACTGAAACACGCAAATACCTTCTTCAGGTAAGAACTTAGAACTCACTTTACAAAATGCAACAAAAACTATCCATCAAATTGTTTCAAGCAAGTCTACTATAAATGCCTTTGAAATAAATAGCTGTGATTCTACTGGTTCCATGCCTTTTGGTCTAGAATGCATTTAGGCCATTTCTTTTTAAAGATTTGCTTTAAAGATAATTCATGAACAGAAAAAGGGGGCTAACCTTATGCAATAGGTTGTGCTGTACTTTTTATTCTTGGCAGTGAAAGTGGAAAGCCAGTAGAAGAATCTACCCTCACTACTGGATAATCAGAGTCATGCAGATTATATATAAAAATATATATGATGTTGTTATGGCATTCTTATTCTAGTAGAACCACATTTTAATAGATAATGGATCATAATTTGTTGCTTGTAGTTTATTGCTAGTAACTTCTGTCAGTGATGATTTAACAAAGATAAAACCCAAGTAGCTTAAGTAGCTGGTAGGTGTATACTCGGATTTTCTTTTAAAGAGTCCTTTACTGAATCTGAATAGCTTTAATTAGTCCATATTCCCATTTAGTCCCAAGGAGAAGGAGTTTATTAGGTAGACTTTGCTGTGAGTATGAAATATCTTACAAAATTGCTGTTTAATAATTCTCATCTGAAAGGTGGTTTAAATAACAAGTACACTGGAATCAATGCCTCTAAGCAAATTTTAATTAGTTTATTCTTGTCACAATGATACTTGTTATCCTGGAGTAAAAAAGCTCTTAGGGCTACACCCAACAACAGAAATAAGGCAGAACTTAGGTCCCTATGCCAAGAGTTGTGCTATTGGGAACCTGAGGAACTCTGATCAGAAGTGCCCTGACTCTGAAAGTGCAGGTGCTGCAAGTCATGAGATTAAAATTATCTGAAAACTCTGCTTTACTGCACATAAAATATAAGCCCAAACCAGACTCTCACAGCAGACTGGCTTTGGTGATGAAGGAATTTTCTTCTCTACTCTTCCATCTGCTCACTCCTGACCCTAAAAAAATATTCCATCCTTTCAGTTGTAAAAAATGCAACTGTTCATTGGGCTTGATCTCAAGTAGATCTCAATCATCCAGACAAAAATTGTCTCCCCTTTCTACCCTCTTTCCTTTTTTAAAAGATTACTTCTAATCTGGGTCACTGTAGTGATATAGTCTTCAGCACAATCCTACAAATGCTTGAAGTGTCAGGATCGGATGAGGAGAGAGCTGTGGCATGGGCCAGATTGGACTGGGCAGACAGCCTAAATCAGCTGCAGCCAGAATACCATGAAACTGTAGCCACGGACCTGACAGCACTAAACAGCCTAGCACATACCATGTGCCTGAGCCCAGATTAATCCACTAAATGAGCATATATTTGCCTAGAGTATTTACAGGGCAGGCAGAAGACTTGGGTTCCTCCTCCTCCTTCCCAAATGAATAACATTGCAACCTCCTGTCCTTTCCTTCTCAAAGAACACCCTACCTGGGAGTGTGAGTAATGGTCCTCTGCAAAAAGCAGTTTGGAGGCCATTCAGCCAACAGCAAGAGCCGGAAGAAGGAAGAAGATGCTGTACTTGGGTAGCTAAATTAATTAATTTATAGAGATATAGGAAATCACATGTACATCATTGATGCAATAAGTATGGGCCTTCTGCAAGAGAAATTGTTGCTCTGCTTAGATGAGAATATACAACACCACTTGAACCACCAAGTAGGAAAAGGCACAGAACCAAGTGCTCCACTGACACCGACATGCTGTGGTAGGACCAGTACCTATTACCTTCACTGGCACTGGGTATCTCACTTGCAATATTAATGTGGTATGACCCCATCACCCTTAAATCGTGTCAATATAACCTTTGTTGCAATACTCAGGGGATTGCCATATCTAATCATGAATGAATTGAGAAATGCAACAGAAGATGCAATGGCTTCAGTTGAAGGCTACCTTATGTGTGGATTTTGGTCTGCAGGATTTCTACACTTCCTACTTACCAGTTAGTTGGTTCAGTTATTTTTCTCTTCCTCTCACTGCACCCAGCTGTCCTGCAGGGATGTGCTGCTAAAGTCATCTTGGTTTATTGAGACCTCAAAACCCCTTTCTGACAGTGTTATAATTTTCTATACAGTCTTGCCAAAGGGAACAGAGTTTGAAGTCACGGTTTTCATGCCAGCAAAATCAACATGTTTGTGCAGCTGTATATTATCCCAATTTAGTGACAAGAACAATAACTCATCAACTTGCTATAGAGTATGGTAAGCCACTTATTCCTGGAGCTTACTGGAAAAAAATCAAGACACTGCGTGGTAAAATGTTTGACGTGGTCATTAAAAAACAGAAGTCATTCTGACACTATCAATGTCATTTTCAGTAAATCTCTCCAGTTCCGTAACGTTATATCAATTTTTCTTGACCCAAACCAGATGGAAAGACAGGTCTTTTTTCTTTCTCTCTTTTTATTTTCTACTTGGAAGGGAAAAAAATGAAACTAATCCCCAGAGGATAAACTGACAAACAGGAGAGCTATAATCTACCTCAGAGCAGCACAATGAATTGGCATCTGAATGCTTTTGCCTTGCCATACATCTGGAGTTTAACTTTGGGGAAACTCTGTCATGAGCTAATTGACTTGATTGTGTTTTAATTAAATGAAAGGAAAGAGCTGAAGTTCAAACGTAGGCGGCTGAATGGTAGTTTCCATATGGAACTGCCAATGTTGCAAAATGTTAATTGGGCCTCCTGCTGGCAATGAGCTAAACAGGGTGGGCAGCGGCTACTTCAGATGGATTCTGGCTGCTGCCTGAAAGCAGCCGGCATGGGTAGCGGGGGGATCCTCCTCGGGTAGCTGCAGCCTGAGTGCCCCCCGGGCTTCCGCAAGGGTATACGCAGAGACACCCTTCGGGTTGTCAGAGTCGCACATGGACCAGCAATGCCAAAGTTCAGAGAGATGAATTTTTATAGGGGTGAACCATGCAACTCCCATTTCACCACAGGCAAAGCGTTACCTTGCTGCAGAAAGCCAGAGAAAGGGAAATCCAATTTTGCATCTGTGGACAAAAGGCCATATTCTGCTCTCCCCTTTGGTAAGTCCCTGCCTGGGCTCCGCAAAAAGCACAGCCAGCACCGTACTAATCCTGTACAGGCACTTCTAAACCCCTTGGAGAACAGCATGTTAGCATGGAAGCTAGGAGAGGCACACCCTGCCACCCGTTCCTTTGATGCTGTGCACAGAAGAGGAGGATCATGAGCCAAGTCACACGTTTCAGATTTGCCTGAGCAATGGTGCTGTCTCCCACATGCATTTATTTCAGCTCTCTCTCTCAGCTGTAAACCTAGGATTAATTTCTTAGAGCCTGGACAAGCTTGTTTAGCTGTTTGTCTTTTTACCTTGCCTGAGTAAACTGCCCTTGCCATATCTGCGCAAGGCTCCCAACTACATCTGCACAGGCATTTGAGCAAATGGAGGGTGTTCTGTGGTGCATTAACACTGTGGTTTTACCTCTGTAATCTCACCTACACTGTTTTCATCTGCTTCTCGTGTCAAAACATACTAGGATTTTGCTTAGGGATTGAATAAAAATAAGGACCTGACCTTATGCTTGTAATATGCCCACAAACGTGTTTGCAAATTAAGAATTTACATTTTGGCATCATGCAGTCCGTATTAGCACATCTGCACTACTTCCTGCTCTCCAGCCCAGTGTTTAACTTCCATCCCTTTGCCTTACCAAGAAAGGAATAAACAAATGCTTTGCAATCCCGTTACGCAGGTCTGAAAGTGATCTGGCTGCAAACATCTCGATACCTGCTCTCTGACTGGAACGCGGCTGGCTCAGACCAAAAGAAGAGGGATCAGCAGTTCAATGCGGGCTGCTTGCTCCTCTCTTCTCAACCCCAATACTCCAGTGAAAAGAAGCAAACGGAAAATTTCCAGACAGTTACGTTTTCCAGATATATGAAACATCAGGTCAAAGGTTGCATTCTAGATCCAAGCAACTTCCACAAAAATGGGGAAAAAAATCCAAGCAGAGTAACAGAGATGTGGGAGGACAGAAACAACAACAACAACAAAAACACAGTACATGTGAAAGAGCATCCAAATTGCTTTGAAAGGCTGAGGATTGAAAATTAATGCTGTGTGTCAGAATATTAAGGGATAAATCTCCTTGAAGTACAATGGTATATAGATTTCTATTTATAGTTTTAAAACCTTTTTGAATAATTCTGTAATTCAACCTAGAAGTGTGCTGCACATACTCATCTTGTTAAATTCCCTAATGATATTTTTAACGTCACATTTGAAAACCAGAACTGCAGAACTGGAAATATTTCCTTACTGACTGACTTTTCTTGATGTCTTGATGTAGTCCTAATACAGGGGAGTAAAATACCTACAACAAATTTACAACAGATATTTTTAGCTACAGGCAAGTGATAAAACTTCCCAACAGATACTGGCTATCGAAAATAATCTGAAGTGAGTACGCGGCCCTTCTTCCTATGTGGTAATAAGCAGGAATAAAAATAAAAACATCTTTTGTGGTAATTAATACGTATGTACTACTGACGCTGAGATAAAAGCAGGCCAAGTGTGCCACGTGGAAGCCTTTGGCCCTGTTCCCACTCCTCCAGCTAGCTGCAAAGTTACTCTCCATCTGCTCAGCGGGGCCAGCAGCTCCTGTACCACCTGTCCTAGCAGCAGCCCCTGCCGAGGAGAGGGAAGACAGGGGAAGGCCGTGCCCCTGCTGCTCCCCGGTGCTGGTTTGTCCTGACAAAAGGGGGGCAAACGTAATAGGTATGCTATGTCATCACTGAACTGGAATGTGCCATCTCCAGAGCTCCCAGGAATTTGATGAGAAATACAGTCAGTAGGAATTTGTTGGAAGAAAAACTGTAAGAAGCATGGCAAGTGACAGCCTGGTAGCCTGGTGTGAATCGTGCTGGGCAGTCCTTGTCCCCCCAGCCTGCTGAATCCCTGCAGCTCTAGCCGCTAAACGACAGCTCCTCTCAGGAGCCAGCCCGGGGAGTGAATCAGCACACCCCCAGATGGTCTGAGCGACTCACTGCTACAGCTGAGTCACAAACCTTGCAAAACGGGCAAAGCACAGCCAAAGTTACTCTGGGCTTTTCCTCGAAGGCTGTCTGGCTTCACTCCCCTCCATACCTAAGCAGCCACAAGCTCGGGGCTGCTTCAGATCTAAGCTGGCTGGTTCACCTGGAGCCTGACATCATCCCGAGCGAGGATTTTACGCTGCCAACAGCTCGTCCGGCCTGCTGTGCAGGCTAACCAACTCGGCTGCTGATCTCTCTCCGATGCCTTTCTACCCCTCCCTCAGCACATGTGGAAAGACAGAGGTGTTTCCTCACAGCTGGCGCCCAAAGAACCGCATTGCTCACCACAGTGCTATGAGCAGTGGGACGTCTCCAGAAAGCATCAACACTGCCAGTGGAGTAGGTACGCAGATATGGCTTTCTAGAGATGCTGAGCCCACAGGCGTATTTCCAGCTATTTCAGCCTGTGTTCTCACAGCGTCTTGGTGGAAACATCAGCTGAACAACCACGTCAGTTGCTCTTTGTGAGGCTGCACTGTATCACTGTGCTGAGCCAGCAGAAAAAACAACCTTTTTGTATGGAATTTTAAAGACAAATCAGCTCCTTTCTACTTCACAGGAGGGCCAGCTAAACAGCGTGCTGACAAGACTGAGCTGTGTGGTGTGCCACGGAGCTCAGTCAGGAACAAGCAGGAGGGGACAGGAGGGGATGGGGACGAGTTTGGGAAGAGATGGAAGAGTTTTAGCAGGAAGAGTGCCCCAGTTCACTGCCTGTGGTGTAAGGTCTCACACAAGGATACAAGAGCTGAGAGGAGAGGCCCTCACAGCAGCATGCCCTGACCCCCACACCACATCAAAGGCTCGCGTGATGACCGCCTGGAGCACTAACAGTGGTGGCTGTTTCCTTCTTCCACATGAAGGAAGCCAGGGAAGGTAGTTACGCATCCCTCCTCCCCCACTCACCCATCCCAATTCATTCCTGACTACCCAACATCCTTGCCAAAAACAGTTCTGCATGAACACTGCATGTGTGCTTTTCCCATTATCGTACATCTTTAACCAAGTCTTCCACAGTTAACGTGTATATAAATCTGAAAGCAGGTTTGGTTTTGGGGGACTCCCTTCCCAACGCTTCGTCACATTTAGGTAAAATAATAATGAGCTCTTGATCTGCAATTAACAGAACATTTACATACAAAAAATCCTAGGATCAATCTGATCAGCTGTGTAATTAAATTCCCTGCACACAGCCCGGAGCTCGCTGTACTGCCATTTAAAGGTGACGTTTTCTTTCACACTGGCACTACTTCAACACCTTTTTTCTAGCACAGGAAACAGCATATTGCACTTGTCCACAAGTGTGCAAGTCAAACCTGAAGCAAATAGTTTCTTTCTGTGACCCAGCTGGCCTCTGAACCCAGCAGAGGTCAAGGACACTTTTAAATCCAGCTAGCAAATTTCTGAGTGTTGCTGTCACTGCAAACGTTTTTGCAGGCTATTAGTCCTGCAGTCTTTGTAGAGAAAACTGTGTTTATTTTAAGTTTATTTTTTAGCTGCCTTTAAACTGTTTGCCTTTGTTGCTAGATACTAGCTTGGATAAACAGAAATAATACAACTCCAACGCACTCACAAGAAACTACTTATGATTAAACATAGCTCCTCTCAGTCAAAATGTCAATTTGTCAATTCTAAAGCTACAGCATGCAAAAACTGTTCATATTTTTTGTGTGTGTATAATACCAGGATCCTGAATACAGCTGAAGTTATCTTATTTGCTAGGAGAAAATGGGAGTCGCCAAGTTGCAGCTGACTTTTCTTCAGCATCATGTTTCATTACTCTCCTCATGCCTCGCTGCACAGCACACAGCTGTTTTATTCCCTGCATCTTGTTCCTTATTAGGGCCAGGGTGGAGAAAATCAGACACAAGCTGACATATTTGTCAGCCCAGCTGCTCTTCCTTTACCAAATTAAACTCTGAAGCTCAGGGGCATTTTCATGAAAAAAAAGGTCCATATGCAGTTTGCGATAGGATTTAGTTACACTTTAAATAAATAAAAATGGTATATTCCCTTTCCTACACAACCATGAAGTAGTAATTTCATCAAGCAACCTAGTGGCACCGTAAAACACCACAGAATTACAGAATCATCTTTAAGCAGATTTGAAGACCGATCGGTATACATTTTGAACTTTATTTTTTCCATTGAATCAGCATTTATGGGAGGTGCCCCACGAGCGGCCCCAGGTGCTGAGCCTGGAGAGGTGAGCGGAGCAGGGGCTGAAAGTAGCCTGGGTGCCCCTTCAGGTCTCTGTTCCTGGAGGTCCCTGACAAAGGCAACCAGAGGCTCTCATGGCTTGGTGAGGCCTTGGATGGGGAGAAGCCATCCTGTCATTAGAAAAGGCACTGAGAACATGCTCAGCTTTTACAGCAGAATTTTCCTTTTTCCCTTAGGGGAAAACAACAACTCTAAGAGCACCATAAACACAGCAAATACATAATTGATACATTCATTTCCTCACTTCCTTGTTTCATGCTGTATTTCAGGTCCCCACTTCTCCTCTGCTCTCCATTAATAATAAATGACTTGTATTATCACAGTGCTTAAGAGGTGTAGTCATAGATCAGGACCTGTTTGTGACAAGAGATGTACAAACAAAAAAACAGAGAGACCATTTTTATACCAACTCTAACTACAAAATGAAAGAGAAGAGCTTGAATAGCAGAGTTCTGATTTTTCATCGCCACCTGCTCAGCTGTTGCATCTTAAAGATTTTTTAGATATCAAAAAAAAATGGTTTTGCTTTTTTTACAGCATATAATTTTCTAAAACCTCCCTCAGTCACACATTGACATTGAACAATCTTTGTAATCCATAGGCTAAAATAAAGCATCAACTTGAATTTCTACGAACAAGTTTAAACTGAATTATTTTAGCTGGAAGTGGATGAGCATCCCTTGAGCCTCAAAGCAGCTATACAACACAAGACCCCATCTTGTTCCTGACACTGCATATTCATGGTACACCATCAACATTCACGCAGTGCTTAGCTTCAGCACACGGCATTGATCTGAGTTTCAGCAGTGATGCTCCGTTGCCTGACATGGAGGAACTGCAACCACCCAGCTCCGTCAGCACGTGCCACTGCTACAAACATGAATATTCGATTCTGCAGTACCTTGGTGAAAAAAACTTGAAATATTGTGGCCACTGCAAGCAATACAAAAATCAACTTAAAACCAGCTATGAACATGAGTAACTCAACTTCAATATCATTCACTGTCGTACTTTTGTTGACGATAAGGTCAAACTTAAAGCTGCCCTACACATTTGAAAATTTCAGAGTATTGCTGCTTAATGATTCAGAAGAAACAGAGTGCCACTGGAGAAATGAAGCAAAGCAAAACAGGGTCATGGGCTTGGAGACAGCTGAAGTTCTTGAATACGTCGGAAGTCCAGCTGATATTGTTGGATATTTCTATAAAATGATCTGCTGGGAAGAGTCAATCTTTCTGGTAGCACATCCTCAGGAGGATAATACTGTATTAAAGAATAACCCATTCATACTTGAAATATAACACACTTCAAAGTGAATTGAACAAGTGTAACATTTAAGAGCTTATAGAAGAAATTCACACACAATTTTGTGCCAAAGATAGGAATAGGATTAGGCAGTAAAAAGTGTGTATAAGGTTGAGGACAAAGGTCAAGTTTTCCCACTTTGTGAGCACTGTGGCCACATTGATCCAGACGAACAAAACACAGAAGTGTTAGTATTTAGTTGTGTGTTTAAAAGGATTTGATTAAAAAAAAAAAAAAAAAAGTACAAAAAGCCTGAGTGTCACTGGAAGGCTCTGCAACTATTGCTAGCAGCTCAAACCAGCACTGGAAATTCAACATCATCCCAAGTAAAATATGTACAGCATCAGGGTTCAACAAATTCACTTTGGCTTTACATAAGCTCTCTGAAGTTTTCTTTTTTAAACTACTACCAAATGTTTTCCTAGGGAGGGAACATTATGTGATAGAGCACACGACTGTTTCCAGAGGTCCCTGGGAAAGCGTGCCATCTCTTTGAAAAGCCCACAGGAATACCCCAGAAAGTGCCACTCTCAGATTTTGCCTGCCCTGACTGCTCCTCACACTCTCATCGTGGGCTTTCACGTGACAGATTTGGCAGCTTGCGGGCACCACAACAGAGAGCGCAAGCTATTTATCCGCTCATTTAATAAGCTATGTGGATCAGTTCTCCCACAAAGAAATGAGCCTCAAATGCTGAGTTTCCTCTGGTGGTGTTTGCACGGGTGTCCTTCTCTGGGGTTGCTCCCAGCAGGCTTCTGGGGTCCCTGCTTTCCCCCCAGCCACGGCTCCCTGGCATTCCCCGCTGTCCGACACAGCTGCACAAAGCAGCCGCAGGGATTGCATCCCGATCGCATTCCTGGCTAGAACACAGCAGGCATCACAGCCTGGCTGTTCCCCCAGCACCCTGCTCGCCCCCAGAACAGGAGGCAAAGGAAAGCAGGGAGCCCACAGCCGATGGACACCCTCGCTCACGTGGGTGCTGCAGCTCTGCAGCCTCATTTCCTCGCCTGAAGCCCGCTCAGCTCTGCACTTCCCTGCCTGCCAAAGGCACGGGGCCCCTCCAGCAGCCAGCTGCAACTTGCTTCCCTCAGAAAACATCTCCCAAAAAACCCTCTTTGACACGCCAAACAAAGCTGATGCGTAACTTCATCTCCAGCGCAACAGGCTTGGTGTAAAAGCAGGTTAGGAAACAGAGAGGCTAACAATTATTTTTTAAAAGAGCGCTTTCAAGCAGCTTGCAAACAACTGACTGCAAGTTTCCTGAGCTCAGGGGAGTGGTTGTGACATTCTGGAAATGAAAAGGAGTGATCAAGGGTTCAATCACTTCTCTTGGCTTGAAAAACGTTTATAATTCCCCCTAAACCTCCCTCCTGCTCGTGCAAACATTCAAGCACTCAGCATTTCCAAGCCCCGTGCTCACTCCCCAGCTCGCCTCCTTCCACCCCAGCTGGCTGCCGGGCTCGGGCTCGGCGAGAGGGCGGCAATTTTCACCCGGCAGGGACCCAAAAGGGGATGGGCAGGGGACCCCGCACTGCTCCCGCGGTGCTCCTGCCAGAGGTATGCATGATGTAACTAACTCAAAGCTTCTTGGCAAATCTTACGGCAATTTCATGCTTTTATGAATAGCAAGTCACTGGGAACCGGTTCTCTACTTAATTTTTTTCGCTTAAAAATAAACCCAAAGTTTTCAGCTTCGTGTTTGTAAGAGACAGCTTGAGATAGCAACTTCCAAGTGGCAAAGAAAGAAAAGGAAAGGTCCAGAGTCTTATTTTTGATGCGTCATGACCTAATGAGCTTGACCCATCATTTTTGACTGTCTAGGGTCAGCAGTAGCATGGAGACAATTCTATGACCACGAGGGAACGCACAGGAGCCAGCAGTGACCATATAACCTCCTATTTTAAAGGCTGCCCTATGGGGTTCAGACAGGTGTCCAGCAGCAGGAGGCCCAGCCGTGGCAGGGTAATGATGTTAACAGGATTGTCCTGCCATTCCCTTCTTCTCATCCAGCTTTACGCTTTGACTTCACTGCAACAGCTCGGCCAGGTTTCTCTTGGTCCCTGTCACACCACCAGCTCTCAAGAGGCCTTCAGACAGACACAGCCCTGCCACGCTGAGTGAGGCTCCCGGTCCCACCAGCGGCCTGCCCGCCCAGCTCCAGCACCAGCACTGGCGTCCTCCACAGTCAGCACCCCCACGGTCTTAAACCTGTCTTCAAACTGATTTCAGAACCATAGCTGCTCTGGAGCTCACAGCCCTGCATGCTGGCTCTTGGAGAGGACCTTTGCCTCCGTGAAGTATTTTGATGAACCCACCTATTTCCTGGCTAAAACAAGACAGAGCTTAAATGCAGAGCTGAATACACGCTGGCAGAATACTGCCCTTGGTGTGCTTCATTCAACCTGTTGAAAAGAACGTAGTTGACATTTTATATGGAGTCAAAGGACTTTTTTGGGGGGGTTATTTGGGTATTTTGTTTATAAGCATGAAAGCACCCACCAGTAAAAGCAGGTGACTAATGGGTGAAAGTGCCTGGTGGACAATAAAAAACAGAACTTGTTTGCTTGGTTTTTTTTGAGAACAAAGTTATCATCAACAATTTCATTTCAGGTCAAATTTAATGTTCACTGTAACAACTGTGGCTTGGACTGGCGTACGCTTTGTTGGGTTAAAAACTGGCTGGATGACCGGGCCCAAAGAGTTGTGGTGAATGGAGCCAAATCCAGTTGGAGGCTGGTTACTAGTGGAGTCCCCCAGGGCTCAGTGCTGGGGCCGGTCCTCTTTAATATCTTTATTGATGACCTGGACGAGGGGATTGAGTGCACCCTCAGTAAGTTTGCAGATGACACCAAGTTAGGTGCGTGTGTCGATCTGCTCGAGGGAAGGAAGGCTCTGCAGGAGGATCTGGATAGGCTGGACCGATGGGCTGAGGTCAACTGTATGAAGTTCAACAAGGCCAAGTGCCGGGTCCTGCATCTGCGGCGCAACAACCCCAAGCAGCGCTACAGGCTGGGAGATGAGTGGTTGGAAAGCTGCCTGGCCGAGAAGGACCTGGGAGTACTGGTTGATAGGCAGCTGAATATGAGCCAGCAGTGTGCTCAGGTGGCCAAGAAGGCCAACAGCATCCTGGCTTGTATAAGAAGCAGCGTGGCCAGCAGGTCTAGGGAGGTGATTGTCCCCCTGTACTCGGCTCTGGTGAGGCCGCACCTCGAGTACTGTGTTCAGCTTTGGGCCCCTCGCTACAAGAAGGACATGGAGGTGCTCGAGAGAGTCCAGAGAAGGGCAACGAAACTGGTGAGGGGTCTGGAGAACAAGTCTTACGAGGAGCGGCTGAGGGAGCTGGGGTTGTTTAGCCTGGAGAAGAGGAGGCTCAGGGGAGACCTCATCGCTCTCTATAGGTACCTTAAAGGAGGCTGTAGCGAGGTGGGGGTTGGTCTATTCTCCCACGTGCCCAGTGATAGGATGACGGGGAATGGGCGAAAGTAGCACCAGGGGAGGTTTAGGTTGGATATTAGGAAGAACTTCTTTACTGAAAGGGTTGTTAGGCATTGGAATAGGCTGCCCAGGGAAGTGGTTGAGTCGCCATCCCTGGAGGTCTTTAAAAGACGTTTAGATGTAGCCCTTAGTGATATGGTTTAGTGGAGGTCTTGTTAGTGTTAGGACAGAGGTTGGACTAGATGATCTTGGAGGTCTCTTCCAACCTAGACGATTCTGTGATTCTGTAACACAGATGGCTCTCTTCTCAGGTAATTACAGCAAGACTAGGTGACACAGAGGGCTCTGTCCACCAAACTAAAGGACCCCTTTTCACCTCTTATGACACAGCTTATGGCACCTACCCAGCTTTGGTGAGACCTAAGCAAAACCCTGCTGTAGCAGGGTTTACCGTAAATCCGCTATATCCTGCTACAGAGGAGCGCTGCTCAGTGTCTCATGTCCCAGTTCTTTAAGTGGTTTTAGACAAAGAACCATTTGCAGTGATCGCTATCAGAGCTCTGGCATTTCTGTTTTAACTGATAAGAGACAAGAAATACTTTGAAAAATGTCACAGTTTTCTTGAAAAGTTCACCACAGAAGTTTACACCAAGGATATAATACAAGTCTTAATCGGATAGTAAAAACTTCTACAAATATATGTGACTGCACACATGTGTGTAGCTCTCTGCGGGACTCCAGCCCCAATCCTTGGGTTAGAAAAGGAAAGTTCCTGTCAGTATGTCAGGAAAAACAAACAAACAAACAAAAAAAAACAACTCTTTGCTGTCTCCTCTTGAAGGGTGACCTGGTGCACCATCTCAGTATTACCCAAATTTCCCTTCTCTCTCACCCCAAACACATTCCTTTTTCTTTACCCCCTAAAGAACAATAATTTTTGGCTTGTCTCAAAACTTCTGCTACCACCCCTTGTGTAAAAAAATAAAAATGCCAAAAATGGTGGGAGCACAGAGTGAGTTATAAAAAAAATAGAGTAAGACAAAATAAACCCCTTGGGAATCACAATTTGTCCCTGCATTAACATCTGGGCATGGAAGTAACTGCTTGAACCAATAAAAATGGGCTACGTGCTGGTATTTATTTATTTTTTAAATGAGATTGAACTGCCTGGTATTTGTTTTTAAGAAATGGCTAATTTAATTAGCTCTGCCTCCTGTGTTGTTCCTCCACTCTCCTCTCACTCCCATGTGGAATTTAGTGCATAAAGAGAAAGAGTAAAAAATTAAATTGGAACATAGTAATAAAACCTGTGGCCCCATTAACACAGAGGGTGTGTCAGTTCTTAGGGGTTAAAAAAAACCCGATCTCTGCCGCCAGACAGCTTTGTGCTGCTGAAAAGACACTGAAGGCTCAGTTCTGCCCTGCTGGTATACAACCCATGAAACAAGCCCTCAGGGAGAAAACAGGTTGCCAATTATGCTAAACAGCAGCATTCCCATCCAGGGACTGTCATGATGTAATTATGTTATCTGCTAAACCACAGGCAGAGTAACAGAGATGTGGGAGGAGAGAGGAGGCTGTTCCCATTGACAAACTGAAGGGATAGCAAGCAAGTTAACCCTGTGCTGTGACTAACTATCTCCAGATGGAGTCCTCCACCACCCTCAACTCGCTTAATGAAGGACTTTATTTGTTTTTTGGTTCACCTCATCTTCTACGGATGTTTCTTGCAGTGTTTTTCTTCTGCGGTTAAGCAAACCCTGGATGTACTGCAGGCTGAGCAACACGGAGAGAGATGTTTTCTCTACAGGGACAGCTGGCTGAAAGATGTGAATGCAAAAATCCGGGGCCTGACTTTGTTCATTTCTGCTCACTTAGTTACTTGGTCTATAGCTTTCAGTTCACCAGGTCTTGTATGCTCCATTTTTAGTGAGGAGAGAGGACGACAATATTTACTACCCAATGGCCATTTTCAGGACTGGTTAATGCCCATGGAAGACTTCAGCATTGGGAGACACAAACCTTCCTAGTCCATGCCAGGGCGATGAGCTGGGGCCTTCACTCCTGTGTGCTAAGAGATCACACGAACGCTCCCTACCCCACTTCAGGGCAAAGTCAGTGGAAAAGCTTCAATCACCCTGATGCAGGGTTTCAGCTAGCCGTGCTTATTCTGCACTGGGACACAGCTTGGGAAACACTCACACACTAGCAGGGCTGAGCTAAGCAAGGAGCAGCTTCTGCTTAGGGGAAGGTAAGCAAGCACCTGGGGGTGGAACTAGCAGAATGAACAGTACCAGAGGGGAGTTAAGGCAGAGGTGTTGCCGTAAGTACCCAGGACGTATTTTTCAGTTTCAGGTGTCTGCAGATTCCCCCAAACTCTTCCAGCAAAAACTTTTGTCCTCTCTTCAGAATCATGTTCACCATACCGTAAACATGATGGCGCTGTCAAACAAAAGGCTTTAAAAGCCAAGCGTCATGGTCATGTAGTTTGTGCAATGCTTTGTAGTTCACATCTCCTTTTTCCTGCTGGCTCATGTTCTGCTACTCTCCCTGACTTCCCTTCCAACTAAACTATAGACCATCTTTCATTTCTGCCTGGTGCTTGTCCAGCTCTTGACAACTTGGCTTTATCCACAGACCTCAAGTTGTCCGTGTTATTGTTCACCCACTTGCACAGACATAGCTTCTTTCATGTCTCACAATCGGGCCTTATGTAGTTCTTCCATATTCCATTTCCATGTTTCAAAAGTGGCAATATTCAAGTAAGAAACAAAACTGGCATTTTCTTCCCAAGTTACCAAATCTGTTATCTTCTAAGAAGAGTTGGACCAGCCTTCAAAACTTCTCAATTTCAGTATTTAAGCACAGGAACTACTCTACAATTAATGAAGCTGTTTTAAGTCACGTATGCATTTTTAATACGAATTATTAATACTAGTATTTTCCTTCTTTTTATGAATCACTTGAACAATTCATCAGAAAAGGAGGACCATGCACGATGGTATAACACACAGGACAACAAAGCCACTACACCCTTCTTTGTGTCAACATAAAAGAGGCCAGATTAACGGTGTACTAGAACACTACTTCACATTTTCAGAACAAGAATATTCGTAGCATCTGTGCCAAAACCAACACTTCCTTCCACTCAGAAATGCAATAAATCTACAAAACTGCAAGGAACAAGCCAGTAATCTTCAGACACATTGAATACATTTACAGGAAAGGAAATACACAGCCAGTTTTGAGCTATTACCAATGAAATAAATTATAACACATTATACATGTACACTTTAAACGTGCCCAATTTCTTGGCAATTAATTGTTTGGTGTTTTTTTTCCTCATAAAGACAGCCAGTATCTAAAAATCATTTCCCACCAGCTTATAATGACTTTAAGTGGTTACAAGTCTAATTGCTTGTCTGTACCCCACTGAATCTACATGTTTCATAAACGCAAAATGAAAGTGTCAGTTCTTTGTTGACTCACAGGATTTGGGGAGGGGGTGAATGGAGTGGGAGTGTTTAAAGAAAAAAAGCCCCCAGGAGATTAGTTCTCAGCCTGGCTGACTTTATATTGCTTGTTATGACAGGTAAGCTTCAGGTAAGTTGATCCCTGGGGGCTATAAGCAAGGAAAATGTACAGGACGAAAGTCACAAAGCTGACAGGCCCTTCCTATTTGCAGCTGCATCGTGTTTTTGCCTCAGGATGCTACTGCGTTGGTTAACATCGCCTGTTTGGCAGCCAAACATTAGAAATCTCCATGCGTCCATTAAACAGCAGCGGCTGGAGACCTACAAGCCACACTGAGGTTTACCAAAGCCTCATGGGTCACAAAGTGCTGGTTAGGAGTAAGTATCTCAGGCCTCTCACTCGCTATAGTATCTGCAAAAACTGGCTGGGGGCATATTAGGACGTAACTTGGGCCTACAGCATCGTGACTCTGCCATGAACTGCTGTGCCTTTTGGCATCGGTGCAACAACACACATCGACATAGATTAGGATCTGGGATACATCAGCAGAGGTAGCAGCTTGCTGAGGACAAAAAAAGGACGCTGGCACACAGAGCTGGCTTCCCAGACCCAATTTCATTCCCGCTAAGTGCTATTTTATGTAGCTCAGGTAGCTACCAACCACAAGCTTGGATCCAGATCGCTTTCTGTTGCCTATCAGGTAGTTGCCTTGACCACCATCTTCTGCTGGTTTGGGCAGTGAGAGTGCAGACATCTCGCAACACGAATTAAAAAGCACATTTGCAGGGGCAGGGGTGCAGGCTGAGCTCTGGCAACAGGACCTGCTTTCCTGACAGCTTGCAGAGCTAGGAGAGCGGTACCACAGCCTGGTTCTGTTCAAGGAAACATCACGCAGATTCGCTGGTAACCAAAGCAGGAATCAGAGAGGGAAAAGGCAACACACACTTTGCAGTTTACATCTTTTCAATAAAACTTCATTTTCATAAGGGTATCGTTGTCACAGGCTTTTGTATAAATAGTCAGACCTGCCAAGTGACAGTGTTATCACAGGCTTACAGTATTATATAGAAGCGTGGTGTCCAACTCACAGATAGCCAATCACCACAAACCAGACAGTAAGTCAGTATCTTCACATTTTTTCTCATTTTATTTGCATGCAACCTGTCTGCATATCCTTGACTACCGTACAAAATGGCAGCGCTACCAAGACCCTCATTTCTCCCTAGCTTTTTTTCCCCACTTGCACTGGTCATCACGGCTGTTTAAAGCAGTGAGAAAACACAAAGGTAAACTGGACTTTCACTTTGGACAGAGACTTTGTTTCCAGGTGCCTGAAAACCAAGCCACAGACAGAAGAAATTTGTTCCTATGCAGTAACCTTGTATAAGGCCTGTGAGCGACTCAAGTCTGGAATCAAATTCCCTAATAATGAGCCTCCACGTGATGGACAGAGGTAACTGCATTGTCTGTACAGACTGTTAGTCCAAAACACCGTATGGATTGCAAATAGGCAAGGCTAAATTGATTCACAAAGTGTAATGTTATAACCCAGCCCAGAAAATGGAAAAAAAAGGCACCAAAAAAGCCAAGAGAGGACACCCAGCACTGTTACCCATGAGATTCTAAGCAGAGATAGTGAGAAAACAGCTCATCTTTACAACCTGTATCAGTTTGATGTTCACAGGGACCTTCCTGAATTGTTCCTACTGAAACATTTCCATAATACAACATTATACAAAATAACATGCTCTAGAGCCACAGCATAGTTTTAAATTTGCCAAAAAATACACCTGGCAACCTAGGAGTTATAGAGATCACCCGAGAACAGATGTAAATGACCCAATTTGGTTCATTGGTTCAAAGGCACACTCAAAGCTTGCCTTTGATTCTGTTTTGGGGAAAAAAATAAGAAACCCTCACTGCCTGCCTACCTTGCCTGATGATGGTCTGTATTCCTGTTTTCTTTCTCTTCCTCTTTGCACGTATTTTTAACATCAATATCATTATGTGGCTTGAAAACAGATGTGACCAAAGGCTTCTCAGCAATGTTGGCAGAACCAAATTCTGTTGACTCACAAGCACATGCAACATTAAACTGCCTGTTACCAGAGCCAAATAACCATCACCGGCAAACCTCCACTTCTATTTTTCCCTCCTATGCCTAGCGCTGGCCTTGCCCAGACACATGAAAATCCCTCTATCACACTGTCACGGTTCCCATCAGAAAGAGCACAGGATCAGGAATCCCACTTAGGCCAACTAGAGAAGGCAATGAAGGGACTCTTCAAGAAGCACTCCTCCTCCATATGGGACTGAATCGCACCTGGTTTGGGCATTTCTGTGGATCAGAAATGTTTTTCTAGCCATTGCTACGACTGAAAAACTACAGGCGAAAGTAAATTCCAGAAGCAGGCTAAGTATCGGCTGAAGCATTTGTAAAAAATGCATCAGTGATTGCTCCAAAGCCTTAAATGAACTCTATTTTTTAATCCTCAGCATGTTCTAAAAGAACTAAAGCAAAAAAATAAATCCCAACCCAGCAGTGATTCAGAAGTATTTTTCAGAAATGTTACCACTTCTTCATTTTTAGCCCTAGAAACGCGTCATTGTCCAAAACAATTAAAGGATAACTCTAAGTAGGTAAAAACACACAAAGAGAGATATTAACATTCAAGCATTTCCTGCTTTTAATAGGTGGGTCTGTGATAGGGCTCAAGCACTGACGAGGACTTGGGAGATCTTTTTTTTCTCCTTCTGGTTGTGTCTTAGGCCCACTGAGTGATTTCAAGTAGGCTGTCCTGCTTCCTCAGGCTCAATCTTCCCATTTAAATCAAGGAATATTATGAAAACAACTGGAAAGTGTTTTGGAACCTGTAATGAGAAACGCCATCTAAGAACAAGGCATCATTATCCATGAGCAGTAAGAAAGCTGAGGAAGAGGATCTAGGAAGGAAGGACAACTGATCCAAGGGGCGGCTGAGATCTTACAGGGTGGGATCAGTTTTCAGCGTGCCTTAGCACAGGGGGCTCAGGGGGAAATGAGAGCTCCTGGGAGCTTCTGGGGGAAGTATCGGGGTGGCCATCTGATAACACAACTCCATACAAACCCCGTCAGCACACGGGGCTTCGCAGCCCCGTCAGCGCTGACCTCCTTGGGGTCAGTTCTCATTCTCCTCATAGCAGATGAGGAAGGTGATGGTTAACGCTGCGAACAGGTGATCAGTGACTACCAAACATCAGCACATGAAGCCATCTCAGCCAGCATGCCTGAAAGGAAAGGTCACCTCTGCTGGCAGCAGCAGGGGAGAACTCTTGGCATCCTTGAACCAGCCTCAAAGTGAGAAGAGGTGACACACTGCCCCATATATAAATAGTGATTCACTTCACATGGTCACACTTGGACCTTCCCTGACAGCACAAACCAGAACGTGATTTTGGGTACTGAGACCCACATTTACCCAGGAGTTTCTATTATTTTGGTGTTTCAGCCCACAACACACAAGGACCAACTTTTAAAAGGTCTAAACACTTACAGATCCCATTAGCAATAGGTGAATTTGTGGCTACCCATTCTGTCTGAAAACATGGGCTTTCTGGGCCTTTGACAAAGTATCTAAAGTATTCAGTCCCTCAGCCCAAATCCTGGGGCAAACTGCCCACTTAATTAGTCCAAATCCTGGAGCTACCACATCTGCAGCCCCATCTGACAACACAGGTAAGATGAGAAAGAGTTTCCCATGCTCAAGATCCACAAAACCAGAAAAGCTTTGGATGCAAATTTAGCAGAATCTGAAAACAGATTTCCCTTTACATCGTACTTATAACTCTTCCAGAATTTACAAAACCATAAAGAAGGGACAAAAAAAGAATAGGATTCCCAGTGCAGTACTGCGAGGATTCAGCCTCAGAGCCCTCAGTCAATTTAAACCTGGGAAAAAACCACCAAAGATGACGCTCTCTGCCAAGAATGTCCTTTGAGACTGTGGGCAACTCATTTAGTGCTTCACCTCAAACGGGACTTGACTTTGCAGCTGAATATCTTGTCTTTTCTTTCTTTAAAGTGCACCGGTAACTGAAATGACCGGCTAACAGGTGTGTTGTGAGTAGCTCAGTGCACCTGTAAATGCTTTGAGATACCCTGCTGTAACGTGCAATGATGTCAAAGTTCTTCCACTTTTAAAAGGAAGAGAAGCTGTAAGAGAAAAATAAACTTTATTTTTTTCCCCTATTAGGAATTATTACTATAAGCGCTTTGTCTGCACCTTCAGATTTGCAGTGGACTGAGTCAGGATGAAAAATTAAGGCTGTTGCTGAATACCTCCATAGGAGCAGAAATTCTTGCTCCAGCGCAGCATCACCAGTACAGCTCAGAAGTAGCTACTACTGTGGAGTGCTGCTGGAATAACTTCTCTTCCACGACAAACCCTGATATTGCTGCACTGATAACCAACTAATTTGTCTGTCAACACCTGGAACTGCTGAAACAAACATCAGTTTTCCATTTCATTTCAGAATTAAGATAAGTTTGCCCAGTTAAGGCAATTACAATTTCTCTGCACAGACACAGGTGAAGCTGCTGTTTTCTTGTCAATTAAGAGGAAATCCCATAATGCCAAGAGAGATGAAAAAGAACAGTCTGAGAAACATGTTAACTTTTGACCTATGGTAATTATTTCACTGAGTGCCAAAGTCAACAAACAACAGGATCCTGAGAGTAACTGCTTTCATCTAATGGGGTGAGCTGGGTGGGAAATGGTTTTCCTGTGCTGTCGAAGTACATTTTCATGTCCTGGAAAAAAAAAAAATCTGGTCTATAACAGGATGAACCCAAGCCTGACAATTTGTGCTCTGTTTCTGCTAAATGTATAAGATGAAAGGAACTCCCACCCATCCCACAGTAAACAGACCCATGGATTACGCACGTACGCGGCTCTTTGCAGATCAGTACAGGGATCTGGCCCCCGTCTTCAGCTCACACAGCTGAACACCCTGACATCAGGGCAGGAGGTTCTTGAGACCTGCCCTTTACAGCCTGCTCCTTCCCCTCTATACACTCGGCTGTGCTCCACAGACTCCATGCTGAACTGACGGATGCCCTTCTAGGAACACCTGTAGATGTGTTTTTACCATGCCTCATTTTTTGACAAGTCATAACTATGAAAAAAAAATCACCAGAAATCTTTTCTACCCCACTGAAAATACCCTTTTTCTTTTTTTTTCCTTTAAGTGTTTGCTTCGCAATATGACAATCACGCTTCCACTTGAGGACTCAGCTGTTTGCCAGTACTCTGTGTGGTACTGAATCACCCAAGAACAAACCCAAAAGGAAAAAACGCACAACTCTTATCTTTTGATAAGCTCTTTATCAGAAAGAAGTAATAGCCTTTGCATATGATAGCTGATAACCCCAAAAAGCACCAAACCCTAGCCAATGAATGAAGAGAGAGCACTTTAATCAAGTCCTGCCAGGCATGGGATAATCACAGAAGAGGAAGGAAGATGAACAAGGACAGTATGCACTCATCCTTTTCCACGTATCTGTGCTGTCTTGCTATCACTAGCCAATTCCTTTTTTCTGCTCACAGTTGCAGACCACGACAAATAACAAACAAGCTTTAGAAAATTAATCTAAATGCCAGCGAAATTGGAACTGAGGGGGAGAAGGAGCAACAGATTGCCTGCTGGGTGTCCACAGACAGCTAAGACCTGCTTTGCTGTCCATCTACCCATCACAGTCAGGGGAGGAGACCAAAGCCCTGGTTCTTCTGTCGAAAATACTTGAACACCCACAGCTGACAGCAAACCCCAGGGAGAGAGCACTGCTGCATACAAACGTTGCATGTAGAAGTTGCTGGAAGGCAGTGGGACACAAAAACACGATTCCTCCTCTCTGTACAGAGCTCTGCTCTGGCTGGTGTGAATATGCGTTTGCTGAGTTGAGAACTTAAGAGTTTTATAGGAAGGCCTCAGTCTTGCACTTAACCCAGCAGGAAAGTGCCAACAGGACGTCGGGCTGTTTAAATATTTCAGTTTATATTTCCCTTTCCAAGAGTAAAATCTTTTATTTAAAGTAAATCTTTAAAGAATGGAGGAAAAAAAAAAGCAGGACATTGAATTGTGCTTGTACTGAGTATTGTATTATACAGTATATTGTATTTATTATAATACCCTTTCAGGAAAAATCTTTTACTTGAGTTTTCTGTATCAAACCATTTTCAGCCTAACAGTCCAGCTGAGGCCCCACTGTGATTCACCAGTACCGTGCCCTGCTGTGCCCAGAAAACAGTCCTCTGAACCCCACATGGGCACATGAAGGGCATGAGAGAGCAGGATCACAACCCCTAAAGGCTGGCGTGTTTGGGGAGAAGAATGGAGCCAACAGGCAAGCGACTTCTCACAGCTGCTTTTGTTTGGCTCACTAGGGATCTGAATGCACTATTGATTCCTTGGCACTAAAACACTAAAACTGTGCGTACAAGACAGGGATCTCCTTCAACTCTAATCTCTAGCAGCTGTCAAAGACTTGAACAGCTTGTCGTTGGCCGGCGTGCCAAAATCAATGAAGATTTTAGGATTCCTTGCGTAAGGGGTGATCAGTCTCAATTGGAAGCAATGGGAGCCAGCCCCCACCCTGACTGAGCTGGACCAGGCATCCCAAACTTCGTGATTTATCGAGCATTCAGACCATGCCCGCACAGCAGATGAGAGAAAATACACGGCTCTGCCCCTCCCAGGAACCCAGGGCACCCACGAACGTACCTGCCCCAAGGGCTTCTCATTGAGGACATGGTCTCCCAACATTTCCGATGGAGCTGAACCTGCAGCGGGACTGCTCTTCTGCGAGACCTCCTGAAGGCTCCAGCAGTGTCTCAAGCCCATTGCTCTTAAATGGGTGATGACAAGAATTTATTTGGCTGCACCAAGGTAGCATCATTATAATCTACACCTTCAGATAACTGCATCTTATTGCTCCTGATTGGAAATACCATTTTCTGTTAGGGAAATATTCAAGGGTGACGTTTTTTTCTTGTAGTTAAACCTACAAATCCAGCCCAGTTACAGCGCAGTCACATTCTGCGGAGACAACGCAAGCCCAGCTATGATTTGTCAAAATAACAGGCCCCCCTCCTGCCAAAATAACCTCAAAATACACTTTTGCACATAGCACCTCAGACACGTTTTGGTACAGGAAGTTTAACAAAAGCTTTTAACCCGTACATCTGTTTCCTCACAGCTGTTTCCTCAGTGCCTACCTCGGTACAATCCTAGCGTGCTGGCTGCCGGGCGAGACCTTCAGCAGGATGGGGAAATGCATTGGAAATGGTCCAACGTAACGCTTGGCAGAAGAAGAAATCATCCAAGATTTTTTCCTGGGGTGGTACGAGGGGAAAGCTGCACCACTGACAACACAATGAAGCTTTGCTGAAAACGTAGGTGTTACTGCTAAAGCTATACTTGAATGTCCCATGAAGAGAAGAAAGGGGGGAAAAGGGGATAAAGGAAATCTGTTGCACTGTCTCCTGGTAGACAGAACATTCCTACATTAAAAGCAGCGAGAGAATTAAGAATGAAGTTCAGAAGACAATTGATACAAAGGACTACAATGGGATTTATTTTTTTTAAATGAACGCAAGGGAAATAGACGTGGAGGAAAAACATGCGTGCAATGCCATTTCTGCAGGAAACTTCAGACCTTGCTGGAACTAATTCAGCCCCTACATCCCACGGCTGCGGGAAGGGACCCACGGCTCCTTCCTACCTCCAGAAAGTCACTCCGCAAGTAATTGCGGCTCCTCTATTAACAACACTAAGACGAAGTTCCCCTCACATGCTCTTTATTTATTCCCAATAAATACCGCTCACACAGCGAACCGTCCCGGAGCCAAGCGCAGCCAGATGGGCGGGTTACCAGCCGCGCTGCCGGGCGAGGTGCCAGCAGCCCTTTCCTTCCCCAGCTTTTTATTTTATTTTATTTTTTAATTTTTCCCCGTTTTGCCCCCTTCTCCTCCCTCCTATTAGTTACCCGGGGGGCAGGGAAGGAGGAGCCCGGGGCCGGGCCGGGCACGGGGGGCTCGGGCAGCTCCGGTACTCACCGCCGTGCGGCTCGGGCAGCGTGGAGACCGAGGTCTGCCCCATGGCTCGGCCGGGAGGCGCCCCGCCGTCACGCCGCCCGCCGGGGGCGCAGCCTCCTCCGCCGCGGCTGCTCCCGGGGGGCCGGGGCCGGGGCCGGGGCCGCGCCGCCCGCCGGCTGGCGGGGGGCGGCTGCTCCCGGAGCAGCGGCGGCGGCGGCGGCGTCCCGGCGGCCGCCCCTCATGCTGCCGGGGCACGGCTCCGAGCGGGACGGAGGCCCCGGCGCCGCGCCCACCGCGGCCCCCGCCCCCGGCACCGCCTCGGCCCCGCTCGGGGCCCTCCCCGAGGCCGTGACGGGTGGTGGGCCGGGACGGCAGCCCCCGGCAGCCAGCCCCCTGCTGTGAGAAGTGGAAGAAGGGACGCGGCCAGGGGGATCAGCCAAGGGGGAAGGCTTGGGGCAAATGGAGGCATCCTGCCTAGCACCAGGGCAAAGGGAACAAAGTTTCTGGTTTTCGTTATTATTTTTCTTTTAATGCGTAATCCAAGCCCTGCTGCGGGCTTAATCCTAGAACAAACAGGTAACTGTTAGCCGATGGAGGAAAAAAAAAAAAGAAAAACACACAAAAAAAACAAACATCTCAAGTGCCTAGTGGCTATTGCTGCTCAGTACCTAGGAACGGGCAGGAAGATGCATCACACGAGGCCACAGAAGGCTCTTGTGAAGAACATGCCAGGGAACATCTGTTAGTGAGACATAGGGTGAAGTTAGCGTGGTTTTGAGTGGCATGGGAGTCCTAGAGAGGGTGGCTGAGGAGATTTCTGGCCTTCCAACATCACGGTGTTGGTACTGCGATGGTGTTTTGGGAGATGCAGAACTGTGAGGCCCGTGCTCAGAAAGCAAATAAGGTAACAGCAGCAGCCGCTTAGCCTGGCATCAGTCATGGGCAGAAGAGTCTTGTAGTCAACTAAGACATGACAAATAGACAAGAATACAACTAACACCAATCTTCATTTTTTTTATAGAAAACTAGTCTTAGTAAACAAACCTATTCCCTTGTTCGATGTGAGTAACACTTCCAGTTCCCAAAGGTACTGGCTTGAGTGTAATAGACTTCCATCAGGTATTTGATTTAGTACGAGAGGAAAAAGTGAGGACAACACAAAAATGCTAAAGCACAAACAGATGAAGAACTAGATAAATGAAAAGAAGACCAATTGCTTGCAGGGCACTAACATTTAACGAGGGTGCTTCTGTTGGGGAGCTGTAGGGAGGTTCTCGGTGCTTTCATCGGCCATCTAGAGAGGAATTATTTCAAACAGCTCTGAAAGGCTAAATAAATCACTCCTGGCAGCAATTTTAGGTGGAGTAAATATTACCAGAGTGATAACGAGGACAAGGCAGTCAAAGACTTATCTGGATTATTTAATAAACTCAGGTCGTTCAAGTAAGTTTGAATAGGGTCAGAAGAACGAAGTCAGGCATGAAGGATTGAGCAATGCAGCCTGCAGGAGCTGTATCTGAGAAAGCTCATGCATGTGAGCTGCTGCTGATGCAAAGGAAAGGTAATATTCTCATTTGGATGTGCAAATAGGAAAATGGTAAGTAGAGATACAGTTACATCATTGTGCTTCTTATCAGACGAAAAACACTATATGGTGCCTAGTGCTGCTGTCTGCAGCTTTAGAAAAACCCTGAAAGCTGGGAGACAACTCAAAGTCCACAAGATGAGATGCAAAGTGCAACAAGTGCTCTCCAGCAAAAGGCTTGGTGTGGATGTGCATAGGAAAGACTGACACAGGTACTGCATTTCAATATACAAGTGCGAGAAGAGCAAGTATTATAGCACTCCTGGCAATCCAGGAGCCCCCTGCAGAGCACTGTGTTGTAGAAAAGTGACGGGGACACGTACAGAGACACCAGACTGAGCTATGCAGCAGGAGTTAAGAAAGAGACTAGAGGAGATGCTCTGATGATCCCTCCTTCCACGCAAAGAGATGCTTCCTGAAGCTTCTTAAACAACTGAATCCTAGCACGTCTTTCTCAGAAGATGATTTTTTTTTTTTCCCAACAATTCCCCACATTTATTACCTTGAAAAATGACTTTAAAAGGGTTTGTTTTGAGGAAGTTGAATTCTCCCTTTGGAGTTACTTGTAAACAGGAACATAAAAGTGCTCCTGTCTGCCTCTGGTGGATCTCATTAATTTTATCAAAGGAATTTGTGTTCCCCTACCCCGTTTACAATGCAAATGTATAGATCATCTGTCTGCAATGATTCCCGTGAAGGTAATAAACTCCTCAAAGTCTATTCGTAAGCACATAAAATGGGTATAGCTATCACATCCTCCAGTCCAGGTGTATTAATTGCCAATACTTTTTTTTTCCCAAAAAAAAATTAATTGATGGTTGTGATTTTCTTTTATATCATTTCTTTGCAGCCATCTCATTGCAAGGGTCCTGTCACCACCATACCTCAGTGGTGGTTAGCGGTATGTTGCAGAACTACTCTGGTAGGACTACTACTCTACAAAGTCAGGGAGTTCAGTTCTAGTTTAGGGAAGATAAATATTAATTTATAATACTAACAGACTGTAGGCATATCATATAGAATAACAAAATGAAGCTTCTGATTATAAAATGTACCAAAAGAGCAAACATTCAACAAGAAATAATCTGCTTGCATTAGCACATTTAAAGGTCTTATTAAGGAGATTTATAGATCCTTTATTCAGCCTTTGCAAAGCGGGCAATAGCAAACACTCCCTCTTGTTTCCAAACAGGGAATACTAGTTAAATATGAAATATTCATAAAAAATAAAATATTTAAAATAGCACTGATCTATAGAACACTTATGTCTCTTTCTGCTTTATCTCCTACCTAGAGATGCAAAAAAAGTAACATATTTGTTGGGCTACTCCAGTCACAGTCATTAGTGGTCTTAAATTGGGGAAAAAAAAACATCACTTTTCTGCTTAAATCTTGCTTTTTAAGGTGTTAGATTGAAGAATTCACCTTATGACTCACTAACAAGAGGGTACTCTGAATCTTCAGCAGTGTATGAGAAGACATCTACCAGTATCAACTATGAGAGAAACTGGACAGTCAATTATATATTACATTTCTCATATGTAGAGCTATATTTATGCAATTGGCTCCACATAGAAGAGATTCTAGCATCCTACTGACATTCCCCTATGAGCATCCACATAAAATACATACATTTAGTATTCAGTTGTCTAGAGACTTTCAATCTACAGTATGATAGAGATATTTTAATCTGTGTAGTAAATTTATTGCCATGTAGCTGGCTTTCAGGACAGTTAAAAGTTTAAGAATATGATAATGTTTGATAACAATTGATTCTAGCAGAGATTTGAGATTGCAATTAATACATTTGTATGAATGCACTTTTTTTTAGATGTTTTTTCCACTTCATCTTTAAAAAAATAATGAGATGAGACGCAAATTGACTACCCAGTCGTTTGTAGTTGTTACAGTCTTCAAAGAACTGAAGTTTCCTGAAGTCCAGAATTACAAGCAAAGCTAAAATGTCCCAAAACATAAAAGCGAGATTTCCAGGATTAAAATTTCCACTTTAATTTTAGCCAGGGATAATCTTGTACTGAGGAAAATGCTGCAAGAAGATGTTGAAACATGGACATATATTCCAGCCAGGTGGGGAAGCTGAGGTTCAGCTGATAGGTGGCACAGGTCCCAGTAAGTGGTGCCCAGCTGCCCTGACACAACATTCTCATAAATGTGGTCAGTGGATGCAGTGTCCTAGTTAGGTTTTGGTGTCAGAACTGTGGTTATCTGATTGCATTGTGCTACCTGCACCTTTCTTCCCTTCTTGTCCCAAGTTATTGTGTTGGGTTCTGTAGGGAATTCTGTTAAACTCCGCACTTGCTCAAATCTTCCACCAAAAGAGGAAGAATAGCTTCTTTGTGAACTTCAGAAGTGTTTGCAGAACACAAATACTGCATGTTGTATAAATGACTAGAATGAGATCTCTTTACTGGAGAGAATGTAAAATTTCAAAATAGTTTCCAAGGGAGGGTGGAATAATGCACAGCTTTTAACTTCTCTCATACATCAAAGAACAAACTCCATCCCAACAGTAAAGCTTCAAAGAAGGCTGTATTTCAGTGGGCTTATACTGGGACGACTGATGGCAATACATGACCTACAACATGTAGGATGCTGTTGTCCCATCTTTAGAGCTCTTTAGGATCACATTCAGTAAAGACGCATTTTTAAAAAGTGAATTTATATTACTCTTCCTTCAGTCACTGAGATTAAGTTATGGCACTAAACATAACAGAAGCTATAGGGAGAGGATACCATATTTAACCAGAGGATTCAGAATGCAAGACTGGCAAAAGTATTCAACCTAGTAAGAGGAAAAAATATTAATCGAAAATATATGATCGAAAAATATTAATCGAAATATATGAAATAAAATACAGTGCAGAGCTGGTAGAAGAGGAGCAGCACTGCATCCTACAGACTGTAGAACTGTGTAATTAAGCAAACAAAGCAAAGGTTATGATATGAGCAAACATGAACAAGAAGATAAATATTTTTTTTTAGTCATGGTTCACACTAAGGTTTATAACAAGGACAATGAATTTGTACCTGCTTGTAGAGAGCTTGCAGCTACAAACAGGAGGAATCTGGAGAGGGCACCACACGAGCCTGTTTGCTCAAGACTAGAACATCGACTGGATGTAGTTCTTAAACAGGTGCTGTCAAAATAAAAAAACCCTAGATTGTTCTCTCACTTGGAAATAAATTTAAAAAAATATTTTAAAATATGTTTGTGTCCTTTTTTTATATTGAATAGCCATTCAATAGCAATTCTGTGTTCTCGCAGTGTCACCTCCCATTTCCTATACACAAACACAGCACAAGAAGAGTTTGAAGTCTCTTTTTAAAAGGAGGCCATTGTGTCTGAGAGATCATCAGCAACCTATGGCTTCCCCTTCCCCCCTCAAAACAACCCCACATACATACTTTCTGCATAGTCGAATGAAAGGGAGCTATGCAGAGCAGCTAGCTGAGAGGAACCTCTGTAGTTCAGTCTTTAAATTTGGAAGCTAGGGGTTCAAAGCCTTAGGCCAATGCAATTAATATGCTAATGAGGACTATTCTGATTAAAACAAATAGTGGGCATTCCTTGGATGGGATCTGCTTGTACAGCAGTAAGGCTGCGCTGGGAGACCGCACTAGGCTGGCCCTTACCTAAGAGAGGTCTGAGGGGCTGAGACTTTTATCAGTGTTCAGGTGATCTTGGCTCTGTTTCAGTATCTCCTCGTATTTGTCCTCCCCAGCTTGTTGCCATCGCAAGCACAGCTGGGCAAACTTATCCGTGGCAATTTGGCACAGGCAGTTTTTCTTTCTGCTCACAAATCATCTGCAAATAGGCTGTGCATTTACAAACTTGTTTGCTAGCCTAAATTATTCACCAAACACTTTGTAGGCAAATTTCAGACGGTGGTTAATCACGTAAGCAATTCATTGCCACAGCAGTTCAATAATTTATTATCCGGGCCGTGTGCTAGGCACCCCCGGCTGTGTGGCCCTGGCGATGCTCTCTGACTCGGTGCTGTCTGTACCTAGAGGGAACTTTCACAATAGCTGCTGCATCGATATGATTTTAAATGGTCGGTGATGAATGCTTATAGATCTACCCATGTGATTGTAACATCTGATTTGTAGCTTTTGTTGTACCCTTCGACTTATGTTACTTGTGCCCGGCAAGTTGTTCTAGGGAAGGCTTCTACAGAAGTGAACGTTGCGAGTATATCGAAAAATCCCCGTGTTCATTTTAATAACAGTTTGCAGATTCTCGTGGCACAGAGCTTTTAAAGTAATTTACATAACGCGTGTGGTTGAAAGGCAGAAAACAGAAAGAGCGTGGTCCTGGCACAGATGTTTCTGGAGGCATGGAAAGTAAATGTGCTCGCCTCCTGCATGCACCGTGCTCCTCAGCTTCGGAAACTGCCCTGCTCTCCTGCTGCGCCGCCTTCTAATAGCTTCTACATGCTTTCCCTCCATCCCCGTTACTTCCCACAATGTCTTTACAGTGTTTTCCTTCTTTAACGTTCTATAAGAGCAAATTCTAAATTCTATGACATTTCTCTATTCTGTGTTCATTGCCAATCTTTTTTTTTTTTTCCCCCACTTGAAAATACGTGAAGTCAGTTGCTGTTTTGCTTCAGCAAACCTGACCTACACAGGAACCTTCCATTACTCACAGACCCAGAGTATTTCAACAAGTATTTGGGGCATTATTACTTTCACATCTACTGTTTTAGGCGTTACTGGCTACCTGAAGCCTTATGACACAAGTAGCAGGAGTGGTGTAATCTAGGTTTTAGAGAATTTCTGAGCCCAATTGTGCAAGATTATGAAAGGTGATCAAATGAACAGTTCAGACAATGATTAATTAGACCCTTCTGACACCAACAGTGCTGTGTTTTGTTTTGAACTTACTGAAAGGTAATACACTACTAAAATGTGTTCTTCAGGGCTCAGATTTTGTTTTACTCTTTAAACAGGAGCAAAGCACTCTGCTGTGCACACAGGGAAAAAAAGCTAGCTTCTGTCTTTGCTTAAAGCACAAAGGGGAACGGACATACTCGATCCCACTTTGTCCCTAACCCTATACCGGATATTCCTGAAAAAAAGATGAACCCCACAGAGATGTCCCATGATGTATTATCCAAAGTCTGTAAGGTCTTACTTATTGAAGTGAATTGAAGCACCTCAATATACTTATTGAAATGCTAAAGTTCAGGTTTAAACTGTAAACCGTAAATGTTCAAAAACTCTTCTACATTTTTACTGTTGTCAATAATAAGAACTATCAATATTTGTGCTATTCCTATGTGTTCTCTTTGTGCAGTCCCGGCAGCTGCCTGTTGCGCTGAGCTTCGCGGCGCAGTGACAGCGCTACGATAGCACACGGCAGCGTTTCCTTTTTCCAAACAGCAAACAACCGTCAGAAATTTTCCAATCAAGTGTGTATTTATCACCGGGTATCAATTTTGTCTGTGGTTCCAGATTTACGATGAAAGGCAAAAAGGACTGCATTAAAAATTATTAATAGCCTTCCGCCTGTCCTAGTTCAGGCCACTGGGGAAGAAGAGAGCGCTGGTGTAAAAATGCCATACCGGGTTGTGGAATTCCTCAAGAGCTGGGGTTTTGCCAGCTTTCCAAAGACTTCAGCCACTTGGAGTTCGTATCGGTAGTTACAATAAATAGAGTGAGCAGGCCCCACTACTGATAGAAGCTGGCATAGTCCCAGCAGAGAAAATGAAGCAGCTGGAGGTCTGTTCCTACTGTGGGACACCACCACTCCTCCTCCACCTCTTCTTCACCGTAGCAGTGCTCCCAGCACAGGAACACCCCAATTCAGCACCGCAAGGAAAGGCTCCTACCAGCTTCACTGGCTCGCTTGGATATTTTTTCCCTCTCCCATTTGTGCTTAATGGCAGCCTCCTGGCTGTTGCTGCCGCAACAAAGCCAAATTATCCAGGAGAACTTATCCAGCCTGTCCAGCAGTGCCTCTTCCCTTCAGTCAGCTATGACACCCGTCCCACTGCACCGACCATTTTCCGTAGGAAAACACAGCTTTCTGTTCTTCAGAGCATGTGTCGTGGTTGCTGGCTGCAGCTTTCCCTCCACGTCTCCAGGCTTCTTAATGAATCACTGCTTTTTGGCACCGAAGCAACATAAACACATCATTTGGGATGTCTCTGCCAAACATACGTACACTTAGAGCAGGTTTTGAATGATAGGAAGTGAAACATTTAATGAAATGTTCAGGCTGCATAGCTGAAAGTTGCAAAAAAAGACAGAAAATGCACATCTGAAGGTCACAACGGGACCATCAGTCCAACGGTGGGGCTCCCCTGGTATATTTTGTGGGACGTGTGGAAGGGGATTTACCAGGAATGCATCAGCTACAGCTCCCACCAGGAAAACCAGTAACAGAAAGCAGCCCAGCAGAGGCCCACTGACCATGGTGGCTGCTAGATGTCTATCTCTTTCCTTCCTCATCTGCTCATTAAGTGACTCAATGTAACTATACATAGCACGGCAGATTTTTACACTGATGCTTCCTAGCCTGTATGAAAGGGGAAAAGAGACATCATCAACAACAGTAACAACAAAAAATTAGCAAATTCAGAAATGAAGTTTCTCAGCTGCTTAAACCAGCCACACGTGAACGCCCTGAATGCGCATCCGCTTGCTCTTTCTGGCTTGAGCGAGAATTGAGAAAACTCTCATCTTTGGAAAAGCTGAGAGTGTTTGGCACAACCGTTCCTCTAGTTCCTCTCCATTCAATGAGATTTTGGAATGAATTTCAATGTGCTGCTGGACTATAATTAGCTCCGAAGGGCAGGAGACCACAGGGGACCAGCTTCTTCCCCTTTAAATGGGCAGCTGTAAAGACACAACCTTAAATAATATCCTGAACACCAGCAACGTTTGAAACCTGGACCTGGGCCTGATTAACTGCCAGAAGTTAGAATAATCTCTGCCTTTGTTAAATCAAAGTCATTCCCTATGATGCGAGTTAACTACAGAAATCTCTACGCCAAAAATACAAGTTTCAGCCTTCAGTTTCATTTCCCCCTCTTTTCTACTATTACGAAAATATGCATCTTTTTCTTTCCCTACTGGGAAAATGCATTTTTTTTCCACTCTCCCATGACTCAAAAACATCCGAAAGATTCTTCCTCTAAGCTTAAGAGAAATACGGGGGGGGGGGCGGAACTTCACCTTTTGGCAAAGATACAGAATGGAAATTTTTTACTCAAAAGAGGATTTTCAAAAAAAAAAAAAAGTAAGAAGCATGTGAAAACAAGGGGTTATAATGGAAACTATTTTCATAGCCAGCTCTAAAGTAAGCACTGCTGTTCCAGAGACACATGGTACTGATGCAAACATTGACCCGATGCCAAAATCCCTAGCATGTTAGTGGAATCCGGAAGCGCTGTGATATTAAATACACCTCTAAATGTATGTCAGACATCTCCCCGTGTCTGGTCCGCTTACTCGGCGCAGCACGACGCTGCACGCTTAATTCATTGGTACCTGCAAAGCAGCTAACAGGCCAGCAGTGGAGGTGCTCCCCTTTCCTCGGGCTGGGCTTTTTGCTGCACAGCATGCTCCCCAAAGGGTCTTCTGCAAGCCTGACCTTACTATTCCCACTTGGCAAATACTGAACCCATATCCGCTTTCCATCTGCAGCACTTATACGGCATGTTTTATTGCAGTGTTTGAGCACCCCTCTCCGGTCCTAGGGATATATTATTATCCTCAAGGTCAGATTTCCACATTTCATCGGGAGCGTTGTGGGGAAAAGCAGGGAAAGTGCTGCCAGCTCATGTCACGAAGGGACAGATCTGCTCCCCAGCACAGGCTGGGCCACCCAGACGACGTCCAGAACAAAAATTCCTAAATCTCTGTCTCAACCTCACCTTCTTAGGGGTGTCTGGCTGGCTACAGAAGCAATGAAGGTATTGTGCTCAGCCCCGTTTCCTTGCTGGCAGAGCCTGCCTGCTATTTTCTGCCTGCTTACTCCAGCTGCTCCAAGGCATTTAGCCCAGCCCTGGGCAGTTTTTTCCTACAGCTATCAAGGAAAAGTCCCTGTTTGCACCTACCACAATTACAGCTGTGGTACTTGGCCTGCATCCTTGCGGATTCATTAGAAAAACCCACAACGAGTAAAAGGGTTCTAAATGAGGGTGTAAAATGCATCTCCCGCTTTTGTGTAGCCTGTTTGTTTGTTCGTTTACTTTTGATCCGTGGATTTGTGGCTTTTGCTCAATGTTGCTGCCTTGCAGTGAGATGCAAATACCGATGGGAGGCTTCCCTAAGGAGGGGTGCTTGCAGAGCATCCCTCCCTGCCACTGGAATTCTCTGCAGGTTTCAGAGGGGAGTGACATCCCCTCCAGGCTGGCTCTGCTGGGGCCTTGATGCTCTCTGCCTGCCCGCAGAGGTAGCTGAGTGCCTGCCGAGCACTGATCCAGGCTGGTTCTCCTCTGCCAGGTCTGGTGCAAGCTCCCCATCTCCTGGTCTTCAAAACTAGCCACCGTCTTTCAGTATCTTCAACAATTTTCCTAACTGGATGCAGTTCTGCTGTTGACAGGTTTTACCTAACAGCCTCTGCTAGAGCCGTCCTCGATGCCGGGAAGCACATCCTCCCTGCTGAGGGAATGACTGTGGATAGGGAGGGTTTCAGAGGCTCAGGCTTCGCACCCTTTTTGATGGGTGTGGAGGAATGCTGCTCTAGTAACCCGACAACAGCTCCCTTGAGCAGGCTTTCTATTTCTAATGAGTCAGAAGGCGTGGCGAGGTTTGCCTAAAACGACTCCCATACACATCACACTTGGTCTCTGCGTGCTGATAGTTTAAATCAAGTGTAAATCTGTGGGGCCGATTTTGCTTTTTAAATACTTGCGCATCATTCGTTTGCGTGCTGGTGGCCAGGGGAACCGGCCTGCTGTAATCACGCCAGTCATGTTGTTTTTTTTGTGCTGATCCAGATCATTTTTAGCTCAGGTTCATTCAGTTACAAAACCCACGCAGAAGGAAACTAATTACACGAACTGAAGCAGGAATGCTGTATTGTTCTTGTGGAAAGTGCTTTTACCAAGACTAAACATCAATATTACACTTTTTTTTTTTTTTTTAAACTACCTGCTTAATACAGCAGATCGTTAATGCAGCACATTAAGTTAGTTAAAATGAACAAATTTCATTAAATCAAAATTTAGAGGCATTAAAGCCAGATGGGCTACAGGGGAAAAAATGCAGAGACTTTTAGAGCTAATGTAAATGTAATATTATTGTTTTCAGCTCAAATTCAATTAAATAGGGTTGACAGAAGCTTTCACAAAAATGCCCAGGAAGAAAACTTGTCTGTAAAGAAAATCAATTTAAAAGAAACCATACTTCAGATATATCCATAGTTCTGTGGCTCACTGAATTACAATGTCATCAACTGATGTGGGAGAGCCAGCACTGGGATCTTTACTGGTATGTTACTTACTGGGAGAAAAATGACTTAATTTTACAGTGTTTATTGTGCCGAAATGTATTTGAGTGCTGAAAAAAGTTAATGCAACCAGACCCATTCCCAAAGGAAGAAAACACACATTTTCAAGAACACGGCCTGCCTGGGGAGGGAAGGGAACTCCACTGCTTCCCTGGGCAGCCTGCTCCAGTGCTTGACCACCGTTTCCATGAAGAAA
The DNA here is from genome assembly GCF_009769625.2 of Cygnus olor. NCBI lineage: Eukaryota > Metazoa > Chordata > Aves > Anseriformes > Anatidae > Cygnus > Cygnus olor. The sequence continues at coordinate 64,478,111 of NC_049171.1, read as the reverse complement.
CTCTACTTAATATCCAATGTAAACGTCCCCTGGTGTAACTTGAAGACGTTTCCTCACTTCCTGTCACTTGCCACCTGAACTGGGCCCACTGGCTGCAGCACGGATACCTTCAGTTGTGGGGTTTGATCGGCAAAATCCAGCTTGGCATCGTGCTCCAGTGTTTTCTGTGAAGTCCCCTGAGCCAGTGCTATATGTTGTAGGGCTTTCCTGTCACTGGGGCATGCGATGCTGGCTCAATGATTGTATTTGTCTGAATAGTGTTAAGAAAAGGGGAAAAAAAAGAACACCAAAAAACTAAGACAAACAAGATCACTCCATTTCTATTTTAAAACAGTTGTTGTGTACCACAGTAAATAATTATTTTCCACCAAAATAGCAAGTAGAAGTCTATATAAAGTCTCATCTAACCATATGATGTACCCAAGTACCCTCAAGCCCACATCCCATTCACTCAAACTCCTAAAATGCAACGCAAGATGTCAGAGGCTCCAATTTTCTCATGATCTCCACAGCAAGTATGAAACTCGACCTTGATTTACACGTGGTGATAAAACCCACTGTCTGCAAATTTATGAATGTAGCTGGCAGTCATTAAGTGCATTATGCAGAGGTCATGTTGATGGTCCCTTTGTTTATTCCTCCTATCTAATGATCCATTGCTGAAGATGTGCCGAAAACTTTCAGCATGTTTTACAACTTATTTACGTGACCGAGAAGCGTGTACTGTGTTTGCCATCCTCATTAGCCCAAACTGCTGAAAATAAATCAGAGTGCAGAACTGGCATCTGAGGAAAACACAGAGACTTTTTTTTTTAATGTGTGCAGAGAAAATTCTTGCCCCTTTCCAAAGCAGCTCTTAGGAGAGAGCGCCTTTTAGTCGAGTGACAAAACAGGGCCACCTTCATTTTGTGCAGCTGAATTCCACAAAAGCCACATGAATCAGCATGGGATAAGACATCTGTGGACAAGGGCTGGATGATTTTAAATACATTTATTTAGTAAACGTCTTTGCATAGTAAACATCATAAGTCTAAACTTATGCTTATCCATGAGTAGGTATGCTAAACTAATGCGAGTCAGTTGAATGTTAATGCAGGTGAAAAGGCAGAAATTTCTAGCCAGCACTGCTGAAAATTTTCTGTGCGCCCAGATTTGGTGTTACAGCATCCTGTTAATCCTAAGCCATTTTTATAGGTATGAATAGGAGTTCCAACAGAGAGATCTGGTGCCATTCAGATCCACTGGAAAAGTGTGGAAACGTATCATACTGACCTGTTTACCAGTCTAATAGAAAGAAAATTAAGTATCTGAGTGTTGAGAGATTCTGTTACTAAACTAGTAGGTAAAGAAATTATGGTGCAGGCAGCCTGAACAGATTTGGTATTTGCTTATCATGTGATAAATATTAGTTGGTTTTATAACTAATTGTCCCTGTCACATTGACTTTGCTAATATAAAGTAACTGGATTCACAATTCAAGCAAGGGATTTTTGATTTGTGTAAGCTCTCTAGTAGCATTGGTTAACTAAAGGACCACATCGCTTTAGTAAGGAAAACCCATCCCCTCAATGAAGTTACTTTGGGCTTGTCTGCCTGTTAATTTTCGCACTGAACGTCATTTGTCTGACAGCAAAGCCTTTGAAGTGCCATGATATTTTGCACCTCCCAGGTTAAAGCTCACTAAAAGCTAAGCCAGCCCTAAAGGACAAATGAAAACCCAGAATATGAGGAGCGTGACCTTCTCTGCAGACAGAACATTTACATGCAGACATCATTAGTCTGCTGCTAATAGCTTGTTACTGAATTGCCCAAATGAAAGCTGAACATCACTCAGTGCATCTTTGGTGCCATATCACTGAAGTCACTAAAGTTTATTTCAGTGACAATCAGTTTTATACCTAATATATTACAGACTTGCTGGTGCACAAATAATTGTAACACTTGAGTAAGCGCACAGAGCTGTGCTGGGTCTGGCTGGGATGGAGTTAACATCTCCTGCAGCAGCCCAGAGCCAGCAGGCTGGGGGTGGGCAAGTGATAGGGAGGGGACATCACCAGGGCAGCTGACCTAAACCAACCAAAGGGATATTATATACCACATGATGTCACACTCAGCAATAAAAGGTGGAAAAAGGATGGATATGGGAGCGGTAGGCTCTCGTTGTGAAAACATCTGTCCTCCTGAACAACAGCTACGTGCATTAAGGCCCTGCTTCAAGGACGTGGTCAAGCATCGCTCGTTGGTGGGAAGTAGAGAGTAATTCCTTTTTCCTTTTCCTTTTAGTTAAATTATTTAATAATAATTTTCCCTTAGTAGTTATTTTTCCTTTAATTAAATTATCCTTATATCAAACCGTGAGTTGTTTCTTTCCTTTTCTTCTTCCCTTCCTCTTCTGAGGAGGGGAAGCGAGAGAGCGGTTGTGGTGCAGTTCAGCTGCCCAGCAAAGTAACACCCCCATAAGAGCTCACACCTTCCCTCCCCAACACCTTCAGCTGCTGCTGCTGCTGCCAGCCAAAGACAGACAAGGGGATCCCACAGCACGGAGCATCTTCTCACGACCAGATGCATTCTGCTAACTCTTCCCCACCTTGAAAGGCAAACTCTGGTGTCCTGTGACCGTAATTCTTAAATTTTTTAACAACTGTGTTCCTAAAACGTGCTGTAGAGAAAATGCACATACCCTACTGCACGCTGCATAGATGCTGCACGTACAAAAAAAATATCCTATCCTGCTTTAATTATAATCAAGCCTTTATGAAAGCTTGACTACCAACATTAGACTACACTTTTAGAGGAGAAATTTATGTATATTGTATATTATAATTTATCTATATATTATATACATATATATTATATACATTATATATATAATTTATTTGTATTGTATATTATATATAATTGCCAAATTGTAAAATAGTTGAAAAGAACAGAAGTGTCATGGGCCCTAAGGTATAAAATCCATTTCTTCCATGAAGTTTTCAAGTTTTGAGAGTTACAGCAAAATTCATTGTATTCTATTTTATACAATTTGCCTTCCTGTGCATTTTTGATTGGCCTTTAAAAAGCTGACACACTTTCTTACGTTAGAGTTCAATCTAAGAAACCCAAGCACTTTTCACGCCTCACTGCTTGCTGGTTATTAGTATAATCTGCAGGAAACAACATAACAATAGGTCATTGTTCCTCAATGTGAGCAAAAGGTTAGAACAACAGCCTACGCTCAGACCTGGCTTCTTGACTCCTCTTCCCTTCACAATGAAGAAAGCACATGTTGTGTGTAGTAACTCTGAGGGTATTTCCATTGTGTTCAGTGTTTTATGCCACTTGTTGCAGGCTGAAAGAGAGCAAGGTATAGGGGCATGCTCCTCCTGAAAGCACTGTGTAGCTGAAATGGTGTGAGATATGGGAGCTCACCAACTGTGTGGTAAGGCAAGTCTCAGGCTCCCCATCATTCCAATGTTTGAGTACCTCACAGAACCCAGCAAATAGGCCTGCTACAGGCATAATCTAGGGGGTAGCAGGATATCCGCTTGATAAATTATTCCCTTTCACAGAACTGTGGTTAGACCCACAAACACTCAGCTCCACAGTACCCAGCCCTCCCCTTCACTGCTGCTGAACCACACGAGCACCATTGAAAGCTTTCCTCCTTGGTACCAAAACGTCCACACGGGTCCCAACATGGCTGCCTTCCCCACAGCAGTGCCCTGTCAGCACTCACACCGCTGGATAAGTGTTGCCCAGTCCCTTTAACGCAGTCCTGGAGAGCAGCCTGGTGCTTCTTGAGGAGCCTGCCTGCTTTCAAGTGATACGGGGCTGCCAAAGGAATGCATGCCTGGGGGAAAAGCCTCTGGACAGTGAAGCTTATCCTCCCTCATAGGGTGGCTCCATTCCCAAGAGAGGAGCCTGGACAACACGGTGCTGGGGAGCAAGGTGCCCTGCTGTTTGGTCACGAACCCCATCTGTAAGCAGAGGTGCTCCACACACCTCCTCACCACTCTCAGGGCTCTCCCCCCAGGCCAAATCTCACACACGGCCGGCATTCGGACGGGGGCACCCTTTCTGTCTACCCACACAGTAGCTTGGGCAGGGCACAGAACAGTTCTGGCAGCCTCGATTCAATTCCTTTTTCTGCCTGAAGAGATTAATTCCTGCTTCTCCTTCCTCCTGACGGCCAAGCCAAGCAGACCTGTGTGCTGGTGCATACAAGTACTCAGGGACTTCTGTCCTGCCAGCTGGGATTAGGGGGAAACACTGGTGATGCTTCAGGCAGAGATCTTTTTTCTAGCACTCCTTCCAAAAAATGCTTCAGTGTTTTCAGTGCCCTACTCAGGAGTCTGTGTTATCGCACACTGTGTTACCTGAGGCCTAACAAACTGCTCCTTATTTCAGACACTGTGGAGTTTGCAGACCCTGGTGCACGCTGACCCTCACCACAACCTGCTGGGCTGCCTCCAGCTCTGTGCCCCAAGGGGCCTCTCCTGCAGGGCTGCCCCTGGCTTAGGATCCTTAGGTGCCACCCAGAGAAAGACATCGTAAACCTGAAGGATGACAGGGCATTAAAGTTCCTGCTGACAATCTTCACATGAAAAATAAAATGTAAGTGAACTCTCACCAGATCAGAGGAGAGAAACATGCCATCTACATAAAACAACAGCAATATAGCCAGGAAGTGGTTCCTTGCAGCCTGAACAGCAGCACCAGTAATTTGCCTTTTAAGCAGCCAGATTTAGTCAGCAAGCCCATCCTACCAGACAAAACAGCAAAGTGATTTTTTTTTTTTTTTTTACCCCAGTCCTCACTGCAGCCCTGTCTGAGTTCCAACCGCATCGCCAGGCTGACAGCAACACTGAGAAATGGGGATGATGCCTGATTTCAGACACTGGAACAGCACCAAAATCCGCCCTCCGTTGGAGCAAGTGGAGATGATTGATCTAATTGGTTCTGGCCTCTCCCACCAGCCCCACTTGTTAGTACTTACCGCATAAAAGTACCACGAGTTAATGTGTTACGTGTGAACCCTGGCCAGTGCTGACTCCACGATGATGAGAAAGAACTGAGCATCTTTCGTTTAACTACTGCACACGCACTGAAAAACACTACAGTGGGCAGGATTTCAAGAAGCCTTTCTCATGCTGAGAGGTAGCCAAGACTTGTATGTCTCCGTGTTACCACGCTGCAGTGTCCAACAGCTGGCAATAAAGGCAGATACAGCTAGCTCCCCTGTAAACAGGAGCTTTATTAAACTGGGAGGAGGAATCGTGAGCTTTCATTAGGAAGCATCCTGCTGGAGGCTTTCTAGCACCTGGGACCCCTGACTTTCAGCCTATTTAGCAGTCTGTCAGCTGTAACTTCTGAAATACTGTTTTTCCCCAGATGGTATTCAGTAGTTACCTTCCTTTTTCTAATCTGTACAGTTCTCAAGGTACTTCTACAGATAGATCTTGGTGATGTTTAGTCACAGATGTGAATGAAAAGGTCCAAACTAATGTTTTCTAGTAAGAAACATTATTGAGACAGTTTTCTTTGCAGGATTACACTTACAGAAGTGCAAAGGTATTTTAGGGTAAGATGCAAAGAAGGTTCAGAATATCAGAAATTTTGCTTTGGTCAGTCCTTCACAGTGACTCCAGTTGCTGAGTTACAAAGCTTACCTGAATACTCCCTAGGTTTTCATGTTCCAGGCAAGATGGGGGACACCAGAAGTTATCGAACATCCCAGGAGCCGTCACTCCAGTGCTCAGACCAGGGTAAGACACTATCTTTCAGTGTTGCAACTACATTTAAAGAGTGCATTAGCTCTCTGGGACACAGCTTGTTGGCTGACCATGTGCTTCCAGCATTGTGCTTCTATGCAAGTATCTTTCAGAATCACTGCTTCTCAATGCTGAGACTCCCAATCTGTAACTATGACCTAATTAATTCCCCCCCCCCCCCCCCCCGATTATAGAGCCTTTCGTCTGTCCATATTGAATGCATCGGTTTCTCACCTGAAAATAGTTTTATATTTTCTTGCTAGCCACTTCTAGTAGCACCATACGGCATGGAGCAGAGAACCAGCTCTTGCTGGATACCTCCTGAATCACACCAGATGGGTGACAACAAATTCCCAAATTACATTTGTATTTTGAAACCCAGTATTTAGGCACTGGATAACTCATTTGATACATAACACATTAATTGGATAATATCTAGGGTCTACACAGCAGAACCAAGCCAAGCATCTTCCAATGAAGCAAGTTAGATGTATGAAATAATTCCCCCAAACCTGTTTTTCCTCAAGCCCATGTTAATTGGAATTATTTATATTCAGTCCCTTCATTCATTCTGGCTCAGTCTCTGTATCATCTGTTCCATATTTTTGCTCAGGGTGGACGTCAGACTCACCAGCTAATGATTACTAGTGTACCTCACTTACTGCTTTTAAAAATTGTTATAACAGATTAATAATCACTTCTTTAAAAGCATGCAGCTCTCTCACAAAGGAGACAAAAGCGCTCTTTGGTAACAATCCCCCATCCACTATGATATACTAACACATCTTGCAGCAGTCTGGGACCTCTCCATCTCTCTGCTCTGCTCATGTTCCTCCTACACAGAGGAAAGGTCCATCCAGCCCAGCACTCCCTCTCCAGCAGTAGCCCTCAGCAATCCAGCTTTCCACAGGCTCCATGCGGTGGCTGAGCATCACCTCCACAGGTCAGTGTTCATCTGCTGCAGGGTGCCTTGTTTTGCTCAGGAAACTTTTGCTCAGGTGCTTGTTTTGCTCCCATGCATTTGCAATGCCTCCTGAACCACACACAGCAGGCGATGCAGCTGTGCACAAATATGGCAAAGAGATAGCTTGTTCTATAAATGAACAAGCAACAGAATGTGATTTCATGTAACATTCACTAAAACGGGAGAGAAGAATCGGGAGCAAAGTGGAGGAACTGATATGCTTTTTTAAGATGGTAAGATGGACTAGTCATCTTTGACACGGCAAAATCCAAAATAGCTGAGGGACCACTTCTCAGCTGTGGGAAGTGATCTCGTACCAGTCATGAAGAACATCCAGTTTCTGTGTGTTCGTGCCTAGCCAATGTGATCAGGGAGTTGACAAGGAGGGAAATTATAGGGCACATGAAAACTTTCTCTGATATCTCTCTCAGCTGAAAAGAAGCCCAGTTTGATACAGGTAAGTTTTCTCTTCCCAAATTTGTTTGTGTTTCTAGAAACCAAACTGGTGCTAAGATTTCACCTTCTCCCCTTCCCAATAGCGTGAGACAGCAATGGGGCACCCACAGGGGAAGCAGCCTAAGCCCCCAGTGCAGGTGTGGTCTTGCCAGTGCTAAAGCTGAACCTGGAAGATGATGCACAGGCAAATGCCAGATCTGAGAACAGCAACCTACTTCCATGGCATCAGCTGCGGAGCTGGAGCTTTACTGCACAGTGCATAGCACAACTCGTGAAAGTACAGAAAATAAGTACTCCAAATCCCTCTGCAAAGCCTCGGGAAGCTTCAGCTGCCAAGCTACTAATATTTTCAAAACACTTTTTTCCCTTTTTCGTTCTGCCTATAATACAACGCGACTGTGAAGGGTGGCAGAAGAAGAAAAACAAACAAACAAACAACAAGCCCCCCAAGTTGTGCAGGTTTGCACAGAGCATGCAGAGCAGTGTGGAAATGGGAGTGGAGGGCACCAAGGGACTTATCAGGACAAGTCCATCACAGTAGCAGGCAACAGACACTTTGCATCCTACCAGGCCTTTAGGTGTTTCCTAAGCCATAAAAAGGCAAAGGTGCAAAAGTCAAGAGGAGAAAGAGCGAGACTGAGGTCACACAGCTCCATCCACACTCTGCTGCTAAGTTTATTTTTGTTGATTTTTCAGGCAAACACACATCAGCTGTCTTTCATGACAGTGACAACCCTCTTCTCCATCGGCAGTCTGAGGTACTACCTGAGGTGCCATTTATTGACCTGTGAAAAAGCTTCAAGGCAAAGCAAAGGAAGCCGAGATCATGCACAAGAGGCAGAAATGCCACAAAACAATGGTTCAGTGCTGGTCGCGCGGAGGATGCTAACTTCCGCCTTCACCTGGTGCTCACCCGGAGGTGGTCCTCTGAAATTACTGCTCAGTCTGTTGACATCCAGAAGAGGTGCACAAACTTCAGCATGTGAGAGCCATCAGCACTAACAGATGAGAAAAGCTAGATTTGCCCTCAAGGTTTTTTTTAATTTAAACAAACAAACAAAAAAAGCAACAAAATCCAGCTGTGATTGCAAGCAGCGGTGAGGGAGCTTATCTCAGGTCAATCTTTACATCAGTCGAGCTTTTCATGGCACTGAATTAGCCAGGCATTGCGTCACGTAGACAACAGCATCACAACGGGTAAGAGGGCTGCAGAGAGAAGCAGCCTTTACCAATGCACGTACGGCATTGCTAATGCGACAGCAGAACACTACTCTCAGAAAAGTGCTTTTAAACAGCGGCCGTGCGATCTGCCCCCTCACGCCAGTGACATATCATTAGGTTGTTCACACACGGTGCAGAAGAAAGAGCGATGCAGGCAGCCACCGGAGAGGGGAAGGGGTCCCACCACCCTCTCTTATCCCTCCCTGGGAACATTTTGGGGTGGGAAGGTGGAAAGGACGCTGGCTATTCTTTCTCCTGAAAGAACACTCTACATTATGCTGAGCAATCTGGCTACTTTGCCAATATCATACGTGCCCAACTTACTTTGCAGGCAAGTTTCCTGAACACCGTATGAAAGAGTACCCACAGCACCTACGGAATTTGAGAGGCTGCCCAGGTGACAGAAATTTAACTGAAAATCCAGAGCTCTGCATACAAATACTTCAACTCCTGTGATATGTGTGTTAAAGGTTCAATACCCAGCACTAAAACAATGACCATTAATAGATGTTGCATTATTTTGAAATGGAGGACAACAAAATAATATTTGTCACCCTCAGATGTTCCTGACATTGCAGAGGAAATCGCTCACCTTGATGAATCCCAGAATCTTGCTCAAGACTTCACAACAGCCTCAGAGCCTCCTACTTGTAGGTAAGAAAGCACTTTTCCCACTTCTAGGCTGTCTAAACTTGCCCTGACACAGTCCACATGGAGTGCTGAAGGAAAAAAAAATATTGCCGAGCTTTGTAGGAAAAGTAGGCAAAGTGGAGACTGCTACTGGCTCCCATTCCCACCTTAAGCCCCAACCCATCCTTGTTGCTAAATTCTGTGATGCTTTACATCTCCTGAAGCCACGCACGTCGAAGCAAGCAGCCACTTCGACCTCTTGCAGGCACCCCTCAAAACCTTAAGCTGCCCTGTAGGAAATGCATGCATATGCCTTCCAGAAGACGTATAACACATTACAATCACTGTGCTAAGTGACACGAACTAGGGAATTTAAAAGTTACATTTGGCAACCTGCCCTTACTGTGCTCTAATTATTTCTTAATATCCCAATTTAAGGGCAGCACGTTGGCCCCAATTTTAAGTTGTCTGGCATTTATAAGTTTGTGGCACGGAATTAAACAGTTTTCAGATTCTCAATTGAAAACTGCTGATTGTGTATTGCCTGACAAAGCAAAATGTCTCCATTAGAATAATGATTTATTGTAAATATGGTAGTATTAAGGCTGACTATTCTGGGCATTAAAAATGCATGGAAAAAATCCATTGAAAAAAGTGTTATGTGAGCTGTCATAATTTGTCAGTTTAATGTCTTTGTCATTTGCATCTCTTTTTAAAATGCCAAGAGCAATTAAACCTTATCCCACCACTAGAAGTTGCCAAATTTCATTTGAAATTAAAACAGAATAATGCGTCATGTTAGTTATTTTAATAATATTAAATAACAAAAACAGAAACAGAAAAAAAAAAGAAGATAAAAAGCGACATAACTACTGCAGCTACAAACAAAGAAGCGAAAATACACGCACTATTTCCGCGATACATGCACGCACAAGAGCTCCGTAGGCTTCCTGCACTAACAGACCTTTTCCTTTGGCAGCAAGGCCCCAGCTCAGCAAAGCAAAGCATCGCTGGACTGTGCTCTAAATGCCAACGAGCAGCTCCCAGCAGCACGCGTTTTCTGCTGGTTCGAGATAGCCATATTGTCGGCTCCTCTCCCCACATGGCTTCCACGCGAGCCTCCGTAACCAAATGCCCCTCGCTTTTTGGACCGCCTCAAGCCCCAGGGAGAAAGACAGAAGGGACTCGTGAGTCAGCAGGAGCTGCAGCGAGGACGAATCCGTCCCAACTTTGTCTCCTGTGGCAATACCAGCTGCTGTCACATTTGTCTTGGAATTTGTGGAATTTTCTTGGAATTGTGCTCTGCTAGCACAGGTCAAGCAAGAGATTAGAGGCTTACTTCTGGAGGTGTCTCCCACTGCATCTGCATCCCTGCAGAGCATAAAGACCCTGGGATTGTCTTTGTGATTATGAAATATCCTGGTACTACTCAGAAAATTATTTTAAAGGGTTTTAGAATTTAATAAGCTATTTTTTGATAATTATGTTACAGAAACATTGATGCTGAGCAAACTAAAAATAACTAAGTATTTGCTCTGGCCAGCTGTTTCTCCTGGGCCCTTTGCTTTATTTGAAAACTAGATGTGATCGGGGACCTTATCCCGCCCCAAAATCCATTGTTTGAGCCATGTGTTCCAAGAAACTCAGACACCCCATTGCCGACAGGCCAGGGTCGAGGTCATCTGGCCCCTCCTGCCAGCAGAAGGGGATGAGAGCAGCTGGGCTGCTTTGCTCCGTACTGGCACGTGTCTACTGGGGGAAGGCTGCGAGGCAGCTTTACAGTCCTAAGCTTTTTTTTTTTTCCCAATTTTACTTTGGGAGGAAGTTTTATAAATGTTTCATATGAAAATATAAAAAATGGTTAAACACTGGGAGGGGAGGCTTTTTGGTAGAATTCCATCCAGTCTGCTTTTAGAGCCCAAAGCAATACCCCTGCAAGGCACTCCATAATTAAGCATTGAATTTCCTACAAGATTCACAGCTAGAGACAATGAACGATGATTAAACGGCACCAGACTGGATCCTTATTATCAGCCACCTGCTTTTTGGTCACATGATGTTGCTTCCCCCTTTGTGGATAACTTCAAGCCCCTCAATTTGGGGTCTTCCAAGCTCCTGGAGCCCAGGCTGCTTTTATCCGAACGATTTGTGCCAGTGCCTCTTAACACAACCTTTCCTCCTCCTGATTGCTCCCTTGTGCTCTCAGAATGGTTGGCTCCTGCAGCAATGGCCTGGTTGTTGCTAGAAGCATGTGAGGAAACAGTACCTGTCAAATTTGGGTTTCTACGTCCGTGCACAACACTTCCTTCTTCACAACAGGTGGCAGTGATGATTCAGAGCTCAGAACAGGGGGGTCTGAGGGCGTTTTGCCAAAAAACACACAACCAGTAGACATAAATATAAGGTACAAACTCAGTACCTGATGGGCTGGTGCTTGCTAGCTCTTTTGGTCAGGGAACAGAATCAGAATTTGTTAGAAAATGAAATCTGCACCACACCACCTCTCCAAAGCAGCCAGAGTTCGTGGAGCTTCTTTGTAAGAAGTGTTGTGGAGGCTGGAATTGTTGCTGGAGTGTGATGAGTGTGCAGTTCAACCACAGCATTTCTGGCCACAAGGATACCCAAGAACCATTCTCAGTAGAGTTGGTGGACCATCACTACGTTAGAAGATGCACCGTCATTTTAGTCCTACACAAGTTTGTACAGTTACTCAGAGGCTACATCAATACCAACTTGAAAACGGACTGGGAGCTGCATCCTCACGGGAAAGTTTAATCCTGACAAACATTTTCCAAGAATATGACTTACTAAATGTACTGTTCCAGCTTCTGGGTAAAGGGGCATATGCCATGGGTATTATTCTAAAATTACAGGAGGAAGAAAGTCAGCTTTCTAGGAGACGGTGGTGACCTGTGACACACTACAGCATCTGCCTCAACTGAGGCCATGAATGCAAATAGGAGGCAAATGAAGACACAGTGTAGTGTAAAAGAGCTGATCGTTGCTTTGTACTTTATTGTCCAAGTGCAAACCATTTTGTGATCTATAGCAAACAGCACGTGAACCCAGTAGAACTCAGCATGACTTCACTGATAACCATGCTTTGCAAAGATACTGAGTGAACTTACACATAAGTGTGGGATGGAGATGAAAGAGATGCTGATGTGGTTTCCAAAAGCATCTTCACACTGTCAGAGAAAAAAAAAAAGGAGGGGTAGGGGGAGAAAATAAATAAGAATACATACACAAGTCACTTGGGCAAGGTACTACCCAAGGTCAAAACAGAAGCTGCCAGCAGGACAAGGCTGATTTTGCTGCTGGAGTTTGGAGTTGTCATCCCGTTAAGAGCTGGCAAACCCACAGTTACACTGCCAATGTCGGCACGGCAAGTGGTTTTGTTTCAGGTTTCCAAATTGATACGGATGGAAAGGGACAATTCAGCCAAGCCTAAGCCATGGATGGCCAAAGGATTTCAGAGCCCTTTATGGGCACCAAGTGAACCTTACAGAACATGGTGAAGCTGTTGGGTCGGCTGATTCTGCACACAGACAAGCTGCTCTACATCGGTCTTTGAACACGGAGAGTTTATGAAAAAACCAGGAACATAATCTGAATCCCAAATCTCAGCTTCCTCTTCCAACTACTTGAATGTTTTTCCTTATACTTTAATAAGATATCCACTGTTTGCCACAAATACAGGTAAGACATTACAAGGTATCTGTAAGGTCAAATTCTTAACGAGCTTTCAATCCTGGCATTCTTACATCTAAAGGATGCTAAATAAGTCCTATTGACTTACCGAAAGACAAAAATGATGCATTAATTCAAAAGCAAGGGAGTTACAGCCAGCAGACAGCTTCCTGTGTCTCCTAACCTTCCTGCGACACGTGCCACCATGCCGAAGAAGGCTCAGCTGATATTTGCTATTCATCCTGCCCCGCCACGATTGAGTGCAGTCTTGCTTCTGTGGGCTAATCTAAATTTCACTGCTGGTCAAAGAAGTTCAATGTGCTATTGGATGTTCCTCAAAGGCAGGATATTCAATATGCAAGACTACCAGTCCCTTTAAAACAGCTTATTTACTGGGAGGCACAGTCTGCAGCCCCAGCCATACAGCCGACATAATTCAGGGTAACAATTAACCACAGCTAGCTCATTACGGCTACAATAATATTCCAAGTGCAAAGAAGTCACATAAATCCCCAAGAAAGATGAAACAAGGCCTCCTGGTTTTGTTTGAGGGTAGGATCGCGTGCACGGTGTGGCACCTCGCCATGGTGTGGCTCACCCTGCCAAACCCCTGCCCCCAGGCACCTCGCACCAGCATGCGTTGTGGTTATGAACTAGCACGTGAGACTCGTCCGCTTTAAGGTGAGATGCCAGGCAGGCAGGACAGAGTGGAGGAAGAGCTCTGGGGGAAGGGATAGTGCTGATCTCACTCCTCCTGGCAGGAAATCCCAAAAAAAGCATCACTTGGGAGCACGTCTGTTTCCGCAAGCTCCTCTCTTCCTGCTACACAAGTTTCTTGCTACTTCTATATTCTCCTTCTTTCCCATGAGTTATTTCCAGCCCTCCCTTGTTGTTTTTTTTTTGACGTGAGTGTTGTTATATCATTACTGTCTTCAGCCGTGCGCCTGGATCGAAGCAGAGGCAGGCAGCAAAGCTGCAGCCCAGGACCTACTGGGGGAGGCGGGCAGGGGTCTGCTGGTGCCCCCCCGCAGCAGCAGGCACTCTCACAGCTGAATACCTGCGGCCAAACTGTCAGAGACAAGTGCTGCCAAAACAGGCAAAAAAATGCCGCTAGAACTGCCCTGCCGTGCCATACACAGATTGATGAATATTTTATCGTTATTCCAGGAAAGGCTTTTAAAAGAGCACACGAGACAACAGTTGTGTGGAGCCGTCTCAGTGGCATGGATTAAAAATAAGCAATCCAGCATTGAAATGAAAGGACTTCTTAAATGAAAACCTTGTTTCTTGAAACCATGAAGTAGCATGGACCTAATCAGCTGACCTATTAGCAACACTGATCTTTCTAAATAACAGTTTTGGCCAGAAAAATGATTTTGATGATGGCACAGAATATGACTGATGAATTACAGAGATATTTCTGCTATGTGGAGCAGGGGATGGAGTTTTGCCCAACAATTATCCATGGTCTGACTCTGAAAGTCTCTTTGGCAGCATGATGAATGTAATAACAAAGGCCTGATTCACTGACACCGATAGCTAAGTTGTTATTTCTGACGCTCGGTGGCTAAAACTTGCAGCTCAGCTAGGACTCTGCAGTTCTGTGCTGCCAGAAATGGCATCTCTGTAAGAGGAATCCAGGCAGGTAATCCAGTCTGTATACATTGGCATGGTTACATTTCAACTGGTGAGCTACTGGAGGACAAACTGATGGGGCACTTAGTTTTATGGCTGCAGATAGCCCGCTCCTTTCTGTTTGATCACCAACTGGGAAATGCCCAGATTGCAGCACAGGGCATCCCTGTGAAATGACGGGGGGAATGGACCAGGTCCACAGAGGTGCCAGCTGTGCACTTCCCATGCTGGCACCCAGCTCTGGTTGCAATTAGGGGTCAAGTGCCCTAAAAGTCTTTCTGCAGATGCTTTGGGAACAAATTGACCTTCTCAGTGAGGCTTACTGCCACCAGTTGTTGGGTTTTCTTACCCGGTCCTTAACTATTCTTCCACTGTTTTAATTAAGTTCAACTGTATATAAACTGTTTTCTTAAAAACAATAATTAACCAACCAAAACAGAGTATCAGTCACTGTTTCTGCATGAAATTGAATAAATAAATAAATAAATCTGGAGCTATTCAGCAAGCTGGCCTTATAAGAGGCTTTGCAAGTAGTTGGCAAAGTTGTGCAGAAGGGCAAAGCCTTACTTTGACTTCCAAATTTTGCAGACCTCAAGGAAACTGGAATCTTCCTAAGGCGGAAAAAAAATGCATAGGAAAATCTGTTTCTATGGTTTTCAGATACCAGCTTCCCTCTTCACCCCCCCTCCAAAAAAAATGGCCTTTAAAATAAATGTGACTCATTCCAGAGCAGATTCTTATAGCTGGATTAAAGTGATAGCTCTGTCAAGACTTCCATAGTATTAGTTGCTGATGCTGGAGAGTTTAAAAACCTGGAGGAATTAACTGCTTAGGGTATCTCTTGCCCAAAGGCATTCTGTGCTGGGGAACAGGGATCCTTCCCCTCTAACTGGAAAATTCTGCCTCGTCATGGAATATCAAACACACGTTGTTAGCATTCATTAGGTTAAGTCTTTTCAGGAGCTAGCCAAAGCAACAAGCGCAAAGGGCATTCCTCATCTTACTTCACAGAAATGAACATTATACAAGGACCGAGTCAGTTTTTGAGCCCACAGGTACCAGCAATGTAAATTTCCATGATGCCAACATTTTAATTTCAGAAAAAGGGGATATTTTTGGTCTTGCATTTTATAGAGATAAGAGCAAGAATTTGTTTGTCATAGAAATTGATGACAACACACCTGAGATGGGATTGACCTGGACAGCTGAGCTGATATAGGTATGAGTTTTCCTATTATTATATGATTTTAAAAATAATAATAAAAATAAGATAAAATAAAAAAGCTGCACTCATAGTATCACTTCTGAAATCTACTGTAGAATTATTTTCATACACTGTAGAGGTGATCATCACTTTTAAGGTTAATATTAGACAAATCAGATGATTGGAGCAGGTTTCAAAGGTCACTGAGTCTACTGCAAATTCTATATCCCAGTATGAATTGTCCTGCTATCAGTGAATCACTGAGACACTGACACCTTCAAGTTTTACAGCAGTCAAAGCCACATGCAAAACATCCATCGCAAAAAGCACTTTTTGTAACGCTTAGGGATACAAGGTAATGCAAGAGGGAAATGCAAATAACCCATTTCATCACATATGCAATGCTGGTATTGTGTGCACCTCCTTAGAAACCATGCAGCGCATTATTTGGCATGAAAATGCATGATCTAAAGTTGGAACATCAAAGAAAACAATAAAAAGTGCAAATGTATTCAGTATTTTATGTTCTAAATATAAGAGAGAGCAAACTAGTATATAGAGGGAATAGAAGCAGCTTAAAATAATGCAGGTATGAGATACGCACTATCCACTTTTGGTCAGCTTTTTTAGTTACCTATACACACCTATTGCAGTCTGTGAAAGATATTTCCCTACTCAGCTATATGCATTTCCCATTCCTTCCACATTTCCTGCATATAGCTTTTCAAACAAAACCGAAAACCTTAAGAAGGCAGATCCTACATTACAGTTTTGATCACATTTCAAGGAAAAACAGACTTAAAACAGAAAAGCTGACTGATAAAGGGTTAAAAACTTAAGCGTGTCGCATTTTACACATAGAAATTTGCTCTAATAAAGGACATCGGAACGGAAGGAGCTAAAGGCTAAAGAAACACATCTCCTGCAGCAAGTGAGAGAGAAGGAAAACGAGCCCCATAGCTCCACTAAGAAGGAAGATCTGTTTTATTTCACTTACCAGCGTTATCCATTTTCCCCCCTTCGGTACTGAAAAAGCAGAGTTCCCCAGAAAAGCAGCCAGTACGCTCTCCTTCTCGCTGCTGAAGCTGGCTGCCCTTCTCCTGGTTATTAGACCTTGCTGGCAGTCAGAGCATACTTCATGCACTGACTGCAGTAGACATCACCAGGAAATTTATATCTCCAAGGATGACAAACAGCCATTAGCTCCATTATAGGCTGATTAAGATTGTGTGAGCCTATCAAGTAGATACTTAAATCCCCCAGGGTTTTACCTCTTCGGGGAGAAAACAAAAGAACTCCGAGCCTATAATATTGAATATACGTTTCTGAAAAGTAAAAGCAGCACTAATGAGGATATGTTTAATGGGTAGGGAGGCAAAACTTTAAATAAAAAGGGGATATATTACAAAGCAAAGGGCTATGATTTATCAGTGACGCAACAGCAAAAGTTTTAAGGAAATAAAGGGGAAGGAATCTATGGCTGAGAAAACGTTAGGTTAGACTACAGTGTGCAGCCCTCAGCTGTGGCTGTGCTTTAAATCCTACAAGTTCTGCACCTGACGTTCTCTGTGGTTCGTGAGAAACACAGAAGATGTGCTTATCTGCAACTGCATGCCAATCTGTTAATTGTCTCAAGACATCCATCATTATACTGTTCATAGCTAAATGTAAGGAAAGGGTGAAGAGAAACAACAGGGCTTTACTTGTTTTAATGTTAAAGTAAAAGCACACTGAAGGGACTAGGCTCACTAAAATCTGAACAACATATGCTGGGATGAACAGGTATTACTTCTAAACTTTCAACACCACACAAGTCTCTGATGCACAGAATTTTTCCCCATAGAAAAACAAACAAAACCAGAATAGACTTCTAAACATTTCTCTTTCATACACTTCTAGAGTTTTCTCCTTATAAATTAAAAAAAAAAAAAGTAATTTATTTTAATAAAAAATCTCTCTCCTGGTAGCAGAGGGTGAACAGAAGCAGTACTTGGAGGCTACAGTAAATGTGGGCTCCATCCCCCTTTTGCCACTGATTTTCTGTGTAACCCTAAACTGGGCATTTGGTGCCACTGTGTTTGCCCCGTGGTGAAAGGGAGGCCATTATACACTGAATTTGGTGAAGTTCATTGGTGAAACATAACGTCACAAAGTACTGACACTACATAAATGTCACACAATGTCCTCGCCATGTTTTTCTCCTTCTTTTCGATAATTCACTCGGCTACTCCAATCCTCTCTACTGCAATGGAAATGAAATACAGATTTTTGTGTCTGTACTGTATTGACATGAAACCCCTCAACCTCAGAGCATCACATGAGCAACAAAATACATCGTCCATTCATCACCCCTTCACTGCCCCTTTGATCTTATTTGTCCTTTCTAAATGTTAAATGAAAAGACAGTTGCAGCCCTGATCCATTTGCACTGACAAAGCAGTGGAGAGAATCAATGGCTGAGAGCTAAAGTCATCAGCAAGAATGGAGAATATCTAGGGCACGCTGGATATATTCTGTATTACAGAAAGGAAGCGCTTGGAGGGCTAAGGAGAGAATAAAGACTAGAAATCTGTCACACTTCATATTAAGGTTCTATTTATAAGTGGCTTATAAAGAGCTTATAAAAAAAAAAAAAGAAGCTATCATGAGCATGTTGCATTAGTATGTGTTTCAGATAGCTGTAACCACACCGATGCAAGAGGTTAAAAACGACCAATTTACCTATGGAGCCAACCCAGGGCAAAGCAAGCTGTCTGTGTGAGAGGGGAGATCCCCTGGTTTGGAGACGGGGGTCTGCAGAGCTGCAACACCTACAGCTGTCTGAGCCCAGACAAGACTCAGGAATGGTGACAAAGCCATGTCAGGGCAGAAGGGCATGCAAGCATCTTAAATCCTAGTGACTATTTCTACGTAGCAGGCAGGTCCCAGTGTGTGCACCATGGCTGACCCCCACCTGCAGGGCAGATGGGCTTCATGGTGTCCCTCGGGGTGCTGGACCCCCAACCACGCAGACAAGAAGACCTGTGGGAGCACGCCACATGGCCCTTCCTGCCCACGCACACGTTTCCTTCCCAAGAAGCCCTGAAAGGTGATAATGTGTGCCCAGACCCCACCCTGACATGCAATTCAGATATAGTCGCAGCCTCAGGTCAGCTGAGGATCAGGACTGCAAGGTGCTAACTAGGGTGTGGGAAGTCTCAGTTGCAACAGCTTGATCAGCCATGAGTTTGGGTGCTTTATCAGGGCTGTGTGACAAGTAAAATGTTATTAACTCTTGAAAGATGACTAAAAATGGAAACTTAATACGATTTGTGACCTATATCTCTGCCGTTTGAACATATCTCACTAGGAACTTTCCAAAAATAGAAAACTTTACAAAACACACGGCAATTTTTTCTTGTAGGCAATTAGATTATTGAACAGGAATTAACAGATGTGTCTGATCAGTTGCAGTTGTTGGATCAAAGCAATATCTCCCTGACTGCACACAGGCAAAGGAAAGATACAGATACTAGGCGGGGTTGAATAGCAGGCTGTGACTGCTGTTTAAAAGCCAAACATGCGTATATTGCAGGCATAAACTGAACTCTGAGTACAGAACAACCCCGTCACAATCCATAGCTGCACGATACCGCAATACCCCAGTCTGCTAAAGGACAGTTTTGGGTAAGGACTGAGAGACCAGGTCTGCTCTGCTTCCCAAAATCTCACTCTCCACCAACCCGTGTCACAGTTTCCTCCAGCTACGAGGCGGCCCTGCCTCACCGTTCATCTCAGCCGTGGGCTCTTCAAGGCCTGGGCTCAATTCCTTGCCTGGCCGCAGACTTCCTGAGTGATTTTGTGCAAGTCCCTCCAGCATCCGACCTCCCGCAGGAACGCTGCGTACCCTGCTCGCTCCCTGCACCTGAGCTGTGTGGGGATAAACACGCCAGAGGCTGTGCAAGACCCAGTGGTGCCGTGTTGAGAGCAGATGAGGCAGCTAGCTCGGGTAATCAGTGCCACCTCCTCGAGAAGAAAGCACTGTGGAGTACATTAGGAGCGCAGCTAATGACACAGCCCCCTAATGATCCCGTTCTTCAATGTACCTGATGTGCGCAGCCCGCTGCAGTAATGACATTTCGCTCCCAGGAAAATCAATGAGGATTCACAGAGGCTCAGCAATCTGCCCAGGTAAGAAGCAAATAGAGAAAGCAGGGTAAACAGATACCTCGCCGCATGGCCATCAAAAACACTTTAGGTTGACAAACCCACAGAATCGATGCACAGCTTCAGCTGTGGTGTTTCCAGTCATGACAAAGGCGCCTGAGAATACATTTAGAAAATGTAGAAGCTGGCTTGGCTGGGCGCAGATCTGTCACTGCGAAGCTCTGACTCGGTAAGATGCCATTTCGGGCAAAATGTTGCGCTTCGCTTTCACTGTGTCTGTTTCTTCCCACGCAGAAACCATCGTGCAGGTGTCTCTGGGAGAAGCTGTCCTTGTTTTTAGATGCTGTGGGTTTTTATAGTCAACGCCAACTCTCTAAACACACAGCTCCATGCAATTCTTCTGAGTACCGACCAAGTCTCAGGACAACGACCTCTCAGTGCAGGGGATTTGTGTCCTTCCAAGAGGTGTTTCCTTCTGTGAAGCATCCTCCTGCTCTTTGCCAACGGTGGGGTGGTTTCACGGGGGAGAGGAGGAAGGGCACCTTGAAGGTAAAGGAAGGGGCTCTGCTATAGCCAAATTCCAACCTTCCAGCCAGTAACCAAGATTGCCACTAACACTAAGAGAATGTGTTGTACAACGCACCAAAACCCGTGATTAGGAACATCCCTATAATGCAGTAATTAGACTCACGTTCTTCAGGCCCTAGGTATATGAGGGAGAGCCTCTCAAGGAAGCAGTGAACCTGTGTACCTGCAGTACATTTTGTGGTGTACCTGGAGCACGTTTCCCGGGGCCCGGGACATTGTTTGTGTTTGTGACATGGCAGGTCCGGCCTCAGCAACAATTCCCAGTGTCAGCGGGAGAAGGGTTTGCAAACACCTTTCCCCCACCTCGCAGAGACAGAGGAGTTTGAGAGCAGGACAGCAACAAGCAAAGATGCTCTTTGCCTGGGAAAAAAGCTACAGTTCAACCTGGAAACGTTGATTAACAACACGTGGCTCTAAGTGCAGAGGAAGCTTTACGTTGCTGAGAAAACAATGGGAGCCTTTTGTTCCCCAGGAAGATTTTATCCTTGAACAGCCCGGCCAGATACCGAGTTGTGATTCTTGCTTCAAGCTGCAAGGGGAGAATCAACACCATTGAAGCCAACAGATTTAAACTGATACAAAACAAGAAGAGAGTGGGATCCAGACAGCAGCGTGTGGTCTTTGTAGGTGGGGAGTTTCACAGCACAGATGGGTTTGCAGAGGGAGCAGGAAGGGGCTTGGCACAGCAGCGCATGGTGCAGGGAGAGCATGGAAAGGCTGGGTGGAGGGAGGCACGGGGGCGGTGGGAGGGGAAGGCAGAGGCACGGGGTGAGGTTGAGAAGGAAAATTCAGCATGTCGTGAAGTGGGGTGCTCAGCAGGAGATACAGGCAAGGACAAGAAGAACACCCCTAAAGGCTCCATTCTTTAAATAAACTCTAACTTGTTCCTGAATTGCTGCTTCTAACAAACACACACCTAGAAAGAAGTGCAGTATGTGTTTGGTTTTATTCTTCCAGAGACAGCATCTATTTGCAATGAACAAGCCACTGTTGAAAATTTCTGGAAAAACAAGCACCTGTTTCTCTCCTTTGGTTTTCCCACCGATTCTGCCGTGGCATCAGGCAGCTCCGTACCTGCCTCGCCGCCCACCCAGCCATGGACTTCTTGGAGCTGGTTGTGCTTTAACAAGTTATTCCATGCCCTGACACAACCAAAACTGAAAGACCTGCTTGTGTGACCACAGACACGGCTGCACAGCTGGCAGGGGGAGCCCCAAAACAAGCCGGCTCATGGCTTCCAACATTTTTACTGCTCCTTAGACCAGCTCCAAACTACTGGCAGACTGGCTGCCTTCAGAGCCCAATTAAATCTACTCAGAGCCAGGGTTAATTGACATGCTGGTAAAAATGCCTGGATGCTCAGACTCATCCATGCCCTCTCCTCCTCCTTGGACAGCCATGACTGCTGTAGCACTTACCCTTCTTGCCCTGTCTCCATCTCACACCCACGTACACATGCACCCCGAGCTCTCAGAGCCCCCCGTGTGCCAGCTCCTGCATGCCTGAGCGGGGCTGGAGGGAGGGTGCATGGGCCCCAGATGGCCACATCTTCCACAGAATTGCAATGCGTTAACCCTCAGAAACCAAACGTGTCCTGCTGTTTGCTATCTGACATCTCCCCAAAATGGAAATGACTTGAAAAAATCGAATGGCTATGGAGGAATTAGGGATATCATGTTCTTCTGCAAGAAAGACTATAAGACCTGGACAGATATTTATAATCTCTGTTTTTGGTGTTCATCTGTTAATATAACATATTGCTCACATAAGTGAATTCTGTCAAGCAAACTGAAATAGCCTCTCTCCTTTTCTCTTTAAATATCACAAACAAGTGCACTGAAACATGTTGCAATTCCTATGGAAACAGAGATGAGCTTCAACAGAAGCCTTACCTCAGAGCTTGGCCTTTGCTATCCAGAGTGCCAGACTGAATCAGGCACAGGAAACGGGGCAAATCGGGGCAAAATAAGAATTTTGAATGTAATTGTAGAGGAGAGGGATGATATAATCCTCAGTGTTATCCAGTAATAAGAAAAACTAGAAAATCTGTATCCATATGTACAATGCAAAATAAATTCCCAGACTCAAAGCCCATTTTATGGGCTGCAAGCTTCCCACACCTGGACTAGGCAATTATCAAGCCTGTTTATCAAATGTTCTGGCTTTGAAAATCCATGAACATCTTTGAATGTTCTGAAACCATCGTGGTATTTGGCTAGATGCAATATTTGTATTTGGACAGATTTTGCACAAAGAGGCAAAATTGAAGCTCCGGCTACAACAGCCGCTCTCGGCGTTTGACTGGATGAGGATGGCTCCCGTGAACATAGATGCTGCAGCCTTCTGCTGCATAAGGGACAAAGTACCAGGTTAAAAAGAGGACGTTCAGTCTGGCGGAGACAGTCACAATAAGAAACAATGGTTGGAAACCGAGAACAGGCAAGTAGGTAGCTATCAAGTAGATACTTGAAAGCAAGTATCTATTGCAACAGCAAATGTGATTAAGCTACCAAGGCTATCTGTGGGTTTTCTGTCTCTCGAGGTCATCACATCGTGACTGGGTGTCTTTCTGGATAACACCAATTAAACAGCAGTTACTTAGCTCAACAGAAAGGTAAATGAGAGTAATTTAAGGGCTTGTATTGCACGAATCAGACCTAATAACGCCTCTGTCATTGGTGCTATGAATCTATGTAAAAAGGCCAGTCTTCATTATCCCTGTCGAAATGAAATACCAGGCTTCTATCATGCCTTAATGACTGCATGTAATAGATTTACAAAACATTTTTACCCTGCTCCTCATCTTGGGACCTTATTCTCAGCTTCTGCTCACTACTTTTCCTCTTTTTTGTTCTGCAGATTTCTCTCTTGTAATCTTATGTACAGTAAAAAGAGAGGGAATTTAACCTTACTGAGAGGCGTAATTGTAGCTTTCTTTCTGTTTTCTCTTAAAATGTGTGAACAGATAATTCAGTAAAGGGAGACCAAGGAGAGACAATATATCCTGGTCTGAGGAGCTGAAGTGAGATCCCAAGTACAGTCGAGCCAGCACCAAAGTTTCCATTTTAGTGGGGCCAGGACTTTATCTCTGCACATAAAACTTGTGGTCAGGTTTGTGTTAAGGATAGGAGTATGAGTAAAAATGCAAGAAGAAAGACTCAAGCAGGGGAATTGAGGAGTGAATTTGAGATCTATATTGACATTTGGCTTAATCCCTCTCTCCCACTTGGAGTAAAATTTAGGCAAGTGACAGCTAGACAATTATCACTTAAATGTCAAATGCCACTCTTAGGAATACATCAGATAAATACTGAGTGAGAAAAAGAAGTCTTTCAAAAACTGAAAGCTGATGAATAACAGCTATTGTGAATGGTCTGTACATTATAAACTGTACATTTTGCCAGACAAACTTGACTGCCTCTTTGGAGGTTAGTGTTTTATAACTTTATTCGTGAGACAGAAATTTGAACAAACATAAATTAGGAACAACCAAAGGAGACACCTGACAAGATCCAGCAAAGACAGCTATAACTTCAGTTTGTTTCCTTACTATCTCTTCCCCTGAGGTCCAGCTAGTTATCACATCATTCTCACTGCTAAGGGTTGGCTTTTGTACTTCATTCTCTACATGAAAAAAGTAAAATCCATCAGCCAGAAGTTGCCATTAAATAAAGGAGCATCTCTGTGCTGCCAGATGTTCTGCAATGTTAGAAACAAGAGAATGGCAGGAGGACTTAACCAAAGCAGAGCAAAGGACACTGCTTGATTGTGTCTCCCTAAATAACTTTAAACAATATCTCACTATATTTATATATGAAATTGCTTTCTATACTACTGAACTAGAATTGGATTCTCTCTTAGTTGCAGCTTCTCTTCCACATGGAAGGGATTCACTCTACCCACTTAAAGTCCAAGTCATGGCATCTGTCTGAGCAGCTGTATGAGGTCCGACAGACTCAGGTCTCATCTGTTCAAGTTTAGGATTACTATCACTCCAGCCCCTGAGTTTCCATGGATTTGCAAGGATTGCTTTCCTCCTACGTGGGCAGGAGCGCGAGCTGAATGGGCTGTGTAACTGTGAACCATGCCCAAGTGGGTTAAGCTACATCATGCCCGCAGAGACACCTGAAACAAAACGCCCATGCTTTTCCCTGTGTCTGCTTCACCTGCTGTTTCCTGATGCAAAGTGAGATATTTATGCACTAGAACTTCCTATATTTGATCAAGCTCCTTGAGGGATCCATCTAGACCAGCATCACGGCTCCAGATACTGCCAGTACGAGGTGCTTAGCACTCGCATCAGAGGATACTTTTTTAATGACTAATAGTCAGAGATTGACTTCACTTTTCAAGTGCAGAAAGTGTGGTGAATCGATTGCCTGTTGATGGATGTGTTACTTAACCCCCAGAACCCTTGTTAGTCATACAAGTGTCTGTTCTCTTTCACTTTTGCTAAGTTCCTGTCCTCACTGCTTTAGGTACCGTGTAGAGGACTGCTGTACCTCACACAGCTTGGTGATTTTCCAAAACCAGCGACAAAGCAGATGTTCAAACGCACTTCAAAGGTAACAAAAGGACAGGTATATTCCAGTTCTTATAAAAATACATTTGCCCTGGAAAAGGCTAGTTAATTGCATTAGTTATTTTCACTGTGATTTAATAATGAACGTGTTTGCCAGAACTTACTGCAAAACGTGTCTAACAAACACAGAGGAAAACTGATATCAGCAAAGTACGTCAGACAAATTGGCAAGCTGGAAGCGTGCCATATTCAGGTGTTGGGAAAATATGCATTAGCGACAATTTGCTTTTGGTGAATGAGCAGACAAGATAAATATTTTCCAGCTCAGGATGCGGTTGTGTCACCATAGGCCGTACTTTCAACAGACCGTGTTTGTCCAACGTGTCAGAAGAAAAATGACCCCTCGCAGCTGTTTCAGGTAGTACCGCTGATAGTTCAGCAGCTGAAGCTTTTTATCCTGAGTCAAAACTCTGACAGCGTTCTGCTGCACACAGAGGCAGAGGGTAACTGTTGGTGATGCACCACTGCTTACAGGTGCATCACGATGAACTCAATGACACGTTATAAATGTCATAAATCTGGTTAAAAACATTGGGAGCAAGTGCTACTTTGCTCAAAATCATGAGTGTCCAGGTAAGAAGGGCAGAAAGACCAGAAACTTTGACCGAGGAGGCCACAGTGTAGCCAGGGGAACTATGGAAAAACATCCCCCAGAAAATCTAGGGAGAGCTTCTTCACCAAATGCCAGCTGAAAAAAAGACTGAGCTGTGAGCAATGAAACCATGCCCTGTTGTTTGACTCCTGCTGTCTTCATGGAAGCAGGAGCTGGCGTACAAACAGATGAAGAAACCAAAGTGATTCCTGTTCCTACTAACAATTCCTTCTCCTACGTGAAACAGTGCATTAGATTGCATAAAAGTTCAAAAAGGGACCAAATACGTATTGCAAGTTGGTTTGTGATGTTTCTTTCCTTTCTTAGCTATTACCCAAAATACCCTGTTTACCGTAATATGCCTTTCACCTGGGCATCCATTCCCGGAGTGTCACGTGAGGCAGTTTAATCCTTTTTGTGGCAAACAACTCAGTACTGTTTTCCTGGGGTGGTAATCAGACCTGAAAAGAACTCCAAAGTGACATTTGTACGGCATTGTTCCTTTTATTTTCCCGTTACAATAGCACCCACTTGCCGTTGCAGTGCCTATTTGGTGCGCAATCTAGGATGCTGTAATTAACTTCTGAACACAGGTCTTTATATTAAGGCATCAGCAAAGGTGTGGGAGGGAAAATGATGTATGCTGCTTCATTTATTTCTAAAAATAACAAAATTTCATCAGGAACTTGCTGCTTGAATCTACCCAGAGAGCATATTTAGAAATGCAGGGAAAGCTGCCCTCTTGAGAGCAATATGGAAAATCTCATTAAAACTGTTACAAAAGGTGGTTAGGCATTTTAGAGCTACACTGCCCTTCTCTTTACATTGCAGGGTGGCGAGAAGCATAATCTGCTTTGTTTCAGTGAGGAGGAGAATATTATAGAGGGACCCTGGCAAAAAGTATATTTGAAATATTCTTTTTATCTGCATTATTGATAATGTTTGAATTATTAAAATGTAATGAATTTGAAATAGCTAATTATTTCACTGCTGATATCTTTTTCCTTTGTTATTGCAGTCAGTATGGACAATGGGATTACAATGGGGATTGTGTCTTCTTTTATTCACAATTTCCCATCTTGGTTTTCAAGCACAGGCATACTGGCTTTCTATAATTCCCTTCCTCTAATTTGCTTTCTGTTTAGCAATGTGGGACTGTGTCACGATCATACATAGCCATAACCTCCCAAACCTTCTGCTCTTACTTGCCCTCTCATGCCACAGTTTTCAAGTTGGAGAGTCCTGAACTCCAAGAGTTTCAATGAAAGCTTGAAATGGCATATTTCTATGTGTTAACTGCTGTGTTTCTCCAAAGCATTTTTTCAGACATGTTTATTCTAATCCATGCAAAACCTTACCGTTGGGCACAAATTACTTGACAATGATTAATCTTTCAAGTGTGTTGGAATTTTACCGATGTTTTGATAATGCTTTACACGAAAATCAGCCCAAAGAAGGACTATACCAACTAATGGAAAGCTGCATTACCCCATTGTTTGAGCTTGCGACTACTGCTTTGACTCCCAGCGTTGTCCTCTCAAGCGCTTGCATCTTTTCTGGCTTGCTAAAAGTTGCAAATTTTGCAACATTCAAATCAAAACTCAAATATTGAGTAGAACTGGGTCAAGGACAGCCCTCTGCAAGATTCTGCTTGAGAT
Organism: Cygnus olor; assembly: GCF_009769625.2. NCBI lineage: Eukaryota > Metazoa > Chordata > Aves > Anseriformes > Anatidae > Cygnus > Cygnus olor. Next base: position 64,450,989 of record NC_049171.1, on the reverse strand, counting down.
GCCCTTTTAATCTGACAGAAAACCACTGAGAAATATTTTTGAGACAAGTTTATCAACCTGTTGTACACCCACTTCATGGAGATTACATCTAGGCCATGTTTCCTTAGCTCATCAGTAAAACACAGTCCTGTGGAGCAGTCTCAAAACCTCTTTGAAGTCAAGACATATCAAATCAAGATACATCTAGTGTTTTCCTTCAGTACGCTACTTAACCCTCCAAAAGTAGAAAAGCGAATGGAGTTGCCACTCATTTGGTCTCATTTATTTATTGACTTTGGAGAAACACTGCAGCTACCACATAGAAACATGGTGGTAAGTCACATGCCTGCCCACTCCCCCTTTCAATACACCTTTTACAGAGGAATACCAAGTCACTCATTAATACTCTTCTTTGCAGCAGAGAAGCTTTCTTCACACCCTACTTCCCCCTGTCCCCACCCCCACCCCCAAACAAAAAATCCCAAACGACTAATGTTTAGTGATTATTCACTATCTACTGTCTTGATGAAAGCACAGAACGAGAGTTACCAGGACAGGATTTTTTCTTGGGTTGCATCAAGTTTTTCATGAATTCATACCTCTTTTCAGTGGCGGTGATTAGCCAGTTTACTACAACTAATTTGTAGCAGGACTAGCATGGCCTATTCATCGAGGTTGAGGATTTCCCAGTACTAGGTTCTGATTAATGTACAGAAATCAATAAAAAACAATTGATCCTGTCCCTGAAAATCCTACAAAGTAAGCACAAGAACCCATAGAGAGGCCCAGCAAATACAGGGGAAGAAAACAATGTAAATGAAGTGATTATGATGAATACAAACAAAAATCAGTTGGGATGATACAATCTCTCAAGCTGCTGCTGTGTGGTCTACGAGATACCCTGGCAGAGATGAAGTTGATTGAAAAAGATTGTGCTTGTCCTGCATATTTCAGTGAGCCCATATTAAATAAAGGACCAATCCTGCCAATTGCTTATCCGTGTGAGAAATCAGACATGCAGTCCAGTCATCCTCTGCACAGTTATAGTAGACCTGTAACATTTCAGGAATTTAATGTTTTTAGTGACTTGGTATTCATTTTACCATACTTCATTTGAAAACAGTGATGTTTAAAGGTAACTAAGCAAAAAATTTTTATTTTTTTTTTTAACTAGACCAGTCCACAAAGAGACTGTCATATTACAAATTCAACTATCACATTTCTATTTGATGGCAGAAAAGTTGGGTGCAATCCTTCTAATCTGCTTAGCCAGGACATGCTGATTCTCTGATATATGTCTCCAACAGGCTTTTATGTCCATATCAAGAATTAAATCACTTTGGCAGCATTTTGAACAGGTAACGTAAAAGGAAGCGTTCAGATACTACATCGTCCTAAGGCTGCAACAGGCAGTGAAGTAGGCCACCTTATTTATTGTATCTTCAGGTCAAGGATATGTCTGAATCTGAAATAAGTTGGTGCATAATTTTCAAATCAGTAAAGAAACAACTATACTGTCATGTCCTGACATAACAATATTCTGTTGTAAGGATAAAACTACACACTTCGTGACCTGGATGGCACTACACCATGCCTCCTCCACCAGAGTCCAGGACATGAAGACCTTTCACCATGCTGCTCTAGCAACACAGCCTACCCCAAAGTCTTCAGAAAGCCAGCAGCGGTCCTGACTGTTCTTGAGACGCTGAAGCTGAAAGACACAAAGCACTTCTTGTGGTTGCTGTGGGGTGAGGCATTTGGGGCTCATTAGCCTTGTAAATGCTGCAATGGCTGTTTGGGGGGTGATTGGAGGTGTATGACTGCTAGATGCTTGTACTCAAACAGAACTTGGCTAATAAGAGAGACTGTAAGGGCACCTTTTTTTTTTTTCCTGTTATATTAATCTGTACTACTCTATGGGACATGGCCAGAACTTACAGATATAATTTACTGAACTTCTGATTTTGTTTGTACTACTCTAATGCCATCATTTTATAGGACATGGAGTACGTTCTACAAAATTGACTCAGTGAGAAATGACTAAGACATTTTCATGATCATTTCAGCCAATATTGAATAAATTATTGAGAGACGATTTGGTAATTTAGTAAGAGTGTTCTTTTTATGTTTCATTTGGAAAACAATAAAGCATGAGGATATGACAAGGGAAAATGTCTTTGTTTACTTGTAGTCATATTTAGTCTTTATACTTCTGTTTTTTCTCATAGAAAAGAAAATTCTGCTGCACATGTACTAGCATACACGAATATTTTGATGTTATCTGTGATACTCATCAATTGTATGTGAAGCACTTAACATTGCCAGGGTGTTTATCATGAAAGACAGCCTAAAAGCAAAAAACCTAGACAGGGCATCCTCCTCCAAGAATAAAGAAAGAAAAAAGTGTTTTGTTTTGTTTTTTCCTGCCATGAAATTGTTTTTGAATTGCAAATAATGAGGGATGTTTCTGTTTTATGCTTCTGGGGAAAGTCATTCCAATTCCAGAATGTCCAGGCTGAGAGAAGGAATTCCTATTTTCAGGATCTTTCAGTTAAGGGATTTTACATCTGCCCTTAGAGCTGCATAGATAACCTTTAAATCTCTAGCAGGCCAGGAAAACACCAAGATGAGCAGCATCTGCTTCCATGCACATTGCCAACCGAAGTCTAAGTATGTACTTCTGAATATATCGTATAGATCCCATTGAGTTTCATTTTAGAAAAGACTACTTCAGAGTTCAGCACGTACAAAAATTTCAGTCTGATTCTTTTTAATGGTTCTTTTTTTCAGAAGACTACATAATAAATGAACAATTCAGCCTGAAAGTCTGCATTTATGACCTTGCTGTGGAGCAGAGTTGAAGCACTCTGTACGAATACTGGAAAACGAGGCTGTAATTAAAGCAGACTTCTCTCATAATGGATCAATGTCCAGGTGTGCACCAGGCTCCCCACCAAGAATAATAGCTTCTGTTAGTTCCCAAACAGCACAGACAACAGACCTTGCTCACCTGCTCCTCAGCAGTTTCTTTGACGGATCAATACAGAAACCACAAGCCTGGACCAAAGTACAGCAGAATCAATGCTGCAAGGAGATCCCATTTCACCAGTGCAACCGATAATGCCGAGCCGGCAGCATTACCTCGGCTGAGCGAAGGGCAGATGACTGATGATAACATTTTGTATTGTTTAAATAAATATACATTGTATTGCTTAAAAGAAAACGAAGGTAAAAAAAAAGGGGGGGGGAGGGGCTTCAGGAAGTGTAAAACAGTGCCATGCTATCCTATCCCACTCCGGTTTTATGCCTTTAAAGACTGCTGAGTTAGCATTTAAAGACCCCAAAACTAACAAAGGCTCTGCCAGGACATCCAGAAAGGCGCAGACGTGAAACAAAGCCGGCTCTGAGCGGCCTCTTAACGCTGCCGCAGAAGGGTTTGTGCGCTGACAACAGCAAACCCGACATTTCAAATTCTCCGCGCCGCGGGAAGGGCTGGGATCAGGCGTAACAACCGCCCCACCTAGCGTGCCGGCCCCATGCAGCAGCGACATCGGCCACAGGGATCACAGAACTGTAGGGGTTGGAAGGGACCTCAGGAGATCACCGGGTCCCACCCCCAGCCGCACACGGCTGTCCCCCGGCCGCCAGCCCTGCAGCTGGAGGGGTTCGAGGAGCTGGACAGGTGAAAGGGCTTCTTTATACGTTCACTGCGTAGGGAGAAATAAAAAAGATCACTCATATGTGAGTGAGACTCTCTTCCGTAACTTACTTTAATGCAAAGCAGTTGTTTAAAAGCAACAACCTTCTCACTCGCTGTTTTCTGTTGTAGGCGCAGTGCTTTTCGGCTGTTCAAAAAATCCTGAGACGTGGACGGTTTTTCTCCTCATCTCCACGGATGGGCAGAGCTGGTAAGGGTTCAGCACATCAGCTCTGCTGGCCGGCACAGGCAGATGGGCTCCTGCAGTAACCAACGCTAGATGGTGAGCAATTATTTTTCCCCGCTTTCTCCATACTCGTTGGGTATTGCAATACTAAAGGTCTGGAGAACAAAGATTTTCCACTGAACAGGAGCCAAGGGAGCAGAAGCAAAAGGTGGCGTGCTGGGGATAAAATGGAAGAGGTGGAAGACAATAAAATGATTTTTCTAGTCAAAAAAGAAATAAAATAAAATTAGAAAAAAGTCACTTGCTCTGTTTGTGGACATAATGGTGGGATTACCAAAGAAGAGAACCAACGCTCTGCTCAGTCCCACTCCCAGGAAGGAGAGGTGGGAGTAACTCCATGCACCACGGACATTTCCACCCTGTCCCTGTCCTGACCAAGATAAAGGAGCCCAAGCAGGGCTCTCATCCCACAAGGAAATCCTCTCGCATGAAGGTAAGCTGCCTGGACACCCGACATCCTCAGGTGTACCTCCATCGTGCTTTCACAGAAAGAAGTTAGAAGTTGCTCTATAACATTACCTACTGTCAAATTGTTATAGATGCTTTCCACTTGCTCCTTGTTTATTTTCCCTTGGAAAACAATCTCCCAGTGCTTAGGATGGCACGTTTATTTTAATCATTGCTAAGCCTGGGTGATCACAAGATGTCTTCATACTTCTCATGTCTATTCAAATCAGCACTTTCTCAATAGACTGGTACTGGGAAATGAAACAGAACAAAACAGCCTCCCAAAGGACTGTGGTATCGAGCTACAAGTCACCTTGTCTTTGTAAAGCATTGTGAAGGGCCCTTTTTGAGATAAAAGCTGCAGCAATATATTTCAGCCTGAGCCAAAGCCCCTTGAAGACGACAGCAGCACTGCCAGCCACAAGTGTACAGACGTGAATCAGGCCTCCAGAAACATGAGGATGACCTAGAAAGAATATTATAACTTAATTTAGAAAAGAAAAATAAAAAAAAAGGAAAAAAAAAAAGAGAACAGTAGATTTCTATGTTTCTTTCTTCTAATTTCTTCTAATTTCTGAATGCCTCAGCATGACAGGATCATGTTTTCAAAAGTTTTCTGCACCAAAGAAGCCCAGCAGCCACTAAAACCAACAACTGAGGAGACGACTGTCAGAGCCCAACCAAAACAGCAGTAAAGGCCAGGAAGCCTTAATGAAATCTCAGAACAGAAACTCTGCTTCAGCCTTCAGCAGCAGCGTCCTGCTGGGGTACGAGGCAGCGGCTGCGCAGCGGCTGAAGGCGGGCAGTGGGTGGGTGGGTGGGTGGCAGCCGCGGCGAAGGCTTGGCTGGGGCAGGCTGGCACGCTGCCACCACCCGAGCTGCGAGCTCCTTGGAGGACTGCTCTCTGCTAAAAGCATTGGGTCTTCTTTTTCTCAAAACCAGTGTACTCCCTGGGGGATAAAAATGTCCATGTAACATACTAACGCTACACCAAGTACACTGCAATCGGAGGGAGGACATCAGCGCAGGCTGGCGGGGGGAAAGGAAGCGGGTGCTCAGCCTTTTCTCCTTCAGTGGCAGTCTGAAAGCACAGTGACCAAAACCTGCCGCCCTGCTGGGAGCAGGGGGCCATGCAGCAGCCGTCAGCCTTTTTCTTGCAGATGCCCGATTGGTACCAGCAGCATCCTTCCTCACCTGTGACTGCACACTTGTATTTTCTAGCAGGGAAAGCAAGGCCCTACCAGCCTGGCAGCTCGATGTTTACACTTCAGTCACTTAGACAAACGGCATTTAAATGAACTGGGCTGAACTGAGGGTGGGTAATTACATTCTTCACATAGACACACATCGTCATACCAAGAAACTGTCAATGACTATGGACAGGGCACACCTAGTGCACTCTTATTCCTTGCATATCCTGAGTTCTCAACAGAGGAACCCACACTGCAATTTTACATGTAAAATATACTCCTCTACTGTAAAACACCCTGCAGGTGTGTATCAAAGTTTTTCAATGCCCACTATCCATACGACTCGAGCTATGTTCAGTGCTGTTCTGAAATTCCTGGGCTCAGAGCAGTAAGCTTTGGGAAACTGCACTCTTCAGAGCAGCACCAAGGGAAGACATGCCGTTAGGAGACAAGCAAGGAATTTTGGTGCCCTGAAACACCCCAGCCTTTGCTGCAGGAGTCCTCAGCGCCAGAGTGAATCACGCAGACATCTGGCATCCAGAAAATGCGAAGGAAACTAGCTTCTGATTTCTCCTCAATACAATTACTACACTGCCAAATCACTTCCATAGTAATCCCAAATAGCCTCCAAACATGAAAGCTATTGCTGCAACGACTCTGTTTCGAGAAGATTAAGCTCCCATGAAGAAAAAAAAAGGAGATTAGGCCTATTGGAAGGTATGCATATTTTGATAGCTTTTATTGACATTTAAAAGGATTAGTATCAGAAACTATTTGCATGCATTTTTCAAACTCATACCCTTTTTACAAATGTGCATAATCTGGAGCATCTAATCCTGAGTCTGAGACAGACGCACATTTGCCATTTGCAGAGCTCTTTCTGGGCTTTGTCTCCCTCATTGTTACGATAATCAGTGTTTGTACAAAAACATTTTGCATCAAACCTCATTTACTTCATGCATAATATGCACAAAGTTTAGTTTTCTGGGTCTTATCTCCCCTACGGGGTATACATGGAACAAATTAATTGAAGCAGAAGTATGAAGTTACTTGGCATCATGTCTTTAAAGCTAGTGATGGGCTTAGAAGACAGACAAAACTTATTCGATGGACTTCTCACTGCCAAGATCCTGTTGACTAGAATTCATCTAAACATCTAAATATCCTAAATATTCATCTAACTTCATTTAAATGTATACTTATCTTAATCCTAGGGTAAAGGTGAGTGTAACACAATTCTTCAAAACACAGAAGGAGAACTTCCTCTGGTTTTGCCCTTTCCCTTCTCTCATCTTGTTGTCAGCTATTCCTTGGCTGCTCTAGAAGATTTCTTCCCTTCTCATTTGCTTCCCTTGGCCTTTAAGGAGGAGGGAACACCCTTTATAGGTGGAGAGGACACCCTGCCACAGACAGGAAGACACAGATGTGCATCTTCTGTCCAGCCAAAACCCAAGATTCATCTCTACCTCCTTAGCCCACTGTGTACTTGGCCTAAACACATGACAATAAATAACAATAATAATTTAAAAAAAACATACCACACCACAGCTGCAAAGGACCCTGTTTCTTGTCAGTGCAAAGCTGTTTCTTTCCACATCCTTTTTAGCGTGTTTGCAGTTCTGACTCTGAGTGCCTCCAGCAGGGTGGCTTTCCCCGGTTCTCCCAGGAGACTATTCCGCAACCCAATAAATCCCACTCCCAAGAAATCTCTTTTCTACACGTCCCTGTCTATGCTCATGCCACTTTGCCAGTCTTGGCCTAGAAGTAAGGCAACCAGAATCTTCTTCCCCACAGAGTTTACGAAATACTGCAATAAAGTTGCAAAAGCTGTGAGCTCCACTGGGGTATTCTTACTTGACAGGAATTGATGTGATACCAGCTTGTGTGCTTCTTGCAATAGATAATTTCTAATTTTAATAAATGATAACTTCACCACCAGAGTGCAAAAACATCCCAGACAGAAAATATAATTACAAACTCTACGGAAGACATAAGAAAAAATAGTAAAGAAGCTCTTTCTATAGACTACTGACACTGAGACCCATACTGGCGGGTCTTCAGCCCCGAATTCAGCAGACCCATTACAGACATCTTTTCAGCATTCACTCTGTCAGAGATGTTTCCTCTGCCTTTTCAAGACACTGGCAACTGTGCAATTTTCGACATTGTAAAAAAAGTGGCTTTGTTTGCGTTTTACTTAACCCAGCGTGAGTTGGGAGCGATTTCAGCGTAGCTGCCGTGCTTGCTATTAGGCAATGACCTTGCTATCTCGAGATCATGTGCCACCACGTCGCCCAAGGACAGGCGAAGCTGCAGAGCTGCCACCTCCTGGCGCTGCCCCATGGCCAGAGGCTGGCGCTGGGCGTCCCCGTGGAAGCTGCAAGGGGAGGAACTTCCTTCCAGGCTCTGGCGATGGTCAGGAGAGCTCTGACACGGAGCCAAAAAAGGGCTGGTGGCATGTCTGAAGCCCCGAGCTCACCCCGAGGTCTATCAGCCTGATAGCTGAAATAAAATAATTCATGCTGTTGTTTCCCTCCAGGCCTGGCTGACTCTGCACGACAAGGCCGTAGCTTTCTGTTGCTTTCTGACAGACCACTGAATGCACAACACGCTCTTTCAGAGGTCAGTTGTGACCCTCAGATATGTGGCAGCTAGTGGGAAGGAAACCTCTTAGGCAGAAATATTCCCCTCTCTGGAGAGCTGTTTCAGAAACCTGCTGTATTCCTTTTTCAGAACTGCTCCTGCCCTTCCTCTCACAATACAACTCGCTGTGCTAGCTAGATGGACTTGGCTGAAAAAGCAGATTCTGCTTTGAACCACGGTAGAAGGCACTGGCCTTTTTCTCTGAGGAGAAATATATTAATATGTACTAAAAGCTCTATTAGAGTTTAAAAATATGTTTGTCTTTCTACCCTAGAGAAAAGCCTACCGTACCATATACCCAGCGATAAACATCCATGCCACACAGTGAAATGGGTGCTGTTGGCTTGTGAGCTACAATCACCTACACAATCATATACACATTGACTTGCTCACCATGTGAAGATCCCTCTGGACAAATCCCAAGTTGATCAGGTAAATAAGAGAAAGCTCTGAAAACGAAAGAATCAGTCCTTTGGAAAATTTTCTCCAAAATGATTTTTGCTATTTGCAGATGAGAAACCATTGTTTATCTCTCAAATTCCAAAGAATATGACAAAATTCATAGCAGATGTGCCTCCAAAGACTTAAATAGCTGGGTAGCTAGGTGGCAGCATATTTTTTGTATTTGCCATCCACTGAAATAAACATCATGTGAAATATTGCCACTCAGTTTTGTTTGCAGCAAGGCATAACAGGAAGATACCATTAAAAAAAAAAAAAAAAAAAGTTCAGGACTCAAAAGTCAAAAGGATGGAAGGGGGATGCTGTGTCCCTGGGGATCTGTAAATCTCCCTCTCTGCTCACTCCTAAGAACTCAGAGTTGGGAGTCTATTCAGAGAAACACCATAAAACTGCAGCCCAAGTAATGAAAGCAGCACACACCATGCTCCATCTCTGGGGCTGGAGCAGTTAATGTCGTGTCTTGGGATGTTCTCAGGACTGCCACTCGTCCGCTGTGGATTACACTTGCGCCAGTTGTGTAAGCATAAGGACATATTTCAAATCCAAGCACTCTGATCTTGCCCAAACTGCTCTTAATCAGAAAAGAAAATCAGAATTATGTCTTGCAGACATGGCCTTTTCACGCTTTGCTTTGGTAGTACTCATCTTTTTTTCGGATTAAAAATAACCACCATTTCAACAGTGGCTTAAACCACTAACATTAGCTGTCAACAGTGACGCTAGGCAAGAGTGGAAATAAATAAATAAATTTAAAAAAAAAGAAAAAGAAAAAAGATGACTGCTAATTATCCTTTCACTCGCAAAGTTTAAATATAGCTGCCCCTGACTGCACACAACGAAGGCCTACAATTAGGACACGTTCAACTACAAATGTACCACAACCCCTTTCTTTACTCTGCTTGTAGATGATACAAGACAATACCTCAACACCAACTCTAGTCAGTGTCTGTAATTTTCTTGAGGATGGGGTGTATTAGTCACAGATATATCTTAAAGGCTGTGATTCTCCACCAAAAATGGGAAAAGAAAACATGTGCACTGGGGGGGTACCTTTGTTCAGCATGCTCTCTAGGTTCTGGCTCCATGAAAATACTGAACTTTCTTACTCCTTTAAGAAGGCATTACAACCTTTAAAGAATTTGTTATCTACTAATTTGGCCATAACAAAATAAAATGGCACTGATCACACGTTCCCTGTGCAGGTGGTTGGGGTGCATGAAATTGCCAAAGCGAAATTTCTGTGCCAGGAAAATTCTGACACTTCTCTGCTGCTTTTGTTCCTATTCCTGCTCCCCAAATCAGAAGAAAAAAAATCATATATTGAGTTTTCATATGATGAAACTTTCTAAAAATTGCCAAATGATTTTATGAAGTGACAAGTTAACATTTTCAAACTTTGTCAAGTATTTCTCCTGAAAAATACAGAAACCTGACTGATATCAGAACTGTTTAGACAAAAAAGTGAGATTTTTACAAGACCATATTCCAGCAGCATGCATTTTTATTCAAAAAATATTTGCTAACTTAACAACTTTAAATACTGAAAGAGTTGTGCCAGAGTTCAGCCTTTTCACTGGGGCTTTGGGCAACCTGGTCTGGTGGGAGGTGTCCCTGCCCATGGCAGGGGGTTGGAACCGGGTGGTCTTTAAGGTCCCTTCCAACCCAAACCAGTCTGTGATTCTGTGATGAGATTCTGCAAATGTTAAAAAATATGGGGCAAGCTGTAAAATACGTTTAATTAAAAATAACCATTCAATGCTACATATTCTGAAAAATAAAGCTTTTAGTGAAAATATGATGACTATTTTAATGAGAATTCATATTCACACAGTGTTTTAGCATTTGAACAGCAGTCACATTGCCATCACTGGCAGAACACTTCCTCTTCCTCACTCGCCTCTCAGCCCCCAGTGTTTTGGCTGCGTATTTCTCTGAATACAGCGAAGTGGTTTTAACACAAGAAATAACACAAGAAATGGGAAGGGCAATCTAGTCTCTGCCAGAAATATGTAATAAACATAAGAAAGAAGAGGGGATAGAAAAATACCTTACCACTGAAGCCGTCAGTGGTTTAAGCTGCTCCTTAGCCACACTTCTAACAAAATACTCTACTTGAGAGCAAGGCTGACTTGCAGTCTATCATTGAGTTAATGAAGCTTGAGGCTATATTAAAGTCCTTGATACAGATAAACCTTACTAATATTTCACTGTTTCAGCCTTTCAAAACTCAAAAATCTTACTAACATCGATGGCACTCAGAATTCATACAACGCTGCGTATCAAAAGTCCACTTCTGCCTCAAAACTGCACAAAACCAGGAACAAATTTTCTTATCTGACTATGGAGGGAAGTGTTGTCTGCCTATAAACTCTGCTTGTATTTCAGGAATACCATGATGTTTTCCACGTGAACGAAATTCAAAAGCTTCTCTTATTGTACCGGGTTTTAAGACTAACAATTTTAAGACTTTTTTTTTTTTAATCAAAGGCAATTTTTGAAGACAGACACAGAAAAATTAAGAAGTAATAGAACTCAAACCAACAAAATCAGGATTTCCTATTTTTTTCTGGGTATTTTTCGTTTTGTACCACTTGCTTTGTACCTGGGAAAAACTTTGGCATCTGTTAAAAATTGCATCTTACTAGGTAAAATCTTAGTCTTCTGCTAGAATATATTCAGTGAGAACCACTAAAAATTCAGAGGCAAGACTAATACCAATGTTAGTTAAAACTGAAATCCTACAGGATTTCTGGCACTGAAAAATTCCCACATCCCAGGACGGGAGAGGGCAAGAAAGCAAGGAGGTGTATAATAACGATGGATTTGACTGATGAAATACTTAGGTTATAGAAACAATTTATATTTTTAATTTATTTATTTTTTTTAAACTGATTACTTGCATTCAGCAAAAGAAGGAGTAAAAATTCATCTTCAGCCACTTAATAACTTATTCTGGCTTCTGACTTGAAGTGAGATCTGATACTAAATGGTTACTTGCTAGAAGCCACACACCAGCAGGAAGTGCTAAATGCCAAAAGGGCCTTCAGAAACTAAAACACACACTGTGGCAAAATGCTGAACAGATCACAGAGTGAGCTACTGATCTGTTGCTGCAAAAGACGCATTCAATCACACGCTGCAAATGTTTGCAATCCAATCTCTACTTAGCCAACCACAATGGTTATTGCCACATTTAGAAAATATTCTTCTTTTTTTTCATCCAGACCAAGTCTGAATATTTGGTTGCAAAGTTGTTGTTCCAGAAACTGTGTCATATGTAAATGTCGTATTGTAAATTGTAGAGTTAATCTGAATGCTTAGGCTGAGCTCGTATCAAGAATTTACTCCAGTTATCCTGCAGGAGCTGGTGTGGAATAATGTCTTTTAGTCCAGTATAAAACAGGCAGACGCTTCGTTGCATAATGTTCAATTATTCCTGGATTTTTCCTCAACACAGTCTGGAAACTACAAGTTACACAGAACAATGGCAGGAATCAGATTTAACATTATGGGATGATGGTTTTAGCATTTTTCCAGTTCATTACAAAGAAGGAGATGCTCCAATTGTATAAGTACAGGTCAAATTGTATATGCTTGTGATTGCTGCCTATTCCTGACAGTTCAAATTTCCAAATTGGTGGGAAAATATCAATGTGGATTTAGGGAAATGACACAGTCCGGTCATAGGTGTTGAGTTTAGTCTCTAAATCACAAGAATGATGATTTGTCTTAACTTTGACTATAGTTTTCTACCCTGAATTATCTGCCTTATCTTGCCAAATTCTGCAGTTTGATTTATGTTGTAGAAAGTCCAATGGAAAAATGTTTTCCCCTAACTCCTGTATTTTCATATAATGTACCAAAATGAGTTGCTTCAGTTGTGAGTGTACTTCCACATCATGAGGCTGTGCCCCCCTTACCTCCAAGTGATAAATGAAAGACACAGTCTTCCTAACAGCCCTCCCAAAGCACATCTGATGTCTTCTTTACAAACACTGAACTCCATTCCCACAGACCTTGGTAGGACTCTTGTTTGGTGTATATGGCAATAAGACCCAAGAAGCTGGAAGCTGTAGCCATTTTGGCAAATATTTCTACAAACATAAAGAAATACAAGCAAATATAAACGGCTACTTACCTACCCATCATTTATCTTTTTCCCTCGGTTTTATGCCCCCAGATAGCCAGGCCGACATCTAAAATAAGAGGGTTTTTTGGGTTTCGCTCTTGCTAGATACTAAAATACCTCCAGTTGTCAAAAACGTTTTATTTTCTTTGCATTAACCAAAACCTTTGCACTTTAAGAAGAGAATCTGAAATTTGCAAAATGGGGCGCTCTGTTTATGAGAAGCTCCAACATGTCCAAAATTCATCAATTTCCTTCCCATCCAACATCAGCCACTCGGATGCTCTGGTCATGGCATGAAGGGGGTGATTTTAAGCCACCTCTTTGCCCACCCTATTGTGGGGGCAGCAGAAAGAGTAATCTTAGCTGTTACTCATTATCATTTTGAGTAAGTTAATGTACAAACGACCACTTTGCTAGCCACAAATTCCCAGAATAAACCTGGGATGCATGAATTTTGAGTCAGGACTGTCATTTTCTCTCAACCTTTCACCTGAAAGGTGTGCATGTGGTGTACGGCTGATATATTGAAGAATGCTGTCTGAATTTTCAGGTAGATTTTTTCAGCTGTCAACGGAAAGACAGGAAAAAAGGACTGGAAACAAGCATTAGGAGCCCACCTCTCTGTCTGAAAGGTGCACTTCTTAGCAGTGAAAGAAATTATCTGACGTGTCTACTTCTTGCTAAAGAGTAAGACCTCAAGAGGAACTGCAACAATATGACAGTGTCAATCGCACAAAGCACACTAAATGGAGTGGAGAAATGGTTTTTTTTGACTTCTGGTCTGAGAAGTAAAGTTCCCTTTTCACAAAGACGCACCTCACCACAAACCTCACCAGCTTCGGAATAAAATGCAAGACTCTTTGCTTCAGGCCATATCGCAAAACCCACAACAAGAGAGCAAACCAAAAACTGCCTACGTGGACATGCAGATAAAGAGCGGGCATGGCTATATGTTGGCTGTGTGCTGCAGCAGCTGGGGTTCGTGCATGAAGCCTGTCACGAACCGCACTGCAGGCAGCTGACACAAAACAGAAGCATTCCCCTCTGCCTGGGGCCTGGGTCCCACCACTCGGACTCAGAGCTGCCCTCGGCCCCACAGCCACCAAACCTGGGTTTTGAATAACTTCTGGGCATGCATTTGAATAGAGTCTGCATTTCAAATGTAGTTCAGTCCCCTCTGTGCTGGGCAAATCAAGAAAAACAGCTAATGTGACCTGCCCCTCAGGTGGGTTTCAGTCTAGTCACTCGATGTGGGAGGCCATAAGGGTACACAACCCAAGCAGTGGTCTTGGAGCGGCACCACTACTGCTCTGACATTTTAGGAGAGCGTCTTTTCCTCACCAATCTCCTAGAGATGCTCTTACAGCCCCTTGTCAGGCAGGGTGTGCCAAGATGCTTAAATGATTCACATCTCTGCCCTCCACAAAGCCTACGGACTTGTATGACATTAAACCTTTTTGGGTATAGATCAGAAGCCTAGGTCGTGCTACCCTTACTCATGCCGAGGATGAGTTTTTTCTCCCCAGGGTTGCACCAGAAGTAGTGCCTGAAGGTAAAGGCTAGGCCTGACACAACAGTGGGTGATGTGACGCAGCCCAGAGAGGGAAAGTAAGTAAACCTCTACTGCTAACCCTAAATTAAAAGACCAGCTTTAAGAAGTAGGGGAAAACCAAAAATTTATTATCCTCACTAACTGGACTGTGGCTGATGCAGTGAGATTCTGTATGGCGATACCAGGAAGTTGCTGCTTTCAGCACATGCTAGCAACAGAGGAAGGGGGGGGGGGGTAAGAAAGCAAATGCAGCACAAGCATTGGGAGAACCTCATCAGACTCGCTGTGCTAATGAGATACGCGCAGTTCTGACCTGGAATAACAGACAGGCAGATTTCACAAACTACTGCCAAAGCTGCTTTTAGAAAGGCTGATCTGTTTTCCTTAACTAGAAGGGTCTCTACAGATACCATCTCTTGACAAACCCTGCATTGAGAGCAGTGGGTCGGGAGGTGGCAAAATGATGGTGTGAACCATTGGTAGGTACCAACCCATCACTGTGGGAGCGTGAGCAGACAAAATCATCTTCCCAACGCAACCAGCATCGGAATTTAGAAAATCTAAAAAGAAAAAAGAAGAGAAGAAAACACACAACAGAAACTGCAACTTGTGACTAACAGCTGGAGCTGAACTACTCTAGGAACAGGCGGTAAGCAAACATTTTGCAGGTTATTTTAAATGCAAGTTGTTCTTTTCTAAATGGGGCAGCTAAAGCACAGGTAACATCTGATGTAAATGTGTGACCTACTTTAAATTAATCAAATGATGCAGCCAGAGAAAGAAGTAGAAGCAATAATAATAAGGCAGTTCATACGGTTCCCCTAAGTGCTTCACATTTCTGTCCCCATTATGGTTGCTCTCCAGGTTAGTGGGGGAATGAAAAAGCAGGTTATTTTAATGGCATCTCTGTACAAAAACAATTCTCTGACCACCATGTTAAAAATTAAACAGCTTTCAATCTTTAATGCGTGCTTTCCTTTTTATAGGGTGAATCCACAGTTGTGTGCCAGCATGTAAGTATTTTTATTGTGCCCAGTGAGCAGCCAGAAGGATATACAGGAAGCAGCAATGGTGAAAATATAGAATGAAAGAAAAGATTTTGAAAAAATAAAAACCAGAGAAGGCAACACTTGTCACTTGCTGGCAGGAAGCACATCCTCAAAATTAAAAGAAAAAAAATCTAGTAGGGCAACAGGGAGGCCTAAATTTTCTGCTTGAGAAAACTACGAATAACTATGCATCTTTGGAAACACCACCATTTTTACCTCTACTGGATTTACCGTTCTCATTTAAAGCACCCAGCTCATCGTTAGCAGTCTTTGAAGTTAAGCTGACAACCAGCGTGCTCTACCACTGACGTAGGCTCAGCCCTGTCCACCTCTGTGACGATCCCTCTGCGTCCAGGTTAAAACGCCTTGCGTACCCATCGAGCTGGAGGGTGCTGTTCATGCAGCGCCCTTCCCGATGAAACACCTTACACCTGAAAGTAGTCCTTTCTGGTTTGGTCACAGCGCTGACACTTCCTCCCTCCCCATGCCCCACATCTGCTTGAATGTAACTTGTGTAGAAAAATAGAAAAACACAAAGCAGAGAATGATGCAGAAGATGGCACGCACGCTTCTTTTTGGTTGCGGCCTCCGGCCCTGCGAGTTCAATCTGCTACAGGCTCCTTGCACCTACCTGACTATGCAAACCTCCCTCCCTCTCTACTCGTCAGGTGCCCTGACATCTGAGCTTCCCCAGGCAAATGGTCTGCTTCATCTTAATGCCCCCTGAGGAGCAAACATGAGAGGTGCAGACCCAACCACGCACCATGCTGTCCAGACGATGCTGTGGCACAGGAGGTCCCTGCGTGCTCTGGGGCTCTCTGAGCTGCTCTGCCTCGCTCACACAGCCCCGATGGTGATGGGGCTCACAGGCACCTCTGTGCAACAGTGCATGAGCCCATCCAAAATATCCGCAGCACCAGGGACACGCGTGCTCACAGTCTCATTTCAGTCAGCAGGGCAGTGCTGATCTGTAACCGGGCAAGCACACGCTTCCAAAATGTGAGACCAGAATTTCGTTTTCCTTAATACCCAACCTCAGGAAACAGCCTGAGCAAAGAGCAGCCTTAACCAAGTATGTATTTATTTTACTTTGGCCACTTGTAAATATCCACGCTGTAAAGTAGGATCCTCGCTTCCTCTCGTTTACAGAGCAGAGTTACTCCTAATCCTGCAGGAAGCCTGCTTTGGCTCAAAGGGCCAGCTTCCAACGCCGCATCACCCCACGCGCGATCGCAGGGGTTAACCCCAACAGGAGGAGCGGAGCACAGCGAGCGAAAACCCTGAAGGCAACACCAGCGTGTGGAGTACAATCCCAACACGCAACACGAGTGAAATGAGCGAGGTGACAGCAGGAAGAGTTCTGCTGCCGGCACAACCCGCCCCGCAGCCTTCCCGGGGGTCTTCTGCCCTGCCACCCGGGGAAGCTTCAGCCCTGGGGTCTGCAGAAAGGTGACCCCAGGAGCTCGACGCTGGAGGGGCAGAGCTGGGGGGCAGCAAAGCGGGGACCCCCGCTGGCCAAAGGACCAGGACGACCCCCGCGCTGGGGGTCCGGGAGAGCCTGTGAGCTGCCTCCTCCCCCCGCTCCCTCGCCCCCTGCACCTCCTTACCTGAGCCGCCCACGTTGGACCTGAGCAGGCAGCTCCTCCGGGAGGAGGAGAAGGACGAGATGTCGCTCTGGGAGCGGCCGCGGGGACCGGGCAAGGGCCAGGCGGGATGCGGCTCCCCCGCTCCGGTCCCCGGCCGCCCCGCCATCGCCATCGGGGAGCCGAGAGAGGGAGGGAGGCGAGGGAGAGCCCGGAGGGGAGGGCAGAGGGAAAGTTTGCAGAGGAAGAGCCGCCCCTCGGCTCCGACCGCCCCGCCGCGGAGCCGCCCCGCCGGGAGGGCGATGGGGTTTTTTGGGGGTGTGCGATTTCGGGGAGTCTGCGAGCATCCAGACCCCGTGGTGCCACGGGGGGAGAAGAGCCCGGGGGGGTGCAGAGGGATGGAGGGAGGGGACGCGGGGGACCCCCGCGTCCCCTCCCTCCATCCCTCTGCACCCCCCCCCATAGCCGCGATGAGTCAAACCCGCACCCCGGCTCTCTGGCTGCGCTGTAGGGACAAGTTTGCAACCCCACAGCTCAACTTTTTTTTTGCCCAGCAGGCTAGGAAGCTTTTCATCTCAGAAGCAGGATCCCCGTTCAGCTCGGTGCAAAGGGAAACCGAGCCCTGCGGTTTCCATTCTTTGTTTGTTTGTCTCGCAGACATACTTTTCGAATGTGATGCGACGTCAGAAGAATGGTTCCACTGCTTTTTCTGGGCAAGTGAGTTCACATCCTGCCTTAAAGAAAACCCTAAGTTTCATTAATGGCAAAGATCAACAGGGCATTTTAAACATTTTAATATTTTTAACCCAGCCATTGTCGCATACCCTAGTATCCAGTGCAAAGTCCCATTCAGACCGCAGGAAAACACCCTAGCATCTACCCTCACCCGGTCTGAACCAAATCCTATCAGGTCTGAAACGTGCCCACGTCCATTTATTTTCTGGCTCCTGCTTCCTGCTCAGGAACCGGGCACTCCTTGCAATGCCAAGCCCTCACAGCTCCCCAGGTGCATTCATTTCGCAGCCTTCCCAGCAGTCACACCACTCGCCGTTCCCCGAGCAAGTGATCCAGTACATGAGGCTCACATGTCAGCAATTAAGCAGGTCTTTTCTGCTCAGCAGCCTCCCAGGGGACTGCCTTCATTAGTTCCTCTCCTCCTTCCCCATCTGCAGAGAGCTTTCTCAGTGGAGCTGTGCTGGGAGAGGCAGGGGCTTCTCCTGGCTGGGTGCAGCAGGGAGCTCCATGCTTGCAGACCTTCCTGCGGGGGCCAGGTTACTCCAGCGTTGCACAGGAAAAATTGCATTTAGAAAGCTTCCTGTAAAGTCACGGACATCGGTCCTGCGCTATTCTCCAAGTCTCATAATGTACTGTTTTCATGATTTACCCCTCACAGCTTGCATCGTTACAGGTGTGGCTGTGCACTGAGGACCTTTTCTCTCACAGGAGATGTCAGCAGCTGTGCATGTGTGGGCTGGTGACATTTTCTGAACCTGTTCAAGACTTAATTGGAAGTGTACTCATGACTTCTATTTAATGAACTGTTTTCTACCTTTTTTTTTTTTTATATATAATTCAAAGAATGTGAGAAAGGTCATAAAACAAAATACACAGTTCATGCTTTACATCTCACTAAAGTCAATAGTTCGCTGATGGCGGTGAGCTTTGAGTGAGACCCTGGAGCTTTTTTTTTGGATTATTTTTCCTTCAAAGTATTTTGGGCCACAGAGCAATTGTAACTTTGTTGTTCTGTAAAGAATAAGCTTCAGAGTCTACTTTAAAACTCCCACATTAAGGAGCCACTCCATATCTAATCCTTTGTTGTTGGCAGCAATCAAAAAGAAAAGGTTGCAGAATACGAAGAAATCTAAAGATAAACTAGAAAAGATACCATAGCAAGAGGTCAAAGGTGTTTAAGAGTTTCTTTTCAGAAGCAAAATGACAGAAATGAAGGTAAAAGAAGACCCAGAGAAAGTAGGTCAGTATTGAATACGAAGAGGTAGAAGACGAAAAAAAAAACTAAGGGCTCCTACATGTGATATCAAAGTGCACTTGTAGATCAGAGTAATGTGAACAATCGGTCAGAAAAATTATATCATGGAAGTAAAAATGTTTTTTTATCACCCTGCAACTTACACTCATAGAGGTATATATCTGAAAATGCCATCCCCCTCCACACCCTCCCCTGACAAAAAAAAAAAAAAAAGGTACTTCCCTTTTTTACACAGCCCTTTCAATAATTTTGGATGAAATGTAACAGCCATGGTTAATGGCTCTGGAAACTGAAGTTCTATTTCCCTTGATCAGGAAAAGCCTTAGCAGTATACATCTTTCTGACGTGGAGAAAGATTAATTTAGTTGACTGTTCATTTATTTATTTACTTATTTATTAACTGTTCTGATAAGATTGCCAAAGAAATTGTCACTCGTGATGATTTTGGAAAGCTGTTATTTTATGATTAAGCCAAATTATTTCACAAAGACCATCCAGTGGCCACTAAGGCCTGATGAAAATATATGCAATTTGGGCATCAGAGAGTGGAGAACCACTAGCCTGGGCAAAAGTGATGCTGGAAAAAACATGTTTTAAAAGAAGGTGCCTGCAACCCATGATCTGCTGCACAAGTGCTGAGCATCACCTGCTGAGGTGAGTGTGGTGGTTTTATTCAGGTGGGCAGCTGAGCTCCACCACAACCTCTCTCTCACTCCTCCTCCTCAAGAGGAAAGGGGGAGGAAATTAGATGGAAAGGGCTCAAGGGTTGAGATAAGGACAGGAAGATCACTCAAGAATTATTGGCATGGGCAAAACAGACTCAGTGTAGGGAGATTAGAGAAATTCATTACCTTTTTTAGTAGAATGGGGTCTGCAGTCAGTCTGTAGC
Source organism: Cygnus olor (assembly GCF_009769625.2). Classification (NCBI taxonomy): domain Eukaryota; kingdom Metazoa; phylum Chordata; class Aves; order Anseriformes; family Anatidae; genus Cygnus; species Cygnus olor. The sequence goes on along the minus strand of NC_049171.1, from coordinate 64,431,132 downwards.
ACTTCGCCTCTGCTGCTCCTTCATGGTCACTCTGCCCCTGCTCCATGTGGGGTCCCTCCCATGGGATGCCGTCCTTCTGAATTGATCCTGCGTGGGCTTCCCACAGGCAGCAGCTCTTCAACAACTGCTCCCACATGGCTCCGTACCACGGGGTCCATCCCCCAGGAGCAAACTGCTCCAGCACGGGTCCCCCACGGGCGGCAGCTCCCCCCAGACCCCCTGCTCCTGCGTGGGCTCCTCTCCACGGGCGGCAGCTCCGGCCCGAGGCCTGCTCCTGCGGGGGCTCTCCATGGGCCGCAGCCTCCTCCAGGCCACATCCACCTGCTCCACCGGGGGCTCCTCCCCGGGCTGCAGCGTGGAGATCTGCTCCATGTGGGACCCATGGGCTGCAGGGGGACAGCCTGCTCCACCAGGGGCCTCTCCACAGGCCGCAGGGGAACTGCTGCTGCCTGCCTGGAGCACCTCCTGCCCTCCTCTGCAATGACCTTGGGGTCTGCAGGGCTGGGTCTCACTCCTCTCTTTCCCAGCTGCTGTTGCAGAGCAGTTTTTTGTTTGTTTGTTTGTTTTTCCCTTCCTTAAATCTGCTGTCACAGAAATGCAACCAATGTCACATCATGGCTCACCTCTGGTCAGCGGCGGGTCCTTTTGGAGCCGACTTGAACCAGCCCTTATCTAACATGGGGCAGCTGCTGGGCAGCCTGCTGGGGCTGCCTCTGAGGTGCGTGCTGGCAGCAGAGCCGACATTCAGTTCTGGTGCTGGCTGCAGGCCCTGCTGCTCCCTGCAAGCAGCTTTTTGGGTAAACACTGAGGGAGAAGGCTGGGTGTTTGGGACGGTCACCAGCCATGCATGGCCAGGCACTTCCAGCATGCAGCCATCCTCCTGGGCATGAGGAAGAGGAAGGGCAGGATGTCGATCAAGACAGAAGCCAATTACTTTTTTTTTTTTTTTTTTCCTTAAAATCCTCCTATTCAGGCAACCCTTGCTGATAGAGCAGCCAAGTGAAGGAGTACTGACAGGCAGGAACACCTCGACTCGTGTGCTTTTCCACACAAGAAGAGCAGAACCACGAGGCTCACTCGCCCAGCCTGGGGGCAGGCAGGGAAGGAGCAAGGCTTGGGAGGGGTGCGCAGATAGCAGCAGGAACCACCCAGGAGCCCGGCACACACCCGGGTGACCGTGGCCGGCTCGAGCCCGATCAGCCCCGACTGGGCTCGGGCTCTCGCTCCGGGCAGGGGCCGGCCCCGCGGGCAGGAGCCACCGCCCCCGGCCCCGCCTTGTGCCCGGCCTCCGCCCGGCCGCCTGCCGCCGCCATGTCCGCCCCGCTGGGGCTGCTGCTGCTGCTGGGGCTGCCCGGGCTCCTGGGCGGGCGGCCCCGCTACCAGCCCACCTGGGGCTCGCTGGATGCCCGGCCGCTGCCCGCCTGGTTTGACGAGGCGAAATTCGGCGTCTTCATCCACTGGGGCGTGTTCTCGGTGCCCAGCTTCGGCAGCGAGTGGTTCTGGTGAGCTCCCCGCCTCGCCCCCCCGCCCCCGAAATGGCGGCCCCCGCGCCGGGGGTAACGGGGCTTGCCCGGGGAGCAGCGCTTCGGGGACGGGGGTCACAGCCCAAGGGTGTTGTACCCCAGGTGGGGCCGAGCAGAGAGACCTCGGGCTTCATGGCCCCGGTTAGGAAGGGGCTTGAGGCTGGTACATGCGGCCAGCGGTGTGTGCAGCCCTGGCACTGCTGAGCGGGTGGGCTAGCGTCAGCCCAGTGAGCAGGGGGACCAGAGCTGGAGCATGCTTTTTCTGCAATGTTCGTGAAGGAGATAAAGCATCAGAGGGAGACCACTCAGGTGCCACAGTGAAGGGTCAGAAGAAGCAGGTTGCTCCAGGATCTGTGCAGGACAGGTGTTGCAGATCCCCACAGCCTCTGAGAGGGCTTCGAGCAGCCCTTGTGAAGCCCGTCGCTCCCCGCATTGCTTCCCTTGCTTGGCACACTGCCTCCTGTTTTCTTGTTCGCCTTTTGTGCTGGTGCTGGTTTTATGTGGTATTATCCACTTAACCGAAAGCCCAGATCCTTCAAGTAATTGTAGTTCAAAGGCTGGATGAAACCTTGGGTTTGTTGAGTGCTCGCTGGGTCAGGCCCTTTGGCTGTAGCCATTTGTTTTGCCACCTTCTTTCCGTGCTCTACCAAATACTTCCTGTAGGACTTGGAGTGAGGTGCCCTGCATCATGTACAGTATGAAGGTTAACAACAGCTCTCCAGCAGAGCTACAGTAAAGTTTAAATGCAACATTTGTAAAACAAATCAACTTCCCTGTAAGCAAACCACTTTTTTGAAGGCAGTATTTGGCTTATTCTTTACAGAGTTATGTTTAAGGGTACCAGGAGTTTTTTAATGTATATTCTATTTACTAAGTAATGACTGTGGGGTGAAAAAAAGCTAAGTTTTGGATCAAGCCTTACTCTGAGTGCTGTGCTCCCAGAGTAGGATTCGTACACGGATTCAGGCTCAAATATTAATTTTTTATTGTTTTTCTAAAAGCAATCCCCGATTCTTTTTAGTTGATAAAGTTGTTTATGTCCCTGTTGCCTCCCATCCGTAGATATGTATAGGTGTGGAGCTGCTCCAGGGCCTTCTGGCAGCATGCACAGCCAGGTGGCTGAGGTCCTTTGCTGACACCTTCAAAGGGAAAGTCAAAAACCCCAATAGTCACTCAGTCTGCCTTCTTCCCTTCAGAGCTGCACAGTCTTGGTCAGTACAGTTCTAAAACTTAATCCTGTCAGAGCAGAAGTGTTGACAAACGAAGGAAGGATGTTACCTCTCTTTATGCAATTACATACTTTAAAATCAGAGGTGTTTTTTTTTCAGGTTCTTGCATGGAGGAAGACTGTCACAGCCTCTTCTTTTTTCCTTTTTTTTTTTTTTATCTCATTGGCTGCTAGAGATTGCTTGCTTATGCTGAAGTCTGTTTGGGAAGGTTACAACAAGTTCATGCAGCTGCTGTGGTCATGCAAAGCTGAGGTCAGAGACCAGCTCAGGACAGGAGAGAGAAGCACAATCTGAAACATTCAGATTCTGTTCTTCTTTTTTTTTTTTTTTTTCTTTTTTTCATTTCATTTTTTTCTTCCCTTTTTCATTTTTTTCTTTTTTCTTTTTTTTCTTTCTTTTCTTTCTCTCACTTTCAAACTGTATTCATTTATGCCTTAATTTGCCAACAGGAGCTTTGCTGCTTGGCTTAATTCATAGGGAGGTGAATGCTTTCAAACCTTGTTCCCCTAAATATTAGCAGTCACAACATATATTGTTAGAAGGCCTCCAGCAATAAGGCTGTTCATTCTGTAGGGACTGTTGCATGCTGTCTGTAGAATTCCTCTTTCATTGCTAGGTAGGGGAGAGAGAGAGAGAGAGCAGTCCAAAAAGAAATAATGCTGTATTGGCAGTTTATGAGCTTTGCCCATGGTGAGGGTGAGAGACCACCATCAGGCCACAGAGCAGCTCCAAATCTTGTTGTGGATGGGAACAGTTGGAGTAGTGACATTACTGGACCAGGACTTGACAAATGAAATTCTGTGACTTTTCCAAAGTGAAATGACTAAAGGATGCAGAGCATGGGGAAAGAGGACGGAGAAAAGGAAGTCTTTTATTAGTAATATTGCTGTGTTCTGAAGCAATTTATCTGGTTGCCAGTGTCATATGCCTCCAGTGTGCATGACTCTCAGCATGAAGACAAGTAAGAGCTGATCATTTCAATTCTCTCTCCTTTGTCTAAAACATCACCAACATATGTGGTTTTTATCTGTATTTTGTAGGTGGTACTGGCAGAAGGAAAAGAGAGAGCCCTATGTGAAATTTATGGAGGCAAATTACCCACCTGGGTTCAGTTATGAAGATTTTGGGCCACTGTTTACAGCAGAATTCTTTGATCCCAACCAGTGGGCAGATATTCTGAAGGCTTCAGGTGCAAAATATGTGGTCTTAACTTCAAAACATCATGAAGGTAAGTAGAAAGCTTGTGAATGTTAGCAATTGTTGCATTTCTGTTAACTGAAGAGAAATCCCCATGACTTCCCGGCCTGCTGAGCGAAAGAGAAAGCTACAGAGTTACCTGCCCCAACCCAGCCAGAGAGTTTAAAAATGCCTAGGAAATGTGTTAGAGTCAGGAAAATGCATACACAAAGCTATGGTCATGAAGCTTGCATAGAAGGAAGAGTAGATTGTGCCGTGTTTCTCTTCTTATAGGTTAAGACTGCCTGAAATGGTGGGGGCAAGCGGGGTGAGCTTCTAGACGAGTTAATTTCTGAATTAACTAGATGAGTTAATTTCTGATTGTTGTGTAATTTATTGCTCAAGCAAGCACAAAAGTGCATCCTGCACTGTTTCATGTACAGAGAGCTGCTGTGTACAGGCAGTTAACTAGCTTTGTGGGTTTCCCCAGGGAATTTAGCAGTATGTTCCAGGAGTCAAGATGCTCTGCAGAGAAAAGTAAAGAAAGAGGAAGTGGTTAGAAGGCAACATAATATCAAAGGAAAGTGTAAAATGCTAAGCAGCAATATGAGGGTGCATTTAGTGAATGTGTTGGGGAGATGTGGGCTCAAGAGTTGCAGCTAGTAACGTGTGAATTTTAATCCCATCTCTGACCAACAAAATCCTGATCCTGATGATGCCAGTGGTGTAATTCCCACTGACTTCAAAAGAACCAAGATTCGTTTAGTCTGTCCTGTAGCCTTGGGCATGAATTTTTAGCTTGTTTGTCTGGTTGATAAGATTACACGTTTCCAGTTCACAAAAATACTGCAAGATTCATTAGGCAATGACCGTGAGGGTGAGAGCAGAGCTCCTCTGGCAGTGGTTTAAGTCTGCGGCGCAGTAGTACCTGAAGTGCTCAGGCTGGATTGCCAAACGCCTGAAAAGTTAAATCTCTCCTGATACCTAATGCTGATATTTTAAAAGCTGTTTCAAGAGCTTTTGCACTCTGCTTATATACATGTACTGAGTTGTTCTAAATATCGAGACAAATGACTAGCGAACATTTGCATAAGATGTAAACAGAAGGGAGGAGAGTAGTCTGAACGCAAATGATAGCTTGTGTATTTTGCAACAGGGAGTGTTTCATCTTCCAGTTGTTGAATGTGTATTCAGAGTTCGTATTTACCGCGTTCCGTGAAACTCTAGTTGCCTCAGAAGTTGCTGTAGTTTTGGTTAATTTAATTGGGACATTTGAATGGAGTGAACAACTAAAGAGGAAGGAATAATTATTCTGAGCAGTACAGTACTAGAAAATGCATGTTTATGTATAAAATCTATAAATGTATCAGGCATTGTATTCTGATGTTATGGCTACTGCCACAGTGCATGAACAGATTATAGGCATGCTTTATACCATGATAACCATATTAGTACATGTATTATTTTTATTATTTTGTTTTCTTTTGCAACATACTTCTAAATCACTTCCCAGAAGGAAGAACCGTTATGTCCCCTCTTCTGCTTCTCTTTCTTATCTTTTAATTTTCTTTTTGCAGGCTTTACTTTGTGGGGTTCCAAATATTCTTGGAACTGGAATGCTGTTGACGTGGGACCAAAACGAGATCTTGTGGCCGAACTTGCAACATCTGTTAGAAACAGGACCGACTTGCGTTTTGGGTTGTATCACTCCTTGTTTGAATGGTTTAATCCTCTCTTCTGTGAAGATGCCACCAGTGTCTTCAAGACAAGAAAGTTTCCAACCAGTAAATCATTACCAGAACTCTATGAAATTGTGACCAAGTACCAACCAGAAATAGTTTGGTCTGATGGGGATGGAAATGCACCAGATACTTACTGGAACAGCACTGGCTTTCTAGCTTGGCTGTATAATGACAGGTGTATCATGATGCTATTTTAGCTCCTAATCTGAAATTCTGCTCTGTGTCTAGTTTGTCTCGTTCTCTGTATATTTTGTAGAACCTTTAAACTCTGCTTATGGGGACTTCATTAAATCTTAATTTTCTTGAAACTCAGAGTGCCAAGAATCCAGGTCTTCCCTAAAACTATTGAAGCTTGCTTTAGAAAAAGACTTCTGTACTTTTTTTTTAACCACATTTGCAAATTCATCAGTTAAGATGGCAATGGTTATTCTACCTCGTCATTTTCTTTCCGAAGTATTGTCTGCTGCATAGGCAAACAGGATAGGGGGATAATTTGAGAACAGGGGTGCATTGTTGTCAACACACACTGAACATCTGGCAGTGGGTATGAAGTGCAGACTGCTTTCTGGCGGGCCTCCTATGAAAGTCTGCAGCATATTTCCCCAACGATGCCAATCTGGACTTTTTACTAGCAGAGGATGAGAACTGGATTCCTGAAATTGCACTTAATCTAATAGTAGTGAATTAATAGCGCAGAACTCATCAGAATGTTAGTTTCTGGGAGGGACGTGGTGGTGGGGAGAGATTATGCTAGCCGTGACTGTAATTTCTAGAATAAAAATCATAAACTTAAGTATTCCTTGCTTTCAGTCCAGTTCGGGACACCGTTGTGACCAATGACCGCTGGGGAGTCGGCAGCATCTGTAAGCACGGTGGCTTCTACACGTGCAGTGACCGATACAACCCCGGACACCTTCTGCCTCACAAGTGGGAGAACTGCATGACCATTGACAAGTGGTCCTGGGGGTACAGGAGGAACGCGAAGCTTGACGATTACTTCACAATCGAGGAACTGGTGAAGGTATGATGGGACAAAGGAGTTGCCTCCAACTGCTGGTTATTATGTTAGACTGTACATTTCAATTATACATCTATTTTAAGGAAAATTATTAATTAAATAATGAAGCAATGAAATAATGTTGTTCATTTGCAGCCTAACAATGGCAGCATGGAATATCCGTGTAATTCTTACTGATTTTATAGAAAATACTATGAAAAATATTATCTAGTAAAAATTCAGTCAGTTTCTTAGAAGCTATTTCCTCTGTGAGGAACTGGTCAAAGACCGATTTGGATAATCTTTGTTCTAGGATTTTGTTTTCTAGTAACTGCACTGTTGAGTTGACAAGAAGCAAACAGCTGCAGTTGCACAGAGACTCCTGTCTGAAGGCTATGTCTTTTTCCCCGTTCTAGCTAGAAACATTTTATAACCCTTAACAGTCTTTTATCTGGTAGCTAGAAACGTTCCTTCCATTCTACTTCATATTTAAAAAAAAAAAAAAAAAGAAAAATGAAAACAACGCCCGCAGAAATACAGATAGCCTGTGTTAATGGAAAATTGATTCAATTTGCTAGTCTAAGGTATTAAAAAAGAAGACTTGAAGCTTGGAAGAACTGAATGAAAGGAAGACTTATCTTTCAGATAAAATGCATTTAATTGCAAAACTCAGCTACTGAAGAGGAAGATTGTTGTTGTTGCTTAATCCAAATCTGTCCTTTGTATTGTCCTTGCAAAAGATAATTTCAAACTGAAGTAACCTTTCTTCAGAGGAGAAGGTCTTAAATTCATTCAATAGCTTGTCTCCAGTTGTCTGTTCCTCAGACTTGTGTATCTCAGGCTGATCTCTGGAGGGCAGTGTGGATGGAAACACAAACATTTATGGACTCGCTAGAAGGATCATCAATCTATTTGCAGATTGTCAAGTTCATAATATGGCATTAGTGTAGACTCAGTGCTAGAACATGTGATCTTTAGAGGCTGAGATTAAAAAAAAAAAGTATTAGTAAAATTGTCTGCCTCTTTTTGTTTAAGTTGCTTCATGGATTAATAGGTCTGGGAAAAGCTCTACTCCAGGATGAATGAACCCTTTGAAAATCTAGATTTTCAATAGGATTTTTTTTTTATTACTACCATGTGCACAGACATGAAAACACATTCAGTCTTCCACCCCCTTTTTCATCCTCTTCCATCCCATTCTTTTAATGGTAGGAACATTTCATTTGAATCCCAGTCTGTGCATTGTGTGTTACAGAAATAGTTACGTACAATGTGAATTTTACAGGCACTAATGTCTATGACTACTGTGCATAAAAATGAACACCCGTTCTGTCACTGGCTCCATTTGTAAAAGGTAGACTACTAGGAAGATCCTAATAGTACTCTCAGAGACAAGATTTATTCTTTTCTGCATAAATTATTGAGACCGCTTCATTTTCTTCTGAATATTTTATGAAAACTGTACTAAATATGTAAAGCTTCATAGTGTTTTACAGATGTCTCCATAAAACAGGGAGAGCATCAAACAGAGGAAGAATATGAAATTGCTTTTCCCTGCTTCAGTAAAAAATGAAGTGGCATCTACTAGCCCTGTTTTCCTCTCATGCAGAGAAATAATGCTATAACTGTTCTATGGGGAAATCTTTCATGAAATTGAGAAGTCAAAATGTTAAAAAGTTGTAGGATCTGATTCTAATGTAGATTCAGTCAGACGTACTGGTGTGCAAATGTATTTGGGGCCACTTCCTGCCATGCAAATTGACAGTAGAGCTTTGTTTTATGGGAGCTTCAATTTTGTATCGACTGTTGGGATGACGTCCAAAGTCTGAGCACGCAGCAGTAACGTACCTAGTCCAATCCATCATTCTGAAGCAGCACACCAGGCTTTAGTAAGAACTTCAAATATATGATTTCATTTGCCGTGACCATATGTTCTGCGTATGTGTTTAAAAACATTTCAGCAACTTGTAGAAACAGTGTCTTGCGGAGGAAATCTCCTGATGAATATCGGGCCCACTCACGATGGTCGCATCGCTGTTGTATTTGAGGAACGCCTGAGGCAAATGGGTGCCTGGCTGAAAGTCAACGGAGACGCCATCTATGGGACAAAGCCGTGGAGAGCGCAGAACGACACGGTCACACCAGACGTGTGGTAAGGCGACTGAATCAATATACAGGCTGTGTACAGCAGTGTGTGTGGAAATTACTAAATTCTTAATGGTGTGATACTACGGAAATCACCAGCTTGCTTTGTGTGCGCTGAAGAAATGAACCCTTTTGTCTATTTAAGAAACTGCATGGAAGTGTGTATAAACATGTAGGTGGACAGTGGGTGTCAGAGAATGTAGTACTGGGATGATGCCAGGGCTGAAAGGAGGGTTGCAAGAGTTTCCTTAATGATCTTGTGCTTATTAGTGGAGCTGGAATCCGAAACAATAAAAAATAATAAATAAAAAATCCAGACACACAAAACTGCTATGAAGTGGTGTTTATCTGTATAACAGGAATGCTTTATCTTTAGAGAGGAGAGAAACTAGAAATCTAGAAAACTAGAAAAATCCATTTCTTTTTAAGGTAAAAACACACAGGAAAATAATAGTAATTGTTTGGTCAGTAAAAAGCTCAGCCAGCCTCTGAGCTCTGCTGTGCCTTTGTGCTTCCTAGCTGCTATAGCGCCATAGTGATCCATGAGGCTTTTGTTCTGACCCTCTTCTCTGCCTCACTTGGCTTTCTTTAGTCCTGCTCCAAGTAAGCTTTTGCTATCTGGCCGTAGCCTTGAAATTGTTGAAGGTTTAGTAGAACCACTTTTGAGAAAAATAAAAAAAAATGTAACTAAAATGAAGGAAGGTGGGAGAAATATTTCAAACGTATGGTGCAAGATATACAAGGATATAATGTGGATAATGTCTGCTGAAATTCATTTTTTAAAAAAATAACAATGCCAAGTGGAAGCTTTGTTGTTGCACGTGCTCCTAGGAAATTCTTCAGTGTAAAATCTGTGTATTTGTCTATAGATGTGAATTACAACATTTTTCTGAATATAACCCACAAGTATCTGTTAATGATTCACCTTAACCCCCCAGATCTTCTTTCTGATATGACTAGGCAGCAGTGAATTATAATAAGCTTGCTGAAGTTACTACAGATGTTTACTTCTAAATAAACTTCTTTAATAATCTGTTACCTCCAGTTTGTCAGCATGTGTTTTCAAGGAATAGTACTTTATTAAAGGGTATAGACCATATGAAGTGAAGGTTATGCATGTGAAAATGTAATTAATGCTGACTTTGCAAATCATTTATTTTCCAGTCTTGAAAGCATGATATAAATTGCTTCAGAAAACTTACAAGGAAAGACTGAAACGTGTTTCTGTTCCCCATTTCCAACCAGGTACACATTCAGACCCACAGATGGCAAAGTTAATGCCATCTTCCTTAACTGGCCAATCTCTGGGACTCTGGAACTTGGTGAGCCACAGGCTAAGCTTGGAGAAACACAGGTAAAAAGACTCTTCCCACCCTGTGTTTAGAACAGTGAGGTTTTTAACACATTACGAGAAATGAACATACTCTGAAGGGATGTGGAAAACAACTCCGGGATTTGTCATGATCCATCAGTGTTTATTTTAGTTTCTGGCATCTTTGGGAATGCATACAGAGTACTTTGGAAGAGACCCAGCAACATGTTGTTTTTTGTTCTGGGACCTTCCTTGTCATAGTCCTCCCAGTGGGATGTTTCTTCTTAAAGTTAGACTGAGTTGTTGCTGGGATATAGCTTAGCTTTCAAACTAAGGATCATAAAAAGAAGCTAAATAGCAGGAAAACAACAGGGCCACCTCTCTCATTTCCACTGTAGAATCTACCCCAGGATGACCTTTCTTTATAAATATCCACTCATGATATTGTAATTGCTGTAACGGTCTGGTAGTTTCATGTGCACAAAGGGAATGCACACAGAGGCTTCGGTTGCCTGGGAGTATAAAACAGTTACTGGATGTGACTCTAAATGTGCACTTCAGAGCAAGCAGGGGTCAGAAGCTGAGGATGCTGATACCACACCTCCAAGTAGCCTGACCCATTAGAAGCAGAATTATAGAGCAGAACACGTGGTGCTCAGGACTTAATATCCACACTACTGCACTTAAAGGCTTTGCTTTGGCTTAGGTCAGTTCTGGTCTCATGCACTGGATGCCCACTAGCTGTTGAAATGCATTGTGGCTTCTCGTATAGTGTCATCTGAAAAAATACCTAATTTTCAGTGAGATGGCCCTGTGAGAAGGTGAAGAGAGTCACTTCAAGAACACTCCAAACATCGTGTAGAATACAAATGTAGATGTATCTTGCATTTTGGAGAGGCACTTGGACTATCTGTGCACAAAAAAATAATGTTCCTCAGGGGCAGAGACATTTTCAACTGTTTTCTTAAGCTGCTCCACTATTTTTAGCATTTCACACTAGCTAGCATACAAGTGTCCCTGCAAAACATTGTTTTTAGTGGGGCAGGTTCTTCAGGTCAGCTTTGAAATGTCTGGCTGCACTCTAAGAAATGTTGATGCTTATTCACAACTAAAAGCTCCACCACAGGAAACAGGCATTTCATAACCTACCTACTTACCTACCGAGACCCAAATCCCATCCCAAATACTTCTGACAAAGGTTTATGTACCTTTTACAGACCTAACTACTGATTTAGACAAAGTATCACTAGCTTTATTACTTACATACCTACTTCACAAATCCTTTTCCTTTACTTTTATTCATTGTCTTACATTAATTTGGTTGTTAATAGCATTTATGGATAATCAAATAGTAGTGATGGAAGAACGCTTCCCCTGATGAAAATGCAATTATACGTACTTTGAAAAGCCATTGTTCTAATTGTACTGCTGGTTCCTATTTCAGGTGAAGCTTGTTGGCTACCAGGAGCCACTGAAATGGATTGCATTAGGAGAAAAGGGACTGATGATAGCTCTACCTCAGTTAACACTTAAACAACTGCCATGTCAGTGGGGCTGGACCTTGCAACTGACTGACATAAAGTGAGCCATACCTTGGAGCCTTAGGTAGTAGGGTTTGTTTTTTTCCTGCCCATCTTCTTCGCTGCACTGTTTTTTAATTCTTACTTGCTTGACTGAGAAATATCAGTAACAGTCTATCTTTATTAAAAAAATAAATAAATTGTAAAAGGTGGAATGAAATGGACCTCAAATGAAATCCAGCACTAGATCGTTATATCTGCGTACAACTTGCTTCTTTGAACTTGTGTGAATAACTGAGCATCTACCTTGCCAAGAAACTGGCCAAAAGAAAAAGAGGTCAAGTTGAAAAGGAAGGAAGAATAAGGGCAGTAGATTTTTTTTAAAGCGATGAGAAAGAACAAAAGCTAAATCGAGCTCATATTCAACAGATCAGACAACTGCACACCTAAGTTAGTTGTACACCTTCTTTAAAGCAAGAAATCTAACTTCCACAAAACTGCATTGTGAAAACCTGTCAGTTTTAGAGGAAAGAATGAACTTCCCCATTGTCTGCTACAACCGGTGGCTGGTAGTTTCAGATGAGCTGAATAATGCATCTGCAAGAACAATCTTACGAAGGTGAGAAATTCATCACCAACGCATGAAGGCAATGCATATGTACATTTTAATTTCTTTATCATGAGAATCACTAATTTTACACACTCCTACCTTTGAGTAATTCTGTCTACTGAGTAAAGGGGGAGTTCTTTCTCTGTTTTGTGTAATTTCATAGGTTAAGGCTGACTCCTGTTTACATCCATTGTTTTTATAGTTACCAGGGTGCCTTCTGTGGACTACTAAACAATCAAAACCCCCATATATTTCAACAATATTTTTTTTTGAGAAATAATGAGGAGTTGCTAGGAATCCTCAGCTTTGGCAGGAAGACAGCATCTTAAGCAGAGAGTGGATTGTGTCCAATTTGAAAAATTCCCAAACTCATCATGTGTCGGGATTAGTAATTGTAGACCTGCAATGTGAGGTTTGCAAAAAGGGGGAGATACAGGACAACAAAAAGCATGAATAGTTTTGCGTAGACTTATTTTCCTGAGTAATGTTAATAAATGCCCAACTATTTCAGTTTTTAAGTAATGGGCTAATAAGGTATTGCCTTTTCTGCTAGTAACGTTATCACACGCACAAATTTTACATTAAAATATTTTATTACAATACAGACAATTGGGCTCAAAATTAATACAAATTAAGCTAAAATATTTACAAGTTAATGTGTACAGTGTAGCTGTTTCAACAGCATAAACAAGAACTTCTAAAAATCCACATTCTTTTCAGTAACAAAGAGAGCACCCCCCCCCCAGCCTGTTCAAGAGGCACGTGCATCCGTTGGCAAAGGCTTTCTGAAGAATGAGAAACCCTCTGGAATAACATTTGTAAAGTCAAGGAAAGAAGAGTTTTTCTTTACAGAAAGAAAAATCTGGCGGAAGAATAGAAAAGCCATACTTCATACTGCTATTCTTAGATCACCGTCATTCGTGTTTTTCCCAAAACCTAACACATCCCAGACAAACAAGTTATTTTTTCCTAAATATCTTGTTGTAATACTGCCACCAGATGCCTTCCAGATGCAATAAAAATAATCAAATGAATTATGCAAGAGTTTAACAACTTTTTAATAGAAAAGTCTTTACATACAGTGATTCTTTCAACAAGAATATTTTTAATGGGTGTTTGAAACAGAATTCTATTAGATAGAACAAATACGGGCTCGCTCCCAGTTTTTTCAGTATGTTCTTTCTGCTGGTCTACCACTCCTACACCATTACAAAATTAACCCAAATCTCATCAGTAGTCACACGGGCTGTGTTATAAATACATGATATATTCCTATTAGTGTGCAGCTCATTTCTCTAGTTGCTGAGGGGTACTAAAAGCTTCGTAAACATTAGCAGCAAAATCTTTCACTTGTTCCATCATCAATAGGTCCTGGAAGAAATTTAAGGAATAAATTTGCTTAATCAAAAACACACCCACCACTTAATCAAAAGCACACAGCCACTTCTCTGGTTTTGCTGCAGTACATGATTGTACTCATCATGAGAAAAACACCTGGCACTCCCACAGAGATTTAACTCAGATTTCTTGCATTAGAAAGGTTGATGAAGAGAACTCCAAATAGAACAAAGTTGAGACCTGTTTTTTGCTTCTGCACAGTTTAGTACAAGGAAGAGATTCCATGAGAAAAAAGAAACATCTTTTTGGAAGATAGAACTTTACAAAAAGTTTAAGTTATGCCAGTTCCTACTTTTTTTTCCTAAGCCATTGAAATTGAAGTGTGATATGTTACCTAAAAAGAAATATGCAACATCTCAAAATTTTATTTGGGATCTTTTAAATAAAGTATGATTTTTACCTGAACAAAGTGACTGGGTGTTTCACTGCATACTGAATGGATCTGTCCATTTATTATTGGAATTATCTTGGCTAAAGGAAGACTGACACTGGAAAGACTAGAAGAGAACAAAGATATTGACTTAGACCCGCTCTGGTATCAGTAAAACTACTGAACGGTGATTATTACAGTTGTAAATAATTACTACTTCAAAAGTAAAAGTTGGAACAACTTACTTTTGCATAGACCACAAACTGGAGTATACAAATGAAGGTTTTGTCCCTATTAAGTCTTTCATTGAATACAGAGAACTACCGAAGCAAATTTTATCTTGCCTGTTCGTGTTCCTATCACACAGTCCCACGCTTGCATTGCACGCAAGGGAAACACGGTTTAGCTGCAGCCTGTGTGTGTGTGTGTGTAAACTGTTGTTAGAAGTGTCAGTTTGCAATCTCACACTCTTTCAAACTCAAAACCAAGAGAGAGCCAACCTAAAGCCTTCTGGATATTCTAAGCATTGCAAATAGTCTACATTTAAATACAAACTTATGACTCAAGAGCCATTAGTTATTAAAATAAACATATATAAGCAAGTTATTATTCAAAGTCTTCATTTTAATATTTTAGAAATTACATTTCTAGGATTTGAACTCAGCTTTCAGATTTCTAGCACACTGTACTGTTTTAAAAGCAAGTTAACTTCAGAATAAAAGCTACATTTTTACAGTCTTCTGGGAAGAGGCAGAAGATCCTGAATGTTAGCATTGTTTTCAGCATACCAGTCAGAAAACAAAAACTCTGTAGGTACTTATGCTTACATATATTTGGAGAATATGCCCAACTTCCTTGAGAACTACAATAATTAACAGTCAGAAAGTGGGGCATATAGAGCTATCTTTCTTCCTGGCCTCACTGGGGAGTACTACAAGTACATCTTTCAGTGGTCACCACCAGTGGTGTAAATCCTCCAACCTAGAAAGGCAGTCTGCTCGTACAGCACTAGGAAACACTGGTAAGTATAGGTCTTCCGATTTCTGTTGTTACATCTGCAAGTTATGGTGGGGAAGATACCTCAGGAAAATTCTAGCAAGCTCATGGGTGAGAAGAAACATGCAGTAACTCCTAGGTCTCTGCTTGACTGAAGTGAGGGGATGGTATTTAGTCTTGAAAAACAGGAAACAGAAGTCTTTCCAGCATGAGAACTTCAACAAGGCAAGAAAATCACTAGCTCTTTTTAGAATTCACTATGAGGCCGAAAGAATTACCATGTAAGAACCACAACAAAAGGAGACATTTACCTATTTACAGAGCCGTTCTGAGACAGGTCCTGTTCAGTAGGTCTAAAGAACTCCGCCATGTTGTCCAGCAGCTGACTGAATCCTCTGTTTAAACACGTGCTCAAAACTGTACTGAAGTCTGGACTGAAAAAGTAAGTGCGTGCTGTTTTCATTCCTAGGATTCATTTTTTCATTCCTAGGATTTATTTTTCCAAACTAAAAAACCCTGCAAATCTCAAGAGAGACCAGCTCCCCAAGTGTCTCCACAGCAAACCAGTCAACAACCTAAACTGTACCCTCGAGTCACTAAAAGACATAAACCTACAGCATTCCTCACTTCTCTATTTCTTACTATGCAGTAACATAGAAGGGACCTGTCCTTAAAATGCCCCAGATCTCTAGCAGTTAAATTCTAAGAATGTTTTGGCTCAGTTCACTCCTATTCAATGCTTACCATAAAAGCCTCACTGCAGTAGCTTCTGTAGAAGGATGCATACGACCATTCATAAAACCGTGCATTAAAAACAAATTCTGATAAGCCAAAACTGGTGTTCATTTTATCAGAGCAAGTAAATGCAATAAAATTACTCTCAATTTACCCTGGTATAACAGAAGAGAAGTACTCCTCTGTTTCTATATAAGTACAGAAAATGTGAGGAGGAGATAAGGGGAAAGATGTCCTCATGGTCTTATTAAGGCAGGATTGCTTTTTATAAATGAATTTCAGAACACTCATATTTTGAAAATCCCAGCCTGCAATTAGTGAATATAAATCAATATTTAATGCAGCACGGTGGCTGAACGGTCACATTTTGCAAATGAAAGTTCACCAGCTTTTTATATGAAACTAACTGTCTTATATAAACTATAGTTGCAAGGAGGAGTTTAATATGCATGAAGAGTATTTCTGCATACCTTTCTAGCATATCTCTAGTTTCATTAAGTAGCTTAATTGTAGCAGTGTCTCTTTCTGTGAGTCCACAGGCCTGGAAAAAGCAAAGACAGATGCTATTTAGTGAGAAATATACTGGCAACTCTAAGAGCAGAAGTAGAATAGTTTTGCACCATGGAATTAAGTCGAGATGAGTCAAATATATTTAAAAGAAAAGATTTGTGATAGTAAATCAGATTCTTTATAATTTGTGCATGTGCACAGATTGCTGTGGTTTTTGTGTTTTTTTTTTTTTGTTTTGTTTTTGTTTTTTGGTTTTTAGTACTAGCAAGAAATGCCAGACTGATCAAGCAGGATATGTTTTCTACTTTTGGCTACCAAAACTGACATAAACACTGCATGTTAGCATAAGTTAATGGATTAATGCATGCGGTCACACAACGAAGCCTCAGTTTCATCTTTATACCAGCAATAATACAAATTAAGAACAAGTTTTCACCAATCAGTGATGTGGCTGGAGACAAACACCTTCAGAAAATTTCAGAAATTAGTGTTACAACTGAGATTAGATACACTTCTCTCTTGACTCCAAGACTTCATTTTCCAGCCCCAAACAACCAAAGACTCCAGCACACCATCACTTTCTTCCAGCAAAGCATCTCTCTCAGAGATGCTACAATTGGCCACGCTCTTTGCTGGTACACAAGTACAAGGTAATACAATTTGGCTTAGGACTACATTAAGCTGCACTATGTTACAGCATACGTCACAGACTGAAAGCAACTAATCTGGCTATGTTCCTGAGTTCATCGCTGACGTGCTGAGGAAGACCCTTGTTTTCAATCGAGTCTGAAGAAGGTAAGAGAAGGACACTTCACTTGCAAAGGAGGAGGCCCGGTCATTTATTAAGGATTCAGTTACCATGGTGCAACTGGAGGACTGTTATGCACCCCTCCCTCTTCAAAATAAACAAAGGCAGATGAAAAACTGAAACAAGTACCTGGGTAGCCAAGGGGTTTTCTTCATCTGGCATCAGATAATGACATAAGGGAGAATAAGGTGCACTCTGATCTGAATCTTTATGTTCCACTACTTTCCTGATATCTTTAAGTTTCTGTTCCAGCTCCAGAAGAGAAAGGGCATGCTTAAGGGAAATACTGGAAAGGAAAAAGTGTTAATTTTGCAGCCAACATTGTAATGATACATTGTTTATCTGCTGATAATATGCTCACAAATAACAGGATCCCAATCTGCAAAGTTGGTTTGCAATGTCAGGCTCTCAGCCTGCCAAAATCTTTGCCTGAATAAAGTCAGTAATGCCTCCCTTGGTTTTGATTCTAATAAAACTCATTGTTTTGGGAACTGTCATCACAGTAAAGATGAAAAGTTAACTACAGAAAAATACAGACTCTTACCTTCCAAAAACTTTATGCACAGCTTGTTTAACAATAGTTATTAATTCAGTCAGTCCTAGAACAAGAAAAGTGTCAGAATTATTCTAAGGTTTCACTCAAGTCTAGAAAAAAAAGTAGCATTTTGTAAGCGTAGTGGTTTATAGTAAGCACCATACCATCTCCTAAAAGGTGCTGAATACTTGATAAATATTGCTGCTGAACTTCAGGGGGAGCTAGCGGTGTCTGTGGGGAAAAAGAAAAGTTCTGTGACCCATCAACAGTAGACAACAATACAAAATCAATTTCAAACAGGTTGCAAACACTTTCCTTAATATTTTAATACCATGTAGCAGATGGATTCCCCCGTTATCAATGCAGCTCTAGAAAACAACTACATTTGATTTCTCTGCTAAAGAGAGGTTCCTTCTTATCACAGTAGTTTCAAAACAGAATAAGGAGATGAAAAATTTCTTAAAAGAAAAATTTAGAAAGTGGACATCAAAAATAAATCATGACTTCCCTGTCAGTTTGCTGTGGCCATCCTTCCAATCACACCTGAATCATCACAGTCAGACATGTAATGGCCAAGCACTTGCCCATCCACCTACCAACTTTGTCATTATACTCAAGCAGACCGCAAGGAACAGCAGGACACTTTTCAGAAGATCCGGATATGCACTTACAGGTTGTCATATTTGAATTGGGAGACGAGTCCCAAATCATCTCCTCTCTCACCAGTTGGAGGCTGTAGCTTCTGATTCTCCCTTCCTGCCATCAACCTGTAGGTCTTTGAGTTCTATCGCATTGCTCTCTTCCATACTATACAGACATCTCTTCCATTTTTGTAGCACAGAATCTTAAAAATCTTCTTTCACTTTTCATTCATGTAGGAAAGTCTCTTAAAAAACTGTATTGCAAGTAGAATGAGACCCTCCATCATGCTAAGAATTAAACCTGGTGGAATAGGATATTTAAGCTCAACCCTAACCAAAGCCATAGAAATCTGCTGACGGAAAAGCAGCTTTCAGGAACTGAGGATCCCAACTTGCTGCAGCAGAGCGCCTTAGAGTTGATCCTGTCAACCCACTCCTCTACTGGAAAAGTGACAGAAAGGAAACGTTTCTACTCCAGATCCTCTTGCCTAAAAAAGCTTTTTCGGACTTTACAAAATGAAACATGACCTCCATCATCTCTGGCCTCCCTAATGAAAGCTTTTCTAAACCCTCAGACCTGCCTTCACATGCTGCTTTTCCTTGACTCTCAGCAAGAGGTATCACAGAGGAGCATATGACAACTAATCAAGATTTGCACCCATTATTTTCAGGTGATCTGTTCAATAATTTACAAATCTTACTGTGGGTATTTGCTTACTCTAGGATTTACTGTTATTAAGCAATAGGCACAACATGTAAACAAAACCCATTCTACTTTGCTTGGCCCCATCAAGAAACATTTAGGTAAATGACCTTTTGGAGTTAAAAACTAGTCAAAATTTCTAAGACAACGCTTTTCTTTAACTCCAGAAAAAAAATAACTGGGGGAATTAATGTGCAAGCTATGAAGAGCTAAGCATTTATACATACTTGCTTACATATCTTGGATCATTCATAGAGTATTACTGTTTCACAAAAGACTAATGAAAGCAAAAATTATTTTAGTTTGGCGTTCAGATATGAAGAAGCCTTCTTTAAGCAATACAAATACAGACAAAAAGGTATTATTTGATATTGCTAGTATTTTGTAAGCAACAGTATCACCAAATCATCCAAATTTAGAAACTCTAATAATTTATCGATATACCTTACTATCAGTACTGCTTTCACATCTTCCACTCTTAGAAAACTCGCAGTTTCATTCAAGCTATGCCCTTTTTATCAAAGTAATTCTTTCACCTCCAAGAATGTGGAATTTCAACTTTTGAAACAAAACAAGAAACTTACTGTGCCGTTCTTGCAGACTGCAGCATTATCTAGGTAGATGTAACCGCCAATAATATTTAACTGGACTCGCAAAAGAACTACTAGCATACAGGTACTGTACACTGCTACAATACTTCTTGTGAAACCTTGAAAAGAGACAAAAAATACTTCAAAGTCAATGAAAAAAGTGTGAGTCAGGAGGAAGAGTACTCTCCAAGACGCAAGAAGTGCTAATGATTCTTAAATACATAGCAATTTCTCTCATTGGTTGTAATAACACGTAGTTTCATAACATACCCAAAATGTTCATGAGTCTAACGTGCACAGCAGCTACAGCTAAGGTGTTGTTCCATTTAAATCCAAGAATCATAGAATATCCCAAGCTGGAAAGGACTCACAAGGATCATCTAGTTCAGCTGCTGTCTCCACAAAGACCACCCAAAAAATCAGACTACGTCTGAGAGCACTGTCCAAACACTTCTTGAACACCATCAAGTTTGCTGCCATGACCACTTCCCTGGGAAGCCTGTACCAGTGCCCCAAAGTCCTACATTAATATAATTTAGCATGTTACACAAGTTATTTTGGAAAAAAAAAAAAAACAAAAAAAAACACCATACAAGCTGCTCCAGAAGGTGCATCATGTAGCAGTGCTGTCAAATCCTCCTTCGTCATTAGGCCACGAAATACACAGAGCATATTAGCCCTCATCATGCAGTCAAGACACAGAAGGCATAACAGCAGTTTCAGAGAAAGAAAAATGTTACCTAAGGCAGAAGCAGATAATATCTGCATAAAGAAAATGAAAATGAGCATCAGCTACCAGCCACCAGATAGCAAAGGATGTGTGGAAGTAACAAATAAATTTGGATGAGCGCTGAGTAGCAAGGACACAGGAAAAAACAAACCAGATCAAAAGCAGGATCTATAGGTGTGTTGTGAAATGAAGATAACTCTAAGGAAGGATAGAAAACCAGAGAGGCAGTGGTGGTGGCGGGGATAACAAATGGCACTAAGGAATCAAAAGTAGTGAACAAAAAAAATAACAGCATCTCAGTAATATTTCACTGCATAATTATCTGACTTCGCTATTATTGTTTTCCTTCCACTGCTTCCACCAGCCAGTACATAAGATGATGAACGGCAGGGTTCATAACCACTGCTGTGGTGGTTATCTCAAACAGGCTAAAAAGAGAAAACCACTGGCCATATAATGGCCGGCCTGCATTTCTGAGAGATGTGATTTTTCTGTGGCGGTACAGAAAGTCTGCACAAAGTTTTGTTGAGCAGGATAACATGAGGGCCAATAAGATTCTTCAAGGTGGTTTTTGAGCATCTGATTTCCCTGGGGGATATTAAAAAAAATCCTTAATGAGGAGCTTTGGCAGAGCGTGGAGGAGTTTGCTATGTAGTATGCTACATTATCTTCGTATCTACTGAAAGGACGACTCACTGTAGTGTGAAGTGCACATTTTAAAGGGTATAAAAGATTTTAAAATTTATATTAGATATTATGTAGATGTAATCTTTTATTTACACTTACTTATTATCTTTAAATCCTCCCATATTTCTAACTTGTTTGCTGGCCTGTGGGAAAAATAAACGCAAATATTAGCCATTGTATATTTTACTTGGAAATTAATAAACATATTAAATAACTGCAGTGCTCTAAGGCAAGTTAATTTAACTATTATAATTATTCACATCAGATTACACCTACATTGATTTGCCTCATTCAAGAAAACAGTATATAAACTATGCATTATGAAGTCACAGGAAAAATATTCACATTTCAATGTGTAAGTATAGCGTTTATTGATGCCAATTACATACAGTTATATTATCAATTTTGAGTTCCTACGTTAAGCAGTTAGAAAAAGCCCACTGATGGTACAAAGCGGTAAGTCTTTTCTGGGGCCTTGATCCTGGCTATATTTAACACAGACTTCGGTTCAGTAAGTATGCACAGGTAATCTACTTGTGCGTAAGCAGCACAGGATCAGAATTTCTATCCTATTTTCTTACAGGATTTACCATTGCCTGGCTTTCTATTGAAGTTCAGCCTTGATCACCTAAAAACAAATAGATCATGACCATCTGTGGAAAAGGAGTCTTGCACTACCCACATAAATGCAAGGGTTTGTTCTTTTCTTCTCTTGAAAAACATTTACCTTTTTGACCTGACTGATTCCTAAGATTATATATATTCTGCAGTCAAAAAGCAAGACTGCAGATTGTATAGAATCAAAGAATATCCTGAGTTGGAAGGGATCCACAAGGATCATTGGGTCCAGCTCCTAGCTCCACACAGGACCACCCAAAAAGCAAACCCTATGGCTGAGAGCATTGTCCAAATGCTGCTTGAACTCTGTCAGGCTCAGTGCCATGACCCCTGTCCTGGGGAGCCTGTCCCAGTGCCCGACCACCCTCTGGGTGCAGAACCTTTCCCTAACCCCCAGGCTGACCCTCCCCTGTCCCAGCTCCATGCCGTCCCCTCGGGTCCTGTCGCTGTCCCCAGAGAGCAGAGCTCAGCGCCTGCCCCTCCGCTCCCCTCGTGAGGGAGCTGCAGGCCACCATGAGGCCTCTCCTCAGCCTGCTCTGCTCTGGGCTGAACAAACCAAGGGACCTCAGCTGCTCCTCATGTGCCTTCCCCTCTAGACACCCCACCATCTTTGTAGCCCTCCTTTGGACAATCTCTAACAGTTTTACGTCCTTCTTGTATTGTGGTGCCCAAAACTGCACACAGCACTCGAGGTGAGGCCACACCAGCACAGAACAGAGAAACACAATCCCTTCCCTCAACCATCCAGCCATGCTGTGCCCAAAGCACCCGAGGACATGGTTGTCCCTCCTGGCTGCCCGGGCACACTGCTGGGTCGCGTTCAACTTGATGTCAACCAAAACGCCTGGATCCCTTTCTGTGGGGCTGCTCTCCAGCCTCCTGTCCCCTACTGTGTGTGTGTATAAAGACATCTGGACCACCTAAGACGTATGACATATTTAAAACTACTAACCAGACACAATTTTAACAATACAGCAGCAGTAGCAGAGGTAAGAGCAAGCTAACCATCCAAGAAATTTAATCAACCATTCCCTTCTGTTAAGCACTGTTAGTAAAGAATGGCTACTGGATCTCTATTGTGGAGGAAACAATTTGTGAAAGTAATTTAGGGAAACATTTGGTAATTTCTTGGGATCAGAAGTAATACTTAAATACTTAGCACAGAAGGTTCAGATTAACCTGTGCTTAGATTGTACAGTAACATAATTTATTAAAAGAACACACTTTTCATTAGAAATCATTTGTCCTTACAGGCCCAGTTAACCATTAAGGAATGCTTTTATCTTTCTGAAACAAACATATATACTTTGGCATTCGTTTGACCATTATATCAATTACATAAACAATTAATTTTTAAGCTCATTGCTATCAAATAGAGCAAATGAACAGATATTATAAACTATTAAATCTCTTAAAGCACTATTAAACTCCAGAAAGTAGAGAGAGATCAAAAAAAGATAGCTAGAAGAGATACAAGAAGGATCCATAGCACGTACAAGGACAGTTTACACACCTTACATTATGCAAGCAAAATCAACAGTTTTAAAAGCCATTCAAAAGCCAAACAAAGAGTTTAAAAAAAAAGAAAAAAGAGAAGATACAGTAATACTTCTGTAGGTGAAACACATGATAGGACTCAAAACTACACCTTTTACTTATAAGTGGTAAGTTTTCCATGCCAACTGAAGCAAGACAAAGAAGCCGATACATCAATATCAGCCAACTACATTTCCACCCATTATGTCAAAACATATTTAGAGCTCATGCTTACCAAGTTTCTCCTCACAACATAAGGCAACAACCAGGTAACAGCTTAATACTGTGAGTATTAAGCCTAAGTGGAAATGGATATTTTAGTCTTCATTTGCTGCAACTGACTAATACTCAGCTGCTACTCAACTTTTATTTCACATTTCTTTATTTGGAAAACCATTATCGGCTACAGAAGCAAGGCAGGAAGTAATGCAAAAATAAACTAGAGGTTTGGAATAAAGCTTAGTGTTGAGTAAGTGGGAGATAGGTAACACCCGCAAGACTACAGCAGCAACTACGTCACCTGATCTCACTCAATAACATTGCTTTGAGAAGAGGAGGACGGCAGACAGAGCAAGAACATCAGTGGTCTTGTGTGGTGCTCCCTGTTTAAAAATTTCTCTGGAAGACTGACAATGTCCAGCCTAACCTTGGCCATACCAAATTACTAAAACAATGTAAAAAGGATTTAAATTTAAGAACTGAAAGGACTTTAGGATAAAGCAGTTGATTTAAGGCATAACATAAGATCTTCTCATAGATAATATAACAAAGAGACTGTATCTTCAGAGACATTAAGAAAGGTAAATCTCCACATCTACCCTTTTATATATTGACTGACACTGGAAGGGTCCGGAACCCTTTGATTCATCTTCTGAAATCAAAGTGGAAAGAAAACAAATCTATACCTTCACGTGTAACACAAGAAGGCTCCTTGAAAGACTCACTTTAAAGCTAATTCTGAAGCCTCGTTTCATTCAACCTCTTTTTTACCCTTTCAGATCAAAAAGGGTAAGCATCTATTTACAACTTTCTAAGGGTACGTCAAAAAAGGAAGCATTAAGACACAAACTCTAAGATGGACTCTAAATGGATGCCCACACTTACAGGATACTCATGACCTCAGCTGCATGTATTATTGGAATTCAGAAGCGTGTCACTGTACCTGTAAACTGCTCCAACTAGTCAAACAAGTTAGAGATACCAGATATATTTTGATAAAAGAATATATGCTACAGAAAATAAACTAAGCCATTACTTGTCTTTACCAGAGAACAAGGGACTACAAGCATTTGTAGAATATTTTGCTGTACAGTTCAGAAGACAAATTTGATCATCCACAACATTTCTCGTTCATTCAGGTTAATTTTTTATTAAGTAAAATTCTTATTTTGGTAAACAAATGTTCCATAGAAGCTAACTTTTTTCCAACTTCTTGTTGTTTGGGATAAATAATCCTCAATTACAGTATCCACTTCTTAGATCCACTATTACAAAAACATAATTTAGGCTCTAACTCCTATTTTAAATATCACATTCTGTTGTATTGTTGTAAGAGATTTTTTTTTTGACTGAAAAAGACAATGATAGGACAGGTAATCTGTCCAGCATTTAATAAATTAAGTTAAAGCTATATAAATAAGTTAGTGGGAGGTAAACTGGAAAGACAGTCTTGAGTGAGTCAGAAACCCTGTGTTAACTTCCTACATAACACTTCTACTCCTTGCTAAATGCCAAGCAGCATTTAAGGTATACTATTATGCATTTTATGTATTTAAAAAATATGCCATTTGTTCTTGCAGTTATAATGAGAACAAAGGTGTTTTCTGACAGGGAGTGATTTGTATAAAGTTATGACATGCCCCTATTGCTTCTTATAGCTCACTTCCATTTGTAACCTCATTTTGGATACTTTCCACTACTGCTCACATGTCTGACCTCGATGAGATTACATAAACATTTTTACAAATGCAACAACAACACAGTCAAGACACAGTTTAAGAGAAGACTAGATGCCTTAAGGACTTTATCTATCCTAAATAAACTCAACAAAAACCATGGCTCCCATTGCAGCATCTTAAAGTAACAATTATTTCCAGTAATGTTTGTAAAATGCCAGCCATACTTCATACATCAAACTTTATCTAACATGACACAGAATATTTATGTGGTAATTTCAAAATATTTTACGTGATTCAGTGGGACACAAGAACAAAATGCTTCACGCTCTCTACATTATAAATACATCATTTGAAAAAAAAATGATCTTGTGATCAAAACAAGTTATATTTAACACAATGAGACAGTCTTACCTATTTTTAAGAAGAGATGTGAGACTCTCAGAATTTAATTGATGCATTAAGGTATCCCTCAATGTTGGGAGCATTGACAGCACTGTTATTAAAAGAAAAAAATACAAAAAAAACAAACCAAAATCAGTCAACATAAAAAAAATCATAAATCCATACCCCACTCTCTCTCAATAGCTGCTACAGCGTTGGTCCTATTTGCTCAACAAGCAAAGCTGGGAGGACAAGCAACATCGGAAGTCCTGGAAGTACTCAGAAGTGCAATTACCTGCTTGCCTCTTACCATTTTGGGCACAATGATGCCATTATGTGGCTACATAGCTTTTCCTAGTCTGTCTGCAGATATGTGCTCACATCCTGCATGTCTGCATAAACATGCCTTCAACTCTGCTGAAGAAAAACCGGTGAAAATCTACACTGCTGCATTTCTCCAAATGGGAAGAAAAATTTGATTTTTTTAAATTATTATTATTATTATTATTATTATTATTTTTTTTTTTTTTTTTTTTTTTAACAAGAAAACTCAAGAAAGATACATTTTAAACAAAGGAAAGCTGGTGGGATAAAGTCCTTGACTTTCAGAAGATTCAAGGTCTCATCTGCTGTTGTACAATGGAAACAGAAAACAGTAAATAAGCATGCAGGTAACATAATAAATACTATGAACAAAATATGAAAAATCTTGACAAGAATACATGCTGCCAGACAGAATGTACTTTGCACAAAGAATGGCAAAGAAAAACTTAGTCCTTGCAGTAAAATCAATCCCAGCACTACCAAATGGAAAAGATAAAAATGAAATACAAATTGGTCAGGGTAAACAAGGGACACAGAAACCATCTGCAGCCACTTGAGAAGCCATTACAAATTCCAACAGAAGAAAATGCTGCCCAATTTGTTTTATAGAAATACAAGCCATTCAAAACTATTTGTAAGAATGACAGGGATTATTATTATTATTATTATTATTTTAATTCTACCCATGTCCTCTCCACAATCTAAAGACAAATGCTAGAATAAAATCACTTTTCATTTTTGCTCCTCATATATAGTGAGGTACCTTTTAACTGTTCAAGCGTAGGGATTTACTGGACTGATATGCTTCTTATTTGTAAATAAAAGTTACCCACCAAGATCTCTGTGTAGCTTACTACCAATTTACTATAATGAATACGATAATTAATTGTGCTGTAAATTCTGGGTGCTGCTTCACACCTTATACTATGTACAGTTTAGGGCAATATACCAAGGGTCTTTAACTGACAAAAATCGTAGCCTGTATGTATATTTGTATGTATTATAAATGGGGATATTCAAGCTAAGGGTTGACATGACCCCCCAAAATCTCTTCAATCCTCTGTTCTTCAGATTCGGTAAGATGCTGTAAGATGACTATATTTATGTACTAGTATTTAATGAAGATTTTGAATTCTTGTTCTTCTTCATTCCTGTCCCTATGTAGTGTAAATCCCCAAATAATTCCACCTATTGAGAACAGTAACTATTTCCTTATCTTACCTGTCATATTGCACGTCCTCTGATTACTTTCAAAATGATACTGCCTTCGTGCTTGGGCGATGTATTCAGCTGCCTCTCGTTCTTGGATTTCTCTGATTTTCTTCTGTCCATATTTTCCCAGTAAATAGACTCCTACAGAGAGATTTTCAGATTACAACCTGCTTTAAAAACGTGAGCAAAGCCCCCCCTTCAGCCCTTTTCACTGGTTTTAAACCATAAGGGTGAGTGTTTTTGAGGGAGATAAGCAAGTCTCAAGTATTTTTACGGTAATTAGCAAAGGTAATAATCAGAAATAGCATTTTCAAAATGAAGTAAAATGTAAAGGGTAAGGCCTTTAATCAGTATAAGAAACATTTCTAAGAGATATGTTTCCTTTCAAACAAGGTATTTTTGGTACTACGGCAATATGAGCAACTAGGATTGAAGGGACTGAAGAAAATATAATGAAGAGAAAGGTGTAGGGTAACAGAAACAAGGAACAGAAAAGAAAATCAAATGCACAAGCCTGGAAAAGGATGAAAAGAAAGGTTTTTCTTGCAAGATATCTTTCTAAAATTAGCAGCATAAGTTAAAGATAAAACTCAAGTCTTAAAAATCACATAAGAAAAACATTTCAGGACCAAACAGAGGAAGTGTTGGTCCGTAATGTGTACATAGGAAGAACCTTGGCTAGCAGGGCCTGAGCGTGGCCCTCAGCGCACCGCCAACTCCAAGGACTCCTCCGTTCCCTCTTCCCATCCTCAGGTCTTACTTCTTACCATGCCTGCTTCCTACTCTCCAGCTCCAATCTCCTGCAACCCTTGAGGATCTAATCACCCTATCTCACCCTCACTATGAATCTCCACAAAGACCCACCAAAAATATTTGCTCTTCACTTCCTCCCCTCCCACCACACATCCCTTTGAAGACTCCCCCAGCCGCTCTTCCCACACCTCTGGGGGTCTGCAGGCGTCCCCAGCCGGCCCGCAGCCCTCTTATCCTTCCTCATCTCCACTTCCCTTTCTGAGCCATCCCTCGAGGTGCCGCTATGCCTTCTGTGCTTCCTATCAGCACCTTTGCCCGCTGCAGAGAGGGTGGGGAGAAAAAGGGGAGAAAAAGAAACAAGCAGAAAAGGCTGCTGTACAAGTTGGGCAATCCCCTAAATATTGACATCCCTCCACAGAGTGCCAGATCCGACTCTTTCAAGTCAATTATGCTACATAGAAGAAATCCGAGTATCAAATTGAGTTTTTTTGTCCAGCAAGCACTTTCAAAAGTCATAAACAGTTTGAAATCCACTTTTCAAGATCCAAAATCATTATCTGAATGAAGGTGGCTTTTAACAGTTACTGCACCCTGGAAGTTATGGAACTATTTTTATAACCCGATCCACAAAAACTAACACCACCACCCCCAATTTTGAGTTCCGCTACATTTTTAGATCATTAAAACCTTTCAATATGTTCTCCAGAACTATCATCAGTATTTCAAGAGGCTTGCCAACTCTGTGCCCTAATATTTATGGTCACAAAACAAATCTGGTAATTTGTGTCAGTAGTGTGCTTCCTCATCGGCAGCTACAAACCAGATCGGTTCAGAACAACTGTAATCACTTTCATTTATTTTCTCAAAGCCTCAGAATAAAAAGAAGTGGAAATCAGTCCCTCCTGCCTCAACCTTTCAGCAGACTGACCACTTGTCACAAGTGGAAGATTCACCCCATCAGACACAAACTCAATATTACGGCTCCATAGACATTAAATACAATTTCACCACTGTAAACTGTTAACCAAAACGAGACTTCAAAACTAACAATTACTTTTCTCCAAAGAATAATCCACTCCTGCCAAGAATGTGTATCTTGGACATGACCTTCAGTGTACTGATTTTATTTTTGCTGCTTACTGAAACAGCAACGATTAGCTTTTTTTAGTATAAGCAAAGTTTTTCAAAACAATATTTTCCAATCATTTCTTTCCACCTCATTTTTCACAATGCATTCAGACATAACCGTTCATCCAAAAGACAACATTCGTTTCATTTTTCTGCCCCAAATAAATCATGTACCTCCATTTTTTTGGCAGAAAGGTTACACAGGTTTAAAAAAAAAAAAAAAGGCTCTTGTATGTATACAGGGCACAGGCAGTCATGAGACCACAAGAAGCAAAACAACCGGAGAGGAATCATGCGCATGCCCTAGAGAGATAGGCTGGAGCAGCACCTTTATAATTAAGATTGAGACAGCTAATTGCTTAACAGTTGATTGTTAAAGCAGTGAGAGTGTTCTGCACTACCAGCTGCTGCGTCTCACGAGGGTCCAAAGTTGCATTAGCAGCCGCCCAGGTTTAACAAGGAGTTTCCAGAAAAAAAGACACTCAGTTCAAGTGATGCAACACCAGATATCGGCAGTTGCATTTCTCTCCTCCTGCCCAGAACGAAGTGGTAACTTTGACCCATCATTAATCGGTATCACACACTCCAGTTTCATCTTTGAGAACGCAACACATTATAAGCTAGCCAAGGGCAAAGCTGCATCACGCATGCAGCTTAAGGAAAAAAACAAAAAAAGACAAAAAAAACCCACAACATGCATGTGAGCAGCAAGCTGAGTCTGTTACTAACTGCATGGCTTGGAAGGGCTCTCCTCAGCGCCTCCGAGCAGCTGGGAGAACTTGACAGTGCACTTGGGAAATTCCAGCCCCGAGACAAGGGATGCCTGCACACAGGTCACTCTTGCCTGCACTCAGCAGCAGAGCCCCTGCAAGCTTCCTGATCGTGGGATATCTAAGGAACTGCCAGCCTGGGAGTCTGCATGTGTTCACGTTTTGCTGTAGAACTACTGTGTGTATCTGTGTGGACATACAGAACAGTAATTCGGAAGACGAGAAAATCATGCAGACTTCGAAGTCCAGGCTGAATGCATTACATGACGGTACCATCGCTTAGAGTTGGAAGCGGGACCAGAGGAAGCCACGTCCTAAGAACTGCCATAACGTCAACATCAGCTAACGTGATGGTAAGAAACTAAACTGACATGTTGAAAGTCTCTGTTAAGAGCAGAGGAAACACCATTTTTTTACAATAGGTAAGGCATCTCAATTTTACCTCTCAGTATGGGATAGGAACTCAGCAAAAAGTATCAGCAGCAACATTTTGCTCATGTCTTATTAGCTACACAGCTGTACAGATAGAACTTCTTGCAGTACCTTTCCCCTATGACCCAAACAGAACCAGGAGTTAAGAAAATTGAGCAATGATGAGACTGCGCAAAGGATAATTTCTACGTAAATCTTTTTTTCTTCTTCATGAACTACACAAACAACTGTAGTCCCAGCATTTCTGAACCACGCACGGTTCGGAAAATACAAACAAGGATTATGGCAGCTGACATCGATGAATTCAGGTACAGGAACCTCAGCAAGGCTCTCCAACTACATTTCACACTGAACTCAAATTGATCTACAAAGTGAAATGCATTTACGTTTGTATTGGCTGTCCTACACCACATGAATATCTGGGGTCTACAATACCCATCTTCTGCAGAAGTGACACTTTGTTTCTCCTCTTAGCAGCGAACTGAGATAATTATCACTGCTGTGTAGTTTCTTCCCATTCAAACATAAGTAACGGAAGCAGCTTACAAAATCCACCAGCTCTCACATGTTCATGCCAGTGGCCTCGAACAGGTGGGATCTCTCTTACATCGTGTAAGTTATGACTTTCTCCCTCAGCCCTTTCCTTTCTTCACAGGTGGGATGGAAAGGTGAGCAGAAGAGTGGAACCAGCAACTGGGAGGCATCAAGTTTCAGGAAATCTCCTTCTGCCCCTGTGCAACTTTCACTCTCGCTGCCATATCTCCCTCCTCCCGTACCCCCCAAATTCAGTTCCAACAATTTCATTATTTAGAAACGGTGCTAACACACAGAAGCCTGGATCCTTTCAGAACATCAGCAGCTCCCTAAGTTGTGGCTTGTTCTTATGTTCAAGTAGACCATGCATCAACTGACATACAATCATCTCATTATGGTTAAAAATTATGTATAAAACAGGAAAGCACCAAAGCCTTATTCTGTTGGCACCACTGACTTCTACCAAAACCCATGTAATGCCCTTTCACTCGTTCACAAGCCAACGCAACTGTCTTGGGCAAGCAGACAGACATCTGAACTGAAATGCCCTTTCTGCAAGCTGAAGGTTGCAACAGATGAAATTGAGTAACAACTCATTCACCATTGAAATCAGAACCATGCATTTCGAACACGCTGAACTTGCTCTTCTACAGCAACGAGGATTTAAACAGTGAATCATTTTGTAGTATCCATTTTAACTTGCCTTCAGCGCTGGGCACTGACATATAAACCACTTTAAATCTACCCATCCATCAAGAACAAGTGAATCTATCGTGTCCTTGGAACTCAGACATGCTAACTCTCTCTTCTTTAAATAATGTTTCTGATCCCTGAACACTAGATTTTTACCTGCTGGAAGAGATTCAAGGATGTTCTTGCTAAAAGAACAAACCCCTGAAGAATGGGTTTGTCTAAGGTCTTCGCAAAGTTGAGATCTTCTTAATCAAAGCGAAAATTACACACAGTTCAATTGCTTTTCCATCAGTTTGAGCTCTTACCTCAAGGGTTTTGCAAGAGATTTTTCTATTTATGAAGATATGAGTGTTGGGAGTCACACAAATTACATTAAGAACAACAGCCACTGATAACACGCATGGAATTTGTAAGCAGAGAAAAGGTACCAACCAACTCAGATGTTTGTGGTTCTTCAGTAATGCAACACTGATAAAACATTGTACCAGTAATAATGTAGAGATTCTCCTGTGTTGTCTAATGAATAATTAAATATTCACATCAATCTCTGAACGCTTGCCAGTCAAAGACTTAAAATCATTAAGCTTGCGATGTCCCATTTTCCTTTGTTACATCCTCCTTCCCAGAAACTGCAACTACAGCTCTTAAGAAAAATACATCAGAGAGATGTAGCCTCCACTCTCTGACATTGTATCAGCAGATGATTAGGCTGCTTTTCTCACATCATTCAGCCAATTTAGGAATATTATGTCTTTAAATAAAAGTAATCAGGTGAAGTTGCATTCTACCGTTCAGCATTAAGCAATGTTTTTTGAAGAATCAGTTGTGGATTCTGGGGTTCTCATTCGTTAGCAGTGACATGACATAACTCCTCGAGTTAGATTAAGGTCTGATCCATAACTAACATACAGATGGCCAAAGCACACGTGATTCAGCTGCAAAACAAGTGTAGTATAGCATTCTGCAGTAAATCCCTCCATCTCCCCAGTTGCCTTAAAACATTATAGTGCAAGTTGCAGCTGATGGCAGCTAACGATGTTCTCCTGCTCGTGGTTGCTCCAATTTACTACAGAGTCCCAAATTTTTATCTTTTCAGTGTACTTCACACAGTCAATAGCATGTCAGTGACAGTCGTACCAAACTGTACCTCAACAGCATCCATCGTAAGCAAAAAACTGCAAGTTCAGTGACACTAGGATGGTTCCCGGGCTGACAGAAGGCCACTTATGTGTGATGAATTTAGGATTTCTGGCTATCAGGACTACTGAGAGCCATCAGCCCCATGATATCTGCTTGCCCATCCAGACACTGTTGCACGTTGGCTAGCTGAAACCAGGCCAACTTATGCTTTTACTAGACCCATTTGCCCACCTGGCACTCCCACACGGGCAGTTAAGGGGAGCAGGCACAGTCTTCAGCTTGTCACGTTAAAGTAAATCAGCTCAGCTTGCCACAGTGGGCTGTAAGCGGGGTGGCTCAGAAGCTGATAAATATTACTTTCTGCTGTACTTGTAGAGCCAGAAAACGTGCAGGAGAAGGGGTAAAGGGGCTCGACAGCTACTTTCAGTAACCACTGCCTAACTTATTACTGAAGGAATTCACGCTGAGAGGCTGCGGAGGCCACAACAGCCACGGGGAGTCAGAATTACATCCAGTCACCTCCACAAGAGCCCTCACCTGAATCAAAAGCTGAGAGCCAAGATGTGCTGCAGAAATACTTCAGCCCCCTATATTTAACCCCCTGGGCATGTTCCGGGGGGCATAAGCAAACCAAGCCTTCCTCGGCAGCTCAGTAACATTTACACCCGTGCCACTCGCAGGAAACACGCGCAGAGGTGACGCCTGAGCAGGCAGAGCCGGGGCTGTACCTCGTGAGAAGCGCCCAGTCTCGGGAGACCCCCCCGTTACCAGACGTTTACACGGCACAGGGACAGACCCGAGGCGCCGCTCCAAACCCGATCCCGGCTACCAATAACCCCGTGCCGGCCGGGAGGGCTCCGAGGGGCCCGGAGCCAGCCAGCAGCGGGACCCGAGGGGGTTTCTCCTTCCTCCCCCCCGCGCGGGACGAACCCCTCCCCGGCCGCTCACCGCCGAGGAAGGTGCCGAGGACGAGGCATTTCTTCTTGTGCCGCTTGAGGAAACTCCAGAGGGAGCGGAGCATCCTGCCCGCTCGGCTCGGCACGGCCGCCCCTCGCCTCCCCGCGGCGGCGGAAGGGGAGGTGGCGGCGGCGGCGGCCCCGGCTCCGCCTGCGGTGCCTCGCCGGGCGTCCCCCGGAAACGGCGCCGCGCTGCGCCGGGGCCGCCATGGAGGACGAGGCGACGCGGGTCGCCTTCATGGAGCGGGCCCTCGACGTGGTCGGTGCGGGGGGCGGCCGGGCGGGCTCCGCGTGCTCCCCCCCCCCGCCGCCTCCCGGCTCATCCCGGCCGTGTGTGTCCCCCCGCAGGCCCGAGGAGCGCTGGAGGTCGGGGAGGTGCCCGTGGGCTGCCTGCTGGTGTACGAAGGCCGGGTGCTGGGGGAAGGCAGGAACGAGGTGAACGAGACCAAAAACGTGAGTAGGGGGGAGCGGGGGGGTCTCGGCCCCGCGTCCCGGGGAGGCCGGGGAGGGTCGGGGGGAGGAGGCTGCGAGGCCGTCCCGGCGGCACGCTGTCCCCAGCGGGGCCGGGAGAGGTTGGTGTTGCCGGCAGGCTGGCCTCCTGGTGCCACCGAGCCGTCGTCTGGGATGGGAAGGCCTCCGGGATCGTCACGGCCACCCGCCAGCCCGACCTGCCGGGTCCCGTCGCTAAACGGCCTCCCTTCGTGCCTGTCCGGGGACCCGAGGACTCCTGCTCCACTGCCTCTCCGCAAAGAAGTGCTTCCCAGTTTCGTATTACGCTATAAGCTTCTTGAAAGGTCATGAAATGTAAACTGGAAATCCAGCTCTCTTGCTTTTCTAGGAAAACTCCCGTACAAACAGAGGAATCGTTCTGGAGGGGAAAAGGAGAAGACAAGGAGCTGGGAAGTTGTGTGCGGTTGCAGAGCGCATAGGCTAACAAAACCTGATGTTTGATTTCCACTCTTGTTCCTTTCATAAAGCTGTTATTTTTGAAAAGTATTACCTTTAGATTTTAGACACGATGCTTGCAGTTTTAGCTATAAAGTTAGATCGTATGCATGCTGAGAGACACGTTAAAGTCAGCGAGGATTTTGTGCAGCTGGAAGATCTGTGTAAATGGATCTGATTGCAGGATCTGGCTGAAATTTATATTTAATGTCTCTATTCTCAAAATGTGATAAAAGGTGCAAATAAGTCTTGTAGGTTCAAAAATATACCAGTAAAGATGAAATATTATACTAATTTGTGTTATAAGACATTCATAACGTATTAAAATATTTTTTTTACAACTCAAGAAAGTTAGGTGGCATAGAAGATAGGTATTTCAGATTCTGTCCGTGTAAACACCATAGGAAAGCAGATACTTTTTGGGAAAATTGTGCCAGAGTTACTGCTGCATACAAATCATATGATAATAAATGAGCAGAACATAACTGGTGAGACCGACAACAAAATCATAATCAATTTAAAATATTAGGAAAGTTTTCTGCCTTTTTTTTTATATTAGCATTAGGTTTGCTTGAATGTACATACATAAATCCAAGTGGCCTGATTTCAAAAATTCCAGCTGCATTTTGGAAACAGTAAGCTGTTAGTATCTTTGAAAGCCAAGTCAGTTTTAAGTTTCTGTTTAGCTCAAGTTGCAATTCTTTTGTAACTTAATTCTCATAAACATTTGCATTATAGTGACAGGAAATGCTGGATGTGCTCATTGCATCCAAGTTTCAGATCATGCAGTTAATTGCTCCGTATAGTGTGAAAGAAATTGTGAGCTCCAGAGAGGCACTTACTGGGAAATGTGGATGTGGGAAAGTGTTTTCAGTTTTCTCGTGAGGACTTCTGGCATTGTTTAGGAACAATCCTGGAGAGGAAGGGGGAAAAAAAAACAACTTTGGAACCACTGAGGCAGTTCCAGCAGACATCATAAATTTGTCAAGTTCCACTTTAAATCTAATTTTTTGCCTCATCTCATATTGGAGGACTTCTCCGGAACATCATTCCTTAGATGGCTAGAAAACGTCTGATTTCCAGTTTAAACTTTTTAAGATCCATTTATATCTGTTCTCCCGCCAGCATCGTCCTTTGTTTTACATAGCTTGGATGTATTTAAAGTCATAACCCTTCTCAGCTTTTGTTTTTCCCAAGGCTCTGAGAAGACAAGCTCTCTTTTTGTGTTCATTCTAATTCTTCTGTACATCCATGCCAGTTTTGATTCATCTTTCTGGAATTCAGTTAACCAGAACTGTATGTTTTATTCCAGATGGACTTTCTCTTGGGCCTTGTTTGATAGCAGTAATACTTCCACTCTTCCTGGAAGTAAGTCTGCCCTTCTTTTTTGGAGCTGCCTTTGTCTTTAGTGCCATTTTGTTATACTTAGTGTATTGTTTTCTCCCCACTCCTGTCTTTAAGACCATCCACTTCTTGAGTGATACTCTGACACTGTCTCTTCTGATGATGTCTTCATCACATGTTGCTAGCTATTTTATCTAGGTGTTTTTCCAGTTAATGCCAGTGTCCCAGCTGAAAATGTTTATAATCAAAATGTTTATATCAAAATAGTCTTTGAGCGTCATTACTGATAAGTTTCCTCTGTGCAAAGATTTCCCCTCTCGGTGCAACTTCTCTTCTTTGCTTGCTCACCTTAGATTTTTCATACTGTGCTGTTTTCCCCAGACTGACAATACTTATTTATGTTGTGCTATGCCAGATACTTTTTTGAAGCCCAGAGAGTAGGGATCGATATTTCTTTTGCCTAGAAAAAAACATTTGTCAGAGAAAGTTACTAGTTTAATTTAGTGCCAACTACTGGATGCAAATCCACATTGTATTTTATTTTGTTTCCCTTTTACAGACTAGTCCTTATAATATGCTCAAAGTTTGTTGCGTTGGTTGTTCTCCTCTTGAGACCAGCCCGGATCTGTAGTCGTCAGAATTGTTTGTCCTTCCTGTTTTTTGTTGCAGTGACTCTCTCTGCTCTGACAGGTTTCAGTGATGCGATACTCTTCCCTTGATGTATTAAAAGCATAGCTATGGACTGGCAGCCACTTGCATCTGTTCTTTGGTATTTCTGTGATGGATATGATCTGTCAACTTGGTTTTTGCCCCTATTCTGTGCCTCAGGTATTTTCAGCGTTTTAATGTCTCAGTTCTGTATCTCACATACTGTAATTTCTGTACTCTTATTCTGCCTTTCCACCCCATTCTCAGTGTCGTCTTTACTGAAGAGCCAAAATATTAATTTTGTTTTGGAGTAGTGTTATATTTGAGTCTCACGCCAAAGTCACTATAGTAGCTCTAACCTTTTTACATGTTTCGTCTCAAGACATTTTTACTATTTACATAATTTATATTACATGGTCGACTTTTGGTGATTCTTACTTTAGTCTTTGCTTGCTGACATCCAAAATGTAGATTCATGATGGCATTCTTCATCCCTAGAAAACTTTTTCCACGTTTGAAAAAAGAGTCATTTATCCAGTTAGGTCTGCAGTCCTTCCCTACAGCTTTGCCCTTGCTCAGAAGTCAAATTACGACTAAGGTTTGTGTCAGATAATCTTCCTGTATCCTTCTGTAAGTCCCTGCGTCCTCTGATGTAACTGACTGGCGTTAGGTGCAGGTAGTATCTCCTTTACGCCTTCATCCAGTTCCTAAACTGCTTGTTTTGTCAAAAAGGTGTAGTTGCTGAAAGCTTTCAGATTTTTTCAGTCTGTTTCTTGTCACCTTGCATACTTTTTCTGCCCTGCGTGTCCATAGCAGAACACACTAACATTAGAGATACTACTTCTTACTCTGTGGGAGTAATTTTCAAAATCACTGATCATCATCATACTCTTCTGGAAAAAGTTGATATTGGAAGACGGGAGTTTACATACAGTTCTGGTTTTTTATTTTTATTTATTTATTTATTTATTTAGGAGCATGGCTGTGGCGTCAGCACTTCAAAATAGTTAGGCATGTCACTACTTGTATTTACTGGGCAATAGTGCAACGAATGTCTGTGTAAGACGCTCGTTTTCAACGGCCTGGCGATAGTTCTTGAGCTTGTGCCAGTTCTGTGTTCCCTCTGGCAGCTCCCACATTCGTTTGCTTGTTCGCAGTCTTGCCTCAGACCAACCTTAAAATTTTCTTCCTTATAATGTATGTGAACCCTCCCAACTAGAGCTTTTTTTGTCTTTTGGTATGTTTATTTCCATGTATGTTGCAATCGTATGTTTCTCACTGAAATGTTCTTTCTTCTAGGTCATTTGTTGATACATGCAGGCTTCTCATCTTTGTTATCTCCTGTTGGGTCATTGTAGCATATGTCTTTGCCCACAGCATCTTGCATGTACAGTACATGATAATTGGAAATTAAGTATTGTTTGCACTCTTAAATTACTAATGAAGCCGCAGGACAATATAGAAATTGGAGCTTTGGCCCCCTTTGTTCTCACTTGTTAATGCTTGTCTGAGTTTCAGAGGGTGCTGACGATATCTTTATTTGTCTGTAAAGACATTTGTACAGTTTGGGGTACTATTTTAATAGTGTCAAGGCTTTTTCCCTGGTGACATCAGCTTCTCATTCCTCCTTGGAACACCATTCACCACTCTCTAACAGTTTTCTTTTCTTTTCCCCTTTCTACTTTTACCTGCTTTTGTCGTTTTGGCTTTACAGTAACATAAAAGACTGGGGCAAATTAAAAAATTATAGGGCTTATAGAACACGTTGAACTGAGTCAGTGACTCAAGATGAAAATCATCTTTTTTCATATGTTATTTTACACACAGCATGTCAGTAAAAAATGAGTATCTAGACACAGCTCAATATAAATTAAAACCTTAAGACAGACCTAGAAGGCCATTTTTTTCCCCCTGTGTCTTGTCTTTAGGAGTGACCTTTAGCAGATGCTTAGGGAAGAAGCTCAAGAAACAAGAAAGACTAGTGTACAGTCTTCCCTTGCATATCCTTTGCACTTTTGGAAGTGAATAGCTTCAGGACTTCCAGAGCCCAAGACTGTGTCTGGATCATTGCTTCTGATAGCTGTCTGTGCAGATATCCTCCATGAATTTGTCTAAACCTTTTTTGAATCTCTTATGTTGTTGGCTTCCATGGCATCCTGTGGGAATGAGTTCCTCAATTTAATTACGAGCTTTGTGAAGGAGTACTTCCTTTTGTTTGTTTTAAATTTGCTGCCTGCTAATTTCATTGGGTCCCCACTTGTTAGGGGAATTAATAGATCAAAATTTACTGTGTTTTTCCACATTTTTCATTATTTTTATAAACCTCTGCCATAGTTTTCTTTACTTGGAAAACTAGTGGTGTCATCTGGTGATTTAAGAGACATAGTCTCGTTAGTCTCTGTTCGGAGACTGTTCTGCAACTTTGACCACCTTTTTTTTCCACCCTGTGGCAAATCTGTTCTGGCACTCCCATAACTTGATGAGGTGAGGACAGCAGAACAGTATGCGTCACTGAAGTTGTGGCTGCACTGGGAACTAGTAATGTTTTGTGTTATAGTAATGCAATAATCTTTTTTGTGTCTCTCTTTTCTGTTACCACAGAAGCTGGTATGACTTACACCGACTGCGTGGCTCTTCTTAACTTTTGCTCCCAAGATCAGCAGAGGCCTAAAAGCCACTTTGTTTACTTACTATACAAAGCAGTGTTGTAGGCTGGAGTCATGTTGTGCTCTGGTAACAAGGGCTGATTGCTTGTGTTTTTTTAATTCATGCTCAGGAGTTGAAAAGCTACCATGATGTTTACGTCTCTGATTTGAGGGGCACAAAATTAGAGTAGCCTCAACTTACACTTTTGAGTTACAGGAGCTGTAGTAGTTCTGAGGGATCATTCTGCAGGAGGGCATTGCATTTGGTATCTCCATAATGTGTCTGCACTGAGACTTCAGCTGATGTGATCTATTTATTCAACAAGGGAACCTTCACGACACCATTTCACTAGTAGGTCTGGAGGAATCATGTCTGCATATTGATTCAGATCCATGTTTTTATTCCTAGTGGGCTCATTACTGTTAGCTGAAATTACAAGTGCATGCCTGGAATAAATTTCTTGCGTGCTTACCAGGCTTTGGTTTGTGTCTCGGAGACAGCAAACTCTTCCTTTCAGCTGAAGCTATACTGAAAAGACGCACTCAAAGAGCATACCTAATGCTCTGCAGCTGTTGATGGGAATATACTCCATGCGACTAAACTGGAGCTAGTCCAGTGTGAACTCCCTTGAATTGGTGTCAAGTCCTCAGCACTGTTCTGCTCTGTGGACATGCTCCTGTTGTTAATGTAGGCACAGGCAACATAGATCTCTGTAGGAGTTTTAAAACATTTTTAGACAATATTAAACTTGCCACTAACTTACTTATACATGAGTCCTTTGCCATATAGTGTACAGCAACTTGCAGTTATCACCACTTATCTTTGCAGTACTGAAACTAACCCAAATTCATGTATTGAGAGCAAGTTATCTAAGATCACACAGACACGTAGCAGAAGTAGAATTTGTATTGCTGAAGTCTTAATCTAGCTCCTAGATCAGAAACATCCCTTTTCCTAAGAAGATTAAAAAGAAGGAAAATACAGTCTTAGTTCAAATACATATCAGGCTCTGTAACCGGAGACTCCTTTCATAGCTAGTACTTTGTCATGTTTTTACTGCAACATTTGATCGGCAAAACACGCTGCTGTGGCCATTACGGAGCAATACTGGGAGAATAGAGATTGTTCTGGGGCTATCTGCGATTAAATTCAGCACGTCTATTGTGTTCACATTTTTGTGCCATACCTATTGCTATGACCTCTGTGCTACTTACCATTTAGTCATCTTGGATAGAAGAAAGAGAAATCAATATTCTTGTAATCAGGCATGTGCTGCAGTCCCTGCCTATTAGGTGAGAGACTTGCTGTGTATGTATGTATTCCTGACCAGTATTAAACCTCATGCAAACTGAAAGTGCTGTGCCTACATAGTAGGCCAATCAATTCCAGAAATGCACTGAAATTATTAAGTAGTCACAATATATTCAGTTCTGTGCAGGCGCACTAAAATTGTCAGAGGGAAAGGTACCAGCTAAGAGCAGTTTCTTACTATTGCCAGAGAAATTCACCTGACCTGCATTCTTGGTCTTGGAAGCAAGCTGTGGGCTGGATGAGTTGTTCTAGTGGGCTTTGTGTGTCCCGTGATCTGCAAATAGAGCTTTTCTTATGCTGGCTTGACAGAGAGGAGAATTTCCAAGCAGACTCCTCTGTCTATAAACAGGTAGAAGAAAGAACAGGTGTGTGCTTTTGGATCTTGATGTGCTGCATATGAGATTGAAGTTGAATGTATTCTTACTTGGGTTACGTATTTCTTCTGCAGTTTGGGCTGCACAGAATTGAAAATGTTTTCTCATAAAATCTCTTCTGCAACTTGACAAGCCAAGTGGTGTGCTAACATGGGACTTCTCAAGAAAGCCTTATGTTACTTCTTCAACAGAAGTGAAAATAATTGCACTACTAATAAATTAGACATCAGGCTATTGCGCCTTTGATTTGAACGAATAATTTTATGACACTGTATTCTATTTCCATTGTGTCTGTATAAGTGAGAAGTTTAAAGCTCTGAATCAATACAAACTTTTAAGAAAATGTTTATTTTTATCTCTTAGGCTACTCGACATGCAGAAATGGTGGCAATTGATCAGGTCCTGGACTGGTGCCGGCAAAACAATAAAAATCACGAGGAAGTGTTTTCAAACTCAGTACTGTACGTAACCGTAGAGCCTTGTATCATGTGTGCGGCTGCCGTGCGCTTGATGAGTATCCTTTAATGGTTTTCATGCTGGGAAACCACACGTCCAAATGTTAGTTGTTTGGTAGCGAGCCTACAGAGTGGGGCTGGACACTGTCAGGCAAAGCCAACAGGGTTACCATTTTATTGGTTGAGAATCTGTGCCATCCTCCATTTACTGCATGGTAAGTAATGAGAGATTCAAGAACAAAAGAGGAATGTTGCAGTTACGACAAACAATGATTTCTCTTAGGGATATAAAAATACACTTTAGAAATAATTGCTATTACATAAAATCAGCTAGTCTCAGTTCAGTGTTCAGTTTTGAACAGTGTAAGAGGTAGTAAAACATGGCTTTGTATGTCTCTGTTTTGGGATTCATGCTTCTGAGGAACGTTATGCATCTTCGGCAGCGCATCTTAGATTATTCAGAAATAAGTTCTGATTTTAGGAGGGAGGAATTACAGTGCAGATTAATGTAGTTTGAAAAGCACAAGTACATTTTAGTGAAATTTAATGACTACTTTAATCAGGCTACTTTACTTCCTGCTTGGTTTTCACTTAATACCTTAACTCATTCACATAAATTCCACGGGTCATATATGGCTGTCAAAATGAGCGATTTGGAGGCTGTGGCTCAGTTTTGAGCATCTCATCTGATGATATGGTAGACACAGGAGAACCATTTGAAGTAAGCTATAAAATGTTTTCCTTTGTTTAGAGCTAGGGTAATATGCCTAGCTTAGGGTACTATGCTTTGAGAATGTTATGGATCAGTTTAAGGGGTTCCAGATGAAAGACGATCAGATGTCAAGTAAACTTGACTTAACAAGAAAACTGTAAGTCCTTAAAGAAAAGAAAATTGAGGGAAAGCCTGATAATCATAAATTATTTAAAAGGATGCATCAAAGAAGAGAGGAAAGAATTATACTCATGGTACAAGGTGAAGAATAAGTATATCTAAAAGATGGGCAGTACTCAGAACAGTAACAGCTGCAGGAGGAGACAAGGGAAAAATTGTTTTAAGCTGTAGAATATATAAACATATAATCAATAAAAATCAGGTAGCAGCAACTTACTAGTTTTTTTTTTTAGCTGAACCACTGGAAGTGATTGCATTCATGCTTCTGGTCTATTCATACATGAGGTGAAATGCATTACCTTAGATTGACTTCATATAGTTCAAATCCCAAAACAAATATGGACCGCAAAAGCGGCAGAGGTTTAGGTATCAGGAAATTTTCCTGAACCGTAGGGATAATGAAGCATTGGAACAGAGTGGGGAGAAAGAGACATCTTTGTCATTTAAGGTTAGAGTTCTTAGAATTTTTTTCTGCACTTAACAGTTATGATTTAATGAATGTAAAAGGTGGTACATTTCAGCATTGTAAATAAACACTAAAGGCTCTAGGTTCAGAAAGAATTTAAGTTTGGCAGTCTACTGTTAACATATTAAGTAAGCATCTTTCTGTCAGGGTGTTTGTGAGACTATCATCTGAATTAATTTGTATTGTCCATACTGCAGGAGCGTTCATTTGCTAACATTGGCATGTGGTATTTAATTTTTCTATATGTTCTGAGGAAAGAAAGGAGAAGATTCATGATACTACAGATCATTCATTTGTTTCTTTAGGCAGCTGCAATGGGATGCATAGGTGTAATGAATTCCTTTCTATTGTGGATGGGGATTTCCT
The DNA here is from genome assembly GCF_009769625.2 of Cygnus olor. NCBI lineage: Eukaryota > Metazoa > Chordata > Aves > Anseriformes > Anatidae > Cygnus > Cygnus olor. The sequence goes on along the minus strand of NC_049171.1, from coordinate 64,388,353 downwards.
TTAGTGTTAGTGACATTTAAATGCTTTGTCATTAATGTTCATAGATGGGAAAAATATTTTGGAAGGACCAAAAAGGTCTAAGAGGTGACTATTAGGAATAAAAAATGGTGTGTGAAAGAATGTTTTCTGGTAATTTCTATAAATACCCAAATATACATCTCTTACATTTCCAAGTGCTTGCCAAGTATATGGTGTAAGTTGAAAATGTATGAAAGTAACTTAAGTAAAATTTTTATGCATTAATTTTTAAGAGAGTTTTACCTAACTTTTAAGTTACTAGGGAAATGGCTTATTCTACTGAGTCTTGACATTGTATTTTTAAAATATATTAGGTATTCAGCCTGGAAAGATGATTTTCTGACCCCCAAATAGTTAAAGGCACATGTTAAGTTAGCAGAATAGACAGTACGGTTGTTTACAATTACTCTATACTTAAGGCATTATTTTGAAGCATGGACTATGTTATTTTCAGATGCACTCATAAACATTATTCTAATTTGAACAGTGCATTTCTGGCTATTATGCCAAAGAAGCAGTGGAACTGTTAAAAGCTTTCTACAGACAAGAAAATCCTAATGGTAGGTTTCACATTAATGGATCTATTTTGTTCCCAACTTAAAGCAATGCTGGCACTCATATTTTGCAATTCACTTCTGATGTTTTTTCTCCCTTTCTGTTTCTTCATGGCAGCACCAAAATCAAAAGTACGGAAAAAAGACCGTCGTAAGTAGGCCTACGCTGATGTGAAACAGAAGTTTACAAAAACATTGTGTGTGAAGGTTTCTTCAGCATCCTTCTTTTTCAGAATGTATGGTCAAATTAAACTATGTTAAATATGTTCTATGTGGTGTTTTTACTAAGGAGATACTACCTGTTCCTGCGTCTCTGCCTATGTCTGTGATTTCTTGTTATTATATATTACCAAGCAGAAGAATAAGTGACTCTTCTTGGGTGAGGGGAAGATTTATGGTTCCGGTTGAGATGTTTACAGCCAGATGGACCCACTAAAATGAAGCCATTCTGTACAGCACATTCTAGGATATTTTCTTCTGCCTGGAGAAGCATCTTGCATTTCAATAGCAAATGTTTGCTTAGGGAAGTACGTAAATCTCTTGGAAGGTTACATTTGTGAGGCCTTCACAGTCCTGGTGCATATGTTTAATCAAAAGACTATAAGGCACTGTATGTTCCTTGAAGATTTGAGATAAGACTGTTGTAACAGTTCTTCATTGTTTTTTACACCCCCTCTAGCGTACACCAAAATTTCAAACAAGTTCTAAAAGTCATATAGATATCTAGACATGGATATATGCAAAACAGCGCATTTCAATTTGCATATGCTATTGCTAATAAGCATAAACAGACATCACTTGGCTTTTCATACAGCAGCATTTTCATACAAAGTTGTGGAGAATGTGAAATCTCAGACTATCCACTCCTCTCATGAATATTAGCACAAGAAATGCTTTATCATTAAGAATCTGCTAAGAGTTATTCTCAGCTACTGCATTATACTAATTAAAATGGTCAGATACATGTGAAAACAAGGACATGAAATTGCTAATAGAATGAATAAAATATTTGAGATACTGTATCTTTTCATAGTGCTGGTTGTTTTTGTCATTTCCATGTACTTTGCTTAGCCATGCAGTAATTTATAATCCAGAAGAGGGCCTTGCAGTTCCACTAATGAATTAAGAATACAAGCCCAGTTCAATCTTGATTATGTTGCTCTTAGTGGATAGTTATCTTAAACACGAAATGTAGTTTAAATCATTGATATTCAAAAATTTGAGAAATGCCTTAACTTTTTTTTTTTTAATGTGGAAGAGTGGTTTAGAATTCTATGACTATAAAAACTGAGTACAATTAAACCTTTTAGATATTTCAAATGAGTTTGTTCAGTTTTTTTTTTAAGAGCATTAAAATCATTACTTTGTCACCATTGCTCCTAATAGTCTAGAATTTATATTTTTGTATTTACTTACTGTTTACACAGTGAAAAGGGAAAGGAGCATTTTTACCGTAATATCTAATCTCAGAGTTTAGAAATACTCTTCCTTTAACGTGAGCCCCTTAAGTTACATCTGTGACCTATCCTGTCCTCCTGACCCCATGACCATTACTTACAACACTCAGATATTTTCCCCTCCATAAGGAAAAGTAGTTATGACTACAAATAGAGATTCTTTCCCCTTCAGAGCTGCAAGGGCTCATGAAACAGACAGGAATGGTGGAAAAGCTATTTAGAAAAAGACCATTTTTAATGACTGTGATGACCAAGAAATGGTCACACCTGTGGTTACTGTGTTTGGTTAGTAATACAAGGTAGCTATTTCTGCATACAGATACATACATTCAATTCTCAGCTGAACTATAATTTTTCCATATCTTGAAGAAGTTGAAATTAAAGGAAGACTTTAGGCTTCTAGACTCTCACAGACACCAATGACAGTAGGAAATGGAAGCTACATATTGTTTTGGACCAGAACCTAAGTCTCTTGGCACCTATTCTTCTGCAGAGTGACTAAGAACACTTTCCTTCCCCACTGTGTTGTTTCAAAGAAGAATGGTGTTGATATTTGCATATTATGACAGTAGGAGCCACATAAAAAAGCAGACATTATTGGTAATAGAAAAAACATTTTAAAAGCTGTGTCCAATTCCACAATCCTTACATATGGAATAAAAAATACTTTTTAATAGGAATTGGTGGTAACCTGTTGTTTAAAAAGCAGTTTAAGTCCTGCTCTGAGCTCAGGGAGACTGAAGAGGGTGTCAAAAATTTCTGTGAAGAGCAATCAAGGATAACAGCGTGCATTTTAGATAATGGACAAGAAAGAATAGCATAGCAAAGTAAAAAATGTATTACAGAAAATTTACAAAAGATTCTTCTGTTTACTATTTGCGGTAGTAGTAGTAGTATTGGAAGACGCATGCAGATGCATGGTTTTTAAGTACAATACTCAACTATCTTAGGGAACAGACTGCTAAAAGATTACATTGAAAGCAAAAATGCAGCCCATTCTCCTTAACATCCTACTACTTACGTGAGCAAGAACAAATGCAGATGCACAGGTGTTTTTATAAGAGAAACTACTTGTGTTTGAAGACAAGCCACTCAGCAGAGCCATAGCATGACATCTTGACAACTTGCATGTGTGCAGCCCTCTCGCTCTCTCTTCCACCTATTCCTCAGTGCTATTCCTCTCTACCTGTAAACCGCCAGGCTCCCACAATGGTAGCGGCAGCTCCTGCTGCTCTTCTTGTGGGCAGGCACCCAGAGAGGCTGGTCCTATTGGTCTCTACCTGCCACTGCCTTCAGAGGTGTGCCTGGGGCAGTTGTTCCTGTCTCAGACATGTTGCAGCTCTTCCTAAGTACGAGTGGACCGAGAGCCTTTTCAGAAGGGGAAATCATTCCAATTATTTTCTGTGGGCAGGTGACTGCTTCTGTCTGATCTGAGCCTTCTCAAAGCCAGACAGCGAGATGTCTTGTTCCGAGCTAGGGCCGCAATTCGTTTGGCCCTATTTCCCTCTATCAGAAACATGTTTTCCTGCAATATGCATCAAGAAGACAGAGCACACAACCCCCTTAAACTTCTACAGTAAGTTTCGAGTTTGTTGTTCAGAGTAAGATTCACAAACCTGAATGCTTCACAAGAAGGACGTCTGAGATCCTGGGCAACCAGCTCTCGGTTCAGGCTCAGAGTAACATCTCCATGGCCAACCTGTACACATGGGCTGGAAGAAGGTAGAAGGTGGCCACCACTGTTACAACCAGATCAGCTGACCAGCTATGCTGGCCCAGATCAGAAAATGATCTTACAAGAAACAGTATTAATGAAATAGAGAAAGAAGAATGTCAGAAAAAGAATTAAATTGTTGTTGGATTGCTTATTTAGCAAGAAGGAGACAGTTGCTCATGGCTGCAGAAGCATAGGCTTGGTTTATAACTGTTGCTACCAAACAAGATCTTGCAGCAAACCAAGCCGGAGGCACCCCAGGAATCAATAGCTGATTGATACACAACGTGGAACAAGTGTTGCTGTCTGCTTGCTAGGGGCCTGGACCTAAGACTTTGGCTCTAGCCCTAAAAGAGTGTCAAGTGCAACAACCTTAATTGTTGCTGCCACCTGGAAAACCCAGAGCAGCAGCTTATAAATGCTGCTATTCATTTTCACGATGCTTTTACTTATTTATATCTGTGTCTGTTGCTGCATAGCAGGCCTCAAGAGCAGCAGTAAATATATTCAACTGGTTTACTTAAAGAGGTTTAAATGCCTCACATCACAGTTTTTCCCTTGCTACTTGATAAATAAATATGTAGGCTTCAGCATTACATTTACCTTGGACTGTATTTTTGCCAGTTCATCACAGGCATGCATGGTTTTATTTCAGCATTTGGTTTGCTTGTCAATAGTCTGACATCAAAATATATTGACCCAGCTAGGAGGGCAAGGAAGCAAAACAACACGGCTTTGTCTCTGCTAAACCAATTACAATGACAATCCAAGGCTATAATAAATATGTCTTGTGACTTGCACACTAGAAGAGAGGCTGAATTTAAATTATAGCTTTGGGTTTTGAAATGCTCACTGATCCATTCCACTCCTATTAAGAGCGCCTTCCGCTCTGCAAAATTAAGTGATATCTTTACATGACAGTTTAATTAATTTATTTTTCAATATGTACATTTATGGAGTTTCTCCATTAAGCTTTTGAAATGTCTGTAGGTCCTATGCGTTAATGTAAATGTGCCATGGCCCATAATTACCTTTGGCAGGCTTGGGGCACTGATAAAAAGATTATATTTTTAAAAACTAAAGTCTTCAAACTTCCCCAGCGCTTGGCAGGAAATCTATTTCTGTGTTTTATTTGGAGCAAGACTGGGGAGCCTGCAGCCAACAACTCCAGTGTAGGCAGTAACTGTTACATTTTAGAAGAAAATACATTTGACACTAAATGAGAAAGGAGAGAGGAAGACAATTAGTGCTAGAGTACTAGAAGCAGCTGTTTGTTTGTTTTGCCTTGTGGCTGCCAATATATACCCTTATCATTAGAGTGCATCTCAAAATGGGGTGTTTTCTACAAAATTACTTCACAAAACATGGATCTTTGTCTTTTTAAGGGGCTGCCCCAAAATGAGTTTATCTTCCTTTTTCACAATAGCTCTGTGATAGCCAAGAATGCCGGATTCTCCCCTTGCCTCCTCCTCCTTCCTTTCTAAAAATGAACTTTTCAGGGATATAAAGAACTCAGAGAAGTTTGAAGGAGAGCAGATGGCCAGCAGTGATCCAATAGGATGTAAAACTTCAGTTAGGTAGTCGCTTGGCAGTCAAGTGCAAGTGAGCCTGTGATGTTTCCATAGCGATGTTTTTACATGGTGCCTTACTTTTGTCTTTTGAAAATCTAAGCGGTTTAAAAAAGGACGATAACATAAAATGAAGGGCTCTGCAGACCTGAATGTGTGGCATGGTGTAATTAACTCTGCCCTTCCCTGTCTGTGCAAGCGGGGAACCAGAGCAGCAACTTGGGCTCCTCACCGCTGATGAGAGGCGCAGAGACCTCAGCTGCACTTACCCTTGCCAGCTTCAGCTCGTGTGGTGCTTGTGTGGGCTGCTCGAGTTGCTAGATAAAGTAGGGGCAGTTTCTGAAATTAAGAAATGACTCAGATGCTAGTGCTGTTGGGGAGGGATTGTTCAGCCACCGATTTTTATGGTGTCAGGATTTCACATTTACATATGGTGGAAGGTTTTGGGGGGCACTTTTGTAATCTTCAGAGCTTTCTCTACAAAAAAGAAGCAGTGTAATAAAAATTGACATGACTTTGATTCCTACTGTCTCCTTTTGAAGTCTGAGAGGTAGCCATTAAAGTTGCATTAATTTGTGAGGTTATAAACAGCTGCCATTATCAGTGCAGCCATATTGGGTGAGAGAAACAAGATTTGTAGGGAGAGGCAATATCTTTTGCTAAGCCAAATTATACAGTTGGAAAAAACAGGCAAGCTTTTCAACAACCAGCCATGGGGACACTGCGTTCAATAGATTACCAGCTTTTTCCCCACACCTAATGAAAGTAAAATGAAAATAAGTACATGTATCCACATACTATCTCCCTGCACACCTACATCTCGACAAATTTGACTATCACCTGGTCTGACTAAGAAAAGAAGTTGGAAGAGTCTGTGGACTCGTGGCAAACTGCTCTGGAATCCCCAGCAGCCCCCCTCTGCTGCCTTTGCACAGATGGGTCAGGCCAGCGCTTTGTGAAGGCCCTGAGCAGTTTTCCTTTCCCGCAAGACTCCCAGCAAGGTGCTCGGTACAGCAGCACACTTACCCCTCGCCCTACGGGATGCGTGTTGGCGTGCAGGGGATGGCAGCGGCCCCGCTGCTGTGGCTGCGACCACTGTCTGGAGCAGGGGGACTCTCAGGGAGAAGCAGCTTCCTGCTGGAGTGCTGTGGAACAGGGCAACAGTAAGTTGTGTAATCTGTGATTTACAAATCTCCGAGTGAACTCCCATGAAAGCTGTGGTACAAGCAAATGAAGTAGGTTTAGCCTGGGAACAAAATTACCTAGCTGCCTTCCCGTGCTCTGGCCTCACCTGTGAACTCAGAGTTACCCAGCAAGGAAACCCTCCACTTGTGTCGTGGCCAGTCTGTTATTGCTAAACCTGACCCTGCAGACAGCAAGGAATTCTTTTCTAAGAAATCCATTTTCTCATCCTCTGCAACTTATTTCCAGTCATGTTGTGCAGCACTTGTGCTGGCAGCAGCAGTAGCAGCCTGAATGAGTCACTCAGAACGGCACCTGGCAAGTGCACTTCTTAATAGTTGAGCGCTTATCCTGTCAGGGAGCTCCATCAGGACGTTTGAGCTGCCACTTACAGCAGGGAGGGCTGAAAGCTCTCTGCAACGGTGGCAACAAAACCCTGGTTACTTACACCGTAGGGAACTTCGGTAGCGTTTCCACCACCAGGAAGATCTGGCAGCTTTGGCGTGGGCAGCTGCAGCTTGGGGAGTTTTAAAGTATGGATTTCCATAGTCCTTGCAGAACTGTTGCTCTCCTGTGCAGCAGAGGGCAGCTAGGGGATTGCCTTTTGGTGGGTTGGAGCTGGGCCAAGTGGATCGGCTCAGGTGAATCCCTTTCCCATCTTCACCTGAATCCTGTGCCATGGCTGTTTCCTCAGTGCTCGTTCGCTTCACTGTGTTGTACTGGCAGTTCGTTTGGTTCATTCCTGCAGGGCGTATTCAAGGTAGGGCAACTTGTAAATCCTCCTGCTACCTATACCCTAAGACAGGGTTACAGAATGCTCCCATTTCGAGCCACCTGCCTGCTCATTTCATGTTTCCGACCACTGTTAGACAGGGCTATTCAGCAGCCAGCAGGACTTTTCCTGCATGCTGAGTTAGCTACAAAACTAACTGAAGGATGCCTTTGTGGCTGGTGCTATGCTGAGTTCGACGCAGCCATACTGAAGCACATGCCTCCCTCTCCGTCTTGCTGCACATTTTTTCATTTTGTGCCCTTTTTCTCCCTTCCCGCCTTCCAAAAGCCATACACAGCCGCACCATATAGCTGAGAGCAACAGTGATGAGGAGCCCCTGCCCTCCTGTATTTCTGCTGCTGCTGTTAGAATAATGCCAGTTCCTACAGAGCGATAACCCACAATGAGCCTAATGAAACAGCAATCTGGCATTGAGATGCGTATATAGTTGCCATTTGTTAAATTGACAGGTGACATTTGGAACATGCAGCCCCTATTCATTTTTAAAGCTAAATACTCTCTCAAAATAAAGTCTTTGCCATGAGTTTTAAAGATTTCCAGCCTAGACAGGGCCAGCTGTGCTTTTACACAATTTCTGGGCACAAGGTCAGATTCTTAGCAGCCATAATTTTTTGTTGCAATGAACTGGACATGTCATGAACAATAAACAATTACCTGCCTCATAGATTACCTTGGACTCTAGCTTTTGTTTTTAACCTTTTCATGTAGAATTATTTATACAACAGGAAACAGAAGGTTTTGACACACAATTTTTCATTTACTTGAATTTCATCATCTGCTACCTAGTCCTCTTCTGCATTTTTTATATTTATAGTAAGAAGATGCCAAAGGGATTCTCTGAACACCAATAGTTTGAAATTTGTTCATGAGCAACAAGACTCACCTTTCTTACAAACAAATACCTCAGACACGTTATATTTCAGGAACAGTTAAGAATGTGAATGGATTGAGCTCATCCAACTGAAGAGCACAGAAATCATGGCAAGGACTCACCATTCCTTTCCACCTTCAAATTGATATCAACATATTCAATAGTATACTTATGATAACCTCCATTTCCAAACCCAGAAATGCTCAGAAGAAAGAGGTGCTCAAACTTTATCAAAGCTGTACTCTTATCAAGCACTTGGCTGTTACCTCATATTTATCAATTTTATTGTCCAGAGAACTCATCTCACCATTTCTTATTTAATGTATTTTCCACATTACTCCCTTTTAACACTAGGATATTATTCCACTACTGCTAAGCTGCCCCTTCAGCTTATTTTTGCATGTAAAAGAGGAAAAATGAGGCCTTCTAATATGGAGAAAAGCTGATTCTAGATGGCTAGTATTGACCAAAGAGAAGGAAGCACCTTCTGTGGGTATATGCCAGGCACAAGAGCGCAGAAGATAGCGTAGTTCACCTCATGTCCTTTCAATGACTAAGCCAAGGTTGTCAAAAGGTAATGTCTCTTGACAGATGCTTTCCCCAGCAGCTAAGGCAAGAGCAGCCAGGAGTGTGGCCAGCAACCCTCTCACACTGCATCGGATTTGCCAAGAGTCACAGCCACACGGGAACCACAAGAGGAGCAAGAGCCTGCAGAATGTTTGAGTCACAGGGACATTTTCTTTCTTCAAGTTAAAAGAAAATCTTCAATGATTTACATATGAATTGCTTCTAATGAGGACACACAAGCTCAGTTTTCCAGCAGACTTTCAACAAGGCCAAAATTAAGGATACAATTACATGGCAGAATACTAGACTGAGATCTTCATGGTTTTTATGTCAACAGTGAAGTCAGCCACTGCTGGTGGGTGGGAAGCAGCTCTCTTTAGGGATGTTGAGCTGGTTGATTTTCTGATTACTTCAGAGAATTTTAAAAATAGCAAATTATAATAACAGGCCTATAGACTCTGTAGCAGCTTTCTGATTAATGTGAACCTCAAGATATATGCTAAATTCTCATCCATAAGGTATGCTGTTTAGAAATTTTCTGGATGCTATTTTAACCTATGTCTTCTGAGTCACATTAGTCAAAAGAATTGGCCTGTAATTTAATTATTGCAAATGGTGCATCAATGAGTTACTTCCTAGGAAAGAGAGTTAAGAAAACCCTACACTGCAATTAATGCTGAAATGGAACCCTTTTTCTTTGGTCTTCTGAAATGTTTTCCGTATGACAGGAGCCAAGTGAGACTGAAAGAGTTTTGAAAATTCTATTAGAAATTCATCTTCACCCAGAGCTTTCCCAGAGACCAGAGGTTTTATGACTCCTTTTTATTTCTTCCTCTGCTATGGGACTACCTAACTGTTCTCTAATTTCCTGCAGAATTATAGGTATTTCCAATTTACTTAAGAGACCTTGAGTCTGTTCAGCTGTGCAAATGACTCAGATTAGTTACAGGATTTTAGAATTCAAAGGAGACATCGTTAAGGTCCATAGAGTTTGTAGCTCATACAACAGATGACCATACACAGGAACAGCATAACACCCTGTGCTTTCCTTCCTGAACTGTACTGCCAGCAGTTCCTAGACATTTCCTCATGGCTCTTAATCTCTGCTTTTCCACCATTTTGTAAGCAAAAGATTCTCAACTTTTGCTTCCCGTAGAAATGTAAGTAAAAAGCAATTGTGCACCTGAATCACATCAAATGAGAGACCCTCACTATCCTGCTTCCTCAATACCATGCAGCTTGATGATTCAAAGCAGATGAATCAAGAAAATCAGCAACATTAAGGATTCTTCATGGGATTTCGGGACTGTCCCATACTGCGGGAAGGAACCTCGAAAGGTTTTCAAGCGCTATGATGTTTGAAAGCACTGTGAGGTGAAGAGTATTGCTTGTTCTGTGATCCACTCCTCCAACCTTCCTTCTATACTGTCCACTTTGTCAGCTCTGTATATCATGTAGGTAGTTTGTTTTCGGGCATTCACACTCTACAAATGAAACTCAGGTCTTTCTGAACTTGCTAGTAGCCTGATCTGTGGTCTGCCCATGCCTGAGTCATCCAGAACACCTAACAGAGAGCTTGGGCACTTCCCTTCAGACATCTTCTAGAGCCTAGCCTGCAACCAAGCTAGACTCAAAAGCTGTGTAGATGGCACACAAGGTTTGAACTTGTGAACGAGCTTAGAACCTCTTACAGATAGTTGGACTATACCACGTGAGACACTTTAGAAACTTGGCTGAACTAGGTTACCGCTGCCTTAACACTTTCCAAGGAGTGCCTTCCGGGGACAGCATTTCATGCAATCTCAGGATATTTCACTTGGTTCTATACAGCGTGCTTATTTTCTTCCTGACAAAAGGAAAAGGTGAGAAATAGAGGGGACTAATAAAAAATGTCACAGAAAGAAAAAAAATCAAATAAACCCAAAAGATATAGCAAGCCAATGTGCTGCACATGCAAAATGCTAATATGCAACATCATTAAAGCCTTGATCCTGTGAAATGTGTAGGGCATACCTGGCAGCCTGTTTTGCTGACAGTCCTATTTCTAATACATCTCTCTCCTAATTTGCTTCTGCAAAAAAAGTTGTGTGTGTATTTTTTTGTTTGTTTGTTTTAATTACTTTGGGGAAAAGGCAAGGGGAATGGGTGCAATGGAGTTGCAAGAAAAATAAAAGCTATGAGTTTGAATTAATTAAACAAATGACTCATGCAATCAGGGAAGATGGTGGAGACCAGGTTTCTGCACTTGAGCTATTTCTGGAGGCTGAAGGGAGAACAAAGGGACTGAGCTGGTTCTACCCTCTACAGCAGGTTGCACCAGAAGATCTGTACCCTTTGTCCTCCAAGGCAGAGAGCAGACACAAGGAGATGTAATTATAAAGAGCCACACAGTTTACATACTCTACTGATCTTAGCAGCAGTCCCTCTTTAATTCATGCTGTGTTTGGGGAGACTCAAAGTCTGGCATGCCAAAGTTTGGGATTGGCCTGGAGGCAATCTTTGTGCTGTGGGAGAACCAGTTGTTTCAAACTATTTCTAGTACACTGTGTTCTCCACCACTTCTAGCCACTATCTAGGAACCTGTGAACCGATGCTTGTGTTGGCAAGGTGGCTTCTCTACTCCAGGTAGACTCATAGTGGGAAACCCCATCTGTTGTAAAAAACACTTCTCTTTATCCAGCCCCTCCTCCCCTCTCCCCCTACAAGTCCTGCAGCCTCAGTGTCTCTGTATCCCACTGGAATCGGTCTGTATTTACCTGGCTGTAGGTCTGCTCCTTTTGGTGAGTGTACAGCACCCGTGTTGGGCTTTGGTGATCCCACCAGTGCTTGACCTGCTCAGAATACATGAGTTCACAGACACCAGGAACCTCTCCTCCACAGGATGCCTATGTAAATACATCGTGTGTGTGTTTAGTTTTAAGACAAGGTTTGGGCTTGAGCATGACTGATAGAGCAGACATACCTTTTATTTCCAGGGTGCGTTTTGAATATGTTTGATGTCTGAACTGACCACCGTTTTCAGATCCTATGGCTCTTTCTCTGTTCTGGTATGAATAACAAAGGCAAATAATCCAGTTCTCAGTGTCTTTGCCTGAAATGATATAAATCACATTCTAGGTATTATTTCTTCACATGTTATGTCATTTGCTGAACAATTAAGTGTGCGTTACTGAGGGATTAAAAGTGAGCCAAGGCTACAGAACATAATGCAACTTCACAGCAAGAGATGACAATGCAATTCTTTAATACCTTAATATTATTTCTTGTAAAACCAGATGATGTAAAATCAATTCCATGCTAAATTATGCTTTCATCTTCAGTCCTTTTAAACTTTAACCAAAAAAAAAAAAAGAAAAAGAAGAAAAGAAAAGATGCCAATGGTCCATAAATAATCTCTAGATAATGTGTTAAAGACCTATGGTAAATGGCACTCTTACAAACCCATATTTATATTAAAAAACCTCATATGCATACGTTACATAAACTATCAACTGTAGCAGCTGAAAGTAAAATAAATGCGTTGTGATGAATGTACTTCTACTTTACCATCCGTTACATATCATCTTTGTGAGAAAAATACTTTTTTTTTTATTCTAAGCTATTTTAAAAAGTTAACACAAACAAACCGTATATTTTAGCTGTATCAAAAATCTAAACATCTACAACCCAGAAACAAGCAATTGCACAGAACTGTACTGTAAACTATGCACGGATGAGTAATAAACCACTAAAGTTTTAAACAGAATTCCACAGAGAAAAGATGCCTCAGGTGTGCATCTGGATGCTTGGACAGGTAATTTAATGGATTCGTCCTTGTGAAATTCCAAATTTTTTTTCAATAAGTGCAGCTCTGGGGTGTAATTCGGGACAGCATCTTCATAATATAGGACCGTTCAACATTCAGAGTGCTAGCACCCAGAGCGGATCAAAAGGCAGCCAGTGTTTTTGCAGGTTCTGGCTTTTGGCTATCATCTCCCTGAAAGCCACCTGAGGGGTGCAGCAGGGCAGTGTTGCAAAAACACAGGTGCTGGCTGCTTGAGAGGTCTGAAAACCAGGGATGAACCACCCCTCTACTCCCGGCAGAGTGTCTTGATCCCCTCCTCTGTAGGGAAAGCATTCTGCTGTTGCTAGCACAGCAATTACGCTGCTGAAAAATTGGCTTCCAAATAATTTAGTCTTTACTTAGGATAAGAAAAAAAAAGCTACAAGATGAAGGCTAATGAAATACTGGAAAAGGGAATTACTTTACAGCAATAAAATACTTTGCATGTTTCTAAGGGCACAACATCATGTACAGGTTTGTAGAGGGTCCTTCAGAGCGAGCTTTCTGAGGACCCTGCACCTGTACACATAGCCTGGTAGTGGAAAAGCTGCCACACCAGCCTACACCATGCTAAGAAGGCAGGCCACAAGTTAACACAAGACTCAGCATAGCATGGGCAGCTGGAGAAAGCAAACAAGGAGAGGGAACAAAGATGTGCCCTTCCCTTCTGCATTAACCTCATGCATGAAGATTTTAGTAATGGATTTTGAGACTAAAGTGGGAACTGCTACATTTTCCAGCTCCGTAGTCCCACTACCTAGCTCACAAGGCTCTTGATGCCCTTCCCACGTACATGCAATATTCCTCGTTTGGATACCTTTTGAATTAGTTGGACACCCTCAGCCACAGGTAAGCTAGACGAGGATATGCCTCAGTGCATAACTGGCAAACTGTGACGGGGAGGAAGAGTGCTCGGCAAGTTACACCGGGGCATAGATCAGGCTCCTGGTAGCATGGAGACCTTTGCTATTTATCGTGACGACACCTAGGAAAGGAAGGATGCAGTGCAGAGCTCTAGGTTTTACTTCTCACCTCTTCCACTGACTGTACAAACGGAGTGATAACTGCTCGGCCTCTCAGTTTGCTCCTCTAAATTACAGCGCTCTCAGGAATACATCAGCTGGGGGGTTTGAGGCTCAACTTGTATAAACCAATTTTGATTCCTTCCATCAAGTGTCTCATTAAGTGTAAAGCGCCTCCGGGGAAAGGCAGCTGATTAAACAGATTCCTCTGTGACATAATGAATTTACAAAACCCCTCCGGTTTTGCTGGGAGATGTTTGGGGAAAAAGACGTTCAGCCACGGAGGGCGAAGTCCACTGAGGGGAAGAATGACTCCATCTCCTCCCCACCTTCGGGCCCGGCAGACCTTCCCCACCTGCCTGGGGGGCCGAGAGGGGCTTTCTGCTGGGTGCTGGGAGCGAGAGGAGAGGCAGGGAGGCCGGGCACCCACACCACACAGCTGGAGCCCAGCTCTGCCAGCGTCCCCACGCGGCTCCTGCACTAAAGCCCCGAGGCACAGCTCCTCCAGGCGGGCTCTGCTCACGCAGGAGGCGCGGGGAAGGAGGACGAGGCGTTTCCCCACGTTCAGATCCTGTTTTCAATGTGACTCAGCTCTGCAGAGTCCGTAAGGATGACATGGGCTGTGCTTTATTAGCAGTTAGGTTAATGTTTGGAAATAAAAAGACTGATGGTTTTATCTGTTTAATGATTTGGTGCTGCCAAGAGCAACCATAAGCACAGCTCAATGGTGCATGAAGAGAGTACAGGCTGACATTCATTTCCCACCACTAAAATCCAAACATTAGCACACAAGTTGTGCAGCAGGCTGGCAGGGGCAGGCAGCCAGCATCGCAGCTATTGGCGTGACTCAACGATAATCATTTTTCTTCATGGGGATTTTAAACCTCCCTGCAATGGACGGGGATAGGGACGGGCGAGGTGGGCTAGTTTTGAAGCCTGGCCGTTCATTTGTGTTTGCCCAGCTTCCTATGCCCTCGGCTGAACTAAGCTACAGAGCTGAGGACTAAAAGACTCCTCTCTTTTTCTCCCCGTTATTATTTCACCTGTGTGGATGTCCTTTTTTTATTCTCACATTTTAAATCCCCTCTATCCAGGCATATTCTTTAGAAAACAGGAGCTGCAATGCGGACTCACCACGTGCAGCCAGGCACCGCCACTGGCCTGCCATATGCAGCCAGCAGCAGATACAGCAATTTATTACTGCAAAGCAATCGGATGGATAGATCCTGCGGTCAGCTGGCATGGAGGCAACGCTGGGTCTGGCAGGTACCATCAGAGCAAAGAGCACAATAAGAGATACCAGGAGCCAGTGGACACAAGGACGTTGTCTCAACAGATGATAGCTTCCTCAGCTAGTGTTTATCGCCATTTATCACGGAGTAAGTGCAACTGCTAGACTTATTGATCCTTTGAAATTTACGTAGAGCAGAGTTTGGCCATTTTTGGCCGAGTCACACAGAACACATCTCCTTCTGTGCACAAAGCCAAGGGAGAGAGAACCCACTGAAATAATCACGCTGGAGTCGCACTCCAAGCAAAGCTTCCTTGGATGTGCAAACACATGCCTCACCGACTTCTGGGAAGACGCGTGGCTGTATATATAATGGTCCAGCTGGCCCAGCAATGCCAACGAGTAAATATTGTGCAGTTGTAAGAGTGCTGCATAGCTCACAACTAGCCCCACAAAGTGCTTTTTGTAAAAGTGCCTCAGGCAGCCCAGCAGCTGCTCGGGGAGCTGTCACACAGGCAACAGAGCCAACCATGTTAAACAAGAAAGAGCTTCTGCAGGGCTGGCAGACCTGAAGCACGAGGTCTCCAAGACCCCTAAAGCTTCTGTTGTTGCCCCGCATCTTATTTATTTCCCCTATTTTTATTCTATTGGTATCTACTATTTCCAGTCAAAAGGGCAGTATCAGCAGCCCATGTTCTCGACCACCTTCTTATATGTCTGTGACACTTCTAAGACAGAAAATGCTGCCAGGAGTTACCCATGACTTTCATATGCCAGGTCAACACTTCAAATCTTTTCCCCTCTGCCAGAGCTACACTGTTTGCTAGCACAAAAATAAGCGGAGTCTGAGCTCTTCCCACTCTCCCTGCCTTTCCTCATATACTTAATAGAAAAATAGCTGGAGCACAACTCCCACATATTGCATGAGATCCAGACTCCAGCAGCCCTAAAACAGGCTTTTTCCTGTCCTAAGTCTATGCTAGAACTAGTCAAAATTTAACACTTGCAAGATTATAATGTCTTCAGAGCAGGGGAAACGGGGGGGGGCGGAATCCAAACAAACCTGAACACACCCGAAGATATGCTGCTGTTTCCACAACTAACAGAACCCCACGACGCTGAGCACTTCATTTAAAAAGAGTAAAAGTCTTTCCACCACCTCTTTAACCCCAGCCTCAAGGCCGCCTCTGCTCAACAACTACATACTTTCCCTCCAGCTTCACATTTGCAGCCTTGCCATCCTAATGAGAAACCTCTGCCAGCTGGATCCAGCTCCCACAGCAATCTCTGTAATGAGGACAGGCACCTTGGGACCTACCTGCCTGGCTCAGAAGAAGAATTTGGTTTGTTTTTCCAATCCCTCGTGCTGCATAGAGTCCTCTGAGGCCATGATAAGTGAATGCCAGACCACCTGGCAGCAAAAGCAGATAAGGAGGGGACTGTCAAAGATCTGATGTGTGGGAGGTAGCCAGGGTGGGAGGAAAGAATTAATCAGGAAAGGGTTAATCAGCCCTTGGATATGAGCACCCAGCTTTGATCCCAAGCCTGTGAAGAGGGTGCAGGGTGCTGGCGCATGTCTGGTGAAACTTCATTTTGGTTATATAGCTTCAGTTCTTTACTACATTTCTTTTTTCCCCGTTTCATTTGCTGTATTTTAGTCACAGCTAGTTGGGAAGGGGAGGCTTCACTTTCTCATGAAGTTACTGTTCAGCCAAAGCCCAACTTTAAAAATACATTTTCTAAATATGCACTATTCACTCTTGTCCTCAGTAATTTGGTTGGCAGAAATAAGAGCTGCAAAAGCAGATCTTGTCAGTCATTCTCAAGCCTTCCATAATATGGAAACAATCACCTGCCATCTAAATTGTATTTTTAAAGTGGCATAGTGTGCTTAATAAGATGCACACACCTGAAGTTTCAGCCTCTTTTTGTTTTCTAATAAAAACATATTTGTGGTGATTGCACAAGTGCACAGGTGAGATAACTGATCATAGAACCATAGGATGCTTTGGGTTGGAAGAGACCTAAGAGATCATCTAATTCCAACCCTCCTGCCATGGGCAGGGACAAAACCTTCCAGGTAGCCCCTAAAAAACCACCCAGGCCTGTTTTCTATCGTTTTCTGTAAACACACTGCATGTATCTGTACACATGCATGTACTTTCTATTTGGCAGACACCCACTGGTGCAGCTTCAAACTTCTGTCTCATGAAAGCCAAAGGACGAGTGTAAGCTCATGTGCAGAGGAGGCAATGCATAGCACCTTGCAGCTCTGGAAGTGCAAGGCACAGGTGTTTGCTCTGTACCATGTCACATTGACTCTGTCACACAGAGAGGCAGCTGCCCCTGTATGCAGCCTCTTTGGAATTCAAGCCATTTTGCTCAGAAGGTGAAATTGAAATGATATACAGAAATATGGTAGCTGATACTCTCAGTTGTATGGTGTTGTCTGTGCAGCACAACAAAGAAGCAGAAACAGTGTTGCACTTGCTCCTGACCCACACAACATGGATAGGTATGGGCCTAATGCAGAGGAGATTTTGCTATTTTCTATTTTCAGGCTAAGATTTATGAAGTGCAGAGGAGGATTAGGGTTTAGTCACATACGGTCATCACTTTCGTGTTCTGGACACGTACCCTACTTCATGCAGCCAGTGCCCACTCATTTCAGACCTGTCTTTCTAAACCAGTGAACACCAGTGACTCTAGCTGTACTCAGTGAGACATGGAGGCACTCAGCAACTTTAAAAGAGGACCAAGGAAATCTGGTGCTTGGGTCCAAAATTATGTTTGAAGAATGATCCCAAAATAAGCAAAACATTTGTTTTCCACTAAAAGGCCTCCTAAGAATTAAACTGGAATTATCCTGTGATAAACTTAGCTACAGTGTTTCTGGGACAGAGTGTCCAGAGGAGGAGCATTCTTCACCTTATCATCTGAATGTTTCAATTCTGACCCCAAACACAAATTTGGTGCCAGGTATAGCACCGTGTTTGTGGTGTGTTGCAAATGTCAGTTTGCAATGGAATGTGTTGGCTTATGGCATAAAAGTAAAAAGCACAGAGCTCTAAGTTCAACTGCATTTGCCTTTGCTTGGAAAAGAAATAATTATTCTATTTGTTTTGCTTCCAAGATGTGAATAGCAAATGTCTTTCTCACCTCACTGAGAGGAAAAAATCACACCCGATATGGTTAAGGTGCACCCCTTTTTACTAAGCAGTGTGACAACCTTGCAATTTGAACAACTTTTTTTTGGCTGTGACTTTTTTTTTTTTTTTTTTAATGTGATTTCTGCTTTAAAGATGCCTCATGCACAAATGTCTTGGGTTGTTTCCTACAAAATGGCAGAGCTCATAAATAAAAGGAATAGGCAGAGCAGCAGAAATGAAACTTATTTGAAATGTGCTTTTAGAGGAGCTGATTTAGCTGCAGTCTGGAGGCAGTACGCTTTAAAATGAGTGGGGCTGGTGCTGTCACCAGGGCTCAGAGTGGGCAGCCTTCCCGTAGGGTCTAGGCAGCTGCAGGGAGCTCTTCTGGGAGTATGCGACCTCTGATACTGCCGTGGCTGCTGTTTTCATTTATTTGTTTTATTGCCACAACTGAGATCACCTCCAGCTCAGATATACCTTCTGGAAAGCCAGTGGCCAGTTGAGGGTTTTGATATTTGTGTCCTGTGACCAAAGACAGGGTTTGGGGAGGACAACAGGATCACAGCAGGTGTTTCTACAAGGAATGACCCCAGAATTGCTGTTTTTTGACTCTTTTGGGGACCCTCCCTCCTTTTTTCAGCCACTGGGTGCCATGACACAAATTTCCTGAGGTCCTCATGGTGGTGTCCTCCGACCGCAGGTCCGTGGCAGGGAGCCCTTCAGCACAGCCAGAGCTTGGTAGTGTCAAGTTCCCCTCCTCCCCTCTGCTTCCATGGCAGCAACCTGTGTCCCTGTGCCCCGACTTGGCCGCGGTCCCCCACGGTAACACAATCCACAAAGGGAACATGAGAAGGTGTTTTCTGGGCCAAGGATTTTCCCCTGGCAGGTTTCAGAAAGGCCCATGTCCTCCTCTCTGCTCTAGTGTTACTCCAACCCGCCTCTGCAGCCTCGACTGTCCTGGCATCACCTGGCAGTCCCTGCCCCGGGTACGTTTCATCCTGGCTGTGCTACTTCGATCAATCAGAGCAAATCAACTGCAGATCGGGGCAAGTTGCCACATGGGCTGGCATGCCCGGCTCACGCCTCACCCCTGGCCACACGCTGGACTAACTTCTCCTCAGCCTGCACTGCTTTCTCAGCAGCTCTCTTCTGACTGCAATGGTGGTGGTGGCAGCGTAGGAAACACAGCTGTCTAGGTACACACACGCAGAAATCCTGAATTTGAGCACTGGATGTATAATTTTTTATGTCTATTGAAAGCTCATGCCCTTCATTGCTGGCCTCCCTACACATTCAGTGGCACCTATGAAAGGCAAGAATTTTGCTCACACGCTTTGGAAAGGGCTGTTTTCCAGGCAGCGCTCACCACATCTAGTTTTCCCTATATTCCCCTCATTTGGGTTGTCCCCAGCACGTTGAGACACCGCTCAAGCCCACACGTCTGTCTCCTTTCACCCCTGCTTCTTGGGAGGGCCAGGCACGAGGCCCAGAGGGGAGGAAAGCAGCCTCAGCCTGACCCGCCACATAATGGCTGCCGCCTGCCAGGGCGGCGCTGCATGGCGTCTCCACCCGGTGAGGTGGAGCAGTGCCCCGGCTGTCCCAGGGTGTGATGGTGGCGGTGGCCCTGGCTGGTCCTGGGCGAGCTGTGGCCCTGGTTTCCTCCCCAAGAGTCTTGTGCTGAGCACAGGCCCACTGGGGGCCAGCGCCAGGGGATTTCACGTGCAATATAAACTGCCCTAGCAGGCATGCTGTGGGTGAGTTAAGGACATACTTTCAGCCTTAATTCTGAGTTTCCTAGGTTTTGTCAGTTTAAGCCAGATTCCTAATGTTATTTTAATGCCGTTGTTTTGTGTGTGAATAATATGCTTTCTATGCCAAACCACAAGCCCTGGAACCAATATCTCATAAAAATGCCTAGAGTCCAAAGCTAATAGCTGTTATTCAGCTGATCGAGTGATGCCTAAAAAGTTACAGATTAATGCTGCTCCCAGTGGGAAGGTAAAATCAGGCTTGCTGTCTGCTGGGACTGGGTGCTGTTTCACACAGCATCTGACCAGGGTCTGTGGCACCCTTTGGGGTTGCTTAGCCCTAGCCACAGGTTCTATCTGGGGTGCCTGTGGGCAGAGGTGTGGTATGAGGGGTTTACATGAGTTTTCCCTTAAAAACGCCCTTGCCCTTCCAGCAACATCCCACCAAGCGATGGGTCACTGCAGTTCACCCTCACCCAGCCCTGCCTTAGCAGGCTGTGATTCAGGGGACACCAAAAAGGTGGGTGGACACTAGCTCACTCCCCCGGCCGTCAGCATTAGCACAATGGTGGATGTGATGAAGTTGGGTCTCGGATCTCTGCCAGCCTGGCCCAGGGCAGGGACTTGCTCAGATGGGGTGGTGTTGAGAAGGGATGGGAAACGGGGGCGAAGCTGTCCCTGTGCACTCGCCTTCACTTCAGGCTGGGAAATCGAGCCACAGGATGTCAGTGCAGCCTGTGCGAATGCCAAGCTTTCCGAAAGAAATGACTATCTTTTCTCAAGAGCACGGAGGAAGATCTCTTTCCCAGAACATCTTCTTATTTAGGAAACTCACATCACGATGGCAAAGCAAAGCGGAATGCTTATTTGGGAATAAGAAAATGAGATGTGGCCTGAAGTCAGTGCCTGCGTGTAGACACCGCAGCAGAAAGTTGGAGGGCAAACCAGAGGCAGTTGTGTGCTTACAAATACAGTGCTGAATGGGCTGGAGGCCCAGACAGCTGCTATTTGCTGCCTGCGTCCTCGGATACTCGCTGTGGATTTGTAAAGTATTGATTATTTTCCTGTTACAACACAGAGGGATTAGCTAGATTAGCTTCTGCAGAGGTGAGAAAGAAATGTGTCATATAGACTGTTCGTTTTGCTCTAATTGGATTCACAGCCTCTTTCTGAATAAATCTTGTTTTACTCTAGCTCTTGTGGTTTTTCATGGCCATGAATGTTGAGGAGCTCTTCTCAGAACAGGCAAGTGATTCTCAGCTCTGGTGGGGAAAGTGAAGGGATAGTGCTGCGGTCACCTGAGAGGCAAGTAGCCTGCAAACAGCATGGCCAAGGAAGCTGCCATGGTCACATCCCAGTTAATGCTTCCCGATCACAGACAGCTGTTGGCAGAGCTTCTTTGCAAAGAGAAATCTAAGCTTTTCAGCCCTTCTGGATGCAACTTTCACACCTGCTCTGGGCAACAGGCCTAGAGCACGGCTGTGGTGCTTATCAGAAAGTGGTGTATACTGGTCCCCATTCAGCAGGGTGAGCTGCTCTGTATACTAAAATTGCATCTAATTTTCAGCTGCAGCACATCATCTTTCCTATCTGGTGCAGAAGACTGTAAAAAATTAACTTCATCTGCTGTTTTTCCTTGTCTCCTTGCTCAGAAACGTGGAAAGTACCTGCAGCATGGGTGGCTTCTCAAATTCATCCTTTAAAACTCTGGAAACAAAACAAGTTCATATGGAAAGGAAATAAATGCATAGTTTAAAAAACCTAGGTCTCTATAGTGGTAAAGTGCTAAGTGTCCTTACTCGGTTAATCCTGCTAAACAAGTAAATGCTTTTTACGCCTTCGTGCCTTGCACTGTGAAAGTTTTTGACATCTCTTTGCTGGTCTTTGCGTTTGAAGCTAGGCTCTCTGTCTCTGAGTCAGATGGGTATCAAAAACCTCAGACCAGCTGGACAGTCTGCACAAGCATTTCAGAGTTAAGCCTTAAATTTGAAATTCTTCCACTCATTTCATGTTCCTACAGAGAATGAATGAATGTTACATCAGGAAGTCAGACTTCTATGGAGAGCACCTGCTCTTGCAATTTCCAAAGATGTCCTGTGTTTGTGGATCCCTATGGGTCTACACAAACCTGTGAGTTGTCTGAGACACTTGGGTTGGTTGTACTGGAATTTGTGCACATATATTAAACTTGACAGAAAAAATTTCTTTCATTGCTGTTTTGGTCACGTTTCTATTTTCTATTGGCTTTATTATTTAATATCTGGATACTGAAGCATAAAATAAGTCCATATGCTCTTATGGTACATTCACTTTTTGAGGTGGGTATCTGAGTGATTTGACATATAGGCTGCCATAATTTTCAATAATACCTTTTGTCTTGATCATTTGCTCATTCAGAACTCATTTGTTTTAGTACTTTTAGAGCCAATGGGAGGTGCTAAATAAACATTTCAGACTGTAAATAAAGTTACTGGCCAACTGTGAATGGGTAAAATTAAGTAATTTTTCCGACATCACACATCTAAGCAGAGGATCCAGTTCTTCAGAACAGCTTTTGGATTCCTCTTCTTTCACTTCCTAGCTTGTCCTGCTAGGAACATTTACTACACATCAGATAAGCCTTTTACAGCCTCCTTCCCTGCACTGTTCCCTAAAGCAATATATATCTTGACAAAAAAAAAAAAAGTCTCAATTTTTTTTTTTAAATGGTATGATCATCTAATTCAAAGGCACTTTTTCTGATATGGGCCATACAGCCCATTTTTTTCCTTATCTTCATTCCAGAGTGCCTCAGCCATCTTACTAGAAAATTTCCCCTCGATACTCAGCCTGAACTAAACATGTAGAATTTTCCTAGCAGGGAAAATTCCAGTCCACAAAATGAAATTAAGTAAAAGGAAAATAACTGAGATCAGTCTGCTACTAGAAAATATGATACAACTTGGACAACGGGAATCACAGTAATACAGGAATCACTGTATCTACTGAAGTTTGCCACCTCTGCAAAGATGATGCTAGTTGATTTGACTACACAAAGAAGTGCTATACAGATTTTTAGGGCAGAAAGTAGAAGAAAATACTGTTTTTAATGGAAACCAACTGTGGAATTTGGAGAGTCAATGGTAAAGAGATTGCTTTCCTGTCCCACTACACACACAGCACAGTGGGAAAGGCTCAGTAGTACAAGGGAGAATGGGACGGAATCTCAGGGTCGCACAGTTAAAATGTTAAAATGGGGAAGTAACAGGCTACCAATCCCTCCCTTACTGTTCTGCCAGGGGGCAGTGGAAAGATGCTAGTCTTCTCCAGATTGAAAGTAAAGATTTATGGATTACCTTATACAGAATTTAAAAAAATAGCAAGATGGCTTTTGGAAATGTAGCATATAGCAGAAAGAGCCATTTGTCTGTTGCTTTCTTATCAGGCTGGAAATTGAAGAACTCTGTATAAGCTGAGGAAAAACCCCAACAGTCCTCAGCACAAAATTCAGTTAAATCTCTGTCTTCAGTAGCTTCCAAATCACAGAAACCCTGGGTGGAGGGGAGAGGGGGGAGCTGAGGAGCTTGGGGCTTTAAGAAGCCAGGGCAGAAAATTATGCATCTCTTCAAGAGAAACTGAAAATATCACTTAATGTCTCCAAGCAGATAAGTTCATAAATGAGCCTGCCTGATTGTGGACTGGCTTATTCGTCAACTTAGTATTCAGGAACGGGAACAATTGCCATAGCAACATTCCCATCTTCTGACATGTATCATGCAGATCATGTAGTCAAGGCAGCGCAGCATCCTCTCACACATGTGCTCTATGAACTTTTGTATTCCTGATAATATTAAAGAGAGAAATATGTCTCATGATTGACACTCTTGCCTGTGTTTCTTTATGATTCCTAAAAAAATATATGGAAATGCTTCCCTTCCCCCATCCTCCTCCTTTGAACTGTTTTCTCTCCATCCCACTGAAATGATGAGAACAGCTCATGCCCCAGATCTGCAGATATATGTTCCTGACAGTAGTCCTACGCTATGCAAATGCGTAAACTGCAAAATGTAGAGGCTTTAAAAAAATTAAGTATATCCAGCTGAATCTAAATTCTGAGTAAAAGTGCTGAAAGGAATTAGAAATCTTCCAGTACCTGCATAATTAATGCTCTATTAAACAAAGCCTTACATCTTTTTTCTTGTTCTTTTTTTTTTTCTCTTTCCTTTTTTTTTGTTTTGTTTTGAGTTAGTCTGAAATCTCCAGTCACACATGCCAACCATACCTATGGTACTTGCCAATATGTATGTCACCCTATGGGAGCTGCGTTCACAAGCACAGCAGCGTATTTGCTGGAAATGGTTTTCCAGCCAATGTCCATCTAACCCCCGGAATAGCTTGGGCTCTGTGGACCTCCTGCTGAAGGAAAGGTCCTTCTGCACATCGCACAGAGCTAAGATGTGGTCCAGCACAAACAAGATGCTGCATCTGTGCAGCAAAACCACCTTTGTAACCTTAACATCAGCAGACAGATATTTGATTTTACAGGTGTTCTTGGTTTAATCGTATCGTAGGCCATCCAGTGGACCAGTTAAGCTTAGCTCCAGTTCAGTTTTGTGGCTCCCTCCAAAACCCCATAACATTAGAAATAGCTGGAATATAGTATGTAGGTCAGGTTGATGGTCGGACATGGTGATCTTGAAGGTCTTCTTCAACTTAGATGAGTCTCTGATTCTACAATCATACCACTACACAGATATGCCTCTAATTGTGCCTATCCCAGCAGTGGTTCTGACATTTAAAGTATCACAATACTTCCGCATGAGGGTTGGCCTCAGCAGCTCCTTCCATTTTCAAAATCCTGCATAAATCTACAGTCTCTGTAGAGAGAGACTGAAACCCAATTTGACTGAATGCATCGCTCTGGAGAGGCACCCAGCTGTTGGCTACACTTAGGTGATTTTTTTCTAACCGGGTTACTTTATCTTCACTTGTTGTCTCTTACACAGCTTCCGCAGAGCTGCCTCATGAGTGTTCACTGCAAGATGTCCCTGTTGCATGGGAGAGGGTGCCACTGTCTGTGCCGAGAGAGTTGCTTTGTATAATGGCTCTGCTGGAGGCAAGTCACCCTCAGATGGGTGCGAGGGTATGGCCAAGCCTGAGACCTTTGAGGGAAAATGTCCTGAGTGTGCCCATCCTGTGGGACACAAGCCCTGCTGGTCTCCCCTTAGCACAGGCTGGGGAGCTGCCCCATGCACACCTGGTGCTCTTGACCTATAAGGCTCACATGTTTTGCTAGTAAAATCCATGTACACTGTAAATCTAATTTCAATTTTACAGCTTTTTTTAATGACCTTTTTTTTTTCCCTTTCATTCCTGTCCTCCCCGCCACTCCCCTCTGATATTTAGGGTCACTGTACAAAGCTTAGGTACCCTTCTGCCCCAGGGAGGGTGAATGTCATTATGCTGTGGTCAATATTACTTAATGGTTCACCTGGGATTACATCTTGAAGGAGTCTCTGTGGTTCTCTGGTTTGAGAACACTCTCTTCCTCTGTGTACTCCACAGCTGATTGCTCAAGAAATTATCATTCAAGAAATTCCTTCTTTATAACTTGTCCCATGGTGACTCTTGGTCATACTATATACAGGTAGTTGAGGTCCCCCATTATCATGATTTTTGCTGCCTAAGTATTTTTCACTTAATTGCCACCTTCTGCTCTGTGACTAATAATAATCCTATTCGGTAAAGCCACCCCTAGAGAAAATGGTTTGCAGCTTAGTACCAGTAGCAGACGAGGGGTGACCTTCCCCTCTTTTATCCCATTACATCTGTCAGGTGCAAACTTGGAAGCCAAATTGGGAAGTATTATTAAATAAGAACAAATTATTTTATTTTACATAGCAAATAAACTAGGACAATTACATGTAGAAGGCTAGCCAGGCACTGCTCTGCCTGCAAAATCAAATTAAATATCCAGAAATGCAGAAGCAAAAATTTCTTAAGCAACGCAAACTGCACTGAGTTGCACAGTCTGTAAATGTTATCTATCTGTAACTGCCCACAGTGGAGTGCAGAGTGGTGCAGCTGCAGATTGCACCTACTGCTACGGGCAGCATGTCCTGCAGCTCAGAAGCCGTACACCGAGGGGAAAAGTGGAAGCACAAGGACCTGCAAGTTTGGGGATAGGATGGAATTACTGTCCATGTCAAGACTGTTACCTTTCATAGCTCCTGATTTCTTTCCATGGTAAGCAAGTAACTGTCATTTAACATCTGACTGTCATTACTTGTTTCTACAGAAGATCATGTGTGTCTGTGTTGCCATGTGTGTATATATAGATGTATGCATGTGTGCTGAACTTTGACATACACAATATACATACTGTGGAGACCATTTGCATATTAAAAAAGCAAAGAGATATTGTGTCCTAGTTCTGACTGTACTGTAGCAGTCTACTTAGAATGCACACTGCAGAGATACTTCTCCACTCTAACGGTAGATGTTTACTTTTTAATACTTAAGCTATATATGAAATGCCAAACTTGGACAACATGATTAGCTACAATACAGATTATATGAAACAGATTCTATTTTACTTCTGTCTCTCTTTACACAGCTCTAAGGAACAGCAAATAGCTCCTCCGGTGGGCCAAGAAGTCTGTAGCCTACCTTTCAAATTTCCGTACTGGCATTTATTGTGTTGAGGTTCAAATCCTTTTACAGCCATGGTCTGAACAAGAAAAGGGCATTTAAGGGAGTAAGACTACATCTTGCTCTTCTGGGTTACATTAAAATCCATTGATTTCCATCTGTTATTTGAACAAAACAGAGTGCATTTTAGATAAAAATAAAATTGCCTATATTGGAGAATATACATTAAATATATTTGCTGTTTATGGTCTGTAAATTGGACAGTTCTGTTTTTAGAGTTTTTTAATAATACAAGTAAGAGGAGGTCACTGTACTCAAAAGGCTCTAAGCACAAAAAGCTCTTTCATTTCACTACGTCATTAGGAGCACTGCAGAAAGCATCCCACCTGCAAGTCTGCTTGCACCCTCATTCAGCAAAGCCTCTGCATTGAAAAGCACCTGTGCCTATGCTTTGAATTCAGCATGTGCTTAAGGATGTTTCTAAACAGATGTTGACAGCTAAATCTGTTTACTTTCCAGACTAATTTCATTCCCCTTTGCTCCTCTTGCTTCAAAAAAAGAGAGCTCATTACTCCTGCACAAATTAACCAAACCTGCAAATCCTTTTATTTCTTGGGACTTCTGAAATACTCAAAGCTGTATGTGCAAATCCCACCTTTAATACTGCAATCAGACACGTTGAAGACATTTGCAGTTTTACAATACATATGAACACCTTGGGCCAAATATAACGGCCCAAATACGTAACAAAACTCCCGGGTTTTACTGCAACACCTGTGACCCTCATTTAAGTGGTTGGCTAAAGCAGCATGTGAAGCTCCAAACCACAGGAGCAGTGCA
Organism: Cygnus olor; assembly: GCF_009769625.2. Classification (NCBI taxonomy): domain Eukaryota; kingdom Metazoa; phylum Chordata; class Aves; order Anseriformes; family Anatidae; genus Cygnus; species Cygnus olor. The sequence goes on along the minus strand of NC_049171.1, from coordinate 64,361,186 downwards.
GAGCAGCTGGGATATCCTAGTGGATAATGACCTGTTCTACTAGTATGCATTAGGATTTGGTTAGGAGCTTTCTTTTGTTGCTGCTGATGGAAAATATCTGTCACCATCATTTGCCCCTGTTCACATTAAAAACAGGAGCATTAAAAGACAGGATTGGTAACATATCTCCTCCAAGGCTGCATTCAGAAGCGACCACACTTACACATCTCTCACTGCTTGCTCCTTTATTCCCAGGGCAGGAACACCAAACCTACCTCAGTGATGTTAGCCTCAGGTTGATGGTCTTTTCAGGACTATATTTTATCTCAAGTTTTAGATTATAAATCCTTCTTTCAGTGTTCAGTCTAATGGTATCAGAGTCCTCAAAGGCTACCCAAGCTTGTATCAGAGCCTTGCAGACTGGCCAATCTTTACAGAAAGTAAAAGGTGAAGAAGAAATTGTTGTCATGGTTTGAAATAGCCTTTGAATAGCAAATTCAAAATGAACAATTAAATAAGAACATATGCCTTATCATTACAAGCTGCCATTTTGTATATCATTTGTATATCATATCATTACTAGCAATACAAAGAGCCTTTGGGGAGCCTGTGGAATGGTTAGCCATTTTTCACTCTACACACAGTGTCCAAGTAGACTTGACGTGCACTGGTAGCAATTTAGCAAATACTACTGGTGGGCAGAGAAGCAAAGAAACAACTTAATATTGGGGAAAATGTTTGTCAGCTCCCTTTAAAATAAGGCAACGGTTGCTATAGAGAGAAAGCAAAATATGGCTTTATCACACACAAGTCAAATTACAGACTAAAATAATTTCATTCTGAAGCTGCGGCAAAAGTTAGCAAATTATGGCAATCTCTTTGTAACAGAGTGGTATGTGAGCTGTGCAAATACATTTCAGGGTATCTAAATGCACACAGAAAGTGAGAATGAGCTTCGTAAAGCCAAACAGGACATACAGTCGAACTCGAATTCATGGCAACTCTGTGGCTACTCATTCTAACCAGCTTTAAATAAATCTCATTTTTTTTTTTTATGTTTTATACTAAGTCAAGAGAGTATTACTAAGATTGCAAAGTCAGGCATTCAAGAGTGAGGTAATGTCAAAATTAAGGCCGTCTGTTCAACCTTAATTTGGCCCCTTGTGAGTATGAATTATGATATTGCCTTTAATTAGATGATCACACAATATTTTTTCCTCTGCCTCATTCATAACACATGATGGATGGTGCTCACTGAATGATGAAACCATATTTTGTTTTTTCCTTGTGGTTCAAGGTGTGGCAGCCTGCCTTATTTACTGCATGCTATATTCTTCTCTGACAACAAAACTAATGATTCCTTCACAGAATTTTCTATGTGGTTTATCATTATAGCTATGACATACTTAACAAATATTAATAATTTAATTTTACTGCTGTTCTCAAGGGAAAGGCTAGGAGTCTTTCCATTTAGCTTATTCATCTACAACCTATTGCTCAAGTTTTCCTCAAGCTTTGTCCCCTTTATATTTGCTCTAGGCAGCTTTATTTGCATCAGCTTTGGAGAGGTATTGACGATACATGGGAACCAAGATCAAAGTCCCCATTCTGGTGCGTCTTGGAAGTCAAACTCTGTATACGCATAAGCACTTTGGAGAATTAACTGTGTGCTACGGGGAAGTGCAGGCATGTTTTTCCTACAACCTGGACAATGACAAGTAGATTTTTGTCATAAAGTAGAAAGTGTTACTAACATAATTGCTATCCTTCTTCCACAGAACCAATTCCACAGCAGAAGTAGGGAAAAGTTTCTAGACATAGAAAAAAAAAGTCTTTTTCATAGACTTTCACTTGGAAATAGATGACTTGTTCTGACAAAAGTTTTCCACCAAAAAAATAGTTCCCCCAAGAGAAATACCTTTCAGGGACAATTTCAGCCAAGATGGTTGAAATTTGGCAAGTTTACAAGTGACTTTTACTTTAGTCATCATTCATCCATCATCTTTCTTAAGCATGATGGATTGTGTAATTCTAAAGGGAATGAACACAGTCTAGAAGAGCACACTCTGGCTACACAGGCCCCTAAGTTATTTATATCGTTGTTCATACATCATAGGTTGGATTTAATGCTCTAAATTTTTTTTGACTTTAAATACTATGATTCAAAGCTCATAGGAGGTGGAGAACTTTCTGAGACCTGAGAAGACAAATTGAGTTCAGATCTTCTCCAAATACTATAAATTTCCTCAAACCAAATTAAACCTATCACATTTTGTGTCACATATATTGCCTTTGGCTAATATTGCCAACCTCAGGGGTTTAAGCCCATAACTGGTATCTAAGCTTGGCAGTCTATTTTTCTGAGGTGCTGAATATTCACAAATTCACAGATAAAAGGGAAGATAATTTTAATTTTCCCCATGTGGCACCTCTGAACAGAAGTCTTCTTCCTCTTGGATACCTATCTGTGGATTCAGTTAGTCATTAGAATCAGCAGAGTGTGTATAGCTGTGTGGCATTTTGGAATTTCTTATTTTCACCTAACCCTTTTCCATCAGAATGAACTCCTGAATTCAGTGACGGAAACAATCCATGTGAAATAAATTAAAAAAAAATCACAAAAATGTGCTAGGCTTAACAGCAGAACATGGTTTATGCAAGTTCTCCAAATGACCAGTGTAAAGGGTTTGTGCTTTGAGCTTCCCACCCTAAGCCACAGTTGATAATCTTTTCACAATGCCGTGTGTGTCACCGTTACTGCTGCTGTCAGAAAGTACGGCTACGGTCTTTAGCACATTTATTGTCCATCAGTACTTTCACATGCCACCAAAGCTTTCAGGAGCAGTGACTTTAAACAGCTCATACCTCACTGAAACACGACTGAATCCATGCTTTCTTCTCTTCCCGAGTTTTTAAAGCCTGTTGCAAGTAACAGACATCCAACCACCCCCAATAACAACCATCTATTACAATCAAGCCCAGTTATCTGTGGATAGAGCATGTTGCAGAATTACTGTGCATGTGTGCCAACTCCGCTCAGGTCCAGCAGAGCTTAATAACCTTATTGCAAGGCCACATGGCTATAGCTAATTTGCTTCCAAAGCCAGTTTGAGTGCACAGGCAGGGTACTCATTTTTATCTGGCATGGAGCCACAGAACCCAAACCAGTTCCATGCAGAGCTGGGCCAGGTTTCTTTGAGGTGCACTCCCAGTTTTGGGAGTGCTGACCATTTTTTGTGCTTTGCTCAGTCAACTTGGGGCCAGCAGGGTTTACTGGTACCACCTCAGTGCTGGTCTTGTCAAGAGAAGCTTTAGGGTTTTGCATCCCCCACACACTGACGAGAGCTCTTAGCTCAGCCACAGCAATGCACAAATGAACGTAGTCAGCCCAGGTCCAACGCTCTTCCTGAAGCAGTAATTCCCCTGCTCAGCCTCAAGCACACCTTGCAGACACCCAGCAGCACCAACACATATCACTGGGCTTGATGCAGCCCTGTGTGCATCTGCACTTTGCTCTCCAGAACACCTTACTGCCTCATGGTAGCCAGAAGCCCCCTTACCGGGCTGCACTAGCACCACGTCCTCTGACAGTGGTGACCTGACCATGCAATGGCAAAGAGCAGACAAATACAGGATGCATTAGCTTCTCCTTAGACTTGCCTGACTGCAGTGACATGACAGTGCCTTCCTGTAGAACAGTCATTAAGGACTGCACTTGTCATAATAGCTTGGCTGGAAAGGTCCAACTATAGGAGCATTCACTCAGATTTCATCTGTTTGATGAAGTTGATAGAACCCATATTTTAAATTTCAAGGTTCAACACCCACCTCATGTCCTTTAACGTAATTTCGTCCGGAGCAGCTAGACATCAGTACTCATGAAACTAAATTATCTTGAGCTGGAAATGCTGCTGGTTTTGTGTGGTTTTCTGCCCTCTCCTTCTCTGGGACCTTCTCCTGTGAACTCTGTCTCCTTTATTGGCCCACATATTTCCATGTACTTTCTAGTAACTTGACTAGCTTTGAAATCTGCAACTCTGAGCACCAAATTAAAATTATTGAGAGGATAGACAGTCACAAAGGCAATGCAACCACAGAAGCCTTATTTTTGAAAGAAACAATTAGAAATCACACTGTTGAACTACTGCATCGTTTCTATGATCACGTGTACATGAACAGTAGTGGATTTAAAAAAAATACTGGGGAGCTGTGTCATGATTTGCATGAGATCAGTTTTCCCCAGAACTGTTCCAGAGCAGGAACATATTTAAGTTATATTAAAATTCTGCAGGAATCCGTGTAAAAAAAGCACACATTAACATATACCTTTAAAGTGCTCTATATGTGATAAAATAAATACACCTGAATACCACTAATGAATATGTGTGATGTGAACATCAGGACATTTGGATCTTTAAGTTACTTTTTTATAAAATAATTTCTTGCTGAAAATCAGCAATTAATTCTACACATTTTTTCTGCCTAGTACAGTTCCCTTTCAATTGCCTGATAATTAAACAGAATTCTGTCAAATTTTGACCATTGCTAGTGTTTTGCAACGGAATTCCAGACACAAACAGGCATATTCCTGATACAACAGGCATTTTCTTACGTGCCTTCCTAAAGTAAGGCTTAAATGTTCTCTCTAGTACTATGCTAATGGCTCAGCCCATGTATTGCGAACTTACAACTTGAAAATGCAGAATCAGTTCTAGTACTGGGAAAATAAGAAGAAAAATCCTCACGTAGAAATAATATCATATACAGCTGACACTGGAAAACCTGAAAATAAATCATTCAAATGCCATCAATCCATCTAGAATTTCAAGAATCAGCGTGAAGAAACATAAACCTGGGGGTAACTTGATCTTTATTTAGGCATATTTAAGAAAAGTTGCATCATATTCAGATAGTCTAGCACTGCAAATAAATTTTTACCGGATTGATAAAATTATTAACATCACTGATTTAAGGCAACTGTTACATGTTACATTAATATTTCAGTCAGATTGAATTCTTCTTCAGATACATTCATGCAATTAACTGTAATATATTTTTACACTGTACTTTGAATATATAGGATTGTTTTGTTTCCCCATATTAGACCTACCTGGTTAAGCTTTTCTCAAACAATACAAAGAATGGACTTGTTCTTCTGGGTGGAAGTGGAAAGCTTTAATGACTTAATGATTTAATGACTTATTTGATGCAAGAAATGCATATTGAGAATGCTGTGGAGATAAATACACATCTTTTATGTGTGTATCACATGCAAGCATGGAGAAATAGGAATGGAGGTTGAAACATAATTATTATTCTTAGCTAAAATCATTTTCCTTCATTAAAAAACCCAAAATATCCTTGCACTGAGCAAAAGGCCCATTAAACTGCCTGGTTTCCAGAAGATTCCTCTCCGTGCCAACCTCTGTCGGGGATGAGAAATCTTCCATGGAGCCATGAACAAGCCTCCATGTTGCATCTACTGTTCAGTCCATTTTTGTCTTCTCTTTTTCTTCTTCAATACCTGAAACACATGGAGAACAGCTTTCAAAAATCTCTGAATGAATAAAAATGAAGAGTTTATCTAGAGAAGTTTCTTCTACTGCATTAATCTTTCTTTTCCCTTTACTGCTGTTGTTTCTCCCCTACTTGTTCACATGCTCTTGCATGTGTTACCTCACCTGCTGCGAATGAAAAGAGCATCTGCACACCTGATGGCAGTGGTTGTCCAGTAATGAACCACGCAGCCCTCCCTCCCTCCAGACCATTTTCAGATCAGCCGAACCCCCTGCCGCACGCTCAGCCTTTGACTGCTGCAGGGGACTGGGAACACTCAGTTCCCTCGGCTCCTCTGCTCACCTAAGAGCAAATTGGAGTAGATGTTATTAGAGCTGAAGCTAAGCAGCTGACTTTATTTGAATGCAAGTTTTAAAAATTTTGTTTCAGAATTCAGTAACTTTAGCCCTCCCCCCCCCCCCCCAATTTCAACGCTGGATTTTTAACAACTTTCACATACATCTCCGTTTTTTGAGAGCACAAGAATGAAGAGTTGGTTACTGTTGATAGGGTGCCTCCCTCTCCTTGCAGTGGCCATGTCTTTCAGTAATATCAGGAGGGCTGAGTTGACTGTAGGGCTCCTTAAAGAACTGGTCCTTGCTGCAGGACTTTTCTCTTGTCTATGCTCAGCAAAGTCTGGGCCAGGCAGCAGATTGTGTTTTTTCTGGCAATGAAAACATTCAGCTATTTCATATGCCTGTTCCTGGACAATGAATTACTATTGGTATCTGACAAAAGTATTGTTCTTCTGACTAAGCCCTCTCTGCCAAACATCTCAAATAAAAATATTTCTTTTGGAGATTTTTAGGCCTGCTGCATGTTGGAAAAGACAGACCTCTGAGGACTGAAGGCAAAAAAGAAGTAATTTTTGAGAACGTTGAGAGGAAAATCCAGTCACAAGTAAGATCACCTGCTAATGCAATCTATGCATGGATGGCAGTTACACCAAAAGTCACTTTCAAAACATAGCTAATTAATTCCAGGATGGGAAACAGTAAGAGTCACGTGCAGTTAGAAAGCACAACTGCAGAGTGGCCTTTGTTGAAAGAAGCAACAGGGAAAGAGACGGGTCTGCACACTGCCAACAGCACAAGTACAATGGCCCTGGGTGTCGCTGGCAAACCAATGAAGAGCCATAGTCAAAGGTTTAACAACCAAAACAAGAGGCTGGGTCCAAAAGATTAGAGTGGGTTTACAAAGCTGCTCCAGAGCCAACCTTGAGCCTTCTGCGTTTTGCTGTAAGGAACTTTTCCAATGGTTTTAAATGAGCTGTTTTATTTGCCTTTTAAAAAGAGCCTCTTTCCTTTCTTCTGAATTGCTCTACTGCAGATGCATCAAATACTTTGGCAGGAATGCAGATACCCTCAAAACTGTGGACAGACACTGGCTTGTAGAAAGGGCAAATTTTTCCTTGCCTACCATGTTTGTGGTTTAACTTGGAAAAACTAACTGCAAATCATTTTGTCAGTAGTGAGGTTTTATTTAATGCATCTCCAGAGGAAAAGGAAAAAAACCTCCGAACTCCAGCAACCCCCCCTCACCCCAGAACTCTCATGGCAGACTGCTTTAGTTTGAAAGCTTACTAATCAAAAGCCCCTTTTAAAGGTACAGTTCTCAAATGATATTTTCCCAAATCTTGCATGGAGAAAGATTGGCAGTATTTTAAATTTCTGCTGTCATACACTTCAGGTTGGGTTTATGCAAAGTATCTCAAGCATAGCAACACAGCAGGTGACTCATGGCATTTTCTGGTTTGCAAGTGCTTGAGCCACAAGGGAGTTTGGATCAATATTCTTTAACCAAATCAAGGAAATAACAGAGAGGATAATAAGGCCATGGTGAACCTACTGAAAGAATGGCCTGATTAGCCTCGGCTTTTCTGGGGTGGAGGGCCATAAGAACCAGAGATTTTGTTAGGCATACTGTGGAATAACGAGGGAGATTTTCCACCTTTTACTTATTCATGGACTTGGTAAGAATATGTGACTCTTCACCACACTACTATGCTTCATACAGGACTTCACACAGGTCAAGTGAAAGTATTCCTTGTGGCTACCTTTTTTAGAAACTTCTTTCCTAAATTAACAAAAGTAATTAAAATAGACATGACTGTGACATCCAAGTGAGGCCTCAAAACCACACTTGAACGCTGCGACCAATGATCGCTGGTTCTAGGGTACAACCAAGGAAACCACTTTGCATCTGCTTGCTAACGTGAGCAAATATTAAGTAAAACTGATTTGAGTTCCTGGAATCAGGCTCTACCTAGCACTAGCGGACTTGTTAAAAGAGATTTGTGTGTGCAGTAAGCTACCATGTGAATTTACGTTTTATTAACAAGTGCACACTATGTTTCCCAAATGGGGATGCAGGCTGTTCATATGGTCACAATCCATTATGGGCCCAATTAATGTAACGACAGAATTCCCACTGAGCAAGTATTTCACTCCATTTGTGACTTGCTCCTGAGGAGATTATGAACGTTGTTTGCTTATTTCACACATTTTGACAAATGAAAACCATCTTTCGTAGACTAAAGGCATCTACTTTAAATCTTGTGTTTGTCTTATTTTCCCTTTTCCTTTACTCAGCATTGGCTGGCCTAGGCATGGTAGATGAATGTAGAGTAGACCGAGTTATGTTTACCCTCCAATAATGTGATCTTTCATTCCTATTATTTGATCAATGTGAAAATATTAATTTTCCTTGAGTAAATTTATAAGCAGAAAACACCTTATCTGAGAATACTTATATATACCTTATATCTGAGAATACAGTTTTTTATTTCTAACTCTAAGTTTAACATTAACAGCATTCCTACAAAATGATACTTTATTCTAGCTGCATTTAATGGGTCATCAGCTAATAAGTGGGTTGTGAACCAAGTAGGTTGTAAACCTTTCAGGTAATTGCCAACAGCTCTTAAATTAGTATTAGAAGTTATAAAAAAATACACAGCTCATTCATAGCTCATCATGCTTTCCAACAGCCACTCCATTCATTTGACTGCTTCTAAGAGCAAGTAAGCAAGAAGTTTCAATGGAACTTCTGTCATTTTCCTTTGTTTTAGCCTACTAAAAATCTTGTTGACTTTCTGAGGAGCATCTTCAAGTCCTGACAGAGCATTTCATGAGCTAATATTCCTAAAACAATACTCACATTTTTGGGTATCCCAGATGTAGTTGTTCAGAACCTCTCCCATCAAGTAGAAAATGTTAATTATTACAGTAACAGCTGCGAAAAAGATTATTTTGACACCTGGGCTGAGGTGCTCAAGAAGCGGGTACACCCACACTCCTGTAACATGGTGAATCCAGCACACCCTGAAACAGAACAAAAACACCAAGTACTGACTCTTACAGCCCTGTTTTTCAGAAATAGTTTGGCTTAGCTACTGTAACCTAAAAAGAAATCATTTGAAAAGACAGTGAGTCGCAACTAAATTCAGCTTCTTGGAGTGCCCGGATGATATCTTTCGAGAACAGACATTAAAAATGATGAAACAAAGATTGATTTCCTGTATTGTTACAGCTTTGTTTTAAATTTAATATGAGCACTTGACCAATTTTCAGGTTCTGATGTAGGCAGGCATTTCCTTGCTGCCTTTATATTTACAAAGAATATACCCTCCTGTTTTATACAGTAGCACGGAAAGAGCAGCACTCCCTCAATTCCAAGCAAGTTCTTTTCCCAAGGGGTATTCAGTGTTCTTGAGGCTCTCCTACACAGCCTTACTCTTGGCTTTCTGGAGCATCTTTGTTTTATTTTGTATACATTTGTGTGTGTCTGCTGCTTTTCCTCTTCACACCTGGCAAGTGGCTCAGTTTCCGGGTTTGCCAGAAACACATGGTTCACCTTCTCTTTAAAACAATAACTTTTCAGCACCTGTGTTTTAGACTGCTCCTCTTTTCCTTTCAGCTACCTGGCATTATTTGGGATCTAATGATTTTTCTCTAGGTGGGACAAACACTAAAAAAAAAGAAGAAGAAACCCTGTCATCAGTGAAATTCTGCCTACTGCACTCAATAAAGGAAAAGGAATGATGGTGACTCACTGGTGTCACAGAGATTTTTAGCATTCAGCTACAGTGGAGATCATTGGTACACTAACCCAAGAGACAGTGTGTAAGCTCTACTGCAATGCAGCCGGAAGAACCTCTCCAGGTACGTGGCTTCTGTGTGTGTGACTGCAATGGACACCTGCGCTCTCTGAAAGCAGAGTTGTTGCACTGAGATCTGAAACAGTGAAGTCAGAAGGGAGCAGACGGAGTCCATACATTCCAGTAGCTGGAACCTAAGAAAGGGAAATGCTGCCAAAAATCTTAGCAAACATCACAGAGGCTAACTGGGAAAAATGCTCAGCGGAGACCAGACTGGGGCCTGTGAGCTGCTGGGCTCTCTGTAAGAATGTAGATCTTTTCCTCTCTGATCCTGCAATTTGAGAGAGAAGCATACAGCGAAGCACAGCTAGAGAGAAGACTAAGCAGTTGCAGAGACGATTACTGACGGGGATTTCCATGTCCATATGATTTGCTTCACTTGCTGATACTTCTGTTTGTTTAAGGAAGACTTTTGATCACTACGTCAACAGTCACAGGTTCCTGAAGAGCAGAAACACAAAAGTCTACTCAAAAACACTGTAATAAATGGCTGTCACACAGAGAGTACAGCATCCCTGTTTGATGATTCTCCCTCACCCTGGAAATGTTCATGGTTGTCATAGCTTCCCTCCTCCTTAGAAAAGCTTTTATTACAGCCAAACCTTTAGCAGTTGCACACTTCATGTAGGAATTTACATGTGTTGGTAAATTAATCTGCATGATCTAAATGCAGACTAAAAACACTCTCTCCAAAGGAGTTCACATATGGAAAATGATCTCTATACTTTACAGTTACTTTCCACAACTTTGTTTTGTGCCAGAATTAAACTGACAAGATAAAGGTAACTGTGAAAAAATAAAGGGTTACTGTGTAATCCATGGTAACAGGGGATACCATGTTCCACTTGGTCAAAGAAAAGGATGGGATAGTTGGTAGAAGTTTATGGGGTGTCTTTTACTCTCAGGTTGGCTTAGGAGGGAGTGTCTATTATTGCCCAACATTTTTTGGTTCATTTACTTTTGTTTTATGATCATTTTGCGAAAAGCAAGCTCCAATGGAAAAAAAAAAAAGAAAAAAAGCCAGTGTCTCTTTTTCACTTTTCTCTGGCGTGACGAAACTGTCCATCAGCATAAGGACCTTTACAGAAGGACTTTTCACGGGATGTTCTAAACGGCACCTATGTACCCAAGTTCATGAACCATGCAGAAGTGACATTTACTAGAACGCATTTATGCTGGAAAGAAATATTTTCTCAATCTGACCAGTGAGTCACCGATGAGCTCACAAATGTCAGCTGTGTCTGGTTAGTTCAGAATCTTCGAGTACATTTTATGAACTCCGTTCTTTGCTGCCCAGAATGGTAGCCCGTTATTTGTTTGGTGACACTGCTCATGTGTTCAACCTATCTGTTGTACATCTGTCCCCGGGGCAGTGACAACGTAGGAGCTCGTGCTTTGAGGACAGGAGGTACCGAGTGCCGCTGAGGAGATGACTGCCACCGACTCACCTGATCAGCCACCCTGATCTTCCCTGCTCACTGCGTTTTGATGGCATGGTGTTAGCCTTCTCTCCACTGAGCACTGACACGCCGACTGCTCCTGCGTTGCCTGCACCACAAATGGCAGCAGCAAGAGGATGATTGCTACCATGGAAACCTCACCTGATGGCCTTTCTTAGCGGGTTCGTTCCTGCTTGAATACAAGCTAACTCAACGCTGCACAATAAAGAGCTGATCAACCAGAGGCATAAAGCCTCCATACAAGATTGCTGATTACTAATGTTAATGAATGCCTTTAACATTGCAATTCCAGTAGTCATTATTCCCGGCCAACCTCATTATTAGATAAGCACAGGGGAGCATGCCTTAAGATTTACTTAGGAGTGCAAATCTAGATCCAATTTAAGACCCTGTTATTGAACAGGTATAAAAAAAATGGGTTGTTTAGATAAAAATATACTGATGAGAAAAAGTTTAAGCTAAAACTGGGCTGATTACTTCTGAGAAGATAAAATTAACTTAGAACCTCCCTGTGGTTTGGTTCTGTGACAGCCCATGTAGATGCAACCGTGCATTTTTCAAAGAGGAATATGCTACAGGTGATAGAGCTCATTTTTTTCCATTTGTCAGAACTGGTAAGAAAAAAAGGAATGGAGATATTCTCACATTGTATTCAAATTAAAATGTATGTTAAAAAAATTGTGATTTGGGGAAATTTTCAACCAGATGGTGTAGAAAACAGAAAAAGCTATTTGAAAACACACACTATTTCTTCTTTTTAAAATATCTGTCAAAAACCTTGACTTTGTAGCTGTTTTTCACTTTTAGTATACAGTGGATGTTGTGTATCTCACCTATCAAAGTAATGAGTCTTCCTGTTTGCCGTTTTTTCCAGCAATAAGTCTGTCTGAGAACACGAAAATCATGCAGAGAAGATACACGTACATTTCTTTGGCTACAGATTTTTTGTTGACGAAGAAAAGCAACTACTTCAAACAACTGTGGGAACCTTGTGTGAAATGTAGTCCTGGTACAAGCAAGCTCAAAAGGTGGATAGCATGGTAGATGACCGTGACAACTGAAAGGTTTTGCAGTGGGAGCCAAGTTGCAGAAAGTGGTTGCTCCTTCATGATGGCTACACGGCTACGTGAGTTTGAAAACACTTGCTAAGGCATCACAACTTGCTGGCACTTCGTGGCCTGGACTCTGAGTCTTCACCCATTTCCTGACCAAACTGAATCCTTCAGCTACATCTGCAGCTAAACAACAACCACTACTATGTGATCTGGAAACAGAAGTGCTAGGTGGAGGGCTGTAGAACTTTTCAAAGAGCAGGGAATGAGAGGACACAGAAAAACAACGCATGCCATAGAATGGCTGAAGAGCTTCAAATGCTCTTCCTCCTAGCAGAAGCAGCACTATAGCAGAACTCAGAGGCAAGAAATTCAAATCTAATAAAGGACATATCTTTCTGCATGATGTCTAATTAACCTCAGGAGTGGTCCACCCTATCTTGCAGCGACATACCACTGAACTCATGATATTAAAAAAAAATAGCATACAAGTTTGGAAGGATGTCATGTTTCCATTTAATTCACTCCTCTGCTCTGGGCAATATCACGCAACTCTAGGAAGCTTCTGAAGTCAGGAGACTGTACAAGCAATAAGAATGTGCACAGTTGTGCTTAAGTTCAAAGAGTACACAGTGTATAAACTATCAAGTCTGCAGGAACCAAGCATCCAGTTTTTGATGTAGGTTTTGGAAGAAAGCTGTCCTTACAGGCTGGTCATTCTAAAATGGCCTGCTGAATCTTTTTCTGAAGCATCTGACATTAGCAACAGTCACAGTCTCGATACGTGACCACTCTGATCCACGGCAGTAATTCCTTTCTGGTTACTTCTTGCAGCAGTGCACAAGCAGATCCTTTCCTACACCTTCTGTGCCATTCCGGTTTCCAGTGACTGGCACAAGGGACGGCTGATTCTCTGCCCCCAAACAGATCCCAAGCTAGTTCCTGTTGTGGCTACAATTTATCAAATGACAGGACATGGGCACTTTCTACACTTTTATTTCATGATCTTTCCTAGCGTCACTCTCCTGTTCCACAGAAAGGGAGAACTTTACCCAGAACTATTAAATTGTGGAATGTCTCCCAAAGGAGGTGACGGGCTTACAGCAGCTGAGTCATTCAAAACTCAAACGAACAAATCATTTGTGGTTACAGACTAGGGACCAACCCTGTGCTTTCAGAGGCAGGAGCACAATGACCCACACTAAATCTGTTCTACTTTTGGTTTCTAATACTGACTGAAGTGATGTGAGGGACATTTTCAACAATCTTTATGATTTTTTCTTCCAAAAACATAGGGCAGCTTATTCTGCATCTAATCAGAACTGTTAAGGTCTCATCCATCTTAAGATGTTGGGATCTTTATAATGTCAGCCAAACAGGTGTAAGCCACCTACAATAGGAATGTGTAATGTTTAGAAATTTTAAATACTAAAAAATAAATTCAATAAATAGTCATCAAGAAATAAAAGCAATAATTTCCTCTTTTCCAATTTCTTATGCTGGATTCTTCTCCACTGATCTGACTGCTGCTGAACAATACCAGAGTCATAGGACTGTCCTCCTGGTATGGAATGGCTGATGCAGTCAGAAGACAAATCCAGGAAAACTGCAGCTGCAAATAATGTCACACAGTAATGTCATGCAAAACGTACTCAGCATGACACAGTGTTGTCATCCTTTGAGATGAACGAAGCTTAGCAGAAATTTTTGTTTACGTACAGGTAGCTAGAATGACAGAAACTCTGCAGGATTTGGAAGTCATCTATTTTGATAAATATTTAATTTTAAATATAGAAATGGTTGCTATGCTTTCTTGAGCTATATTTTAAGGAGCTACACAAGCAAGTGAGAATGTATTATCTATGCATGTCATCTGTGATTGTACTGTTGCTTTGACTGAAACACTTGAGGATGTGGAGGTGGAGGGGAGCCAGAATGTAACAGTCCATAATGGCCACGTCAGAATTAACGGGCTGAGGATCCGTGCAGACTTCTCTTGCTGAAAGCACTTTTGCTCTTCCACCCTTCTTCTGGGTCAGGCACAAGGGATGCTAATCTTCTCCTGGCCTATTTCTGCTGCTTCTACTTCTTCCTACTCTTTCCTGTTCTGAGTAGTCCTGGCTCCAACTCTTTTCTCCTCCTCTGCATTGTCGCATCTATCACCCACCTCTCTGTCAGCCTTCCACCCCAATTTCAAAGCCCGTCTCTCTCTCTTCCCCTCCAAGCTTTTCCCACTTCCTTGCACAATTTCAGCTTTCAAGCTGCTGACCTGTGAGCTGCACATTTCCTTAGCCATGTTCTCTTTTCACCAGTGCTTCATCTCTTTTACTTGTCTCAAGGACTTTTCACTTGGTTTTCCTCAACCATTGATTGCTCTGATCCCTACTGAATATCTTGCCCCAGAGCTCACTTCCAAAAGCATTTATGGCCCTCTCCTGACATATAGACACACAACAGACCCTAGTACAGCTACGCTGTGTCTCCTACTCCATCCGTATCTGTCACTTCCACACTCAGCTGCCTCAGAAATCCTTCTGGTTTCTGAATCCTGCCTTCTTAATAAATATGGCTGCCAATTCTCACCAAGCTTCACTCTTTTGCTCTTCACCCTTCCCTTCTCAATTTCAAGGTTTGTCCTAGCAGTCAGCATCCCTATCCTTTTGCCAACATCTGCTCTTTCTGATCTTCCTCTCCTTCTATGGAGAACCGCTAATGGAAATCCTACAGCAAGGCTGACAGCAGCTATCTCAAATTCATTCCAAATTCTCAGAGCGTACATTCCTTTCTTAAATTCACTCGAGAAGAATTCAGCAAATTACACCATCTAAATGCTTTCCCTCAGCATATCTACAGAACTCTCCTAAAGTCACTTAAAGTCAAACTTTATTTTCAAATGAAAGTTTAAAGGTACCTGAGATATAGAAATAGATTTATCAGCTTAATAGATTTATGAATTGAGTCCAAGCTTGGCACATGTGGAGAGAACTTCTAGTGGACTTAAGATAGCAATGAGAGAGCAGATCAAGCCTTTTGCTCCCAAACATGTAGCCCTGCATGACTACAGCAGTGGAATCAGATTCTTAGGGTCTGATTGTCTGGCATCCTCAACTACTCAAAAGCAGAGGGAACAAGAAAGCTATTTTAAATAAATGTATTTGTCTCAGTTTATTTTAGGGACATATTAGGCTCTGATATTAGTTGCCATGAGGTCATTCTTATTGCAAGGAGCAACACATTTCTGGCTCTTTTCTGTTCCTTGACAACCAGCTCCATACTCCCATTGGCAGTATTTTCTGGTAGTACTGGCAAGCTCTTGGGTTTTCTTAGCACTGTCTAGATTTAACAATTCAATACAAATTGTGACCTTTTCAAGCCATGTTAAATAAAGCCAATTGGCCTTTCCCAACTTAACCCATGGCCTTGATCCTGAAAGTCCATGTATGGTGTGCAACAGGCAATGCAAATCTGTGAACACTGTGCCTGAGCACAGTTCCTTAAGAGCAGGCAGAGCTCTCCCTCCACAGGCAGTACATGAGCTAAGTGCGCCTACCAAATGCTCCTGATTGAAGAGTGGGAATGAAGACATAAATTAAAAAAAAAAAAAAAGAATATATTTTTTTAACTCTTCAAGAAAGGATGTTCCTCAAACAACATGACTCTGATGAACGCTTAGGGGATATTAAGTTATTTAGCTATATTCTTCTAACTTTGGTGATTCTATTCAGATTTTTTTCCCACTTTCTCATTTATCAAATACATATAATAAAAGCTCTCTATTCCACCATCCCTTCCATATGTGAAAGATTCAGCCACATATGAAGCAAATCAGAAGATCTCCTCTACCTGGAGTTGAAAAATGCATTAACAGAGTCTAAACTAAACAATATCCTCCTGCATGCTCCTTTAGAGTAAAAGTGAGACTTGATGAATCACGCAGCATGTTAAGGAAGTTTCAGATGAGGTGGGGAGACTTCAAAATTCACAGGTAAAAAACAGAGAACATCTGATTAGCAACTGTCTCCATTTTATACCGAGGGAGTTTCAGTGAACACAATGCTGCTGAGGGAACAATGACGTAGGGAGAAGGACTCTAATGCTCAAGCAGAAGATATCTAGCTTCAAGGTAAAAAAAAAAATAAACCAAGAACTATGCACCAGCAGGGGACCCGGGGACCCACAGACAACCAAAGATACAAAGGAAGGAAGTTCCAAAAGGCTGCATGTAACTAGGTCATTTGCAGGTGTCATCTCATTGTAATGCACTGTGCTAACCTTGAGGGGTCTACAGTGTACAAGAGCAGCAAATCCTAATGATATAATTACAAATTCTCTAAGTGATCACAGTCAGTACTTCAATGTGGTTACCTAGCAGTAGGAAGATAGTGAACCTTAGCTGTGAAAAGTATGTATCCCTGAGTGAGATGGATGAGAAAAATACACTTTTCATACTTTTCATACTTCTATTCCCCAATCTGTGAACATCAAATACACTCTATTGATACCATTGTACCATGGTTTACCCTGCAGTTTCAGCCAAATCTTGGACAGAGGCTTCCAAAACAGTTGCAGGCTGCAGATGCAGAACTTGCAGGTGATGGCATAGTACAGCCTGTGTGTCCCTCTGGTCTTCCCGAAGACTTCCTTTCATAAAAATGGATGGAGTAATGGGCTGCAAGTGTGGATTTTAGCAGGGCTACCATTAGGGAGAACAAGCAATTGTCTCATACCATCTTCTGCAGAATCCCAACTTGGTAGAAGGTGAGTCACTTGAGAGTAGGCCTATCCTTAAACAGCAAAAGCAAAGGGAGATGACAGTAGCCTGTAACTGAGTATCTGCTTAGTAGTTAATTTCTTAATGCAGAACCTTTTTCCTCTGCTTTATTTGTCCTACAATTTCCTTTTACATTGTACTTATAGCTGTAGGGTTCAGATGCACTGTAGTAGGCAGGATCAAGCCATATGAGAATCACACTGATACTGTAACAGCTTCTTAAAAGAATTTAAGACACCTCTGGTTTTATTTCATTTGCAGAACTAGGTTGCTTCATTTTTTCTATTTCTATTGAACATTATTGCATGTGTCTACTCAGATGATCATGAGGAAACTGTCACTGACATACTAGGTCAGATCACAGGTACAATAACTCTGCCATCTTGTGCCTAGGCACCTTCAGAGGAAGGTGGTAAATAAATAGCACAGTTACTTATTATCATATAAGTGTTAAAAGAAGTTCCTTTCTCTCGAAGAAATCATTATGTGCCTTTATGCATGAGACTGTTCTTATCTTAAAATTGAAAATATTATTCTAGCTTAAGAAGTATATGCACGTTTATAAAAGTAAATGGCAGAATACGACCAGCATCCTGGGACACAGCATCCCACTTCAGCTGGATTACAATCGTTTTACGATCACTTGATGTGCGTTGATGTATATGAATAACGGCTTCTCTTTCATTGGACCAAAGGGAAAAATAGCATGGCTGAAGCAGTATTACAGTACTGCCTTGAGCCTGTGTTCCTCTCTCATTAGTTTGATCTCACTTGACTGGTGGTAAAAGCAGTATTACCCGTAGTTTTGGAAAACATCCCCTGAGCTGAGGGTTGTTGTGATGTGAGAAGAAGTAAACAGGAGGTCATGAAATGCTTGCAGAAAGGATAGAGGATATATGGTATCAAAGGAGCACTGTTAGCAAAACAAAGGGTCAAAAATAAAATGCCAGAAAGACCAAAGTAAATTAACTCCATCATATAAGTCAGGTGCTTGAATAGAAACTGCCCAAAGACAGAATTTAATGTTGCATAGGAAAGGTTATTGCTGTTTAGTTTTTCACAAACATTTGCATTTTTTAAAATAAACTGCAGAGTGTTTGGATTACTAGGTTATTCTGCAATCAATTTTACAGAAAGAATTTATGAACTAGTAAAGAAAAAAGACAGTGTTCTATCTTTTCTGTTGCCGCGTAAATACCGATGCAGGAAATCATTTGCCTATTCTCGATTTTATTTGATAGAACAAAACCCCTAAGCAATAAAACGAAGGTCCAAGAAAAACATTTAGCTTGAAAAAAAAAGGTCGAAAAATGTACCCTTGGAAAGACCACTGCTTACATGGGATTGTTCAACAAATTCCTGTTGTGTGAGGTTTGGCATATACTTTCTAAAAATATAAGCATCTGGGGAAACCAGACAAAGCCCAGGTCTTGGACCAAACGAGGCATGCAGCGTGAATCTGTTAGCGATTATATCCATAATGAAATATGTGCCCAAATTTAGCAGTACAAAACCCCCAATACAATATGAAAACACAGCATGTACAGCCCTTACCATAAAATATAGCCAACAGCAAAGGTGCACACTGCAGCCAGTCCGCAGCTCCTGCTGGGATACTGATGATGTGTTGTTCTCATCTCGATTAATATAAAGGGCAAAACTGTTGTATGCTAAAAAAAAACACAACACAAAACAACAGGGGAAAATCAGGTGATACAAATGATTCTCACTGCATTTCCATGCTAGTTCTGCAACAAGATTCTTAATCACAAAAACCTAAAGACAGTTTCTGGATGGCTAGAAGGAAAAGGTAATATGACTCTATAAAGTAGATCAATAACCCAAATGCTTAATATTACCTCTATAATGTTCAATTGTTTGAGAGAGCAAGGGAAAACGGAGTGAGCAGAACATGCTTTTCACGTTGGCCAGGGATCCAAGGAGGACACTCAGTGAGTGAAAGCAGGACATGGCATGAGGGGACATGGATTCCAAGGGGACACGGATGCCTGTCCTAGCTCAGCCCTGCAATTGCTCTGTGATGCTTGCCACATCATTTTGGTTATTTTGACCATTCAAGTTAAGAGGCAATGTGTCTGATTTTCAGAAGCTCTAGGCACAAACAATGCCAAATGTATGAATATAAATGGAGGTATTTAATGCTTCTGAGAATTAGGTTTAAATGTATCTCAATCTGGGGACTTGAGAACAGGGGACATATTTTCAAATGATAGCCTCAATACCTTTGTTCCTTCATCTGCAAGGCAGGAGCAATTATCTTCTTCAGAAAGGTGGTGTGAATCTTAATTTGTTAGTTATTGTGCAAAATGGTTTTAGATTCCCAAATGAAACATATGAAAGCCAAAGCTGTAAAAACCTTTTCAGCCACTTGTCTTTATTTAGCTGTGAAAGGCCTTATTTTGTCATTTTTCCATACGCATTTTCCTACACTGTCCCTTCTGAGAAGGTCTGTTCATCCGATTAATGTCAGCAGCATGAAAAATTGCATCTAGCCTGCCCCCAACACTTGATGTCTAGATCTCAGAGTGCTGGCAGGCATGAAAATATACACAAGCAAAGCACAAGCGTGTCGTGAAATAAACCCCATCATTTCCGAATACACACCTCACCCAGAACCAGCATTACTGCACACTCCAGAAACATGTTCTGCCTTGCCACCTCAGGCCCACACTATGGCTGGAAACGAAGGTTATGGTTTATGTTGGCCACAACCCACCGTTAGCTGTGCACATGTAGTACTTTGGGGTGGTGGAGGGCTGGACCGGTACATTTGCAGTAGTTATGCTGTAGACCCTCACGCACATGAAGGCAAGACAGACATGGAATAGAAATACCTTTGCGTGAATAACAGGTTCCCATGAGAAGAAACAGTGGGGTACTGAGCCTTTAACAAATGTGGAGAAGGAAGAATTGTTTGAATGGGAAATGATAAGATAATGGAAAGGCTCTGGCTCACAGATGTAACATAATTTGAATCGGGTAACTGCTCTGATTTTCAATACATTAGTAATTAATGACTGGCATTTGGAGAATGTCAGGTGGATAATACAGCAGTTAGGGGAGCTTTCAATATCTTCATCTTTTAACAACTTGTTCCGCCCCCATCCCTCTGAACAGTATAAAACAGCATCAAGGGAACTCATAGATGTTTTACATGCGTTCTGTAATAGAGGTGCCCACTGTTAGAGGAGAGGTCTATTAATTGCGCTGTACCTACAGAGTCCATTAACAGGGACTGACAGCAATACAAGCCCTGGAGGTTCACTTCTAAGTCTTGCATTGGGGTGAAAAAGGTCTTTAGACAGAGATCAGTACCTCACTGCACAGCCTCCAAAACCCTGTAGCTGGAGGCTGTGCAACTGTTCCCTGCCATGGCTCCATAACCTCTTCAGAGGCACAAACAGAAGACTACGAAGACTTTTAACTCCCAAACCCACCCTTGATATTTCTTGTGTGACGCATTCTTGGGATACAGTCACTTAGTCTTAACTGCTTGTAACACACAGGACAGTTGCAGAGCTTGGGAACTGTATTTCTCAATTGAAGTGTTTGCCACTTTGGATACTGCTTGTTGATGCACTCTTCGTTGATGATAACAACTCAGTAGCTTGCCAATTAAAAAGTAGTTAAAATAATTTCAGTAACTGCTCTCTAATCCAGAATCCTTTTCTCCTTTCTTTTTTCCTGTGGTTATATAATAAAACAGGTCATTATTTTCCTAAATTCTTCTTTCTGCTCTTTTCTAAAGGTAAGAAAAAAAAAGAGGATAATGAGCTATAGCACTGAGGAGTTTATGTACAACATCCTGTCAAAAAGCACAGTGCAATTAGAAGCGTAAGGAGAAAAAACAGAGACATGTATCTTTAATCTTCATCTCTTAGAGCAAATGCAGGTGCTACCTGCAAACAGCACAGTTTTAAAAAGCCAAGGATGAACTTCAGTTTAAGATATTCTAGTGAAACCGCCACTTTAAAAAGCTACTTCAGATGCTTTACCCAAACTACAACAAAGATAAAATTTCCCTTTCCTACACTTCCAGCCCCTTCAAAAAGCTTAATTTAAAAAACATAACCCTTTGTAAGCAGGGATACCTTCTGTCAAACAAAACACTTAGAAAACAATGTTGATGCTTCCCTGACCTGTTTGTTAAAGATCATGCAGTGCTCACCAAAGATGCCCAGTTAGTATCTTGGGGACTGATCCCATTTACTCACCATCGGGCTTGGTACAGGCCTGGGAAGGACAGCACATTTCTCACCCTGCTTGTCAAAGTATCTCTAGAGGCTTACTTAAGAGAAGACTCAGGCATGAGGAGGTTCAAAATGGTGAGGATGATTAGTCACTGTAGCAGAAGCTGTCATTCTGCAACATTTAAAGTCTTAAAGAAAAGGGCAACTTATAGAGTATAGTGACTAGTATAGTGTATTATAATAGTAGTAAACTATGCTATTATGAGCAAAAAATACTATATGGATAAGGCATTTTTATTACTACTGAAAAAAAAAGGAAAAGGAGATTTGACAGATCTGCTAGCAAGTGCTGGTCTCTGCAGAGCAGCAAACTGCAATTTCCTCCCCATTTTGCATCCACCACTCAGTGCTGCTTCCTGAAGTTTGGTCACCTACAAGTGGGGAAGAAATTTGGCTTGCCGAACCTTCAACTGCTCGTAACGATGCGTGAACACAGACAGAGACCAGCTTGACTCACAGAGCCCAGGTGGAACTTGCAGGAAGGATATCATATGGATAATTTGATCCAGGAAACTCTCAGAGACTGACTCCGAAGGAGCAGCCTCTGAGTGAAGCTCAAGAAGTGGACCAAAAACCAGCCCGAGGGCTGCAGGTGGTTAATTTCTCGAACCACTGCAACAACTTTCTGAGAGAAATTCTGCTTGAAAGGCACAGTCTTCAAAAGGTATTTTTAAAATATGCACCTCCCCTCACATGGAATGTATGTGCCTAATGACATATTAGACTGGAAAAGCACGTTACGAATAGGCAGCACATCTGAAATGTTGGCTTGACAAACCGAGATTTGATGGAGGGCTGCACTTCTGCAACAGGTAGCTGGAAGAAGAGATTTTATGTAAATCAAGTACATTAGGAATGAGTTCTGTAATAGTCTTTAGGCAAATTAAATGCTTGCTCTTGAAAGCCTGATTGTATGTTTTATCTTCCAACTAGTAAGTGCTGCTTTTTTTAACACTGTTTTCATCAGTACCTTGACTAGCCTTTTGTCCTCCCCTAACTGTGCTCTAAGGGGAACTTTAAAGCCCTTTAGAAGGTGCTAAATCAACAGCTTTGAGTATCTTCCGTCCTTAGCACAACCCATGGCGCTGCTATCTTCCCACTAAGCCACCCGGTCCTGATCTGCAGAGGTTGACCAGAATTACCTTTAAGACCAGGAGTGCAGTCTAAAAGAGCACCTGCCTCCTCAGATTCCCAGTTAGTGTGCAGAAGCTTTCCTGGAAGCTTTCCTGGAGTAAGGAGCCTACGTGTACATGCTGATCTATATAATTTCTGCAGCCTGGGACCTGGAGGACTGCTCCCACACCTGCTGGGGAAGCTGCCCTGCACTATGTCACCACCACGCCAAAGGCTGCTGATGCTGCCATGAATCTGTCTGAGGCCCCTCCTTGGTGCCCTCTGCGGAAATGGCTGTGCAAACTGCTGCATGTCGGCTGCCTCCGTTTTCTGTCTTCCTAAATTCCTCTCAAAAATCTAGTTTCCATCAGTAGGACGCCATCCTTCGCTTCTTTTTCCGAGCTCCCAACTCGATTATGCGTTGTTAAACAGCTGCTGCATGTCAGAGTGAGTGAAGCAACCTGTCTGCATCTCCTTCTTACTGCTCAAGAGTTTGTGCAGCTCCCGAGATTAAAGACTTTACAGAAATGATCAGCAAAATAACCCATGTCCATTCCTCTTAATTTAAAATCACAACCAGTGTATTCTCCCTAGAAACCAATACTAGTAGGCCTAAAAATCTCTACAGTCGTAGTCAGCACCATTTGTAAAGTAATAGCAGTAATAAAGCTGCATTTTCCGCATGTTCCTACTGGAGTAAAGTGGAGAACCAGATCAGAAGCTAGTAAAACAAGGGGCATGATCGTGATTTACTTGTTGAGAAACTTCTGAGAAAGGAACAGCTGGCAAGAGAGTATTTATGTGTCATCTGAAGGATGATACCTTCCACCAAGGCAGCCTAATCCATAAAGAGAGCAGCAGGATATCAGAACTGGGTGCATAATAAATTGGAATCCTTGAGTGAGTCTGAACCCTTCTGAGACTGAAAGTGCTGGTAGCACTTTTCCTTTTACAAATGAGAAATTATGACTATTAACTGAGACACACTGATGCACAGGATGCACTCCAAGGCAGCCACAGACAGCTCATTAATTACTATTGTAGGTTGGAGAGAGGAAGAAGTATTCCATGATCTGAACAAAGACTAATACCATACTACGCCACAAAACACACAAGAGCCAGAGACAACCATTTGCAATCAATATGAGTGCAGAGTCCTTTGAAAAGAAAATTAACACTTCCTCCTTAATGCTAGCCCCTCTTTTCCTCTTTTTTTGTACATAAATTCAGTGGACACGGTGTATGTTATGTAATCAGAATTGTATCATTTTCTCCACACATACCTACAGTTGACGGGTTTGTTCTCCTTGTTCCTGACATATGCAGTATATACTATACACTGGAACAGCACTGTCAGTCTGCTCTCACCCCTGTGACTGTATTAGTGTCAGGGAAGGTTATATATAGGTGCTTATCTATAGAATTTCCACAGTGCCAATCACTGAGGCACTTCAGCACCTCTAAAGCTTTACTAAACATACCCTTGCAGCAGTCCTGCTTTGTAGGGGCAGGATGTCCTATGCCCATTTTGCAGAAGGGGAAGACAGAGATGGAAGGCCTCACTCAAGGTCACGTAGGGTAGCTATGGAGGAACGGAGGACCACATCTTATTCCTCAGTTTCTGTGCAGGGTGTCGGCCTAGGAAGAGCAAGCATGTACATAGAAGTAATAAAATTTTGGTAAGAAAGCACCTCTACTCGTTCAAGTTTATAGCTCTGAGACATCTTGGCCCTTTTTGGCATCTCTCAGTGAGATCACCTCTTTCACTGTCGTGGTTCCTCTCCGCATTTGGAAGTTTCTCAACTGTTTCCCTCTGAGCTGTCCCTCTCCCATCTCAGCTCCTACTGCTTCAAGTTGCTGCTTTGCAGCTTTTGTCCTCCTGGTCCAAGGGACTCCCTCTGTGCCTTCCTCACCCCGATTCAGTAACTCCTGGGGCGATGCACCCTCACTTCTGTCTTGGCCTCTTTGAGTTACCGCAGGCTGTCCCTGCAGATCCGTCCGTATGTTTGGCAGGTGCAGATGATGCCTTAACTTAAGACACAACAAAATCTTGGTCACTTGGACTCGAAACAAGATGGTGGCAGGGACAGGATGGGATAGGATGTGGCACATCTGGTATAGCAAAATTAGGTAATACCAGTGCCGTGATGCCAGCTGAAACAGCACTGTCATGTTACATGCTTATTTTTCTTTACCTCTGTACGATTCAATATGACTGCTTTTAATACATGTCACGTATCCAGGCATCATGAAACACATGCAAAATACAATGTCATGTAAGTCACCTCTCCCTCTCTGCTGGGACCCCTTAGCCAGACTTTCTGTTCCTTCAGGGACGTGCCCAAACTCCCCAGTCAGCTCCCAACAGTGTGCCCTGCATTACTGTTAGGAGACTTTTGAAGTACGAGGGCAACCAACAAAGCTCAGCTCCTGTTCAGTCAGCTGCAGCTGAGCAAACTCTTGTGAGCCCCACTTTACTCTCAACCTCAAGTCCTTATTTCTGCCACAAAATCATTAGAAAACATGCCAGTAAGGACTGGAACATACACACACACATGCATGTCCTGTGCAAGGATCACTCACTCATTATCAAAATATTAGGCAAAGTATTTTTCTACATATTTTGTTCAGCCTATTTGACTCTTACCGGTTAAACCATTTGCCCTACAACTTCCTAATCTACCACTTGCAAAAAGGTTTATCCAGGCAAAGAAATATTTTCTCGCGTCTTGTAATTATCCTTAAAATCAATGTTTATAGACATATATGTACAGACTTACGTGTAGAACAGATTTAATTTACACGAATGACTGCTGGGTGTTTATGCAGGTCATGATGAAGAAGTGCTAGTAAATTCATTGAGCCTCATGTATTCCTAGCACAAATGTAGCTACAGAAAGCTTGCAGATGTATTTTAGCAATGGTTTAAAGCAATTCTACTCATATGGAAAATAGTATTCCTCTCCTTGAAAAGCCAGTTCCTTCCATATCATGAGGCCAATTACACAGGACTCAAAAGGAGAAAATAATTTGTATGAATATGCTTTCTAAAGCTCTTTTAACTGATTTGAAAAGTTTATCTATACATAAAATGTGCCGTGTTAGATTTTAGTGTCTGGCATTCTTCCACGGCTAGCACTAAGGCTTTCACAGAAGGATATTTTTGGCTTCATGATAGCAAAAGGATCCTCTTTCTAACCTGAAGACATTGGACTTTGGATCTGTCTCTGGTCCAGGACTGAATATTGCTTGTCCTGGGCTTCAGGCCAGTGTAATTTGGGGAAAGAAATTCCACATTTGGGAAAATCAAGAATCCATTCTTTGGCAGTTTCTTTTTCAAATGGTGGCTCTTTGATGCTATTCGGAAATTTAAAATCTTGGAAGCGGTTACTGAGGAGCTGGATTTATTGGGTGTTGTGCAGGTGAGGTAGCCAAAGGTCAAATTTTCGTCTGTCACATGGTAACTGCAACTTACCTGCAACTTGGTTCAAACAATTTATTTCATGGGCATTATCTATATTTAATTATTTCTTTATATTATACATGCAAATTCCTTTGGTAAACAATTCTGTGGGGAGTGACACAATTTCCTAAGCCTTTTTGCTCCTGTATTACAGAAAGAAGTAGCACAATAACACGAGCGTAGTCTCATTACCGCACCCAGCAATCTGTCTGTAATCAGCTTTGCATGACATGCATTGCCCTGCATCTTCTAAACAGTGTGCACTCCACTGCAAGGCAGATGTGCGTTAAGAAACAGCTTCCCAAGCCGCTGTGGCCATGCCCCTGGCCAAACACTGCAATAGCACCAGCTCCACGCTCCTCCAGCCTCTGTGCTGACACTGGGTAGCTGCCTGCCTTTGTTGGTGGCAGCCCGGGCAATAGGTATGGCTGGAAACCTCGTTGAGGGGGAAAGTGAGGCTGTGCAGGAAGGTGGGAGAAGACAGAGGGAGGTACGCCCCCTGTGTGTCCTCTAGAGCTGCTTCTCCTCTGCAAACCAGCCTGGGGAACATCCTGAACTAAGGTCTTCTGTCACGAAAACACACTGACAGTCCCTACTTATTTTGCTCGCTATATGACATACTTTATTTAGGAGAATCACTGTGCTTCAAACTCAATTAGTCCTAAATGCTATTGTTCATGTTAATACAATTGTTATTTTGATTGATAATAAAAGCCTACACTCCATAGTAAAAGCAGCAATGTCGGACACAAAGACATGACAAAATCTATAACCTGACCCTTTAAAACCTGCCTTGAACCATCAGGCTTGACTTACGAGACTAGTTACAATAGCGCTTCATGCAAAAAGCATTAGGTTAATGCTGGATCAGGCAATGTTGCCAAACACACCCTGGCATAATTAATCAAGAATATTTCAAAAACAGATCACCTCCAAGAGGTTATTGATTTCCTGTCACGACACGTTTTCCTTATGAGGTGCTACAATGCTATGTATCTGAGATGTGCTGGCATGTATTTTTCAGTGACTAAGCCTTGATCTATCTTCCTGGATTCCTGCCACTGGTGCATTGACATCTGCAACTACTCATGTTTGACAGTCTCATGCATGAGCTATGTGGCTTCCAAGTTGGATGGGATTAGTACAGGAGACTTTCTGAATACTTCAAATGTAATTGAAAGCAGATAAATACAAGGGTCTCAAGAGGGTGGCATACTTTGTACAAATGGTATCACATTCAATCATGCATATACATGCTTAGAATGAGAAAGATCGCAGTGTTAACCAGCATAGTATGCGAGGAAGTTTTCCCCCTTGTTCTAAAATACATAGGAATCCTGGTAATGTCCCATTTTTCTAAACTCCACATATACTGCATGGCTGAAGTGTGGCTGCACAAGCACGCAAATGTACACATTTGGGAGAAGGGTCACGGGAAGAGGAACATGTTTTGAGACTGGCAGGTGTTTTGCCTTTCATTCATGCTTGAACTAAGGCACTTGTCTTCTGTGAGCCATGCCTGCTATATGATGACAGCTGAAGACAAACTACACATCAAGTAATCTCAAGATTATGCCGTTATAATGTAAAATGTCAGCAAATGAGAAATGATCTTTTCTATTAGAGCAAAATTCAACTTTATTCCTTACATAGAGCACATTTTTACTTACCTGTTTTTCTTGGTGAATGTAGACATTGATATCCTCATCTGTAAATGCATGTTTGTATATATTTACTGAATATTGTAAAATAGAGGATGTAAACTCTGCTGTACAGAGTTTATCTTCTACGTTGCCTTTTTTAGATTTTGAACTCTGCAAAAACAAGTAATCTTCCTTTATTGCAGATAATGCAGAGCTTGATAAACTCTTCTAATGGGAAATAAACTACTGTTTCCTGCTGTCAAATACCTATTGAGGATTGCAGTGATGGGTAACATATGTACAAGAGGGCTATGATACTGAATATATGTGATACCAAAGGGCTTCAAGATAATCAGTTTGTAGCAGAGCTACAAAACTTCTCCATGTTGTCTTGCAGACTCTGGCCTGATTTTTTCTGTTCGCTTTAACCTTGGTAAGCCTGTCTCTGATTCCCTCCTTAAGAGCTCTGTCCCCAGCCAGGCTGGTCTCGCTGAGGTATCAGTGACCTGCATGGCCTTTCTATTCCAGATGTGAAACAAGAAGAGATGGAGATGTGATGTGATTCTTCTTCTTACCACATGGTAGCATTTTTCCTAGTAAGGAGGGCAGCAGAACTGTAGCATGTGGTGTGGTTCCTCAGAGAGCAGCAGGTGAGGGGAGGAGTTGCAAGAGGATAAGTGGTCTCATGTCTCATACACTGGGGAACCCTGGAGAAAAGAGGACTTCCTACTCTGCCTGGTGTTGCAGCTCTGCCATGGAATGAAGTCCTGAAAGACTTCTGTTTCAGCCTTCCAGCAACAGCAAATCTGCTGAGGTCCTAAGCAGCTGGTGTAAGGTACCCCTCGGTCTCCTTCCCAGGACCCTGCTAAATGTGGTCAGAGGAGTTTATCAGCTTGGTCATAATTGCAGGATCGTAATGCATTCTGGTATCAGAAATCTTACCCATATTCCCCTACTGCTACAGGGATTCAAGACAGGACTTCCTTTGCAGCACCTGCTCATAAAACTGTAAAACAAGGCAGCTGTAAAGTTTTGCCATGTATCTTTCAGCTGGTCTGATCTCTTCTGTGTTGGGAGATGGATGCTCGTATCAGGACTGAGGTCACCCATACATGCAAGTGACTCATGACACTGTTCTTTAAAGGTTAGAAATATCTTATTTTACTGGAAGGTTAGCCAAACACTGAAGGCTGCAGTGTCTCTGTCCTTGGAGATATTCAAAGCCTGACTGGACAAGGTATAGTGCAACTGGCTTTAGGTGGCCCTGTTTGAGCAGAGGAGGTGGACAAAATGATCTCCAGAGCTGCCTTTCCACCTTGGCAACTCTGATTCTGATCCACGATCAGAATGTTCTTGGGAACATGATCTATGTTCCCAAGTGCCTGTCTGTTTGGTTACTGGCCTTTACATCCAGTCTTGTCAGTCCTCCCTACCTCTTCTTCCATCTCCCCTTCCTGGCCAGGACTGGGACCATAAAAAGTTGCTGCATTTTTATGCATGGTCTCGATACTATCTCCTTGGTTCTCTGGGGTGAGAGCAGAAAGGGAGAACTGAACTGCCCTGACCTGCAGCATTTCACCACTGTGTACTTAAGAAATCTCTTTTGTTCACACTCAAGGTATTTTCTAAATACAACAGTCCTGTAATTGTCAACACTTTGTAGCTGAGGAACAGAGAGACAAGAGGAAGGCCTCAGCTCCACATGCAGTTTCCTCATCGTTAATGATCACACTGTGTGTGACTGTGTTTGAGGTGGAAGATTATGGAGATGCTTTTCAGGTGGGAACAGATTGGTCAGTCACTGGATGTGTTTCATAATGTTAGCTATAACATCATTCTGTTTCAGCTAAAGTACTCACAGTGTGAGAATTGCAGAGTAAACCCATACAAACGGGGATGATCTCTACAGACATTCATTGGTGAAGAGAGATAACAACAACCCTGACATGCCTGAGACTCACTCTTACAGAGGCCATACACTGGAGAATGGCATCTGCTGGGAAGGGGAAAATGCACATTTGATTAAGAGCACCCCAATTCCACAGCAGCAATATTTTCCACTTGGAGGGCAGTAAGACTAATCTTGCTGCTAGAGGAAAGACAAGGAAACCTGGCCAAGATGCTGGTGTGGAAGCCAGGGTGGCTGGCTAGGCGGGCACAGAAGGTAAGGGAAGAAGATATCTGTTGCAAAAAGCAGGTTTACTGTGAAAGGCTGGTTAAGGCCTCCATCTCCAGATCCAGATCCAGCTGCACAAACTGAGACTTGCTTGAAAGGCAGATTTGGGCCTTCACCATGCCTGGACATCTAAGGTAGTAAGAGCACATGGTGTATATAGCAAGGATGGAAGAAGCCATTCTACCAGGCCCGAGAAGGAGGACTGAGTTAAGAGCATTGCAAAGACAGGCCAGGAGGAAAAAAGACTTACCTAATACTGTCAACTTATTGTCAGTCACTGGCTTTCACATGTTACATGCTTATTTTTTCACTCCCATCAATAAAGCTGCCTTTGCTTTAAGCCCATGGAGCCACTGCTAGCAAGTATCTATACACTGCTTATTAGGGGCACCCACGTGTGTGATTCACTTCTGCAAGTCTGTATGTGGGGTCCCGAGCCAGTGTTATTTTCAGCAAGAATACCAAAGTGATTGAATCCGGCCCGTTCTACTGGCAACAGCACTTGATAAACAGGTTACATGAGGTACATCCATGCCAGGCTGGGAACTTCAGTCCTTTTGTTTCTCCTCTGGTGCTGCGGCTACAACACGTTCTTAGTGTGTTACTGAATTTTCCCTTGCAGAAGTATCTGTTTTTTGTGTGTTTTGTTGTTGTTGTTTTTGGACTGGTGTTAGTATTCTAATTACTTGACCTATTAGCCTCCAAAACTGTGGGGTATTTTTGTTTAAGAATCTTTTTTTAGTCTTGAACCAACTTCTTAACACTCTCCATTTTTGAATAAAATTAAAAAAAAAAAAAGACTATCCCTCAGATAAAATGTCCAAGAGCAGCAGAACTACTAATAAAAGGCCTGAAACTACATTATAGTCCTTCAATAAATCCTAAACTTTAAAGAGGTAACCCTAGTAGATGCTATCACTTCTTTCTCACCTCAGGAATACCAGTTACTATTTTACCATGTTGCCATTTTACTGCAAGCAAAAAAGCAAAACAAAACCAAAAAATCTGAGCTTTTAACAAAGGGATGAGAAGTATACTGAGGTTCCAGCCAGCCCCCCTATCACTGTGGGACCAGCAGGGATTACTATAGTACAATTCCTTGTCATGTGGTATATTTTCAGTTTTATCAATAATTAAGTTATCTTTTAATTGTCACTATGCTCTATAAAACTCCTCTTTACCCTTGTTAGATTTCTGTGAGGCTTGTAAAAAAAAAAAAGTAAGTAAAAGCACTTTATCTGTGAAGAAATGCATGCAAACAAAGAAAGAGCATCTTGTCTAAACCAAAGCAAGGGGAAATCCATCAAAATGATGGATTTTGTTCTGGAATGTGGGTGTTGGCAGTGCCTTCGGCTGGGCTCAGCCCATGTCACCACACCTCTTCCATGTCCGGAGGTCAAACTCGGAAAAGTCCTGGTGTGAGGTCCACAGCTACATAAGGGCTTGAAGGTACTGACCTCATACGTTCATGGCAGCGGGAGAAGAAAATCCCGTGGATAAAATCCAATAGTTTAAGCACCCAATCTAAGCACGTTATTTAAAATAATTTTATTAAATATGAGTGTATCTGCCTCTGTAAATGTCAACATAGACATGCTAGAAGAAGCACGAGAGGAAAAGCCAGAGGAATATTTGGGCTGTTGCCTGTTAAATTTATTCTTGTTCTGACCTCTCTCTGCTGTTGAAAGCAGAGAGCAACTGGGACTTAAAACTAATGGACTGCAGCTCCAGGGCAACTTTAGACAGGGTCCATGAATGTGAGCCCAGGGTTTGCAGCATGCATCTCGGTGACTCATGTGACTGGGATTCAAGGATTCATGGCATGCCTTCAGCTAGGCATATCTTGGGAAGCAGAGAGGATGCAGCAGTAGGTTAGGGAGCCAGGCAGATCACAACAATATTTGGGAGGGAGTTGCTGTACTGTTTCCAACCTCCCCTTCCTAGGAAAAGTCACAACACATTTAGGAATAACCACAAGACCAAGGAAGCTAACAGAAACTGGCACTTTGGTCTCCCCCTCCGGTCAGCCTTCGGAAGGGATGAAGGAGCTGAAATGACTCCAGCAACATTAGTGGCTGACCTCAGGATGGCTATGGACGTACTACAAAGCGTCGTGCCACGACCGACATCTGAACAGACGCTAGTTCCATCACCCCCACGCAACAGCTGGGAACCTGGCAAACAACAGCCAGCCTCTAACACGCCCCATAGCAGGGAAGCACTGCCTGTGTTTTAAAGAGGACCGAGCTATCACAACTGGAATTATTGGCATGCTACCTAAGTGGCAGCACTAGGAACTGCGTCTTGATCCTTCAGGAAACCTTCTCTGCGGACCGTTCTCCTCTGCTGCAATAAAAGCTCCTTTTTTATTTTATTTTTGCCAAAACGTAAGGAATTCTTCTCACTCTGCATCTGGGAGAGGTCAACAGCTCCTCTAACCAGTAAATCCACGCCTGAGAGTTGAGGATTGCAGATTAATTAAATTGTAGGTATTCAGTTGTTTACAGCTGGTTTTGTGCAGGGAGGGTTAATAAAAAAATCTTCTATTTTTCAGAAAGGAAAGCAGTGTGGATTTAGGCTTTCTTTAATCTTGAAAGAAAAAAAAGTATTTGCAAAAAAAATCTGTTTTTTTCCCCTTAAAATAAGAAAAATAATTAAAGTATATATTTGATTTCAACTGAAAAGCCATTTTTCATTAAAAAGTAGCCTGAGTTTAATATGTGACCAGCTCTGGTGGTAAAGTAATTGAACAATATTATTGAAAAAATGTCCCGGTGCCTACTAGAATTCCTTTGTGAAGAACAGATGCATCTAGTGGGACTGAAATATAGTTGAAATAGGAGAAAATATTTGGAAGACCTTGCTAAAAGTAATTTTTCATCAAAGACATTAGCACTCTATTTGTCAAAGCATTCAGAAAGCTCTTTAATTCTGCTAGACTTGTTGTTAACATTGCTGCCTATGTTGGGACAGTAATAATCTCCCATTTAATAAGAAGCCACATTATTTAATTTTGGGTGAGGATTTGCAAATGGCAGTCTATTCATTCATTTATATATTCCAGATGTATTTAATAGTCTTCAAACTGCTTGGGGCTGAAAGTGGGGAAACAAAAAATAGATTGACTGGAATATGGCAACAGTCTTCAGTACATTATACCATGCTTTCTGCCCTCTGAGGAGTCTGAAATCATTTCAACTTCCATTTTGCTGTCTTGGTTTTATTGAGAGGAAGGAAACCTCTAGACCTGACCTCATTTGGGAAGAGCAATCACCACCTGAAGCGTTCTTTCTCTTCCTACATTTATCCATCTTTCCTCCATGGAACTCCTCTTTACCTTTCTGCTGCCAGCCTCACATTGCCTGGGTGCTGCTCTGCTCCTCCAGCCTCTCTGTGCTTGTGTGGCATGGTGTGAGGAAAGGTGTTAACATGGGCTTCATCACTGGATGTCGTGTCTGGCCTTTGGTGGAGAAGAAATCCTCCTTCTTAATGCTGTGTTCCAGCAGCAGCTACAAGAGAAGCTGCCTTGTCATTCACAGCCACAGCGAGAGGCAGGCTTTCTAGAGACAGCGCAGCTATTAAGTCCTCCTAAGAGGAAAGTTCATGGAAGTTGGAGAAAAAGCATTCTTGGTTAAGGATGCTCAGGTTTAAAATGTGCAGTGAGAAGCAAGTAAATATGTCATCATTGGTATTTTCAACAGTGGGAAAGCCAATATTTTCCCAGTCTTGTAAGGATGAAAAAAAAAAAAAAAGAGAAACTGGAAGCAGTGGTAAAAAACAAACCTACTGAGCACCCTAAACTCAGGGAACATAAAGGATCCCAGACAAAGTGCAGAATCCACTAGAGACATTGCATTACACGTCTCAAGTGCCAGTTCTTGCTACTAATACAGCATGAGGTATTTATGCTCCCTGCTTACTTCTCAATGAGAGATGGGCAACTTACCTTGCATCTCGAGCAGGCGTGTGTGAGGCAAAAGCATACAGACAGACATAGCAGATGGAGAACATATGAGTCAAAGCACGCTCTGTAAACAGAAGTTACAGAGGAAGATAGGTGGAACGAAAATTATTTTTTATTAAGTGCTCTTAGCATGTCCTTAGGAGCCAGTTCCTTTAGCATTAGGAAACAGTTCTTCTTGTAAGGAACTCCAAACTATTTGTTTTACTGATTGCTTTGGTAGAGATGTAAGTTTTGGGAATCCAAACTGTAAGATGAAAGTTCAGCACTGATAATGATGTTTGCGTAGGATGTATGTATCTTAGCCTGGAGGCTGACACAGGCTGAATACATAACATTCGAGCTGTGCATTTCAAAGAGAAGATACACAGCTTTCCAACATTTTCTCATTTCCATCTCAGCTTTCCATTCTTTTTAAATGTCTTCTTAGGGAAGAATGAAAGATGAGGCAAGTTCCTGGATATTGCTTTTTTTCATTCACTGACATTAAGAAGAGAAAATGGCAGAAAGATAAAATGGGAGGAAGAAAACCCATACTGGTAAAAATCCAAAACACTGAAGTTTAAGTTTTGATAAAAACCCAGAGATTTAGACAACAATTATGAAAATGAAAAGTTTCTGCCAAAGGACAATGGTTTATTTTCTTTGTTGGAAACAGCTTTTAATAATTCTATTATGCATTTGATACCTTCCAACTATAAAGTGCTATCGGTGCAAAAATTTTAAATTGAAACAAGTTACATAAGGTATTTAAATTATAATGTCCATAGATAGATATATTAGTATATACTGTCTATATAAAACTCCTAGCATTTTACAGCTAAGATTTCAGCAATCTTAAAATGTCATGCATCTGCAAAATACCATACTTTGTTGTTTTCACCATAAGCACATATGTCTGAGAACTATATGGACCTTCTAAAGATCTTGACAAAGTATTGTGGTTTCTAGAGGTACACTAGCTCTTTATAATATTTCCAGAAAGAAATTTGATGTAAAGCCTGCATATAACTAACCAGTAAATGTACGTGTCTCCTGGCAGGTCACTTATTCTCAAGGTTTCTACCCAAAGATGAAGTCCTAAGATTCACTCTGCTTTCCCTTGTCTCTGCTCCTCATGTTTGAATTCTGATGTTTGCTTGCTGAAAGGATGAGTTAGCTCAGAGTTAATGGTGCTATATTTTACCTGCCTGAAGAATGGCCAGCAGAGAGGGCTGCTTTTATTTCCTTTAAAGCCACGTTGCCATAATATTCTATTGCATTTGATAGTCAGATGACTCTTACAGTCCACATAGAACTGGAAATGATGTTACTGCTTCTGTTGCTTAAATAGTCTTTTTTCAAAATGACTGGATTACCTAAAACCACTTAGATAACCTTGGTGCAGTTTAGATATACAAGAGAATTTAGTATAACCGATGTTTTCTGCCAAATGTTATTTTTTAACACTTCCTCCTATGAATCCTAAACCCCTTTTTGTTATTCATCTCACTAACCATTCATGGATGAATGGCAATTGCTGAATGTCTCAGAAACAACACCTTGAAAATGTCATTCAAATCAATTTCTCAACAGCATGAGAGGCTAGGAGGTAATTCACACTTCTTTTATAATAATATTCTATAAGAGGTACTGTAGTCATTTGCCTTCCCCCACCCCCTCCAAAAGTAAAGGACTATAAATTCATTCTCATTTAGCGCAGCCAAATGTAACAGGCTGAGAAAAACACTGCAGGCAGAATATACTACGAAGACTGCTAAGCTGTGGGAAAAAAACACCTCCACTATTGCCCCAGAACTAACCCGTTCCCCCAGAGCAGCAGGCGCATGAGGAGAAGGATTCTGCAAGGCAAACCTGGAAAATTTCCTTCCTCCTGTATGGAGCAATCTATCCACAGCCAGCAACTCCAAAAGCATCTAAGCCCAGTGCCTTGAACGCTGCCTCCTTCCATCAAGAGGAGTTCAGAACCCGCTTTTGTCCCCCAAATATTATCTACGTATGAACACCCCCAGGGTCCTTCTTCCTGAAACTTCCAACAGGACATATACATTTTAGGGTTTCAATGATCTCCTGATCCTCAGATGTCAAGACACTCTTATTCCAGCATTCATTAATATCCAGCTCTGCCCTGACTCTAAAGCAAGCAGTGGTTCAAGTCCCAAAGCTGGGACAAAGGGATTAGAAACCCTACGGCTAAAAGACTGTTTCTTCCTTTCAGGTGTCAGCTGGTGGATGAGGAGGTACCAGCTAAGAAGCTCGTACCACAAGATCAGTCCCACATCTGACATTTGAGATCAGTTTCTGGCAGCCGCACCACGTCCCCTAAGCACCCTAAACCACTGCAGCAGCAGATTTGAACCACAGCAGAAGAAGGAACGAAGCAACCAAACCCAAACCATCTCTTTTCAAAGTCTGCATATATTACTGAGAGCAGGTGTAAAAAAAATACGCTGCCTCTTTGCCTAATCAGACATGCAGACCAGGCACATTCCTGTAAGTCAGTTACTTTCAGGCAAAACCTCTGATAAATCTTGCAGCTAAGGGTGGACCCACTTTTTAGCACAACATTTGAACCTGAGCTCTTTGCTTCTGGTGACTTCATATGAAGGATGCTGGCACCACACAGTCAAGGACGCCGTAGCTCAAACTCCTCTCAAGGTGGACGCTGCATAATCTCTCTCTCATTTCACACACAGAACAGAACAGCCTGCACTTGCCGTGAGCCTCAGCCTTGCAGGACTGTCGGGGAGCTGGCAGATATTCTGCTGTATTTCAGTGCTTCTCCAGCTCTCCCTGTTAGAACAGCTTCGCGCTCTTTTAGTCTGACTGGTGCCTCACGTAGGAAAGATTACTCTTCCCTTCCATCATGCCTGGAAGCAACAAAGCAGACTTGCAGGCCAAAAAAAACCCAACCCAACCCTTTTGAATTCTGTTTTTCAGCATTTTCCATGACGATTCCCAGTCTCCAATACAAGGCTGAGGAATTCATCGCGTGCTCAGCTGGTAAGACATTCTTTTCCCCACAGCATATCTGCTAGCACTGCTGAGCAAGAGCACCACTGTGCAGCATCTCCCTTGTCATGGAAGACATACCCTGGGGAGAAGGGGAACTTCTACAGTGCCGTTTTCTGGGCTGCTGCACAGCCAGATAGGGCTCAGGTAGGGCAGGGAGCTTCCGAGGCTGCCTGGGATGAAAGCAAAGCTTTCACCTTTTCCTGATGTATCAGGAAGAATTTCTGAAGTGAATTGCTCGTGTTCAAAGGCTTGGACCTACCCACAGAAGCAGTAGAAAATTTAAACCCGCTGTGGTGCTCCGTAGCTATTGAGCTGTTCACACGGCCTGTCCTTCTGTCCCACCAGCGAACACTTCCTGTTAAAAGAATTTCTGGCAGGGCCGCTTCATTCTGTGCAGGGGGCAGAAAGTCAATGCACTGATTAGCAGTCGCTTTGCTAAAGAGTATCCCACAAATCAGGTCTCGTCTATCTGTTTGCCTTCACATTTCTTCTGGAGCCTCTATAATTAATTTAAACAGATATAAGCACTTCTTCTCCTCTCCTTTTTGATGCCAGCTCTTCCAACAGGCTGTGCACTGAAGCTGCAGCAATTTCAAAGGCTTCCGCTCCCTGTGCAGAGTGGAGCAGCTGCAAGAATAGTTTTTTGAAGAGGAAATGGCACCCAATGGGACTGGCAGGCGGCTGCGAGCCGAGCTCAAACAGCCCCCGAAGTCCTTGGGAGCATCTGAGGACATCAAAAGACAAAAGATCCAGGCTGGGAAAAGCCTGAAGAATTAATTTAACAGAATCCCCCCCCAACCCTGGAGCTTTCTTCTTGCAAACAGTGCATCTGGGAAGAAGTCTTCCTCACATTTGGTTCTGATGATCCCACTCCCATTGAAACGCTGGAAATACAGGGCTGCACGAGGGGCAGTCGCATTCCTTGTTAGTTTTTTAAGTTACAAGTGTTTAAATGGATAAATCTATATAAAAAAAACTGCAGTCCTGTATATCGTTAAAAAGCTAATATATTTCTATTAATATAAATGTAGTTAATATAAATAAGCATACTGCCATATTTCAATGTGACCGTAAACTACTCACGGTGCTTCATGCATGTGTAAGTGGTTAACAGATGGACTCATTGACATGATTGATCTCAATAAAACTGTACTTTTTATGATAGCTGGCAAACATTCCTCTGTTATTTAGAACACAGCACACACATTCTTCCTATCTTGTTTAAGAGATGTATAGAAAACAGTACCTT
Source organism: Cygnus olor (assembly GCF_009769625.2). Classification (NCBI taxonomy): domain Eukaryota; kingdom Metazoa; phylum Chordata; class Aves; order Anseriformes; family Anatidae; genus Cygnus; species Cygnus olor. The sequence goes on along the minus strand of NC_049171.1, from coordinate 64,323,318 downwards.
TGTTTCATATACATGAGCTTGTGCACAGGTGCACACGTCCTCTCCTCCCAAAGTGTGTAAGGTCAGTGACTTGGAGTCGAACTTTGTAACCTATGTGAACGTCTAGAGCTGATCCAACAGGCTTCAGACTGAGCAGCAGGGCATTCGCTGAAGCCCTGTGGCCACTGCCACTCCTGCAGGACTACCATAGCTGAAGCACGCTCTTGAAACAGCAGTCAATTTTCATGGCAGGCTCACAGATCAGAACTATTAGACCAAACGCATGTTCTTTTCTGAAAGCTGCATGCTTCCTTAATTCCCTATGTATAAATAGATGCCATTTTACTAGACTCTGCTACCGCACATCATCGAGAAGTTGTCTAGAAAAAGAACTGACACAACACATCCTGCAAAAGCCTCTTCTTTGTCAGATTGCACTAATTATACACCCACTGCATCAAACTTCTCCATCTTTGTCCTCCTAACTGGCAAATTCTGTCTTTCCCCATCAATTTCACACCACTCTTCTCTCTCTTCACTTCTGAATTTTGCTTTTCGATGAATTTAAGTTCACATACGTACAAGTCTGAGTTAAGCAGTGTGCAGACATATTGTGCATGCCTGTTTGTGCACCCAACTCTGCACACCAATTGTCACAGATCTGGGCAGTCTTTTTTCTGAGACCTTGCTGTGTTCGGCAGGACAACACGGCGTACTGTCAGGAACTGCCCTGAAACAATTTTGCTCTATTATCAGTTTTACTTTGTGATTAACATTATGCCACACTGTTCTGGTATTGTCCAACAAATTATGATATGGCATTATATTGTGACTATTTATTATACATTACTATGAATCAACTAATAAACTTAATTAAAAACATTTCACTCTTCCTAAGCATATAGGCTGCTTAACTGAGTTATTACATGATGTGGAAAAATAATACAGGGAACTAAGATGAGCTCGGTGGAATAATTTTCACTGGCACATTTCTCTCTGAAGTACAAGGTACACTGATACTCCACGACATTTCACTTCTTAGTTGTATTTTAGAAGTCTGACAGGGTCAGGTGTTGAGAGACAAAAATCCCACAGCCAGTTGTTTAACTTAGGACAGCAAAATTAAAATGCAGAGCGAGAAATAAACCAAAATGGTCTCATACTTGAATGGAATATAAACATGCTGCTTAATTAGGTCACTAAGCATATGTTTGTTTACTTGGATATTTTCTCTCTGGCAGTTCATCTTTGGGTAACGCAACTACCTCACTTCAGATAGGGGAATTCCCATGGCAAATAACATAAAATTTATAATTTGGGGGCTGGAAAAGTGTATTTATTAGCACTATGTCAAGCACTTGATAATGAAGAGAGCTGAAGTGTGAGAGCAATATGTAGCTCACCGGCTTCTGTGTTGGATTGGTGTCCGCACAATATTTTTGCTTAGGACAGCAGAGCCATCTTAGGACAGCAGAGCCAGCAGGGAGCTGGCTGTGACTCTGAATTTCTGCCTGTCCCTGATTTACCTTCTTGATTGATTCCAAGGCAGAGATGGGTGTTGGAGCTTCTGATGCCTAATCTGTACATATGGAAAATCTTCCTGTGTTGCAAACTCAGAGGCGCAAGCAATCTTGCCGCCTACATTCACCTCAATCCCTACATAATTTTTTTTGGAAGAGCTGCAGAGGAGAAGCTTTGAAATCTTGCACTGTTCCCCTAAAGCTGACCAAGGAATTAGAAAATAATTACAGCTTTTAAAGTATTCCGTACAGTTGATCTGAACAGAAACGGCATCAGCAGCTTGGAGTGCCAGTCTGCGTTCAGAGGGACCCTCTCCCTAAAGCTGTCTGCAAGCAAACTGAGTTCCTGATTTTATTTCAACTGAACAAACTCCCATTAGTCCACTGTACCCTGAAGGCATGAAAGCTACCTCTCAGCTTTGCAGTGTTGGCTAATCCTTTCTGCTGCAGCACATGGGGCCTAGAAATCCCTCTATCAGCTGTGCACATGCTATCTAAAGCAGAGCCTTTCTTTAAGAGTTGAAGAAAGCCAGTCACTAGGAAGAGTTGGAGAAGCATGCTTTACTACTGTGATTCACAACTATCTGCTAATGCTGAGGCTCAGGAAGGAAATCCTGAAGGCTGGGATTCACAGGAACATCCACAGGCACAGAAATGCTAAGCCTGACCCCTTCTGCTCAGAGCCCTACCATCTTGTCATTACTCTGTTCACCTCCTTTCTGGCTCTGTCACAGAGTTCCCTCTTTTACCAACCCCTACACAACTCTCATGGGACTTTAGTCCCATCCCTTACCAATCACTCTGTGCTGCATCCTCATCCACCTGCTTTCCACACGGTTGTTTCTTTCCTGTCCCCCATGCTCACTACCAAGGAACTGGTATGGGTATAGAAGAGGAAGGTTTGCAACAACTCAAAGGCCTCAGATTGCCACACACATCTAAGAGTCTTTGATTTGGAATCCTGTGCTTAAGTCCTGGCTTTCCCAAGGAATATGGGACCAGCCACTCAAAGTCAGAGCTCTGGCATGTCACAGCGCCATGAAAGTGTAACATGTTTTGAGTCCTGCCTGGGAAGGGGTGTCTCTTGCACAAGGTTCACAAGGAAATCCGTCAAGCAAACAGCTTGAATGTTGCTGTTTCATTCATCATGGGCAACAAACCTGACTGCTTGTAAACAACATTACATCACTTGAATCTGCATGTTGCAACAAACCTGCAAATTATTTTTTTAGAAAAGCGTGTTATTTGTAGATTCTGGAGATGTATTTGATCTCCAGTACTCTGAGATACTATCAGGATAACTGAATGTAGAAAGAAAAAGGGAGGAAAACTAGACCGTTAACTCAAGAATACCTGTGGTCACCGAGCAAAGAAGAAAAGGGGACAAATCTATGTTAATAGAAGAGCTTGAGCTAAGTCACTTAAAGGCATGCCTGCACAGATGCATTCAGTACTTACAGTTCCCATATTGCCAAAGCAATCCTCAGCAATCCAGAGGAGCACTGACATCAAAAGTCAACCCTCCTACTTGTATTGGGTTTACACGGCAAGGTTTTGGTAGCAGGGGGCTGCAGGGGTGGCCTCTGTGAGAAGAATCTAGCAGCTGCCCCATGTTAGAGCTCCAGCTGGCTCCAAAAGGGACCCGCTGATGGCCGGAGACGAGCCAGGGAGAGAAGTTTGTGCCTCTGGGAGAGAAGATTTAAGAAAGGGGAAAAAAAAACCTGCAATGCAACAGTAGCTGGGAGAACGAGGAGTGAGAAGCAGCCCTGCAGACCCCAAGGTCATTGCAGAGGAGGGCAGGAGGTGCTCCAGGCATGCGGCAGCAGTTCCCCTGCGGCCTGTGGAGAGGCCCCTGGTGGAGCAGGCTGTCCCCCTGCAGCCCATGGGTCCCACATGGAGCAGATCTCCACGCTGCAGCCCCCCCGTGGAGGAGCCCTCGTTGGAGCAGGTGGATGTGGCCTGGAGGAGGCTGCGGCCCATGGAGAGCCCCCCCAGGAGCAGGCCCCGGGCCGGAGCTGCAGCCCGTGGAGAGGAGCCCACGCAGGTCTGGGGGGAGCTGCCGCCCGTGGGGGACCCGTGCTGGAGCAGTTTGCTCCTGGGGGATGGACCCCGTGGGACGGAGCCGTGTGGGAGCAGTTGTTGAAGAGCTGCTGCCTGTGGGCAGCCCCCGCAGGCTCAGTTCAGGAAGGACGGCATCCCGTGGGAGGGACCCCGCGTGGAGCAGGGGCAGAGAGTGACCGTGAGGGAGCGGCAGAGACGAAGCCTCAGGGACTGACTGCAGCCCCCATTCCCTGTTCCCCTGAGCTACTCGGGGGCAGTACGTAGAAGAGGATGGATGGGGGGAAGGTGTTTTTAGTTTGCTTTTAGTTCTCACTGCTCTAGTCTGTTACAAATAGCAAATAAATTGTATTAATCTTTCTACACTGAGTCTGTTTTGCCCATGACAGTAACTAGTGAGTGATTTCCCTGTCCTTATCTTAACCCTTGAGCCCTTTTTCATTTTACTTTCTCCCCCTGTTCCTTCAAGGAAGGGGAGTGAGAGGCGGTGGTGGACCACTCTGCTCTAGGCAGCAATACGCTCAGTCCTTCTGAGGACATGGTGCATGCACAACGCGATCCTCACTAGGAGCCTGGGGAAGTGCCACCTCTGTGGGACTGAAGAACCAGGTGCCCAGTTCTGACAAGCCTGCCCTGAGTCTGGAGCATGTCAGAAGCTTGCCCTTAAGCCAAACACTGATAGATACCTGACAGACCAGCAAAAGACATACCTATGCAACGTTGTCTCTTTGGCAAAATTCAGCCCCTTGCTCTAATGATGAAGGTGTTGGAACACCTCCGATATCAAAAGGAGTGTTTTTTCATAATCCAGTTCTGATAAATGGTTGACCTCTGTTTCTGAAGTTCCCTCCTGAAAAGATTGGGTAGGAAGGTGACTCCTCACAAGGAAAATTTCAGGCTATCCTTTTTATCTTGATGAATTTAGAAGTAACTGAAAGTGTTAGGCAAACTTAACTATAAACACTTTTATGCATAAAATTTATCTTTATAAAAAGATGCACCAATCTGCATTTCTCTTCATTTGATTTAGTCTGCATCCCATCTTCCCTCTATACCCATCCTTTTCCTGTTTGTTTTAAGAGCACAGGCTGCTGGGAACATGTATCCAGCCTTCATATCTTCAGAGGTCCCAGCACATTTCTGGCGGTGGACAAAAAACCTTCCTTTTCTTGCGTTGCAGGCCCAAGCCCCGGCTGAGACTCAGGGAAGCCCTTCTGAGCCGGCTGCAGCACGGCACAGGCACTGTGGCGACAGCAGATCCTCCTCACCACGGCAGACCCCTCCTTTTATGGGCCTGAGTCGAAAGCAGGACAGGGTTTCAGAAACTTGCAGCCTCCGTTCCCCCCCAGATCCCACTTCCCGGACGCAGACTTTAAGGACAGGCGTGTTTTTCACAAATAGCCTGTATTTTCTGGACAGAGTGCCTCAGCAGTTGTTCCTCCTCTATCAGCCTCACGTCATCTCCTGGGATGAGTTCTTCTGATTTCTCAACACAGATTACTTGCACCTGGACGGGAATGACAGGGTGTTGGCAGAGACGCCGAGCAGACAACAGGAGCGGGGAGAACCCTCGCCAGGCTTTGTGTGTGCAACTGCTGAGTCAGTTCAACAGCCTCAGATACCCCCACCCCACAAACACAGGTGCAGATGACCATAGAAAAGTAATCTTAATTTGGCTGCCGCCCAAACTCCAGATTCCTCTTGGCTCCCCCAAACACTTCTCCCACATGACCTCATCTCCCATGCCCTTGCAGCAGACAGCCAAGCAGACAAAGCACAGTGGATTTCCTAAACATCCAGGAGTTGTGGAAGTGGGAAGGAGATGAGAGCCTGATACAGGAGAGAGGAAGAGCAAATAGGCATGCCTGGGTCTGGGCCTCTGACCCTCAGACTTCCCCCACGCCCATTAAAGTCCAGGAGCCACATCCTCAGAGCTACCGGGTTGTCTTTGTGTCCTTCCAGCAGCAGCACAGGGCTGCAGGAGCTCCCCATGTGAGGAAGACTCTGCTAGTGCCAAGCTGCTCTGCACAGCACCCTGCAGTCCCTGCTTTGTCCCCATTTGGGACAGGATTAGAGACTGCTCCATACCAACCTTGTGGGAGGCTCAAGCTGTCACCATTCAGCCCCAGTCCCTCAGGGAACTGGTCAGGCCCCTGCCCCTCTCTGCCTCATGCCCCTTCCCCCCCCCCCCCCCCCCCCGTAGATGAGGACCTCAAGTCCCCAGGCTTGAGGACTGAGGGCTACTTTCTGCACTCATCCCAACACACGAATTAAGGCCGAGTACAGCCATGGCATGCAGAGCTCACAGATACCCAAACACAAACACCGAGGACTAAGGAAGTTAGGTTTGACCTACACGACCCATAACTGTGCTCCTGACTACCATGCAAGCCTTTCCTACATTAACCTACATTACCCACCTCTTTACAAAAGAAGGGAAAACCCTTGCCTTTCTAATCCCTTCCTAACAATTAGCCAGTCCACATGTTTACCAGTTGCTAATGAGACTCATGGAGCCGGACCCAGTGGCAATGCACAACTCCTGAACAAAGGCTGTGTCCATGCTGTGTTGCAGTTTCCAGATGAAGCCACTTCAGCTGCACAGCCAATGAGCTTTGTAACTTGCCCCATTTTGTTCTGGGAGACTCCTGCTTTTTCCCCCTTTACTGATATTTCACAGAGAAGTAATTTTGTTTTTTGTTTTTTGTTTTTTTTTTTTCTACTTTTGATTATGGTGAAGCAAAACAGATCTTGGAGTACTTCAGATAGTGGAAGTTTCAGGAATTTACTTGCTGTTTGAAACAGGGATGTGGACTAGGAACCTCTGCACACCCCCAGCCGTAGGGACCACTGCTTCAACAGCTATGATTTGGTATAGGAAAATCAAAATCTGTAGCACTCAGATGTGTATCACATTTCATGACGCATATTTAAGAACCACCCATTCCCTCATCTCGTGTTTAGCATATCCCATGTGTTAGGGCAAAAAATAAAAACCTGAGCAGAAGGCACGAGAATGACAACACCATCGGGAGCCTCCTGCTGTCGGAGGCTATATAGAGGGGAACTTTGTTAGTTTGGCTGAGCTTCAAATTTGCCCTAAATATGGTACAACTGGCTTAGAAGAGATGGGACAACAGGGTGAGGAAGCTTGCCACCGGAGAACTTACAACATAAGCTGGTGGCTACTTTCATCTTTGCTGGGCTCTCACACAGACTGAGCAGTAAAGGCAACACTAATAAATACTACCAGGTGTTACGTACGGTGCGTGCCAAACTAACATCAGACTACTAACACACAGCAGGGGTTGTGACCCCGTGGGACAGGCCACCAGCAAGGAGTGGCATGCAGGTGTCTGCACCCTGTGGAGCTCCTGGTGGGAAGGAAAACATCAACTGCGAGAGGAATTCCTTTTTTAACACAGTGTGAGAGGGTGCTCTGCACCTATTTAAATCTGAATTGTGTGAGCAGTGGAAGTGAAAAGGGAAGGGTGGGCAAGGTTAGGACTGCACATAAAATTTTCTGGATCAGATGGGAAAGATTCCTATTTGGCATCTGAACATGCTGCGGGAAGCACTCTTGTCTTTGTGTCTACACTTTCGGCCTCCTTTAGGGCTACGACCTTGTGTAAGAGACCTTTGCACAGTAGCCATGAAGTTGCTTCACAGTCTTTGCCGGCTCCTAAGGACAAATACTGAGTGGGAAGCTTTACTCTTTCTGTCAACCTGGACTGCAGTCATTGCAACCTTCCAGGGTTGCAGACTGTGTCCAAAGAGCCTACAAGCATCCTCTTGCACATGGGCTCTGGGCTAGGCTTTAGTTTGAAATCATGCTGTGAACTTGGGAGAAAGGAGGTGAGTGTGAAGGAAGATATGAGAACAGAAGGGAAGGACAAGGCAAGAGCCAACAGTATGATGGAGAAATGGAGATATACGTGAAAGTTGTCCTCACCAGAAACAGAACAGAAAATTGTTGACATGACACCCTACGTGAAACAGAGCTACAAAAAATACTATTAGCAGCGTTGGAGGTGTGCATGATCAGAGAGTAACAAGGAGGAAGGAACATCCTGAATCTGAATCACTATCTGTCCTCGAAACAAACAGCTAATTAATTTTTGTTTTTAAAAGCTGGAAGAGATCACTGATCATTTGAGCATGTTTCAGCATGATTAAAAACAAATAAGGACAAACCTAGCTTACAAGTACCAGCAAGCCATGTTTGGGATGATTTGTTTTTATTAGAATTTTTTTAGAAAGAGCATTTATAAAAATCCAAATATAGATTTGCTGCTCCGTATGTATGGTAAGTAGAACATTTGGTTGCACTGTGGTCATCTCAGTGGTATTAACCTGCAGTCTCGTGATTCATTATTTATAACATCACTCTCTGTGAAGTACCAGGTCACAATCATCATAAAAACAGAGATATTTCACGTCAGTACTAAAACTGTGATCAGTCTCGAAGAATACAAAAGGACGAGAAATTAAGTCACTCAAATGGGCAAGATAATTAGATTCTGCGAGAACACACAAGAGGACAAGCAGATCATGCCAACAGGAATTTTGGCTCTAATAGCTTAAAGTGTGGATAGAAGCTCTCATGTCATGTTTGTCAAAAGACCGTGCACAACAGCTCCACCATGTAAGCAGTTGCCATAACCTTCTGTGGACCTGCAAACAGCAAATCAGTGAATGTGCACTACTGATCTCAGCTAGTAAAATTCTGCCCTGCTCCCACTTGTTCAAGTTGTGGCAGTTCAAATTCTCATTAAACAGCATGAATCCAGGGTAAGGATCACCCCCCACTCTGTGCTTGCACAGTGCCAAGCATGAGGGGGTGGAGGACTCTGGGTGCCACACAATACAAATAATAGTGATTCATCTTTCTGATGCCTCACTATTAGTTTGATTACCTGGCTTGATTCACCTGATGTCTGTAATGGCTTCCGTGGGCTGTCAGAAGCCTTATTTCATGAAGACGTTTCTAATGGTGAAAAAAAAACAACACACCTGCTTCCTCAGAGGATTGGTTTGAGGCAGAACACAGCCTCTCCTCTTAATGCTAGCGTGCACAAGTTTGCCTGAGCTGCGACTGAGGTGAAGAGGAAGGTTAGGAATCCAAACTCTGCATCTGCAGCCAAGAGTAGCTTATCTCTACTTCAGGTGAGAGTTATGTTTTCAGGGAAACAACGCCCCAAACTGTGCTACTGCTTCTCACCCCTGCAAGGGACTGGAGGTTCCTCCTGCTCCCTGAGCACACACAGGGCATGCTGCAGCAAGCAAGTCCCAATGCCCTCGCTCTGCTCTAAGCCATGTCCTTGGCACACTTGCTGCTACAACAGTTCTGTGGAAGCAGATATTTGTTCATTTTAATAAAGCCTTGCATCTATTAATTCATCCTGTCCACATTCTCATCAAGATCCAGACTCCCTCTGTGGCTGTCTGGGACATTTGGAAAGAAAGCAACGCCTTGTTACTCCAGCCATACTCATCTATCATTTGTTTTTACAATAAATCATTTGTTTCTTTACAAACCCTTACTCCATGTCACAGTTTGATCAACCCACAACCTATTTCTACCTTTCCTACATTCATTTGGTTTAGGTATTGTGCATTTACCTGTGCTGGACTAGTATTCAGCAATTTTCAGGCTGTTCAGCATCTTTTCAGGTCTTTTTTTTTTTTGTTAGTTTTTTTGTTTGTTTTTGTTTTTAAATCTGGAAGTTAGCCATTTGGCTATCCAGCACATTCACCCCGCAACTTTAATTCCCAAGAGCTGATGGCTGCTGTGATAGCCAGCCTCCTTAATCTCAGAGTACTGTTTCTTTCAGTATAAGGAGTAAATTGTTGAGGAAAAAGTAAAACTAAACAGAAACCCAAATTTTAAAAACAGTCCTCATGCCTGCCTCTTCTACTTAAATGCTAACAATATCTCTACCTACCTTTGCAAGTGTAAGTTTTGAAAGTTTTTCTTTCAATAACTAGTCTGATTTTGCTGAACAACTCCTCCCCCCATCAACAGGATTCCCTTTCACTTCTTATATCCCCCTCCAGTGCATGCTTTTTTCTTCTTCACATCCTGCCATTGTCCTTTAACCATACTTGTAAAAAATGTTTGTGGAAAAACTGCGCCTCTCTTTGGCCTCCACTATTTCCGTTCTCTTCTGTCCAAGACCTATGACCAAAATCCTCCTAATCATTAAGAAAGCTTCTAAACTGTACAAATAACCAGAGACAGAGACACCTGACAAAATTACATCTTGTGATCTAAGCCAGTTATAGGCAGAGTATCAACCTTGACTAATTACACAGTTACGAGCTGTTTCAAAAGCCTTCTTCCAAGCCCACAGCTAAAGCTGGCGAAAGTCTTCAACATTAAACTCTTGCAGCTTCTAAAAGCAATGTCACATCTCTTTTCCTTTTTGTGCACGATTTTAAGTGATCTAAACTGTGAAGTTCAGTCAGTCACAGCTCCAACTGCACCTCCGATCACCTGCAAAACATTCACAACGTAAGGCAGACAGGTCACATAGTACACTCTTTCTTGAGGAGTACAGGCCATTAATCTCTCTTGTGTAGCCAGTGTGAAGCAATTCCCTGTCAGCAGACACAGAAGAGGAGATGGGAAGATAACCTTTCCCTATCTGTGTTGCAGCAGCCTCTGAAGGCTGTTAATCTCTCCAGAACAGCCATTACCATGATGGCTCTGCATGCTGCGCTTGAGAACAGTGACATTTCATCAGCTGCCTGCTAGAGATGCTGAATCAATGGAGAATTACTTTACAGTTTTCCAGGGACAGACATGACTAACAATGCATGCTGTATCTGCTAAAGCTTCTGCACTGCTCACTCACACATTATTAGTATTTTTCCCACGTGCTTATATTCCTGCGTACTCCTCCTGAAACCTCTCTCAGACGTACCAGCCTGTAACCCACCCTGTTCTGCTGCAGAACCTCTGCTCAAATAACCTCACCATAGCAAATGCACATCTTGGCATCTTGCTTTTCTGGGCTTGCAACAATGGCTCATAGTCAGCATTATTCTACTTCTCCATATTGGAACAGAGCAAAAAGCCAAATGACACCACTTTAGGTCACACACAGTTAAGCGAAGGTAACCTTGAATCAGGATTGATGTTAGCTACTGCTTTGTTCTGCAGCCTCCTGAAGGATCCATTTCCTAAGTCACTAAGCATGGGACAGACTTTTCCAAAGTTATCTATATACCCAGAGCCCACATTCTGCCTTTAAGTGAGGGAGGAACTCAGGAGCCATGTATGTTTGAAAAGGTAACTTTGAAATCAGAGAATGAGAGGAAAACTGCGCTGGAAACGGACCTCTGGAAATAGCCTAGCCCAAACCTGCTGCTCACAGAAGGTGTGAACTACAGCAGGTTGCCCAGGGCAGTGTCCAGCTAGGTTCTGAGTATCTCCAGAGATGGAAACCCCACAGCTTCTCTGGGCAGTATGATCCAGTGTTTAGTCACCTTTACAGTAAAAAAAAAAAAAAAAATAATGTTTTTTTCTTATGCAAATGTAGCTCAGGATATCATTCAAATATTTCTCTCTCTTCTCTGAGTAACCTGAAAAGCTGCCTACTCATCTGGGGGAAACTCCCCCAGCAAGTGGGAAGCGTGGGTTCCCTGCCCTCACACATCATCTTGAATTTTTTAAGACAATAATTTACAGCATAGATTGCTAATTCTGAAAAGAGATGCTTATTACTGTGTCTGTTTTCTAGCAAACAGCAGAAATTATGCAAACATTGTGGAAACAACATTAAAGAAAGCCTATATCTCAGCAGTCCTTTTTCTTACCCTCTTTTCCAGCTCCTAGTTACCAGTGCTGATGAAGTGGAAGAGTAGAAGATTTAGCAGAGCTTTGTTCTTCCTTTTATTACTGTATAGGATACTGATGATGCTATCTGCCTCTGAGATTCATAAGCAGGATGAAAACAATGCCAGTGTCATGCCTATCCCTTAGAACCTAATGTTCAGTCTAAGACCTGCATACAGCATCTATCTGTACATCACAAAAAGAAGGGCTTTCAAATGGGACTTGCAGCCAGCCATCAGGCCCACTGGGATTTTTCACCAGTTTGTCCATCACATCTCCACCTTTCTCTCGTAAGGTTATTTTTTTAATCATGCTTACTAATATCAGGATTGGTTGAGTAATCTTCCACACTGTAGCTAGCATTTTCTTCACCAACATAAATTGGTAAATTCAGAGACTCGTTGATCCATTTTACAATAGTTAGCTACTCATTATTAGCCCCAATTAGGCTTCAAAATAATAAAAAATGATAATAAAAAGGTGGGAAAGAAATCCTCCGAAGTCTGGAAGCAAAGCTCCTGAGTACAAAGAGGATCACTGCCGAAGAACCAACTGAGGTGACTTCTACACAGACAGGGTTGTTTAATACAAAATGCATTTTGGTTGAAGTAGTATCACCTATGCTGCCAATATGCTTTATGACCTAAAAATAGCTGATTATGAAATGAGGAAAATGATGGGATGATATAAATATAACCAACTTCCAAAGCAGTTATTAAGGTAATGCTACAAGATAGTCCATGGCCAGAGAGGGAATTATGGGTCTTTTTTTGGTAAAGCTGAGAAATGGATATGTCAGATCAGCTACCTAGTACAATAAAAATAAGACAGCTTCCAAAGTAACTACAAAGTATAATAGATGTACTAAGTCATTGACTGCAAAGGTTAGAGACACCTGGACCAAGACAGGATTATCTTTGCTGGATTTTTATATGGAAATAAAATGTCAGCTGAAGTCAACCTTGTCTGTACCATTAAATTATATTCTATTATTATGTATAAAATAACTCAACATGAAAAGATTAGGGCAGACAAAGACTACTACATTTAAAGGACCCTGATGTTAACTGGAACAACAGAAAATGATATGAAGTTAAGGATGACAGTGCTACATGCCATGTCAAATTTAGCTCATGTAAACTAATATGATAGCTAAAGGATGTTCAAGTATAGCTTCCAGATGGAAGAGGGAGAAAAAAGAAGTCAGAAAAAACTTGCTTAAGATGATTTTTGGTGACTTTATTACTGGAAGAACATAGTCAGCCAATTAAGACTACGCTAAAAAGAACGTAGCCTCTTGCAGGAATTGTACCCCACCAAACAGAGCTCCATTCATCCATCTCTACATATATGCTCAGAACTGTTGACAGATACCATGACAGAATAAATGTAAATACAGAAAGTTAGCCATTTCTACCACTTTTAAATATTTTGAAAAGAGCAACTGATATAAGGACATAATTGGGGTAAAGCTCAACTCACTAGCTTCTCAGTTACAAAAGGTTTTTGCTAAAATGATGTCCCATACTGCTTTCCAGTAGAGACTGCTATATTGCTTATGCTGGATTGCTCAAGGATAAAGAGGTGTTAGAGAGATACCTTGACTAATGAGAGGGCTGAGCAATCACCAACCACATGACGTTTAACAAGAGCAAGTGCTGGACTCTGCACCTGGGATAGGGCAACCTATACATATCCCTATATGTATATACATACAGAGTAGGGGACAGGAGGCTGGAGAGCAGCCCCACAGAAAGGGATCTGGGGGTTCTGGTTGACATCAAGTTGAACACAACCCAGCAGTGTGCCCTGGCAGCCAAAAGGCACAACCATGTCCTAGGGTGCACTGAGCACAGCATGGCTGGCTGGTTGAGGGAAGGGATTGTCCTTCTCTGCTCTACACTGGTATGGCCTCACCTCAAGTGCTGTGTGCAGTTTTGGGCACCACAATATAAGAAGGTCATAAAACTATTAAAACTATTAAAGAGTGTCCAAAGGAGGGCTACAAAGATGGTGAAGGGTCTGGAGGGCAAGATGTATGAGAAGCAGCAAAGTCACTTGGTTTGTTCAGCCCAGAGCAGAGCAGGCTGAGGGGAGGCCTCATGGCGGCCTGCAGCTCCCTCACGAGGGGAGCGGAGGGGCAGGCGCTGAGCTCTGCTCTCTGGGGACAGCGACAGGACCCGAGGGACGGCATGGAGCTGGGACAGGGGAGGGTCAGGCTGGGTGTTAGGGAAAGGTTCTGCTCCCAGAGGGTGGTCGGGCACTGGGACAGGCTCCCCAGGGCAGGGGTCATGGCACTGAGCTTGACAGAGTTCAAGAAACATTTGGACAATGCTCTCAGCCATAAGGCCTGATTTTTGGGTGGTCCTGTGTGGAGCCACGAGCTAGACTCAATGATCCTTGGGGTCTCTTCCAACTTGGAATATTCTATGATTCTGTGATTCTATGAAGTAGAGATATCAAAAAAAAAATCTAGTTGCAATGGAGACATTTATAGTGTCCTTCAGTAAAACCAAAATGAAAACAACTAGCAGTAAGATGGTAAAGCCTGAAGTACAAAACATCTGAATTAAATCAGAATACTTGTTAATCAAAAGATACATGCTTTCATTATGGATGAGTCTTTAAGAGGAACTTATTAGATTGCTTCAGCAATTAACATACCATTGTCAAATGCATTATAAATAAAAATATGGATATCAGAAATAGTCTATCTTCATTCTAGAACACAGAGAATTCATTCCATAAGCAGGAAAAAGTGGTTTTCAAGCCCTTCTAGCACTAGAACTGGGTATTTGCTAGTAGTTTCTATCTTGGATTATGAGTATCAATGTCTTTTGAATTGTAGTTTTCCACTGATAAATGCAACTACTGTACCACCACCCTCGTTACAAAGTAGGAATAGAAGTGGAGGGCAAGACATACGTAGGAGAAGAAAACAGAAATACTGTATTGAAACTTTATGATGCTGGACCTTCTCTCAGGCATGTTTTGAATGATGAGCAACATGTTTTGAAGCTGCCATGATGTGGCCAATAAGCTGTACTGAAGGTGAGAGCAAGACTGCTGTATTGAATTTAAAGGTGACCGTAAGGGCCATTATACTTAAGCTCTAGCCAGCATAAATGAGCAAGAATCAGCATGCAAACATAGAAAACCTTGACCTTTTGTACTGCCTGGTCATAACCAGAGCCACTAGTGTCGGGATCCCAAAATGTAATGAAGACTAAGAGATGTGTCTACGCAGATACCCTACTAAACCTAACTCAGCACTGGCGGTTTATGTTGGCAGGAAGTTCCTCAACCAAAATACACTACAATGACAAAAATATTTTTGTTAAGTATAACCCTGGTATAGCCACATCCACTTTGGTACAGAAAGGAAGCAACACCAGACAACCTAAATCAACACTGCCATGGCAGGAGGAGTTTCAAAGATAACCAGCTTCCATATGTTAGCTACCGCATAGTCTGCCACATTTCTTCTAAACCAGTCTTAGATATAAACTGATGTAAGGGGCTGGCGAATGGCAGCTGTAGTGGGAGAGAAGGCCTTCTCTATCCTCTGCCATGAGATACATCCTTGCTGCAGGAGGAACTCTCCAACAGCCTTCTTCATGTTCAGATTCTCCCACTATTTTGCCACAACAGCTGAAGAAGTGTCATCAGGCTGGAGAAGACCACTCATACTCCCTTCGCCATTTCTTCTCTACAAGCATTAGCTTGAAGGGGAAAAAAAGAACAACAGAAATACAGGAACTACAAAATATACTATTGTAATAATAGTATTTTCTTAAAACTCTTTGGGAGAAAGGGCACAGAAAAAGAGCACTGATTTTACGCTCTTCTTCACATTCCTTTCCATACACCACATCCCCAAACAGGACATAACACAGCAATGGAAACAGTGAGCTATGGTTTTCCTGCCATATGGCCCCTTACTTGTCCACCTGAAAGTCCTGCACTCTGCTGAACTGAACTGGGCCCAGAGAGACAATGTAAAGCCCACTAGTATTAGCTGTATATGAAGTTATAAAGCTAAATTGCTTGAAAGCATTGTATAGGTATGTAAGTCTTATGGTGTTTTTTTTTTTTTCTGCTTTTTTTTTTTTTCTTCCAGAAGATATAGAACTGGATAGAACTGGTGTATTTTCACTTTTCCTTGTAGAATGCTAAATACTGATTTAATTCTCTTTTCCAGATTCTTACACATTTTCAAAGCCCACTAACACAGTTTGGTTTAGGAAGAACTTGAATTCTGACCTTTTTATCAATTACTAAGAGAAACTGAGAGTTACACCAACTTTTTTTTTTGTTGTTCTTGTTAGTTTTTGGTTGTTTCTCTGGGCATTTTTGTTTTTTAAAAACAATGGAAAGGAAATCATGTGTTTCTATAACTGGCCAGGGTTTCTCTATCACATCAGAAAATATTTTTGAAGCTTGGATAAAAAAAGAGTGACCAAATGTTTAAATAACTTTTTTCTTCCTGGCAAAATTCCAAGTATTTTTCTTCAAAAAAACTGTATTTGCCATGACTTTTAAAGAACTGTCAGAGGCTTGGCCACACATCTTCTATTACTATAAAGAAAAAAAAAAGATGTGGGCAAACCTTTTCATCCAATTCCCTGAAAATTTCAACCTTTGATAAAACAGAACACCAAAACAAACGTAGTAATAATGTGGTTGATGTTAACTTGAATGGTTCAGATGTTTAAGCTTTATCTGATTCCATGCTTCCTGAATATGGATAATTTGGTTTCTGGAATAATAGCAGTTTGGATAGTTATTTCATTATTTCATCTCAACTGGGTTTTTGAGGAAATGTTAGTTGATTTGTGGGTATGTTGTTCTTATTTACCAAGGAAATATTATATTCAAATACAGCAAAGGCTTTTTCCCATTTGTGTGATATATAAAATAATAACAATTCAGCAGTATCCCTGGAGGATTTCTAACTGACAAAATCCTTCCACGGGTTATTTTATCCTCTGTTTTTTTTTTTTGTTGTTGTTCTTGCTTTCAGTTTGTCAGCAATTGAATCAATAATTAACTTGGACTGTCATGCTTTCTGTAATATAAATAGATCATTTAAAATAACAACCCTGAAAAGCCCTATTTTCCTTAGGTTACACAACATCTCAAAAAAAAGTAGACTGAAAACCACCACACAATTGATTTCCATGTTTTGAGTTCTGAGGGAAAGTCATCTGCAGGACTTCTGTGCCTGTTCTTCAGAGGCTTAGGATGAATGCAAAGTGACCACTCTTCACATGTTTTCTAAAGTAGTGTATGACGGTTGTTTTTTCAACTGCCTATGAACATGGCATTTTATTGCTATCCTTACAAACACCTTTGATGGACAGGTTAGGACCTATCAAAGAATCTCCTTTCTCAGGGGCTCACAAAAGATGACAGCAGGCAAGTACGCACTGCTTTCTAGGCAGCAGTCATCCTAAACTCCAATTCATATGACTGATATTAGCAAAGACAGATGTCTAATCTATTAATATAAAGAAAAGAAAACAATCCTCACTTGTATCTGCTCTCTTCAAAGCTCTCTACTTATATTAGCTATGTCATTCTGTTTCTTAGGGAGATCATACAGTATATTTCTTACAATTTTAACAAGATGGGAAAAACAGTGACATGACATCAATGGATATAAATGCAGTTGCAACTAAGACTGTCAAAAATTTCTTGACTTATGAAAATAGTTTTGCCCAGATTCAGAAGGGTTCAATTATTATGCCTCATTATTTCTGATATATTATGGGGAGGAAAAAATACACTGAGAATGATACGTGGCAAACAAAAAACATGGAGTCTGCCAGCAATACTGACTGCAGCATTCTACGTTTAAGCATGCAGTGATGTGTGATCTTATTTCTGGAGATATGCTGTACTATTTGGTCTAAAGAGAACATAGTGTTGTTAAAAAGACAATGGAATATAATTACTGAGAGGTTCGTTTGAAAAGGATCACAGGAGGACAACGTAAAAGCAGGAAAAAAAACCACGATTATTAGGCTTAGAGTTTTGTCATTATGGACTTTGCTGTGCTGAAGACAATTTACTACATTTTTTTCCCTTCATGATTTCTTAAAAACACAAGGAGTGAAATAATACTAAATGCAAGTTTTCTAGACCGAGATGAATAGCACACCATGCCACACGTTAAAACTACAGTCTGGTTCTAATAGCTCAATAATTCTTTCCCCATGGGCAAACACTGAAGAAGTACCAAAAAGGAAATGACACTCTGACCCAGCTCGGGCTAAAGATTTTGGTGTTCACTTTGAACATGGGGGATCAGTTTAGGGCAACAGCCTTTTTATGAAGGGTCAGTTTAATAAACAGCAGAGAATGTTCCCTGCTGAAACCGCCTGTGCAAATCTACACTTCAGACCGAGGATGTGCATTATGTTGACCTCACTATCGGGGACCTGGCTGCCCTCTCCAATCCTGTATCCTAAGAAGCAGTTCTGCAGCTCAGCGATTTGATGAAGCGCTTTCTCATGACATTCTGGAAAATGATTCAACTAATGGCTTGGTGGGCAGGTCCAGTTTTTTGCTTCATTGTCTGTGTTCTGACTCCAACTCTGTATAATATTTTGGAGAAAGTTCGCCTTTTCTGTACTGCGCCGAGTAAATATTTTGTCAGTTGTTAAGGATGAGCTACAGAGTAAGACCCGGCAATGTATCCAAATTCAGCAGCAAGACTTGGAACTGCGTTAGAGCTTTTTCCAGATTGTGATTTGTAATGTATTTCAGAAGCCAGCAGAAAACCAACCACTTGAACTATTACAGAAAGGCTGAATGAACCCTTTTCAGCGCACTGAAAATGTTTTTTCCGCACAGTTGGGAAAAAAGAAAATCATTAACGCTAGCAGAAAGGGCTGGGTGACAAACAGGGAAGTTCACTTCCCAGCTGGCCTGTGGTGTGGCACCTTCTCTGACCAAGAGCTGCACCAGGGACAGAAACCTTAGTGGGCTGAGGCAAAAATATTGCACAGGCCAGGGCCAACGTAAGGTTTTGAAAGCTAACTGCATGTGCCACAGACACATCCACACTTGCAGTTTGGGAGGAATGAGCAAGGAAAATGCAAATAAAGGCTGCCTTACTTCCTGTCGCCAAAGTGGAGCTATAGAGAAGGCACAAATGAAGACTAAACAAAGACTCATTTCAGGAACCTAATTATTTGATCTCTGCTGCAGCCAGGCAATTATTAGAAGTGATCATCACTAAAACTGAATTCCACTGCTTAAGCTTGGAAAACATGCAGCTTATAACGTACGGAATAAAGAGAATGAAAAGTCAACGCAACTGTGCAGCTCGGCGTCAATCTATAACAATGTCATGGTAACCACTTGTTTGTACTTACTATGTTATGCCTAACTTAAAATCTCTACAGTAATAATCTGTGGAGAAAAAAAAAAAAAGAACTAGATCCATATACAAAGTGCTGTTGTTTGGATCCATGAAGAAATAAAATAAAAAACACCTTCCTTCCCAATAAAACAGTCCTTCTGGTTTAATTTTGCAGCTGTATTAAAATATTTGGTATCTTGAGATGTCAGAGATATTGCCTCTCTTTTACTGTTATGATTGGGACTCAAAAAAATAAATTTTACATTTGGCATGACAAGGTACAAAAATCCTAAATCACTGGTAAGCACGCAAAGGATGGAAAGGACCACCAGAAAAGCCTAGACTGTGAGGAAACAGAAACTTGAAAAAATGACGTTCCTGTCCTCAATAAAAGGTATACCTGTGAAAAATTCTGTCACTACCACAGCTATGTAACAGAAAGATGGCAGTTTTATTTCTTTCCATCCATCCATCCATCCATCCATCCATCCATCCATCCATCCATCCATTTCCCTTCCCTTCCCTTCCCTTCCCTTCCCTTCCCTTCCCTTCCCTTCCCTTCCCTTCCCTTCCCTTCCCTTCCCTTCCCTTCCCTTCCCTTCCCTTCCCTTCCCTTCCCTTCCCTTCCCCCTTCTTTCCTCCCTTGCTTCATTCCTCCCTCCCTTCTTGCCTTCCTTCCCCCTTTTCCATTTTTTCTCTTTCTCTCCCTCCGTGTCCCTCCCTTCCTCCCTTTATTTTTCCCTCTCTGTATTTTTATGCTATTTGGAGGTACAGGCTTTACACGGGAGATACTGCTAGCAGAGAGCAACACTTCCTCAATCACGAATTATTTTAGATAGCGTTTACAATCAAGCCTGGCTAATTGTTCTAATCGCAAACTGACCTTCCTTCATGTGTACTCAGAGCGAAGAAAACCAGTCCTTGAGTGAAGGTGATATAGGAAAGCTACAAGAAGGCCAGAAGGATTTAATTTTTGTTGCAGCTATACTTTGCTATTGGCAACAACATCCAAAATGTCTTGCTGTATTATCAGGCAACAAACCGAGGCATGAATTGATAAAATCTACTGATTTCAGTTTGTAAGAATAATGATTCTTGACAAAATTTACAATTTGCACTGTGAAAAACATTTTCAGTTTTGTTTCTTTAGCACGTTCACAAGCTTACCTTCTTGCTCTCCCTCCAGCCTCAGGGACATCACATCAGACAAAAAAGAAGCACCAGCTTTTATTTCTTCTCCGGACAAACATGCCCTAAGTACTGGCTTGCCCCAGAAATCCTCTATTTGCTATCCTCCCATCCCATCTGATTTCAGGAGCTTCCTGCCACGCTCTCAGGCCAAGGGCACCCACGTACCACCACCTTTCCCTCCCCATCCATTGGGTCTTCTGTGCCGTCCCCCGAGCTCTGGGTGTCCCTCCATGCCACATTACAGCCCCTTCCTCCTCCTCCTCCTTCTCCCCACTGGGGCTTCATACACTCTTTTCCCCCCATCCTGTTCCTTTTCCTTCCGTCCACCATCAATGTTTTCTGATTCATTGGGACTGAAACAGAAGTGACACAACCAGCTGAAGAAGCCAGAGGCAAGGAGCGTGGTTTGTCCTGTTTTCCTGCAGTGGCCCAAATGGCAGCGCCTGCCGGCAGCCAGAGCCTTACAGATAGAAAAAAATTGCTAGAGGAATATAAAACTTCTGAGGAAAGTCTAGAGGAAAGTGGTTAGTGGGGTGTCTCGTGACACATGCTGCTCTCCGTTTTGAGAAAGGCTTCTTAATCAGATTTCATAAGGAGTCAAAACTACGGATAAAACAACAACAAAAAAGATTTGGAACAGATATTGCCAATCCATTTCATACTTTTTGGGCTACTTCTGAGAACTACACTGCAGACCAGCCAGAGCCCAGAAAGTCAATACAGGCTGCAAGACGCACCCTCGTGGTGCTTCGGCTCTGGATAATGCCAAATCCTCCTGGTATCATGAATGTAACGAGGCCAAAAAGAGGAAGGAAAATGCTTACCCAATTAATTCCTACATGTTGGGAAAAAGGCATGAGATGGCACAAGGATCTCTGCCTGCTCCTTAAGGACTGCTGAAGCAGGTGGGAAAAGAAGCTCTTTTATGCTTAGAATTTCTTCATATAAGTGAACATCACAAGAGGGATGGGACAAAGCATTAAACCTGCAGCCTCCTTTCAAGGTCTGCTCCCATTTTCAACCCACGTTTATATCTTCATCAGTGTAACTTTGCTCACTTAGGGAGGCCCAGGCCACGGGACCATTTCATTTTTCTCAGCTTGTGGAATTCTAGAAGACCATCCAATGAGAAATGTTATTTATATACACTTTCGACCAAATCCTGAAGGCTTTTATCATCTGCTCTCGCAGGCAAATGTCAATGTCCATCCCAGAATATAAGCAGTTTGCCTGAAGAGAAAATGGGTAAGGATCTAATTTCAATTGACTTCAGCATCAGAAAATCTTTCATCCCCTGCCACTTCCTTAGTGCCCTTCTGCTGTCCCAAGTACTATTGCTTATAGCCAGCTGTTTGAACTATTGTTCAAACACTGTACTCGCCTGAAAAATCTACCAGTGCCACAATCAATAACAATACGTGTGGCAATGCTGCAACTATTTCTTACATTTTAATTATTTGTTGCTCTTAAGGAACTGCATTAGCTCATACATCATCAGTAAAGAATTTAAATTCTCCTAATCAGAAGGGACACAATAAACTGTCATTGCCTCTTTCTGGTATGCACACGATATTTCAGGGAGATTGCAGGTGCAAATCTTCTCAGCATTTCAACAGCCAAAGTCCTTTCCTTTTGTGTCAAATTTGTGCTATCAATAAGAAACACCACTGAGCTCCCAAGCCATTTAGGCATGTGTTTCTAATTATTTTCTTTCCGTCTGTTACCCAAAATAGAAATTACATTAGTATATAAACACAAGTTTTCTCAGTCATGGTTTATCTTTTCATCTTCCTGCTGGCTCAACGAATGAAGTCCTAAGAAGTTATTTATGTATGTTAAAAGTTATAGCCTGCTTATGTGTATTTACTTGCGTATAAAGCCAAGAAAAGACTATGCTTAAAAAGTAAGTACAGTCCAAATAAAGGTCATTGCTTCAACAAAAAAATAAAAGGTATTGCTTTCCTCAGTAGTCTGTCTCAATGAGGTGTGTTCCACATTCTTATCAACCGTAAAACCTGACTGAGGTTAAGTGAATGAAGGGAGAGTCAGCGACTAAGTAAGGAGATAGCAGATAACAGAATCAGGAAATTAGGTATATGCCAACAAAGGATTAACTATACAGACACAGTCCTCTAATCTACTCTATCTGGCATCTGGCCTGGAAGAATTTGCAGTGCGTGTACACTCACTACCTACATCTGGCTTCAGCGGTGCACATGCACATGCCTATCCCCCAGTTCCACCACGTTTCTGAAAACACACCGCAGACATCCATTTTTTTGGCGTGTGCATGTTTAAGTTACTTGCTTTTAAGAAACACATCATTTCTGGGATATCTGGCAGTTCAGACTGCAGTACTTATTTCTTTAAGCCTAGTGACTGAAAGCAAGTTTCTGCAATTTTGTTTACTGCTGTGAAGAAATTCACATTGCATCTTGACAGCACATAAGATGACATATGATGAGGAAACAGCTTAATAAGGCAGGCAAATGTCAAACAGCAATTCAATACAGCTTGAGAAAAACATTTTAAAATTTTGCTTTGATAAGTTCCATTATATGTATTTTAAAATCTGTAAGCGTGCTTCTTAAAAAGCAAACCATTGGATAATTCCTTACTGCACTGAAAGAAATAACCAAACTTGTGCTGATGTCAAAGGGGTAAGACTTCACTGCATACATCAAAACAGTAACTACATCAAATGATAAATAGCAAAATGTTTTGCAGGGTTGTAGAGTATGTTCAGATCATGGTAAGTATAAAGACAGTATTAATTTAAAAATTTTTCAGAGGCAAGAACTGGATTTGTGTAAGTAACTTTTCCTTACTATGTGCAATATCTAGCATTTTGAACAATGCAAATTTCACCCCTCTTGAGGAAATAATAATAAAAAATACTAGAACTTTATTTCAAGAACGATCCAAGAGAACTAATGAAGCAGTCTTAACTTCACCAAAAGGAAGACAATATAGCAGACATCCTTACTTCTTTTTTTTTTTTTTTTTTTTTTTTTTTTTTTTGCTTTTATGCCATGGGAAAAGGAATAAAACAGTGAAAAGCTAGAAGCAGCTGGGGAAGATTCTTCTTGTACAAGCTCCATGAAGACAGTTGTATGGTTATCCTCAAGGATAATGTATACAAAAGTAGAGATTTATCTCACAGCACAACTGCAATTTCACACCACACACATCCCGGTGGGCAGCCTGTGTAAATCACTGTAATTCTGGCAATATAAACCACAGCACAAGTCTTTCTAGCCAATGGCGCAGAAAAGATGCAGGAGGACTTCAGGAGAGCCTACCATCTCCATTGCTTCCTTGGGGCATGATTGTTGAACCTTTCAGAGGCTCCATGCAGCACCTTGCTTGCAGCTCCAACACGTGTAAACTAAGTATTTCTTCACATTTAATTTATAATTATCTTTTTCACATTGTCATCTGACCTTCCATTCAGACACCTAGTCAGGACTCCTTCTCCCTAGAAATCTGGAAGGACAGGATTGTTGTGATTTGAGCTGTGGCAACACCTTTCATTTTCATCTAAGATGTCAGAAGATTGCATTTGGGAGGGAAGAGAAACCAAACTGAACTGAACAGTGGGGTGGATTTTTAAAAAAATGTACATGTATGGCTAGTCTCTAGCCTTCATTTTGAGAACTGTGATGAACTACAAGTCTATGGAGGCAAACTTGACAAATTCTTAATCAAATTTTTCCTTTCAGAGTATAAATTACAATCGTTTCCAAAATTATCTTCCACACACCACTGCAACAACAAACACAAGTCCATGCTGATGAGAATATCATCTCACTGGCTGATCTAATCTCACTGAGAGAAAGGGAGGCTTATAAAAAATGTTTAAAGACTAAACATTACAGCTAGTGCCAAGTTTCGCTTGACTCATGCTATATGGAAGCAGAGGCCCAAATAGCCAATGTTCTTGTCTGCCAGAGGCCCACGTTCTCATGTACAAACACATTTGCCAGTCGTATTTCCAGGAATCACCGAGTTCTATTAAAGAAGACATTTAGTAGCTCATATGACACCATATACTATATTTAATTTTCTCTTTAAAATGCATTACGATATGTTTTCTCAAATATAATTTACTCATAAACTAAACATAATCCCGATGGCTATGAGTACACAGACATTTTGGAAAGGAAAGGCTTGAATCATTGTTTCTGAAAGGTCCTGAAGTTTACAAGGTCAGACCAGAAACTTTCAAATAATATTAAAAAAAAAAACAAAACAAAACATGAATGTATAGAAGTAACAAACATCTGTCAGGCCACAGTTCATACTGCAATTCAAAAGCAACACAAAGAAACGCATGCAAATAGCATTCCAGTTTTGGTGCTTCTGGTGAGATTTTAACTAACCAGGAAATTTTTGGTTAAGAGGAAAACAGAAAAAAAAAAAAGCTATGAAAACTCATCATATTCCAGCTCCATCCTCCCTGACTGCATTGCCGAAAATAAGATAGAAACCTCTGGCATTTCTGATCCTCCTTCTAGAGGGAAGCAGAGAGTCGGTCTTCCTTATCCCAGTGAGTAGGCTGTGCAAGTGTATGCTGGCATTTTGAGACAGAACAGGGATGTATCGGAGGCCAGAAAATCCCTTTCCATAGGTAGTCCTCACTGCAGCAGACCCGTGGGATGAAGGAGAGAGGAAGCAGCGCGGGGTGGCAGGCTGCGGCTTGGGCAGGAGCCCAGGCTGCTGAGTGCGCAGAGCCTGGGAGCGGGACCGCGGGGAGGGCAGGGCACGGCTCCGCCCGACCTCATCGAGAAGGAATCCTGGAAAATGTAATCCTGGGATCTGCTGGGATTTGCAGACCTCCATAGAAAGGCATATTTGGAAGGAGCGCAAGAAAGGAGCAGTCTCCTTTCTAATAACTGAGGGAAGTCTGAAAGAAACGAGAGCTGATGCTGGTCTCTCCGGAGAGCAGGGACACAGATCCCCATGTTGGACTGTCCCTGTCGAAGCCTGGGAGGCAGCCAGTAACTTAACCACTGCAACACCTGGGGTAGCATTAAAACCTGTGAGCAGGCCTTTAAACAAAACAAAACAAACAAAACAAACCTTATTAGAAGTGGTTTTAGTTGCTTGTTTGTTTAGACTTTGCCACTGGGGAAACAACTTTCTTCAGAGCGAAGCTGTATTGTTTGTCTTGAAAATAACTTGATAGGCAAGGCCTGCAGGGAGGATTGGCCTGTAACACGCAGGAAAAGCACACGCAATGGTAATGGATTCAAAGGTTAAAGCAGAGTCAATGAGGAAATTAATTGGGTTAATGAATGCCCTCAGCCACCCACCCACCCCTTCATCCAAATATAATGGCGTAGCTGCACTCCAGATCCAGGTACATCCCCAGGCGGGATGAGGAGACCCAGACACCCCAGCAGCACCGTCAGAGGCATCACACAGACACGTAGGTGGAGAGCCCTGAACGTGTAACCAGACCGGCAGCCTGACTGACCTGGCGCTGGGAGAGGCCCTGCTGGCTGCCGTTTGGCCTCCTGCAGCGCACAGGTTACAGGATTTTGTTCTGCAGCTGAAGGAAGCTATTCCTGTTAAGTATGTGGTGTCGCTGAGCCCAGCGTGATCAGGTTTAACTTAACTACAGGCCATAATGCAGGCGGAAGGTTTGCCTGCTTCCCCAGCCACCTTTATAGCTGGGCTCTCTCACACCGGCCCCTGAAAAGCCAAGGCAGCTAAGTCACTGTTTCAATCCAAGCAACATTTTGGGCTGCTTCACCAGCTCTAGGTGGCCCTGCTTCGGTGAGGGGCTGGACCAGACGACCTCCACAGGTCGCTCCGGCCTCAACCAGTCTGTGATGCCGGGTGGCTTCTGAAACGACCTCCCAACCTTTCCTCTCCGATCCCAGATTCAATAAACAAACTCTAGCCAAAATTCCAGTTCACAGCTGGTAATCAGTTTACTGTGACTGGCTTATTGAATGTCATCCCTCTGGATATATTAAAAAGAGGTGAATAATGACTATGCAGGCTACTGTACGTCCATATAGCAGCAGTGCGTTTGGGTCTGTCATGTGTGAGACCCTGGAAAGACAGATGCTACGGCAGGGCTATCTGTGCTGGATTTATGAGCGTATACAATGTACCTTTGCTAAGCTCTATCATTCTATCCAAAAAGGAGAAACAGAGACTGTTGTATCTTCTGGCTTATTTGGGGCTATGAAATAAAAAGAGAAACAATAATGCAAACTCCCATTCAGGTAAACTGAGCTGCAGAATTTGCTGTCCTTCCTGGCGAAAAGCTTTTTCGAATGCAAAAAGAAAAAGGATCGGGAGGGCTTTAAAATGAGTCCAAGGCCAGGAAGCCATAGCCTTAAATTCAGCAGCACTGACAAGTAACGAGCTCACATCTGTCTCTAATAGCACCAGAAGTGGTTGAAGCGTTACACCTAGTCAGCTAGGTCAACTGTGTGTAAACTATTTATTGTATACAACCTATTTTCTCTGTCAGGCTTTCCTCCTAAAATAAACAGCACTGTGCTCCATGAAAGGCAGATGGTGACCATCTCACATTGAAAACGTGCTGATGTGCTAGGGACGATCAAAATGATCTATGAGGGGATGCTGAACCCGTGCATCTGCTGACAGCTCAGGTGCCCCTTATTAAAAGAGGGTATTGGAGCAGGGGCAAGAAGATCCACCAGTACTACTGGGAGACTGCAGAAGATCTCCTGCAAGACTCTAAAGGGTCTTAGGCTGATCAGTTTATCCAAAGAAGGTAATCACAGAATCTCGCCCTGCACAGAAAACAGTGATACAAAACAACAAATAAAGGGCTCTTATTTCTTATTTCCAATATTCTATTTTCTTATTTCCAATATTTTATTGGAAAGCACAACAAGCTGAAGTCAGACAAGTTAGAAATTTGGAAAAGAATTAGCAGTGAAAATGAGTAATGACAGGAGCAAGCTGCTAAGGAACAGAAGATTGTTTATCTCTTCAGTTCATGACCAAAGGCTTTTCTGAAAGATAAACTTCAGAGAAACTAAAGTTACTGGGCTCACTACAGGTACAAGTGAAATGTTAAACGCGCCTGTGTTAAATGGGAGGTCAGACAAAATGATCTAATATTTTTTCTGCCCTTAAATGCCATGAATGTCTGGGTTTGTCTGCGTGGTATTTGGTTGGTAGGTGAGAACTCACTCTGTTTCTGAGTCTGGATGAATCCAAGCCAGCAAGGAACCTGGAGCTGTGTAGCTGTGGTTAGCACAGTGCAGAATCCAACCTAATAAACTTGCTCCTGGCTTGGAGCTGGCTGATGTCCGGCCAGCTCTGAACACAGAATAGAGTTGCATGTCTGCAAAATACCATACAGACACACCTACCCCAACCCAGCAAGCCAGCCGCCCTCGCGCATTTTCGCAGATAAGGAGACGAAAGGCATGTCTGTGCCACGTCCTGGAACGCGGTGCAGAGATTTCGGAGATGGCACTCACCATGCCGGCTGCGCAGCCCGCGGCAGCACCCTCCCCTCCATCCCACCGAAAGAGCCTGGCAGAGGGACCAGCCTGTCCCCTGGGGTCCAGCGTGTCCTGACCAGGCTGCGCTGCTTGCAGAACCAAATCCGTTTGTTGGCACAGGTGCTCTCCTACGTGGTGCTGGCAAACAGCCGTCCACAGTGTGGGGTAGGTGGGCACAAAGTCTTCTTGCTGCGTGTGCTACTCCAAGGCAAATTATATTACAAATTAACTTTTTCCTGAGCAAGAATGGGGGCTCAAAATGTGCTTACTGGTCATGGCTGGAGCTTAACTGCTCCAAAAGGACCACCTGCATTCCCCCTCTGTCAAACTCTCAGCACCTCCTCTGTGACCTCTCTTGTTTTCTCAGCATGAACCAAACTAAAGCAATTCTGACTGCAAAAGGGGTGATGTGGTTGCACACTTTTCTGTGCTAGGCATCTGAAGAGTAAAATAATGAACAAGATGATAAGAATGTGTGTTGGACAGGCAAAGAAGGCCAAACAAGGTTAATAGATGCTAACATCATTGTCACCACCCGGCCTACCTTTACCGAAAACAGAGTAAGCAACACATTGAAAACCTCAGTTTCTCAGCACAGAGCTCTGCACCAAACTAGAACAGCACAGCTTAAGCAAAGAAGACAGAACATGGTCCTAAGGGAAGACTGTTTTCCAAAAGACCTTATGCCACAGGACAGAATTCATGATGTTAAGAAGTTATTCAAGTAACACTGCAAACCAAAAATGAAATTCAGACATCCACTCCACTTGGCATGAGCCTGCCCAAAACAGTAAGAGCTGGGAAGGAATTAATATGGGAGAAAGCATTAACCACTTCTCCATAAAAATGAACGTAGTAAAGCACTTTTAAAAATATCTTAAGATTTGGAAGAAGCACCAGAAGTTTACACAGAACTCAATTAAAAAATAAGAAATACAAATGTAGAAAACAATCAATATAAGCTAACGTGTCAAGCAAAACTCCTTGGTACCAGGCTGTATTTACTGCGAGACACAGACTCTCCTAGGAACAACTGACCCTCCATCATGTGGTTTTAACGTCATTTGGTTCTATATTCAAAGAAATACTGCAGCTCTTCCAAAGACTAATAAGCAGTAACTGTATTCAAAGTGCAGTAGCTACGGTTCTATAAGAAGTCCTGAAGTTGTAATAAGTGTGAAAGATGAAACTGAAAAAAATCACTGATGCTAAGTACATGGCACTGAAAGTTAAGCCTTTCCTTCAGTGTAGTAAAGCAGGTGACACGTCCTACACTCACAGCACTGTCATGTATTTCACGACATTTGGATTTTTTTCTTAAGGCATCAGATCCTCAGTTTACATGATTAGTTGATAATCTCAGGTTTTATTCAATAAAAAAGGTATTCCAATCCTTCATGATGTGAAGAAGAGCTTAAAACAGACCGTAAGTATTAAACTACAAAGGCAAAACTTCAAAATTTGCATTTTTCTGAGCTTCTGCTCTTTCTAATCCTGACCATTCATATGTTAATGCTTGCAGGCTTACCTTCCAGACCACTGACACCTGGTAAAGAGCCCAAAAATACTGGCACCAATACAGGATGCTCAGGGTTTATCCACATGTTTCACACTGAGACTACGTAAAGAAATACTCAATGAGAAGGACTGGTGCATGAGCAGTACTAGCACATACGACTTTCTCCACAGGATAGCTCCTGAAAGCATCCTGTGTAGCTATGTGGGTGGACAGTTCCTTGAAAGAATAATACCCAGTTGAATGAGCAGAGTATTTGGAAAGAGGCACTGGGAGTGAGGGGTGTTAAGCAGTACTTCAGCTACTGCAGATACACTATAAAACATGTTAAACATTTGAAAAAGGCCTATTAATGGCAGAAAAGGGACATCTAGGATGATAGCGAACAAAGTTAGGTTTTTCTGTAACCATAAGCCTTTAAAAGTTGAAAATTCTTCTTCCATCTCTATTGTGCACCAGTATGATTCTCAAGAAAACACCACCCCAGTTGCTGTGCTAGGAACAAAAACAGGATGGATATTAGACATTGGAAACTCTCCATTTGCCTTTACCACAAGTTGTTGTTTTTTTTTTTTCCCTTCATAAGAAGGGCAGCCGGGCATTCCCTTGAGGCAAACAGAGATGTTTTCAGAACATCATGCAACAGGAATACTCCCTGACAACATGTCTATAATAATATGTTCTAAGTACAACTTTCTGTGCTGCACCTCAGGCTGTTTGGTGGTGGACATATTTTTATGCCCATTCATTGCCCTGAAGCCGTGTAGGGACCAATGCAACTACACAACGGCCTTTAAAAAGCAGGACGTCTCATTTGGCCACACATATGCTCCTAACTAGTCAACACGTCCATAAAAATTTCTGAGAAAGTATCTATGTATCATCATTATCCAGTTTCTCAATCAGCAAGGTGGAAAAGGTTATGATGAAAGAAATGTACTTAGTCACTCAGTATCTGGCGAGAAGAAAGATTCCAACCCACTCCTCATCCCAGCATCTGGTTTCCTTACGCAGCCTCTCTGTGGCCAGGCTTCGATAAAGAAGTGAAAAGTGAGACAGTGCCAAATGCCATCCACGGCTCTGCTGTGGATAGACTTGCAAAGGAAAAAAAAAAAAAAGGAAGATATTCTGGGTTCGTTTCAGTCCCCCAAGGCTTCACTCAGCACACAGCGAACATAAGTACCACCCCAGGCGGTGCTTCCCCAAGCACTAACAACAGGTCCTGGGCTCGAGGGGTGTGCTAGACTGCCAGGCTCAGGTTTGGTAGATGCCCTGCTATGAATGCAGCAAAAGGAACGAGATTTTTGACTCTCACATGCTCTCAGAACAGCTGCTTTCTCTTTGCATCGCTGTGAATCACAGCTGCAGTAGCCCTGCTCACTGAAAATAAAATTTCTCTGTGCTGCTGATGGTCCTTTCCTTTTCACATCTGGAGACTGTTAACTATTTCCCATGTGGTCCGAGTTTTAGCAGCAAAAACACTCCAACAAATTCTAGTAAAATTGATTTATTTTTATTAACTGGACACTGGATACCAAAATAATGCTGTAGGAGCGACTTTATTCTCCCTTCCTCTTCAAATTGACATTTCACCTCGACGGGTTCTATGAAATAAATAGTAGGGGAGCCTCATGTTGTAGCGGTTGGAAGTTCAGAACTGAAAAGGTCAAAAGCTGAAAATAATTTAACCGTGACATCTCTTCTGCTTAGGAGAGCCCAAGTACCTGTGAGCAGCAGAAGTCTCAGCTAAAACTCAAACTTGATCCTGTGAGGCTGTGACTGCCCCATGGCTACCAACAGCTCAGAGCAACCCCTCTTTGTGCAAAGTCATGATTTGCTGCCATGGGAAGAATTATAGTAGCAGAAATGGAACACATTGCTTCAAATCTTCAAGGAACAAAATACTACAGGAGCAAAAAAAGTGCACATATATATATGTGCATTTTTTGCAACTGCATGAAAGAAGAATCCAGATAAATACAGCAAGGGGGAATGCAGAGTGGAGCTGGGAAAATGGTTTTAAGCTGCTAGCATGGAGGAAAAATTACCCACATCTTGGATAGCACAATTTACTACTCTTCCAGGCCCTCTTCCCAAGCCTTTCTGCTGCCCACGCTGCTACAACATTTGTTGCTGTGTGAGGGGCTGACAACCCAACGCACCCTGGGCTGCAGCCTGAGGCTTTCTGCTGCTGCTGCTGTGGCAGGGGAGTGTGCTCCCACTGCGACTGTGCTAGGGAGGGTATTTCATTTGGGGATTTACGTCGTGGAGAAAGGTGATAGAGTGCAGGATGCACAAAGGCTGTGCTTGGATGGCTTACATCTAATTTATGCATGGGTGTATAGAGGCATGAACTGCTCAGAGAAGGCTGCCGAACACACCAGGCTCCAGCTGTAACGCGGTGCAGCAAACATAAACGGCTCCTGCCCCAGGCAAGCACTGGCTTCTGGAGAAAAGGTTTATTGCTCAGCCCTCATCACCACATACTCGGGAAAATGAAAGAGAACAGATTTTATTTCTACTACAAATCATGCACAGCACCAAAACCCTTTGTTGCAGTCAGAAGAAAAGCAAAGGTCATCCTGTTATATCCCAAAAAGTAAGACCTTTTTTTTTTTTTTTTGACAGACCATAAGCTTTGAGATTATGGAACAGAGTATCACTTTAAAAGAGGTTTAGATACCATTCCCACTTAAGAGGAACAAATGTGAAAATCGTAAGATAGTGGAGAGATTCCTGCAGTATAAGAAATTATCTTTGAAGATTTTGAAAGCGGTGCCACTGAGCCTTCCAGCCCCTAGGTCAATGCAAGCCACTGATGCGAGAGCTCGGGCAGGGAGGGTGTGCCTGCCAAATTCCTCCTAACTGGTAATAAGGACAGCTGAAGACACTGGCCTCTGAAAGAATAAAAAAGATTGAAATGGTGGACTAACTTCTTCAGAAACACCACCACCGCTTCTGAGGGGAGCAGGAGATCTACAGGCACGGATAGATAGAGGCTGATAGCTATAAATAGCCCCAAGCTGGCAGCACTACAGCAGTAACAGAAGCCAGACTGTGGTAACAGCCGGCTTCGCTGTAGAAATTTTCATCTTAATGCCATCTTCCTTCTTGCCTTGGGAGACGCACTCAAAACAGGTCTGGATAGTATATTAAAACTCTATCGTGCTTTCAACAAGGTTTCACAAGGTTACACGGTAATTTTTCAACAACGTTTTAGAAAACTACATTACATTTCTTTGGTTCAATCTCTACGCAATAACCTATAAAATTCCTAGATTTCACTGCTTATATGAAAATGCCAAGGAATCTGACCTTAAAATACAGTTTATATACATAGTAAGTTTTCTTTACAACAGCAGTAAGGAACCTTATAACGAAAGCATTCAGATAAATTAGCCAGATTAAAGAAGCAAATATCCTTCATTCCTTTTGCTGATGTTGTTGTTTTAAACTGATATATGTGATTTATTCCTTCAGAATCGATGTCACACCTCAATATATTAAAAAAAAAAAAAGAAAGGAAAGAAAAAAAAGCCTAGGTAAACTGTCTGCAATACTCTTGTAAAGTTTAATTAATTTGCTAGCAAAGTGACCTGAGTTCTCTGTAAAGATTAAGTACTACTTTCTCTTCTTAGTAAAGGTTAGAATATGGTTGGAAATTCTGCTGCAGTGATGCTAAAGAGGTTGTTTCCCACAAACATAACAGAAACACGAGATTCTCATGTACATCACATCTGCATTGCACACAGAGCAAGAGCATGGCCTAGAAGCAGAGAGGAGTGAAGTCCCACCACTTTCCTAACCTTCTGATGCTATGGGGTTTCTGGGGCCCGCATTTCCTGCAAGAGTCAAGGAGAATAATTTGCTGCTGTCACTTGTACTGACAGTAATGGCCTCATCTGTGTCATCTGTCAGGGGACTAAGCAGGGACTAGCTCTATTTAAATGCTGTGTGGTAGAAACATTGTCAGAGACTTTTAAACGCCAGCAATTTTACATATTGCTATTTATATTTTGAAATTGCAGTCACAATGCCATTTGAGTGTTCAGACTCGCCTTTCTCTGCCTGACAAGGTATAGGTGGGATGTTCCATGTACAAGCCAATTTGATATACTTTGCTTTCAGGTTCACTGCAAAATGTTCTTCTTTACACTGTAAAGAGGCTTACCACTTACCAAGAGGCTGTACAGTATTATATTACATGGTAATGGTATTTCCAGAAAAAAAAATGAATTGCACACGAATAAGGCAATGAAAATATGCAGGTAACCATGGCTACTGTTGTGAACTAAATAACATTTTTTATACAGCTGTGAATATTTGTATTGTTGCCAGTTAAACTGTAGAGTTCAGATTCGAGACAGGGCTAGTAAACACTGAATCCTTGCCTGAAGAAAGGTACTTCCCAAAGTGAATGCAGGCCTCTACATCATGTCACTGCCCATTTTAGTGCATTTTTTTTTGTCTAGTAAACACTTCTCATTTGAAATAATCAAAATACAACCCTTCATAGCCAGTAGTCAGTGATACACTTTTGCACAAGTTACCTTTTCTGTCTTAAGGATATTTTTACTTCTGTCCCTCTTGCCACGTACCTGCACCTGCAGTTCCATAAAGGCTTTTTAAATATCTTTGTCTCAATAAAAGAGACTTTTGGAAGATCTTAAAGAAATTTCCAAGCAGAACTCTCAAATTTTCTTGGTTGTTTTACCAATGGTAACATCCGTCTGGACAGCAACAGAAAAATCAAGTCCAAATGACAGGGGAGATGAGAGGGGCCTTTTCTGCTTTGACATTTTTTTGAATTTCCAAGTTCATCCTTCTTAAGTTATGCTTTTGTTTACGTGTCAGTCTTTCTTCTCAAATCATCAGTCATCAGAGGACGAATGGAAAACTAAGGGATCTTTCGTCTGATAAAAAGGTACGCCCAAAAAATTATTTGGAACAAGTTGATGGTGGTTGCTATACTAAAAGAAAACAAAAACCCAAAAGCAGCTAGTGAGATGAACCTGTACTTCCAGTAATATAAACAAACCGCAAATAATGAAACGCCTGTTGTAACTAAGTGAAGGAGAACTTAGAGCAACATCTCTCTGTTCAAAGATCGAGTCACTTCTTCCTTCCAATAGAGCGAGAGTTTGAAACCCAAGTGAGTGCTCTTTCACTTCCTATGAATCTGTCTTCCTTGCCCAGTTCGGAGAGAAAGGATCAGTTCTTAGTAAAAGCTCTGGGTAACAAAGTAAATCCAGATTCACTTTGCAGTTCGATCTCTAACAAAGTTCGGTAACCTCAGGCAAACCACAAATTCTGTGTTTCAGGTTCTCCTCTGTAATATAACTCATTTCTCCCAGTCTTTACCTGTTTTGTTCATTTACACTGCAAGAGGTTTGAGGAAAAAAACATTCATCTGTATCAAGTGCCCAGCTTAAAGTTACTCGAGATGTTCTTTAAAAGGGTACTGTCGTTGTTATTACACTAATAGCCAACCTACCATACTAACATGCTACGATCCTAGCAAACTGATGACATAGAGAACACGACTATGGGAGGCTCAGCAGCAGAGTGCTTGGGCAAGCGACTGGGAGATCTGAAGAGCCCCAGGGATAGGGGACAGAGGAGCAGTGAGAGTACAAAGCACTTCTTTTGTTTCTGTATGCACAAAAAAGTCAGACAAAATCGCTCTGCCAACGATGATCCTGCATAGGGGTCACAGGAAACCAAACGAAGCCGAATTTCTGCATGTTGGTCTAGAATAAATGGAGGGTCGCATTTTCAATATATGCTGGGTACTTGAAACTTCTCTTTCAAGCTTTTCCTCAGTGATGTACAGTACACACAATTATCACCTCCACGTTCTATGTCTCTCTCCAGCTGACTACTATTAACACCTCTTTATTTCAATATTTGGTTTCCTCTACTTTGCTCGCTTTTCTGTCTTTTCCTCTTAACAGCCTCTAAGACCATCACTTTTTCTCCTAGCTTCTGACACATGCGTTTCTTTCTCCTAATTCCCTCTGATTTTTCATCTTTCATTCCTCTGTTTCAAGAGCAAAGACCAAAATGACATCCCCCTTATGTCTCTGATCTAAGAATACATATATTCACCTTTCAAAATGATTTGCAGCTGTATTTTTAAACAACTTGCAGCCAACGCACATTTGTTTGTTAATGGGAACATCAGTAAATCTGTGTACTAGTAAAAACACATTTGAATGGATGTTTCCTTTTTAGAATATGATATCATTTCCCATTTCATTTTAAAAAGTGCCTTAAAATACAAAGTTCAGTAGACCAACATACATATTTAATCTTTCCCATAAATAGTTCATGAAAATTTTCTACATTACATATTGTATTTGCAAAAGAAGCCACAAAAATGTGCATAGTAGTGACTCAGCAGTTTGGAACCCTGTATATAGGGTTTATAGAAAGCTGGTAAAACTCAAAATAACAGAATAAAAACCTAAAAGCCCCAAGATGCAAATAAAATTTCTTCCTGTGGGAAAAAAACTTAAGGATGTGATTTGAATATTAGAGCCATTTTTGATAAGGAAGAATTTCCTTTCCAGGCTTATTTGAACTTTCTATACTACGCATCACATCAGCCTACAGTGTTTTATGAGATACTAGTAGCCTGAAATTTAGTGTACAACCTTAGGTTATGTTATTATTTGGAGTGGAGGTCACTTCTGTTCTACAGAAGAATGGACAGCAATACCAGCTTCTAGCTCTTAGCTGTGTCTGCACCCATAAACCTCAAAGTAATTTGTAAAAAGGCCATTCTCTTCTTCATTGCAACTGAATGAACTGGATGCTAAGGCACATGAAAGGGAAATATCTGTGAGCACAGTGGTATTCTGGTCTGGGGCTGTAGCTGCCCTGCTTGGGACACCTCATAACCAGAATCAGGCATGGTGATATAAATCCTGTAACAGCCACCACTGTCTTGTTAACTGTCATTACAGAGCCCCACAAAATGCAGATGTTAACTGATTAAGACACATAAAAGCTTGCTTTTGATTGAACATTATGCAATTTCTGTCATTATTCAGTAAAATAGTGGCAGAACCAGGAATGAAACTGAAATTTAAAAACAGAGTCTAAACAGCACCTCAAATACACAGAGTTACTTGTTTTGAAGAGAAAGCAAGCTACGCAGAGTTAAAGGACACCAGTTAATATTGCAACAAAGGTGTAAGAGGACACACTGGCCACTGACCTGCCTTTTGCCACCTTGAAACACCTCTGTGCCCAGTGCTGCTTCTCCATGGTGGAGCTTTTCCCTGCTCAGGGAGCTGTAGTGTCAGAGGGATGAAGCGAGCCACCTTCCCACCCTCACGGTCCCTCTGAGAAGTGCCACCTCTGGAAGGCCACTCTTTGTGCCGGGCAGGGCACCAGGCTTGGACGGTGGTGATTTAGGTGAATATCCAAAGATAAACAGGGTTATTGCAGACCTGTGTGACTAGTGGCAGTGGCATACACATATCTCAAAAATGCCCCTCAGGCTACACCCTGAATTTGAATCTCTTGTATTTGAGGAGTTACTAAAATGCAGTTTTAACTTATTTGTTTCTGTGTGGGAAAGTAAAAATATGGGGACTGAACTGCACAGCAGGGCAGAAACCAGGTTATGTCAAATGCTCATAGGCCACCATGAGCAAGAGTAATTCCCAAGCTCATTCCAAAATCCTTGATTTCTACAGATCAATGTGCACAAAACATTACTGCTGTGGCACTACTTCAACGTATTAATCATCTGAATATGAAATGCTTTCCCCAGAAATGCTGTCTGTTTCCAAATACAAAGACGTGTAAAAAGACAGCAATTAACAAAGAGAAAAGTTACTTTTAAAAAGTGGTAATTTGTTACAAAAACAATGTCAAAATATTTCCTTGTATTAGCATTCCTGTAGCGCTAATGATCTCATGATGGAGGGAGAAGTAATATCTTTTATTTCACCAACTTCAAGGGCTGGAAAAAGCATCTAAGCTTTTGGGCTGAAACTCCCTTCACCAGGTCTGCTGATTCCTCTGGTATCGGGTCCATGAGAAATAACCCACTTTCCAACAATGATAAATAGGTAAAATTTGGTCACTGAGTTAGTGCATATGTCTTCAATTGAAGGAAATGCTGTCTGCCAAGCTTCAACCAAGTAGATCATAGGTCTGTGAAAAAAAGAATCTAAAAGCATGGAATCCAGTTGCTATAGCGGCAAATTAAACAAATAAATGAGATACCATGGAATGCTGCAAAATATTTGTGGTCTGATTAAGTCATATTTGCCACATGTGTGAATACTAACAGCACAGTTTAGTACAGTGGGTACAACATAGTACAAATACACTTTTATCATATATACATATTAATTCTTATCTGAGTAAGTGCTAATGAATGTTAACAAGCGTGTCCAAGGATACAAAACACTACACTTTATTGTAATCATAAGGTGAACTACAGTTCTCTTAAATGCATAAAGACAGACAATAATTGCATATTAAGCTATTATGTCTTTGAAACAATACTTGCATCCTAAGGCTTTTTTGTAGTGATCACTTCTAAGATGACTTGCAGACGGGGTACTTTAGAATACGTAACCTGTAGCAGGGAGCTAACATACTAAACTTTCTTTAACATGAGCAACACCCCCAATATATAATTTTTTTCCCAGTGAAATGTTCTCCTTTCTTGATAAAAGACGCTATTTGAATATACTTATTGTTAATCATAATCCTGTATCAGTCACAGTTTGATCTTATCATCTGCCTATGTTCACTGGAAAAAAAAAGCACAAGAGAAAAAACAGAAATCTATTACGTTGAAAGATGAAGCAGGCACCTGATTTTAATTAAGAGAGAAAAGGGCATGCAGATTGTTATCAAAATGCTTATAAATTATTGACGTATTTTCCACTGATTTAAAAGTTGAACATTATAATCTGCAAACCGCATATCTGAGATATTGTGTGGTAGCAACAGAAAGATGTACCTGCTTAAGCACCCCAAAAGAACTGTGCATGGCTCCAGCAGTGACTGGGGTGAGCAATATAAGCTGCCCTGAACGTGAACGGTCAAACAAAACTAGCATTCTTATTACTGTCAGAGTTATGGGGATGAAGTGAATGGGTTTCTGTCCCACTCTGCTGCTGGTTTAACAAACAAACCCAGCGTTCCAGGGCCAAACCCTGGTTCTAGGAAAACACTGCTCAGTACATTCTCCACACCCAGAGGAAGACAGAAAGTCTAAGACGCCCTTTGGACATCTTTTGGGGGCTTTTCATTGGTCATTTGTTTTGCGCCCATAGTAATCGCTTTACCAAACATTTCTATGAGCAACTTCATTTGAAAGCCTGTTTCTGAGCTTTATTATTACTATTACTACTATTATTAATTTCAGGGTTACCCATGACTTTTTCCTGTTAAAGCAGAAAGGGTTGAAATGCAGACAGTACTCTTCCTTTCCACCGGTGCCTCAAATACATGATCTTCCAGCATGCTCGCATCCCTCAGCAAGCAAATAGCTCATTTGACTGCTGTAACATGCAACATAACCCACACTTCACAGCTAGTTTGGAAAAATAAGGCACACTCTAAACAGGCTTGTTTTCAGCAGCAGGTCTGGAGGTTTGAGGGTCAGATTTTTGAGGGTCAGTCAAGACAGTGTACTGCATTGCCAGATAAAAACAGAGAGAGGCACCAGTGCCATTCTACATACAACACCCAGATACAATTCATGTGAACACAGGCCTTGTATTAACAAGTTCCACATGGTTTTATCCCTAAATATTTTACAAGGATTTGAAGCTCCTGGCATTTCACCGTGCAAAAATTACTTCGTCTACCCTGTAGACCTATGTTCAACAGCAACAGAAGAAATTACACCCCTCTCAACAGCAGCATCACTGAGCCATCTCCTTGCTCTCACCTCCTCTGATTAGCAGATTGCAGGGAAGTTTTCCCAGGGAAGTGACGGAAAGATATGGTAAGGAACTCATACTCTTCATTTGCTCTTTTTAACCTTTTTCTTCTTTCTTTGCTTCCCCTTTCCTCGTCCTTCCCCTCCCCAAGATCCTCTTTATCATTTTGTCTCTTCCATCTTGTTTACATTACTTCCTGGTTCCTTTTTTATTCACTTGCCTCAGCCGCCCTTTTTTCTTCTTTTTAGGTTGGAACAGTATCAACTGACTTTTATATTCTTTTCTTTCCTCATACCTATCTTTTCCTCTCATCCAACTATCTTTCCCTAACCTCTTTTTTTGCTCTCTCCCCTTTGACAGCCACTGTCCTTGTTTTGGTGTGGACACCACGGGCTTTCAGCCTCTGTGCTAACAGGCTGAGTTACATCACCTTGTCAACAAAGGAAGGCAAGCTTCAGAAAAACATCTGATCTGGGGAGCTTGGCTCTCACGCTTTTCATTTGTAATGCTCACCTCTAGAACAGGGCTCACAGGTTTAACATAAAAACTCAACAGTATTTTACTAAAGGTCTATCATTACTGTGTGTTGGGTGCTTATGTGTGGGGAGGAGGCTGTGTGTGTGCTTTTTGTAGATTACTAGAAATAACAAATAACCAGAAACATTCAGCACCTGTGCTCAGTTAGAAAGCTGTCTTCAACTTACTGTGAAGAGTCTCCTCTGGCAGCTATACAGCGTTGTTAAGGCCAGCTTCCCACTCCACAAAAAACACCGTGCTGTTACTGCATTAGGTGAAAGGGGTTTCCTAATGGTCTCAGAGGATGCCACCCACGTAATTCCGTCTTCTTTATCTAGAAGCCTCTCTCAATTTGGAAGTGCTAGCTATCACAAATTTTGACATACGACCAATTTCCAGGCCCTTCACATAAGTAACAGAAAATCAAAAAAAAAAAAAAAAAACACAACATTTTTATGAGATTGCTCTTCTCCCCAGAGTGGGGGGATAATTGGTCCTACTGTATTCATGCTCCAGTTGTGGAGCTGGCAGATAATGAGGAGAGATACCAGACACAGCAGCTTAACTACAGTATGAACATGCAAGGAGTGTACAGATCCAACAAGATTATTCTCACTCTTTTTTATAAATACTCTGAGTCCACAAGGGACCAACATCAATGATATTCTTTTCTTCAGACAGATGTTTAAATCATAGCCATCTAAAACTGGGTATTCTGTGGGAAATGAAGTTTATAATTAAGCTACAAATTTTCCATGATTGCTACCAGAAAACTTTGCAAGCTATGTAACAAGTGGAAACTACCTCCTGGAGCACTGAAGATCTTTTTCACACCTAACATAAGAAAATACTATAGATGATTCAAGAAGAGCATTTAAGTTGTAATATCTTTGAGAGCCCTAAACTGGATTGAGAAACAAATCTAGGAACAGGTTAGATTTCTAGACATAAGCGTGAGACATTACCAAGGTGCAGTATATAGAGTAAAAATAGCCCACATATGGGATGTTGGTGCATTAGGAAATCCTCAAGAAGAATACTATACTACACTACTTCAAATGAGTCGTTTATGAATAGGATTTTAGGACAACACACTGGATGAAAACACTTTGCTGAAAGAAAGGTCATCTCCTTGTTTGTACATCAGAGTGAGCATGGTGTACCAACTGACCTGACTAATGAGGATGAGGCAGTTTCACCAAAAATTGCCAGTTTTAGACCTTTGAATCTCTACAGATCAGATTAACATGAATTTTAATTTTTGCGTGGCTTTTGTATTTTTATGCTCACTGAATCATTAAGGAAAAAAGCTTTCAACCAGAAAAAAAAAGGAACAAACCAGCCAAGGCCACTGAATCTAACACAAGACTGCCAGGAAGAGCAAAAATCGGATAGGTGGCGGGAAGGACTCTGTACCACTCTCCAGTGGGCTGAGGTTTTCAGCTGAGCAGCCAGAAAGAAAAAGAGAGGCAACTTGACAAAGAAGAAAAGATGTGTCACTTGGACAGGCTCCTTCCTCTCTTGTTTGTGTCTGCTATTTGTCCCTGGTTTTGTGCAACCTCTTGAGTGCCTTTGTTTCCAAAAAGTGGAATGAAAAGAATAGATTACTGAACAGAAAGAGTGCATACAGATTGTAGTGGCACATAATCCATACAATAATCAATTTTCCAGCTCCTCAGAGTCTGACTGTATTCCCCTTCCCCAGCCTCTCTCCTCTAAAGAGTTTTCTTATGAAGACAATTCTTTGTTTCCGACCTCCAGAGACATTAAACTCTTCAGTAAGTAAACTCTATCTCTGTATTTTACTTTCCTTGCCACAAACAAAAGATGATTCACATCTTTAAAAGGAATTTGGGACAGTGTCTATGAAAAACACAGAAGGACTCTTGCTGAAATGGTATGCTAACTTGGATAAATACTGTATGCAATCCTGCCATGTAACCTGGCTCAAAATCAACAGTGCTCAAGCTTAAATTAATTCAGACTACAGATCTGTTTATGTGGGCATCAGTTAGAATAAGGGCAACCTCTAGTTTTATAGTCTGTGCTAATATGAAAGAGAATATCACTTTTGGAAGCAGATGCTCTCCATGCATCGTCCTACCCAGTCCCAACACAAAAGGGTAAAACAAATGAACAGATATGAATTCTATTACTGTGACATACCAGTTTTAAGCACTGAAGGTTAGCCTTTAATTAAAAATGCCTAACACTGATATAGATCACATAGACGGACATCAGAAATAGGGAAATAATATTTCTCATAGATAATAGGCCTATGGAATTAGGGGTTGATGTGGATTCAAAGTGCATGACAGTCTCAAGAACATGAACAGCATCTTTGACGGAAAAGTTCAGTAATTTGGCAGCTAAAATGGTAGCCAGCAAAGATGAATTCATCTGCATAATACCTAATAAATACAGGAAGTGAACGTGACACTTCAGAAACAGACCCAGGCTTAGACACAGCCTTATTCTTCAATAGTTGTCTTTACAGAGGTAGATTATTCCTGATAGAAACTTAACATCAGCTATTCAGATGTGGTCCTTCACGCAATAAACACAGATGAAGTCCTTGCTCTGCTAAAATCAACAGCAACCCTGCCCTTGACCCCCCCATGATTTCTCAAGTCTTAGTGATATCATTGGTTATGAATGAATCAACTGACTGAGGTGATGTGAAATATAAGAGCCTTATGGCACAGTACAACTCTATTAGTCATGCCTTTCACAAGTGCACAAATCTGTATGTATGGGGTACCATCTGGTACCAGAAAGTGCCACTGACTACACAGATTTTTCTGTAGACAAGAATTGTATTTTTAACTATTATGGCATATATATAATAGAAATATCATTCTTAAAAACCAAAGGGAATTTTATAGTCTGGTAAATAGTTTGTGATTTGACATTTGTGTACTGTGATGAGCCTTCTTCCGTTTCTATAAAACTTTATACACAATATTAAGAGTAATATTAAGAGTGAATTGGTAATGGGATTGCATAGCCCTGGGGCTCATTTCCCTTACGCTTTCCATTTCTAGAGAGTGTTTTTTTTAAAATTAAGCATATTTTTAATATTGAAAAAATGTTTCTGTGAAAGAGTGGTATGAGTGCTAGCAAGACATTAATATCAATTCAATAAATGTTTTTTTTTTTAATTATAGACAAAGTTCTAACTGCAGAGAACGGATACAAAGGTAGGAGAAGGAAAAAGGGTGAAGAGAACTAATTACTGTAAACTAACAAAGCAGCAGACAGTGCTGCACAGAGTACTTCTGCTTGGGCTAATGCACTTAATCGGGCCAGCCCTTAAAACAATTTCTTCATATAGCCTTAAAGATAGTCACCCTAAAATGGTTTTAAAGTATGCACACTCCAGAGTATTTTGATATATGTCCGTATTACTGTTGAGAATGGTTGCTATTATTAGAGCCACAGATTTTATGACTTATCTTTCCTTTTCACCTTGTAGGTTTTGCAGGCTGATGTTGACAGTCGAGCAACTTGTTACAGCTAGTTATAATACGTGTCAGAAACTTCTGAAAAAATGACTTTTCATTTAAAGTAGGGAATCTTCTTACCATGGAAGACCTTCTTACCATTTTAGTTGAATTCTTCCACTTTTTGTGGCTATTTTTTCTAAGCACGTGCTTAGGGAAAGTAGTAAGAAAAAACCTGGACAGACTGTTTACATGTGAAATTAGCATTTAAGCTCAAATCATTAGGAGCTGCACCAGGCACTGTAGGGAATGTTCACAGAGAACAGGAACTCATCAACAACAATGTAGTAACGGAAAGACCCAACTCTTCCTGTCTGATTTCATTCTGCCAAGGGTAATGAATCTCTTCTGTAAGTTTTGTTGTGCAAGGTTAGGCTCCAGCACAGCCACTCTTGAGTTCAGAAAAATTATCACCAAGCGTGCACAGCTGCTGTCAAAATGTACAAGAAAAGATGAGAATAAATGTTTACTTCAGTAGAAAACAATAGCTGCGGACTTTGACTTTTCTGAAACTCTGTTGTTAGAGGTCCTACCCTCTTGCCAAGGGGACCTTTATCATGTTCTCTAAAAGCCACCATGTCAAAGTTGTAACTCTGCTAATAAATGAGGCCAGCATTCTCACGGTAGTTTATGAAGAACAATTTCTCCCCAGAATCTCCATCCTCGTCCCCCAAACCCCGTCATATTATGATGGGCAATGCATCAGAATTAATTATTATGAAAACTGGTGAAGATAAAATGATGGCTAAAACATCAAAAAGAATTAGACTGAAAGGTGGTGAAAAGCCCAACAGTCATGAGCCTTCCCTGTGACTGAGCTGAAGAACACTTGGATAAATGGAGACTGACACAGCAAACAATTCCTTTACAAAGAACTTTCAAAAATGCCTTCTACAATATTCCAAGCTGAAAATAAAGATGTCTAAGATGACTGCATGCAATTCATTTC
Source organism: Cygnus olor (assembly GCF_009769625.2). Taxonomy (NCBI): domain Eukaryota; kingdom Metazoa; phylum Chordata; class Aves; order Anseriformes; family Anatidae; genus Cygnus; species Cygnus olor. The sequence continues at coordinate 64,279,461 of NC_049171.1, read as the reverse complement.
AGCAAATGCTGCTATGCCCAAAAATTTCAAACAGAAGATTTCTTCAAATCTACCAGTAATTATATACTTCTAACAAAGCGGCAGGAACTTGAATTGCCTTTTAGTTATGGCACAGAAGAGACTTCCTGAATACACAGGACCACTTGTTGTCAAATGCTTCACTTTCATAAAAAATGTTACAGGTTAGGCACTTTCAGTATGTGGAATGTCACCTGGAAGAAACATCATCAGAGTTGGCACTGATGTGGTGTTGGAAAAAATGTACGTATGGCTTGGCAGCACTTGCAAGTGTTCGGTTTGTGACCTCAAAACTCAAAGGAGGACAGTCCAAACAAACACTGTAAGAGTCACCGGTCTCTTTGCTCAGCTCTACACATACACATCATCATGCCATTCTTCTCACAACATCATAAAAAAGTGCAGTATCTAGCAGAAGCTGATGCTCCTCTTATCAGTAGGAACTCTCATACTGCTCCTTTAACATAAACAATTTAGGGAATGAATATACAGCAATGCCATCAGCCCCACTCCACAAAGGAGCAATTTATCAAGGTCAACAGCAGTGGACAAATCTTGATCTGCTGCGGATCTGCTGAAGGATAAGCTCTGTTGTCATCTACTGATGAACAACAGTGTAAAGTGGCTTGCCATGCCTTGCTATGGAAAACAAAATACCAAAGAAATATTTTGCACCAACAGAGCAAGAGAAGCAAACATTACACCTTTCAACTCCAAATACTGCATAAACTGTTGTAAGCACCTGTTGCAAAAATGTACCCCTTACCATTTAAACATACAGTTGAGAGAAATAATGTCCTACCTGACATACCAGATAGGGATGAAAAGTTCAAATTTCTTCTCGGAAACTACTTCTATGAGTACAGATTCAGCAATTTTAAAACTACTACACCTTTACCTTAATGCATGTAGTTCCATATTTAAAAAAAAAACCAAAACTCTGATACAGGTTCTGCTATACGAGTGTGGTATACTTGAGAAATGAGAAAGTATTTTGATTTTTTTTTTTTACAAACACAGAAGTCCAAAAAACGTAAAGAGATTTTCTGAACATGCATTTTTACCAAAAATATTTCATCACAAATAACACTTTTTACAGAGTTGTAAAGAATCATTCAAATGTTTCTGTCATTTTGCAGCAAGATTTGTCAAAGTCAACACTTCTGTTTTGTGGAGAGTATCTTTTGATTAAATTTCTACATGACCAGGATGGCATTACTCTGGGAAGGGTACCCTATCACAGAAAACAGCCCACCCCCAAAACTAGCCTGGGATGTAGGATGCACGAGTTCTAATCTCCACATTGTTTCAACCTAATAGGGACTCAAATGACTCAAGGACTCAAGGAAGGAAAGATGTTATTCTCGCTTGCAAGCAATGTTCCTTAATCACTTCTGAGAAGATTAGTGCCAAGCGTACACAGAGTCATACACATAGAATCTTAGACTTTTATTTACACAAGGAAGCATTTGCATCACTTTACTCACCATTCCATGATTTAGCCATGCTGGTATAAAATTATCGAGCAGCTTTGGGTAAACCAGTTCCCTGTCATAGATATAGATGCTCCAAAACATCGTCACAACAAACTAGGAAAAAAAAAAAGGAGACATAATTAAATAAATGTTTCTGAGCAATTAGCTACATATTCTAGATTGCAAAGTGGGGCATTTAGCAAATGATCTATGGACAGATATAGATACAATTGTTCTTCGACCCAATCAATAATGTGAACCTGGATTATTCTTTGCATTCACTGTTCCAATTTTTTTTTTTGACTTTCAGCCTGGAAAAAAAATCCCTTTTTTTTGACTTATGTGCCTGTGGCCAAATTACAACTGAGTACTGTACTTTAGTAGCAGATGTGGTGCATAAATAATGTTCCACCACTAATGGGACAGAAAACAAATGGAAAATCAGGCAAAATATCACTTGGAATTCATAAAACATATAAGTATGAAGCATTCATCCCTGAACGGAAGCCTATAAACTCATCTTAGCACTTTTTAATGTCAGCCATCAAAATAGCATTATTAAAAAAAAACATTAACACTTCAGCCAGTCTGCACACAATTCACGGACTGGGATGCACAGAGAAGAGTTCCAGTATTCCCCTCGCTTGTCAGTACAAAATTTGCCCTAGCTCTTGTCAGAGACTATTTACTTGGAGCCCAAAGAAAGACCATTATTTTCTCTAAACTGAGGGCAGGACAGATGGCTCAGATAAAGTTTGTGCTAGGCTCAACATTTGCCAAATTGTCACTAATTCATTAAAGATAATCTGATGTCTGAAAAGCAAAGACAATATAAAACCACAGAAAATTACAGAAATAATAGTTTTAGCTTACCTTAGCTGGGGAAAGAACAGTCTGTAGCCTTCTAATTAAAACGCAATTGCTTTTTTTTACCTTGAATTTGAGCTCTTATTGCTTACAGCAGTAAAAAATGGTATCTAGGCCAGGAGCTTTTCAATGACAATTTTGAGGGGATCTCTACGCTGTAGCAACATGTCTGAGTTTCAAGTTTGAGACAACAGATATGACTTTCACTGAAATCAGCAAGGAAGTACTCATATACATCTGAACCGATTTGGCCCGTGATCTTACTTAGATGGATTAGGACTAATCTTGGAGGAAAAGATGAGAGAAAGTGCAAGAAACATGGGGTGAGCACAGCGAGGTCAGCAAATTATGAGTATGTGTGATAGCGTAGGTATAAGTTGTTTCATATGCTTCTGAGTCTGTAAAGCTAAAACCGAGGTTACAGTTTATCGGTGGCACCTTGTTCTAGCCTCGGGAACACACGCCTCGGTCAGACAGCTATGTGAATGATCCGAAGCAGTACGCTGTTCCCTCGGCGTGCATACAGTACATAGTTTCTTGGTTTCCAGCACACTCGCCCGTCTGTTACGACAGCTATCGGTGCCTGCTCGGAATAAGCTCGGAGACCATTTGACTAGTACGCTGAGGCCAGGAAAAAAAATAGGGTATGATGGACAGCCCGAAAAATATTGCAAGTGTAAAGTACCCCACAAGAAGTCTCTCTTCTGGCATTGGCACAGCCCAGCTCTATACACACCTGCTGACACATGAGTGCCAAGATAGGAATAGCTGAACAGCGGGGAAAATGGAAGCAAAGTATCCTCTTCTCTATAGGCTTCCTAGAAGTCATGCATTATTGCAGTGGGTCTCTGAGAACCTGCTAAGACCAACTGGGACATAAAACCTCACGGAGATTCAGGCACACGAAGAACAAGATTAGATAATGCTTTTTTCCAAAGAAGTCTTACAGCAAGGACAATCACCCAGAACTACGTTGAACCTCATTGTGCTGAACACAACATAGCTGGCATGTTTTGATCTACGATTTCTGTGTGGAGCAGCATAAAACAATTGACTTTGCCATGGAGGTAAAGATAGGAAAAGAGGGGATGCGCCATCTGTCCCTTTACCAAAGTCAGCCAATGGATGGAACGAGATCAGCCTAGCTGGTTGCAGCCATCTGGAGGTACAGACGGCAAACGCTGCTTAGCGAAGCACTATCGCAAGGTAGACATAAGGTAAAGGAAGTGCGCAAAACCCAGAGTGTTATAGAACCAGCCTGTCCCAGAGGATGACCAGACACGAGACAACACAGCGCCCTGGGGAAGATCCCTCCCAGTGTCTGGATGGTTCACCTTGCCTTTCTTTACAATTCGTTCGTTTGGATAAAATGAATCCTACAAATGAACTGTTGAACTAAAATGAACTATAAAAATAAACAACTTGGATAAAAAAAGTTATTATGAGGACTTCCTATTTAGATCCTTTGGCTGCTTCTGAATTTGTTCTTTGATTAATAAGCAGTTCTTGCTCTGGTACTTCAGAACCACCTCTACTATTCCTACACTGTGCTACTGGTAAAACGTTACCTGAGCTGGGCTTTGCCAAGGTCACACACAGCCATGAACTGCAAGGCCACTGCAAGGAGCTGCTTCTTTACGCTGCCTATGTAAGGCTCAGAATTGCATCTTTTACGCTTATAATCCCATCTTCCTTGTGGCACGGTTCATTACTGTTAGGGCCAGAGTCATGGTACTGCCCTCAAAAGCCAAGCTGAACAGGCTGCTCAGAGGCAGCACATAATGATTATTTCTGGGAGTCCAGTACTTTTATTTTCCTTTGTTCCCGAGCCAAAATGGCACAAATGTCACTCTTCCACCACCTCTTCACACAAACTCGAGGTCTGGAATTCGAGGAAGAAAACGGACACCAGGAATTGCTTTTACACTTCTTTGCATAGAAGTATCCTAAGACTGCCAACCTTCTGAAGACACTGATGACTTGGTTAAACAATATAAGGTTAAGCACCATAAAAAAACAGAAGAGTCCCTCTTTTGCTACTTTCCTGTCTAGGGTCATTACAGACCAAAGGGAACCTCAAATTTGCAAACAAACCTTGGAAATTGTTTGAAAATATGGAGTAGCTACAGACATCTAGAGTACCACCAAATAAATACACACCAGCGGAAACAAAAAACAAGTCTGAAGACAAAACTCTTTTTTCCCATTTAAGGAGATTCTCCTTAAGCTTTTTTCTTCTGTCTCTGAAGCTTCAGAAAAGGACATGAGAACATGTGGCACTGCCACAGGAGCAATTTTAGAGGACAAGCTGGGAAATGGTTGGTGAGTCAAAAAGGAAAACAAGAAGCTTTATCAAAATACTGTGAATGGAAGCAAAAAAGGAACTAAGAGGGGGAAGCCAATGAAACGAATTGCATAATTTGCTGTTTTAGATGAGCCCAACCAAGAAATGTTATGCAAAACAAGAATGAACCCAGTGGATCTTTATTTTCCTGCACTATGTATTTTTGGTTTTGGCTGGGCTGCAGTTAGGTTCACTCATTTCCTGGATGGCTTCACGACAAAGTGAAAAAAAACAACTCTGACCTTGACAAAATTACATCTAAGTACACGTTGTGCAGTTAAAGGTAAGTTTTCTGGCTGTCTCCCAAGACAGCTGTGGTTAAGTGCAAGTATAAATATATCACTTGGGAGTATCGTTGAGGGTTAAAGGCATTACATATAGAAGTGAATTGTTATTAAAAGCAGACTGCCATAAGTGCAAACTGGCATGGTACTACTGGCTTTATGTGGGATCTAGCGCTAGCACAGAATCACACCAACTGAATTGCAAAAGGGCCAATGAAAGAAATCACAAAGAGTGTGAACTGAAAACCAGGGAGGGCTCTCCTTGGAAAAGAGAGTTCAGCAGTCAGCTGTACTGCTTGCTCATGCTTCCCTCACCAGTTGCTATTTCACCACCAATGAGGGCAGAATCTGGAATAGAAAGATTTTGGCATGGCAGAATCAGTTACAGAAATAAAAGTGTTTTGTAGTCCAGTAAAATAACAAGGTAAGTAGAGGACTGCAGCAAATGCCTACACATCTTTCCTTGGGATAAGATCTCTAATCAGCGTTATTAATTGTCAACAGAAGAAGGGTGATCAGCTTTCCTTTTGACTGCACTAGCGCCTTCTTAAAATACCACAGAGAAACCAGAGATACGGAAGCATGCCTGGCTTTCTGTCTTTAGCATCACAGCTTTTTAAAAGCATAAAAGTATAATTTATGCAAATGAGATCATTCTTGCCAGTTTAGACTCAGGCCCAAACTGAGCTATTAAAACTACATAATAGTGTACAGTCTGTGATTTTCTAGACAGCAATTGCTCTTCTAATATGTAACAATATCCATTTTCTTTCTTCGTTCTATTTCTATTAGACATAGTCTTAAACACCTAGAAATGCCCATTCTATCTCTTTCTCTTCTTGTATGGTACAAATGAGTCACAATAACCACTGATAAAGCCATATACAGTTTACACAAAACACTAAGTAGCAAAAGAAACTTGGAAACTCCATGATTTTGTCAAACAAATAGAAAAGAGTAGGGATAGTTTAAAACACTGGTATAGGCTTTGACTTGTACGCTTGCCTTACATTTCTTTAGTAGTGTAAACTATTCCCAACACAAATCTCCTTCAGAATGATAAAGGGGTGGTAAGCGCACCCAGAATAGGCAAGAATTGGTAGTAGACTTCTAAAATAGGCCTACTGCAAACTTTTTTTTTTGGTGGATGCTTCCTGATCTCTTAGGCATTTGAATAGCATCCCAGCCTTATAGGAACCTTAAAAAGGGCCAGGAAGTGTTGCCCAGCGACTTCATATGGAATAACACTTTACTGCACAGAAAATTGGTTTGTTGATTTCTGATTTCATTCTCTTAAAAGCTACACTAAAAAGAAGAACAATAGGTACACAGTAGTCATTAGGTCCTTCAAAGAGGTTCATGTTTATTGCTTGATGCTCCTAAACCTAATAGCAGGTTGGCAACTCTCAGTTTTATCAGAGCCCCTGGAGATACGCAATGCATAGCACAACACTGGAGAAATTTGATTTGCTGCAAAGATTTTGCAAGATTTGATTTGTTGCAAAGCCACCCAAGGAGTTTGTTTGCCCTTGGGCTCGTTCTTTCCCTTCCTTTGGAAGGTGGGAGGAGGTTGGTGGTCAGACTTCCCAGGTGGTTTACATGTTACACTTTTAAAGGAAGTACTAAAAATGAAATGCTGTAGTTTGTTACGTGTTTTTTTCACACATCATTGTTTGACTTGGGAGTGGAAACCCCTTTTCTCATCTATATTTCAGAGCAAGTCGTCTCAAGGGCTTCAGTAAGCAGGAAATAAAGAAAAAAATGTGTTGAATAGCTCTTGAGAAACTACAGTTAGTGGGCTTTAAAATGTTCCCCTAGTATTTGCATTATTCCCTAAATATGCCCTGTGTAAAACACTGAGCAATAAGAATAATTTAGATGTTAAAGTAACTGACAAGTATTTAAGCATGGCCACTGTACTGTTACATTAGAAACCCAACAAGGATTTTATTCACATCTGTTCAATTTTTCTGTGTGAATATTCCCTCATGCCGCTACTGGAAAGCACTGAGAAGCTCCACGGAGAGCTACGTGGGTGAGACTCAAAAAAAAAAATAAAAAATCTGCATTTGAACTTACATTGTTCTTTTTTTTATTTTTTTGGAGTGAAGAAGCTGTTAAGAGAATATGGGAAATAAGGGAACTTTAACTTTTTTCCTGCAGACACTCTGTTTTTTAATAACTTCTTCCTAAACAAGCACCCCTGGCATATCAGAATTTCACTGGGTATTTTCTTGCACATAAATAGGTCTTTAAAGAACAAAACCAGCATTAGACATTTGCTCCTTTCAGGCAAACCCTTCCTACTCATAACCACATTAAAGAAAAGCGGTGCCAGCCTGTGGCGGGTCTGCTGTCCCACAGGCACTGCCTAGTGCTTGGGCACATGGTAGCTGCAGTGCAGTGATGGCTGTCAGAGAGGGTAAGGTTTTGGGAAGGAGCTGCCTTGGTGTGTCTTACATGTTAGACATGTAAGCCTGAGGCAGGGCAATGAGGCCATTGTTACCTTCTGAAGCTCTGTTTGTCTCTCAGTAGCCAGGAGAAGAAGCAACAATAAAAACAACCTTTTTAGGCTTTCTTCATTAGTAGTAAATTGAAAGAATATGTGGTAAACAATTGTTCCACCTCCCCACTGAAACATTACCTTTAGGAATTAAGAGCATCTGTTCAAGGAGCGTGGCCATTCCTTTATTTTCTAGATTATTTTCTATATTTTTTGTGTGTGTGTGTTTGTGTGTGTGTGTGTAAGAAGTTGTTTCTGCATGAAACCACTGAGAAGCAAGCTAGCTCCAGGTATGCAAAATGTCCCTTGGGAACTGTGTAAATTTTGCAACAGTACATTTAGAGCAGGGGATGACTAGTGGTGATTCCTTGCTTACTAGTGGCAAGCAAAACACTGCATGAAAGAAACCCACAAAACATGCAGCCGAAAATTGCTCTCAGAATTGCCAAGCCAAAACAAAGCTAATATTCTCCAAGATCTTGAAAGTTTCAAGGTCAGAAACACTGCAAGGGTGGAAAAGTACACCGACATCAGAACAGTGCTAAAACAGAGGCAGGAGAGAATCCTTGTAGATTGTTTTGATGCTTACACTTGTATATTGAAAAAGGCACTTAAACTCTTTAAATAAAGACACATAATGTTATATTGTTCTCTTTCTTCACTTCTAGTATTAACATGGTAGGAAAATGAGCTGCTGCTGATCACAATCACTACTACTTCATAATTCCCAAACTCCCTCAAAATATACATGTAACATATATATCTCTGCACACATAAAATACCTATTTGCAAGCCTGCTTATTCAGAGATTTTTTAAAATGTATTATTTGATACTAATTCCTCTATCATGGCTGGAGAACTGCAGTTTGCTACCCCAACATGAACTGTGGCAGTTCCCAAGAGGTAGGCCAGCAAGTACAGTAAGTGAAGGCTACCAAAGGGGTATTTATGCAGGAAACACCTTCACAGTGTTTCAGATACGCTTTGCATTTTCTAACTTCTTGCAAAAGCATTCTTTATTTCTTCATATATTGTGAAATCTCACATTACTGAGAATCACATGTAATGAAGCATCTCTGAATATAACAAATTATAAATGATATATTGATAAATCGGGTTAAGTGCTGTTAATTGAAAATGAGTGTTCAGCTTTATTGAAACGGTACAAACTTTGAGGCAGTTTTCTAGTAGTTCTACAATGAAAAAAGTGAATGTATTTTGAACTACTCTACATCGAAATTAAAAATCAGAAATCAAGTTTCAATCCAAATTATACTAAAAGCAGTACTTTAATGAAAGGTTCTCCATTCTTTTAATGTAGCCTAAACTTAGAACTAATCTGAGACAGACACACTCCCACGTAAAAACATAAAATTCTGGATTTTCAGACTTTTTCAGTGTGTGGTATGAAACACCTCAAGACATTGAGCGCCTTTTGCCTCTGAAAGAGAAGTGCAGTGTCCCAGTGGAACAGAATCCAATCCAAAGAATAGTTTTCCTTTGAAAAAGACATCTAAAACCATATTATTCCATATCTTCTGTGTGCCTTTTTTTACGTTACCGACTAACTCCTTTTTTCCTACCCCATTTCTTCTGTCAGCTCCAAATCCCCCATGGGATTAACAAGGATCAACCTGGATTTTAGCTTCCCTTCTTCTCCATGACAGAACTGCACACAGCCTGGGAGCTCCAGTCAGGTCGTTATGGTGTAAAACATGTCAGTCAGCACTTTCTTTCCAACTGATGATGACACAAGGTGCAGAAGAAGCCCAGACTGATTCTTAAGAACCCACCAGTAGAATTCACATTTGAAATCACTTCTACAATCTACTTCCTATAGTAAAGTACATTTTTTAATGAACCAAAAATAATTTCAGCAACATCAGCATTCTCTTACACCTGTGATAAATACAGAGTAGTAAAATCACCTCTACCATGTTTCTCTTTCTCTGTAGTCTCATGTGAAGAGATGTAAAAGCCTTTCAGGCAAAAGACAACCAGCAAACACCACCACTCACCCAGCCTGTGAAGATGTGCACAGATTAACACCACACTTACCACTCCGATGGGGAAAGCCAGAACAGCCATCATCCAGTCGCGGAGGGAAATGAGTTTTTTCAGCTGCCTTTCTTGTTCTTGACTGTCATTTCCTTTAGTGAGAAGACTGGAAAGGTCGGTCAACACGCAGATCCCAAAGAAGACAGCCTGGATAACCTGCATAGAAACGGGAACACATCTTGAGCAGTGGAAACACCAGGTTTTGGCAGAGAGCAGAGGCAGATGCAGGCACAGGTGAGGAATAGCACCTCAGAACAGTGTCAGGGAGTGGGGAATTACCTCAGTTACTTCAAGATGAGTAGAATTTGTTCACGTTAAACATAAAGGTCCCTTGTGCTTCCAGGCTGGCAGTTATCTGGGTAAGTACAGTATTCACCTAAACCAGTTTTCCAATTGTTTGTCCAGAAGGTTCACATTCTGAGCACACTGAAATAAACACTCTGACCAGGATGCCAGTGCAGGGAAAATACACTAAGTAGGCAGTTAGTAAAATTAAAAGAAACCTGATTTTGCTGTTGGTAGGTTTCATGTCCATTACCTCAGCTGGAAGACCCTGCTTGCTTTTCATGTTTCTGGGGGAAGCTGTGCAAATGGAAGGACTGTTTTGCTGGTGGTAAGCCCACCCATGCGTCAGCCAGGTGCCACCTGCCTGGGGGCTGAACTACAACGATCACCCCTGCTTCGCCCCATAAAGCTAGGCCCCAAAGCCTTCATCTCAGCAGTGGAAAAAGCGAGAAACGCTGCCTGTAAAAACAAAGGAAATAAAAAAGATGAGCGGTTCTTCCTCATGTGCCAGGAGCCAAACCTGGAGACCCCCCCTGCCCAGGAGCGAAGAACGTGCCTGAGGCCTCCTGAGAGACTCGGCACGCACCACAGGCGCCGGCGGATCCGTCACTGCAGCTCGGGTCACCAGCGACACAACAACCAAGCTGCAGGAGTCAGCCAGGCTCTCACTTCGTGATGGCAGTCTGCCATTTGCCTGTCCTCTTTTTTGTGTGTTTGTGTGTGCAACACTGTGAGATTATCTCTTGTATTAAATTGTTAGTTTAATCATCTGAACTCACCGATTTGGTTCAAACTTGACTTGGTCTTAGCTTGATACTGTGTTTTTCTTCCTTAATTAGCTTAGTAAAATTGTAGTAAGTTAGCTCAGGAATGCTCTTGCCTGAGGACGTATCAACTTGCTCATCCTTTTTAGTACAGTTCAGAAAAAGTGCACAGAGTTTGTTTACTCTCAGAGCTTGAAGCCCAGGTCACAAACCCACATGCATCGGGTAATCTCAGGTAAGAAATTAACAAAACACGGGCTTGGTTCCCAAACTGCACAGTGATTCATCAAAAACCATACACATACACTTAAAATACATACTAGATGTTTTTTCCAAAACAAGCCTGGAGTACTAGTGTAAAAGTCTAATTGTAAATCTAAGCGTTTGCCTGACTGCAAGCCTCATACTAAAAAGCAGGCCGTCTGTAAGAAATAAGAATAGCACATCCCTAGATTTTGCAAGATACAATTTATTAAGTGCACGTATCTTTGCAGAATTTGAACTATAATACAAGTACTGTAAGAAAACTCCTCAGGATAGAGAACACTAATTCGGAATAGGGGAGGAAAGAAGGAGGGAGGAAGGAAGGAAATACCGAAGAGATGTTGACTACTAGAAAGAAATCCAGAGAAGCGAAATGGTTGGATGGCTTAAAGTACATTCCCTTCCTCAACAATTCTCATATAACCCAAATACTTATAAATTCTGGCTGTAAAGCTGTGAACGACAGACGTTCAAATGGCCCCTGAATATTCTGTCATCAACATAATAAAGGAGCTGCTTGCAATTCTGCTTCCATTGCCCTCCCCTCTCCCTGCTGTAGCTCCGTATAATTTGCTTGATAAATAGCACAGAGCATAGACCAGCAACATTGCAAAACATTCCCTGAAGCCATGAAATGTGACAGACTACTAATGTTGGACCTGAGTATTCAGCTAGAAAAAGGTATAACTTGAAATGACTTTGGAAAAGTTAATGTTTTCTATGTAACTCCTGAAAAACATTTTAAATCAAAGTAGGGGCTCCTTGGAGCTACATAATCGCACAAAGTCCTTATGCATTTTTTCATGTTATTTATTTGAAAGAAGCACTTAGTAGAAAAAAAAAATCTTCCCATCCTCAGCCCTGTTTTCCACCAGACAGATGGCCTATTTGGAGAGAAGGAATAGAAGCACTAATTATGTATTTGCTTGACTTAAGAGGAGATATGATACCATCTACACTATTCGCTCAAGAGTGTGAATGCCAAAGAAGGAAAGAGATTCAAGACGGGACTGAAAAAAAAAAAGTATACCTAAAGGTAATGGGATCAATCTGGGTGTAAAGAAGTTTAGGCTGAGTACCAGGAAATATTTCCTAACAGGGAGTTCTACCAGACCATGAAATAGTTTCTCAGAGGAAATGGTGGAAGCCTCATTGCTTGAGTCATTCAAACTGATATTGGACAAAACATTCAATAATGTACTGCAGGGAACAATATTACGCTGGCAGGGCTTGAACGAGTGACTAATAGATTGTTTGCAGCTCTAACTATGATTCCCTGAAATGGTCTCTCTCCAAAGTAACACAGACTCAAACAATCACACACCCACTTTCCAAGGGAATTGGAATCGTACATCCACTAATCAATCATAAACCGAACAGCTTCTCTCCCCATTATCCTCTTACGAACACACCGTTTCAAGGGAAAATACAATGATATCATAGGGAATAACTGAAAATTCCTAAAGGGAAAGACAGTACCCGAAGTCTTCAGCAAGTAGCTATGAAAGAAACCATTCTACAAAAAGACTAAAAAATAAAAATACATATAGGAAAGAGAAAATTACATATTTATTGAGAATTGCTGAACATTCAGAGCCAGTGAAAAAATCCTACAGTGTTCAGGGAGCAACATTTCCAGCCTATTCATACAAATAGCATGTGTACAAGCATCACAATACTTTCTTTCCTTTCTAGAATGTGCAAGAAAATTCATCTGACAACTATCAACATTCAGGATTAGCCTAAGGACAGCCAGAGCTGCCTGAATCTCAACAGCATAAACTGAACAGCCACAGTTAGTAACAATTTACATCCTTTGGGGGTCTGGCATAGGGAGAGCAGAGGATGCTCACAGAAGGCTCAGGGGAGACCTCATTGCTCTCTACAACTACCTGAAAGGAAGGTGTGGGGAGCTGGGAGTTGGCTTCTTCCCAGAGATAACAGTGACAGGACTAGAGGGAATGGCCTCAAGTTGCACCAGGGAAGGTTTAGGTTGGAAATGAGGAGACATTTCTTGTCAGAAAGAGTGGTCAGGCATTGGGACAGGTTGCCCAGGGAGGTGGTGGAGTCACCGTCCCTGGGGGTGTTTAAGGAAAGGCTGGACCTGGTGCTTAGGGACATGGTTTAGTGGGTGATATTGGTGGTAGGGTGATGGTTGGACCAGGTGATCTTGGAGGTCTTTTCCAACCTTAATGATCCTATGATTCTGTGCAGCTAATGGCAGTTTATCGTATAAAACAAATTTCCAAAGTCCATACTCCTCAGTGTGAATGTTGCATAACAGATGTAAAAAGTTCATAGCGAGGGAGAAGAAACTCCCCTGTAGCCATATGCTCCAAAGCACCCTGACCTTACCTCAGATTTAGGATCGCATTTTCAAAACAAGGACCTTCTTTTGAGAATCTGCAGGTGGTGAATCTATACAAGAAGCAGCCTCAAATGTTAAGCAAATAAGTGATTTTTTTTCTTGGAAATGTAAGTAATAAGGAGTGCTTCAGAGCAAATATATTCCAATTTTTGCCTCTAACTAGAGTTTGAAGGAAAACAGTGATTAAAAAATGACAAATGCAACATGACAGGAAACAGCCACACCTTCCTTACACCATGTAACAGTGATAAAGAGGCAGAAACTTGTAAGCAGAGTATGGAAAAACAAGCAAATCATTGACAAGGGTAAAAAATACTAACTTCCTGCTGACCCCATTTTTTCCACTGAAGCCTAGAGGGGCAAATGCTACTGTGCTTGATACTACAGTACCTTTAAGCTTTGTTATGTAATGGCAAGTAATGCAAACAGCCATCTACAGGTATTTTAGTAACACAGAACTCTGAGGAGAGACAAAACTTGTTAAAATGCTGCAGGAGAAAACAGCTATGAATAGAAGATGAAACCAAGCAACCAAGAAAGCTTCTCAAACAGTGAGATCTGTTCAGATTATGTATCAGAAAAAATATTTCATTTTTTATTGCACCTTATGAATGATTAGGATCAAGTAAGCTAATTGTACGTGTCTGTCTCCTACAAGATAATAACGGTTTGCTTCAGTACAGCTGTCTTCCACAAGATGCTCGCTGAAAGATAGCAGCCAACAACCCCCCCCACATTCCCCCTGACTTCTTAGACGCAGCCTTTCGGGTTGAATGACCGAAAATATATTTCCTCATAAACCTTTCTTCAGTCCATGCAGCTTCTCTTCTGTCTCATGCCGTGGAGCCCCACAGTGCAGATATATAAATCTCTGCACAACCGAGGTCAGCAAAAATTCTGTCACCGTCCTTAGCAAGGCAGAAAAACTCCTACTAAATTCACTGAATCTAGGATTTCATTGCCTGTGGATTGTTCTTCTTTCAGGCTGCTTCACAATGAGAAGCATTCCTTAGAGCTCAGAGCAGGAGAACTAGAAAAGGCTGTGGAAGTACCACCACAGCCTTATTCACAGGTACGTTTTGCTCTATATTCTTTGACAATGGAGAATTCACTGTCCTCCAACATATCATTTTTAAAGATTGCCAGCATTTACAAGGTGTTTCATGCACCCCTCTATGAAATAAGGCACATGAGCAGGCTGGCAAATAGGCAGGGCTGCCAGAATAAAACATGCAAGTAACACTCAAAAAATTAGCAAGAAATAACAAAAAAGGATGGAAAATTAAGTAATGTTCAAATTTTCCAATCTGTGTTTTCAGAACATGGTCTGACTTCCTTTTTGAATAAATTGAATATGATTTACAGCTCCAAAGTATGTTACCACTCCTCATCGCCTTGTGCCACTTTTGCTTTCCTTCCTCCAGCCTCTATATTATTATTCAATATGAAAATGCGTAATATGATTCAGCAATTAGGATGACTGTGTTGTAAGAAACTGAAATAATTTAAGTCAGATTTTTATCTCTCTGCCCTGACTGGACTCTGTTTTGGGACCATGCTTAGTTTCGACTGCAGTGTGTTAGACCATACCCAGGCACCTGTGGATATCCTGCATCCTGTAACACATGCGGACATCCTGCAGCCTGTAAAAGCAGCTCAATGAGCTGAAGTTGCAATACAATGAGCTACTCCAGGTAAGGCAATAGCAACAAGGTATTTTTGATAGAAAACGTACTGTGTTTACAGAACAAAGCCATGGACTGTAGCTATTTATTAATCTGTTACTACTCTTGACTGCATGAAGCTACCGATTCTCGTCTGCTGCCACTCCACTGGTGCTCACAGGCACATGGCTTTCACTCTTGACATTCCTCCTCTCCTCTCTGTACCTTTGTTAGTTTGAACGGCAAGCAGAAGCTGGACAATATGTAATCAAGTGTTAAATCTTTGTACCAGAGAAGCCACTGGCTTTAGGTAAGAAAAGGACAACTCTTCATGCTTACAGACAAATGAAAGACAGAAATAAAGTCATAAAAGCAAGAAGCAACAGCATTTGAGGTATTAAAATACACACCAGTGTAGTATGTCTAATTACTAAGTTTACAATTAAGTAAATTGAAGTGCAAATACCTTGAAGAAGCATTGTGTGTTACACAGAATCATTACTCCTTTGCAAGGAATGGGGAAGAAGACTCGTATTTTAAAGGCCAGAGGTAGAAGAGCAGCATCACCCTAGAAGGTTCAGCCCTCGTATCAGTTTGGGAGCAATCTTCTTCCACACTGACTGCAGTGCCACGGCTGTTTTGTTTGTCAGAGCAGATTTCAACGATGTCATAGCCCAATGCAACACAGACAAGGAACGCATCCCCTGTGCATCACAAGCCAGCGGCCTGAGAAACCAAATACACAATGTACAGGCAAAAAGGTAAGGGGCAAGGGAACAAAATCAGAGTAAGCCAAAAGAAGACTAAATGCAAAAGAAGACTAAATGCAACTACTTTGCTCTAAGTTGTTTCATGGTTAAGCATCTTGAAATATGTTTTTCTTCCTTCTCTTTCACTTACACAAATTAGAACTTAAACTTCACCAGTAAAACATTACACTTATTTCTATCAGAGGAGCCATTAGAAATTTGGTAAGTGCACATATTTCACACTGACGGACAGCCTTATAAATATCTAGCATAATCCTCATCCACAACAATGACTCACGTCTCCCTTTACAGCCTTTGGTGGGGGGTAGGTTCCTGTAACCAGGATGTCACACATGAAGCCAAGCCCTTACTAGGAAATGTAACTTCATTTTCATGATTTAGTCATATGACATGAACCAGAGCTTATAAAACATGCCTAATCCCTTACCATACGATATATGTTTGGGGACTGTTTTAAATATCCTTTACTTTCTACATAACCTCCTGTAGCCTTTTCCTCTGAAGCCCACCAGGACTGTCCAAATGTAACCAAGGAAGGACAGGGTTTTAAACCAATGAGATTTTACAGATACAGAAAAGAATAAAGTCCACCGTGCAATTATTATGCATGGAAAATAAATCTATTTGTCTCCTGGGTCTAGTTTTTATAGGTACTAAATCATTTGAGCCCAATTATTTAAGTACCTACAGCGGAACTGTGGGAAGGGGACACAGCTGTGTAAGTTAAAGAGAGACCTTGTATTTCCAAAAGCAGAGAAGTACTGCAAAATTCTGCCTGTTGGAACACAAGATGTGTTTTTATCTGGACAGACAGAAAGCGACTTTTTTTTCTGGAAACTACAGCAACTTAAATAAGAAATCAGAAATCTAAAACAGATGTGGGTGCCTAAAATATAATTTTTATAGCATTGCCTTTCAGACTCTATTAGAATTCACAACTGCCAGCAAATGAAATAAAACAATCTACTGTATAATATAACCCTATTGCATGCACCTCTTCCTTTCTCTCTCCATCATTCCACGACTTTACCCAGAAAAACACCAACACCTTACTGTGCTACGCTTACTGGAGAGGTTAAGTCTCAGACCATTCTGTCTTAACATGATTCTTGCCCATCTTGTAATGGTTCTCAAACACATGCCACACAGTTCTCACAGAGCTAATGTGGTTGTGCTAATGTAGTTTTACAAGTAGCCTCCTTAATACTGTCAGAATTTCTATAAGAACATTTATAATTACTACAACAGACTAAATGGAAATTTCGTAAAGTATCAAAATATTTGGAAATGCTTTAATGTTTAAAGGCAAAAAAAAGCATATTTCATTTTGTGTTTCACATGGGTAAAATGCTCCCAACAACAACAACAAAGTTGCCCAAGTGGACGACAATTGAGAAACTTATTTTGAAGTACGACTATATCTCAGCTGCGTTGCATAGATGACATTTCCAGCATGATCTCAGCATGAGAGACTATATGCCATCTGGCTCAGAAGTGTTAACAGCGTGGAATCCACTACCACTATGAGATGAAGAGATGAAATGGACAAACACAGAAAGAGGTATCAACAAAAATTTGACCAGATGCTCAGAGAGTGTTAAATTTTCTCAAATCTTCTGCAGTTTTTTAGCTGTGTCATTCCTCTCTAACCTCATGTCCACCCAAGTCTTCCTTCTTCCTCTAAAAACTACAGGCATTTTTCTGGATGCTTCTGAGTTATAGATCCCTGAATATCTTATTTTGATCTTAACTAATACACTCAAAGAAGCACTAAGTTCATTGTTGCAGCATTTAAGAAATTATTATTCTATTTTTATCTTTATCCTTTTGATTTTAAATTGTTTTGACTAAACTCATTTTCTAATAATCCCCATTTTCTTTCTTACTCTCTTGCATTGTGTATAGAAAAGCTGCCATTACTACTTATTGTATCCTGCTTATAAGACACTATAATTTCATTAAACTTATATAATCCATTCAGCAAACATGTATAATACAGTTTATTCAGAATAGATTATGATTTTATTAGGTTATATCTTTTATGTTTCTCTTTGCTGAAGCTTAATCCTATTAGGATTATACACTGCTCAGAAGGTTATGTCATTATTTTGGCTTAAATGCTAGTTTTACACATTTCAGCATGATTGGTACGGTCTCTGTAGCAGTGGCCTTGCACTCAACCAGCAGGAATGGCAGCTCTCTAGACAATGTTTGGGATAGCTAGCTAAGAAGCTAAGACTTGTTCTGCAGCTGTCTGTGCTAAACTGAGCTTTAGGATAGGGTTTCTGATGGCTGGAAAGTCCCTAGAGCTTTGCAGGTTAATTACCCCCAAAAGAAATTAAATTTTATTAAATACAGATTTCCTCAAAGAAATGTCTTGCTTAAAACTTCAGAAACTTCTGCATTGCACCAACATTTTCATGTTTAGAAATACTATGTGAAAGCCACTAGAGGGAAGCAATTTTGGCAGACCAAATTTGAAAAAAAAAAAATAAATAGAAGCTCTTTAACATGAGAGTCACTGCCTTTGCTTTTTATTTCTTCCCTTTTTAATGAATAAGGTAACAGCTGCTTTCTAAATTGCTGAATCTAGAAAAGGCAATGACTGATATATCTCAGCAACTTGGTTACAGAGCTGGAAATGCAAATGGAAAAGGATTACAATTTTCTGAGACACAGCAGCCACAGTGCTGCCCTACCACGTCTGCAGGAAATAAAAGGTTTTAATCCTTCTGTTTTCTGAGCACTGTAAAAGCAATAATGAATGACTCCTCACACCAGTCCAGCAAGGTAGAATATTAAGTGATACTGTCTCAGTCGGGCAGTTCTCCCTCTCTCCAGGGAAGGCAGGGGAAGGAAACATTATGCCACCTCTTCGTACAACCAGCCTACCAACAATGCACAATCTAGGTAAGTTGCAAACCCACATTGTGAAAAATAGCTCAAGTCTCCAGTTGGGGTAACCTTCAACTTTTGCTTAAAGCAACTTTTCTTCTTTGGCTCACTGCTGCAGCAGCTGAAAGATAACTTATGAGGGACACGTAAAGTATGTTCATAAATAAAGTTATTACTAAAACAAGGATGTTTTGTAATTAGACCACAGCAAAGGATGCTGTTATTCAAGCTCCACTTTAAAAAAAAAAAAAAGAAAAAAAAAACAGCGAACATAATCTTGTACATTAATCATGAAACACATGATTAAATGAAAACTGATCTAACATGTTGTACTGTCCTCATAGACAAGACTATTCTTTACAAAACATTCCAAAAAAGGCATTATAAGTTATAAAGAGTTGCATTTCAGGGGAAAAAAAAGGTCTTCATTATCTCGTATCTCTAATGAAAACATGGGAAAAACCCTGACATAAGCTAACTGTATTTAAATTAAATAATACGAGGGAGGTTGAGTGTTCACTAGGTGTGTGGCATTTCAACCCTGAATAATACTACTTCCCTGTGTACATTGTCTTTCACAGAAATAAATCTCAAAGGAAACAGAGGATTTGTTTCCCGACTGTCCATTGGTGAAAGTGAGGCACGGGGCAGCGCGCTGCTCAAGGTCACGCAGGGAGTCAGCAGGGGAGCTGGGAAGTGAACTGCCGAGCCCTGACCTCCAGGCAGCTCCCTGTCATTAGATCGTGCTCTTTTCCTTGCAGCTGCGCTCCTTACAGTGAGAGCTATTTCAACTGCGAATGAAGGAAACACTCCTGGCTTTCTCAGAGAGGTAGTGTGGACTGTTTCTGTCCCCCCAAATACAGCCACACAACTGCTAGTGTAAATACAAATACTTTTCTTCTTATGCACCTCATATTAATCATAACTTCCAAAGACCTTTTTTTTGCTTTAGTGAATCTTTCAAAGTTTTCTAATGGTTAGATACTCTAATCCTGACTAGCTGATCTTGTGCCAACCAACGAGTTAGCATGTTCTGAAATATGACAGCTCTGGAGAGCTTGTCCATTACACCATTCCCACCTTCACTGTTCTTACTCTTTAGTTCATAATACCAGTGATTTTGAGCAACATTAGCACTTAAAAAAATCTTTTTTTTTTTTTTTCCTTCACTTGTTCTGCTCCATGTGAGTAAGTCTGAGGAGCTGCAAGATCAGCGTGTTGCACACCTTGCTTCCCTGCATCCCCACAGGTCGGAGTGCTGGGTAGGAGAAGCACGGCCATCCCATCTGTGTCCTTCACACTGTCTTCAGAGGAAGGTCCTGAAAACGAAATGGCCTGGAGCCCTATCTTGCCTTACAAGCCTGTGAAGGCAGGAACAGCTCAAACCTCCGTGCCTATCACGACACATGCTCACACCATCCATGCCTATCAAGGGACATGGCCCACAGGTCAGCCGGGCAGATCACATCAGGAAACGCACAGGCATCACGTATCCTCTGCTAAACCTCTCAGTACTCCAAGACCAATGACTCCGCGCAGCAAGTAGGTGTGGTGTCCTCTGAATTACCGCTCCAGCTGCAGTCGCAAGGCAGCTGGGGATAAGGGCCGGCCGTGCACATGCCAAGAGTGCTGACTCACCAGAGGAACTCCCTGGGCAGTCCCGGGAACTCCCCAGACAGTTTCTGTGAGAGGAGATAATGGACTGAAGGCTGCGGGAGTGCAGGAGCCCGCCCCGACCCCACCAGAGTCAGAGGGATCGATGAAGGTCCCCGGGCAGCCCCAGTCCAGCTTCGTGTCAGCCAGATAAGTGAGGGTGTGACAGGGGCTGGGGTGGCAGGGAGATCCCGGCAGCCCTGGGAGCAACACGGGGAGCTCCTGCCCCACACACGTGAAGGAGCTGGTGGCCTGGCAGGCACTACTCGTGTGTTCGGGTATGTTCATCACTGGACGGGGCAGTTCCTGCACACGGCTGAGTTGACAGAAACTCACCATGTGTGCACCAGAGCGGTGGCATGGGAGCACAGGCCAGCTGGATTTTAAGAATTCACCAGCCAGTGCTTTGGGGAGTCTGATCTGAACCAGCTGAAAACGCTGTTACGAGCACACTCACAACGGAGCCTCCTATCACCACATGGCCACACTGTCACAACAGTGACAACATTTACACAAGAGCATTACCTCATGCGGCTGATCCACACCAGATCCTTTAGCTAACACGTACACCAGTGTTTGTGTAACATGGACCAGAAGGATCTCTATGAAAACGAGAGCCCACCACCACACAAGATGTCCACAATGAAATCACATGAGGCTTGAAATATTACCCCAGAGTGTAAGGGCATTTGTCCAAGGAAGTGTATCTGATGCCACAGTCGGATATTGTGTAAGGTAGCTATAATTCTGGCTTGCAGAATACATGCTCCTTTCCCAAAATACCTACCAAATAACTGCATTCCAGTATCCTGCCCCACTCCTCACAACACAAAATTGCTGGTTACACAGATAATGTTCATAAGCATTGGTGGTTTGTGGGCAATACCCATTTATTTATAATCTGGCCATAATCCACTACAGCACCAGACACAGACGCTCCACTGGTAGGAACAGGCACTTCCCTTCAGGCCGTCTGTAAACATGCAACAAGAAACTTCACACCAGAGTCTCTGATCAGAGCTCCTGACCTGCTCCCTTGGCATGCCTGTCCTGAGACTAACAGCCAGACTAGGTCACGCTCATCCTCTTGCTTTTAATCAGCCAGGAATCCTGGCTCCGAGACTTGTTACAAATTTCACAGTACACAGCCTGAGCAGGGACCTGAACCCCTCAGCCCTCCTGCCATGACAGCAAGGCCAAGTGCTCAACACAGAGCTGAGATGAGTCCCACCTGGACGCTGCCTGAGGACAACCATGTGGGACTCTTCCTCCTGTGTTCAGGAAAATGTGGCATGGGCTAGGCCTGTATCCACAAGGAGGTTTAGGTGTGACACTGAACAGGGTGCTTTGACACCTGGCTCCTGAAGTGGAATTCACAAACCTAAGTTGTGCACACAAAATTCAATTTCCAAAAAGCAGACCATAAAGGGGAGAGATATTTTAGAAAAAAATAACTGGATATAACTGGTAAGGAAAGGAACATGTCCAGAATCCCTCCTACAAGGTACATGCATGCAGCACTAAAGTGACTTCAGTCAGTTACTTGTGTGAGACTGGTATTCACAGCTTGAAGCTCAAAAAGGTGTTAGGTGTGTAAAGAGTCAGCCATTATGTCTAGGGATTGCTTTCTGTAACATATGGGGGAAGGAAAAGACAAATTATTAGTATCGACTTTAATGCAACGCTGAAAGTAAGTATAGTACTTGTTAGGGAATGCACCTTCTACACCCATTTCAACCCCAAACGAGCCTAAATAAATATTCTAAATTCAAGAAGGCATATATTAGTGACCATGTCAGAGACCAGGATGTTCCCCCTTCCTTCTGAACTATGCCAGTGTGAGAGCCCACAGATATCTTTGGAGGCTTATACTGAGGTCCCAGTCCTTCACCTACATTCCATGTGGAAAACCTATTTGCTAAAATGCCTTAACTTCATCTGGAACAAGAAACAGAAACCAGAAATCGGGACTACTTCCTTCTGTCCCATCCTTCTCTACACAACATGCAAACTGGACAGAAACACTCTATTAGCATAGCTCTCTATGAATGCTCAGTCTACAATCTTGATTTTAAAATACTCTGCCTAGGGGAAAAACTCTTGGTCAGAAAAACAATATTCTCTGCAGGCCTCACTGTAGAACTCAGATGTATCACATTTCTTAAGGTATTCTTAAGGTATGAAACCTCAAGCAACACACATACCAGAGGTGTCTTCAAGTTCCGCTTGACTCAATTCACCTTCTTCTTCCCACCCCACTGAAGGGAGGAGGCAGGGGTGAGCTCTGGCCACGTCCAAAGCTCTGTATGAGTCTGCTGTCAAGACTGGACCCTTTGACTTCTTCACTTCTATTTATAAACATAGTTAGGTATTACAAGAGCCAGACTACTTAACCATGAAGACTGTCAAAATAGATAATGTATTGTGTCTCACTGAATTACAAACTGGCTGGGTGCCTAGCCTTTTGACTTCAAAGGTCCACTCCATCATAGTTCAAGCAATGTCTTCTATCTACTTTAAAAGTTGTGACAACAGTTAACTGTGAAATGACTATATGGATCATCCAAATTGTATTTGTTAATCATTCTGTTGGTAAACTGCACCAGTTACTAGATCTGATGCCAACTTAGGAAGAGCAATACTCTACCAGAAAATGCAGCTATGACCTTCATTCTAACAGGATAACGCTCAGCGGTGGTCTCTTGTGGTATCCACACTGACGTGTGCTCAGAGAAGTGAAGGTGTTAACTTACTCCACGGGTTGTCTGAGAAATTGCTTTCCTCATGTATGTAGGGAGCCCATGTGCATCCACAGTGGGATCAAGATTAGTATTACATTTCAAAGAACAAAGTACTTAACTGTAGTAACAGCTACAGCACAGTAACTGTTTTTATGAGGCCCATGAAATTTTATTTACCTCAGTGAAGGCATTGCTTGTATCTGCTTCCATTAGTTAGAAAACTAATGGCATTTATGGGGGTTAATATGGGTTAATAAACCTATAAAAAACCTGCAAGAAAATCTACAACAAATACAACAAATCTAATATAGATAGGAAAACATCCCCTTTTGAGAGGAGAACGCTGAAATAAAACAATAACCCAGAAAAATACACATTGACTCCAAGTTAAAATATCACAGCTTGCTTTTATATAAGATTGTACTAGCTGATCTTTTGGAGGAAAATATAAATTAAATACTGCTTTGATTTATAAAATGCCTGACATCTGATTGTCTGATCACTAACCTGCACACGCACTGAATGAAGTGCAAGCACATTCTGTTGCCCCAGAAAAAGATTTCTTTTAAAGATGGAGCTTTTATCCAGCTATGGATGTTGACAAAACATATATTTAAAAGCAAAATATGATATAGTACAACAATATCATAGGATTATCATTACTATAAAACTACAAGCTTCATGAATTTCATCTCTATATTTACAACGTTTGTATGAATGCAAAGATAAGGTGAGCACATCAATACATAGTCAATTTGAAAAGCAAGGACAAAAAAATCAACAGCATAAAGAAAAGCCACATATTTTAACCTTGTGTTTACCAATCATGTATGCTAACAGGTAAACCATCATATCATGATTTCCATATTGGGTCAAAGAAAAATTAATCAATTTGTATATCACAGCATTACCATGGCATTATAAATGTCTCTCCACAAACATTCTTCTCACACTTTTTTTTTTCCCCCCAGTTTATATTTCCCAGGTTTTCAGACTGAAGATGGAGAGAGCATGAGAGAGACTCTCGCCTAGAGATTTTTTTAAAAACAAAAGAAAACCATAAAGCAGAGACCAACTGATTTTTGAGTACACTTAATAAAATCTGGTTCAGTCCTCAGAAACTATACAGTGTGCTTCTACCTTCTTAATTCTTCTTAATAGTAACCTTTCATAAAACTCTATAAAAGAGATTTTCCTTGCAGGTCAAAAAATTTATTCAGATCAAAGCCAGGAGTAAGATTCAAAACTGAGAAGATCCCTATCAGTGACCATTTCATAACAAGGCAGGAATAGTACATGTTAACTTCAGTGTTTGTATAATAGCACATGAGGAGCAAAAAAACAGCAAAGTAGGCAAATCCAAAGCCATTTACTGCTTACTAATTCAAACCAGCACTTTAAAGTCAGCTGGGAAAAAAGACAGGAAAAGCTACTGTAGCTGGACCAAAGAAAAACAAAAGGTAATTTCTTTGTGCCAAGACATACTTGGGAAGCAGAATGCTACATTCTGCACAACTTACCATTTCTTCGATGAAGACCCTGCTGAAGAGCACCTCAGAGAAATAGGGCATGAGGCACTGTTGCCACATAAGCACCACAGAACAGTCACATTGAGTGCAACCTCCTGTCAACCACAGACAGAAAAAAGGACTCTCGTATTTTGGAACATAACCTGACTTGCAAGGGCCGAAACCAATAGAATGGCAAACTCTTCTCTAAAGAAATGAAAGCCTTTTTTTGCTATATTCCTTTTTTTATTATTATTACACTAAGAATGGGGGGAATAAACTGGTGCATTTATTTTATCTCTAATAGATAATTATCAGGACTGGTGACAGGATGAATTTGGATAGAAACTGGAATATATGAAAACTATTCCAACCAAAAGTTTGAACTGTTTTAACTAAATAAATGAACTTTAATAGTGTTGCACATGCAAAGAAAAGCATATCACAACACATTGTGTATTTAAATCTGACATACTCAACAAATGAAATGTTTTCTGTAGTATGTAAAACCAGACTTATTGTTTCTTTTCACCATGCCCTACAAGATTTTAGAACTCATAGATCTTAGCCTCCCACACCTCATTGTTATTCGCAGACAAGGAGAAGGAAAACCAGCTTTCCTACTTTTTAACTTCTAGTTGTTTTCTCAGCTAATTTTTCTTTATCCTGTTTGGATGAATTAGTTATTGAACTAAACTAGTGAATAACAGAAATAAATACTTTATATCTGCGGAGAAGGCTACTGTTGTCAAAAAAATAATAATAACGAGGCAAAACCTTGTGCTTTTGCATTATTGCATTATCTGGTGCTTGAGCATTACTTTCATTATCTCTGTGGTGTGGCTCCTCCTAAAATCTTCAGTAATACATATGCTGGCTAGATATAACTAGACCTACAGAAAAACTTGGATGCGGAGCCCATGCCCATAAACAATTCCAAAAATATGCTGTATCAGGCTAGATGACAGATTATGAGCACACATGCTACATTATCACATGACCAGCAAACAGGATCATCAACAGCGAGATCCTTAACAGGTAACACAATTGAGCAGTTCTAAAATACAATAGAAGGAGATGGATGTGTAACTGTAGAAGGGTATTAATGTACTGAAGAGTGGAGGTTTTCAAGCCATTAGTCAGGACCCAGCTGGACAATGTCCTAGGAAACCTGGGTCAGTGTTGAGCATGATCTGAATAAGGGGTTGGACTAGATGACCTCCTGGGTTCCCCTCCAACCTGAACGATTCTGTAACTACATCAAGTCTGCGTGTTCACATGAGGGAAAGTCTTTAGTTATGTCAAGGACTGTGAAATTTCTTCCCTGTTAGCAAAACACAGATATGTTTTGAATGACTGCATCTGATTATTACATTTTGAACATTTCTGAAGTATTTGCACAATTTACTGAAGGACTTTTCCTACAGTCATTATAGGTTTAAACATCACATGAGGACTTTGGTGCAGACAGTACAGCAACAGTACTTGGTCTTGCTCAAGTGTCTCCCTGCTGGTGCAGCACATTAAATACGTTACTCAGTTTGGGGGAAAATAGCCAGGGGACTCTCACCAACCGAGAATTTGAGCTTAAACTCATATAATGGATGATCACTAAGTAATATGTACTAGGTAGCATTTGATTGCCATTTTGTATGTTCATACAAAAACAGTAATAACAAAACTGGAGATCATTCTGTGACTACAATGGCAGTAAAGATAATCTAGGCTCAATTCACCCATCAGAATAAAGACAAGCTATTTTTGCACATTTCAGCATGTGTCTGTTACAGACACACGGAAAGAGTGAAGACAAATAGCTGGTTATTTCATTGCAATTTGATGTCTAACAGGTCAGTAAGTTCTCTTGACAGTTCACACAGTTCACACCAGTACTCCCTTTTAAACTGCTGTACATTTCACATGTAATCACAGGTTGATCTTTCACCTCTGTGGTGCCAGTCCAAAATCTGCTTTTATCTCTACAAAACCAAAAAACATTTAAAACAATGGTTTTGTCTTTTACATGTAATTTTACAGTCCACTATTTTCCTGTCATATGAAGAATTCTTACATCCTGTGTCCAACTCTCGGTTCACATTAAGGTGATGCTACACATTCTTTACTGAGGTCTTCATCGTGGTATGTGATCCTGGATCCTTACAAGTCCTGGTCTAGCAGCAAACTGACACCAATTCAACTTTTGCCAAGATTAAACATTTGTTGATTAGAAGTTTGTTACGTAAGTATCCGTAAGAAATTTGTCACTTACTTATCTGGAAGACAACTTGCAGGTGAAATACAGCACTAATGAATTTTCTCGAAAAAGTTTATACAAGTCTTCTGGCTAGCCTTTCCACCAGATAATGGTGTATTATTGAAGTGCTTAACAACTTGGGGAGTGTTCTAAGGACTTGAATTTCCATAGTTTTCTCATTGGCATCTGTGTGCAATGTAGACAAGATGCTAACAAACTAGATGGAAATGTTTTCTTTTCACTTTGTGGAGTCATTTGTCAATGAAAATGCAATACACAAGAAAGGGATATGCATGAGAGCATGTAGTCACAGAGTTGTTTTCTCTTTTGCTGGAAAAGGCTGAAATCAAAGCTTCAGTTTGTCTTCAGAGATTAGAGTCACGTTAAAGGTGTAGAATTCAAAAATTGGCTAGCCTCAAAAGAATTCTATCATTCTTCACCACTGCTAATTAAAACTGATCAATAGAGAAAGGACCCAGAATCTCAATGCCTGTTACAGCACCATAATCACATGTACAGCGGTCTGAAGAGATAGATATACTTAACCAGGAGAGAAAACAAGAACATGGCAACTGCGGTAGAAGGGATTGTTTTGCTACCTCTCCCCTTACAAAAAAAATATAACCTACGTATCCTATACATATTCCATTCCACAAGCAATATTCACCCTCATTTTGTTACTTTTCCTCCTCTGTTCAGCCCCGTAGTACATTCTGGCTGGGATCTCACAAATACGTGGCCTTTCTTGGGATTTCTGCTCCACTGATGCCAATAGGTGCCTAAGATAACTGAAGCAAAGTTTTTGAAAAATCCCACTTTTCCTAATCATATGTTGTATGAAATGAATATGCAAAGTCTAAATGAAGGACTTTCATATAAGTCTTGCTGAAGGTCCGTAACCCAGTCTTATATGCCCTGTCAGGTGAACTTCCGTTCACTGTGGTTTTTTTTCTTATTTTTTTCCTGGACATTGAGAACATTTGATAAAATACATGGATGCTGGCTCCATATGCTATAAATTAAGATAAGGAATATTTTCTAGTGCAGTTATACAATATCACATTACTGGTTTATTTGAAGAAACTGTGAAACAAATTTACAGCTAGTAAATGCTACAGCAAAGTACTCATCCTTTTAACATTTATAGCTCGGACTTCAGAAGAAATTGAAAATGAAACCTACTAGACTTCATAACACAAGGCACAAGGCACAGAAAATCATGTTTTGTTATACTTTACGACATTACCAATGAAGCAACAGTAGCTAATTTTATTGTCACATTTTATAGATAAACTGAAGCACACAGTTTATGAATTACCCTGTGATGACACGTTAAGGCACAGGAGATTCTGGAAAGAAGACAATCAGAACTGCGGACAGAACTAGACTCCCTGAATAATCCTTTTGCCCTTGATAGAAGACAGTTGGCAGAAATTCTTCAGGATTTGAATACCTGCCTTCTTTATAGACATCTTTGAAAGGTCACACTTAAATATAGTTATACACACTTCTAAGTAAACACCACTTGCTTTTCCTTCCTGTTGATAAAGCTATGTCCACGTGGTAAGTCTATCACGGAGAAAAGTAGTTTTCATGTGGCAACATGAAACATAGTTAAACATGAACATAGGTAAAGACTCTGGAAACAACTGGAAAAGTTGCAGTATACATTTAAGATTGTTCTCCATGCTTCGGTTTGTCTATTTACCAGATTAAACAAGTGTTTTTAACTGGCATCTGCCTCACGTGAGACAGAGCCTTCATCCATCCTAAGTCTAATTTCCTATTGCCTTAGACATTCAAACTTACCTACATCTCCATGTAAAACGAAGATAAGCTACTAGCAATATCAAATGATACTGATGTGCATTCACTTTACCAAGACGTAAATGGCAACACAGGGTGCAAGCCAGAAGCCTTAAAACAGGATGAAGAATGCACAGAAGTTCAAGCGCTAACAAAGCTAAATTCTGAACTCATTTGGAAGAGAGAGGAACAACAATAAAAACTAGCATAATTTTCAAAGTGAAATTGTCAGAAGCAAATTTGGACTATGATTAATCAAGAATATAAACACCTAAAATTCTTTTGCTGCCATGATTGTTTACTACTAATTAAGCAGATAATTTTTTCACACTCCATTTGCAGCAACATCTTCTGTTTGAAGTGTTGTAAAGATGTTGTGTTTGTCCAATACAGAAACAAACACTTGTAAATTTCCCTTTTTGATGGTTCTACACTTTGATCATGTCAAAGTGAATTTTATGACTTTTATGACTTCAGAAAACCTGGCTTTTAGATATTTACTCAATTTCCTGGTCTTAAGCACAGCGAGAAATGGTCATATGAAGTGTTTGATGACCACCAACTTTGGCTCTTTACATTGTTGCTCTGTGTCACAATTGAGACAAGATAAAAATAAAGCTGTGGAAAAGTCAGGTTAAGTACAAATATTAATATTGCTTCCCTTTGCTGCTGTGGTTCTTTGTAAGACACTTTGACATACTTGGTGAATGGAAAAGGTCTGAAGCATGCTTTGTTCACAGAACTGCGGAAAGAGGAAAGGAGGGATGTTTATAATGGAAGTGGGTCTGATTAAGCTTAAAGCTCAAATCAGATAAATTATTTAGGATACAGATTTTCAAATGATAAAAATCTGAAAGCTGCTGTCATATGATTACACATTTAAATGGCAGCTACTCCCACAGCTAAGTGCATCTGGAAGCTATCTCCTATGCTTAACTGAAGTCCTGCGGAAGCAGATACATGACCTTATCTGAGTGTCAGGTGCAAGGCAGTCTTCCAGTGCTGGGGTCCAGGGCAGTATGAGCCATACTCTACAGCAGAGTAAAGGAACTGACACCAAACCTTGCTCTGTGATTCCTGAAGTTTGTTATTGGGGTACTTTTGCTCCTTTTTATGTTCTTCTAGTATACAATTTTGCATCGTCAGATTTTCTTTTTACATCAATTTTCCTTAATTAAGGCAAAGACCTTTTAAGTCCACATAGCTGAAGGAGATACTAGGAAATTACTCAGAAAAGATTAATTTCATGCTCTGGGATGGGAATGCAAAAAATGTACTCACAAAATATGCTTGGACAACATTCTTGTAAGAAGAAGAGTAAGCCATAAACCCTTATTGTCTCCACAGAAAAGTGCTAATTAATGAGATAACTGAAAATCATAAACAGAAATCTACAAAAAATATTAAATCCCAAAGAGTTTGTGAATTAACTTGACACGTTCCACTTCAGCATACCATCATGACACTTCCTGTTGTACCCCGTGTCCTTCTTTCTTTTTATATACAATCATAAGAATATATATATGCATTCTGTCTTGCATCTCAAAACCTTTGGGCTAGGGCTGGCATTGTTTTTTTTTTTCCCGAAACAGGGCGACGTGCTCAGCAGCTATGAGAGCTGGATCCCTGTTTCTGGAATTCCTCATGGGCTGCTGCAACGCAGCTGCATTTATGAGCAGGCAGAGGAGCATGCCCAGCCCGGCACCACTCCCCTGGATGAACGCAGACGCTCAGGAACCAAGTGGCAGACTGTGTGTGGGCAGTGCTTGGCTGTGAGGCCACTCTCATCTGCCCACGACTGCTCCCCATCTCCCCCCAGAGAAAGGCAGTGAGCCGCACGGAGCCCCTTGGGCCACTTCTCCAACAGCATCGCTATGGAGCAGCAGTAGCCATGAAGCAGGGTCCCCACGCACAGATGCAAGTCGTACATAGCCCTAAGTGTTTACATAACCACTAATAAATATGGGCACGCACAGAATCAGGATTGGATAGACAGCCAGAACAATATGTTCCTCTCTAAAGAGCACAGACAACAAGTTCAGCCCAGCTTTCGAGAAGAAACCTTCACATATAGAGGCCCAGTTCAGCAAAACAGGGTCTTTATTCGTGAGGACTGGGGGACTGAAGAAATACTGACAGTATGGTTTTTGCAATCTCCTCCACTGTAACTCACTGATCCTTTACAAATTTTTAAACAAATAATGAGTAACAACATTTGAGAAAAAAATTGTCCAGCACAAGCGAAGCAACAATCCACGGTCATGAAATGCATTCCTCATTTCTCCCTCCATTCAACTCTG
Organism: Cygnus olor; assembly: GCF_009769625.2. Lineage (NCBI taxonomy): Eukaryota > Metazoa > Chordata > Aves > Anseriformes > Anatidae > Cygnus > Cygnus olor. The sequence continues at coordinate 64,248,640 of NC_049171.1, read as the reverse complement.
CAGCTACATGAAGACGGCGACACAGTAAACAAGCCTCCTCCTCCTCAACACACTTCAAGTCATTCTTCCCACACACAGCTGCCACTATCATGCATATTTCAAAGCCTCCATCTGGGCTTGACAACTGTACCTTCCTCTCTCCCAGCCAAAAGAAATACACGTCCTACTCAAACATGCAGGGACGATATCGCGCTGTTTATTTCAGAAGAGAAGCTGCCACTGGTGTTCCACAAGTAGGTCATGTGGGTGGAAGCCCCCATGCTAACCTACATGCTAACCGCGGAGGTGAGAGCTACCATACTTTCATTTTTCCCCCTTTCCAGCTACAAGTTGTCTCCAGGCAGAATGGGGGGATTCGTGGTAGTTGTCCGGGCTGCTGAATGCCTGATTCTTCTGGGTCAACATCTACCGCTCACGCAGGGATTGACTTCACAGTGTGTATGCAGCAGGTTCAACATCTTCCAGAATTTCCTGATTTATGCTGCATGCGCTACACAGTGCAGGTACACCTCCTTCTGCCCAGAAATAAACAATAAACCCCATGGCTGCTGCTGACCTGGAGGATGCCCTCAATTTGGCATATACAGGGACCAGATCTCTTGTCTGGGGCCTCCTCCCTTCCTCCTCAAGGTCAACTCTCCATGCTCCAGCTATCCTTGATGCTCTGCTGCAATAACCACCCACTCTGCACTTGTGGTAGCAGCCTACGTTCTGCCATTTAAATAGCTATTTCTCTTCCTTTCTCCCTCATCAACAGTCTGGCCGCAGCACACCCTTCCTGTACCATCACATCCACCTTCCTAGATCCACCAGGCAAACCAGCAGCCTGTCCCTCCCCATCTCTTTTCCTGCAGCAAGTTGAGCACGGTGCCTGTTGCTGCAGCTCTGGGAAGGGCTGAGCCCAAAGTAGGACGTGGGGCTTATCTTGAAGAGCAGATGAAGCTGGGGCAAAACGGGAGTCAGAGTTGAGCCTGGCTGCTCTCAAGGGGGAGCAGCTGCCTGCAAGAAGAGTGCAGCCCTGCACTCACTCCTAATGGCAGGCACCGTGCCCCTACAAATAGCCACACGCTTCCCACCTCTTCGTGAGTAGCAGTGGCAGCACCTGAGTCAGTGGGTGCAACAGGGAGGGCTGGGGGTGAGGTTTCACTACCCAGACAGTGCTGCTGGAATAGCCAGTCCCAACCCCAGCCCCACCCCATCCTGCAGAAAAGCCCAAAGACTGAAGGGAGTGATCACCTCCTGGACTACCTGAGATTAGCGGTGTTCTAAAATATAGGTTATACAACTAAGATAACGCCACGAGGATTTTAATGACTACATATCCAGCTGATCTGATGCTTCTCTTCTGCAGAGGGATGTTGTGAAACTTTGTTAGCTAATACCCCCTAAGTGATTTGAGATCTTGTAATAAAATAAATTGGCACTACAAAGCAATTTTACTCTTAGCAAGATCCTGGCTAGCAGGATTTATTAATTTGGTCCTAAAGAGAAATCAGAAGATGTCCGTCTACGTGTGCATTGCATCTTTCTTGGATGATGGAGAACTAAAGAGTTTATATGGAAATAAGAGTATACCAAGTAAATGGACAAGGTTGGCTATTTGGAATAGTTACTCTTCACACGTTTATAGTATTTACCTATGCTTTCTTTTGGGAAGATCACCAAGGAGGAAAACCGCAAAGAAAAACCCAGCAGAAAGACACTTTCCACCCAGAGCACTGACTCATTATAGGTACTATGGAAGAGACGTGGCCTAAATCTTCTGCCACTCTGCAGCCACTGCCTGCCTTCCTATTCTAACAGCATTTCCAACACACTGAGATATGGCTTTAATTTCTATAACCTGATCATTCAGGTTTTAAAATTTTTCTCTGATATTTCTCATAGTGCTTTGGAGGTCACCCAGGCATTTTATGCAGACTGCCGGTACGCTTAATCATTTCAGTGGCTTCCTGCAGTAAATCAGGAGACATTATATTAATAAAAGATGGGGCTGTTCCAGGTCTGATTCATAATGCTGAATGCCCATCTACTTGGCTTAAAAGAGTCCTTTAGAAAGGTCAGTTTACTCTAAGGAATTCTGAATGGCAAGGACGTGTCTTCTCTGACACAAGACTCTTGCAGAATATATACACTCCAGGCCGGCAACCCAAGGGGTGCAGAAGACACCGGAATGATTCAGAACCGGGGCTCAAAGATGTGTGGGCCACAACCCAGCCAAGACCTCCTCTGAAAATGCACCGAGATACAGGCACACTGTGCAAATAAATAAGCATCTCGTTCAACAGTTTTACCCCGATATTGCTGCTCTTCTTTGTCTGGCAAACCCCATTTAGACACATTCATTGAGCACATAACCCAAAACAGTTAAAATAACAGGTCTAGGAGGGAAAAACTGGCCAAAAGGAGACTTTGCTTGTACCACATTCTTATTGTTCGGTTACTTCTTCAAAATATGTACTAATCCCCATAATCTCGATGCACCTAATAAAGTAATAAAAAAAGAGATTAAACCATTTTCAGTGAAAACAGCTGGCAAAATATTGCTGAATGACAATTTCTCACTGCAAATGCCAATTTGTTTGCAATGTAATTTTTTCCAAGTATCTTAATGAAAACAATCAAGTGTTTTGTTTTCACTTGGTCAGTCCAACTGCACTGAAACCGTGAGTTTGAAATACTTTTTCTAAATCTTTTTTTTAAATGAGAAATTGTGAGATTGATTTCTTCTTCCCATAGAAATTCACAATTGCTAAATATACTGTCACATCAGAAGAGACTTAAAATAATAACAATAAAAAAAAAGCCTTCAGGGCCTTATCTTGCAAGATGCTGAAAACTCTCATATTTCTAGCTTACAAGCAGCATGGTGAGTATCACCTCCCATCCAAACCAAGCAGAAGGAATGTGGATAAAATGGAGCGAACACCTTCCTGTTAGCTGCCAGAAGTAATGCCAAAATACCTCTTACAAGATCCACAGACCTTTTGTGACATTTTTTCACTAGGCCATCGTGAGCATTGGTTCCAATGGCAGGGCACACAAATTGAACCCTGTGGTAAGACAAAAGACTCCCTGCAACAAGCTGCATCGCGACAAATCTGCTCCCATCGTAGTGATGCTCTCAGCCTGCAGCCCCCCCCGTGCTGGTCACAGGGAAGAAAGCGGCTAACCAGGGGGGCTACAGACCCTGTGTGGTCATATGCTGAGCGCTCCTTGTTCCAGCCGTCACTTGACTATTTGGCTGACATATCTTGCAAGACATTCTTGAGTCTAAACCACCTGGCCCAGTCAGAATTTTATTTGTATTGGCATACATTTTAGAGACCTGTTTTTACACTTACAAGACACTATGGTAAGATCCCTAAGGACTTTACTGGGCACTGCACTGGAACCCAAACCTTCCCTGCCTGAGTAACCACTCTGGTGATAAATGTAAACCACAGGCGGTCTGCGAGCAGCAGGCAGCGTTTCAGTCAGTTCACTCATTTCCCAGGGAAATCTCAAGCCCCAGAAAATTGCTACGTTACATGATAAAAGGTGTACACCACACACACACACGGGTGCAGAGGGAAACCAGTGCCACAAACTGAAGTCAGACCATGGCCTCAGGGGACCGTGCTTCTGTGGTGTCAGCACCCAGAGCAGCAAGGGTCCATATGTGAGGGTCAGTGCCTGACCCCCTGTGAGCACCCTGTGGTGGCTGAGTGACCCCAGCCACTTACCACAGGTACCTCCACTGTATTTCTGGGCATATTTCCCACCAGCAGGCCTTCACCCTGATCAGCAAGAAACAGGAGCAGGAGCAGGGTGTTGTTGGTGTGCGCGCTAAGTGCTGCTGAGTGTTTCTGCCTGCGCTGATCTCTGTGGCAGGCCCTGCATGCATGTACATACGTATCATGCAGGTGCGCTTCTGCGTGCCTACTGGGCACGTATTTGACCTTGCTCCTGGTTGGACCTGGGGGCACGGAGCTGTGGCAGGCTCGGCTCTCTCAGACTTTTGGGTCGGCAGCCCTTAACAAGAAGGAATATTCTTCCCTATAGGTTTGAATAGAAAGTTACCGCTGTGAAATGCAGATTTCCCTCTTCCCCCGTTCCCACATTCTAAATTGCAACATACGTGTCTGCATGCACTTCCAATCCGCCCACACAAACAAAGAATAAGTACTTATATACGTTCACATGAAAAAAAGCAAGCTTCCTCTATTAACAACAATAATGGCTGATAAGCTAAGCAATGTTTCAAAATATTTTTGTTCATCTCACTGCATGCAGCAGATTTCAAACCTCACAATTACTATTACAAGATGTGTTTACTTGCTAGGCAATATAAAATACAATTAAAAGAATTTCAGCATCATTTCAAATATACAAACTGCCAAAAAAGAAAAGACATAAAATGTCTGAATAAACAGTGACTGACGATTCCCTACATCATTTTGATTTTTCCACTGGAACATCAATTTTTATCAAGGACCTGCTTCTGAATTGGAAAATTTATCACAAAAATTTGCATGTCAGACTACCAAAAAATGACAAGATTTTAACACCATAACAAACATTAGGCTCTTGATCCATTATGCTTAACACTTATGGGTGTTTTTTCCTGTAATAAGGATGCTTAAAAACTTGCTCAGAAGCAGAGAGCAAAGCTAAGATACTTGTGTAACAACATGATTCCAAATGTGGTTTCTCTGAGGCTATCACTAGTCTGAAATCAGGCTTTTCTGGTGAAAGGTGGCTGATTCTTCGTTGTTATGGGTCTATGCTGGGTGCTTTAAGAAGACACGAGAATGACAATAAGTAGATGAGGTATTGGGGATGGACAGGATGAGGACAGGATGAGACAACGTAAGGCAGTGAACACACAGGGAAAAAAGACAGGATGCGTGAATGGTGCGAAAAGTATAATGAGCACCATGGGGACAAGAACAGAAGCACTAGAGGGGAAAACAGGCTTCTGGAAGGGGACTGGGTGTGCAGTTGGAACTAGGAAACTGAGCCGAAAGATCATGGACATGGTGCTGGGTAAGAAGAGATGAGAAGGAATGAGGAAAGGAGTGCTGCACAGGCAGGTTCCCACAAGGAAGAAAGGGAAAATGTGAAAACTGGGGAGCCTGGCTGGGTGATAAGGGACACAAATGGAACAGGGCAAAGTGGGAGCACTTGTGTTCATGAAGCCAGCAGTTGATGGCTAGAATCATCCCTTGCACACCCTCAAAGACATTCATGCTTTGCTTTTATGTTGTTGGTTGAATTTTAAAACTGAGAAGTTCAGATCCGACTGGCTCAAATCGCCGAAGTAGAGAGAGGTCCTTCTGAAATTTTCTAAAATACATCTGCATAAAATACATCTCATAATTTTAACTCAACCTCATACTTCACAGGAACAAAACAGATTTTAATTAATTTGGCAATACCATTTTTGTAGCTCCTGCCTCAAACCACGAGAAAAAGAAAACAAAACCTAGCTTGAAATGCCACATGATTTAATAGCATAGGATATTATCTCTGGTAATTTAGAGGTGTTTAGCTTCTGAAATTATGCTGGCATTGAGTCAAGGGGATTTGAATACTAATCTTCTATAATCACATGTTAGAATTAGAAATAATCGTTAGCTTCTTAATAAATACAGGAATATCCCTTTCTAGCCCTGCTAGGTCATGAGACAGCTGACCTGAAAGCTGCCTGCTCTCCCTTCTTAGCTCCATTTCTTTGACGCTCGAAAACTGAACAGTGTCTGGTACCTCAAACCACTCAAACCATTCTACCTATGGTTCATTAACTGGTCACCTAAGCAGTCTTCAGTGGTTAACAGGCCAATTTACTCTTATGTGTGTACAGCATATGGAGAGATTAGAGCACAGAGCAGCTTTTATGAACACAGCTTAATATTTTCATACTGTGTGCGGTGTAAGTAAATAACAATTATCTCAAAGGTACACACCGATGCATATCCGTCACCAAATACCCCAAATCCCCTTCAGCCTCCTGATTGTCCAGTTCACCAGCACAGTGCTTGCACAAGTCCCACGTGGTAGAGGTTTCCTCCGTGACTCACACCTCCTTAGCACTCGCTTCCTGGGACGTATAGGAAGGCCGCTAATTGTGTCTAGTGCTCATGCAAATTCTCAGTTCCTGGAACACTGCTAGAACAAGTAAAGTAAGGTCAAGAAAGTTTTCACAGCGTGGAATTTCAATTTGTTTGGGAGCTTAAGTGAACAGCAAATGGGGACCTCTGCATCTGTCAGTGCATACGGCTCCCAACGAAGAGCAAAGTTTCGCAGGCACCCTGCGCTGCAGAGCAGAGGGCTAAGCCAAACACGTCCTGCAGGGACGTGATTCTGTGCTGCCAGCGTGGGGCCGTGGGGGCGGCGGTGATGGGGTGTCGGAGGAAGAAATGGGGAGAGGACGAGGAAGTCCGAGGGAGCCCCAACACACGCTGGTTTGGGTGAGAAATACTGGCCGCTTCCTATCTCCACACCTTGTTTTCCCTCATTTTGTCCTCGTAGCTGGCACACACCCAAACACCAGCTTGTCACAGCGCTAGGCCCGTCAGACGGTGTGCTCTCTCACCTGCTTACCCCAGCGCGAAGTGCTGTCATCTCTTCCTGTTCTCTCCCACTTTTTCTACTTGCAGCCTTCACAGAGCTGAGCCTGCACCAGCATTTGGGCATGACAACTTGCGTCTTCTCTAGGGAAGAGAGCCCTACTGCAGTGTCTCAGGATCACACACAGATGCTAGCCTGAATATTAGCTGTATGAAATGCTTCTATCTCTTCGGCCACGAGCTTGTTAAGCACCTCACAGAGAAAACATTCCTTCAGCATTCATGCATTTTACCAATTTATACAGCAGCATTAAAAGCAACTTCTTTTTTCTTCCTCTTGCATCTGAAACAAGTACATTTAGGAACATATGCCACCTGTGCCCTGCATGTGGAACTCCCACTCCTACTTAAGTGTAATAATACTAGCGATAATAATAATAAATAACATTTTGTTACTTAGCTGCTGCCAGGGCCAGAAGGCTTCAAGATACCTGATAAATATATACAAATAGAGGAAAGGAAAAAAAAATAGTAAATTCACCCTCAGGTACACAAAGGTTTAAATATATATATAGATACAGACGGCACTGCTCAAAACCAAAAATAAGCCAGAGCAAAACTGAAATTCCTTGCAAAGCCCTTATACAACCAACTCAAACAGTCTGAAGCATCTAGCAGCATTTGTGCAGGTAAATTCTCATAAATTGTTTCACTTACACTAATTCATTGCAAAAATGTACCACTCCTTGTGCTTTGCTAGCAAGGAATTAGCAAGGGATTTGACATTCTCCTCTCCTGCACATTCTGTTCTACTTTATCAGGACACCTAATATTCAGCTAGTAAAAATCCAGCACTACTAGTTTTGTTTTAAGCTCTACTGTAAGCAGTCCTGAAACACCCTGAAACGACCAACCTTACAGACAACCGTGGCGAAAATACCTGAGCTATGTCAGTTGCGCACAGATTTCAGTGGAAATTATGATATAATTGCACCCTTTGACAAGTGTTTGTTTGGAAAACCCTACTGTAAACAGGATGCTTGCAAGGACAGTGGCAAGACAAGATGTTCAGGGATTGTTGCATGAGGCATTCAAATGTTTCTTTCCAACTTAGAGGGAAAACAGGGACTTACCTAAACTGCCAGAAGGAGCCTTCGTACAAATGACAATCAGGTTCTGATTTCCCCCCAGCACTTCATATGAGCTTAGCCTGTTTCCAGCCAATAGAATCTCTACATTTTGCAGTAGATTGCAAAACAAACAAACAAAACAACAACAAACAATGCCAACTATATGTCAAGAGCGTGTAAAATACCCTGAGATAACTGGTAAATTGCTGATGAAAATCCTCAAACCACTTAACCCCAGTCCAAACTGCGAAAGAGACTTGCTTTTAAGTCTTACCAAAACGTGTTATTTTATTTTACTTTCGTTTGTTCCTCTTTGAAATAGCTAGAAGTTTTACTTCAGCTTCCCACTGTTTTATTTGTTTGCTTTTTTCCCTTCAGGCTGCTGCTAACTTTTCCATCCACTAAAGCTAAACACACCTTTTTCAGTTGTAGTAAATGTCGCTACGCTGAGTTGAAAAAATCTTGCATCTTATATAATAAAAACGTAACAAAGGATGTAAGGCTTTGAAGACTAGTAACAAATTCAGGGCTTTTGAAAATATGGGTTGGGTAAAATGTAGTTATTCAAATAAACGCAGGTGAATAAGGCAAAACTTGAAAAAGTTTCCATAAGAAGCAAGAAAGCTTTCCATATTCACCCCATTCACAGAGCGAACAAGAAGTTTGTGTTTCACTTAGGTCTTCAAAATAAACCAAGGCTTTGCCAATTTTCTTTCTGCCTTATAAATCACATATAAACCTGGACATCCAGGGTGTGAAACTGACCCTCAGACTCAGACAATTGAAAGAAAACAAACAAAAAATAGAGAGGAATTAGATGTTTTACATGTGTATATTGCAAGCAGTAACATCCCTCTGGTTTCAAATACAGGAATGTGTCCAGCATCGTGTGAAATTATTACATGCCAATATTTCTTTCACTCTTAATTCCGCTGAAAAAATATAAACGTGTCACTGGTATTGGTCATGCAGTTGCATTAGCAATTACAACTCTAAATGACAAGGAATTCTCCACCTGTGCCGAGCTCCTCCCAACATCAGATTCTGTATTAAATTAGCACCCTTAGAAAACTGTTTTCTAGATACCTACCGCATTAGGACAGGGAGGCACTGACAACTCCACTTATTAAATATGGAAAGATGAAGCACAGAAATGACTGCATATAATGAAAGCAACCTGAAATATTTTTATTTTATTGCTTTGTTCACACACTTGTCAATCTCTTGTAATACATCTACATTATACCATATTTCATACATTGCAGAATTGCCTATTTTTTCAACTTGATTTTATTCTATTTTATTGTCATTGTACTTTGTTCAAATCTGCAAACAAGTTTATTTTGTTAGGAGGACATAATGGCACATTTTATTTTTCCATCACACTGATAATAAAAGAATTTTATTGTGTGTTTCCCTATTTTCAGATACCTTGATCGATTTTTTTTTCCACCTGAAGAACGAAGCAAGCAACAACCTGCATGGACTTCTACCATGCAATTTTGAGTACAGCCTCAGGTAGATCTAACTGCAAAGAGTCAAAGGGAATTTGATTTTATTTAAAATATTTCTAATTTAAAAGACTAAGTCTGCAATTTACTATATTATTTGAAATATTACTTAATAGGCTATATAGATCTCCAGTAGAACTTAAGAAGGTCAATCTCTTTCTTTTCTTGTATAAGCTTATATGGCCTCATTAGTGTAACAGAAATACAATATCAAAAACACATACAGTAATTAAATATTTTATTGATTTATATTCACAAAGAATTAGTACAGCCCAGGACCCCAGCTTTAACTTCATAGAAATTCCTTGAGATACACTGGATGTGTTGTCATTGTTTAAATTTATTGTTTAAAATACTTAATAACTTCGTCATATGGATACATATAAGAAAAACTGAGTTATTCTTACCACTAAAATAAAATTATGAAGAAAATCCCTCAACTGCAATGCAATGTAAATAGGATTTTTTTCAAAGGGAACAGAAAATCTACTAAACCAACTGCTTGAAGTTGTCATCTTCTGAAACTGCTTTGGCAAACTTGTTTGGACTTTTCACTGTTTTATAACATAGCACTGTTATCTATCACCTACATACTCCAAGTTATAAAATAATATTACTGTCGTTAGTTAAATCTATCACCATAGTAAGTGATCCCAATTTGTCCTCTCTTCTATTCGCCTCCCTTCCACTGCCAACCCTTCTGCCAACACAAATATTTCATGACAGCCACAACTTTCCTAAGAATTCCCAAATTAAATGTTGAACATACTTAAGTCCACTTGTAAAATAAAGACATGCTAATGTAATGTGAAAACAGAATTCTTCATACGGCGCTCGAATTTCACTGAACTTGTGCTACCAAAAGCAAACAGAAAACACGGTCTCCCAATAACAAACGGTGATACCATTATGTTTTTATTACCGCACTGACAGCACTACACACAACTGTTTCTCTGACATGTTTATAGCCAGAGAGGGAACAAGAGAGCTCTAAAAGACATACTTATTAAAAGGCTCCTTTACCTATATTGTTGCCTATTCTCTCAAACACATTAAGCACCATTAAGAAACCTCACCTTGTTATTCCTAAAGAAGCAAGCCCTTAGTTTCTTTCTCCATAAATTGATAAACACTGGTGGCTGCATTCTGTGCTATAGTAAGAACACAGATACCTAGGCACGCTGATGAATTACCTCTGCGAGTAATACAAGATAACATCTTACGCTTCTGTAGTCTTTTCACACAGAAGCCATAAAGCACTTGACAAAGATGGGTGAATATCAGGGTAACTTTACAGATGACGAAAGAGAGGAGCAGAAGGTGAAATTCACTTCAGTAAAGGAAATCCCGGAAAAGAGTCATGTAATTATATTCCACGGAGTGTGGGATACGTTTTCACTCGTGCCCTCTGCGTTGCAGCAAGTTCAACCCATACAGTTAGCAATGAAACTCGCTCAACTTCAGGTAGCGAGCCAACCGCGCGGTCTGGAACACAAACTGCCTTTTGATCTCCAGACCTCAGCTAGAAACTGCAGCAGCTCAGAAAGGGCACGAAAGAAACTAAGAGTTTACAGCAGTAAAGCAAGAGGATCTCGCTTATAATCTTTAACAGATGCAGTGAATACATGCAGGGTAATACCACACAGAGGAGAAGTCAAGAATTTACATCTATATTTATGAACGCAGTATGAAATTTGTGAAATATTTGATTATATGGATAATGAATGACAAAGAAAACCAGCGTAACTTTCTAAACTATGCTTTACCTCAAATACCACTACCTGGTGGCCAGCTAATCAACCTTAACTTCCCTAAATTTATAGATTCCATTTCAAAAATGATTTCAGAGCATCTACAGTGAGGACTTTCAAGTGCAGTGCCAGAGAAGCACAAGCCCAGAGCAAAATCTGTATTTTGTTAATACTGAATTAATATTAGCGGTAAGAGTCTATGTACTGTAATAAAGTACTACTAACAGTGAGGCATTGTGATTTCATAAGGTAAACAATACATCTTCTTCTAATAAAAAATGATCTAATTTTACAGCAGGTGATGACTACATAGCCTGTTTGCAATCAAGCTGACTTTTTGACTTTAACTTAAGGAAAAGCCTCAGTTTATTCCTCACTTCTGACTTCTTCTGGCCACTGGCATTTATTGGTCATGCCATTTCCTATCAGAATGGCTAAATTCAGAATGGGCACAAATAATCTATAATTTTAGCCTTGCTTTGTTAAGCAGATATCTTTTTTCTAATAACTGTACCTCGCACGACTTAATAACTAATAAACAAAAAATGTAAAGGATAAATGACAGATCTACAAATTCTAGTTCCTAGTGCTATTGTTGGTAACATGCCCCCCTGAATTTTTCCAAAGGCAAGAAATGAACTAAGTTTTGATGACTTATTTAAACTTAATGAAACTAAATCTAACGATATTTTCTACACAACAAATACAGCATGTATTAGCAAAAAATAAACTGCAAGCAAAACTTGTAATTGTTTTTCTGTGGAACTCAATCTGCCAGCAATGTATAAAAGTAGATACACAGACATCTTGCTATTTCTTTTACAGGAGTAATAAAAATATATGGCCAGACAGATTTATATATAAGCAAAATTAATTTCTCCCTAGCCTTGGCTGCCCTGAATCGAGGTATGAATACTCGTGTTAACATTCTGTTATTCAAAACAGGGACATTAATCATAATCATAAAACATAACACTTGGGACTGCTTCCAAAAAGCCAGTCTTGTTTTTTGTCTCTGTAACTACCCTCATCGGCCTGTCAGAGAGCCCCTATGATTAAAAAATCCAAACAGGATTTTGTTATTGCAAGCATATGTGCGTGCAACAGTGTATCTTGGTTTATTCACGCCTGTTTGAAGAATAAAATTTCTACAGAAACTGCACAATAAAAGTTACAAGCTATTTAGATGAGGCACCCCTTATTAAAGAGATACATACTTAGGTTAAGATACTTTTCTGCTAATTATCACACAAATCTAAACACAAGAAGTAGAGGTGGTCTTCCTTTGGCACCCACAGGCTCCACTTCATTCCAGAATACAAACTGCGTTTATTTTTTGTCTCCTCTCGCGACAATAGTAAAAGAACCAAGAGAAATAAAACTTAATCCCTGCAGCAGTAAGGATCCTGCCATTTTAGAAAAGTTGTCACAAAGGGATCCCTCAACAAATGTGTTTATAAAGGCAGGTGCGTGATTACAGTGTCTGCAGAACGACCCAGTTATCTTTAATTTGGCTACTTCCAGCACTTAGAGAGTTGAACAAACAGAGGTACAAGTAGGGAAGATTTCTGGAAGATTTATGCAGCTGACAAACTTGTTGCAAAGAATCCTTTCGTACTGGCATCATTTTCACCCTGCGATAACTTTCACTATGAGGCACAGCAATGAATTTACGGATAATGGTGCAGGGAACGGTGGAGCAATCCACTACTGAAGCACCAAGTGGTGAATCTAACAAAGGCAGCTATACAGGAGATTTTAGGCAGATCTCTTGGTGTATCCCACCTAAATCCAGTTCCTTGCCATTCCCACAGGAACTAACTTCGGAGCTTGGTTTGTATTGTGAGGCTAAATTGAAGCAACATGTTCTAGTTTTGAAGTAGCCTGAATGTTAAATTCAATAATTTGATCTGCTGGGCCCACTAACTGGTCTTGGCAGCAATTCTTTACCTCTCTGCATCTCCCTTTCTTCCTCTATAATGACACTGGTACTAAGCAGAAGTCTGTTCCACTTTTGGAATAAGCCAGGCAAGCACCTATCACCTTCACATACTCAGGAGAAAGCCCCAAGTGGAGAAATGATCATTAGTAAGAGTGAGGAGCATCACCAGTGTACTGACAAAACATACTTTCAGTACGTTCTCCATTCCAGTACATTGCTTCATAAACCAGAAAAATATGGAAATAGAAACATGTCTATGGAAATAGACAGGGATGTTTAGGGAATGTTACTGCCATATTAGCAACCGCAAAGAAACAGAGTCAGTAATTGGAATGACAGCAGTTAGAAGTCATCAATAGTGCTTATTTTCCTTCATAATCCAAGGACGGGTGAGATTAAGCAGGAATACTGGCACCCAAGACAATATTACTTAGCTGTAAACATCCAAAATATTATGGATGGACAGGTACCATACAGCTTCAGCTTTGTATGAAACAGTTTCCTCTTAATGCTTGACTTCTACAAATAGCGTAAGTGCTGTTCGGATTAATAAATACATTTAGAATATTTTACTCTGTCTAGTGTTTCAGTGTCCAAACTACTAGATTTTCATAATATGATTCAAAATTCTATTACATGCAGGATAATTTTAAGTCATTTCACATAGTACCTCTGCAAAGCCAGCTACCTGAATCTCTGAGACGTTTACTGACGCTGAGACTGAGAGGAATGTTCCATTATAAATGGGCAGGTGAAACAAATCCAAATGATTTTTCAGATTCAGTTCATAAACTCACTTTTCTCTAAAAGTGGTAGCTGTTTTTGGAAACAGACTTTCTACGTGCTTCTATGATGTCAAAGATGAAATCTCTGCTTGTGGAGGTACAATCTGTAGCAGGAACACGTCTGCCAAGACTCTGGCATGGCTGCTATTTTGTCTAGACAGACTCTGAAAATGACTGACAGAGGAACACTGCACATGGCTGAGGAAGCTGAAACTTATGGAAGAGTTTTTCAAGACTAAGCCAACACACAGGATTTTGGAAGTGTGCCTAACATCCTTCAACCTCTCCTCCTGGTATCCTCCTCACGAATCTAACAGTATTTTGTTTCTTCAAGTCTCCCAGTTGTCCCGGGAGAAGCGAAGGTATATTTGCTTAGATAACACGTGAGCAGGGCCTTTTGGTCATAAGTAAACATTGTCAACAAGTGGGGAGGTCTATTTGCTGGCAAGTCACTGAGAAAGGCATGCAAGCAGTTGTGTCTGTTATTTGGAGGAGTGAAGACTGTAAGGAGCTATTAACCTTTTCTCACCTATACAACTTGGTAACTATGAGAAAGACATGACGAGCATCAGCTAAATGACAGAAATGACTAGTTACAGCTCATCACTGTTCTAAACACTTCAAAATGCACTCTATATTTACCTTGACCTTTAGGGCCACGTCAGAAGTAGCCTGAACCATGTGTGTGTTTTGACAGGAAAGTCCACATGAACTTGCCATGGACAGTAGACTGTAATTTTGCAGAAGTAATGAATATAATGTACTGTCAAATGTTATTTTCAGTGTATGACAGCCTCAGTTCACTTAATCCTCAAGCAACTGTCAGGGTTAGAAGAGGGAAGAAAAAGGAAGAGACTCGAAACCACATCACTGGCTTTTAGCTTTAGTTGGTTTACATCCAATTCAATCCCCACTGAAGTCGATCCCTAATTTACTGGGATTTGGTGCTAACTTCTATCAATTACTATCATTGCCTGTACTGTTCAGTAGCCTGAAAGAATAAAAAAGGCGAATTTAAACATTAGTTTGTCTCCCAGGAGAAAATCAGGCCTTAAGACACTGCTTCAAAGTAGCAGTAAAGCACTAGTTGGGGTTGTGGCCCAATTGGCCCAAAGATCCGGCCAATTTTTCACACCCAACACAAAAATTGTCCTGGCTACATGAAAAACATGGGAGCTGCTTCTTCTCTCTAAATAAAATATGGACCGCGATGAACATTTGCTTAACCCTGATAAGGAAACTTCCACGCTCCACCTACGAGGTTAGCAGTGTATAACTTTGGTCTCCACAAACCCAACCTACGGACTGGACGTGGGGTGCTGAGGCTGCTCACACAGCAGCAGCAGTACTTGTGAATCTAGAAAGAAGCTGTAAGAAGCACTGGAAGCACGGGGAAGCACTGAGATACTGGCATTTTGAGACATTTCTGTAGCTGCAGGAACCATAAAATGCCTGTAGACTCGAAGAAAAGGAACCGAAGGTGGTTGTTGCAGGCACTGAGGGGAAGCAGCTCCCTCATTTCCGAAGGCAGAGCGGTTTCCCCTCCCCTCCCGGCCGTGCTCCCGCCCCTCCCCTCCCACCGCAAGGCTCTGAGCGAGGCCGCGCCGCCGGCGGAGCAGGGGCCAAACGCGGCCCCGCTGCCGCACCGGGCTGGTGGCGCTCAGGCGGCCGTCCCCGGCCCGGATCCGGGGCGGAGAGAAGCGCAACGAGGCGTCCTTTGTGCCACGGGCTCCGGCGGGGAGCCGGGGAGCCGAGCCGCCAGGCGCCTCTGCCTGCACCTGCCGGGGGCCGAGCGCCCCGGGGCGCGCTGCGGGTCCCCCTGCGCCGTCCCCGCCTTGAGGTCGCCGCCGTTAAACGGGCAGGGACACACACACACACACACACACAGAGCACACGCACGTACCAGGTCTATGAAGGTCAGGAATTTCCAGCTGCCCCCGTAGGTCTGGTGGGCGGGCATGTCGATGGCCTTGTAGTTGCAGAGGATGGAGCAGTAGGACAGCAGGATGGCGGCGCGCAGCACCTGGCACGGCACCAGCGCCATGTTGCGAGCGGCGCACGGGGAGGCGGCCCCGCTGGCGGCGGCGGCGACGGCCCCGGTGGCGGCGGCGGGCGGCGTGTGGCAGTGCCGGCCCAGCCCGGGCTGCGCTTCCGCCCGTGCCCGGCCCTGCGCGCCGCTGCCGCCCGGCCTCCCGGCGCCCCCGGCCGGGGCGGAGCGGAGCGGAGCGGCCGCGCCGGTGCCCGCTGGGGCCGGGGAGGGCGGCGGCGGCCCCGGGGAGGCGGTGGGGGGGGGGGGAGCGCGCTGCCGGGCTCCGGGCCCGGCGGGCAGGTGAGGGGACGGAGGGGAGCGGCCCTGGGAAGGAAGGGGTGTGTGGGGGAAAGCTGTTTTGGGTGCCCCGCTGCTGAGTAAAAAAATAAATCCGGCCGTAATTGAGGTTTTTAATCAATACAAGGGCCGGGGGAGCTGGGGCCGTCGGCCCTACACCAACACTTTATGTAGAGCGAAGCACGGGGCCGCTGGTTGTAACCTGCAGAGCGGCTGGCACCTTGCCCATGGCTTTCTTGGATCTCCGTATTTGTCTTGTGGCATCTGAGCAGGCCCTCAGACCTGTTCCTCTTCCTTTAGTCCAGGAGACGACAGAAAAAACGACATGGCACTAAAAATGTACCTCACAGGCGCAAAATCAAGTGCAAGATGGCACCTGTGGAGGTGAGCACCCATGTGGTGTGAGGGATCACCATGCCAGGCTGTGCTCAAGGGCAAGGTCAGTTTCTGTCAGCTGAGGTTTGATCTGGAAGGCAGCTTTGATGACAGGAGCAACTGAGCGGGTCCTGTGCTTGGGCTTCTGCACCCTGAAAAGGAAAGGGTCTTAACGTGCTTGGTCGCGGGCTACACATTAAATTGTTCCACCATATGGAAAAGTTGTTATAAAAACACACAGTGATGCCTGAGCTTGGACAGACAAATGTCTTCTATAAATACCATCTTCATATGAATATCATCTCCATACATCTGTCTTCTGAAATAAATATTTGAACAATAAAAATTTGAATCAATGACTGTGCAATGTGTTCCCTACTTTTATTCATTACATAATGAGTAAAATCTTAATCTTGCATGCCTCTTAATCTGGTATCTGCTGTGTTCAAATTCTGCTAAAACGAAGGACCATTTGGGAGAACGTGTGCTAGCAGCTATCCTAGATGAAATTAGGACAGTTTAAGACCCCTGCTTCTGTAGAGGAATTGTAATTCAGGCTTGGTCAAAGAATCCACAGGGAGCATGGAGCACAAATTTCCCACCAGATCATTCAGGCTATCTTACCAATCAGTTTTGAGCCACAAGCAAGCACATTAGGCAATCAGACCCTCTGTGGTATGTATTAAAATACATCTTACAGGCTAACAGGCTAAAAGGGTTTGGTTTCACTGAAATCTTAAGGTCCAGTGTAAGAGGTAACGATGAAACGTAATGGTCTGCAATACAATAGGAGACCGTGCTAATAGCATCAGTAGTGTGCCCCAGTGCAAGTGGAACAGCACCGTTGCTGAGAACCCGATGCCTGAACTGCATGTGTTGAAGGAGATTTCACTTCAGGCTAGCTCTTACTTGGACCTGTGGACTGAGTGTTCGTTGGAGGCCAGAGAGCATTAAGTGAACCCCTGAAACACATCTTCCGTTCTGGTTTTATTCAAAAGGAATCCAGCTTGCTTTGTGATGGATGTCAAGTTACAAACCAAAGCGCGGTATAAGTCCGGATGATCAGGAGACTTACTGCTAAAATGCACTCTTGATCTGAGCTGTAGTGCTGCTGCAGAGGCACCCTCAGTGTGCGAGTCTTGCTGCACTGCAGTTCTGTAAGCTCTTAGAGGCAAGTAACTGTGCGGAGCTCTACAGTATGACTGATCATGGACGTACACATGCACACACTTGTGTCTTGAGATCTGCCTCTGACATGAAGAATTTGGGGCTGTCTTAAGCCTTAGGAGGTCTGTCCTCTACTTCTATAAGTGTGCCTCTGTGTCACTAATACAGTACCACAGACATGAATACTCGCTGAACACATCTTGAAAACTGCCATTCCTGTTTTGCCTTTTAGTCACACGCTTTTAAACATCCTCCAGGGGTTGTGCATCCTTAAAACTTTTTTAAAAAGAAAAAAAACTACTCAGGCTTTTTGGAGCCCCATTTTCAATGCTCTTCAATTCTGCTTTCCAATCTTCATTAGAAATCTCAGCAAAACTTGCAGAAAATCCTAACCTCACACGAAGAAAAACTTCACTCAGCCTTGTAATCCAAGGTGAAAGTCTAAATGAAGCAGAATATATAAACACTTTTGTTCCCCGTTTTTTTTCTTCAGTCATGAAAATCTCAAGGCGGGCTAACTAAAATGCTCGGCCCAGCCAAGCTTCTTCCTGGTCAAAGACTCTTCTTATTAAGCATTTCTAGACCTCTGAAAGGAAACTGAATTCCTTTGTGGGTGGGCTGTTTGTGCCTGTGTCCTTTTTAAAGAAATATCTGTTGAATCTCTGGACAGTATTATAATAAGGACTAATTAGATTGTAGGCTGCCATTAGCCTTTATGTGCTACTCCAGAGTTTATACTCCCCATCTATTGAAAGCAAAGTGGCAAGGTCTTTTTTGGCTGTGGTTGAAATGGGTTTGCAGTGGATTTTGTTCTCCTGTGAGATTTGGTCTCACTGTTTTTCAGCAAAGTAAAAATGAGTAATTTACTAATTTGCCCTTTCTATTGCTACATGAATGCAACTTTTCCGTATTTTGTAATATCTTTAGATCTCAGGTTTTTGATTATGTACATAAGTAGTAGTAAGGTAGACTATAAACGCGTAAAATATGATATTCAGTACCAAGCTGTGATTTTTTCAGGTAAATTGTACATTTTTCCAATTGTAAATTGTGAAAAGCCTCAACTGAATTTTCCAAAGTCACATCCTGTAAGTTTGTTTGAAAGTGAGAGTTTGACTTGGATCATGCTTGTCATCCAGAAGAGATGAAAATGGGTTTAGAAAGGAGAGAGAGTCAGAAGCACTGGTATATCTGGGATGGGGGGTGTTAAGAAACACTAGGTACTACGGGGGATAAGAAGCAAGATGCCTGCAAATATGTCACAGAACTGAGTGAAAAAAACATCTGAAAAAGTGGGTTTCCCATCCACTTGTTAATAGGAAATGCATTTTTTGCTGTTGGCACTTTGGGAGAATAGCACGTAACATCTAGCAGGTGAGAATGCTTGTGTGGGTATTTTTTCTCTCTTTTATTTTTTTTTTTCTATTTTTTCTTTTTTAAATGAACAACATTTGAATTTCTGAACAGCATTGTATTTTGTATTAAGGAAAACATTGGTGAATGATCTTTTAGAGATATTTTGAAACTTTTGGGTCTCCTTTGCCTTCTCTTATGCAATTGCTTTAGGTGGAAGTGTGCTGTTCACAAGGAATTATGCCACAAGCAGTTGCCTCCAAAGAATAATACACAGTAATGCATGCTTGAACTCATAGGAAATTGGTAAGTGCTGCCTCATCACAGTGTGTTCTTGGCAATGCACTTGATACTGCATTCTAATATTTGAGGCAGAGTGTACAACTGTGCCAAGGTAAGTGTACTTAGATGTGTGGGAGTGTGAGTCCCACAGAAGCAGAGATGCAAAAATTAGCTTTCTTGCAATGGATATAAGTGAAATTACTGGCAACACTGCAAGTTAAAGATCAACAGGCAATTTTTGAAAATAAAATAGCTTGCCTTTGTCTAAGACATAGGAGTCTTTAGAAATGTTCTAAGATTGTATGTATGTATTTAATATATTGGCTCTTCAGTCAGGACAGCTATCCCTACGGTAGTAAATGACCCCATGTATCAAACGAGTATGCAGCTCAAAATCCTTGGTAAACACTGCTATAACTGAGCCCACTGTTAATATCACTAATAAAATTCAGTCAAGTTTTATTTCTTCATTCCCTATTTTTACTTTCTTAAATTAGGGAAATTTACTTTGTACAGATATAAATGAAAAAATTGAGGGATAGATTAAAAAGAGAATAAAATCGAAAGAACACCTTTGTGTGAGGTCTAAAGAGCAATGTGTTTAATAACACTTCTGGAGCTACTTGATGACTGAAAATATTGTTGCTAATTTTGTTTTAAGTTTAGGTTTAAGAATGGCAGTGAAGTTACTAATTGAACATTTTGTACTGGCTAGTCTACAGTATATATCTATCTATACCTAATAGTGGGAAATAGAGCTGGAGCAGAGACAACCAGGAGATAAGTGGAACAGAGTTTGGGGGAGCTGGAAATTCATTCATCCCCTCTGCAAGTTAAACTTTGTTTTATCCTGTAAGACCATGAACTTTCTTGCTATAAATGAGAGACAAGCAGATAAAATTTGCTGCATTCAGCCTCTCTGTTTAACTACAATTTCTTGAAGTGTTGATTTTTAGAACGAAAAAGCCTTATTATACAAATGAGGAGTTGTGTACGTGTATGTGAATGTGTACATTGCTGTGTAAGTTGATTAACTTTTGTCAGTAGGACAGTATCATCCTGCAAAAACAAGCAAACAAGTAAAAACCCCACCACAACAAAGCTCTGAAAATGTAAGTGAAAAGGGAGGCAAACACACATATTGATGTGATACAAAAACTGAACTGCAAATTGGGTTTAGGAAAAAAACATGAATAACTTTCTCCACTGTTCAGCTTTCTATATTTTTGTAGTCTTATGATCATTTCATTGGGATTAATTGAAGAGGACAGAAAGATAATATGCCTTAAAGGAGAAAAGTAAGGGAGAAGCAAGAGGTCTAGACCAACCTTCAGAAAGAAACCAGCTGTACAGTATTGTACATTTGAGCTCTTAGATAAATCAGCACGAATGTGAATAAATGAACTCATTGAAATGATTTTGAATTCTCTCACAACCACCTCTTTCTGTATTATGATGCTTGCTACCCACCTGCTGGAAAAAAATTAAATTTTTTTTGAGACAGCTGCATCATGGGAATTTCTCTACAAGTGCATGAAATAACCATAATTCTTGCTTTCCTGAATGACAGTACAGTTGCACAATACACATAAACCACTGCGGAGGACACGATGGAATAAGAGATACATAATGGGTGTGTACAAAGAAAAACTAGTACTTAATATTTGTGAGAATATTTTGGCTGCCACAGGTCCTGACCCCAAATCTCAAATTCACTAATTGAATGGACAAATCATAGAATCATTAAGGTTGGAAGAGACCGCCAAGATCATCTGGCCCAACCATCCCCCTACCACCAATGTCACCCACTAAACCATGTCCCTAAGCACCACATCCAACCATTCCTTAAACACCCCCAGGGACGGTGACTCCACCACCTCCCTGGGCAACCCGTCCCAATGCCTGACCACTCTTTCTGACAAGAAGTGTCTCCTATCTCCAACCTGAACCTCCC
Source organism: Cygnus olor (assembly GCF_009769625.2). Classification (NCBI taxonomy): domain Eukaryota; kingdom Metazoa; phylum Chordata; class Aves; order Anseriformes; family Anatidae; genus Cygnus; species Cygnus olor. The sequence continues at coordinate 64,227,513 of NC_049171.1, read as the reverse complement.
CTGGCACAACTTGAGGCCATTCCCTCTAGTCCTGTCACTGTTATCTCTGGGAAGAAGCCGACTCCCAGCTCCCCACCCTTCCTTTCAGGTAGTTGTAGAGAGCAATAAGGTCTCCCCTGAGCCTCCTCTTCCCCTGACTGAACACCCCCAGTTCCCTCAGCCGCTCCTCACAGGACTTGTGTTCCAGGCCCTTCACCAGCTTTGTAGCCCTTTTCTGGACAAGCTCCAGGGCCTCAATGTCCTTCTTGTAGTGAGGGGCCCAAAGCTGAACACAGTACTCGAGGTGTGGCCTCACCAGAGCAGAGTACAGGGGGACGATCACCTCCCTGGTCCTGCTGGCTGCACTACTCCTGATACAAGCCAGGATGCCGTTGGCCTTCTTGGCCACCTGGGCACACTGCCGGCTCATGTTCAGGTGAGCATCGACCAACCCCAGATCCTTTTCCTCTGCACAGCTTTCCAGCCACTGCCCCAAGCCTGTAGCGCTGCATGGGGTTGTTGTGACCAAAGCACAGGACCTGGCACTTAGCTCATGTAACTTGAGCCACAAGTTACTTTGCCATCATTTTCTGTTTACAGGAGGAACACACTTGTATATGCTTCACAGATTCATCATGAAGAGAAAGCAGTTTAAGTAGAAGCAAAGGAGTATTATTACAAGGTTTAACAGTATGTGGATAAAGTCCAATAGAATAAACTAGAAGAGGATGAATTGGGATGTCATTTGTGCAAGTAATCACAGAGATAAATAGGATACCTTTGAAAACCTTTAGGTGCCTTTTTGACTAAATTATCTAGTAAATCTGACTAGTTACTATAGTAATTGGCAATTGCTAGGGGTAATTAAAAACGCACAAGATTTCAATTTATTTATTTATTTCAAAAATGTTTATGTGAATGTAGGTGCCAGAATGTCTATGTGAATGTCCAGAAGTTCTGGTTCTGGACATTATGCACAAAGCATAGCCTATTTTCAAGCATCTTCAAGTCTTGCATGTACTTATGCAACCACTAACCTAGCAGCTTTATCATTTATGAGCAGCCCAGGTGGCACACTGGGATTCAGAAACTAATCTAAATCCTTGGAAGACTACATTTAATTTTGACTGGTTTAGATTAATCACAAAACTGACCTTTCTCTTCATGTTTTCTGAACCTAAACAGTCCAAAGTTTGAGAGTGTTTTTATTTGGGGTAGATTTTTTTTTTCCTCATCATATAAGAGATCTTTCTGTCAAAGTAAATGATATCATGAACATTTAGAGCAACAATTAGAGAGAGGGATCTTTAAAAATTTCAAGCATTCCTGATGGAAGCTGGGGAAATTCCATATTTTTCATTTTGTCACTGAAAACCTATCCAAGTGTGTCTATTATCCTAGTAAAGGATTCATTATGGGACAACAGCATGTTGCCTATTAAGAACTGAATAGAGTATGATGGATTGAGACAGAAGACATCCACACTTTTCCTTCTTCCAAGACCAACACAGCTAGTTAAAACCTTATTAACTGTAATATAATGATGTTTCTTCTCTTGGGACTTACTTGCTTGTAACAAGGATAGGGTGTATTGCAGGGGAATGCAAACAACGAACATTCAGTATTAGTATAAATTTCAATTGGTTACCTAAATCTCTATGAACCGAATCATCTTTACATAAGTCAGCTTTTTAAGATAATTAATATAATGGGAATGCTTAACTACTGTGTCTTTTCCACTTATCCAGTATAGTTCTTCTGTCTTTTATGAGTAAGTTAGCATGCTTAAATAAACTTGTACTTTTATCGAAATTAGTCTATAAACAGTTTTCTAATTCAACTAACCATCCAAATATGTGTTCAGTTTTAACACCGTCAGTGGATCTGAGGTGAAAATTTGACCCTTCTTCTGAATTTAATGCTATAGCTTCCAGTGGTAATGATAGATGATCAAACCAGTGCTCATGTAACTTACTTATTCAAGCCAGCGTTCCAGCATCATTGAAGGTTTCAAACTAAGGCGTAGAGTGTAGTTTCTATGCCACAACTGGTACTCAGTACACTTTGAGTAACATCATTTTTCTCTCAGTATGAGCAGATATTCTTAGCATTCACTAATGTGCCAGTAAGCCAAAAGGGGAAAAAAAAATGAGCAGAATATTAAAGTAAAACAAAAAGCAGTCTCCCCCCCCCCCCCCCCCCCCCCCGAAAAAAAAAAAGCGTGCATGCAAATTAAAGTATTCTATGGTGGTAGGAAGTGATTGCATCCTAAGCCCTTTACCTTTTTCACAGGTTTTGCATTATTCTCTAAACTCTAAAATGATAGCAATGGATCAAATAACTTTCATAAAAACAAAACAAAATCCACTGTTATTAGGCTGAACAGATATACCATGTAGACCTTGTTACTATTTGCTAATTTTCAATTAATTCATTAAGATCATCTCTCATTTTTTAATCTTCAGTAATCAGTGTCACTCTGTTATGAAAGCACCTCTGCAGTCTAGACGGTACATACTCATTTGATAAATAATGGATAAACACTGAGTGTGCCATTAGCCGTTAATGCAGTAGATTGATTCCCTGCAGCACATACTCTCTGTCCTTGTTTTAGCACTTATGCCACCTGTCTCTTGCACTTACTGCATGATGCTTCAATAATGCGAATGGGGTTCCCTGATCATTCTTAATTTAGCTCATTTTTATTACCTCATAAATAGATTGGCACTGGTATGACAGATGAGCAAATCAGAAGGTGCCTCACTACTACATTTATGATTGCTATTACTGCTTTATCCAATGGTTTTAGTACAATACAGATTACTTGTGGATAACCAGATAGAATCAGACCTTTTTTCTTTTCACAGATTTCCATTTTAACGTATTGCTACTGCTTTGTCTGATGGCTAGGACAAGGACTAGCTATTTAAAAGCTCTGTTCCCATTTCCTTAAGATACAGGAATGGGGATTCAAAGTGAATTAAAACAAACTTAATATCAGAAAGACACCAGGACAGATTGGCATTCAACCAAGATTTTGAAGGAACTCAAATGTGAAATTGCAGAATTTCTGACCAAGGTGCTTCACCAGTTATAGAAATGGCCACTGTTCCAGATCGCCAACGTAACTTCCTTCTGCCAAAAGGGCTCTTAAAGAGATCTGGGGAACTACAGACCAATGGATGACTCTATTCCTGATGAGACAGTAGAGTTATCTCACAGAGTTAGATACCCGATCACACAGATAAACATCGACTGTTGGGAAGAAGTCAGCATGTTTACTTTAATAGGAAAGGCCATTTGAAGAACCTGCTCAAGTTCTGTGATGGCAGTCAATAAGCACAAGGATAAGGGTACTGAGGAGACATTATATCTTTCATTTTCAAAAGATCTTTGACATGATTCCACACCAAGGTTTACTACAAAAATTTAATTTTGCATGGGGAGGAGGTTTGCTCTTTTGGAATCAGACCTGGTTAAAGGATTGTGAAATTTAATGAGTTTGATGAGCACTACTAAAGGGGGGGTCAGTTACTGGTATTCAGTGGTTTAACCAGTTTTATACATCTTCCTGAGTGACATGGAGTAGGATGTATGCGGTGAATTATTCAAGACTTCTTTTCAGTAATGAAATGCAATGTTAATAGTAAGGAATACCAGAAACAACTTAAGGAGTTGGGTGAGCAGGCAAGCAGGTGTCAAACTATCTTCAGTGCAGACTCTATGGAAAAATAATCTAAACTCCATGCCTGCACAATGTGAAGTGAAAAGTTATAACTCTAGGAAGAGCTCTTGGAGTTACCATGACATTTTCTTGAAAACATCTGTGTGGGGGTGGCTGCCAAAGAAAGCAGTAAACTATTGGACATCATAAAGGAAAGATATAGTGATCAAGACAGGAAACACATTGCTATTTTATAAAACATCAGTGCAACCGTATTGTAGGTGCTATGTGCTTCTGTCGCTACAACTCAAGAAGACATGGTGAAATTAGAAAAAAAAATGTAGAAAAAGCAGCTAAAGGGTTGAGGAGAAAGAGCAGCTAACTCATAAGAGTCTGAAAAAAAATGGGAATTTCACTTAGTAAAGATGAGAATTGAGGGATATACGTTCTAAATCATGAAGACAGCACAATACTAAAACAGATACTCAATGAAACTAGCAGAATATTAATTTAGAATGTCTTTAAAAGTACCTACTTCACAAAGCAAACAGTAAACTTCTGAAATCTGTTGTCTCACCCAAAATTCTATCTCCTTATACAGCTGGAGAGAGAATGTTGGGCTAAGTGGACCATTGGTCTGAAACAAGGGGCCATTTTTATTCTCATATTCTTGTGCAGCATTTGAGGCTAAGCTAGAGAATGTCTAGTGCATGTTGTGCCTCATTTGCACAACTTTTGTCACAGTTTTCAGTCAAAACCAGGAAAATAAGGAAAAAAGTGTGCTTCACACACCACAATACAAAGACTGATGAGCAAACTAGAGGTGCTGCAGTAGTCAATGGTGCATCCCGCAAGTTAAAAAGGAGGAGATTCAGAGTAGAAGATGTACACAGGAAATGGGGAACACAGTTTCAGCCTCACTATGTGCCTCAGCATTGCCAATGGGATAGTAGTTGACTGGTGTGACTGTTGTTATTCTGTGTGAACTGGACATCTTTGACCCATGACAATGTGTTAGATATGGCACAGTGAAAGATTAGGACAGGAATGTCCACTATACTGTAGGAAAGATGAATGAAGGACACAGGAAAGGAAGGACACAAGCAACTGGAAGATGAACTCTTTTTCCTGAATAATTCAGTGGTTAAAGCAGTCACTTGGTATATGAGAAAGTTTGGTTCACTTCTTCCCAGTAGCAGAACAGATTACAATCTGTTGTTGTTGTTGTTCCAATTCTTGTTCTCTCCAACATGGTAGAAGATATGTTTGGGTGGGAGAAGGATGCTTCTGATTATTTTTGGTGACCGTGTATTTTAATAAAAAAAAAATGCTCTTTATTTTGGTGATTAACATTCAGGTTTCATCTCTGAAGCAGGACTGAAGGCTTGTTGTGACTGTGGCTGTTGACTTTTGTTTTACGCAAAGAAAAAAGTGTCACCTATAGAAAATTCTTCTATCCCATAGCTGAGCCATTAAGGCTGTCACATGCAGATAATAGGAGAGCTAGTCTGAATCTACTCTCTACCTCATTCATGCATACCCATGACTTTTTAGCCTTGTTATTTGTATTACTCTCCCAGCAAAGTACAGAACTTGTGTTGCTCATGTCTTGGTAAGATTTTAACCTTAAGTATTAACTAAAAAAGAGGGAGAAAAGATGCAGGAAAAACAGGGGATTCTTTTGCATCTCTGGAATAGAATCCTCCCCCACCTCCCAAAGCACCTTCAGTCAAAGGGATCCAAGCATTTCAACAGATATTTGCTAAATAATTTCAAGACTATTAAAAATTAATTTTCCCTGAATCCATTATTCCTTTCTTACTTGTTTACTTCTACGTAGACACAGCTATCTGATTTCTTCTCCTGGATGGGCATGTGTGACTTTCCTAAGCATGTGAAAGACGGTTAGCAGAGACAATATCCTTTGAAAATATCTCCACAGAGAGCTCGTTTGTGTCTTACTATATCAGAGCCAAGAGGTAGTGCAGAATGGCCAGAGATTTCAGGTCTCCAGCACTTACAGCCGTAGCCCAATTTTCACAGGAGCTAAGTCTGTAAACCAGTCAGGTTAGTGTAAATATATACCAGAAATATAGGGATCTGATGTGATACATCTTTAGAGTTCCACTTACTCGGAGACAGTTCTTCCAGATTCAATTCCTCACAGGGAAAGTTGCCACTATAAGGTATTTATTCAGGACGAAGAATTTAACATCTTCCCACGTCCATTTGTCTTTGCTATAGTCAAAATGGAAAATTAAATTTTTTGAAAGGCTTTTAGTTGGAGAGCTGATTCTTTCTTCTTTTCGCCAGCACTTGCATCTTGCAGAACTACTAATATAAGAATATTAGAAATTAAAACTGAAGTTCATGAGGAAGATTCAAAGTGATACCACTGGAACCACAACCAAATATTGGGATGAATATGTTATTGAAAATTAGACAATTATTGCTTGCCAGGAGAACATTATTCACCAAGCAGTACCAGAATATCCCAACGTTTATGGCTAAAGCTTGATAGGCAGGGCTTAAACAGAAAGTTCAATAAGAAATGAAAACAACATCCTAATGCCACAGAGCTGCCTTTTCCTACCTACGTTAATGTTTGTTGTAGTTGTTTGTTAATGCAAAACACATACTGCCTTGGTTGAAGATATAGCTCATGTTAGTCACTAGCATTAAGCCACGTAAATAAGGATCTGGGTTCCCATTAATAATAATGTCTGCTCTGGTTGAGAGGAGTCCCCAGATATGGCCGTGGCACTGATACTTGATGCCGTCTCTTCCCTTGGTATCAAGAACCTCCTTGCCAGAGAAAGAGTTTTCCTCCTCATGAAACAGCTGGACTGCCTGGGAAAATACCACCGCGGTGGGGCTCTTCACAGCACCAGCCCCCAATCTCTCCCTGTTAGATAAGCCAGAAGGTCCCTGCCCCATCTTTATCTCACCTGATGTTGCTTCTCAGAGCGGCTGAACTTCATCTTGGGTACCATGAAGTTCTCCTGCAGAAGAGATTTCCTCTTTCACTGGCCCTGGCGAGGTCTGCACCAGCTCCGGCCCTGGGAGCTGCGTGTGCCGGAGCGTGACCGACGGGCTGGCTCTACAGAGGCACAAACGGATTCGACCGTAGTGAAACAATAGCAGGAAAGGTCAGATGCAAGTGTATTCAGTTTAATCAACAACAACTATTTCCTCAAAGGACTGTTGGAAAAAAAAAAAAAAAAGATTCGCTTTTATTCAATCTGCTCATTTTGTAGGAGAAGCTACTTCTCTGATCCCCAAATTAAATTTATTTATCCAGGCGTGAGGGAAGAAAAGTGAGACTGAGTGATGCCCTGAGATTTAAAATTCAGTATATTTTGCTTCCGGCTCCATTAGACCCTTTCTTTCTTGAATTTCAAAGACTTTTAAGCAACTGAGTCACGCTACGTAGGAAAATTACAACAAAGCAATCTGACTTTCAAAAGAATGATTATTATGGCTGAACCCTGGAAAAATCAGTAAGAGGCCAGCATAAAGCACTGGTCACATCTTAATGTCAGTCTTGCATCACCGAGCGATGTTCAGCTGTGATAGTGTACTTTTCTCAGTATGTTTTCATATTGCACTCAGGAAAGCAAAGTTATTTCAGGATGAACAACAGCAACAACTACTCCTGTCCTTTACACAACACATCCCATGTATATTTACTGTAACTAATCTGACTCGTGTATTTAATTCATGGCTTCTTAATTCAAAGGAAAATCACAACAGCCTTAAAAAACTTGCGCTGAGTACCAAGAAAAGGTTGGTACCAGAAAAATGAGGACAATTGAAAAATGAAAGCACCACAGTCTGTCTCTTCTTTCCTGTGCCAGCCCATGAGTGTTGCTACTTAATGTGTCCTAGCGGGTTCCTGATCTCCTGGGGCTTTGGGTGTTTGCTCTGGCTCCTTGCCTGTGACCCCATCCATGGAGCAAGACATCAGACCGAGACTGGGGGCCAGTTATACCAGATGCTGATTCTGTCAAATTCTTCCCTAGTGCCTTGAGGAAAGTCCAGGGCAGTGACAGAAATCTCCCCGCTCCGGGAACTGAGCAGCATATCCCAGCATATCCCAGCAGCATATCTTTGCTCCTGTAGCAGCCTAGCTGTACTGCCCTAGGAAGAGCACTGAGAAGGAATTATATATATCTGTAGATACATGCCTTCCCCTTTTATGAGATGCAAATGCTGACAATGACAGATTGCTTGCTTTTGACGTCTGACTCCTGATAGATAGAATTGAGCCGTTGATTCCACTTGCCATTCTATATACAAAACCCATCAAAGCTTGTGTGGTGGAAATGCACCAAAAGGAAAGAAATTGCAACCACTCTATATGAAAGTCACAGAAAGGACCAGGGGGGTCTGCTCCTCCTTGTTTTCTTGCCTGCCAGCACACATAATCTTTTAGCTGCAGCTTCCCATCTGTAGAAAAAGACTATATTCCTCCTCTTACAGAAGGCCTGGGAGAATAAAAAATGAATCTTTTTAGAAACAGCCACACACTACAGCAACAGTAGCCACAATAAAGAGACAGCCTCCACTGGTGAAACCTTCAGGGGAGCCAGGAGCTGACTTCCAGCTGAATCCTACACTTTAGCATGCATTACGTATACGTATGTGTATATACGTATACGTATCACTACTTGGCACATGTAGCACTACTGAGAATAGCAGGCTTTTGAAATATTCAAGTCAGTTAACTGGTATGATACTCATATCTGTGTCCTTAAAAAGATAAAAATAGATGTTTAGGTTACATAGTTAATAAAAACGACCTTTCTTTTTAAAATCTTCCCCAGTATGTCTTCGACTTTATTCCCTTAGTCCCTTTAGAAGGGACTTTAGTCCCTTCTAAATATCTGTCGCCTCTCTGCGTTGCAGCCTGGATCTCCGCCTGTCCCAGCGGAGCAGCCCATGAACGCTCAGTTGGCTCTAGCAGTGCTCTGACTCAGTGGCAGCAGGGACAACCTGGTAGGCTTGTCATCTGGAACATCCACTCAGCATCCTAACTTCTACTTTTTCAAATAATGTATGTATGGCCTTCATCACTGTTTTCTTTAACCTAAGCCCAGTAAAATCTGAAGGGAAAAAATATTTTTCGTGGTGATTGAGGATTATCTGACTGATAAAGTTGTGATATGTTAGAAAACATCTTGTAGCCCCTAAAGAGAAAAGAAAAAAATATCCATCACAGAACCTATAAAAATACTCTAAATATTCTTTCATAAATTGTTTATCTGTTTTGCATGTTATGAAAGTCAATTTGTCAGAGTTATAAATAACAGCACAGTAAAAGTCAGATTAATGTATAGCAATGCCAAATGTATTCCGTCAAGCAGTACAGCCATTCATGTAGATAGCTTTAGTCGGTATATTACTAAACTGATTGGATACTCAGGATACTTATAATGGATTTAATTTAGTGATAATAAAGTATTGCTTATGCTAACTGTGCTATCCAGATTAATAGGTTTTAAATGGTTAGTGCTATTTTATTGTCTCTCCCTGAGTAATGAACTATGTCTGTATATGCACTGTACATTGAAAGATGGAGACCAATAATTCAGATAGTATCATTACAGTGGTATCAGTATGGGACAGCTGAGAGGTCTTTTTCTTATGTGTTAAAGGGACAAGTTGAAGTTTATGGGGGGAAAAATGCTCTCAGTGTTTAATGCGTGCAACAGAAACTGTAAATAGCTGACAGAACACTAGGAAATTGGTAGTGTCTGAATGCCTCACCACTACTCACTCAAACCATCTGTCACATACTTCTTCAGGAAAAAAAAATCAGAAATGTTTGTTCTGAAAATGCAAATTATTATTTTTTATTTATTCCCAGTCACGTAGCTGGATCTGTTTCTTACACCACGTCTGCATGGAGATATGGTGCTTATTTAACTGCTTCAGAAAAACATTGTGAAGGCTTGGAAATTTGCAGTCCCCGTCCAAGATAAGCTTGAAATCTCTGTTTAGCATTGCTAAAGGAAAAGAGGAGTGGATGAGGACACACAGCACAGTTTAACAAGTGCCTAAAGGTCATGTCCTGCCCCTGTTGCTGGATATGTTGCTGGATATGTTGCTGGCATGTTAATGGTGCTGGAAAAAAATAATGTTTTGCCCTCATCTCTCCTGCTTACATTCTCCAGACCCCATTGACATTGCTGGCACCAGCTGCATGAGTGAGCGCAGCTTGCGCAAGTACTAATGCCAGCAGAGGAGAGGTGGTGGAACAACAGGGCGAGGGGCTGTGGGATGAGGAACATCACCTCTCAGTGGCACCATGGACTTGCACCACCCCAAGCAGCTTGTGAAACTGCTGCAGAGCCCCAGCTCAGCATGTTGCTTAAATATATGCCTAGCTGGAGTCGCACATAACGTTGGTATGAAAGCAATGAATCATATGCTTTAACTTAAAATACATTATTAAGAGCTTCCTGAATTGAGATGACTTCCTTCTCAGTACTTCTCTTCCCATCCAGCATAATTTTATTTTTTCACTCCCTGCCAATATGTGCTTCATTTCCCTCCTTGGATATTGCCAGCTATCCCTTTACTTTCTGGCTGCCCACCGTTTCATTCTCTCGGACAAGCTCTGTCTGGCCATGCAGAGCAGGGCCAGGGCACGGTGCTAGCCCTCTGCTTGCAGTCACGTCTGCGTTCAGCAGTTCCCAGGTTTGCTGGCATGGTTTGGGCTTGTGGCAAGCAGCCATCCACCAGGCACACCTGGGTACAGCCTGGGGAAGAGCATGGGCTCAGGGCTGTCCCTGTGTGTAGTGTTGCTCTAGTTTGGGGAAAGCATTCAAGATTTAAGGGATTAAAGTTGTACGTCCCCCAGGGACAAAGAATGGGCCCTCGACTGTTTCGCTGAGTAGTACAGCTACAGCTTTGTTGTCTTCTGTGTTGTATGAGTCTAGTTCAAAAATAATAACCAAATAAGAAAGTCCAAATGCCTTTAAGTGAGTTTGGATTCAGACTTCCATAGCAGCCTGCTCTGGGATCAGGACCTATGTTATTGAAGGAAGGCCTGCTTCTGCACCACTTCCAGCTCCTGCTCTGTCTCTTGTGGCCTTGGGGAGACAGACTGGGGAAATAAAAAGCTTTTAAGTCCTGCGCTGCAGGGGAGCTAGGCAGTGCGAGACAGTGCAATTAGACGTCCCAAACTGTAGACAAGTTTAGGTCACAGCTACCCTATTTGTGGGCTGAACTATTTCAGTATCAGAAGAAGGTTTTGTTCTTGATTGCACTGACAGCACTTCACGGAAGCCAGACTTGAAACCTCCTGTTTTCTCAGGACTTAGGTCTTTGTTACATTTGGTCCACAAAAGTTCTTCTTCAGTTGTGGTAGCTTGACTGATGCAGCGTATGCAGGCAATAACTTGCTATGCTCAACTAAATGGGTAACGCCTATAGGGTTTCTGAGGCCTTATTGGGATGATACTGGAGGACTAGCACTGAAGAGGACTAGCAAATCTGCCAGCCTGGTTTACCATTAAAACAGCCACCTATTTTGATCTCTGTGTTATCTTCTCTGAAACAGTATTCTACTTTTACTTCCTTTAATCAGTCTGAATTTGTATATGGCCGGAAGGAATCAGTGATTTTTTTTTTTCTCCCCACAATGCCTTCACCTTCTTGCTATATCTGTCTTATCTGTCTGCTGGAATATATATATATATCCCATATATATATATCCATATATCATATATATATTTATTTTAACCAAAATCCAAGTTAATTTACACTTCAGGAACATCTTTTGTCTACAGTCATAAACTCATTAGCCATTTATTTATTTATTTATTTATTTTCTGTCAGACCAAAGATGAAATTTTGATATTTTGGAAGAAAAGCATTTCACCTAAACTGTTTAACAGACCTTTATACCTACCTAGGGCAGAGAATATAAGACAAAAAGGTGGCCTTTAAGTTATTACATGTGTGTGAATGAGGCTTCTATGCCCACTGCTCACAGCACACAGGGATAGCTGCTGCTAATTTCTCTGTAGTATTAAACATTTATGGAATGTTGAAAAATAAGTGTAATTACAGTTCAAACAAAGACATCACAGAACTTTTAATTTGCTCTTTTAGTAATCTCTACATTCCAGGGACCTTGAGACAGGAACATTTGTGGTGATGCTGTTGGGCCAGGAGCAACTTTCTGTTTCTATGTGTTGGTATCCACCAACTGACTTTCCCCAGCTGACTTTCCCCTTCTGTTCCATAACAAAATATTGTTATTACATGGGCAATGACAATTTTTAGCTTTAGGGTAAAAATATCTTTTTTTTCTTTCTTTTTTTTTTTTTTTTCTGTCATTGTCCTTATTGACCCAAAAGACAATGTGTCTCCTTTTTTTCTTTTCCCACCTCCAGCAATTCTTTGCAATTATACTGAGACCACAATTATAATGGTAACTCATCAACATCGAATGCAAACTTTTTGAATTTAGCAGTGCCAACCCACATGAAAAAGTTGGTGATTCTCAAATAGTAGGAAAACCATGTACATGCACACTAGCAGTCTCTGAAGAAGGGAAACTGTTTCATTAAGTGTACTGATTTAGGCTAAATTGTACTTCTAGAGGTGTGTAAGAAATGTTCCCATCTATGAGAAAGGATAGAGGGCACAGGACTGTGAAGTCTAGAACACTTAAGCATTTTTTTAAACTTAAGCCCAAGAGAGCATCACCAAAATCACTGGGTTTTTTTCCTGCACTTACCAATAAGAGTACCTTTACTCAGCGGCTTAACTTCAGACTTTACTGTACTATTACCAACTGTGCAATTTTACCCAGCTCCCACTGATGTAAGAATCGTTATGCAGTCTTTAGGGGGTCATAAGTGAGATTAAATATTCTATTACAAAATGTTGTTTCCATTACAGTTTACAACAATTTTAACATTTAAAGACTATCATTAAAATATGTAGCCTTATAACATACTTTATTCGTATATGTAGCAGATTGCTGCTTACTGGCAACTGGTCATGTATTAATTTTTTTCAGAAACATGTTTCCTGAATATGACTAATGACTCATATCCCTTCCATATCTCTTTAATAATGATGAGTTCTATATAGATTCTAAAATGCAAAACACATGCTGACCATCTAATTAGAGTGATACTGTCTGAGGAAATATTAGAAGTTCAAAATATACAAATTTAATAAAAAGTTTCCTGTTTTGGTACTTTACATTGAATACTTGCGGTGTTTAGAAATAGGATTTATGTTGATCTTTTCAGTACTAGGATTGGTTAAATCATGACAAATCAATATCTTGCTGGAGATCTTTTGATACGTTTGTGTTTTTAAAGCAGAAAATATAAAATGTGCTTTGCAATTTCTCTTTCACCATGTAGAAAAACAGCTCAAGGATGAACCAACTTTTTTTGAATGCTTCTGCATATAAGCTTTGAAACTGAAAATTATGAAAAAGCCAAAAAGTATGTTTACAGAAAGAGATGCTAATAGTGACTGAAAAAAAAAATAAAGATCCAGAAATCGGTAGGAAGAAAAGGGCTGCCACTGTTGCAACCAGATGGAAGCTCTGTGTAATTTATTGTCCACAAAGAGTGGCCAGTTACAGTGCTGAGGGAAGGAATTCCCACTTTTTGTCTCCTGTATCTTTCCCTTGTTACAGCCTCTTCTGCCAGACAGCGAGGGGACTGGGTACGGACCCCCTGAGCATCCATGTGTGTACGGGTGTTGTTCTAAGCACTGATAACAGGCTACCTCATGGCTAACAGGGCACACACACCTCTTTGTGAAGATGTTCATCCTTGGGCAGCCCAGGGATTTCTTCTGCCCCAGGTTCACATTTTCATGGTGTGCTGTGCGAAGAAGTGGCTCTTTTCACTTGTTCTAAATCTGCGACCTGGTACTTCTCTTGGAGGGAAGCAGGACACCCTGATATCTTTTAGGTTTTGAGAGTGTCAGTGAGTATTCAGTTCCAGCTCACGCTCTCTTGTGACTAATGTAATAGGCACTACGAAAAGGATGTCCACCCGCTGTAATCCACAAAAACCTCCCTGTGCCTGAGAGCCACGCCTCGGGAGCTGATGACAGTGCTGGAGAGCTAGAGGTGGGCTTAGGTGCCACATACCTGCTGCACTGCATCCAGCATCTCCTTTCCAGGCTGAACACATTTTGTCTGGTTTGTTTAGTCCCATTTGGAAGCTGCTCTAGGTTGTCCTTGTCAACCCGCTCTAACTCCATCCCAGCCTTTTCTTGTAGAAAAGGACCAGAACTGCACTCGGTATGCGCCATCCTGGATTTATACAGAGCTGCAGCTTTTTTTTTCCCTCTCTTTTCTGACTCCTAATAACTGTCTTCTTGGCCACCGCTGAACACCATGCTGATGCTCTTGCAGAACTGCCCAGAGTGGCTTGTAGACCTTTTTTTTGATCGCTGATAGTAGAGATGCCATGAATCATACGGCATGTTTAGAGTTGGATTTCTCCCTTGGTTTGTGGTTGCTGACAATGAATTTTATTTCCCTTGTATCTCCCACATATGTGAAACCTTGAACAGCGCAGTTTCAGGCACTACAGAGGTTTTAATGTACCTCATGAAATGTCAGTTAAAACTGCACGTGACAAAGCCAGTAGAAACACTTCAAACTGTTATAATACACATTTCAGACTGAGAATACATTAAGATACTTACTTTAAAACATTTTATTTCATTTTTTACTTTCCAATGGAAACAGAACAAGATTTCTCAGGAATAAATACGCCCAATAGAGAAGTGTGATAAGCTTCAGAGACACATATTATCTGTTAGTTTCAGTGAATCAGAATTTTAGTTTTTTTGAGCATCTACTGTAATATACGTGAGAAGAATTTAAATCAGACTCCGATATGAAAGGCTCTCATAACCAGTTTTTCAGTTGCCAGTCCCAAAGATTTTAATAAAAGCCATTGTCTTGTTAAAATATTTATTTACTATTTCAACATGGATTTCTAGTTGAAACAACGCTGGCCAGTGTTTCAACTTTGTTGATATTTCAGTTATACTCCAAAAGTGATGCATTCCCCTGTAGGAAGAACTTCATAACATGAGACATGGGTAACCGAAGGACACTGTGTAGGTGTGTCAAACAAGTTATGGCAACAACTCTCTGAAGTTCCTTTTGAGCTTGTTCAACCGAATGATTAACTCAAGAAAGTGCGCTATCAAAGGGAACTACTGTCTGACAATGAAGGAAGTTGTTTGCTCATTTGTTAAAAAAAAAACAACACCTTGCTGCTACCTAATAGACAGCAAATACCATGATATCAGTGTAACCAACACATCCATTGGTTGTACAGATTACCCCTAAAATCTAAGCTTTCTTGAAGTTATAGCCTCAATTCTTGATATTCATCCCACTTTTGGCAAAAGTGGCAGTGTAGGGGTAACACAGTTGCTTTCAGACAGAGGATTTATTTTGATCTCAAATTACACTGCTTACGCATGGATTAGATGGAACTAGCCTGGATCGCATTTCCTCACGTTCACCTTCATGACCTTCCAATTGCTGAGTTTTCTAACTTTCATAAGCCTAACTCCTAATAGCTAATTCCTAATTAAAAACCGTGGTGTGAAGACCTGGAAAGTTGAGGAAAGAAACTAAAGCAAGTCCAAGGCATACAGAAAGTGGCCGAGGTCCTTCAGTAGGTGGCACACTTCCCTCTGAATCAGTTGTGAGCGAAGGTTACTGCAGGGTGCTCAGGGCACCGGCCTGTGGGAAGCCTCCTGAGATGCAAAACCAAGAGGGCTACCAGTGTGGTTGGGAAGGCTCCCACGGAAGGTGCCGGAAGAGTAAAGGAGATGGGTTAATGCAGCCAAATTCTAGGCGGCTCCAATTTAATGTAATTTTTCTTACTCAAAGTGTCCTCTGCCACTTTGAGGAGGCAAGATGTTCTCCCTTTCCCCCGTTTTCAAGCTGTCACTGCACACCACCAGGGTGGTGTGCCCCTCTATCTCTCCCCAGCCCATATGGGAAATTCTCTATACATGAAAGCACCTGAGCTTTCTTTGAACTGGAAGATGACAGAAAACTGAGAGCCACCTATCTGAGAAGAATGCTGAATGAAAGGCTATCAGGTCTAATGGGAATTCAAATAGGTAAGCTTTTTAGAAAATAAAGTCACTTAATTATTCAGGCTATATATAACTCAAAAGTTGCTAAATCATGCTGTGCCTTTGGCAGGCTCTTACTTCAGCTGTTCCTAGAAAAAGTGGGGCATCAGGAAGGGTGGGGTGTACACACGACTGAGAGCAATACACCAAGTAAGTAGGAGCTATTACATCTCCTTTAAAGAGAAATAACTGGTAATAAAGTGCAAAGATGGCCTGCTTGTTAGCAAGGCAAAATATTTTCCCCAAACTCCTAAAAGTAAGGGTCTTTCAAAACCTTGCCTGGGTTGTGATAGTAACAAAAATGGTCAAAGGGAATCTCGCTGCAGCACTCACAGGGCTCATTTATCTCGTATTAGAAGCACATGATGGGTCACTTGGCTGAGTTTCTGGTCAGCATTGTATATTTTCTTATTCAGCTTGCTAAGTGGCTCTGAAATATGGAAGTGGGTAAAAATAATCAAATTTTATTTAAAAATCCTTTCCCAGAATTCATGGGCTTTAAAAAATATTCCCGCAAAGGGGCATCATTTCAGAAAATTTTGTCTTTTTCATTTTTCCCCCTCTTTCAAGGTCAAGTGACGACGCGTTATCATCATCAAGCTGTTGATAATCACACACAGCATGCTAGTTCTGCATCTGGAAATACTTTATGTGGAGAAAACCACTTTTTTGGGGGGTCGTGGGGGATGGAGGGAGGTAAGGGTGAGCTCAATATAGCAGAAAAGTGTTTTACCTTCAGGAAATAGATGTATTTGTTCATTACCAGGCAAATAATACTCTCCTTCCTTTTGGCCCTCGTCCAGAGTTATTTGCACAGTGACTTATTCAAGCGAACCACCTCGGCTTTGGGCTCCCTCCCACCATTTGGTGCTGCGGGAGCTTGAAGCTGCTGCGGATAAAGAAATGCTTCACTGGGACGTCTTTGTGCTCTGTGGAGGAGTCACGGGCACACTCCCCTATGAGGAAAGACCGCTTCTTGTTTACACAGGAGGGCAGACAAACGAGATGCAGCAGCCCTGCATCATGTAACGCGTGTGGAGGTGTCGGGAGGGTGGCCCGGCAGCATCCTTTCCTCTTCTCACAGGGCAAGGCGGCACTTGAGCAACATGAAAGCAGTGTGTGCAAGTGGGAAGGTGGAACGCTGTGGCTGGAAATACGCTTTATGGTATTGAATGACTGATATGTGAAACTCATAGCTGCTGGTTATCTCCGAGGGCAGGAACTCGAGGGGGTCAGGAGAGGGTAAATATCTCTGGAAACAAAAGTCCCCTCAGTTATTGGAAGTAATGCTGCCGTACAAGCTGATTTTTGATGTGCTCGGCATCCAAAGCAAAGCAGGAGACAGACACAACCCTTTGAGGACTCTCTCCCAGCCTCCTGATCCAGCCGGGTCTTGCTTTTTGTCTCACCTCGGCTCTTGGGCAGTCCCCATGGGGGGCTGCTGGCAGAGCCCCTGCATGGCTCTGGGGCATCCCAGCCCCAGCTCGGGGTCCTTCTCTCCCCCACAGGGGACGAGGATCAGATCCTGGAAGCAGCCCTTCCCGATGGGCTCCTGAGGGACAGGATCGATCCCGTGGTGGGAAGGCAGCGTCTCCTCTGGCGGGGCTGCATCTGTGGCAACTTTGTGAAGAAATGGTGAAGAGCCTTGCGGGTACAGGCTTGGGGAGCAGAGTAATTTTTCCCAAGGAAAGGCAGGATGAATCCCTGCGAAATTGTCAGCTATTTTAGGAATGGCAATTTAGCGTTTCGACTCAACTGTATCATTACAGAAAAAGTTATGTAACATATTTCCCATTATCCGGCTGGGGAGCAGCACGGCTTACCCAACCTATGTATTCTGTATGTCCTGAGAAAAACAAACAAACAAACAAAAAAACCCATCAAAAACACAGGTCTTTAGAACAATTTATGGTGTTTAATAAACTGTGAGCATCACTGCTGAATTATAATGGATCTGTGTTGTCACTGGCAGCGGCCGCGACGGCCGAGGCGACACTCGTGCGGGTCGTTACACGCCGTTATTAACGCCGCCGTGCCACAGGAGAGAGCACCCGCCGCGGATCCCCCGTCAGGGTGAGAGGCGCCGCCCCGCCCCGGCCCGCCCCGCCGCGGGGGATTCCCCTCACGGCCGCTCTGCACCCGGCTGCGGCGGGAGCGCGGCCCCGGCCCGACCCGGCCCGGCCCCGCCCCTCCCCGCACGACGTCGCGGCCGCTCATTGGCTGCGGGCGGCCCCGTGGGCGCGAGCCCCGGCGGCCGTTAACCGGCCCCGGGGGTCCGCGTGTGTGTGTGTGTGGGGATGGGGGGGGGGGGGGGGTCGGCGGCCGTTAAAATAACGGCCCTGTAACGGCTGAGGACGTGTGAGGGGGGCAGGCGGGGGAGGCGAGCGGCAGCGCGGGGCGCCCCTGAGGTTCCGCGGGGAGGATGCCCGCTGCCCAGCGGGACCCGCACGGCCGCGCGGGGCCGGCTCCCCGGGGAGTTCCCTGCGCGGGGAGGGGCCGGGGGGAGCGGAGATCTCCCCCGGCGGGGCGAGGCCGAGGCCCTGCCCCCTCCCCTTCGCCCCGCCTCTCCCCGCCGCACCTCTCCGCTCCGCTCCGCGCCCCGCTCCCTCGCACAGCCGCGCGGGCAGCGCCCGTCACCCCGCGGCCGGGCGCGCCCCGCTCGCTCCGTCACTCCCCTCCCCTCCCCTCCCCTCCCCTCCCCTCCCTCCCTCCCTCACACGCCGCCGCCGCCGCGCTGGGGGACCCGGTGACGTCACGGGCGGCGCGCTCCCGGCGCTGGCTCGGCTCTCGCCGCCCCGTAACTTGTGCCGTGGGAAGCGGCGCCAGGAATAGCCCGGCCGGGCTGCGAGCTGCGAGCCCTGCCTCGCCTCCCCTCCCCTCCTCTCCTTTCCGACCGCGGCCGCCGGCCTCCGCCTCGCCCCCGTCAGTGCCGCGGTGATGCTGGTGCGTTCCCGGCGGAGGGGCAGCGATGAGCTACCTTAAGATAAATACGCGAGACAGACGCCCCTTGGCCGCTGGAATATCTCTGCCTGGCCTTATATAAAGAAACGCCGCCGGCCGCCGAGCTCCGGGCAAACAGAGCGCCCGGCGGGAGCACCAGCACCGCCGCCAGCAGCGGCAGCAAGGGCACCGGGAGGGCTCCGCTCCCTCCTCCTCCGCCGCCACTTCCCAGGTGAGCGGCTGACAGCCGCCCCCCGGGGCCGGGGGGGGGACCGGGGCTGCGGGGAGGGGGCGCTTGACAGGCGGCGGGGGTGGGCGCCGGCCCGGCGGTGCCCGGGGCAGCGCGGCCGGCGGGGCTGGCCCCGGCGCCGGAGGGGGCCCGTGGGTGCCGGGGCCGGGCCTGTGCGGGTGACACGGCGCCGGGGAACGCGGGGAATACCCAGCCTGCGAGCGCACGCAGCTGGGGAGCGGGCCGCCTTGCGCAACCCCCTGCCGCGGCGGGGAGCGGGCAGGGTGAGCGGGAAGGGGGGTGCGCGGGGGCGCCCCGGCCGCGCTCTGCCCGCGGCCTCGGGGGGGGGGGTGAGGGGGGGGCGCCCGGGGCCACCCGGCGCGGCGGCGGCGGCCGGAACGCCCCCGCAGGGCGGGCAGGGGAGGGGGGCGCTGCGGGGGGACGCCCGCCGCCGGCCGCGTGTGCGCGTGTGAGTGTGCATATGTGAGCGTGTGTGTGTGTGTGTGTGTGTGTGTGTGTGAGCGTGTGCGCGGCGCGGCGGCTGTTCCCTGAAGTGGGTGGGCCGCGGGCCCGTTCCGGGAATGTTCCATGACGTGTGAGCGCCGCAGGAAGGGGGTTCGCGAGGGGCTCGGCAGCCGCCGCCGGCGGTGGTGGCAGCGGCGCGGGGTCTGCCGGGGGCACGGCCCCTTATGTAAGGCGCGCCGCCCGCCGCCGTTATGTAAGCGGCAGCCCCGGGAGGCAGCGCCGGGCCGGGCCGCGCCGAGCAGAGCAGAGCCGCGCCGAGCCGGGGCGGGCGGCGAGGGGAGGGGCGGGGCGGGGAAGCCCGACCGGGGCTGGCGGGCAGGCGCCGCCCGCTTCTGCGCCGGGGGAGCCCGCAGCGGACGGGGGACGGGCGGCGGCGTCCCGGCCTCGGGGCTGCCCCCGGCGGGGTCCCGGCGCCTCCCCTCGCCTTGTCGCCGCGGGCAGGCGGCCGGGGCGAGCCCCGGGGCCGCGATAAAAGCGCTCCGGGAGGAATTCCCGGAAAAAGGGCTCGCCGGTTTTCGCGTTACTTGGCAGCGCTGGTCAAGCGCTGCCTCGAGGTGTTTTGTTTTCTTAATATGGTAATTGCAGGAATTAAACTTCTCCTCAGACATTACAGATCTTTTATTCCAATAACTCTGAAGTACCCTCTTACATTAAGCTCGCAGAAATATTCCTGAATTTCGGTAGAAACGTTCAGCTCGCTGATTATCCCTTCTCTCATTCTGCAAGGAAGTAAACTTCGGTATAAAACCCGACTCCTATTTTTTTTTTTTTTTTGTACGCTATTAAATACGGAAACACATGCCTGCTTAGCCAAGGGTGTCGCTTTCATTTATTTATTAATTTTCAACTTGCGCTGCATCTTGCCCGGGGATTGCTCGGCGGGGAGCAGGAGCGGTGCGGGCGGCAGAGGCAGAGCCCGGGCGGGCCGTGCTGCTGCAGCTCCCGGCGCAAGGGGGCTCCGGTCATCGCCCGAGCGCGGGGACACGGGCTAATTACGGTAATTACTGCACCCGGAGAGCCGCCGCACTGACGAGGAACAAACGCGGTGGGCCCGGCTTTTAAATTCTCTTGTTGCAGGTTGCCGCTGACTGCCGGAGGAGTTTGATCCTCTGGCCTTGAGGACACGGTGCGGAATCCTCGGTGTTTTGATAGTGAAAATGATAGGCAGACGTGCTCCGAAGCTGCAGCTGGTTTTAAAGATAGGAGACTCTCTGCCTGGTCGGCTTGCAGCGTGCGGATGTGTTTGGTTAGGTGCACGGTAACCAGGAGATTATATTTATTTACAGCTAGATGTTAAATCTTTCCTTATCCTTCCAGGCAGCAGATACTTCTGAAAGTTTAGATATGGATTACCCAAAACTTTCTACATGATTCTTTTTTGCCTTTCTCGTTTTACAGAAAAAAAAAAAAGGCAGCATTGCAGATTAGGCTGGGAGGCTTTTTCCACTGAAGTTTTTCAAAGTTACTACCATCTTCGGTAAATAAATTTAAGGCTCCTGTGGTTTTCAGCGGTGCAAAGGACAGCCGTGGT
The DNA here is from genome assembly GCF_009769625.2 of Cygnus olor. Taxonomy (NCBI): domain Eukaryota; kingdom Metazoa; phylum Chordata; class Aves; order Anseriformes; family Anatidae; genus Cygnus; species Cygnus olor. The sequence goes on along the minus strand of NC_049171.1, from coordinate 64,206,489 downwards.
GTGGTACAAAGCCAGGGTGTCGTTGCTTTTGTTGATGGAACGACCCAAATTCTTCAGGTTTTATAGGATGCAACATTGCTGTTATTTTTCAGTGGCTACTGGGCAAAGCAGGTATACACCCCGGCTGTGGTGGTGTGCCACAGCATCGCTGCTGTGCTAAGAACAAAAGTGAGCAGCACTTGTCCCGAGGCACAAACGCAGAGGACTTTTAATTGTGTATCCAAGTCCGGTGGTGTGGCAACAGCGCAGAACGCCTCTTTGGAGAGACAGATTTTTAGATTCTCAAGTGACTAGATTGCCTCATATGTGAGATCTGTTTACAAACCTTCTTGTTACTATGAAGACAAAACAGAGAGCCATATGCATTCATGTGGTCCTTGCGGAATAATGGTACATGTGTCTGCTTGAGTGTTTGGCAGTATATCATGTTTAGTTTATGTGGTGGCACCCTGCAAGGCCATTCTTTTTTGGCTTTTAACTGTTTCTCATACCCTTGGCTGGGCTCACTTATGTGAATAAACCTAGGACACTAGTCTGCATGTTTGTGACCAAGCTGAAAGTTTTTAAAGTGTGAAATTTATTGTTGAGCGTTTTGCCAAATTTTCTGGTTTATTTGTTTGTCGAGGTGCTTCTTTTCAAAAGAATTAAAGCGAATTGGATTTAAACAAAAATGAAAGTAATGAGTGCCATTTTGCATGTCTCTCTTCTCATCGCTTTCAAGTCATCAGCAGGGGCAGTTACTGTTACTGCTTTTGACGTTTAACCATACCGGGTGAGGTAACGGGAATGCAGGAGCTGTGTGTCCGGCAGAAGTGCTCGGCTTGGCTAAATACTGCGATACTTACCCATCCAGAGAGAAATGCTTGCTATTTAAGAGTGTTACTGTAGGTGGGAAGATCAGTTATGTGGCTTGTAGCGTGTTATGAAATGAGGCAAGCTATCTTTCAAATTTCAGTATGGTGTGGTTTTGTAATACACTGTGGTTGGCTGTATTGATAGCTCTGCACCCAGCTCTGCAGGTGGAGCTCAGCGAACGCCACTGCCACGGCATCCGCGCTTGGTTCTGCCTGTAAAGATTCCAGGTGAAATCCTCAGAGCTGAGCACCAGCTTTCTCCAGCTGTCCCAGCTCCTGGTGCAAGTCAGGTCCAGCAAAAGCTGGTTCTTATGTCACTGGCCTTCACAGGGTGAGGAGGGGAGAATCTTTCATCCGCCTTACCTCGATCATGGGGAAGAGATACTCGAACCTGAGAGTGCTGGGTTATAAGCCATTGGTCCTTCCCGCAGGAGGACTGCAAAATCATGAGCGGGTCTGGTGGGTTCATGTCTTCAGCAAGAGTTAATTGCTAATGCTCTTGGGATCTCCACAGAAGTGTTGTATGCAGCCTCTGCATACCTTTGCTACTTGCAAAGTTTGATAAGTTATGAGGAAACTGCTTTAAAAATCTTCGGAGAGGCAGGTTATTTTTTCTTAACAGATTTCTGAAGCAGCGTCTCTGAAGTGGTGTTATGGATTAAAATAACTATTTTCAAATTTACTTGGGTTTCTAGTGAAATTTAACGTTTTTTATTATTATTTTTTAAGTAGAAGGAACTGTCTAGCGGTTTCTGAAGAAGTAAAGAAACTGCAAAGGGAGATGTACGCTAGACAGAAAATAGAGAATAGCACATTTCATTGGTGTGTTTCAATCAGTAAGTTTGGATGCTGCATTTGATTAAAGTAGCACGGAATTATCACAGAAGAGTGACAAGTTTCAAGCTGTCTGTGACATTTTATTAGGAAATAGCAGCTTTCTACAGCTTTGTTGCTCTTTGTAGAGCTTACATGGTTTTTATAAGACTTTGCAACAACTGTTATATTATGGCAGGAAATATTAAAAAGCAATTCATTGAGGCTGTATTTTTCTTTCTCAAGTGAAATTAGGACTTTTAAAAGTGCTTGTCTGACAGCCTGAGAGCAAAAATCCATTGCAAGTAGAAGTATTAGAAGTTTTTCCATCATAACCAACTGGCGAGCCACTACTCGGACCTTAAGAAATCATTGGTGAATTGAAAGGATACGTTAATCTGTGGAAGCAATCAATCTTTGCATTTTTTTCAACTGAAATTGGCAAATGAGAGGCACCGCATACTTCTGGTCTTAGAATAATGAACTTTTGTTCATAAATTAAACAGTTGACTTGAACTAATGACTCATTTGTAGTGGGTTGCCCTCAGTAAGATTCGTCCCCAGGAATCTCTCTCACAGCATTGTGGACGTGGAAAAGGGGTGAGAGGGTATGGGTTGGAGAAGCAATCTGATGCGCTGTTTCCAAATCCCTGATGTGAAATAATCAGAGGACGCGCAAGTATCTTTGCCTGTCAAATTAAAAGTCTCTTAGCCTTTTTTTATTATTTTGTGATGGATTTCTCACCATCATTACTACGGTCTAAATGTAAGCGTTTCCTCTTGCTGTGGGGAAGCTTTGTGGATTCTGGGTGCCTATTTTCATTTGTCTTTCAGGCACGTTTTGTACATCTGCAAAACGGTTGCTCTCCGCTCTCTGTATGCCAGCAGAGTGTGGACCACGTCTGTTTATGCTCACAGCATTGCTTGTATTTCTGCATTTCCTCCTCCTGCCCTGGGCATGCCTCTTTTACTGTTTCTTGAAATTGGATGTTGCCTCTTACTTTGTCAGTGAAGATCTTTGTATGAGTAAGCAAAAACCTCTCTGTGTTTTTTTTCCTCTGCTTTCCCTAGATGGGGATCTCAGGGCTTGTGCTCCAGAAAACGCACCACTTACATGATACTATTCTTCAAGTTCTACAGCGTACCAATGTGGATGTAATTATCTGATACAAATTTCCCCAGCATGTGGTTACTTTGGCATGACTAGTTTGGGTAGTGATTATATCCATTTTTTCTGAGTGTGTTTATGCATGTTCTGCCTCTGTCAGAGTAGGCTAGGTCTCAGTGGGAAAATTCTTTCTAAATCTGATGTAGAAACTGTAAATAAGGTAGTAAAGTAGTTGGTAATGTGTTTGTGGTCACTTCGTGCACACGTGGGTTTGTTTTGTTGCACCTCAGTTTGTGTAACAAAAAAAAAGTTCTATTGGCTTATTTTTTTTCATTTTTACTTGCAATTGACCGTGCTGTCCTAATATACCTACCAAGTCTGAAGAATGCCACTCTAATATGAAAGAAATTTCAACTTGTAGGAAAAAGATTATAGAGAATATCTGTATGTAATTTTAATTCATTGCAATTTAGTAAGTTGTAATAAGCTGCTGCAACTCTGGCTGAAATCTCTGATTTGTGTAAGCTGCCAAAGGGTGAAAAAGGATTTACAGTATTTTTTTCAAGTTACACTTTAATCCCTGTTGTGTTATCCAAGGGGATCTCCAGGTTTGATTGATACAGAGTTTTTTTTTTTTTTTTTAAATGGCGGTATATCGTAAATTCCATACAGAGGAAAACAGTTAAATAATTTGCATGAGTAGTTCAATTTAGCAGAAAAGTAAAAACTAGAAGAGCTAAAGGGAATTGAAATTACAGAGCCAGGTGACATTTTAAAGGTAGTGAATAAAGTTAAAAGACCCTTCCCGAGCCCTGGTGGTGCTCCTGGAACGTCCCCGTGCTGGGCTCACTGCTGGGCTGCCAAGGCTCGAGTGCCCGCTCCTTATCCTGTGATTTGTGAGTCAGCAGTAGTAGTGGACCTGTGCTAATAAGCAGTGTAAAAAGCTGAAAGAAATATTCAATTACATGCCGTAGGACGTGATATCATCTCAGCGAATGTAGTAGAGCAGAATGTTTAATTTTGGTGAAATAAGATTATTTGATGAGCGGTTTTCCCATAAAGCAGTATCCGTGCTTAGGCAGAAAGGAGCTTTATGTTTAAAACAAGCTAACAGGGCCAGATTGGGATTATTAGAATTAGTTTTATTAGGCAGCGGGGTTTTCTTGTGTATTGTTTTTTTCTGCTCAATAAGAGAAATGGCTCATTCTCTTTTTTTTTTATGTATTTTGTATTTGTGGTTTGCATTAAAACAAAACACGTGTAGCGTGTCAAGAAAGAATAGTATGAAGTAATTACTGGGGTTACCCGTCCTTGACAACAAGGCATGACACTGTTTAGTTTAGAGCAAAAAGTATTTAGTTTAGAGCAAAAAACTATTTAGTTTAGACCAAAGTCAGTATTCAACAGAGACTGAGCTGCTGGCACGTGTTAACAGTGTTCATAGTTCAGTGCACGGCACTGGAGCGCAGTCTGTTCAGAAGGGTCCTCCAGGTGTGTGCAGTTTTGTATTCCTTGTCTTTCAGAGACAGCTCAAATAGTTAATTACCTGGAAAATGTATCATTATTTGCTCTAACTGCTGTCGGCTTATGTGGTGTTTGAGAGCGATTTTCTTTCTTTCTTTCCTTCCATACACGCATCAGCGGTGGTAAAGAAATGCTCTAGGGAGTGGTGCCGGCCCCTCTGTAGCTGCCGTCTGCGTGCTGACAGCGCTACCTGCATCCGCTGTGACACCTCCGAGCGCTGGTTCCCCGGGGAATCAGAATTTCTAAAACTGTTCTGCTGACGTTGTAGAAGAGAGAGCCCACTTCGCCATCTTCTGTAACAACAGAGAGGGACTGGTTTTTGACTTTTTCCTAGTTAAAATCAGCTATGTTTGGGAAGACAGTTTTGGAAGCTCTTTATGAAGTAGTGTTTCTTCCTACATTTGTCGAGACAAAATAGTTATTTAGTGAGGAAGTTATGTATCATTGGCTAGGCATTCGTAGGTTCTTACAATCAAATCCCAATCCTCTTGAAAAGTTTGTACGCTGTGGTAAAGGTAGGATGTAACTATGAGCTTTCAGACCCTAGTGTCAGACGTTGGGATGCTGTGTGATGTGATAGTCTATGTGATCGCCGGGAGAGGCCATAATACTAGGCTCTTAGAGCAAAGTGACTTTGCTTTAACATCTGTCCAAAACTATGTGAATATAACTGCTTTCAAAATTCTTAGTGAAATTATGTCAAAACTTGTAGCCCATTCCATTATTTTTTTGCTTGGTCTTACAGTAATGGCAAAATTCCTCCAGAAGTGAGTGACTAGACTCTGTCTCCTTAAAGCTTAAATAAGGGGTATGCTACGTGTATTTAATTGGGAAGTACAGCTGAATTTTGGTATGAGCTTGCTAAGATGTTGCTAATTCACCGAAGAAACTTGTGATGAGTGTAAGGACAGGAGTCATTTACAATACACTTGAGTTGGAAATGATGAATAGTGAAAGGGTGTTTAGTGAAGTTAGCATGATATTAGTGAAATAAAAACTCACAGGAAGGTTTTTGTTTTAGAGTTTGTGTGGTGCCAAATATGGTGTTGCTGCCTCTCCAGCAGTTTGGTATGGTGGCAATGAAGTTGGAAAGGAGAGGGCAGTAAAGTTTGTCTAAGTTATCTGTCATGTTTGATGCATATTAGTTCCATATTGTTCACATCATTTTTATTTTTTTAATCTCTGATTTACTTAATTACTAATGAAAAAAATACACAAATCCGTACTCATCTTTGACCTAATTTATCAGAGTGGGTAATGTTAATTATTGGTAGAAAACTTCAGAGTCAGCCATGAATTAGTAAAACTACTTCATAATGCGGTGTAATTAATAGCGCGTGTTTGAGACAGCTACGTATTTGTGAAGGAGTAAGGCTGTGAGTTGGAACTGGTACTGACTGGAATGCAGGTTCCCTTAGCACCTTTCTTTGGTTTGGTTTGTTGTTGCCAGGACTTTTGTCTGCAAATGTCAGGAGACAAAGGGATGATATAGAACTTTGATTTTCTCTGCCTTTTTTTAAATCTGCTCACTAATAGCTGAAAACTGTTACTGTATAGCTGTTCAGTGATGCCATTAAATCAATTAGTGATCTAATCCACACTCTGAATTCTGCACTCTGTGTAGTGCTGTTATGAACGTGTTTTGTAGAGAGGTAAGAAAGTAATAGGCAAGGAAATGAGCATGTATTAGATCCTCCAAAACCTCTCTTTGGAGCAAGGACAGGATATGTTTATACAGCACCATGGTAATGCGTGTTTTGCTTTTGGGTTGTACAGATTTCAATTTCCAGAGCTGATAAGCCCAAACCTTCCTTGATGGCAAGTTAACCCAGACACATTCACTTGCAGAAGACGTGTATAAAGAGAAAAACTTCTCCTTTTGTTTTGGTCTGTCCCCTCTATGTGATACTATGTGGTCTTTCTGGGGTCTTTTCTTGTTCTTCTGTAGCACTGGTGCAGTAGCCTTCTGCAGGTACACCCTGGTTTTCCTTCCCTTGCTCCCCAGATCACCCTCTGCATGGCAAGAAAGAGAAAGACGTGTGGGACGATGCAGTTCCCTTACGCATGCCTCTCTGAAGCTTCAGTGCAGCATATTTTCCACAAAAGGAGTGACTATGAGAGAAACCTTCTAATTTACTACTTCTCTCTCACACAGCCATAGTAATTAAAGAAAAAAAAAAAGAGGACGTTACTAAATAGACGTTTTTGGATGTACATTGAATGAGGCCTAGAGGGGAAGCTTAATAAGATGGGGAGGGAGGTTTGGTTGTGGCTGGCAATGAATTATAATTATCTACAAGAAGTTATTTGTATCAGATCAAGTCTCCCTCTAATGTTAAGTCCTCAACCTAAAGAATATCAGTAGTGTGGCTTTTAAAACCCCTGTCAAATTGTGGGGTGTTCAGTCTTGACAAGTAACTAAGATCCAATAGAAGTCACTGAATTCAGTGGTAGCAATCTCTATTTCCATTGTTTGACTTCACCACAAATAATTTACCCTCAGAATACATTGAAATACACCTTCTTGTCTTGCTCAGTGCTGGCAGGTATTCTTTACATTTGCTTCTGTGCTGTGTTGATTTAATTTAGTTGCAGTATCATTTGATCCTGCTCAATAGTTCAACACGCTTAACTAGCAAGCAAGGGAATAAATTTAACCAATTTTGGGCAGACTCTTCCTCTGTCAAGTGGGTTGTCTGGCAAGCCAAGAGTGTAATAAATAGATTTTGTGGCTATTTACAGACTTGTGCACTAGAAAACAGACAGCCATGCTTCCCAGTCTCATTGCGTAATTCGAGTGGTGTCACATCCAGATGATGGGATTATACCTGTGTTGTTTCTCTCAGCCAGAAAAAAGAGCATTTTTTTTGCTCCTGAATTTGTTTTCACATAAATTTTCTAGTGTGATCTGTTTATTTTTGAGAGCTTTGCTACATTGCACAAAGAAATATGTAAGTGTGCATGTACAAGTGCATGTGTATACACCTACATCGCCTTATGTGATCATAGCTTTTGCCTCCAGTCGTGTTCTGTCTCCTCTGCAGTATGGAATACCAGGAGAAACTTCATGAGGGCCTCTGGTTGCAAGTCTGCCTTATTTGTCACCGAGAGGAAGATTTGACCTGCTGCTAACATAGATTCAACTTGTGCTATTTTTTAAATTTAAAAGAAAATACTTAAGCAAGCTTAGTTTTGTTATTTATGTGTGAATATTAGCAGTCGTTGCACAAATTTGCATATAGATGCCTATCCACAGCCACATTTTGTTAAACAAGTAAACAGTCGTATTCATTCTCTGTACCCTACTGTGCACTCCCTGCGGGGTGGCGGGCTCTGCAGTCTGCCCAGGTGACCTTTCTGAAGTGTTGTTCAGCGTTGGTGGTGCCACCGGGGTCAATATTCATCCGGTAACTGGGCACGGCTCTTCTTACTGCCTGTGACTGATCAACCAAGAACGTGTCTTGTGAGCCCCTGAAGATATTTGCCTTCTAAGTTGAGGCACTTTGAATTCCTTTTATATCCTTTTGTTTCTGAGGGCCATAGCCATTTCACTCAGTCTAGTCAGGAGGTTAAAGGATTATTTCTGAGGCCCTGTCATTGGTGGTTCACGGCAGTCAACTCGTGCATGGTGCCCATTAACCCTCACACCGCTGGTCATTCAGCTCCATGGCTGAACTAGCAGTGCCAGGTCTTTATGGCTGGAGCAGTGGGACTAGAAAGTCAATTCGTGAACAGACTGCCTGTGTAAATGGATTATGTGAATGAAAATACCATTGAAAAAACATCTGATAATGCCAACTCCCGTCATCTTGCTGCTTGACCTTTGTTTTCTCTGTCAGGTGCAAAAACGTCTTACCCTCATCCCCAAGTTTTCTGACCAGTGCCCCACAGCTGAGATGGCACCAAACTGTGCTCAGCACATCTTTTTTTCCTTGTCAACTGCACCATCTCTTGTGAATAAAATAAAAACGACATCCTTTTGCATCAAATCCTGACTCCGACAAAAGTGCAGAATGGCAAGTTTTTTATTAATTTTCATGGGACCAGGATTTATCCATCAGTTATAGGTAGGAGTTTTATTGCTGAAATAGCGCTCCTCGTGACTGTCTCGGTGTGTCAGTGGAAACCTTCACGATACGAGGTTTATTCTTCAGAGGACATAGGAACACTAGATGAGAATATTGGAAAAACTGTCTACATGGAAACAGCCTCTGGATACTTGAGGCAGAGAAGATAAAAAAAACAAAAGGCACTCTCAACAGAAATGATTGTTACATTGCCAGATGGTATAAGATAATTTGGAAAGAAAGAGTAAAGATATATTACCTACCCCAAGGTGCTTCCATTGTGATTTGAATACAAAATGTGTAAAGTCTTAGGTACAAGTGTTGGAACTGACAGTGGCTTAGAGCTGTTGTTTCAGCTTTATTTTATTTTTTAACTCGTCTGACAAAGAAACTCACTGGGTTCCTGAAGGCACCGTAGCTCCAACAGTTAGTGAGCTTGGATACTGGACTGTACCTTACCTATTCTCTATGCTTGTTTCACCAATTACATCTGATAACCTGTTTCTGGAACTGCTTGTGAAGATGATGTGAGAAACTTGTGTTTCGTTTCAGTTTGTGTATGCTGTCATTTTGGTATTTTTTTTTAATGAGGTCTCATACCTTCTAGTTTGGCATTATTGCCAAGTTGTTTTTGTTTTGCTTCTTGTACTGTCCAGCGTTAAATAAAGGCATAAGAAATCATTGTTTACGATAGGATTGCAAGGTTCTAGTATGTTGTTGCATTGTAGTGTAACCTATGTGTACTGTGTAGTTTGTGCTTCACCTGAAACCCAGTGGCACCAGCTGTGTTTGGTTATCACTGATCACTGGGTTTCTCTTTGCGCTTTCACATTTTTAAATCTAATTTTAAAGGAATCTTGTATGTGTTGGTTGATTAGAGGGAGGTGGACTGTTTTCTTTTTTTATGTGCTACAAAGAAAATAATAAATGGGGGGAAAAAACCTAGATCAACCAAGGTTTATGACATGATTTTAAAATGTGTTACCTTGGGCAAAAGGGGCCAGCTATTGGAGTAGTTCTTGAGTAACCTAATTGTTTGATAAGGATCCTTGCCTGTTTAAGTCGTTGTTGGTTGTTGGAAACATTCCATTTCTAAATTTGTGCCTTACTGCATACCCTGAGGTATGTGCACAACCCACTGTAATTGCACAGTTTATTATTTTATTAATGAGAGCTATGATAATGTGTTGGCTCTTGAGTTCTCTCCAGTCCAGGTTTGGTCTCCTAATTGCCCAGGGTTCTGCGATTCCATCGTTTGTTCCGGGCATGGTGATGGGGAGCGAAAGCATGGTTTGAGGAAATCCAACCTTGCCCTGCAGCCTGTAGTTGGTGTGCTGCTGCAGCCAATGGCTGGAAAGGCAGGGGATGTTTTTAGCACACCCCTGATGAATAATAATAGGAGGCAGAAGTAAATTCTTACTACCTAATCCCAAGTACCTGAGACTTTGCCAGCTGGAAGGCAAGGGACGCACACCTTAATTGGCCCTCCTAACCATAACAGAGCACCCCTTTCTGTTGCTTTGATCTAGGTCTCCCCTGACTGCTGCTTTGCCCGAGTGGCTGGAAGACTCATACATGGCTTGCTGTAAGGCACACCACGGCATGCAAGCATCTGGTGTGCAATAGCAGCTCTTATTTTTAACGAACCTTAGGGGCAGCAGGCATATGAGGGTGCCTGCTCCCATGTTCCATAAACTACATCTCTGTCAAGACACCAGACTTGGTAGTAAAAGAGCAGGAAGCAGCATCAGCAGAGGTGTGGTCTGCGGAGGAGTTAGGGAAATCCAGCGTGCTATGCCTGTAGCTCTGGAGACAAACCCAACCTTCCTGTGGAAGAGAGGCAGCGAAGCCCCACCACCTGAAGTACCGAGTGCCCGCTCCTTGGTGCCACCGGCCCTGGGCTCTGGGGACATGGGGGCAGCTGGGTGCCCTCAGCCCGCGGGATGGGACGACGACTTCCCAGCGAGAGCTGTGCATGCTGCCTCCATACCGCGCCGGGTGGGATGGTTTTCCACAGCTTCTCAAACTGCTCATTGCAGCGTTTGGCTCCTCTACAAGGGCTTTTCATAGCTGTAGCCCCTGTGGCTTGCTGCAGCATGGTTTTCTTGCGGAACAGATGGTGTATTGCGTAGAAAGTTACTGTATTTTTGTATCACTCATTTTTATTTATTAATTTCACTGTCTCCCGCTCCCTCCCCCCCCCTTTATTTTCAAGGGGGTCTTATAGCGTAATTGCAGAATTTGGAATCGCTGTCCGATTTATATTTGTTATATTGATTTTTACGTCTCTGTGTGTGTGCGCAGTATTTTGCAGAGCAGCGCCTGCTTTCTGAAGTGTTAACGCATTTCTATCAATTTGAAATTAGCTCAAAATACTTTAAGGGAAAATAACGCATGAAAGAAGATCTTTGAAAGCAAAAGTAAATGTCTTAACCAAGCATTGTACTTACTGGAGTACAGTTTCAATTTTAAGTCAGAAGATGGACTTTCTGTATCTAATCTTTGTGTTGTTGTTGTTTTATTAATTGATATCATCTGGTCAATTTGAGGGGAAAATGCTATTCCCATAAGAAAAATATTTATTCTAAATATTATTGTTGCCTAGGATCTTGTTGAATTCATGAGATACAGCAGCAGTCAAGTTGATTTAATATTTTTAACATTTTTATAGTGTTTTCTCATTGTTTCCATGAAAGCAATTTCAATAAATATTTTTGCAATTGCTTTTGGTTTCTTGAAATTAGGTTACCTATTGTTGAAAACTGCGTGTTCTCAAACATGGGTTTCAGATCTGCTTTGTCATGATTAGGCATTTGAAATAAAATATAAATATTTGAGTAAGTCCCAAAATGAGTGCTTGCCTTTCCCCCCGAGCTCCCAGGACATAATTTGTTCTGCCCAGTAAATCTCTGTAAGCTGATACTTGAAAAAGATAGTTCCAGTCATAGGGGTTTAGTTCCATTCAGCCAAATCACTTTCATATATTCAGTTGTATGCATGTGTGAATGCATATATGTATGTATACACGAGTGTATGTATCTGCACGTGTGTACACACAACACGCGCACATTTACACACTTACATGTCTATGGACACTCACACACACCTTAAATGTATGGGACCGTCCCATTTGTAAGGCAAGGGTCATGTTTTCATCCTGTACCCAAGCCTTACTATATGCTCACTGCAGTATTTTTCCCTTTGCAACGCGTCGTTTTTCCAGTAGCTTCTGAACGTGAGGCCATGCATCCTCCTGTGTGGAAAGCTGCTGAGGTATGTGGGAGGAGACACCAGGGAAGACTTGAGCAATTCCTGGTGGGCTTGGCTTTACTCCTGGCTGGGTCATGTCCTTCCACAGGGGGGGAGTCCCTCGTGGTGCCACATTTAGGTCGGGTAGCAAGCACGGTGAAAAAGAAGCCCCCCGCTTCTGTTCTCTGCCACACATGTTTTGAAGGTAAACGGTTCCCTGCTGTCAGGTGTTGGACAGTTTGGACCCTGTCATCTTTACTTGCCTTGTTTTCCTCATAAAAGCATCACAGGACATTGGAGTAATCTATTTATAGGATTGCTTGAGAGAATTCCCTTAATGATGAGACAGTTCAACAAAAAATCTTAAGATAATGGCTTTTCCATTTGCACCTCTCAAACATTCTTTTAAATGGAAGTGAAAGCATTATAAAACCCTTGTAAGTAGTTTAAATTCCCTAGTGATACAATATAGTGGCTTTGTTCTAAGCATTACACAGATGGGTTGTAAAGGGTAAAAGTATAATCAAGTTTGTGGGAATCTGTAAAGGTGTTAAATACTTTGTAGGTAGCCAACTCTAAGAGTCTTTTCCATACGTATTTGCACTTACCGCAACCAGTTTCTATTTTGGAGTGGAAAAGCGAATGTTTTCATCAGCGTGCTAAGGGCACTTAGCAGTGACACCAGTTCATGCTTTGCATCTGTCCAGTTGCCTCAAGTTTCGGAGTTCAAATGAACAAAAACCAACAATAGATACAGCTCTCTTAAAATGCCATGGTCATATTTGGATACAAATACACAAATTTGGATAGAGTATATTGCAAAGATCAGATAGCATTTTCTCCTGGCAAACCTTGGTAAAGATGGTTTAATACTGTTCCTCAACTAACGGAGCAGTAAGATGTAATTACTTGAAGATCAGCTTTCAGGATGGGGATGAGTATCTCAAAGCGCTGCTCTTCCTTACTGTATTCTCTGTTCTTCAGCAGACAGCGTATGGCAGTAGATGCTCATATACATATGAAACATACCTATTGCGATAGTGTGTGTCTGTGCCGGATGGCTGCGCAGCCTAGTGGCCCTCTGCTGTTGTGCCATGTGTGATTGTCTCGGTGCAGTCAAAAGTACCAATTGTGTGTGCATTTCTTTCATTCTCAGATATGGGGCTAAAACTACTTGATCAAGCTTATTGTGAGTGAGTATAGTAATTTACGAGCAGATATCGGAAAATCTAATGACCCTCTTGTGTGCTTTTTAGGATGCTGTGCACAGTGGAAACGTCCTCACAGTACTTGGAAGGTTTTGTCCCCTTTTCCCTCCTTTCAGGGGAACATGGCTTTGCACACCCGTTAATCTCTTGCCCAGGACTGGGTATGATATGGGTCAGGTTCAGATCTAGCACCCACAACTTATGGGCCAAATTCTGATCTCTTTACTTTGATTGAACTACTCCAGATTATCTTTGCTAAAGTTAATGCTTTTTTTGTTTGTTTGATGCAAAATTAAAATCAGCTCTGCTCCCTCAGATCGTGTATTATGTACTCGAAATGATCGCCAATACCAAAGACTCATTTCTCTGCATTCTTTTGTATTGAAAAGAGTCCTGATGGTTAGTGCTACATTGACGACTTTCAGGATTAAGTCTTCAAGTTAATGTCAGAACAAGAAGCGGTAGAGGTTTATTCATGCCATCTGGGCAATGAATCTTTAAGATAAGTGGTCTTTGAACGACTTAACTCTGAAAAAAAAGGGTAGAAAATAAACCAGCTCATATCCTTGTAGAAGGATATGTTTTTAAAAGCATTTCCAAAATGTTTAGTTAAAAAGTTTAATGGCAAAATTGTTGCTTTTGACCTTCTTTTAGTAAAATGAGCAGTTTGGGTAAGCCAATGGCATTGCATATGTCCAACAAAAGATGTGATTTATTATAACTGTGAGATACAGACGTGTGGTTCCGTAGTTTCAGCTCTAATGCTCGGTTTTACCAGGGCTGAAAGGTTGGCTTCAGTTCCTGATGTGACCACAGGGTGGTTATTCCAGAAAGACAGAAAAAAAAATCCTTTTCAGCTAGTGATGGCAGCATGAGGTGAAGGTTGGGACAAGTGCTTTCCAAACTCCTCTTAACTGTTATCATCAAAATACTTTGAATTAAGGGCTACTGTTTAAATATCAGCTTATATCAACCAGAGCATTGCTGCTTAGTCTGCCTCAGGGTCTAGAGGGAAAGTCTGGCGTCCTAGCCCCCAGCGGATGTTGCTGGGATGTGCTCATTGGGGAATAACTGTTTTTATCACTGTGTAGCATGTGCTACGAGTGAGAGTGTACTGCTGGTGTGTCCATTGCCCTGCCGAAGGGAGGACCAGTGGTAACCACAGCGCTTCCCCGAGGTGGTTTTTGAGTGGCTGTCCAGCAGACATCCTGTGACCTCCCACGTGCCCTCGTTTGGGTCATTAGTGATGCTTTCCATCAACAAGTCTTTCCAGTGTTTGGCTTTAGGGCAGTAACTGTAAGTCGGACTGTGAGCCAGGCGCTCCCTACACTTGCTCGATAAGGGTACTAATGATTTACTTAGGGTCAGATGGTCAGCCTGCGAGAGAAGCAGTTCCCGAATGCTCAGCAACCACATGCCACAGCACAACCCCTGCGCCTCCACCTCTTTCCTTACGTCAGGCCCTTACTTGCTTCAGAAAGGCGGGAGGGAAATCGAAAAGAAGCATCTGTATTCACTTTGCTGGGTTGTCAGCCATCTCCAACAAGTGAATCCTGTAGTTTTACACTCCAGTTTTGCCCCAAATGCATACACAAAACATGTTTTACTCCACGGGATCCCAAAATATGTAAGGCTTCATCTCCAGATGCCTGCAGGAGTATGGGCTGTAGCGAGAGCTGAGTGCATCCCTATGTTGTAGTAATATTCCTTACACAAGCTGAACAAGGAAGACCAGAGCAGCACGGCTCCTGAGCAAATATTGTTTCTGGTCACATACGATACTTTGCAGCTGAGCCTGGTAACACGCTGCTCAACTGTTTTGCTATGCAAGTGCAGAGAACGCTGTTAGCAATAAAGCCGCTGCTGGTTTCTCCCCCAAAACCTCCCTCCACGCCGTGCGCTGGAAATGACTGAACTTTGGCCCTCAATCTGCTGACACCCTGAGGGAGTGTAAATGTAATGACGTCTTTGCTTGTTTCAGCTGCACAACAGGAAACGCTCATGGCCTCCCCGTCTTCCTGCTCTGAGAAAGCGCTGCCTTCTCTCCCTCCCTTCCCCTGCGGCGCAGCGGGCTGAGACCTACTTTCAGGTCCGCTCTCTGCAGCGAGCCGTGCTCGCGGTGCCCTGGCTGCTGCTGCCGCTGCTCCCCCTCGCCGGGGCCGCCAGCCGGCTCGCCGTCAGCGCGCCTTCGCCCCGATGCGAGGCGTGGGGTACTTGGTTGGTTTATTTTTTTTCCCCCGGAGAAGGGGCTGAGAAGAGAATCCAGTCACGTTGCAATGGCTTGCTTCACAGGGCACGTCACTGGATGCACCTCAGCTGAAAAGACCGGGATGGTCAGGTGATAATTTGCCGTGGGGAGACTACATCACTTGCATAATATAGAGGACACGCTGTCAGGTGGGCATGCAGGGATCCTGGAATACGGCCCAAATAGTGCTGAGTAATGCTGGGCACGAGGGGCCTGAAGAGATTTCTTTGCCGTGGTGGAGCGCGGAGGCTTGCTTCTTGCACAGCAGCGACAGGAAGCCTGTTTAACCCTCTCCAGCTGCAGCTTTCATACTTTGTAACCAAACCAGGGATATGAGTAAGAATGGTTGTTGAGAAACACCAGCATTTTGCAGCTAGCTGAGGGCAGAGGATTTTGTCCCATCAAAGCCAGCCAAAACATTAAAGCGTTGCGGAGCTCTTGCAAGGGAAATTAATTGGTTCAATATTCAGCTGTTATTCTCTAATGACTGGGGCGCATGGTGTGTGTGTGTCTGTTTCTGTGTATGTGTGTCACTCTTTTAAAAATAAGGTGCATACGCACCGGTGAGTTTGCATATTGTGGTGGGAGAACAGGCGCTGAATAGTCTAGAATACAGTGTCCTGAATTTGCAAGATTGAATTAACTTTGAATGTAGCTGATTCTGGTGCAGTTGCTTATTTATTTGCTTAATGCTGCAGAGGCATTTTGTTTGAGGAGCAGCGTTCATCTGGGCTCTGTAATAAGCAAGTTCTGAATTTACCTCATTAATCTATTGCACTACCTAGCGAAATAACCGTTGTTTTTAACAAGCTGGAGTTATGTAACATGAATCATGCATGGCAAGATGCTTGCAGGCAGGGAAAATCAAGATGTGCAAAGAAATAATGGCATTCAGCCTTTTGCAGAATAGGATATGACTGGGTTTTGAAATTAAATACTGTGTGTTGGTACTCTCAGCCGTACAGGCAAGTTCCAGCTATTCATTATGAGAGCATGTCTTGAAACAAAGTTTTGAGATGGGAATGTTTAACAGACAGGAGAGTGAATTTGCTCAGCCATGTGCAGTCCTTGGAGGGTTTTGTATCCGTGCCTGCCAAATTCCGCCCCCCTCCCCGTTGTTTTTCCTCTGGAAAAGCACTGTAGAATTATACATGTGAAAAGCCTCTTAAATGGGACCGATTTCATGTGTGAAAGAAAATAACTTGATGAGCTGTGATTGCCCCCATAAATTGTTACATAAATCTCCTTTCTTCTTTTAAATATGCCCCTGTAGGGTCATTAGGTATGTATACACTACAGTAGTCCTCTGTCTCAAGAGATTTTACAGCTAGTTTATGGAAAAGGAGAAGCAAGTGGTTATGTGAGTGCATTAGAATCAAAGAAATTGATTTTAAGTCATGTCTTTGACAATTTTTCCATGATAATTTTCTCTGCTGATACTCAGTTCTCATCTTCAAAGCCATACTGAGATGTTAAGCCTGGGATAACCTTTTGCTTTGGTGGCCTGGATACAAATATTAAATAATAATAACAATAGGAAATAAAGGAATGAGAGTAATAGCTCTTTAGGAAGGGAATGGGAATGATGACAGTTTGGGAAAAGAATGATTTAGTGCTCTTGAATTCCTTTTCAAACCGTCCTGCTCCCTCTCATGTTGACCAAGTAATTCTGTATTTTTCTTTCCTTTCTATCTGTCGATGAAATAGCTGTAAACTGTGGGGTAGGGCCATAAACTGCTGTATTTTGAGATTTTACTGTTATTAGTAACAAATATGCAAAAATAAGTGCTGATAATTATGGTCTTTATTCATACGCTGTGTGCTTATGTATACTATGGTTGATTATGCATTAATACAGACAGCAGCTGAGATGTAATAAGGAGAAGTAGCTACATCTACAAGCTGCTTTTATAACTAGCACCGTTATAACTATTGCCATTGCTGGTAGTCTGAACCTGGAGAACAGGAAACGAACAAGTATGGATGAAAACATGTATTTTCTCACACAGAAGGCCACTCAGGTCACGGCCAAGCATGTCGAAAGGGCATTTTAAGGAAGCGGACCGTGTTGCTCTCATTATGTCCTTATTTTCCAAACAAATGCAGGATTTCTCTTGGACTGTCAGTGCAACATCCTTCAGAAGGCACTTGCTGTGAAAACTTGAAAGAAAATTCAGCCTTCAGAAGAATTTTAATTTATCATACTGAATTGACTTAGTTTTGTATAGTCATGCATTACCGTTACAGGGGGAGAAGCACAGAGCCAAGTGTAGAAGTAGTGCCTCGTAAGGGCATCAGCATCTGACGGGTGGAGAATGACCCTGTCCTGAATTTGCGTGATTATAAACAAATACGGAGTTCACCAAATGTTCTTCAGTTGTTTTGGCTCCAATACTCTTTCCTTTTGACTCCGTGATATTTTTTGATTGACTAATAGTGATGTCCTTTCTGCAACTGTGTGATTTTCGTAATGCAGATGAATATTATGTAGGGGCATCAAATGAAATTGTTGGCATTCTTTTGCACGTTGTCAGTACTAGGGAGGTCACGATTTTATGAGGTGGTTAATTAGGAGGGTTTAAGTGTCCTTTGCGTAAATTTCCCCTGCCCTTTTGGATGAGAAGTAAAGGCTGCTCTCCGGCTGCAGTGGGAGGTGTGGGCAGCGGAAAAGAGGCTGCCCTTGATTTCTGGTGGATTTTCTGTTGAGATCAGTGCAACCTGAGTGAGCAAAGCAGGGCAAGTAGGTGGCTGATGGGTGAACGAAAATGCCGTGAGTGACGCTGCTGCCTATGAGGGTGGTGGTGGTGGTGTGTGTGTGTGCGTGCACGCACAGAGAGCGGCTCACTGAGGAACAAACTCTTGCATTCTGGGGTCCTTGAAGAGATTGTCAGAGGTTAATAGCCCAGGTCACAACGCTCTGCAGAGAGAGAGATGTCTTGCCCTGTGAGTTGTTGTACGCAATTGTCTCATTTTCCTTGCCTCTCTTAAAAGCCAGTCTTATCTCATCGGTTCAAACTCTCAAGTATCCCCAGATTAGCAAGTTGTTCCCATATTGCAGCAAAACTTGAAATAATTACCAACTCAGTTTCACTATTTTTGTGAGTTTAGAAGAAAAAAAAAAGTGAAAAGTAATTTACACTAATTACTCAGTACTTGAGATGCTCAGCATGAAAGTGGCTATGTGCAAAATAAGATTAAATATGTATTGGAGAAAAATACATTGTGTAATTTTTTTCATATTTAATGCTCTATTTGTATGTCATTACCAGTCCATCTGCAAGAAGAATTCTCTTAGCAGATTGAAGAATTTTTTTTATGAAAAAAATATTGTTGTACAGTTAGGCTGTCAAATTAAAAATGAAGTTTTAGTCTGAGCAGATTAAGATAGGAGAGATGTAATAAAATCTCATTATCGCAGGCTTACTTTCACTTACCTCTGTGTAGTTTATAGGCCTTGGTATGATCTGAGGGGCCAAACAGTGGACTTGCTTTTTCCAGTTGTGTTGCTGAGACACAAACATTTTACCTCCCCGAAACTCGTGCATGTGTTAAATCAGTGTCTGGTACTAGTGAAGGTTGTGAACTAGTGAACATCACCTGAGCGGTACATGGGGCGGGCTTCTTGTCGCAGCAATGGGTTTTGGTATGGGTGTCACTGGAGAGTGTTTGTCTGGTTCCTGTAGCTGTTCTTGCTGCAGTCCTGCAGCCCTGCAGCTTGCCCCGTGCAAAGGTGCACCTGCAGTCGGACAGACAGGTCACAACTTATGATGCTTCTGCTGCTTTGGGGAATGAGGGGCAAACCCTTTTGTGCAGTCACAGACAAGACTGGCCACAGGGGTGGGGCAGATGCACCATCAGTCTTACCAAAGTGCTGAACCGCTGTTGCCAAGGCACACATTTCTTTGGAAGCACCAATGCTTCCAAAGCACCGCTTCTGTATTTCAGAGAGCTTGTGTCACCACCCAGAGATGCGCATGTTCTCTCTCTTTACCTCAGCTGACCCCGGCTTTGAACTTTCCAAACTTTGGAGATGTTTGTAGCTAGACTTTGCTTTGTGAATGGAATTTGTTTTTCTAAGTGCAGCATGAAAGGCTTGGTTTCTCTGCATGGAGCATGCTTGCTTGAGCAGTTGCTTTCCCCAGTGCAGCACTTGTAGACTAAAATCCTTTCTGTTGTGGTTGTGCCAATTCAATTCATTCTGCAGCAAGTCGGTTTTGCTAGCGTACTGCAGCAAGGTACCTGGCTGCAGTAGTGAGGAAGGAAATTTTTCATTTCTGCTGATGTGTAATTCTTGTAGATTTGAAATGGCAGTGACAATTTTTTATGATCATTTTGAAAGGATTTTCTGAAAACTAGAATAACACTCCCTGCTTAGACGCATGTTTTGTTTCACCCGTAAAACTACTTTTAATTCTTGTGTTTGCACTTGGAATCCGAATGCTCTGTGTTGACACTAGAAGTGGCAGTGTCATATGCATAGAATATGCCTTTTAGTTTATTGTGGCAACTTTTACTATTTGTCATGTGTGATCACAGAAGCTCAACAGTGTACTGCTCATGTGACACACTTACTGTAATGCTCTACCTAAGGAAATATGGTCTAGTGAGTAGCTGGTAAGGAGGGACTTAATACCCACAGGTTCAATTCCTGATTCTGCTACACAGCTTACGAGTTTGGGGTAAGATCCACACCACCTTACAATGTTTTCCTGTGAATTAAATCCACAAGTATGAGTTATGCACAAAAACACCTTTGTGGTGCAATATTCTCTTTATGTCAGTTCCACTTCTTTACCTTACAGGGATGTCATGTAGGCAGATGCTGCATTCTGCTATTGACCCATAGAAAGTCAGTAGTTTTGTGCTAAAACTGATTGTAGGATTTTTTTTTGGCCATTTTTAAGTGACCATTCTCTGAGCTATATACGATATACATAATCGCATGATTTACTATAAGCAGACCGCTATTAAAGACCATACAAGTCATCACAGAAGTGGGGCTATGTGCTGCTTCGGAGTCTAGTTCTGTCTCCTTTTCTTGGCTGAAAATGGCTGGGCTAAGGTAGGGTACGTTTTTCTCCCAAACAAACTGGTAAAATTTGAGGTGGGAATTTGTAATGTAAGACATTGTATTGTGGTGAGTGAACAGCAGCTTTGAAGAGTGGAGGGCAAAGATGTTTCTGCTGTTCAAAGGATGAACGTGGGCAGTGCAGAATGTGCCAGTTTCACCCTGGCTTTTTTCCATTTTGTGAAATACACATTTTGAAGTACGTAGGCAATTCAGAGGGTGGCTGACCTGAGCAAAGCGTGGTGTAAGGTAGCTGTTGGGAACCCCAGAAAATGCATCCTGAAGGAGGGAGCCCCCGGGGACTCTCCCAGGCCTCTCCTGAAGACTGCGCCACATCTGCGTAGGTGTGGCTCATGGGCAACCCGAAAGCCATGCTGATCCACCCCAGACGATGGCATGGTCGTGGGCAACCATTGAAACGCAGGGGGCTGGACCAGGAGACCTCAGAGGTCCCTTCCAGCCTCGGCCACCCCGCGATCCTGTGCCTTGACCTGTCCCCTCTGTGCCGGGGGACAGTGTAGTTACTGCAGCTTCTGTCCTGACATAGGATGTTGCGACCGAGCTCTATAAATACCAGTATGAGCGTCAGAGATGGCTGTGGTGAGGAGTGCTTGAAAGCTCACCTCTCTAAGTTCATCCACCAGCAGCACACACTTCTCGCTGACAGGCGTTCCCAAGAAGCCGTGAATCGCCGCCGGTGCGCGCTCAGGCCTCGCAGCCTGGCCCTGTCCTGCCCCAGCTGCTGCGAGTGGGCGATGCCCGGGGGCCTGCAGGCAGCAGGGAGGGCTGCACTGATCTGAGTAATGTAAGTAATTAAACTTGGGCTCTTGGTACTGCTTGCCTTGCTTTCCACTGTTTTGCCAGTGTGGTGTATTTGGGAGGGTGTCCTGCCTGATGGCAGTCCTTTCTGCTTATCGTGTCTCCTGTCTGGCAGCAGCTTGTGTTGCCGGGATGCCTCCTGCGTGCAGCTACACCCTTCTTTCTTTGCGAGTTTGCTGAGCACGCTGCTTAGCAGGTGAAGAAAATCCTGTGACGGGTGGAAAACACTGCATACAGACCCAGAGAAAAGAGAAGCCTGTGTTGGGCCAAATATCTGCCAGATACATCTCGTGCTTGCTTAGCGAAACCCCTCAGTGAAACTTGAATTCCGAGCAGACTCCTAAGTTGTAGTGAAATCCCTGGGTCCTACACATGCTCTCGAAGTTAAGTATATGCTTATGCACTTTGTGAATAGAAATGGCTTATTGAACTCAAGCCAGGGTGGGGAATTTTGGGACTCCTGCTGTTCTGCTTACAGTATTTTGCAGCAGAGTTTAAGGCTGTAGAATGACACCAACTGGAGCCACGGAACAATCTGCTCCCGTTCCCGCGAATTCCAAATTATTTTCCTTCTCACATGCAAAGTTGTACCAAGAGCTGCATTTAAAAACCCATCTGTTGTCCATGTTATATCAATAGGAAGAAAAATTTTAGACTTCTAAAATATTCTGGTTATTCGCTCCATACTGCTGTCATCTGTCTTTCAACTACGAGCCATTTCTTTTAGTTGCACTGACTTCTAGCCACCCAAAATTTTTCCTCCCACCAACAGATGAAACTCCTAGTTGCCTAAAGAGCACAAGTGGAAACAGGATGCTAGAAACTGGTTGTGGAAATATTTGACTGCTTTTGAAATAAGACGTTTTGATAGCATAAAATAGGTAAATTGATGTAATAACATTGTGGGTTTGTTTTCTTCATATAAAGTGTGAAAATAGTAATAAATCACTTTAAAAGTTGTTTCTTCATATTTTTCATTACACTGATAATATTTTTGAAGTCTTGTCAATGTCTATAAATATTTTAATACAAATTGACACACAAATATATAATGCATAAGAGTAGAACAATTTTATATTGCTTATTAATTTTTACAGCAAAGTTAAGTTTATGATTCCAGTGCTGCTGATTATAATTAACCTGCGGCTGACCCCAGCTTTCTGTGTTGCAGTGGCAGTAACACACACTTCACGCATTTCATGACAGATACCCTGCTTTTGCACAGGGCAGCAATTGAATTCATCTATCTAATTTTAATTTGCTGTTACATCTGTAACAGCGAGTTGTTGTAGAACTAGAGAGGTGATATTGTATCATTTCAGATTGCAGGGCTTTCTTTGCAACTGTAATGAGTACTCAGGTATTTCTGTATATATGTATATATTTATATTTGTTACAGCTTTGTGGCTTTTCTCCCGCCATTTGTGAAGCAGTAACTTCTTTCTGGGGGCTTTATGGTTTTTCAAATGCTGCACTGCATTCTGCATGGGAGATGTTCACGAGATGAGAGCTCTACAGCCTTTTCCTTTACTGACTGTGAAGAGGATATGGATCACAAGCTATCCATCTCATGTTCACGAAAAGTTCAGTGTCAATGCCCGTATTACTTGTCAGCTCCCTGCCAAGATTTGTGCTCGATAATAGAGCAGCCCTTATGTTAGCCTGTGACCAGATGTGTTCGGTTCTTCCCCAGTATGAAGAACACAAAACACATATGGTTAAGTACCTGCTAACCAGCTGATTTTGCCTGGATTTGTATTTCCATTACCTAAAACCTAGACTCTTATCCCAGTCTCTTTTTGCTAGTTTAGTATTTCCAAAGACTAACTTGAGCGATTTGTCTCAAAGCCATCATCATCTTGAGAACTGAAGCTCCCTGGTGCGGGAGCATTTGGCAGGAGCTGGTCCTCATCAGGTCAGCTTATGGCCCAGGACGATCCCCATCAATGTTGGTTTGCAGGTGCCCAGTCTTACTGAGGTCTCTTTCAGGGGTTGGGTGGTGGAGGTGAATCACACAGAAGAAAGTCAATGTGGAAGGTTTCTGGCCACTGAGAAAAATTTTGAGGACATGATTTGGGCCAGGGATGATCCCACAGAGTGAATGGCAGATTTCAGACATCAGCTAGTGAATGGCCACCTCCTGAATTTAAATGGTTGCGTCAAAGGGCAGCGCTGTTTCCCCCTGTTTATCAGGACATTAAACAGAAGTATCCATTTTTAGACAAGCATTTGGTAAGACCTCTGTTGTGACGCTGCTGGGATACGGGTGGAAGGTATAGGAATAAAACACTGGTGGAAATAGAAGATGAAAAAGATGTGGCGGACCTCTAAATGCAAGATATAATTAATGCAGTCATGGTCCTGTAGCATATTGTCTAAAATGTTTACCCGATGCTTTCAAAGAAGCCTGGAGGTGTGATGGACCTTTCTGCCACTGAATTTCAGTCCTGAATATCTGTGGCTAGAGAACTGTAAAGCAGTCAGCGTTTTCACAGTTCTTTCTGGGTGAAATGCATTTGTATAAAATAAGCTGTATGTGTTGTGTATTGACTTGTCCCTTGAATGTAAAGGCTTTAAACTTTAGAAGTATGCATGTCATTAAAAGTGTGATAAGCACCGGGTATAGGATGTTTGTAGGAAACAAACTGACGTCTGCAGTAGCAGATTTTTGTGGCTGTGCTGCAATAATGTCAGATTCAGGGGATATTTTTGGGCAGTGCCCCACTTGCAGGGACCCGGGGGGAGGTGGGGGCCTGGGCACTGACCTGCTGTGGTTATGAAGGGGCTGCGTGCGGGGTGGGGAAGCTGGACTTCAGAAACAGCCCTGGCAGGGGTGTAGCACAGTCGGTGCCTTTAGGCTTCTTGGCTTAGTGGCATTGACATCCAAATTCAGGTCAAAGATGAAAGAACAGTGGGACAGAAGGTCAGCAGGGCATAGCTGTGCGGCAATGGTACGTGTTTCATATTTGTCAGCCTTCCCACTCCCCTGATTTTCTGCTCTTTCAGTTCTGCAGCCACCAGATGCTCTAGAAAACACCTCCGATTTTTCAGTATGCAGCAGAAATCATGAACCCCGGTTTCCTATAAATATCTGTCTTTTTGATGCAGTTTCCAACTGTGTTTGCGCCACTGTAGAGAAGGAGGTGAAGGTCTGGTCCTTGATGTGAAAGCCAGCTCGTACCAGTGCTGCTGCGGCCAGAAACAAGGCTATAAAAGAGATTCGAGAGGGAAGACACAATTAGTTCCTTTGAGAATACTTTCTGGATGGGAAGTTCTGTGATAATGGTAAAATGTTGGAATTGTGAGATATAAGTGATTTATTATTATGATGACAATTTTTCCCGTGGTATTGTGTAAAGGCTTCTGCGAACAAGTAGGCTTCCCTGACTTCGCGTCTTCAGCAACGCCCAATTTACAACCTAAGTATCTGTTAAGGATGAAGAGGGGACAGAAAGGTTATCACAGGAATCGCAGACAGACGGCTGGTGACATGCCCTCCGATGTCAGATCTGACACCCGGGGACGCTGGGAGCTCCAGCGCTGTCAGTTGGTAGTGCTCCAGCACCGCGTGGTGCTCAGCAGCACGTGGGTCAGCCTTGTGACATGGGGTGAGCCTCGGGCCCCGTGTTAAACATTCAAACCTTCAGCAGACCTTTTTCCAGTGAAGCTTTTGACATATTTAAAGTTTATTACACGAACCTTTGTGTTGCGATTGAGACCCAAATTTGTTTTAATCTGAAGTTTAAAGGTCCCTTCTGACATAAAGCACATTGATTGTTGGAAGATTTATGGAGTAATGTCAGATACTGCTGTTGTAAAAAATGTTGTTGTCTTGCAAAAGTGAATTTCTTGTTTCTTTGTCTGGTGACATATTCAGAGCACTTGGACGGAAGTTTTGGAGTAGGGAGATTTCTGCCCTGGGGAGGTAGTATCCTGTGCTTTACTTAGGTCATGTCAGGCCATTGTTTTGCTTTTCTTATCGTAAAGATCTTGTGTCTTTATTCGTGCTCAGCTGTGGACTTGCGTTTCCTGGAAGGGAGTGAAATAATTAAGAATTAATACTACAAAATCATATGTTCTGTGCCTGTAGCTAGGTTTGTTTAGTTGAAGGCAGTTGTTTAGTTATGTATAGTAATGGGTGGTGTATATAAGTAGCAGGTAATACCTTGTATCTGTGGTTATCAGTATAGCTGAAAAGCAACGTGGTAATTCTCTTTAAATACGAGAAAACATAAAATGAGAGATTCAAGGTCACCCATCCAATGGCTAGTAAAACAGGGGTCTCTGACCCCTGCCAGTCTTCATCCCTAACTGTTAGCTGCTGTTCTCGGTGGCTTTGCCTCTGCTGGCAGATGTCGCAGAGACAGGGTATGGGAAAGGGCACATTTAATTTGTTGGTCCAGATGTGGCTGAGGAGACGACAGGGGGGTTTATCAGTGTAAGAAGCCACTAAAGCAGAGTGATTCATGTGGTGCTGAAGAAGGACATGTGGTGTGTGATGCTTGCTCCTAAAAACCTACAAATGGCTACTCAAGGTCACGCAGCCTGAATGCGGGTCTGGTGAGAGGGGCTGGGGGAGGAGGAAGGGCACTCCCAGCCTGAACAGCTTATATTGCTGTACAGTTGCAGCATGTGATGGAGCAGCAAATCCCTAATGATCACTCCTAACGGGATGGCCAAAGCTTCTCTGTCTTTCCTGGTGAGTTTGTCTTGGTCCTGGTATCAGAGCTGAGGCATCAACCTGAGTGATGTGAGCAGTAGCTGCCATGGTCACGGCCTGGGGTGCATGGGCCTGCTTTGCAAGTCTGCTGGATTTCCATCAGGGTTTCTAGCTCTGACAGTGAGACGCTTTTCATCAGAACTCAGTTTGTCATTAAATAGAAGGAGGCACGCAAAGGGGATGCTGGTTCAGTTTCACAGGCATGCGGCTTCTGGAATTTGTTATTCCATTTCTTCCAAGTCTTCCTCAGGGAAACACCTGATTTGGATTCCCTGTGGGTTTTACCCTTGATTCTTGAGTTGTCGCTCTCTACCCCCACATTATGGCCACAGCTTCTGTCAGCTTCATTCTCCCCGCCACCTTTGCTCCGTGGTGGCTCCCAGTAGATGCACTGTGAGGAGGAACAGCAGGGCGTCCCCGGGAGCCCAGTGAGGTGCCCCAGCTGACTCAGTACCACAACCGTGGGTGCGCAGCAGTCATTAGACCTGAGTTGTCCGACTGAGGCCCAGCATACTTGCACACAAGCAGAAATAAATTGCACCTGCTGTAGCATGCTTATGCCAGGGGACAGGTCTGACTGACTGGGAGAAGCCAGAGCAAACCTCGTGGCAGAGGTTACGCTGAGGCTGTTTCTTCACGTAAGTGGCGATATCAGAAAGAGATTAAGCTGCACAGCCATAAGAATAAACGCGCAGAATCTAAAACTCGCAGTCCTGGCTCATCTGTCACATAGCGTCCTTTTGCAGTGCGAGACGAAGTGTCCAGCTCCAGCTGTAAGCCGCCCTCGGCAGACACGCCGTTACCTTCTAAGTGCACGTCTGTAATCTCATCCTGAAAAATATGATTTTACCTTCCACTTACCCTTCTGGAGACAGCTTGTCAGAACAACATGGTACCGCAAACTTATCCTGCTTAATGTCAGCTAATTAAATTCATTTTTGAATATAGTACTAAACCAATTTAATTCTGTCTTTCAGAGCCTGCAGAGACAGTTGTGACTCTCAGATGGGTTTCTGTCTCTGATTAGTGATCAGATCTCTTTGTGCCGTTTCAGACTGACTCCGTCTTTCTTCTGAGTGTCTCTCACCTGTACTTGTGATGCTGGGGGACTGGCTGTTTCTTCCCCTGCTTTCATAGCCCCAACATGCACTGTCACATTTGACAGCATGCTCCGTTTAATGACTTTTGTTCTCTGATCTGAAAGTTCTCTTACTGTTGCTGGAAGAGAAATAGAAATTATTGTGAAATGCTCTCGATGCTAGATGTTGATTTAGGAGGTTGTTTTTCAGAAATGTTGCTCTTCGGAGGGATGGCTATTTGAGTGACCTTCTCACTCCGCACTAGTGTACCAGCCTCCGGATGGTCGTCTGCATCGCAGTCCAAGTGCGACAGCCTCCAGTAATGGTTACTGCCTGTCACTCTCAATATATTTTGTGATCACTAACATTCATGAAAATGAGGGGCAGAATTTAAAAAAAGAATTAGTCAAAAAAAAGAGAAAGGTCAAAGCAAGTCGTGGTGGGAAAGAGAACAATACACTTATTTAATTAAGTAGTGCTGATGGAGTATATCTTGCCAGAGACAGTCTGGTAGATATTTTTTGATTTTAAATGCCCTCTGTGCAGGTTATCAAAGAAAGTCCAAGAAAAAAAAATGCTGCTTCTCCGGGGATTTTCATGCATTATTTTTCTGGCACATCCATCACTCCCTTTGTGCAGCTTTGTGCTGGGGAGCATGTCTGATCTGTTTCGAACCCCCCAACGCTGCCTGATGGACGATACATGTAGATGGCAGCGGAGCTTTCTGGTGCAGTTCATCCTGTGTTCGTAGCTGTATTTGCTTTCTCTCCTCGCTTCCTCTCCTACACGTTGATGCAGTTTGTTTGTGTTAGGACATTACAGGCACAGAACTGAATTGCTATTACCAGCCACATAATTCCCTGTTACTGAGAAACTCCTGCTCTTGTTCATTCCAGGATATAACCAAAGAGTGTTTGGAAACACGGTTTGGGAAGCAGCTCGCGTTGCTGCTTCGCTGTGCTTGTTCTGCACAGAGAGGAGGTCCTTGGTGCGTGTGGATGTCAGTTTGGCATGTTTTACAGGCAGCTAATTCATCCATGTTTTATGTTGCCCAGTAAAGTACACAAGTGCTATGTTGTGTGTAATATAGCTTCGGATCTCAGAGAGAACTAAACGGGCTTTCTCACCTTAACTGACATAACGCTTAACTTCTGACACAGGCAGATGCCAGGAAAGTAGGACTCAGGACTGTAATTCCCTTCTTAATTCCTCAAATTTCCTATGAGGAAAGGAGAGGAAAGTTTTGTTTTTCAGGCAAGTTAATGTGTTTTCGGATCATTAGTTACATTTTTCCTTTCATTTTAAAATATATTTTTCTGAAAGGTTATTCACAAATGCATTGTTTTTGTAATTAGTAGCTATAGTTTTTTTAAGAATTCATAGTAAAATGTATGTGTTGGAGGAATTTTTGAGGCTTATTGCTTAGACCTGACTTTAAAAAACAATTTGTTGCGTGTACCTAGCCAATCTAACCATGTGGGTTTAAATACTTTGACCATTTTATAAGTCCTCGTTTGTTTTTCCAGCCAGCAACCAGTATTTGTTGAAGGTGGAGAAAGAATTGCTAAAACCTTGCTAAGCCCTAGAGCACAGCAGTGCTTTATAGGTGTGCTCTAAACACCTGTGTCTGTAAGATCTCTTCAGCTCTGTTGGTGTGAATGTACTGTGTGCATTAATGTGGACATTTATGGTGCAAACGATTACATATTTTCTTCTTCAGTGCTGTAAGAAAAGTTCTTTGGGGCAAAAGAGTAACTTAGCTGTAGTTCATTATGTTTAAATACAGTTTTAAGATTGCTTTAAGACAAATAGACTCGGTTTTGAGAAGTAATTGTGCCTGATGTTTGCATTTCCTTAGAAGTATCCTAATGAAAATGAAGGTCTTAATTGTTGGCACTGGAGATTGCTACCGTCTAACTACAGTAAATATACAGCTTGGACAAGAACGGTGTGTATTTTCTTACAGTTCTCTCTTTATGTAGAGACTATGTTGATTTGTATCTTCAGTTCCCAATCTTTCCCCCACCCAGATTAAGTGCCGGCTCCCCAGTGTATTCCTGTCTTCACTAGCTATTTCCATAATTGCCAGAGCCGTCTACTATATAATTTACGTTTTCATATTTCACAAAGGTGTCCAGTTGTCTTCTTCACCTAGAAAGCCTTTGCCTTTGCTTTAAAGAGGCTCTTCTAGGACTTGCAATTTCTGTCAAAGAGTATTTTCAGAACTTTGGTATTTCTTTCTCACCAAAGGAAAGACATTAGGAAGTCTCTGCCAGAAAAATCAATGTGAAAGATCTTGAAAGTTGTCAGATTCACGAATAGTTTGGGCTTCTCTTAGCAGCTGCTCCCTAGCACCTCCTGCTCCACCAGAAGTGGTTTGTTTTGAGGAGTTTTGGCATTCTCATGTACGGTCCCTGAGATCCCTCCATCTCAACTGTGAGCAGAGAGGAAATAGGCATTGAATACGGTACGTGCCCTGTGGCCTTGAAAATCTTGACCATGGCCTTCCTTGCAAAGAAGAGGATTAAGAATCCATTGAGGAATCTGAGCAAAAGGGTCAAGAGAGAATTAAATAGAGAACTCCAAACTCAGTCCATAGATGACATTGACCAGCAGGAAGACAATGATGGCTTTTGACTGCTACCAGCCTGAATTGGTTTTCAACTAATTCATTAGAGATGAAAGACTGCATTTCATTTGGTGCCTTGTGTTGTGATATATTTGTGTTCAAGATGTAGAAGATGTAGCTACTTTGTGGTGATTCTTTTCTACTCCTGTGGTGATCTCGGACTTTTGTTTCAGACTATTCATTTTCCAAGGGTACATTAACAGGCAGCAACAACAAAACCAACAAAGTTTAAATGACTTATTCACCTGAAAAGTTCAAGCAGTTTTTTGAAAAGGTAAATGAGGTAATGTGAGTTAAATGATGAGGCACAGTCATTAAGGAAAGATTGATTAAATGACTCCAAATAAATCTGCAAGCAGAAAAAGAATGAGTTGCATATCTTGCTGTGTTTTCCTGTTGAAAACAGCTGGCCATTTTTAGCAGCATCATTTTGTGGCAAAGATGCTACAAATGATTTCTCTGGGAGGGAAAGTTCTTTTTAAGCCTGCAATGGATGAGAAAGAATTGCTTGCATAGGTGAAACAGAGCTAATAGGGAAGCAAAATTTAAGCAGGTCAATAGAAGGGATCTGTCTAACACTCTGAAAAATGTCTGTTTTAGGGAAACTCCTTTATAGTATCAAGTCTGGATGTGAAGAGTTAGAATTTTTAAGGAATATTTACCCTTAAGTGTATTTGGTGGAATGCTTTAACTTACAAAGTAGTGCTTTCTTGTTCTTATACATCTATGTCTACCTAGGAATACAGATACCTGCTACTATTTTGGCATTTCTGGAAATGAGGGACTGGTGAGCCCTCTGCATGTGCTTTCTGGGCAAAATTCCCCAGGCAGATGAGTAGCTTTCACAAGCTCATGCTCTGAAGGCCGTGTCTGTAAGGTGGGGAGTGCTGTCAGTTTTGCTGTGAGCGTTCTGTCCACACCAAAAGCGTTCACAGGCGGTCGGCGTCGTTCACGTGGTGTTCCCATCCATCCCCGCCAGGGTGAATTTACCTCACCCTCCGTGCCTCAGCCAGCGTTTGCGCTTATTTGCCAGCAGTCCCCAGCTGAATTCACACTTATTCACAAGGTTCCTGGTATCTTGCAATTGGGCAGTGTAGGCTTGGAGCTGGGGGAGCCAGCTGCCTGCCGGGGCTGTCCCTGAACGAAGGGAGTCCTGCAGAAAGCCCAGGGCAGGGGCATGGTGGGGGGCTGCATCTGCCGCTTGCCCCAGGCACCCCAACAGTCTCTGCTCCGCCAGTGGGCTCCTTACTGCTGCGTCCCGTGTTGGGCATCAGCGCCTCACCTCCATCTTTGGCATTATATATGGGTATGTTTCAACATGTGCCCTTGGCTCTCGGCTTAATCTGTTTGCCAACCCGTATTTATACTGTTCCTGAGTGGGCAAGCACTAGATATTACATACTAGCATTGTGCCATAGGAAGTGTGCCCTTTGTGAGTATCTTTTTCTTGTTTTGGACCATGGATGTGCTCTTCCTAGCTTAAGCTTGTTATTAAAGACCAAATGCAGAGACACTGACTTGCTTAGTTGGCAGAAAATGCAGAAGTATTTGGTGCTGGAGTGCTGTGTGACGTTGTGGCTGGCCGATGAAGCATAATAAAAACAAGAGCCAAGCCACTTTGGAGATATGAAGAGTCAAAGAAGCATTAGAGTAATTTAAAAAATGTAAACTGTGGGTAAAATCCGAAAACATCATTTCTTTAAAATTCTTTGTTATTTACCAGACTTCCCTCCTCAAAACCTCCTACCCTAGGATGAGAAGCAGCTTGCAAAGCAGGAGGAAGATTGGTTTCTTTTGGGGGAGGCTTTATCTCTTCTGTGACTTCTGACCGCTGTGGGCGTGTCTGTACGTCTGTGTGTGTCTGGGTATATTTTTGGGTATCCTGTAAGTCATTTTATCCACATTTTCAAAATAAAAGAACCCAATTAATCTGCCTTTGATGTCAAAGCTGTGTTTTATAGCTTTATTCACATCCTCATGCATTGCAGAATAAGTCAGTGAAATTTATGTGCAAGAGTTTCTTAACTCTTGTTTCAAGCACTTACTTACGGGGATATACAGCCCAGGTGAGCTTTCGTTTATTTAGTGCTGTAGACTTTTAAGGTTGCCTGAGCCTATGTTTGTTTCCATCAGTTGTGATTTTGCCATTAGTTTTAGTAGGAAAAAGCTTTTTCAGCTCTTGGAAAGTTTGTTTGTTTTCTGCCATGTATCTTTCCACTGGAGACAATGCTGCTAGTATAAACTCATTTTCTGTATCTCCATATATGAAAATATTTAACAACAGATTAATTGTCAAGTGATTTTAGATGATCAAATAATCATAAATAATATGATTGTAGTCATCAATAGGAAAGCAATGCTCTCTTAAGATCCCTTGATCTTCAGTGGTGCATCTTCTAAACTGGTGATGTTCAACTTTAAAAAAAAAAAAAAAGATTGAGCCACACTGATAATGCAGCGGTGAAAAGAATTACCTTTTTGTCAAGTCCCTGACAGATGGGAAATCTTCATCTGTCCACCAAACAGTTACAGCTTATGTATTATCAATGGAAACTAGTTTTCGCTGCCTTGAGATCATGCCTGAAATCTGGCCTGGAGCAGTGGCCAAACAGTTTGTGTGGACTTTTAGTTCACCAGTGAACTTTCCATCAGTGAACTTTTGCTCGTCATTGTGAACAGCAAAGTGATTTCTGTGAGCCTGGGAAGAGCCCAGATACTGTTAATGCAGAGGGGAAATACGTGAAAATGCACAGATGTGTTAGTAAAGCTTGATGTAAACCTGTGATTACGATGAACACTATATCTGGACTTGTTATGTTTTCAGGTGGGACCCTCTCCTGATATGTGATCTGCAGCGAGCAACCCTGAATCATACGATGACAATGTTATCACTGCCACATCTCTGGGAACCAGTTATTCATAAGTATACGGTATGTGAACTTCTGCATCTTACATTAACCACTGCTTGTTGGAGCAGCACAGTAACAATAACACAAAGGTGCTAAAAGTCAATGAAGTAAATGTTAAGCCACATGTATAATCAATTATACTGAGCCATTCCAACAGATGTTTATCTGCTAGGCCTGGTCCATATGCAGAACAGTGAACTGTTTTACCTATGAGTATGATCTTGAAAATGTATTCATTTACAGCTGTTGGTAGAAACCTTCTACCGATGTTTTCTTTGGGTGAAGTTATCCTGGTGTAACGATGACATGTAGGTATGCAGCCTACTACTCTCTTCCTCAAGGAGGAAGCGGTGGTGGCATTGGCGTGAAGGGTTTTGTACCTTAACTGTATCAATGCATTTAAAGCAGTACTATTTTTGTGTTAGGAAAGGTTCTTAATTGCTTTTCTCCTTCATTCCATTTTCAGTTTCTGTCCAATCTAAATTCAATTAATTTCACACACCAATGAATCCTTAAAGAAGTGCAAATTAACTCCATTTTACCAAATTCAGCCAGATGATGGCAGGTATTCCCTTGATGTTTAGCTTTACATCACCCACTGCCTTTGAATAAGATTTTGATAGGAATTAAATCTGTATATTGAATCTTTTTTCCTCACCCTGTAAAAGGAAGTGGAGACTGAGACACATTTTATGAAAGGAGGCTATTTAATTTATGGTCTACAAGGCCAAAAATTTCAAGTCACTAATATCTGGCATGTTTTTATTTCCTACTGTTCTGACTCAGGTACTGTAAACCACGAGCAAACTGTTTTTAAGAAAATGGCTATGTCATCGTTTTATGTTCTGGAGCAGTTTATAGCACACCACATAGCCGTTAGCATGGAGCATCTTCATCTGATTTATAGCTGCAGTGCAACTCCCACTGAAGCTGGTAGAAAAACGTTTCTTCACGCTGATGAGAGTTGAATTGCACTGCACATAGCATCTGAGACTTTTGTTTAAATAATGTTCTCTGTGGGGGATTTTTTTTTTACTGATTAGCCACTTTTTAAAGATTAAGTATTAGAGATACAGCATAAAACAAAATTACAAGGAAATGGATTGACGAAATAACATAGGAGGGGACTCAGTGAAAATCCATGTGTAGCTTCAAGAGTTATAA
This sequence comes from Cygnus olor, assembly GCF_009769625.2. Lineage (NCBI taxonomy): Eukaryota > Metazoa > Chordata > Aves > Anseriformes > Anatidae > Cygnus > Cygnus olor. Next base: position 64,173,030 of record NC_049171.1, on the reverse strand, counting down.
AATGATGAGGAGAGATGACTGTTTGCCCCAAAAGTATGCATCTGGATTAAACGCACTGTATTTCTGTGTATAGTTTTGAAGATGTTTGTCAGAAATGTGGCTGATTTACTGCTACGTCAGTGGTGTGAGACATGGAAAGCAATACAAAATCTTACAGGGATTGGGGAAAGGAAGTTCACGCTTCATTAAACAATTTAGTTTGTTTTGGGAGAGCCGTTTGCAGCTCAGGTAACTTAGGTTCTGAATGGTGAAGAGGTGGCCAAACGTGGCTGGGCTCTGGTTCTTCTATACGAGAAGCTCCTGGAGATGACGTCTCCCACTGATGTGAAAGAGCGTGGATCCCGCTGAAAGGGCTTCTAGTGTGGCCACCCTTGGTAATCCCTGAAGGAAAGTTAGTTGGAAGAAAATGAGTTTTGCATTCTGTAGGGGCAGAGGTCTGGAAAGGACCCAGTAGGCCAGCTAGGCTAGCTTCCTGCTGTCACAGGAATCCTTTCAAAGGAAGGATGGATGTGTTTTGATTGACATTTCCCTTTTGTTAGGTGGAAAGTGGCTTGTCACTGGGAGAGGAGATCTCTCAGAGAGCCAAGGGCTGGCTGGTGGGGAGAGACGGCTGCCAGAGTGGAGATTGCTTGCAGGTGTCTGTGTTTGCTGGGAAGAAAGAGGAAGCAGACACCTCGCTGCTCTGCTTTTGAGCTGTAGAACAAGGGGTGCCGTGTCTCGCACCTTGGGAGAACTTCTGATAGGAGGTATTAACCTTCACAGGTTTGCCATCTTCCCAGATCAGAATGAAATTATGAAATTTCTTTTGACTGTTGAATGTAGGAGTCAGAAGGAAGTGAAGGCTTTCTTGGTTGCTTTTCCTTTTGGGTGTTATTTTGGTTTTCCTCTTTGGCCAGTTCTGATATAGCATTGCAAACATTTCAGGAAACTAATCTGCAGGAGCAAAGCTCATAAAAGATAGACCTTCCGAAGGACTGCACTCTGCTTATTGCAGAAAGGCTTACGAGACAGGCACAGTGTAAAAGATTACAGACTTCCACAGGAAATTAAATTGGATGTAATATAGCAAAAGAGTGAGAAAATGGAAAGGGCATATGTAACACATTTATGATTATTAAGTGGTAGGAAAATGAAAATGTGTTATCCAGTAAAGTGTATGTGTAATTTAGGTATTGATACACAATTACCAATATTTTAAAGAATTTGGCCCTCCTCTTCCATTCGCCCTCTCTCAACCTCATTATCTCAGTGTAGAAAATCATTAACTTCTTGTAAAATTATGTTGACTTTATATTGCATTATGAAGTGTTTTAAAAGCCTCAGAGCAAACCTGTGGAGTGCAGTTCCATCGCATCCTCCAGCGAAATGTGCATGTATGCAAACAAGCCGGGAATGAACGGTGAGAGTCTCCCTCTTTGTGCGGTAGCTCTTCCACGTGGAAGCATGGTGCTGGTGGAGAGAAAAGTTCCCCCCTCTTTGTCTCCTTCTTGGTGTCAGCTCAGCCCAGGTGGTGAGCCGGGCTCTGTCCTGGCCAGGTGCCTGCGGTCAGAGCACAGGTTTCCCTATCAGGGAACCCTTCAAAGGGGACAGTAATAACTTCCAACATTTTAATAACTTTTCCTATAAGATCTGGTTACCTGGAATTGCAAAGGATAAGCAGAACTCTGAGAGATTTAACTTTATTAACCGTCATAAATCCTTTCCCTTTTGACTCTAATCAGTCCCCAGGGTCTTTTTAATGCTCTTGACATTGTGCCGGCCTTTCATCGTCACACAATATACATTTTCCTGTAACAAGAAAATCAACGGTGAGAGCCTGACTTAAACCAGAGGTGAGGGCAGGGGTGGTAGGGACGTAGTGCGAGCAGAAATTCATTGCCAGCGAAGGGAAAGAGGGGGCTGCACTTTGACAGCGCTGTTCAGCGTGGTTTTTCCATCAGTGGAGGGGAGCAGAGGGGACCTGAGGGTGCTGGAGAAGACTCTCCCTGCAGTTTGTGAAAGCGCATACAGACAGCAGCGCTTTTGTGCCTTGTGCCGGCACTGGGGGCAAAACGTGCTTCAGAAAGCCTCCTTATGAGCAGGCACAACCTCACGTCCCTGGGGGCAGGTTGCTGCAGGAAACTCTCGCTGCGTGCCGGCCGGTTCAGCCCCAGGAGCTGCGAACAAGAAAGAGGTGGCTTGTGGCAGCGGGATGCGGGAACCTGCTGGGCGGAGGCGTGGGGTGAATGGGGCCCTTCTTTGCTGGGGAAGGAGTGTTACCAGGTGGTCGAGGGATGAGGAGTGAGCACAAATGCCTTCTTCATAAAGTAGCTACCTGGGTTACTGCTTTTCTATCCGAGCCACACACAAAATCCTCCGGAAAACGAAGGGGGAATTCCCAGGCTGGTAGTCTGTCCGTCCTTGTGCTGTCCAGGAATCCATGTGATGGGGAAGGCATCCAAAGAATCTGCCCCCGTGTGTAGGGAAGCTAAATTCCCTCTTGTTTTTCCCTATATGCGAGTCAGCAAGTTTCTTCAGCAAATGCTTTAATTTTAAGCTTAATGCTATGCAAATATTTAACTTCGGAGGTAAAAGCCTCAGGCTGGCTTCAGATCATGGACAGGCTTCCAGCTGCTTCAGCAGGTACAGATCCAACGTTTATATATGTGAATGGCTATTTATTTATTTATTATGGTAACCTTTTTATAATAAACTCGGATATTTGCATACCGTGTTTTTGCTCTGAACATAAAAATTGATTTATTTGCAATGTGCGTACAGGCATTTTTAGAAGCTTTGGCAAAAACCTCAGATCTGCTGAAGATAATCGTTGTAGGCTGAATCTTTAGATAGCACAGAGCTGTACTGACTTACTTTTCCTGTGACTGAGGTGGCCAGAGCTCTGCTCACCACTGAAAGCCCACCAACCTCAGTTACGAAACAGAGGTGTAGAAAGACCTGATGCCTGCTGCAGGAGCTTTATCCTGTAATTTGGCTGTCTGGACAAAAGAACATTGAGCATCAAGAGCATTAGCTATAAATATGCTTGACTAGGTTTCCAAAATCTACGAAAATGCTGCCTTGACATATAATACTTCGTTGTATCCACGTGTATTGCATATACTTATGCTTTCTCCAGCCCTCGTTTCAGCTGCTGCATGCCTGCAAACAGCCTCTTATTAAAAAGGGAAAGTCCGTCGTCTTGTGGACCTTCTGCAGCATGCTCAGCGTGTGAGCTATTGACTTCATAAAGACAAGAATAGCTATGTCAAATGTGTTTCATTTGCATGTGGCAAGATAGAAAAAGCAAACTGTGTGAAGAAGAACAGACAAGAAAGACACTGAATGCCTTAAATACTAAGGGAGTTAATGCTATGCAGTGATTTTTGCTTCTGTTATAGGAAGTGTAAGAACAGTATGCTTCCTGGCGTACATCACCATCCAAACTGCAAAGGTTTCAGTTCCATGGCAACACGAAGAGCCCGATTGTGCTTAAGGTGTATGTATTAATGCATTCAGAGCGAGGGGCTGAGAGTGAGATGGAAAAAAAGAAAACATGCCGAACGTCTCCTGTTTACTTATTTATATATAATGTAAAGGCTTTGTTCTTAGAAAATCAGAACTGACATGATTGCACCCTCCCCCCGCAGATTCTCTCAAATTCTTTTTGTGTATGTTTTTCTCAGGCAAGAAGCAAAAGAAGAGGTTGGTTTTTTAGTGATTTTTTTATAAGACTGTAAGTGCAGCAGCACTTGAATGTTGCAAGAAAATGCTATTAATTCCTGAGACTGTTGTGTATCCCTGGAGAGAAAGACTTGGTTGCGGGGAGATTATTTTTTTCCAAGATATACTGCTTTACAGACTAGAGTGAAGCAGTGTTGTCTTCTTTTTATTATTATTATTTTCCTTGATCTTTTTGATCTGCCCTCTTTCTGCCTTTCTCTACATCCACTTCCAGTTTCCCCCACCTTCCCTGGCAGAGGAGCAGGAAACAAGCCTGAGCTCTGTTTCCTGACATCCAAAGAACTATAAAAGTAGAAGGAAACAGGGTGTTTTTTTCTGCCAGCCTGCTTGGGTTTGCAGCCTTGCCCCAGTAATGCACCTGCTCCTGGGCAGGGTCGGGAGTCACCCTCTGGAGCAAGCGGACAAGTGGCCAGGGACTAACCGGGAGTTGATCATTAAGTGGATTCCCTTTGATCTGCTCAGCTGGCTGCGTGCACATGGGAAAGGGGAGTGTGACAAATGCGCTCTGCTCAGGGAGAAGAAATGCCTGAGGCCGTCCTGCTCCTTGCGCTAGCGGCCAGCCGGTGGAAGAAGGATCAGCCTCCAGGGCCCGGAGTCGGGCTGGGAGCAACCTCCGGCTGCTGGGATTTCTGAGGCTAGCAGCAGTGCTAAGCTGGCACGGTAAGGCTGACAGAAACTGGCAAGTTAAACTGGATTTACAGCTGCTTTGCATTGCTAAAACAGGCAAAGCAGCCAGAACCTATCAGTGGATCTGGCCTATAGGTTTCGGTGAGGTTTCTCAGTGTGACGGCAGAGAGAACAGAGCCCTGCCATTGGAGGCTGGTTGGCTGTTTCCTGTTGCTCTGCCAGGAGGAATAAAATTCATCTCTCTTATCTGTATCTTTTCTTTTTTTTTTTTTTTGACTCACAACAGGAAAAAAGTATTAAAAACAAGACATTTTTTCCCTGAGGTGAGAAGGCTGTCTTTGAGGTTCCAGCTGGGGGAAAGTTGTCCCTGCTCAGGACAGCAGTGTGACGCAAGTAAATCTTTTCTAAGGGCATAAATAGGATTGAAATGAGTAAATTACCTTGCATTGGCACTCAGCAAAGGGTGAATTTTGCCCTTGGGGTGGCAGACCTGGGCAGGAAGGAAGGGTCGCTTTGAAGCAGCCACTCTGTAGAGGAGAGCAGTGCTGGGAGCACGAGCCATGTGCTACTGCTGTGTTTGACAGTCCCCCAGATTTGTTGTCGTGCTTTCTGTGCAGTCCCCTGGAATGAAAACCAGGCGTAGCTCACCGAAAACATGGATGTAAAATTAGCACATGCTCCTCAAATTACAGGGCACCTTCATTTTCCTGACTTTTCACAAAGGGCTGTACGCAGGACCCTGGGTGAAGAGCGGGATTCATTCCAGCAAGCAGCGCAGTGGGCGAGGCGATGGGCGCCTGCGTAGGTGTCTGAGCCAGCACAGCCCTCTGAACAGGCCAGCTGCTTCTGGTGAGCATCTCCCAGTGGAGTACCTCGCTCAGTTTGGCAGGAAGGATGAAGAGAAAGCACCAGGAAACATCAAAGGAGAAAGAAAGGAGGAGAGAAATCAAGGACAGGAAGAGAGAAGAGTGAGGAAACAGAGCAAAGACAGAAGGGCCAGCCCAGAACAACAGGGGGCTGGGAAGAGCACAAAGCAGGAAAGAGAGGATGCTCTGGTGTGCATGAGGGAAAAGTTGTTTTCAGATGTAATGCAGACAAAACAGGGCGAGAAAATTGTAATACATGAAGGGGGAGAGGATGTCAGAGGTGCAAAGGAGGAAAATTCAGACTGAGGTGAACAGAAAAGATGCAGAAACCATTTGGATTACTTTGACACACCAGTCCAGCCAATTTCAAATAGCAGCTGCTAAGTTCATAGCATCAGGGGGTTGTGCCATTCTTCACAAGGAGGCTTTGGGGGCCTATGGGAGCAGCGGGGCCATACTGGGAGGCTGCTGCAGGCACTGTGGTCGGTGGCTGGAGGCAGATCTCTCCAGCTGCTTTCTGCAGGTGGGAAGCCTAACGCCAGTGTGAATATCCCTGAGACTTGTACTGTGCCTGAGCGCTGGTGGCAATAAACACCACAACAATTTTCAATGTTTTCTTTCTGCCATCTCTCTCTGCAGAGCTTGAGACACCGCCCCCTCTGTCCTTGGAGAGCAGTGCAGCAGGGGCACCTGCCTCCCCGGGAGGAACGCCCCACCGCCGTTCAGTTTTCCAAACAGGAAAACTACATTTAGAGACCGGTAGTCAGAAAAATGTGTCTGGTTGTCTTCTAAGTTATCTGAGGAAGAACAGTTGTCAGGCAGGCAGGGATAAGGGCTCCCTCTAGATCCCTCTTCTTTCACTTGTTCAAGCTATCTAGGCTACCAGAAATAAACAGCTGAATGGAAATTTTAGTTCTGACTGTGAAAAGCAGCTTTTGAATGAAATCTACATCAAATAACAAATGTCTTCTTTCCTCCTCCTCCTCTCCACCTACCTTGTTCCTAAACATTAATTTTTCATGTCACTTGAGCTAAGTTCAGTGTCAGACTCACCAGATCTTACTGAAAAATACATCCCTCTTTTGTGGCAAGCTGGAGAAGATGAGAGGCTTGTGGTGTTTTTCCTTCTCAATCTCTGCTCCACTGGGAAAAGAAGCTAAGACTGCGTGAAGCTGCCTCCTTCCCACTCTGCTCAGCTTCGCTCCCAAAAATGCTTCTCCCTCAGCTGCTTTGCAGCTTCTCTTAAGGAGGCATGGGTTGGCCCACTTGGTGCCATCGTTTGCCAGGGGATGTTTTCTCAGCCTGTGGTGACTTCCATCATGGTAGAAGGCTGAAGAAGATTGCTGTGGAACAAGTCATTGACACTGCTAGCTGTGCCATTTGAAAATCATTACCTAAGCGTGAAAGAGAAATCAAATACGAAGAATTATGAGATTTAAACCCAGCCCAAAGCCCCAGACCTCCAAATCATTTCTGCCATTTCTGCTTCCTGTTTTCTGAAGTCTTGGGCTGTACTCGCAATCATGTTTTTAAACTTTGCTCCAGAGCCACAAAGGTGAGAAATAACCCTTTCTCTGACAGGAGCTGTTTTGTGAGCAGTGGTACTGCGAGCTGTCCTCCTGCAAAGGAGAAGGCTGTGGATGTGAAGGCTGGAGAGAGATGTTGTTTCTGAGAGTGTTTTTTTTTTTTTCCTGCACAAAAGGGAATGGCTCTTGCTAGACAGCGGTGCCTGAAATATTCTGCGGTATGCAGTAGTACTTATGATAAAGATGGATGCATTTATGGTAAAAGAGTGGGGACCTGAACTTACTCGGGGACCTTACCAGTATATCCTAATATTGAGAAAGCAAGTAGTGGAAAGGCCCAAGAGGAACATGTGTCTGTTGGTAAAAACAGACCTTGTGACACTGACCAGAGTCTTGCTGTCTTTGGTGGAGTGGGCAGGACTATTCCTGTATCGCACCACAGTTAAGCAGAGATGTGCTCGTAGTTACTTACTTTGATCAGTGCTGAAAATCAGAAGCAAAAAAATTGAATGTGGACTTGGGGTGCCGTCATACAATGTTGAATCAGCTGAAATCAAAGCCAGGTCAAAGTGTAGGTGTGATGGCTGATGTTCATGAAAAATAAAATCTCTCAACCAGTGGCTGAATTTACTTCTCACCTGTTAGAGAAAATTCACCCCTCTCACAGATGCCCTGCAAGCAAGGCAGCTGCAGCTGCACGACACAAGGAGCTCTTTCCTCTTCCCTCACCTTGACCATCAGTCCAGCAATGAGGAATCAGGTTTAACCCTCAGTGCATTTTGCAGGCACTGTGAATCTTTAATTCTTTCCCAGCAGCAAAACAATTATTTTTGATAGACACACTAGTTGTTTGTTAATTTGTTTGTAATCAGTTTTCCAGGAGGTTGCTTTAATGTGGGAGGAACTGAGTTCTTTGGGTGCAAATGCTCACTGCTGACTCTCTTCTTAGTCATTAAGAGATGTTTTTCACATTAAGGCGCCTTTACTTTTAAGGGAAAATGTCAAGTGTCTTCTGATGCTAGGCATATGAAGTGACGGAAACCGTTTGCTGGGCTGTACCATGCGAGGGCAGGCATGGCCATGGCATCATCCATCCAGTGCAGACCTCTCAGGCAGGCTGAAGAGCTCCCATCCCCTTGCAATGTGTCTCTGCTGTGCCTCCTGCACCAGCCCCCGGGACCTGACATCTTGCTTCCAGGTACCGACCTACATCCATGCTGATGTGCCACCAGGCTGAAGGATGTCACTGTTCTTTTCCAAAAGGAACGTGTCTTTTTATTCAATTCCCTTGCCACCTTTTTGTATTTTTGAACTTCAGCTCTTTTCAGGCTCCCTGCCTCTGCAGTTCTTGCCTTTGTTTGGGTTATTTTTGGAAACTGGGGAACAAGGAGGAGGGATGAAATTTAGGGAAGTTGACTGTGCTGTGAGTCTAAAGCTCTTTCTCTCCGTGTACTCTTCCCTCTTTCTTCTGGCACCCCAACCCTGTCAGAGTGGGCTCCAGGGCATGCCAGAGCAAGCTCTTTGTGCTCCACAGGCCATGTCCTTGTGTGCAGAGCAGGGCTGGTGCACGTGCTGCTCTCCCCCCTTCCTTTCTGCAGCAGCTGTCATTGCTCTTCTGCTTGTCTGGGTCAGCCCAACTGGCCAAAAAGTGGTAGGGGGTCAAACAGGGTTTTGAGAGCTGTGAAATACCCACGTCACTTGGGAGCTCGTGTACCTTAAGGTGAATTGTGTGCAGAGAGGAGTGCGCATCCAGCTATTTGGAAGCCTGGGGAACAGTGGCTGAAGCCGGAGGTGGCCGGAGCCTGGGAGCTCCTCTTCAGCCCCAGCCTCTGCTGGCCCCCCAAAGCCTCCGAGCTCCTCTGCATGGTGGGGAGCACCTCACCTCTCACATTCCGAGCGCAAAAATGTAAGGAGAAATTTTCTACACAGGAGCACCTAAGAGCTTCCCTGTTTCTGCGTAGGTTTTCTAAGATCATTAGCGCATAGGAAGACGTTGACCACCCAGTAGGTCAGGCTGTCCTTTCGATAGCTGAGGCAATGCTCAGGTAATTGAGATGCCTCTGATTGCCCATGAAAATTTGCTGATGTTTACGCTGCTGTCAGGTACTGAAGTCACTCCATAACATTGATTGTGGGATCTTGCAATGGATTTAAAAATTGATCAATATCTCAGCACAAAGTGGGAATTTTCCACTTTTTTTTTTCCCTGTGGTTATGAAAATGCTTAAATAGCTGTATAGTACAGTAAATGTTAAACATTAAAGAATGGCTTTGTGTGTACTGATAAGAGAAGATTGGTGGAGAAGGAAGTAACTTGAGTTTGGCTGGTATAGCTGATAAGGTTATGGTGGAAATCAAAGTGGGGGATGATCATAGTCTTAAAGCCGTCTTTGAAGGATGGGTTTGGGTCAACAAGAAGAGATAATGAGGAGGACTTCTCCCTAAATTAAAAAAGAGGGGTAGATGATTCTACGCAAAAAGCTGCACAACTGATGCAAAAAGCCAAATAGAGAGAGAAGGAAATCAACAGAACATGAAGTACTCTCTGAAAACACATAGAAATTGAGAGGTTTTTACTACTGTGCTGTAGCAGAGATCAATTAAACTGTGGCAAATGGTTGTGCAAAATGTTTGCTGAAGTGAAATCATCATTCTCTTTGGATTCCATGAAGGAGCACTGGCGCTCTGCCTGTGGTGATTTGTTGTCACCCAGCCCTGGTGCTCATGGCTGGCACTCAGTGAGGTTGTCTAGGGCAGATTATTTATTTAATTAGGAATGGCCACAGTTGCACCGAGAGACTGGCAGCTCCGCAGCAGGAAGTCTTTTAGAGGATAAGTCCAGTCGCTCGCAGATAGGCTGCTTGTTCGTGCTATAAATAATTAAAATCACAAATAAGTGTATGTTGGCATTTTTGTATAAGCTTATTAACAGCAACTAATAATATCAAATGTGGTTTATGTACTACCATGCACCATAGTCCTCTAATTTCTTGATTAACTAGCCCAGAGACCTGCTTGGCAAGCTAAGAAATTGGGTTGTTGCTAACTGAACTTTTGAACTGTTCTTAACAAAAGGACACGTCAGTGGGGGAAGAGTCAAATTTATGAGTGTGTGAGCATGAGCAATCCAGAAAATTTCATTCCAATAAGAGCAAAGAGAAATCCCCCTCTTTTTAGGCCAAATAGGCAAGGTCATGCTGCTCCTTAGTTTAACATATTCCAAAGGTGACAGTGAGCGCTGGTGGTTCGAGGGAGTCCCAGGAAGAAAGGAATTTGAATGTGATTTACGAGAGGCACCATCATTTGAGACAAAATCTCTGGAAAGTCTCTTCAAGATTTTTTGTCATCTGCTGTGGTGTTTTTTTTTCTTTTTTTTTTTTCTTTTTTTTTTTTTTTTTTTTAAAGAAGAAGGCAAAGCCATGTGATTTAGCGGTCATGTTTTTACCAATAAATTTGACTTTTTAAAATAATGCATTCTGGGTTTGATCCATGTCTTCTTTCCCTAATTATCGAGTAATAAGAAAAATTATTGCAAGAGGAAAAGAAGTAACCTCTTTTAGAGGAAAACATTCATGATTTTCAGTTAGGGGATTGGTACTAGATGGTTTTAATGTCCCTTCCAACCCAAACACCTGTGATTCTACAATAAGCCGAGCTTTGGCTTGCTCCTTCACATGCAGTAGTTGGGATGTTCCCCTCACCTCCCCCGACCTTCTGCAGGCACCAGGTGCCAGGCTGAAGCTGTCATGTACAGCATCCAAGGCACTCCGTGGCTCCTTGGAGTGCACACTGGGGTCATTATGGTGAAGGACAAGGGTAATTCCTCTGCTGCCCTTTTCCACTCCCTGCTTTCTGTAGCCCGGGCCAGTCTGTGTTTCCCATTCCAGATGGAGGTACAAACGGTATCCACTCGGAATTGGGTTTTTATTGTCAGCACCTGTGAACAATCAAAGCTGGTTTGTGCAGATTTGAAATGAAACTTGTCTGAAATGGATGTGATTTCAGAACAGTTTTTTTGCAATCATTGTCATTATTTTTCACCAAGAAATAAAAGGCTTTATGGTAACTCCTAGATGTGACTCTCGTAACTGTGCACAAGAATAAACCCATCGTGTTTTGACAGTTAAAGTTATTTGGTCCCTTAAAGCCTAGTGGCATACATACGGTGTGAACAGACTCCTGAGACTCCTGCAGTTGTATTATTTTTCATCACCGTATTCTAAAAATTCATTTTAAGAATTTTGGTGAAGAATGGATCTCAAGAGTATTTTTAGTTAATATCTTGGAATAGAAAAGTACATTTTCCTCAGCTTACGGTCACTCAGCTGTGAATGAGCTAGTTATTGAACAGACCAACTGAATATGGAGAAATGAAGAACCCTCCGATCCTTTTGTTGCAGCCCCATAAAAGACTTGCTATCAAGTGCTAGTTTCAAAATCGCTTCCAGGTGTGTAGGAAACAACTTCCTTAGTCTGATGGTTTGATGTGCTTTGCAACTTTGGCATAAAAACTGTTATTTACTGCTAATGATGCTACCAAATGGAACCAGCTTAGACTGCTACATAGGAGGTGATAACTTGAAATTTAATTGTAAATATACTTACTTCCCCAAAATAGAAATGTTGATTTTCATATTAAATATCTCAAACTCACCTCCCTCCACCACCTCTCTACCCATTATTACCTGTCTTAGATTTCTTTGGGGGTGTTTGCATGCAAAGGAAATACCAGATTCATACTTTCAAGCAGAAAAAAATATCTATCTGTAGCCTCAGAAGTCTCTACTTCTATAATATTTTAACTTTTCAATTATAATCAATATTACCTGTTTTTCCAATGCTAGCATTAGGGGAAAAGCCTTAAAGAGGTTGATGTGCAGGTAAAATGAGAGTAGCATAACTATTTTTATGTTTCTGACATCAGTGTCCTGGTTTGTCTAATGTTGTATGCCACAGTGAGTAAATGCTCCGTGCTGTACTGTCCTCAGTGAGCCAAACATCTATTCCAGGACTGCCCCTTGCTTCAAAACTTGTAGAAACTGTATAAAAACCATTTGCTTATTTGGGGCGTCATCTTACTGCCTGCTTGGAAGTCTGCTAGTCTCTCTATTTTTAATAAACGAGATGCCTACACCCCATGAATGTGTGCTCCTAATAGAATGCGCTGGAGTCAGTAAGAGGATTCATCTGCCTGCTGCTTCAAATACTTCAAAAAACCATCAGGCAGCATTGCTACACCAGGGAACCTCTGTGTTTGCTTATGTAGTCGGGCACATTCAGTTATCATCACGCTTCCTCTTCTGTCCTTTACCTTTCTGCTTTTCTGTTTCCCTGCACTGAAAAGCAATGCATTTTCACCACTGGGAACACTGAGAGCTGTTCCTGCCAGACCCTCACTGTTCCGCATCTCCTTCTACCCCCCCGGCAGCACCTTCACCGCCCGCCTATCACGTCCCCACGCTCATACCTATTCTGCACGAAGTTTGCTGGGTGCCTTTGTGTTGCAGGAAAACAGGCTTTTGAAAACTCGGTTGACTTCCAGAGGCAGTTGCACAAACCAGCCTTGTGCTAGGTCTACTGTACAGGAACTGACAGAACTGACAGCTGTTGGGGAGGGAAAAAAAAGTAAACCATGCCAAAAATTCCACTTTCCAAAGGGAGTAGGATGCCTGTTGTACAAGAACAAAGGGGTTTACCGTTCCTTGTTCACACAGCCCCTTGGAGGTTGGGGCAGTGTCCACTCAATGAGTGCTGAGCCATCCCGCGGTATCCTCTGGGGCACAGCCCATCTGTGGGGCAGCCGCCAGAAGCGCCTGGGGGCTCCCCAGCTGTTTGGGGCAGGGAGCAGGGAGGGAGCCGCAAGCTGTGGCTTTGCTTTTCTCCACGGGGCTGCGGGCAGCCGCTGTGTGGGTGCCAGTCCCGCGGCTCAGACCCCAGCCCCCAGGCACTTGGGCAGCATGGGCTGCCAGCGAGCGTCTGCGTGGGAGAAACGTGAGGGCTCTCTGCAAGGCGGTTGGGCTAAAAATAATGCTCAGTGTTATTTTTAATAACGTTGTCGTGGATGAAGACAGCAAGGTGGGAGTTAGTAGCCTGGGACATTTCTTCCTCCCGCTTTACAGGATAAACACTGTAAATCCTGGAGTGTTTGTTTGGCTAGGTAATGCTTTCCAAAAGTATGTCAATGAAGTAGGCATCAGAGTCATAAAATACTTTCCTATATTTAGCTTATAAATATGCAATAGAAAGTCATTAACTTTCAGACTCCCAAGCACCAAAAGCGCTTCTGAAAAGGGACTTGGATGTTGGCATGAGGCGATTTAAAAATACGGATTTTAGTGCTGCCAGGATTGCACGGTCAGTGCTGTGCTGTCGGCGGCGCTCAGGAGGCTCAGCCCCATCCGAGGTCAGTTCGGTTACTGCGAGGGCATGATCCTGAAACTGTCGAAGGGGGCAGGATTACTGTGGGATTAGCACTTGATTGGTTAATTTGGAGGATTATGCTTTTAACGAGATATCGATACCAAAAACCCTGTTACAGAGACCTGTGGAATAATTTAGGCTAGAAAGGGTCTTGGGGGGGGATATCTTTCTGGCCCCTGCCCAAGGCAGGTGCGTGGTTTTGCATGTTGTTAACTCACCTGTACGTGATTGTGACTTATGCGAGAAAGGTGAATTATTCAGATGAATTATTCTGATCTTTTTCGAATAGAAGAGGCAAGTGAAACCCAGAGTATTTCACAAAGGCAGAGATGAAGCTCGGGCTCGAGTGCCGCCAGGCATCGCTTGTATGGGTGCCTTCATTGAAAGCAAGCGTGGCTCGGGGGTAGCGCAAGGGGCTGAGCACTCGCGAATTCATTTACGCCGCCGTGTTCCTGGCGGGGTGACACACCGAGGGGTCGGTAAGCGCGCGGAAGGAGTTGGTGAGCGGCGAAAGCAGAGGCTGCCCGGCGCTTTATAGGCAGTGGTTCTGTTTAGGCTTAATCCCCGTAATGCCGTGTTAAAATTTACAAAACAGCTTGTAATTGCGGGAGCTGATTTAAACCAGCTATTTGTGGTTACGTCTGCCGAGGAAACTTAAACTTCAGCGTTCCCCAGCCATCTAATGGCAGCGAATCGACTGCGGGTCTCTTGCAAGAATATCTAAATGTAGGCTGTTGAATAATCCCTTTGGGGGCCCTGTAACTATTTTCGTGCCTGGATATGCGTCATCAGTGGGTATTTTCTCTGGTGACTAGCTTACATCAGTAGGTCTCCTACCATCCGCTCCATCAGCGAGTGCCTGATGATTGATGGGAGTCGCGGCCGCCGCCGGGCTTTTAGCCGTGACCTGGCGCCGCGGACAGCGGGGATCTCCGGGAGGCCCGGGCAGCGCAGGTACCGCCGGGGCGGGGGCCGGGGCCGGGGCCGGGGCCGGGGCCGGGGCCGAAACGGAGCCGCGGGGACGGCGGCGGCGGTGCGGGGCCGCCGGGGATGCTCCCTTCGGGGGCGCGCGTCTCGGCGGGGGGAGCGCGGGCGCGACGCCGGGGACGCGCCCGGCACGGCTCGGCCCGGCCCGGCTCTGCCCCCGGGGCGGCAGGACGCGGGGCATCCCCTTCTCCTCCTCCGGCCCGCGCTCTGAGGAGGCGAAGGGGGCTGAGGGACCGGCGCCAGGTGGCTGGGAGAGGTCCCCCCGTGAGGTGCCGGGCGCCCTGCGGCAGCGCCGGGGCCGGGCACCGTGTCATCTCGTCTTCTTTTTCTCCTTTTCTTCCAGTCTCTTCCGGGCTTAGTGCTTTTGGTACAGCTGTGATGGGAAGGACAAGGTCAGCTCTTTGTGAACTCTAGCTCAGAAGTCTCTCCGCTCCTTCTCCTGGCAACCGGGGAACGAAATGACAGATGTGGATGCTCTCGGTGTGGCCGATGGTTAAAAAAGTCCTTACTGCTGTTTATCGCACGGCAGTGTTTGGCTGAGGGAGGATAGTGGCCGGATCAGAATTCCTCCTCACCACTTCTTCCTGTTGGCAGGTGGCCCTCTCCGCAGAGCCTGCGGTTTCAAAGCCTCGCGCTGCTCGTACGCGTTTCGGTGCCCACCGTTGTTTTTCACCCAGGTGATGACGCGGTGCGTCTCGTGCGGGATGATGAGACTTGAAAACTTTCGGAGGGAAGAGGGGAGCTTCATTTTAACTCGCCTGCCTGTCTCCTCCTCCCCATGCACTACCCCAGCGGTCGCAGTTAATGAATGAAACCAGACTTCCTGTACGAGCTGCTTAACCAAAGTCTGCGTGTTTGTTGACACAGTGCTTATGTAAAGCTGCCTTCAAGAGCAATGTATGTGCTGCTGTGGCACGGATGCCCTCGCTCCGTGGGATGCAGGTTGCCTACATACCTTTCCATACCCTGCAGACAGATGCCCGATGCAACGTAAGAGCTGGGTCTGAATCAAATTTCCTGATCTGCTCTCCAGCTAGTCGAGCGTTGGTTAAGAGCTGTGTCCGACAGACGTTGTAGGAAGAGAAGTGGCGACTAAAAAGGAGCTTGGAAAATCAAGGGAGAGGAGGGAATTAAGAGGTTTTCATTGAATTGCCGTTTACGAGTATACCCTCCCTTTGTTTCTATATAATATTTTTTACTGTCGCTTCAGTAACACTTTGTTATTTGTGACAAACTGGTTATATAATTCAAAGTCTGTAAAAGCTTCAGTGCAAAAAGCTTGATGAGTCTGGACTCATTTGCGCTGCAATTCGTTGACTTTTCCTGAGGTACTGTGCTTAGAAAAAGTAAAGCTTGAGAACCAGTTGATGTTGCTGTGCGTATGATTTGCCACAGCTTTCTATTCTATTTCTATTCTATTCACATCATTATGGCCAGCTACACATCAGCATCTTTTGGCTAATATTGGCTGCCTTTCCACCCCTTTTATGGGGATTATATGTTAAGGTAATGATAATATTTTTGGGTAGCTTTTATTTACAGTGTTTGTGCAACAGCTCAGCATCACCAGGTTTCTAGATAGACTCTGCAGGCCTTCAGACTAGTTCGGACCGAGTGATAGTTTGCTGGGAAAAAGCGTTTGCAGGTTGCCCATTGGTTCCTGGTGCTTGGCACTGGGGCTGCGTGCACGGCTGAGGGATGAAGTCCAAGTGGACGTGTGCCAGCGTTTGTTGGTGCCTCCCTGTGTGCCGGGACGGGGATGTCACGCCGGGGACAAACAGCAATTGAGGTGCTCACCCGGTGGTGAGCTCATGCCAGGTGGATGCCCAGGTCCACACGCCCACGCCCTGTTGATTTAGGTGAGTAAATGCAGGCACGGAGTTCTGCTTGCACAGCCTTAATTGGGGAGTGATGACTGCAGTGGCAAAAGCCTTGTTTTTCCGGAAGAGCCTTCGTCTGTTCAGTAGCCGCCTTTCAGATCTTGTTGGTCACCCTGGACAATGGCTAGCCAGATATTTCATCTGGGGTGTTAAAATAACTAGGTGTCATGAGCAGGGAGCAGCGCAGGTTCAGTGGAAGTCCAGACATCCACTGCTGGATCTCCCAGTAACTCTGTAGTAGGCCTCTCTCTTCCCTGGTGAAGTGTGTTGGGGTTTCAGCGTGCATACAGTTCCCAATAGGCACGGGGTTGCAATTACCTTACTTTGGAGGTGAAAATGGCAACTGAACCCGATGAGGTAGTATCAGGGGCTCCATGCTGAAATTTTCTGAATGCACCAGCCAAAGTAAAAGATGCAGTGCAACACATTTCTCTCCTGCCAGCGACATCTGTGACTGCATGCTCCGTACTGCTGCTGTGCTGTCTGATATTTGGGGAGGGTCATACCACACCAGCAGTGAATCAATATTCTTATCGTCTTGTGTTCTTTGGACTTTTAGTGCCTAAATGCTCTTGACAGCAAAGGCGCACCCTGGGATGGGAAGAATCGCAAAGCTAATAGGAAGCTCCCTTGTGACAGCAGTATTTTGCGTGAGGAATGACTGTACGGAGCAGGCGGTGCTGCACGGGCATTAGCAAAAACATTGCCGCTTGAGAGATGTTGCTGCAGTGAGCTGGCTGTAAGTTGTAAAAATACTCTGAAATACGAGGCAAGGTAGTGATTTCACTGCTTCGGGGAACATAGTGTCTTTGCATTCTGTTAGGTCAAATCATCTTATTATGGTCATAAATACTTGGCCTCTCAAGAGGGTCTTTCTATTTCTGTAAAGCCCCATTGACATCATTGGGCCAATTCCTAGATAGGAGGAAACTCCAGTTTTGGTCCACTTCTGTGGGGAGGGGCTTGGATAGTTTCATTGGTTTGTTTGGGTTTTGTTTCTTGATTTTTCAGGTGTCATGGAGGAAGTATGGGTTAGCCATTGTCTCATTTAGACATTATTCTGACTGCAGGGAAAAGTAAGGGGTTACTCATAACCATTGTTATTGTTTGTAGTAAGCGGAGTAATAAAGAGCCAAGAGGAAGAAAAGAAGTGCAGTGAAATTGTACAAGGAAAATCCTGCGTAAAGAAAAATTGGAAAAGTGAAAAAAGAAATAATTGGTATTTCATTTTTGTGGTATTTAATTTTTTAAAATCCAATTGATAAGGTTAATGAAGAGCTCTCCTTTTTTTTTTTTTTTTTTTTTTTTAATGATACGGTCTGTACAAAACCATGAATGAATGGAATGAAAAGACTCAGATAACACTTCAATGCGCACTTGGTCCACGAGGGCGCTGGTCCTGAAACCTCTGCCCATCTGCTTTGTCCTTCCTCCTGCAAGCGGCCAGTGACTTTCATAAGACTGTTTGGGATCCAGGACCAGGCTGTCAGTAGCTTAACAGCTTGGTGAATGTTGCCCTGGAATATGATTAGTTTGGAAGAAATACAACCATTGGTTTGGACGTGGGGAAGAGGAAGGAATGAAGATGTTGCAAGTGAAGTCTCCGTGCTGTGGCGGGCGGAAAGGCACCTCCTTCATGTTGGCAGCCTGGCAGCAAATCCTGTGAACTGTGGCGAAGTCTTTTCTTTGTCTCCTGCTCTGCTTCCCGTGTATACACAGCGCAGTAACTCCTGCATGGATTTTTGCTCTTGGCAGTATTTCTCTTCAGTGCCACAAAGTGAGCATTTTTCATGCAGGACCTCACATAGCTCTGCAAGTTGTGTGCTGTCAGTGACTCAGCCCATCTGGTAGCAGCCTGCACAGCTCCTACCAGGCGCCGCTCCTCAGACGCAAAGCCACACGTGAAGCCTGAGATAGCAGCGGGCTAGGGACAGGGTTACTGCGGGTAAAGAGGTCCTGTTCCCAAAGGGGTGGTGAGGGAAGAAGCTCCCTCCCTCCCAGCCCTGGTTGAAATCTTCCCCAGGTGCATCCTGGCCCTCCACAGGGAGATCAGGTTGGCTTGGAAATGAGGTGTAAAAACAGAGAGAAAGAAATGCCCCACACTGACATCCTCTGGAGTCTTGATAAAGTCAGGACACCTGTCAGCACAGGAGTACTTAAAAAATATCATTGATGGTAGGGACTTACATGGTACTGCAAGTCACTAGTAACATGAGTGTGGCACAGGCACTAATTCAGGAGTTTACCAAGTGTCTGGAGTTTCATGTCTTGACTTTGTCCCTTTGCAGACTGACTGTTAGCATTCAGGAGTTTTCCGGAAACTTGTCTCGCCTTTCTTCTCAAGCACAACTGCCAATTGCTACCCTGAAGGTTAGAAATAATAGCGACCAAGTTAAAAAATGAAATTCCTTTTCAGGTAGTCATTTTGTTTTCACATACTTACTCCATCGTCCTCAAAGTTGCTCTCTGTGCAGTTTTCCTTTTTCTATATTTACTTATACTTTTAGCCGGTGAAGTGAATGTGCATGTCTGAAGAGATGTTGTAGCTCTATGTGCTGCTTTGTGACTGTGTTTGTTGAAGGACAGGGGAGACAGAAATCAGCCTGTGAGGTCCTGACACTTGCTGTCCCTTTCCTGGGAGATACGATGTCAACCTGCAGCATGAAAACCCCTTGCCCCCTCCAGGGACTTCAGTATCCATATACAAAGGCCAGGCAGAAATCCTTAGGTGGAAGTCTGTAACTTGGGAATGAGAAAGAAATGGGGTTATGGCAACGTGGAGACACATGACCAATATGCAGGGAGAAGTAAGAGTAACCAAATTATTTTAGTGTAACCAAATCATAGAACATTACAGAAAGGGTTGAAGATCTCCATTCTTCATAAAGCTCAGGTCATGTGCTGATGAAATGCACCCTTTCTTTCAATGGGGACACTTGTTTTTTTCATAGTCTTGATTCTTGACCAAGAACTAACTTCTCGTTCCACTGGAAATTTGCTTCTGGTTACTGAGGGAGCTGGGATGCTAAATCAGAAGATCAGTTGCTCGTTCTAGTTTAACGTTTTCTACCTTGATTGATTGCTATTGAATTAGATATAATGTTAAAGGCATGACCACCTAAAAGAGTATAACAGTCTCAAAGAGGTATAAAGGAGTGAAAAGGTGCAAACAAGTAAAAGGAGTATTAGCTCAAATGCTGGGAAAAAAATCATTATGTTGAAGGCCAGTTCTCCTGATGGAAACCAGAAGAACTGATGAGCTGGAGTAACTCAAAAGTGACCTGGACAAAACACTGTAAAATATGCCACATAGATTTTTCTTATTTGGGTATGAGATGATCTAATAGACTTTGTACATTTCCTTTGTGATCTAATTTCTGGGGTTCTATGATCACTTTTTGAAAAGGTCATTCTATTGCCTGTCTCATTGCAAACCCTCTTCCTGAAATTTTTTGGCACTTTTCACCAAAAAGGAAGACATTTACAGGAATGCAACATGGTACTATTTTGAAGAACCCAAACAGATTTTTCCTGGCCCTTTCTTGCTGTTGTTCCAGGGTAAAATTCCCATAATTCTTGATGGGAGTTTTTTATTAAAATTTTATGGCTGCGTATACTCACTAGCTACTCTTCCAAGGCCTGAGAGATATCCATGATCTACTCCCACAGTTGCCCTTTTCCAGTTCTTTAAAGCTACACTTGGGCTTTACAGGAAATAATAATCATGCCTACCATACTGTAACTAAGTATTCAGACACATGAATCTTTTTCTTGACTTCCTATAAAACTGTCATTCGTAGCTTTATTTTGTTCTGGTTTGACCATAATATAAACAAGAGTTTATTAAAGCGTTAGTTTTCAGTTGCAGTTCTTTCTTGAGAATGCAAGGTCTCACAAAAATAGTATTGAAACTGCAGGTCAAAAACATGTATTAACAGAAAAATGAATAATGAGTCTGTTTTCATATGGATTTTTTAAAAAGTACAGCTTGTAGTTGAACTAAATGTACCATTTCTTCCACTGCAGCCAGGAAGCCCTCATAGACTTTTGACAGCGTCGCCAAAAAATTAATGCTTCAGCTGTTTAAAAGATATCAAAAGCTTGTTTGACAATTGTAATCTTTTCCAGGAATTTCCTTTCCCATTTTCCCTCCCTATAAAAATTGATAACAAGATGCTTGTATGGTAGAAATGGAAAGTCCGAGGTATGCCATGAAGCATTGTGCATTGCTTCCAGCCTTGCTGTATGAGGCACAAGATCTCCAGGGCTGGTAGGAAGACGTGGGCACTCCATTGTTTGAGTAGAATTTGCTCCCAGGATTATCTGCTTGCCAAGACGGTGCAGATATTTTAGTATTTTCTAACCCATTTCTGAGTTTTTATGTAACGTGGCAATAAACAGCAGAGCTGTTGGAGGTGGCTGGGTAGGAACTCAAAGCGGTGACAGAGAAAAGGCGAGGATGAAGGAAGTGAAGAAATCACCGCATGTGTCAACGTCAGTTGACATGGCAGGACCGACGGCAAGGGAGAGCAGCCCCGGCCCAGCTTCTCCTGAATTCCTGTCCTCTGTTTCACATGCAGCAAGGTGTGACAAACTGAAATGAGGCACAGCTTGAACTTTTGTTCTGAAGCGTATCAGAAAAGCACTGAAACGCAGAGTCAAAGGTCAGAACTGTTCCCTTTTCTCTAGCAAATTCCCAAGGCAGCTGTTGATACTACTCTGTCTTTTAAGGCTAACCTTGAATAGTATTTGTTGGCACACAACATGAAATAAATAGTATTACCATGGCTGTTCTTCTCTGATGATGGAAGGGAGATTCCACGTTGAGAAGAGTAAGGCAGTCGGGGAGGTTGCCAATAAAAAAGCCACTGTGTTTGCGGAGGGTGCCTGTGCATTCAGCAAATGCCAATTAGAGAAATGTCACTTTATGGGTATGACGGGTTATTACTGCACAAACACATGTACAATTACACAGTGGGTCAAAAGGGCAGCTAACCTCGCCTCACAGCTATTATTTTAAAGCAAACACAACTATCAGGCACACAAATATCAGGGATTGCAGAAGGGGAGCAGTAAAGTAATGAGTGTTTGGAACTGCACGCTAACGAGAAAAAAAGTGCATGTAACAAGCGCTGGTGCTGTGGGAGGTATTTTTCTCCATGTCTGCACTACATGGATTGAAATGTCACCCTTACATACTGGAGAAGCAAGCGCTTCCTTCTGTCACTTAAATAAAGTCAATACACTGTTGTGTTGTTCTGGAACTTGGAAATGGGAAGAGAATATCTATACTTTTTTTCAACTACCCGCTTTTATACCAAAATGTTTGTGTTCTGTGTGCCTTTGTAAACTAGTGTGTGTTTTTCCTTCTGTTGTGTTACAAACATCTTCATGGATATCCCCTTCTCTCAGCTGTGATGTAGCGCTCCAGTTGACTTCAATAAAGGGCAGTCCTGCAAGTAATGCAGTGCAAGACAGGGCCATGAGTGCTCCTTACTTGCACTCTAGGTCTCTAGGTATTTTACTTTTTTTTTTTTTTTTTAACCTTCATTTTGTGTGTTTTGCCTGATGCTTCATAGAGTCAAGTCTAAAGAGGCGGAAGGCTCTGTGGATGCTGTGGCTAACATGGGTGTGTGTAGAATGGCCGTGCTATATGTGGATTTCTGAATTTTGCTCTAAGGCTATCAGGATTGTCTTCCCTTTTAATATGGTCTCAGTCAGTGCTTTCGCTGGCTTCTCTCTGGGTCACAAGAAAGAGCACACTTCAGCAGGAATTGCATTATAGCCGGTGGCCTGAATCTTTGCTCTCACTTGACCTCGTACTTCTAGGAAGCTCAGCTGGCAAATGCAGCCCAGACCGTCATGGTAACACCCTCTGTGGTGTGTGGGCTGCTGGTTAGGTTGTCCTGCTTCCATATATGCAGAGGTATTTTCACTGACACGCTCTTTTCACAGGTTTGAAGTCACTCTGGCTTTCAAGGAGCGGCCTTCCCTAAAGTGGAAATGCGGCCCTAGCCCAAGGACCAGCTAAAACCTAGAATTTGCCAAGGCAGAACGGGGTGGCAGAAGTTAAGTGGAGAGCTTTAGGTCAAAAAATTTTATGAGATCACCATCCTTTTAAATTGGTTTACACAGATGGCTGTCTGGTTTGTTGCTTTGTCCTTGCTTAATAGTAACTGTTTATGGAAAAACGAATTGCTTTGCAGAAGGAGGTCCAAAAGCTCATGCTGTTGTTTCCCTCACTGGAGATCTTCATGTTATTATGGGCATACAAGGATTTGGCCTGAAACGGAGATTAATTACGAAGCGCGCAGTGAATAATTAACCATTTGACTTGTTCCTCTGTAGTCACCGGGTTAGAAATGATTTCCCAAACTGCGGGAGATAAGAGAAGGTTATTCCTGGTTTCACAATGTCCTTTTATTGTTACGGCTTTGTGCTGTGTGTATTCTGACATCAGCTGATACCTACGCAAGTCGGGTCCAGCTTCTCATTCAAACCACTTCCTGGGGTTTTCTCGGGTAATGGCAGTGATTCAGAAGACACCACCGTGCCTCAGAAAGCTGCCTCTGACATGTCGCACCAGGACTGCGGGACAGGGAGCATGTGAGATTCTTAGGAAGGAGTTTTGATCTTAAAAATACCCACGTTTTTGTTTGTTCAGCATTTAAATTTAGATGCGCATTGCTTGGCTTGTGTTCTAGTGACCTATTCATAGACCAGTGGTATGTATTGTGGGGTACTAGTGATATATATGTACATGTGTGTGTGAGGCAGGAGCCTTAGACTAGCCTCCAGGCAGACGTGCTGATTTTACATCCACAATTGTTCCTACCCGGTAAAAAAAAACAAGAAATAGAAATGACTAAAACTTTTTAAAGGAAATCAAACCTAAATAATAATACTCTGTACTTTTGCAGGATTGTCTACTTAAGAAGCTGAGAGTGAGCTAGAAACATTGATGAAGCCTCTATGCTGTGAGGTGGGTATGCATTTTTATTACTATTTTGCAAAAGCATAGAAAATTCAAACCATTTGCCCAAGTCCAGACAGTGCTATTTAAGAGCTCTGAACAGAGTCCAGAAGTTTTCTACCGTAGCACATGTTCTGACTGATCAATACCTTATGAATAAGGTCTTCGTGTGCCCTCCCGTTGAAGGAAGTGATGAGGTTTTGCATTCTGTTATCATTTGAAGCTCTTCTTTTAATTTTTGATTTCTGACTAATGGAATAAGTGACTCTCACAGATACTTGTGCTCCACTGTCTTCCTGCCCCTGGTGTGCGGTGCATTTAGATCACGTTTTTGGGAGAAGGCAATTTATGATAGGGGAGTCAGTGGAAAACAAACATGTCCACTGGATCCAGGCCAAACATAATCTGGGGTTCAGAAATGTTTAGTGTGTTTCATTACTTTTTTACTTATTTATTTATTTTAGCCTTTTGTCACGGTCAAATGCACCAGCAGGCTTTTAATAAATCCCCGTGTGTGTGAGACTTGCAACTCAGGTTTGCAGACCTACGAGGGCTGGATAATTTGAATAACTGTGAGAAGTGAAACTGAGCATTCGTAGGTCCATCAGCTACAAGCTGCAAAACCAGTGCGTTGTTGTAATTTTGATAGTCTTTGTCATTATGGGATGCTGCATGCAAAACTGTCAGCTCTGCTTGCCCCGTGCAAGAGTAGCTCGGATGTGGAGCCTCTGTGTTTCCATGCGCCGTGCTTGTCACCCACCCCAGCTCGAGGGGCCCCACTTGCAGGGGACCTGTTTTAGGCAGCAGCCTGGAGAAACTCTCTCTTAGGCTCTTCACTTAATTACAGTGGTTTCCCTTTTGGCTTTGTGAGAGAAACCCAGTGAGGGTGCTTCTGTCTTCTGCTGCATTCCACTGGGATCCTGGATCTGCTGTGACAAGGAATAAGTCAGGACTGGAATTTGTCTCTTTAAGGATTTTGTTTTTTCTTTAAACTGGTGTTTGCCTTTGAAAGCCTTTTTTGAATAAATTACTCTGACAGTAAGTACCAGAATATATATTGATAAAACATGAATTTATGCCTGCCAGCATTTATCTGTTTTGTGCCTATTCACAAATACAGATAAATTTCCCCAGCTGCCAGTTTCTGCTTACCTGCATGAACAAAAGGGGACAGAGTGCTGGGGCACACGCTGAAGGTGGGTATAGCTGAAAAGTTATATTCAAAATCTTTTTCTCTGTGACATCATTGTGGCTCCTCAAGTATCTCTCAGTTTATATGTAAAATGCATTAAAAATATGACGCAGTTTGATGCTAATGTTAGCTTCACACTCTTCTCAAGAAGGAATGAAAATGCTCAGAGGACAAGTTGCCTGTGTGCAGATTTGGTTTCTGGGTAATATGAGTGGTCCAAAAGCTTTTATTACCTTAGAAACTTTTTAGTACACAGTACAGTTGTTAATTAACGTAACTTTTATTTTAAATCTGAATTTGGACTTTGTTGAATTGGAGACGATGGGCCTACTTGTAATCTGCTCGATAGGGCTGTAACAAGTTGAGATACCTCCAGCCTGAGACTTTCCGTTTTCCAAACATAAGCACCATTTATTTTGCTCCGTTCTAAAGCATTTGAGCTCAAAATCTATGGTGAAATTTGTAATACATCATTTGACTGAAATTTTGCAAATCCATTGCTGTAGCGTAATATGCTGTAAGACCTCTGGAAAGGAAACCACCTGCTTGTTCTGCCGCAGGGTGCCCACAAGTGATGCGTGGATGCACATCCCCGTGTGACGATGTCACCTGATGCTTTGCTACCTGCCTTGTGTTGCCCCAAAATCCAAGCCAGTGGCTTCACCCCTTTGGTTTGAACAGACTCTTCAGTGTCCGAAACTGAAAAGTCACGATCTACTGCTAGCTGCTGTAGTCATTAATCAATGATTTTGTTATTGGTTATCATTATTTTGGCTTCTGCAGCCCTCTGCATGGGCAGCTAGATGGTTTTCCTGTGTTGCTAGAGCTCCAGTCAGCTGAGGAGGGAGCTGAAATCATCACAGCCAATTTGGAGATTTCTTTGGAGATTTTTGAGTGCCTGTGCCTTTAGAAACAAAATCCAAGGCCTCAACTTTCTATCCTTGTTGTGGCATTAGGGCATGCTGTCAACTTCAGAGCAGCTAGATCAGCTTTTAAAAACATCGAGGTGGTTAAACAGAGAGAGAACCAGCTAAGGGGGAACAGAAAGCAAAAGCTGACTGGAAGAAAATTTAAAACTGCAGAAGATTCTGGAATACTTCACCTGTGCTCTGAGCTGGAACAAAACCACAAGACTTCTTACACAGTATGACATCTTATTCCAAAACGCTCTAAAGGTTGCTTCAGTTTTATTTGCTGAAAAACACTGTGATGGCATGCTAGTATTCCAGCTCATCTCTTAGTCTCATTAAGGTAGTATGAACTACTGTTAAAATGTTAGTACTGAAGTAACGTGTTATTTCATGAAGCTATATATTTCCTAAATCTTCATTTAAACCAGGGACAAAATCTATATTTTTGTGGAACTTTTCAGTTCTACCAAAGCAGTACGTTTTATTCAGGAAACCCTTTCAGCGTGAAAAATTTTGATCATTTACACAGCTTTACAAATTTTCTTGATTCTTACTGTATAGCTTCCGTTTTTAAAGAGAAGTGAGTTATCTTCTTTTACTGTCCTATAGAGGCTGTGAATCCCTAGAGTTACATGTTTATGACCACATACGCTTTCAGCCCGGACACGGCTGACTCCCCATTTCAGTGAGAATGTTTACAGGCAAGCAGTCTCACGACTAAAAATGCAGCTTTTTACATGTGCATTTTGCGAGTATAGGACTTGGGCACGCTCTGCGCCGAGAACCAAAAGCTTCGAATTCAGCCTGCAGAGAGGAAGGAATTCGTCTGTGCTACAGTGAAAGGAAGTATTTGCTGTGTTATTGTAGCGCATGGCCTTTTGCCATCTTTGATAAAGTATTTAAGGGTTGTGCACCCAAAGTCTGCTGCCCTCCTGACCCACCATCAATCACCGGCTGTACGCGAGGGTGGATGAAACGCCGGTCCTGTAGGAGATCCATTGTTTCAGCCCTGCGCCGCTGCTCTGAAAGCGGAAGCCGCGGACAAAGCGTCTCCTCGTGATTCCCCCACTGCGCAGCACTGCGGGGGCTTCTCCTCCATGCACACCTTCTCTGGCCCCGGTGGTACCGGCTGAGGGGTACAGGTACACGTGGAAGCTGTGGGAATGGATGAGATGAGCCTCTGGGATGGCTTTTTCCATGTGAAAAAAGGAAAACCAGAAACAATTGTCATAACACTGAGCCTTGGCTATATATTTACATTTATTTCCCCTTTGACTATTTAGCACTGCCTATAGATGAGGTTTAAAACAGTGAATGGCCCATCATTTTCCTAGCACGCTGCGAATTGCCCAACCTCTGCTTTTTTTTTTTTTTTTTTTTTTTTTTTTCTCTCTTCAAGCAGTTCTGGTTACAGAGATGCCAGCATCCCCAGTAAGTATGCCAAGAATGTACTGTTGTACTTTATACTGCTAAATTAACAGACAGGAATAGTCACACCAAACCAGATTCAGCTCCCAGATGGGAAAGCATCTCTTCTAGCCCAAATTTTAATGACATTTTTACATGAGAAAGTTTCACCGATAGAACATACAATGTGATTTAAAACAAGTGCTGTTGTCTTTCTATGGTGAGGACAGGTAACTTGCAGAAAGTAGCGGTGATTTTGGTTTTGATGACCAACTGGGGGTTAGAAAAGCCTGGACATTCAGATCGGTTAACTCTTCTCTTAGGACTTTAAAGTATTTAAAATTTAAAAAGTTAATTTTTAGTTTACCATTTTTACTTTTCTGAGGACTAGTTTGATGTGAAAAATAGGACCTGGTTCATACTTGATTTGTTACATATTTCTGTGTGTGTAGTTCTGTTAGCTTTGTGAATTCATTTCCAATTACATTCATGTAAGTGACAGGGGAATAGAGTCCTAGGTCGCGTAACATCTATATCAGAAGAGCTGACTCTGATTGTTGCAGTATGTGGTGCTGACGATATGAAATATTTTCACACACACATTTCTGTCTCCCAACCAGGAAGGGTCTCCTCCTGGCATTATGAAATCTTCAGTCTTTATCAATTTGTCTGTGACAGCTGAAATATCGTGGGAGATCTCAGCCTCCTGCAAATTTTAACAACTATGTTGTGATGAAGCGAGAATGAAGTTTTATGAATTATTTAAAACAAGGGGAAAGGGTCTTTCATTTTTGCAAACACCATACTTAAGGTACACTGAAGTCCATTGTCTGACTTCTCCTTGGAACTATTTTTGGTTCCTTCCATGAAACTGAGCGGGTTTCCCAGGCACCAGAAGAAAAAGTTGAGAGGAGTGTGCACAGGTGTTCAGGTGAGAAGTGGAAAATTGTCCATGGCTGTCTGGTGTCTGTCCACTGCAGACACCAGACCTTTCGGCCATTACAGGTGCTCAGATGCATGCTCAGAGAGGTGCTTCAGACTGGATTACTTTGTGCTGTGCTCAAGTTCACGGTATTTCTAGTTTTCAGTGCACTGTACTGCTCTATTCCTGTTTATAAATCTTTTAAGTGTGCACATTAAAAAAGTAATTAAATTGTCATTATAATTTATAGTATGCCTGAAGTCAATCACCTAATTAAACGGAAAGAGCAGAGAGGTAGTAGGTTCATAAGCATTTATTAAGTACTGCGGTATTAATTATGCAGGACTTTTGAACCAAGCAAAAGAGGAAAGAATGGAAACACCAATCTAAAAGGGCCTTCCATTGCTGCCCTTCTCAATTTAATAATATGAGACCTCCCCCCCAGTTAGTAAGACAACACTAATGCTTTCTTTTTGTTAATTTTTAATGAAATTTTGATGGATTTTTTTTTATGATGATCACTTGCAGCATTTTCCTGTAATATTTTTTAAAGAATAATCTCCCTGCATGGGGGCCTATAAATATGTGAGTAGAACTGGAAGATACATTTAGAGCTATGGTTTGGGCCAGATTGTGCAGGAACAGGCTCTCTTGATCATTACTTCACAGAGCGCCAGAAGGGGAGTGTAGTGTGCACCGGTTGCACAGGTGGCCCCCCAGAAAAGAGCTTGGGGATGGTGAAGGTGGGGGCTGATCCCAAGAGAGAGTGCTCAGCCAGAAGAGCAGAGGGGACGGGCAGGGACACTGTGGTTATGAGGACATTTGCTCTTTCATTGCAGCCTTTCTCCCATCTCTAGCTGTGAACCCGTGTCACTTGGTGAAAGGTGGGGGCATGAGCTGCTGGCCAGCACCAGGCTGTACATTGGGGCGCAGGGAATGGATGTACGATACATTACTGAGCTTGGCGAACAGGCCTATCTGACCAGGCTTTATTTGTGTTTTGCTGTCTGTGGGGAAGGAACACCATTGCTTTTTTCCTACAGGAACTTATGGTAAAAAAAGTCTCCCTCCCAGCTCACCAGTAGAGACACCCTTAACAGACCTTTAGATCTTTTTAAAAAATCGCCAAAAAACCTTCCATATAAGTGGACAGGTGTTAGAGACTTACTTAATACTGTCATTATCAATTTGGTGTAATATATTTGGAGCCTAATTACATGGGCATCACTTTACCTTGGAATATATTAAACAGCAATTCTTTGGTAATGCATAAGCACAACCTATAGGCAACATCTAGAAGTTGGGCCTGACTTATTTGAAAACTGGAGACCCTGCTCAATAGCCTGTTTTTTTTCTGGAAGAATTTGAGATTGTGTGATCGGAATGTAAATCCATGCTGAAGGCCATTTCTTTTCACAGTCTTTAATAGGCTGGACTTAATTGACAGAAAAAAAAAAAGGAAAAAGGAAAACTAGACTGAACAATCAAGAAAATTTACGGTGCATAGATTTTTCTTCTATACAGAAAACATTGAATCTATTTGACCATGAGTGCTGCAGATGTGTACTGTACTAAGTTGTTTTGCTTAAGGATGCAGAGGATTGTATGCCATGGCCTGATGCAGCCATGGTGCAGGCAGCAATTTAATTTGCAGTGCCACCTCCTTGTCCCAGGCACCTGCTGAAGCATGGGCTCACATACGTGGCTAGAGGGAGACTACAACTCTTAATCCAATGAAATCAGTAAGTTTTGCTGCTGTTTCAAAAGATGCAGTTGACATTCCCTTTATAGCAAAGATAAATTTTTACCTTATATGGAGCAAATCAAATTATTGACAGCTCTTGATCTCAGTACTCATAATTACCCTATAATGAGCACATTCATTACACTTCAGGTTAGCAACGCAGCAGCATTATATAAGGAATGTAACTTGACAGTTGTCTGGAAAAAAAACCCACATAGATGTAAGTGGTAGTGGCCTAACCTACTCTCAGATGATATGATACAAGTTGGGTTATATAATTCATTTATGGTCAATAAGCCGGTCTTCTCAGCTGCATATTGGAGAGTTAACGCTTGTCTGTTCGTACCAGATCTTACAGCTATTTCTTCAATGCGTAAGTTGCTTGTGCCATGCTATTGTTAAGCATTTTCAGCTTTGTGTGTTAGCAGCAGGCAGAGGTTGTCCTGGCAGTGATGTCCTCTGTTGAAATGGTGAAAAATACGAAAAAACAAACCTTCTTCTTATTGATTCTGAAAACAGGTTGGATGAGTAATGTATTGTAGATATTTGAAATGACTGTGGAGTAAGCCATTGGGATGCCCTCTGCCAATTTAATTGTCAAGACAGAGAAAAAAGTTTTCAAGTATCAGAGCCTCTTTACCACTTTCTTTAGGCATATATTTTCATTAGAAACATCAATTTGTTTTATGTTATGGGCAAGTAATGGATTTAAAGTCCCAAATTCTACTTAAATGCATGTGCATTATGATACAACGATACACCATATGAATAGAGTGTCCAAGTGTATGGTACCATTGCCATGTCTGGAGCCTGACTAGTCATATCAGAAACAGCTTGGAAGCAGGTAAATTGGATCCTGCTACTGGAGCTTAGTGTGTACTCATCAGCCTTCAGATATTCTGTGTAAATGCTCGGATAATCTTGGTGCTGATACAGCTTCACTCCTAGCAGTGCCTAATCTCTAATTGGAAGTGTATGTTTATGTAAGGAGGTAAAACTCCTTGGTCAAGTTTGGGTGGAAGCTCCCTGGAATTATGGAGCACATCCTGAAGAACAGCAGTATTAAGTTCCAACTATCTCATTAGTGTGCCTATTGGTTTTGTATGCGTGATTTGCTCAAGGTGTTTCTTGGGAGTACAATATTAAATTTGAAAGAACAAATGCCACTATAAAGCAGGGAGATGTGTAATGACACATTTGTAACTTCAAGCTTCATAAAATAAATTCCTAACTAGACTTGGTGCAACCATTTCAAATCCTCTTCAGTCCATAACATCAAGAGCCAAAAGGTAACCTCAATTCACAGAACTCCTGAGCAAGATGGAGAAGCCCAAAGTCAAGATAAAAAAAGTATTTGAGACAAGAAGTGTAGGTATGTTGAGTCTGGAGAAGGTGTAATTCAGAATTATAACTATA
This sequence comes from Cygnus olor, assembly GCF_009769625.2. NCBI lineage: Eukaryota > Metazoa > Chordata > Aves > Anseriformes > Anatidae > Cygnus > Cygnus olor. The sequence continues at coordinate 64,142,436 of NC_049171.1, read as the reverse complement.
CATATACATCCAAAATAGTTGGAAAGAATGGGGCAAGGTATCCTCACATGTTGTTGAAGAGAAAACGGGGGAACAATGCTGTTATTAAGCTGCAGCAGGGAGTGTTTTGCTAGACCGTTCGATATTGGAAAGGGGTTACTACTGTGCAACATTTAGGTCAGTGGAGCAAACTGCCATGGGAGGGTATGGAGTCTGTCATGGCTAGACTAGATACGTGTCTATGATAGATGATCTAGGACGACCCATTTAGAGGTTGCTTCCAGCCTAAATGTTTTATGTGATTTTTGTTCTCTTCAGGTACAACTCTTGACAGATTGGCTTGTTCTTCCAGTCAGAATGTGAATTATTACAGCCCTACTGACAAAAAAGCCCTCTGTGCTAAGAACAGCATATAAGCTAGAAATATTACGGATATTACTTTGCATGTTGTAACAGATATAACATGCCAAGTAATTATTACATAAACTCAGTGGTGTGGTACTGCTTATGAATAAACTCTTGTATCTGTATTAAGTATTTAGACTATTTTTTAAAAACATTTTTTTCTTCTTTCTTAGAATTTTTTTTTCACAGAAATGTATTGCTATTTTAAGGTTGGGAAATGTATAAAATTTTAGAGAATAATATTATGCAGAAGGTGAGAAACGCTCTGTATCCCTATGACCATACAAGTTAATCTTTCCTCCTACAAACATTCATCATAGTCATAGCTCCCAGGGAAGGGTTTATGGGACCTGCAGATCAGTAGTTCAATGCACCTGTGTGTTTTGTGTGTGTACACATAGTATACACAGTGTATGTAATAGTGGGGTAGTGTTACTCAACTGTTACTGTAGTCAGTGGGATTTTTGATTGATTCCAGGGCACAGAAGACATGTTTTTTCTGTTTCAGGTTATGGTTTCTTTCATGACAGTTTATTGTTCAAAAGCAGGTTGTATTGTTGAGTAATTAAAATCGGTGCATAGAGGAAGACACACTTTTATCAATAGAAGAAACATAATGTACAGCTAACCACCCACAGCAGGAAAAAATATTTCTCTTTGGGTTCAGTCCAAGTTCCATTGACTTTTACGATATTTGGATGAAGCTTTCTAATCATGTTGCTGTAATGATCTGTAAACCCACTGGGGACTTTACTGCTCCTTGCCAGGACTAGTCGTAATGAAATGATATGAAAAACATTGGCACGTAGGTGCAGAAACACAGCTCTGCAGTTCAAGTTAAGGATTTCTTTCATTTGTCAGAATGAAAGAGGAGAAGCCCCAACATGAATAATAATGACTGTGTTTACTTAACCCCTTTAAAACCCATTTGAAAGTAATGGGTGATCGGAGTATTAGTAAGCAATACTTAGAGGAGCAGTGAGAGATGCTTTAACCTATCCTGAGGACATGCAGCTGGGAAGATCAAGTGTGGTGTGCTGGCCTCTGGCCTTCCCCTGGGGTCTGTTGACTCTGCTCATCTCCCATCAAGTAGTCTTGATAGAATAATAGCTGATTTTCTCTGAATGCTTGCTTTAAAAAAAAAAAAATAATAATTTAAGCTATTTTTGGTGTTCACAAAGGTTCTGAAATGACATGATAACTGTTTGGGATATAATTGACTGAATTTTAATACATCCATTTGCACTTCCTGAATCAGAATCTGTGGTGTTCATCTCTGGAAACACTGAAGTGGGAATTTGAATAACTCTTTGGAGATGTAGAATTCAGTGGGGGCCTTTCTGCCCTTTTTTGATCTAACCTATCTTCTTCCTTAGTTTTTAATTGTGTCTGAGTTTCTGAATGATCACCGTTATTTGTTCTGCCTTATGTTTTCCTCGTGAGAAGCCTTTAACTTGATTTCTTATGTTTCTTAGCATTGGCAGTATGTTTTCCTGGCAGAAACACTTTTGCTGTTTAGCATGTTGACTGTGCTGTCTGAAAGTGTTTTAGGTCCCATGCTTGCTCTTGGCTCCTTTCCTAGGGCAGTTTTTCCTCAGTTGGACTTTCCACAGTCAGTGTGGCCTCTTACCATTTTCCTGTTTTCTATTAATTTTTGAGCAGAAGCCCTAACATAGAGTGAAGCCTTGAGGTTTTAAGGGGACAAGTCCTGGTGGAATTGCCACCTTCCAGTCTTTACTCTTTTGCCTGCAGCTGCACTAAACCTCTGCTGAACACAGTAGAGAGAGCAAAGACAGCTTGAAACCAGGTTTTCAATGGGGTATCAGTGTGAGCTGGCACCAGACTCTTGGGCAGAGACGTGAATAAATTCAGAGGAGGCTCTGCTCACACACATTGCCGTTTGTATTTCAAAGGTAAATAATTTGCTTCTCTAAAATGTATTGTTTTAGTGACCTTTTGGGGGATGTTAAAGGTAGCTTAGAGAGGGATGATTTTAGTACGCTGTTTAGGAATCTTTATTTTGTTATGGCTCTGTTTGAGCCATCACAAAAGGATACCAGGGTGGTACTTTGACCACAACAATGCTTTCAAGTCTTGAAAATTCAGGATAAAACCTGTCTATCTTCCCTAAAGTAATGAGTCTACTGTCAAGTACAAAATCATAGTTAATTGTTATTTATGGCTCTTAAGTTCAGTAGGGTTCCTGGTAAGTTTATTTCTTCAGCTAGCACAGTAATGATACAGAATTTCAAACTTTCCTTCATCATGCCTTTTCTATCACTCTTCATCTATGCTGTAGATCTCAGATGTTGGACAAGTATTGCCTTTGCGTGGGGCTGCAAAGGTTGAAGATGACACTCTGCCCATGGATCATCATTGCTAATTAGCTGAAAATTACTACTCTACCACTCTACTTGTTGAAAGAGTCGCACAAGGGCTCTGTTTCTTACTGCAGGCAAAGCCATCTGGATTGGCTTCAGTGGCTACTGAAGGTCAGTGGAGTGCTCAGACTGACTGAAATAGGAAGATGAGCTTCTGGCCAGCAAGAGGTGACAGTGGAGACAGGAGCACCTTCAAATGGGGACAGGAGCTAGAGGAAGAAGAGGACTTCTGTCATGGGTCCTAGCCAGCAGTAGTTTTCCTTTAAATGAGGCATGCTGGGGTAGATCAGATAGCTCAATATTGTGTATTTTCCTTCATGATGCTGTGCAGAATTGGTTGAAATCCATAAGCAAAAGCATACCAGAACCTGTCACGTAACTGTATTTGCAGGAGCTTTCCACCATCCTCCAAAACCTAGCCTTTTCTCTGAGATGATTCTCCAGGCTGTTGACTACATTTTGAGAGCCGCAGTGTCCTCGGCAATGATTGCGTCAGGACCATCAGTTGTTATTTCTAGGTCCTCAATTTTCTTTTCAGCCTCCTGCTGTTTTAATCCCAAACCTTCAAGCTTCCTGTCCATGGAAACCATAGTAGCCTGGATTAGGTCCAACCTTCCAGAAATACGTACTGCATGCCTTGTAAAGAAATTAAATAATACTGGGTGGGCAAGGACCACAGCTCTAGACATGCCAAAGCAAAGGCAGGTAAGCCCTTCTACCAGGCTGCAAGCTGTATATGTATAGGCTGCCAGATCCCTCACGGATCATAATTTCCTCAAGGGCATGTTAAAGTCACTGCCCCTTCTCTTACAAAATCATAGATGACAGTGTTAAAATCTTAAATCACTTGAGTGATTGTGAACAGTAGGACGTAGCACACCTGGAAAATTTCTTTTCAGACAGCTCCTGAAAACAGATCCACATGATAATTTCTTGAAAACACATCTTAAGTCAGCTGTATTTTTCATCATTGTAGTGAACGTGGTTGTTTTTTTAAAGCCGTCCCCGTAGTCCCAGGCACTTGGTTTGGTGCAGTTTGTCCCATCTCACTGTACACTGTGCAGATGGGAAGAGAGGGCTCGGGTGGTCCTCCCTTCCCAGCACAGGAGAAGGCTGCAGAAGGCAGCAGCACCCAGCCTGCCGCCCGCTTCCCCCTCCCCGCGGCCCCAGGGAATGGCGCTCAGCCTGGGTTGTGCCCGCTGCCATGGGCAGGGCTGGGGGGAGCTTTCCCTTCCCAAACGTGGTGGAATAGCAGCTAGGGTCAGTCGCAGGCATGCTAGGGACTGCTTTTTGTTGTGGAAATAGTGTAACCTTTCTGATCCGGGCACCTCTGCATTTCTGCAAAACGCAAATGAGAATGTAAGGTTTCCTGCTAGTGGCAGAGGCCAGTATTGAAATCTTTACGTAGGACTTTTCACTCCAGTCACAGGAATAACACACCTGTTTTACAGATTTTTGCTGTCGTAACTATCTCGGCCAAAGGTGTAATGAGGCTTGGTCCTTGATGTGATCCCTGACTGACGCAAAGCTCTCACTGTTCATACAGTTATGACAAACCTCTATTTTTACAGAAACATTTTTGGCTTACTGGATGAGGGAAGAGGGACCTTAGGAAAAAAGCTGTGCCAGCAACTAATATGATTTTGTTGGTACGAATGAAGCCTGTGCTGGGAACACACTGTCAGTACAGTTTGCTAGGACAGCTGCACCAGCCGAGCTATCCTATTCTGGATACAGCCTTGTCTTCTGTTCCAGTTTGTCATGCATGATTTATCTTTCTGTCACCTCTTCAGGTCCCTAGGCACCTCTCAGCGTAAATACATACGAGTCTGCTCTGTATTGGAGTCTTGACCTTTAATATATCACATTTTCATATTACAGCTTTGCCAGCAAATAGGCTGTCCTACTAGAATCACTACTGCTGTAGTGATCTGTAGAGGTCCTACCTCAGCCATGCTTCAGCTTTATTTGCTTCCACCTACAAACTCTCAAGCTGCTTGAAATGCCTTTGAGTGGAGATAAGGTTTTCAGATTGCCTGGGAGATCATAACCCAGAACTCCAGTAGTCCAGTGAGGAGAAAAACCTGTCATCAAAAATCTGAGAAAACACTGACAACCCAAGCTTCAAAAGGATTGCTTAATGTTTTGTCCTGTTATGAGAGTTTAATTTTTATCATTTTATTAATTTTTGGTGTTTTTCTCCAGCCCCACTTTGGTTCTCTCATTACATTTTCCTTCCTTTTCTAAAGAAAGTGCTGGCATCTTGCTCTGTGATTTCGTGGCTGCATTCGTCCTGAGCAGACCGGTGTGTTGCTCTGACGGCAGGTTCACAGTTAGGCTCCGTAGATCAATAAACCATCTCGGTTAGTTGCTGAGCATATCAGATTTGAATTTTAAAAATCCACAGTCGCACTTAGAATACCACAGAGGCCAAAACCTGATGTAATTTTTAAGAGGCACCTGAAGAATTGCTCTATATTTCAGTCTGCCAGCATTATCTTCTGACCAGTTCACTGTTTGATTGGGTTTTAGTCTCCTGTTTTCTCTGCAGCTCTTGAAGGTATTTTTTTCTTTCTTTCTTTCTTTCTTTTTTTTTTTTTTTTTCTCCTCCAAGAGACAGACAACTGTGTCTTTAAAGAAACAAAACAACTGTGTCAACAGATGGGAGAGAAGATGCTGTGTCTGAATAGTGCTAGGAATAAACGGTGTTAAAAATAGGTAGTCTTGCCACAACTGTTTCTTGGGCCAATGTGGAAATCCTCCCTTCCCATACTAGCGTGCTATCAAAACTACTAAAACCGTGCTAGAAAAACTGCCAAATTAGTCTATAAAATGTTGCTAGAATAATAACGACCCTTTTCCTGTCTGATTGTAACAGCCAGGCTAGTAAAGGGGAGAGGCTAAGAGAGCCGTGCTGCCAAGGGAGAGCTTGTAACAATTCCTTGCACTGACCCCTGGCCAGCAGCAACTAAAACACAGCTCTTGGAGCTGTGGACATCATAGATTTTAATGAGGTGGCCCCCTTTGCCCCCCAGCTGTGCTAGGACAACTGTGTAACGAGGAACTAGAGGGTGTCAGAGGCTTGCCCCTTAGATGCATAATTTTGCTACTAGGTATGGAGGAAAATAATTTGCCTGACCCACAACTATCTGGGGAGAGCCCATGGCAGTTTTGCTAGCAAGTTGTGTTTGTTCTTTTTTTTGTAAAAAAGAAAAAAAAAAAAAACTCCTGCCCTCCCCAAAATAGGAAAGCAAGCCAAAGTGTGCTTAAACGTGGTTGCTACTAGCAGAATTACAGCTGCAGTTTAGACATTGCATTTCTGCTTTCCATCTGTTGTCTCACTTATTTTTTCAGTCTGTCTCCTTGCTTTCAATTGTCTCTTCTGTGTCTCAGTTTATCCAATTTTCAGGGCTGGCCAGCCATTTCAGCATTATCGCTGTCCTAATGGCTGTAAGAAGAGCAGAGAAGCTCTTCACTAAATGATTTCTTTTTTTTCCACAATGCCTCTCTGCTTTGTTTGTTTGGGTTTTGTTTGCGCTTGGTGCTCTATGTTGTGTCATCTCGAAAGAGAGGAGATGTTTGCATAATGTGTGTTTTGCTATAGTTGTTTAATTCCTGCAAACATTTATACTATACGGCTCATGGTGCCTTTGGGGCAGGGACAGACTGTAACCTCAGGGACTGAATCAGGTCTTTGACCGTGCTCCTCACCCCTCTGGCAGCCTGGAGGGGCTGGAGGACAGGTAGAGCCTGGGCTTCTGCCCAGGGAGACCCGCTGTGGAGGAAGCAGCCTTGGGCAGCTAAGCATGATTTCGGGCGACCCCAAGGCATTTGTTATTTATTCGTGACCTCTGAGATAGGGCAAAACATGAAGGTAGGTAAGGCCCTTCCATCTGGGGAGAAGGGCAGCAGTAGGCGAGCGGTACAGCCTGCGGCCGAGTGCAAATTCCTCGTGACCTGGTGCAGCCCTGCTGTTTGCAGTAGGCTTTTCCTTTCCCTCATCTGCGGTCGAGGAATGCTTCTGGGGATCCATGCTTGCCTGGAAGTTGTCTCTGTTAGATTAATGTTTCTTGCTGAGACTAAAGGAAGTCTAAAGGAAAGAAAAGACTTTAGAGACTGCTCAGTTTACTTCTGCCGCGTCTAGGAAAGAGACACATTCCTTATCAAATCTTGTATTCATTTTTTTTTCTACTCTTTCCTCGTTGTCATGTGAGGGAAATGGAAATGGAGGAGTTTATATGCCCATGATTTTCCTTTTTCTTCTGGTAGATAAGGAAGCATCATCTCATCCTGCCTCTGTGGTGCAATTTGTGGGAACTGTGCATGTTTGTCTGTGTCCAAATATATGTCCCACTTTTTGTTTTGGTTTTGCTTAATAAATCTATGGATGAATTAAAAAGACTAGTATGTGTGTAAGTGACAGTTTGATTAACAGCTGAATTTGACCTTCTTCCAGTACAATGAGCTCAGAAGAAAATTTTTGGTGTTACATCCTGAGTCTGTGAAAAAAACATATTCAGAAGGATGCATTGCCATCTATTCACTTTGACTTGAGCACACGCTTTGCTTTGCTGAGTTGGCTCTACTGATTAGAGATGGAATTAAGCATAAGCTTAAATGACTTGCTCAGCTGTGACTGAGGTTGCATAATTTGTCTGCTCATTTTCCTCGAGCTTTCCTATTGAATTCAGTGAGAGTAGAATCAGGCCATGGCGATGGAGAGGTGATGCGGGTGTAATTGGAAGGATATGCCAATTAAAACTTACTCCTTTTGTATTGCAAAATGAAGTTTTTGCTTTCTTGTTATGGCCAATTTCAAATTATGCTCTCGAATTCTGGTCAGGTCAGTGTTGTTTTATGGGAAAAGTATAGCAAAATATTCTTGCTTTAGCTGTAGGAATATATAATTGGATCCCTCAAAGCTCTCCTACAGCTGTAACCACGCTAGCTGCTCTTGGATTGCCTCATTTTTCAGACCATTTCATTCTTGGTCTGGACACCAAAATCATTAGAAGACATTTACTGGCAGTATTTAATAGCATATTAAAAACAAACAAACAACAACAACCAAAAAATCAAAAACACCAGACATTTGTGATGCACCACTAATCTATTGGTAATTTGTTTAACTCCACTCATCCACACATACAGGGGAATAAAATAAAGTGATTAAAATAAAAGTGATTTAAAAAAATATCTTCATATTTATGGCTTTTTTTTTCCTTTTTCTGAGAGTCCATGGTGATAGCAGGAGGTGAAAGATTGCAAACAAAATTAAGAAGTTCAAGTTAGCTGTGGAGCAGAAGTGTGATTCAGGAGCTGAAAATATCTCTGCGCTTCATGCATCAAACTCAAACACTGCTTTGGCAACGCCCCCTGGATCAGAAACAGAGTTTGAGGTCATTCCTCCTCCAGCTGCCATGTATGGATAGGGCCCACGCTCATGACAAATTACCGACTTAGTGAGCGAGCACCAAGAGCACAGTGACATCAGCGCAGAGGGATCTGCCTCACAGTGGAGACGAAGGACTCCATGGCCTTCTTTCTCCTGTCTTTCTTTAGGCCTGGAGGGGCAGTGTGGAGGCACTGGGAATGAGGACACTTTAAACATTCCCTTTCTAGATGTGGAAGTGACAAGAGGCAGAGAAGGAAAGCACCCACCTCCTTGTAAAGAAAGTTGTGAAGCATCCTGTAGAAATGCTAACAAAGTTTCTGGTCAGAGGTGTATTAGTGTCCCATTCAAATTTCTAGGACAAATCACAGAATGGTTTGGGTTGGAGGGGACGTTAAAGCCCACCCAGTTCCAACCCCCCTGCCATGGGCAGGGACACCTCCCACCAGACCAGGTTGCTCAAAGCCCCATCCAGCCTGGCCTTGAATACCTCCAGGGATGGGGCATCCACAGCTTCTCTGGGCAACCTTTGCCAGGGCCTCACCACCCTCTGAGTAAAGAACTTTATCCCAACATCTCATCAAAATCTCCCCTTTTAGTTTAAAACCATTCCCCCTTGTCCTATCATCTGCCTCAGTAAAAAGTTGCTCTCCATCTTTTTTGTAAGACCCCTTTAGGTACTGAAAGGCCTCAATGGTGTCTCCCCAGAGCTTTCTCTTCTCCAGGTGAACATCCCCAGCTTTCTCAGCCTGTCTTCATAGGAGAGATGCTCCAGCTCTCTTATCAACCTTGTGGCTCTAAACATACGACATAGCTTCACTGTGGTGGTGCTTCACTGTGGACGCAGACCTGAAAAGACAATAGTTCATGCTGTGCTGTACAGGTCTTTACAACCGGGAGCACAGTGTCAGAGGTTGATCTCAGAGTGCCTTAAATGAAGTCTGTGCTTTGACTTAGCACTGCTGAGTTGACTTAATACTTGCTGAGGTTTTAATTTTATTTTATAGAGAGTAATGACTAGATTTTGCAGGTAACTACAACCAAAACTCTGTAAACGTACCCCAAGTCCTTAGAATCCTCTGCTGACAAATTTCTGTTGTTCCCAGTCATTTCAATTCCCTGGTGTCCTGCATGTCTGCCTAGTTGCCAACTTCTCAGGGGCAAGTGAGCTCTCATCCTGCTGAGCTTGTCCAGTGCTGCTGCCAGTGCTCTGCCATGGCATTGAACAAGGTGCCTATGGGGATGGTCTTTCCAGTGAGATTGTTCTGGCAGCTTAAGTGATTGTCATGGGTTTGTGGGTCACCTGATGCATTACAGCCCACCTGCTTGGCAGCTACCAGTGGCTCTGCTTTGGTTTCTTCATGGTGTGTGGGGCTGTACTTTTTTTTTTCATTATTATTTGATTTTTTTTTCCCCAAGATACGGGTGTCATAGCAGGGTAGTCACAGAATCACAGCATGACTGAGGTTGTAAGGGACCTCTGGAGGAGGCCAGCTGGTCCCACCCTCCTGCTCAGGAAGGGCCACCTAGAGCAGGTTGCCCAGTTGTTCAAAGAGGGAAGAAAAAACAAGGCACTGGTGCAGGAGGTTCCTCAGGATGGTTTTGCTGAAGCTTGTTTGGATCGCTTAGAGCATGAGCTTTACCAGGAATCCTATCCTGGGCTCAGCTGAGACCTGCTGTTCTTGCCTCTGCCCCCTCCCAGATGATCGCGAAAGGTACTCACGTCTTTGTGCCAGCTGCCTGCCCAAACAGCCCGATCCTCTTGGCAACAGCAGACTAGACAAATGGGTTGAGCAACATGTGTATGTGGACACAGTGTCAATTGTCAGCCTGACCATTGTCTAAAAGCATCAAGCCTGGTTAGCTGAGGGCACTGATCTCAGCTGGCAGTGTCTAAACTGCTATTTGCAGTGAGGTTATGGACCTATACTTAGGGGGATGTGCTCTTGCTAATTTAGCTCCTGGCTGAAGTGGGAAAAAAAAGTAACCCAAAATCATAGTTCCAGCACTAGCAGCAAAACAGGATCCTGCACATTGTAGATTTCGGCAATAAAAGAAATAACCTAGAGAGGATCCTGTACTCCATATAATACTGTCAAAGAAATCAGGTGTTCGATTTTCATAAAGTGGATCACTTATGTGTAAAGTAAAAAAACAAAGTTCATAGGTGATGTTCCAAAAGTCACTTGGCATGAATATCTTTTAGGTAAATTTGTTCTTACTGCTAACTTTCTGGAGAGCCTGAGAGGTAACAGAAACAGCTTCACAAACATAGACATGCGTTAGTATGTATGGCTATTTTTAGTTGCATAATATGTATACATATGCATATATACATATACACGTACATGCATGTATGTGCACACATCTGCATGCATATGAATTTGTAAATGAATACATTTCAACAAATGAAAAATGTTGCAAAGTTTTCTTGGTGCTCTTTGCATTCAGATCTGCAGCATGGCACTAGCATGCAGGAACAAAAATACCAAAATGAAGAAAAGCTGTGAATAAACAAAATTTTAATGGGCTGTCACACTCCTATTGAGAAAAATGTGGAAAACAAAGAAAGCATAAATACAGAAAAATATATTAGGCATCAATTTTATGTTTTGGTAATTAAGATGAAAATGTTTACAACATAGAGACATAAGATTAAAAAAAATATATATATCTTTAAATTTGGAGGTAGTTCAAGATTTGATCCATTAATTTCAGCAAACTGCTTGTAGGAAAGCATATTTCTGCAGCATCAAGGGCTTCCAGAGTGACCTGGAATTAGGAGGGTAAAGGTAGAGACACTATAAGTATTTTAATTCATCTATTCGCAAATGATTTGTGTGAACACATTAAGTGAGAACACCAGTATAGTAATGGGAGTAATTTTCTTTCACTTCTTCCAAATTCAATTGCATACAGTATGATTGCATTTGATCAGGATGTGAACATCATTTCTCAGATGATTGTGTTCTGCCATTGATCATATGAAGCCAATTTAAAGCATGACATTGCTTTTACCTTCCTCAAGTAGGGAGGCACTTTTACTTCTAGTCTTAGCTGCTGTAGATATCAATTTGTGTATATAATAAATGTGCTTTGTTTAGAGAGTGATAACTGTAAAATATAGCTCATTCAGAGAGTAAGTACTGAGATTGAGATTGATGTCTGGAGCTTAATGCATCATAGCGTCAATCAAGCAAGTTCTAGACTTCTTACTCCTCCCAATGCGGACTGTTATTCTTGTAATTCTCTGGACTTTGTGTTTGAAAAGGAGAAAGAGAGCAGAGAGAAAAGTCTGCATGGGCTGTTTCACATATATAAAGGAGGGGTTTGAACCTGTGGAAAAGAAGTGGGAGATTTGTGTGTTGCCTCAGTGCTTTGAGTTACCAGCCATGAATTTGAGCCCTGGGGTGGCAAGCTGCAGAAGTGTGCGACTTTTTCTACCTGTGTTGTGTGGATCATCTTTGGTACGAGCAATCTTATAGACCTGGTCAATCTGAGTCCTGAAGTGAATTCCCTTCCCATGGTAAGGTACAGTCTGTGCTGGAATGATACCTGCTGCAAGCCAGTTAAGGAGTAACAGAGGCAAGGCTTTATTTGCCCTTTGTACTCTTGAGGCAATTTCACCCATTTATTGTGCTATTTCAAAACCTTAGAATAATTAGCAGTAAAATAAATATTTGCCAGTTGTTTTCCTTAAACTTTAGTTTTTTCATTAAAATACACATGAGATTTCTGATTTTTTTTTTTTTTTACCTTGTAAAGTGCACAGGAATCTTCCTCTCATACCTCCTCAATTAACTGAAAGTGACAGTGTAACAGAAATATAGAAATAACACAAACAAAGTTCTTGTTGATCCATGAAATGGATTAATCTTTGTGGTCAGATGCTGCCAATGCCTACTGCTACATTTTTGTTTCACTACTGAAGGTGTAGTTATACAATCAGAGTGATTAGTGGAGCTGCCAGGGGAGAGTCTAGCACTTTTCTTCAAAAGCAGATGGTAAGAGTCATCATCAGAGTACCTCTGCCTATGTTTCCAAGTCCCATGTAAAAAGCTAATCCCTGAGTGTATGAGCTACAAAGTTCAAATTGAAAAAAGTCTTCCCGGCAGTGTCATGCCATGCTTCTCATACTCTCATTCCCCTTCTGATGTGCTTGTTTAATCTTAGTCTCCATGGCTGGCAAACAACAGCAGTATATTAAAACAGTCTTGACCAGATATGACCAAATGCTAGGAAATGATCTGCAATGGTGTTGCATTGTTGCCTTTCTTGCTGGGCTGTTGTTAAAGGAACTCGTCTCTTTTGCTTCCAAACAACCAAGGATTGCACAACTTTTTATGAATGCAGTGATAAAAACAAATTAAAAGTTCCTGGTTTTAGTACTCACAAACAAAGCCTTTGGAGCTTTAATTGGGCAGTAAAATTCTGTTTGATGACACGTGCATCATTTGGAGTTGTTAAAGGCTCTGTCGGTTGGCTGTTCCCCTCAGACCACGTACTGTTTGTTAGCTCCAACATTTTTGTAGGTTGTTAACTTAGTAAGGAAAGGCATTAGTACTGTCTAGACAAAATCATACTGTCCTTAACCAGAACTTTGACTAATATTTTAGCTAATTATAAGTAAAGATTAGCTTTTTAAATACTCAGAAACTGACCCAACTTTCATGGAAGTCAGGTGGAGTCTTTTGCACTTGAATCAGACCCTAATGTGTCCATTGAGGAACACCGCTGAAGACAGTGAAGTCTACCGCATGAGTGAATATGCTGACTCGCACCAGTTAAAAGCTAAAAGAGAAATTGGTGAAAACAGGATATAGCATTCCTCATGGATTTCAGTTCAAAGACTTTTTTGAAGCTGGAACAGCAGTATGATTTTGTGTCATAAATTGATATATTCACTTATGATTTTGTTGTCTTTTAATGGAAGTCCCCTCTGCTCCTCCCAGCTTGCTATCGAGAGGATTTAGTCTAAATGAGCCCCTTGTCTTTGGGTTGGGGGCAAGATAAACAGATTTGCAATTCACGTTCATTAAAAAGAACTTTATGCAAGTGTAGCCAGCATCATTAAGCCAGCTAGGCCTGTCTGAAAGCATAAAGCATGGGGCCGAGGGCTAGAGGGTATCCATATACCAACAGGGAAAGCAAGCTGCAATTTGGTGCACCCTAGGTTTTAGTGAAGGGTGGACTAATAAAGATTCGTGACTTCTTTATTGCTTTGTTTTGTTTTTTGACTGGAACTTTTCTCAGGCTAGTTGTAAAAATCGAGAGTGAAATACCGGCCCTGCTAAAAACAGGATTTTGCCCTTGAGTGCAGCCTTGCCAAAGTTTCACCCATAGATTAAAAACGCATTGGCTTTGTCTGCTCAGAGATTGAAAAGTGGTTCCTGGCTCCGCATCCAGATTCATTTCCTAGAAAGCTGTATATTGATGTGATAAAATGTCAGTGTCTGGAGCCAGAGCATATGTTTCTTTTATATACTCAGATGCCTGTATAGACCACTGTTGACATCGCTGGTTAGTAACACATTATCATTTGCTATTTGTTTTTGTTGCTGATAGCAAACAGTACAGCATAAAGCATAAGCGCATGCCTTCTTCTACTAACTAGTTCCAGGCCTGCTTCACCCTTCATGTGTTGGCACCCTGTTTCCCTCAGCTCGCATTTGCGCTCTGCTGATGGTGGAAGCATGGGGCTTTGCCCCACCGCGTGGTGGGCAGGCTTTGCCCGGGGTACGGGGCAGTGTGAGAAGTCCTTGCGCTCATGAGAAGCCCAGGGAGGTTTTCTGTGTACTCCTGTGGGAGCTTGGTTAGGCCATGGCCAACGATCTGCAAGTCCAGTGTGCCAAGTTTGGCACTTTCCTGTCAGAGGCCTCCGCCATGCTCCTCTGCCACAGTGCTTGTCAGTCCTTGAGGAGCAGGCACCTTTCCTGCTGTGGTGACCGAGCTGCTCCATGAGGGCGGCCAGCCAGGGCCCAGCGTCACAGCCATGCACCACAGAGCACGGCAGGGCGAAGAGCAGAGGGGACGTACAGGGCCTCCTGCTGGGACCTTGTGCTGTCAGGTGGTTCCCCGGCAGCTGCCCTGGGGTGCAGCCCTCTCCAGGAGTACAGCCACCCCGGGATGCCCTCCTCATTGCCCATCCCTGGCAAGTAGCCTGCGGTGGCAACTCACATGCAGGTGTTCAGAGCACCAGGGAAGCCTGAAAGGAAGAACCCTGGGCCAAAATGCAAGCTGTGGTTATCTGTGCTTCACAGCATATATAACATAGGTTATAAAATCAAGGCTGACTTGACAAAAATCCTTAAAAATCCTTCATATTATTTTTCTAAATAGGTGGAGGAGAGTGTGAACAGCCATATTCGCTGGAGTGCTGAACTGAATTGCCTTGACTGGAACCATTATTCACTTGCACCTTTGACGGCAGCAGCCAGGTAGGAGAGCAAGGAAAGAATGTGTTCGAATGAACTGGGGGAGCAGGCCTGGGTGGATATTTTTTTTGTTCTCAGAAAGCTTTAACTGGAAGTAGCTCGCATTTAAATAGTAACTGATTACTTGTCAACCTTTTGTTGCAAGTGAACTCACCTCTTGCTGAAACCAGAAGCATTTCTCTTTCTGGACAGGTTGTGTTTTTGGTAATTCAGAAGTGGTGTCTTTGCTTTGACCGTATATTTGATTTGCTGCTTTCTCTTCTTCGTATAGTTCTTGCATCAAGAATCCAGGGAGCACACTTTCTGAAAGAAATAAGCAGAAAAATTTACTTGTAAAAAGTACAAGAAAAAAAAAAAAACAACAGTGGATGGGGTTTTGATATCTAAAAGAGCTGCTTTTATTATTGTTATTATTTTTTAATTGTCCTAAAGAGTAAGTTGGTGGTTTCTGTTTGGCCGTCTTGCCATTTCAAGTGCACCATTGATGATACTGTTTAAGATCAAGGTTTATTTTTTCCTCTGGGTCTTGAACACATGGGCACATGCAAACTGCGGTTATGAAAATAATGACACTGTAGTAGCCTGATACCCAAGCTAGCTTAAAGTTAGTGGATTCCCAGTAGCAGTTTAGCTATGGCAACACAGTTCAGAAGCCAGTTTATCTTGTCAGGAAAAGGTCTGTTTTCAGCTACTTGTTGCAGCTCCATGTTTGTTTGGGGTGCTAGTCACAGGTTGGACAGATTTCACACTGACTTTGTCTCAGAGACTGTGCCTTCGTGTAGTAGACAGAGTTAGTTTTGTTGCAGCAGCGTTGAGGAGCTCCTCTTCTCTAATATTCTGTGTACTGGTTAGCCTCCGAATGTCATAAGACTGACTTAAAATAGTGAAAATTAAGGAAATGTTTCATCCTTGTCATTGGCTTTTTTTTGTTATTATTATTCAATATTTATCTGCAACCATAAGAATGGTTGCAGGCATATAAAGAAGACACAAGAGTTTCTCATGCCTTACCATGATCCCAGGAGGTGTTCAAAGAAAACACACAATGTATTTGAGATGAAACTGCCATTTTTTTCAGAACTGTAAATGGGATTAGACCTCTGTTTCATTCTATATATGAATTGAAGGAAGGAATGGTGGGGGTTAAATTGAAATGGGCTGTCCCTTGAACCTTTGCTCAAACCTGGAAACTGATCCCAAATATTCTGCAGTCCATGGTGCTGCTATATGGGATATCTCTTCTTGTGGATCCTTTTGCAAGTCCCTTCAATTGAAGTTGTGTCTGTGAGCGTTTGCACTATTTCCCCCTGCAGTCTGAGACCTGAGATCTTCCCATGCAGCCTGGGATCAGAGCTAGGTGAGAGGGGTGCAAATTAATGCCTGTCAGCAGGAGTGTTAACAGGGAACATGCAAAAAACTACGCATCATACTTGCCATAGGTCCTGTGGAATTTGTGGTGAAAGTTCAGCAGGGAAAACAAACTGTCCTCATGCACCCCTGAGCTCTGCTCCCTGTTTGGGAAGCATTAACAGTGTGTGAAATTTATAAGCAGGAGTAATGGAGTACCGAAACCTAGCCATGTCCTGACTCACCAGGCAGGATTTAAGGAGAAAACTGAGAATTTTGGTACACAAGAGTGTGGCAGCCATCCTCCAAAATGGGTTTTTAGCATAAATTTTTCAGGTTTCATTAGTGTGTAACTTAATGGTACTTCTGTGCATTGGACCCTTGCTGCTGTGGCTCTCTTGTATGCTGAGAACTCCCCTTATAATTTGTCAGCCTAGTAATGGTGTACTTTACTTTTTGGTTTGGAACAGCTGAACTTAGAATAGATGCTCTCAATTAATGTAGTTCAGAGTGGTGTTATTGTAACTATGATAATATGTATTGCAGCCTTCTGTGCTAAGGATATTAAAGCAAGCGCTTAATACTGGTAGGGTAGTAAATATGCCATGTGAGCTAATAAAAGGCTCCCGTTAAGAAACTGAACCCTATATTGCATACTTTACAGGTGAAAACTTGCAGTTTGATTCCACAGCTAGATATGGGGCGATAGCAAGGCACATTTTCCCTGAAGACAGGAGCATGCAATGCTGCCAAACCAGCAGTCCCAGGCGCCCTGCAGGGGATGATTCTTGCAGCAGAGAGAGATTGCACAAGCTGTGGTGTGGAGGACTAGCTGCTTTATTTTGGCTGAGTATCCTCTGAAGATACTGGTCCTGATTCCCTACTGTCTGAAACCTTTTGCTATTTATACCTGGGTAAATGAATGCCAGGCGAGCATAAAATGCCACTACCCTAGTGCTAAAGGAGCTGTTATCCACTTTGCCCAAATATAAATGACCATGCAAAGGGTAAAGCAAGTTCAAGGTCTCTCTTTTTGTTACGGCATTGCCCTTAGATCCTGCAGCTTGTTGATGAGTGTGTGTGAGCAGGAAAGGCTGTGCTTCAGTGGTGGTGGTTTGAGCTCTAGATGTGCAAGTGCAAGGAGAATCGAGAACACTAATTTCTTGT
The DNA here is from genome assembly GCF_009769625.2 of Cygnus olor. Classification (NCBI taxonomy): domain Eukaryota; kingdom Metazoa; phylum Chordata; class Aves; order Anseriformes; family Anatidae; genus Cygnus; species Cygnus olor. The sequence goes on along the minus strand of NC_049171.1, from coordinate 64,125,331 downwards.
TCCACTACTAGTCAGAGAGAGAAAAACATGTTTCTTCTTCTACTTCCAGGAGGTGGCTGAGCAGGATAGTAGCATAACAAATTTATTTGCTAGTTTTCTGACAGTCTGGGGTAGGAAGAAAGATGCTCGAAAACAGCTGGAGGAGGCAGAAATGGACATTGTGACTTGAAGTCTCCCTGCCCTTGGGCATTCAATAGCAAGCAGTGCGTTAACATGCCATATATTGGAAGGACACAGTCCTTGAAATCCTCTGGCACTGCAAGCTACTGCTTTTAAACTAGAACAGAGACAGATAAGGGTAACGTGAAGGAGAAATTCAGCATTGCATATTATAAAATTGAATCCTTAAAAAAACTGGTCACTTTTGGCGGAATTTCATATATTGTAAATAGAATCCGTATATATTCATGCTTATTTTAAACAGAATATAGTGTACTGCAATTTCTGCTATCTACGCAAATATCTTGGTAGAGTAATTTAAAACAGATCTATTTTGTAGCCAGCACTGCACCAATTTAATAGTAATACTGGCCTATGTTAGAGGTTCTGAGTCAGGTTCTGATAGCTATATACCTGCTGAAGACAATGAAGACCTAGCATGGGGTGAGGGCATCAGTGTCCGGCTCTTTGTGAGCAGAGCTGCTTGTGAGTCCTGTGCTACAATGCCCACTGCTGTGGAAAGGACCGATTCAAAAAGCAAGAAATGCAAATCATTTTGAATTACAGGCAGCAAGAAGGATCCTTCCATAATACCTAGATAAACCTCCATTTATGTACTATATTTCAACAAATAGCCATTTTTTTTTTTTAGGGATGGGGTGTCGTAAGATTATTAACACTGAACCACACCCAGTGCAATTCATTTTATGTAACTTCTAATACATGCATTTACCTATTCACATACACTTTTCCCTGTTCTAAATATATCCTAAGGTTACACATGCAAGGCTCACAGCTTCAATGCAGGCATAGAATGAACAATTGTGGTTTTGAATCTGCTGGTGACAAATACCCAGAATTATTTTAACATGTCATGCTGTAGTAATGCTAAATTAAATATTTCAAAACATAAACAAGAAACTTGTATTATGTAGATCTTTAAAAGTAATCCCGTGAACCTTCCTTCTTGTCGCTGTATTCTTATGAGAAATTTGAAGAATTTACATTTTTGAAAAAATACATAATACCCGTTGCAATTGTGCGAATCCATGTTAGAGGATTCTTTTGCTCACAGATGCTTTGCTAATAAGTTCTGAGCCTGAAAAGTTTCGGTTAGTTGGGAATCTCAGATCCGTGCTAGCAGTTATCTCCAGATGGCTGCAATCTATTTTGTACCAAGCCTTCAGCATCTCAGCGGTTGCATGTTTGGAATTATGAAACACACTGTTCCACTTGTTTTTGCCAGTAAATATACCGTGCATTGTATGTTAAGTTTTGATGGGTGGTATACTTCGAAGAAGAGGTAAGAGAGAAAATGTGGGGAGAGAAAAAGAGAAAGGAAAAGGGTAGGACACGAGAGGAAAGAAAACGCAGCAAGAAAAGTTTGTCTGCGTAATGAATTCAGTCTGACTGGCAAACACAATCTGACTTCAAGTTGTGAATTTCATTGAATTTGATCCAAGAAAGACACAGCTGAGCAATCTGCAGGAAGCAATCTTTTCCTAGAAGTATGCAGCTCCAAACTGTACAAATTCTTCCACTGATCGTAAAATTTCTGTGCACCACTAAACCTGTGTAATTGGATACTTTTGAAAAGAAAGTAGTGTATTGAGATATTCAACTAAAGAATAACAAAAACATCATTGAATGTAGAATTTTGAAAGAAGAAAAACTATATAATTTGAAGTTGGCCAATGAAACCCTAGTGATAAGGACAGTTAATCATTTCTGGTGCAGCTGTTTCCTGACATTTCTGCAAAATGTTGTGGAAAAATTAATGAAGGTTCGTTCAGTAATGGTTTCAAGCTTGGCTAGTGGAAAATATGACAGTATTTCCATCGTCAATTAAGAACAAGCAAGGCCTTTTTTTTTTTCTGTAGGGGAAGTGGTATGCAGTTTGTACTGCACAGGAAATTGTAGACTTGAGAGCAGCTGTGTGATAGCAACAGGTATGCAGAGAATATGAAAAGAGCCTGGGCCCTTTGCTCTTATCACACGTGTTTCAGTGCAGCAGAACTCTGCGACGTGCTGGAAGAGACAACTTGCTGCATGGCATGACGCTACCTATCTAGCATGTGGGGTATTCCTTCGAGTGTCCGACTGAAAATAAACGCCCTTCATGCCACTTCAATAAAAAAGGATGTATCAAGTGAGATTTTCATTGTAACTGTGTTTTATTACTGCAGCATCCCAAAAGCATAACTCCTTTTGGTGGAGAGACACAAGATATTTTTTTAACTGATCTCTGTAATTCTTGTTGCTTGCAATTTGACCTCAGGCTATATGATTTTTACAGCCACACAGCACGCCTTAGTGAGCACGTGTGGTTGCTGCGTTCCCCCAGTGCAGAGCATCCCCTGCTATAATGGGCTGGCCATTTTGTGTCTGGGGACGGTGAGAAGCCTGTGGGCCTCGTGCGCAGTATGGACGTGGGGTTATATATGTGAACCCAATACCATGTATGTGTACGTAGCATTGCATATAGCTAAGAAAGCATGTGGTTTAGAAACAAGAGCGTGGCCCAGGGGTGTATTCACATCGCAGATCAGCATAGCTGAAGGTCACTGTAGCAGCTGAGCAGTGGCCTCTGTCCACTCCTTCACCTCATGGCAGCGGGCGGGGAGCCAGCTGCCGGCAGCCTCCTCAGCGGCACCTTGGGGCTGGCGCTCCTGCCCCAGCTCTGCAGTGCCCAAGCTCCTCCAGCTCAGCTTGGTTTTGGGGATGCTAGATTGTTCTGCTGTTGGATAGCCTGCATGGGCCAGCATTCAGTCAGCACAGAAACAAGATGCACCGCTGGGAGTAAGTTGTAAAGATCAGTCCCAGATTGCCAGTAGAATTAACTGTTTTTCCCCAAAGGGATCTACATTTTTTTTTTGGTTAAAAATGCATTAGTGTGAAATTACAAGGCTTATACAGAACTACTGTAAATCACTGCAAAAGTTTAGGTGAATGATTTAGAGACTCGGTACCTCTTTCTGGACTGTGAGGGGTTTTACAAACCTGCCTACTCTAACAGATTTTTTCTTCCTCTTAACATGCTGAGATAGTTTGAGCCCTGCCATAAATATGATTTCTAGCCTGTTTACACAGTATGGTGATTCATGCTAGCATGGTTGATAGAAAGAAAATACATTATAATGGTTTATGCTTTTCTAATATCACTCTGTAAAGGAGACGCTTACTCAGTGCTCCTGCTGCAAATTTAGAAGACCCTCTGCAAGCTCGCTAAAAATGTTTGTCTTACTTTCTGTAATGTTAGCTATGGAGTGTGTAGTTCTTACTGGTTTAAGCCAGTGTAAAACAATTAATAGCGATGAAGCCCCATCCATGATTTAGCTCCATTCACATAATCATGCAAAAGTCAGGCCCAGGTCCCCTGTCTGTGGTGCAGTCAACTCTAAGGAGCTTTGTTTAAGACTCTCCCAAGCCTGCAATCCCTTGTGTTGGTCAAAACTTTGCTGAAGTCAGTGGCAGCTTTATCAGGGACAGCTTATGTATAAGAACCTGTAATTAATCTTGATTTGGGACATCAAAAGATAGTTCTTCAAGTGTCCCTCCACACGCTTGAGTAACCAGGTGAGTACTGTGGCTGCAATCAATATGCTGCTGGACTCGTGGTGGGACTACATGTGTGCTTCAGGGAGTGCATAGGCAAAAGGGAAAGATGAGGGCTCTTGTCCCTCATTTTGTCTGACGAGGGCAGCAGGTCAAATATGAGCTGCTTTTAAACTTCTCAGCATGAGGTCTATGCCTACAGCTACGGAGGAACTTCCCATAAACACAATTTGTCAATTGAAAGAGGACTTTCCACAAGAACAAGTTTTCCACTGGAAAATTTCTGTATTGCCTATTTTTATTTTTTGCTTTTGTTTTTCCATGGAAATCTCTGAACGAAGTACTTCCCTTTAAGTCACCTTAATTCACGAAGAAGATATTTGATGAGCTGAACTGAGCTAGCATAGTTTCAGTTGTCGTTAAGTTACTTCTGTCTATTACTCCCTCTCATGTCATGGCAAATGGCAATACAAAAACTTCATGCTTGAAAAGTTCCTATGGGCAGGTCACCTTGTCAGGCCTACATGTTCCATGGTGTATGGGAGTCACCGTGGTGAAAACATCTACTAACTAGTAACAAAACAATGTCTTGGTGAACCAGATTCAAAAACAGAGGCCACACTCCCTGGGAAACCAGAGGAGCTGTTGTGTGAGCTTCTATCTTTGCTGTTCAAACTCGGTCTCCCAGATTTTCGTGTATTTTTTACCAGTTATTTAAAACTTCTACAGCAGTTGTAAAACTCTTGGATCCATTTGAGCTTAATGATGAATGAAAAGTAAGTACATTTAAGTGATTGTAAAATTGGCTAAGGTCATACAATCAAAGTGCTTGAAGGACGCCTACACGTTTCTTGCTTTATTGCCTTAGCTTTCCCTACAGAAGGCAGCTGGATAATAGCTGGGACATTACTGGAGATGACTGGACACCTGGTGTGGAGCATGTGGGAAGGGAGAGGAATGCTGCTGACACCAAAGTGTTCATTGAATCACACAGTGACCTCTTATGGATGAACATTAAAAATGAATGCATGCTCATATCACAAATACTACTTTTACTTTTTCAAGTGACAGTCTGAATAGTTCAGCAAGGTTTGTAGTAAATGTAGTGTTCTCCTTACAGTACTGTGTCTCCTGACTTTCATTAATCTTTTTCTTGTCCCTCATGGGGGGAGGGGGGGAGCACAGGGATGGGCACACACATCCTACTTTTATGTAGACATGTTGCCAATTATACTGAATGCACCAAACCTTTGGTGATATTGAACAGTGACCATCTCTCAGGTTTGATGATCGTGGCTGGTGGCATGCACAGAGCACTGGCCCCTGCCATCCCTGAAGGGAACTTGTCCCCCAGAAGGAAATGGGCTGTACCAGCGACCATGCTGCTGCACGGGAGGAAGCTCTCTGTCTACATGAGACTGGAGGCTGGTGGAGATTTCTCCACCACGTGTACACAGGAAACAGCATGTCAGATGTCTGACTTTCCTTCGGGCGGTCTCCCCGGTGCTTCTCAGAAGGGCACGGGAGTTGTGGTTAAATATTACAGTCTAACCTTTTACTTGCTCAGAGACCAAACAGGAGCTAAGTAACTTTAAACCATTAGCTCCATTTTAAGTATCTCTTCCGTGGGACGAAGGGCAGTTGATTCTCAATCATGTTATATTTTCCAGATGAATGACTCAGAACAAAAGTGCCAGGCTACCCACAGCAGAGTATGCCAGTGCAGCTAATGAAACAGAGAAGGGCAAGGGTCCTCCTTCGTCCCTCATTCTGCTTCTTTCACAGGATTCTCTCCGTTTCCTTTTCCCTCTTACTCTGTTGGTGTTTTATTTTTGTAATCATAGTTTTAAGTGAGTGGCCTGAATCAGATTTCTGAACGTTGTCCACCAGCAGCCCTATTCTCACCTGAGGGTGCTGGGGAGCAGCCGTGGCCCCAAGCCCTTCCGCTTCCCTACTGCTCAGCTGCCCCGGGCTGCTGGGGACAAAGGGAACAGACCTGAATTGAAAGAAGTGACACATATGGACCGGCCATTTAATTAAATAAGTCAAAAAATGCCTTTGGCAGATACCAGCTCTTTGGCATTCAAGGGAAAGCCAAATACACTTTCCATGCTAACAGCTAAGACTTAACTGTAGCTGAAATGCCGAACACAGTTTCAGAAGTAACATAATGTGACAACACCATTTCTACCAATGTACTGTCCTTTGGGGGAAAAAAACAAAACCAAAAACTTGTGTTACTTTTAATCTGCTATATTAGATAAGGTGTTTTTTGGTGATAATTGAAACCAGAGTTTTCATTCACTTATTAGAATTTAAAGACTATGTGAAGGAGGGATCATAGAAGTTATTCAGATCATTTGATTATAAGAAAATAAATCGTTTAGCAAAACTCACATTAGTGACAATCAGTCGTATTTCACAGTTACATTGCGAAAGCTACGAACAGCCTCAGTTCTAAATTTAAGATAGTCAGAAATTGTTCTGTTTAGCATGTCCTAAAATTATCCAGCACAGAAATACTTAGGGGAAGTGTTAAAATTAATTCTCAAATTTTAAAAAGGCAGCTTAAAGGGGAAGGAATGCAGATGTGGAAGTATTAAATAAGTGCCATCTCAGTAACAATTTTACCAAACACAGGGAAGAGCCATACACTTCATGTCCTTGTTATAAGATTCTTGAAGAAAATACTCCCACTCGGATAGAAATTCACTGTAAACAGCCCTCTTGCTGTTGTCATTGGTGTACTTCTGAGGATGCAGTAGCTCTTAGAAGGAGCTGGGTCGGTTGTGCAATACTGTGACTTTATGGTGCATAGACACTTCCAGTTTTGGAATGTGAAATGTCTGAAACTGGAAGTGGGCGGACAAGAGGTGGAGCTAGCGAGGAGCCCGGGTGGTTGTGTTTCTGAGAAACTCTCTATTGCTGGTGAGCACTGCTAATCTGTCAAGTGTATGGCCAAAGCCCTGGATATTGCTAAGTTGAGCCACTAAACAAGATCAAGTTGCAAACGGACACGGAGCTATGGGGTGGTATTTTGGAAGTTGAGCTTTTAAAACAGTCGAAAACAAGGCTGAATTCTTTCAGACCTGAAACCACAGCCTCCCAAAATGCGTCAGAGACTCTTGATGCTGCAGCGAGGTCAGCTTCCCTCCCCCCCACACCTGTGAGTCAGGACAACTCTATTAAAGGAAGCTTTTATTGGAAGCTGTCAATAGAGAGGTAGACAACATGCAGATGTTGAGGACACGGTGGGAAAGAGTTTGGATCCTGTGCCTACATAGATGGTCACCAACAGGAAGAAGAGTATTTTTGTGGAAAACAGAGGGACGCTGAGAAAAGACTAGTGTTTAAGCAAGAGGTAGGTACGTCTGATTTCACCTTCTGTCAAATTAAAGCTAGGATTCAGAGTCCACTCAAGCTGGCATTGTATCCATTTCTCAAGGGGGACAAAGGCTAAATGTTTCGTGGGCTACATGCCCTCAGTGCTTGTCCACTGTGCCTTCTGTACCTACTTTTGCTGAAAGTTGCAGAAAAATAATCTTAGAGCAGCTCAGTTGAATGCAGAGGGAAAAAGAAAACCAAAGATGAAACAAAGTATTGGACTGGTGGGAATTTCAGCAATGTGATCTTGATTTCCAGGTAGTGCAGACACTTTTTGAAATTGAAACTTCTTATAGCGCAGTCATGGACTTACTGTTTCCTTTGCTATAAATTCAGACCTGCTCATGGGTGAATCGACAGTAATGGGGCTTAAAAATGTCAGTGAACAATGCTGTCCCACTTATATTGATTCTCCTTTAACTTTTTCCATGTTGTTTGTTATTACTACTATGACCTGGACTGCTCTAGCAGAGTGTTAGCATAGATGAAGTTCCTGTAACAAACAGCATTGCAATAACTGGGACCTGTGGTTTTAGATGTGATCTTCCCTTAATACTGGTAGGTGCTCTGTGCTTACTGAATTTACCTCTACCAGAGAAGAAATATCATACAATAACTTTGTGACTGAAAAAAATACCTCTAGAACTAATTTATAGTGCCAGTAATTTTATTGTTTCTGTGTGAGATTGCTAGCAGAGGGAAAGAGATCCTGGAAACCAGCTGCAGCTATTTAATTCATGACCTGTCAGGAAAATAGATTTTGGTTTCCAATCCTGATGAGCATCTTGGGTGAAGGGCAGAGTATGGTCCTGGCTGTGCAAAGAGCTGACCTTCCTGAACCCTCATCACATTTGGTAGCACTGTATTTGCCACTGAATAGCACTTTGGTAGCACTGTATTTGAGCGGTTTTCCTGAGAACATCCCATGTGGAATTTTCCTCTGCTTTGAAGGCTTACATTATACTGTTTTGATCCACTTTCCATTTCGCTGGTGGACTATTACTATTAACTTTCTCACAAGGTGAATCAAGCTGCATTTAAAAAAAAAGGAAAAAAAATACTCTTCTTTGCACCTTTGATTTTTCCTTTTGTTTGTTGAATCCGTGTGTGTTACATTTTATGAGCAGTCCCAGAGATGCCTTGTATCTAGAAATGTAAATAACCTTTTATTTGAAAAATAAAAACCAGCTGGGTGCACTTGTGGCATCCCTGACTGCCAAACGTTCATTGGCAAACACTCTACTGCAGGTACGGCTGAGCCCATATGTGGATGCATTCACATGTGGAATATGAGTTTGAGAGAATTAGCTGCTTTTGGTAGTCTTACTGAGGCAGGTATCTGCCTCAATTTACATTTATATTTTCTGTTCAGAATACATTCAGTCTGAAGATGGTGGTGAAGGAAAAGAAACAGAAATACGTGTTCCTAAAGTGTAAAGCAATGGCTTATCAGATCTGTATGATGAGGGGAGAAGTGGTTGGAAAGAGAAACCCAAGCACAACAGCATGGAGGCATAGAGCTGCACCTGGGGGCAACTGCAACATGCAAAGGGAGCTCCTGGACATAGTGGTGGGACTAGCTGGTCCCCATTAGTGTGATTCAGCAAATTTTTACCCTGTTGGACAAGACAAAATTGTATCTCCCATGCCATCTGCCTGGTCCCCTCCCCTACAAATCTACTCTGACCAGCCAACAGGAACTGTGGCTGCCTTTGGCCTTTCCATGGCCTTCCTCTGCTAGCCTTTTTCTGGCCTTCCTCTGCCCTTTGCACTTTCTGGCAAAGTTCTGGTGCAATCAGGCTGCAGGATAGCAACGTAACTGTCAGCATCTTCCAGATGTCATGTGAAACAGAGCAATGTGTTTTATACCAGTCATGTCCTTGCTATGTCTTTTGCTAAGCAGGTTTACACAGAATATAGAAGTCCGAATCCTACCTTGAAATTAGATTTGACATCCTTGAATGGATTAAGGTGAAAAATAAATTGTTATACTGAAGAAAGCTATAAAGAAAAAATCAGACTGACAGCATCTTTTTTTAAGTTTTGCTGATCAGAAATCAGAGGCTGAATTTTGGCTCAAATGTCTATAAGCAGTCTTGCAATCAAATACTCCCAGTTTGCGAGGATACAAACAGCAGCTCCTCAAGCTTGCTCTAATGAACCAGCAGCTCTTTGTTGGTGCAAGCAGAGCAATTAGGCTCCCTGCTAGAAGAGCGATGTTTGTTATGCAGTTTCATCCAAGTGATTGGGGTTATTTTATTCAAGCAGACCTCACTAATCCACAATTAAAATGGCATTTTCATCTCACACTTCGAAGCTGAGAAAAAGCTTTGGAAGATTTTAGTAGCTCTGATGATGAGCTTGGTAGAGGAACAAAATCAAACAAGGACCTTTTGTTGCAGTGGTTGGGTCATGACTGAAACAGTTGACTACTTCACTACAGCAAACACATAGGTGGCTCTTCTCGTGTTTTTATATCCAAGAGGGGGGCAGTGACTTTCCTGACACCTTTTGGGGGAGAAAAGGCTGGGCTGTGTCAGCTGTGCCACGTGCAGCACCTGCTGACAGTCAGCCCTTTTCCTCTCCGCCGCTTTGAAGTAATAGGCCACGTTTTTCTGGCAGGCCCAAGTGGTGAGGTTGCACTGCGTTCAGGCAATTTAAAATCTGTTTGCAATTTTTTGCACCTGTTTCATTGTGGTATTTATGGCTCATTTTTACCTGTGCTTTCTGTTCCGTGTACTGTTACCAGCAGCCTTCCTAGCTGGTATTGGTGCAGCTCTGAGGGAAGTGAAGAGAAGAGCGCCGAGTGCAATTTGGAGGATGATCAGGGTGAGATCAGTTCTTGAAACCCGAGACAAGTTAATGATGAAACCTGAGTTTTGTTAATAATACATTGTGATTATTACTGCAGGCAGGGTAGATATCTCCTATTTCTTATCTTTTAACTTGCGGATCCTAGTTGAAGCGACCGGACTCCTCAGCCACCCCACCCGGGGAGCCGGCCTGTCCCCACAGCCGGGCTGGCGGGCCAGCTTCCCCCGGCAGAGCAGCGCCTGCAGATGTCGGCGAGTCACACAGGCCGGGAGGAGGGTGTGTGATTAGCAGATGTAGCAGCAGAAAGTTAATGACACAAGGCACCTAACCGGAGCTGCCCTTACCTCAGCGCTCAGCACCAGCCAGGCCGGTGGCAATGCGCTCCCACGTCCTAAGGTCTTCATAAGAGAAAAACTGTGTTATGAGCCAAGCCTCTTGCCTGCAGTAATTGCCAATAAAACATTAATCCTAACCTTTGGTAGACCGCATCTATCTCTGTCAGCTGGGAGATCCCAGGCCCCACTAGGGAGGTGACACAAACCAGGGTGCACGTTCAGGGCCAGTCGGTGGCAGGGTAGCGGCGCTGGTGAAAGTGCTGCCGCCACGCAGGGGCAGCCAGAGGCGGCTGTGGCAGGAAGAGCACCCACGGCAGGATGCAGGCAGATATGAGATAGCGTGGCCCCTCCTCACCTACCGGCCTCGTTTCTTGCCGCCTCCCGACGGCTCCTGTCACCTCCTGCCCTGCTCTCCTTCTCTGGAGCACGTGGCGCCAGCAGCCTCCATTTGGCCTCAGTGGCCTTTGCCTGCCCTCCGTGCAAAATCGAGAGTGCTGCCGCTGTTTTGTGGAGATCCTGGTTGTGTGACCCGAGGTGCTGGGAGCTGCTGTGCCACGTGCTTGCGTAGACCACAGTTAGGGACTTACTTACACACAGGCCAACAACTTTCCAACACCCACAGTTCAAACATTGGCTGATGAAGAAAGCCCACAGCAGGAACTTATCGAAAGGAAAAGATAACACCTTGTCTTGCTTTACTTCTGCTCATTACCTCAGCTGTATCATGACTGTTGCATGTTATGCTGAAAGCAGAAAATATTCATGACTTTGAACACCCCATGGATAGGCTCTGTAATAGTCCAGCAGACCCTCAGCCTGATTTGGGCAGCAGAGCAGGCAAGAAGAAGGTGAGCCGGCGGCCCTGGAGCTGTGGGATGGAGGTGGCATTCGGAAGGATGTGGCCCCGCTACCCCACCAGCTCCGTGTTAAATCCACAACCCGTTGCCCTGCTCCTCCCCGACCCAGGGCTGCCACCACATCCCCTCCCCGGCATGCAGGGACTGATCCGACTGAGAACATAGCACTTCTTTCCCCCAGATTATTTCTGAGTTAGCCAATTTCTTGGTTTTAGATTGAATCAGGCATTTTGTCTTCTTCTTTGTACAATTTTTTCTTCCTTCGCTTTAAATTGGTAAAGATTGGTGATAGGTGTTATATTGCTCTTACTTAAACACAAATTTTATTCCAAATTTGGAGGTAGGGGATAGTATTAGGTTCTGATCATTCTGCTTTTAGCATTGTAATTTAAGAGCCCCACGGTGATTTTGGGTATATGGTCCCATGTCTTACTAACTTTATATAAATGTACTGCCAGTGTATGGTCTTCAGTATTTAAACCTACTAATAATTATTTTTACATTCATATTTCATGTAGTAGAATAACATTTGCTCTTAATTTCAGATTAAAATTAAATTGTCTGAAGAATAATAGCATCAGCTGATTTGTCTTGCACTTCAATGTTTATCTATTCTGGTAAAAAAATCAGTGACTATTAAATTTACTGCTAAGACATAGGATAAAAAGGCAATGCTATGATGCTGAACAAAGGATGGTTGTATCAATGGGAATTAATCACAGTATATCAAGAAAAGAGCATGCTCACAATTTCCCATTGGACTTCATGTTAAAAATATAATCTTATTAACTTCAATTACAGTGTTGTTCTTTTTTTTTTAGTTTTAAAATAAGAACAAAATAAAAATTGTAATGCCAGAGTAATCATTTTTATCGACTCTTGCATGTGAAGTTGGCAGTGTCTTACAGTGGGCTTTTTTTCCTGATGTAAATGAGAAGAAAGGTCTGGTATAAACCTGTGCATTTTTGTTTAACCCCAGCCCCAGAGTGATTGATGTGAGGTCTTTGGAGCCACACAGGAAGAATGGATAATAATGAAACAAAACCCTCATGTAAGCATCAGCCAGAGGAGTCACAACATTAAATAGAAAAACCATAATTGTAGAAAAGACCATTTCCTTGTACAGCTCAAATGGAGCACTAGAAAGTTGGCACGTGTATGACTTCCAGTAGTAATGTTGCAGTAATGTAGTTTAAACAGTTGCAGAAACTCTTCAGAGAGTCCTTGGGGCCTGGCTTGTTTTCCCTTTGTGTTAAACTCAATGTCGTGCAGAAGCGTGAAGTCGCCCTGGAAAGGGAGGTTGCAGAATATTGCTACTGCCTAGCTGTTGGTCATCCTGTAGCTATACGGCGTCAGGTATGGCATCGTGAGCAAGTGCCTGGGCTGGGGCTGTTCCTGGGCACACGGACCAGATGCTGCTGGGAGAGTTTGAGCTCCCATCTCCACTCCTCCGCGTGTGCCCACTGCTGCCGCAGTGACAAATATACCAACACTGGAGAGGTACAGTCGTTAATTCCTGTAAATACAGGTCTCAGGGAATAAGAAATTCATCTGTGTGGTTGGCAGTTCTTCTCGATATTCCTCTTAAGATGCTAAACTGTATCACTTGGCCAGATGGTCATTTATACTTGTGCCACTTTATTAAGCACTGTAGGAGTGCTTTAAATGGCAGTAAGTTATATTTACACCCTTTCTAACAGCTCCTTTGTGCTGATAAAAGGGATGTAAACTGGCCTCAGAGTAGGCAAGACTTGCAGAATAGGACTGTAAAAGTGCAACAGCCTCTCGTTAGCATGCAGGCCTATGTGCCTGCTTCTAGTGGGGCACAGCCTTCTGTCCAGAGCAGTGCTGACTTAGGTAATGGCTCTGACATGACAAGTTCCCACCTTCCTTTAGCTCCCAGAGCCTCATTTCTGGTCCCTGGAGAAGCTTTCTGTGTGCTGGTGTGGAGGAACTGTGTTGTAAACCTGATCATTGAAATGCTCCAGATTAGAAGAAAAAACAAACAACAACAACAAAAAAAACCATTCCCCCCTTTAATTTTTAAAGACAACTTTTCTCCCAGATCCTTCTAGTGTTCCAGCTTGCAGCAGGGTCCCACAAACGTTGTAGCATGGCTGCAGGTGGCTGAGCCATTGTGGAGGGGACGGTGCAGGTTGGGCTGAAGAACAGTAGCTGCCTAATACAGTGCTTCTGCCAGGTCTTGGCCCATTTGAAACTCTGCCCACCCCATCAGTACTGTTTTGAAGACTTGCAAGTACTTGAAAACATGTTTGTTTCTGAATCTACTTCCTAGTCCTGTCGGCTGAAGGAGGATGCCTTAATTAACAAGCTCTTGTCCCTTCATTATGTGATGTTGGAATGCAGACACCAGGTAGAAGTTCTACCCAGTCTTTTTGTATTTTATCTGTTGGTAATCTCAGTGAAAAAGGGACAGTTCCAAATCTGAGTTTTTTCCCCTCATCTTCTCGTTTCTCAAGTTATGTTTAGAAACAGGAAACTGTTTTGCATAAAGGTAAGATTGTGTTTTTAACAAGTAAAGTTGGTGTTAGACTAGCTAAATATACCTACACAGTCATACTCAGTGGGTAGTCCTGGCTATTTTTAGGCTTTATTTTTGCCTCTCTTTATTTATTTTTTTTAGTGACACCTCCACTGTACCTTCAGCTTCTTGTGAGGCACAGCTTCCTGAGCCTCTGTGAAACTTGCAATTACAGGAGGAGTCAATCTTGTCAGGTGTCATTTATCGTACTTTGCAGAGGGCTGATTCCAGAGAAGGATGAACAAAGCTTAATAAAAAGAGAGAGAGAAGCATTCTCTTAATAATTTGCCCTTTGCAACGGCAGACCCTTATCTGATCACCCACGCTCATCTGGCTGCTGACGCTGTACTTGCTTCATTAGTACGAGCTATTTTTACACCTTTTGTGTCTTTTGAGGAACTGTGTGGGCCTTCTGGCTTGAAATGATTCACCATCTCCAAGTGAACAGGGTGTCCTCAAATCCTGCAAGTGGGGTAGGGAGAAAGAAGTGGGGAAAAGAGTTCAATTGAATAAGCAAATGTTGATTGTCTTAGGTGGTCTGAATGCCAAAACATTGCAGTTTAGTCTAGTGAAAATAACTTACGTGCTTTTGGTTTGCAGTGGAGGTTTTCAGACTAAGAGCTATCTCAAGGAGCATTTACTGATTAATCAGTCTTACTGTAACTTAGCAAACATGAAGCCCTATATGCTTGTGCATATACTCTTTGTCTTTGTGTCGACGGTACTTTCTTTTGTTCATAGTGTACAAGTGCCATTGGTGTATCACAAACACCCAGGAGACTTTTGGGTCAAAGCTGATTTCACTTCCACTTCTGACACTGGAAAAAAACTAATTCTGGTGGAATGGGCCAAGCATGATTTAGGAGGAGAACCCTGTACAGAGTTGTCTGGGGGTTTCTGGAGCTGAGCAGTGGTTGCTTTCCCTTTCAGTGCACCATTAGCACTCAAAATGTCCTCTTAGACCCTGCTGAGCTCTCGCTTGGTGGCTGATATTAAGGTTTTTGCTGTCCTTAGACTTTTCCTGTGTAGGAGAGATTTGGTATCCAGTTGTGCCACTTTTGAAGTACAGGATAATGGTTTCATATTGCAGGCTTCCTTGGAGTCATTTCAAAAGTTGCTGTGATAAGGGATACATATAGGAAACTCTTCAGGAGCTGTTTGCACTAGGAAGGCCCTGAATAATGCTCCCTTGTCTAACCTTGACTGATAGCAAGTCCTCGTGAAACCTGAACAGTACCTTTCCCAAGAGAAGTTTTGTTTTTTTAGTGTATCTCTCTTGTTGAGACTGTAACTGAGCTGTCAGCTTGGACTCCCCTCTCAAGTATCAGCCTGTGGAGTAACAGAGGCATGGCTTATAGATTCAGGCATTTTTGGTAAACTTCATCTTCTCAGTAGTGTTTGCTCAGGTGAGTGGTCATCACATTAATAAGCAGAGTTGATTTGTGTCTTGTAGAAAGAAATAACTGCACAGAATGAAATATCTCATATACCTACAAAACACAGCAAGAAAGCATATGCATATTTTATTGAATGTTTTAAGAGGTGTTCTGATGCAATTGGATATTGTGCATACTGGCTTCCAATACTTCATGCAATAAAAAGAAGGAAGTACTATAAAAAATAGCTAGGGTAATTTAAAAGAGCTTTTTTTTTTTTTTTTTTTTTCCCCCTTTTTTTCTCCTGTTAAACATCCTGAGGGCTATAAACAAAACATCATCCTTAAATGTGCAGTCTAGTTAGTGTATCTTATATGACCACTGCAGTGGTCATTAGTCTTTAGGCAATGCTAAGTGACCAGATTTCCTACTGTAAAATGCCTGTGTTCAGTCACTAATCAAAACCAAACATTAGGGCTGCAGGGTAGTGACTGTTGTGACACCTGCGTGATGTATAGAACTTTGGGCTTAATATCTGATCTCAGATGAATTTTAACAAAGGCTTCAGAATTGATTGAAACAGAACTGTCACAAAACCCCACTCTACTTTGGGTTCAAATAATGGAAAAAAAATTGGTAGGAACATGCTACTGATGCTCTGTATACATCTGTTTTTGTTTTGACATGTGGTGACCACAGAGTTTAGTAAATAATGGAAGGTTTTAAAATAAGCCTGTAATAATACGCTTAGTGTGAGTAAAACACAAAAGCAAGATCAGATACTTATAAATGTCTTCATATGTAATTCTTTCTGGGGTGAGTGCATTGAGTTGGTGCCTTTGCCCATTCAAGAAAATATTTGAAAGACACTGATACTTCCGTATGAAGTGCAGGTGACTTCTTCTGACACACTATGAAAGGAGGCATAGCTGTCTGCAAATCTTGCAGTGATTGCATAATTAGTATTGCATAACTTTTAACTGAAAAAAAAATCACTTCCCAGAAAATTCGGTGGTATTTTCCCTCTGTGATGGAAATGCTAGGCCTCTGCCTGATATTTTTCTAATATTCCATTTGGCAACAGAATAACAATCATTTTGTCCCTAAAAATGATGTAATGTTTACAAAAGAAAAGATTTTTTTTTTCCTGGGAAAACTTGGGGAAATCCTTCATAACACCTTAGCAGGATCTTACTAACACTGGGCTGTTCTTCCCAGCTGCTGCCCAACTCTGCAGTTCTTGTGTGAAAATGAAGAAACAATTTCAGAAATGGCATGTAATTTCAGTTAGGAAAATTATTATATCTGACAACCTTATCAGTCTGAACTGTCTGGTGTCACTGCTTTTACCTTTCTTACACCCTTATGGTGTTTTTAAATCTAGAAACGACTACGTAGCACACACACACTGGAATCTTGCCCTTTGCATATACTTTATCATTCATACAGTGTGGCTGACTTCATAGTTTGGTTAATCTGTCCTTTATTAAATATGAAATTCCTCTTTCTGATTAACACATTTCTTTGTGTTGAATTAAGAATAAGGTCTTTAGTCTCACTAATTTTCACCAGCTCTTGCAAATGCAAAAGCTTCATTGCAGTCCCTATAAAGTCTTGCTTTTCCAGTTTAGCATGGTACCCTCATTGTTCGATTGCTGTGGCTTAGAAGAAAGTGAGATAGAGCTGAGTTTCTGCTGATTAAGAGAGCAGCCCAAGAATTAAGAGCCCGTTTGTATCTCAGCACCCTCTCAGATACTGTTATACATTTTTTCTGCACATTTAGTAAATACTATTTACTTACTACTTATCTAACCCTTGAGTGAAATTCATTCTTCTACAGATTGGGACCAACAAGATCATGCATCATACCAACTTAACTTTAGCAATCGTAATAGTGTTTAAAGAGGGCCTCAGTGGTGTGCATCAGTTTCTGACTGTTCTCTGCATGGGAGCTACTCTTGTATGTCACTGCATACTCTGATTCAAAGACAAATGGGGGAAAAGAGCAAAATGACAGTGGTATTTTTTGTTGCCTTCCAAATTTTTAATAATACTGGAAGTATGGGCTGTCAGATCTGCCATTGCTGTGCCATCACATTTTAAGGTCCATGTGGGTTCAATTTTGTTTCTTAATGTGTTCTCCAAGGAAATAAGTAGCAGTGTGAGGAGACTAACAGTTTACATACTTCTCTTGTTTAGTTTTATATCTGAATTATCCCAATCCTTTGCTTTGGTGTCACAATAGGTTTAATCTGTCCGTGCTTGAACACAGTCAGCCAGAACAGGTAGGTTTTGTGTTACCTGACATGTTGAAGCACCTCCAACAAAATCCTATGTGCACAGCAAGGTTAGGCATCCAGAAACAAAATATTTACCTGATCTGTTAAAAGCAGTGAGCTCAGAGAGATCAATTAGCTACTAATTTACTGACAAGATTGTTTGTCCTGTAGGCTGTTTTGGCATCTCTTTGATAGCAGTCATTTGTTCAATTCAAGAGCTGCGGTTAGTTTCAGAACTTTTACCTATAAAGGAAGTGTTTAAGATGAATTTGGCTCCTGTGTAGCTTTTTTTTTCCCTCTCTCTCTCTCTCTCTTTTTTTTTTTTTTTATTTTATAGTCATCCTGTGGAAATAAGTCTGTGTTCAGTTGGACTTTGGCAACGTGAAAGATTTTTTTATACATTTTTTCCATCCGGTAGTAATGTGTACATTATGTATGATGCTGAAACAGGAAATAGTGATGTTCTTTAAGTGAGCAATCCGTGTCATTGCAGTGAAAAGGTCAACGTTAAGGCATTTCTGCTGTAGGCTTCTTCTGTGACTTCTTAAAATATACACTCAACTTGAATTTAAGTTTTTGGGGGATGCTATTTTTCTATAGAGAGTGGCAATTTAAGATTATATTTGAGGTACTTAACATAGCAAAAAGTGTGCAGCTGTGCTCTAAGCATTTAGGCTGGAAGCCAACATCTCTTAAAGAAAATCATCTGTGTTTTCTTAATACCGTGTAATTGAAAATTTATTGCAATACATATTATGAATTTCTCTGTGGACATCTTAGAGGTGTTGGATTAGTTTATTTTCAGTTTGTATTAAATAACCTCAGATATTTAGTATATAGGATGATGAAGTCTAAACCTAAGTAATGTCTGATTCTGTGAGAATTTGCTCTTACTTTGACCTGCTGTTGAAATAATTTGTCTCCTTTTACTCACTCAGAGGCATACCTCATATCTGATCAAAGCTCCTGAAGTGAAATGGGACACTCCTGTTTCATGCCTGAATTTTCTGTAAGGTCACCACAGAAGGGATATAGGTTTTCTATCTTGCCATACCAGTGTGCCTGACCTCTGGCTTGGTAGGGTCACATTCAGAGGAGGGAAGGAGAGTCCTGTTCTTCACAGCGTGTACCCAGTGACTTTTGGACGCAATGCCCAAGACAGGTTCCTACAGTTAAGGTTACAAGAGTAAAACAGATTCCTTTCTTTGTTTTCATCATAGAATCATAGAATCACAGAATGGTTTGGGCTGGAAGGGACCTTAAAGGACATCTAATTCCAGCCCCCTGCCATGGGCAGGTACACCTCTCACTAGACCAGGTTGCTTTCGAGCAGACTGATTCATTTACTTTCTTCAGCATGCTCAGGTAATGGTCTCAGAATAGTTTTAATTAGCTGAATTAGCCAGTTTAAAGTGGGCTTGGTAAAGCCTTCATATGAATGAAATAATCAATGCTACTACAATTAACTAAAATGTGCCATTGTGTGCCATCTCTCAACTGCTGGAATTCTAGAACATTTCTCAAAATCTGGGCCAGATTTAGTGTGATAACTGAAATAATAGTCACAGAAATCAGGATGCCAGATTTCATACAACTTCTAGTTTTATGTGCACAGATGCTGTTTCTGGGAACCGGTAGGTACCATGGACACCAAAGTATGTTCTTAGAAACCTGAGAGTAAAAGCCTAAAATCATATTCAGTTGTGGAGAGCTTGCAGTCGCAAAGAGCCAGAATATTCTGCTCTTGATGCTTCTGTAACTTCATCTTCTCAGTCAGTCTCTTCGGTTCCTGACTTCTTGGGGAACCCCTGTGAGAAGTGTTTACCCAACAAAGAAATGAGTAACAGATAATCTGAGTAACAGATCCTGCCTTGTAGCCTCTCCTTAAGCAAGTTTAGTACAGTTTGTTTGATTATTTAATAGTAAATTCACAGCATACTGTATGTGCTTGCTGAGCAGTATTTGTTTTTATATTTTCTAGTACTTTTAAATAATGTCTAAAAAAATATTGTAAAGATTAGTTCAGCTGCCCAAATTTTAAAATCTATGTTATTCGAAATATTTTAGGGTATTTTCAAAACTGTGACTTTCTGGCTAGCTTTGAAAAATGGCAATGCATTCAATAAAACACTGAAATCCAGAGGGCAGGCAGAACATCTGGGGTGGAATTAAATGATCAAGATGAGTAGCGTCTTCAAGTATGAAGAGGTAACAACAGTATTTACAGTACAGAAAGTAGCAGATTAAAATAAATACACCTAACCTATCTTAAAATGGCTGCCTTCTTGAAATTGCATCCGTAAAAGGATGCCTCACAGTTCCTGCCGAACTGCAGCAAAAGCACGGGCATCTTTGCGTTCCCAGTAAACCAAGATTTTGCCAAGTGCCAGTGGTTGACAAAGGAATTTACAGTCATTCCTAGAGGTGTTCAAACAGACAGGTAGAAGGCCAGCTACAAAACCACAGTCAGAAGGGACCCCTAGCCAAGGACTGCTGAAAATATGAAGAGAATCTCTCTGGTCAGGAGTGGGTAGTCTTTTTTACAAAACTGGGAAAATTAAGAAGTGTTTCATTTTCCTTATCTTTTAGTAACTATAGATCAAAAAGTGAAGAAAGGGAGTTTGCTTCCTGATGGCATTATCAAGTGTGGTATCAAGTAGTATGAAAAGATTGAATTTGCTCATCTTGTGTTTGTTTGTTTTTGTTGTTTGTTTGGTTGTTTGGTTTGGTTTGGTTTGGTTTGGTTTTTCATTTGTGCAAAATGACAAAGCAACATACCCCAAAGACTACATTCCTTTTATTACCTTGCTACAGTGCACAAGCGAACTCAGCCCACCTCCCCTCCCCTCCCCTCCCCTCCCCTCCCCTCCCCTCCCCTCCTCTCCTCTCCTCTCCTCTCCTCTCCTCTCCTCTCCTCTCCTCTCCTCTCCTCTCCTCTCCTCTCCTCTCCTCTCCTCTCCTCTCCTCTCCTCTCCTCTCCTTTTTCTTTTCCCCCCACTGGGATGTCAACACCAAACAGCTCTTCGGGGAATATCATTAGTGGGACAGAGGGAAATAAGGGGTAGGATGGCAAGCCAAAGGTGTGCTCCCCCTCTTCCTGAAAGGCCAAGTCAGTTTTATTCTCAGCTGCAGGTGGGGAAGCGCTCAGAGGTGGCCTCCCTTCCCTGTAAGGCTGGCTGACTGCTGGGCTTGTCCCAGACATGGCTAATAAGGGTCTTGGCAGAGGTCTGTGAGTGAACATTGGGATTTTATAGGAGCCACTGCAGCTTGTCTATACGAATGATTGCCCTATAGAATAAGAATCCCTTAGGGGCCAGTTACAGTGGTTTTAGGCCGGTTTTGTGCTGGCAGTGCTGGACAGAAAAGATTTAAAGCATGGCTGGATCTGACCCTTAGTCCTTACTCTAGAGTCAATATTTATTCTGTATGGTGCACTCAGGATTTAGCCGGGAAGACATAAGCTTCCAATTTGTTCACTTGCAAGAGCTGTAATACGAGCTACAAATTGAGAAGTAGTAAAAGTTGTATTTTGCCAAATTTTATTTTAAAGCTGTTGAGCGTAACCATTTTAATGGTCTCAAAAATAAAATAAAATAAAATAAATTAAAAAAAAGGAAAGAAAAGAAAGGAAGGAAGAATCTTGGAGCTCTGTAGCCACCCAGATCTATGTCTCTTGCACGCAGCTCGCAGAGGAACCGCAGGAACGGGAGTGACAGAATAATGCTCCTTTTCTAGAAAGTTTTAAAAGTCTTGATTTAGTAGGTGCATCTGACATAAATACAGTTCCCAGTCTCCCAGTAATCTTCTCAGGTTCAAAGCCCGCAGAGAAGTGAAATGCCCTGGTTTGAAGCAGGCAGATAGCGCAGTTGGCGTGGCGGGGCGGGGGGATCCGGCTGCCAGGCCGCATTCCTACGGGAACCTGGCCCGGCCCGCTTCCAGGGAGGCCTCCGCAGCTGATGGCGAGCGAGGTGCTCAGCCCAGCTCGCGTGCGCTGCCTGATCCGCCTAGGTGGGCTCCTCCAAGCCGCTCCAGAGAAGCCGAACGGTGCCAGAGGTATTAAAGGGAATGCACATTTTTATCATCCGTAGTTCCCTGCTTTGAAATATGAAGTATTTGAAATATCGGGAGTTTCTGTCTATTGAAGAGTTTCTTTTTGATGAAGAGCAATACTGGCAAGTATATTTACAGTGTTTTCTAAAGGAGAAACATTAATCCGTTGAAATTTGGAAGTCTCTTGTTGGCTTAAGCTAGTCCATGGTTGCAGGAAGATTAGATAAAAGCTTGACTGGGAAGAACAGACAGAATGCAAGCTACCTTTTTGGTATGTTGGATTTCTCCATTTAGGCCAGTAAAACTTAGCATTGGGGAAAAAAATAAAAGGAAATAAAGAATATTAAAACAATCTTTGACACAGGATGGATGGGAGTTCAAACCAAACCAGAAATGGCTATGTTGATTCTGGAAAGGGATTTATTTTCCCCGGGAGAGTGACGTTGACCAAACTTAAGCCATCAATAATCCCTGTAATTAGTCTATACCTGTTTCATAGTGTAGGTTGAAAAATTATATAGAGCGTTCTGAAAATAGCAGGACCACAGAGTGACTTGAACTCTGTAGCAGACGTCTCAGTCCAGAACTAGAAATTGATGGAAGTATATTAGCACCATCTTTTGCTCAAATAAAACCACTGCTGTCACATTTCTGTGACTGGCAGATTTCTGCCCTGAAGATGTTCTTGGCAGAGGGAATATGGAACAGAAAGGATGCTTCCATCCTCTAGAAATTTCTGCTTCACCGTTTGCAAAATTGTCTAATATGGAAAAAAGTATTTTTCTTTGAAGATGGCTAACAACTTTATGCTCTTTCACTTAGGAACATTGCCTCTGGTCCCTGTTTCTGCTCCTCAGATGCTGTATTTCCCTTTACTTCTGTGCTTGTATGTTAGCACCATTGCTGACATGAGACTTGGCTTAGCTCAGTTGCCAAAAATGGTTAGCCCTTTGCCTGCCATTTGCTAATAAGGAACTGCAGATCTGCTCCACTGTAACCAATTCTCATACATTGTAAATAGTGCATAAGGCTTTTTTTTTTTTTTTTTTTTTTAAATTTGTAGTGACACTTTTCATATGAAGAAGCAAATTAGGAAAATTTAAAAAGTTTTACTTGGATTACATTTTGTCTTTTTCCTGTTGGAGGATCAGACAAGAGAACTATTTAAAAATCCATTAGCACATCAAAGCTGAATGACTTTATGACCTAAGATATTATGGTTTCTGTCTAATTGATTGCTATTATTTTGTACTATATGGGAATCCTCTATAGTTACATTTTTAGCTTTATTTGTGCTATAAAATAAATAATTGCTAACTGGTGGCACAGTAGTAATTCTATTAACATCAAATCATCAGGCTTTACTAATGTCCATTCTTTCTTTGAAAGTGTTATTAAATAAGTGTATTTTTAGCACTTATTCTAAGTGATTACAGAGATCTAAATTTTTTTGACTTTTAGATATGTTTTTTCTTTTATATACTTTACTATTTCATCATCTGTTGGTTTTATTCAGTGGAGAAAATGTAAGTGTACTAGCAGTTTTTCTGACAATTTCTAATTGGGTGTTATTATATTAACCCATATCCCATCCTCTGCAGCTAATACTTAAGGTATTTCTAAGGATTTTGTATAAACATAAATGGAAGTGCTCTGGGGTTTGTCCTCCTGGATTTTTGTCTTCTAAAGAAATGTTGCTTTTGTTATCAAAATCAAACAAATCTCCTTTTTAACAAAACAAAACAAAATACATTTTCAAGATTGGATTTGTCAAAAACCGCAGGGGAGAATCCTCCTTTTACTGCAAGGGAGAACTGATCTTCCAGCTAGAGAGACACTGCTCAGTTTTCCTATTTTCAGATGCATTCCCTGTGCTGGTCATTTCTGTAATGCAAAGAGTAGCTTGCAGTAGCAAATTATGGCAGGTACATAAGTCTTTTAGATATGTATTTGGTCTGTAGGTTTCTCTTTTGAGAAGGCAGACACATATTCTTGAGCACTGTCCCACTGGTGTTAACTGGTCTGGAAGCTTACTTGTTTTCACTACTTTTTTTATGTACCTTAGTGGTGACATCCTGGCCAGGATTTCATTCTGGTCCCTGAAACATTTAATGAGAAGCCTAGAAGGCCTAAAAGTATTAGCTGGAGTGAGGTATTGAAAGGGGATTTGCCAATGGGATTCAGGAATAATCTAGGTTTAGCAAAGGTGTAGGAATGAAGAGCGACATTGGGCAGCTCTCTTTTTACTGATTCAGGAAGGTGAGACTGCACTAGTTTAGATTTGCAGTTATCCTTAAAAGACCTTTAAAAAGCTTCACACATACTCTTCAAAATGTGCTTGCTCAGATCTCTGAGATGCGACGTGACATTTTTCCAATGGGTGGATAAATGAAATTTTCAGGCCTCTACTGTAAATAATAGAAAATTTTCTTCAGCATCTATACTTAATATCAGTAACTTCTTACGACTGTATTTTTTTTTCTACAGAAAATCTGAAGACAGTCATGCCTATTAGATGTCTAGAAGATGCAGGTAATTGTTTTATACCAAAAAAGGCGTATATTCTCATTCCCTTGTTGTTTTCTCGTACTTCTCTAATGTTTCTTCAAGCCCAATTCAGTTTTTGTACTGTAGGAATTAAAAATATTCAAGTATCTTTAATACTGCTTTTTTTAATAACCTTTTTTTCTCTCTACTGTAAAATAGTGACTTTATGATTTGCACTGTTTCATCCAGAAAATATCCTCTGTTTGGATAATACGGAAGCAGGAAGCCTACATTGTTCTTCTAATTCAAATGCTGTACTTGCCTGTGAATGTCATGCCTCCAAGTTTTCTTCTTTGTAAAAGAACTTTGGAATCCTGTTGCGTTTAGGCGTAAAAACTGCGTGTATTAGCTGGATGGAAATGTTTCAACATTGAAATCTAAAATGCTTAAGTCACATAAAACAGTCAGAGCTAATTTCTCTAATATGTGTTTTACCTCTAGCAAGACATTCTCACTAAAATTTAATGTGGTGTTTGGAAGATGGAGATGTGGAAAGGTACTAATACTGTTGTGTTCAGAAGGCTTAGCTGATGTCTTTTTTGACTGTATAAAAGTAGTGTAAAAAGGTGATCAAGACTTCCTTGTAAAAAAAAATAGATTATATAAGGTAAGAAGTACCTCACTTTAGCCATCTTAAAACTTGGAATATTATCCAAGGTAGTCATCTAGGATTTCTGCCTAGCCAACAGTGAGAAACAGGCATCTCCAGAGTGGAGGGCCATATGCATAGACATCACATACATCTGAAGCACACACTATGATATGGAAAGATTTCTCCTCTGGAAGTACTGATCACCATCCTCTGACTTAAGAGGAAAGCCAGGTGACTAAAGTGCATGTCTGAACTGCAGGTGAGTAATACTGGATAAGGTAGTTCCTGCCGATGGGGTTAGGACTGTATTTTCAGCAGTGATTTGCTGAAAGGTCTTTGAAAGTAGATGTCAGACTTTCTGAGAATCAAACCCCTTTAAACTGTCCTGAGAAAGCCTTCAAAAATTACTGTTCAAGTTGGAAAGTGTAGATCCCTGTTTTCTATTCTCAGGGCTTTTATTGAGTAATGATTACACTTGTGTGAAATCTCTGGAACCATTCTTTACTGTGTCTCCTCACAAAATGGGATTTTGTGAAATGCAGTTACCTTTTCTTAAGTTTCGTAGTATTTTTAATGAAAGGCTCAATAAAAATACAACCAACTGTAGTGATGTTGTTTTGCCCAGCTATATTAATTGGTGCTTGGGTTTTCTTTATTTTTGCTTTTTCCTTACAGATACCTGTGTCACCATGGAGGAGATGAAGAGAACCTTGCTCTAGTAGATCATAAATATCTCTGTGTCATTCTGCATCTCAGTGTTTAATAACAATGGAAAATGTCCAAATGCTATAACAAGTCTTTGCAAATGTATAATAAACTGTTTAGGAAAGTTCATGCCATGAACAGGACTGTATAATAATCACATTAGTGTACAGACACAAATCTAATGCCTATAGACTACTGCGTGGAAAGTTCCAAAGAGAAAGAAAAGTCTGTGAACTTGCAACAGCCCTGGAAAAATGGGAGCAACAAAACTTTAAAAAGCACAGCTTTGGACACACTCCATGAGCCTGCACAGCTTTCAAGTGAACTAGCACTTAAGACCTTGTGTAACAAAATGGACTCTGGGGACACAGCTATAGGGCAAAAAGCTACCTCAAGGTCTGGAGAAACTGCTAAAGTACCAACTAGATGGAGGCAAGAACATTCAGCTGTTATTAAGATGAGCACTTTTGGCAATCAAGAAGTACAGAGGCAACCACAAATAGATCACGAGCAAATTGGAAACACAGCATCAGCACAACTTTTTAGTTCTGGGAAACTGGTATCATCAAATGAGGCTGCACAGCAAGTCACAGAGAAGCAATATCCACAGCATCGTCCAACTCCTTACTCATGTCAACATTCACTTTCTTTCCCACAGCATTCATTGCCACAAGGCTTCTTGCACAACATAAAGCCACATCAGAGCTTGGAAGGCCCTCCTTGGCAGTTTCCTAGCCACTTGCAATCAGTTGCCTCAGAGGACTTGTTTCCTTTTCATATGCATAGCCATAGTGGAGGTTTCTCCAGGAAGAAGATTTCAAGTTTGAACCCTGCGTACAGCCAATATTCACAGAAATCTTTAGAACAATCAGAAGATGCTCACAAAAAGGAGCACAAACCCAAAAAGCCTGGCAAATACATTTGTCCTTACTGTAATCGGGCTTGTGCCAAACCTAGTGTACTTAAAAAGCATATTAGGTCTCATACTGGGGAGCGACCGTACCCTTGTGTTCCTTGTGGTTTCTCCTTCAAGACAAAAAGCAACCTCTACAAGCACAGGAAGTCACATGCCCATGCAATTAAAGCAGGACTGGTACCTTTCACAGAGTCAGCAGTCTCCAAATTGGACCTAGATGCCAGTTACATTGATGTGGAAGCTGAAATACATTCAGATGGTGAGCAGAGCACAGACACTGATGAGGAGAGCTCACTGCTTGTGGAGGGGTCTGACAAAATGAGCCCTGTTCCGCAGCTCCCCCTGGACATTGCTAGCAGAGGCAATTTTCACTCCTCCATGGAAGAGTCCTTGGTGGGGCCAATGAAAGTGCCCATTTTGATTATCCCTAAAAGTGGAATTCAGTTACCCAGTGAGAGTTCACCCTATATTGGCTCTGATATGTTGCAAAACCCATCCTTAAGTACTAAGTCTGATGACTCTCACACAGTTAAACAGCGACTTGCACTAAGACTCTCAGAGAAAAAAGGGCAAGATTCTGAGCAGTCATTAAACCTCCTGAGCCCACACAGTAAAGGAAGCACTGACTCTGGTTACTTTTCCCGCTCAGAAAGTGCTGAGCAGCAAATAAGCCCACCAAATACTAATGCAAAGTCTTATGAAGAGATCATCTTTGGGAAGTTTTATAGGATTAATCAAAGGACAGCACTAACAGTAGCCACAACAAATCAGGAACACAGTTTAATGGGTAGAAAGGGCAAAGCGGAGCCATTACCTCTCTTAAATAACAGATTGGATATCAAGATGCTTGAGGAACATATTTCTCAGCTTACTCCAGGTAAAGAAGAACTTATTGACTCCAGTAATTTGAGCACTATTAAATCTACACAAGTTTATCCAGGCAGCAGTACAGAATCTAGACAATCCCCGAGCGCATCATCCATCAAAAGTGAATCCAACTTGTATCAAGCCAGTCAGCAGGGTGAGGTGCCTGTCCTTCTAGAGCCCCCAGTAGATTCTTCTCCTCTTATTAGAAGTAACTCCATGCCAACCTCTTCTGCAAACAGCCTAAGTATTCCCCCATCTCTGAGAGGAAGCCACTCATTTGATGAGAAGATGACTGGCTCAGATGATGTATTTTACCCTGGCACAGTGGGAATATCCCACCAAAGGATGTTGAGAAGGCAGGCTGCCTTTGAACTGCCCTCTGTGCAGGAGGGGCACTCAGATTCAGACTATCATGGAAGACCAGGGAAAAATATCATTATTGCTTCCAACAGACAATCAGCAGGTGACAAAGGACCATCATCAAAAGAGAAGAAAGCAGGGGACAAGACCTTTTATGACTATGATGCCAGTGGAAAGCACTACAGAAAATGGGAAGAATTTGAAGCTCAGAAGCAAAACTACAGGGACTCGCCATCCTTAGGTGGAACAAACAAGGGGGGAGAGTACTTCATTGATCCACTTGGACAGTCTCAGGCAGTGCCATCCATGCTTGGAACAACTTTTGAAAACAGAAAGCGCAGGAAAGAGGAGAGTGTTGGAGATGAGGAGGACAGTCCCATGCTTTGCAGCAGTACAACTGGCACCACTGGAGGAATTCAGCCTTTGGACTTCGATCCCAAATCCCAAATTCAGGACGTGCCAAGGAGTGGATTTTCCCTTCAAGGTCTGGACAATTCTGCCCATTGCCATGCAGAGCGTTTTGAAATGTGCAGGCCTTACTTGCAGTCTGGAAGTCCTGCAGCTTCTCTGGAAGACTCATCCTTAATTGCAGAGCAAGAAAAGACTGCAGAATCACTAACTAGAAAGCCCCCTGGAAATGTAATCTCTGTCATTCAGCACACAAATTCATTGAGCAGGCCAAACTCATTTGAAAGGTCTGAATCTACAGAACATGTTGTATGCCAGCAGGATAAGATCTATTCACCATCTGAAACATGTGAGAGTGAGATTTCTGAGTCCCCCATGAGCCCAGACCGAGCTCCACAAACAGAAAATGCTGACACCGGTAAGCCATCTCCATCCCAGCAACCTCAGCCATATCATATGCAGCCCAGATTGGTTCGCCAGCACAACATACAGGTACCTGAAATTCGTGTCACAGAGGAGCCAGATAAGCCTGAAAAAGAAAAAGAAGTGCAGAACAAAGAGCAGGAGAGACCCACAGAAGAATTCCAGTGGCCCCAGAGAAGTGAAACCCTTTCTCAACTTCCAGCCGAAAAGCTACCACCCAAAAAGAAGCGTTTACGACTGGCTGACATGGAGCACTCCTCTGGAGAGTCTAGCTTTGAGTCCACAGGTACAAGCCTCTCTCGCAGCCCTAGCCAAGAAAGTAATTTGTCCCACAGTTCAAGTTTTTCAATGTCCTTTGAAAGAGAAGAAACAATGAAGTTCATCACACCTCCCAAACAAGATGAGTTTGGAAAACAGTCCGAGTTTTTAACAGTTCCAGCTGGTGCTTACTCACTTTCCGTCCCTGGGCATCACCATCAGAGGGAAATGAGACGCTGCTCATCTGAACAGATGCCCTGTCCTCACGCTGCTGAAATCCCAGAGATCCGAAGTAAATCCTTTGATTATGGGAACCTGTCTCATGCCTCTTCAGCAGGGACACCTACTACTGCACTATCTCCATCACGAGAAAGGAAGAAATGCTTCTTGGTTCGCCAGGCTTCCTTTAGTGGTTTTCCAGAGATTTCCCAGACTGATCAGAGCACAGAACAAAGTATAAAGCAGGAACAGATGGAACATGCACAGGCTGGTCTCCGCTCCTCCCAGCTTGCCTGGCATCACTCCCCTTCCTCTGTACTTCAGCCCATTCAGGTAGATGAGTCTGGAAAACAGGCTGTTGGTTCTTGTGCTCAGCTTAGTAATAGCTCATCCCACCTTGCCCAGCAACAGGCTCTTCTTGCAGATAGTCCAGAAATGTTAAGGACTCCCTTGATCCAACAAGCACCTTATATTTCCAACAAACATCCATCAGAGCAGCAGCAGCAGCTATTTGCACATCAGGATAAGGTCCCATTTCCCCCTATTCATAACACCTTATTTCAGTTCCCATATCCAACTGTCTGCATGGTTCACTTACCACCATCTCAGCAGCCGGTCCTGTGGCAGTCATGCACAGAACCTCTACACTTCCAGCATCATTTTGTACAACAGCTGCAGAAATCTTATGTCAAGCCACCTTTCCAAACAGACGTTCCTCCAAGTTATCACCTGGAACATAATTCAGAGTTTATTGGAAAGAAACCAGCTGATTATGTACATGCTAAAGAGCAAGCATACCAGCATTACTCAGGAACATCTGGGCAGTATTCAAAAAATACTCTTGCGAAGTACCAGTCAGACCATAGCATTAAACTGACAGATACCTCCTCTGAGCAGCATCTTCAGACAGAGTTTGACTCCCCATCTGACGGATCTGTACAGTCTTTGCCAGGAACAGTTGTTCCCGTCAGGATTCAAACCCATGTGCCATCATATGGTAGTGTCATGTATACAAGCATTTCCCAGATCCTTGGACAAAGCAACAGTCCCGCAATTGTAATTTGTAAAGTTGATGAAACTGTTTCTCAACGAACATTGGCAACTAATGCAACAATGCATGGAATTGGATTTAACATAGCTCAGATGTTAGGTCAGCATGGAGGGCTAGAAAAATATCCTTTGTGGAAAGTGCCGCAGACACTATCACTTGGACTGGAGCCCTCAATTCCCCTCTGTTTGACTTCCAGTTCTGACATGGCTTCTACCTTGGGAGGAGGCAAACGAATGCTTTCACCTGCCAGTAGCTTGGAGCTCTTCATGGAGACCAAGCAACAGAAACGAGTCAAAGAAGAAAAAATGTATGGGCAGATAGTTGAGGAGCTAAGTGCCGTTGAGTTAACTAACTCAGATATAAAGAAAGATTTTCCAAGAATGCAGAAGCCTCAACTGGTAAGGCAGAGCTGTACTACTGAGCCAAAAGAAAGTCTGCCATCCATGTCATCCTCTTCACCACTGTCATCCTCATCATCTCAAGATTACCCACCTGTCAGCATGACGACAGCTGATGCTTTCCCACTAAGCAGGGAGAAACTTTCAAGTTTTGATTCCACATCACCAGGGCAAAAGTCCAGTGGCCCTTCTGAAGGAAGAGACTCGCCAGAAGAACTGGATGTGGATGAAACAGCCTCAGATATGAGCATGAGTCCACAGAGATCTTCATTGCCACCAGGAGAAATTCAGCCAGAAGACCAACTGAAACATCAGAAAATGCCTCTTGGGATGCTAGTCCAGATGGCATCCAATAACAGTGGGAAAGTCACAGGTTCTACCATTCTCCTGACAGACGTAGCAGATTTTCAGCAGATCCTTCAGTTCCCAAGTCTTCGCACTACTACAACTGTGAGCTGGTGTTTCTTAAACTATACAAAACCCAATTACATTCAGCAACCAACCCTCAAATCTTCTGTTTACGCTTCATGGTGTATAAGTTCATGTAACCCAAACCCATCTGGGCTAAGTACAAAGACCACTTTAGCACTTCTAAGGTCCAAGCAAAAAAACACCACGGAAATCTACACTCTGGCTGCTATGCATAGACCTGGAGCTGGTAAACTGACATCATCAAGTGCATGGAAGCAATTTTCTCAGGTAAATAAGAGGTTTTAATAAAATTAAATTCATATATCTTTATTTGAGAAAATACTAGTGAACTATGAAATGTAAGGTTCCCTCTCTCCCCCCCCCAAAAAATATATATTCCCATTGAGAAATCAGGCTTTAACATCTTCCCATGACAACTTATGAGCCTCGATTTACCCCTCTGCAAACTCTGATACTTCTGCTGCCTCTGTCTCCATTTTGAGAATCAGTTGTGAAAAGTGAGGCTTTTAAAGCCCTCCTTTCACATGTGCCAGAACCCGATACATTATCTCCTTCTATTTTTCCTACCTTTTTGCCATGTCCTGATTCAAACAGTAGACACAAACATCCGTGCAAGTTCATAAGTAAAGATTAAGTTAAAATTGAATAAGGATTTTCAGGTCATTTTAATGTCTTTTACATATTGACTCTTCCTCATGAACTAAGCATTAGATAATGGTGCCAGGGAAAATTCTGTAATAGCAATAAATTACCTTCTGAGGCTTTTCCATCTCTATTTTCCATGATTTTTTTTTTTCCCTGGGGAAAGATATGGTGCTGTCTTTTCTGTCAAGACTCTCATAAAAATTTGTCCATGCTGCCCCCTCTCTTATTCTCCATCAAACTGAATGGGACAAATTAATTCATCGTATAGAGTTGCACAAAAATGAGAGTTTGGCTTTGACCTGGAATGTTAAAAGTACTTGAAATGAAGTGTGCATTTATTGTGTGTTCCAGAAGTAACACCATTCCTTGACTTTGTTCTACAGATGA
The DNA here is from genome assembly GCF_009769625.2 of Cygnus olor. Taxonomy (NCBI): domain Eukaryota; kingdom Metazoa; phylum Chordata; class Aves; order Anseriformes; family Anatidae; genus Cygnus; species Cygnus olor. Next base: position 64,093,772 of record NC_049171.1, on the reverse strand, counting down.
AACACGAGCCATTCTTCTTGTTTGGCAGCAAGCTTGAAAAGAAAGTAGTGGGGAATATTATAAAAGAAAGAGTAAAAGGAGACATTCATGGAGATAAAGACATTACATCCAAACAAACTGAGCCGATACGAATTAAAATCTTTGAAGGAGGGTAAGAAAATGCAACTGGAAATTTCAAGCTCAGCCTGTCGTTTTAAAAAGATTTGAAAATGAACATGAATGTACTGGGATGTAAACAGTCTCCTGTATTTCTGCCATGTATTTTAGCTCCCGAGCTTCTTTTTGTTTTGTGTATATGTCAGTCTTAAAACAAACTACAGGATACCTGTATAGTTAGTTACTCTTGGCTCAACCTTTGCTATTAAGACAATTACATTTTTTTATATCTGTGTGTGAGCATTCACTCTAAATTGTCACTTTCGTTCTTTAGGTCAAAAATAAATGGATAGACAGTTAACGTTTTGTCATTTTCTATACATTTTTTTTTTGGTATCTAATGGCTTCCGTGAGGACATCCTTCATTTTTAGACTATGTGTGCCTCCACTTACTTGAATGGGTTAGCTAGGTATGCTTACTCTTAATCTTGTAATACTACATTATTGGATTTTGGATTTTGGAGATAAAATGTAAGATGTAAATGTAAGATAGCAATGAAATCTATGCTATCTAAGCCTAATCCATAGATCTGTCATGTAAAGTTGATGAAATGATGCTTAATTTTACTACAGCCATCTATTACTCATGTGATAATAGAAACAACTAACAAAGAGAGGGAGAAAGGAGACCTGAAAGCCCATTAGCAATGTTTTGAGGCTTATGAAGCTTGTTATACAAAACAAATGAAATGGGCAGTTGTTTGCCTCTCTTGGAGTGTACTCTAAAATGTAAGATATTGTTTTATTTGTTTTAAAGAATTCTGACAAGATGCAATTAATTTGACAGAGGTTAGTAGTGAATAGTCAGGTGGCTGAACAAGCTGTTTTTTTTAGTCTTACCACACCCAAATGGTCTCATAGCGATGTGTTACTGGGATAACTAAATAGGTCAGGATGGAGATGTGATAAATTTGTACATGCCTTTCATTCCCCCATCATTTGGTACTCTAAAATCTCAGGTGTCCTTCATTCCCATCATGTGTTTTGAATCCCCTTGGATAGTCTCCATGAAATGAACATTGACATTTCTTTCTAGTCTGCAACAATGAAAGGGTATAGCCTACATCTTGCTTGAAAGACTGAAAATGTTATTTTGGAGATTGTTATAGGTATGCTGACCCAGACACCCTGATCGTGGCTGTTCTCTGTAGCTTTACAGAGAACTTAATACCCCAGTCAGTAAGGCGGCTACATGAGAGTGACCCAAATTCAGGGGTGAGCCTAAGTTTATAACAAATTTAAAGAGCTGTTGCTTAGATTCACGCCCACTTTGAAGAATAAAATTTGCCTGCTTCCCACTACGTATCATTTCTGAATTTGGATCAGTCAGTTGAAGATAGTCTGCACTGATGTAAGGCTCACGATGAGAGTTCAGAAGAGTAAAAGTTTGTTAAGAAAAGCAACTTTTAGAAGGATTCAGATTAGTACAGGCTGTAACAGATCACTATACCATCTAACATTTTTTTTAAGAAACTTTGTACATTACTCACACTATCTTAAGTTTCCTTGTGCACCAATAAGGTTTATGTAACTATTTGTGTAAAGGCATATAATTCACGTCAGCCAGACATACCTCCTAGTAATACTTGGCTATGTTTACTCTACTTCATTAGAGTGGAACAAAAAGAGAGAAACCTTGATACGCACATTAATTTCTGGAGTTGGAGGAGGGGAGGGGAAAAAATAATCTGTGCAATATACTTCCCTAATTGGCTCGTATAACCTGCAAAGCTTCAGTGAAAGAGGTGATAAAGTGTTAATCAGTCCACCCTTTCCTTATAGATCATCATTCTAATGTACATTTTATAGGAATTGTTTGTGGAAGGGTAGATTTTTTCTTTTTATTAGTTTGGTTGCTGTTGTTTTTTTAATGGATCAAATATTCTTTACATGTTATAACCATGTCTTTCATTATTTTCTGTCCTGACTAATGAGTTTGTCCTCCTCTTCAGGTTTTTGTTTGTGATCTCTGAAAGCTAGGTTTTTAACATGGGTGGGTTTTCATGCTTGCCTGCTCTTGTCTGTAGAGCTGTTCTGTTCTACTCTGTTCTCTTCTGCTTTCATCAAGCTCATCTTTGCATCACCTGAGCACACACAAGCAGTGCACTGAACTATGCAGTAGATGTCTGTTGTGTTTGTTTCATGTTCCCCCCCTAGACAGACAAGCATGCATGGCGGTATCTTGTTCCAGCAGGGTATTTTCCTCTAGTTTTTGTTTGTCTTAAGGAATGGATTTACTTATGGTTCTTGACTATTTTTGTTCTGTAAATGTGGAGAAGGCAATTCGGAATTCACAGTTGAGAAAGACCTGCAACCATCACAGTTTTCAGTTCCTGGGAAAGTCTATCCACTACACAGGGAAATGTAGTCATGCAGGTGCTCTATGCCAGGGGAGTGGAGTGCTTGTACGATAGGTACAAGTAGGTTTAAAAAACCAAATAGACAGGGCTGGGGACTGGGGATCCACGAGAAGGTGAGGTAACAGAATGAATGGAGTTCAGCAGAAAAGTAGGTGTCATAGCACATCACCACATCACTTGCTGCACCAAAGGTCAGTCAAGAGCTGTTTGTAAGCATCACAGCAGAGGGGATTTTGAAGGAGGAAGCTAACAACCATATTATTACCTCTGGCAGGTGGCTTGATTCAAATGAAATTATTTGAATCACAAAATCTGCTTTCCACCAGCTGTGACTACCAAACCTTGGTGCAATATGAAGCAATATTCCTCAGTGAAAATCAGCAACTTGAAGTTCGGTAGTAGTTCAGTACAGTTAGATACTCACAGTGTGAAGTTGAAAGAAAGGAGCAGTAGAGAATGTTCCCGCTCATCTGACATCTTGCTTAATGACTTTACCAGCTTACAGCAAGATTGCACAGTTTTTTTATGTTTGCTCTTGTATATCTATCAGTAATAGATTCTAATTCAAGATCCCCAATAAAATAGCATTTTGATTAGAAATTGCATGACTCTCAGGTTTATGAATGCTTTTTAGCTCTAGAGGCCCTTTAACATCAAGCTCAGAGTACCACTGACCATAGTCACATGAAAGTTGTGCAGTGGGAAAGGGGAAATCATTGAAAGATTTGAGAGAAGCACAAGTTAGTAGTAAGCTCTAATATTCCTGAGGACTAGGAAAGGTGTTCACCATAGACTCAAGACTTCTCGTGCTTCAGTGTTTGGACCAGACTATATTTAAATGTCAAATTTGTGTGTGTCATTTCTCTTGCAGTTGTTGTGCTGGTGGGACGTACTTAGAGAGTCAAGGTCAATTGTGGTCAAGAACTGAGTGACAAAGAGATGACTCTTGTCTAATTGACTTTGTGCCCAGTGGGATCTGAGAGGTGACAGAAGATGGTGGAATGAGGTCAGGCAGAGGATGTCATAACAAAATTTTTCTTAGCAGTATCAAGCAGGGATGGTTTGGTAGACTCCATCCCAGCAAAATCAGACTATAGGGAGAGATGAAGAGAAGATGGCAGTCTTTCAAGCAAGAATTAATATTTTTTATGTATGTGAATGAAGGCCTGGAGGTGGCTGATGAAGCAATAGATGTGAAGATGAAAGAGAACCTGGGAACTGGGGCGCACAGAAAAGCAGAATCCCAGAAATGTACAACCAAAACTGCCAGAGAGATGGCTCTTAAACATCATTAAACTATGTCAGTTTTGCCTGTGGTGCCAGGGACAATGAAGGAAAAGGGAGACGGCCAACTTTATTAGAAAGGAGATGAGAAAAACTGAATTTAGGCACCCACATTTGAAAGACAAGCTGATGTTTTTCATGGATAATGAGGTGGATGTGAGAACAGGACAGTGTTTTATGTATTTGTAAGATATTAATTTCAGTATTTATATTGTCAGTGGCATTATTGAACATATGGAAGAAGTGTTCATCTAAGAAAAGCAGACTTGAAAAATGTTTCAGCTCTGTAACCCCCAAATTGCCACTTGCTTCTTGGGGAGTTATCATCACATTAACAGAACCTTTCACACAAACCCTTATTTATTTAAAGTGCTGACTGTCAGTACCAGTGATAGTTTGTGGGCTCTGCATCCACAGTATGACTGAGAGTACTTTGTGCTGCTTAGGGAGAGGACAACAGAGAGAAAAGGGTAGAAAAATTATTATTTCTCAGTTCTTGCAATTTCTGGATTTTACTTCAGGTGAATGAGGATGAGGCTCTCCCTCTAGGAAATGCCCAGCAACTTCAAACCTCAGAATAGCTGGAGCAGATCTCTTCAACCCTTTTAGATTTCAGTCTTACCATTTTATCATCATTGTAAAGGAAATGTACAGCTTTACATAGATTTGCATATCTTATTTATTATCTAACTACAGATAATGTAATCAGCAAAAATAGCATGGAATGCTTACGCCTGTGCTAAGAAAAATTCCTTTAACGGTGATCTGCTAAGTAAGCAGGTTGGAAGTTTCCAATTTTGTTTGTAGAGCAGCAAGTACCTGCATGAGCTCAACATGGTGTCCCTTAAAGAGGGTTCCATCTTCGTGAAGTTCAGACATCTGTAGTGTAAATACGTACATACTTGCTAGTCATCTGCATTCCCTTTATGCTTAGTGGAGAGAAACAGGATGTGATTTATCTGATCCCAAGGGATAAATATACTAAAATAGGTCAAATGAATCATGCCACAAAAGGGCTTTGTCTTCAGTGGTGGTAGACGCCTGTGTGATACAAGAGTACAGATGAATCCAACACACACATCCATATTTGAGGTTGTGCTTTGTCTATAGGAATAATGTGTTCCCTTGCAACGTGTTTTCACTATACCCATACTATAGCCCTTTGGTCTCATACTAAAAATAACTAAGATACACAAACACAATGGGACCAGTGCGTTCCCTGAAAGGGAAATACTTTGTGAGCTCCAGCATGAAAAGTTCGTGTGGAATTCTGTGGAAGTTTTGTGTTGAGATACATACAAGATCAGATCAGATACACAGAGGTAATGTTTGTGCATGTATGTTACCTAGAGGCTGTGTGATTTAAATGCTCATTCTCTTCCAACAGGTATAAATCAAATGAGGATTATGTCTATGTCAGAGGTCGTGGCCGAGGAAAGTACATTTGTGAAGAATGTGGAATTCGCTGCAAAAAGCCAAGCATGCTCAAAAAACATATCCGCACTCATACTGATGTCCGGCCTTATGTATGCAAGTTGTGCAATTTTGCCTTCAAAACTAAAGGTACTTGACCCTTTTTGCTGAACTTTTGCCACTTCCCAAACAAATCCTGAGCTATTTTGCCATCTGGAATCCAAGCACCCTTTTCAGTCAAGGAAAGAATTTTCTTCAAAATAAAATGGCTGTATTTATGGGTACAGGACTCCATGAGAGAGATTGTTCTCTCCTGTTGAATTTGCCCAGGAATTTTTTGAGACTCAGAGACTCCTTGGATAGTTTCATTAAGAGCTATTGGCTCTTGGCTGGTCCATCTGTCTGCAGAAAAAATGTAGTAGCATAAGAACTGCCCTTATAAATAATACTTTCTGCCAAAATTGTTATGTGGTACAAATTTTAATTGCAACAACACTCAAATGCTACCGGGAGAGTACACTTATTATGACATAATGTAGAAGCAGAGCATCAGCTGCTGAGGAAAACATGCCTTCACAGGCTTTACAGTGGGTCAGTTTCAAGTTTATAAATACTGTATGTCTCCCAGATGGGCCACTCCATCCACTGTGGCATTAATTATGAATAGAGATCTGATAGCCTGTGTTCACATGTATTTATCAGCACAGAAAAAAGCTTCCATTTGTCACCCTGAGGCCACAGATAATGATATTCTTTGGAATTTGGATTTGCCATGCAACTGTCTCCTTAAAAGAAAAAAATCCTTTTCTTTGATAGCATTTCTTTGTAGCACAGCCCAAATGAGCCTTACATTCTCAGTTTCTTAGCTCCCCTTTGACAGGCAAGGGAAATGGATTCTGGTCCCACTGCACTGAATTTACTTTAAGGGGGAGAGAGGAAGCTGAAAGACATTTCTCCTGAGATCCCAGTGCAGCTTCATGGCTGTTTTGAGGATTGAGGATTGTAATAGTTTCCATGACTCCAGCACTTCTTCCTCTGCCAAAGATGGGAATAGCTGATGGATGGTAGTAGATCCATCAACCTAATTTAAGATGAGAACTTTCGTCGGGGTGTAGAGACAAAGAGAAGGAGCTGCTCATGGTAGTCCCAATGGGCCATCTGCGGAGCTGTTTTCAGATCACTGTTTACATTTGACATTGCAGGAGAAATGGGTCTTGAGGAGAGACTTGAAGAAGGATTGTGGTTTTGCAGCTGTGTTCAGAGAGGACATTCCAGGCAGAAGAGATGGCATGGAAATAAATGTGAAATTGCTTGCTGAGGCTGGCATTTCTGGCAGAGAAGAAGAAACAGGGAGGAGGTGGCGTGCTATTGCACAAGAGGGGGATGAGTAGGAAGAGACTAAGCCTTCAAAGTGCAAGAAGTGTCTAACTGTTGTGTTACTGCTCATGGGCAGTTGTCAGCCTCATAACTATTGTTGCTATTTTGCTGAGGACAGTAAGGGACAGATCTTCAAAGATACTTAGGTTTTCAGAGTACACCCTGAGCGTTTAGCCACCTGGAGGCATCGAAGCTGTGTTAGACCTTTCGTGCAGTGCACAGACACCATAAGAAACTTACTTGGAAGAGAATTACATAAACTAGCCAGGACTGAGAATCAGAGAAGAAGCTTGTGTGCTTCTAAGCACTCCTCCACTATCCAAGAGAGTGGTGCAGTATTCCCCCCACCATGTTTTATGTGCTACTCATACCATCTGGTCAGGGTCCCAAAAGTAGCGTAGGTACATTCACAGAGTGCTTTCCTTGAGGTAAGAAGTGTCATGTCTGGGTTGGCACTTCCCCTGTTGGATGTTACAGATATGACTGAAGTGGATAATGGATTAGAGTGATATTCGTGTTTTTCTGGCTTGTTCTCTTCGTGCTCAGGGTTCTTTGCCATGAAATGTCTCTTGGGGCCAGTCTCAACCCAGTTCTCTTATCTGTGAAAAAAACAGACCAAGACAGACACTCCAGAAAGTCAATAGTCTAGTGTTAGATTGCTCCCTCAGGGGAACGGGAGATCTGATTTCAAATCCCTGCTGTGTCTGGTTCAGATCCGTACTCCATAGAAGGGAACTGAACCTGGGTTTACCACATCCCAGGTGAGTACTCTAAGTACAGCTCCTCTCAGTTCAGAGATTGCAGCCAGACAGTAAACTTGCACTGAGAAATCGCCCACAAATGTCTTTTTTGTTGCTTCAAAATGCTTCAAGCACAACGATTGTTTGGAACCCACATGTGATGTAAACGGGAGAGTCCTTAGCTTGAGGTGCCACTGTGAAACTCTGGCTGAACCCTGAACAACTAGTGTGCATTGGTGTTACGTCAATGTCCAGGCAATCTGTGCATATCACAAACACTAAACTCAGGGATAGATAACATAGAAAAGTGAGTTTTTGAGTTTGCTGAGGCACCTGAATGTAATGTGGAAAATTGGAGAGATGCCTGCATACCACTCAGACCCTGAGTTTAAGTATATTTGAACATTATTATTTTTTGAAGATATAAAAACCCACTCTCTGTTTTTTAATGAACAGGCTCTAAGGGCAATAGGCTGGATGAATCAGCCCCGTCTGTGTTTTTTTGTTTGTTTGTTTGCTTGCTTGCTTGATTTTTTGTTTGTTTTTAAACTAAAAACCCTATCTGCAGAATAATGGAGTTAAGATACACCAAAACCTGACTTGGAAAGTGATCTTTGCTTTTGTCAGTTAATTAGATTCATCTCTGATCCATAGGAAATCTGACAAAACATATGAAGTCTAAAGCACACATGAAAAAATGCCTGGAGCTTGGAGTATCAATGACATCTGTAGATGATGCTGAAACTGAAGAAGCAGGTATGTCAAAATGATTTAATTTAGTTGGAATGGCCTCTGGAGTATGCAAATGACTCATTGCACTTTAGCACAGTGGCTGGCATGGGAAAATATATTAAGAGTATTTTGGGCATTTTTTTAATTAAGAGACATCTTTTTAACAAACAGGAAGTATAAAAACTAAATCTGATCCATTTGTCTGAGTTATGTTTTTTATTATGATACATGAGGAGAAGCTAGAAATAAAAGTATGACCTATTATTTGTCATGCATCTCATACAAAGTACCAAGTATTTTCAATTTAGATGTGAGAGATGGCAACATTCAGTGAAGTTACAAGGTGAATGATGAAGTTGCTTTGTATGCTTTCCTTTTCACATGATGAATTTGAGTGTAGAGTTTTAAGGTATTATTGTAGTGTGTATATATATGAAAATATTTTTGAGACCATTAAGAGTGGCTTTATTTAGCCATCCCAGATGAAGAGCATCCAGCGATGGCAGCAGGTGTTCTGGGTGTGGAGTGAATGTGGCAGAAAGAGTAAGAAATGTTGAATGTGCTCACCATTTTGACTTGTTGTGGCTGTTTCAGAAAACATGGAGGACATGCAGCAGGAGGCAGAGAAGAGTAGCAACTTGGCAGGCCTGTCAGCAGAGCATCAGTTTTCTGATGCAGAGGAGTCAGATGGTGAGGATGGTGATGACAATGATGAAGATGATGAAGATGAGGATGACTTTGATGATACTCAGGGAGACTCAACACCAAAAACCAGATCAAGAAGCACCAGCCCGCAGCCCCCCCGGTTCTCCTCCCTGTCGGTGAACTCGGCTGGGGCATCACAGGGGGCTTCCCCTGAGGGCTCTCTTTCCATGGGACACTCCTCCCTCATCAGTTATTTGGTCACCTTACCTAGCATTCAGGTTACTCAGCTTATAACACCAAGCGACTCCTGTGAAGACTCACAGATGACAGAATATCAGAGGTTTTCCAGAGTAAGAGCACTGATTCAGAGCCCGACAAAGACAGGTTAGACATACCTAGCTGCATGGATGAGGATTATGTGCTTTCGTTAGACCCTGGTTCATCTCCGAGGGACCTCTCACCTTCCAGTCGGCAGTCATCCCCTGGCTATGATTCTTCACCGTATAGAGATAACTCACCAAAGAGGTATTTAATGCCAAAAGGGGATTTATCACCCAGAAGGCATCTGTCACCCCGGAGAGATATTTCACCCATGAGGCACCTTTCCCCGCGGAAGGAGGCTGTGCTGAGGAGAGAGTTATCACCGAGACGGGACGTTTCACCGAGACGTCACCTATCACCACGGAGACCAATGTCACCAGGGAAAGATGCGTCTGTTAGAAGAGATTTGTCTCCTAGGCGAGAGAGGAGATACATGGCCTCGGTTAGAGCGGCATCTCCCAGGAGGGGCTTATACCATAATCCAGCGTTGTCCATGGGTCAATATTTACAGTCTGAATCTATTCCAGTGGGGCATTCAGTAAGTATGAAAGAGTATTTTTACTCCTGTTGTCAAAACCAGTGCTCTTGCCTAACATGCATATAGTATTTTGAAAAACTTGGCAGCTTTGTAAAAAAAGAAAGCATAAGCTTTGAACTTGAGTGGGAAATCCAGGAATGAATGCAAGAAATTTGGAATAGACAGGGACCAAGTCAGGATGCTGATTCATTTAGATGCAATACAGTCAGCCTAAGGGTCAAATCTTCACTTGGTACACATCAGAGTAGTTCCATTAGCTTCAATGAAATTAGGCTGGCTTGCATTAACTGCCCTGTCTTTATTTTAAAATGTCCCAGGAAGCTTACATGGTGTGTGGGGCTTGTTACAGCACTGTAAAACCTTTTACCTCCCAGACGGTCAGATGGGATCAAGCCCAGATCAGGGCTCAAGGCCCTGATACTGCAGTATGGTGCCCATCCCTGAAGTATTGTTTAATGCAATAAAAACACTAAAATAAATGGAACCCCTTTGAAAAGCAGGGTGCCCATCTAAATCAGGATCTGTGGCTGGAGTTTAAAGGATATTATTGTGTGACAGGAGCAGACAGCTGTCTGCCCTGCAGAAAGCACCATCACAACTGGCTGTTTCGGCAGGGACACAACTGTCTGAGTGGAAATGGAAATATGCAAAACTTGCACAGCTGCTGTCTGTACTGTTCCTGTTCAGTAAATAAGCTCTCAGAAACTGCCGACTTGGCTCTTTTGACAGGCCCTAGCATTCACAAAGCACTCTGTCTACAAGTGAATTTGGTTTTTGGAGTTAGGAAATGCCCTTACTGTGTATACGTTTATTTATATATGTAGTATGCTTCCCTTGCCATGTTTGATGCTGCTGCTGCCCTCCCACTGCCTACTTCACTAACCGGTGTGCGGAACCAACACGGGGAAGCTGTGACAGGCTGCCACCACGTCAGCCCCTGACAGGGCTGCCCTCCTCTCCTCTCTGTCACCAGTCTTCTTTATTCTTTGTGTAATCATGGCTCTTCTCTGTAGAGGAGAAAATCTGAATTAGCATTTCCAGAGCTCTAGCTTGAATTTCTCTACAGAGATAGGCTGGGGAAGGTGGACTTGGGCAGATTTGATACCTGCACCTGGGAATGGAGTGAGGAACACAGCTGGGCCGAGGTGGCTGGAGCAGGGATGGATCAAACAGTGCTGAGGAGTGCCAGCTTGGCAGATCCAAAAGTGGCTTTCTGGCTTTTCAGGAGGATTAGGGAAATTGCAATATGAGTGGCTAGGCATGTAAGAGAGAGCAACACAGGTCCCTACAATCCTGTGCAGAGCTTGTTCTGCCCTTGGCCAGAGCCTGCTTCAGGCCTCTGTCACCAAGCTCCATCCTTGCTGCAGCCACCTCCTCTTGGCCTCACATCTGTTCCCTCTGCCTCATCTTAGATGTGGTATCATGGTCTGGTAAGTTGTTGGGGATAGAAGCAGAGAGGGGTGGCTTCCTAAGCTGTCCCTGGGGAAGGGCACGTTGAAACCCTGCTGTGCTCTCCCAGGCACAATTGCTGTGTAGCTGAGAGAGGATACAAATGCAGCCATCAGCCATATCGACAAAGTAAGGAAGTACAAAAAAAAGGATAAACAGCCACCAGTTTAAGAGTCATAGTGCCTCAGTATTGAGTGGAAGGGATTATATGAGATGCTACAGCTGACATTGTATAGAAAGTTAAAGTCCCTAATGTCCTGCATCAGACACTTCCACTGACATCCTGTAGTAGAGATTTTGGATGTGTGATGATGTTGGCAAAAGGGTATGCAAGTCACCCTTGGCGATGTGACAGTTCTTGCTGCAATATTTGCCTTGTTATGCACACCTTCCAGCAAGGCGTTTAGCACATTGCAAAGACTCTTTTAGCACCCTTAGCTCCTTCTTTTGGAAATTGCTCTTCACCATGCCAGATGGGCTCTTAACACTTACCTTATTTTTGAGGTACAATCAGGCATTTGTCCTACAGAAAGCATTGGCAACTCAATGGCATGTTGAGTGTTTTGAGAGAAGCCTAGACCTCAGTACGGTCACTGGACCCTGAACACTGGTGTCACTAGAAGTGGAGCCTGGGCAAATTTAAATGAGGGAATTAGAGTTGAAGATGACTGCCCATCTCAACAAACACAGTGAGGAAGAAAAGATGGATTCCTTGCCTCTCGAAGCCTTTCCAGAAGATATACTTGAGCCAAACAGAAGTTGAGTTTAGGTGAAATACACATTAATGCACTCAGTGTGTGGGAAGACAGATAACACCTGAGCTTGCTATAAATGAAACTGTTAGAAAAGAGAAAGGAATAAAGGGTGTTTTTCGTTTTCAGAGAAGTGAAATCCAGCAAATCAGAACATAATTAACAACTGTATCAGTGATGCAGATGCCAACTTGAAATCCTGCTTCCTGTTTCAGAGCTGCATTGGGTTCCCAGTCCATGCAGGAATTAGAGTATTTTTGTGCTTCTGGTACCTGAAGTTGCCAGAAGAAGCCAGTTTTATTTCTTTTCCATTGAAATTGATGTATTTACTCTAGTCTCTTTGGCCAGTGCTTATCTGGTTCCCCTTCATGTTTCTTCACCTTGAATGTTCATGCTGGTTGGTGGTCTTGTGCAACGAGCTTTGACGTTGAAATCATCAGATAGAAAGCAGTTGAAATTATTTCTTTAGGAAGTGGAAAAGAGCATGGGAAAGTAACTATTTTTGTAGACTATAGACAAAAATACAGAAAAATATTGTTTTTCCTTTGGCAGTTAATAACAAGATGCACTCTTGCAATAGGATACTCTTTCCAAAGTAGCCTAAAGCTCTTGTCGATGCGGGTGCATGTTTGGCTTTGGCAAGTTAAATTACTGTCTTTAAATTTAAAGGCACATCACCATTTCTCTCTAAATACGTTCGGAATCTTCTATTCTGTCAATGGCAGAGGTTTCTTTTCTTTCTGAGGAGGCTGGTGCCAGTATTGCAGGGCTCTGATTCTTCTCTCTAGTAGTTATTTTATACCAGTCGTGAGAGAAAAAGGAGAAAAGGGAACGCTGCTTTTATTCAGCTTGAGTGCATCTCTGTTAGCATTTTAGTTTGGATAGGAATGTGCTTTGGAAGTGAATGTCTCTATTGTCATATTTATTGTGCTTTGACTCACGTCGCAGAGCGTTCTTGGAATAAGTGAGCTGGATAATTTTCAGATGACGTTAAGCTGGAGAATGTGCTCGAGGAGTGCACCAGGTGCACTTAAACTGTTAGTGGGCATTCAAGTGAGTGAGAAGGGACTATTGGGTGAGTCCAAACTAACCTTCCTCTCCAACCCCACAATACATATATTGTGAACATTAGGTGCAGCATCAATCATTTCACTCTCCTCCCGCTTTTCACCACTCCTGGTACACCCCATTACCTCTTCATGTGGACAAAAGCTTTTTCCTTTTCTTCCAGTCCCAGGACTAGCCACAGCAAGACTGTGAATATACTTTGCTGTAAGCAGTACATACTTGTCACTAGCAACTTCTTTAGCTTCTAGGAGGTAGTGGATTTTTTGCCTCCTTTGCTGGTTTTCACAAGCAGTTGCTGAGTAGGAAGTTAATGCAATTTGCTTTATTGATGTAAGTTTATCTAGAGTCTGCTTGTGTTCCTATTTTGTTGCACCTTTCTTTCATTTTGAAGCCTGATGCCTGTCTCAATGTATTCAGAAGGGCTGAAGGGAATTAGGCACCTCTATATATACTTGAAAGGCACTAGGACTAAGGTCCTTTGATCATCCCAGACATAGGGATATTAGATCCTTTCCCAAACACTGAATATTTTATCATCTTGAGTGAAATGCATTCCTGTACAGAAAGCCAGCATAGAAGTCTGAAAGTCCAGGTGAACTGTAAATAGGTCCACTGATGTATGTGGTCTGCTATAGTGCATTCTTAATAGCACTGCAAATCAAGTTGATCCTGAAACTGAAGTCCACATAGATTTACAGTCACTTTATTGAGCATCATGTCTTTTAGAAAGCACATCGGTAATGATGTTCTCTGTTACCAAATTTCCACATCAAGTTCAACGTTTTCTGGTTTTTAACTTTAAAAAGCCTCAAGTATGTTAAGATCTGGTAATCAAAGTGATTTTTTTTCATGAACCATCTTTTTGCAAGTTGTAGCCTAAGGGGATCTGGGGCTGCCAAGAGGATGTCTGTGAAGGGCATTTGTCTGAGAAATATGATCTTCCTCTTAATTCCCCATAGCCTGTTTTGGGTGATGCGCCAGTCTTCAGGTGATGTACTGGTCTTTTCCCTTGAGGCGCTCTGGGAGACGTGAAGTTGGATATGGCTTTGCTCAGGAGTGTGGTGTGGAAGTCTATCTTTATGATCAGGTTAGAGAGTTTAGTGAAAAGCTCCTACAGAATATTGTTGTTTCGAAAATTATGTCACCTGGAGTTGGAGGAAAATACACTAAACTGCAACAAATGAGTATTAATAGAATATTAAATGGATTCCTCTTGCCTGACAAAGAGAGGAACTCATCTCACTGCGCTGATAGCAATCCATTCTGACTGTACAGCAAAAAGATACTATGACTTTCCTTACTGTAGTCAGTGTTGAGATCTAATACTGCCAAGAGAATAAGGTCTTTAGATTTTCAGAACATTCGTTAAAAGATCATCTAACATTCAGTCTCTTCCCCATGAATGTGTGTATGTCACAGAATCACAGAATCGTCTAGGTTGGAAGAGACCTCCAAGATCACCTAGTCCAACCTCTGACCTAACACTAACAAGACCTCCACTAAACCATATCACTAAGGGCTACATCTAAACGTCTTTTAAAGACCTCCAGGGATGGCGACTCAACCACTTCCCTGGGCAGCCCATTCCAATGCCTAACAACCCTTTCAGTAAAAAAGTTTTTCCTAATATCCAACCTAAACCTCCCCTGGTGCTACTTTAGCCCATTCCCCGTCATCCTATCACTGGGCACGTGGGAGAATAGACCAACCCCCACCTCGCTACAGCCTCCTTTAAGGTACCTGTAGAGTGCGATAAGGTCTCCCCTGAGCCTCCTCTTCTCCAGGCTAAACAACCCCATGTGTGTCTGTAAGTATGAAAATATTTGTAAAGGATATAGAATCATAGAATATCCTGAGTTGGAAGTGACCCACAAGGATCACTGGGTCCAACTCTTGGGTCTGCACAGGACCACCCAAAAATCAGACCATATGTCTGAGAGTGTTGACAGAATGCTTCCTGAACTCTGGCAAGCTTGGTGCCATGACCCCTGCCCTGGGGAGCCTGTCCCAGTGCCCGACCACCCTTTGGGTGAAAAACCTTTCCCTAACACCCAGCCTGACCCTCCCCTGTCCCAGCTCCATGCCGTCCCCTCGGGTCCTGTCGCTGTCCCCAGAGAGCAGAGCTCAGCGCCTGCCCCTCCGCTCCCCTCGTGAGGGAGCTGCAGGCCACCATGAGGCCTCCCCTCAGCCTCCTCTGCTCTGGGCTGAACAAACCAAGGGACCTCAGCTGCTCCTTGTACGTCTTTCCCACTAGACCCTTCACCATCTTTGTAGCCCTCCTTTGGACAACCTCTAACAGTTTTACGTCCTTCTTGTATTGTGGTGCCCAAAACTGCACGCAGCATTTGAGGTGAGGCCACACCAGTGCAGAGCAGAGAAGGACAATCCCTTCCCTTGACCATCCAGCCATGCTGTGCCCAAAGCACCCAAGGACATGGCTGGCCCTTTTGGCTGCCAAGGCACACTGCTGGGTCGTGTTCAACTTGATGTCAACCAGAACCCCCAGATCCCTTTCTGTGGGGCTGCTCTCCAGCCTCCTGTCCCCTACTCTGTACATATATCCACGGTTGTCTTGTCTCAGGTGCAGAATCTGGCACTTGCTCTTGTTAAACTTGGTGTGGTTGGTGATTGCCCAGCCCTCTCATTTGTCAAGATTGCTCACCAAGGACTCTCTACCCTCAAGGGAATCAACAGCTCCTGCAAACTTACTTAGTATACCTTTGAGTCCTTACTTAGTATACCTTTGAGTCCTGCATCTAGGTCATTTATGAAAATATTGAACAGAACTGGCCCCAAAATGGAGCCTTGTGGAACCCCACTGGTGACTGGCCGCCAGCCTAATGTAACCCCATTAACTACAAGCCTTTGAGCCAGACACATCAGCCAATTGTACACCCATCACATTATGTTTTTGCCTAGCTGTGTGATGGACATTTGTCCAGAAGGATACTGTGAGAAACAGTATTGAAAATTTTGCTGAAATCCCAAAAGATTACATCAGCTGGCCTCCCTTGGTCAACTAGGTGGGTAACCTTATCATAAAAGGGAATTAAGTTAATTAAACTAGACTTTCCCCTCATGAACCCATGTTGGCTGTGACTGTTGTAAAAATAGGATGAAAGGTGTGAACACATATTAATGCCTATAACCATTTATGATGGCCCTTTCAAAACTCATCTGCCAGAGCTAGAGAAAGATAATCTGATACATGCTTAGGCAGGCTTGGAAGGCATCCAGTGGACATGCACACACTGTCACTGTCTCTGTAAAAATTAGGCATGAGACATACATTGGATGATACTGCTGATCTTGGAGCATGTAGCAGTTTCTATCATGTTAACCACCTCTGTCTGGCAAGGACAGAGTGATGTCTTACTCCCTTTTGAAGCTGTGGCAGGGTACAACGTGAAGACAGTGTCTTTCTCAATTAGAGATATGAGTGTGACTAGATTTGCTCTTCAATGAGTTTTACTCCTTTTGTTTTGGTTGCTTTTGCTCTACTTCCTTTGGCCCAAGTTCACATCAGATGCAATAGTGATAAATGTCATGGCTTAGGAAACAGCCAAGAGGACAACATGACTGAGAAACGGGTTGACAGAACAAAGATGGAAAAAAAAGGGTGGCAAGTAACTGTGCAGAGGTGAGGTTGGTGATAGGAAGGGCTGACAGGGTAAATGAACTATGTCCTGTGGCTTGGCAATTCTAGTTTATTCTGTAAATTTTTCCCCTTTCAGCAGTATAACGTGCTGTCACTGTACTTTCTTATGACAGTTTCTCTTTTATGAGACTCAAGTGTCTCACTTTCTGAATAGGAAAATTCCCAGAATTAGATTATTCTCAGAATAATAGCATCTTTTAAGTTCAAGTTTGATGATTATGGGTCACCCTTCCTGTCTCAGCGTTGATTTATATTCAACAGGACAAAGCATCTGAGCACAGTGAGATTCAGCCACTGGGTAGCACAGAAACTGAGTCTTTAATTGCCCCCTAAACCCATTCCCCAGGATGGGATCAAGAGGTCGCTTAATGGCTTGAGAGCTAGGATTTCCCAGCAGTGAAGTGCTGCCACTGCAGTGCATTGGCATTTAGCAGCGCAGTCCTCAGGCTGCCACATCAGGACTGGGGCTCTGGGCAACTGATAGGTGTTTGGTCAATTTTCAGAGCAGAGATGGGTATTTGTGTTCATTTAATTTCCTATGGGCATCCCCGAGAGTTGTGTGGCCAAATCCCACATACAATTATGCAAATGTCATCCTGCACTTCTGTCATCGTTATTTCTCTGTTCAACAATAAACGATACTTAATCATCAGATAGAAAACAAATTTTAAAAGTTAAGAACAAAAAAAAGAGAAATCCAAAAGCCCAAGGCATATTTAATGCTGAGTGGAGATGAAGCTATTCATTCTTCCAAGACAGGAACTAATGGGAAGACACTGAAAAAGTCAGTACAGTGAGATTGTTTTTTATTAGCCATTACAAAATCCTTCATTCTTCTCAATCCCATTATGAGTGGGTGAGTGTCCCCACTACAGAATCATCACTTTCACTCACAGTTAATGCCTGTGCTTTTGTTATTATTTATTGTTTACACTACAGATAGGCCAGAATGGTGCTCCATTGTGTTAATGACTATAAAAACTTCTTTGCACAGAGATATTTGAACTTCCCTGGAAATACTTGTCCCCTTTTGTCAAGGAGGTGGATGGGTAAAGCTTAACAGTGGGGGGTAGGAGGACAAAGTCCCTTCCCTGGGGCTTCAGAGCAGGACCTTTCAACAGACAGAACTTGGGTACATGCAGTCAGATTTTTCCCGTACTGGTGGCAAACAGGGAGCATTCAGATGTGCATTTCTCTACAGCAAAGACTCGATACCCAATGCAGGCTGCCAGTACCAGCACAGTTTGCACAATTTACCAAACCAGAGGGTAAGATGGATGTCCTGGCCAAATTTCTCTTGGGGAATGAAACTCTATCTACCCCAAATTCTCTCTGCAGTTTCAGTTGAATATAATACTCTTCACTTCCTGACATAAATTGCTGCATTGTATTGCTGAACACTTAACTAGCTGCTGCATTTCACCTCAGAGGCAAGAGCCCTGCAGGGCTGAGCTAAGCAAAACCTCCTATGTTGTTTGGATAAGCAATTAGTGGAGTTTTCCAGACGCTTTGGGATCCATCTGGATGAAAGGTGCTATGTGAACAGGAGGCCGTGTTGCACAGGAAAGCAGATAGGTGGTTTGGCAGCGTGACAAGAATTTTGCTAGTGGCAGCGCTGACGTTTCTTTTGTTTTTCTGGTTACAGAGGAGGGGATTGTCTCAGGGGCCTTACTTCAGCTTATATGGAGAAAAAGGAGCTATGGAGCACCACGGGTCTAGCCCATTCCCTGAAGGTCCGAATGACTACGTCTTCAGTCACCTTCCACTACACTCCCAGCAACAAATCCGAGCACCCATCCCCATGATGCCTATTGGGGGTATTCAGATGGTCCATTCAGTACCTGTGGCCCTTTCAGGTTTACATCCTCCGTCCACTCTTGCCCTGCAGAGGGAGGGCTCTGAGGAGAAGCAAAGAGGACCTGCAGAAATCCTCACGAAAGAGTCATACGGTGTTTCCAAGCACCACGAGAAGCGTACCTCTCTGCACAGCTTGCACCCGACCGCTCCCTCCAGTGCACCCTCCTCTCCGTTGCTGTTGCTGACACAGAGCACTTCAGAGGACAGTGTAATAGCGACAGAGGGGGAGCAGGAGGAGAACATACAGACTTGTACGAAAGCCATAGCCTCTCTGCGAATCGCCACAGAAGAAGCTGCTCTGCATGGGGCGGAGCACCCACAGAGGCCTTCTGAGCCTCACCAGAAACCCTCAGAAAGTGCACATTTTAGCATTAAACACTTTAGTGGATCTGAGCCGGGCCAGACCTGTGCCTCAGCCACCCATCCTGACTTGCACGGTGGTGAACAGGACAGTTTTGGTACATCACAGACTGCGCTAGCCCATCCCACCTTTTACAACAAGAGCTTTGTGGACGTCCGACAGATGGGCTTTCACAGCAGGAATGAGCCCCCATCAAGCACACAGGAAAGAAAAGATCCGTCGTCTGAGAAGAGCAAGCCACATTGATCTGAGATGCATGGAGACTTTCACCCATACATTTACCCCACTTTTTTTTCTAGAGATAGAAGAAGTATCCAACTTTACAGCATGCCTGTTCTAAGTTACAGTAGTTTGCTATTATATATACTTTTGTTATATCAAAAGAATTAGATAAAATAACAAGTCATCATGAGCCTGACCAAAATTAAATTTGAAATTCTTATTGGGTCTGGTACTTTTAAATTGTACAGATGTTTGTGCCTTTTCTTTACTTTGCTTATATTCTTATAAGCATTTTTTTAGCAGTAATTTGTACATATTTTAGAATTTGTGTATCTGCTTTGTAATAAATGTAATTTCTTTCCTTTTTTGGACACTTGGATCTAAATGATGTAAAGCAAAACAGCATCAATATATGTGAGGTTGCACTAAAACATATTTTTATATGATTAAAACTGAACAGCTTTTATGTACAGCTCTGATTCTGTAATACTAATATTTATTTACTTTGTTTCATAAATTGTAAATTTTTTTCTTAATGTTGTGGATTGCTTTTCTATGTGAAGCATGGGATTTACTGTTGCGTAATTAGAACAAAATGTATATTGTAAAACAAGATATTTAAACTAGAGTATCTTATCTTATTCTGCACTTATGCATTAGTTAAAAAAAAAAGATAAAGGATGTATCAGTCAGTTCTTAACTCTTGTAATTTTTTTTTGTCTCTTGTTTGCTGGATTGACTATAACTTAAGTGCTGATTGTGATTTTAAACTGATAGTACCGTAAAGCATTAAAGTAAAACAATGTGCTATTGTGAGTTTTTTCAAAGCTTTATAAAACAGTTATAAATATATTAAAAGTATTTGGTCTTATGTGAACATGTTGATCTAGATACTCCTTTAAAAAGCTATGGGAAAACATTCCACCCCATGTAGATACGTACAAGTGCATCACTGGTGCCGGCTGCGTAACTCACCTGCACATGCCTGGTCAGCCGTGCCATGCAGGCGCTGAGTGGGGGCACCACTGGCTCCAAGGCAGGCAGGCCATCAGGCCACGGCTTCACCTGCTCCTCCCTCTCCAGAAACAGGGTGGCAAGGCCCCTATGGCCACATGGGGCTTGGTGAGGAGCTGGACAAGCGGCACCACACTGAGCCCCAGCAGTCCCCAGCTTGCGAGCATCCACAGCACCTCTGCCCAAGCTGAGCGTGGAGCTTAGGTGTCACGCAGAGGTGCCCCGGAGTGTGAGCAAGGGACTTGGAGGGGGAAAAATGACATTTCCTCACACCTGAACACCAGCAGCTGGTCACTCCCC
Source organism: Cygnus olor (assembly GCF_009769625.2). Lineage (NCBI taxonomy): Eukaryota > Metazoa > Chordata > Aves > Anseriformes > Anatidae > Cygnus > Cygnus olor. The sequence continues at coordinate 64,073,525 of NC_049171.1, read as the reverse complement.
ACTGCGACACCTGAGTCAGCTGTAGGGGAGGCTCCCCGTCCTGCGGATGGGGGAGCATGATGGCCCTTCCAGCTAAGCAGACAGCACCACCACCCTGGCATCTTCAAGGAGCAGGATTCATGGGCAAGGAAGTCACAGTCTTCCAGAGCAGGGTCTCCATCTGTGCGAGGTTTGATCCAGAAGAAAGTCAATAGGAGCCCGGGCTTGTGTTTGAACATCTGTGGTGGGTTATCACTACCACCAGCAGCATGCGTGTGTGTGCGCACACACTCTCACACACACATACACACACACACACACACACACTCACACACAGACATACACATGAAAGAAACCAACAACCTGGATTATATTTTGTGCTATTTAGTGGATTATAATTCTGTGAAACCAAGTTTGTATATTGACTTACAATACATTTAAGGAGTGTTCTTTAAAAAGAAATAAATATACAGTTACATGCATGAGGTGTCTAGTTTTCATGTGTTCTTTGCATTTTCCAAGTTTATTGGCGTTACAGTACATTGTCAGAAGCTTTTGTTCACAAGTGCTGCTTTCCTGCACAAGGAGCACCCTTAAGAGTGTGAGTAGCAGCTAAATTTGTGGATTGCATTTTGGCCTCATGAGATATTATCAGACTAAACCAGTTTATTTCTCCAATAATACCATGTGCGGACAGAACCACAGAACTGGTATGTTGTCATAATTCTAACACTACGGCATATGACTAGCCTAACACCATAATGGACTGTGACCAGCTATAACCATTAAAGATTAGTTTCTTGTCTCCATTGGGGTGTTCTTACCTTTATTCCAAATCATTATGGTAACCCTGCCAAGATAAGTGCATGCAAGAAAGCTGGTTCATCTCAGGCTGGAGAGAGAAGCAGTGTATGTAGTTGGAGGCAAGCAGCTTGTTGGATTGTGCTTCCATTAAAAAAAAAAAAAGTCAATTATACATTTTAAATAAACAAGTCTTATCTGATAAAAACCTCTCTTCTCCTTGGCTTCATGGCTGTATTAAGAACAGAATGCTCTGCACAGTGATCAGCTAATCAGGTAATCACAGATATTTTATTAAAAAGGAACCAAGCTAACCCCCTGATGGTAAATGTTCTATTAACATTGCCTTTATAAGCAACCCCCTTACTGTGGCAGTTACTGCTGGCTTGTCTGATTATTTTAATTAATTTGCAGCTGCAATTTACCATCCACCTTTTCAGCCTTGGGACATTTTTTTTTTTTTATAATCATTGAGCAAATATCACTGAAATTACATGTGATATTTTGGGGTTAGAATGGAGCAACCCTAAAGAGGTTTCAGGTATTTATAATCTTAATTGTATTTTCTTAATGAGTTAATGTTTATACAATGCTTTGAAAAAAAACATTCTCATGCAAGTCCTCGGCATTGATTATGACTACTTTTTACGCGTTAGAAGGGATGTGGAGGAGGAAGGCAAACAAGTCCGACAAAGATTTCACAGGCACAAGCAGCTTTCAGAACTGACAAAGCCAGTACAGTAATTGATAGTTTTGTGAGTGCTTTGTCTGCTCTGAGCCATCAGCGGTAACAAAGGTGTGGGGCTGCATTTGTGTGCTGCTGTGCCGAGCTAACACACCTTTCCTCGGGCCTGGAGACTCCGGCTCAGTGCTGCAGTAACACGACTGCATGGCCTCCTGCTGGGGTTGCCTGTGCTGGTAGCTCTTCCGAGGGCGCTGGGGTGGAGTTTCCTCAAAAGTACTTGCTACAGCGGGGGGCACATAGGCCTGATGAGAGTTTCATGAGTGCTGTGATTATCTGGCTCTTAGTTCCCCAAGGCGCAGTTCCCAAGCATGGTTGGTACCACTGCAGCTGGCAATGACCTGTTGGCTGTTTCATACAACAGCCTCTTCTCATCCTCAGCAGCCGGTTAATTTTTCATGGCTAGCCTCTGTACTTAACAGGGAGATGGGACCAAGAAGAATAACTCTGAGATCTCTGCTGTAAAAGTTCCGTGTTTTTAAATGGGATGAACACAAGAGGTTTAACAGGGCACATTAGAAAACTGCAGAACCTAATGAGGATTTTTTTATATGCAATATGCTATGGAATTTCTAAGTTGGGAATATAATTACCTATTACATTGTTCAAGGAGGTTATAATTTTCTGTGAAGATCCATATGTCTCTTCTGTAAAGCACAAGGGAGATACAGATGCTCTGGCAAGCACTCTTTATTCCATTCTCTCAGAATACTGTCACCAGAGTCACTTCAGGATTTATTTGCGTCAGCAAAATGGAGAGCGTATCGGTCTCACATAGCTGCCTGCACAACGCTCTTATGAAACTTTAGATTCCAACTATGGGTAGCTACTCTATCGCATGTTAAATGCCATTGTGTGAACTTACCCGTTGTCGGACACATTGCCAGCTGTGGGTAAGACTTAGTACCAATAAAGGACAGTTAGCTGAAGCAGGCCCAAAGTGGATTCACGCTACTTAGTTACACAAATTTCAGTCCAAGAATGCTAGAGTCGGCTCCCATTTAACTCCAGCGGCACCTAACCTTAGGAGATGCCACCTTGCTTGAGGCTGGTTCCTTCAGTTCTGCTTTTGGGCATGAGCTGAACTTCTCTCCTCAAAACTGTGTGAGTCCTGTTCTTCTCCCAGTCTGACCTGGACACCAGAAACTACACATTTCTTGGCCTAGATCCTCCAAGGGACCTGCCCTGCTGAAGTGGATCTTTGGAAATACCTCACATAGGATGAAATGAGTCTCCCTGTTGAATTACACTTATGACAAGTGCAGTCACCACCTCTTATAGATTAGCCTAATAACTTAGTCCCCTTTCCTGGGTATCTAAAAATACATTTCTGTCTATAAACCTCTCCCCTGGTAGTCTATTAGTTCAGTCTCCTGGGAGAGAGCCCTAAGTACCCCCACAAGGAGTAGAAGAGTCTTTGCTTTCCTGTTGAAATTCTGCTACTGTGAAGCAAGAAATTCAAGATTCATTGTCTCAGCAAGACGGTAGTGTATGCTCCCCAAGACGAAAAGCTGTTTGGAGAAGTGTATGTAAATATGTGACCTGCTCAGTGGGGAAGGAGTCATCTGGAAGGCCAGTGACTACAGTGGTGTGGCAGAGGCTTTGAAGGACAGGGACTGGAGCTCATGCATTTTCTTGCCTGTGGCTACCTGAACAGCTTCTAAAGTGTGATTTCAAACATGCTTCTTGCTTAGCACCCAGCTACTCTCTGAGGTGGCTGAGTCTCCCATGTCCAATGGCGGCCAGATGACAGGCTTACGGCTCTGGGCTTCAGAGTGAGAACCAAGCCCACAAAAGTTAGGTGCTGCAATGCTTGACTCCTTTATGTTTTTGCCCTAAATAGCTCAGAGAGAACAAGCCTTATTGATTTAGTACCTTGCACAGTGGAACAAGTCAATGGGATTTATCCTTTTAAGTCATTTAGCCACCTCTGAAAATCCCAATCTATATTCTCTAAAGAATGTCCCTAAAGTAAATTCAGGATATTCAATGCAAAACCTACACAGCACATTATATATTTTAGTCTAGCCACTTTTTTTTTTTTTTAGTTAAATTGCCTGCATGAAAAAAAATCAGCAGTCTGTATACTAATTAAATTTGTTACTGTGATGATGTCCCTGTGCCCTTTTCTCAATACAGATCACATACGCTAACATGGACTCTGAACACATGCTTACTGTAGGCTCAATTTAAGATGAAAATTCTGGATAGTTTGACTTGTTCTGCGATTATTCTTGGGGTCTTTACATATGCTATGTCTGTCACTTGTGTTTCTGCAACCTTTAATATACCTGCTTTTAACTGGATTAGGCACCCCCAATATCACCAGGAATGTTGGAAACAGCTTTCCGTGTGAAACACTCAGCTTTTGACTTTCTGTGATGCCTACATGAGCTGTAAGAAGTTGATCTGTTGTGTGTACAGAAGTGTGGTGTGTGTTTTTTTTTTAATTTTTTTTTCAAATGATTGTGTTTTCATTTGTGAGTATAGAGGTGTCCTGTACATATGGTTCACATGTGTGGGGTTATATAGGCATACACTACACATGATTGAATTTAAACAAGAGATAATGTCTCTGTCTTCTTTATACAAGATGATCTTGAGCTGGACCCCTGAGGAGGCTGGGATGGATTAAACCCCTTGCTGGGATCAGACCCCTGCAGTGACCACAAACCACTGAAATCCCCATAAAGGATGAAATGGCATTCAGGGACTGCTCGTTCTCTGTGCTGGCACCTAGCTGCACATCATGCCTTGGTGTCATTTTCCCTGCAGCTTAAAGAAACAAGAATGACCTCCTGTTGTGTCGTGCATTGCTGTAGGTTGTATAATCCTCTCCACTCACATCAAAGCTAGAGGCAAGCTCCTCAGCCAAGGCTCATCAGCCTAGCTCCAGTGCTACCAGTGCACCTCTGCTGCAGAGCAGCCAAAGGACTTAGCACACCTAACACCTCTGAGGCCCAGTCAAACATTTAAATAACCTGCACAAGCTTGACTGCTTGCAAGCTTGCGAAAGCAAAACAAAACAAAACAAAACAAAGTGCTTTTGAAAAGCAGTAAAAATTTCTGCTCTAGTGCATTTCCCTGTTTTTCTGCATTGTATGAATATTCATTCCGAAGCTGACAAGAGGAGGGGAGCTTGATCAGCAGCAGGCCTGATCAAAAACAAAAACAGTATTACCACATAAACTGCCTTTTCGCATTCTTTCCCAATGAGTGACATCTCATAACTGACAGGAGTATTGCTAAGCAAGCAGTCAGTATGAATATGTATGGCGGCACACACAGCCCCACGAACACCCAGCAAGGTGGAGAAAGCCAGTAGAGGCAGCTCCGGCTCTGTGCTAGAGAACAGCGTTTCCTTTCCCTCTTCCCTGCCAGAATATAAGAAGAGGCTGACACCATGCCATAGAAACTAATGGAGTTTCCACATTCATTTTAACAGCAGGAGATTCAGTCTCTGAAGGCTTGTTTCCATGAGGTGATGAGAAATCTTGCTGCTAAAGTTGCAGGGATGTCAGAGCATTTGGTGCTTTGCCAGTTCAACTTCTTTCACTCCCATCTGCTCCCGGAGAAACGAAGGTCTTTGCCTGCCTCAGTTGCACTCTGCCAGGGCAAGGGGCCGGGGGTGCAGCTCCAGGCTGTGGAGGGAGGTGGTCCCTCCATACCCCAAGTGCTGGTGTCCTGTCCTGAATCCTCCAGGTGTATTAGCATTGGCCCTCTGAGCAGGGAGATTTTCTAGTCTGCAAGGCTTAGGGGACGACTTGTGTGCTTATTCTTCCTAAAGAGATATACACTCATATTCTCCAATGGGTTATTTTGAAAGGGTAAATATTTCACAAGCCAGGTTTGCTGAAGAGCTGGGGTGTTTCATGGAGGCACTCATATGAAGTGGTCAGATTTTTCAAAAGTGCTGAGCACTTGTTCTCGGCAGAAACTGCTGGATTCTGGGCACGATGGAAAATCTGGCCCTTAGAAACTTCTTAATGACTAACTTAATGACGTCTGGCACTTCACTTCCATTTGTTATTTCTCACAATCTTCCTTCCCTCCACAACATCCATATTTAGCCAGAAAGAAAGAAAGAAAGAAAGACAAAAAAAAAAAAAAAATGAAATAACGAGCAAATTTTCATGGCTCAAATAGCCTGCTCCATTTTGCTGCCAGGAAAAATGAAAATGATAAAGTGGAGACTTTGACCAGTTTTGTGACAAAGTTTTTCCTCTCCATTTCATATTTCATTATTACATTTTAACAGTTAAATGTGGGACTGGTGCAGAGAGACATCTTGGACTCATCTTAAATCTTTCAGAAGTTTTGTTTGGACAGTCAGTAGAGAGGGGATTTTAACCAAAAAAAAAAAAAAAAGAAGAGAGGCAAAGGCATGGTGTGCTGAGGGGAGCTGTCTTTCTCTGGCAGAAGATGAGCTAAATAGGCTAATAGTTTTTTCCATCTGTATTTCCTATCGTCCTACTGTGAGCAGAAGGGATTCGGATCCAACTGATCTCTCAGGGTGGGGGGGCGGAGAGGGCTGGCGGATGCTGTAAGCAGAGCCTGGCTGCCTGCTCCATCACTTAACACAGGCAGCAGTGGGAAGCTGAGGGGAATAACACCCCTACCGTGTTGCCCCCGCTCCACGGGATCCCACCAAACATTTTTGCTGTCTCTCTGCAGTGCTGGATTGCAGCCAGGCTATAAGAGTGAAGGATCAGCCACCGTCTAGAGCACTGCCCTGTGCTAACCCGCTGGATTTCCATGTCGAAGTCCAAGGGAGAGTTAATACTGCTTTGAGCAGCCTAAGCTTTGGCTGGGCTTGCTCTCTAGCTGCTACCGCGCAGCTATGCGCTGGCTCCAACGGTGCCAGGAGAGCCACTGGTGGGGTACCACTGGCTGGGGCAGCCCCGTGGGTCAGGGCATTGCGAGGAGGGAGCTGGGGGGGGGGCTCCGGGGCAGCTGCTCCTGGGGGACACGCTGCTCAGGCTCTGCTGGCAGGTTGGTGTCCCACGAGGAGAACTTGGAAATGCTGTGTCCTGGAGCTCACAAAGTTTCCTGGCTCCTGCAGTCTGATTTTCCAGGAAAGGGGACAATCTAAACCCTCCGATGATTTGGTTTGCTGTTTTTCTTAAAATTAAGGTATTTGAAATAATGCCAACAGTGCCAAACATTACCCATTCTCTGGGGGAACATGGGGCAGGAACCAAAAATACGTTGTCACAATGCAGACTACCTGAGAATTTCACTAAATTAAAAAGGGCACTGAAGAAGTGAGTCCCTAACCATTTTTAAAGGGTAGGATGGATCTCCCTCCCCCCCCCCTCCCCCCCCCCCCCCAGCTTTGGCCTGTTAGTTTCAGAAACATCAGCAGTGACGATGATTTAGTCATCTGTATTCTGCTTTAATGGAATGCCAGCTCCTGATTTTATACACAAGTTTCTTGATAGACTGCCTATTTCGGCAGAAATTACTGTTGTCAGCTTGGTGTTCGGGGTGTTAAAATCATCAATGTCACAATGTTCTAAATAGGTGATGCAAAATGTGACATCCAAAGAGAAGAACTCAGAGGGTGTGACATTTTCCAAAAATTCACCATATTTCAAACGCTACAGAGTCTGCAGCGAAAGGAATAGGGGGAAGGGAGAGGAGGCCTTTCTGTGCTGTAACGCCTGAAATGCTACAATGGAGTTTGAAGGTGCAAATCAGGCTATAACAAAACATGAGTGTGCATGCTTTCAACACCAAAATGACTTACTGGCTGCTAATTAAGTCTCACTGCAAATGGGATTTCATTTTTATTTTTGATGGAAAAAGTGGTTTTATTACATTTACTTGGCTGACAGCCAGGAGTACAGCTCAATACGAATCGAGCAAAGTTAAAGGCCTTCTGCAGCAACATATGGCTTGTTTGGGAAGTATGAGTCATAAATGGAACCAGATGCAAAAAAAATATAGTTATAAGAAGGTAGCAACTGTCCTCAGGCAGATGCCGATATTGTTATTTCTGATGTTTCCACCTCGTTGTGAAAAATTTACATGTGCATATTAGTGAACAGTTTTTTCCAACACGGACTGTCTGTTTCAAAGCCTTTAGATGGCATAGGTCCACTCACTCTGCTCCTGTTGCTGGTTAATACCTTACACAAGTTATTTTCTCCTTGTGACTTATTAAAACAGGACTTCCAGAGATGTTTCTCTCCAGGTTTGATTATATGTGTCTTAAGGTGGGCCTACGTGAGCATTGACTCCTGGCTCCCTGAAGACCCCAGGTGGCCTTCAGGGCTGCTTCTGACACACAGGGCTGGCCTTCATCTTGCTCTCCACTCCCTGTGGAAATGCAGGCTGGCAGGAATGTGTCCTTGCACAGGGAGGAACCCCGTGGACGCCTCGCCACCACACCCTGCGCCTATCTGCGAAGATGGCCAGCGTGTGTGTGCCTGCAAATGCACAAGCCGGCTCGGGTGCCAGGAGAATGACAATCACCACAGGTGGAGGAGCTGTCAGGGGCCATCTTCTGCCAAGAGCTCCGGCAGCCTGTAGTGAGGCAGTGAGTAAACAGGGGGGTACAGGAGCGGTGAATGGCAGAGGGTGTGGGCAGGCTGGGGGCATTTCTGCACCATTAGTAGTGCCGCCAGCTCTTTGCCCAGAGGCTGCTGGAGTGGCTGCTGGTAAAGGGCCCTCTGCAACCACAGAAAAAGCTGCATGTATGTACTCTCGTTGCTGCCTTGTGCACCCACAGAATGTGTGTGCTTTTAGCACAGAGGCCCACATGTTCCTAAGAGTTTGGTTCTTGAGCCATAAGGTACCATTTTCCTTCCACCAGAGTCCCGTGTCCATGATTTACCCTGTTCCTGTTGTCTGTCTCTTCTAAATCCTCCAGCCATTCACTCCCTGTTTCCAAGGACGGATGTCAAGAACTTTGGCAAAGATTAAGTCAGCAAGATCCTCTTCCTTCCCACATAAAATCCCCTCTTACAGAGGTAAGACAGATGCGCTGGAGCTCTCTGCGGGACAAAGCCTAGGTACCCCTGGTTGCAACGGAAACAATGTCTTACACTGTAGAGGGAAATGGTCATGTACTCTTGAACAGTGACACAAACCACCCCATGCAAACAGTGTAGGTGCAAGCATTAGGCTCTGTAGGCTAGGCTATAAATCAGTCCTACCCAGTGGTGGACACCAGAGCAAGAGCACAGAGTGAATGAACCCTGCTGGAAGGCAGTGCCCTGCTGCAGGCATCTTCCTCACCCTGGCTCTCCCTGAATCCTTTGCCAAGAGTCCTCTGCTGCGGGCGGGTTTGCACAGGTCAGGGCTCTCACGTGGCTCAGCCGTGCTGCAGCTCCTCACAGGAGATGGGCAGTGGGCAAGGTCCTTGGAGATCTTGTGAGACAGCCTCTTTGCGCAGTGGCCTTTTCCAGCAGGAAGTGCAAGAGTTGCCTGGGGCTTTGCTCACGTCCTTCACCTGGGAAGCTCAACACTTGAAGCACAGCTTGAACCACTGCCCTTTTCGTGACAGGCTTTTTGTATACTTAGAAAAAGACTACTGTATTAATTAAGTGATTATCAGATCTCACAGCGTCTGACATCGTTTGGTCTCCAAAGCTTAACATGTCATCTGTCTCTCTCAGCAGAAATGCCTTTGCATTCCGTGGCCATAGCCCACCCAAAATGTCCAGCCACGCAGTTACACCAGCTCCAGTCTCTCCTTTTGTTGTTTAAGCTCCTGCCCAGTTACTCTGACATATGAGCAGCCTGGCTCAGCTGAAGAGGGGAAACCAGCTCAGCTCATAACTTGGAGGTATGCTTCCTCCCTCCTTATCTGCGTGAAGAGTCGAACTACAGGCAAACACTACCTCCCAGGGCTTGCATTACACCATACATGCAACCCTTTGCATTTTAGGAATTCAGATTGCATATCTGAGTTGGAATGTTATTTCCTTCTTTTGCACCTGGTTTATGCTGATGTCTGGGATTCTATTGATAGAGGAGACTTGGCTGTCAGTAATTTTGAAGGTGATACCAGGGACTGAGGATAAGGGGAGAGTTGCTACTAAGGCTGTTGATTTGCATGCACAGAAGTCCTCTGGGAAGGTGAAGGAAAGCTCAGGAGACTGTATGGCCTCTGGGGCGAACCCGAATCTGTCACCTTGGTGGGGAATCAAGTGATCAGTTGGGTGACTAGACAGGTTGTGCCATCTTGATGGATAACGTTTATGCCTGTGGAAAAAAAAAAAAAAAAAAAAAAAAAAAAAAAAGCTCTCCCCTATAGCACACAGTGCTACTTAAAGGCAGCTAGATTTTGCAATTCTTGCTCATGCTGATGACATCAATGGGATTACTTAAGTGAGCGGGTGTTTATTAACATGAATAAGGGCTGTGCTATGTAGCATTAAATGCACCCCGGTTGGGCTGGGGGTTGGGGAGTTCATGCTTGTGACTAATGCATGGAGCTTGCTAAGAGCTGGGAGTGCCAGAAAAGGAGCTCCCAGCTCCTGGGGGAGAGGGTTTACTTTCTGTGCATTAATTGTACTTGCTTTGAACGTTGTGAAGTAAAAAACAAGCTCTGCAGCATGCCCTCCAAAGGCTTCCTACCTCAGGAAGAGCTGTGGGAGGTTTTGTGTGTGAGTGCTCCATAAGAAGAAAAGGCTGAGAGGATGGAAAAAATGTGTCTTTGTACCAAACTCCCACAGAGAGAAATTTCAGGGGGGTTGATCCTACAAAGCTGGAGGTATGTGCTTAACTTTACACACCCAGAGAGGCCCCATCGACTAAACTTATTTAAAATCATTGTATGGTCTATGCCTTAACTTGTATGCTCTTTCAGTCAAAGATTTTGTCTGCCTCTTTGGCCAAGATTTTGTTTCAGACAGTGCATCCTTCCAAGCACAACATTTGTGGCAGTGGAACGGGTAACCCTATTTCTATAGCGCAGGAAACCTGGTGGTTGTTTCCATGCTCTGGGGTTAGATAACCCTCCGCCATATGCTGGAAGCCAAACTTCCTCGCTCAGCATGCTTCCTGGCTCTACAGGAGACGTGAGCCAGTGGAGGGCTTGGGAGCACTTAACTCCTGTGCAGCTCTCCAGAGTGCCTCGTATATGCTGGTGGAAATCCTGTAACAGAACTATCTTGTTGTAATTCAGAGTATTTGGCTCCTAATTGTGCATGATTTTGATGAGCAGCTGGTGAAAAAAGCTTCCTTGAACTGAGTTTTGCTTTGACTTTCTGAGGTTCTCAGGTGTGTACAAAACATATTAATGGCAACCAAAACCAGATCTGTACTTTTGTGGAGCAAATATATCTCTCCTTATGCTACACATGGCTTCAGCTAAATCTATACAGTTTTATTCTCATGACTTTCCTTGTCAGAAATTCACTTAAAATCTATTTGTTTCCGTCTCACCAAATATAATATTGTGATAACGGCTGCTATCATAACTCTCAGTGTTGCAAACTCAGTGTCACAGAAAGCTTAAATTTTCTAATGATTGTAGAGCAGACTGAAGCATTAGGATGAGAAATGATACAAAAATAATCCCACAAAAATATCCGCTATGTTACACAGACTAGACACAGAAAAATTCAGCACCCACACTGAGAAGCAAGCTACTTGCTGACAGGCGCAGGTGAGAGGGAGCATACAATTGCACAGGCTTATAGAGCTCTGGCAGTCTGACTGGGCAAATTGGATTTTATTGTTTGAATGAAAAAAAACATTTTCTCTCAGTTACCTTGGGCTGCTGAGCTGAAAGCTGGGTTTGTTAAAGTCAATGGAGGGAAAATCATGAAGCACTTTCCTGTTGCTTCACAGGTGCAATTTTTCATGGTTGTCTTTTGGCTCAAGCTTAGTGATGGTTTGCTGGCAGCTGGCAATAAGGTGCAGGAAAAAATGCAGGCTTTGGAGTGTTTGTTTACATCAGCATACAAATCTGGAGGCCATTCAGGGAAGCCTGGAGGGGGTCAGCTCCAGGCTACAAACACCCAGGCCAGAGGAAGGATCGGAACAAAGGGCAAAGCTCAGTTTCTCAAATGTCAGGGACAGGACAGTGGTCTTTTTAAAGTGCAAGCTGATCACTGCAAGAGGGGGGAACGATAATAAACACAACAATAACAAAAACTAGAAATGCTAGAAGGATCTCTTCTTATACAAGGTTATATTCCTATTACATTGTTTTTTATGATGTCCCTGTTCAGATATCAGTCCCGTTCAGAAACAATGAAATTGTAGCAGGTCCTAAGCACCCAAACTTGCAAAGAGGAATTCTAGGAAAGAGCTGCATGTAGACGGCTGGCTGCTTCTGAGAATGTGTACAGGTACAAGGTTTGAAACCAACCTCTAATTTGGGGCGAGTTGCTTTTTGGAAGCTTTAGGTGTATTCAGAGTTCCTGATAGAGAAATTAACAGTTGAAAAGGAAGTAAACATCCAAGCCTTTCTTTAGAATATTTCACTTGATTTCTGGTACATTCATATCTGCTGCACTATAGTGAGACAAGTGAGATAAATTAGTCAGGACATACAAGATAATATATACTGTAATATTTTTTATGCTGGAGGGAGATGGTGTCCATGGTAGACATGGTGATTTGGGGAAACTGTCTAAGAACAGTTAATGGGCTATAGATCCAGTACACTTGTATGATATAGAAAACTCCATTTTATCAGAAGGCTGATCTTTGTGTTCTCCCTCTGGCTTGGACTAACGTTCCTAGGAGGACCTGGCACAGAGCTTGCAACAATAATTAGTGATACTATTGCAATCCCATCAAGTCAAACTGGTTCATCAGTGCATAACTTAGTTTGGCAATGCTGTCACCAGGCAAGTGTACTGTCGTCATCAGATAGGGTGAATCAGATCTGATCTGACAGAGGACAGAGAATGTACCCTCTTGAATAATTTTAAACCTCAGTCAGTTTATACTGCTGAGGAACAGCCTGCAGGAGGAAATCCTTCAGACAGGAAACTCCCAGCACTGTTGAATGCGCATGAATTACCAAGGATGTCCAAGAGGGTGGATGAACCAAGGGGCAAAGGACAAAAGCCGATCCATGAAGATGTTTGTCTTTGGAATTCAAATAAATTTGGGAGAAAAAACAACAACAACAAAACCCACCACCACCACCACCACCACCAAAACAAAAAAAACAAAACAAAACAACAACAACAAAAACCACAAAACCACCAACAAATAAGAAAAAATATGTTCATGCATCTCCTCATTTTTTTGCACACATGGGGTAACATGTATTATCTGTGTTCTTGGTGACTTAATACATAAACCACTAGGTTTGCTTCTCTCCTAAAACTCTGGAAAAAGTGAAACGCTAGGAACTCTGTTTGAACCCCAGGAATAGGTAGGTTTTTTTTCTGTGGGTCTTACCCTTGAGGAAACAGTGCTAGGGGGAGGATCTAATTCTTTGCTAACCCCTGAGACAGGTAAAGTGTCTGGACTCTTGCTTACCCCCCAAAGGCTGAAGACATGCAAGGGTTCTGTACTGCAGCTTACTTGATCTCTCATGTGGCTGACAAGGTGCACTGTGCCAGATGTTGCAACAGCAGCTCCAGACATGATGAGACCGATGTGCACACTAGATACACTCGACTTAAAACAATTATATGTAGCTGCTGATCTCCTCCGGGGAGTGAGATACTTGTCATCACAGGAAAACCTCTCCCAAGGGGCTAGGTCTCCGCTAATGCTTGCAGCCTTTGGAGAGAATGAGGGAGTGCATGCATGTGCACAAGAAAGAGATCATGCTTGTTTTAGCAAGGGTTTCCAGGATAAATAGCCTCTGGATAGCTAGTAAGTATTGAGCTAGATTTTGCCTTTCAGAGCAGAGAGTGTGAGAAGAAGGTGAGAGAGGCTCAGTAGTGTAGGCAATGCATTGATGAATCCCTGTAGTCTCTCAGTGGAAGTGAAAGGAGCCCCTGCTCAGACAGCAGCCCGTCGTCACAAGCTTGACAAGTGCAACTTTCTGTTGAATAAACATGAGGGAAAGGAGGATGTAAAACTGGACTGTGATATTTTTAAAGACTTTCAGAAAGCACTATATTTGCTTGGTAAACTCATGGAAATTGGTAATTATACAGAAACTCAAGGCAAATGGTTCAATTAGGTGTAGTAAAAACAAAAAGGACATAATAGGACTTTTGTGGGGCTGAGGCTGTTTGAACACCCAAGAGCTTAATGGGGGGGGCACTCAGCCACTTTAGGGAACCGTACCCCAGTACAATGGGCAAACATGGGACACATGAGGTATACTAAAACGAGAATGAGAATTTGAGAATTGAGATACAGTAACACCTGGGAATTGTACAGGAATGAGGGTGCTGGCTCAAATGTGACATGACTGCAGTGAGATGGGTCATGCAGAGCTGTGCTACAGAATACAGGAACCAAAAGAAGCCTCCAATTAGTCTCAGGTGCAGAATATGATGTGGAGTTGTGCAACTGTTCAAATCTGGGGAAATTATGGAAATTTGGAAAATGGACTGCTGAAGTTTGAGCAATAATCTCTGGATAGCTAGGGCAGTGGATGATCTAGGAGCTGTCTGGATTTCTTTGCTGTTGTGTCATAAATGTCAGGAAAGAAGACTTTTATGTGAACAGATTGAGCAAATAGTTTGTAGGCAAATAGTTTGCTGTGGTAAAGTGGCCCTGCAGAACTGGAAGCAGAGCACATAATAAATTGTATATTGCAATAGTGTTCTAGCAAAGGGTGGAAAAAAGAAAAAGCAGCCACCAGCTGAGTCTGGTTTTAAAGTCCAGGTTTAGAGATGAATTTTAGATTTCAGCTACCAAAGCTCTCACAAATTATGGATTCTTACTTGTTTGTGCAATAATTTTGATCCATACCAACATTTTACTTCTGTTGAAAAAGAGAACTATGACACTCCCAAAAAGAAAAAGTGAGCCAGAAGATTTTGTAACTGATCATCTACAAGGAAACTGCAAAGTTCAAACAGATGAAAATGTCTCCCTTGAAAGTAGGAAGTGGCCTTGTCCTTCAGCCTCCCTCATCATCCTGATTTAAAAAACCTCAGTGACAGCAAATTTGATGCGGTTACTTAGTTATTTCCCTTCACATGAATGACTGCCTAAGATGCAGGCAGGGTAAAGATCATTGACAAAGGAGAGGTGATATTTGCTGCATGAAAGGATCTGTGTAAGACAAGAGAAGCCCATGTGCAGCCGTATCTCATGGGATCATCAATGGATCATGGTTTTGTTCTGTTTTGTTGTGTTTTGATGTGTGTAAGCCTTTGCTTGAGGCAAAGGCATGCAATCAATATTTGCTGTCAGCAGCCAACTACTTTACAAAATGGTTGGAAGTTTGTCCAGGAAGGAGACAAGAAGCTATGACAGTAATAAAATTCTTGACCACTTCTGGTAAAATCACGTAAAGAGATGGTTTTGAACCTTAAATTCTTCAGTGAGTTTATGAGAACCGAGGGATCAGCCGAATCCAGTCACCCTGGCATTCCACAAGATAAGGGTCAAGTACTGCACCTCTGGGACTGGGCATATGCGTTTCTTCTCATGGGTTACGTGGCTCTCCTGATAATTTCTTCTTTCCTTGTAAGTGAAGCAGGGCTTTGCGCCCTCTTTGTAAATAAATCAGTCAACGCCCAAGAAGCACAACTTGTGCCAGCCTGCTGTCCCCATGGAAGCAATCTGCAAGGCCCAAACTCTAACAGCTCAGGCCAAAATAGAGCCTGGGATGGTGGCAGGCAGGTTGACTTGCTAGATCCTGATAAATAAGAAATAACGCCCTTCCTTGAGTGTACTCCCCAAGGTCCCTTCCCCTAGATGGAAAAGATTTTCCCCAGCCAAATAAATACCCCCTGAAATAAAAGTACGTGGTGTTCCCTGATCAACACTGCAGCCTACTGGCCATTTCCCTCTAATAAACTCATTGAATCTGAAGCAAAATTCACTGTCTTCAGCAGGAACCGGATCAGGTCCTCGCAGACATGCTTGGATTATAAACAACGTGTCTTTACCAGCAGAGTCATAATACCCGCTGAGGGTGGCTTAAATATGTTTGACTTGTTGTGGCAGATCCAATATATCTTCATGGAGAATTTGCAGTTACTATAGCAAAATAAGTCATTTAAGCTGCCTTAGTTATATCTTGGAATTTCCTTTGATTTATTCATGGTTGGAGGATTTACAATTCAGAGTTTTGGCAGCTTGTCAACAGTTGTGTTTTTGAAGGAAAAGATGCATTCCACAACCTTTAAATAGTCTGAGAGCGTCTTGTCAGATGTGTTTCTAACATCTGACCAAATTCCTTATGCTTATAGTTAACTTAACAACATTTTCTTGCAATTATTTCCACTTTCTAGACTCTACTCTTATTATTTTTTTTATTTTCTCTTACAGCTTGGATTAAAAAAAAAAGACATTTGTAAACTATAAATACAAGACTATATGTTGAAAAAATAATAATTTTTAGAATACAACCTCTAAGATAAACTACTCTCTAACTTAATCATTCATTATCACTAATTTTGTTTTAGACTCAGCACATCTTCTTCAGGTAAAATATTGCCCTTCTTGTAATCCATTGGTGGTGTATTCATCAAATACTTGCATAAACATAAAAAATTAATGTGGAGCACAACGTTATTTTCAATGGAAATGATTGCATTCCTGAAATTTGTCCCAGGTTAAACATAGATGTTCTTCCTGACCAGAAAACATATATCAAAATTGTTTCAGCAGTGATTAAATTCATATCTCCCCCCACCCCTCCAAATCCCCCCGGAATTAATTTAGGATTGCTGTCTTGATTTTATTATATTATTTATCATTAATTGATGTGCAAATTCAGAATTTAAATATGCTTCAGTTCCTTTGCTTGCTTCTTGAAATGTAACTTCACCTTGATTTATTTTTGGAAAAAGGAAAAAAAAAAGAACCTAATAACAATATTTTGAAGGGTCTGGAGATTCTAGCTCTGTGCTAGGGAATTGTGAAGGAACTCGGTCAGAACAGCATCCTAAATCTCTGAAACACCACTTTGAAAAGCATGTTTTTCCAAAGTAGGACTGCCCTGATACAGCCAAGCACTTAACTGCGCATTTAACTTTAAGCACCTGCCCAAGTGCCTCACCGAGCCAGCTCCTTTGTCAGCTGAAGGGTGCAGGAAGGAGCTGCGGGACTATCTGGCATTATTTCTGAGTGAAGGTTTCGTGCACGGTGGTGGTGGAGGAGAGCTGTGGGAGGAATCTGAACTGATTTCAACCTCCCAGCCTGAAAATAATGAGGAATGTGATCTGAAGTTGCGCTGCTCCTTTCCCCTCCTAAGGAAAGGGAGAGCAGCCGGTTGCTCATGTGCTCGCCTCACTGGCCAGCCAACAGCTCTGCTCCAGCCCCAGCAAGGCCTTGCTCCCCTTCTCCTGCATCAACCACAACTATAGGTGCTCCACTTCATTTATTCATTACATATTTTCTTTCCAGTAATTCAACCGTTTATTGATTTATTTATTTTTTCAGTACAGACAACAAAGGCATTGTAATAGGGAGGCAACCTTTGGCCTTGAAAACACAGAGAGGCAAAATAGGCAGTTGGTATCACTGGAAATCACCCTGTAATTACAATCCAAGACACTTGTTATGATTGGGTTTTGGCTTGCAGGAGCTAGCATAACCCCCCCAGGCTAAAAGATAAAGGTCTGCTGACGTTAAATTAGGGTTGTGAATTAATGCAATGAATGACTTTTAATAATACCCTTTCAGAGGTGGCTCGGTGTTGTTAGCAGTAAGTTCTGACTGGATTTGCTGTGTGGGCCTGAGGGACTGGGGCATGCACCATCAGGGAAAGTAAATGGCAGTGGGGGTGCCCTTGGTTTTCTAGAAAATCCCCATGTCCTGTGTGTGGCTCCTGTCAGTTCCTTCATTGCTTATAACACCAAAAGGTCAGAACCCATCAATTTTATTTCCAGAGATGTGAGCAGAGCAACTTCAGGTGGTGTTACATTGTTAGGTCAGGCCTTAGTAAGACATATTTCTGAATCCTGAGGGTGTTCCTATCTCATCTCTTCAACAACCAGGGATGAAACTGTGATGGTCAGCAGCTGTGAAGATGTTTCTGGGCCAAATGCAGCAGCCATATTTTCTCTAAGAGTCTTCTTCAAAAATGGCACTTACTTCTGCTCAAACCCCAAAGGGCTGCAAGGGCAAAATTATGACGGAAAGCAAAGAAAGCAGAAGCAAAGAGCAGTGAAGAGGGAAGGGTAGGGTAAAGCAGCATATAGCCTCTTCTGGGTGTGCTCTGGGCCACTTTTAATTGTTTGGCACTTGGCTTAAACTTACATATTCCCCAGGCAGTCAGCACAAGAAGTGGCTGGATGCCTTCCTTTACGAAGTGAGCACAGCCTTTGTGGCTGCAGTAGTGGAGGAAGGAAAAGTATAGCCCAGACTGAAGTAGTGGATGGAAAAACCCTCAGACATCCTCATTGTACTGATTAGTATCTTGAGTCATTGCCTTTGGGGGAGGTGAGAGTTTCCTCAGTACAGCTGAGTTAGACGAGTTCCTTTAATGAGGTTAGATACAAGAGGCATTGCGCAGTATGATGGATTTCCCTGGGAAAAAAAAAAAAAAAAAAAAAGAAATAAAGATGTCTTCTTTTTAATGCCGAGGGTCAAGGTCTAACTGGGCGTCATCAGCATCAAAACAATAGGCTTTGTGAGCTGCCAAAGCTGCCCTAGATACCCAACTGAAGGCAGCTGGAAGTGATGGATGGAGCGGTGATGCCACGTGGCTGCTCCATGCCCCAAAGATCTGCCTCGGGCTGAGGGTCTGTCACCACAGAGGGGTCCCCATCCTGCCCGTTGGAGGCTGTCCCTGCCCCAGCTGCCAGGCAGCCGGCGGCGGTGGCACAGCAAAGGCCAACGCACGGGCGGTAACGCTAATGCAATGTGAAACCTCCCCCAGACAGCCAGGCGGGAGGGCGGAGGGGAATGAGGGCATGGGCGAAAAAGGGAAAGAAATTGGGCTGTCTCTTTATCTCCTTTCAACAGACCTTTGTTACACAATGTGCATATTTGTGCTGCTTTATATAGCACGCGTTAGGTTTTCCTGCTTCCTGCGTGCACTGTCAGGACATGGCATGAAGACAAAGTGTGAGTCTGCTGCGCTTGAGGAGTTAAACTTGCTGAAGGGAAAGGGAAGGTCTGACCTGCATGAACCTCATGACTGCTAATCTCTGTCCTGTGGCTAGCGTGAACCCCCCCAAATCTGCCCGTTCCTGTTTGGAAGCAGCTGGTGCCCTGCTTCGGTCCCACTGGGCTTTGCAAGTTTCAACACACAAGAGGTTGCGGTTTGCTCTGAATAACACAATCTGAGCTCAGAAAGCAAAGCTGTCGCCGTTGCAGTTAGACCTGCTGAGCACCTTCAGCTACCAACTGGGCAAGCAGCTTGTCACACACTTCACGTGGCCCATGCGGAGGGCTGACCTCTCACTGAAATGCCGCCTGTCAGTCTGCTGCTCTGGAAATCTGTTACCATTTCTTAAATGCTCAGTAAAAGCTGTGGAGCAGGGAAAGATCAGAGAACTCACTTTGCATAGAGTGACCTGGTAGTACTGAAGCTGTTTTTTGTTTGTTTGTTTTTCCATTTATTTCTTTCGTTCTTCTCTAAGAATCATAGCTCAGTCTCAATAATTTTTTTCTAATAGTTTGGAGTAAGTTTAGGAACTTGAGATTCCCTTCATTACCACCTTTTCTTTCTTGAAAGTGCCAGACTGGATTTTGCACAAAAGGCATATTAATGGACGGAGAGCTGTAGTAGCTATAAATAACAGCAGCAAAAGCTGCAGCCAGCACCCTTCTGCAGGGAAACAGTGAATCCAGTCACCAGTGTCTGTCTAACCCAAACCAAGGGGCTCTCAGGAGCCCTGCTCCTGCTCCTGCTCCTGCTCCTGCTCCTGCTCCTGCTCCTGCTTCTGCTCCTGCTCCTGCCTGCAAGAGAGCTTGAGCTGGCAGTGATGTCTTGGTGGTAACAGGCCTAGGTGAAGCTGCCAAGGGCCTTAGCTAAAGAGCTGAGACCCAAATTTAGTTTTGGATCTTTTGGGAACAAAGGGTAAAGTGTCTGGATTTGGGGTTCTTGGTAGATGTAAGACACAGATGAAGTTCAAGGTTATAATAAAATTTTTGACAGCGTGCGGGGAAGTTGGTCCTGGGGTACCAAGTATGGATGAACCTCAGCTTCCTGTAAAAACACCGCTAAGCTATGTTAGTTTTTTCTTGGTGAAATGAACATTTCTCTGGTCCCTTTAATGCATTTATTGCCCATACTACCTTTCAAGATAATAGCTATGAATGCCTCCTTTGTTGTAAGATGCACACTGCCCTGTGTGTGTGGGAGGTGGGTGTTACGCTAGGCATCATACAGCAGTATTCTGGTATTTTAATAAATGAGCTTCTACTGGAGGTGACATTACTTGAGTGTAAAACCAGGCATATCTGTCTCCTTAGCAAGATACAGGGTATTTTGTGGGGGTGTGAAGTAATTTTCTTTGAATAATTGAATTAAGTAATTATGCGTTATATAAATGTATAAGGCTCCAATTGCCCATAGTATCTGTGTACCATTCACAGAACTCAACGCAATATTTTCTTCTGATTACATGAACACTCTATTCTGAATACGCCAAACAACCTTCCTTTCTGTTTTTTTTATAGCTCCCTGACAACTACTTCTGCAACACCCATGAGATGTGAAGAACAACCAGTGACCTCCTACAGGGAACAATCTGCCACCAGAAGAGCTGTGCATTTAAGGGACTTTTTTTGGCTCTGTTGCCAACTCATGCCCTCATTCTAAGACACACACACAAAAAAACCACCATAAAATAAAATAATTTTTAAAAGTGTTTCTTGGTGAAGCAAAATCTCAGAACTTTTAATGTGTTCAAAAGATTTTCATTTGGGTACTTGTAGATGAAATAAAGGCTATAGTCACAAAAGCTGCTGTGGGAGGATATATTACCAAGTATCCTGGAGCATGCATAGGGACAGGAAAGCTAGTTAAGCTTCCATCTCTGAAGAAATCTGAGTGTATGTGCCACACAGGACAATGTTCTCACTAGTCCCTTGCAAGCTGGTTGTGTTTATGCAAGGTTTGGAGCATTGCTCCTTGATCTCTTCTGATGAGACAACCACTTTGTGTGCAGCATTTTGCATTCACTGCAACACAATCTAGAAACCAAACTTCCACTTCCCAGCCACGAGTCATTTTCACACTTGTCTTCTGCTTCAGCAAATGGTAGAAGCATTTTATTCCAAGTAGACTGGCTTCAGTTGGAGTATCTAAGGTGACTCACCTGACTTCAGAGTGACCTGACAGTGCTTTGTAGGACATTCATCTCTAAGATGGAAGAACTAGGCTCAGATCTTCCCCTAAAAGAAGCATCAGAGCTTTGAATGGGCCCGCAGTGCTCCCCAGCAGTATCTGAGCCTCTAGGCACCTATGCATCTTAGGTGGCTCCTTTCAAGCCCTCCTCTTGCATCTGCTCCTTGTCGGTGCAGAGAGCAAGACTGTGAACAATTCCCAGGGGATGGGAACACTCACCTGAGAAGTGCAGGGGCACAATTCTGTGTGAAGGGCTTAAGCATAACACAGTCGTACTCTCCAAGCTTTCAGTCACCAGAGTAACTGTGGGGTATGAATTTGTCATGGATCACCTGGACAACACTGTCCATGGTGGTGGACATATGTGGCTGAGGTGGCAGCTGGGGTGCTACTCTATCTTTCTAATTCCTGCTTTCTTACTACAGGATAGTATTTGGGTTAAGCAAAGCTGGCTAGTTTTGTTTGAGGACTCTTCAGATAAACTCTGGGAAACCAGGCAAGAACAGTGTTTGAGGTTATTGAGAAAGATGAAAAATTGTCTGATATCAGCATGTTGATGATGGGAAGCCCCATACTTTTCTTTTCTTCACCTCCTTCTTATGTGGAACAAGAGCAATAAGCATGAAATACAAGTTTCCTATACCAACCAATATTCACCAATATTTACTGCTCTCTGGACTAGAGAAATAGTAAAGGTTTAGCACTGAATAAACCATCTTGTTTCATCCTCAACTTCTCTTTTTGACATTCTTTTTATTTTGGTGTTCTTCATCTAAAAGCACTGAATTCTTCCAAGATCCTCTGCAGATTTCCAAGATGTAGAGTTTTGCCTTGGGCTTCAGTGATCCCACTTGTGCCAACATTTAGATTTTTATCTCAGTTGCAGCTCTGAGTCACAGAACTGTGTTTCTTCCTTCCTTTTCCCCCCCCTTTTCTCCTTTTTAGAAACATCAGAAAAATGTTTCAGTTCCCTCTCTCTAAAAATGTTTTGGCAATCTTAATAACTGGCAATTAATGGAGCTGTTTCAGTGTCTATAATGGGAAGCTAACATTCATCAGTTTTGTTTATGATTTTGAAGTAAGTACGTTCTGATTTGCAATGCCGTTTGCTCCTGGCTTTGTCTTTTGGCAAGATATTTGAAAATCATAATGTCCCTGGTGCTGACCATCCAAGAACAGTGCATTTTCATCCCTTCAGGTGGCTCTGCTGAAACCAAATGTCACCAGGCTGCCTTATAAAGTCTGTGAAATGTGGAATAAACCAGTCGGTAGCCTGGGGAAGTACCCCTTTCTGGGTGGCTTTGTGTTCCTTGGCAATTTTATATGCCTGCATACATTATCCTTGTAAGTGTGATCTGATGTGTAGGTGGTCCCTATTTCTGACACATTACATTTATCTGCATCTCTGGAACAGATTAAAAAGTCAAGCCTTTTTTACAGTCAGAATATTGCTGCAAATGTGATGTATTCTGGAGACTGCATTCTGCATCTTGAGCATTCAGTTAATCAGAGCTGTAACTCCAGCTGGCTGCATTTTGCCAGTGAAACAAAATGGAACTATATAGGGAGAACACGTGAAGACATGCAGTAAATTTTTATGATCCCAAGGATGGAATGACCACATCGCTAAAGATTCATGAACAGAGAGTTATGAATGGCTTAACCACGTAAGCAGCAATTAAAACTTTATAGCATTTCACATTGTCATGTTTGTTTGTGCCCTATGTGTAATTTTTAGCTCCTATTTACACCGGCACTGGTGGAACTGAGGACAACACCTGTCCCCAGTTGGTCACCCCAGGACCATAATTTCATTTTGTTGTTTCTTTTTTTTTTTTGTTCCTACATCTTTCTTGAAGTTTCTCAGAGTTTTTCCCCCCCTTTTTGAACCACGAGGTAGTACACAGCCAGGAGGGTGCTGTGAGGTAACATTGCCTTCTCCCCTTCATGCAACATGGTGGGTTTGCCTGTGCCAAGTGGTGACAGTGCCATAATATATAGCTTCTCGTAGGAACTCTTTTCCTCCAGAAAGTATATTTCTGTGGATACCATGGAAACGGAAATGTGCTAGTGGTGCTTATCATTGTATAACAAGTGATGAAATACAGGCATTTTTAATGGCCACGGAGTATATTCACTAGACGTCTCCTTGAACCAAAACTGGGGATAAATGTTCTTATGAGCTTTGTGCCTGGCTCTAGCCTCCCTTGGCTTCAGCCTCCTTCCAAGTGTTTTTTACGGTTTCTTTTCCTACTCCTGGTACAGGTGGTCTGTCTGGTTCTCTTTGTGTCCTGGCAAGGGCCATGGAGGTTTGGGCCAGGCGGAGAGGAAGGGAGAAGGTGTCAGCTCAGTGCAGCAGGGAGAAAGGGAAGGAAAAACACCTCAGTGAGGACAAGAGGGCAGAAAGTAGGGCAAGACAGAGTTAAACAGCTGGGACTGCATGATCAGATTAAAAAATACAGTGAACGGTCTTGGGACATCTCTTCTCCCGAACCTCCAGCTGACAAAACCTGAATGACTCAGTCCCATTCACATGATGAGAAAATCTTCCACTTTGAAAAGTCAGGCCTCTGACATTAATGCTAAACACCTCCCTCCCTGTTCCTGGCATTAACATGCTCACCAGTATAACCCTGGAGTCCTGCAAGATGTTGCCTCAGAGATAAGCCTCTCCTCAGGGAATCATAGAAGACAGGGACGGAAAGCACCTCAAGAGGTAATCTAACCCCTGCTGTTCCCCCAGGCAGAGGAAGGCAGATTGCATATATGGGCTGGGTGGGGGTTGCATGGGCAGGGTTTGTTTGCTGGAAGGCTGGTAAGTAGCATGTTGGGAGAACAGTGAAGTAATGGGAATGGCTTTGCCTGCACACAGGATTGGAAACCCTCTGGTAGAAATGAGGTATTTTGTGGTGACAGTGGAGAGGGAATAATACAAGGTAATGACTATGCTCTAAGTTTTCCTCAACCAAATGATTTAGGGCCAGATGGACATTTTGGCTTGACAGAGAAGATCTCTGTTATGCACCTGTGTCTGCCATGGGGTAGGGGTAAGGACTAGGAGGGCTGCAGCAGGGCTGTGGCAGGGCTCATGCTGTGCTTGAACTGCATTCTCAATATTGAGCAACGCTGCCCTTCCCAGTCACAGCACTGATGGATCTAGCCTGGTTGCTTTATAGGGTCAATAATTTGCAGTAATCAGATTAGTAGTTGAGCAAGGTAAGAAGCAAACTGACCTCTTCAAGAAGCCTGACTATTTCAGACGTCTAAAGTGCTGTGATTCAGAGGAGTTAAAAGTATTTTCAGACGCAGGCTTCCAAGTTCCTCCTCTGTGAATTGTAAAAGTTCAAAGATGTCAGTGCTGTTTCTTGGCATATATAAATGTAGAGTAATGGGGAAATGGGGACGACTAATGGGAAATCTGAGACTCGACTGGGTAAGGTACAGAGTTAGAATATATAATATCTAGCTGCTGAAAGTCAAATGATATTGGAAAGTTAAGAGGGAAAGTCACAAAAGGCATTGAAGAGCCCAGCTCTCAGATGGAATGGAGAGGTCACAAGGGAACCCCTCGAAGAAGAGCTTCAGCATTTAGCCTGATAAAATTCTGTCAAGTGATTAAATTAAGAAATAAATATTTCTGCAGAACACAAGTGCAGGCTCGGTGCAGCAGCATCGTGTGCTGTCGGACGGTGGTGGGGGTGGAGAAACCTGGTCCTTCCATGCCACCTAGTGTAGGAAGCTAAGCAGCAATCCTGTGCCTGATGGCAACACCGAGACCTGGGCAGCCAGCGGGGTTTCAGAGAGGACAGACTGCGTGGCCTATGCTTTTATACATATCAGATGGAAAAAGATCAAAGTTACCTAACTTGCAGCTCTCAGGAGGCTGGAAAAAAAAATAGCATGGGATGTTTGCATTATGATGCTCAGTAGCATGATTTGAAACTCTTCACTTCTGGGAATTAAAACTGGACTGTGGCTAAATGGACGCGGTGTATGGTTGGTTGGTTGGTTTACTGTTTCTTAGTTATTTATTTATTTAGTCAGAATAGGAGAAGTTTTTAGTTTGTGGTTGATTCCTGTGAAAAAATAAGGTGTGATTTGTGTGAAGAAATAAGCTACGGTTATATTAGCAATTGGTCTACAACACAGAAATGAATAAAAAGGTCCCAAAGTTGTGGTGTGCAGTTTAATTGCTAAACCTCCATATGCTTCAGCTGAGCAGTTAGGAATAATTCTCTAGGAGCAGTTAGCTCTGTAACCAGCTAAATCAAGGACACATGACCTTTCTTTGAAGCCTATGGTGCTAGTTTCTCTTTGATACAGAAGAGTAGATGAAGTGGGAATGAATTCTGATAGCCATTCTTGCTCTGGGAAAATCTATACCATGTCATAAGACTCTTTCAAAACTGCTTCTTAACAGATTGCAATGTCAGTCCAGGATGTCACCAATCCCAGAATAACCAGATAGCTATATATATTTCACCCAGAACATCTCTGGACAAGGGCACCTGCGTGCTGTCAGATTGTTATATGCATAAGATATGAACTGTGTTTATAAGCAACTTCTGAGAGTTGTACCACACAAGTCATGATTGTTAGCCTTAGTAAAAGGAGGAAAAAAGGCAGAGTTACCCTGAATATTATGTTGAAAAACATGCATCAAACATAGGAAGAAGTAATTCATATTTAGTATCTGACATACTAAATATCTTTTTTTTTTTTTTTTTAATTTCTTCTGCTTTCTAAATTTTCCTCTTCCGTTTAGTTTATTCCCACTAGTAGTCTTGTGCTTCAGGTTCCCAGCCACTGTCCTGCTGAGGCTGATACAAAGCATTACCTCCAGACAGAAATGATCCATCCTTGTATCAGGATTAAAAACAGATTTTGCCCTTCCTCCTTCCTGCCTACTGACAGACGCCTCACCTGTGTACAGGCTTCCATGCTCCCACACGCCTTCACCATGGTGCAAATAAGTCTTTAGGCGGTGTGTAAACAAGGAAATCCCTAGAAGCAAAAGAGCACTTCAGAAGTTTGGCTTGCATGATGGCAAAATGATGACATGTAACTGCAGCACTAATAAAGGCCATGTGTCTGCGTTGTGTGTTGAGAAATGGGTGAAACATAGCACAAGGGAGGAAGAGATGGAATGTCATCATATGCTTTCCATTTGCACCCACGTAAAAAAAAAGATAATATTTCTACTCTTTCCAAGGCAATGTGATGTATGTGTCTGGTTCCATTATTAAAAAGAGATTAAAATGATTTAAAATATGTTTTAGTATTAAAAAAATATGAAGTGGATGTTGGCCATTTTGAGTCATCAGCCAAACTCTTGGCCTTTCTGTTTTTTCCTTTTCTTGGAACTCCCACATATCTCTAGTTAGCAGAACCCCCAAAGATGACTGATATTTAAATATTTGAACTACCTCTTTTTTGACATTTTTCTAGCCTAATTATTGATCCCACAATGTTTAGTATCCAGGAAGCAATCCCAAGTTCCTGAAATGAAAACCACCTTCCAAAAGCTAGGCTTTTAAAAGATGAGTCATTGGCTGGCACTTGAACATTTTTTGGCACTTAGCTTTAAAGTAAGGAGTTTTGAGGATAATTTCTGTGTGTGAGAAAGTAAAAAAAAATAAAAAAAAAATTAAAAGTGCTCGGCCTGTAGACTTTCAAAGAAGGGTGTAATAAAATCATAGTGTCCTGGGTGAAACTAGAGGCACCCTTGTGTTTGCTGTTTAACTCCTTCCTGAACAGTTTGCAATTTCTGAAAGTCCTTCCTGTATTTCTATAAGGCCAGAAAGGCATGACTGGAACAAAACAGCCCAAAGGGCCATATTTCTCCCTCTTTGGGAATGCATCTTTTCCCTGCTGGAGCTGTCAGGGTTTGCCAGGTCTTTGGTTTCCTCTGGGGCTGCAGAGACCAAGGTCTCTGGTTCCTCACCAGCTCCTGCTCCTTCTTCCCCACTCCCACAGGATTATCCTCCCTCCCTAGGATGCCAGCTTGCTGGAAGATATCTCATAACTGCTTCATTTGGGACGTGCCTTGACTCTTTGTCCCCTTACGCAAGACCTGGAGCAGGGAAGCAGAGGGAAGGCACCTGACCATGTCAGCTGAAGTGCTCTTAACATCTGGCAGTAGATTAAAGCCTTTTTCTTACAGTTTTACCCATCTTCCTTCTGAAAGCTCCAGTCCAGCTTCTTCCAGTCCACCAGAGGAAGCTCTACTGGTTCAGGTGAGCAAAGCTTAATATAAAACAGAGGGGCACAAACAGGCAGGAGCTGGCATGCATATCTCCCTGTACCGAACAATCCCCACAAAAACAAGCATGCTACCAGTTGGATGCATGGTCTCTGTTAGGCCTGAGAAGGGGAAGACTGATCATATGCACATGGTGCCCATAGCAGAAATGGCAGTGCTGCAGATTCCTGTCTCTGCTGCAGGCCTATAGCACTCTTGCATGTTCCATTTTGCCTTGTTTCGACTCCAACCAGGAGTAAATTGGGGGTCATGCCAGGGAACTGAGAGAAACCAAAGACCCAAATTCTGCAAGACTGCAGAATCAGTCTGTAATATTAGTAGTGTTATAGCTTCATTTTGTACATGAGGCATGGTTTTATGAACCATGTGCATGTATTTCAGGCAGAACATTGTGTGTATCTGGTTTTGCGTTCTCTGGAAATTAAGAAAGGGTGAGCGGGTTGATCTAAAACATTTTTTTGGTAACATTTTCAACAAATAGAAAGTAAAAGAACTCAAAGCAAAAGATATTTCAGTTCAAATATTTTTTAATAATAAACATATAAATTAAAAGTCAGTCCAAATAAAAAGCCCAAACAATTTAGAAGTTGTTCACTAGGTCAATTTAAGTTTTATTCTTCTGATACAATTTAGAAAAACATAACTCAGCTTTAGAAAAGATTCAATGATGTGGAATCTGTTCTTTTTTCCAGGAGGAAAACAAGCGGATGCATTTTTGTCTAGTGTGAGCCAAAATGCTCCGTGAGATCCTGTGTCACAGCTATAGGTCTTTATTTAGTGTCACTGTCTCATTTTAAGGTGTGATACACTGCTTGGCTAAGAGTCTTTTGTTTTGAAAAGTACATTCAAAATATCAGCTACAAAAGCCCAGAGGAAGAAATAAACTGAAGAGTGAACTCCAGCAGGGCCTGGCTGACAGGAGTGTGCCCTGTGCTTGCTGTGCTGGTAAAGCCACTGCTGCTAATGGAGCCTCTCTGGGAAAAGCTGGATGGCTCTGAACTGCCTTGCAAAGCTCTCAGTAGCACATGGCCCACAGCTAACGGTGATTATAAGGAGGGTGACAACTTCTGCCACAAGCTTGTGCTACAGAGCTCCTGGGGAAAGGTTTGGTCCTTATCTCCCTCTCAAGACAAGGACAGGCAAAAGGGGAGTTCTGCGAACGAGGCTTTTTGGAAAGGATAGGGTACTTATTTGTAGCAAAAGCATGTATCTGCAGCCTGAATTAATTGACTGCCTTACATCCTATCAATCTTTGCTATTTCAGAGATTACCATCCCTTTGCTGCTAACTCAGATAAATGCCCCAAACATCCTTCTAGCAATATAAAAACTGCAAATTAATCTTCATATGGGACAGTCATAATCAATTTCAACATCTACAAACTGAAATCCAGCATTTTGCTTCTTTACAGAAGAATGTATGTAGAACTCCAGTACACATAGGCAGGCATCAGAAAAGCTTTCTGAATCCAAACCCCAGGAGAAAAGTGAAAAGTTCAGTGGGGTTGGACAGTTCAGAATCAGGGTGGTGTTTTTTTTGTTTTGTTTTGTTTATTTGTTTGTTTGTTTTTACACTTTTCCTCATGGACCCCAGAAACTTGCAGCTTCCCATCTTCAGGTAGTCATGCCTTTCCCCCAGAGTAGCCTGTAGTGGCTGAGCATTATTTGTTTTGCTTCAGACTTTGTAATTAAAACATGAAGCCTTGTCACAGTGTTTATGGAAGGCAGTGAGGATCCTCCTACAATTTCCATTCTGGATATCTCCTTGATATACTACAAGCTGGTGAGGACTGGGGCTATGTACATGCTTGGACATTGGCCATGTGAAGCTATGCAGCAGCAGACAGATTGGTAGAGTTCCCTGAACTCAAGCAACATTTTTCAAGCACATAGGGTATAACCAGCCAAACCGGAATGGCTGTGCATTATCAGTAGCATCACCTACAAGACTCTCTAGTCAGTAGCTATTAGCCCACCGCAGTAACAGCTGGGGAGAAGTTTTCCATGGCAAGTGCTGCTAGAAATCTGAAGGCAAATTTCTATGTACTTGGGGTGTTCCTGGAAACAAGAAATAAAACCTCTTTTGTTAAAAAGTAATTGTCTCCTTTAGGTATCTTTGGTGCATTTTTAGCAAGCTGAAATTTGGCATAGGACTAACCTTTCATGTCTGGAACATGCCCATTCCGAATGCCAAGTAAAACACCCATGAAAATCAATGAAGTTGCAAGATATGGGGGAAGAAATAATTCCCTGTGCCTGTTCATTAAAGACTTCAAAAATTCCAGCAAGTGCTTTGAATGCTGCAGCTGCCCTGAGTGGGTCTGAGCCTCTCAGAGCCAGCGGCTGGCGCACAGTGACTGCGCAGAATAGCCCAGCCTGCCTCCCAGCCGAGGAGCTGGGCTTTCCTTGTGAAGGCGGCTTCCCACTGCACAGCGCCAAGGAGGGCGGGACGTGAAACCCCGAGCATTTGGCCTTTGCCCCCGTATTCCCCTGCCACGGTCAGCCTGGGGCAGCAGGAGGGCTGGGTGCTGTGCAATTCACGTGGAGAGGAAAGGAGCAGATAAGGACAGGGAGAGTAATGAAACGAGTAGCTGGAGTCCAGGGAAGTGGGAAGCTGACCTAAGGAGGGAGGAATGTCATTGGGGACATCGGGGTGGGGACTCATGAGCTTGGCAAAGAGACCGGGATGGGAAGCCAGGAAGGGAGGGTGCGGAGAAGCTGAGATTAGATGAGGACCAGAGAGAAAGTCTGGGGCTGGGCTCATCTTTGGTTTGGGAAGAGGACTTGGTCCAGAAACCCAGAGAGTGGACCATGAACTGGTCAGGCAGGGATGAATGAGGGGCCTGAGTCAGGAGGTGCAGGAGGAAAAAGTTGAAGAACATTGGGCTGAAGGGGTTGTGCTAGCAAGGAAGAGACAGAAAAGCTTGCACCCACCCCCGTGTGCTCCAGCCTCCAGAGCTGGACTGGGACCCGAGAGGACTGTGTGCTCTGAATACTGTCTGCAAACATTTTTGAGACTTGTTCTTTAAGACAAGCTGTGACACCATGCTTTCAGCTTCTTTCATGCTTGAGAATTTGGCTGAACTGGAATAGCATAACTTTTTTAGGTAAAGTAAAAGGCAGGAAGGTGAGATGTAATATATATGCCTGAACAAAGTAGTCCTCATAAAGTAGTCCCTCTTCCCCCCCCCCCTTTTTTTTTTCTGATTTGTCATGATGTATTTTTAAATAAAGAAACATGTTTTATGGCCAGAGAATTTGTCGTCAGTTCCTTGTTTTGCCATGTAATTAATGTATTAGGTCATAAATTTTATCCAATACTGGAGCAGACTAATTTTAGAATGTTATCAGAAAAAAATAACACATCATAAAAGAAATAAAAACATGTTCTCTTGCTTTATCTTCTCAATTTTTACCATCCTTAAAGAATTTTAAAATTGTAGCAGACATTTTTCCATTAATGTAATTTATAACAGCTGTTACATATGAACAGAACCAATCTAGACATATTTCAATATTTCCATGCATTTCAGACTGACAAAATGTAGTAGCTCCTGTGATTCTTAATAGTTTTGGCAGAGAAAGTGAGGAAAGGTGATCAAAACCTGTCTTATCATTAATGTATTTAGCTGCACAATATAGAATTTGAACTCAGTAGTCAGGTGGAAACAAATATATCTTTTTGCTAATTAACTTGCAGAAAGAAGGAAGTTTAGGTAAGAGAGTGGCCATAGCACTTATATTTTTGCAAATACTCCTAATGCATTTTCAGTGCCATTAATCATGGACCAGTGAATTTTTTCCTTTCTGTTTTATTTCAGAAGTGCAATTAAGTGCAGGTTTTGGGTGAGATAAGTGGGGTAATCTTTTTTTTTTTTTTTTTTTTTTTTTTTTTTTTTTTTTTTTTCATTTGTTGTTAGTGTAAATTCTGCACTGGAAGAAAGTTTGACTAAAATTTCTCGGTGTTCCCTTTTTGAGGCTGGATCAGTACATTCAGCCTTTCTTGCAATTACATGGCAAATAAAAGAAGAAGAAAAAAAAAAAAAGGGGCATCTCTAAAAACAGGACAGATGATCACTCAGCTTCTGTCACTTATGGTGAGGCCCTGCAGTCCATTCCCTTCCCTAACGGGAAGAGGAAGATATATCTGTCCCACACGAGGCAGCACTTAGCAGAGAAAGCTGCAATACTTCAGCTCTCTTTAAAACTGGAAGCAATGTAGACGTGTCTGCACTGGGGTTAACACAACTATATTGGCTGGTAGGACACAAGTGACATCTTTGGTACTGCGCTTTGCTGTGCACATCTACTGACTTGCCTGGAAGTTACCTCCATATTTGTAACATTGCACACTACAGAGAAATGGAAAATATGATGGGATTTACTAATTGAGACTACATAAAAATGCAAGCATGTGAGGGGACTCGGCATGATAAACACTTGATGAGAGAGAAGCATTCAAGAGAGAGAGCACAGGATACTGATATGCTTGCTGCTTTCTGGTAGTCCATTACTGATAGACTTTGTAAAAAAGCTTTGATTTTTTTTTAAAATTATTATTATTTTTAATACAATGTGATGTTGCTAAAAGCTATTTAATGAAAATAAAATATTTTTCCAGAACAGGTACTGCATCAACAGTCCAGCTTTCCTTTCTACTCTTCATGTTTTTACCATATGTATTAGCAGTGCAGTTTTTAAGGCTCTCGTCCTGCAAAGTACTTGAGCAGGTGCTTAATCTTAAGCATATGCTTAAATGTTTTTCTCTCTTAAACCCTTATTCTTGGCTTCCACTAAGATTGCTGAAAAGAGTGATAAATGTATGGAAGTTTCTGTGATGTAGAAAGCTGTCTATTAGTAACTCCAGAGAAACCACCAAGTGATTCCACATGGACCACCAAACTGTCTTTAGAGTCTAATGATTTTCATTTGCACTGTCAGTCTGGGGTAGACTTAAGATGAAAAGTTATGTAATCTTTTTCCAACTCCCCGAGCTATTCAATCCTCCTTCCATCATTTGTTTAATACATTCCTCATATGTTGCTCTGGTCTCCTGACACCCAGGCTGTTCCTGGGAACAGCTGAATTCCCATATGTGGGGAAACACATTTCCATATGTTTTTTAGTATTTCAAAAGTGTTATTTTATTTAATAGATTTAAAATATTTAAACCCCCACCCTTCCACCCCCCTTGGCATGCTTTCAGTGGGTTTCTCAAGAGACTATAGAGCAGAAATGAGAGAAACTACAATAGTACAGAAAAGCTTTTCATAGGAGTTCAGGGTGACATATAGTCAAGAAATACATGAGCAAATGATTGCTTTGTATAAACTGAACTCAGTCTCCTCTCAGTTTTATTCAGACCTCTTCACCTCTCTGTCTCTTTTCAAAACTACTTTTACTGTTTTAGTTTTAAGAGCTAATAAAATATACAGAACACTTGCATCAATTTTAGATTGTTAATGTCAGGGTTACATTACTCCATTAGCTACCCGACTCCATTAAAATGTCGGCACTCCATCAAGAAGGAGAACCAGGTCCACATTATCTGAAAATTCTCTCACTAGTATTTTGGGGCTTCTTTCAACTTGCAGATTAGAGACATCTTTAATATGGAAGTATTAGTCTGGTGTGAAACTGATGTGGGAACAGAAAATGGACTAAATTCTTTAATTGCATGGAGAAAATTGAAAAGAAAAGAAAAGAAAAGAAAAGAAAAGAAAAGAAAAGAAAAGAAAAGAAAAGAAAACTCCCAAAGGCAGAGTATGTTCTTAGTGAGGCCCATCTGCCTTGCCAAAGGCTCCGAAACCAAGGAGGGCAAAGAAGATAGTTATCCTGTGGAGCTCTAAAAAATAAAATTTTCAGAGTGAAATACTGCTGGAGCTAAAGACAATGAGTGTCCTTCTTGTCTTTTATGTGAGAACATTTTACACACAGTATAGATGCACTGATCATATCTCCTTTCAAAATGAATGTTCTTGTACACCCCAGTGAGGTGAAGTCATTACAGACCAGCAGATAGCTAGGAGATCCCTGGAAGAGCAGGGTTTCTCAGCAGCTGCAAAGCTCCATAGCTATGAAGCTTCACTGTATAGAAGACAGCAAAATAATCCAAGATGCAACATGGAGAACAAAAGTAACACATGCCACTGAAATAAATTATTATTATTTTTTTCAATAGGAAAAGCATGAAATAACATGGTGTTCGCTAACTTTTGCTCTTTGGGATCTCAGTGTTCTGCCTATCCAGGGAATACAATGTGGTCACCCTAGGCATGTATAGTTTCCGAAAAGAGTGGATAACTTACCAAATTAGAGAAAATGCAACAGAGCCAGAATGCTGCCTTGCATCTTTCTCCCCTTTCTCCTCCTATCTATGTCACTAAGCATTTTCCATTAATGCTTCTCCATTATCCCACATGGTGCCAGAACCTGAATGAGTCAATGTTAGAGAAGGACTTGGATGGCAAAGGCAAAGAGGCAGCATTACTAACGGTTTCAAAACAATAGAGAACACATGAATGTCCAAAAAAGGAAGCACTAAACTTTTGCTGTACTAGACTGTCACTGGCTTATTGTCAACTCATTAGGCAGCATCCCAAGCAATGACAGAGGAATGTATTTGAAAATACATTTGGGACTGGCTTGCAAACAGAAGAATGTTTACACTCATTCTGAGATTTCCCCTACTTTGTATTGGATTATTGTGTTAAGGGTATTTGTAGTTAGGATTGTTGATTAGTCCTGGCCAGAAAACAGCAATTTCTTTTGGTGAGTATTTCTGAGGTTTTGAAATTTGGTTTTGGTCCACATGTGGTGGAATGAAAATGTGAAATTCAGTGTCTTTTAGCAAAAAGAAGCAGAGAAGAATCAGGAGAGAGAAAGCAATTGCCAATAATTTGGTTTAAAGATGAGCCTGGCATTAACGTGTCATATGGGAAAAAAAGAGCTGCTCCTGGTATGGTCAGGACCTCATAAATAACACCTTGGGCTGTTCTGCATTCTTCCATCATAGGCTGTAGGAAATCTTTTTGATTAACAAAACATTCTAGATTTTGAAGAACGGGGATTCTGGAAATAGAAAATATCATTGAAAATATTTTCATTAGCTTTACTTAGAACCCAAGAGCCGACTGCACCTTGGGAGATTAGACCTAGAGGCATGGAAAATGAAGAGATCTGCAAATCCTAATCTTGTATTCCCTTTCCAGGAAGCTGCCCCTAAATTACATTAATTTAAAAATATACCATTTCATGAGAAAGCATTAGTGGCACCTACATTTTACTCTCAGAAACACAAAGAACATCTCAAGAGTAATGTCTGCAAAGACAAATGTGAGGCTGGTGTCTGCATAAATTCTGTTGTTACCAAGTTGGTATTTTTTTCCCGTGAACAATGATGTGTTTTCAAAAAAAAAACACCACCACCACCACCACCACCACCACCACCACAACACCTTGGGCTCATCATAGCCAATAGCTATTGCAAAAAAAGTTTCATATATTGGAAAAAAAAAAAAAGGGAAGGAGGTCAAACTGAAGAACATACTTTAAAGGTAGATAGTTTGGTTTCAGTTCCTGCTTTTCCTTTTCAGGTAAGACTTCCACTACTGTGACCACACATCAAATTTATAAATTGCTCTGAAAAGTTGAAAATGCTATAATTCAAAAATATAATTATTTGGAATAAATTACCAATAAAGGAAATTAAAATGAGGAGCATAAATAAGCTTAAAAGTCACCTAGGTTTATTTCTGGAAAAGTAATGAAGTAAGAGAGAGTAAAAAGCAAGAAATTGTAATAGAAATTTAAGTGAATGAAAGGTAGGCATAACAAGATAGCTGGCCTTTTCCATGTTTTTAAGCTGTTTTGTGCTTTAATCATAGGCCTCACCTAAGGGCATAAATGCATTCCCATATCCTCTAATTGCAAGCAGACAGAATATCAACACCAGGTAAGCAAGATATCACATCTGGAGAAAAAAAACCTATATACTCTGGAATTTTAGGAAACTCTGCAGGTACAGTGACCCAAAAGTGGCCCAAAAGGTGGACTTGATCCTGCCTCCTTTGCACCCTGTGCATCCTGTTCCTGGCCCGAAGTGGTAGGGCCAGTGCTGGTTTCGGTCTGGGAGCTGCTGTGCTAGCGCAGCACAGTGTTTTCAGTGGGGATCGGTACGAACGCCCTCTTCCACTTCAGTTGTGGACCTAGTTGGAATCATTTCAGGGCTGTGTATTCTGCATATTACTGTGCTGTGTGGACTTGAATAGTCCTATGGGACTTTGCCTGCTGTTTTAATGTAAAGCGAAACTTGGATTGCCACTGCATCCCAGAGGTGCAACACTTAGTGTCTTCCGGCATTCACTTCTGGTCTTGGAAGACAAAAATGTTTCTGGCTTTGGTTACAGAGAACAGTATTAAAAATTGGCTCTACTGCCTACAAGGAGACTTAGATGTTGAAACAGGCTTTTGGAAAAGCCTCTACTGAGCTTGTGTATAAGTGTAGGGTTTCCAGGGCAGGAAAGGGCCAGAAGAGTACTCCTGTGGCTCTCATCTACAGGCTTCTTGTGTCTGAAGCACGTAAGAAGGAGGCGGTGGCTGTCACCACGGCTCTGTGGTGCTCAGGACGGAGAGGCTGTTATAGATGGGGCTGTGCCTTGCTGACAGCAGCAGCTGAGCCCCTTCCTTTTCCCGAGCTGGCTGCTCATCTGGAAAGGTCTAACAGTGGCATAGAGATAATTCCTCCTTCCTTCTCCCAGTCTCTGAGAGACACTCAAAGAAGCGTATCACATCACCTCTTGTTTAGAGCATTTTATAAGCTTGTTATCATTCATTAATTGTATTTTTTCCCAGAGCTTCAAAGGTCATAATAACTGTCAGAGGGTTTGTTGTCTTCACCACAGGATTATTTGCCGTTATAACCTGAGTGTTTCTACCATCACAAATACCTTCCACATACAAGCCCCTTGTTTTGAGCAGGGTGGCATTTTTAAACTCAAATTAGTGGGCTCACAGGGGAACATTAGCTACAGTTTATTAGCTCAGGTCCCCAGCTGCTAATCCAACCTCTCTGCATAGAAAGCCAACCACTGTGTGTACTATAGGTGTTACTTCACAAAGTGCTCTCATACAAGCAAGGCTAGCCCAAAAGGCATTAACTTCAAGGCAAATGGTTCATCTCTGCAGTGAAGATATGGCCAGTATTCCTTCAGTTTGAGAAAGAAGCCATAAGCAATTACACAACAATCCTATGACCTGCCACAGCAAGAGATGCATTTCCTTTTCCCATACTAGCAGAGCGTCTGGGCTCACACTTCAGCCCGTGATTTTTAGCTATGGTTAAAAATGCATTGATTTTGCCTGTCAATGAGCATGATTTATGGTAGGGGGCTAGCCATATTTGCTGCCATGCAGCCTAGGACACTGAGTGTAAGGTACCTCTATAACTAGAAAAACCTACCCATCAGTAAACTATGACTCTGAACCATCATGGTGAATGCAAGAAAGTTCCTGCTGTGGTTGTTTTAAAAGCTGTCTAGCTTGAGCAGCACCACAGAGCCCCACCGAGGCCATCCATCAGCCACAGGCTGCAGGAGCACACATACTTTGTGCTTGTACAGCTCCCAGTGGAGCTGCAGCATAGGATTGCCGGAGCTGGCCACGTGCCCTCTCCTTCAGGTGGGGACCATCCAGGCAGAAAGAAGACCCTGCTGGGGCCAGACCCATCTGCTTGCTGGTTCTTCTGCACATGCAGAGAGCAAATGTGAAGTTTCCTTTCTTTAAATGACTCTTTAATGTACAGCAAAGTAAATGAAAATGTTATTAAGTCTTTTGTTGCATTAATGGATATCCTGGACACTTGTTTTGAAGACTTGGCTTAATAAAAGGCCTCATCATACCCAAGAGCACAACAGATGACTGAAAGTGACTGAGTTACTGCAGACCTGAGCTTTTAGACATATGGTCTGAAGACATACATTTTACTCATTTGGTCTCTCTCACATCCCTGTAATGAAGGGAAAAAAAAATAAAAATCTGTGTACATCTAATCTTGATAACAAGTTGGAAAGCAAGATGGACATGTTGCAGTAATGTAATGTGTTATAGCTTGTGAGTCCTTTAGCACAGAAAGATGATGCGCTATGGACTTTATGGATAGCAGAGGTTTCACTGGCTCCAACTTTCAAAGGCTAAGAGCTTGTCTGTGTCACAAAATTCAGATGAGCAAGCCAAGCTGTGAATTTGCTAGAGTCTAGGCCTCCCTTGTTTACTCCATGTGAGAGTAAAGTAGGAAACTTCTAGCTTTATGCTACTAAGGGCCAAATTTAGATATCCTAAAATCCACCAGCAGGCTTGTCTGGTATTTCCTATTGACTGATCATAGGCAGCTCCCTTTATGGTGCTTGTGCAATCTCTTGGACACCTACCTTGTGGTTATTGGCCTATTCCACAGCCTGAAAAGGTGCAATTAGGTGGTGTTTAAGTCACCCTAAAACAGGTTTGAGAATGGTCACACTGGGCATGAGTACAGTCCCTTTACTGTAGCGTAAATTCTTCTTAGTTCACTCTCTTGGTTTTAGGAATCATTTTCTACCCTGAAATTTAAGGGTTCAATCCTGAAAATTAGGATAAAAATCCCCAGTAGAGAGCAGAAAGACTTGCTGACTGGTGGCTCTGTGGAGGCTGAAATAGTAGGTAACATTCTGGCCTCCCTGACACAGTGTAAGTTTTTGCTTAGGTTGCAGGACCAGGATTTCACCTGTCCTCTGAAAGTTGCTTGTGGTAAATGTAATGGTTCCAACTGAAGTTCTGTTCTGGGGAAATGAGCAATATAATGGTTTATGTGTGGAAAATCAAATGGCTTGATGACCATAACCTAATGAGTTCCCCATATTTTTCATCAATAAAGTTTTTTCCCAGTTGCATGCTTTAAATAAACACCATAAAAATACTTGGCATAGAGTACCATTTCAATATAGGTAGGTATGCAAAGATTAAGTAAAACTAGCTTTTCAAGAGAATATGCAAAGTAGTACAGAGAAGAGTGTTGCTGGATCAGAGGGTCATCATCTGACACTAGCAAGATGTGAGCTGTTAAACTGGACAAGTCCTGTGTCTGCCTACTCCAATGTCCTGGCTTTAATAACAAGATGGGATCCCAGCACAAAAAAAAAACAACAAACTGATAGAGGATATTTGCATATAACTGGGAGAGGAACTTTTCTTTCCAAATCTATCAACAGGTGATTCATATCCCAAATGACGAGAGAATGTCAGCTCACATTTTTACTTTCTAGGTATATATGAAAAGAAAAGAGAAGCACATGGACATTATAGAGTTCCAAAGTATTTAATTTTCAGTCTAAGTAATTACATAATGAGAAATGCAGGATGTGTTATTTTCCTTTGGTCAACATCTTGCCATCACATTCTTGAGTTTCTGGGCATATCTCATTGAAGATGAGCTCTATTCAGAATGCTACCCAGACTGGGTTAAAAGAGCCTCAAGATGAGTACCCAGAAGCAGACTCATGGAATTCAGTCCCAGAGAACATTTCAGAAATGCCAAGATGTTTAACAGATGTATCCTCTTTCAGTTAAACTCTTCTGAGCTGCAGACTAATGCTGATGTATCAGAGGTTGATAGCTGGTTTCTGTCACTGCAATCTTCTGGCTCAAATGCATTTCATTGGAAAGAGTTTAGAAAATTAAGTACTTGGTCACTGGTTACTTCATCTGATAGGCAAAAGCATCATCCCCATGCTCACTGAAAAGTAGATATCAGAGTCGATTTCTAGAGGCACTTGGATGCCAAGTGGGGTTTTCTGAAAGATCTTTTGATCTGTAAATGTAGCTTAGAAGCTTGATCCCACGTGAACTATTTGATTATATTAGAGAATGTAAATTTGGCATTTGAATGACCTGAATTAGATTTTTAAACACATACTTCCCTTCTAGATGAGTTTTCCATGTTGAACTTTATTTCAGATAATTGCAGGTGTAGACAGAAATGTTGGAGTTGTTCCTAAGAAGAAAGAAAAGATGCTGAGTATGGGAAAGTATTTCAGACTGTAAGGGCCTTAATAGGATTTCGAAGGTCTTTGGAGCCAGTCCTGGATCAGGATTTTTATTTCTCTGAGTAGATTTTAAAGGACATGTGAATCTTCACGCAAGAGAACTCTGTAACAAACCATTTTAAAGAGAGAAGATTTTTTTTTAGTTGATCACTACTTTGACTTCATTTTCCAGATACTGCAGCCATGCTACATATCTGGAAGCAATTGCTAGAAAGGCACAGAAGATAAATCTGTCAAGTTTTCTCTACATATATCAGAAATGTTCTTACGTTAATCATCTAAGCAGAGACTGGGAGTTCTGTGTCTTTTGGAAACCTTGTTTTGGTGTTTTTTTCCACCCAAGTGGAAAGCAAGGTCAGAAAAGAGCAACTGTTTCTTTTCCTTGCCTTGCACTATTTTTCTGCACTGATTTTGGAGTTCGAACACTGTTCCCTGGCTGCATTTGTAAATCCATCCTAAAGTAAAGCATTCACATTTGAGTTTTTGCCCAGTGAATCATTTCACTAGCCCTCCTTGAAATCCTGAACTAGCTCTGTGCAAGAAGGGCTTGAAAGTATTTGCACTGGTGAGGGCAGCAGGGAGAAGGGCTGAAAATGTGCTTTATGGGCTTGCTCAAAAGATGTGAAAGCCAGCCATTGTGTTAGTAAATTCACCTAAGCTTCTTCCAAAAATTTGCTGGATAATGGATATCAGTACTAAGTCCTTATGCTAGAAGAGGTTAGTAGTGGTGGTATTCAACTGTTTGAACTCAACATGAATACGGTTTTCTGCTTTAAGATTTATCTCTGTGTTGCTGTGAAGCTGATTTAAGGGAATAAGAAGTGAAGAAATGTGGGAACTGCTGATTTGGGCTTATTAAGGGATGCAGGAACTCTTATATCTTACTTGAACTATCCTGAGTGAATTACCTATTTTCCATAGGGCCACAATATAAATAAAATGCACATGAAAAAAAGTTGCCAGCTTTCAGATGACAAATAACATTGAAAATAAAAAAACACTGTGAAATGCTGAGTGATCCTGGTACTAACAAGCATAATGAAACGGGAAGGAAAAATTGTTGATATGACTTGTAAGGGTCTGAATGAGATTTTTCTGCAGTCAAGTTTTGACCTTGGAAGGAGACAGAATACCTTGCTCTTTGCTGGCTGCTCTCTACCACAGAGACTGTGAAAGTGCTTTTTCTCTCTAGGCCCACCTGCAGCTCTGTGTGGAGGCCACTTAAAACCACTGTCTGTACTCTGACACCTGTGTGGGTTTTGGGGCCAGCACTCTCCCACAACAAGCTACAAAGTGGTCCCCATGCAGATCCTGTGGTTTCAAGATCTCCTCCACACCTTCTGGACCTTTTTGCCTGTCATGAACTGATGGAGAAGAGATTTCCATGGCAGGACCTGGGCTTCTGACAGGGCAGAGTTAGATCATTCTATGCTCCACCACCCCTAGCAGAAGCACTGCTCCAGTTTCACTGCTAGTGGTGCCCCCATAGCCCCCAGATTTGCCTGAGTTCCTCAGCACTGGGATAGTTCCGATTCCATGTGTAAAATGTGCTTTTTTAAGCATTTCTCCAGTTGGTGAAGACAGATCGCTCCATAGTGTCTGTTTCCGCTCCCTATACAGATCTCCTGTAGATATAACATATGCTCATAAAACCAGCTGGAAGTGGGACACGTAAACAGCAGTCACTCAGCAGTGGCTTCTCATGCCAGCTTCAGTGGAACGGAGTGTGAGGATTAAATTTATATTCTCCTGCTTCCCTACAGATAATAACTCTCTTGGCACCAGCTCCTTAGCTTGTGTAAAAAGTCAGAGAAGCCATGCCAGTTTGCACTAGCTGATGGTCTTCATCCACCTCTGAATGTTTAAAAATCTCTCCTTCCTGTGGAGAAGGAGATGGGGGGGGAAAGAGAAAGTCCTTGGCTATACCAAGCAAGAGCCTGTTCTGGGCTGGTGAGATTGCCAAGGCACAGTGTTAGCGGTTATGTTACTTTTCCTACCACAGGTGTTAATCTTGGCATGTGAGAGAGCTAGCAGAGCAGAATGAGCACTGGGTTCCTGCAATGCAATGACGTTTCTTTAAACGGTCTGTTTACTCAGGTTGACAAATGGCAAACTGGCAAAATTGGAAACAGGTTTTCCATTGATCCACAAAACAGGTACAGTAAGGAAGGAGGAAGAGCAGACTTCACTAATTCCCTTTCCCCATTTCCCTCCAGCCAACCACTCACCTCTTAAAGGATTTCTTCTGTGTGTCATAAAACTGGCTTTTTCACCAACAATGCCCCTCTCACTACAATTGACTACATTGTGTCCACAGTAATGAATTGTGTTGCTTGTAAAACTCTCTCAAAGCCACCAAGAATGTGCCACTTGGTCCATCACTACTAACCAGTCTTGGATGGGACACTGATTTCAGAATGATTTTTTTTTTCCATCTTCATCTTTATTAGTGAAAAAAAAAAATTACCATGGAAATATCTTGTTGTAGCACAGACACATCAAGTTGTCTTTTAGGTCCAGTTACTCCTAGCACAGGTACAAGAAATCTTTCCCTCACCATCCTGAACTTACCTGCAAACAAACAGAAAGGCAAAAAGTGACCTTTTGGAAACATGCATAGCTTAGGATTACACAATATGTAACTTGTCTGTTTTGTTGTACAAATTGGCCCTGTGGAGGAGAACACCACTTTGAATCAGCTTCACAGAGACTTCTGTAACAAGAATGCAAATGAGCTCATTTACATGTTTGTCACCTTTGGGCAGTTTTCTGGCAGTTTCCAAAAGTGCTGAGGTGAATGGCACACCTTTAATGTAGGCATGTCATTTCTGACTGCTGAGATTGGAAAACACTTAGCATCAAGGACTAGGGATTCATCACCTTTGAGTAGTGCACACAGCGTGTTGTGATGGTGAAGAATAAAGAGACATCTGAATTCTAGCACATTTATTGTTAGTATGTTATTTCTGAGTACGATGATACAATTATGCATATAAGGCTCTGTAGAGCCAGTTGTATGTGTTGTGCTTTAGCTTTTAGTCTAGGTTAGACTTGTATTCCGATCTGTCCTTTTACAAGTCAGATGCAAAAAATTGCTGAAATCTGTGGCTTTGAGCTAGGCTCACAGATATTAGCTGTGACATCTGGACTCATCTACTGGTTACTTTTAAGTTCCTGCAATACTTTTTAAGGCATGAAAAACATTTGGAGAAAATTAAATTTCTAACAGAACATGAATCCCTTAAATATTTTGATTGTAAAGAAAAAAAAAAGCTTTGTGTGCATTTTAAGTCAACAATAATTAATTAATTAATTATTATTGTTAACAGTAATAATAGATTTTAGCTCTGCTTGAGGTAGCATCAA
This sequence comes from Cygnus olor, assembly GCF_009769625.2. Lineage (NCBI taxonomy): Eukaryota > Metazoa > Chordata > Aves > Anseriformes > Anatidae > Cygnus > Cygnus olor. Next base: position 64,030,945 of record NC_049171.1, on the reverse strand, counting down.
AACAGAGACTTCAGACCTGCAAACTATAATTAATTTTGAGCAAGTTTTTTCCCTTCCTTTGCCTTCAACAAAACCTACTCTTTTCATCTATTCTTCATCTTCAGCTAGTTCAATTAATGTGTAGAATATAAAGAAATGCTACATTTTATTTCATTGTCAAGATTTCCTGCAGGCTTGTCACATCTTCCATAATGTTTTCAGTCTTAGTGACAGAGGAGAGGAAAGATGTTCTGCGGATTGTTTTTCTTTTCTTCTCTTGGAAGTATTGGTAGAGGAAGACAGTGTGATATTTTATATATGTTAACCAACTTCCTTGCTTTTTGTTGTAGTTAGTTCACTGACACCAGGACCGAGGTGATAGCTTTATACTTGAAAGCTTCGTTGGTAATGTGAATATAGTTGTTAGCTCTGCAGCAATCATCATGTGTCCATAAACTGCACAGCTTTTGTGGATACACTATAACTGACATTTTATTGATTTACTTTTTCCTTCCTCTCTTTGTGGTTCCCATTCACTCTCAAGACATTCTTGCTTGCAGAAACCACAAATTTATTCTCCTTCACCAGCACTGAAAGCACCTCATCTGCTTTATTTAACACATCTTTTCAGAGATGGTTCTGTAGACTATTACTGTGACCTAGGGTGTTATCTAGTGCTTCTGTGAAACTTTCAGCAAATCAATAAATTAAAAAGTTTTAATCTGTGCAAGGAAGATGTCTAAACAGATCTTCTCTTTGGTCAGCTTTCTTTGAGCAAAATGATTTTTTTTGTTTGTTTGTTTTAGAAAATACAAAGTCCAGTCTCAGAAAAGGCTACCCAGATTGTTCTGCCTGTTAAAACAAGAGCAGACTAGTCTTAGAGTGGACTCAAATGATTGTTTGTATGTCTGTATTATACTGATAGGGATGGATTACAGGGAAGTGGGTGTCAGATCATGTGATTTTCTTGTGTCCTTGTAGTTCAATGGTGGCTGTGTCTGCTTATATGGGGTGTAAAACTGGAAACAAAGCCTTTAAAATGAATAAACCTGCCCCAATATGTCATAAAATGATGCGATATAGATTGTTCACAGATAACTTGTCCGCAGAATTTAAACACAGACATCAAAGTCCAGTTTATTAGCCAGTAACCCACTCCATTGTAGATCTGAATACATAAAATAGTGAAAATATTTTTATATAAAGGGATAATCATTTACAGGAAGGCCAAATCATACCATCAAATTTTAGCAGACATTCTTGTTATAATCAAAGAATTGTGCTTCCCAGAACATGAATGGCAAACTGTATTTCATGGGGAAGTGTTCCAGGAACTGGGGTAGGCATAAAAATGTGCTTCTCCCCAAGCTTGATGGAAAAACTGGCATAAAGCTTTCTGCCCCTTCCACCCTCTTCCACCCACCCTGCATTTATTATCTTTGCCAAAAGATGTAAGTTGTTCTCTTTAGCTGATTCACTCTCCTTTATGATCTAAAAACACTCTTCCAGCCCAGAGGCAGATGTGGAAACTCAGAACAGCAGATGTGGGATTTTGTGCTTCAGAAGGAATTGGCATTGGAGCAACAAGCATATTTGACACTTGCTTGTCCCTTGTAAATCACCTAGCCTTTTATTTAAATGAAACCATGCCATCCTGGGGAACTGTGAAGTGAACATTTTGAAGGCAGTTTTCTATTCAGCATCTTATAGGAAAATATGGGAGAACTGAATGGGAGAGAATCAGAAGCTAGAGTGATGAGGGGCAGACCCCTGTGTCAAATGACCAGACGTACATTCAATGGGTAGGTCTCCTTTGCTAAAATATATCTTGTTCTCAAAAGAGCTAAAATGCTCTGTGAATAGCCTGTTAGGAGTTTCTGGTACAATAACAATGTTGATCCTGGTCTGCCTGTCCTCCAGAAACTTGTATTGCTTGTACCTTACCGTGTGAATTCTTTGCACCTATGCTTGGATAGTCATTTCTCTCACCTGGGATACACTTACAATCTTTGGTTTCACAGCTGAATATCTCCCACTTTAGATCTCTAAAGTTCATATCTGGATATTTATTGAGCAGTCTGCTAGCTTATTCCACAGCTCCTTAGAAAGGAAAGCACCACACAAGGGCTTTTTTATACAGGTAAGTGGATACATAACAGGCAGCCCAAAATCACACTTCAGGTTGATGTGTCCCCTCCCAGAAGAGAGCACAGCTTACCTCCCCATGAAGGGGGATGATGAAGACTTAGCTCAGTCTTAGATGAATGTGAAAGGAGACTATCATGCCATCACTGCACAGGGTGGTACACAGAGCTTTTGATGTCCCAGCCACTGCAAGTAAACCCAGTTTTACAGCTAATTCCACTTACTGCTTTGTTTATCATCTCGTTTGCTCTTCGAGCTTTTTTTTCATCTTACATGGGCATCAATTAACATTTTCAGCTCTCTCTTCAAGCAGGTCTTTTGAATGCATGCTGCCAACTTTCCCTTAGTGCCCAGTGTATTTCTGAAATATGTTAGAAGACAAGTCCAGCAAAGGAAAAGAATGAGACACTGCAAATTAAATGATAAAAGGATGCTGCCAAACTTGGTTTTGAATACAGCCCAAGGCACAATATGCATAAGAATTAGTTTAGGTACCAGCAGTCCAGCCTGCAATGTTTCGTGTGGGTTGGCTTTTGGACTACGTTACTATTAGACAAGTATTGTAACAAATTAGGGAACCATTTTCTGCCAGAAAAGTGTGAAGTCTAAAGACTTTTATTGACTTCTTCACACATAAACTTTCTTTTTGATATGTCTTTCTGTACTTTTCTGTGTGTGTATGTATGTGTACAGGCTCAGGTACTCTGTGAATTTAATGTTAGGCTTTGAGGGAAAAACATATGTTTACGTTGATAGGTGGGAGGGACTGTGGGACTGGAGAACTTAAATAGAGAAGATGGGAGTAAAAAAGTAGGAAGTGCAATGGACTGCAAGTACAAGGCTGGGAACTCAATGAATTAAAATATGAGAAGGGAGGAGGAATTAAAGGGGATCAGTAAGTAGTAGGATGATAAATATTATTCTTTTTGTTTTTTCTGTTCATAACATGTGCACATGAAACACAACTGGCACAAAAAAAAAAAATCTGCAGGAAGAGCACATGAAGCTCCTTGCACAATTCAAGAAGCAAGGCATAGCTCTGAGCGACAGCTGCAGGCACCTGTGACTGTCACACTGCAGGTGGCTTGCTTGCTCTTCCCTTGCATGGGGTAGTTGCTCAGGGTCAAGAAATGGTGTCCAAGTCCTTGCACCCAGTGCTCTTGAATTGTCCAAGTAGGCCTAATGGGACATGAAGCAAAATGCAAAATGATTTTTGATGTGCTGAGCATCAGCCACTCAGTGTGCCTCTTGCTTTATCCATTTTGAGTCTGGAGATGCTCAGGACTGGAACATGTGACTGTGGAGCTTCTTTGTGGGACAGTGTTAAAGACAACTCCTCTGAAAAGAAATGAGACCTGATTGCCATCTGATAGCCTTCAGGAGAGCTGGCACTTTAAATGATTTTATTCATAGTTAAACATTTCACAGCAGTCACTCAAGAGAACATGTTTGTTAGAGGCAGGTGGTGACTAATCATCCCTTAGCCCACCTTCACCACATTCAAGAATTGTCAGAAAGCTGACAAGTAGAAAAAAGTCTTAGTAACTAACTCTTCATTATAACAAATTGACATAGGAGGCATCGACCCCCCTGCTATTGGATCAAGATGCGAAAAATAGGGCTTCCAAGTTTCTTTTTCTTATTCTTGGAGCTTCATTACTTAGGTAATGGCAAAAATATGTTCCTCACATGGTGAAACTAACACATGTGTAATCCTCTTTCCCCACACAGAAATTAATCATGACTTCCAAATTCAGAACTTACATTTTTATACTTTTTTAAATGCCTTTTTTTTCTTTTTTTTTTTTTTTTTTTTTTTTTTCCCTGGAGCAGCTGAGGTTAGAGATTTAAATGGTCCTCCTTCACAGTCCCATGATGTTCCTTATGAATTGCCTGTCACTGATACATGTAAGCCATACTCTGGTACTGCAGGTCAACTTGCAATTCTCCAAGCAGAGATGGATGGCTAAGTGTCAGCATATTCTTGAGCCTAGGACAGATGTTGAAGTGCCTTATATTCCATAGCTACCTGACAACATTGTAGACCAGCTCTGAGCCTGCTAGGATATTTTTTGAAGGTTGACACAGCTATTTTTTTGGTCCCAGAGCTGAGGAGAAGCAAAAGGCAGAGTGAAGCTGCTTTTATATGCATTCTGCTGGGAGTGGAGCTAAAGGTAGCCCAACTGAGCAAAGAAAAAATTTTAAATGTAGCAGATGCTGCTCTTAGGCTTAGTTTATAAAAGGATAAAAGGCGTTTCTTTTATTAAAAAAAAAAAAAGAGAAAAAAATTAGCAGTGCAACGGGGAAGAATATACTTCAGCTGGAATATAGAACACTGTAGGGATGAAAGGAAGGTATCCTTTGAGATGGCAGATGTACTACCAAATATTTATTTCTTTTAAATATTTTCTTAAGTCTTTAAAGTAAAGTTGTAGCTTCTATTGTTTCTTTTGGCAGCTTATCTAGCCATGAGTTTCTCTGTGTAATGAAATTCCACCTACAGTAAATCTTCTGAGTTCCTGAAGTTTAACTCTACCAGTTCTGGCTCAGCTCAGCTGCCTCCCCCACATCAAGTTAATTCCAACACATTATGAGCTTGTTATCAACAGTTTTGTCCTGAATGTCCTGGGTATTCAGTTGGATGAATTAGGTCAGCTCTATTCTCTATGGTTCTCTTATTACTCCACCTAATCTGATCACTGGAAATCTCAGTCTTTGTTCCTGCCTTAGAACTCACTATTTAAATTTGGAGACTCAGTCTCTGAAAATTCAATGTATTTATTTGTCACTGGGCCATTGCAGCTGGGGAAAACACCAGCCACACCAGCTGGTGTGGTCAATGATCTACAGGCCTACTGTCCTGGTCAATGATCTACAGGCTGGGCTGGGCTGGGCTGTCCCTGTGCCTTCATGTACCGAGAGTACAGCCTGTATGTACGGAGATCTTTTATTATGATTGGTAAAAGATGGAATGGGCCAGAGCAAGCTGCTGTCCTTTCCAGGGTGGCTCCTCTGATTTTCCTGCCATTACAGGCCAAGTGTTTTATTCTACAGATAAGCCACAAATTCTGAGTGGCTGTGCCCCATTTCATGTTGATTGTAGGTTTGGAGCTGTATCTGCAATAACCACAGATGTCTCTATCTCTTCCTGCTCAACTGCACCAAACTAGACACTGTCAGCAAGAAGCAACTCCTTGACCTGGTGAGTCCACCCAAGCAACACAGAGTCAAACATCAGCAGAGAGATGGTGAATCCAGAAAAAACATGTGAGACTGATGCATGCAGGAAGCCCACAGACCCACCCTGTTGCCTTGGTCAAAGAGTAACTGGACAGCCTCAGCTCAGCCTCCTAGCTTCTTCTGGAGACTCTTGGCTGCCAGCCTTGTGGGAAGCAGGGGAGTTTCCTATGCATCTTGAAGTCCTTTCCATGTGGAAAGGCCTTTTCTGACTCAAGATATTTATCAGCTATTTGGGAACTTTATGTTATTTCTGGAAATAAAGACAAAAATGCTAATTTATTAAGCAAAGAATGGCACAGGGTATCCTTCATAAACTTTCCAGCCTCAAGCTGGTGCCACTGTACTTGAAGTGCCAGCATTTTTTTTGTGGAAAACTTGATCCATGTCTGCTCCAGGCAGAAATTGCCCGAAGATTAAAATAATGACACTGAAGTCACCAGCTGTAATCATCTGAATCCCTTATGCCTGTAAGTCATGCAGACATTTTACCTTCATGAAATCAAACATAATTCCAAGCAGACAAATTTAGTTTAAATAGTTGGCTTGTCTAAGTAAAGCCTTTGAGAACGTACCAAAGAATTTCTAATTTTGTACCTAAGATGTTGGAGTACTTTTGATTATCTAGTGCTGCTTTCCTTCCTCTTAAAGGAGTATGCTTTAATGGTCAGTTTTACCGTATTCTGAATGTGACTTCAGTAGCCTAAGCAATTGGCTGAGTGCCTTCTGTTTTTCTCTGTCTTAAGAAAAAAAAAGAAAAGGTTTTTCAGGAGCATTTGTTACTCTATGTTACAGAACTTTTCCTTTCTTTACATACAGAATAGTTGATTACTTCTCACTATTTGATGGTAAATACTATCTTTATTTTCTATTTAGCAGTGTGACTCTTCAGCCAAGAAACAAACCTGAGGAGAGAGATGAAATCCACACTGAATAAAAAAAAGGTGGAGGGGGAAATTAGCACAGAACTGAAGTGACTCATTCATGTCCAGGCTGGAGTCAGAAAGTCAGAAATAGAAACCAAATTGAAGATGAAGGAGACCATTTTATCATTTAGGGAAACCATTTTTGGTGGCATAATGTTTTCCAACTATTCATTCTTAACTTGTTTTTCTCCAGCAGGAACTGCTGAGCTTATATAAACTGACATCCTTCTTTGATTCATTCAAACTACCCTTCAGAATTCCTTTGCTCTATTGCAATTGACTAGAACATTAAAAGAGAGCTACTTTGAAGGACCAAAAGGGTGTGTGTGGATTCTGGCACATGTGCCAAAACTTTGGTCTATATCTGTAAATAGTGGAAGGCACTTCTTTCACTGGGAGCAGATGCTTAAATGCTGTTGAGAAACAGAGCTTTACTGGGAAATTATGTAAACTTACTATTTTTTTATCCTTTCTTTTTGATCCATTTAATTCAGACTGTAAACATTTTGTGGAAGGAAGTAACCTTTACTGTTTAAGCATACTGGCTGCTTAATACATGAACAATTGCCATAAATAAATAATCAGTCAAGGTCATTGTGCATGGTACTGCCTCTTCTTTTGCTGACTGGCTGAAAAGGGGAAGCTAGAAATGACAGAGAAGAGGCTGTGTGCATATTTTTTCTTTCCTACCACGACTAGGAAACAGACATCGACCCATTTATACTGACAAAATCTGACTATTGGCTTGTTTTGTGTGTACAAGAACTTCCCCTTCTGTGTGATATCCTAGTCTTTCCCTTAGGATCTATGAACATTACCTAACTATCAAACAAGAATCTGTGCACTGTGTTAAACTTCCGAAACTTGCAAGAAGGAATGTGTCACCTGTCAGAGAGATGACATCAGACAGGTCTGATGTCAGTCAGTTTAGCTGGTTGCTTTGAAATAGTCTCTAGCATCCTTTGCACGTATTCTCTGTGAAATGGTTTAATAGGATGAAGTGATTTCTTTCAGTTGACAAAGCTTCCCGAGTAAATGAAAATAACTAATCTCTCCTGTAGATTTATTAAGACACAATTAAATTACAGCTATTCAAATGAGATCAGAGCTATATGTACCTGGTGTATGTAATTAATCCTGTGTACCCAGGTACCAAATGTATCATAGCTACTTTAGCTATGGAATGATATGGGTTTACCCTACTGCAGGGTGAATCAGTTCTAAAGGGCTTCAGCTGGTATGCTTATCACACAATTTTTTTTTGTGCTGGAGCAATGCACTCTCAGTAGTAAATATAATTGTTCTACTACCTCTTCCCCTCTTCCCTTTTAAAATATATGATTGTTATTGAGGTTCTGAATTACTAATGCTCCGTACCATATCTTACCTTTGTAGACCATGATTGGTTAGAAAAATTCTTTCTCTGTCTTGTAGGCAGAAAAATGAAGCACAAAATAGGTGAACACGTTCCAGATTCTGAACGTGTTTGTACTTCTCCATCCTGTTCTTGAATTCATCCCATCACCGAGATGAAGCCACATTTATTTGTATGGAAACTGGAAAAGGAGTAGTATCATGACAAAGTGTTGAGCAGTTTCAGAATACTATTGACATGGAAAGCTGATCCGAGCTTGGGAGATTGGAAGAATTTCCTTTGAAAATCAGTGTTACCATTAACCATAAGTGTCATACAAACAGCATTTTTCAAACAAAGCATTAAGGGTTAAAACTATGTAGAGCAAAAGTTGATAGTAATATGTACAACTCTGTATCTTTTTGCTTAATCTTTTGTTGTAAACATTTCTGGATGTACATCTGTCCCGCTCCCGCTCCAGTGGGTGATCTGTCACTTTGCACTCCCGTCAGCGCTGTTTCAGATGGTTGGTCAGTGGCTAGTCTTAAAAGTAGCCGAGAGAAGCATCATTATGTGGGGCTCTCCGGTGATTTCTGGCCAATGACATGCTGTATTCAGTTCAAGATGTTCACAATTGAAAAATGTTGTAGAGGCAGTATGCAGTGCTGGAAGACCGTGCCTGGATTCCAGTATTAAAGGAACCCACCTGGAATTGCTGTTGATCTTGCTGGTACATCTATATCTCTGAATACAGTCCCCATAGAAATAACTTACTGGATGCTCTCTTCTGGACTAATGAGCTGACGTGCAGAGATATGGCTAGATTTCAGTGAGCTTGTGCTGTTATCTTCATCAAGTAATAGTGATAAATTCACTACCCGTTATAATCGTCTTCAAAATAAAATAAGATTATTTTTTTAAAAGGCAGCCCAGTCTAGCAGTGGGAAAACATTTTATAAGCTGGAAATGCTGGGGTTAGATGATCATCATAGTAGGACCTATTAGTTGTTTCTAGATTGAAGAAGACCCCAGAAAATTAACCTGGTGGAGTTCAATTAACTTATTGATTGTCTCTGAAGTTCATAACCCATTAAGTACACATTGGCAAGACTTGCCCTGGGCTTATGGATTGCCAGTAATTGAAACTGAGCAAGCTCAGCATACGTACATATACATATATGTTTATACCCCAAATTGTTTATTACATATTTTAAAAAGGAGCTAATCTCATCTGCTTATCTTATATGAAGAAGTACTGAAGTACCAGACACACAAATCTTCATAACTGGTATTTGTATGGTAAATCTTAAAAGCAGACATATAAAGTGCAAAACACATAAATCATTTCTGACAAGTCCACAGAAAGACTTTGCTAAAAAAAAATAATAATTCTTTACAAGCTCAAAGGTCATCTAAAGGTTACATTAAGCCAGTGCTTAATGTAAGTGCTCAAGGATCATGGGAATCTCATTCATAAATTAATGTGACCCAGAAAAATCATTTGATCAAATAAACATGTCAGTTAAAATAAATGCATACTTATTCTTGTTTAATGCAATATGAACTAAAGAAGAAATATTTTATCTGTGTCTTTTTTGACCTAAAGCTATGAATCAGTAAACTCTGTAAGCTCTGGGTAAATCAGTGTTTACCGTGTATGAAACAGGTTATGTTTTAATACAAGTGGTTCAATGCTACCTCATATAAACAGTTACCAAATGAAGCAGGTGCTTGGGAAAAGCCAATGTGGATTTTCCAAAGACAAATCACACCTGTCTAACCAGACTACCTTCAACAGGAAAGTAACACTTTCTGCCCACATGGGGAGAGCAATGTATATTGTTTACTTGGACGTCAGCAAAGCATTTGACACTGTTTTCCACAGCCTCCTCCTAGACAAACTGACATGATAAACACTGGATTGGTGGTCTTCAAAAGGAAAGGAAATTGTCTAAGGGGCCACACCCAGGGGTGGTGGTTAATGTTTTTTACTCCGGCGTCAAAAGTAGGGTCTCCCAAGGGTCAATACTTGGCCCCACGCCGTTCAATCTCTCCATATATGATCTGGATAATGTGATTGAAAGTCCCCCTACCAAGTTTGCTGATGACACTAGAATGGGTGGCGAGGACACATCAGAAGGGGCCATCTTACACAGAAAACATCTTACCGAGAAAACTGTAAAGGCTAGAAGAGCGGCTAAGAAAGAACTGCATGAATTTTAACAAAGACAAGTCCTACACCTGGGACAATACAACCAGAGAGCACAGCGCTGGCTAGGATCTGTATGGCTGGGTAGCAGCCCTGCTGAAAGGGACCAGAGTGGTGGTGGAGAGCAAGTTCTCTTCCAGCCTGGACTGTCTGATGATTTTACAATTGATTCTAATAAACAGTTTCCTTAGTAATCCTTCTAACACTGCTGTTGGTTTTATTTTCCAACCACATTCTCTTAGTACCTTTTTTTTTTCCTGTCTATATTTACTGCAGTTTGCTCAGTAACAAAGTTCCTGACCATATTCATACTAGAAAATGTGGTTATCTGTTTCAAAATAGAAATTCTGAACTTAGTTTTTTTTTTTTTTTTTTTTTTTTTTTTTTTTTTTTTTTTTTTCCATGAACAGGGAAGACCCAGTAGTCACGTCACTGAATCGAACACTATTGACCATTGCCATACGGACTTTGTTGTCCTTATGCGTTATGTAAACATCCTTTCACTGCGCTGACTTCAGTGAATCTTACTCCTGTACAAGAATCACAAGAAAAATTTGAGGTACACAGAACAGTAAGTGCCTTGAGCCCTTCACTGTTGCAACTGACATTTGTTTGACCTTAATATGTCTTATTTCCAGTAGAATTGAAATAATTGCAACTTTAAAAATCCTTTCAAAAATCAGCAAGACATTTCTGTACTATTCTTTGTCTGGATTTGTAATCAAGTCATCACCAAGAATATACTCATAAGAAAAGTCAAAAAAATCCTAAATCTAAGATTGTTCCTTTCAAAAAATGAGGAAACTGCTAGAAGCACAATAGCTGATGTTTTAAAATTCTCTCTAGACTACAACATCCATTTCACTGAATCACATGCAGACAGTCCAATGAAAAAAGTCTGTGTTTATGCTGGCAGTAATCCTGGTCACTGTCAAGGGAAACACTGCCTTCCAAAAAAGTGATGTTTTAGATGAGAACTCAAAGACTGCTTCTTGTTCCTGACATCACTATGGGTTCAGAAAAGAAATCATTACAAAAACTAAGTCAGTACACAAATATAATGCCAGATATTTTAGTAATCCATAAGGATTCTTTCCCTGTGCTGAGATGTACTGCAGCTTTTTTGTTCAGGGATGAGAGTGGTGTATCCTGAACAGTGGAAGGACACTTGATCTTGTGAGAAGGTGTACAGTATAGAGCAACAGGGGAGGAGGTGCAGGTATCCATTGTTTCATGTGATTTTGCAGGAACACCCTGGAGGGCTACATTTTTAATGACCTGTAAGGTGTTCCAGGGCAGCTCAGGTGAAATACTGCTTATAGATAGGCAACTGATCATTTTTTCCTTCCCAGTCCTGGAAATTTAAAAAGGATACCACACAATGAATAACAAATGAAAGGGCTGGAGATAGGCGATAGAAGGTGTGGACAGGAAGAAGGGAGATTGGCAGGGTACTTGAATGTCAGCATGATGACATCCAAAGGCCCATCTGGTACCTAGACAGAGCATGGAAAGGGGATGCCTGGTAGTCAGGTTTTGAGGTATACTCAGGGAGTAGGAAGGAGGATCTGAGTAGGGATAGAGAACACAGAAGAATAATTTATGGGTGGGGAAAAGTGGTGGCCAGGGACTTGTTTATCAGGAAAAGGTTTAGATTCATAGTCTCTTTGTTGTGAGAGAAGAGGAGGAAGAAAACACCCCCCAAACTCCCCCAAAGTAGGATCTCCACACTCCTTTTGTCCTGTCACTGATAGCCCAGTGACCCAGTTCAACCTGCACCCCTTGCTCTGACCTCTCCAAATCTTGGCCAGCTCTTCCCAGGGAAACCTTAGGTAAGTGATTCCAGACATTGTCAAGATACTAGATTCTCCTGTAAGGATGCAGTAGTTATCTAATCTAGTCCTCATTCCTTTTGTGTACCCAAAGCTGGAGTAGAGATAAACCACAGCTGAATGTACTCTCTACTTTAGGTGGTAACAAAAAGGATTTAACGCAGGGTAGTCTCTAGTATGCAGAGGATCTTTTAGGTATTGCAGTGCCGTAGCAGCAAAGTGTATTGATATTCCTTGTATTGTCCATCCTGAGCAACAAAGCAAGACTGAGGGATGTCTGATCCCATAAATATGGGGCTGATCCTTAATCCTTATTCAGGCTGTAGTACATCTCACTTCAGTGGTGGCATCTTCCCATCAGCAGGGCATGAAACAGTTCAGCACAGATAGATATTTGCTCTGTGGACTGGTGCAGTGTACTGATACCACAGACTCCTTCAGCCAAGTATTGCAGAATTTATTTCCAGAACTTCTAAAGATATATTTTGACACCAGCCTCCCTAATTCATCACCATATCTCTCCCTTTGGGCAGAATGTTAAAACTAGAGAAGTACGCATATTCAAAATATAGTAAGAAAGCAATATGCTAGGGATTTCTCATGAAAAATGACCTGGTCTGTTATGAAACTGAACTGCAATAGGTTAGCCACTAAACATTAATCCAAGTAAAAATGGCTGTCATGACTTGGACTTAATCAATGAGTAAGCTAATTTTCTGGTGGCATGCATTGGTACTTTACCATTCAAATAATTTTTAAGGTTCCAGTTTGGAAAGCTAAGGGGAAAAAAATTGTATTCATGACAATTAATAAGAGACTAAACCTTTCTTGTAAGTATTTTGTCTTCTTTAACATGAGGAAAGGTGGAAAATATTCTCTGTGGGAAAAATGGAATCCCACAGCTTCTAGGTCTTGGGACTTTCTCCTTCCCCCTTTGCTCTCTTATAAGGTGTTCAGCTCATTTCTTGGGAGCAGTAGGATGATCCCACATGTACAGGAACATGTATACCTGTGCTCCTATTGCACAGAAAGGGCAGATCTGTTTGAGAGCTAACAATTGTTTGAAATAGGTTCTTCTTTTTATTTCTTTTTGAAACCCTGTTTCTTGCTCTTCAGGTCTTTTCTTTATTCCAGCTTGCATCACCTCTGAAAATGGACTGCTACTATGCAGTGCCACAGCTTTGTACTGCTTGCTTTCCAGACATGCTGACAACACCTAACAAGATGGTATTTTATTTGATGGAGGAATAATAAGAAAATGGAATTGCTGAAGGAATTAATGTTTGGAAATGCTTTCTTCTTTGTGTTTCCACTTTACTAATCTCCTCTGTATTTTATACCCATATCATCTTTCTCCTTAATTTGACCATTTCACATTTTCTGATCTGTTTTGTGCATTACTGTACCAGTTTTGCTCCATGTTAGACAGTGGAACATAGCTGTATTTCATTTATATAAAATTCTATGGGTTGTACCTTGTCTTGGGGACTTTTTCACCAGCTTCAGGCCACTTACAGGAGAACAGCTGAAGCTGAAGTCTGATACTCAGACTGAAGTGAGGCCTGTACTAAAATACAAATCCGAATAATCAGACTCTTTTTATGAGTGAGTTCATAACAGATCCAATTTTATATCATGTGGCCATAGTGCTTTTGATCTGGTATTAGAGCCCATTTAATGGGTCCCTTTTATGATTGAACTACACCTACTGTAGATTTTTTTTTTTCTGCTTTCTAAATGTTCTTTTTTTTTTTCTTTCCTCATTTTCAGATATCTAGGATATAGATTTTTCAGATGATTTTGTCCACATCTACTTGTGTCTTTAACAATAAAAATGGGCTCATTCACTTGAGTTAATTATAGAAAAATGTAAAGAACTTTACCTTTGAAGAAACAAGTTTTGGTATTTTTCTAAAATATTTGACATGGATTTCTTTCCTTCTATTTTTCCATTTGAGTGCAGAATCAGAAATAGCAATGATCTCAGAGAAGGGCTGTCTACATGAAATTTCCAAGGGCTTTTTCTCTTTTTTCCCAAGAAATGAAAGCTGTAGAAAGATTGAATAAGCTTTCAGACTTCTGGGTGATTGCTTGAATCAAATCCAACCCCCAAACCTTTCAAGGCTTCTTTGCTGCAAATGTGTATTGACCAACAGACAGTCAAATGCCGCAGAAATAGGCTCTGGTTACTGATGTTATTGAATGATGCTACCAGAAGAGCACTGAAAAGGAGGGCAAACATAATTATTATATTCAGATTGAAATTTATAATCTGTTTTGTAATCAAAATTACTCTCCATTACAAGCAAAGCCTACTCCTTCATTCTGATGTCAATCCCCACTAGTATAAAACTTCTACTGTTCCATATTTTATAAAAACAATCCTTTCCATAAGAGTTAAAAGTTTAAGAGTTCTTTCTTCCATTCTTTTGCTTATTAATATCTTCAAAACCTTTTCTTCTTGCTTAACCCAATTGTTCTACATCTCTTTTCCACTGACCTATATGTATTCCTTTGTCTTCTTCAGGCTCTCTCCTGAAAAAGCTGAGTGTTATGGCTTAAGTGCAATTCTTGGGCACCTTCTACCCTGCATGTTCTCCTTTCTCCAGTTCAGAGTAGGCGTTGCTCCGACTGGTCATGGTACCTTTCAATTTATTCTTAGACACAAACTTTGTGAGTGATAGTCAGATTTGTGGACTCAGATTCTGCTTTAATCATACAACTTGTTCATAAGTGTAGACTTGTCTGGCTAGTTGAGTAATCTGTTTTGAAGATGGGATAATCAGAAATGGAAACAGGAAGAAAGTTTAAGAAAGTGCATTACTTTTATATTAACAAATTCCATGTCATTAAATACTCACCCATGGAACATGACAAGAGGATATCTTGTTCCTTCTTTTCACCCAATCTGCTCAAAACATATCTTAAGAGAGACCAGCAAAGAAAATGTTAGAGCTTCAAATCCCAACAGGTGCAAGCACATATATTTTGGCCATGAAATTGTTCTTTATTGGCTGATTTTTCCCAAATTGGCCTCTGCCATTCCTAGAAAATGAGAAGTGTTGCATCCTCAATTCCAAAAAAAGCTATTGTTCTCCTTGAGATAAAAATGGAAGATTCTATCTAAGACTGAGTTTTGTCACAAGAGATGCTTATTCTGCCCTTTCCTATCCAGACTTGTGTAATTGTATGTGTGTTTGTGAGGTACTGGAACAAACTGTCCAGAGAAGCTGTGGATACCCCATCCCTGGAAGTTCAAGGCCGGGCTGGATGGGGCTTTGGGCAACCTGGTCTGGTGGGAGGTGTCCCTGTCCATGGCAGGGGGTGTGGAACTAAATGATCTTTAAGGTCCTTTCCAACCCAAACCATTCTGTGATTCTATGATTTAGGGAACTCTCTACAAGTGAATCTCCCAGTTTATGTGTCAAATATGACTGGAAGTGGAGGAGAAGAAAACTGTTCATCACACACTGAAGAGCTCATGTGAAGAAAATGTAGTATATTCCTTATTGCACAAAATATCCTCAAAAATTCATATTCTATGTTGGTCATAGTAGTAAAATGAGATGAGGTATCTTCTCTACATCCTCTGAATAAACCAGTTTTCTGACTTTTTTTTTTTTTTTTTTTTTTTTTTAAGAATATTATTATGACATTTTCTGGGTAAGGGTAAAATCAGAACTAAAGGTCAAATGAACTACTCATATTCATGCTGAAGTTAAGTCCAGAAGACTAGTTTCCTGACTCTTTGTCCTGAAAACCACCAGCTCATTAAAGGACTCATCTTCTCCAGGTACATTCCTATGACATACATGCCTGATTTGATTTGATTTTATTTTTTTTCTCTCTCATCTTTTTCAAGAAAGCAATGGAGAAGGCATTTTGATAACTGGCAGTTATGAGTAAAATTAAATAAACTTATGAAATATCAAAAGGTTTTTGTGCTTGCAATAAGGCACAATTCTTGAAGTGAAAAAACTCTAAAGCTACACACCAAGAAATCAATATATTTTTTCAATTTGTTGAAAAATCTTCTTGCAAAAGGGTCTTCATTTTTCAAATTCCATGACCACAGCTGAAGCAAATAAACTGAAAAGAAGTGCTATAAAGACATAAATCTTCATAGAAATCACATATTTGTCATATCATTATTTCTGTTCCTTGGCAAACCATGCAGTCATTTTCCATTCATTTAGAATTCAGTCAAGTAAGATCAATTCAGGCTTTGCTTGTCTGTATCCTGTGATGTAATGTCATCCAATGAAGCTGAAAAGTATAAAATCTGACTTCAGCCAGCCAGACCATTATAATGCTCTTCCTTCTGTTTTGACCTTTAAATAAAAGTGTAACACACGAGACAATGAGTGCTGCCTGTAGCTAGGACTTGTGGCAACATGTTGAGTACAAATACAAATGATGGGTCTGTTGCAATGAATAACTTACATAATGTTATCTAAGCAAATAATTTATTTCAAATGAGAAAATTTCATTAAATAAATGGTAAGACTGCAAATCTCAAAATATAGGAAATGGTTGACCTGAGACAGGCCTTCCAGCTTTAGTTCAACTGCCTTTATATCTGCCATATCATGGTTACTTAGAATGTAATCGTGCTCAGATATTATTTTTCTGTGGATGTGTTCAGCAGTGGTTCTGCCTCTGTTGTAGTGAGTGTGTAGCACATGAAATCAGAGTCTGAATGTAAAACTATACATTTCCTGGTAGGTCTTCTTTTGCTAGGCTTGTGTAAGAAAATGAGACCTTCAGAAAGACTGATCCATCCTGTTTCTCTCCATATGCGTGCAGTCACACATGCACACACATAAGTGTATTAATCAGATTTCTATAAGGCATGTTGTTATCATTGCAGTTTTATGAGGCCTATATAAGATAGAAACAACAATCTCCTTGTGTAGTCTCCATAGCAGTCTCCTACCAAAAAAGCTGGGATACCCTGGGAGAAGGGGCCAGTTCCCTCCATGCATCTTTGGAGTGTAGCATGCTCAGTCCCCTCCAAGCTATCTCCCAGACAGTGCAGCTGTGACACAGGGACTGTGATTATGACCAAATCTGGGCACATTTCCAGAGGACTGTCTGAGGTCTTCTTTACATATTCAGTGCTATGGCAAGAAGGTGCTCAAAAATTCTGGACTACACAGTGTGGCTGAGAGCAAGCTTCATTAAAAAATAAAAAGCATAAATAAAACAAGCGAATATGCCTCTGAAGTGTTGTACAAGGATTAAGTGTTCCTTGTGACAACTGGGGAAATGGTATAGGTAGAAACTGTTACCTCTGCATCGCAGCTGGAGAAATCAAGACCTGGGCTAAAGAAATCTGCCAAAAGCAACATGAAAAACAAAGACCAAATGGGAATTAGCAGTTGTTGTTTTTTAATCTCCCATTTCTGTACTCATTCTTTTCAAATATGCTACTCTTCAGTATCCACATACTGCACTGTATTTTTCAGCACTGGTACTCAGCCTTGATGGGGAGCTTAACTGCACTTTCCAGTCAGCTGCAATCAGCCAAGCACAAATAATTGCCATGTGAGCTCATGGCATCTTCTCATCCCATTCAGTTCAGTGCTGTAAGTCAGAGGCTCTGCACAGTGACCAGCTGTGTGTATTGAGGTTAAAATGCTGCATGGCCATTGTTTGTAGTCCTCTGCAACTCTGTTTACAAGTGGACTTTATCAAATGGGTATGCAAAGAAATTAAAAAATACTTCAGAAAGCAATGCTGCAGGATGCACTTTTTGTCATATATTTTCCCTTGACATCAATAAGATGTATAACCCACTTCAGATCAATCCAAGACCGCAAGTTTCAGCAGTAATCCAAACATCATTTTCAGGGGAAAGTCTTGATTACTTTGAAGTTAAGGCCATAACTTTCATTGCATTTAATAAACAGTATTCTACCAAGAGTATCTACATTTATGCAAGGAGTCTGCTGGAAAGCTCACTTGGAGGAGGGGAAAGGGGATGGGAAATTGTGTCAGGTGGACAAGAGAAAGTACTTGAAAACAGTTAGCTTTGTTCCAGATCAGAACTCATTATTCACCACAGGGACTGTTCAAGATCTGCTTTAACTGCAGATCTTAATTTGCAGAAATTCTGGTCATGCTGAGTTATTTGATGATCTAGCCTGGCAGTCTAACATATTACAGATGAGGCAATAGAAAATAATTTTCTGTTTTCCTTTCTCTGATTCAGCACTGCACATACACATTTCCAGCAAGGTTGACGAATCAGCTGTAACTTACATTTCACTTGCTTTTGACAGCTCTTTTGACCCAGACTTATTTTCAAAGCAGCATTCTTGGGCCTGCATTATATTTTCTCAGGACAATTTCCACGTCCCTTTTTTTTTTTTTTTTTTTTTTTACAGTGCTCAGTGAGAAACATCCATCAACAATGCCATGGAAATGACTCAGGAGGTTAGGTTGCTAAACAAATTTTTCATACACCTTATTCTCCTGGCATAAATATCTTAAAACACATAATTATCATTCTGGAACACTGAACCACTAGATGGCTTCTCCCAGCATTTATATTTTTTAAAATCTACAGTAACTCCAACAAGTTCAGAAGAGTTACTTTGCAGTCAGAATATAAATAATCCTATCCAATAAATGCAAGGCTAATATACTGAAGATTTAGACCAACATAGCAATCCAACTACAAGATATGATCTCTTTCGTTCTCTCTCTCTTTTTTTTTTTTTTTTTTTTTGGGGGGGGGGGGGGAGGGGGGGAGGAGGGTTTAGATTATATGGGCTGTTGTTTATTGAGAAGAGCCTTTCCAGAATGTTTTGCATTAGACACCAAGGAGGCCCCTTCAGTTCTCCTTAAAAGGTTCACTACTAGCAGGTCTTACCTGAAAATGCAAGCTGGGAATTTCTTATCTGGGAATTTGCACTCCAATGTTACACAATGAGTTCTGTTAGCCAGAGTTAAACTTTGACCAAGTACATACAAAGAAGTGCAGCAAGGGGAAGATCCCAGCAGCCAGATTTCCATTGACAAGGACAGTGTATTTTGGGAAGCCCAGGCCCCTTTCTTTTACATTCTCTTCCAATGAACCAACTCAACCAGAAAGTGTTTTGGAGGAAAATTACAGAGGCACTTGTTTGTTATGTATTACTACCTCACTCTTTTATGTCCCATACTGCTTCTGTAACTGCATCATTTCATTCTGCTATTGCTGGCTAACCTATAGTTTCAGTATCCCTCCTTCCCAGTATCTCAGTTTCTGCAAAGATAAGAGAGAGATGGGGATTCATTATCTCAGAAGCAGTAGAACTTTCCTAATGAAAATTCAAATCAATTCCTCCAATATATGTTGATATCTTTTCAAAGGCAATCACTGCAAAGAAAAAAAAAATCTCTACTGAATCACATGCCATTACTTATCAAACCCATTTTCACCAAACCCGGATGATGATGTACCAGACCAAGTGAATGGGTAGGTGAAGGTCTACTGTTCTACTTTTTAAGTAAATTTGAATGGATTGATCAAGAGTGTTTTTCTTTGTCCTTTGACCTGTTTCTGCTGAACCTTCATTTCTTTAGCAGAAGACAGAGCTTACTCTTGTAGTCAGCTTTTTTTTTTTTTTTTTTTTTTTTTAATAATTGGCCAAAAATAGAGGTTTGTTTTTCCAAAAACTGGATTTTCTGGCTAGCAGGAAAGTCTGTGGGCTCCCAGACACCTGCCTCCATGGCAAAGCACCTGGGGACCCCTTGCAGAGTTGGCCATCCTGAAGCTGAATATCCTAGAAATTCAGTTTCAGAAATTATTAGAAAAAAAACACTGGTTCCTCTTGTAGAGCACCTGAATAATATAGATGGCCTTTTTTAGTGTCTTGCTAGGGGAAGACAGTAGTGAGGCTAAATAAATGTTCTGTGCAAAAAAACAATGCACAAGTATTTTTTGGTACCGGTAAATTGATCCTTGTAGTAAAAGACTGTTAAAAGTGATGATAACTAAATTTGTTCCAAACAGATAAAAATCAATTTGCATTATGTGTGAGCTTACCAAACAGAAAAGATCCAGGACTTCATTATTTGCTAACTTTTGATCCAATTTTTCAAACTATGTACAGCCTTTTTTAGCAGAGTGTGCATTTTTCTTTTTCTTTTCCTTATTTATTTATTCATTTATGCTTATGTAACTGTAAAACCCAAACCATTCAAAAATACAGTGTCGACAAAATGTGTTAGGCAGCAGTTCAAGAACTTGGAATTAGTGACAAAAATTAGTTACAAATCTATCTTCCCCATTTTTGCAATTAATTTGCAAATCAGATATTTGGCTTAGATTCAGATAAAGGGATTCTGTATTGTTTATTCTATTAAATTTAATTACTGTTTTTCAAGCTTTTCCCATTTAAATTATTCAAAAAAAATGTAGAATCATATTAGTGCTGACTCCTAGTTTCTCAGTCTGTCACTTGTTTACTGAAAGAAATCTTACTTGTGATAACCCTTACACCGCTTGTAAAAGCTGATCCCAATTCCTCTGCAGTTGGTGGAAGGAATTCAAATGCTTTCACTGACTCTGGATCAATTTATGAAAGCTTTAACTTGGAAAAATATTAAATGCTGAATTCTTTATCTTGGACCTTGGACCTTCTGTGTCAGTAAGACATTTTCAGAATAATCTTTTCTAACTTCTCCACAGGGTATAAAATTCATCATGGCACCTACTATAAAGCAGTACCTCTGGTAGTATTGAACTAATTGGAACTAATATTGAACTAATTGGAAGCTCAAATGATTAACCAGAAAACTTCTGTATCTTCCTTGACTTTAATTTAGGGAATCATTCAGTGTTGATTTATGAAATTCTATGGCAAATATAATATATAGAAATAAAGCCCCTTTATTTTTATTATAAAATTAATGTTATATAATTTAATGGATATGTACAGGTAAAATTTCATCCATAAGTCACTGGACAGTTCTATGTATGGTGGTAGTGCATCTGACTACTAATGACTTAAAGAGACAATATCCTTAAAATTGAGGGTTTTCTCATCAAGGATGGCACAAAGATGTATGTTTATTGAATTTTTTTTTTTTGGAGATTCATATTGGAGAGAAAAAGTTATCCTAAAATGAGCCAAGTTACCAGATGATATTTTGTGGCATTGTGATACCTCACAATCAGATAAGATTGTGACTCATAAACTAATAGTTCAGTGAAATCATAGTATGGCATCCAGGAATTTCAGAGCTGTGTAAAGTATTCATATATGGGAATTTCACAGGCAGATGGGGAGGCAAATTCCTTTCATTTAGAATTACTTTTTAATGCAATGACAAGGACTGATGGCCCACTCTATAGATCAGAGATATTTTCAACCCATACACATTCTAGAATAGAAGTTCTAGGATTGTCTACTAAATAAAAGGTTTACCATTTAAAATATATACCATTACTTAAAACATGAAAATATTCCTTTTCATAAAAGCATTATCAAATAAAATAAACTTCAAGTTCTTGGAAACAATTTTGGTTGCTGGTTTCTCATTATGTACTGTTTAGAATGTAACTTTTCAAAGTAGCCCAGATTCTCTGTGCCAAAATAATATCTAAACAATTTAAACATCAACCTCAGAGGAAAGAACACAGAACAAAACCACTGTTCTCACAGGAGCTGTGACACTGAAATCTGAGCTCAGCTTCCTGAGCTGGCAGCAGTACAAAAGGCAAAGGGCAGCAGAGAAGCACCAACATTGATGGTGACTTCATTACACCCTAAGACATTGGAACTAAAGGTCATCCTATTTAGGAACACCATGGGTTATTTGCATACATGTGTTAGAAAACTACTGAAAGTTTTGTTTCAGTCCCACTGGAACAAGCATGCCACATGCTATGAGTGCTCTAGGTAAATAAATGTGTCCTTCATCCTAGACCATTTTCAGCTTTGAATGCCATGATGTCAAGCCCACACCATTCCCTGTTGTGTTTTGTATTCTGCAGGGGCAAAGGACTATTTCTTTCTATAGCTAAGTTAATATTTTTAGACTTTTTTTTTTTTTTCACTTTTATTTTTGCATTCATTCCCACCAAGAGGGGAAAAATTATTCTTGATTAGATGTGTGCTAAACCTAACAATAAAAAATACACATCAGCATTTCTATCAAGTGCTTATCATTATAATGATTATTAGAGTGGTAGAGTGAAGCATCTTCAGTGTCAAGTATTTCTGTGGCTTTCAGGGACTTGTTCCTCATGCTCTGCAGTTTTTTACCATGTGCTTGTGCACAGTGCTTAATGGCATTTGGAACAAAGAAGAATAGTGCAATGCAATAATAATGATAAGTCCTCTTACAGAGAAACCTCACATTAATTTTAAAAGAAACTTTAGTCATTTAGGGACTGCAAGATTAGGCTAACATTTAATGAGCTTTGTTCTAAAGTCTATCCTGATAACATCAGCAATTCTGGTTCAGAGATGGGGAAGCAAATAAATAGAAGGAAAATATTTTTCCAAAGATCTTTAAAATCATATTCAAGAGAAAAAATATACAGGTGGGGGTAGGGGGTGGGGTGGTGGAGTGATTATTTACCAAAGAATATATTTTAACCTATTTTCCCTGCAAAAAATGAACAAGTCCAACCATCAACCTGACCTACTGAGTCCCACCACTAAACCATGTCCCTTTAGTGCCATGTCCACATGTCTCTCAAATACCCCCAGAGATGAGGATTTTCTGGGCAGCCTGTTCCAAAGCCTAACTGCCTTCTCCATGAAGAAATTCTTCCTAACATCCTATCTAAACCTCCCCTGGAGCAACTTGAGGCCATTTCCTTGATTCCTATCTCTTGTCACCTGAGAAAAAGAGACTGACTGCCTCCGCACTGCAACCTCCTTTCAGGTGGTTGTAGAGGAATGAGGTCTCGCCTCAGCCTCTTCTTGTCCAGATTAAACAACCCCGGTTCCCTCAGTTGCCCCTTGTAAGTCTTGACCCTTCACCAGCTTTGTTGCTCTTCTCTGAACATGCTCAAGCAACTCAACATCCTTCTTGTAGTGAAAGGTCCCAAACTGAACACAGAACTTGAGGTGTGGTCTCACCAGAGCTGAGTACAGGAGGACAATCACCTCCCTGGTCCTGCTGGCCACATTATTTCTGATGCAGGCCAGGATTCTTCTGGCCTTGGCCTCCTGGGCACACCGCTGGCTCATGTTCAGCTAGCTGTCAACCAGCACCCCCAGGTCCTCTTCTGCTGGGCAGCTTTCCAGCCACCTTGTTCCAAGCCTATACTTCTGCATGGGTTCATCGTGACCCAAGTGCAGCACCTGGCATTTAGCCTTATTGAATATCTCTTTGAAATCTGTTTCACTTTATTTCAGTGATAGGTTGTTTACCAATTATTGTCCTCATCTTAACAGTCTTAAAAAGACTAGTTTGTTGCTATTCATTGTAAAGGTGATCATCTTTGCTTAGTATTAAAAGTATACTGTAAGTGCTTTCAGGTCATTGAAATATGAGTGTTACCAAAGATATTCTAGGATAATAGAAATATTATATTAAGAACATAAAATTACTATCCTATAACTTGGTGGACATTTTGAGGGGTGGGTTGGGGAATTACATTTCATTTATAGATGCAGAAACAAACTATGTGCAAGGAATTGAAATTGTGTTCTTGTAATACAAGTGACCCTGACATTTTTGTGCAGGATGCAGGAGTTCATTGAATTTTACAACCCAGTATGTGATTGCTGGATAAATACTTGCTGTGGAATCAGTAGTATAACATCATTACTAGTGACAGCTTGCGTCATGGAAACCAAAATCTGAATAGGAACAGTAGTTTCTCCTCTTACTTTCAGATGGCATCAAAGGTCTATGGGAAATTTGTTTTAATTAATGCATTTTTCATTGATGGCATCAAGAAAAGCATTTTTAGTCTGGAAAAAACAAATCAACCTTTTTTTTTTTTTTTTTTTAAGTGGTGAATATGCATAAGTTTTTAATTTAAAACTTCTTCAACATATGCTTTACATTCTGATTTAGGAGAGACTTCAAAATCACTACATCAGATTTTATTTCGTTTTATTATTATTATTTTTTGTTACAGTGTTGTAACAGAGCTCTCTCTCCCAGTTCCTTTAGAAGCTGTTTCTGGTACCAAACTGCAACGGAGGCCTCAGCTGCAACACCAAGCAAAAGTCAAAGCTCTAACTTGTAACTTGTGACTCTTAGTAACCATCATAGTCTGTGAAAGACTATCACAATATTTTCTTGTGTCCTATATGCAGGAAATGTCTCATGTAAAACAGAATCCCAGAATGACTGAGGTGGGAAGGGACCTCTGGAAAGCAACTAGTCCAACCCACAGCTCAGAGCGGGGTCAGCTGGAGCAGAGAGGTCAGGGCCATGCCCAGACAGATTTTGAATATCTGCAGGGATGGAGATTCAACAGCCTCTCTTGGCAAAATCTTCCAGTGATCTAGGTTCTGGTCAACCTTAAAGTAAAAAACTCTCTCTCTCTTTCTCTCTCTCTCTCTCTCTTTCTCTCTCTTTCTCTCTCTTTCTCTCTCTTTCTCTCTTTCTCTCTCTCTCTCTCTCTCTCTCTTCTCTCTCTTTCCTCTCTCTCTCTCTCTTTTTTTTTATGTTTATGTTTTATGTGGAATACCTGTATTTCCAACTGTTCCTGAAAAACGTCACTTGATGATATTTGCGGTTAGAGGTCTTCCAAATTGCTTGACTGAATCAAACAAAGCCACTACAGATCCTAGGAGATTAGGAAAGGTACTACCTAAGGAAATGAATGTGCAGGGCAAGTACCCCTTACTGTCAAATTTTGGAGTGAGAGAGACATCATGCTAAAGAGCAAACTTGGCTTAAAGCACAGTGAGAAAGGTCAACTAATTTTACCTGTTCCTCATCATAAAGTAGAAAACTTCAACTCAACCAACTCAGGCAGCGTAATATGCTTCACAGAGAGCTCATCAGACGTTTACTCATGCAGAATTAATGATCAGGGTATGAAACTACATGGTGGAATGGTTTTTGGAGCACTGACACACTTGCACTTTACCTTGATGGCTTGGCCCACAGAGTGGTCTGGATGTGTTTCTGACAGGGATATCAGCTGTGGTGAGTGCCCTAGAGAGACAGGCACAGAAATTTTCAAATGCCAGAGCAGTTCTGAAATGCAGAATATGAAGCCTGCAGGGTTTCCTTTAGCTATCTATGATCACTGTGTCAATCTCCTCTTGGTCAAACCAATGAGAAGTGCCAGTACTCCATGTGTAACAAACGCATATAGCCTTGAAAAGTAAAATATTAAAGGAGATATTTAGGCTACAGGTAGGACAGTAGGGGCAGAAATCCCTTTTGTCCACCACTATGGATCTGTCTTCAGCAAGGCTAACATCCTTTGGTCAAAAGACAGCCACAGTGTGTATCCTCATGTCCTGGAGGCATGGGGTGGCCCTTTTTTGATAGCAAAGGGAAAAGGGAACATGTTCTCCAAAGACTTGAACCTAGCAATGATGAGGATTTTTATCAAGAAATGTTTGCAATATGAAGGGGAATCCTCAATGAGTTTATCAGTGGATAGAGATTTATTTGTTTTTCAGACTTTTGGCCAGAAAGAATCAAGCCCTGGCTGACGCTGGTTGCTCTCACTGAACTCAACAGCAGACATCTCTGAATCCTCTGTATATTAGCCTTTATCAGGTCCACAGAGAATTATTTAAGTATAAAATGTTAATGGGTGTCCTGGTTTCAGTTAAGACAGAGTAATTTTCCTCCTAGTAGCTGGTAGGGTGCTTGTTGTGGATTAGGATGAGAAGAGCGCTGATAACATGCTGATGTTTCATTGTGAGGGTGAGCGAACGGCTCGAAAGGACTGTTGTGGTTTAATCCGGCCGGCAGCTAAACACCACACAGCTGTTCGCTCACCCTCCCCCCTCCCTCTCTGGGATGGGGGAGAGAAACGGGGAAAGTGAATGCCGTGAGTTGAGATAAAGACAGTTTATTAAGACAGGAAAATAATAATAACAATAATAACCAATAATATAATGATAATAGTTTACTAATATAATGTGTACGAAACAAGTGATGCACAATGCAATTGCTCACCACCCCGCTGACCGCTGCCCAGCCTATCCCGAGCAGCCGCCCCCATCCCCCCCCCCTCAACCCTGGCTAGCCACCCCTATATATGTTTAGCATAACGTCAGATGGTATTGGAATACCCCTTTGGCCAGTTTGGGTCAGCTGTCCGGGTCTGTCCCCTCCCAGCTCTTGCTGCACCCCTAGCCTGCTTGCTGGCAGGACAGAGCGAGAAGCTGACAAAAGTCCTTGGCTTGGTGTAAGCACTGCTCTGCAACAATTAAACATCAGCATGTTATCAGCGCTCCTTCTCATCATCATTCCAAAACCTTAGCACCCTAACAGCTACTAGGAGGAAAATTAACTCTGTCACTAACTGAAACCAGGACAATGGGGAACTCAGTTTGAGAAACTGGAAGTATCCTAACTCCCTGACAGTTGTTTCAGTTGAGATGGATTTTTGAGGTAAGACCAGGAGGTTTGGTGGTGGTATGGAGAGACAGAGAAAAGGAAAGTAAGATCAGGCTGCTGACAGCAGCAGTCGAAACATTTCCATCCCTTGTCGTCCCGCTCCATCATACAGCTGGAGTACTGAAGATAAAGCCATTTTATGGGTGGAGTATGCAACCAATGGAAATAGCACATAAGATGAGAAAAGGCAAACAGAAAGCTGAAATAGATTAAAGATAAACAAAATGGAGGGACGTAATAGGATGTGAACCACTTTGATGGGTTTTGAAGGGGGAAGGTCCAGGATGCGATATAGAATCCTCAAATTTCCTAACCTGGGGTAACATAGTACTGGGAAGACATGGACTGAAGTGAAACGGTCTTCATGTTGGCAAGCCAAGAGGACTTCTGAAGCATGATCTCACATTTTCCATGTCCTTTATTGCCAGAGTGAAGTCAAGGCCTGTGAGGAGCCCTCATGTTTCACTGCAGAACACCTGGTGGGGGCCACGCTGCACATCCACGCAGCATAGAGTGCTGCCTCACCTGTCTGTGGACCCAGTGGGCCTGGGAATGAGGTCTGTGCTGGTAAACTCAGTATGATGAAGGCTCTGGGGAGCCTTGGAGGCCCAGGGGTAACTGACCCAACAGCTAAGGAAATGTAAAATGACGTGCAGACGCCTTATGTGCTCTGATCTGTGCTCAGCATTGCCTGTAGCCATTTCTTATCTTACTCAAAAGAAGCAGCAGAAGAAGATTTTTTAGTTGTCTCTAGTGTTTTTCCTGCACAAAGACAGAGGCATTATGTTTCTGATTCGTCTTTGTCTAAATTTTTTAGTTTCTTTTTTTTTTTTTTGTTAACTCCAGAAAACTCATTTAGGATCCTAGGTCCCATATCACGATTTTTGCATCATTCAAGTGAGATGGTACTACGTCCTATCTTAAGCCTTCTTCCCATCGCCAGTTGAGTTTTACTTCTCTTCCAAGGCAAAGGATAACCAGAATGAAAAAATATGTGTCATTCTTGGTGTATTTTGCCATTTTCTTCAAATTAAGTCCCATACTGTTGCAAGTTCTTTTCAGGGATGGAGATTATTATCATTATTATTATTATATTATTGACATGTGTTGAATATGTAATGTATTTTTAGTCTTAGTCTGAATTGGTAGGCGGTAAGGAGAAAGAATTACTACTGAGAGACTTGAAGTTTTAATTATTGCCATTTTGGAGAAAGAGGAGGTGTTATACTTAAATTTATATTATAATATTATATTTAAATTGATCAAGCAATTACTTTATGCTAAACATTTTTCCATTCCTATTCCCCTTTCACAAATATCTGTTGGAAACCAGTAGTTTAATTACAGTCCAATAAGAACCAGATTCCTCTGGGGAGATGTTTGGCTCTAGGCAGATGCTCTGTTAGCCAACTTCTTTTCTTTAGAGGGAAAAGAAAAAAGATGTCAACACATACACAAGTCTGTGATTGATGAGATGTTTTAGGGCAGCAGGGAATATTTCCAATTTTAATTTGCTATGCCCTTAATGATGAAGAAACTAAGGAGCTTGAAAGCTTATTTAACTTACTTAAACTTACTTATTGTTGGCATCTTAAGGGCTAGACTTTTGCCAAGAATGAAATAAAATAGAAAAAAAAATACTTTTTATTCTGTCGAGTGAGGGATTTTTTTATTATTATTTTAACTTAATTTTTGAAAGGCATTATTTGCATTGGTACACAGCTGTGCCAGCATGGCATTATGAATATGATTAAGTGTGTGGTAATAAGTCCTTGAAAATAATGCATTTTTATTATTTGATCAGTCAGTCTAGCACAAAACTAACAACTCCTGTGGGCTTTGTCGGCTGTGAGACCAAGAACTCGCTAGTGCCAGCGACCAACATCTGGTCTATTTTCTTAGAAAATCAAGATTGATTTTCTAAGAATAATTGAGTACTGTAACCAATGGGTGTTGATTATTTCAGGGAAAGGCTCTCTTATTAGACTTGTTTCCTCATTATTAGTAAAAAGATGCTTATTAAAAAGAGATTTGAGTCTTGAAAAAACTCACAGGAAGGGACCCCTGTTTCTCACTCATGTCAGTTTAAGTTTATGTAGACAACTTTATAAAGTTGTATTGTAAAGTTGTATACACTCAGTATTGTATGAAACAAACTTTATTTTAGAACTTACATGGAAACAGGGAAAAAAGCAAGACTGTTTCATGTCATCACAATATTATTCTTTCTCATCTAGATAAATTAGTTGTCTTCATAAGAATCATAAGAAGGCCTTCCCAATTCTGAATAAACTGTCTCCTGTTCCAAACATTAGTCTGATTTACTTGATCCCACCACAGGAACATATTTTTTGGAGCTTTGCCCAGTTGGTTTGCTAAACAAAAACAACCATAAAACTGATACTTTTTGCCTACTCGTGTGTGTTTAAGACCCCATTCAAAAGGTAAACTTTTCAAAGGATCAAAAAAATATTTCTCTATTGTATTTTCTGTCTGGGTTTTGATTTTCTGTTATCTTTTTAATGTTAATTCTTATGATACAATAGTTATTTTTCATTCAAAAGATGGAAAAAATGTTTTAATTTCTCTGCATATTTAGTAGATGCTCTTGCTTTTAATTTGCTCACTTTTAACTTATTTATAGACCTGTAAGATCTCTTCTGCTTCATGGCAGGAGACAGTGACATAAGATGGCATATAAAGGATATTGCTCAGGCTCATAGCATACACAAAGAGCAGGGACACCAAGGGACCGTGTTACCAGGCAGAACCTGTGGCAGATAGAGTTCTTAGTACCTGTTGTGGCACTGCTAACACTGTGGATAAGTGTCTTTCAGTCACTGAACCCATTCTACAAACACGACTTCCCGGAAAATGAGCTTGTTTCAGCGCAAAGCAAAACAGCCCCAAAAGAATGAGTATTCTGAGTATAAGAATAATCAATGTGTGAGACATGACAGGTCACAGTCTACTTCTAGTCAAGTTTTGGATCATTGCATTTGATTTCAAGCTTGTTACCCAAAGTCTGTATGACTAAGAGGTGAATAATTTCCTCATCACCACAAGTGATATGATTGGCAATTCATTTTACTGTTCCACCAGCATCACCTCGCAATCCCAAGTTAGAAAGTACTTGTTTATATTTAAGTATCTTTCATAACATAGAGTTCCATCTTTATTTGACGGAGAGGTGTTCAGCAAGTGTGTCAGCAAATTGAAAGAGTGCTCTCTGTAGGCATGGTTTCAGTAAGCCCCCTTGTTAAATATGGAACTCTCCCTAGACACTTCTTTGCAGCCAAAGATTTAAATATTCAAATAAACATTTAATGACTCGATGGTTTTCTTCTTCACTGGTGTGAATTTTCCTTTCCATGCCAGAGACCTAACAAAAGAGCCAAGTGGCTTGAATCATGATAACCATGTTGCCAGTAAATGGTAAGATGCATGTTTTGATTGGCAAAGACACTAAGGAACATACCAGCCATGAATTATTTCTTCTCCCTGAGCAAGAGAGTTTGCAGGACAATTAAAAATAAAGCCAGATAATTTTGGATTACGAAAGACATGGAAATTGGGGAGAGCGCGTGCACACACACACAGACACACAGAAAGCTGAGATAAGTACAGAATGATCTCCCCTATGTTGTTTGAAACTATGCATAGTTAGCATCTACAGTCAAGCTACAGACTGCTGTTCATTCCTTTGAGGGAGGGGGATCACATTAACCTGAATGAGGCCAAAAACTCAGGAAAACCCCTTACATCTATTCTTCTCCTGACATAGCCAATATTAGATTTGCTAAAGAGAGCGTAGGTGGGGGATAGTGGTGAATTAGCACTCTTAATAAACTATGGAAAATCTTAGCTAAGAGGTGGAACTCAGGGACAGAAAGATCTTGTTAGTCCATCTAGTTCACAGAGCTATCACTGCAGAAGGGTTCCCTCATGATAGTTTCTAATGACTCATCTAGACTTGCTTAAATCCGTATCTATGAGCTTATTAGACTTTGTCTTGCTTTTTAGGAGTCATTATCATGGAAAGTGGGAATCCAGATTAACTATTAAGAAGTTGAATTTTCTTGCATCAGAATGTGGTGCTCTGCTCCAGCAGAAAGCTCCATTATCCTTTCTCATTAAAACTGAGTGCTTTTTTTTTTTTTTTTCTCTTCACCTGCTCCTCAAAGCTTGTCATCCTGTATGTCTTGTTCCCTCAAATACATACCCCATAGAGAATGTTTAAATTATGTATAAATATAGATATTTCTGATTAGCTGTTAGGGAATACAACTCCGTCAGTACCCCATTAGCTGCAGAATACTTACAGGGCAGAGCCAGTTTCAGAACTTGACGGACACAGACTTTATTGATGTTACAGTTCATGCTGTGGCTGAACTGTATAGATTGTATATAGATCTATATAGATTTTTAGGTGTAGTGTTAAATGACTGGCACTGTCCCATGTAGTTCATAGCCCAAACAGAAAGCATTCAGATGAGTAGAGAAGGCCATTAAACTATCCCTACACTGAGGTGCTAGCCACTGAAAGAAGGCTGGACAGACAGAGTGAGGAGTCCAGAATTGAACTGCCCCTCTGCACCATTTTTGGCCAGCTGCTGGCCAGGTGATGCCATCCACCCATCTGTGTATTAAAGCACAGACTAAAGAAAGGGAGGATCCTAAAAGAAGGTACAATGCATTTTCCTTTTGCTGGCAAGACAACATACTGCCTTGCACATAAACCATGAGAAAGACTTTTTAAAATAAAAAAAAAACGAAACCGAAACCAAATCCAAAACAAACAAACAAAAAAAACACATTGGGAAACTCAGTAAATGGGCTCGTAGCTTCTAGCAACAAATTCAGAAGTAGCTTGTTTTTTGTACTCTTTCCCCAAGCATCTGCAGATGGCATCCATTGGGCAGCCAAAATGCTAAGCTGAATGGACCTTAAGTCTGAACCCATTTGGCATTTTGTTGTGATTAAAAATTTTGAATGAAAAATGGAGAAGAGATGCAGACTTCATGAGCATGCCTTAAATGTTTTCTGCTCTCCTACACTCTCTGTGATGACCAATTTTAGATAAATATGTTTGAACCATTAGTATTGTAATATTGACAGAAGGCAAACTTGCACAATATACAGATTGTGTTATTCTCACCATGCAGTCAAAAAAGCAGAGGACAGTAGCATGATGTTGAAAAGGTAATAGGACTCATGTATATATGTAAATACTAGAATGTTTCTGCTTTAGGAAAGACATTAAAAATCATATTTTAACTCTGTTTTCTAACAGAGGAGGTTCTCTCTGAACATCAGGAAGCACTTTACTGTGCAGTTGGCAGAGCACTGGCAGAGGTTGCCCAGGGAGGCTGGGGAGTCTCCTACCTTGGAGACCTTCAAAAGCCATCTGGATATGGGGACAGTGTCCTGGCTCAGCAATGTCCTCAAGAGATGGAGTATCTCTCCCTTTCCCTCTGCTGTAGCCCATGTGCAGTGTAGGGATAAAAAGAGATGAAAAGGTGGGATCAGAGACAGAGAATATTATTGTTTTTTCCCTAAAAATTTTCCCCGTTTTTTTTTTGACTGTTTACTGTGCTCTGCCCTCTTGGCCAGGCAAAGCCATCAAGTGAGGGTCATATTTTCTCCTGTTTCTTAATTTTCGTTGCTCCTTCTTGCTCTTCCCCTAGACTCTGTAATCAGTTCTACACTGGAATGTGCTGCACATGTCTGAAAGACATTATCTTAGGAAAATCATAAGCTCAAGGGTTGAAAGTGTTTGCAATCCTTGTGTGGCAGTGAGTGTAGCCTGGTCTGTTGCTGAAACAGAATCTCTGGAAAGGGAAGAATAGTAAATCAGAAAATTGTTTCTGTCTGGCAAAGTAGAAAAAAAATCTATGGAAAGAATTCCCCTTCATAAGCTGTAGATTGCACTTGTAGTTATTGAGCCCAGAACAAAGATTTGATATCTATTTCCTTTCTGTTACAGCTCATGAACTCACAACTGGAATTTGCTTCTTCTAAAAGGAAAAAAGAAGAGAAAGAAAAAAAAAAGAAAAAAAAAAAAGATACAGTAAGCCAGACCATAAAACAGTATTGGACTCTTAAAAATTACATTACAATTGGAATTTTTAAACCTATGTAGAAATTATTATTGAGCTGTAATAAATGAAATAGGATATTTTCAGCATAAAATTTAAACAAAAATAAACACCAGTAGTATGGTGTAGGAAATTACAAATTGAAGCACTCAGTTTTAAAGGGATTAAGGGTAATGTAAAATTGACCTTTCACTTAATACTGCTCTGCTGCTTTGGCAACCATGCACCAAGAGACAGTTAAACAATTACATTATTTCTGGCTATAAAATACTACCAAAAAAATCATGTTTCAGAATAAATAAGCAAAAAAAATTAATTTATGGACTAGCAGGCCCATACAAATGGAGACCAAATGTACTTCAGCTTTCCCAGGACAGTGCCCAGTGTCATTTTTCCCCCACCCTGCCCTTCCAAGTGACCCACAGAAGTGAGAGGAGTGAAATATCCAAAACCAAGGTAGGTTTAGCAGAGAGGAAGAAACTGAAGTGAATGAGAATGAGAAAATGTATTGTAAAAAATGGTGATTATTAACTGAAACAATTCATCATAGATTATAATCTCACTGGTTTGACTATGCCAGAGCTGAGGTTTGTTTTCTAGTCTTCATTGCTTTTAAAATGTAAAGTATTCATTTCCAATCCTCATTTTTCTAGATAAGTGATTGAGACATAAGTACATCTAACTGTTCAAAGAAACAGAACACAAGTATGAGAGAACCTAATGGCATTATTATTTAATCTTGTGGTATTTAAAAAAAAAAATTCAATTTATTTTGAGAATTTGATGGGAGAATGATATGATATCAATGTGTTTTTTTGTATCTTTCAAGTAAATGCCAAAAGACAGTAAAATTACCTAAAGTAAGAAAGATTTAACATAAAAGTTAGAAAGTTTGATGGCAGCAGATGTAGTGGATGTAGTACCTAATTACATCTCACTTGTTTGGAAAAATTGATTGATTGCATCCTGTAAAAAGATGCCCAGATTTTTTAAATCTAGAATT
Source organism: Cygnus olor (assembly GCF_009769625.2). Lineage (NCBI taxonomy): Eukaryota > Metazoa > Chordata > Aves > Anseriformes > Anatidae > Cygnus > Cygnus olor. Next base: position 63,997,612 of record NC_049171.1, on the reverse strand, counting down.
TAGAAATACCTCTCTCCAGAATCTCCCAACAAAATAATTGAAACCTCCTTCAACTGAATGAACAGAAAGAAAGGTATTGAAATCCAGGGCCACACTGAAATTAATTACAAACTTCTTATTCATTTCAGAAGGATTTTTCTGATGAATTTAGAATTTGCAGAGCATTCTGGCTTGATCACACTAGAGAATTAATTCTCTGTCCACCAGCCAGATACAGAGCATAGGAGCAGCACACAGCCTATCAAAACCTTCTCTTACTTTTATGGCTTGCCTTTAGTGGCTGATGCCACTGAGCTATGGTTTTACTGCTGACTCAGCCTATAGGGAAAGCCTGCTTGTTAGAGACTTTTTTTTTTTTTTTTTTTCTCCTGGGTTCTAGAAGCAGAAGAGGCAATTATTTTCTCATAATTTTCAGAGTGCAAATGTGAGAGAGAGTGAGCTCGATGGCTAAAGGCAATGAAGAGCTCAGAAGAGAGGTGGGGAGCATGACAGCATTGTGCTGAACACGTGTGTGACCATGCCATGGGTTTGTATGTTCTTGTGGTCACTACTGAGTGAGAGAAAAGACTAAACCTTTCTACTTAGTGTGCTAAAAGCATCAGACACCACATAAATGTAAAGAAATTCTTGCTGATGTGATAGAGTGCATGTAGTACATGAACATCACAAAGATCTAAATCTTCTTCTCTGCCCAGTATTCTTAAAGAACATCAAAAGCACCAAAACTGGCATTGGGGTCTTTCTATTCACAGCCTGGTGCACCAGAGCTGGAGGACTTGCAGCTAGAACTGATCAGGCATTTCTGTTGCAGGTGTTCTTCATTCACACTCTCCACATGTCATTGAGGATTTTCTTTTTCTTTTTCTTTTTTCTTTCTTTTTTTTCTTTTTCTTTTTCTTTTTCTTTTTCTTTTTCTTTTTCTTTTTCTTTTTCTTTTTCTTTTTCTTTTTCTTTTCTTTTTCTTTTTCTTTTTCTTTTTCTTTTCTTTTTCTTTTTCTTTTTCTTTTTCTTTTTTCTTTTTCTTTTTCTTGAGAAGGTTGCAATTTTGCTAAGCCAACAGTTATTCAACAGCAGGTAGCAGCCAGGGGACTGACTTGCTCCCGCAGCACCAAGGAGAAGTGCCTCAAAGAATGTTCTGCAATTCAAAGGGTATTTTGGGGGTGGAAAGTTTTGAAGAGTGTCTGGTACTGTGCTACCATGGCAGCCAGGTGATCCCACAGCACTCCAGCCCTATGGGGAAACTGGATGCAGGCAGATGTTTTGCAGGATGTTGGGAGTTAAACTCTGCATGTGCAATGTGTAACTTAGTTATTTTGGTAGAAAGTAGATGAAATAAAGTCCATGCATGCATGGAGACATCTGAAACCATGCAAACTAGATAAGCTCATTCAGGGCGCTGCCTGAGGGGGTGGTAGAAGGTAGAGACAGCTCTTAGATTGACTTGCAAACTTACTTGCCCACTCAAAGGACAGTGAAACTATTTTCAGTTCAGTCATACCCTGTGACCTCAGTCCTACAATGTCCTCAGTTATCGGACTGCTGCACTGGATGAGTTAAGAAGGGAGTTATATTGGTTGCTTGAGTTGTTAGATCTTCTGCTGGGTATCTTATTTCAGGGGATTTTCTCTCTATTAAGCAGGAAATATCCTATAAGTATGCGGAATGGGAAAAGAAGTGTTGTCCTCAGGTCTGCTTGCAGCCAGGTAACACTGTTCAGGCATAGAATGGAATGCACTGAAACATAGGCTTGAAACCAATGTGGGGCTGAAATATGATTTCTGACAAAAATAAAATTTGATTTTGACCACTATTTCCAGTATTGTTTTTCTCCTTGAAACCATAAATACATAAAACCCAAAACATTTGGCAGTGTCTGCAGTTTTTTTTTCCTATTTATCATTTTTAGTTTTAAATGGAAAAAGATGCCAAAGTATTAAAGATATATAATCTGTAAACATTTCACATTTCAATATATGTAGCCTTTCCAACATTTTCTGTTGCATCCAAATACCTTTGTTCATGACTGTGTGGTTCTTAAGTGTCACTGGTGAATCTCAGTGACATTCGCTTTTCAACTGCTTTCTTTCTACTGTGCTTTTTAATGAAGTGGTCCATACAGAAGTTGGACTGGGCTACCATGCAACCACGGTGTATAAAGCCAAACATACAGCAGCACTTTCCACCAGTGAGGAAAACAGCTCAAAGAAAGATAAAACCTCTGCTTTGGTATTTCTGGTGCTACTATGATTACAGGAACACAATGAGCACCAGCACAGCTAGAGTTACAAACAGCAGTATGGTCTTTGGTGGTAAAGGTTTCCGTGTGTGACTTATTACAACTTGCTCCACGGCTGCTTAGCACTGCTATTCCTCTAGATTTCCAAACAGGATTTTCTGTAATTGCTCAGCACTGTGGTCCCAATTTAGCCTGTTTTTAGTCACCCACCCATCCCTGAGTGCCCCCCGCTTGTTTGAGCCCCAGGGCTGCAGAGCGGGATGGTGTCGCTGTGGATCACATCGACCCTGTGACTTCCCACACGCAGTAGTGTGCCACGGCTGCACCTGCCGCCTTGCCACCTGCTAAGAATAGCATCCCGTTATCAAGATTCATCTCTAATTACAGATGAAGGAACACAGATAGCAAAAAAAATGAATACTGCTGAGGGTCACAGAGAAAGCATGAAGCTCTTACACTGCTGGCTGGGTGCTTTGAAAGCACTATCTTCTTTCTTCCATGTGCCTACCTCTGAGCTTTGGTGTGCTCCGAGTGCTGGAGTACCCACCAGAGTAATCACCAGGAGTTTGAGGACAAGCTGACATTAAGGAACTTGCAGAAATTGAGCTTTGAAAGTTACTGTCAGGATGGAGGTCTGGTTTCAACAGCATAGTGACTGCAAGATGAAAAGGGCAAGGAATGAGAAGGAAAGGTGAGATGGAGTCTTGCTCTGTAGTGCAGCTTCCTGGTGGGGGAAATACTTCTCATCCTGTGGAAAGACTCCCACTGAGCAGAGTGTTTTGCGTTCACAGGACTAGGGATCTGTTAGTGCTCCATTGCCCTATCAGTGCTTTAGTGCCGGTCTCTCGTGATGGGCTCCCCTTGGTCTTGGCACAGAATGCAGGAATGCTCCCAGATCCTCAGTAAGGGTCCTCAGCATCCACATATTGGGCTGAGGGCTCAACCCCATTCTCATCCCTTGTCCCCTGTTTTTTGGAAAAGAGCAGCTCAGATGGGTGCTTCAGCAGGTCCCTTCCTCAAGGGTCAGGCCAGGTGCAAAGCCCTGTGCTGAGCTGGAAATAAAAATTCTCTCACCAGAACCACACTCAAGCCTGGACGTCTTGTTATAAGTCTGGTGCTCTTCCAGCAGAGTGACCCGGAGGCCCATCACCTGGTGCACGATGATCCAGGAGTCACCCGCACCCATCTGAGGGACAGTCTCATGGGCCAGACTTGGGGTGGCTTTTACTCCAGAGCTTCATGACTGCAGGAGATTGGTGACACAATTGGGTCTACCCTTTGTCTTAATTTTTAGCTTTGACTCATTCCTAACTATAAATTTGCTTCTAGTTTAAACTCTCTGACACTTTCTAGCAATTGATAGATTTATCAGGACAATGAAGACAGTAAATTTACATTTCAGTAAGTGTGCTTGCAAATATTTGTTTGTCCTCCCAGATAGGGAAGTGTGAGATGGGCTGTTGATTCACTCTGATGCAGTGACTGACCAGCTGGGACTCCCTTTTACCTGCTCAGGATTTTGAAATCTCTTTCTATCTAAAAGTCCACAAGCTTGTAAGCAGCATTCCTTCTACTGAAAAATACTGAAAAGCCACCGTGATAGAGAATTCCTTTTCTTTCTTTTCTTTTTTTTTTTCTTTCTTTTTTTTTTTTTTTTTTTTACATCACAATTTATGCTACTAAAAAATACAGATATTTTTAAACACCAAGCATTATCCCATGGTCTTGTAAGTTGATGTTACTACTTCTTTTTAAGAAAATCATTTGTTTACGTATAGAAATCATTGAGCTATAAAGGCTACGAATAGAATTGCCTCATTCAACCTCTCTGAAATAATTTATTCTTAAGACCAAATCTTCACAAAGACAAGCAGCAGTTTATCATTTTTATACGGCTGGTTACACCCCTGCTTCATAGGCAAAACAAAAAGCCATTAGTAACACATCACACTCAGTAAATCAGTGCATTCAGGTGCAGACACATAATTCTGTTATGACAATTCAGCATCCATTGGCTGAGCAGGGACACAGCTAGCTCAACTCTGAACTTGTGACAAGTGTGAGGTAAAACATGTTATAGTGAAAAAGAAGTGGAAGAAGAAAGTTCACCTTGGCAGTCCTGATGACTCAGGAAGATTGGGCTAACTTTCTGAATGGCAGTAGCTTGATTTTATTTTTTTTTGAGTCCATGATTTATAGAAAGGGCAAGCTGAGTGCTGGAGAAAAGGTGCCAAGCTCTGTGGATGTGAGAGGCCAGCCAAGGAGACCGCATATGGCCAAGTATCAGCCCTGTGGCTTTAAACTTCTGCTACCTCGACAGAGAGAATATGGACACCTGACTACCTGAATTTAAAAGCCATTCCTGTACAGCTAAATGACAACCTGATAAAATAGAAGGCAAAAAACCCATAGGGGTTATCTTGTGCATTTTTGCTTCACTATGTGAGCAAGGCCTGGAGAACCACTGTTGCACTGAAAGGACATCCATGTTAGACAACAATGATACAGGGAGGTTATTCAGGTTTCATCTGGGAAGAGAAAGAAAGAGGGCTGCATTCAGCCTGATTGAGGCTGATGCTCCTCATCCTCCTTCCAAACAGCGTGGTTTAATAATAAATCACAAGTGTGTGGCAAAAGAGCTAAAGCAAACTAGTCATTTTAGCTGATATAAAGAAAAATATTTCTGAAAGAGTTGCCTGCCTTATGTATGGGTGTTGGTTCAGTGGACCCTATCCATCCCAAACTGGAGAAAAGAAGTTGTGCAAGACAAACCAAACCTTTGTTTTCTGAATCAGGCACTTAGTCATCAGTAATTATTTAGATTGGGTAAATGAGCCAAAACACTTCATAAAGCAATATTTCTTATTTTTTTTTGTTCCTCAGCTATTGCATCTGCTGTTTTTTCCACAACCACCTCAATATTAAAATGCTTCTGTTGGCATTGTGCCAGCCATGGGAGAAACAAGCTGGCTGAAAGCAGCCATATGCCAATCACAATCATAGAACTGCTCTACACGCACCAAATGTCTCCTTTACGGGAATAAGCCACCGCAGCTCCTATCATCAGGCAGCCAAAACTTTGTGATTTGTATGCACCAAGACAATTTAAGGTTTGTGCACATGGAAACTCTGTTAGGCAGAGATTGAGATCTAAGGAGGAAGAACTGTCTGCCAAAGGGAGAACTTTTTTTCCTGTGGTATGAAAAATAACAAAAACTGAGCCATTTAATTCAATGCCTAAATGTGGAACTGGGTTGATCTGTTTAATTGCAAATATCCTGGAGAACTATCTGTAGTTTCAGCATCCCGGATGTCGGGACAATATAGCTAGTGCTTTGCTTTTACACTGGATTGTCTGTGCAGTTTGAAAAAAGAAAAGAAACGTATGGCTTGTTTTTCAGACCTGGCTGGGAAGTGTGTTTGTGTGTTGGGTATTTCTTATTCACATGTAGTACCAATATGCATTGTTACTAAAAATCCTTCCTATCCCACTGACTCCTACCTGCTGAAATGGCTGCTCAAACAGAAACCTCTGTGACTGCACTCCCAAGCATTACCAGAGCTAATCCTAACCATCCCTGGCAAATGTCAACACTCTGAGTCAATCTTCTTCACATTAACTTTATCCCTGAAGCTCCTTTCTCACCTTCTTTTTTCAGCCTCACTGAAAGAAAGCACTGAAATGTCTTTTGCAGCATCCTCAGTAATGGATGGATTTCCTTTAAGTGGGAGATAAAGGGCCTGTCACTTTTCACTGGCAGATTCAGTAAAGTAGCAGGCCAGTATGCTCACATTAACAGCTCACACAACTGCATGAAGTTAGAACAAAAGCTAAGGAGCAAAAAAAATACATGAACCTCCAGCACAGTTTTGACCTAGTACATAAAGGTGCTGGTCACAAGCCCTGGTGTCCAGCATACACAGCCCTCACGAGACTACTGGAGATGGTAACACTCTTAGAAATGTGTTAATCTGAGTAGAATAATAGTAAAAAATGAAAATGGAACCAGAAGTGTTCTCAGGAAGTCATCTAATTGTCTTCCCCAATTTTAGTCAAACTTACCAATATCAAATCAGCCCTGCGATATGCATGTCTAACACAGACACTTGCAGTCCACCAAGACTGAAAGATGGTGGTGGCAACGGCACCTGTGACTGACTCCTCCAGCCCTAGGAGGGGCTTTAAATTCCATCTCTGCATTAAATCAACAGCAGAGGCTTAGATAAGTTAAATGATGGGGGCTGTTGCCTCTGGGGGGGGGAGGCTGGTGGCTGGGGTGATCAATGGTGGCATGCAAGATGCTGAGTGTGGGTTCTGGCTTGGGAGGGTGAAGCTATTCTGTGGATAAGGCAGTTGTGGGCAAAGGGTTTGCAACTGAGAGATTAGGAAGGAGAAGAAGATAAGTTGTGGAGATAGGGCACTGATATTAATTTGTTGTAGGAACACCTTCCTCCTCATGTTGTGTAGTGTGTTAGCAAAAATAGTTACATGAAATTAAAGAGGATCACAGAGAAGGAGACTGTGTTACCTGATACTGCTGTCTGAGCTGCTGATGGCATCTACATGAGTGGGTTTAGAAAGCCCATGTTCAACCTGTTCTGAGACCCTTCCAGTGATGTCTGTCCTGGAAGCCCTCTGGTCCTTTACTAGGACCTCTTTGTAACTCTCTTGTCAATGCCCAGTTTGATCGTAATCAGAGGATCTCTTTGCTTGAATGGAGAAAACATTATATACAGTACCTGGTAGGATAAAACAGTCAAAGGATTGCTTATTTGCTGAACCATAGTACATCAGTCTGGGTGAAAACAACAAGCTAAGTGAGAAAGACCCCTCTTTAGGAGGCATTAAAAATAAACAAGAGGAATAAAAGAATGGGACGAGTTAAAGTTATCCGTTACCCAGCAACAGTATCCAACAGTCATATTCACAGGGACAGGTTTCTTCTGCCTGTGCTAATCTGTTTTGGGTTGATCTTTTCTGCAATGAAATATGTATTCAGCTGTTCTCTCCCTTCTGCTCAGCCACCTCAGAAGCACCACAACAGAGACTCACTTCACCATGCCTTTATCTGAGGCTGGTTGGTGCAAAGACCTTGAGATACATGGTATGGGGTTTTCACAAACTCACCTTTATTTGAAAATGCAGTGAAGTTCCTCCAGAAGGTAGTCCTTAGAGTCACCTACTGGGAACTGGCAGCCTTGACCCCAGCCCCTCTTCAGTGTGATGTAGCTAAAATTAGTGTAAGTTCCTCTTCTTCATCAAGAGCCGCCACCTAACCAGAGCAGGGTGTGGGGTCTGGTTTGTATCACTATTTTGAGGTCTAGCCTGCCTAAATCCTATTTTAGTTCTGGCTCCATACATCCCATCAGCTTGCAGGAGGTGTTGGCCTGACTGCTTCAATTCTTGCCTCACATTTACCACCATCTCTAGGTTACACCAAAGAAACAGCGAAGAAGCCATACATGGGTCAAAGTCTAGCTAGGCTGCTGGAGCTGCATCACCCCTGAGCTGCCCTCCCTGGAGAGCTCAACCTTTTTCAGTCCTATACTAAGTTGTTGTAAACTTGCACAAAAGTCCCTTGAGAGCTCCTTTAGTTGGTGACTCTGAATGTGTGCAACACCGACAAAACATGTTTTGAAGCAGTGATGGTGTCACAACATCCATCATACTAGCCTTATGGCCCTCTCTTTACAAGTCCTGGTTGTTCCTGGATCTCCATTGCCACCATTCCTTCTTCCAGCAATCAAGGCTGCCATCCCTATGGGGTTTCTCTGAAAATTAGGAGAGGCTATAACCGGGCATGTCCTCGTCCTGCTGTACCTCCCCCAGACCAGCCCCCTTCCCTTAGCTGGGTGGCAGAGAAGAGCTGGGGCACGTGTGGAGAGAGGGATGTGTCAGTCCAGAGGGACTCCTGGGACAAGCATGGATGGGGTGATTCAAACTGTTTCATATTTTTTTCCCTTGAAGTTCTTGCCAGAATTGCTGATGAGACACTTTAATTTCAACATGGTGCCATTTGCCAATGAAGCAGCTTTCTGGTCAATCCTGCCCCAGGACAGAGCAGTTCTGGGGGCAGCAATATAGCTGCACTCACTTGAGCTGACCTGCTCACATGTGACACAGGGAAAAAGTATGTGGAGCAGAGGGACCAGCTGGGTGCAACTCTGTCCTGATGTTGAGGGGAAAATGTGGCAGGGAGGTATGGGTATGTATGCCACCGTCAACAGAGCTCTGCTGTTTTTTTTTTCCTCCCTAGACAATTATACATACAGTGAATTTCTGAGTCACAGGATGCCAGCCCAGCAGATCAAATCACTTGCCCAGTGCTGGAACAAGCTAACGTGCAAGTCTGAAATGGAGAGCTTACTGTTTGCTCAGCTGACAGCAGTGCAGTATTTGCTAATTCCATTACATCTTCTCAGAGCAAAAAAGGAGAAAATGTAGCAACCAGTAGAGAAAAATACAGAGACATTCTGTATGACTCTTTCCACTAAATATGTCCAAATGCAGGCAGACAGCTTTCTCCCCTCACTTCCCCGAGTTGCGGAGTGTTTGCTCTATCCGCTGATGTAACAGATTACTAAATAATAGACAAACCTGATATGAACTCTCCTACTTATCTCTGTGCTGGTGCTTACATATGGAAGAATCTTGTTGCATTTTTCACTTGGTTTTAACAGCTTTATGTCTACTAATATGCCACTGCCCTCTGCTGGAAAATCACTAGCAATTGTGCCAGGCAAGTGGAAAGGAAAACTGGATCGGAATTTTGAAAATGTTATAACATTGCCTAAATGCTATAATATTTCATTGCATTTGAAATACAGCATGACAGGGACAACAAGAGCCCTCTGCCCATAGTGCAGAGCACGATTCACTGCTCTGCCATAGCCCTCTTCTTCCCTGTTTCTATGGGCTCCCAAAAGGGAAAAGACCTGGCAGTGGAAGGAAACATCGGAACTGAGTTATCGGCACTTGCTCTTTTTCCTACACTTCACATATGGAACAAAGTCAGGATTTTTCAAAAGTCTTTTCTATCTAAATCTATGTATTTGAGAACTCTTACTAGCATAGGCTGGGTGCAAAGTGCCCAGATTTATAGAGAAGCCTGGAGTCCTTGGCTGGCTGGTCCATGCTAAAGATTTGAGATGGCATTTATTTTGTAGGGTAGGTCCTCCTTCTCTCCTCTTGAAAACCATATCATTAAAATTGCTCTCAAGTGATGCTGGTTATGCAGCCTGTATGGACATCACCACAAAGTGCATCTCTCTTGAGTACCAAATCTGAGATTAATGGCAGCAGTGGATTTGAGCAAGCAGATGTGTCTGAAGAAGAGCTATCTTTTCAGAAAAGGCCTCTGAGAGATTTATTTAACTATTTCTGGTTATGGTGCTTGAAGCTTGTCAGGATGATTTCTCATCATGGGTGGCATAAGTATCTTCCTGAACTGCAGAGATATCATTGTTGGGTCACCCTCCAAGCATGGAAATACTGGAGCTGCTGCCTTGAAGAACCATGGTAGATCTTCAGCTTAAATCTGGAGCGTAAAAAAACATTAGTTTTCATTGATAGGTGCACATATAGCCATCGTAGTATGTTCTGCCTACTCCAGTGGCCAGCCTCCATCACTGGTCAGGCTACATATCCTGGAGAAAGGACAAGAAATCACATGGAAAGTGTAAGAAGATGCAGAGCAGGCCTTGACAACATCTCTTTTTTCCTTTTCCTTTTCCTTTTCCTTTTCCTTTTCCTTTTCCTTTTCCCTCTCCCTCTCCCTCTCCCTCTCCCTTTCGTTTTCCCTATCCCTTTTCTAGCACTGCAGGAAATAATTGTCCTGAGGATGGGAGTGTGAAGATGAGGCCAGGAACACTCCAAATTACATGGATCAAGTAGCCAAAGACCAACTGAAAGGAGGACAAAGGGGAAAGTTTCCTTAGCATAGCAGTAGCTGTAGCACTGGGAATGAAATGGCTGTTCCACAGGCTGGTTTGCCTGACCTTAACTTCTAAGTCCTTTGCCTGATTTGCTGAGCTGTACTGGTTAGATATCTCTATATACAGTAAACATATAAAAAATCTTTGTAATGGCTCCAAGACTGACACACTGATGCCTTGTAACTTGGTAGATATCCTTGTGGTTACATAGATGTGTGTGATTATAGATCAGCCTTTCAAAAGGAACAAAACGAAGTGGCATTTTATGTAACTCTACGGGTTACATTAGGAAGCTGTTAACAGTAGAGGATTAAAATAAAATTGTTCTTGATATTTAAAAAGTGATGAAATGGAGAAAAATAAATCCACCCCCAAATGCTGCAAATCACTCCTTACAGGTTTGGCATCTGCCAAGATCCCACTTGAAAAAGCCTGGGCTCCTTCCCTCAGAGATTCCTCCTACACCGTTCAAGGCACAAGCCCCAAGAGCAGTGTTCACCGTCCATAGACACACAAGGACATATTGCCCACAGGCACGACCAGCATCCTCAATGACATTATGTGTTTCGTTTTGATTGCTTTCTATAAATATTACTGCCAATCTTCATATACTATGCATTTTCTGGTATGAGCCTTAAGTACAGGGGAGCAGATCTGACACATTTCAGCAGATTTCCATGTTCTTCAAGGGTAAACATTCAAAAGTAGGCCATTAGTGTGTTACATTTAATGTTTATATATTGATGTGAATATTTAATTGATTGGCTGACTACAATATTATAACAGTGATCAGTCAAAGTATGATTACAAGTTAAATCAGTTATTGATAATGAAGGACTAAATTCAGCTGGAAAGAAACATATAAATAGAAATAACTCCTGAGTTTTCAATTATTCATGTGTATTACTTCTAAAATATTAACCCAGCATATTGTCTGTTGCCTTGATTTTCCTTTCTTGCTATGACATAACTTTTACCATAATAAATTAACTTGCATAACTTTCTGATCATCCACTAGCTCTGGCATCAATTTAATCACAAAAAGGAAAAGTATATTCTGCAAAATGAATTCCTCTGATGAGATGGAGTTAGTCTTGCACATTTCTTTCCAACATTTTGGCTAGGCATGTACCTGCCTCACATACTTAATAAACAGAAGATTATTCTCCAGAATTCCACAGAGTAATTTTTGCCATTAAACACTAAAAAAGAAAAAGAAAAATAATCAACGATTCACTATTAAAAGACTTTAATTGTTTGGAACACTAACATCAAGAAAGTTTACTTGAAAATGTTTCTTTCACTTTAGTCCATCTTCAAAACTGTTACACTATATTCCACTGACTAGTATTACAAATTAAGTTGACATGTTTCCTCATACAGAACTACAGTAAATTGTTTCACAAGGTGTTTGGAAAAAAAAAAAAAAAAAAAAAAGAAAGAATTCCCTCTTCTTTTATGATGAAACAGAAGCTTACCTTTAAAGTAACAAGAACAATCATTATAGAGCTAAATATACTTGACATATTTAACCTCATAAATAAATAAGTATATACAAGGGAGGTTACAGCATGTCAACTACAAAGTAGAAGCTTTACATTGTAGAACTGAGAGTATTCAAGAGCATCTAACTGACACAGACAGTTTAAGATTACTACATGGTAGTAAAAAAAGAGAAAAATCTTAATTCAGCAACAATATAGGTAGCTGTACATTAAACTGACAGGTTACAGCTCAGCTTCAGTCAGGATACTGTGTTTTTATTTATTTATTTATATTTTACTAATCTATTATGTTTTATTATTCCTCATTTTTTCAGGAATGTTTGATTTTCCTTCTCTTCACTTCTGAACACCTTAATCAGGTAGAAATCTCACAGTAAGCTGCTATGTCAACACTATTATCTACAGTAGTTAAGCAAGTGGAATGATATATAAATCCAATAAATGCTTGTACATAATCTCTCCCTACGTTATTTCCCTCTGTAAAGATATCAGACAACATTCATCACTATTAATAATTACATTTTAAGTGAATAAGGTTGACTTTTATTCATACCACCGTGTAAGTACTTGCAATTAGGAGAGTGAGGTTTCATTAAGGTACATGTAAAAACAACAGTGTTTCTGGACAGAATACAGTTAGGACATACTCCTCCTGTGAGGTGTTTGCAGCCAGGGAATATACTCCATTTGTGCGGTCACAGCATTAAATGATCTCTGCACACAAAAGTGTGTGCAAAGAGCAGAGAAAGGCACAAATCCACATCCCTAATCATTGAGCATCCACCTGCTTGGCAACTGAAAATCTCACAGCACAACTTTCTGATCACCTTCTGAATATAGCTAATTAAATATTTGGCTAAAATACTTGGTAAAAAAAAGTCTTTTTTTTTTTTTTTCAAAAAAAAAAAAAAGAAAATTTCCTTTAGGGGACATTCTCCTCTGAAAACATTATTTGATAACACCGTTGATGTTTTGGCCCATGCTTTCATAGACATGTGCAGTAGAAGTTTTTGTAAGAACTGGCAAGGGTCTTCATGTACTTTTGGGAGACATAGTCGCAAGCTAACATATCACAGATTTATAGAGCTTAGAACAAGTAAGCATTGTATGCTCTTGTCTGTTGTATGCACACACAGAACTCAGTGTAGCCATGAACACAGTATAGCTACGTGAAATTCCTTCATGTTGCCTGAACACTGTTTAAACTCTGTGCCTCCAACAACCTCAATCAAGTCAACCGATGGGGGGCAGAAGAGGGATACTGATACTGATAATGTTATGTGCCAGAAGGATGTTATTTATTTATTATTGGTAAATGTAGTCCGGGTTATGCTAACGTTGGAGGGTGTCTATACATACAGCATATCTGAAATACAGAAACTGACGAATGAATATGTGGGCTTACAAAGTATTAATCTTCTATTTGAGTTTTAGCACCATTCATCGTTCTTAGATTGTCTGTAGTAGACATTATTTCCTCTGTAATATTGACTGTGTGCATTATTATAAAAGTATGTGTGGAGAGGGATCTAGGTATATACCTATATATCTATATATAGTTGAATGTTTTCTATTTTGTTTAGCAAAAAATAATATTAAACATGACTGCACACTGGTGCAGACATTCTAAAACAAGTGTTGCAATGGGAGGTGCCTCTTTTCATACATACTGTTCAATAAACTTTGAAACATAACTTTGTGTAAACTTTGGATTTACCTATGTACTTGTTCTGCACCAATGCAAATGATACCCAACACTGTATGTTTCCATTCATATCAACAGGCTTAAAATTTGCAAAAGAGTTACTAGCAACCTGCAGGTCCTTCTTAGTCTAGGTAATAAAAATGTTTCTATGTACTTTGTTAAAAAATAGCCTAAACTTACAGCACATACAGTTTTGGTAAGCAAGATTTGCATGATTAGGCCTATTTAGTCAAAAATAGTTTAAAAAAAAACGTTTAACCCTGGTGTTAGGGCTTTATTCGTTTACAAAAAAAAAAAAAAAAAAAAAAGAATAGGCAGCATTAGACAGTCAAGAAGCAAGAATCTAACAAGTATCATAGGGAACATCCATATTCTTCAAAAGAAATAGAACACCAGTAAACTGTTTGGTAAGACCTTGTCTGTACTGCATGATGTTTGCTATTTTCTCCAGGAGTCAAGACTTGCTTCTGTTCAAACTATATAATTTAGAGTTATGCTTGTGGCTCTTCTTCTGTCTTAAAAAATATTTACACAGGATTACAATTAGCTGTCCAGGTATCATGTTGGCTGGCACATATTTTAAAACAGCTCTGTATATTGATGGAAAATCGTCTTTTCTACAACAGTAAAAAGGTAGAAAAATTGGTCCACAAATGGAAGCTGTTAATGGGATAACATTATAAACTGAGAAAAAATACTAGGCAGGTCACATTGTAAACATCCAGTATTCTCAAGTCCAGACAGATTTTTGGCTTCATTTGGTTCAAAAATTCAGAATTCCAGCTAAAACTTGTGCTGTGACTAAATGTGTCAGACATGATGATATTTTTATAGAAGTTGTCAGAGTGAGGATTGCAGTATCCCTTGACCTTGTCAATAACTTGATGGACAGGGATGATGGACGTCTGTTCTCCATCTTCTTGGGCAAATTTGAAGATGGTTGGTCAATAAAAATATTCTCTAGGAAGAGGAAAAAGCAACAAGATGAAGTTAGGGCTTCTTAAGCAAACTCATAGTTTAAGAGGTGTGTCGCTCCCACATAGGTATGCCTTCAATTGTCACTACTGCTGAATGAAATTACTGCCCTAAAAGTCAGCAAGCAACTTTTTTGTTCTGCTTTGGTTTTGTTTGTTTTTTTTGTTTGTTTGGCATTGCTTCTTCTAAATTCTTTTCCAATACCTGGTTTTGTGGGCAGGCCTCTCAGGTCTCTCTTAAAATTATTCCAATGTGCTTTGCCTAAAGTGCTGCTGACTTTTACTGTTCTTTAATATATTAAATTAGTATTGATGCTTTGAATCTCACAAAACACTGTTAAGGAGGTGACCTCCATAACATCTGGTAAATAGCATTGCATAATAAAGTAGTGGAAAATGACAGTAAATGGATTTAATCATTTCAGAATTTATAAGCACAGGAATAATCATGGAATGTAATATATGACCTGCATCTTAAATCAGATAACCAGAACCCAAATTGGCCCTAAACTTTGCACTTGCATAGCATAATTTTGTCTTTACCATAAAAGAGGAGAGTACAGACTGAAAAACTCTGATTGTTGGATGAAAAGATGCAGGAAAAAAAAAAAAGCATCCTTTCGTAATTCATGTGCTGTATGCCAAGGCTGGATTAAGAGAGAAAGGAGTAAGGCAATTCCCAGCACATCTGGGAAGGTCTGCTTCAGAGGCTAACAGAATTGCTGTTCAGAGAACGGTCAGTAGGTAGAGCTCATGTAGTAATCAATGAGAAACAGAGAGCCTGTATCTCATTTTGTCAATAACATTGTCTTAATGAGCTTTCTTATCTCTTTCACTGTAGTGAGTACAGCTGGAGTTAACTCTTGACCCAGGCAAGGCTTGGACCATCACAAGCCGATAGTAAGATGGAGGATCCTGTGCAGCAATGTTTCCTACAAGTGTCATTTTTGATGGCTGTTTACTAGAGCTTAGTAAAATCACCCTCAAAAATTCCGTGGTAAAGGATTGTTTAAAAATAACATATGATTTAAAATATGATTTCATACAAAACTTGTTTCTTGTAGAAATAAATTATTAATAAATAATAAACAGAAAAGTAACCCACTCTTGCAGAAGTCATGATATAAAGCCATAAAAGAGACTTACAATAAAATGTGTTGCATGAAGGAGAAATGGATTGCAGAGAAAGAAATCAAAACATTTTCACTCATGAAAAAAGAATCAGGCACGTTCAGGCATATCAGAATGATTTTTTCAAAGCACGCAAGAATGTCCACGAATTGCAGCAAATAACTCCATGTCCCATAGCAAAATTCTGGGTTCTGTGTGCCTTTCAAATGCATGTATTTACTAGCCAATGGTATTACATTTTGAAGTTTTTCTACATATTGAATATCTTATTAAAAAGATGAAAAGTTATTTCTTAGTCGTTAGGGAAAGTTTGTAAATTCCTTGCAAATAAGCACTTTTTTCCCCCCCACAGGACATCACTACATTGTTAAACACTTGCTACATCCTCATGAAATTTGCTTGCATGGAAATTATGTAAATGCTTTGAAACCAGTGTTTTTGTTATTTATTTATTTATTTAAATCTGAATGGGCTTCAAATCAAAGTACAGGGTTAAAGTCCTGTCTCACTGAAGTACACAGGAGTTGTATCACCAAATTTTGTGCAGAACTAATCAAAACTTCTAATCCATGGAAGTATTATATATGGTATTTAAGTACTATCTACAACAAGTTTGCATAAGTCTCATAGACAGCAGTGCCACAAGATGATAAAGTGGTTCTTTTGTCCACCACAAGTGTCCTAACAGGTGCTTTCCACATTCAAATATCTGTTTGCAGCACAGCTTTCAGACACCCATAGTTGTCATTTGCATTTATTTTGGGTGACTGGATATAAAAAAACAATGGCTTCTAGTCATTCTAAATTCTATAATGGCCATAGACCAGAAATATTGTAGCTTATAATTCCTACAATAGCTTTTTTAAATATTCATTTTTTTTTCTAGGACTATACTATATTGTTTTTGCTTTTTAACATATGATTTACATAAGGTTCTTCAATGCTTAGCCACCTTTCCCTGAATACAGTACACAGGCATTAATGTTAGGACACGGTCTGTTTTCTAAAATGGCATTTTCCAAATGCTTCATGCCCCATGCCAGATTGCAGACACCCAGAGTTTGAAGCACGCTTACCCTTTGATTCAGCATCAATGACGCAAGATGCAATAGTGAGAAACAAGCAGCATTTCTGATTAGCAAAGTCCTTTGTGCCAATTAGGACATCATGCAAATGGTATCCCTCCACCCTGTTCAAACCATGCATTTGACAAAAGCAATTCTCACTTTACCTGTAATGCTCCACCACTGATGAGGAAAGGGCCTTAGAAGACATTATCTATACCACAAACACATGAATGCCTGTGTCAATTCCAGGGAGCACATTATAACCATATTAACAAGAGCTGCCAAGACACGTAGCTATTACACTATTTACCTGTAAATTAGCTAAGACATCAAACTCAGAGATTTAGCTGTATTAAAAATGAGAACCGTGTACCTTTTTTTTTTTTCTATTACTGCAAAATTGTGAGAAGATATGTCAGTATTTAAAAGCCTAACTATAGTAAAAATTCCTTTGGAGTATCACAACAAAATGCTTATTTTCAGAGTTCAGAGCAGAATGTAATAAAATTAAACAAATATTGAGAAAGCTGGTATTCCCTTAATGTCCACTAAATGGTCATATTACAAGCCACGATTACATTACCAACTATAATCTGCTTTAGGAAATAATTTGCGCATGAGATTAAGCTCACCACTTTTGAAGAAAGTAAATGAACATGTTCCTAACTGTAAGCTTCTTTTAACTTAATTCTTCTTATCCGGAACTGCTTCCTTGTTTTGCTTCAAAACTGCTTTGCAAAAACTCCAGCATGAAGTTGCTTCAGTCATCAGACTGATTAAAACTTCTGAGTCCAATAAAAACATTTAAGCATATTTTTATCTTTAGCCACAATGCCAAAGGCCAGATTGATCTGCCATAAATACAACTGGGAAAGAACTCTGTTGACAGAACTGTGAATGCTCTACAGTGGCAAGGACATGATGCTCACCTCCACTGTCATGCCAGACAGATCTACAGGAATGGCCAAGGTAAGGAATGTGACCTGCTGCTACTAAATTAATAGTAGGGAATTCTAGAGAAAAAATGTTGTGTGCCTAACTGGAACAGGAAATGATCATCAATAAAAATAGGAAGGTACTTCCTGGGAAGTATTCAACACAACAAAAAACAGGACTGCAACATGAGAAATGAGGACCTTGGGGACTTGCAGTAAATTCATAAAATTCATATTCAAAATAGAGCTTCCAAAAAGTATTTTAAAACAAGCAAATACATCTCTTTAGGTTAAATATGTATGTAGATTTTATTCCTGCTATATTTTAGAAGAAGATTCTGTGATAATGTTATGAGACTTTATACAGTATGAAAACATGAGTTAACAAAAACTCAGTAACAAAAAAGTCTGAACAATACTTCATAAGCTATTTAAGTGGCTTTCTGAAATATTAACTGACATACAAGCAAACAGGTTTGCAAATTCTTCCAGCTCCTCTCTTTTTGAATTTGTTTAAACTGTTCTTAAAATAAACACATTTTTACAGCATGAGTGGAATACTGATGATGTCTTTTATTACATACACCACTAACATCTAAATAGATACACAGTAAATACAGCATACTATCTGTAGAAGGAAAAAACCAGTACGTACTCTGGGACCACAGTATCAATTTCCAAGTAATTCCTGTTTGTCTCTCTACACATAAATGTGTTACACTGAAAATGGAAGCAGTTTTGCCGAGTGAATCAACTGTGAGGACTTGGATTTGGAAGACCTGATTCCTATTTCCAACTCTGCTGCTAGCTTGCACGTTACCTTGGGCAACAAATGTCATCCCTCTGTGCTTTGGTCACTATATGTTTACAGTGGGAAAATAAAACTTACCTTCTTTTATTTGAAAAGGTTGAAAGTGCTACTGAAAAACTGAATCACACCTAGTTGTTTTGTATGGGAACATACCTAGATCAGAACTATACACTGGATATTAGGTTAAGATTATTAAACAGTGACATATATATATTAAAAACCCTGTAACTATGTATATATATATTTTTTCATATTAACCTTTGGGTAGAAGTCTGTAGTGTACCTTAACACAAAAGTACATATTCACAGATGTACTGGGTTAGGGTACAAGAACTCACCTGTATGGCTGCTTCGTTTGCAATATGTATTTGTTGTAGATTTTGATTTGGATGTTAAGTAGGTTGAATTGGAGCCAATGGAACTAGAGGATAGGGATTTCCCAAGATTATCAGAACTCTTCTTTATAATATTGGTTGCTGTCTTGCTCCAATCTAAAAATGATTGAAAAAATTTACATAAAAATTACTATTGGCAATTGTACTAAATACCTAATTTATTCAGTTATGAATGTTTCAAGTATCAGATGCATTGCTTGATGTTGCTTACAACAAATGACCTATCCTTTTTCTGTCAGCCTCTTCGGTTCTTAAGAAATAAACTAAATATTACAACTTGATTAACTTGGCTGCTTACTACAGTTACTATTTATGACCAGTAGTTAAAATTGGCAGCCCTGTTTTTAACACTCCAACAATCATTTTGTTGGATGGCAGAACTGTAAGTAAGACTCAGATTTCCAGGAAGCATGAGAGCAGTGAAGATATGTAACAGCTTGAGGATGCCAAAGGTTCATGACCTGAACAGAGAAATCCAAAGGGATTTCCAACAGGAAAGGTAGGAACAGAAACATTTACAGAGATCTTTTCATTTGAGGGCTTGATCTGCTGATGTAGATAACACATACTAGTGGATTTGCACTTGCTGTTATAGGGTTAGCATATTGTTGCACTATAAATAACAATGAATGATAATGGTTATTCAGTAGTTCATATTTGAATAATTTTGTCAGAACCATTAACACAATAGGCTCTTATATTGGAATAATTTCTAAAACTAAATTAAATAATTAAGACCAATAAACTTACTGAGTAAAACTGACATTGAAAATCTCATCACATGTTCACCAATACCAGTATCCTCCAGAATAAATCTATTTAACTATTGTATCATATACCTATGGGTAGGTACAGGCAGTTTCACACAGTGGTCTTACTGCTGTTACCATTCTAATTCACTGTACTACAGTGAAAATCACAAAATGGATGAGACATCCTAACCAAAGACATGTTGCTTTAGCCTCGTCTTAAATCAAGAGAAAGATTTTACCCTAAATCATTGCTATAGGTTACTGTTTCTCTGATCTAGATATGACAGCGTTGCAAGGCTTTGGTTTGTTTCTTGCTTTGCTTGATCATAACATGCCCTAAAGTTCACTTCAATCAGATAAATATGCAGGATTACATTTGGCTTATACTTCACTGTTCTGCCTGCAGACTGTGTCAGGTTCACAGAGAATAAAACCAGCCAGTGGTGAAGCGTTGGTTAACACTTGTTGTAATGACACCACATTAAATACATCACTGACATATTTGAATCCTTCAAGTTTTTGTTTCTGTCATCCCCACAAGCTGCCCAACAGCAGCATAAAAATCTGGAAATAATTTGATTCATCTGTGCTTTCCAGTTCAGGAGTTAGAGCATGAACCACATGGAACTGAACGTATGAAATAATTTGGATCCCCTTTCAGAATGAATATGTTTTTCCTAATTCGTATTAACTCTTTGAAATCATGAGTCAGATTTTCTTACTGTAAAGTGAAAGCATAAATATTTCATAGTTTACAATGAGAATAAATCCCCTAAACAAAACAGAACAAGACAAAGCAAAGTTCTTGATTGCAAAGCAGTTGCTTAAAACCTTGAAGCAATCCTTGGATGCCAAGACAGAAAGGGCACAAAAGTATTTGGAACACAGCTATAATCCAGGATAGGCTGTTTTACCTCAGTAAGCAATGAGCTTATGCCATTTTACATCACCTGTGGAGATGAACCCCAGTCATTGTGCAGGAATCATACAAACAAGAATGACATGATCCCTAATCATTATATATATAGCAAAGCAGGATCAAGTTGCCTAAACACAGGAGTCTAACGCCATCTGAGTTGGCCAAAGGTACAGGAGACTATATACAGTGACCCACTCTGAGGTGTCCAAACCAACTGTAGAAGTACTCTACATCCATACAGATAAAGATGAACATCACTTTTGAAATCTAATCAGGCTTCTGCTAAAGAAAGACTAAGGCAAAAGACCTCAGGGTGTTTCTATCCGCTTTTTAAGAAATGATCCTACATCAACCTAATAGTGAAGAATTTAGTCAACATAATTTAGTCAGCAGGAGAAAAGGCATAAGATTGGCTTTTGAATGACAGAATTTGAATATCTGGACATTTTTAAAAATTTATTTATATATATATTTTTAAGGCTCCAAACGGCCTTCCAAAACCATGTGTATAGCACTACAAAATTTACCAGCTGCCTTCAGTGGAAAACTGAAAGAAGATCTGAGACTTTTTATGAAGTGATATCTGAAAAGCACCTTGGCAATTGCTATTGCTAAAGTGAAGTGATAGCCTATGATTAATCAATTTTTCCACATCTCTGGCTTACATTATATTATATTAAAAATAGTGTAGCAGGCTGATCACCTGGACTTTCCAGCCTACTGCAGCAAATAAGGAGGGGAGCTGTAACTTGTTTTTACCTGAATTGTCTGCCAGTCGAAATCTGCCACAACAGAGATGTCTCCTCCATGTTTCTGCACATTTTCTTTCATGGCACAATGGAATACAATATAAATAAACCTATGACAAAAGAAAATAAAACATATATTTTAAATATATAAACAGATTGACTAAAGTCTGGTAACAAAAGACTATGAAGTACAAGCAAAGAAAAATCATGGCTAAGTTTTCTTATTGTCATCTATCCATATGCCTCATTTAATAGATAGGAAAATTAATTATAGCTTTCCCATCCTCTATCTGCTATACATATGTCTGGGATATCAGAAGAGAGAGAAGAGAGCCTGTTTATTGACATTGCTGCTTCACATCCAGCTCAGTGTGGTTATTCTACTTTTTTAGCTTAGATGGAAATCATTAAAAGGTTTTGGTTTTGAACCAAATGGAAATTTTGCACCCAATAGGACATTGCAGCCAGACTGCAGGGTAAGCACAGACAATATTTTGTTAGCTGGAAGATATTTTATCTCCTGTTCTATACCCACAGAATTATGGGCTGTGTTCTTTCAAAACCTGAAGATTTGAAATTGACAATAAAGGGTGCCAAACAAACAAACAAAAAAACAAACACCACTTGGATTTATGTTCATCACATGCATGTACTTGAAATGATTATGAACATGCTAAAATATGCCCATAAGTACTAATTACTTCTTTTCTTCCAAGAAAATTGTCTGGTTTGTGCATGTAATTACAATAAAAGCGTTTAAGAATGTTTTTGTAGATTTCAGTTTTTTATGCAATTGTATAATCTCTATTTTCAGTAGAGAAGATGGGCATCTTCTTATGTGATAACAAAGGCTTTGGTAGGGTGTATGGTACAATTTCATCATCCTACAGAGATACTTTGGAGCTAAATATAGCAGTTGGACATTTCATGTGCTCTTGGCACTTCCCAGGCAGTCAACAGCTGTGGAATCTTCCGTCCTTCCTGGGCCTGTCCTATTCTTGTTCTACTCTTATTCCCTGGGAGACAGCCAACCTGAGGCTGAACACCTGATGGCAAAAGTTACCACCAAATCCCTCATGATTATATCTTAAACGTGAATAAATATTACATAATGTGGGCAAATGTGGTTAAGTGACATCCTCTAAGACTGTTCAAGATGATCATGAATAGCTCCATACGCTAATGCCTACCATGTTTCAACTGGTAGAATGCAATGGCAGGGTATAGCTTGGAAAAACTGATCTATAGCATAAAATTATCCTCTCTTCTCCAAAGTGCTGAGGTATAATTTTACATGAATGCTGGTTATTGAATGGGACTTGTATTTGCTTATTGCACTCAGTCCAGGCTGAGACCACCAAGCTCAGAGAAACAAAACAGCTAACTTCATTAACTTTAGAAGGTTGTGTAAAGGTTGTGTAATGAAACTTTTTTTTTTTTTTTTCTTTTCCAAGAGCTGATGGGAGAAAAAAAAAAAAGAGAAAGAGAAGCACAATTTAAGGAAGGCAAACATACTTTAATGCATACCATATGCAAGCTCTGTTCAATTCTGGTTACTGTGTTTGCATTTAGTAAAATCGTTCGGTTTGTGCTTCACTTTTAACACAGAGTAATTCCAGTGCAATCACTAGCAGCTTTTACTTGCTGAGAGGTATGCAATTGTTTGTGCTGTAAGTACCTCCTAGGACTTCTGTGCTGCTACAAACTTACTAAATTGATATTTAATTAAATTGAAATGAATGTTTGGAACATTTGAATGGTTAAAAAAGAAAATGTCTATGTCTAATGTATTACAAAATGAATGCATAGTGTTAAATACTTTGTCTTTGCCCTGTCTGGGCTTGGTTTCTGATTTTTTTTTTTCTTCTCTGTATTTCATTTTTCATTAAGTTCACAATGTGCTTTAGTAACACAACTTTGGTTTTGTTTCCCATAGCCAAATCAGACCCTAGGCTTGGCTCTAGCTTGGCTCTGACTTGAAAGTATTTGGCTTGCCCAGGCATATATGAAATGAACAGCCAAAAAAGAAATGTTCCCAGATTTTTTACTCTGAGTGTCAAAGAGAGAAAAAATCATTTCCTTTGTAGATGCAATAGCAAAGTATAGTAACACCAGTAGTTGGTGCAATTTACTTTTTTCATTGCCAGTGTGTAGAAAAATAGGTTTACAGAGGTTGCTGTGTAGCTTAAAACACCGGTGCAGCTTTCACAAACTCAAGAGAGAGAACAGACAAGTTTATGGAGGGGTCAGTAACTAAATTCATGCTAATACCAGTGCTAACACCTTTCTGCTGATAGAAAATGCTTCCTGAAGCAAACCCTTCTTTTTCCTTTGCACTATTTCATCCCGTTACTGCCAGGTCCATGTGTGCTACACCAGATATAGGTGATTTAAAATGCTCTTTTCCGTATTCCTTTAGCTTTGCCCAACTCTTTCTGACACAGCAATATACATTTTTCCAGGATTGTTATCTTCCTGTGCTTGATATGACCTGCCTGAACATATGCTACACCATCTTTGCTACTACAACCCATGAGAAGGTCATCACTCGTCTTCTTCCTGCATTTACTCCTCAGAGTTTTTGGTTTCATCTTCTGACCTAGCTGCCTTCCAAATACTCATTTTCCATTGAACAGTGCTATTACCCAACAGAGACTTAAGCAGTGGTGGTCAACCTTGTGTGCACTCTGCACATACAAGCTTAATTGATTGTGCTGGAAATTCTGGTTAAAGAAAACTTGTTGAGTTTGATCCTTGGCATGCTTTTCAGAATGTGAATCTTTTTTCATGTTCTTCCCGTAATTTAATCTCTCTAGGCCCTTCTAAATTTCTAACACGGACACATTACAGCAAATACTTCATTTTGCTCCTAAGGGAGTATCAGAGTCTGCCCATTGGAAAAAAAGCCTTAAGTAAGAACACCACATACAAACATTATTTTGCCATTTTGACTAGCATTTCAGGTTGAAACTGAACCAAACCAAAAACCACAACATTATTCTCTTTCCACGAAAGCTCAATAAATCTTTTAGCTCAGTAAATATGTCTCAACTGTAACAGATAAAATCCACACAGTGTTATATTAAGTAATTTTTCCATTAAGGGCAGATATTTTGCTGACCCTAGGAATATATTTATTTTTTATCTCAATATTTGTGTGGCAAAACACACACTCCTCCAATGACATCCTTGTGTTTAGGTTTTGTATGTTGTTTTTTGTTTGTTTCTGGGCATTATTATTGTTATAATTATTATTATTATTATTTAATCTCAGTATGTATGTGGTATAATACACACTCCTCCAATGACCTTCTTGTTTTTTTCTTAATTTTAGTTTTTCTTGGTACACACGGGGGTGGAGATTCTTATGTCATTTGGTACATATGCAGATCAGCTCTGAGCCAAAATTCTTTTAAATAAGATCTATATAATTCTGTAATTTGTAACCATTAGATTACAATTTATAGCATTTTTCAGAAGGATGAACTATGTAGAAAAAGTAAAATATTCAAAATTTCAGAAAAGAAAACAAAAAGAAGCTACCTACAATAGTTACTGTATTTTCATTAAAGAATCGAAGAATATCACTTATCTCTGAGCTCTCTTTCCACCTGGAAACAGGACTGGATTTTGTTTTATGAGCATTCCATGTCTTAATAAAATAGATATGAGCTTTACAAATTCCCTACAGGAATAAATTAAAGAAAGAGGCTTCCTATATTGTTATAATCAGTGAAAGGAAATGTTGAAGGTCATACAGCATCTATCATCAGAGATCACTGCAGACTGTTAGCTAGGAACAGCACTATTTATAATAAAGTGCATTTTATTAAAAGGCTTTGAAATGTTAATTAATTTAACAAAGACCTTCAACCTATGTGTAGTAGGTAAAACTATTCCACAGAATGCAAAACTAATGATGTTTTAGTATCAGGGAAAGATCCAGAGAACTTGGATCACAGTTCTCTAGTCAGACCTAAGATCTCCCAGAAGAGTAATAGCTCAAATATTGTTTGTTCACAGAAAAGAAATTCAGCTTACCTTGCAATGAGTTGAAAATGGAGAAGAGGTACAGGAAGGGCAAAGTTAAGGGACCCCAAGCAAAAAAGGCAAAGCCCATGTCATGCCCAAGAGGAAGGTCAGGCTGACCACGCTACGGAGGTTCCTCAGGATCTCTTCCTTTAGAGTCCTATTAGTTCTTTTCCCATTCCTCCCGCAGATCTGCACCATCACCACCACAAACATGGGCAACATTCAAGAGAAACATGATTCCAAAGTATCCAGCACAAGTCACATAAAAGACAACTTCATTCTTGATCCAGCAGCTGAGAAAAAAAAAAAAAAAGGAAACTATGACCATTTTAGGTAATGCAAATATCCTCCAATTATTATGTGACTGCAAGGAAAAGCAGCCTGTGTCTGATTCCATTGCTGCAGAGGTAAAATTTCAAGTGAAGCCTTTGTCCATTTTCTGTTTTTAAATAGGATGACGTTCAGTGGCATCTTAATACACTATAGCACATACTAGCATCTTGTCAGAAATCTGAGTGTTGCCCCTCATTTAGGTAAAACTAATTAAAAGGAAAATCTGATCACAGATACAAGCAGTGGGAATTGCAATCTCATCATGCAACTCAGTACAAGTAGCTTCGCCACCTTTATCAGTGTGAAGCATAGGATGCTTTAATAACAGAATACTCAAGCTTGGATCTTCAGTGCCAAAATCTGAAGTTTCTGCACTTTAGCTAAAGGAGAACTCATGGCTCTAAAGAAGCAGCAGTATGGGTAGACCTTTGAGGTAGCCATTTGATAGTCAGTCATTTGAGAGATCTAGCTTATACCTCTAGCGTCAAATGGCTACAATGATTAGCATATACCTTAATAAAACCCAGAATGATATTTTACTTATCATGCACAAGCTTTGCCAGTCAAGGAACAGAAAATGTGGTAACAGTCATATAAAAACGTTGGTATTTGGAGTTTATTTTTTGGACGTGAGAAAAAAATGTAGAAAGCTAATGACCTACATTGACAAAGGACTACTTTATTTACAAAGGAAATTATTTTTATTTTACTTCTTTCTGCTCACAACTAGAATATGCAGCTTTCATTTTAAAATAAACCAAAACAGGTATTTTTATTTTTGTGAAACAAAATTTATAATTATTCTTTTGTCAGAAGTGTGTTTTGCACCTCACACTAGGTAATGTAGATTTCCCTCCAATTTTTCTTATGTTCTTCTTTTCCTTTAGATTCAAATAATTTAGAAGACAATTTTGTCCACTTTTCTTGTTTTATCCACCTGTGACTTTTCAAAGCAATCTGACCAATGCTTTTTTGTTGTTCTGGTTTTGTTGGTGGTTATTTTTTTTTTAGATTGTAAATGCTAAATCGTAAGAAATTAAAAGTACCACAAGTCATCTCCTCCTTGCCCGCTAGCATCTTTGCCATACATTCTTTGCCATAAATCTGACTTGCATAGTATTCGTGCTTGATAAAACAATTGCTATCACTAGAGCTGGCAAACCTGTAACACGAGATAATTGTAGTTAGCTTTCAAATCCTTAACTTCGAAATCACCATGCAAAGCTGAATTATGGATGTTTCCATCACTATTGCTTTAGTATAGAGTATACTGAGGTAGTTCTAGGTCAGAAAACTGCACAGAGAATAGAGGAAAATAAATCATTTTTTCAAACTGTACCCATGATTAAGCCTTCAAAGTACTTAATAAGCATTAATGAATTAACCTCATAATGTTCTTTAAGTTAGGAAATGCTATTTTAATATGTGATAAGTATGTGATAATTCTCTCAAAGCACTTGAACATGGGTTCTCATAATAAAGTGAGAAAAAGACTAACAAACTACTAAAATGAGATTTAGTGGAGGGATGGGATTGGGATTTTTTTTTTGGAGGGATTTTTTTCCAGAGATGCTGACGGATTTAATTAGGCTGGGAAACAGGGAAATGAACTTCATTTCTCCTCTGCTTCTTTCAGCTGTAAATGTCTTCTCTTTTTCTAAAACATTATATATCCTTTACTTAATGTGTCCAAAAAATGAAGTAAACTGTATATTTTTTATTAATATAGTAAAGGGAATATTGGGGGAAACTAACAGACAACTATGTGGATGAGGACTATGTGCAGAGAGGTTCAGGCTCACACCAACAAATGCACATTTCCTGACATGCCTTATTTTACATGCCTTATCCCTGCAATGACAAAACAGTTTCAAAGGGGAAGAGGTTAATTTGCTTTTCCTACCACTCAGTCCTTGTCTGCTTCTGAGGTGCCAAAAAGGATGCTAGTTGCCAATGGAAAGACATCAATTATCAGCTGGACTGAGGTCAGTGCTCTAGGCATGAGGTTAATGGTTTTGTATTGTACTGTATTATTTCAAACACAATATGTGCATTCAGGAAGAAGGCACAGATTCCTGATATTAAAAAAAGAAACAAAAAAAAGAAAGAATAAAAGCTGTGCTGCTTGAGCTCACAGTATTACATTTTCCAATTCAGTCCTATATTGTACACTGCTTAGGGCAGGCAGGATCTCTCTGTGGTTAAACACTGTTGAAGCATAGGAAATTTCTGATTCCACCATAGGGTTTGTATTTTTCAGCAAGGAACTTCAATCTCAGTTGAGAGCTTTTTGAAAGTCAATGCACAGATCCCCATGGCTTTGTAGTAACTGGAAGGGTTTCTCAATTCATGTGTGCCATGTTCTCTTATATGGCTGTAACACCTTGGCCTCTCTGGAAAGACCAGTGTATCCAGTCTGCTGCTCCTCCTCAGGCAGAGATTGCAGTTCTGGTGTGTTTGCATGGAGTTTTCCACAGGAAACTGTGGTCTTAGTGACACAGAGCACTGGCTCTATGCCGGCACCCTTAGGGGGGGAGGGAGGGGCAGGGGAAGAACTATGCTGATTTGATTCTGCTTTGCATCTTTTATATACTGTCATTTCAAATAACACACTATGTAAAAACTGCATGTACTGAACTCACCCCAGCCAATGATGCAAAACTTCAGTATATAACGCCGTATATAGGTGTTAAACACTTTAAACTAGAGCAATGTACATATGAAACCGCTTCTAGTCCCATCCATGTAAAGGTGGCCAGAAGAAAAAGTGCAGAAGTACAGCAACCAGCTATGCAGAGCCATCTATGTCAAACGATGCAATCCAACCATCAAGCAAGAAGATCAAGTTGAGAAAGAGCAGAGCTGTGCCTCAATTCATCAGAATTTTGGAGGGCTAATCTCTTCGCAGCTTCCTAGTGAGAGAAATACAGATGCTTATGATTAAATTGGTTTCAACTACCCAGTTGCTTACAGTAGCTAGGTTATCAGTTTACAAAATAAATAAAAGTACAGGGATCTCCTCTTAGCCATAAGCTATTGTGGCAATAAGGCATAGAGACATGTCACAGAATCACAGAATCACAGAATCGAAGGGTTGGAAGGGACCTCGAAAGATCATCGGGTCCAACCCCCCTGCCAAAGCAGGCTCCTTAGAGCAGGCTGCCCAGGTAGGTGTCCAGACGTGCCTTGAATATCTCCAGAGAGGGAGACTCCAGAGAGGGAGATGTCCTTCTCTGTGATATTGCTGAAGCCTTCAGCTGTTGTTCTAGGGGAAAGCCATCACTTGTTTGGGTTCTTAATGAGCTACTTTACTGCCACAATATTTTAGCAGCTGATTTATTATTTATTATTATTAACTTTCAAATTAAATATAATACAATGCAGTTTTGTACCTGAAACAAGAACTGAAGAGACTTAAAAGAAATCTTTCAAAATATAACTGTCCAGAAGATTCCTGTCTGATCAATTATATATTAATCTTTGGTTACTTTTTTGGAAGATATTGTCCAGTGCTTGCGTTATTTTTCCTTCCCTTCCTTCCTTCCTTCCTCCTTCCTTCCTTCATTCCTTCCTTCCTTCCTTCCTTCCTTCTTCCTTCATCTTAGGAAGACTGAAGATCAACTTAATTTTTTTTTTAATTGATACACATTGAAATCTATGAACTGAGGGGCAACTCAGCCATCTTGGGCCAAAATATTATACCATAGGTAATGCAACGGATGCCAATAATTAGAGGTATCTAGAACTATTTCTGAAGATCTCAGAAGCCTCCCTTTTCTTCCCCCCTTGGAAAGTATCCTTTAGCAGCTACTCTGTTTTGTCCTGCTCCAGGCAGAATTGTTCCTCTGTGTTGATGTGATTCTTTTCACTGTTCACAGAACTGTATCACTTCAAAACTTTTTCATTCCCTTGAATCACTTGTTAAAATTGTTGTAAAACTTCACAAATTAGCTTCATTTTATTTCTCTTCTCCACTTCCTTCTGAGGGCTCGAGAAGGTATTGTTCAAAGTCAGAAATTTTTCTTTTTATCAGGACCTACTATGCTCACAGGTTTGATTTGGTTTTGTTTCTTACAAAAGCCCGGCTGTGTATTTTGTAACACATATCTGATACGGTATGATGTCATACACCCCAAAGAGAAAATTTTGGATATAGTAGGCTTGTTGCCTGGTCTCAGCAGCACAACAATTAGAAACAAGAGAAGAGAGTCTGACTTAGATGCCCCTTGAAAAAAAGTTTCTACTTATACCATTGTGCCCGGGATTCTGCAGGTGTTTTTTTTTTTTAAATATACAGTTTCCCTTCCAGGCAAATAAAACACACCAACCATCTAGCTAATTTTTTGTTCATCAAGAGAGGTACTATCCTTGTGACTTTTCTGACAGAACCAATACTTACTCAAATGCATATATTCAGAGAGTTGCAGCGCTGAAAATATAGCAGATATCCCACAGCCTATGTAAGTGATGAAAGTGAGGATCTTGGTATTCTGTGGGTCTATTTCTGTAGTGGTTCGCTGAAGGTCCTATGTGAGACAGGAGGAAGATGTAACAGTTACAGCAAACTCCTTTTTTCATGAGCACAACATTTTGGTTGGTAATTAGACAAGTAAAACTCAAAAACCTGGCAATAACACTATAACCCTGACATTAGGGTTCATGTTTGATCAAGTAGATTTAGTTTATAGTTGTTACACCTCTCACTCCTTCCCATAGCTCTTGAAAACATTGTGCTGTAAGTATTATAACTGCTGGGTTAAGCAGATAGACAGAGCCTGATGCTGATCCTTATAATTCAGTACTAGGAATTCAATGTCCTCCTGTGGAAAAAATTTCCCTCTTCAATCTTTTTAGTTCAGTTGCTTATAGGCATCTCTTTAAAGAGATATTTATGTTGAATATGTATTGAAAATATAATTTAAAAATATTCATAATGAAATATACAGAATTCTGGGGAGTTTCTGACATCACTTCTTGTTACTAAAAGTTCGTGAGTCAATGTAGCTAATCATCTGTGGGTGAAAGCAAGGGCAAGATATTGCTCTTCATTTTATAGTCTGTTTTGGACATGGAAGCTACAGTTATAAATGTTGGTCAGAAAAGCATGACAAAGACAACATTTCAAAAACAAACAAACAAACCAAAACTGGAAATGAAGCAGGAACATCTCGAGGATTTTTTTTTCCAGTTTTCTGTCCAAATGTAATTGCCACATAGTACTGTCTGAGAATAATGCCAGTGTTATTTCCTTCTTTAAGGAAAAGAAATAATGAGAATGTTTGGATCTATATCACTGTGGAGTAATATGAGCAAATACTGGCATATAATGGTGTCTATTCTACAATCAGTGTAACTATTATCCCAAGCAAAATCGTCTAGCAAAAAGACACCAACAAAAGGCTACAAAACATGCCATTCTTCATAGGAAATGAAGGAGCTGTATGCAGTTTTTTACACCCTGTCCAACCTTATATATATAAAGAGAGTGTTATCTGAAAAACGATTTAATATCTAAGTGAAAGTCAGAAAACATTACTGAAGTGGAAAAGCAATTAAAACAGTCACAAATGTGTAAAAAATCTATTGGAACACAGCCCAAATTCAAAGAACTTCTGCCTTATTTCCTAAAGCCACCAAAGCATTCAGGAGGAGAAGGGACTCATTGAGTATATCCTAAAGAAAGTCCTTTTTTTTTTCCCCATTCAAGGATGAAAAGTGAAACAAGACTGCAATGTAGCTTGCAAAAAGACAAAAAGCTTATGACTATTTCTCATTGACATCTGAACATGATGTGAAGAGAGCAGTTCTGTTAGGAAAGCTCTAAAAGGCCAAGCTGAAAAATCAATGTCTGTAGCTTCCTTGTGCAGTTAAGTCCTATGTGCCACTGCAAAAAGGTAAATCAAAAAAATAATAAAAATCATTAGGAGTATTGCTCTGATAAGGAGCCAACATCTTCCTGCAGGCTTATTTACAGGCCAAAGAATATTAATTTCTCACAAAAGAATTTCAGCCTACTTCTGAAGGTTGAACAATCACCAAATTTTAAGATCAGATTGCAATAATCAATCTTTTTTCATGTTGAGATTTTTTCTTTCAAAAACACATCACACAGGAAAATTGCTGGAGACACCTGAATACTAGAGGAGTCATATTCCTGAGGCTGAAGGTCCTGAAGGTACCTTGGTCCATCTTCTTGATACGCTAAGCTCTACCTACCTCAGCCACTCATCCATTTAAAAGTGAACAGCAAATAGGGTTTTACAGATTTTGCAAAAGAAGTTATTACTTTATACTTTTGACATTAAAATGATATAAATCTTGTTGGATTTGCAAGCAGAATTTCCAAGGTGTGATTTAGCCCCTTGAATCTCAGTAAGAAGGGGAATTACTGTGCTCTTTTCTTTTCATTGTCATTAACAATTTTGCTGACTGCAGGACATTTCCTGAAAATACGATGCTCTACGTTTTGTTCTGAAACAGTGTCTCAACTTCTTGAGAAAGAAGTGTCTCAACTTCAAAGAAAATATTTTCTCTTTTTTTTTTTTTTTTCCCCTGTAAATATTCACCGACTTTTTCATTTCGCTAGTAAAGGGGTTAGTACTGAGCCTTGGTTTTGCCATCCCTTATTCTGGCTTTGTTTTTCACCTATGTCCCGACTTTGAAGTTGGGTATTATAATATGCTATTTGTATTTTGGTATCACTCAGAAGTCTCAGCCAGAAGTCTTCTTATGGGCACATTTCAATTTTTTAAAATTTTTAATTGCCCACTTCTTCTTTCATTTTCTTTATTGATTACCTTATCCTTGAATACTTATCATTAGGCACTTTGTTATAAAAAAAAAAAAAACACTATATGATAATAATGATCAATAACAGAGAAAATGTTTTAAGATTAAAATCATTTGCAAAAAGAATATCATATCAAACATGAATCAAGAAAGTTGTCTTAGCCCAAGAGAAATACTACATTGCTATTCCTAGGAAAGATAACTTAGTGAACAATGACAGTTTGCTTACCATTAGGACCCCGAAGTGTGTGAGGTGGTTGCATAAACAAACTGTCTCATTTTCATTGGATTCTGCTTGCACTTTGCAACCTGTAGGGTTCCAGCCACCATTGCCACCTATGGAAAGGAAACAAGAGAAACCATACTTTCCAACAAACTTGTATCGTTCTTTCATTGGATTCCTCACTTCGTCTTGTGCAATCACAGAAATGCATATATAATAAATATATAATACCACTGAATATTAAGAAGTCAGTAAAGAAGAAACTGTTAGCTTTCATAGTTTTTTAGAAAATTCCACCAGATGTGTTGCAATAATGGCCTACTGAGAAGAAGCAACAGTTGGAGATTTATAATAAAGGTTGGGAGATTTTTGGTTATTGATGGATGAATAAGACCTATGTGTATCATGCATTAAGACACACCTTTGTTTTACCCAATAATATCATGGTTTTAGAACTCCCTTTTACCACCATGATGCGATGTCTGCGCATACTGCCCTCCTATTCACATATCCCCAGGCACAAGAAAGCAGAGGCCTAGGAACAGAGGGTCCTACCCTTGCTCTCTGCAATATGTAATGTAAGTCAGTGTGGATAGAGAGAAACTTTATATACAGATTTAAAAATAACATTTATTAGTATATATATCATATACATATAATATATTAATATATTATATATTAATATAAGCATAAAAACATTGTATTAAATATAAATATGTATATTATATATGATATATTAATATATACATATATATGAATGTATATTAAATTACGTGTATTAATTAATAAATACAGATTTAAAATATTAACTGAATTTACATAAAAAACCTTTAGTAAGAATATTTAACATCTTCTGTTACTAGTGACCTTACTAAACAGAAGAAATTATACAGTTTAAAGATTTATCTAACTCTGCAAAGACTAATAGAGAAGTAAAAGGATCAAGACCGAGACTGATTATACAACTTAGACACCTTTTTTCCCAATGTAAAAGAAATGACAATATTTTTAAACTTACCATTTTTATTCATATCCCAGAAGACACAGGTAGGCTTAGGATCTTCCTAAGAACACATGCAAAAGTAGACCTTTTATAACTCTTCAGATATAAATCTCATCAACATGCATACTTTTGCAGCAGATGTTTTACTACATATCGTTTCATTTGATGAGCAGTAGAAAAAATATTATTTTGGACTGTTGAAATTTTGTCTAGTGTTAAACCAGACCTTATTCTCCTTAAAAAGACATTTACCCTAATTATAAATCATAGAGCATTGTTCATCTTCAGTGTTCCTTTTCCACATCCTCAGAATGAGAAAGTTTTATTGTCTCACTAAAGTTATCCATGAGTATGATGTCTTACAGAGCTTAAATATTTTAACTGTTTACTTCCTCATGAGTTCTTAGTGAATCCTTAATGTAAATGGCCTCATAACTCTGCAAAAGCCTGCTGAACCTTAGTGGAGGTTGTTGTGCCTCACCTTAAAATAATCATTATAATGAAATGTAAGGTGAAGTTACGTGAAAATTACGAACCAGGTTCTCATTCCATGAACAACATTCTTAGGTATTGCATACCAACTTCTTTCTTAATTTCTTTAGTGCTATTGTCTCTTTTGCAGTAGCTACTGATAACTGTTTTAACTGAAACAGCATGAGCCAAAAGGTTGCATTTGGACTTTTTTTCTGTAAATTAATTGTAGTCATCTTTTTAAAATGGGGTTCTGTCCATTCTTCATTTGAAGGAAACCATACAACAACAAAACCTTGGGGAACTATTAAAAAAGCAATTTCATTATGGTCAAATAATTTAAGTCATTTTAACATTCCAGTGTAAAAAGTAGTGTCCCTGGTCATGAACGTGGTCACAAACTGGTCGTGAACAACAGTTTTACCTAGACTTATTTGCACAAATTGCTTGTGAGTGGCAGAATCAATAGTCTTTCAGATAAATGCTAAAATATGAATGGATTGGGAATGTTTGAGGATGGAGAAGTTATTTATTTTTGCTTTTTCTTTTCTTACTTAATTTTGTTTCAGAGATTTTATTTCCATTTGGGTTTACATATAGTCAAATCCACTCAAAGCAATGAAGCTGTGTGCACA
The DNA here is from genome assembly GCF_009769625.2 of Cygnus olor. NCBI lineage: Eukaryota > Metazoa > Chordata > Aves > Anseriformes > Anatidae > Cygnus > Cygnus olor. The sequence goes on along the minus strand of NC_049171.1, from coordinate 63,963,012 downwards.
GCCTTTACTATACATAATTTACATTCCTGTTCCTCTGAATAATCAGTGTCTTCTTACTTGAGTTTTGGTATGCTTAATTGTAATCTTCACATAATCCTGAAGATCCCGAATAGTTATGTTTCCAATACTGCATGCCACAACAAAACTTGTCAAGTTGGCAGGAGTTTCTGCATCCTTTAAAAGATTCAGAAAAATATAAAAATTCTCACACAGCACATAACATAAAAGCCAGAGTACAGTTTTATTTTTGCAGCATACCAGAATAAATAAACTGTCAGCATTTCTACAATTTCAATCATGTAATATAAGAACGTTTTGTTTATAAAACCAAATTCTGAATTTGCCTCATGGAAGTTTCCCTATTTTCTTTATAGTCATAAATATATTTGGACATTATTATAAGGAAAGGTTAGAAGGTATACTTTCCCCGTTTAATCTTTTTGTCTGATGACACCAACTCAAACAATGTGGCAGATATGATTAACATATTTCCCTTAAAACAATGAAATAGCTTTCTTATCTTATTGTTGTTATCCTTTTTACTAGGTGTAAAGTTTTTGGAGAATAACCTCTTTTCTGTGTATAGTTGCTAAGTCATCCTCCATCTTACAATGAAAGACCAAAAAGTAGTAAACAAATCCAAAGCAATGCTAGACACTTCTGTGGGAATTTAAATAGAAGACGGATGATACCAATACCATTTATAACCTGCAGTGAAAAAGTATCAAGTTGAGAATTTTCCAAAAGAGAGTTTTTCCTTGGAATCTGATGATTTATTAAAATGGAACTGTTTTGCAAGTAGAATTTTCCTTTGAAGAATTTGCATTAAAGTCTGAATAGCTATAAGCCTGGTTGGCCTTACGGGAAACCAGGAAGCTTCTAGTACACTACTTGCTGCAGTTGCCTAAAATATGTGTCCACTTTAGAGGCTTTAAGGTATCCTCCCTGGTCTCCAGCTGGTCTGTTACAGGTTCATTGCCGTATCTGTCAGGCAGTACTTGGGGTGTTGCAAATGGCACTGTTCTCCTTTGTTTGGGGAACCGATGCCTACTCCTGCACTAGGATGAGCTGTGTCACACCTTATCTGTGTCTATTCCTTTCCATTGACTGGCATTGAGGGCAGCTTATGGACAACAGTTTAGGTGTAAGTATCTACTCTGAACACACCTACCATAGGTGAAAAGAGTCTCACCCTGAATAGCTTAACCATCAGATTTTAATGAATGACAGGATAAAGCTTGAGAGCATTTTATCAGCTGCAACTGAAGAAAAAACACAAAAAACTCCAGTGCTGTAAAGTATGATGTTTCATTGTTATAGTGAATGTTTATAGAAAATACAGCTAATAACAGTGGGACGTTATTGAAATTGGAATAAATATATTTGTGGAATAATTTTATACTAATGCATAAAGTTATGGGGTTTGAGACAGCATGTCAAATTTTTTTTTGAGACTGTCATTAGTCTTTTTTTTAGACTTTATTTTTACACTTACTAAAATGTGATTTTCACACATTTTAATTAATCTTATTGAACGTCACACAGGAACAATTTAAAAACCTCACAAAATACTGTAGGGAATTTTAGTTGTAATCTTTTCTTTCTTTCTTTCTTTCTTTCTTTCTTTCTTTTCTTTCTTTCTTTTCTTCTTTCTTTCTTTCTTTCTTTCTTTTTCTTTCCTCTTTCTCTCTTCTTTCTCTCTCTCTCTTTCTCTCTCTTTCTTTCTCTCTCTCTTTCCCTCTTTCTCTTTCTCTCTCTCTCTCTTTTTCTTTCTCTCTCTCTCTTTCTTTCTTTCTCTCTTTGTCTCTCTCTCTCTCTCTCTCTCTCTTCTCTTTCTCTCTCTTTCCTTTTTGCTTCTCAGTGAATTATTAAGTATCACTTCAAAACTTATTCTAGTACAATTAAAGGACACATTTTGACTTTGTATGATTTTATGCCATTATGACAATCATATATCTATATTCTCCTGGTTTCTTTATTAAATATATTCATCTTGTTTTTCTTAGAAGTGGCCTTAAAATGAATACTATTTTAAATAGTTAAAGATACTTCAGGGTGTATTTTAGAAGGCAACTGAGGGTCGTGAGTATTTTCTTACCTAGATTATCTTAAGAATCTGGATACACTGCCAATAGAAATGATAATGTAGGGACAACACAATACTACAGAGTTCTCCGGATGAACAAGAGCCAAAGGTCATTTTAAATACTAATGGGAAAACAAACTGAAGCCTTCTGAGGCTTAGCCTACAGTTCACTATGAAACAATGTTTCCCTATTAATTTTTTTTTTTTTCTTCAGGAAAATTGTGGTTTTGGTTGTTTTTTTTCAAGCTGTGAAACTCTTCCTATTTTTTTTTTTTTTGACATTAACCATGCAGGAAGTATTTATAATTACCATGTGGTGGGACCCAAAGGAGAAAAATAGCAAATCCACCTGTATCCCTTCTGTTTTCAGACACAGATATTGCTGTCCTTATTCCATAACCAGGCTGTCTTTAAATACATCCGGATAACATTAAAAAATGGTGTGCTTATGGGAACACATGAAAAGAACAGTATGTATAGAAAAAAAAATGTTCTCTGGACAGTGACCAGCAGCCCAGAGTTTCAAACTGGATATAAGTAGTCCATTGGACATGACTGTCAATCAATTCTTTCAAGGAAAAGAGAAAGAAAGAATATTTAGCTGTATTACACACCAAATTCCCAGCTGATATAAAAGAACCCAACTCCACTGAACATCAAGCACCTATATCAATGCATTTCTATGGAAGATGTGCCCTTTAAGAGGTTTTGGTACTTTACACTGATTATAATCAGCTTGGATCTAGCTTGCTGTTGATTACTCTGAAAAAAGTTTATCTCACATGTGAAAAGAACGTGCACTCAAATCGCTCACTCTAATTCAGTGTGGATGCTATGGCTATTTTGTCACTCTGATGTCCCTATTGCCCTAATGCCTACATTTGCTATCACCAGCTCATTCCTCTAACTCATGAAATGCTGTGAAATCACATTACAGGAAACTTTTGGCAGCTGCTTTTGACTCATCCTAGCTGAAACGACTTCAAACTCATTAAAGTTTACCTGAAAAAGGCCATTCTTATTGAAGAAAGTAAATTGAGCCCTTGATATAATTTCAACGTCATCTTGACTTAAATTCGTCAGTAAACTTGGTGGCAGAACAACAGAAGCAAAGGCATTTGTCTGGTCCTTGTCAAAGTCTATCTGTTAAATAAAAACAGCAGAAGAAAAGAACATGTTCAAACAAAAAGTAAGCCATCTACTGTGAACAGCTGGGTTCAGACCCTTCTTGACAATATCTAAAACATGGGACTTGAACCTTCAACATTAATTTTACCCGTACCTATGCAAGAACTAATTCAATCAAAAAAAAAAAAAAAAGGCTTAGGATTTTTTTTTTTCACTCTCGCAGTATGAGATTAATCTGCTGCTGCACAAAATTTGTAAATAAAACAAATGAACAAATAAAAAAACCCTCCTCCACTGCTATAAAGATGATTTGGAAATACTGATATGGCGATAATGGCAGACATAATAATTTTCAGTAACTGTCAGAATACATTTCCTTATACCAAACAATGTTGAGAAGAGGAAAATATGCTCTGAATCCTTCTTTCTTGAGTTGTACTTTTTTTTTGGCTTGATTTGAACATCTGAATTAATTTTTTTATTATTTTTTCTAGTTTCTCTGTTAAAGAAGGGAGACTTTAAAGTAATGATTAGTGTCACCTCTCTACATCTATGCAAACTCATATTTCATTAGCTTTCACACAGCAATTCTCTGACTGCATACACTTACACCATGGCAAACTCAAGGTGTGCCACCCTATCCATCAAAGGTACAGGAGTAAGACATCTAATACTGGCTCTATCATAAAAGTGCTCGATAATTTTACTGCAAGATAGGAAATTCACACTCCTGACTTCTTCTGAGGCAACTGTTATTTATGCCTCTCATGATCAATCATATGATACTAAAAGTAACATTAGCTAGGAGAAAGTTACAAGTTATAGGCTACTGTTTTATTTAAATTCTAAATTTAAATTTTCACCGACTTACTGTGATGAACAGGCACCACTGGAAATTAATAACACGTAGTTCATAAATATCTCCTAACAAAGCTAAATGCACTTGAATAAAAGGTTTTCAAGGTATAATTCTGCCACATTAAACAGAAAGTGTGCATGTGATAAAGATGTCCCATTAGGTACTGTCTGCAAATGGAGTGGAAGAGGCTTCTGTGAAGAAGTATGGATATATTACAGGAACAATTTAATAATATGAATCACTAAAACCTAACTTAGCCAAAGTTTTGGCAAGAAACATAAAGACACAAGGGACTAAAATAGAATCTTTCCAAATTGCCATGGATACGTTTGCTTGATATCTATGAAAGAAAATCTGGAAACACTCTGACATACAGTTTGAAGAGTTTAATGATCCCTGATGAGCCTGGTCATCACATCACTGGTGAAAAGACGGCTTTCACAAGGGAATCTCCCTACAGCAGGGGTAGCAAGTATCTTTCCTGATATGCATGGAAAATATAATCTGTGACCACAGCTGCTGCTGACTTTTCTGGTAGGAAGGATGCTAAGAATTCTCAATCAGCTGTTGGAAATGTAAAAGTCTGAGAACAAACTCGTGTTCCAATAGGAACATTATAAATAATTTGATGGAGTTTGGATTTTGTGATTATTTAGACAGTGCTGTAATAAATGATTCCAGGGCAAGAAAATTCCTGGATGTCCTCAAGACACAGATGGTAATTCTTATTATATGTGCGAACATCCCAAACCTTATTTCAGAATTTTTCCTTTCCTCTTTCCATAAATACAGAATGAAATCTGGAGGAGAATTGTTCCTTTGATAACAATCAAAGAACAATCACTTATTGAGCTTCATTAATATGAGAACTAAACAAAAGTAGATTTAAAATCAGCAAGCATTTCAAATAAAATTGATTCAAAGAAAGTTTAGCCTAAACTTCTATGAATATAAATATGAGAAAACTCATACATTAAATCTTTTTGCATCTATCTAAACCAGAAATTGACTTTAATTCAGAAGTCTACATAGCAAATAAAAGGCTGATAGCCTATACTACTACTATTAAACAATGTCTTTATTAATTTTTTTTGGTTTTTATAGTACATTGTACTTTATAAAATTATGATACATTTACTGGGATTGTTGTTTTGCCAATTTGCTACAGGAATAAATTTGGTCTATTAGATACTTACACTCTAGTGATTACTCTTTTACCGATATCATAATACCATGTTTTCTCTCAATTCAGATTTGGGTCCTCTGGCCCTAATTATTATTTTTTTTTTTTCCTGTTTAATATTTTCTGTATTTTTCTCCAAGTAAAGCTCACTGTATTTTAATGATTAGACTCACAGGAGTTTGTGATTACATTACCTCTATCATAGACATATATAACTACGAAAAATACATTGGACTAAATTTTTAAAAGTACTTATGTTCTTTACATGCAAACAGGCATGTACTGAAATTGTTTTAAAAAGTCCAGGCACCTCTTTGCTACAGATTTCCCCAGAACCTTTAGAAAAATCCCAGCAGATGCTCATGTATATCTTGAATGTTATTTCATAGCTGTTAGATGTCTGTGCATTTTCATTTGTGAAAAAAGATGAAAAAATATTTTGAGGTCATGGCAAATATCTAACTTAATGTCTAGGTAATGTAGCACTGAAGACCTGTCCTTTGATTTTTCGTATGTCTGGGCTGATTGGTCAAGCTCCATGTGAATGTCTTGAACTCCCTTGGACTTCCCAAATGGCACAAGTCTATGAACCTACATGTGGATGAGTGATCAGCTTTAGGCCTCTGCAGTAGGTGTTTACACTATACTGTTGAACACCTGTTGTACCTGCAGAAAGCGACATGTAGGTATCTACATTTATCTGTATTGTTCTAAACATGAAACTCATCAATGGTGTTTTTACTGTACAATGGGTAATGCATTAGACTGTTAAAGATTATTTTCCCTTTTAATTGGAAAAGATAAAATCTATTCTGGATTTGTAAGCAAATTATTTTTCATCTGTATGGATTGTGTAGGTTCACCTGTGTTTCCTGCCACTCAAGGATATACTGCATTAATCTGCTTGGATGATTGTAGGAAAAGGGAACTAGAAAGTAGGGGGAGAATTGGGAGTTGTAAGTGGTTTTATATTAATTACAGTAAACATCCTTGGCACATTTCATATTCAAAGTGCTCATACCATACCTGGAAATCAGATGCATTATTTTGTGGGCTGACACTGAAAGTAGAACCTTTGAATGAAGTTGAGTTTATAGCAGACACTCCAAGTGCGAGGTTTCGTGTTGAAATACTCATGGATGGTCCAGTGAACTGGATTTTTAAAGCTAAGGCATCAATAGTTTTTAGAGCTCTAAAAACAGAAATAAAATTATTTTTAAAATTGAATAAAAAATGATAATAATAAAACAATGGTCATGTGTGCTCTTTATGTATGCTCTCCACCTTAAGGCTATCCTCTATGTTTCTGTCACCCACCTCTATATTCACAAGGAGACTGTTGGGCTGTAAATTTATGTATGTCTGTTGAACACAAAAAGTTTTGATTGACAGAAAGTATCCAACTACACATCACCGGTCCTGAAATAATCTTCCAACAATACTTAAATCTGTGCTGTGTCATTCATCAGCGGACTTCTTTTCCATACTTTGTTATGCGTGTTAATTTTAGCACAAGAAGAAATATCTGTTTTTCTCATTTGATATTTTTTTCATAGAAATAAGAAAAGTTTTCTTTCCTTTACTGCAATTATTTCTCTATATATGGAAAGAAGTTGCTCCTGAAAACTTCTCTGAAACACAGAAATACTTACTCTGAAGATGATGCTGCCAATACACTGTCTGAACTGTTTAGAATATTGGAAAAAATTGTCACCACAGTAGAACCCAGAGATTCATCAATTTCTTCATCATTCACAATTTTTTTGAGCTTCTGGACAACATCATTTACTTTGTCTGAGGTTAGCTGCTGCCCTTCACCAGTGAGATTCAGAAGCTGATTGGCAATATCAGCTGCATTTTCTGTAAGTGTACACATAACATGAATCAAAAAGAGAAAAAAAGGAAAGTGATGAATAAAATGTATATATATACATATATATATATTTTTTTTCTCCTTATCCTCTATCCTCTTTTTTACTGAGAAAAACAACAACTGTTTCCCTCTTGAAGTGGAACAAATGTATCCCAAAGTCACTATTACTTACAAAATATTCACTCTTTTAAACTTAGGGGAGAAAGTCCAACTCCATTGTGAATGTTACCAGTTCCTTCATGTGTCTGAACTCTTAATCAGAGAGCTGGCAAGCACAATACACAAGCAAATTTCATCAGAAGAACCTTCCTGATCAGGAAAGTTTGAAATTGTGTCCTGTGGCAAAGCATTAGTTTAAACTGCTTGTTAAACTATGTTTGGTGACACTTGGATAGAAAAATAATGTAAGTAGTAATATTGTGCAACATCAAAATATTTATGGGATAATCACAAATAGGATTTGGAAAGAACATCAGCCTTCTGTCTGCATCTGTGTTTTTGTTGTTGTTGTTGCCTTTAATGTTGTATTTTATAATGTGGCTTTAGCTACATTTACCGTAGAATGTTCATTCTACAATAAAAAATGTTTTCATATAGCCTGACTGTAAGTAGTCATCACAATCAACTAAGCTAGGTAGCCAGGCTTCCCACGAATCTCTACCAGTGGAGAAAGAAAAAGAGGCTTCTCCAAGAAAGCAATTCAGAACAGCAGCTTATTTTAGCTTTGAATTACCTTTGAGAGTATCTCTCTCCTCTCTAACTCTGGCACTAAAATAGGGGGCCATAAATAGTTCTCTGTTTATTTTATTATTCCTTTAAATGCCAGAATGACATCAAAGGGTATTTTTCAAATGAAGAATAAATTTGAAAATGTCCGATCATAAGTTCACAGAAAAGAGTGAGTCTATGAAAAAGACTTTACATTGGTATCTACAGGCACTGGAAATTTTAAAAAGAATTTCTGAACCTAAATATCAAATCAGGGCAAGCTACCATCTGCCTCCATTCTTGCTTAAATTACCTGAAGAGTTTGATTTATTTCATTAATTGATATCCAGAGCTTTGCATTGATGGGCTGAATTCAATTTGGTGCACTTCCCTAGAGTTTAAACACTTTGCACTGATTTTTAAAAAAGATTTAGCATAAATGGGGAAGATATTCCTTAGTGTAACTTCCTTATACTAGGTAGAAAACAAAGTACACAAAACTATTGTTTTAGCCAAAGATTAATATGCGTACACTTACCTGTGCAGTTTCTAAGATCTGGTTGGCCCCAGTATGATGTATAATTCTGCAGACCCAAATAGCTAAAGAAGAAAAATGACAATAGCAACATTATGCAAATGTTTTGTAATTGTTTTGTAGGTGTCATAGTGGTACAATACTTTCTATTCACAAATTTCCTAGCAACACAGCCCCAACTGAAATGAAATATGTATGCTAGACAGTGGAAATATGTGACCTGTGAAGTGACAGTGCTGAGAAAAAACAAACAAACAAACAAACAAACAAAAAAAAAAAAAACAAAAAAAACCCACACACAACAGTTCTTTGGACAGATTCCCAGTTGACTCCTATGCTGACTTGGTAAACTGACTGCATCATTCTGGTCTTCTATTTCAGAAAAGACCCAAGTGTTGAAACAAACTATTGTGTCCCTATTGTGGCCTAATCAGATGTTGTTTCTATAATTTTTCTTTGATATAAATAGCTTTGATCAGGTCAATAGCAAGTGGTAATAGCTCTCAGAAGAACATGAACAGGAGCTATGAGTAGACAGAAACATATGCCACCTGTGAAAACCAGAGAAGGTCATCACCTGGTCCAGGTCCAAGGTGAGTGGCAGACATAGAGAGACAATATATTTTTTCTGAATGCTTTTTCTATAAAACTTTACCATAGAAAACTACCCAGATATGGCTCCAAAATTAAACATTTTTCCCTAGGTTTTCTTTTTTGGACAATCATGCCACCATACTATGGCAAAGGTAGGATGGAGAAAGGCAAAAAGTTATCCTTGATAACACATGAGAGAATAAAGATATTCCTCAGTTGATCACCTTTATTGTAGCAGTGCACTAGCTACTCAGGGAAGCACAGGGCTAGAAGACACCATTGGTACAGCTTCCTTTTTTTTTCTCAGAAAAAAACACACCACACTTGCGCTCCATATTGGCAAAAGCTAGTGGAGGCAGAGGCATGGAAAGCATATCACAGTGCAGAGCACAGTAGTTTTCTTTTTAAAAAAGTGCTGCACACAGACTATCAGTGGTATTGTTTATACCACAAATGAACAATAAAGATAAGCAACACTGGGTCAGCAAAGGCCAGAAGCCTTAATTTTTAATGATTCTGGGGCTCTACACTACTTACTTTACAGAAAACTTTGGTCAATCAGAATCTAGCAGTTCTTGTGTAAGATTAAGAAACTGAGGAAGTGAGTTAGTTAAATGTAATTGCTGGTTGCTTTCCTGTTTGGCACAGAACCTCAAAGCTGATTCATATCCATGTTGCCATATTGTTTGCAAAAAGTAAAAAATCTGGTCTTCTCAGAACATGTTCCAGATGTAATGTGGGTGGATGGAGACTACTGTGTTGCATTTAATTGTGATCATCCTAAATACTGAAGAGATTAATTAATATTGCATCATTGCCATGTTCAAGGCACTCAAAGGAGATCAAAGCTGTATTGTTTTAGTAATATATCAAAGGAAGTAATAATATTCCCATTTTACAAATGGGAAGTGGAGATACAGCACTTAAATCATTTGTAGATGCTCACAAAGAAAGCTTACATTAGGAGAAAATTATCCTAAACTTTAAACCTTAAAAACACAAGTCCAAATCTTTAAGCATTAGACTAACACCACCTTCAGTTATGACTAACTACTAATAAAATTCTTGTGTCAAAGGATTTCTTTTTCTTTATTGGATCTGGAAGAGAAGCTCTTGATTAAACTAAATGCATGTCTCATCTTCATAGAGTTTTGCTGAAAATTTCTTATACAAGTCAGCCAGTAGTAATGGAGTGGTAGCAGATGTTTGATTTTGGCAACATGACTTGAAGAAAGCAGATTTGCTCTGTAAGAAAGTGCCACTTTTATAGTCGCTTTGATCACGTATTAATCGTGAGTCTCAATATACCCTACAGAAGTGGTAGATGAGCTTTTTTTTTTTTCTTACTAATGAAGTACATGTCCTTACTGCACACACATGATCTCTCACAACATGGAAATCCTTCTCCTGAAATATGATACCAGTTAATGGCGTCCATTACAGAGGATGCAGTTTAACTATATAACCAGGAAGCTGCAGCTGAAGCTCTCAGCTTCGGTGGTGTTTGACCACCTACCAGGTTCTTGATGCAAGCTGAACTGAGCTGCCGTGGCAAAATGTAAAGTTAGTCACAGTTGGTCTAGTATCTGGCCAAAAATAGTTTGGAGGGTTTTCTTCAGCTAAACATTTTTCTGTAAAAAGAAAAATATATCTGTTAATTAGAAATTTCCTCATATGACATCTTCCATTTCTTGTCCTCAGCTGTTCTGCAGCACACAGATGTCTTCAAATGAAATGCTTGGATGTTATCTATAGAGTGGTGGTAAGGGAGGGGTGCACAACTGGGGACAAAATATACTGCTGCTGCTGGAGGAAAAGCACTGAATGAGCACACTGCGTCCACTTTCATTCCACCAGCCTCACCCTCCTCCCTCCCAAAGGAAGGGGAATCTCTGTCTGGAAAATGAATGGGAAAAGCTGGGTGATACACAAGAGCTAGAATGAAATTTCTAAATTTTGATTAAGGACAGCAGTTGGCAGAAGCACAAACAAACAGGGTTGAGGAGTGGGCATGGGGGGCCTTGGAGGTCCAGAATGTCTCTGGCTGTATATCACACTTCTTTATCACCAAACTACCAAAGCAACTGGCAGAAACTGTCCCATCCAGATGGCAAAACACTGACTGAAGCAATCTGGACAAATAGCAAATCTATATTTGTTTCAAAAGAGATATCTTGAGGATGGTTCTCTGAGATGAGTGGAACAATGAGGCTTAAAGGGACAATTCCAAATCTGATATAGCCATACCATTTGGAAATGCATTATTATTTTGACACAGAATATACTTATTTTTGAACAAACAAACGAAATCTGTTGTGTAACAAAGCTCAAAACTACTTACCCACTGGATCAACTTCCACGGTCTGAAGTTTATATTCCCCTGGTATGGAATTATTATTACTTATAAGCTTCTGTCGGATCTCTTCTTCTTCTAAATTGATGTTGTTGGTAGAATTATAAACCAGAAGAGCCAAAACCTCAAAACTGCAGGGAAAATTATCCAAATGTTTGAGTCAGAACAGAGGAGCCCAAAGGTGGGGAAGTAAAAATTTCTGACAAACTCTGGTTTTCTCAGTATGTAACAGCATCACCAAGACAATGTTGTTCATTATCTGTAAATCATTATTTTTGTATGTACAGAGACACAAATAGAATTTATGGTTGGGAAATGCAATCCTCCAGTTACCATTAAAGAAACAGCACATCAAACGAGCTAAGAAATATTTTCAGAAGATTTAGATTACTGTAAAATATATTAAAAGATAAAAGCAAAACATATTCTCTATTGTGAGTGTCCAATGCCCAGTTATAAATGGCTCCTAATTAAATTCAAAAAATTAGTTTGCTTAGGAACTTAAAAGCTGATTCTTCCCAGTTCAGAAAACTTGTCAGGATGGGACAAGTCATCCTCTGGAGGGCCTATCTCTCTACTGTCTACAGAAGAAGGCTGGAAGACTAACAAAGAATAGATGCCTAACATTTAGATGCCCAAATTTTGATGGCGTGAAAAACACCCTAACACACTTCTGAAACTTTTAGTTCTAATTAGGAAAGTCTAGTTACTCAGATGACTAATTCAAGGTTGAGCAGTAATAGCTGTTTTGTAATGTAGCCCACTGCTACTTTCTTGGGCATAAGAAGTAGTTCAAAGTGCCCAAGTCTCTTTCCTGTGAAATAAATAAAACAGTCTCCACCCTTGTCCAAAAACATAGTTTCTCTGGAAGGGAAATAATGAACAAGAAAAGCAGTTCTAGCAGGACACAGGAAAGAAGCTGAGAGTGGAAGGCTGAAAAATTTCCTCTGGGGACACAGAAAACACACGTTGGAGAACAGAATATGTTGGTACCCAAGAGCATTGCTTGGCTCTGGCTAGTAGGAGGTGACGCCACTGAAGCATGGAACATTGGATCTCCATGGGAGCAAAAATGTGGAAAAAAGGAAAAAGCAAGCCTTCTTTAGGCTGTCTTCATCTTAGCCTGTGGATGCCCAGCAGCCTGAATAAAGACAGACCTTCCTGGTGTACAAGCAGTTCCTGGCAGCTTGGGAAGTGTCAGTACTGCCAGCACACATGCAGTGAGCAGGACACACACCAAACAAAGCCGCTTTCAGTGGGGACCCCCAAGTGCAAGGAAGCAGCAGTGAGTTAAAGGGTCTGGTGGTCTGCTTGAAGAAGGATAGGAGACAAAATCTTCAGGGGTGCTGTATGGGCGTGGGCTGGTAGGGATTTCAGGAGCCCCCTCCTAGAGAGACTGGTGCTTCATTTCTGAAAATCTTCTGGAGAGCCACCCCCAAGATGACAGCCCAGAGTTGCATTTTCTGGAGGTACCTAGTGTGGTACAGTATAAAACTACAGCTTTTCGTACAGATGTTGCTGTTAGATGATGGATTTAATCTTCTTTCTGTCAGATACAGTGTTGAAAAGTGCATACCTCCAACCAGTAATTCTGAAGTATTCTTATTAGTGAAACAGCATTAAAAGAATTGATATTAGAAAACAAGCTCTCAGTCTAGGGAAAAACAAAAACAACAAAAAAACCAAGCTTCATAAAGTCATAAATCATGAATGTGAACTAAATACTCCACACATTTCACTGTTGCAGATGTGACCCATAAGTAAAGAAATGTACATGTCATTGTTTGGTAGTTTTGTTTTCTTTTGAGCATCAGTACCCTTTTCTTCTTTCTTGTCATATCTGTTGTTTGACTTTTAACTTGTTGCTGAAGGAGAAGAAAAATGTGACTATAAGTTACCTGCTGTCTTGGCTTGGGTTTTTCCCTAGGGATGTATTTTAGCAGAGAAATTCCAGCTATCCCTGGCCAGGTTGCTCCTGACCTGCTCCCAGATACATGAAGTTCCTTCTGACATTCCTTTGGTTTCAGTGGAGTGGTTAACACACAGCAATAGCAATAGCAGGGTGGATGTGCATTAGCAGGCTTTTGCTGTATACCTCAGATATATTACAAGGCTCTAGTTTATTATAACATTTATTTTTAGCAGAAGCATGGAAATTGCCTAGAGATTTGCCAGCACTTTCAGCCCTCCAGTACTTCAGCCCCAGAGTCTCCTGGCACTTAATCATCTTTCCTAAAAGATTCTGGCTTCAGTCATGTATTCCCTTTACTTCAGAAGAGGAAAACTTAATATACTGATGCCACTCCCTACCTCAGCACTTTGGCTGCAAGGCAGAAGTCATAAGTGAGCAGTCACTGCTACTGCGATGCTGCTTATTGCAGTACTCATAGCAAACTAAAATGATATTTAGTACCCGTAACTGCTCAGAGGGAGAAAGGCAACAAAACAGAAGGGATAATGATAGATGAGGTAGAACTGGTTACCCTTATCTTGAACAATTATAGGGATAATGATAGATGAGGTAGGACTGGTTACAGTTATCTTGAACAATTGCAGGGAAAAGCATTGATTATGAAGAACTCATAAAAATAATCCGTTAGACCATTCTGTTTTTTTTTTTTTTTTTTGAGAAACTTGTAGAGCACAAGTCAAGTATACTGTGTATTAAGAACCTGTTCCATATTATGATGAAAGCAATTTCTATAAACTTTTCAGAATGACTCATGCTAGCTTCCCAAAGTAAATAAATACCTTTTAACTTGACAGCTGACGCAATATGGAGCTGAGCACTTCCTTCCACTTTTGTCACACTCAGATCCCCAAAAGAAAACATTTTAATGGTGAAGAACAAAATCCTCAATTTGTGAAACAAGCCCACGCTTAAATAAATGGTAATATAGGCAACAGTGGCATGCTGTGCTTCTGCCATGGGATTTTGTATAGCCAACCTTACATCCCATATTCTGTGCCATATGAAAGCAGATGGATTCTCACAGCAGCAATCAATTACAAATTAGATCACCCACAGTAACTTGTACTGCCAGTATTGCTGCTGTTGATATAAAAAAAAAAAAAAGGACTGCTGTGTGGGTAAAAAAAATGGGGTACTCATTTATGCCTCCCTTCTCTTTGAGTGAAATGGTGACAGCTGGAGCAAGGAAAGGCAGGAAGACCAGCGTCTGTCTCGCTTTGGCTTGGCCCACTGAGCTATGCTGGCTTGGAGAGAGGAGGCTGCTGTTGCTGCACCCAGACTGGGGGCACGGGGGATGGTGGGGATGCCTGCACTGCCGTGGCGCCTGCCACAAAGGCAGCTTTCTTCTCGGGCAGTGTGACTCAGAGCTATTCCAGGACAGTGTGCCTACACATGGGCTGTGCTCTCGCTGCTACACAGTGCAAGGAGCTTGGAGAAAGGATTAGCAACGAACCAGGCCAGCTGCACAACACAGACTCATACCTGCAGATACCTGGTTGATAATTAGCAGTGCATGTTTCTGCTCTCATTTTAGTTGTGCTAGATGGGCTGAACTAATTGTGGTGGTCAAATTGTTCAAGCAAATCGCTACTAATTTGTTTCACCATTAATGTTATTTGATTTAAAGTACAAAAAGAATAATTTTTAAAGCACCTAAATTCTCAGGGACTCTGAATTACCACTGAAAATGGAAATTAGCCTAATGACCCAGGCATATTTAAAAAAAAGAAGTCAGTATTATATTCTTTACAAATCTTGCTGTTATTTTGGCTTTGAAGATAGGCAGAGATGGATGGGTATAATTCAAGATCATCAGCACAGGTAGGCCTACACTGTCGGTCACTTGTAAACGCTGCTGACTTCTGTACATTAACTGGACAGCCAGAAAAACAGCTGACTCTTGCATAAGTTACTCAGTGAGGATGTAAAACAAACAGCAGAGATGTTAGATAATATGCAGAATGAGACAGAAAGAAATATGAAAAGTCTGCTACTGAAATCCATAATGGAATCTGGAAAAGCATTCCTGTCAGGAATATTGGGCTCAGTTCTGGCAACAAAATAACCTACAGCACAAATATAGAGAAGTTAAAAGCATTCTGCAAAAGCATCTGTGTTGTGGAAAATTTTTTACTTGACATGATATCATGTTCAGAACAGAGAGTGAAAAAAAAATACTGGGCATAAGAGACACATTCAAAACAATGCCAAGGATGAAATGTTTGTTTCTCAGAAGAAGTCGATGCTATAGAAAAGATACAAAATATGAGACCTTAGGACAGAAAATAAAAATTACAGCTATTTTGGGGACTATTAAGAATAAAGGTATCTTAAGCTTTCCTTTTAACTAATTGCAGCAGAACACTGCTGCAAGCAGCATGATCACAAGAGTCTCTGCTCCTGTCCCTGTGACTCTGGGCCATGCTTCTCCTCAAAGAACTGGTACAGGAGTACTAACAACTACAGCTTTTCAACAGAAGGTATTTAAAATATGTGAAGATTTGGTATGAAGACTGTACTTTATAAGGGAAGGTAGCAGGAAGGCAAAGAGAAGGCTGGAATCTCTCATGGTTCAACAGCTGGTCAAAACAAGAAAGTTTTTGGTTATGTTCCAAAATAACAAAGGAAACCCCTTCCCCCAAGAAAAATGCAATCCATTACTTTCTTAAAAATGGCATCTAACAATGTCAGGCCAATACTAAACCCAGTTAAAGTCAGTGGAAAGACAAGAGAAGTCAGTGGAAACTGGATCAAGATAAGGCAGCTTCAGCAGAAGTCTAAGGAGAAATCATTCTTCAGTCACTCAGGTTGAATTCTAGAACTCCTCTGTCTATGACAAAGGCTTTCTTTACATGTCACTGATACAAGATGCCAGCAGAGAACTATGGAGAAACCTGCCTGTTCATTTGGTAACACTGAAGTTAAAGTCAGGGGTAGAAGAGTTGGGCCAGTTCCAAGTTGTTGCTAAAACCTCACCAGTAGAAGCCAAAAGGACTTTTAAAAATAGGAATAGAAATCACAGATGTGTTCATTTATAATAAGAGTAGCATTATATTGTTATAATGAATAATCTGAAGTGGTTACAAAGAATGCTAAAGCCTAACACTTTGTCCATTTAACTTTACTCAATAAAAATACTTCAGACTAGAACAGCAAATTTATGCTGCTCTGATGTTGCTAACACTTGTCTAAAACTATTACACAATCTAATTAGCTTAAGTTTTATCCAAGTGCATTGAACTTTCCATTAAGCAACATGGCAGCTGAGAACACAGCATGCCGAGCCTGAATCTGCCTTACTGACCCTCGTGGCAAAACTCCCACAGACTTCAAAAAGGAGGAGTATGTGTACCTCAGATTTCCTGCTTTCCTCTTTATTTTCATTTCTAAGAGAATAGATTTATTTTTAAGTTTAGTGAGTGGTCTTTAAACTGATTGCTAACACTGTGATTTTTAATTTGGATGAATTGTTTAACAGTAGTAACATTAGTGTTGTTTCACATAAAGGAAACAGCTAAACATGGGAAATAGGCCGAATTTATGACAATTGGATAGTGGAAGCTGCGGAAAGCATAACCTTATTTGTATATTAAGAGGAGTAAAGATTATAAATGAAATGGGGCTTGAGTTCTCAAAACTGTTTGCAAAATAAAAGAAGGAGAAGCAGGGGAGCTGAGCTGCTTAATAAAGACCGATTCTCCTACTGAGGCAGCCCAATTATTAGTCATCTGACAACACCCAGGATCAGTGGGACCCTTCTGAGAAAAGCAGCAGCAGTCACAGAAAGATATGACAGACAGCACTGCAGTGTCATAAAAGTGTCAATTAATGAAATAAACAAACACATTGATAATTTATCTACATAAAGAACACAAATTGGTGTCACTTTCAAAGGTTTGTGCTAAATCATGAGGGACGAACAAACAGGAGTGCACATATCCTACTCAGATCTACTTTCTACTTTATTTTGAAGAGGTGCCCTCTCATTAAGAGACAGAAACAATATGACCAGAGGAAGAAAAACACAAACACAAATTAAAGTATAGCTGTGACAAAATTCTGTCTATTAATATAGTTAATGATCTACCAAAATATTAACTTGAGACGCTGATATCACCCAGAGATCTTATGGTGTTAAAGATGATGATAATAGTGTGCACTTTTGGACTTGGCACTCTGTTTGTCTCTCATCACCATGCACATTAATGCATACTAAGCACACTGTACTTTGGATTTCTGCAGCACGTAACTCAGCGATGAAAGAATCCATTTCCATACTTTTATTTTGTTTTGGTCTTCTCTAGAATGCAGTACAGTTTAAAATTTCATTTGGAAAACACCTATTTTTACCATGCCAAAAAAAAAAAAAAAAGCTTCCTACCTCCCACTTTCAGCTTCTATTTCTCCTCTGAATCATTCTCTCTAATGACTTCCTCTTTTACTTGCAAGAAGACTAGGTGTGGTTACTGATAACAGAATTTCCTTGACAAGACAACAGTATAGCAAATAAGGGTTGAAGCAGAGTAAAATTGAAAGAAAACTTGGGGAAAATTTCTGTGGAGTTGTTTTCTTAAATTGTTGTATTGAATGCTAGTCCAGAAGGTAAGGCACAAAGATGAGATCTGAATGACAAGAATTTGAATTAATGTAAAGAGAGGGAAAACTTCTCTAAGAGCAATTTAAAGAATTGTGCTACTACCCTAGAAAGATGAAGACTATGATCTTGTGCAAAATTCAGAGAAGAAGAGAGAGAAGGTTTGGTGAATTAATCTAATATGATTACTGCTGTAAAAGATAAAAAATAAGTTAAGGCTATGATGCTTGGGGGTTATGTCTGAAGTTTTGACTGTGGAGTGAAATTCTGTTCAGATGAATATGATGGAAAATGGACTAAGATATGAAGGGGAAAATGAAGGAAAATAGTGGAATGTCTAAAACTGTGAGAGATTTATTCTTGACTATCCATAACAAAACATTGCACAACTATTCATAGAAATAACTTATAGGAATATTAATAAAAACTGTTTGAAACCACACTGTGAGCAAGTTATATGAAACAACTCAGCCATAGCATTTCAGTGGATCATCTGACTAGTAAGAAAGAAACATTATTTACATTAGGGATTAAAAACTTCCAACTTGCAATTGGCTAACTTTTTATACCCCAAATGTTGCTCTGGCATGTTGTAGGATTTCCTTAGGATCCAAAATGTTGCTCTGGCATGTTGTAGGATTTCCTTAGGATCTTACCCAGGACAAACCCAAGAAAGTGGAAAACTTAACAAAGCATCATGAAAGCAATGATCTGGTGGAAGTAGAAAAAAGAGTTCACTTGAACTGAATTGCTAGTTTGGGCAGAATCTTAACTTTTCTACTTTTCTCTCTCTCTCTCTCTCTCTCTTTTTTTTTTTTTTCCAATAAAATATGCACAGCACAATGATCATGATTATTTGTAGAACAGTACTATCTTGTGTGGCATGATTAGCATTTATACTAAATTATTCAGAATGATGACAAAGCACCATTTGGCCTTGACACAAATTGCAGTAGAGCCCATGAGAAGACTAGTATTTGACTTTCTCATTAGCCCAGGCCTTCCCTGAAAAAATTTATGACATATTAAGAACACATAACTCCATTGCCTCTGAAACTACATATGGTGAATGAAGTAGGTAGGAATGGGATTACTCTTATGTTACATATGTACAAGAGACATACATGGTCAGACATGGAACTGACACACTTTGTGTGTTTTAATGTGCTACATATCTCTCTCTTCACCACCTTTTTTAATACACCAGGAAGAAGAAACAAAATCCACAGGATGGAGCGATGAAAGTGTGACATGAGAGGAGATAACATGTGCAGTCTGGGGGAGATCAGATGCTGACAAGCTGGGCTGCCAGTCTCATAAAAGACTCAGAAATAAGAATGGGAAAAATTTTCCATTCCCCAGCAGCCTTGGATTGTTAGTAAGACCTAAAGCATGTTCTGAACTTCTAAGGTTTTGCTGGCGTAACTGTATCATTTGGAAATATGAAAAAAAATCACAGCCACATCACTACACCCTACTGTAAATGTAGCTCAAGCAGCAAAATAGCCCTTTCAGAGACTGGGTTTACACTATAGCAGCTAAATGTTTTTTGCCAATAAAAGCTGTCTTTCTGGTTTCGGTATGTGGGAAGGAGATAGTACCATTCACAAATCCTTTAATGTCTAGGTAAACTCTGTAGAAAACTGGAAGAATTGGTTACTTCCTCATGGTAAACTGGGAATCCTGGTCTATCTCTGAAATTAAAAAGCTCAAGTGGCAAACCTCAAGAGTGAGCAGTTGAAGTCCTTGCCTGCAGGACTTTTGCCTACGCCGCAAACAGATATGTCCTATACCCACTTGTTCCCCCTCCCTCACAAGACTAATTATGTTTTGGTTTCCTCTCTTTAATTTGGTGCTAAGAGTCACTCCCTGCCCATCTGTCCCTCAGTAGTCTGCTGCTTTCAAAGAAATCCCCTGAGGCTCAATTTTCAGGGGGTGTGACCCATCTTTCTCTGGCTGCCTTTGAGACTGTCCCAATGCTAGTGCCTCCAAGCCCAGGAGAAGTCAGGAAATGAGAGCATATGGTAAATAGTTTAACTCACAGTAGTTTGGCTTTCAATTCTAGCATGATTTTTCAGTGTTTTGCATCTAGTAGCATGTCTATTAACTCAAAAGGCTCTGGTTCAAGAGAATAAATGCAGTGCCAGTGTACCAGAGCCTGCTGCTGAAGAAAGCTGAGCATGACATAACACACATATGTATATTCGGTTTTGTGGCAGACGAAACCTGAGCTCTGAAAAATGATCTGTTAAGGTTCAAAGAAGCTCAGTAGGTTTAAACCAAAACAAACATGATAACCAGTATGAGGCTTGTGAGCACACCCGGAGCACTCAACTTCCCAGCAGTCATATACTTAGACTAGCAACATATAATAATAGGCAATAAAACCATACCACTTGTAATACCAGTTTTTGACTCTATCAATAAAAGTTCTTTAAAGATGTTACCTTTTGTTACCGATGTTTCTTTTTTCTCTTACTCCCTCTTTTACAGAGCCAGGTTGGATGCTATGAAGGACATAAACATTAATTAGGGTGGGTTAATTCTCAGAAAGAAATGTGGTATAAACATCTTGCTCTTTCATTTACCTGATATTGACCACATACACAGTGTAATTCCAGTTCTGGAAAGTATGGTTTAGCTGAAAAACAGGAAAACATTGATCACAGGAATGGTATGATGTTAATAGGTGCTCTTTGATGTTTAAAACAGAGTTAGAACTTCACCTCTCTTCCGCTTGAGAAATTCCCTTCGATTTTTCAAAGCAAAGTGAACATGCTCCCATGACAGTCATGACAGTGAGGTGATTGTTATATTGGATGTACAATTGGTAGTGAAAGATTTATTAGGTTTGTTGTTGTTGTTGGGTGTTTTTTTTTTTTCTGAGGCAAGGAAATCTCTGCAAGGTCATTACAGTGAATAGGTAAGTGCACAGGATGTGGAACTTTTCCTTTTCTTCCTCTACATCATCTTAAATTGTCAGAAAAAAAATGGATTAGAAAACAAATCCTGACAAAAATTCAGGGTCGATTTTCACCTAAAAGTCTACACCCTTTGATGACCTTTATTTCAGACTTTTCTACTACTTATTCAGAGTTGGCAATGGCTGCTCAGATTTCCCCTCTGGAGAAACTTTTTCATGCTCTGCCAGGGCCAAGTGACACCTTTTGAGAATCTTTGGCTCCGGCATCTACATACTTTGCCTGAATACAGCTGCTAAGAGAACATCCTTAGCTGGTGTAAATGACTGCTTTTCTGGTTCGTAGGAAACTATAGATGGTTTCTCTTCCTTAGCTTCTGAAAGCTGGAAGCCTGCAGGTTTATTATAGACAAATAAAGAATAAATACCATATATTTTTGACATCACATTTCTATGTGAGTAGTTGGTAGAAAGACAACTTGCAGACTGTGTGAGTGCCATTATGTGAACTGTCAAAACAGAACAGAGAATGTCTCTATTCATATGGAAGAAATTCTCAGAGGTAGGCACTTCAACAGTCCTCTAGAGGGCCCAGGAAGGAGCTTACATCTACTAGAATGGACAGAAAAACTATGGCTACTAGAAACTGCAACAACTGACCTATAGGAGAAGATTTCTAAAGCAGAAGATATTGCGCTAAATTGGAAAAGTGTATTGCCTCACACAAATGAACATGGCCTGTTTATTGTTATATCTATCACAGTATAACTTCAAAACCACACTAGTATTTGGGGATAAAATTTTGCTCTGTGTAGTGATGTAGGAACTTAGGCATCTATGTCATTCAGTGGACAATTTCGATTTCCCCCTACTTTTCCAAAATCTCAGCTAATATCTACAATTCTTAAGATGCCTGGCTGGTATAGTGGAGACATTTCAAAACTCTATCCATAGTGACTAAATGCCCAAATTAGACTCTAATTAATTATTCCACAATGTAAGAAAGAAAACTTAACTTACCCATGTTGCAACCATATCATGCACTTTTGATTCCGAGTTGGAGTTCAAACAAAAGACAGTTATAGATATCCTGTAGAACAGTCCACCTGTCCATTAAAAACAGCATAATAATTTCAGAAAGCTGAGCAAATTTCTCTTTTTAATAATGTGAGACTTTAATTCCATGATGAATCTAAAGATTGGGCTGAACCCCAGATGCACAGACACCTCATGTTCTTGATATGTGAGTCTGGAGTGAACAAGCCCTGCAGGCTTGGGTCCATTCTCACTAGTCCTATCAACAAGAATTCCCTACTTCTCTGTGTTTTTAGAGACACTTGAAATGTGACAGGGAAATTCAGAAATAACATATTTAAGTAGTATTCTGCATATATCTTTAGTGGAGTATGCAAAAGCAAGATCATGAAAGTGTCATGAATTTAAAACAATCAAAATTACTGAAGTCTGTAACATGGATAAGTCATAGGCACAGTCATGTTGTTATAATCCAGAAACAACCATTGTAGATTTGACTTAAAACTTTGTGACAGCAGATAAAGCTCATAAATTAAAAGTCACAAGATCATTGAGAACAGAATTATGAGGGAGAAGCCCTATCCAATTTATGTTTTCACAGCCTATCCTTTGCTCTCAGGTCTGGGATAGTAGAAAAAATAAAAAATAAACTGTTAGCTTTATAAAACTGGCAGCTGAACAAACCATCTTTCAATCTCAAAATGTGTAACACTTGGCATGGAGAAGTTTTGTATTAAGTAAAATTGTTTTGAAATGGGACTAGGTAAATATAAATTCTCTTTAAGCTCATGAGCTGGTAGACAACATTTTTGTCACAAGATTTCACATCTAATAAATACCAAATCTTCTCATAGTTATGCTCTCTGTTAACCACTTTCACCTTTCATAGGGTAAAATTTTTTCATTACACTACCAAAAATTCTGTCCACCCTTGATGGAGAAAATGTCCCAGGATGCATGTGGGGGTGTAAGAACTTCTGCATCAATTCAGCCACACGTATGCACATGTGGTATTATTTGGTTCAGGGCTGTTACCAAATGAAGTTGTGGATCTTGATCACAGAACACAAGTATTTACATAAACCTCATGTAACTATTACAGAGACACTACATTGAACAGAACAGGACATGAAAACAATTATACAGAAATCTCTTTCTGTCTCTTGACTGGAAAGAAAGTGCTCTTTCTAATTCTAGATCAAAACAAAACAAAACAAAACACAAACAAACAAAAAAACCCAACCCTTTTATTCTAGTTTTATACATGTGGAGCAAATTTAATCATTTTACAACTTTGTAGATAAGTATTTTACAAGAGTTTATAATAAAATTATCTGAGGAATCTTAGTATTTTCTGATTTAATTGATCACATTGGTTACTATCCTATTCACAAGCTAGCTTGGGTATTTTTTCTCTTCATTATGGAATTGATCACAGTCTCACTGAGATAAGTATAAAAATTCTTTTTCAATAAAGTAGTAAGTAATCAGTTTCTTGCAGGAAGATGCTTTACCCGTTACCTTCTTCAGTAAGCTATGATTAAATTTTAAATATGAGTAGTATGAATTTGATTTTTGATTGATCGTGTTTTTTTCCCTCCCTTAAATCAGCAAACACACATATTTGTTGTGCAGTTTAATATAAAAATGCCATTTGTTTTTTATTATTACTGTTATAGTTTCATTTTTTTTTTAAAAAGCAAAGAAATTAAGTCTTTGGAAGTAGATAAGTGGACTTTGGGCAAATTGAAAACACAATTAAGATGTAGATTTATATGTATATATCTCTGTATATACATATATTCAATTTTATATGTATAATGTACTCTTATATGTGCTGCGCAGATACACATATGTAGAAATTGTGCATTATATATATTCTCATAAATTCATATATGCTTATATATATAATTATAGTTTCATTTATATAATTATATATATGGAAAAAATCACCTTAATGTAGAAATATGCAAAATACTTTAAAAATCAAACTTAGAATCTACAAAGAATACTCAATAGCTTTAAGATCTCCACCAGATGGTGACCCAAAGCATGTTTAAATGAGGCAAAAAAAGAACAAGAACAAAGAACTAATCTACATTTTTAAACACTCTCAGGAGACTGCAGTCACAGATAGTGAAAACTAAAAATGATTTCTCACTCCAAATTAAACAGTGGAAATCCCATCTCAAGATGCTGAATGAAAAAGAAATATTTTTATGGGCAGAAAATTGATTAAAAGTAGCCAAAGATAATTTGAAGAAAAAAGAGGAAAAAAGAAGCTGGAAAAACAATTCTCCCCACACCCAAATATAAAAATATAATGATCAATGAAATATCATGATTATTCTTTTAAATTCTGTTAGCCAAATTATCCAAGAGTTTATTTTGTAAAATCTTTCCGTTTGGAAAATAAATCCTCAGAAATATATGAATACCATAAGTGAAAAACATTCATAAAATCTCAAATAATGAAATGGCATAAAAATGCATAAAATACATAGCAACTCAATATACTATTTTCACAGTCTCATGAGAGTTTTAGAGGACAGGAGAAATTACATGTTAATGACATGTTTTATCACTAAGATGTTACAAATTCCCTTCTACTGTAATTAAATTACTATTCTAAAATATTTTCATATTCTAAATGGATCTATTATCTAAAGAATAAAATCTAGCTATTTCTGTGTTTAGTCTACCAACTGAATAACTAATAGATAAGATGATCTAATATTTTTTTTTCTCTACATCTAACTTAATGACTTGACATACTGTAGTTGACCTCAGGTTGACATAGGCAGCCCAGTTCAGTGGAGTTTAAACAAGGTAATAAGACTGTGGGATTGCCAGTAAGTTGATTCGGTGGTGGGTAAGGGGTGGTATTTTGGCTTCTCCCGGTTGAAAAATTGGCCAAGGAATGAATATGTGCCAAACCTGATGATTGATGGTACATTACAGGAGAAACTGGCATTTGAGAATGCATGTAAGAGTGATAGATTACTGCTCCAGGTGTCATTAAAGTATGCTTCAGGATGGTCTCTTTTTGCTGAATAATAATTCCACTATATGAAGAGGACAAAAGCATTGTATCATTCATTATTGCAGTTCTTGATAATGCCAGAAGAGAAGAGAAATTTGCAAAGTGTCCATAATCAATATTTCCAAAATCCAAGACGTGAGTACTACCAATATTTGGAGAAAACATTTTTCCTCTGTACATGCTAAAGGATCCGTATACTTGCCTTTCTGAATCCTGATCTGAAAGCCTTGATTTGTTAGTTGATGGCTGAACAGCAGAATTCCTTTTTTCTTTATTATCACTGGCGATTTCTTGTTCTACTGCCCACAGAGAGTATCCAATACCATCTACTTGATTTTCAAGGAAGTTTTGTCCTAAGAAAGTTAGTTGACTTGGTGTTACTGGTGTTGTTGGTAAGTTTAGCTCTGCTACGTCCCATCCACGGATCAGGCTTGGAGAAACTGTATCAAGGTGGTTCTGAAAACTCTGTGGGAGTGGAGGTGTGGAGTAGCTGTTAGGAGGTACACTGAGTTTGAATTTTGATTCTGAATGAA
Source organism: Cygnus olor (assembly GCF_009769625.2). Lineage (NCBI taxonomy): Eukaryota > Metazoa > Chordata > Aves > Anseriformes > Anatidae > Cygnus > Cygnus olor. The sequence goes on along the minus strand of NC_049171.1, from coordinate 63,937,596 downwards.
AAGTGTGCCTCAATTCCAAAGACAGTGCTGTTGTAAGGAAGTCAGAACTCGCTGAATCATTGCTTTTTAAAAAAATAGCTGCATCCATTTGAACTTCACTTCTTGCATTATCAATAGTATTTGATACTGCATCACTCTTCAAAATGTTTTGAGACTGCAATGATCCATGTGTTCTTGTACCGTTTATGAAACTATTAACTGGTGTATTTACCAAGGAAGCAGTCTGACTATCCCTTGAACATGAAGGCTGGGTTCTTGGATGCGTTGGAAGGACAGAAACAAGTTGCTGTCTATTATTTAGGAAGGTCACGTTGGTTCTATCACTTACTATGTCAGTTCCAACTTGCATGTTTAAACTATCAAAGACCACTAATTTTTTTGTAGAGTTTGCAAGTGCCTTGTCAAAGGGACTTATCTGTACAGAGTGTTGACTCAAAGGTGCTTTAAGGGAAGAGAAAGGAAAAGCAAAGTAAAAGTCATCATTGGAAGATATGGTCAGGTTTGCAAAGTTCATTTTTGACTGCATCTGTGATATTGTCTTCTCATTATTTTCTGAAATTCTCTTTGAAAGGCCCAGAACAAATAAACTAAATATCTGTCTTTCCAAAGTTGATGCATGGGTAGAGAAGTTGATTTCTTCAGCTCCATGATCTAATAATCTAATTGTAGAAGTTTCCTCAGAGATACTGTCAGGCTTAGTAGGTGAACTAATGGATGGCAATTTCTCTGTTGGGGAAGAAAGCAGTTTATTAAATGAGAGCCACTGATTTTCTGGTGGCTCCCCAGAAAATGCTTGAGACACTTCTTTCAAGTGATAGGAAACAGTCCAGAAATTGGCTGTTAAAGAAGGGGATATGTCTACATATTTTGTCAGAAAATCCAAGTAACCTGGTTCCCAGGAGTTGCCAACTCTGTTGATATTCTCTGTCTCTAATATGGAAAAATCTGAATCTTCATTTTGATTATTATTATGAAATGCATCTAAATTGCTCTCCAGTGCTCCATTTCTGAGGGTTTCACTTATCTTCTTTTGAAAGTATACTGAATATTTTAAATAATGAGACCAGTAATCACTATTAGACATAAATATGCTGTCACTTTCCGAATACATACCGGTCATTGATTGTCGATAAAGAGGCAGTGTTGTTTCAACATGATTAAATGCTGAGTTTGTCCTGCTTATTCCTACCAGAAGTGCTGACATTAGTTGTTTTCTACTGGATCCTGTGATTGAATTTGTCAGTTGTATGTCGGGCATAATTTTTGTGTATGTTTTTTTCATGTGAAAAAACTCTGTTGGGTTTGCATGTGGAGCCTCCACAGAGTTTAAATTTGTAATACGTCCTGAGTAATGTTCCTTAATGTACATAGATTTTCTAAACTGAAATTCACTGCTTGCTGCTAACATGGAAACAGGTTTCCTATTAGTGTTGCCTTCTATCATTTCTGGGTAAACACTGTGAAGTGATAAATCTAGCAAGTCTGGTCTACTTTTTTGGAATGACAGTTTCTCCCTTAAAGCTAACATAGATAAGCTAGAAAGAGAACGAAATGTCTCTTCTTGAAAGTCAGAGGTGATATGATGGTGAAATATAGTCTCACTCCACCAACTCTCAGGCTCCAAGACATCATTTAGGTGTATGAAATTGGACATGCCATTGCTGGAAGATGGAATCCTCAGGGCTTCTTTTCTGTGTTCATAAGCAGTGCTTCTGCTAACAGCAGGGTGGAATGGTGACTCCAAGTCAGCATAACCTAGTCCATCTGCCAGAGTCCATGTTGCCTCTGCAGTAAGACTTCTGTTTTGAAGAAAAGGAACTACTGCATTCACAGAAAGATCTGTAACAGCACCTGCTGCATCATAAGTGCCATGAAATGAAATTCTAGAATCATTCAGAACATTTTCATTTGGTAACTGATACATCACAGTGTTATCTAGGTTGATTTTTTCTGAAAAAGCAGGCAAGGTACCATTGCTGGTCTCCTCATAGGCAGCCGATGTTGACACAGTTGGACGAAATATGCCGTACCTGTTTTTTCTCTCTGGATTCTCATCTGCTGAGTTTTTACTGAATCGGAGAGGTCTTTGTTTTACTGGCCAAATAATAGGGGTAGAGATAATTCCTATGGTTTTGATCCCTTCTATCTTAGACTCTTGCTGCCTTTGTGGTTGTGAATGGGAGGAATCAGGTGAATTTCTCTTCATTCTGAAGATAACTGTAGCAGGAAGTCTGAATTCCTGCAGGTCTGTGTGTAGTAAGCCATATAGTTAATGGATTAAAGAAAATACATGCAACCTAACTGTCTGTTCCTGGCTGTCTGCTCTGGGTCTAAAAAACGACTTACCGTCAGTGGAAGACTATGCCACTTAGCTGAGAGAAAGTTTTACTTGCTTCTACTATAAACGAATTTAGCCTACTTTTCTTAGTCTTCCTGCTTTCTCTTGGCAGTTTCAAAGTTAAAGAAAGAACTTAGTTGTCCATTTTTTATTTGCACTAACATTAACAGGGTGTTCAGTCCTACTGTATCTCCAAAAATCAAAGTTAACTGCTCATAGTGAACATGGAGTGAATGGCTCCACAAAAAGAAAAAGCACAGTTTGGAAATAAGTTTCAAGATTTTCTTCTTTCTTCTGCTTAGATCCAAATAGGATGAATTCAGATAAATTCTTTCACATTGTCTACTATACTGTCTGACTGCCAAATATACAAGAGGTGATTTGCCAAGAGAAAAAAGCACTCCAAGAATGTAAAATCCTACAGTAACAACTGATGCATTTGGAAAACAAAACCAAAAACACCAACACCACCCCAAAAGAACAACCAACCAACAAAACAACCCAATAGCTACTAATTTACTTCTTGGGAGCACACAAAATCTTTAGCAAAAAGATCTTTCAGCCTCAGATGAAAATTGCAGAAAACTATTTCTGTAACATTATTAATGTTTAAAAACTATCTTTAAAAATAATGATAAATATTTTAGTAGTTCCTCACAAAATGATACTTAGTCTCCAGGAGACAGTGATATCAGATTTGAGAAAACCTTAAAAGAAATCCCTGTGTTTTTTTTTTTTTTTTTTTTTTCTGTGCTAATAATAGGCTCATTTACTACCTTATTTTTTCCCTTAATCTTTCTAAATGAAAAGTAAATGATATCTGATACTGTCAACATTTTCCCTAGTAGAGTCTGATCCAGCTCTTCTTGAAGTCAGTGGAAAGATTCCTGTTGACTCAGTGGAAGTGGCTTTGCTCCATAGGAATGATTCCACTTGGCTTCCCTGTGTTACCAGTGAGGAACAGACAATCTCAGCATACCAGCACCCTTGCAGCAGAAGCGGTAGCTACACAACGCCTGATAATCTGCGGTGTTAAAACATTTCAAAAGCATGCTTCTTTTCAGTCCCTTTTTAAAAACACCTCTGCCTTCCCTTGTTCTTTGCATGGGTAAGCACAATGGGTGACACAAAGTTAGTCCCTTTCATATGGGAACCAGGTAAACATGATACAAAATAAACACTGAGTTTGGTTCTGTTCTCATTTACACCATTCTTACAAGGGCAAGTCCAGTGAAGTTACTCCTGATTGATTTCATTGTAAATAAGATTAGAACCAAGGCATGACCCTTTACATTATACTATGAAAAACACATCTTAAAAAACAATAAATTTGCTCTAGAGACAGTACAAGGAATAATGTAACACAGGATTTCTTACCATTGTTTGGCTTATCGGTTCTATTAGTATCAGGCATGTTAGTGGTGACAGTGGGTGGTGTAGGAGTAGTAGCATTTACAGTAGCTGGTAATAAAGATGAGAAAGAGGTGAACTTGAATGAAATATGAATGTTAATGAGGTAAGACAAAATGGGAACAACTCATGACAACGTAAAATGAAACCATCTACACACTGTGCCATATATGTTAAACATTGTTTTCTGTTCAAAGTGACAAATGGACATGAACTGAAGTCCCAGTCCTGCAACCTTCACTTTCACTGACTTCAGTGGGAGGTTTGCCAGTGGAAGGATTGCAAGATCAGTCCTGTACCGCTTTCATAAATTCAAAATCCTCTTATTAGAGCTTCAGATCCAAACAGCTGTGCGAAGACCAGAAAACAGATCTTACAAGTTCTAGGATTCATGCACTTAGAAAGAATAATTGTCCCTACTCAGGGGATAAGGATGACAAAGAAATGTGAAACTGAAACACCCATTTAAGGTTTTCATTAACTCAGTTGAACTCTATATAATGAAAAGAATTGAAATCAGACTTGGAATTATTGGAGTGGAATACATATTTTGAAAGCTTCATGTAGGATCTTAACTGTACTCTTCCCACTGACACAGGAGTCATCCCACACAACATTGGAAAATGTTTCCCAGGAGAACTATCTAGAACGTTTCTCATATTCAGAGTAAGAAGCCAAAACTTCAAATTCCCCTCACTGAAGACTGGGAGGGTACACACTCGAGAGGAACAAAGCACTTCAAAATCACACCACTGAATTTTCAAATAGTTTGGAAAATAATTTGTCTAGTAAGTCCCAGGAATGCAAATCCTGTCACTGACAGCTTTCTTCTTTTCCTGAAAACTCTTTTTACAATGTGAAGACTTGTGCAATATAATCTCACAGTGTAACACATCTTTTGCATATTTTGACCAAGAATCAACCTGGAAAGGTTAAGCAATCGTATTTTAGCTAAGAAATTGAACTTTTGATTTTTTGTTAGGTTGTTGTATTTAACATTTTGAGTCTAAAATTCATAAACTCAGGCCTCAGTTTAGGGAATGGGTTTATGTTCAAGTTTCAGTGAAATAAGAAAATTGAGAAAAGAGAAGGAAGAGTTGGATGTTGCAGTAAACAGGAGTTCTAACTGGGAAAGGGAGAACAGAAAGTCACACCCTGTTATATAAAAAAGGTGTTCTTACAAATAACTTCAGGGCTATATTTTCTGAGAAACAAGTTTTAAGGCTTCTTGCTGATTGTGTCTTCCAGCCAACACTGTTAAAGAAGGTATCTTCCAATGAATGAAAATATTTGCTAGGCACAATGAAGAAAACAGCTCTGACATAACGATGACATAATGATGGCAACCACAAACATTGTTACTGGTGCTGTTGCACAACACACAACAAACAAACAAACTAAAAAGGAATCCAAAGTGGACTCTCAGCTTAAAATAAGTCTGCAGTGCTGAAAGAAATAGACGTCTTTTTATGATTTGCATTACGGTGATGATGATGATGAAGATGAAGAAGATGATGATGATGAACAGCACAAATCTGATGCACCACTTTCAAAGTAACTAACACAAAGCCAGTGACACTTGACCAAACACTCTTTGGAGAAGGAAACAGTATTACCCTGGTGAAAAGTACTCAAAAAGTTTGTTGAAAATATGATGATCTAAGAATTTAAGGAAGGCCAGCTTGAAAGAGGACATCTTTTATTAGAAGCAGTATGTACTTCAAATTTGTTTCTCTGAAAGTGTGTCTATTTCTACAGCCCTATTAGGTGATTTAATGTTAGATATTCTCTCTCCTTTCACACCATGCCGTTTTGACACAAGAAATCTGTCTGAGTTCTTCCAAGAGAATAGACAAATATCTTTATACAATGGCTGTATTACCTCTTCCCATAGAAAAAGAGTAATACTGAATAATTTTTTGGTAACGTATTTGGGTATCAGTATTTAGAACATATTATGCTTTGTGAGTTTGATGGCTGAATATTGCTGTTTGAAATCTGATTATAAACAGAACTGGCATTTCACTTTCTCTATGGAGGCCTCCATATGCTCCAAGACCCTAAACCAAATCTACCATGGAAACAGCTGGGAGAAGTACACTGGAGACTATCACAGATCTCTTACTGGCTTCTCAAGCAGAGTGCATTTCTCTTTTTATCTTTAAACTAAATCTGATTTACTTGCAAATGTTGGGTTAGAAGGAGTTCCAAGACTTCCCCTCCCTTTTATATTTTATTCTCTGCTTCCTCTATCTTCCATCACACAGCTTGAAATGGGTTACAGAGTATGACATATTTTTGATGCAGCTGCTGCTGTGATTAAAGTTTAACATGTCACCTCACTAGCAGGTCTGTGTTCATGAATGTATTGTGGAAATGGGCTGATGTTGCTCATGTTCATTTTTATAGAACTTCAGCCACTAAGCAGAGTGGAAAGAATTAACTATCCTTGTATGTGCAATGATTCACAAGGCATGGAAATCTTTAGGGTTCAGCTCCTCCTTGCATTCCACTGAGCTGACCTTTCAAAAGACCTGATGAATTTTTATATGTGGTGATTTTGACACTAACTATCACTAGGTGCTGCAACAAAGTCTTTTATTAACTAATAGCTGCTGGATTTTGCAGTCCAATGTTAACTTTTCACCTGCTAATCTCAAAGTATCTAGCCTCAAAATAGCCTACTGGAAAAATATGAATAATAACGAGTTGTTTTATTTACATATGTTTATTTCTTGTTTACAGATGTACCTATTTCTTATCCTGGTTAATATTTTACTGTCAAAATGTGCAGGATAAAAAGAGGTGAAGAGAGAACTGAAAGCAGTCTATTAATGCAGTTTTGATATAATAGAGATTATTTGGAAAATATATTATCAAGGGAACGATCACATTTTTTCCACATATTGTATGTACATGACACCCACACATTTGTTGAGTCTAAGGTGTTCCTCTCCTTGCTATTTCTTATTGCAATTCAGACTTTCATTAAAAAAATAAATAAAAACATGAAAAGAAAAAAAATAGAAAATAAGAAAGAAGTGGAATAAAATAAAATATCAAGAAAAATAAAGATTTAACAAAGATGAAACTGTGAAAATGACCTGAGCTTCTTACCTTGGCAAAGACTTCCTAGGTTTGCACAACTTGTTGGTTCAATTGTAGAAGAAGGAATTAGGTATGAGCCTTTAGAGAAAAGAAAGTCAAATAATTAGACAGGTTTGTCTACTGGGCATAAAACCAACATGTCTCAAAATATATCTTGCAGTGACACAGTCTTCTTCCTATTTTCTCTCAATGATAAAACTAATAATACCATCTGCCTTCTTACGTATTTTCATTTCCTGTTGCTGCTGAGGGATCCACAAAAACAAACCCTGCCTTACAAGGTACAGTCACATATCCTCCCCTGGTTTTCTTATACTCTCCCCAGCTGTAGCTAAATAACAGCCCATTAAATGAATGCAGCTTGTGTGTACTCTGAAATGGCTCTGTGTGGAGGGGTTGGTATGGCTGTAGAATTTATGGCATCTTCACGAGCAACAGCATGCGCCTTGGAGAAGCAACCACAGTGTGCTGTTGCAGCACAGGTTACCCACCATACAGTTCTGAGTAATCTGCCTGTGGCAGACTCCAGCCAGATAAAAGGTGATTAAACTTGCTCCTGTGCCCAGGGCGTGGGTGTGATTAATATTCTGGTATGCATGATTTATAAGCAGACAATGTTGTAAATCTGTATCTCTGCTGAATTATTCACAACTACATGCACATACTTTGATGATCTCGAGACAAAAATGGGGAATGTAAGAGTGGGTACAGAAAATGAACTGGTTAAACTGCATTAATTACACTTTGTGTATCCCAGCAGATCAGCTGCAGCTGCAGCTGCTTTTGCACGTTATGTTGAAAATAATAGGGCCATACAGCAGGGCATAATCTGAACCTACTGGGAGTGTTGTCTGTTTGACTTTCGTTTTACCACTTCAGAATCATATTGACTCAGTGAGGTTCTCTCATGAAACACCATATCCTTCCATAAAATTACAGAGCCATCACCCACCAGCTTGTAAAGATAGCTAGGAAAATATTTCCCGTGATGGAAGAACAGATGAAGCACGGGGCTTCAATACAGAAGTCCTGACATGCCACGGATACTGTTACATGTATTGCCAAAAAAATACAGGAAAGAATTTAAAACGTGATTCTCTACAAATACTAAAGTTCAGTTATTTTGTGGGGGTTTTGTTTGTTTGTTTTGTTTTGCTTCTGTTTGTTTGATTTTTTGAAATGGATTAAGAGATACAGGCAAATTGACTTCCTTTATAGACTTCCTATTAACTTCAGGAAGCACGTTCTAAGTTCCCTACCTTCTGCATGAGACTTTTTTCCAAAATATATTTGCTTCTGTTAAACAGCCAACATCCAAACCTGCTGTGAATAATTTCCTCCTGATGCTATATCAGGGAAAGATCACCTGAAAGATGGCAGAAAATCTGCAGACTTTAGAAGACATCTGTCAGAATACTGTATCCTTTAAAGAGGAATATTTTCAGTGAATATGTTAAATGACCTTTTTTAATTTTTAATCAGGTTGAATTCTAGCCAGACTAGACTTTCCCTCAGTGCTAAATAAGTGCAATGATCCAGCTATGAACAGATACTTGGCACAAGCTCCCTTATTAAGCTCAGTGGCATGGTCAGTAATAGGAACAGCAGACATGGCCCTGCATTACGGACACTTTGTGTGATGTATCTCACCTACTTTAAATGTCTAAAACTCAGACATCCGTATCTGTTTATCATGCTAGATTTTCTTTATAGACAGTGGAGAGAAACAGGCACTCCTACAGCATAAACCTTCTGACTTAACTGAGACATCTACTCTAATGTGAAATGAACTGACAACCTGAACAGCCTTTTTCACTCCATTATTCATAAACAGCACTGAGTGTAATTAGCTCAGCCTTAAACAACTATCTTTCAGCTGCCTAAGCAGACAGATCCTACCCCAAGTTAAATTTGACTGCAAAATTAAGAATTTTGATTTGGGAAGGAAGGACCCAAATGAAGTACACAATACAGTAATTGCAGGCACAAGCAGACATACAGCCAAGATAACCTTAAATTGAGTGGGTCATATTCTGCTATATGTGCAGTCATTGCAGGCTCCAAAATCAGTACAGTATTTGTATTTGACTAAATACTCCTCGGTTTGTCTGCACTGAGCTCTGCACTGATTCTATTACACTGCTCTCACTACTTAAACTACTTCTTTTAGTCTGGATTAGGCTGTGTATATATACCTTTAAATGCAAGCCCTGCGAAGGTACAGCAATGAAAAAAGAATTCCGTCAAGTCTTCCAGAAACACCCCACCATGATTGCACAGCTGTGAAAACATTAGTCTAAGGAATAAACTAGGAGAAGGTAAAATTACGAAAAGATTATCTGGAACAATTTGTTGGTGTTTTTATCCTCAATAAACCTACTTGTAAAAGCTTTGTCTGAAAAATCATGAAAATAATATCCTTTGAAAAATTTAAAGAGTGTTCAGGCACAAATAATTTGAGAGTTGTTTTTTTTTTTTTAGGCAGATTCCTTGGAAAGCATCATTGGAGCTGAGTGAAAACCTCTTTTTTGCATAAATCCTTCCACTGCAGCTAAATGAAGTCTAATCAGTTAATCTCACCACTGTCAGTGGTTTATTCATGGTTGATAGTCTGACTCATCAACTCTCATGTTAAAGGCTGGTTTTACAATGAAGGCTTTTATTCAAGAAGATGAAGGCAAAAAAAATCTAACAATACCATCTCTGGGATTAGTAACAATTTCTGAATCTGCTTTGCACCTCACATGTTTTTTTTAGGACATTCGCTGGTCCAGGGAAGCCTGTATCATATTGGGTAATTTAACATCTTTGAAAAAAGAAAGCGGTTAGTAAGTTTTCTCACATGCTTAGTTACAGGAAGTAACAATGCTTATATAGAGATACACTTGAAGCAGCATGTATAGAAACCTGGGCCTATGTTCTTGCTAATGTTAGAATGCTGACACGTGTTTTCTAAAATAATCTGCCGTAAGGAAACCACTGAAAAAAATGACTTCCCAAAGGATAAAGCTGTGATGTGGAATGCAAATAACTGTATTACTTCTGTGAGTACAGCTATGATATTACACTAATATCACGGGACTGTACAGTGTTTAATAGAAAGAGGGACAAGATCCATACTCCAGTCAAAATCAGATAAGACTGCAATGTTTACAGGCATCTTGATAGGTAGTTTAGTCAAAGTCTTGTGGTCATCTTCTTGGTATAATGGTTTAAGAAGAGTAAGATTTTCTGGGAAATTACTTTCTCTCAGATTTTTCTATTTGTATGGATGGACAAACAACTTTTGTGTTTGGATCAACTTTATCAGTCATGATCAATGTTTATGTTAGCATCTTTGTTGTGCTGGTAGGTACCTAGAGGTATGCTGAGAACTGTCCCACTAAGTCTACCTCACATTTTGGTTTCAGTAAACTAAGCAAGTAAGATGTGATGTTAGCCACCTTAATCCCTCATGACCTACTTGATAGAGAAACCAGAATGTCTTAATGATGCCAGGTTCTGTTTTAAACTACAGATTCCCAGAATGCTGACAGGTGCTGCTGTCAGGAGACACATTGACACGAGTTATGTTTAAACTAGTAAGTGGAAAGGTGGAGAGGACAACAGTAGATCTGAAAAGACCTTATATAGTTCAAAGAGAACCAATATTTGTAACTGTTGACTATTTTTTGTTTGTTAGTTTGTTTAACAAATGTGTATTTGATGCAATAGGGTGTCTCAGACACCATGGACATGGAGTTCCATAGCATTAGAGTTTCACTAGCATCATATATGTGCATGTATAAGCTACTACTGACCATGGCTCCAATTTTCCCCTATGCATTTTAAAATTATCCAAATATCTTTAAAGCTTTCACTAATTAAAACATTTGTTTGCTTCTTTTAAAAAGTAAAATACTGTTCGAAACTGACAAGGATTTTTCAGTTTTAAATTTTCTTTTTCTGGAAAAAAAAGTTCCAGGAGAAAATCATCCAGCAGCTGTAATATCATATAAATATAGAAAAATTACACCTGGACATTTATAAGAATAAAGTGCCTGAGCCATGGAATGAGGATAGGTCAGACAATATATTAAAATTTATCTCCCAGTGTAATCTACAGGAAGAAAAACCCTCAATAACTACCAATTGAAAGAAAGGTTGACAAGATGTTATCAGGATGATAAGAACCAATGATTTTGATATAAATCTCTTCCTTTCCGTCTGTCTCCTTTAATTTATCTTTTCTTGTACTTTTCTAACTTGTATGCATTACCAGTTTGCCTCTGCTTTTACTGGCTGTCTGCACATGCAGAAAAATGCTAACAGGTGCTTCTTCTAGCTAATGAAAGCACCAAAGTGCAGGTACAAAAACATTTACTAAGCGGTTAGTTAACACATATTTTTTTCTCCCTAGAGACCATGGTAGTCTAACTTGAGGGTAGCAGGTACTTTCCTTCAACTGTCATTTCATGTCAGTAGAATTTCAGGAAACAAACCACTGGGAAAGAACTCTGATCTGTAGATTATTTCAAGCAGCAACTCAAAATACTTAGGAGACTTTTTCTTTTCCCTTATAGAATCAAATTTATGCCCTTTCAAAGACTCTGTGTATGGTAAGAATTGAGCTAAACTCAAAGAAAGGCAAGATCTACCTGTTTTTCTTTCACAATAACTTTTTTTTTTTTTCCTTGCTGTGGTAAGATATTTTCAGCACAATGCAGAAGTGTGGGGGGAAAATAAGCAAAAAAGAATTGGCAAGGCATACTCACCACAACTCAAATTGTTTTCTGCTTTCAGTGCTGAAGTTGGAATACTCCAGAATTCATTTTCCCAGTCTACAATGTTTCCTTTCACATCACAGCTGAGGTTGGCCAGTGTTTGAGCATTCATGGTGAAATTCCAGAGGCGGAAGTTGTAAATGTCCCCATTTAGAGAGCTCACTTCATTGCTGTTAGAGCCCAGCACCAGCCTACCGTTTCCAGGGATAACTTTGCCAAACATAGCCGGACAGTATACATTATGATAGGTACTTTTGGCATATACACCTATGGTGCCCGAGAAGCTATCCCCTACTACACAGAGCTGTTCAAAGGTTCCTGTGAAAAACTCTGCATTTCGAGGCAATACATTATCAAGAAAGCACTGTGTCCCTGAGATGGACAGAAAATGGCCTTTTGTGGTCTTCCCAAAGCCGAAGAACTCTTTCGATGACACATCAGTGTAGGAGAAGATCTTCCAGTCGTCATTGTCATCGCTGCTGCTCTTGGTTGCTTCAAAGCACAGTGTGAACTGGCTAAGCTCTGGAACCAAGACTGTCTCTGCCACGGACACGGAATCAACATCAGGATCCTGGGGAATGATGACCTTCTGATTCCTCAGAGACACGGCGACTAGAACAGAGAGCAGATAAATAAATTAACTGGAAAATAGTCTCATATGAAAATAAAGGCAGGCTGGCAACAGTTTAACAGTGTTTTTTTATCGGTGTACTATATCAAAAGCACATGTTGAGGGGAATTTGGCTTGGGAGTACACTCAACCAAAAACATTCCTTTTCAGCAGGATGGAGAATGCTGCTCTACCCACAGCTAACTACTCCAGAAGTTGCATTAAGAGCAATATTAGGAAATATTACCTACTAGCTTCCCCTCACTTTATAAAAATTACTACACATTCATCTAGGAAGGTTGCATTATGCAATAGAGTAAACCAGTTATTTTAAAAACACAGTATAACTTTTTTAAGATGTATTATTTTAATTACTTGTCTGCATGACTGCATTACACCAATAAAGTTCAGGCCTCACTTTTAAATATTAATATCGCAGTAGAATAAAACCTCCATTACATTCCTTGACAAACTGAAGACTTTTGTTCCTGAATTCTGGTAATATGTTTCTGCAATGCATTAGGCATCTTCCCGTTTTGTCCCCGGCAGCCTTCTGGTTGAACACTGCAATCGTGTTTGTGAATATTTATATCGAAGCTGTTCACTCTTTGCAAATATTTGTGTCAGTAGTTTAAGATTTGGGACAAGTATGTAGAAATGGCTAGTCCTCTTGCAAAAAATGCACTGCAGTAGGGGTATTTAGGCATGGGCAGAATTACTTTGTCTCTGATTTTTATTAAGTATTCTCATTTGCACTGGCAAAATGGCAGTCACCAAATGTAAAAAACAGTATCTAATGACATATGCTTTTTCTCCATGAGTGTATTAATGACAATTCTGCTGAGTCTACTTTGGAGAACATTATTTTTCAAAATAAAGTGTCAGTATATTCAGTTTTATAGGTACATTTATGGCAGAAAATTTCTTGTAGTAAATTTCTCCACATAAAGAAGTTTCAGGTTATCAGTAATGAAAAAGTATCAAAGTCAACAAGACTTGTTGCAGCCGTTCTCGGTTTTACTTCTGGCTCCACAGTTCTGTGGCAGATCGCATTGCCAACAAATGTCTTCCAGCTCTCTGACAGGCTTTGACAGTGCATGTGCTGGAAACGAAACTGGATTTTGTTAGACTTGAAGAATAATTGTCACATTAAAAGCACGGTCTCCCCTGGGATTTTTAAATGATGGTATGTCAAATGCTAATTATTATACTTGCTCCCTTTTCAGAGTGAAATAAAACTTTGCATTCTGAGGGGGTGAGATATGTGAGGGAATGGTGACTGTCATGCCCCATTCAGGAAGAGACAGACATATGGACTATAAAGATCCTGTATATTCTATGGCATTACACTTTCTTTTTATCAGCAGCTTGCAGACTCTGAGCTCCAGACTACCATATTTGGATATATGAAAGGACATAATTTGACCAATACAAACTATAGTAAAATAACCTAAAGCATTATACATTATCTGCCAACCCAGCAACTGAAGAATGGGACGGAAGAGAGAAATTCTGGGCTTTTATAGTTACTAGATTTACTTCATAGATTTTTTTGTTTGTTTGTTTCCCAAGCACAAAAGTATGTTGGAACAATTTTATAGATAGAAAATGTGTTCAACTTTCCATCGAAAACAAGGGCATTTTTTTCATGAGTTAATTATACAGTACAGTTCTTTATGTAACATGGAAAGTGTTCCAGAAGAAGTATAAAGATTCGAGACTTGGAAAAGGAGAAAGCTCATTCATATGAGCACCACCCAACCTGTGTTAGGGTGGTCAGGAGAGCTACGGACCACCTGGTCACATTTAAAAGGTGTAAGAAGAGAAATAAACAGGGAGAATCCCACTGCTCTGGTACTGAACAAATCTCCTCAAAATTATTGTACTCTTCTGACAGATTTAACCATTGGCACCTTCCCCCTACAGTGAAAGGGCAAAACTGACAAGTATCTTGCACATGTGGAGAAAACAGAATCCTGCCATCAACATTAAGAGCTCTCTCCCAGTTGCTGTTGTACAGTCAGTCATCATACTGATGAATTTCAGATGTTAGTACTGGAGAAGCTGATTAGTCTCTGAGGGAGAATATATATATACTCTTGGTCTGTTCATTCAAGTGTTTAGACTACATGCAGGGTGATGTTAAACTGTTTCTGTTAGGAAGATAACTGGATTATAATGAACAGGGTTTACTTTGGACGCATTGCTATTTACTTATGAAAAATGTACAAAAGTCTTGGCAGCTGGGGTGCAGCAGAAGCAATCAGCAACAGGCAGCTCACTGTTCTAAAATCCACATCTGCTTTTATGGGAGTGCTGCGATGACAAGAAGTCTGCCTCTGCTTCTTTTTAGAGACCCTTCCTTACTTGTCTTTGTTTCAGCTATCTTACATCTCTTACATGCCTTTACACACAAGCAACCAAGGCGTCTCTTGACTATTTTACAATCGCTTGTGGGGAAAACTGCTTTCCTGCCAGCTGATGGGCTTTTGAGCATGGTTCGGTGCCTTGTGTGGTGGTTTCTGCTGTTCCTAGCTTCACTGCTTTCAGCTGTCCCTCCTTTGATGCTGGAAGAAATGCACCAGCTTTAATGGTGTCTACACACTACATACCTATTTGAGAAGTTTTGTTGCAGTGAATGCTGCACTGACTCACCCTTTAATCTGGGCTACAGCAGTACTACTCAAATTTGTGCTAATTTATGTGACATTGTCTCAAGAATTTCTGCATTAACAGAGGTCTGTTGGCTCTTCTTCCTCTCCATTGGGTATCTGAGTGAGTTCAACTCATCAATGGAGCTATTACTTACACAGTTAAGTATTACTAGAAAATTATTTAACAAGCCAGCTCTTCAGCTGCTGTAAATTGACATAATTCCCCTAAGAGTAGCAAAGCTATATTCATTTACTGCAGCTGAGGATATGGCCTATCTATCTGCTTTTGCTGTGTTGCATGTGTGTGGGCAACCAGCTTATGTATAACAGGATGTGCTCTGTGAAACTCGGTTTGAAACCACTGTTACACAAAACTGAGCAGTCACACAAATGCTGTTCTATTCTCAGCCAGTTCCCTCCCCAAACTCATTTGCTCTTATTTATTTTTCCTCACATATATTTCGCCTTGTGTACATTTTGTATTAAGATGTATTATTAGTATCTTTATAAGTGCAATTTCTAGATAGCAAACTGCTGTCTGTCTTTGAATGGCCCTTTGCATTCCACATACATATTTCTTTGTCAAAGTCAAAATAGAACAAACCACTTAATTTTATTATTTACATATGATCATTGCTGAGAAATGACAGAAAACATGATTAGAGTACTGTAACACCATACCCCTCTCTCTGGAAGAAATTCATGATATTGCCTGGGTATCATGTTTATGATGGTAAGAATGGTGCCAGTTTGACAATGGAGCTTTGACACAATGACCTGAAATGAGTGGGTGTAGCACCACCCCCCTGCCTTTAGGAATTCTCTGCAAGAACAGGAAGGCATTGCACTGATGTCTACCATGAAGATGCATTGTAATTTTAGCACGTGTGTTGATGTCTGATTGTCTACATGCTTTTATTTTTTTTTTCTATGAAAGGAAAGCACTATGTTACCTTTAACCAAACTCCTTTTCTGTATCCATCGCCTGGTTAAAGGCTGCCATGCAGAATGTGGCCTATAGGTTATAATTGCCCTAGGTGCACACAGCCACTTGTCCTTTATAACGTCCACAGTCAAAATCAAGAATTTAACTGAGAGTTATAGATTTGGAGTAAAGAAACAAAAATTTAGGAACCTTAGATGAGATAGCTTAAGAGCAGGCCTTAACACGGAGTGCCCGAACTAACATATAATATTGAAATATGTTGCTGGTGAAGATCCCTGACACCTTTACTCACAGTGGTGAGTAGCCTTCTTATTCAAAATAAAAGGGTATCTTCCAAGACTTTTTAACTGTAAGGGTGCTATCTGTGAAGGTAAGGTACTGTTCAATTTGGCAAGGAGGTAATATTATTGAAATACATTACCTATTGTATGTATAATACAAATGATTTTCTAACTATATATGTGGCCTTTTCTTCTTCTCTTCATTGAATACATCTGAGGATAATATTGCATCTTTCAATTCCTGCTGAAAGTTATCTTATGTCTTATTCTTAAACATTAAAATAGCAAAGAGGAATAATGCAATAAATCATGTTGCATAATCTGATTGCATACCATTTTATATGATCTACTTGATTTAACAACTTGCTGTACAGGACTTGCTGTACTTTCAAACAGAGAAACCTTTTCAGAAAATTTGTTTCCACTTACAGAAGAGAACAGGTGCTCCTGGAGTTATTACTATACTCTCTCTGTCAGCATGAAAGGATCTCAGCATAAAGAAATATTTTTAGTTCCTCTGATATGACTTTACCTTTTTTCTTTTCAGAACTGCAAACTAATTTTCCTGGCATAATCAGGACTATTTTTGTCTTATAATTATGGAGGTTGTTATGTTTATTATTTTAAAATATTTTATGTGTAATAGGTATTTTGACTTTTTTTTTTTTTTTTCATCAAAAAGGTATATTTGTGACTGAGAACTGAAAATCTCCTTGCTCTGTGTTTCTACGCAACCAGCCAATACAACATAAGTGTAATGTGCTACATTTGGGCAGTCCCCAGTGTCAGGACAGACTGGGTAATGAATTGATCAAGAGCAGGCCTGCGATGAAGCAGTAGGGGATACCAATGAATGCCTTAAACAACAAAACAAATATCAGTCACATATTATTTGTCTTCTTATCTTCTCCTAGGGTGAAAAGCATGGGTGTCTTTTTTTTTTTTTTTTTTTTTTTCCTAATTGTTAGGCTTTTTAAAATCTAAGCATTGTTACATATTTACAAAGAGAAAGAAAGGTCAACCAACTGGAATGAAAGGTAGCAGTTTTGCAGTGACAGTTCATCTCTGGGAGTTTACGCTACAGACTGGAAAAAAACTGTGAGAAAGTTCTGCCTTTTGCACTAGTAGGGTGCAAACTATAGGGTGTTTCACTGGGCCAAAGGTTTTGGCTGGCATTGCAGCTGTTGGCTAAGCTCATGCTCATGCTGGCCTTTATGTTACTATGTTCTTCTGCAGTTACACTGACACTAAGGATGTGTCCCGCTTCTAAATCTCCCAACATAAATCTTCAAAAAGAGACAAACTTGGGCCTAAAATTTTTGCATGTGAAAAGTTTTCTAATGCACTTAAGGATGTCATGTCCTGGAAAAAAAATATATATATTTATCAACAGAAAAATAAATTAATTAAAAAACATACCAGAGAACTCTGTAGTTTCACCCTGCAGCCTCTCCATCTCCTGTCACCCCTTCCCTTTTCATGGAGCACTTGACTCTGTCAGAAAATGTCATTCTAATAAACTATAAGAAATTTCCTTCTAGCAGGACATTTTAGCTATTAGAGGTATGAAATGCTTTGGGTTTACTTACTTCGTACATAGCTGGCATTAAAACCTTTTTTTTGGATACTAAAGTCACTTTTAAAGGACACAATCATTTCATTTCCAGTAGAATTATATGATAATCCCTTGGCAGTGATTCCACAGAGGTTCATTGGGATCTCTCCATTGTCCAATGTCAGTGAATCATAAATGCAGCCTGGAGCTTCTTCAATGTCAAAATCAATAAATGTTAGCTGTATGATGAATCCATGAGGTGCTCGGATGATCCATTTGCATGCTTGGCTGTTGGGATAATCACTGGGGAAGCATGGAGAAGTGAAAACTCCAGAGGGGTCAGTTAATACAGTCCTACAGTTGTAGCATCCATGAGCTGGCAATGTAAACAGAGAAAGGTCAGAAAGAGTGATAATTTAACAGCAAATTAATCATCAACACTGTCTAAATATATTTCTATACAGAAAACCAAACAGAGATGGGAGGAAGACAGGCAGAAAAAGGCTTTGTTTCTAGCAAGCAAAATGCTAGAGGAATAATATGGCAAAATAATATTTTACATAAGAAATCTTGCAAATACAAATTATACCATTAAATATTTGTTTGTGCATTCAATATATATCTGCCATGCATATTGACCCATTGTGCGAACAATGGTGAAGAGAAAGCAACATTTTTGAATTATCCAAGGCAAATGAATTGTTAAACTGAAACTTCTAAGATGACTGGTATCATTTATATCTTTTGGCTGCTGGACAGATGCTGACTGCTGCTATTCCAGCAGCTCCATGCCCTGCCCTTGTTCCCAGTGGAATGTCCCTGGAATGCAACAGCACAAGAGATGGGCTGAGGAGCCACAGCAGCAACATTCCACAGAGTCCAAGGTTAGTCATCAGCACTTCCGGCAAGTGCTCTCCACATCACCCAGAAGGGTAGCAGTGAGCTACTACTGGCTTTTGAATCAACAACAAATTACTGCACTCTTCCCATGCTGAGTCAGCTCCATTGATGTTTGTGGCAGTCAAGCTCTAAAAAATTCTTATCTTTTCCTGATGCACCTTCGCTCACCTGCTGTTCTTATCCATGACAATTTCAGACCCTGTTAGTCCACAGGGATGCATTTCTTATTCTTTTTGTATTTGCCCTTCTGTCATATATTTACTTAGTGTGTTGTTTGATATTATTACTGTGAATTGCCCACTGTTAAAATCTGCAACCATTTGCCAAAGCAGTGCTGAACAAACTAGGTGGGAGCAGAATATTACCAACAGATAACCAATGAAACTAATCAGCACATCTATGCTGAATCACATTCCAAACATTTCATTAGGACAAGTGTGCATCAAGTAATATAAGTTTGAAAAAAATAGGAGAATACGAATATGTATTATTAGTTGTCTATGCCAAAAGCAGCAAAGTAAGTTGTTGTTCAAGTATTTAGGGAACAATCCTAAGAGAGTAATAAATACAACACACTTCTCCAAAGCACCCTTTATATTTTTTTCCACTGCTTTGTTACTGATACTGTTTAGTCACATTCATATAGTGTTCAGCCTTAGCAAATAGAGCCTGACTCTGGGAACTGACATGGCAAAAAAAAGGAAGCAGCTTACATCTGTAAAGAAAATTCTTAGGTATATTTTCCAGAGTTCTTATATTTTTATTTGCAAATCATGTATTCACATGGCCCATAAGAGGCAGAGATTAGTAATTAACTTGTCTTCCAGAGCCAAATGCAGGCTGGCTACATAAGAACTATGGAATGTATATTTGAGAAAAATAATATTGTCTTAATGATTTACAAGTACCTTTGGGAAGATGTGGTACTTGTGACATTGGAAAACATGATCTGTGTAGTACAAGCTGGAACCCGTGCAATCTAATTTCTCTGCAAATCTGAACAGCCAAAGGACTATGTTCACCTGCCCTGAAATCTTACTCTTCCATTTCTTAACCAGAGAGAGAATATGTACTTATTAGTATGGTGAATATAAATCCTGGAGTTGTACAAGCAGATGACAGCTTTGTCCAGGGGATTTTACAGAGATACGTATCAGTTTTCAGAGAACCACCCTAGACTGAGGGGAGGAGGAACAGGAAAAGCACACACTGAGCCACAAGCTGCTGCAGGCTCCTAGTCCAGGGCAAGTGAGCCTCTACAAGGCAGAGGACAGCTCAGGCCATGGCGGCCTCCAGCTGGAAGGCTCGGTGATTCATACTTCTGCTTTCGTTATTTCTAGGATGAGGGCTACAGGGGCTGAAGATCTGGCAGCAGTGCTGTACCCACTCTTCTACCCATTCCTGATAGAGAAATAAGTGACACAGAGCTATCTGGGCAGTTGAGAGTTTTCCCTGTGAATCAGCTGCACCCAGATGGACCTGGAGACAAAGGTTCAATACCAGCAGGTTATGCAAACACATGTAGGTGCTAATGCACCCTCATTCAGCATTGGACCCCTAAAGGTTATCTTAATGGCATTATAAAACAATGCTGGCCAGAAGAAATATGCTGTTTGTCAATAAAAGCAATGTCTAGTGTGCACCTCAAACTCGTAGGATATTACATTCAGCCTGAGACTGGAGAAGTAAAATTTGTCCATAAGAAAGAATACGGACATTCCTAGAAGCCTGCATTTACTAATTTTATTGATCACCACCAGCCTAAACAGAACTCAGCTGCTCTATTTTTCTTTCTCCTGATTATTTAAGCTGTGTTAAAAAATGTCAGTACATTTAGCAAAAATACTTTTATTTCTGCTTTCATTATAAATACTAAAACATAAAAGTTATTTTACTGTTTTTTCACCTTTCATCTTCTAACACATTTGCTAACATATTTTTATTATTATTATTATTATTATTATTATTATTATTATTATTATTATATCTGTATTGTTTTGTTGTTTTTACAGCACTAATAAAAAAAAGGTAAAAAAAAAAAAAAAAAGGCCCTAAATTTAGTTAGGAAAATAAATACTGTAAACTTTACATACATAGGAGAAACAGATTTGGTGAGCAAAATAGTTTGCTTCTTTGAAGTGGGTTGGTTCTGTTTTGGCATAGTCGCTATTCTGTCCATGACTGCAATTTGAAGGAGAAATATCCTGTTTTCATGCAAATGTCCGCAATAGTAAGTAAAAAGGAAAGAAAACAAACAACAAAACTATATATAAACAGAATGGTTTTGAATGGAACTTTTTGCAAAGCTTCTCATGAGACAGTTATTTTTCTATAAACACCACCTATTTTACTCATTAAAGAGAAAAATTGCTGTGGCAACCCTAGGCTGTCAGCCAAAGCTGACAGATATTTTGCAATCCTATTGGCCCAGAGCAATTCTTAACTGTGGATACTGAATACCTACTGCAATACATACAATAAGCATTTCTGTAAGCAATATGATATATTTAATTGATAATGGGAACAAATTTAGGTATAATATTCTTTGTCAGGAATCACACCCGCAGAACTTGCCCGTCAAATGTTTTGGTTTCACTCTAGACTACAGGAAATACATTCTGCAGTGAAAAAAAAAAAAAAAAAAAAGCCTTCAACTTTTCTTCCTCTCTGAATATGCTAAAAAAAAAAAACACAACAAAACACCCTCCCAATAAAGTGAAATCAAGCACTTGATTCCCACATTTCCTACATTGAAAGTTTCACATGGCAACCCATTTGTTTCCTTCATGAGAACACTGTGGAGAAATACAGCTTTCATTTCATTATCACATTTTTTTTTTCTACAGGACTCATGCTTCATTTAATAAATGAATAGTTAACAATTTAGTATGATGCTCCAACAGTATACTAAAAAGGAAAATTAATAAATTCCTCCAGAGTGTTTTAGAGCTTTCACAAATGTTAATTGATTTCAGAAGCTGTTGTAGAATCAGCTTTTTCCTTCCTACCATGCCCATTTTATAAGGATACAGTTAGGCACAGAGATAATGTGCAAAAATGGCAAAAGTTTCCATGGGTTTTGGGTTCCCAATCTGCGAAACAAGAGTACTGATTTTCCTTAACTACTTAGTATTTGTACAGCAATTTATATGTCCAACGCACACTACCAATGACTTTAAACTGCAGCTGGGAGAGCAGACTGCCAATCTGGCCCACTGTAGAAAATCTAAAAATGAGTACTTAGTGGTCAATGGAAAACTTTGGTCATGACAATTTGGCCATCTTTAATAGGAACTTGTCAGTAAAGGCAGGGAGAGAATTCTGTTCTTATGGTGGCCAATTTTCCTAACCATAAGACCACTTCCTCTCTTCTGTGAGTTTCCTGCCTATCTCACATATATACCTTTTAATTTCTTCAAAGAGAAGGATGTGCTATACATTTCCTATACCACGCTGAATCATTTGTACTAATACTAAAGGGCTGAGGGAAACAGTATGTGACCAACTGAAGAGACTAGTGTGACTTATGTGACTAACAAAGATAAGCACATACAAAATCCATACCCCATGGAACAAAACTAATAGCCTACCATGTCCCATCAGCAAGAGACCCCTTGTCTCTTAAGAGCTCCAGCACAGACTTCCACTTGAACTTGAGCACCTGGGTGTTCTGAGATACACAATCTGAAAGTGACTTTCACAAACCAGTTGTGGACAGCTGAAGCCACAGTCAGACCAAGAGCTACAGCGTTGACCCCCAGATTAGGGAAGGAAACATTCTGTATAACCGTTTCCCATACATTCACATTGCTCTTTTTCTACTTCTTCTTTCATGTCCAACATATTCCAGCACTTATCTCAAAAATCTGTGTTAATAGTCATATCTTCCTTTAGCTGTTAATATTTCTCTGTTTCTCTCTGTTGCCATCATTTTCCCCTTAAAATTCATATTGTGACCCATTATACTCTGCACTTATCCATCAGACGAGTTCCAATTTCTTCTTGATCTGCTCTCCCTTCTACTCCTATCCAACCATGGAGAATTGCTGGGCAACAAATTTTGTTTGGCCAATAATTTTTTTTTTAAAAAAGGAAAAGCAATACGGTTTGGGACACTGCCCAATTCAGCCCTAAAGGCTGAAAAGTTTGTGAAGGTTAGGATCAAAAGAAAATATTGTCTATAGGGAAAAATATCTGCTCTTATAACTCATATGTTACACAGTTTATTTTCAAACTAAGTTACACCTTGCAATGGGATTTTTCTTTTCCTGTCCATTGGCTGTAGCATGGAACTGGCCTTCTGCACAGCATTTTCCACCTGACAGAAGTGTAAATGACTACATAGAGCGTAGGCAGTGGCACAGGATACCAATGATAGACTGTGTGGGTTGAATTAACGCTATTTTTCAGTACTTTTTTTTAATCCATTGAAAGGCTCCCTCATAAAATTTTACTTTTTTTTTTTTTTTTTTTTTTTTTTAAACAAGATTCTGTTCTGGCATGAAGTTTAACTCTACTTCTCCCTGTAGAAAAGATGTCTTTTATATGAAAATATCCTGAAATAAATCTATGTAACTACAGGATCAAATTTTCAGAAAACAAAACAAAACAAAAAAAACAGCATATGTTAACTTCTCTCCTATTCAAGGGAATGATAAAATCTCCCCTGCTGACAGAATTAGAGTAACCCTAAACCACAGAAAATCTTAGCTACGCTACCTAGCACTTTAGGTATAAAAAGCAGTACAGAGGTAATTATGATTTGCTTTTGTGCAGACATCTGAGAACCTTTAAGCACTTTGCATATATTTGAAAAGTTAGCACTTACAAGTACTGTCACTTTTGACAAAGTAAGAGAAAAGCTCAGGAAGGTGCCACGATGCAGTCACTTATACACACAGCAAGTGTGTGGTAAAGCCCAAAATAGAAGTGAAACCTTACAATCATTCCCAGTGACAGCATTGTTTTGTTGAGCATTAGGCAATAAAAAGTCTTTCTTTATAATAAGCAACTATTTCCCACCCCCTATTTCAAGGGTGCCATAATAGAGCAGATCTACAGAGATGAGATATGGCCAAACATTAGGTTAAACATATTTATGACTCCAAATAGATGGGTGAATGAGGTCAGTAGTGGACACACCTGCAGACAAGTAAGAGGAAGGGCCAAACCACCAAGATGTGGGTGGGCTGGAATGGCTACAGAAAAAACAAACCCATATAATTTCAATATGAGACACAAACACTAAACCCAGAGCAGCAACCACATAGCAAAGGCTTCAACAGTAGCCCATCTATCTTCCCTTTAAAAAATTATTTCAGATGTAAAGGGAATCTGTAGATGCACACAAATATCTATATGAAAAATTTGGATACATTTATTGCAGATAAGTGTCTAGTCATTCACTTTGGATATAAAGGAAATAATTCTCTGCATACTCACTGTCATCTATAGGATTAGATCTATACAAATTTTTGTGCAAAACAGCGAGCACTCTTCTGCACTCTTCTGAAGCCTATCCACACCAAACCATGATGTCTGCTCTGTGCTTAACCCACAATTTGAGTTCTTTCTGAGGAAGCAGAAATGAGAAGATGTGAGAGGATTACTTCTGTTTCTTTATTTACTTTCCAAAGTGTAGAAACTGTTTGATCTCCCACAAAACATCCTTGTCTTGCTACATTACACTGGCCCTGAGAAAAAATTACTAAACGCAACAGATAATTTAATGTCAGCATGCCAATTTAATGTCAGCATTTAATGTCAGAATCTTCAAATTAATCTTTGTCAGAATTTAATGTCAGAATCTTCGAATATAATAATAATCCTAACTGTCAAGCCAAATTAATTTTAGTCACTTTTTTTTCTTTTTTTTAGGGGTGGGGGGGCTTGTTAAATAATGGACAAAAACAGTATAGAAGGATTATCTGTGCAATAAACTGAAGGAAAATAACATGTATAAAACATGTATAAAAGCTTGTGCCTGCACATACCATGTGATAGGGCTGAGGCCTACTGATTGAGCATATGATTGTGTTTGTGTGGGAATGTATCTGTCCTCTGATTTGTAATAATACTAAACTATTTCTACATCAGCATTTCTACAGTGTGCACAGCCTTAAATTCATAAAAATCTTGAGCTAATCTTAAAATCTCACTCGTATCATTTGGATTTAAGCATGCACTTAAAATTCAGCAAATATTTAAAGTCCCTTCCTAAACAATTATGCCTTTGAATCCTGTATTTGAGGCTTTACAGTTATGTCTTCAGCCTTGCACCCCCCCTCAAAGACATCTGAATGGGGAGATCATGACTCAATAACTGCTGTCATATGAAAATGACAAGGGAGGCATTGCACGGACACAAGCAGTGAAGAAGACTGTCCTATTCATTCTCATTCTGACCATTTTCTTTTCCTTCTAAGGAAAGGAGTAATTACTGAACTAGCATATGCCAATGCCCATTCAGGGAGAAAGATCCACTCTCAGACACGTTGCATATGAAAAGCTGGTAACCACGTGGTTAAATAATCAACCTGAACCATTTTTATACCTGCCCTGATGTCCATACAGCTATCCATACTCCTTGTTCCTGTCCTTCCACAGGGCGTATTCTACATTCCCAGCTTGCTGACTGAATTAATTTGGGGTAAAGGGTCTTTTTTTTTTTTTTTTTCCAAACTGTCACAAAAATAGATCCTTCCAATCTGTGATTTTTTATTTATTTATTTATTTATTTATTTATTTATTTTCCCAGAATTACTTTCTTCCTAAAGTTCAGGAATGGCAAAGTTTATTTATAATGCAGACCTTTCTAAAAATGCCATCGAGCCAAAGTCCCTTATCCCCTGTCTTTCCCACATAAAAATAAATGCATTATTTCTCTGGATAGCATTCAACCCCACCCCATCACCCTTTACTAGTAGAATATTACATTAACTTCCAGCTTTACAAGGGCATCAGTAGCAGGCTTTAACACTGGACAGTTTCTGTTTGGAGATATCAATTTTTTTTATATATTTTTTTAATTTCTTCTGCCACTGAACAATTGAAGTGCTGGTTACCAAAGCACCTGGCAACGTAGCATAAATGTGTAGTGTAAATTATAAAAAATGAAAACCAGTGTAATTTAAATCATTCTCTAAAACATTTCTAAAGTACTTATATTAACAGATGTAGAATATATAGAATCCCCAACAGGATAAACATTACCAGTTTTTGTATGGAGCCACCTGCATGGACTCATTAGCTATATATCCAGAAAAATTCAAAAAATAAAAATTTTATGAACTTTACAACTTTACATTATCCTACTTCAGCTGCCACACATATAACGAAATGCAATTTGCACAGCGTGAATATAACAGAGACATAATTCGGAAGAATTTTTCATCTCTGTATTACTCTTAGTTTGCAAGTGTGATTTTTCTGTCTATTTGTAGGAAACACTACTTTCAGCACTATTAAAACCTCAGCCCAGACTCTAATTTTGCACCATTCCCATTGCATCATCTGCACAGTACTCCTTGTACCCAGCAAGAATTCTAGGCCTCCATATTCCTGACTGGAAATAGCACATAACCCTGGCAAAGCCTTTTATAATTCAATGAAAGGAAAGATTGTGCTCTCACAAAATAATTCAACAATTGGGTTTTGGGCACGGAAGCCAGGAGACAAAGAGAGTACTATGTCCTGGCCAGTGATATCAGCTTGCCTCGCATCTTCTTTTGCTGATGCAGTATGTCTTGCAGCATACTCTAAATGGTTGAACCAGTTGGTGCACCTAAGAATAATAAAATGCTAGAACAGAATATCCTCACAGGGTAATTTATAGGCATATATGAACATGTAACTGCTGTCTATGAAGTTACTTATTATTATTCCTGCTTCCTATTCCTCTAACCCATCCTTCTTACCAGATTATTAAGAAATTAAATTTTTACTCACATGAAATCAGAACAGCTTTTTTGTTTGTTTTGTTTTGTTTTGTAAGAAAAGAACAGGGCACTTCATGAAATTACATGTGGCAAATGGAAAACGGATAAAAGACAATATTTTCTCATACATTACAGTGTTAGCCTGTGGGACTCTGACCTTAAAAGTATTAAAGCAGGGAATATAATATTCAGAAAGATAACAGACGTTTCTCTAAGTATCTAGAATACATCAGAATCCCTGCAGGCATATGATAATTAATAAGAAGAAATGTAACTATAGGAATTGTAAACCTCATGGCTTATACTTGAAACTAATCTCAAATAGCTCATCAGGGAAAGTATCAATAACTTCATCCTGATGGCTATAGTGAGGAGCCATGGAGCATAGTCCCAGGCACTGGGATGTGAGTGCCAGTGCAGCCAAAGCGCTGGCCTAACTCCCAGCACTTCTCGGGCAGGACAGACAGCTCATGTCCAAACTGTTCCTGGGCATGGCTCACCAGCTAGTGCAGGCCAGGTACTGTTCCCAACCTACAACCCAAATACAGCCACCCCAGTTTTTATAATAGTATGAATCTGGGATGAGTTGGCCTGAGTGGCAGAGAACAGTCCTGGGCACTTCTGATTTTCTAGAATAGAAGTGGCCAATGCATGTGTGGGAAAGTAACTGTAAGAGGCAGAGCACTAGGCCCTATCTTATATGTCTTATGTAGGAGCCAATCCAGCAGTTCTTGCTAGTTTTGGTGGTTTGAACACTGCACATAAGTCAAAAAGGAACAGGTTTACAATTTCCAACACAATAATCAAAATTATCTTTCAGGATACACTTGAGGTTAGTAACTACAGTAATGTACCAAAAAAAAAAAAAATCAGAAAGAGCAAAGCTTAATTTTGAAATCTGAGGTTATGTTTAGGAAAGCAGAAGTGCGAATAGTAAATTACTCACTCATGAAGCATTAAGCACAAAACACAGGCAGAAACCAGCTACGACAAAAATCAGCAGCATACTTTTCACTAAACCAAGACATCACAAGTTGATCTGCTCTTCTTCATGACAAAACTGTATAACATGACCCTACATTTAGAGAGTTTTTATTATTCGTTTTCATAAATAAATATATAAATAGTAGTGTGATTTTCAACAGGACAGAGGTGGAGTGGAACATAACACTGATTTAGGGTCTAGAAAGCCAATTCTTTCACAGGCTGTCGAATCTCTGCAGGGAACTGATCTCTTGGTTTCTCCAGATTAGCATCGCAAATGGCTCTTAAGTGGAGTCATCCAGATATTGACACTGTCAGCATTTGTTACATGACAGATCTCCAAAATGTTATCATAGCCCTGGGGAGGTCAGAGCTGATGTTCTTCTTTCTCTCAGAGTGGGATGTTAGCATAGGTACAGAGACATTAGAAATTCATTGTGTTTCTAGATATTCCATATTGCCATTATGCCTCATTTTGCTCTGGAATTCCATAGGTATTTATTTATCTTGCCACTAAAAGCTCTGACCCCTTTTGATCACTCTAGCACATGATATCCTACCTCCTGACAGCAACTGACTTTATCACAGCAGTAACTCCAGCAGATTTTGATTGATCTGGGAAATTGAGGGAACCAGCTACAATAGAAGAAAATATATTCAGAGCCAGGGTGGGGGCCCTGCACTGCCTGTTTCCCCTTAGTTGTTTGGTTTTGTGCCAATGAAAATGGAAGTGGAAACAAACACACTGACTGGGTAAATCTGCCCTGACCCATATGAGTAGAGTTCACATTGTAGACAAAGTTATGGATTTCCCCCAGAGGGAGGGGGTAATGTGAAAATCCTGTGTTACACCCATTGTAACTTAAGAATATTTTCATTGGCATTCCTGTGATAATCTTATAAAAATAACAGAATTGACTCGCTAGTGTTGGCCTGAGTTGGACTTTTTTCCACAAAGTAACAGAAGTTTTGGACAAAGAGTGGCATTAAAAATATTTGACAGTTTGGTTTAGATATACTGGTTTGAAAAGTATTAACTTTTATGTATATGGGCTATATATATACTATATATATAATATACAGTATATTATAATTTAATATATATTAAATATAATATATAGATATAACCATATAATTTATGGTATATGGGCTAGTACAATAAACATACAGGCTAACATACGCATAAATAAAGAGAAAATTAGTTTAGGGAAGGGATTGGGTGGGAAAGGTGATTTTTTTTTGGTGAGGTTGCTGCGTGTAACATAATGGTTTCAAACCACATAACACATGGAATCACAAATCAGGCTGAAATTCACAGGAATGATCATCAGGAATGTTGTATTTTTGTCTAACTCGACAAGAAGGTCTGGCTACTGGCTCTTAGGTCTTCAGTTGTTGCATTGTTACTGAAAGGGTCATAACCACAACTGAAGTAAATCCATGAGGTTGGGTAGCTTCTTCAACACAACTGTACCAGCCAGTACAAGCTAAGGAGGTGTGTGAGTAAATACATTCTTGGGTATCATTTAAGTGTCATGCTTGCCAGGCAAACTGTTGAAAAATGAGTGGGAAAACAGCTGACAATCTGACAAAGAGTGATTTGTAGGAATTTGAGATCCCACCAGATTGCACTGACTTGGGGTACAATAAAGTTATACCTGGGCACGGGTCATGTTCTTGGTAAAACTCAGTCATACACATGCATACAAGAATTAAACTTCTATATATGCATTGGACACAGACTAAAGATATTGTTAGAATAAAATTTCTGGATAACAGAATATTTTGTTCAGTGCAAGTAGACAATACTGTCTCTTCATTGTTTTACAAAAAAAAAAAATCCAACACATACCCAATAGTAGAATAACATCCAAATTTCGTTTGACCTCAGATGCATTCAGCGTCTTTTATTGCTTATAAGACTACAGTTCAGTTGCAGAGTTTTCTTTCCAAGGCTGCAAAGTTGGAAAGCCTTTTCTGGCTGCTACTCTCAGTATTCTGAGGGTATAAAGTATAGAGTATGTATACTCTTCTCAGAGTTATAGTTAAAGCTATTCCTTAAGTTTTATATTATTATGTGTTGAATTTTGGGTCTATATTTTTTTAAGACTTTCTTTAAATCTATCCTAGAAAATCTGCTACTAGAAGAAGACTTGGATCTTCTACAGTAGAGGTTGAAACTACTTAGATTTCATTTGCTGATGTTTAATAAGTTACAGATATTATGTACAATTACTTTGCACTGGAATTCACTATTAGAGCATTCTAGACATACTGGGAAATACTGATTCAAAAGCCATTTCCAACAGTGTCTTTGATTCTTTTTTAGGGTTTTATGATCTGTCATTTCTAATAGTCTTCAAAGTATCTATTTCAATATGATTTGAGCCACTTATATTTCAGTACGTTAGTTTTTTCTGGGTTCTTTCAGGAAGCTATAAAAAACAGATGCTGTCAGTACTTTATCTGCCTCATCTAATCTGCAAGAAGGAGCAATCTAAGTCAAAATATTAGTGATGTTTTGATTTATGAAACACCACAGAATAATAAGAGTTTTTCTGTTACACACAAGGAAATATTCTCTTCTCCACTACCACACAAAAATCAGTCATGTTTTCACTTTCCAAAGATAATAATATATTCAGCGTTAACACATTATTGAATCAGTTATGCCCAGAGCAGATCATGGTGTTTCTATCAGAAGTAAAGATGGAAGGGAATGGTATATCTCACTCAAAACAGTAATTCTTTCACTGTTGTATTACTTATTTCCACCCCTGGTTTGTCAGTGTACTTCTTTTCATAAGAGCAGAAAGGAAAAGATTATGAATGCAGACAGCAAAGTTTTATATTAAACTGTCTAGTGCCTCCTTATTTATTCCATTAAAGTTACAATGACTGATTTTTGTGTGGCTATATCTGAACCTTTTATTTTTGCCAGTCTGGTCTATGTGATTTATTTTTCTAACCTCTACCCAGTTCTCCAGCAGCTCTAGCCACTGAACTCCCACTGCAATCAATCAAGAAGTCTCCCTACACATTCCAGTGCTTTTTCCAACTCTATCAGCTTTTTCTACCCTTTCCCTGGAGAAGAATATTCCATGGATGAATGGATTTTAAAGTTAGGAACTTGACTCTGATCAAATTATATGCATTTAACTCCTTGAGGATGTACAGTGTGTGCCCCACTTCTCTTTTTGTGTCTTGCTTCTTTACTGAAAGCAAGAAAACAAATTTTAAATTTCCAAATCAGAAATAAATAATTTGTCTAACTGTGTCTTTCTCACCAACTATGACTGCTCACTACATAAAAACCAGAAAATATTATCTTTAGCAAAGAAACTATGATAGGCTTGACTAAGTTTCACTTGAAAACATCTCTGTTAAATTTCAAAATGCTTTATGTCTTTTTTTTAAATTATTTGTCTACGTCTTAATGAACAGGTCTCCAGTTATTGATGTGATATTTTTAACACATCTGCTACAATGCTAAACAGGTCTCTGTGTTCAAAATATCTATCACATTTTGTTATGCAATACTGGACAGCTTCAACAGTCAAATACCAAGAGAATTCAACTCTCCATTGAAAGAGAAATTCTGAAAATAGACTTACGACTTCTTGTTTCCCCAAAACAAAATCAGCAAGTTTTTCAGCTTGAACATATTATACAAACAAGGCTTTCTTAATCTTAAACAGAACTTGCTTCTTAGAAGGAACTTACTTTATTTTCTGCACTGGTTCTGCAGTCATCAGCATTATTTGGAAACAACATCTAAAACACTTGCCACTTAATGGAAACTGCAGAGTTTTACAATTGACCGGCTCTGTAATTTCTGAAACCAAATCAAGCCAATCAACCAGAGGAAACTTCTTTCATGAATCTGTTATTTACATGTAAAGCAGACAGGAAAAAGGTATTTTGTTAGCTCTGGAGACACAGTTTAAGAACGTTTTAAAAGATTAGGAAGTATAATGACAGGTGCACAGTGTTCCTTGAAATGTGACAGGAAGAGAGTATGAGACAGAACTTTATGGCATCATCCTCCTATAAAACTAAACGGACAAACTGTTCTCTCTTAATAATGACTATATGCTAACATTTACAACCAAGCACCGTACCTTTACTTGACCTTTAACACATTGTACTGCACTAATTGTCGTAATTATTCAAATAATGACAGCCAAGCCCTAGTTTGCTTCCATATTCCTTTTGCATGAGATTATTTTAAAATATTTTCCAGAAATATTAAACTCAGAAGTGATTTCATATTCAACAAAGCTTTGAAGTTCTAGAAAGCCAAGTGTCATCATGTCAAAACTCAACGTCCTCACTTTGTAACTTTTCAGCTAATGGTTCTAGTAAAAGCCACCCTCAGAAGACACCAGTGACAGAGGTGCTCTCCTCCTCAACAGTTACAAGCACAGTTTGTTATTACAGTTCCACCATTCCCAATGAAAGCTTATTTCAAGGCCACAGTTAAAAATGTATCTTATTGTTTAGAGTTGGAGTCCATTTACAGGTTTTCTCTGCCTTTGCACCTGAAATACAAAGTAATAATAATATAAAAGTATATGTTTAAGATCTGCTATCAGCACTTAATATCTACACAGAATATCTGGACCCCTTTGAGAATGAAACCATAGTTTGGCCACAGTTTTGCTATCATTTAATCTTTCAAAACCTCTGAGACTGAATGCTTCAAGAGAGTAAGTCCTGTGTCTTCCAGTGTTGGAGTCTTACTGACATCTAAAATAAAACAGGCATAAAAGAGAGAGCAAACACACAAGAAACCTTAATCAAGTTCTAATTCTGAACACCTGACTCTGAAGTGCCATGAGTGCTTACAGTTCCCACTGCTTTCACATTACTTACCTTTGATTATAGTTTTTAATCACAATTACTCTGTTCCTGCAAATACTCAAAATCTTAAAGTTGGTGATACAGTAACCGTTGAGTTAGCATTTCAACAAGCAATGGTGCAAGTTCGAAGATGCAAATATACCAGCGTGGAGAGTATAAGCATGCTTCTCAAAAAGAGGGAGGAGTATTCTGCCTCTTGAACATAGATTTACTTTGCAGTAACAGTCAATAACAAAAGTTAGAAGCAAATAGTTAAATGACAGTATGCTTTCGACTATGAATACAGGGCTGTGATTATGCAGAGTTAACTGCAGGGTTTGGAGGAAGAAGACAACAGGACTATCTCAGTGTTCTGGCATAGAATAACATCAAAGTAATTTGCCATGGGTAACAATTAATAAAAATCTGTGGAATATAAAATGTCTGTCAACTACTATGGCACAGACTACTGCCATTACTTCACATTACATAACATTGCATTACCTGTATGACCTTTCACTATGTGCTAAGTAGAGCAGCTAGGTATTTAAACTTGCCTCATACAGCATGCTACTAAGCAGCACAGAATCACAGAATGGCTTTGGTTGGAAGGGATCTTAAAGACCATCTAGTTCCAACCCCACTGCCATGGGCAGGGATGCCACCCAGTAGATCAGGTTACCCAGGGCCTTGTCCAACCTGGTCTTGAACAACTCCAGGGATGGGGCATCCACAACCTCTCTGGGCAATCTGTTTCAGTGCCTCACCACCCTCATTCTTGTGGCTCTCTTTTCTCTTTTTAATTTCTTCATCTATGCTGTGTAGCCTAAACTGTTAAGCTGAAAACCATAAACTTAGGTTCGCAAATGAACCCAATAATGACTTTTATCTCAGCTCTTTTATGACTTATCTTGATGATCATTTCCCTGCATTGAAAATTCACTTCAGGGGCTAATGAACCATATCAGTAAAGTGTTCAAAAGCAGTCTGAGGAGACTGGTGTGAATAGTGTCTGTCTCCCACACCCGCGTCCTATCATCCTGTCAAGCACAAAACTAGGGTGAACTCTGTTCATTGTTGTATACCCAGATGCTCTAGATATTTTATCAGAAGTCCTGATAAACTTTTAAAAACAGGAATTCAGAGTAATAAATTTCAACTTTTAAAAAAGAAAATATGTTTAAACATATATATGTATACAGTTTAGATATTATACTATAAATATAACATATTATGTAAAATATATCTTATTCTCTTTATTTGAGTTTGAGATTCTATGTTTACTAGAAGCTTTTCTTCTTTCATGGTCCTTGGCCAGACCATTTATTTTTAAGCTTCATCCAAAACTCTTAACTTGAAGCAATGTTCTCACTGTTCACAGTGGGATTTAGATTAAACCCTGCAGACTCAATCATGAAAAAGCGTAGTTGACCGTAAAGGAACCTCACTGGGTGACTTGACATGGTCATATACAGTTTTTGAAGTAGAAATAAATTACCTACTTTACAATCCTAATGCAAAGAAATAAAACTATAACAATTTTTGATATGGAGAGTATACTACCTATGTATGTTTACATATATATCCGATCAGGAAATAATAGGCAAATGAGTGCAGGAAGTTCTTGATATTACTTCATTAATCTTTGGTGTTAGTTTTGAGTCATTATTCAAAGCATATAGAACGAAGAAAAAATCTGCACAAGCAAGAAGTGAAAGGAATCTGACAAATAATTCTGTGAATGTTGCCTTACGTCCCTCTATCTGAACACAGAAAGTAATAAGAATTAATATAATGAAATAGATCCCAGAATATTTCCAAAGGGAAAGAAAAACATAAATGCAAGGCCCAATCCAGGCAATACATTAGCTTAATAGAGGTTGGGTCAAGAAAGGTAAAAAGTGGCCTAAAACCACAGAACTACTGTTTTGTGAGTCCTAGCTGTAACACAAGTCATGATAGGAAAGCTACAAACATAGAAGATGTGCTAAAGCATACCATGACACCAATTTGTTTGCTAAATGAACATAGCATTGTACTCACACAAGGTGAAACAGAAAAACACAAAGTTTGTCAAAAAACATTGAGGCCTAGATTTGACTCTCCCTTTCTCCTAACAGTATCTCCTCAATATGACATTCAGCGTCCTGAAAGCAAGGATTTACAGAACATTCACAGGCTCTTACTAGCAGAAATTAGGAAAAAGCATATTAATGCTGCAGGATATAGACTGGACCCTGCCATGCAGATCTGCTAAACCATAGCTCAGAATACTTAGCAAGCTGGTAAATATACCTTGCCATGCCATGGTGAGATTTTTTTTAGTGGACCTATTTCACTTACACAAGCAAGAGACAAATGAGTCATGAACAATTACATAACAGCTCTGCACAAGTTAGTCCAACACCATGTCTGTGGGAGAACTAAGCTGGACAGGCTGCTAGAACACTGAGGAACAAGGAGAAAGAGTCCAAAACCATCATTAAGAAACACAGAACAAAGAGGATAGAGTCTATGTAAACAGGAAATAAAGGAAGTCTTGCATTTCACCCTGACCACAGTGTCCAATTGTCATGGATAAGAAAAATTAAACAATTCCTTTCAAACTACTTATGTGCACAACCAAGCAGCCATTGTATTCTGTGTTCTGCTGTGTCTACCTAAATCCACCTTGCTATAGTCCTGTGACAGCATTATTTCTTCAACAGTAGTCAGTGACTAAGGTTTGAACTATGGTAGACTCCTATGGCAGGAATGGCAGAATTTTAAGGCAGATCATCTGAATTTTATTTTGATTTATGACAGACACACTTTGTTATGAATAGGTCTTTGGTCAAGAGTTCAGTCAATAAAACTTAGCAACTTTATTTTTTCTTTCTTCTGGATTTTCCTATCAATGACCGTCAGCTAGTACCTCAGCTAAGACACAGTCAATATAATGAGCTTCTTAGTCATGGAAGCTATTCCTACTTATTCTAATTACTCAAGTTGACCCTAATGCCAAGATCTGCTCTTGCCCAAGAGTTAAAGAATTATTTTACCTACTTTCTTAAAAGAGACAGGCTACTCCAGATCTACTAGCTCTGATGAAATTAATTCTATTTAAGCTATTTTAGCAGCTGTATGGCTGGCACTAGCACCAATCATTGCAATTTTTTCAGTGAAAGTTAAAGAATAGAGTGGGCAAACCATCAGGGAAGTCTTTGGTATAGTTCAGGATAACACATGATATCTCGCACTCAGTATGCTCAGAAAAGTGGAGAAACCTTTTAATATCTGTAGGTATTAAATCTAACATGAACCTACTATCTGCTCAACTGATCCAGACATGTTAATGTGGTGTAGCAAAGAAAATAACTGGAAGATAAAAAGTGACAGCTGATAAACAGATCTCCTGGTAAGTAGCATAGGAAAACTAGACAGGAAACCTTATTTAAAAAAAAAAAAAAAAAAATTGCTCCTTCAAAACAAATTTTTGCGAAATAAATAACTTTAGATGTCACCTCAAGTGAATCAGAACATGACTTTAAAACATTAAGGCATTTTTTTTTCCAAATACTGAAGTCAATTCAAAGCAAAGACTGAAAAATTTGCTTTGAATTTTCAAGGCAGTATTTTTCTCCATTATCAAAACATTGAGGACACTCCTTCCTTGGAGATCTTCAAAAGCTGTCTGGACACAGTCCTGGGCAACCTGCTATAGGTGTCTGCTTGAACAGTGGGTTGGACAAGATGATCTCCATAGATCCCTTCCAGCCTCAGCTATTCTGTTGTTCTGTGATTTTGTGATTAAAGCTAGAATTTTTATCCTGTTGCATTTCTTCATAATTAATATACATTTCAGTTTCAACAACAACAAAAATACATTTAAAAAAAAAGTCTGATTTAATAAAAACTCCATTTCCCATCCAATCAGCTTTCCAGGAATTGTGGTATATTCTTTCTTCTCTCTCTCTCTCTTTTTTTTTTTTTTTTTTTTAAGCATTATTGCATTATTGTGCAGTAAACTTTGTGGAGAAACCTGTAGCCTGAAAAGCATTCAGGTGCTCAGATAGCTTTGCTGTGACTCTCATTGCTGCAGAGGTTTCTCCATCCAGGCAGTTCTCATCCCTTCCTGTATTCAGTCTCAAGACTACTTAGCCAGAACAGCCAAAACGGGTTCTGACAATATACAGTACTAACAGCAATTATAGCATTTTATAGCATGTGACAATTGAGTCATCATGTTCAGGCTGCAACAACTACAAGAAGAAAAATTCTTATAATAGCTTACATGTTAAATGCTTACATATTTTCTTCAGTCAGGTCTGGATTGGTTATGAAAATGGCAGAACACTGGCTGATGGTCTACCTAAGACACAGATGGGTCAAATGCCTTCCTTCCAGATATGGGAAGCCTACAATGCTGAACAGACTTATTCATGTACCCACTCATATCCATGCTACGTCATATAAGCAAAAGGTTGATGTAGTCTTGGTCTAAATGGTCCTTTGACCAAATCACATGCTGCACTGCATGGCAGTAACGGTGGCATGCTAAATATTTTTTTGGCTCATCTGGCAAATCTGCTGCAGCCTGAACTCTATACTTAAATAAAATCAATTTCCATCAGCAATTTTAAGCAGGTTTTATTTAGGGAAATAACAGAGGAATATTTGTAAGTAATCTGAAAACCAATGGCTTCATCACTAGATATGACTTGCAAGCTTTTGCCAGAAGTGTCAACATTTATTTATGACTAGACAGACAGTTGCATCTTTTGTTTTGTTTTGTTTTTTTCAAACTTCTTGGTTGTTCACAAATTTTATCTCTAGGGCTGAGTCTGTGGACAAAACAAATACAAAATGATAACACAGACAAAATGTGAATATTGTATCTTAAAACAATTGACCATACTAACTATCCAAATGGGACAAATCAAAAAAAGAAAAAAACGAATCATATCATGCTTATGTTCAAATCTTCTCAGTAGAATAAAAATAATTCTATTTTGTGTGTCTGTGAAGGGGTTGTTTTCTTTGCTCCACCAAAGAAAAAGGGTTAAGTGATGCAGGTGTGGTGGAAAGGTGCCTGGAGAGGTCTGGAAGCCCAACCTTACAACAGCTGTCACTTACAACAGGTGTTTACAACACAGTGGTGTGCTTACAACAGGTGTCACTCATACTGATAAAACTGCTGCTGCTTGACATTGTTAGAGAGTGTAATAATTGTGATGAATTAGTGTTGTTATAATGTGGTGAAGGGATGAGGGGTGGACTGTGTGTAAATTGTCCACCTTTGTTAGTGTGATGACGTTATGTTGATTTTGGTGTGGGGAATTTTTTTGGTTGTGAGTGAAGTTTGTGAAGATTGTGTGATGAATGTTGATGGATGCATATTTCAATATATTTAAATATACATATTAATATATTTAAAAGGCGGTCCCACCTCCTCCAGCAGGAGCCACACATTCACATCCCTTTCTTAATGGCTGCGAGGCCAGCTTGGGCCGTATGTAGCAAGGCTATGGCTGCCCAGTTGCCTATAGCAGACCTCTGCTCAAAGCAACTTGTCTACTCTGCCTGAAGCTGGTCCTTCTCCCAGGACTGTATTGTCAAGACTAACGAAAGGCTCAGTTTCAAAATCCAGAGTAGGAACTGTTATAGGAAATCACCTTGTTCTGGTTCTACTCTATGGCTCTCAGCACAGATGCAATATGGAACGTGTTATTTCATAGCAAATGACAATAAGAAAATAGTCGTTCCAGTGTAGAAATTTTTTAACCTTGAGAAGTCAAGGTGATGATAAACATTGTTGAGAACCAAAAAACTATAGGAAACAGGTATATTAGAAATGTATTACAATCAGAAGTACATGATCTTCCTCCTTACTAAATTAGTAAAATATAATAATTTTAGAATAGAAATGAGACAAAAGAATCCTAGAAATGATATTCGTGAGGTATAAAGATGCATACTTCTACTAACTTCTTGCCCAGAAGACTACCTTTGCACACCAGTAATATCATTAATTTTAAAAGAACTCTATGAAGAAGAATTCTAGCTGTGAATCATGCCCACTATCTTTATATTTATCTGTTATTTTGTAATCTGGCATGTGTGAAAAGCTACAGTTCTACTTGTAATACTGATAGCTCAAAAGTATTTAAAAGCCTAACAGTTTAAATACATTAAACAATGTGTATTCTTGTTCACACTATATTGTTTAATACTTAAACAGTCTTTAAACCAATTTTGTTATTCTCTGCAAATGCAATCCTTGCTATTTCATCTAAAAGTTACAAGCCTTCCTGTTCTGAGAAAACAATCACTTTCCAGGAAGTAATAGTATCAGAAGTTTCTTGGCATTTGGGTTTACTAAAAAAACAAAACTAGCATAACAGTGTTATCTGTCACTTAGAACAGACTTCTGCGTGCTCGTTCAAATATAAATAATAAAAGCCTCTTGAACTAGCTGATCTCTGAACTGTCCATCAATAAGAAATAACTTATCCTATTTATCTGACCATGTCCATGTGCACATGAGGTTATTCAGAAGTGCTACATTCCTTTGGAGAGTGATAGGAATGTTAGTCCCATGATCACCAGATCTGCACTGTACAGAGGTAACAGACTTTTCTCTACATTTGTGTGAGACTGTGTATAACAATGTGGTGAATTGCAGACTATTTTGGTTCCTTCTGCATTTCTGTTCATTCCTGTCTCTTCTGCACTTCAGAAGAAAGAAGAAATCCATGCATTCTTTTTGCAATGATGGTTGTGCTCTTTTCTCCCCATCACAGTCTGAGGGAGCTTCATATAAAAAAACACATTTGATTCCTTCCTCGAGATAAACAGTGTGGTCTAGTCAGTCACTGTAACCGACAAGGTTCTTCTGCTAATGTTCACAGCAGTGAGTTGCAAGAGTGTCTCTAGGACAAAATCATAATGAGGAACTACCAGTCAAGCGAGCTGCTCAGACCTTTCATTACAGTTTAATAAAGTACTAGTAATAAAGTACCACTCAGTCCTTTCCACTGGACATCAATGTGAATAAACACATCCTATTATTTTCAATACCACTTCTGCAAGATCCAAAGCACTGGAACAGCAACATCATTACCAGTTATTCATCCTGAAATCTGCTAATGTTAACACCTGTAAATATTGCCAGTAATTGGCAGTCAGGTAGAGCTGGTTTACTCCAATTTTATTTTTCTCATTGAGCAGACTAACACCTCAACCACCACAAGGGATCTGTGGTATAAGAAATGCCAGAATTAGTTGACACGTGGACAAATAAAATCTATTTGGGAAAGTCAATATGACTTCTGTAATGTGACATTTTGTCTTACAAACCTCTTGGAGTTCTCTGCAGAGTTCAGTCATGCTACATGGGTAAATGTAACCCAGATGACACAGTTCACTTGGATATCTAGAAAGCTTTTGGCAAAAATTTTGCCAAAGGCTTTAAAGGAACATAAGCAGCCATTACATAATTTGGAAGGTTCTGGCATGGATAAATAACTGGTTACAAGGTAGAGCTTAGGAACAAACATGAATCTGTAAGAAGGTGAGAAAGTCACAGGTAGAGTTCTACGGGTGTCTTTGCCGTGAGCCACATTAGTTAACATGTCCAGAAGGTACATGGGAAAGCAGTAAAGCAGTACAAAGTTTGTTGAAGATATAAAACTACTCAAGGTAGTAGATACCTTGAAGGCAAACTGTAAAGAACTGTAAAGTTGAGTCACTTATAAGACAGAGTGACTAGGCAATAAAATAATAAATAAAATTAAACGTAGGTAAGTGTAGACAGAGTCCTGTGTTCACTAAAAGTACTTAACTGGCTTTCAGTGCTTGCTGGATATTTTAATGTAGGTGTATCTCTCTCTGGTCCTGTCTCTGGCCCTATTTTCAGACTGATGACTCCCTGGGTCATTGCCTCATCCTGTCTTTTCACCCTACTCAGACAGCCCCTGCAGGACTGTACCTGGTCAGCGAGGGCCCTTCCTATTCTTGGTCACCCCAACTTCAAGATCCTCTCCATCTCATATCCCACCTTGCTCCTACTGCTCCCATAAAAATCCCACATAAATCAAGCCCTCAAGCCACAGAGAAAAGGTGTCTGGGTGGGGGGTCACAGGTGTGGACAGAGAGGGCAAGTGAGGGAATAGTCAAGCACTTTTCAAGCTTGGAAAGAGATGGTGGAGATCTGGCAGAAGTCTACAAAAATCTGTGGGTTACAGGGAAAAGGGAGAGGGATTATCTGATCATTGTCTTCTATAATAAGAGGCCACCCAATGAAGCTAGGTTCAAAATAAGCAGAACAAGTCAGTTCTTTGTGCAGCAGGAAATGATCACATGGCACTCCCTGCCTCAAGACAGCAGTGGATATGAGGGTTCAAATGGAGACTGGGCTACTAGTTGGCAGTAATCCATTTCAGGCTAATAAATAAGAAAGCCACATGAGCCTCAGTGAGATTTTCATTCCTGAAATGGAAACAGTTAAAGGTGAGGAGAGTTTTGGGGAGGAATCATCATGCACATAAGCCTTATTTTAACTCTTATAGACCAGGTACTCTTTTATGACCACTGAGATTCTTGGACCTCTGAGCTAAACCAGTAGCAGGTCTACTTCTGTTCCAAGGGCAAATGGGGATCAGGATGTTGTCCACAGAACAATTAAAATATTTGATGACTTGTAATCCAAAGACTGCAACAGTTATTAAGCATTTCTTAATTTCTGGAAGACTCATTTGTCATATCACTAACTACATCAGGAGGAGAACAAAAAACAAAAAACAAAACAACCAAACAAAAAACTTAGCTCTAAAGGAAATCCTTTTTCGAATCTGCAAATCTGATGCTTTATGGGTTTTATAATCCTTGTTCTTTTTGAGGATGCTGTCACCAAACACACTAAGGAAGCAGGGGGACACTTGGCACTCCATGCCAGTTGCAGTCTTTCATCTAGCAGAATATCTTCACATCAAAGATATCCTACCCTTTGTAGGGTAAATAAAAAACTATTTTTTTTATTTTATTTTTTTTTTAGCTAAAGAAGGAGACATCTTTCTACAAAGTTCTTAGCACCCTGTCATTACTTCAAATACATAGAAAGTTTTTTATGCATTTTAGAGAGCCCTACATCCTAGCAAAAAGCCACCTTCATTCAAACCTCATTCCACACAGGACCTATTCATCCAGACTCCAACACTCCCCAAGTGCTAGTGCTAACATCCTCTGATACTAGGTATCTAATTTCTCTACTAGCACTGGAGAAATAGAAGCCTTAACGTTTCACCTCTAGACTGATATTTTCTTGTCTCCATTTTGCTAAGTGCAACATTGAATCTTCTGCTCCAAATGCAGTGTTGTGAGTGTATTTGTTGTTGCTGTTGTTGTTGTTGTGTCTGGTTGTGTTGTGTTTTTCTTTTTCTTTTTTTTTTTTTTTTTTTTTCCCCTCCACAATATTTCCCTGGAAAGAATACTGGGGAAGACAGGGAAAGAGTATATGCCAAATTTGTAACAAGAAATCACCTTGAAGTGAAAGGACGTGGAATAAAAAATTGAAAAAAAAAATGCATGTGATAGTTACTTGTCAAAAGTATTACAACAAAATACCTCTATATTCTTTTTTATTTTTATTTATTTTTAATTTTTATTTTTTTTTTCATTGTAAAATAATATGTTCTGGTACAACATAGGTCACACAGAACCAGGCTGCAATTGTTCTAACTGCTGGGTCATTCAAAGGCTGCAATAAATAATGAAATTGAAAGAAAAGTTTCCCTACTGCTAAGCAAATTGATTCACCGTGAAGTGGCTTAATTACTCCAATCACTGTCAATCTCAACTTCCTCAAAGTGTCTCAGAAATGTGGTGGAAAACATTCTAATTAAGTAACAAAAATCAATGAAATAAGAAAAATATTAAGTAAATATTTAGTTAACCAGACTTTCAGATCTGCATATGTGTTACATCAAAATTCTAAATAAGCATCTCTAACAATAGTTATATTTATATCTGCATATATATACACACACATACCAACATTAGAAACCACTCCCAGGAACATGTAGACACTACTAGGATTGCAAAATCAAGGACTCTGAAATTAGGAAATGCCAGAGTTAACCTTTGTTTGGCCTTTGTACACAGATAATTGAAAAAAAATCTTCAATTACATAATCACACACTACTGTTTTTGCAGGACCTCATTCAGTGCACAGGAAGGACAAATTCCATGCAATAAGCAACTTTCCAGAATCCTGCTTTACCTCCATTCTTCAATGTATGACCCTCAGCTTTGCAGCAATTCAAATCCTCTCTTGAAACAGAATCACTGAGTTCCTCACAAACTCTTCGTTGGTGTTCTTTAGTATTACATTTGAATGTTTCTCAGAGTCCTTAATTAAAAGCTTACATTCTGACTGTGGGGGAAGAAGTATTCTTAACTTGTTTCTATAGAAACAGAATTGGGGAATATCAAGATCAGAAGTATTCTCTGATGTTAGGTGTCTAATTTCAGACACAGGATTTAATTTAGTCATGATTTGTAGCATTACGTAGATGTTAATATAATCAACACAGTTCCTATTCACTTCAACTGCAATTATGAATGCAAATAATTCTTCACACAGTTTCAGATTAGGGTCAAAAAATGAGACACATGAAAGAAAGTAATTGAAATAATTTGCTCAGCTACCCCTAGCAGGCAATACTCAGAGACAGCATTTAGTTTTCTAGGACATCATTCAACAATCCCAGCTATGAGATCTCGCAATCCAATGCCTCATTTAGTGTACATATTCCAGTTCTGGGCACACATTAAACTAAGGCCTTACAAAGCTGAAGGCCAATG
This sequence comes from Cygnus olor, assembly GCF_009769625.2. Taxonomy (NCBI): domain Eukaryota; kingdom Metazoa; phylum Chordata; class Aves; order Anseriformes; family Anatidae; genus Cygnus; species Cygnus olor. The sequence goes on along the minus strand of NC_049171.1, from coordinate 63,894,425 downwards.
ACAAAAAGCAGGTGACTGTAATTAAAACCTGCACCATCATGGCAGACGTGAAAATGGAAAATTGCATAGGCAAATAAAATTCTTCAATTCTGTTATTTCTAGATTATTGAGTTGCTGGTTTTCCAACCTTAGTATTTTCTTAAGACTATTTTCTTCATTTGATTTTCTTCTCTTATTTAAAATAAGTAAAACTTTGAAAAAAGCCATTGTATGACAGTCAAAAGGAACCTACATCACTGGTTTATGCCTTTATTTCCACTACACAGATATCTGACATTTCAACAGATGTAGTAACAAGTGCTGATTTTAGATTATCATTCTCTGTTTTGTTTCACTGCCTGAATCCCAATCTTTTCCTCACCTCCACATACAACAGGAAATGATTATAAAGCTAAAAAAAAGTCTTACTCTGTCAGAATTGGTAGGAATGAAGCGTTGTATTACTCTAAAGCAGCAACGGACAAGTAAAAGACATTTAATAGCATGTGAAATTTCAGAAATAAAGCTACTGGGTATGTCATAACTAGAAAAGGTAAATTACAAAGAAATAAAAATATCATGGAAAATGAGCAACTGAAATGGTCTGAATTTCTATATGGAATTGGGAGCCTGGTTATTCTGTCAAACCTCTCATATTGTTGCTGATAAAAAGGTGTTCACAATAAAAAACATTATTCATTTGAGTTTCATACAGATATATTTTTTCCATCACAAAAGCAGCCCATACTCAAGAACATAATTTACTTCCAAGTGTGGACAAAGGCTCTGTGCTTTCGGGATAGACTTATAAACCTGTCAGCACTCACAGACAGTATAGGAGATCCACCTGCACAATCCAAATATACACATTTATGTGTTTCTATATGGATATTTGTCCTTAAGCAGTTCCAAATGTTTAGCTCAAAAGTTTACTATATTAAAGACTAGGATGAATAATAAACATATGATATTTTACAGATGTTTTTTATCAGTATTGGTTATGGGAATGTTTTCATTACCCACACATAATTAATATTTATTGTATTTCTAAGTAGTGAATAAGTCAAGCATTATTATTTATGGCAGAACACAAGAAGCAAAAGGTAATGTCCAATTCTACATCCAAACAATGTATCTTGAGGAGCCCCTGATGACGCTGACTTCAATTAATTTATTTATGGAAGATCACACTGCATGAGGAAAATATTAAAATACCATTAGTATTACCATTTAACATTTATATTATAACTTCAAGGGGACAAACCTCATGGAGTTTCATTATAACTTCAGAAACATAGAAAGTGAATTATTAATCTTATTGAAGTCTCTGTGTGTAAATATATACTATAACCCCAAGAAAACTCCATGTGGAAGCATATGTACTAGATCAACATTTAGACTGGACATATTGGCCTTCAGTGTGTTTCATAATTGTTGACAAATTGTTAAGTATAGTCCAACAATGGTATCTAATGGTGTAGAATATCTCCTTGCTTTCAGGTAACTGGTTCTTGAATGTATAGACTACCTTGGTGATGTAAAGTCTATTTGCACAGCATTTGATTTTCATGATATTTGTTACTGTCAATATTTGTATACATACTTGTAAGTTTAAGTTCCAATGATGTACATTTATGAGCAATGATTTAAAAGGTCTAATGAGGACTATTTATGAGAACTATAATGAGGGCCAGATAAACAACTGAACTACGAACATAAAGACAACTAAATTATGACAAACTATGAAGAACAAATTGCAAGTACAACAGACAAACTTCTTAGAAACAAAAAACGTTTCCTTTAATTTTCACCAATTGCTAATAAGTAATTTATGTTTGTGACTCACAAAGTTCCTGTTTTGATGATCTGATTCTAGTTAAAGACTTTTCTTGCCTTTAAAATACTCAAGTTTATTTTCCATTATGTTGTCTTTTTGTATCATTCATTACAATGAAAGCTAATACAAATCTAATGTGAAATAGCATGAATTGCTAAAAGACCAGATATTAATTTTTTATGGTAGCTTGGCTTGATCCCTACTAATAGATGTTTCATCAGATTTTCACATATCTCAAGTGAATAGACACAGTAGCTGATTAAGATAATATGAAATCACAAACCCCACCCTAAAGATTAAAACTCTGGTCAGGTTGGACTGTTTTCTCACTGGAAACACACACACAATATAATAAAAATATTATGCAACCTCAAAATATCTTTCATGTCACTATGATCAAAAGTAATCCATCTGAGGAGCAAAAAGAATGCTTTCTTCTATGTGTTAGGATTAAACATCAAACAGATTATGGATAGATCGATAGAAACAAGAATGGATGTCTGTGTTCTTATGATTTTTTAACTGGTTCTTCCAGTTACTTATCACAAATAGGATGCAGTAAACCTAGCTGAAGAGAGAGTGATAAAGCAAAGGGGGTATGCTCTTAAGTACCAAGTCAGGATTCACATGACATAGGGATTACACAGACAAAAGCACAATACAAAACTCTCTTCCCTTTCAAGCATTACTGGGTGAGATCACAGTAATGTGCAGACAAAAAGCACAAGTTACAACATATAATTGCTGCCAAGTGTACAAAGCAACTCTTCTTTCATTCTTCAAGCCTTTTTCCTTTTCTACACAGAATAGCAATACTGCAGCACTAGGCAAGTTAAACCTTCTAAAGGCATGGGGCAGAACTTTTGCTTCCTGTGACTTAACAGCACAGTTTTGCCAAGACATCAACTTCCAAAAAATTTCTATTTGGAAATTTAGCAAGGGATATTCAAAAGAGCTCAACAGCGAGCAGGTATCTTGGCTCATATTGAAGGGGGCAATAAACTTGCACCGACTTCAGTGGAATGAAATAAAACCCAGTGCTATGCAGTCCAGTTAAAATGCAGGAACCTTCAGACCATATACAGCTGAACATTTATTGAAGATTTTCCTTATATTTTATTCCAAAATAAGTGCAAAGCTATTTCAAGGTTAAAGCATGTCTGCCTCAATTTCAGCGTTCCTAAGCATATGAAAAAGCAAATGACATGCTTACTATGAATTCATTTTTTTTTTTTCAGTCATGTTATTAGTAAGAAAAATATTTTCATTACCTTCTTGCAAAAGCTTTTTGTCTAAGAAATATATATATATATATGTATAAGAAAATAAAAAACACAAGGAAATTTTAAAATTAAAAATGCCAGTTTCTTCCTTCAAATTCAGAATATTTATTACACCAGAAAACTGATTAAGATGATATGGAAAGATAAATGTTTTTAAATCAATAGCTTTTAAAAATGGACTTTTCTCAGTTCCATTTCTAGCATCCAATACATTTCATTGGTATGGTGTGCTACTTAGAAAAGATTTGTGAAGACAATCACAAGGAAATATGCATTCTTTTTTTCCCCTAGGACCTTGAGCTCAGCTATTGATTATATAATCAAGTCATTGATGTTATAAATAATACAGAGCAACTTCAGATACTTTGATAGATGGTGGCAGTCAAAGGAGTCAGTAACTATAGGAGTTGGCTAAAAGAGAATACTTGCTATCATGTACATCATCAACACTGCCAACAGCAGGGTGGGGTGGGGAGGTGGAAAGAAACTTCTGAAGACTCAAGACAACTGACTAAGCCAGGCATATATTATTCGCAAGTAACTTTTAAGTTACTAATGTGTGACAAGGGATTTAGAAGCCACTCATTTGGTATTACCCATGTGAAAAATATGCACACAGTTTCTATTAGAGGGAGCATATATATAAACAGATGTTTCCATTTTTAATCCTCAGCACTATCTTCTGATTGTGATGTGCCACCAGAGAGAGAAATTTATTATTGTATTAATGCTACATCTACCACTTTGACTTTCACTGAAATTAAGAACAGAGAAGGGTTAATTGCAATTTATTTGTAGCATAGTGAAATGATCAGCTTAACATAATAGTAATTCTCCGCATACAGAGACAGACAAAGAGAAGACCTGGCTAGTGGTATTGTTGCTATACAATGTATTTGCCAGTTCAAGTGACAAGATTTTAGCAGAAACATACCCAATGTAAAATAAAGTCAAAATACTGAACAGCACTGAAACAGTAAATGGCCAAAATCTGACAGCTCAAAGAAAAAAGCCTACATTTCATAAACTAGTTACACAATAAACTGTAACTAGAGCAGTTGGTGGACACAGTAAATCTGATGTACCAGGCTTATATATGGAAGAGGTGAAATTTCATTGATTTTATAGTTATACTGCCTCTAAACATTATTATTAAACTATTATTTTAAAACCACAAATTCTTAACTTATACAAATGATGCCTTTGTTCAACACAAGCATTACTTCTTTCTGGTTTTGTCTGTATATTACAGATAAAATACAATTCTCTAAACCAATGTTAAAATCCAAGACAAGTTGAATACAATTTGGGGGATTTGTTGTTCAAGACATTGGATAGATAGATATACACACTCTGCACAAAACCTCTATGTTATTTTAGCTTTCAGTACAAAAGACGCATTAGTGGTGCTCCTTTGCATATGTTTAATGACTCAGCTAGCAAGACAATTTCAGGATTCCTTACATGCTTCCTGTTTCTGTAAAGAGCAATATCATATATCACTAGCATACTTTGGAACTGGCGAAGAGAAACAAACACACTTCCCCTTACTCCTCACACCACAAAACAAAAATCACTGAGAACTGCATCACTTGTACAAATGCCTCTGTGAGAACTTCAACCGTGAGGTCTTTTTCTCCACGTAAAAAGCAAGTTCTGATAAAAAATGACTTCAGCTTCATAGTATGGATTTGTCACTGCACAGTTCTTAATTAGAAGAACTTCGAGAAGCCAGAGCATGCATCTGAACAAAACAAACTCTGTTCACGACAGGGAGTTGCACTTTTCTGTCTGATACCCATTAAGAAGCATATTCATGAGGGACAAAGCTGGAACTGGAAAAACTCTGATTGCATTGTATCCTTTCAAAAATTAGGTTAGCTGGTTGACAGTCTTTTCATGCTTCTACCCTAAGTTCTGCTAGAGCTAACTCCTGAAGATTTTTAGCATTAAAAAGCTATCATTTTACCATGTACTGGAAGACAGCTGGACTACTTCAGGAATATTAAGAAGGAAAGTGTTTTTAAGAATGATAACTATCTGTCACACTTTAATTGACCAACATATTTTCCAACAAATGCTTTTTTCAGTCTACCAGAACTTGCAACAAATATGTTCTTCAAAAATAAGTCATGCTGACACTTCTGTAGAATATTAAGTAACTTACATCTTAATTGATATAGCTGTAGTTTTGTGGTATTAACCAATTTGAGTCAGCACAGTGGTAGTCTCTTGTCAGAAGTGACTATTTGCTACACTGGAATTTGGACAAACCACTAAATACTTAAAAGATGTTCAGAAGTTACAGAAGGAGAAATTCACAAAATGGGAATTGGTAAGCATGTGGGGGGTGGGGAGGAGTGAAGTCTTGAGGACAATTAACAAAATTGTTTTCAAATAACAAATTAAAAACAGCCAGCATACTGTTCAAGTTGATGTTGTCCCATTATGACAGACAATAGGGTGAAAACTACAAAATGAAAGAGGAGAAAAAAGGCACAAGAATAAAAAGTTTACAATGGTGTCAAAATATATGACTCCAGTTAGGTTTAGAGTGGAAAGTGGCTTGATTCTTCAACAGAAGACTAATAAAATTAGTCAGTGTAAATGACTATTAGGGGTCTGACTACATAAGTGGAACTACAACTATGAATTATACACTTAATCTTCCCGTACTGCTGCAAGGTTTAGAGCTTAGCCTGCCATTTACAGAAACTATGCAGACCAATGAGAACTGAATCCAGACAAAACAAGAAGAGTTTTTGGAAGTCATGTTTTCCCTTGAATCAGGTGCTTTTATTACCATATTTAGGGCAGAAAAAGTAGTTTTGCTTAAATATATCACAATATTTTGCAGACATAACATCATTATTGCACTAATATTTTAGTTCAATTTGTAGAAAATGTTTATAGTTTATACCTGAAGTACTTTTTTTTTTTTTTTTCTCTCTCATGAGAGAGATTTTTCTCTTCCATGGAGAGTAGAAAAAGTTCAGAAACAGTATGTGTGAATTATTTTATCAGGTATTTCTATGTGCAATCTCAACAGGGAATATATTTTCTAGGTGGTTTTTTTCTTAGTAATTCACCAAATAGTAGCTAAAATTCTATCTTTTCTTTTTTTCAAATTCTTGTAAAATAAAAGTCTTGTGCTTTTCTTCATTTTAATATTGCCAGTATATAATATACTGGGGCAAGTAAATCTATCTCAGACATCTCTGTGCTGGGGTTGTATGGAAAAGGCAGATGTTAAAATTTCAGTTATCAGATAGTGACATGTAAGGCCTTGATCTAGTGAACATTTACATGTTACACATTATGCAAATCACTTAAGCAAACCCATTAAGTAAGCAAATCCAAGATTCTAGCAAAACAATCACAGACATAACAATATGCATGCAAATCCTTCAAGATCAGCACTTATTAATTGACAGATGCTGACTTTACCATGGTAATCCTTCATGTCTGAAAGGTCTGCTGATATACAAAAGCAACCATTTTAATTATCCTGTATTAACAGTAATACATACCAAAATGCATGTCACATGATTGCTAGATTTATATGTAAGAAACTTTTATCTGGAAAACTGTTCTATTCTTAACTAAGACTCATCCACAAGAGAAAAAAGTGACATTCTCAAAGACTTTGGTCTTTTAATGAAACAGAAACACATTTTGTTCTAAAATGTTTGTTCATTTTATTAAGAACAACTGAAAAATGCCATAAAAATTCCATTAAAAAATGAATTTATTTGCCTGGTTTTCTCTGGTAGAATAACTTATACCAGAAGCAGCCTTTTGTAAGGCACAATCCAGTTGGCCATAAATAATTTAGGAGTCTATTGTTAGATAGACCACTGATTCTTTCTTGTCTGTTGTCACATACAATATTGGAAAAAAAAATCTATGTTTTTAACTTTTAACAGTGAAAAAAAAAAAAGAGGCAAAGATATATAACAAACAGGTTCTAAAATCTATAGGTCATAAATATATGACCTTCAGTGAAAGATATAGTTTTTCCTTTAAAGTTGTGTTCTTCAGTGAAAGAATATGGGCTAAAGAATGTACCTAATAAATGAATGCAAGGACTAGTCAGCTTTGAATTTTTGTGATGTTTGACCATATTCCATTTGTTTTTGCCTTACAAGTGCATAAAAGAATTGAGGAAAATCACCGTGCTTTTAAGGTTGGTTAATTCATGGAGGACCAAACACTTTAGGGAAAAGAATTACCAGCACCATCAAAAAAAAAAAAAAAATCAGATCTAAAAAAATAAACAGAAGTAATGAGAGGCAGCTTCCTGTTAAATTCATTCCAACAGTGATTTAGTTTTGCATTAATGAGCTGTCAACTAAGGGAAATAAAAGAAAGCCAACTAGTCGTTTTTCTCTGCAAGATTTATATGAACAGAAATTCTAAGCTCATGCCTCAAGCCAGCAGAAATGTAAATATTAAACAGGACATAAAGGATTGCTTTTGATTTGTTTTGCTTAAACTAGATTAAAATATAAAAGAAGACTGACAGGTAAAGAGGATAGAATATAAATACTTTGCAGCTATTCATTAAATACCCAGATTCCTCCAGACTAACTTCTCAGTTACATGTGAGGTATAGATGCCTATGCAAGGAAAGAAACTGCCGGACTGAATAGTTCTTTAAATTTTTTCAGGTTTTCTGAGCTTTTCCTTAATATTCAGAAATGCAAATTTCCAATCCTGAGTCATTGACAACATTCTTTGCCTCATTTGCCATCCACAGCAATATATACACACCCATTCCCACCCCAGAGGTACCACAAGAGAAATAAGTATCAGTGATAACGTTATAAAACCATTCCCTGCCTCCTCACCATATGCCAGGATTATGTTGGCTGACTGGGTTAAAGACTTGGTAAGACAGAGATAAGTGAATATGCTGACAATTATTTCATCATTTGCTCAGTGATAGGATCTTTGGCCTTTGTCTGGGGGAGGCAGTTTCAGCTCTGTGGTGAAAAAACTCTCTTCCTGACCTGGGCAGTTCCAGATAAAACTGAATCCATTTTCACAGATGGTGATGTGACTGGATCCTGCTGCTAGGGTTGGTGGCATTAACAGTGCTTCCCAACATACTCCCTACCTATCTCTCACTTGGCTCCTGAGCTCACAGGTTCGCTCAGAAACCCTCCCATGAACAAGGGAGAACTTTAATCTCATCTTTGTCTACACAGTTCCAATTAAGGAGGGTTGATCCCATACTGGAGACCATTATCAGCCATGTGGGTGAAGGACCTGCTTTCAGATATACTCTATTCTCTTATCCCTCTTTTATTGATGAACTAAAAATAATACTTTTTTTTTTCTTCAAACCACCAACAAAAATGACATGAATATTTCAAGGACTGTGGTAGAATTAAAACTTACCCTTCAGTTAGCTCCTGGGTATTGATTAAAACCACCCTGAGGACATGGAATCATGACTACTGACACCAATGTCACTACTCTGGTGGATGAACAACAGGACAGGTTCTCACTCTGACATAAGCTGTGGTCATAGTATTTCTGTGATAACAGCAGCAAGGGGCATTACGCAGAAACTGTGTAATAAAAACTGTAGGTGTATTTATGGCTTGATAAAAGAAATATTTTCCACATCCTGAATAAAAATAAACGTTTGCATAGTAGTCACAATTTAAAATGACTGCTGACTTATAAGTATTTATGAATCTACTGATTACATAAGAAGGTAAAAACTCTTAGGAGGTTGTTGCCATCTCCTCAAAAAGCACGTGTTCAAAAACCTAGAAGTCCAGTACAGACAAGACACTTTAAAACTAGACTAGTCTGGAAAGCAACTATGTAAACTGGAATCTGCTTTTAAGATCACCTAAAAAACTCCAGTTCTGCTCTTAGGTTATAATACAGAGCATAGTCAAAACTATACTGCAACATCAGACATTTTGTTATGAGAGAAAAAAAAAAAAGCAAACAGACTAAACTGAACACTTGTGAAGTTACACATACCTGAGCCAACTGATTTTTATTTTCTGTAGTGAGCTGCTGCTTCCTTATTTTGAATAAAAATGAGGTTATGGCAAAAGGGCAAACACCAGTACAATTCTGAAGACACAGCAAAACCACTGTCGTATTCTGAGATGTGGAATCTCCACTGAATGTCCTCGTTTCCCAAATTTTGAACCAAAGTATAATTCTATAGGGCAATGACTAAAGAAGCATTACAGAAATTAAGGAAGTTCAGAAATCATCTGATCTGTTTCTGAGCCCACAAAGCAAGAGACATTTAGACTAAACCATGTCTGGCAGACATTAGCATTCATTTTCGAGGACTGAGATTTCACAGTCTACCTTTGCAATCAGTTCCACTGCTGTCTCTACATTTTGATGAATTTCCTCATCTCATTTATCTTGCTGTAATTTAAACCTGTTCTTTTTGTCCTTTCAGCTGCCCAGAAGGATCAGCCTATTTCTTCCCATTGCAGTCACCTCTTTTAAATACTTTAAATTATGCATTCCCCTTTCTGCCTACTCTAAACCAAAAACTCTTAGTTCCTTCTGTCTGTCCTCATAAGTTACATTTTGCAGAACTCTATTTTTTTTCCTCTCTTTTGAGTTCTCTGAAACCATTAAAATATACATGTGAACAAAAAGGTCAGGAATGTCTGAATCTCAGATAAAAGGGGATTTAATTAGTTCTGTTTAAAACACCATCATTCTAACATCTCGGCTTCCATACAGTGCTTTCATTGGAAGACAAGCAAAGTTTTTACAAGGGAAGGACGACACATACTTATTCTTAAGTATGTGTCTTACTTATACTTAATCTTATAGGCAGGGAAACAGGCAGAGCTAAGTGACTCACTCACAGCCATCAGACATATCTACCACAGACAGGAATAAGAACCTGTTAAGTTGCCTGCTGAGCTGATCTGTACCTTCACCCCACATCACAACACATGACCTGAAGTCAGTATGCCACAATTAAAATTCCAGCATCCTTAACTTTTAAGACGTTTATTATATTTTTATCATTTACTTTTCATTTTTATTTCTTTCTGTCTTAAGTGTCTGAGACTATCCAACAATTCCTCTGAGGTATCAGACCTATATTTTGGAATTATACTCTATTGCAGCACCTGCTTGTCCATACCCTTCTGATCAGTTTGTGGCTGAATATTTCTTCCACAGACCACTCCACCAATTGACACCATTCCATCTAATTCCACCATTCCTCACCTAAGCTGTGCTTCTGAAAGCAAGCCAAGTCCTGCAGTTCTTAAAAAGTCAAACTAAACAATTATTACTTTTGCATTTTTTCTATGTCACAGGATGACTGATATTTTTTTCCCTATGAATAGCCCCATAAATACTCCATAAATCTCGTATCTGATCATCTTAATCCCCAACTTGTATATAACCCCCTCCAGGCAAAGCTTAATAAACCCCAATAGCTTTCTAAACTTACAACTCACTAGCTAAGCTGGATGAATATCAGGTTTTACAATATTTCCTCTGTAACTTCAGTAAAGCTTAAGATGCCAGGGAGATTATGGATACCTTATGAATCCACAGCCAAATTGACTGGTACCTTTTAAGGACACAAAATAAAATGTACAGGAGCAGTATTGTTTCCCACCTTGTCCGTCTCACTCTATTAAAAAGAACAGATAAAAAGGCTACATTTTGTGGCTCTGATTTTTTTCCTACGCTTACACATACGCGCGCGCACACAAAAAAAAAAAAAAGAGAGAGAGAGAGAAACGTGAAACCTAAGGGTCTGCAGGCAAGTACTGCCAAATGGCAGGTTGCTAGAGAGGTGAATGTCTCATTTTCATTTTAGTCAAGTATTAACAGCAAACTGTCTGTGATCTCTTTCACTTATTGAACAGCAAACACATTTTGTCTGTTGAACCTGGGTGTTTCTAGTGTTTCCAGCATACTTGCTAGGGCCTTCTTGCCCACAGAACTAACTCTTACTATACCACCTGCACTTTTTATAACTATATTCTTATCAAGAGGAATTAGCAAAGACTAAAGGTCTTTCTTTGGACCTTAATGTTCCAGTCACCCGGCATAAGCTCACAGCAGCTGTAGATTACAGCAGTTTTTGCTGACTTATTGTATGCTGAGGATGGCAGCTGCAGGATCACAGGGACGTAAAGGCCATCAGCCAGCTGATGAGTCAGGTCCTAAGTGTACATTCCTGGCTACACAAGGAAGGTGGAAAACACATATTGGAGTGACATGAAGCTGGAAACTGCTACTGCACAGCCACTGCATTCAAATGTCAGAAAAACCCTGTACTTTTTATTTAGAGGGAAAAAAAAAACCTATCAAAGAAGCTACAAACTCTTTCTATATATAACATCGTTTTTCCAATAGCAAGTTTGCAATAGCAAAACTACCCATCTGATATGGAATTAGCTGAGCAGTACAAGCTGCTCCAAAATTTTCTTCTGCCCCAGAATAAACTCTAGAGGTTTTTTTCCAGTAAAGCAGCTGGAGCTCCTAAAATATTTTGCACACCAGTGGTTAGGAAAAGACATTTACTAAATGAAATCTCTTATTCATATGTTTAAAGAAAACAGTCACAATGTGTTGCATTACTCTCTGCCCAAGTGTCACTACAGACCAAGATGATGTTAACTTTAAACTGACTGCCCTGTACAGTGTGTGATTATCTTGTGTACATATAACTTGCTGAGGAAAATTCCTGTCATGTGAATCATGGAATCATAGAATGGCTTAGGTTGGAAGGGACCTTAAAGAGCATCTAATTCCCACACCCCTACCATGGGCAGGGACACCACCCACTAGACCAGGTTGCTCAAAACCCCATCCAACCTGCTCTTGGACACTTCCAGGGATGGGGCATCCACAGCTTCTCTGGGCAACCTGTTCCAGTGCCTCACCACCATTTGAGTAAAGAATTTCTTCCAAATATCTAATCTAAACCTACCCTCTTTTAGTTTGAAACCATTACTCCTTGTCCTATCACTACACTCCCTGAAAAAAGAGTCCTTCCCCAGCTTTCCTGTAGGCCCCATTTAGGTACTGGAAGGCCACTATAAGGTCTCCCGGAGCCTTCTTTTCTCCAGGCTGAAACAACCCCAACTTCCTCATCCTGTCTTCACATGAGAGGTGCTCCAGCCCTTTGATCATCCTCACGGCCCTCCTCTGGACTCATTCAAATACATCCATATACTTCTTGTGCTGGGGCCCCAGAGCTGAACACAGCACTCCAGGTGGGGTCTCACGAGAGCAAAGTAGAGGGGGAGAATCACCTCCCTTGGCCTGCTGGCCACGCTTCTTTTGATGCAGTCCAGGATACGGTTGGCTTCCTGGGTTACAAGAGCACATTGTTGGCTCATGTTGAGTTTCTCATCCACCAACACCCCCAGATTCTTCTCCTCAGGGCTGCTTTCTATCCATTCTCTGCCTAGCCTGCATTTGTGGGACTGCCCTGACCCAGGTGCAGGACCTTGGACTTGGCCTTGTTGAACCTCATGAGGTTCACACGGGCCCACCTCTCAACCCTGTCCAGGTCCCTCTGGATGGCATCCCTTCCCTCCAGAATGTCAACTACCACACAGCCTGGTGTCATCAGCAAACTTGCTGAGGGTGCACTCAATCCCGCTGTCCGTGTCACTGACAAAGGTGTTAAATGGCACTGATTCCAATATCGACCCCTGAGGAACACCACTCATTAATTATCTCCACTTGGGCATTGACCATGACTCTTTGAGTGCAACCATACACCCTATTCATTACTTACCCAGTGTTCCATCCATGAAATCCATGTCTCTCCAACTTAGAGACAAGGATATCATGGGGGACGACGTCAAATGCCTTGCACAAGTCCAGGCAGATGATGTCAGTTGCTCTTCCCCTATCCACTAATGCTGCAACCCCATCATAGAAGGTCACCAGATTTTTTAGGCATGATCTGCCCTTAGAGCAGCCATATTGGGTGTCACCAGTCACCTCCTTATTTTCCATGTGCCCTAGTATAGTTTCCAGGAGAATCTGTTCCATGGTCTTGCAAGGCTTAGAGATGAGACTGACTGGCCTGCAATTCCCCAGGTCTTCCTTTTTTCCCTTTTTAAAAATGGGGGTTATGTTTCCCCTCTTCCAGTCAGTGGAACTTCACCAGACTACCAACACTTCTCAAATATGATGGACAGTGGCTTAGCAATCTCGTCCACCAGTTCCCTCAGGACCCCTGAGGGGTTTATGCATTTATCTCATCAGGTCCAATTGACTTGTGCACCTTTAGCACCTTAGTTGGTCCTGAATCTGATCTTCTCCTACAGTTCATCATTCTCCCAAGCCCTACCTTTTCCTTCTGCGGTGCAGGCTAATTCTTTTTAAAAGAGTTTAAAATTAGTAAGCATATTACAGTTATTTTACAGTTTTCAACAGTAACTGGAGTGAAGGATTACTGAATACATAATCTACAGGCATAGACTTTACTGTGGAAAACGGATGAACTACATAATTACTTGTAATATTTTAGCAACCATGAGAAATTCAAGAGAGATGTAGCTATTGACAAGATAAAAGCAGAAGAAAGGAAAGATGAAAGAATTAAGGGTACAAAGAAAAAATAACAAAGAATAACAGCAAAATGATAAAGAAACAAGAAAATTGAACAGTAGCAGTAAAGATGACACAACCAATCAAAACATAACAATTATAATACATAATTTTCATCAAAATGTTGCACTGTACATATTTCAGTCATACATTAGCATAATCCTTAGTCAGCAGACAGGCGCCTAGACCATTTATGTAAGCAAGAAAATACTTTGCTAACTTACCTGCTTGCTGCATGCATATAATATACATGGTAAACAAGTAGACACAGTGCTGCAGCTTCCATTTCCAGTGATAACACCACATCTCACTTACATGAGACATCCTGTGGGAAAAAAGACAATAAAAATCAAGCAACAATTCAGGAAGCTTTACAAGAAACCAAGAAAATGAGAAAATACTGTTATTAGTTAAACTAGTAACTAGCAGTAAATACAGTAGCACCTGAACATTTTGGATGGCCCTAGTATTGCTTGACCACATGAGGAAGTTTCCACACTTGCTACAAGGGGTCAGAAATGTTGTCTGGTCCTTAACAGACAACAAGGTGGAAGACTGGTTATCACCAGGCTTCTAAGCAGACAGGTGTGGTGATATTTCTGTAAAAGGATCAAAGAAGGTGAGGTTGTGTGTTGGTTTTTTTTTGAGATTGTAAATTATGTAAATTGGATAAACAGTAAAATAAAACTTTGCAAATGTATATAATTTGTATAATTTACATATACAAATACATTTATGCTGTTTAAATGTATATACAATACATATGTATTTGTTATTAACTATACAAAGACAGTGTGTGAGATTTTGCCTCTGCTCTTGACCAGTCTTTCCATATTTTTCACTGATAGTATTTTGATAGCTAGAACATTCTATGTCGACAGCTTTAATGAAAATCCTGAAACTTTCTTTGCCTAAATCTAGGGGCTCTTCTGTGCTGCCAGTGAAGTCAGGGACATGTTTATTATTTAGTAAAACTAATGCAGTTATATAAAAATCATTATTATTTATAACTTGAAGTTGAAGTTTTCTTTGACTTGAAGTGTATATGACCTTAAATAGCTAAACCAAAATGATTCCTTCATAGTGGGCAGAAGGGGAAACAAGAAAGGAGACTCGTAATGAATCTGGTCAGAGCCTTAATCACTTATCCAAAATGAATAGTGCTTTGTTACACTCCTGTCTCATTTTATTCAACAAGCAAGGTACGAATTGTGAAACAACACAAATTATTTTGACCAACTCCTTCCAACTCCTATTTGGCAACAACAACCAGTAACTGACTTTAGTACAGTGAGATTATTACCCAGTAATACTGGAAGAAAATCTTTAGCAGAATCCCCCTAATATTTCACAAGTCTGTGGCCAGCAACAGTACATGAGGAAGAACCACAAATAAGTAGTCATGAAGAAACATTGATAAACACAAATGTCTTCCAGGATAGTGCATATTAAATATAGAAAAGAGAAAGTTATTTGCAAGTGCCACTGATATCATCTATCAGGCTGGAAACATGAAAGAGGTAAGTAAAAGAAAGTACAGAGAAGTTCACACTCAGTGGCAAGAAAACTTATTTTTCCTAAACTTGGGAAAACAGTCTTCTGCTCCACAGAGGTTGCTGTGAACCTGCTAGTGAAACCTGAGGGCAAATGTAAATCTTTTCCCAGTATCGGTTATTGTTTCTTCTCGAAGTGAAGTTCTGTAAAGTAGACAAGCCAAACTTAATGCAGAAAGATAAACCATTGTAAAGGAACAACTTACGTTTCAGTTTTAAAAGTGGTAGTTCATTAAACAGCTCCCATGGGCTAGATGCCAATGTGCCCAGGTAAATGACACTTCAACAGACTGCTGCAGTCAGTCAGCTTTCACTTCAGTGCAGTGTTACATGGCAAAAGCATCTGATTACAAAAGAAGTCCAGTTCTTTATGGGTAGTTGTATCAAATTTGGAATTTGAAGCTGATTTATTTCTCTGAGATATTGTAAAGTCAAACTTAACAAGTGTCGAAGACAAGCACTGAACACACTGGGCTCTGAAATACAAGAATCTCTTTGATGAAGCCAGACACAAAAAATAACCAGATTATCCAACAATAGAATTATTGTTCTTCAACTTAATGACCTATAAATCTCTGTTAAAATCTCAGACAACAGAATGCTGAGGTTTGGGAACAGTTACTGTTCAATGTATATAATTCATAAATCCACAATGCCCTTAATATTCATTTAGAAAACTTACTTTGAACGCAAGTCCTTTTAAGACACAAAAACAGTTACATGCACATAGGAACATATACAGCGTGCATACATATACTCCCAGATGCATTTTTTTCTCATTTAATAGCTGGAGAATCCAACACACAACTTCTGATGTACACAAGAAAAAAATAATCTGGTGAGTTTCTACTGCCTAGGTCTCGAGTGCATCTACCCAGTCACATTGCCTTTAGTGCCCTTAAAGAATCTGAGATTCTGTGTTAGTCTGACTGAACTATTATTTAAATTGGCCAATTTCTGTTTCCTAATGTTTCCTTGCATTGCAGTAACACTCATAAGCCAGTACTCCATGTTAGTTTACAATATGTTTGCTCATCCTCACTTTTCTAAAAAGCACAAGTTAAGAAAGATTTCAAGAATATGGATAATCAACAACAGAACAGAGCATAAATAAGTAGAGACAAGGCAGAAAGGAATGACTATAAACATTTTTCCCCAGAGGAAAAGGCTAGATAATTACACAATCGCTATAGAAATATACATTTCTCCACCAAAATAAACAAATAAATATGTAAAAAGTAGCAAACCCATCTCCTCCACTTACATTTTGTATTGCTAAAGGACAAAACAATTTTATTTATGACATTGTTTCAGATGGCTAAAAGAAAAGGTTATCAAACTCAAACAAGAAAGACCACAGAAGAAGCTTGCTACCAAAGCACTTGACTAATGCAGGCACCATGAGTCAGATCAGTTTCTTTTGGAGAAGACTTTTGGTTATTCATGGTACAAAGCATAACCTGTAGCAGAGTGCTATATGTGAGCAAGAAAGTCACTTATGTGCACATTTTTGAGATCTTGCATAGACAAAAAGACAAAATTCAGAAACCTGGCTGCTCACAGACTTACACTGTGATGTGCACCTCTGTTCATGCAAGAATTTGTCATGGATGGAAGTCAGGTAACACTCTGTCAAGAAAAAGGCTGCTTCTCTGATAGTTTTCTATGGCAGATAATTATGGAAAGGAGTCAAAGCAACTAGTAAATACTTGCCAGGAATTTTAAAAGAAAAAAAAAAAAGCTGCAAATGTTTTTCATTTTTTCATACCCATTATGCTTATGTTTATTATAAATTTCATTTTCTTGATTATTAGTGTTTATTAATGTCAAGAATGGAGCCCAAACAACGTACGAATAATTCAACAGAAAAATTAGCAAACAGTTGTGGGCTAGTTTATAGCTTATCAAGGGATGATCTCATAACATGCTTGACTGCTGCAACAGCACTGACTTGATGGCACAAGAGACCCCTTCAGTTTTGTGTTCTTCTTTTAAACAGTATTAAAATGAAGTATTCTGTCATTTAATATGAGAGAAAGACAGAGACAGGACTTGAGAACTGCAATGTACTAAAACACACCAAAAAGTTAAGTAAGCAAGGGAATCCGTAATAAAGATGATGAGCCAGTTTCAGAACACATGCAGATTTTTTCAATCTTTAACCCTGGATGCGTTAAAATTGATTAACACAGTCCACAGTGGTTTTTCTTCCCTACTTTGTTTCAATTTAACTGAAAAAGCCCTGTTCTGTCCCCCACTGGTAACAAGCTAGTAGCTCTGAACATATCATATGTTGTCAAATAAAGAAGCAGAACAACATATTATTGAGTATATTTGGGGACTATTAAAACACCTGTGATAGAGGTACATCAATTGTAGTTTGATGTAGTTTCATGACAGCAATCTGTTTAATACCCCCCCCCCCCCCCCAAAAAAAAAAGAGAAAAAATTAGCAAGTGCTCTTCCATGGAGTCTTACAGAAGAACTACCAAATTTTCTATGAACTGGCATTATTGCCGTGTAGACACTGTGACAAGGCCATCTATGCGCTCTAGCTATCAATTCAATAGTCCAGTCCGCAGCTACTTTCATTTCCTATAACATAGGGAGACAATGGGCTTATTCACAATTCATTCCAGAAGAGCAAAATAGACATGTAATTTATCTAAACCATATATGGATGGTAACAACTCAGTTAAAGATTAAATTAGTGGGAGCATTGCTTCATCTAACTACAAAACTCTACGTGCCACTCGTCAGCTAGTGCATCTTCATCACCTTTTAGGAAGCACACAGCTCTGCAAGAAAATATACACGAAATGTGAATAATCCTGGAGCATATCATTTGTATACTGCATGGTCTCAAATCATGGAATAGATATTTGAATACACCATCTTCCTTGTTCAAAGCTTCGGCATAGTTCCCCAGAGTGGGATGTGAATACTGCCCCAGGCAGAGTGACATGACTTTCTTTGGTCTTTGGCATGTCTAAAGCTGGTAAGAAAAAATGTTGCTGACAGTTTAAAATTAAAAAGACAGATAACATCAATTTCACAATTTTTATATAGGTCGTAAACAAAAAGATCTTAAGCTTAATCACTCTTACGTGGAACTACAAGTGAAGGCGATTACAACTCACATTTCAGTTCCTGCAGATTAACCAAGGATTTGATTTTAATTTTGAAACCCTCACTTTAAAAGATTTTTGAAAGATTAATTACACGATGCCATTTGAAACTTTAATTCTGTTAAGCCTGACAGGTTCCTAATTGTTCTTACAGTCAACGTAGAAAACACCCTCACGCTCATCGACTGAAATGAAGAAAATGACACTGCCATGTAAATTAAACAATGCCAGCTGTACTAAGCCCTGTCTCAGCTTGGCTTGCCTTCCAAAAAGAATTTTTCCGAGTTGCAGGCAACCCATTTGCTGAGTATATGTAGCCGGGCAGCACCGCAGCGCCAGCTCCTCAGAAACTACTTCTCAGTTGTGCCTCAACTTCCCCGCGCACCGCTCAGAGCCCTACCCCTGCCCCCCTTGCCCCGCTCCCCTTCACGTCCAGCCTCGGGTCCTCTCCCACCTGGCCGTGAGCGCACCGCCGACACGCCTAACCCCAGAGCTGCCAGTACCTTCGGCGAGAGCGTGTCAGCAAAGGCAAAACATTTTGGGAAAGGCACCCAGAGGCCACTGCAAGGCCTGCCCGGGGCCAGGCGGCCGGTGGGCGGACGGACGGACAGACAGATGGACGGGAGAGCGGCGAAGCCCCTCGCTGCCTCCGCAGCCCGCCGTGCGCTGCAGGGAAGAGCGGCGGGGATGGGAAGGTTTTGTGGAGCCTGCCCGGCCCGCCCTCGCCCTCGCCCTCTTTCCCTGTTCGTGTTGGCGGCGCACCTGGGGGGCCGGGGCTCCTCGACGTGAGCGGCCGCGGGGCTGCGGCCGGGCTGGTGCTTCGGGCACCGGCGGGCACGGCAGGCAGCGGGGCCGAGAGTTTCGCTACTTGCCTCCAAGCAGGGGGAGACTGACGGAAGGCGTTTTAGGAGCCGGATTACGGGGCTGGAGGAGAGGCAGCAGCCGCCCGGGACCCCACGGGGCACACCGGCAGCAGCCGCAGCCCGCCCGGGGCAGAACCGGGGCTGTCCTGCCCTCTCTGCTGCCGAGGTGAAACTCTCGTTTCCCCGTTCCTTCAGCCCTACCTATCCGCGCAGCTCAGACCTGACATTACTCATCACCTACTGCGTGGAGGGGAGCGGGGAGCCCAGCCGATACGGCCTGGGTTTTCTCGCCCGACGACGAAGGAGCCCGCGGTGTTTTCCGCGCTCCCCGAGCGCCCCGGGCGGCAAGCGGCAGCCCCCGCCCGAGTCCGAAGAAGGGACTTACATGGTGACATTACGGGGCGGCTCTCCTCCGGTTCGCAGCCACCATCCTCCCCCGCTGCCGCTCGCTCTGCCTCTGGCCCCGCTCCCTCACGGGCTCCTCACAAAGGTCATCGCTGTTTGCCCACCTCTCTTCCACACCCGCCCCCGCACACGCCGCCCGCGGCGGCCGGGACCGCGCCGATCCGCTCCTCCTCCTCCTCCCCGTCCTCCTCCTCCGCCGCCGCCGCGATCCCCCCCCCCCCCAGGGAGCTGCCTCTCTCGGCACAACTCGGGGAAACTTCGGGACCGCGCGGAGCCTCCCCGCGGGGACAGGGACAGGGGCAGGGGCTGCCCCCGCCTCGCCGGCTTTTGGGGTGCGCAGCCCCCAAGCACGCTCACCCCGCAGAGGGTGGCCGCAGCCCCGGTGGCACCCCCAGGGGACGCAGGGCAGCCCTGGGGAGGTGCCGTCCCAGGGTCAGCAGCCGCGGGGCTCGCAGCCTCCTCGCAGCATCTCTGGGGTCAAACGCACAGTGCACATCTGTAGGTGGATGGGGTAAGCACAGGCAGGCCTGCCTGCGTGACTGTGGGAAACAAACCTCCGTGCTGTGTCCCAGTGTTGCCGGTGCAGAACCCAAGACAGTTAAAGTGTGCCGTTTTACTCTGCTCTTGGGATAGAAGATAGGTGGGTAAAGGCCAATCATCTCTGATCCATCTTCTTTCTGAAGCATGCAAAGCAGTATGCTGCTCACACAGGCTGTGCTGGCCCACACCTCAGTCCTGGGCACTGCTTTGGGAAGATGGTAGTTTGCAGTATTTGCTGGTGATCTGCAGTTGCGTTGTTCCACTGAAATCTGAAGAACATGGTACTGCACCGGAGCTGAGGATAAAAGCATTGAAATGATAGCAAGGGAAACAGCAGAGCACAAGGTCACAAAAGAAATCCCAAATTTTCACAATACTCCTTGGATCTGCAGTGGCAGGGTTAGGAAGGATGGAGAAAGAGAAGACTTGGCATAGTGAATCATTCAATGCAGTTAGCATGCAATAGCACTTAAAAACAAATCGAGTTCCTATTAAAAAAAAATCTAAATTTTTCATGAACTTTGTACTGAACATTAATATTCACTCATTCTGGTCAATTTTTATTATCTGTCTTTATAAACAAACAGCTGTAGCCTTCCTTTCACTGTAACTTCCTGGCACTGACCATGGGCACAGGATCTGCTGGGTCTGGGTTAGCCACATTTCCACGGCCAGCTGCAACTCACAGGTGTACTGTATGAACAGCATTGTGCACGCTAGGCCTTTCCTCTACATCCAGGGCTCTGTGCTCTGAGCAGGTATCACTCTGCTTTCCACCCTGCCTCCGGGTCTGGTGCACAGGATGGATCCCCCCAGGGCACTTGGAGGCATAGGGAGGGGTACGTGCCAGCTCTCCTCCCAGACTTGGAGGACTTGCCCTGCTGTTTTCTGTAGCAATCACCTGCTCTATTTCAGGATGTCTAAAGGCTGTGTAGAACAACTTTATGTTGCATTTGCAATGAGTCCAATGTATTGATGCATGTAAGACTTACTCTATTACATACAGTCAGTTTGTGCTTGGGCAATAAACCTGCAAGTTCTCGTCACCTGGATTTATTGTACTTATGCATTTACATCACAGGCGCGATGAAGTTTGTGCTTCTAAAATGCATTGGACTTGTTGTGCAGGTGCAGATCAATTGACAATTACGCTCAATATCTCCTGGGCATATTGGACTCACTGCGTACGTGATGTACACAGTAAGGCAATAGCATCTGGAAGATGTCAGTCTGCTGTTCGTGTGCAGTGTGTATCTTCGTGTGCAGTGTGTATCTTCCGGCTATGTTGGAAACTTAATCTTTCTTCCCTACTTGGAAGGTATTAGCAGTGCCTGCAATTCCAGAACCTGGGAGTGGAGCAAAAAAAAAAAAGGAAAAAAAAAGATATCACAGGATTTTTCTCTTGTCATGCTTTCATTGAGCTGTTGTTTTTCTTTAAATCTCTGTTCTCAGTTTGCTCTTGATATCCAAACCAGCAGAAGCTGTTTTGTATTAGGAAAACTGGTCATATATGTATATATGTAAGCATGTATATAACAACTCATATATATATACATATATACACACATTTCTGGGGAAATATATGATGGTACCCCACCAAGTGGCTTAAATTTTATAAATCAAAAATGATGCAACTGGGGACATTTTATACCAAGGCAGAGCTCCCCCCTGCTGCAAGAGAGAACAAGAACTGTAGAAAGTGTTTCCTGAAGGAACTTTCTCTTTCACAGCAATATCCTTGCTACTTCAGGATCCCAAAACAAAACACTGCCTGGTTAGAAATGACAGTGTTGTCCTGTGGGGATAACAAGCAGTGAAGACTTCCTGGATGACAAAGTAGGACTTTTTTTCTGGAGACTTTCTCAGAGATGCAGAGCAGCAAACAGCAGGCCAACTGGTCATGAGAAAATGGCCATCCTTATCTGGCAGCAGCTCACTGTGCCACATCTGCCTTTAATCAATAGCAAAACTACTTGGTGTAGGGTGGGTACTTGGAGAGAGATTACTTCTCTGAAGACAGTGCTTTTAAATCAATTATGAGGCCTAATATCACTGTTGAAACAAATTCTATGTAAGAGTAACAGACATCTCTTTAACAGGTACAGATATTTCCTATTAACTTCCACAGTGCGGCTAATCATCATGTTACTAAACCATATTAACACAAGATGTTACAAAAAGGTTCAAGACACTGGGAATTCACCATTTGCATGTAGTGAAAAAATGAAAAAAAAAGAATATTTACTTTCAAGACCAATATGGAAAAGAATGATATTAATGTTCCCTTTGTAATTTTGAGGTAATTAATCTCCTACTGCTGCCATAGCTGCGGAAGCCTGATATCTGATGCGTGTCATGCTGCTGCTTAGCAATAGAATTTGTGTGCATGGATTAAAGTGATTTTAAGGTCTCTGTCTCAGAGTGAGAGACTGCAGGCTACCTTGCAAGACCTGTCTCAAGTTAACATTGCACGCTCTGTTCTGCACAATATGCGTAAGAGGAAAAAATCGTCAAAGTCTGGGAAACAATGCTGTGATCAACCAGTGAAAAATTCTTTATATGGCTATATAGTGGGGGATACCAACAGAAAGGCAAGAAGATATTTTCATTCTTTTCTTACTGTGTCTGTAGTGGCAATGATGCTTTATTTTTATTAAACTACAAACTATGGTGGCTGAATATTGTTAGGATAGAATATTCTATGAATATTCCAGACTGTGTCATTAAGTATTAATAGTGAAAAATGTTTGTACGAATTTTACAAGCCCTGATTTTTATGGCTTTGTTCTCTCTCTATTTTTTTTTTTTAAACTTACAGTTAGGATTATGTCCTTACATTTTGTGCAATATTGCATGGGCCTCTCTGAAAATATTTTATAAGAATATTAAAGAATGTTCCATGAAATAATAATATGAAATATCACATTTTATATATGGATACTTCACTTTAATGTTTTAGAAACAGTATTTTTCTTGGAACATTTCTTTTGAAACTTTCCTCCTTACTATATCAATCACTTTTAGGAAAAGCTGTGTTTATTTTCCAAAGAAGTGTGAATACTGAAACTGTGGTGCCTGTAACAGTGCAAAAGAGAAAACACTTGAACACACAACAATAAAAAGGAAGCTTAAAATAAATAGTACAATGTTATAAACTTATCACGAAAATTCAAGATCATATGCATTCTCAAAAAGTCTAAGGGAAAAAAAAAATTGGCTTTATACCCTACGACCATTCCTGGCTTTCTGCCTGGCCATTCTCCTATCTTGGAGAAAACATGGTAGATACCCCCAGCTGAGTTTATAAGTTCAAAGGTGAGCTCCCAGAAGCTGGTTTAGAGGATCAAAGTCTGGACTTTGATCTAAAAGGTGAAGGTACAGGGCTGATTTGAACTGCTGCTCCCAATACTTGTAATTCAAGAATTATTTCAGAGTGTTGAGATACAGCAGACTAGGACTCTGTTTCATTATGCTCTGAAATAAAGTAATCTTTACAGTCCTGCAACTCTTCCTTCTTGAGGGTCTTCTATCTCACCCAGACTTCCCAGCCCAGGTCAACCTTCTTTGCCCCTAGTTGGGTCACAGTGGAAGCCACCTTTCACAGTCCAGAGAATCTGCCTGAACTTCCTGGCTTTTCTACTGAGTCTGCCAGAAGGTCTTTAAACATAGCCTCTTTCCTTCTTTTCCTGCATTTGAGAGACCACGAAGAGCCTTCCCTTTCTGCTTCAGGTGTAGATGAGGTAATCAAAGGAAGAGGCAGGTTTCCGTCTTCAGTTCTTGTTTCTGGAGAGCTCTTTTCCCCTCAGACTGAAGATGCTGTCCAGATAGGGCCAGTTCCCACTACTAAGAGACTGAAGAGGTGGCAAGTCAGTTTTCACTATGGTCCTTAATGAGATGGTTTTGTCTGTGTGCCGTGCAGGGGTGCCTTAAAGCTGAGTGAGTGAATGCTTCTTGTGGACTGCTGATCCAGAAGGCAGGGTGAAATGGCACTCAGCTACTATGTGTGACCCAGTACCACGTAAGCATGGGCTTCCACAGACCTGGAGGGTAGGGAATTAGAAGGACCATATTCCCTAAAGTTCATAACTGGTGGTACTGCCTATAAATGGTTGCACTGAATTTAATTTCTTTTGTCTCCTGAAGACAATCATAAAGTGAACAGTGACCCTACTGTAATTTTACAATGCATGTGCAGAAGCTCAGGAGATAACATTCAGTCACATGTTTGCCTTATTGGTACTTCCTCTGCGTGCTTTTTATATGTGTACGAAACTTAGGCTATGAAATACATCTTGTACTGAGGTTACCAATGGCTAAAATGCTGTGCTTTGTGCCAAATGAAATGTCTCTGATGAAGTGCTGAGAGCATGGCATATACAGTGCCTGTACACATTGCACTCCAAAAAATTCTGCAAAGCCTGTGACCTCAAGCAAAGCAAGCGACACTCTGGGCAGCAAACTAACTTGGGGAGTTTTCACAAAACATTTCAGGTTTTTAATCAGTGTCATTCTTTTCAGCCCATTTCATCTCCTTACCCATGATCAAAGCACACCAGAGACCCTAAATGCAAGGAGCACGCTGCCAGTGTTGTTCTTTCTTACACACATTTCTGATTGGGGAGGATGCTGGATCTCCAGGCTTGCCCACTTATAAAGGCTTACTGGACTTCCATTTCTCTCAAGGGGAAGAGGATCCTCTGAACTTTACCCCAGCTTCAGATCAATGAACCTGGGAGCAATGCTCACTTTACAAGGTGAAGCACTTTATTGCTATGAAGAACCTATAGGATGATGATGTTGGCATCAGCAATGAAAAATTATTAGGGGCCTGATCTGAACTGGTCTCTGGTATCTCTACAGGAAGATAAATGTGGTTAGCAAGAGCTTGTAGAATCAGAGGATATGCAGGCAAAGCTAGTCATTTGTGGTGTGATACAAAGCACAAGAAGCAACACAGGAAATACAAGATCATGAGAGAATTGAAAATCAGGGCTTCATCAAAGAGCTCATTCATTTCTACTAAGTATACTTTGAAATTATTAGTTATCAAACAAGAGAGTAGATCACAATAAGCTACCCAATTCTTTTATCTAAAAAAGTGTCTGTGTAGCTGTAAGTCATTTCAATGCTATCAGTAAAATTAAATACCAGATAAACTCCTTAACCTTCTATGTAGACTAACCCAGAAGTTAGAGCTATTTAAAGAAGGTAACACTGGTAGCTGGTGTCTCCCCCAGAATATTAATATGAGGAGGAAACAGGTATTTTTTGTACAAAACTGAGATAACAGATCCACTGGGATCTGTGTTCTACTGTAGCAGGTATGACCAAATACTTGGCTGGAATGAGAATGAACACCCACCCCTGAAAGCTTCTGAAATGTCAAAAAAATTGATTTTTGCTTTGAATATGTAACTTATCAAATGACCAGATTTTAAGGAGCAAGGGTTTTAGCTGATTAGGCTAGTTTCTGGTACCAATTAACCTGATTCATCTCTAATTCTGGATTCTCAATTTTTTCAGTCATGGATGAACCAGTTTGGAAGAGTTAATAAAACAAGTCATTCTTCACCTATTTTTAGAACCCAACTTTTCCTATGAAATAAATTCTGGGCAAGATTTCTCACTTCCGGTTTCTGTCCAGATGTTAAAGATTTGGAACAACTGGAAGAAAAGTTGACCTCATGGTATTTCCATCAGGTTCCACCAGTGGAACAACTGGAAACCTCATGAGGAAAGCCCTTCTCTGTCTAAGTGTTCAGACTAGTTTTGCAGACTCAAGAGCTTAGGAAACTTTGGATAAGCTTTGAATAAGCATCAAAATATTTGGATGCTTATCAGAAGTGAAACTAAAGTGAACATTATGAAGTTCATTCATCATTCTTTTTAAAAGCCACACAAGTGGTAACTAAATAGCAGGATCACATAGAAACAGAACTAATTGTACATTAATCATAATCAATTAGCTTTTTCCCATGTCAAAAAATAATACCTCTTTTATGCAAAATGGAAACTATACGCTAAACAAAAGTGCAACATTATAACAAAAAATTTCAAAGAGCTGAAAGTTGCAGTTGTAGTGCAAAAGCAATACATTTGTACAGATGTATAAACCCTTCATGACTTTTAAGAGAATAAAGGAAAAAAATGAGACAGTTCAGAGTTTGAGATTAGGTAGCTATCAACTGCTCTTCTAGAACTTTTCACTGTGTTCAAGCTCAAACTGCAATAGTTACATAGCAGTATTTTAAGCCACTACTGTACAGTATGCTTTTATATGTATAAGTAAAACATTCTTGCAGTCCTACTTTTCAATAAATTATACCAAAAAGAGAACAATATTCATTCAAAACTAGGTGAAAAACTGACCTCCCTTTGTAACTTAAATTCAATTTCTTGTGCATATGCTTTATTATAAATTACGTGAGCATATTGTATCTGTTCCACAGAACAAGAAAGAAATATGTCTGTTTCTTGAGCCTGAAGTACTTAATGGAGTTATACAGGTAACATCTGGTCTGGCAGCTTTCAGCTCCCCAAATTGAATGATTAAGTACGCTTTAAAAGCTGAACTAGATAGGACAGACTTTGGTGTGAGTTCAGAGCAATGATTCATGCTTCAGACTGCCAGGGCACAGCCAGTACAAAAACTGTTAGTTAAAATTAAAAAGTACTTGCCATTAAGAGTATGATCTCAGAGAAAAAAAAAAAAACAAAACTGCACTTAATTTCAAAGCACATTTTAAATTGCCCCCACCATAATATCCGAATACATGACAACACAGCACCCTTGTGAGAAGATGCTGCCTTATCCTTATTTTCCAAATGGGGTACTGCCACACGGAGGTATTAAGGGAAAAATTACAGAAAACAGCTCATATGTTAAATGTCCAGCCTGAAATACTTAGGATATAATTTCCGATTGTGATTTTCATGCTCTATTTAAAACACTTATATATTTTGAAAGTATATTCCTCATGTGTAGCTGGAAGTACTCAGCTGCCCTTATAGTAAAAGCTAACAGGGAAGAGGAAATACAGCAGTTAATCATGATTTTTTAAATAAAGCTGGGACCTTGAGGAGGGTGCAGTAAGTAATGAAAGGTTATATCTAAATATATGTCATTATGTGGTTACTTTCTACCATGTCCATCTCACTTAGCTTCTCTGCAGGAATAAGTCCTATACTCACCTCTCTTTGAAACAGGATCATCTAACTCCAGAATTTCCACTTAAGCTGCCATATTTTACTCCAACTTCACCTGAAACTGTTACAATATCCTTGTTAGGACCTACAACTAAAGAAGAAAAAGCTGTGAGAGAAAAAAAGCTCATCTGAAACAGGTTACAATTTATTTATTTGAAGGAATGCTGCTAAATGAGCCAAAATGAATTCAGAATTACCAGATTATATATATCTGCCTTACCCAAATTTGGATGTTTCCAGAAGATGATTTAGGAATCCACACTTCTGCAGAACTGCTTACTACTTCTTTGTATCTTCTTTTCCTTTCACAGTCAGAACATAAAGTTGTGAAAAAATATGCAGATAAAAAGAAAATAAAAGAAAAATCAAAGCTATATCCATGTTATGAGAATGATTACTAAAACAGGAATATCTTTTTGCGAATGTGGAGGATGAGGAGAAATACCAGTGGTGACTTTGCACAGAACAGTGATAGAACGAGGAAAGAAATTCATTAATAGAGGAAAACACACCAAAACATTTAGACTGCTCTAATTCAGAGTTGTAATGGAAGACCCAGTCCTCCATCTGAATATGCTTAATTCATTGTGAAAGGTGAGCTAGATGCATATGTTTTCAATTTATTTTATTTATTTTTAAACAGTGCTGTGACTCTCATCATCGAAGCAAGAATGCATCTACTCATATTGCAACATGAATGTGCAATGAATGTCCCATGAATTTACCATTTAGTGAAGACGAAATTATAAATAATTTATAATGTAGATGTTCTTTCTATATAAATTTATATTTATAAAGAGTATGTTTGTAGAATGTGCTTATAACTTGTCATAGCCAAAGTGAATTGAATTCACTTAATTTCTTTTACTGTTACTTCTATGCTCATGCCTTGGATGGTTATACTCACGTCTTTGTCTTTAATTTAAGAGAGAGAGTGTAAGAAAAACAGTTGTGGTTATATTTCTTTATGATGAATAAATAGGACCTGGAAAAATCTGGTGGGAGGGGGAATGTCTGCTTCTCTACTGTGAAATCAAAGCTTGACAAAAAATATGCAAGGAGGAAAGAAAATATTTGTCATTTAATCCTGTGTGAAACTTTGATGTTTCATTCTCACTGTTATAATTTCTTTCCTTCCTGCCCTGCTTCCCCCTCCCTTCCTTGTCCCTTCACCCCACACCTTCCTCCCTGACAAGCATATGATGGTAACATTTTTTAAATTAGACATTCTAAATTCGATGTTATTCAGCTTAACTCTACATGAAGACCTACTTAAGTGAAAAATTCCAACATGATTTTAAAGTATTCAAAAATCAATATTTTCAGAGTATTTTGAAAAGAGTAGGTTATTGTTTATATATATATATAAAAAAATTGAAAACCAAGCCTTTATTACCTAGATATATTCAGTCATTTCCCTGAATTGTATTAAATTTTTGAAAGCATAACAAAAAGAACAAACCGTACTACAAAGTCTGTCAAAACCTCTTCCTTAATGAGAGAAAGAAAGAAAGAAAGAAAGAAAGAAAGAAAGAAAGAAAAAGAAAGAAAAGAAAGGAAGAAAGACCCACCTCTAACTTTGTCATAATTTTAAGCACTGTTTTGCATTTTTGCTTGTGAAATACAGACCAGTCCTACCCTCCATAGAGGCATCTCCCATACTCTTTTGCTGGAACTTTAACTTCCTTAAGAATTACTTTATATGTGGATAAATATATATCCATGTTATATATCCATACGAAGTAATCCTGTCAGAACTAGGAGTGTTCGGGGAGGGTAAGTGCAGAAGCAGCCGGTAGCATAATCCCCCACATACCACAGCCGTCTCCCCACGGCTGTGGTTAAAAAGACACTGGACAGATGAAACTACTCACAGAGACTGCAAGAGTCTGTCACTTACCCATGGCAGATTCCAGCAGATGGGAAGAAACCACTCATTTCTTTCTGAAACGAGGAGCAAAACTTGCCCATGGACCAAGGCACACAAGGGGATGACAGATCCCACAGCACAGGAATTGCAGCTGTTCCTGTGCTCCCGCAGCTCGCTTCACATCTCAGCCTTATGGTGTGAGAGGTAATCATGAGAGCAGCTGCTACATACATGCTCTAAATTTTATAGTATAGCATACATTAGGATTATTTTCTTCTAAGGAAAAAGAAAAAAACTCTGCTCTTAGTATTAATAATATGAATTACTTTTTACTTAGAAACACTCTTAGTCTCTGAAATCTATTACAAGAAACAGTGACAATCCATTGCAAATAATGTAAATAGATATGAGCTCAAATATTCAAGATTTGCAAAGATTAAAGATGTTTGAATATAATTTATTTTCATAACTTTCTTATCTTTCTGTTTTAAATTATTTTCATTAGAAGTGAGCAGTCATGAGAATACAGAAGGTTAAGGAATAAACTTAAAATAAGTGCCATGCAAGAAAACGTCTGAATTTAATTGAATGGTCTTTTTGATAATCCACAAAGATTAATTAAAAAAAATACAGTAATTCTTTTGAAGTTTACCATTTTCATTATGATGTTAAAACATCTTCCTGCAGCTAACCTTTGTCTAATCTATACTGAACATATTTATTTTTTCAAATAGAAAAGGAAATTCAGAATGTTAGTGCTGCCTATTAATTTAACAACATTAATATTGTCAGTAATTTATCAAACTGGAGGTATTTGGCGGACCAGTTAGAGGTAATGACTCAGCAGCTTAAATATGTCCCTAAAGCAATGATCTAATAAACAGGTTCTTTTATGTCCTGTTATTGGAGTCCAGTTCTCAGTGACTTGCTTTTACCATCAGACATCATGACCCTAAACATCTGCCTTAGGGCCTTTAAATAAAGTCTCAGTGGTAAATTGAATGGACCTATGTTGAAGACTGACTTCTCATTTATCCTAAGCATATATCCTTCAAGTTACAGACAAGACATGTTAGCTGAATGGCTTGGGAAGGCAACAACATCTGCCTCGAACTCCTCCTGTGAAAAGGAAATCTGCAGCACTAGGACCCCACTTACAAATAGCAGCCTTAGGGCACCTAAAATAGTATGTTAGAAATATTAAAATGCTAGTAGTGTTATTTTGTTTATCTTTAAATATTATTACACAAGGCTGTATTTAGATATTCAGAGTGGGTGTTCCTAAGGGTGCTGTTCTTCCTCTCTTCTTGCGAAAGTCTTTCCCCTCCCATCTCTGCCACTATTGCCTAATGCGTTTTTGAAGTACGATAAAAAGGGAAACAGCAGTGTTCACAGACCACAACAATGGCTCCCTAGTCATCTTTCTGTCCCCAAGGCATGCAGCACTCCCCCTCCACCTTCTTGCTCAACAATAGGCAACTGGATCCACCCATCACTGGTATTTCACATATCATCTTAGCAAATAAGAAGCAAGTTGACAAAGGAGTGTAAAGCTAAAGGTTATGGAGGAAGAAGGGTGGATAAGTATAAGGTGGCAGAATAAAGATGTCTGTGGGGGTGATTAAGAAAATACAAGAAATCTGAGGTAAGAAGTTCAGAAGAAAGACACCGAGAAAATGTCAGAAGTTTTGAAGGTGGATTGGTGGAAGAAGGCTGGATGGATAAACCAAAGTTATGCCAAAGAGAAAAGACAGGACCATGTAACGAAGAGAAGAAAAATGTGAGACTGCTAAAGAGTGAAAAATGTCAAGAAAAGTCATAGTAGTAAGAAAGAGAAAGAACAGAAAAAGACAGGAGGTACAGAAGGAAAACAACAAACTGAAGTGGAAAATTTGAAAAATATGAAAGAAACATTAAATTTACTAAAATTATAATTATTAGATCAAAAGGAATGGGGTGTGGAAAAGATGATGTAAAAACTTGAACTTGGAATTCAGACATTGCAAACAAGTATTTTTATAAGCTTTTTAAAAATATAACTTTGTTATAATTAACAACTAATTGTTAGGAATATAACTTTGCTATATGGGAAATGTACTTTTCAGAGCCCTGTTTTTACATATCATACATACTATGTGTAAGCATGTGTGTAGGAGTAATTCCCACTATCCTAAATATTGGAAGGATGAATAATCTAAATCATTAAAAGCCATCAATTTACAGTCATTACATTCTTCCTCCATTTCCCATCATTTTCTTTATGAACTTGGATGCAGAAATTCATTGAGCTAATGAGGAAAATGGAGCTGAATTTGCTCTAGTGTCTGGAATGGCTCCCAATGCTTCTTTGTTCAAGTCAGACAGGTTTAAATCTGACTTTTGTAGAGCTTCCATAAGTAACCAGCTCAGATTCAGGAAGATCCAAACACCCCAAAATTCCTAATGAAGTCAGTAAGAACAGTATCTCTTAAGCAGCTCTACAAATTTTGTCCCTTTATTTTATATCAGAGGAAAGTCCTCTACTGTTAAAAACAATCCCCCCAAAAAAACTTTCATTTTTGGAGTTATAATTACAAAGTTACCTTGAATTATTGACATAAACATTTCAGAAGACAAGGAGAATCATTATGATGTCTCCAGTGATGGTTATTAATGAAACAGTCTTTAGAAGCTTTACAGTTGTTCTTAATTTCTTTACTCTCAGTCGAGAAGAAAAAAGTCATTTATCTGTTGTTTCTTTGACATCTATTAACACTTAAGATTATTAAAGTACAGCTAAAAGAGTATAATAGTAACTCAATACACCATAAACTTAGCTGTAGTGTTGGATCTCAGGACAGGTTACTGATTTCAGCCAGTACTTCCACTGAAATCAGCAGTGGAAATAATTTGAAACTGCTCTGCCTACACAAGCAGAGCAGCTTTCCCCCTGAGGTCAGGGGAAAGGGAAAGGTTCCCACTGACTTCAACAGGCTTTGGATTAAGTTGTGAGTAAAGAGCAGGGTAAATGATGGTGACAGAATCTGAGGCTTTGCCAGGTAAACACAGAAGGAGAAATAGGGAATTTAAAAATGCTTAATTCCTGGAAGAGATGAGACTTTCTATCCTTTGTTTTTTTAACTCTAATTAGTCCTCATCCAAAAAAGGCCAGGAGGAAAGAAGCAGAGAAAAACACGGAATTTTTCTTTTGTTTTCAGTTCTTCCACAGAATGTGAGAACATTCATGAGAAAGCAATCATTTGTTTTGAATATTCTTTAATATACTAACAGTGACGACAGCCAAAATACAAGAAGATATGATCTAGGAGAATGGTCAATGGTTTCAGAGCCATAGGCAATTCTTCTAAACAGGGTTTTAGATTAGACTGCATACTATAGAATGCCATTGCCAGCCATCATCTGTTGTGTGCTTGTTTGGAAATAGTTTGAAAATTAATATTGTGATATCGTCTTTGATAAAACAGATAACATGCTTATTGAATTTGTGAATATTAAGAGCCAAGAAATATCCCCCTTATTGAATTCTGGTTTCATTGAGCTTGTAGTAAGAAATCCATCTAAAAGTTGATTTTCTGTGGGGACATAGCAAAAATTGCTCTGAATTTTCCATTGTTTTTCATGTTTGTAAATTAGCTGTGTTAATTCCTTTGGAATTACACTAGATTTAAAAACTATTACAAGGAGGAAGACTTGAAAATCTGTAATGTATATACTAGACCAGATTTAAACATCTTGATTTATTTTCATGACATATGCTGGACATGTAATACAGTCATCAAATTAGGCACTGCATGTGCTTAAACATCGTATTCTTTAGTTCATCAATAGATTAGCCTTTATTTCTCTTTCTAAGCACTTTCAACTTAAGTAAACACAGGCAAAAGCAGCAAATATAAATACTATATGTAAACACTATATTAATTTTATTGTGGTAAACTGATGTTTTTAAGATATAATAAACAGATAATTTTTACTGGTCAACCGTATTTGAAAAAAGAGTGTCATATGGAAGCAAGTTCATAAAGACTCTGAACTTTTAGTATAGAGGAAAGCATTTGTCATTTTCTGAGCCAGAAAGCACATTCATCTTTACCAGTGTCAGCAGTACAAATATATGCAATTTACACATAATCGTCTAAGCTGAAAAAATATGACACTTGAGGCTTTCTTCTTTTGCAA
The DNA here is from genome assembly GCF_009769625.2 of Cygnus olor. Lineage (NCBI taxonomy): Eukaryota > Metazoa > Chordata > Aves > Anseriformes > Anatidae > Cygnus > Cygnus olor. The sequence continues at coordinate 63,860,989 of NC_049171.1, read as the reverse complement.
ATAGAAAGTTAAAGAAGTTAAGCTTCCAGCTTTTTTTTTTTTTTTTTTTTTTTATCATGTAAAATGAGTCAGGAAACACAACTAAAATACCTTGACTATAACCCATTCACCCCCAAACTCAAATTTAGCAGGAAAATAATACAATGATACACTAGGGGTTCTTTGTCATGGCATGACTATAAAAAATCATCCTAGCAATTAGATTACTACAGCACAGTACATAAAAAAATGCAGTTTTAATCAACGAGACAAAAGTGTTGCAGGCAAGCTGGAAGCAATATTTTATTTCTACTTTTGTTAGTTGAGGCAATAGGTATATGAGCCTTGATGGGATTACAGGTCTTCTGACTTGGTTCTCTTTTAGCATGGAATAGGTTTTTTACTTTAAATGCATAATAGATCCAAATGCCTGAGGTTTGGGTTTTATTTTTCCCTGAGGTAATAGCTCCTTGACAACTCACAAGGCTTTTTCTACTTGCCTTCCATAAGAAATAGCAGGGCAGGGTGAATAGTTAGTACAAAAGACTGCCTCTTCAGAGAAAATGTCATGTGTCACTATCACAACATTTTTATATATCTTATATACATACAGTTATACATAGTTGACTGAGAACTAATTAATTTATTGTCTGCATGAGGATTAAAAAAACCTTAAGAAGCCATAGATGCATGTTAAGAGGATGCTGTATTCAGAAAATAACACGGAAAAACAAGGAGCTTGCTAATATGTGTATTACTCAAGTAAAATATTGTGCTAATAAAGGAGCTAAGAACCCACTTGTGGCTATATAAATGTAAATATATTATAAGTTATTATGTTAGCTCTAGATTATATTAGAATTACTCATTTAAATTACCAATGTAATAAAACCAGGTCTTGCACAGCCCAGTGAGTAAAATCACCAGACAAGAGTTAAGATCCGTAATCCGAATGAGGGTAACACTGTTTAACCAAAAGTGGATGTTTCCTCATGTAATGTTTTATCCATTTATTTCTACTTGTATTTCAAGAAGATTAAACCATGTCAAAATCAACCTTTTAGTCATTCCTCTCTAAGCCATGATGCACTAACATTTCAAAATTGCCTTCTGTTTGATGGATACTGAACTGTGTCTCCATGGTGTTGATACCCTAACAATAGAAAGCAGCCACTTGAGACAATTTTGATATCTAGAATATGGCCTTCTCTCCAACCTCTCTCGCTGCCCACCCCTTCACAAAAGCTCCTTCTTCTCTTGATTCTCCCTGTGTGGTGGAGCCTCCAGCCCTGCAGCTTCCATCACACAAACCTCAGCACTGTTGTATGTAGTGCTCAGGGGAATGTGAGAGGATGTCAGCCTGGCTCCCACTCTGCCAGGGCCTCTGGCTTTCTTCCCTGTTGTTCTTATAAAGCAAATAATTTCTTGTACTGTCTTTCTTAGAACCACAGCCTTTTATCTACGTCCCTTTTTCTTCATGCTCCCTCTGTCCCAGCCTGCCTCTCAGGATCCTCAGACTCTGAAAGTAGGGTTGTTAAATGAGAGAGACAAGTCAGCACAAGTCAGACAAAATAAAGGCAACTGGCAGAATTTAAGTAATCTGTGGGCTGCTTTTAAAGAAGGCTGTGGGAAGTGGAAGTGGGAAAGATGTCTGAGCCATTATGGAACTATCCCTGTACTTTGAGTGGTTCCATGACTGGTTCCAAACACAGTGGAAAAACAAATAAGTAAGTACCAAAATAAAAGTTTTGTGTCATTGAATTATACATTTTCTCACAATGCTATTGGATGCTTGGTCCACTGTAGAAGCAGCATGGATTTTATAATTGATTTTATAACTGATAACTGAAAATATAGAGTAGGATTCCCTGAACAGATAAAAATTAGGTTATATAAAGGATAGGCGTATAGTTTAGCACAGGTATCTATGCTACTTCCTTCATTAGGGGAAAGAGGTATAGGTTTAGAAGAGCTATTCCATGTCTTTTGGATGTCTATAATGAGTTGGGAGAACTTGCTTGCTCAAAGATGCAGTGACCACAAGAGTGAAGACCATCAGCTTACTGTGGATGCCTAACTTGAACCTGACCAATGTCATATGACATGAATCCCATATTCACTCCACTAAATCATAATTTTTTCCTTGCCCTTTTCCTCTTATCTCACCAACTCTTTAGACTTATCCAGTCATCTATCATACATTCTCCTGTAACTTACAGACCTATTACAGAATCACAGAATAGCTGAGGTTGGAAGGGACCTCTGAAGATCATCCGGTCCAACCCCCTGCTGAACAGGATCACCCACAGCACATTGTGCAGGGTGGCATCCAGGCAGGTTTTGAATATCTCCAGAGAAGAAGGCTCCACAACCTCTCTGGGCAACCTGTTGGGGGTGCTCTGTCACCCTCACAATAAAGAAGTGACCTCTCATATTCAGACAAAATTTCCTGTGCTTCAGGTTGTGTCTGTTGCCTCTTGTCCTCTTGCTGGGCACAACTGAAAAGAGACTGGCTCCATCCTCCTGACACCCTCTCCTCAGATATTTATACACATTGGTGAGGTCTCCCCTCAGTCGTCTCTTTTCCAGGCTAAACAGGCCCAGCTCTCTCAGCCTGTCCTTGTACAATAGGTGCTCCAGTCCTCTAATCATCTTTGTAGCCCTCCTCTGGACTCATGCCAGTAGTTCCATGTCCCTCTTGTACTGGGAGCCCAGAACTGGACACAATACTCCAGGTGTGGCCTCACCAGGGCCGAGTAGAAGGGGAGGATCACCTCCCTCGGCCTGCTGGCAACACACTTCTGAATGCAGCCCAGGATACCATTGGCTTTCCTGGCCACAAGGGCACATTGCTGACTCATGGTCAACCTGCTGTCCACCAGGACTCCCAGGTCTCTCTCTGCAGAGCTGCTTTCTAGCAGGTCAGCCCCCCGCCTGTACTGGTGCTTGGGGTTATTCATTCCTGGTGCAGGACCCTGCTCGGAAGTCAAGCATCTTTAAAGTCACCACGGCTAATGAACTGGCTATAACTGGCAGGGTGTGGGGACAGGAGGCTGCAGGGAAAACCTTTGTAGGAGGAGACCAAGAGCTGCTTTTGCTGGTTACAGCTGGGTTCAGTTGGCTCTGAAAGCTGTATGGGTAACCTATTTCACACCACTACAGCCTGCCAGAGCACTTCTTTTTGGATACATAAGAAAGAGCAGTAGGTGCTAGGGGAAAGAGGTACAGAGGAGGGAAGCAGAAGGGGACATTGCTGGGGACACGTCTGGAGACACTATCCTGGTAGGAGGTGTTTCCCAATAGAGGAGTTATGACTCTAAGGGATTTTAGTTGTGGGTGACCCACGCCAGGGCAGGGACAGCATGGTTAGACTGTGGCCCATGAGTGACCAACACTAGGGCAGAGGATGGGTAAAATGTGAAGAGCAGGGAGAAAAAGCAGGGGGTGGCAGAAAGTAATCATTATGCACCAACCCCAGTCACAAACACTACTTTGTTATAAAGGCATTGGGATACTCTAAGTGTATCAGGTAATGCAAACAGGGGAATTGAAATGAGGAAGAGGGAAAGAGAGGTATTTGACTGAGGTTGAGTCTGAGAAGGAAGGAGGAAAAATGTTTCTCTATGTATTTGTTTTTTTCTTTTTTAAAACAATAATTAGAAGTTTTTGTTAATTTGGAAATAATAATTAAAAAAGTAGATATTGTTTTGTCCAAAACACTTTTGAAAACCCTTCTGGTGTTTATAAGCTACAGTGAACAATTTCTTCCCTCTTAGCCTGGCTGTGTCTTTATTATTATTGTGTCGTGGCAAGCTGAAACTACTTTTCACATGAAAGAATGCTTTTCCTTATTTCAAGATAAGCTTAAGTTTTTCCAAAAAGTTTCAGGTACAATTCTGACCTTAGCTAACATTATTAAACAACAGTTCCAGGTGGGGATAATTCACTGCTGATTTTGTTAACTGTGTAAATGTCATTGATATTTCAGTATATTGAGTTTCACATACTGAGATTACAGGCAAAGTCTTTGCCCCTGACAACTGATGCTGATTTTCATGAAAAGTCTGTTTTACGTGTGTGTATATATATATATATATATATATAAAATTCCTGTTATGCAACAGGAAATGCCATCTTTATTGGCTCAATAAAACTGCTTCTCAAAATAATGAGAAACATTTTAAATGGTATTGTACTTTAAATGTAAGATGGTGAGATGTGAATAATTAAATTCAGTACCAAAACACTTGATCTGCAACTCCTGACATATCCTGTTATAAACTTTAAGACAGGAAACTGCAATTTCCCAGTGCCAACATTTACTTTAGGCTTATTCTAATCAGGATCCCTGTATACCAATGATTCACAGGTTTTATGTGTACACCCTTATTATGATATACATACAACCATACTTAGGAAAAACTTGGAGTACAACGTTACAGATATACAAAGGGAGATTGAGGTAAGCTCCAACAGAGATTGTCCTTAGTCACAGAGTTCCTTTTACTCCAGAAGAAATTACTCTAAAATGCTTACTTATTTTGTATGACAGCATAGTTGATAGCGATGATTGCCAGTATTTCTTTAGATGTTTTCTGCAGCTGATGGTTTTTTAAGCCATGTACACACAAATAAAGTGATAAGACTTTGTTTAAATGACCATCAAATGAGCAAAGGAAAACCTTTTTAATGGTTGCTATAGCCATTTGTATTTGTTAGTTTGTCATCCACTTCTAATCTTTCCTTTACAGAATTAGTAAGAAAGAGAATAGGCAACAACTTAATTCAATCACAGCAAATGAAAGATGGAAACAGACCCCACACAATTGTTGTATTTCCTTTCTCTCTTAAGAATGATACTGGCATCTAAACAGAGACAAATTGAAAATGAGAAGGAATCTGGCTTTCATTTTTGGAAAGTATAACAATAAGCCAATGGTATGTTTACAGAGAAAATCAATAACATATCCATCTCCATAGTTGCTTTGGCAGTCATCTGTAGGTCTCAGTTTCCCTTTACACAGTGTCAGAATTCAAGGTACAAATGCTCTCTTCACCTGGTCCAATCTCCCTTCCCCTCCCAACACTTACTGCTTATGGTGAATGACGACCCAGGCTTCAGGAAGGTTATTCCCTAAAGTGAGTGATGCATGGTCCAGACCAGGCTTGTTCCAACTCCTTTCTCCACACTGCTCCTGGGAATCTGATTTTTTTCCTGAGTTGCCCTCTTATGATCATACCCACGTGTTTTAGTCTCAGCACTACACCAGCTCTCTAGATGCCAAGTGAGAGAAATGTCCTCCATGGGATTTCATCCACCTCCCTGGCTGACCTCTGCTGCTGCAATGCCATCTAACAAGGGCCATGCCTGGTCTTAAATGTTCAACTTTTCTCTCCTGATATTGAATCCAGATTTCTCCTTCAGCCGGAAAGAATATGGCTTAATCATTACCTCTACCATGAATGTCGATTATAGGTTTTTAACTTTCTGCCCATGTGGTAATTCTGTCACACTTACTGAAAGCTGCATAAAGCCTTCAAGATTTTGGCTGTTGGATGCTATGGTGGGATCTCAAAACAGTGAAAATTTTGAGGTGGGTTTGCTTATACTTCTTTTTAGAAGGGACTGTACTGAAAACCACAGCAAGAACTTTCACATGTACTGACATAGTCAGAACACAGGCTAAAACCAGGTAACTCAAAAGAGATCTTTAGGTCAAAGATCTTTAGATCTTCAGACAAATCAAACAAAAATCAAAGGACTTGAGAAAACATTTTCTCTGTTGCCTACTCATGTTTTTGAATAGCAAGACCTTTATTTAAGTTCTGATTTCTAGTCTATTTCCAGTAGCTTTCTGCACAGCAATGAGCACTGCACTGTTTCCCCTGGGGGTCTACGAAAACTACTTTCTTTTTACTATTAACTTTGTCCCTGCTTTCCTCATAATGCTCCTAGTATTCCGTTTGTTCTCTCTTTCACATTTGCTTTGTGACCTTCTCCCATGCTAAACTTGCTTGCTTTACAGCAGTGGTGCAATCTTCAACTTCTTTTGCAGGGTTTCCCAGGATGAGATAGCCTTGACAATACAACAAGGTAAGCCTTTCTTATGAACATCTGTATGATCCAACAGTTTAGGAAGATTTTTCTTTTTAAGATCTGAGAACATTAATGGGACATTTTCCTTACTCTGAGGGTCTTCTCAGAGGTAATAGGGTGACATGGGATGATAGCCATGTGCATATAATCCTCCACCATATGGTTTAAGACATTAGAGAGATGACTTTTGAAGGAAAGTCTGTATTACCCTTCCTTCTAGGCTAAACCTTTGATATTGTCTTTCTCCTGATATTTACTTTCTTGGCTGTTGCTTCAGGCTCGTGGTTCTTTACTCACAGGAGATCTTTAAAACTTTTACAGGTTGCAGCCTCCTTCCAAAGGCCTTTTGCATTTTGTCAGAATGACAAATACATTAGCACATGGTAACAGAAGATTTTACTTGACTTTGTCCTGTCACTGTAAAGCATTATGCTCCTATTTTCTCTGTTGTGAGATAAGCTACAGCCTTTTAACTGGGTGCTGTCTGCATGCATTTGTCAGCAGAACACGAAGTTTACAGCACAGTGATGGCCTTTGTAGGAGCTACAGCATACATCTAAATGCTATATCAATGTGCATTTCTTTCTTGACTTTCACCAGCAACAACAATAAGAAATCTCCCTCCTACTTTTCTTTAATTAGAAAAACATTAATGATATATAGAATCGTAACAGTTGGAAAAGACCTCCAAGATCATCTGGCCCAACCATCCACCTACTACCAACATCACTCACTAAACCATGTCCCTAAGTACCACATCCAACCTCTCCTTAAACGACCCCAGGGATGGTGACTCCACCACCTCCCTAGACAACTCATTCCAATGCCCAGCTACTCTTTCTGAGAAGAAATTTCTCCCGATTTCCAACTTGAACCTCCCCTGGAACAACTTGAGGCCATTCCCTCTTTGCCCTATTGCTTGTTATCTGTGAAAAGAGGCCAACCCCCAGCTCTCCACAACTTCCTTTCAGGTAGTTGTAGAGAGCAATAAGGTCTCCCCTGAGCCTCCTCTTCTCTAGACTAAACAACCCCAGTTCCCTCAGCCGCTCCTCACAGGACTTGTGCTCTAGGCCCTTCACCAGCTTTGTAGTCCTTCTCTGGACACGCTGGCCTTGATGTCCTTCTTGTAGTGAGGGGCCCAAAGCTAAATGCAGCACTTGAGGTGCAGCCTCACCAGGGCTGAGTACAGGGGGCGATCGCCTCCCTGATCCTGCTGGCTACACTATTCCTGATACAAGTCAGACATAAGACAAGTCACAAATAAACATGATTCCAATAGAAAGGTGGTGGAAACAACATGCAAACTATGCATGAAGACTATATGTGCAAATTTGTTATTAACATACAGCAAAAATCCTTGTTGCTTAGATCATTACTGCTGTCATCCATGCCAGTTTGAATAAGCTTTCACAGATAGCTATAGTAGTGTGTGTTAAAGATAGATCCTTACTTTGCTGAGTGGACAAACACCTTATAAAATGACTAGATTATTGCAAGGACAAATAAGAAGATATGGTGACTTGTCTTTGTGGCCTTTTTTAGGTCTAAGACCTTCTAACACAAATAGCTCTCTTTGCAGGAAATGTAACTACCACCGACCTAAAGTGGAAAGATGTTGGGAGAATATGGCAGAATAAAGGTGATTGTTTTCTTGATAAGTACTGAATGCTGAACTTGTCAGAGCAAGTCAAGGTGGGAATCACTGATTATATCTAGCAGAAAACTCAACAATTAAGCTTTCAGTTTGTGAATGCGGTAGCAAAATGTTGGTTGGTTGGCTGCATTCCTATTTAGCTTCTGTTCATAGAATAAAAAAAAACAAACACATTCTTTGCCAACACATCAGTGTTCAGAAAAAGAATTTAAGATTTTAATACTCCCCTAAAACTGCCCTAAGTGAGAGGCCATTTTTCATTTAAAATCATAACAGAGCCATATGAAATGGTATATAAAATAGAGTTCATCACTCAAGTAACAAGTTCTTAAAGCTGAATTTAATTTTTCAGTAGACACTGTGCCAAATATAGCTTCTGCTCTGTAAGTAGCTATCATTCACATGTCCATATTTGAGGGTTTCCTTGACTTTTTTTTTCCTCCCAATTGCTCCAAGACAATGCTTCTGATATCTCTGTTCCTTTCCCTATCATATAAGAGAATTTCACAGCTGAGGCTTTCTGATCTGAAATATTTTTGTATCTGGTTCAGTAGTTTGTGGAGCACAATTTAAGATACAAGAATGGAACTTAAGCATTAATATGTAGAAATAACCATGTTTTTGACTGTAGGTGGAAATGGCTGGGAGAGTACACACAGCGCTCCTTTTCACTAATTTCACTTGACTCATGCCCTCCTGCCTTTTGCTGGAACTCGTTTTAAGAATTGGAATTTCCTTTGGAAGAGCTTGAAGGTGGCTGCAGTGCACACTAGTTGACTACACTATTTCAGACCTTTTCGGTTTACTGAAACTGCTTGCCAATTTGCAAGTGATTTGCAGTTTTTTCCACTACTGAGAATGCCTGGTGCATTTTATTTCATATGGAAATATATTACCTGGCTTCTATTAGAAAAATTTTTTATAAAGGACAGCACAATGCTTTAATTATTTTGTTTTCATAATGATTTTATGATTACATGACACTTCACTGTACACATGAGATCCCTGTACACATCTTGTTTTGCATTTACTTCTGTGCTCTGTTGTGAAATATATTTATTTTGGCTAGATACAACATATTTTGGCTAGATGCAACAATCAATCTATACCTGTTCATTATTTTGGCAATTTCAAATTCAAAATGCTACCCAGGATTTATTAGGATTTGATTAAAAAAGATACAAAGACAAAACATAAGGATAATTCCAAAGGTAAAGACTACTCCCCAAAAGTTGAAGTTTTCCATTTATTTAGTTATTTTTAAAATTGTAGATAGGTTTTCTATGCACAGAGACTGTTGCACTTGAATGACCGAGACAACTGATGCAATCATACGCTAAGCACGGACTTGGTAATTCTGAAATAATTTACATCTACCTGGAGGGAAGACTAAACTATGCAGTAAAAGAGCAAATTTATGTTCCCAAAAGGAATTGTATTGATCTGACTCCCTGTAGAGTTCTACCAAAACAGAAATCATACAAACTCAGCCCTAAGGTGGTGCTGAACTAAATATTACATTAATTATCCAAATCAACTACAGAATTAACAGGTTTGATTTATCAATTATTCAATAAAAACTAGAGGCTGGTCAACAGAGATACACCATTCCTCCCAATATTAAAGTTTGAGAAACTCTATATTAAGTGTGGATGCTGAAAGAGAAAGCTTTGCTATTGTCTGTCATTAACATGCAATTTTTATGACCCTCAACATTGATATTTAATTAAACCAATTCATATAAGCAGTCCCACAAGGGTAATAGACCTAAAGAGCAGCATAGAGTAAATTTTAAGACTTTTTTGCTTGTTTGTATATGTATATATGTGTGTGTGTGTGTAATCTACTATTTCCAGTTATTGTTTACAGTTCTTTCATTTCAGACTGCTGCTGGTAATTAGACCATTTTTACATGTCCCTCAAAAAATTACTTATTTTTTTAACCTTCTCTAGAACTAATTTTTATAATACTAACATAGTAATCATAAAGAGCAGGCTGCAGTCCAGACAAAGTCAGTTAAACTCAAATTTAGTTTAAGGGACAGCAAATAAAAGCTAACACTGCACTAATGAGAAATGCAGGCTCCACTGGAAAGTGTTTACACAGACTTAACAGAAGGTGAGCTAAGTGCAACTGAGAGAACTAAGAGCTACAACACCTGACAGAGAAACAGGCAATTCCTTAGATTTTTGGTGGTGAAGCCCTCTATCTTCCTCACTTTTCGTATAACACTCAACTTCTAATTCATCTTTTCTCACTTAAGAGACAATCTTGTGCACTAGAATCAGCTGTATTCCATATTTAACAGGTATTCAGGTACCTCCTGCAAATAGGATACAGCTTTAGCAAAGTTTCCAGAATCAAGCTTACCTGGTGATGGAGAACATGATATCATTACCTGGAACTGAAGATTAGAAACATACTTTAGGAAACTTCAGCTCCCTTGGATAAGGTTAATTTTGGTGGATAACCTTTTCCACCCGAATATAGTCATGTGAAGTGGATGTCAATGAGGAAAACAGTGTAGCTTGTCATGGGAATATGCTGCACAAACTTCACTACAGTGGTTCACTTGGCTTCAGTGAATGAGTGGAATTTTGGCTGCGTTAATATTTGAACATTGCATGTAACTGTAGTGTATCTATATGATAAGGAAATTACATTTATTATAATCAGTTATTTAGCACTGTTCTGCATTAACATTGAAGTATGAAAGCTTATAAAGACTCTCTTCTTCCCACATGATGATTTTTTGTTTGGAAGTACTTTGTCTGAAGTATAGGCAATTCATGTGAAAGCTCTACTTTAAAAGAATTTAAATATAAAAAGGAAACATTTTTCCATTTCTGCTAAGGGGATATATTACTGAAGTATAGCTGATGCCAAATACTTCTCTACATTTCATTTATTAGTAGGATTTTCACATGCGCTCTTTGGAAAACAGAAAACATTTGTGCAAATTAAATGGGATTTGGTACGGCTCCAAAGATGTTTCAGTCTGCATCAGTTTCAAAATAGAATAACTATTGTATAGCAGCAAAATAAAAGTCTTTGATGGCATTTTGGTCTGATGAAAAAAAAAATAGATCAGTGGCTAAAGTTTCCACACCAGTAGAAAATGCAGGTTAAATGCGTTAGGAATAGTATAGTTAAAGTCAGCTCTTCCCTTGTAAAGGGCATGATCAACATGTTAATTTGACAAAGGAGTAACAGAACACTGTTCCGAGGAACCCGTTTAACAGTTTAACACTTTAAGCATAACCTGGCTACTTAAACAGTAATGTACAGAAGCGAATATTTAAATGAACTCATGTCAGGAAAGCACCGTAACCCCGTTGTTGCCTATTGTAGCACAGCTGGCAGTGAAGCACCCTGACACAGGTTTCAGTTGCAGCACCAGCACTCAGAACCACAGGGTGGTGAGGTTAACCAACAACACCAAAATCCAAGTTACTAAAATTTTGCTGTTAGCAGTATATAATAAAACTTAGATATGGCTGCTTTTGCTATAGTAATGCTCCTCACTTGGAGTTTAACAGCCTTCCAAAGTATGTCCTTGCTTTGTGTAAAGAAACAAAGAGCTCCCTCTTGGCTTTATCCGTTAGTCTGAGTATTTGGGATTTCGACTGCATGGGGAGAGGGAAAAGGATATTTACACTACCCAAGTTTAAGCACTTAATGTACTTCCTTCCCCCTTGTCTCCAGCGTCTGCCAAGTTTACATTTGCTGTGGCTATAGCACTTCTGTCTCCTCTCAGAACAAAACACCAGAAACAGCCTATCACCCCTAGGCTTCTGATAAGCCTCAAGGAAACCACAATTAAATTCATGACAGGTACTCAGCTAATCATTTTTAATAAATGATGGTGCTACTATAAATATTTAATAGGGAAAATGTGTTCATGTGTACAAGCAGCCATTCACCTACTTCAAGTCATCTACAGAGAAGTAAGTTTCTGATTTACTCCATTAATCCCCCCCCCCCCCCCCCCCAGTTTATGCAAGATTATGATATAAGCCTACATCAACAGTTCTGGTGAGATAACTGAAGAGAAACGTTACAGGACATCATTTGATTTTCAGCTATGCAAAGAATTTATCTACAGAAAGCTATCAGTGTCATCAAAACTATCAATGAGTTGAGGAATATTAACATCAAACCAGGAGGCTGAACATTAGCAACAATGAAGAGTATGTCTTCTTTCCTCAAATTTCCTACACTTACAACTATAGATCTCATAGAACACCCGTACCTGAAGCTTCCTCAGCTTGTCCTGAGAAACACAGGGGTATATCCTGGGTGTGTAGCTCTGGGTGGCTCTGCTCGAGCAGAGGGGCTGGAGCAGTTGGACCAGATGACATCTAGAGTCCCTTCCAACCTCAACTATTCTCTGGTCCTATGATGTGGAGGTTCTTACCTGGAACAACTCCCCACCCCGGCAAATAGGTAATTTAAATGGAACTGGCATCTGTCTGGTATGTTGAAACAGCAGTTTTAAATAGTACATATCAATGAAATGCAGATGTTCTTCACATCTTTGGGCATGATAGAATGAGATATGGTTGCTCTATACTACGTTATACCATCATACATGGAATTATTAACTGCACCTGCCTGGATATAAGAGCTGGAAATATGAAGTGACAAAAATTAAGCTTTTAATTGATTGGTGAAAACGATCAGTAAATTTCATGCAGTAATTTAATATAATTCTATGTTATCAGATGTCATTTATACCCATAATATATTCTAATTACTTTATCTACATATTTCACTTCTCCTGAGTGAAGTCTTTAGTCATGAAAGAGAAGCTGAACGTCAAGTGAAGCTCCTGCTTTTTTGTTGTGTTTGAAAATGACTGCTAAACTACCTGTGGTCATTGTCAGATTATTTCTGTGCTTCTGTATAGAATTTTTGTGTTAAAAAATACAATTTTAATAGTGACATGCTGAAGAGTTAAAAGTTATGTTTGGAATTTCCTTATTTCACTAGGACAATACGATCATTCCTATTACACTGATTTGTTTACAAACCATCTCTGTTCTTCATTGTGATAATTTCCAGAGTGTATGTTAGTACACAGCCTTAATGTGTAACATTAACCTTGTTCAGTTGTTCTGTCTAGGAGTTGTGATCGCCAAGCCAAAAGCACAGCGTAAATTCAAATAGGAGCAGAACTGGTGTTCAAAAGTGGAAGTATGAAAACTGATGAAAAGAAAGGACTGGTTTAGCCTTTCTAAAACCAGGTACTCATTGAATTCAAGGCATGATTTATTTTTTTCTTTCTAGCATTTGGATAATTTGACTGCCACAAAGAACCATCTGTGTGTCTTCTGTGTAGTCTCATAATGATGCTGAGTTGTTAGATCTTTTTCTGTAAGATTTAGAATCTGTGATAGTTTATGGAAAGCAGAATTTACCCAAATATCTTTGCCTAATGTGTCCCCCAAATTACTTGGATAGAATGCATTGTTTCCCCCTTTGTTTCCCTTCTTCAACACTGGTGTAATTTATATCTAAATTATTGTATTAGCATGCTTCATGATCAAAGGTCCTGTGTTTATATAAAATACTTATTAGATTAGAACCTAAATATTTCTTCAAGTTTGGCAGAACTACAGGAGGAAAAAAAAAAGCAGAAAAATACTGGAAGAGGAGATTAAAACAGAGAATGCAGATTAGATCATTCGCTGGTCAGAGCACTGGATTTCAACTCCAAGCAGGCAGGGAGTATGGGCACTGTTACTGCTCTGTGGAAATTGCTTAGCTCTGAGGAACAGAATTTGTGCTGAAAATACCATTTGTAAGAGCACATTTGCATTATGCATTTCAGGATTGTTGTTTAAAAGTTATTAATAGCCTATTTTTACTGCCAGTCTCCTTTGCAGGAAAGCAGAGATCAGTGAAGACAGAACCTTTCACACTTTACATTTCTTATTGGTGAACAAGGAACATCTCCATAGACATCTGTCTCCTTTCTAGAGACAGTAAAATTTAATAATTTGTACACCAATGGCAAGGTCCTTTGGGAAGAAAGTAAGATATATTAGAACTTTATAATCAACAGATGTTGTGATTAATAAATCTTAACAGGTGAAATAAGAAGCACTTGATTCTTGAGCCTTTTATGACTTTGGCTCCCCATAATAGTAATTTTTCTTAAAATTTTTTTGTTTTTATTGAGCTTGTACTATAGAAAATAGAAATTCCCAATAGAATGTCCACTAGTTGAATGAGACTCATGAATTTACCAGTAAAATAAAAATCAAAAATCAGCTTTATAACAAAAATTCATCACTGAATCAAAGTAAAAGCTAGATTTGTTTTGGTGCCGGTCCCATGTTAGTAAGTAATCAAACTCAAATATAAAAACATACAGCTCTCCCTTCAGAAGTTCTGATCTATTAGAAAGGTAGGAAAGTCAAAGCTCTGTCTGATCCTCTTCTCTGCATGGCTCCTAGTTTTGCCAAGGAAGCAGTACACAACATCTGTTGCCTCCAAACAGACAGGAGTAGGAAGTCTAATTAGTCTGCAAAGAGATGTTATTCCTTTGCAGTCGAGTTGGTGCTAGATATTAATACACTGCTGATTTTAAAAGAAGGGAGCTTTGTAAAGCGGATGTACTTACATCTTATTCTGTTTGTTATGCATTGCACTGTGGTCAGAAGTACTGCTCTTAGCTACCTCTCAGGAGTTTGCACTGCAAAATAGTGACTTATGCCTTTTTTTCACCTAAATTGGGGGTCTGGGTGTAGTGGATTGTCATTTTGGCAAGTCTAGCCAAGTTTCACATCCAAAACTATAATTAGAGAAAATACACAGAGATGTATCCTGTTAAGAAATAATACACTCAAAACTATTACAGAAAACACTGAAAAACAAAAACAAACAACAACAACAAACAGGCAGCATTTGCCAATGTGAATTAATTGTGGATTTTGCCAATGTGGAATAAGGCAAATGCTATATGAGTTTCTATATCCAGAAACTCACAGCAATAATACCCGTGAGGCAATTTTCTCTTTCCAGTTCACAATTTGCTTGTCTTGTATAAGATGCTCAAGAAAAATATATTCAGGAATATCTGTAAGGAGAAAATAAAAACATCCTTGGCTAGTCTGCTGACTTTCAGGAGAGTTAGCAAGGTACAAAAGTAAGTGAATCCTTCCATCCAAGGCTAGGCTGCTTTGAACAAGAATGTGTATCTAGAACAAAAAGTGAGAAGTTGTGGAAATCTGTGGTGGAAAACTGTACCCCAGAAGAAAACAAAAAGAAGTTCTACAGCATGTCAACAAGTTCATGCCACAGGCCGAAAACTGTAGTTTTCAGGAAGTAGCCAGATTGGGGTATGCCAGCTGATAGTTAGGACTTCTGTTCCTAAGCAGATCTTGAAAGCTGCAAATACCTTAAAGGTAGGAAGGAAAATACCTGATAAATGTGATATAAAAAAGTCTTCATTATATATACATAGTTCACTTTGTACCACATGTTCCACAGACACCAGACCCTAGCATTACAAAGAAAATGGACAAAATCATGACACACATTGATGAAATTAATTCTGTATAATCTTTGAACCTGTGTTAAGAAACTTAAGGGGCAGTTTAGCAGCTAAAATTCTTCAGAACCAAATAAGCTCAAACTCAGAGCTGATTCTAAAGAGTACTTTGCTGTTTTCATTATCTTTTTTTCTTCTGAAGAGGAATCTCAATGTGAGTTCTCCTGCATCCTCAAACCATATTTTCTTCCTCTACCCCTGGAGGCTTTCCCCACTTCTCCTTTACTTTCACTGCAATCATATGTCACCAAAGAATACGATGTCTCCAAGAACCTATTGATTCCTGTAGCAATTACAAGAACTCACAGAAATTGTGCTTGCAGCTATGTGTAAAATAGCATACGTATGTATAAGCATGCTTCATCTTAGGAAGAACAAAGCAAGTCATTCACCAGCTACTCCTAGTTTTTACAATGCAATGTCAATAATAAAAAAAAGCTATTGAAGAGCCTAAAGTACCTACCATTACTGTTGCCACATTGCAGGGCAGTGATTGGGTTTCTTTTATGCTGTTTATGTGATTTGTTCAAGATTCATGGCAACTTCAGCAACCAACAAGCTAGCTACGTGCATAAAACATTGAGAGCAGTCAGAGAGGTAAACAGAATAAAAAGAATAACTTTTCCTGCCCATAAATATTCTTATTGCATAACTTCCTCTACACAGGATTCCACATACTTTTTTAAAGTTCTAATTTTGTCCCCTGGAAAGTGCTAATTTCACCATTTTAGTAAAAGATATCTACAGCCCTAGATTCATCTACACACTAAATTAGATATGATCAAACCAGACATTAGTAAACTAGAGGCTGAATTCATATGCTGAATTTTATTAGCTTTCTTTTTACGAATAATCTGTCTAGGTCACTTTCCTCTCTTCCTGCCTATTTTGACAACACAAATCAAAATTTGTGGTGCCAGGGAAGGGAAACACCAAAGAAATCACTATTTGCATTCAACAGCTGAAAACCTGCAACAAATATCAGGATTTAGTGTGATCATGAAGCATGATGACTTGTTTGCAAATGCCAAAATGCAAGTTATGATCTGTAATTTAAATAAGTATCAGATAAAAATGGATGTGCTAACTTTTAAAGCCCCATTTCTCAAGTGTGGAATACATTTAAATGTCTACGGTGTGAAAAAATATTTGCATCTAACATTCCTAAAATTTTTGTTTCTATGTGGTCTAAAATGCAGCTTTATGTACATTAGTTAGCTGAGCTCTTTAACTTAGCAGATACAAGTCTATGCAAATCTCTCTCCAGGCAATCAAATGAACCTATGGTGTAATGCACTAAGAAAGATACATGAAGGAGGAGAATTTTGCTGTGGAAATTTCCTCTCCCACTTCTATCCTCTTTTGCATTTTGCTGTTTTGAAACTTCAAATACGTAAAACCTCTGGTTTCAATTATATCTAACCAGATAGAAATATTAATTACATTAAAACTACGTTAAAGATTAGTTTGAAAAATTAAAAAATGATAACTTTGTTTATGCTCACATGAATTAATCATGTTTATCTTATAAAGATGTCTGCATGGCCAATGATTTCAAGTGAAACTCTGATACCCATGTTCACAGAAAAATAAAAAGTAAATCCTCGGAGTCATTTCTCTTCTCTGACCCATAACCTACTCCTTAAAGAGGGTAGAACATCAGGTTTGTGGACCCTAAGGCCTGACTCCTATTCTCCTGATTGGATGGATAGCTAGTAGAAAAAGCATTTTTTTTGACAGAAGGTGGAATAGCCCTTTGTCAAAACACTGGTAAATCAAAAATACAAAACCAATATTAAGTCGCAGTGAGGTTTCTACTTCTCAATAAATCGAAGAACCATCACCCAATGCTTCAAACATAGTAGGAGAAAATATGCTGAAACCTGCAGCTACAAGCACCGGCTGCATCTCAGCTTCTGTGTTCAATACTTGAGGCACAGGATACATCGGCTGGCTCCAAGCAAAACGAAGAGGACCTCTGGGACTATGAATAGGACACTAATCTGGAATTGTCCTTATCAGTACTTACAGACTGAGAAACTGGAATTACTGAAGATGACAGTGATTACTGAAAAATATATTCATGTTTTTAAGGGTTAAGACTGGCCTATGATATACTCATTTTTGATGTCAAGAAATAATTGTAAATTCCCTTTCTCTGAGGCACATTCTGAACATGATTCTATTAGCAAATCTAATGAGATAATGGGAGTCTAATGGGAGGAGTTCTAGAAGAGAAACAAAAGAACAAAGAGAACAGGAGTTCAAATGTGGTGAAGAAAAAAATGTTTCATAATTTTAAGCATGTCTGAGGTTACCAGCTGTCAAACACTGGAGATGACTGGCAACTAAAATGAGATTGAATCAATGAGGCCAGTCATAGTACAAAGGATGAAAAATTTGGATTCCATTCTACAAAAAGATTTCAAAACACTTCCTCTGCAGCTAGAACATGTAACTTCAGAAATCATATTGGTATGTCTGTGGAGGCTCCTCTATGGCGTCTACAAGAACTTGCACAAGTGGGATTTTAGGAAACTGAGGGTAAGGGAGCACAGCATACACAACAGATTATTTTTGAAAGTGAAGAGAGGTCCCCTAGAGACAAAAAGTATCAGATAGCTATCCTTATCAAAATGAGAACCTCACTGTACAGGTGCTAAACATGGTTTCCTTCAATGGATTACTCATCTTTGCAAGCTAAATTTTCTTCAGGAATAAAGAGACACAGTGGACACGCATGAGCTCTGGTATTCTTCTGGGAGACCCAGAGTCATGTGACAATAGTTTTGTGCTAATAACATACCAGAAAGCTGGAAGAAATTATTTACCAAGTCTTGCAAATATTGTCAATTTGTCAAGCGGTTGTCTGTCTATAAGACAAAGCCACTCAAGTTTTTATTTGATCACTCTCTTTTAAGGCTGTAGTAGACATGGTGGCTACTGGGTTTGGTCACAATAACAAAACAAGCTTCTGCAGAACATAGTACTCTTTGTCAGTGTTTCTAGATTCAAGCATTATGCCAAATATTTTGAACAGTGAGTGAGTGGCAGTCAGTGATACATTTGTTTTCAAGTGATGATGAAAGAACTTAGCAAGATGCAGACTGATTCAACATATATTCCTGGAGTAGTACTTATGCCAGTTGCTTGCCAAAACCTCAGAAAACTGCTATAGTTTAACAGACTTTAACAGGCAAAGATGAAGAATTTCAGGAAAAATGGCCGACACTCTCAGGTCTTCTCCAGAGTTCCTTCTCTAGAGTTCTGTAGAGTTCCCTACAAATATCTTTCAAGGAGAAAGCATTTTCAGTCTCCAAAAATTTCATGTTTGGAAAACTCAAGGTTCCCACCCTGTTTTGCATTTCTCCTTTATAAAGGCTTGAACATGAAAGAGCTTTTAAGTTGGAAGGCATAAACATTTTTTTTCTTCATTGCTTTAGAGACCCCACACTTTGCATAGCTGAGGACTTAAAACACAATGTTGACTGAAGATCAAGAAATTTCTAGACAGAAGACTAACAGCAGTAGTCATTGAGAGTGAATGGTTGCATAAAGTCACTTATCTTATTATGCAATCTAAGACTGGAGCTGTGTGAACAAAGGAAAAAAAAAGTGGCTGTTTTAAGGCTGGTCCTGAAGATTTGCATAGTGCAGCATCTGTGTCTACATTGACTAGAAACACTCAAAGCCACCCAAATAAGCAAGATGACCTCTGAAAAATGAACTGTGACAGAAGAAGAAGCTGTAGAATCGTGACTTGGATTTCAGTAGCCTTGATAGGTATTTCCATTGTCACATACTAAAGAAATGTGCAGGTGCTAGCCGTGCAGTAGCAGGATGCTTAGCATATTTCAATGTGCTTAAGTTCTAAGAGCTTAGACATTTAAATAAATATGCACAGATCAGTAAATTTGGCATATACTGGGGGAATCGCTTACAAACAGATTGCTTCCCAGAAAGTTGACTAAGCAGTATCAAACATCAGTTACTATGAAAAGCGGCTAAAGAATGAAACTTCACATTTTACACTGTATCTCACTTAAGCTGCAGCAAGGGATGACTGACTGCTTAGTATCCCAGAGCCTGCAGGAGAAATTTATCATGTAAAGCTATGTGGTATAGGGAAGAAAGTTTCAACAATGCTATCTTCAAAAGAGATTAATGTTCAAATTTAGGTGGATGATTGAGAGTGAACAAGAACAGAAGTTGCTGTCTTTCATGACCACCTCCCATACACACGGCAAGGCTGTTATTGCATGTTATTATTATATTGCATGTTATTGCATGGCAAGGCTGTTATTGCAAGAATTGCATTCTTGCTAATAGAAGCTGTGTTTAGATATATTTGGACATAAAACAGACAGAGCCCTCAACAGAGGACTTTCCAGCAAGTCTAGAGCAATTAGGTTCAAAAAGATTTGTCACTATTGTTTTATTTAAGTCCACATAAAATCTCACCATTTCCCAACAGAAAACAAATAGAAAAAAAGCTGACTTCTGTCTCAAAATATGTCAGCATTGAGATTATGAGGTTGGAACCCCCACACTGGTAGAACTAGAGGTATGCCAGATTTGGCTCCATTAAAGCTGCTGCAATTGTTCTAGCTATACATTAGCTATACTTTACTGAACAATAAGCAATATGCCTCTTGCCAAAGCTTTCTATCGTAATACAGCAAACACTTATATACATAAGTACTCTTATTGCCTCAATAGGACCATTCAAATGGGTGAAGTCACTCACACAAATAAGTGTAGGATAAAGGCCAGATGTGTGTAAAGCTTCTATTATCAAAGGGTTGCTGAGCTGAAGTGCAATGATCATGAGCACTTGCACACTTGTTTCACAGAGATTTAATACCTGCAACGAGTAAGGTGTATTTCCCAAAACTGTGCTGATATATTTGACTACCTTCAGCAAAAAAGATTTTTTTTTTTAAACAAAACAAAACAGAAAAAAACAGCTCACAGGGATTTTATAAGGGGTAGGTCCTGCAAAGCTGTATTCACGTAACAGGTATGGCCTCTATTTTAAGCAGCGCCGTATCATGGCAATATGCTATACATCTGAATCTTTGATAAGCTCCTCATATGACTTCTCATATTTCTGCACTCAGACATGTGCTCAAATAAAATACTTTGCATCACAGGGATACTCATTCACCATCACAAGCAAACGTACACTAGGCACTGAATTCATACAATGCATAAAGATGTCTTCATTCTGTCCCACATTCACTATAAATCACAAAATGCTTCCAATGCATCATAACAAACATTAGATCTAATCAAGACAAAATGATGCATGACTGGAAGGTACTGAGATCAGGTCATCACAGTATCTCGGATTCTACAAAACATTTTTTTATGGTTAACATTTCCAGGTACTTTTGGTGATGGACCCTGGTCCAGAAGCCAGAAAGACCTTCCCCAAAACTCGGTGACAAATTGA
The DNA here is from genome assembly GCF_009769625.2 of Cygnus olor. Classification (NCBI taxonomy): domain Eukaryota; kingdom Metazoa; phylum Chordata; class Aves; order Anseriformes; family Anatidae; genus Cygnus; species Cygnus olor. The sequence continues at coordinate 63,840,245 of NC_049171.1, read as the reverse complement.
AATTTTAACTCCAGAATAATTTCAAACTTGTAATGTAATCCCATCTATAAATTTATTGAGATGTCTTAAAAGAAATTAATCCTTTGTCCATAATGCCTTAAGAAAACCATTCCACAACTAGACTCAATCTATATATAAGAATTTCCATTTTTCTTTATCATCTCAGTATTCCTCCTTTGCATTTCTTGGCAGTTAGTAACTTCCACCAACAACGATCAGAATCAAACCAAGTATTTTAAATAAGTTTACTCTCTGCACTGAAAAAAAAAAATCATCCTACACATCTACTCAAAATCAAAATGCAAAGAAAAATCATGATTATGTAACAACTGTTAAATCTAAAGAAGCCCATTTCAGAGATGGGTTAAGTGAGGCAAGGAAAATTGACAATTTCACCAACCACTTAGGTGGAGGTCTCCAAACTTCAAGAAATCCATTTGTTGAGCTGTGATTGAAGAGTTAATTTCCACACAGCCTTCTGCAAATATTATAGTCATCATAATGCTGCCAAAGATTCTCTGAAGCTCAGGGTTGGGGGAAGTACAATCCCTGCATTTTCTTTATAGCTCACATTAGGTAAAAACCCAGACCTGTTAACCTTCCCAAATTACCTGAGAATATCTAAATATGTAGGCTATCACTGACACTTAGCACTGTAATAAATCAAAACAAACTCCCCTGTAGCTATAGGAAAACTACAGAATAAAAACAGCGGAAAAAAGGAGAGGAAAATCAAAATACAAATGAAAGCACAAAATCAGGAGACATTTTAAGGACAAACATGCATCTTTGCAGGTCTCTGCAGATACTATGCTGTTATTTATGAGATGTCTTATGTTTTCCAAATGGGACACCGCAAACCAATTTTAATAATTTAATAAATATGATGTACTTTAATGAGCACATCAGTCCCAAGGATGAAAAGTTCTGCTCCTCTCCATTTTCAGCATACTAATGACTTCACCCCCCCCCCCCCCCCTTTTTCTTTCCTTTTCTTTTGTCTCTGCAATGATTTCCTCAGCTAGATTAACTTTCTCCTATGCTGTAACTTACCTTTTCCACCATGTTGCTCATAGTTTTTTTTTCCCCCCACTGCCATTCTAGTGCTTCTTAGCACTTAGATACCTACCTATATACCTGTAATCTTTTGCCTTTATGTCCAGCTTCTATCCCATCTCTTCCAAGGCTCTAAAGAAATTTTATTGCAGACACTGTAGGATTCTAAGTAGTTCTTCCGTTCTCTTCTCCAATCATTTTTGTGACCTCTCCAATTTTGTGGCATGTGAAATTCTCTCCACTGTGGGAGATACCTCTGCTCTCTTTCAAGTTGTTTTTCAATACTCCCATTTACAAAGTTCCTATTCTGAGATCATTGAAAGCATTATATTCTGAAACATCTTTATCACCAGACTGTTCCAATACACATGCAACTCCAAAAGAGCTCCACTGGCAACTTCAGATTCTTTTCTTTCTTGCTGATAGTGAAATATTTAATATAAATTCATGTTTTCTCCAATTCTCCTGTAACTACACCTATGCACTGGAAAGTTGCAATGCAGTAAGAAAGAAACATCTCTGCATTACCTACTAAACTGGGTAAAAATTCCAACTTAAAAATAATGACTGTGAAGAAAATTGCGATCAGTATCAGGTAGCAACAATGGTTTAGAAGGTTAGCACCAAACTTCAGGTTTCCCAAATCCACATATCCAGGTGCAGGCTCTAATTCCATAAACTGCACAACAAAGGGAATTTTAAAAGGAAGCAAGAATAATACTTTATAAACCAGGGGAACCTTGCAATCTCAATCAGAACATTACCACAAAAACTTTGCAATAACAGACTATTTTTGTCCTCTTGTAAATCTAATTTTCTCTAAATTTGTGTTCTCTCTCTCTCTCTCTTTTTTTTTTTTTTTTTCTTTTTTTAAACCAGGCTCCTATTTTTACTGTTCAGAAGAAGAAAATCAAAGATCACTCATTTGGAACACTGCACAATTAAAAGGTAACTTTTGGCACTATAGTAGTATATTTAAAGGTCATTAAAAACATTTGTCAGAAGTATCTATATATTCATATCTGACATTTTCCAATACTTGTAAACAAGGTACAAGAATCCCTTTTTGGGAAGGCATTCTTACAGTTCACCATTGAATTTACATGCATATTACAGATGCTCATACACATGCATGTTGCCACTCCCACCCCAGACAGTGAGTTTCTCTGTTGTTAATTTCTGGTAGGTACCATATAGCACCAAATAGTGTAATTAAAATGATGATCATACTTAAATCTGTGCTTCAGAAACTCCATTTACAATCCTTTAAATATTTCACCTGATATGAGTGCAACAATTTGGAAAGTATACCTTCGGTATTAAAAAACTCAAGAGTACACATTTCATGAACAGCAACCTGATCTGCAAGACACTTTCCGGAAGGGATCCTGAAGTATAATACGGGGACTTTCCCTGCAGACATGTAAAAGCTTAAAGAACTGCAAAAGCATTAAGCAACACCGAAAAGCCTTTTAAGTCACAAATATTGAACAGATTTACTAAAATTCTAGTTTACATAAACAGCACAACTGAACATGGAACATCTGAAAGAAAACCATTTTTCTTCTTTGCTAAACAAGGTTAAGATTGAGAGCTCACAATCCAAAGGAGAAAGGTGAGCAAATGTGGGTTGTAATCATCAGCGAAGAAGAGAGATCTGTTGGTGGCAAACAACAGAAACAGCACTCTCTTTTAGTTACTATTGTATGTGTCGGGAACTGGCTTTAGAGGAATTATGGGTTGGTGCTTTATCATTTAGAGCAGCTGTAAAATGAATCAGTCAACACTTAGACAAGCTCACACAATATTTAACAATGGGGCCATAAATTCCAGTGCCTACCACAAATTCCAATTTGGAATAATTAGTCTATCTACCCATGTTCTCCTGACATTTTCAAATAATTACACTTTTCAAACTGTTCTGCAACGCTGGTTTGAACTTTAGGGCTATCTGCCACATTTAAAGCTGTCCCAGAGGCTGTACTTAATGTAACGGACATGTTTTGCTATAATTTACTTTAGGCATCAGTTTGGACGATAAATACCAAACATCAGCAGCTTAAATATGTGGCTTCAAACAAAGTTTGGTGAACTGTTGTAAAACTTCTACATTAAAAAATAAATGATTCTAGCCATTAAATATTGCTTAATGATACATTAATAAGTTTCATACTACCCTTTTCAAACTTGCTGTCAAATAGGTCTGCACTCTTAAAATGATATGACCAGTGAAATTTTAATGCATGCTTATGTTTTTTTTTTCCTCACCTTTTTCCTTTGAGCATCAGACATATTTCAGACACTGAAAAAATGGTGCAGTTACAAAGAATGTGTGTGTTTGATCTGGTTGGTTGGAAAGAAAGATGTTAAAAGTTATTACATAAATCGCACATGCTTTGCGGTGTACTCAATTACTATGTCACACTGGTTAAAAGACTACTTTTTCTTTCTTTCAAACAGCGTGGATGAATTTTTAACGATCAAGAGCTCTAGAATTGCAAGGGTACACTTTATAAAGACTCAAAATTCCATTTCCAAGATATTTTAATTAATTCCCAAGTCCAAATAGTCTCCACAACAAAGCTGACAGGAAGAATATTAGCTGGAAATACAAAGTTCTATGACACTAGTACCAGAGATGAACCTAAACTGCTTTAATGGTTGAAGAACTGGCCTTTGATTCAGCCTATTAAAGAGATGGAACAGCCACAAGGTAAATCTCCCTAAAAGTTCACGTTGTTTAGAATCTCTGCCTCTGGTTTCAGCCTCATCTCTGATAAATATTAGTACTTTCTCTAATTATCCATACATAAAGAAAATTGTAAGTGTTCATGTAAAAGGAGCAAGAACCAATGATCAAGACTACATATAGCAGCCCATGCAGTTGTAGGGAGTTTGTTTGGAACACTATCAAAATTATTTGCTCTGATATATGAAGAAATGCTTTTCCTGCACGTTTTAAAATGAAACACAAACATCCTCAAGACTCTCTTAACTTTGATTTATGTCTCAGATAATACCCAAATAATTTAAATATAGAAAAAAGTCCTTCCCACTGTATATTTGTCAGTCTTCTCACATGCTCTCATTTCAGGAGGAAGCCCTGAATTTAGTTACCATTTTAAAGCTATTATAGTTATCAAATAATTGTTTGAAATAATAAAATCAGCCAGAATTTTAACAGAGCATTCTTATGTTCAAGCTTTTAACAGATTCAGCATTTTTCCATTTCGATAATCTAAATATTGAAACATGAATTCTAACTCTTGAGCAGTGTCCGCAGTACTTCTGTATTTTGCTTACAACGAACCACCGCATTCATATGTTTCTAGCTCCACTATTTGTAAAATGAAAACAGAGATTCCTACCGTACTCTTAACTGCTAATCTTACACTGAAACAGTGATTTCGTTGTCACAGGTAATGGAATTGAGAACTTCTTTATATTTCCACTCCCCTAATAGGTACAGTAATAAGCTGTTAGTTCTTTAGGCAAACAACATTTATCTGTTGGATAAAGGCTTCATTCTCTGCCCGTAATCAATAACTTGAGGGCCTTCTGTAGATTCTGCACAGCAGTGCTCACATCTTCATATTGCAAAGCACTGCCAGCATATTTGCAGTATTTCTGAGCTCTGGCAAAGTCCTCTGGAGTCAAGTGGACTTCCCCTGCAAAAACATAATTATTAAAAAGTTACAAAAAGGGAAATCTGAATGACACTTCCCTTTACTTGATTTCTATGTTTTACTTATATTTGCAGTAATATTACAAAGATCAGGCTGATATCTGTGGTAACATTACAAAGATGAGACCATGGTCTTCTGTTCACTCTTCTTTCCATTCATAGAAAGCTTAACTTCTTTGCTGCTGGCATTTGAAAATGTATAAAAGAACCTTTCAAAACACTGTTTTTTATATGACCCAGTGCCTTTCAAAAGTAAGTCAATACCTTTGAGAAAGATCTGCTCTTCATCTAAGGCAGCAAAAGAGAGCATTTTAACAATAAGCTAGCTGTAATCATATCATAACCTGCAAGAGAAAAGGAGTTTTTTGTGCTTACAGTATGATTACTTTGCTCTCTTCTTCAGGAATAATAAAATCAGTTAGAAACTGTTCACTCTCAACTGGAGTAACTGTTCAAGATTTAGAAGCATTTCTCATTGGGATGTTTCTGCACATATTATATTTCTGTTTTTCTAAGTAATGTTTATGCTTCAAATTTTATGTAAAGTGACCGCAAATTATGGTTCTATTAAATTACCCCACTTTTTTCATATTGGAGAACACTAGCAAAAATATTCTCCTAATAAAGTATAAAACAATTGTCATTTATTAATCAGAATATTTCCTTGACATAAGGTCCAACATAATGAAGTCTAATGCTCACACACATGTATTCAACATTCTATAAAGTATAGTGGAGACTTACACCTTCACTAGAAAACATTTAATATGTAATCACTGATGTGTGCATAACATAAAGCACAGTTATGTTAGTATCCCTCCTCCCACCCATGAATTCACTGGGAGTTTAAAGGCTAATTCCATGCCACTCCAATAACTTATGGATAAATTATAAAGTCTTTACTCAACTACTTCAGAACGACTTAATTTGTAAAAGACCAATTTTTATGAACACGGATAAGTAATTATAAGCAATAGTAGAAACTAACAGGCATTTATTTAGTAGGTTTCCCACACTGCATTTTATAAGCAATAAAGAGATTTCAAACTGTGAACAAATGCATTTTTAAATGCACCACAGGTTTTATTATAGAATTGTTTAAAGAAAGGTTTAGTTCCTTAAGTATAGCTTTCTTATTTTAAGCAAGGACACAAATATACTTAAATGCATTTTACAGGGTACAATTTTAGTTAGCTGGATCAATTTCTTTCAAAATAAAACTCTACCGTTGGCAATACTGTGAGAATGTTTCCTAAAGAATCTCAATTCTTATCAGAAAATGTCTACTATATTTGCTTTTCCTTCCCCCAATCTTATTATTAAGAACAGTTCTTGAACAAATAAAATGGAAAACCTGGGAATATAAAAACTAGACTGATTTTCTGGTTTTCAAAACAACCTTACCTGAATAAAAAGCATGAGGGTAACTGCTTTTAAGATTAATTTTATCCATTTTTTAAAATGCACTCTAGAACTTCATTTTCCCTTCGATAAATAAATCTAACCACGAAATAACTTTTGAGTATTGAGGCATGTGACAATTTGCTGGCCTTGTTTACACTGCAATGTATATTAGTTTACCGTTGAATAAGTGAAACCACATTAAAATCTCTTAAAATACACAAACATGAGTAAATGTATGTGAGGGAGTGCATAAACATAAGCATATGCTTAGGTTATTTTGCAACCTAAATAAAGTCACAGACTAAAAGCAGATGGGGTAAATCTGTGACCACATTACTGAACATCTTTAAGAAATTTAAATGACCAAGTTCCCCTCAAAGTGGCTTTATGCTATGATGCCAAAAGAAACTATAAAATGATTCTTTAAAACCTGGCCAAGGCATCAGTCCACTATTCAGCTAACTTATTGGAAAGAAGCCTAAATTCACCACTCTAATCTTATTTTTACAGTATGAGCTCTATTAATGTTTTGCTGGCATAAAGCCTTATTTATTATGAAATCTACTTTAGATGCTATTATGACATAACTTGAGGGAAAAAAAAAAACAATTTTAAATTTATAAACCAAAGTTTACACAGTAAGGGTGTTGGTCTTTTGATGTGTTCAGTGGACTCAACTCCTATTGAAGTCAGCAATTCACGATGGACAAGCAGAATAGAAATAGAACATCTGTGTTGTAAAGTTTTCAAAATACTGTGAAATTTAACTATAATGTCTGTGTATATATATGTGTGTGTGAGATATACATATGTGTATATATATTATACATATGTATAAAATGTACTCACATCAAGAGCGTCACCTCAAAAGTTGTTAACTAACTTCAATTTATACTTTCTAAGGGTTAAGCAGCTTTGCAGAAAAGGAAGGACCTGCAGGTCTTGGTGGACACCAAGATGAATGTGAGACAACAACATGGCCTTGCAGGAAAGAGGGCTAATGGTATCTTAAGCTGCCTTAGAAGAAACATTGGCAGCAGGTCAAGGGAGATGATCCTTCGCCTCTACTCAGCACTGGTGAGGCTACACATGGAGTACTGTGTCTAGTTACTGGGCTCAACAGCACAAAGAGAGACATGGAGCTAGTGCAGAGTCCACAGAAGAGTCGTAAAGATGATTATGGGACTGGAGCATCTCTCATATGAGGAAAGGCTGAAAGAGATGCGACTCTTGAGCCCACAGAAGGTTCTTGGAGATCTCTGAAGGAAATCTGTAAGGAAGGTGGTGCCACATGCTCTTTTGGCAATGTCCAAGGACTAGACGAGAGGCACAAACTGAAACATGGGAGGTTCCATATGAAAATCAGAAAATGCTTTTTTGACTGTGAAGGTGACCGAGCACTGGAACAGGTTGCCCAGAGCGGTTGTGGAGTCTCCCTCTCTTGAGATATTCAAAAGCTGTCTGGACATGGTCCTGAGCAGCTGGGTCTAGGTGTCTCTCCTTGAGTGAGGGGGTGGGACCAGATGAACTCCAGAGGTCTCTTCCAACCTTAACCAGTCTGTGATTCTGAGCTCCAAGATTACCAATAATATTGAGATGGGAAAAAGTATACTGAAACACACCACTCTTATGTTAATCTGAAATTATTAGTAGCTATATTTATTACTGAAATGTGGCAGACATGGAATCCATAACTAATGTCAAAAAGCATCATTCTTTTAAGAGAATGATAAAATAAAAACCAAAAGACGATTAGACTAGTGATGCCAAATATCACGTTAAGAAAACAGTTTTAGAATAAAAGGGGTATTTTACATATATATGTATATATGCCTCTCCTTGATATCCTTTTAGATTTATCAGATGTTCTTCCTTTTTTATGAAATTGCCCAAATACAAGGCAGATGATTTAAGAACACTGTAATAAAATCAGTGCAACTTGGTATATAAAAATGGTGATGGCAAAGAATAAAAATGCTTTTTAAACCAGATGTCGTTCCCCCACCCATTAAAGCAGGTATGACATTCAGGATACAATTCCTTAAAGATTTTTTTCTTAAGATCGTAAAAACTTATGAAATGTGAAATTCTTATTTCTATTTTGTGTGTGGAAAAACAAACATTATTTTGAATGAACCAGAATGGACAAATGGTTTCTCTATACTATACCACCTGTGGAAGGGAACATATGGTAATGTAAGAGCATTTTATAAAAACTCAGTGTAATATAGCTATGAATGAATTTAGTGTTAGCAAAATCTAGAGGTAATAAAATTTTTAAACACACTACCATCAGAGAAGTATATGAACACACTATACAAAGTTGCTATATAGTTCTACATTCTGCTAGTAGACATTAAGCAACGCTTAATTGCATATACTTTGACACTTTCAAAAGCCAATGTTCAACTCTGAAACCTGTTCCCATAGGACAGGACAATTACTGAAGGTCTTGTGCTCACTAAAATCAAAGGAATACTCTTATTTTAACTAAATTTTCTTTTGATAAATATTCCAGTCTTCTCCACCAAAAGTTTCCTTCCCATCATAGCATTAATCAAATTGCTTCTCCCATGTTATGGGAAGCAAAGAAAATATATGATTTATTTTAAAAATATACATTTGATCTTACTACCACAAAGAGTCTTGCAGGAATATGTGAAATATCCTGTTTGGCTATGTCTATACTAGTACATGAAACAGTGCCAGGGAATGTGTCTCAGCACTTAAACTTGACTGTCTACACTGTCAAACTACTGGAACAGATTGCAGTATGGTTTTGGCCCATGACAACTACCATTTTCCCAAACAATTCCTGGGCACGATTTGTGGCTAGAGCAAGCTAAAGACCATTCAATATTGGCAGCTGTAATGAACTACCTTGTTTAAAAGGTTTAAAAGTTTAATAGTGTGGATGTGAGCAGTTATGTGCCAGCTGCTCTCAGTGTCAAACAAATATTTACAGGCATATTTACTAGTATAGACACAGACATTGTGTCTAAATCATGGAGTAAGTGTACTCCACACTAAGCTAGCTGTATGAATCTGCTGGAAAGCTACACCAATCCCTCCTTCCCTCCCAAAGGAAACTTCAGTTCCATAGGAACAGAGCATACCAAGACCTAACCTCAATATGTAGTCAGAATATATAGCCTGAATATATTTTGTGACTCAGGAACTGGGGAGGGCTCCTGGGTCCCACAGCTTAGTATGTTTGTTGTGAAATACAGCCATTTCCTAATCTACCTACAGGACAAGGCTACTCCACAGCAGAGTACTGGGGGTATAAAAAGGAATCCTCAGCAGTATGGGGAGAATGACAATGTTATTCCGACTAGCTGAAGGGAGAATATTTTGGGTAATGACCACGCATGTATGGCAGGATGATGATAGACAAGGACCAATGCTTTTGATTTCTCGTATGCATACAAACGTTACTGTACTTCTACTGACTGACATATCCTATACACCCTCTCAAGCTCCTGCATAACCGATAGCTTATTTTCTAAGTATTCAGCTGTTTTGGTTAAGTAGCTACCGAAACTCATAATAGCAGCCAAACTGCAAAACCATCACCCAGATTAAATGGTTCAGTGACAGGTTGGAGATTTTTTTTCCAGTAAGAGATAACTGTAGTAAGAGATGTTTTATTAATATGCCAGACAGAAAAAGTAGGTTGCACCTTTTGTTCTTCAAGGGAACACTAAAAGTGGATTTGTAACTATCAAACATGATTTTTATGACTTATCTTTTTAAGACATCATTGACAAAACTGGCTTCTTTATATATTAAGATGGACACATCCTTCAGGATTCTTATGACAACAGACTAGAATTAAGCTAAATACTGAATTCCTATTATAATATTCCACTGATTAAAAATGCTTTTTCAGTAAAGCTGATATTTCAAAACAGAAGTAAAATATATATATTATAGGTTATCAGTGATTCTACATAAAAGACAGGTGACATTTTAAAAAATAAAAGTGTTGACTAAATGGTAAATCAAAATAACATCATTAGCAGTGGTTACTTATATTATTTCATTTAATACAGGCACTACTTACAATCAACAAGCACCGCTGGTATGGAACACAACAACTATGCTGCAACAGAAAACACCACTGGAATGTGTTTCTTGGTTATTTCTTGAAATGAATAAGTAACTTACAGACTAACCCCGAAGAAGAAATTTTAGGGAAAGGGAATGTGTGTTAATTACCAAAAACAGAATTTAGAAAGGCTATCAGGAATACAGACTTTGTTGAGTATACCAGAACCCAGAACCTCATCTGAGAAACAACTATGCAAAAGCTTAATACAATGCTAGCTCATTGGCTAAAAATAATAATAATAATTAAAAATAAAAATCACACATTGAAAAAGCTAGACAACACTAAGCACACACTATCGGAAAGATTTCAGTAACTATTAAACTTTCAGCCATACAATGTTGATGATATCCATTATTTTTAAAATCTGTGAATTGATAGTGTGCTGATAATAGTTATGATTATTATGGCATTCTTCTAATGGTAATGATTACTTCTCAAACTTCTTCCTTAGGTGCTGCAAATTAAGGTATGAGGAAGCTGCAGGGGACAGGGAGAAATACACAGGACAGCACATCCATGTGTGGACAATACAAATGCCACCACCTTACCTGCAGACTGAGCACTGTAAAGGGCAGGATCTACTAAAGGAATATTCTGAGGAGCAGGTTGAATGGTATTACTTGTCACTCCTGCGAATCAATGCAAACAATTGGAATTGGATTATTTTTGCTTATAGACTTAAAACTTCCACTTCAGACTAGGAATGTTTTATAAAATAATACTGAAGAATTTACAGTCTCATTTTATCACTACAGTACTTCACAGAATTTTAAATTTCAAGCTTTAAACAAATTAAGAAAATACTAGTCCAAAAGACACCATCTACCCTAGCGTATTGAGGAAAATCTGCTACGGAAGAGTATTAGTAAACTTTTAAATGGAAGTTTATACTCTGCCTCTTAACATTAGAGTCTCTATTTTTATATTTTTAAAGCCCCATGTCTGCCATCTAACACTTGCAAGCTATGCCCTTCCTAATTCCTTTGAAAACAATTGGTGAGAATAACGAAGATAGATAGATTTGAAAGGGAAATGCTGATGCTAGAATAAACAGCACCGTGGGGTTAAAACTAAGTAATACAAACAATTAATGTACTCCAACAAGCTACATATTCCATAATTTTCAGTTCTAGCAAAAACAGAGAGCTAAACATTTACCTAGTTTGAATATAAAAAAACCAACACAAACACCCCTGCCCCCCCCCCCAACAACTATTTGAAGGATTTCCCCTTGATAAAGCTGAAAAAAGAGCATCCTGAATTTTCATAGATTGTTCCATAGAAACATTCTTAAAATAAGAAAGTAAAAGAGGTGGGTATGTTTGAGAAAAACATCTCATATGTCCCCTAATATAAAAATACATCTGAACAATCAAATGATCGTCAGGATTGAAGACGAGCTTCTCACTTGGTAGCCTTACATAAAACTATAAAAAAGGCAATAGGAAGTGGAAAAGTTGTGGGTTCACAAATAATCTAAAAATACAACTTTTTTTTTTTCTTTTTTCTTTTTAAATGCAGCTATTGGGAAGAACTTCACATTTTTAAGAACTTAGTTTTGGTCCAAAAATGACAGAGAATAAGAAGGATGTAGGAGCCAATATATTTAGCGGTATTTTTCCTATGCTATTATTACAGCTTAAATTTACGAGGTTGCATCTGCCATAAAACATAACACATCTAAATGATTTTTCTTTATATTTAAATGGAGGCCTATCCTAGCTAATCATAGAATTTGCTGCTTAATAAAAGGCATGATTTTTTTGCATGTGATAGTAATATACCTGTGTTATGAGGTACTTCAGCTGGAGTATTGGCTGGCGCATGGGCACCTGGTGGTATATGTATGCCAGTGAAATTAGTAGTTGGTGTGTTATTAGCTTCATATGTAGATGATGATGTTGGTTGAGTTGTTCCACTATGGAGAGACGACGACCCTGCTTCTTCTCTTTCAAGATCTGTTAAGACAACACAAAATAGAAATTACTCCAGCTCTTTTGTAAAAACACTTGAAAAGTTGTTTCTTTTAAAATCTCTTCTCAACTTTTCTTAGTAGAAAAATTGCTACCACCACATTGTGATACAGAACATTTAACAAACCAAATCACTTACTGTTGATTTTAACAAAGTTAAAAAAGCAACATAACACAGGATGAAGATCTAGAAGCTCTCACACTCTCAAAGATCTCTTCTGTTTAAATTGACGAATCATTTCAGTACTGGTTGGAATATGAACATTTTGGCTCATTAGTACAATCTTTTATACTTCCTTGTCAACTGATGCAGTTACTCCATCATAGGAGGCCACCAGATTGGTCAGCCATGAGTTGCCCTTGGTGAAGCTGTGCTGACTGTCTCCAATCACCTCTTCATGTGCCTTAACATTGCCTCCAGGAGGATCTGTTCCATGATCTTCCCAGGCAGAGAGGTGATGCTCACTGGTCTGTAGTTCCCCAGGTCTTCCTTTCTACCCTTTTTAAAAATGGGACCGATGTTTCCCTTTTTCCAGTCACCGGGGACTTTGCCTGACTGCCATCACATATGATGGAGAGAGGCTTGGCAACTACATCAACCAGCTCCCTCAGGACCTCAGCTCCCTTCTGGGATGCATGGCATCGGGGCCCATAGACTTTTACCTGTTCAGTTTCATCAGGTGGTCTCAAACTTGCTCTTTGCTTATAGTGGGAAGGACTTTGCTCCCCCAGTCCCTGCCTAAAGGTTCAGGGAAATGAGAGACACGACAAGCTTCGCTGCCGGTGAAGTCAGAGGCAAAGAACTTGTTGAGTACCTTAGCATTCTCCGTGTCTGTTGTCACCAGTTATCCCTTCTCGTTTATCAGAGGGGGTGCACTCTCTTTAGACCTTCTTTTCTGGCCAATGTACCTTTAGAATCTCTTCTTATTTTTTTCATCCCCTGCCACGTTAAATTCCATCCATGCCTTGGCTTTCTTGATCTCATTACATATCCTTACATATCCAGACAGTATCCCTGCACTCTTCCCTGACCACATGTCCCTACTTCCACTGCCTGTGCATTTCCTTCTTGCACCTCAGTTTGACCTTTCTGCAAGTCAAAAAAGTCGGAAGGACCAACTGCACCTCAGTTGGTCCTTTCTCAGCCATGCTGGTTTCCTGCCTTCCCTGCTTGATTTCTTACACATACGGATGAAGAGCACTTGCACTCTGAGAAAAGTGTCCTTAAAGAGCTGCCTGCTCTGATCTGTTCCTCTGTCCCTAAGTATAGCGTCCCAGAGGATCTTACCCACTAGGTTTTTAAACAGCTGGAATTTTGGTCTTCTGTTCAAGATATTGAATTTGCTCTTTGTGAGGCCCAGATTCCTTGAGATCACAAACTCAACCAGGATGTGGTCACTGCCTCCAAACTTAACCTGTTTCATGAGTTTATCCACACCGGTAAGCACCAGATGAGCTTCTTTACAGGAGTGACCAGTTAATGGTTTCTAGTCAATCACGTAGAAGTGGAATGCTACCCAACACTAGTTCATTCCCATCACCTCCTAATTTCCTTGTCCAGGAACACCTAATTGCAATGGTAGTTGTCCCTTTCTCCCTATCCCTTCTGGTTCTCTGTCCCAACTTACCCTCCCCCCGCCATACCTCTCCCCCAGTTTGGACTCTGTCTGTGAATCTGGAAGTCTTTTTCTGTGCCAAGCCAGTATGGAGAATACATACGCTTCCTGCTCTTAATTGCCAGTTTCCCACCCACAGCAGCTCTGAGATACAACTGTAGAAGCAGGAAACTCCCCTCAGCCTTAGGATTCTCCATTACACGGAACCTTTAGGGAATTCAGCTGTAAAATTCTAGCAAGCTCAAGAATTTGCAAACTGCAATTTCTCAAAGGTACAGAACTTGGGCCAAACATAGTCAGATTTTCTTAGAGACAGGAAAAGCCCATCCCTGGGAACTAGGGAAAGAAAAAACGCCAACTAATCTCCTGCCAACTCCCTTTCCCAAGTTTCAAGCCCTTGCTGTCCACCTCTTTCTCTCTGATCTCTTTTCAGAAACAATTCTGACTAAAATTAATAAAATGAAAAAAAATCTAAAACAAAAATCAACTGTAAAGAACTCTGGCCATAGAAGATAGGAACTCAAATGGTTAAAAGTCGAGCAATGTTAGAAAGAAGCCAGAAGAAAAGTGTTGGCCACCCTTAACATCAGTGTGTGTAAGAGGCAAATTCACAAGAGGGCAATATACTTTTATGCAGGCATATGCACAAAGAGATCAAGCTCAACTGTTTGCTCATTATGCAATTGGCAAATGTTAAACTGTATTAAACATAAAAGTAGCTTTGTTTAAATTAACGCTTATTAGGTGTTTACAGTGCCCAAGTGTCAACAAAGCATACTAAGTATTCTTACTGCAAAGTAAATATTTAAAATTTTATTAAATCAAAGATTAAATATTAAGACTATGTTGAGATATGTGCTTGCAGTATTCCTGAAGAGTTTTAACAGTAGTGGTAAATAAAAGGATTTCAGGCTGCTGGAAAAATTTAATTCAACAAACTGTTTTTAAGTTCTGTGATCAGAATATCCATAACGTTATTGAGAAATATATATTTTTCAGGGAATGAATGCTAAAAAATTAAAGACTTCATTTCTCATAAAGCAGTAATTACTCAAGAAATTTGAAAGACCTTTAAACTCTAAGTTTACTGAAATGCTTTAAAAGAAGCCTGTAAAAGAGTAACACGATTGCTTCACATTCATTTTCAGCTCCAGTCGAGTTTCTTGTCTTGGAGCCTCCTAAGCCCTTGTGCTGGGATCTTAGTAGAATGGATCCAATGGAGTCTTTAGATTTTCCTCAGAAGCCACAGTACTATGGCTATCACCAGCTATCTGTTTTGCTTTTGGCTTATTTTTTTATTGAAGGTAAGACTTTCTGGAATAAGGCTGATACCAAGTGTTGGTGCTAAAACCATGTGTCCAAAGATACTTTTATATAAATAAAGGATTCTCTAGGTTTAACAGCACTCCTTGTTCACCATCTAGATTAAATGTACTAAGTTTCTGGTAAAACAGGATGTTAGTGATTTTGAGACAAACCCTAACCCACAGAAATAAGCAGACGCTTGACATGTAGAACTGGAACAAACCTCAGGAAGTTAACTTTTATGTATTGATATGAATTGTGCCACAAGTTGCAGCAAACAATGTTTAACACGCTCAGGAAATCTTCAGTGAAAGCAATACATTCTGCATCACTTTAAAACTATCATCTAAATCATATTGTTATTATCTTACTACATGGCAACACACACATGCAACAAATAACTTTGATCAACATGCTTACAGGTCTAAAATTAGCCTTAGTAAAATACTATTAACATTAATAGTTGCTTTTTTTAATTGCTACAGGAGGTTTTGCAACCACACTGCAAAGTACACAGACTGCAAAATCCATGAATTCATCAGTTTTGAAAATATATAAAGTGACTTCTCCTTTCTGAAGTCTGGAGTCTATGGGTTGACAGGGTAATAAGGTATGTAACTTAATCTACATTATCACTACAAATGGGTGCATGCTTTATATCAGAATACTGCATACAAATGTTTTCCCAATATTAACTTGATCATAATGTCTTTTTAACATTACAAAGTATTATGCATTAAGACGTCAAGGAAAAACAAGAAACAGTGTATGGAAACATATTGTCTAGTGTAAGGAAGTGCCAAACATAACTGAAATTCAACAGCCCAAAAGACTAAACTGAAAATTAGCATAATTTATTTTTAAGGAGTCCAGAGATTTAAAAAGATAATATTTTGGTCATCATCAACTAATTGTAACGTAAATAAAATTATTTTCCTCATTGTGCTGCACTGTTTCTCTCTAGCTTGAGTTGCTGCTAAAAGACACAGAAGGCAAGGTTCTATTGGAACACTGCTTTTATATATGTATAAAATACATATATATATATAATATATATATTTTTCCACCACAGCATTGAGAAATAAACTATAAAAATAATCCACTGACAGCTCACATACTGTTCTTTCTGCTAGTTGGGACTATAAATATTTCTCAGAACTCTGCAATATAAATGTAGAATACTTGTTATATATTGCAATGAAAGTAGTGACAATACATTTTACTGTAGCTACACCGTGATTATTCAAAAACTTTTTCCCATCTGAAATTATACTTTTAATTTTTACACTAGTATTAAAACTTGTTGGATGACCTGGGGCTACTGCTAAGTGACCTTTATGTGTACTCTACAACTTGTATTCCGAATGCATTAATAAATCAAGCATGTCACTTTAAAGTTTCCATAGTGGCAACTTGACAAAAGCATCCATAAATCCAACAGCAAAACTGCATAAAGCATGTCTATGTTACTGTAAAAACATCTCTAAGAGTTACAGTATAGTTTTCAAGGAAAATAACACTTTGGAAAAAATGGTAATTTGTCAAGCTACAGAGACCCAGTTTCACTCTGTTTAAACAGACATTTTCCACTTACAAGGGAAGCAAGAGAATGAGCAAGCAGAAAGGAATGGGGAAGGTCCAGCTGTACATTCAAACAATGTTTCTTTTCTTCTTACAACGCACAAAGCAAGAACTGACACTTCTTTTTTAAACTGTATCTTCCAGTAAAATATAATTTGCAAAAATTTTTTGTCTTTGTTTAGAATTCATTTTGTATCAGGAGAACTTTGTAAATATTCCTATAGCTATGCGCCCAATCACTAAAGAACATTTATCTAAAGCTATAAACATTTAATTGTGCCATTCATAACATTCACTATAAAAGATTTTTCCCCTCACGTCTTCTTCATTGAATTCCTATCAAACTGGTGTAATTTGACTTAAAGATGTGGCAATACTCGCAGCTGGAGTTGCAAGGTAAGTCTCTCATTGCAGCTGCACCAGCAGTTAAAAAACTGCCTTGAAAAAGATCATATGTTGAAAAAAACATTAGTTTGAAAATGCTTTAATTGAAATACAGCTGTTCTAAGACTCAGGCATATTACAGTGGGTAAGATAGCTGTTCCAATGATCAGGTATGTAGGGCATCTTTAGGTAAGGAAAACAAGAAGAATGAAACAGTAGCTTGGAAATCACACTAATATACTCATTACTTGCTCACAATTACTTGAACTTCAACTGAATTGTTGAGGTTGGAAAGAACGTCTTGAGATTATCTATTCTAACCCCCTGCTCCAACATGGTCATTTAGAGGAGGCTGCCCAGGACTGCGTCCAGCCAGATTTTGGAAATTTCCAAGGACAGAGATGCTACAGTCTCTCTTTGATCTTCTACCAGCATTTGATCAGATTCATGATGAAAATTATTTTTCCCCTAATAATTAATCAGCATTTTCCTTGTTGCAACCTGTCTTGACCTCCTCTACACTTTCCCATTAGGTAGCTTAAAACAGCATTAAGAACTCTGTTTAGACTTCTCTTCTAAAGACTAAAGAAACCCACTTAACTCCTTGTATGTCATATTCTTCAGTTCACATTTGGAAGACAATAGAAAGAAACCTCATACCTCAAGTGGTACACTACTTTCTAGCAACGGTGGGCTTGGAGGGAGTAGACTGCCTACCTTTTTTCTACTTTGCTCACTGTCAGATAAAGGTGGTAAGCTAAATAAGTCACTGTTTTCACTCAAGCTACTTTGTCTTTTTTTTTTTTTTTTTTTTTTATCTTCTCCTGCACATTTAACTTCTGATAAAGAATCAGCTAGTGGCTGCCAATTGGAATAGGATGCTATACCTTCTTGGAAGGGACAACCAGTCTGTAAAGAGTAGGTCATACCCATCCTCTTTTCTCACAGACGAACAGGAAAGAAGCTTCAAAATATGAATTGCATGACAAAAATGTGAAAACTGGAAGAAATGCCAGTTTTCTGATGTTTCGACATGTATAAAACAAAACCAATGTAAAGATAATTACAAGTCTATTTATAACATATTTGAAATTTACAGGTTCAGATTTCAAAATCTACCAAAGATCCAGGTACAGACCCCAGACATGAATGAATAATAACATATAAATATTTAAGTGTCTGTTTACATGTGCGTACACGTGACATATGGATCGTCTGTATCAACCAAAACTTTATGTACCAGTTCACTAAGTCCCATTTCATGTTTATCTCCAGTATAACAAAGGAAAAATAAAACAACACTAGGTAAGTCAATCAAATACTGAAGTTCAATTAAAAGAGAATTAGGAGAAGCTGACAAAAAGTAGAAAAGGGTTCATCATGAATGCAACACTGAACAGGGAAGCTATGCTTCCTGTGGGTGCTCATAGAAAAATGCAATACATACCAAAGCTCTCTCCTTCCATTCCAATAGGTCCAGGCTGAGGAGTCTCTCCGTTCTTTAAGCAGTTATGAATGTATGCTGCCTTCCACCTGGCATACTTTCTGTGCTGAACATTCTGAGGAAGGTAAAAGGCCAGCTATTTTAACCACTCACTTCTGTGAATTAATGCATTCAAGACAGAAACATAAGTAGGTTTTCCACCCTGACAAGAGATTTCTAAGCTGCTATCGGTTGACACTCATTTAAAGATAAGGCATGTGAATTTAATCAGTGAATAAAAAAAAATATAAAAAGAATATCTCTGACAGGATTCAGCATGAAATGAAAATGTAGAGATCTTCAATTAGTGCAGCATGTCAGGAAAAGGAAATCAGTTATACAAAGACCATCTACTGTGAAAGACAGACCACCATGTAATTACTGATGTGAAATAATAAAGAAAACTTCCTTAGATGATTATTTACTTCAGATTAAAAAATCTGAAACAATGCTACTCTTTCTGATCAATATTATAATTTTTCTCATTACATTATTTTAAATTACAAATAGGTATTTAAAAGCATGAACAGAGAAAGGCTGGTGTAGTTGTGGATTAATGTAGTATGTGTGGGATATTCTAGACAAAATGTTTTAATTTTGTATCTTTACAACATTGCTTAAAATTAGATAAAGCACTTTAGCAATATATAAACTAACTGCAAAGAAAGGGCTTATCATAACAATGACTTTAAATAAAACCCTCATTGCAAGGTCAATAGTTCAGTTATTTGTAACATGAGTATTTCTCAAAAAAATTAATTACTATATTGGTACTCAATTTCACTTTTGCCAATTCTTATCTCGTGAAGCAGTGTATTTATGAAATAATAGAAGTGAGAAACCAATCTGCCAATTGCCTTTCTGATTCTACCTCCATGGTTTGAACATGAAAAAATCTGGTAGTAGCCAGATTTTAGTATTTTAAATTATTTTAAAGAAAACAAATATTTTTCACTATTTTCAGTTTCTGGAAAAAAAGCACTGAGGAGAAGCATTTCACTTGGGTTTTCAGAGATTATTCTCCTCACAGGGTAGAACATGAGTGACAAATAAATGTCAGAATCTCACCTAGTTTGAGGTTTTCCATTTCATTTTTTAACGTACAACACTAACATGTCAAAACATGACAAGAGGATGGGCCATTTCATATTTCCTGGGGCTGTTACAATAGATTTCTTTTAATCCACAAAGAGTTCTCAATTGTTAAGAGAAATCTTAAACTGATTATGCAAATCAACTACTCTGTCAAAAGTTGTAACAGTAGCAACCAGTCACATGTTCTGACAATTACAGGCTAATGGGATATGACTGAATGTAAACAGAGATGAGAAGTGTGGAAGGATGAATGGAATAATTTATCCACGTGAACAATGCAGGTTGGTAGTGTGCTTCATACCAACAGTAACATCTGCAAGGCACTGGTGAACTCAAATTTCCACAGTAACAATCACAGGAAGAGTAGTTTGGAAACCGGTAGACAGATTAATTTCTCTTTAAAAGTCCTGACTGAAATCACATCCAAAGTAAGAAAATTAGTAAACTGAAGTGACAAATTTTACTTTAAAATGTCTACTGCACTATTATCTATGATGGGAGAGAGCTATAGCATACTGGATAACTCCAGCAAGCTCCCTTCTTACCACCAGAACGCTTATGCAGCCTAGTAGAAAGATATGCCCTTTTGTTTTGCAAATGAAATGATCTCCAAAATAGCATACCCTGATGGCAGATCTAGTAAAATGCATTCACTATACCTCAGAAAGGAAAAGCACAAATAGAAAGCATGACTTTCTGTTATATACTTCCTTTGAATAATCTTTCCTGGCCAGGTAGCGTTGCAGATGAAATTCTTTCATCATTCACAAATACTCTGGAAGCCACCAAATGCAGAATTATGTATCCAGAACATTATGCAACTCTTTACATATATGCAACTCTTAACAGCCTGTACATCTCCCTTCTGTTTCCAGTATACTGAAATTATTTCTTGATAACGTGTTCTATAAACATTATCATAGATAATATGAATGTAGAAATGCTGTTGTATTGGGTGCCCGCGTTAAGGTTTTGGCAGCTGGGGGATCATCTTTGAGAAGAGGCCATGGGCTGCCTCATCCTAGACCAATTGGGAACAGCTGAGCCTATAAGCCACAGGCACAGCACCTTTAGGACAATGTATTTAATAAAGGGCAAAAAAGCCCAAACCTGAACCCAAAGAAAAGGGAGCAATCAGAGTGAGAAACAGCAGGGGGAACACCTAGGTCAGAGAAGGAAGAAGAGAAGGTGTTGCTCCAAGCACTGTAGCAAGTATCCTCTTCAGCCTGTGGAGAGGATGGTGTCAGAGCAGAGATTCACACTGCAGCCTATGGAGGACCTCATATTGGAACAAGGGAAAATGTGAGAAGGAAGGAGAAGCAGAGAGGAATCGGTATATACTGACCATAACCTGCCCTATCCACCCATGCAGTATTCAGGGCAGAGCAGAAGAGGAGCAGAGAGTGAAAGAATAAATTTAAGCCTGGGAAAGTAGGGATGAAAGGGATTGTTTTAACGTTTCTCACTACCTGAATCTATTTCAGCTGGCAATAAATTAAATTTTCTTCAAGTCTAGCCTGTTTCTCTCATGGTAAACTATCTCCCTGTTTCATCTCAACCCACAAGCTTTCTCATCTTATTTTCTCCACCGGTGCTGTGAAGAAGAGGCATTGAGCAAGTGGTTGACTTGGAGTTACACTGTTAACTAAGGTTAAAACACCAACAGATGTACTACAGATGTAGTTTTCACTTATATTTTACCTTTAAAATTATCTATAAAATGTTATTAACAGACTGAAATAGGAATATAAAAAACAATCAGAACACTCCAAAGACCAATATAAAACACTGCAAAGCATATCAGACAAGGGATTAGATTACACTTCAGGATCTCAGGAATTAGATACCATTTTCTTCCCTGGAATCTGCTTTCCTTCATATAGGTCTGAAACCAGATTATCTATTTCCCGTTCTTTTATTAAATGGCCATTAAGTAACCATAAAATTCAACTGCAACAGTATACTTGTCGATGATCCTAAAGAAGTTATTGAGCAACACTGCACAAAATGATTGATACAGATGTTTTGAAAAGCAGTTGAAAAGCTAAACTGTATTGGAATTCTATTCTACTTTTTCAGTATTGAATACAACATTCTCAGCAGCATTTCTTGAAAATTAGTTTCACATTTTTAATAAAGAGGTGGAACGTTACACTACAAAATATTTGACAAAGTTCAGTAATCTATATTAAATACCAAAAGGACGTTTTAAAGATAATTTACCTAAAGAAACTTAACTGGAGTGTTCTGCCACACTGATGCACTAAGACAGAACTCTTCAAGATTCACAGTTATGGGCTAGAAAAACTCTTCCAAACCCCATTACAGTTTTTAACACTCCTTTGAAACAACTTGAAGTTTACAGAAAACTTCCCTGAAAAAGTAAAAATTGCGTTTCTCAGAAACTGTGAATGCTTTATTTAAATATAGTCTGTGAATGTTTTAAATACAGTCAACTAATTAGTTTTCAGTGGATGCTTTTCAGGAGCGCATGAAACACTGACGTGCCCACTAATAATTTATCTGAGATTTAAATTAGTCAAAATTATTTCCATAAGCTTTCTCCAAAATGAATAGAAGAAAATACCTAATTAATGGAAAGAACAGCTAGGGACATTTTGGACAGCCCACAATCACTGACTAAAATTAGTATTTTGGTAATAAACATTTCAGTTAAAGTAACATTAAAAAAAGCGTAATCTGGATTTTTTTATTTAAAGGCATTTTCTTTCTGGCAGTGATAGCAAGGCAATTTGAATAATCTATAAAAGATCACAAAATTTACAGGCAAGTAAGTGAACCCTCTTTTGACACGTTATTATGCACCTAAATGCAAAACCTCTAACGCCTGAACCCAGATGTTGCTTTTAGTCTCTTTTCAATGTGAACATCTGTTTCTTTTCAGAAGGCTGCCCTCTGAACAGCATTACTGAGGTAAAGGAAAATAACTATTACCACACAGCTTCTTACCGATCTCATATGAGCTGTGTAAAACATGTCTTCTAGAGAACCCTTTTGTCTAGCTCTAATGTTGAGATACAGAATATCCAGTGTTTCCTCTAATATAATCCATTCATACTAACCTATAATCAACCACTTGGCAGTTAGAAATATACACATTATTTAGAATACTGAATTTCTAATTTTAGGTGTCAAATATCTTTTGCTGTTGATTTAAAAGCATTTTAATAGTCAACATTCCATACATGTAAAGGCAACTACCTACTGAAAAGAAACATGGATGGTCTGAATAGTCAGAAAGGGTAGAAGAGTTAGATATCTTACTACACAACCAGGAGTCAGACTGAGACTTCCTTCAGGCTAAAAAAGGCTTTTGCAAAAAATCTAAGACAGTCACGTCATACTTGTCCCAACATTCCTTCATGTGGCACTGGATAAGGAAAATGGTGAAACTTAATGATGCTAACCAGAAGTGCAAGCCTTTTACTGTATTTCTTGTACACACTCTTAATGTCTTCACTAATTAAACAAACAAAATGAGATAATAATTCTTTCCAATTACAAAGCACTTCTGTACTTTCAACATCAATGAAAAAAACAACATTCAGCAGTAAACACATCACTGCTAGCTTTCCATTCCATTGACGTTTTATAGTTGTTTCGTATATACACAAAGGAATTTTTCGGGACTTCTGAAAGCTTGCTGAATATTGGTAATGCACTGGATTCCTACAGTCAAAGGTGAGTGTCTTTTCGGTCCATTACGTTACTCACTCTCTGGCTCTAGGGACTTATTATTTCATATCATAAAGGATGTGAGCGTGCAGAGCAGCCAGTTTTAACAGAACACATGAAACACTTGTACTTGTTGCACTTGATAGATGAAAAATTTAGATTAGTATATTCTCAGGTTATAGAAGATGTAGAATCTTGAAAGAACAGTTGCACAAGTGTCCCCCTTCTTGCGCAACAACTCTATGATTAATATGAACCTGAAGCACACCACCACCAAAATTATTCTTTTACTTTCCTTCCAATGTTTACAAATGAAAGTAGCCACAGTTACTGCATTTTAAATGTAACAATTATTTTTCATGTGCATGTCCGTATTTATCAGACCTGAAATCTACATACAGAATGTGTAGTTTGTGTATTCCTAACATGGCATGGAGTAGTTTGGGACCAATATAACCACAGGGCTGTTATGGAGCTGCAAAGCAACAGAACGTTTGTTTCTAAGGAAATATTACAAGCGGAAGCAAAGAAGCCTACTACAGCACTCATGTATGTGAGGCATAAAACATTTTTTGATTACCTATATAGACTTAGTTGGCCTGAAACATATTAAGCACTTACGTGATCAGTCCTTGCTGATTTTGTCACAAATTGTTTAGTATCACTGCCGTTTCTTATTTAAGGTATTTCAACCTTCCTTTAACAGCCTTTGAAACTTGTTTTCACCAGTCAGTACCATTTTTCTATATCTTTTTTTCTTTGTCAGAAGTTATCAACTATACCATTACATTTCCAAAGTGACTTTATCATTCAATAAAAACTGAAGTGTTCTTTGCTAAATTAATTCTCAGAACAAGAAATACATTATTAAGAGTAGAGTATCTACTCCACTATACTGGAGAGTAACTCTCCTGTGTGGCATGAATAACGGATAGCTGACTATACACCTAATTTAAAAGTTTTCTTTAAAACAGACCAAAAGATTATTTTGGTATACCTTAATAAAATCATGATTTTGTTCAGCCAGTTCTGGAAAACTTGTTTGATTGCAAATAATCTGCCATAAAGAATGATACAATGTGTCTGTGTTAGTTACTTTGGTAGACAGTTTTTAAAAATAAAATATTCGTTTCCAAACGGTCATACAGCAAGCCTTTTTTTTTAAAAAAGTAAATTCATATCCTTTCAACTTAATAATATCACCTTTTAAAAGTGAGATTTGTTGTGACAATAAAGATACTCATTGTAACTAAAAGTGTATATAATTCCAACTCAAATGTTAGCACTAAAGTTCTTACTTGCAGGGTGAAAAATAGGAAGATGGAAAAAGCCAAGAGCCTTGCATCATTTTTTCCCTATAATCATTCTCATTTGCTTGACAGAACACTGCTGTCCCTCAGTAAAAATCAGACTTTGAAATTCTAACTGAATACCTGTTAAGTCTTGCTTATTTGCTAAGTCATCTTATAACAGATATCTAGTATTTCACATTATTTCTAATATTCTACTGCTAATGTTTATCTAATATTTTAAATACAATTTGAAATGGCTATTACAATTCCTTACAACTTAGGTTCTAATTGTGTAGTCAAATACACGTCACTACGTTCTTTGAAGCTCGTATTCAAAATTATAAAAAAAATTAAAATATTGCAGAACTAGAACAGTAACTTGCAACTGTGCTACGAAAAGCAATCATACATCCTTACCACTTACCTCTTCAGAGAGCTCCCCAAATACTGTCAGAACATCTATCAGGAGGCTTGCAGTATAAAAGGACTTTATCATGTTTCTATAAAAAAAAAAAAAAAAAAAGAAAACACTTTGCTAACTTGGCAATGTCATCCTCTCAGGATCACATTTTAACAGTTTAGATTACACTGGCTTGTTTCAAACAAATCTTCCCTGATTTCTTCTTTTAATCTGATGCTACAGAACTTCACAATGTTAAAATTTAGGAACATACTGACTGATATCATTGAAGACTTTCTGCATAGTGGTCATATTTTTTCAAGCAGGACATGTGTTCTACACTTAGTTTCTAGTTTGGAATGTTCAATACAGGACACTGGACATCCTGTACTATCTTCAAAAGGGCCCAGCCAAATCACCAGCATGCTGTAGTGATCACTGTAAATCAAATAACATCATGCATCATCACAACAATTTTGATATCAGTGGATAGTAAAAAACATAATATGCATGACAACAAGTTCAATATTAGTCTGAGAAAGCTAATTAAAAGGCTTGACAGAAGGTGAGCAACCACTTAAAGAACACAAGATGGAATATACCAATGAAGTTAGAGACAGAAATAGTAACACATGGAGTTTTCTGGAAGATGAATGCATTAAAGCACAACTCCTGCTTATAGTCAAATTGAAAAGAGTTTGAAAATTCAAATTTCCTGACCAGTATCTTAATTCAGACAACAAAGCAAAGATTTTCACCTACTTATGAAACTGCCCAGCTCTGTCTTCATTGTCTGCATACAAAAACATCTTCAAAGCATAATTCTCCACATGAGCAGAACCAACAATATCCTGAGTAATTGCTTCATTATCACCAAATTGCTTTTTCATCTGAAAAGTTGAAAAAAATACATTCATTACCTTATTAGACCCTAGAACTTCAATCTAATTCAAACACAAGAAGCAGCTGCTGATTTAGACAAACCCGAGTACAATTTAAAAAAGAAACCATATGCACTTTATTTTTTCAAATCTCCACCTTCTAACATAACAAACACTAAAAGTAGCATGCCAAAGAGAAAATACACTCTTTTGGAGAGAGAAACGTTAAGAATAAGTAGATCTTAATACTATCTTCTAGTAGAAAATACTTTTTAAAGAAAAATCACCTTAAAAACAAACACAAAAATATACAACTGTAATATTCTGAAGGAATATCTGCAGATATTTTCCCCTTTTTATCCAAAGGACAAAGCACTCTGAAGCATGCACTGCAATTCAACACAGCTCAATTGATAAAGTATTGCATACATTATTAAGGTACTGTAGATCAGAGTGACTATGCATCTTCTTTCTTATAAGATATTTCACTGCAGTGCATTACATCTTTCACCAAGTTTGAACCCCACCTTAACTGGTCTAGTGACCTATGGATTTACTGGAATTTTCAGTCTAAGCAGTGTACTGCAATTGAAAGACCTCTTTTCAAAGATGCTGGAGCACAAGAATCCTCGGGTTTCCTAATAAAAATCAGTAAAGCAAATAATCCACTAACAGTTACAACAGGTGGACTTACAGCTTCTGAATAGGCTTACTGTTTGCACATAAAGAAATCTTGGGTTATCCTTAGAGAACAAAAACAGGAACACTGCATGATACTAACCTGCAGCCTTTATTTTGCCAAAAGATTTAAAACCAGCATCTGAATGGCTGTTATTTTTCACTTTGAGTGTGTGAGGAAAATTTAATCATGCAAGCTACACTTCCATAATATTTTTTACGTTGCTGCCAACTTTTTAATACACAGAATATTTTTTTTTAAATTGATTTCAGTAGTGAAAAATAAACTTTCTAAAGAGTACTTCAAATCTGCAGACTTGTCAAACTCCTATATATTTTTCAAAAAGTATTAATTTTACAAATTATGACACAAAAAAGTTATACTTTGTAAACTGCAAGATATATATCTGAAATGAAATACTGAAGTTCACAGAGAAAGCAAATTGCTAATATGTATTTTACCAGCCTATATGCATACCTTACACTTGGAAAATAATTTATTGCTATACTTAATCTAGTGTTCAATAGAGATAATTTCAAATGCACAAATGGCACTCAGATACATAAGCTCCTCAAAAATTCAAGTTAACCAAGTTATTTACTTCTGAAATTATCCTTCAAACATCTGAATTTGTGATTCAGTACAGCAGTACCATTTTTTAAAACTGTTATTCATAATTCGACCCTAAAATCAAGCAAATTGGTTTAATTTTAGTAAACACATTTAAATGAAACAGTTACCTATTGAAAAAAAAAACAACACAATCATATGTAAAAATATTTCTGACTGAAACAAGCATTTTATATCTAAAATTACTGTATCTAATTAATTACACATATTTGAAATAGTATGAAATTGCTTGCAAATTAAAACATTTGGTAATTTCCAGATACACCTATATCGTTTTGTTCTTTGCTACTAAAAAATTCAGGATCACTCGTAAGTTTCTGTCTTAACCTCTAAAATAATTGTGGCAAGCCACAGGAAGCTGTGAGAACCATTTAGCACAGACCTGTAACACTCCTTTGTGCCCCCTGCTGGTACGGGTAGACTGACAATGGCTGCTATTAAATTACTGCAGAGGTATTCACACACCAACTTATCAATACTCAAGCTTCCCAGCCTCCCAAATATTGTATTACACCTGCTTAGAAGCACTCTCTTCAGTCTTCCACCACCTGGCTACATAAAAGGAATTTTGATACCTTCGCATCAGTTGTCACAGAGAGAACCTTAAACTAAGAGATTAAACTGGGGGTTTTTCTGGTTTTCCATTTTTTCCAAATTTGAAACAAAAGGGGTAACCGCACACTACAGACAGATTACTTGCTGCAGTACCACAAGGGATTCAATACACCTTCAAGAATAGTTATGGAATGAAGGGGAACACCTTTCAGAGATTTAAATCTTATCTCTCTTGCTACCTCTTCCCTTTTCAGCATGAGAACCAGATCCACTGAAGATATCAAAAATTGATGCAATAACACACCAAGTCACTGTACACAGGATTTTCCATTGCCAAAAAAAATCAGTAATAAAACATAACATGAACAACAAGGTATGAATACAAGGCAAATGGTTCACGTATCATTTTTTTCCTTGAAGAACTGAAGGCTGTTGCATTAGTTTCACACCAATTCTTCAGGTATTTCTATGGTTAGTTTGTGGATGGAATCATTAACACTGAACACAAAAAGAAGTGCCACTTCATTTTTCAGTGTTACTTTCTGCTTCTAAATGAGCACTTAAACCTTAAAATCCATGCACTACTTCCTCCCAGACTATTGAAAACTACTCTACAGAACAAGAACACAAACAGCTCCTGGAATTTAAACTATCTGTACAATGACTACCTTTCTTACCTTAACTCTGTTCTTTTTAAGACTGTTTGCTTTTTAATGCTACCAGGTCTGCTCAAAAGAGCAAGGCATAACTATCTCTTAACCACAACAGATAAGACTATGCTTACGAAAAATCATAGTACAAGATCCCTAATCTCTAACAGAGGATAACATCAAAAGTACGTTTATCTTTTAGAGAACATTTAAAGAAACTCCCAGGGTACAACCTAGGTCAAAGATTTTAAAAGCAGTAAGGACTAAGCTAATCACTCCTACAGCATTACAAGTAACTCTCACAGACTTCAAGGAAAGACAAATCAATAAAAAGGTCTCCAGCATATATTTCATAATTAATTATGATTTCTCATGAGAATATACATAAAGTATCATAATTCACATTGTCTGATCAAAATCTTATGGCAAATGTCCACTGTATGAAGTTACAGTTATGATTATGCATGCATATATATACACACATAAATACACACACACAGAGCTTTATCTCCTTCCAACCCTTCTGCTGATTTATGACATACCACTTAAATTCTTACATTAAGCCTGCATACAGAACAGTTGCTTCAAACAATGATGACATAGGAAAGACAGTATTTGCAGAAGCTTAAATAGAAATTAAAATAACATCATGAATAATTTTAAAGGACAGCAATAAATTATACTTACAGCTTCCAACTGATCCATAAGCTTAGATAAAAATTTACGGCATTCTGGGGTTTTACTATCAATCTTCATGCCTGTTTGCATTGCATACAAACGACCTTAAAGGAAACAAAACATAGAAAAAAAAAGATTAAGTATCTAAGGCAAAACCCATTACCAGACAAAGCAATTCACCTCCCATTATATCTGAAAGAAACTCATCAATGAAACAATGCAATACTATAGTGCTACTGAGCACTGACAGGTAATTTGAGATCTATTCAATCTTGCATAAATACTAGGAAGTATTTTTTTTCTAAGATTTATGCTTTATTTTTCACAATGAGTATCTCTGCTCATTTCAAATTGATGGTTGTATCACTGTAAGTGCTTTTCTAAATAATCACTACTCTCCAATGCAACTCTCTAATATGAGCTTCAAGTTGATTTTTTCCCTAAGTATCCACAAATAATTTTCACACAACTCATATAAGTACATAGTGTATGGATATACCTAAAAAAAAAAAAAGTTTCCTGTAGCAGGAACTAGTCAACTTTAAAACCATTACTTTAACAAAGGGAATTAACAATCTATTGTACCCACATAAATGCATACACATCATCAAAAGGCAAACAAGGACACAAACCTGATCTTCAAATCAAACAAAACAGACTTTATTAAACTTTCCCTGCAAGTAAAGGTTACAGTTCTTTCGTGTGATCTTGAAAAGCTTATGATTACTATCCTCTGGTTAAAAATGATGAACAGAATTATCAAAACATGAATTTCATGTATGTACTTGGCAAAATTTCATATGCTTTAGGAAACTGCGGATGTAACCAAACAATTATTATTTACCAGAATTACTACACACAGAAGGGATAATGGACAGAAACATTCAGTAACCCAATGGAGACATTAACATTTTTCCACAAAACCACTCTATTTGAATTCTCATTTCTGACCATCAAAGGTGTCCTGCAAAACACCTTCAAATGCAGAGTATAAGAACTATACTTTTTTTTTTTTTTTTTTTTTAACTCTCCTGAACATTATCATGAACATTACAGCATATCCCAGTGCTGATAGCGTTCTGCAAGTGAACCTTTACTGCCTCACATCTTTACTCTCTCTCCTATTCCAAGCATCTTTTTATGCACTAGGGAGAACCTTTTCGCTTCAAATTATCTCAGTAAACACACATAAAACAACTGTTTTCAGCCTGTACTTAACCTGATGCTTGCTATGGAAGAAAGCATTATATGCACAGAAGCTTATCTGCATTTTCCACCTATTAGCAGTTTGTCTAATAAAATGAGATCTCTCCATAAAACTTACCTACGTTTTTCTGGTAGGCATCACAATTTAACTAGTTTATCTAGGTTTTAACAATAGTATTTCCTGTTTCGTATACAACTGATTATTCAAACCATACAGAGCATATATATATATATATATATACACACCTTATTTAGGACTGCAAAACTGACACATTTTTGAATGTTAAAGCTGTTGGGCTGCCCAACCATTTAAAGACCAAAACATAACAAAAACATACACTGAAGTACCTGTGTCCTCTAATGTCTCTCTGCTCTTGCATAAATAACTGACAGAACAACCTAGCAACTTTCTATTTAAGTTTTCAATGAAGGATGAGAGACAGTGAAGAATGGGGACATGAGGAGGGGATGTTGCCCTTTACGTCAGTGAGCAGCTGGAGTGCATGGAGCTCTGCTGGGGGATGGATGAGTATTTAAGGGTCACCTCCTCAAAGCTCAGGAGCAATGCACCCCAACAAAGAGGAAGTCAGGCAAAAATGCCAGCAGGCCTGCATGGATGAACAAGCAGCTCCAGGACAAACTCAAACACAGGAAGGAAACCTACAGAGGATGAAAGCAAGGACAGGTAGCCTGGGAGGAACACAGAGACATTGTCCGAGCAGCCAGGGATCAAGTTAGGAAAGCTAAAGCCCTGACAATTAAAAGCTGACCAGGGACGTCAAGGGCAACAAAAAAAGCTTCTGTAAGAACATCAGTGATAAAAGGAAGACTAGGGAAAATGTTGGTCCTCTCCAGAAGGAAACAGGAGACCTGGTTACCTGGGATATGGAGGAGGCTGAGCTACTCAATTACTTTTTTGCCTCAGTCTTCACCAGCAAGTGTGCTAGCCAGCCAAGGCACAGAATGGAAAGGCAGGGACTAGGAGAATGAAGAACCACCCACTACAGGAAAGGATCAGGTTCGAGACCAGCTAAAGAACCTGAAGGGAACCTGAAGGTGCACAAGTCCAATGGACCTGATGAAATACATCCAAAGTTCCTGATGGAACTGGCACATGAAGTTGCTAAGCCACTGTCCATCATATTTCAGAGGTTGTGGTAGACTGATGAAGTTTCCACTGACTGGAAGAGTGGAAACATAACTCCCATTTTTCAAAAATGGAAAAAAGGAAGACTGGGGAACTACAGGCCAGTTAGTCTCACCTCTGCGCCCTGCAAGACCATGGAGCAGAT
Source organism: Cygnus olor (assembly GCF_009769625.2). NCBI lineage: Eukaryota > Metazoa > Chordata > Aves > Anseriformes > Anatidae > Cygnus > Cygnus olor. The sequence goes on along the minus strand of NC_049171.1, from coordinate 63,808,590 downwards.
CCTCCTGGAAACTATGCTAAGGCACATGGAAAATAAGGGGGGTGACTGGTGACAGTCAGCATGGCTTCACTAAGGGCAGATTGTGTCTGACAAAGTTGGCGGCCTTCTATGATGGGGTTACAGCATTCGTGGACAAGGGAAGAAAACTGATGAGAAACTACCCGCACTTGTGCAAAGCATTTGACACTGTCCCACCTAACATCCTTGTCTAAATTAGATGTTGATTTGATACAGGCTGGGAGGAGACTGGATTGAGAGCAGCCCTGAGGAGAAGGACTTGAGGGTGTTGGTCAATGACAAACTCAACATGAGCCAGCAATGTGCACTTGGAGCCCAGAAAGCCAATCATATCCAGGGCTGCATCAAAAGAATTACGGCCAGCAGGCCAAAGGAGGTGGTTCTCCCACTCTGCTCTGCTCTCGTGAGACCCCATCTGGAGTGCTGCGTTCAGCTCTGGGGCCCCCAGCACAAGAAGGACATGGACATATTAGAATGAGTCCAGAGGAGGGCCACAAAGATAATCAAGGGGCTGGAGCACCTCTCCTATGAAGACAGGCTGAGGGATTTGGGGTTGTTCAGCCTGGAGAAGAGAAGACTCCAGGGAGACCTCATAGTGGCCTTTCAGTACCAAAAAGGAGCCTACAAGAAAGATGGAGAGGGACTCTTTATCAGTATAGTGATAGGACAAAGGGTAGTGGCTTTAAACTAAAGGAGGGCAGATTTACATTAAATACAAGGAGGAAATTCTTTACTCTTTACTTCTTTAGGGCAGAGAAGCAATGAAACTGGTTGTCCAGAGTGCAGTTACCTACACTGCGTATGCCTCATCTTTGGAAGGTCAAGTTGGATGGCCTTCCCAAACCATTCCGTGATACTATGAACAACCATATAAAAGTCAATATTCAGGAATGAGTAAAGGCTATGAACAACTAAAATAACTGACCAAGACAAAGTTTAACAAAAATTGTATTTGTTATGTAGTTATGTGACAACACTAAAATTAAACTAATTACTGATACATAAACTTAGACTCATCTTATTTATCTTCATGATCCTGTCATATTAACATTTAAATTCTGAAACTACCGCATGTAAATTTGAAATTATATTGGAAAGAAATCCACACAAAGATAAAGAGATCTGCATTTCAGGAACTCAAATTAATTTGAGTTTACTGCAGATTAAAGTGTCATAATCTCATGTTGGAACTTACAGTCTTCAACTAAGCTGATCTTTAAGTACATTATTTGATTGCAAGCTTCCCTAAACACATTTCATGGCATAAAATCATAGAATTTAGTACATGCCCTACCTATACAAACACAGACATTCTACAGATTATTTATGGAATCTGAACTAAGGTTAAATGTGTTCCATCTGTCGCAGCAATGACATTTCTGTATCACGCAACCAAATACATAGCGAGACATATACCACATCTACCCATCGAACCCTCTCACATTTACCAACATCAATATACATCACAAGGGAGAACTCCTGCATCTTATTAGCTGGCACAAGGTCAAAGCACACTTAAGTTAACTTAGCAAATTAAAAGAGTTTGTGGCAACCTTTAAGAACTTTCAAAGTTCCGAATTTTTAACATATTCACCTCTTCACACACAGTAATAAATTCAAAAGGAATACTGCATATCAAGAGACACACCTGCCCAGAGACACACCTCTGATGACGCAATCATTGAGGTAAGGTCAAAAGCTTTTCCTTCTTCCTGAAGTAAGTGGTGACCAAGATTATGACGTTTATGTAAACTACTGTTGACACTTCCCATTCTTGGAAGTGTTCAAGGCCAGGCTGGATAGGGCTTTCAGCAACTTGGTCTAGTGGAAGGTGTCCCTGCCCATGGCAGGAGGGTTGGAATTTGATGATCTTTAAGGTCCCTTCCAACCCAAACCTTCATCATGTAATTCTATGAAAATGCTGCTAAGTACACTTTGGTACACCTACTGCTTTACTCAGTGGTGCTCTAGTCAAAACTCTGGAGGTTGAAAAACTATTATCAATCTTTTAACTTATTATGCAGAAAGAAAATGAAATAGTTGAAAAACTGAAAGAATACAGTATTTCTGACAAAAGCTGAATAGGATAGATAGGAAATAATATTGTATTTGCCCCTACAGACAGTACTGAAATAAAAATAATATTCTTTTAATATTTTGAATTTTTGCTTTTAAAATTATGTGTATAAAGAGCAATAGGCAAGTAAATATGAAGACACTAATCACTAAAGTTGTACTTATTGCATTTTGACCTAAATGAGTAATACCTTGCCTTGTTATAGACAATGACGAAGTGCTCAGTTGTTCTATTTTTTACATTTCCTACAAGACTACACTTTTTTCAAAACTACTACTTTTGCCAATTAAAAGTCTTAAGTACCTTTCGCTTTTACATGTAGTTTATCACACAAATATTACTTTTGGTAAGCATACACAATAGTAACTAAAGATACGTTTTGATCTAGTGAAGGAAATCCATTTACTGTCCTTATCCTATCTAACTTGCAGCAAATAGGCAAACTTACTTCATTACTGAATTTTCATCAGGAGTAAACAAAACATAACATTTTCCTGTGTTAGTATCCTCAGTGAAATTTTAAACTAGTAATTAATGTTCAAAGAACTGTCCTCCATGTTTATGTTGACAAGTAATCTCAGTAGCAAAGACCTCCTGAGCAAGAAGCCAACTATTTATCACCTCCAAAATCTCTGTTTGCTGTGAAGGCTCTCTATCCTATTCAGCTTTTTTCTCTGTTTCTGAAAGAAAACAGAAATTATTTACATTCTTTTAAATATAGCTATCTTGGTTTCTATAATACTGTAAAAGCAATAGAGTGCATTATTACTGTGCTTGCTAAATCACACAAATTTTCACATTTTAAAAATACAGCACATGATTTTTTAAATGACCAGAGACCTCATTTTACATCAAAATGATTTTGGAGCACTTTTCTTCAAGAACCTGAGTTGTAAATGTTTAAAATGTCCTTAATGACCACAGTAATATTCCATAAAACTAAACAACTAGACTTACATTACCATTTGCTCAGTAATATTTGATATTAGATTTCTTTTGTGAGAAGCCAAGCTGCTAAAATTGTTGATATAAAAAGACAATGAAAACTATACATCGTAGCTGGAAAAATTTCCAAGACTTTAAAGCCTAAACAAAGCATTTTGAGAACACAGCCACTCTTGGAAATAACTGACCTATAATTGTCATCTCTATTCAATACTATGATGAAGATCTGGAATACCTGGAAACACACAAATGAATGAAATTACTTGGTGTTTTCAATCTATGTTTTACAATCTACATTTTTTGTCTCCTTTACCCAAACCAAGCAGAAGGAAAGATTTTTAATGTGGCTAACAACGGGAGTATAAGCAGAAAGTGAAGCACAAAAGAGGTAAAGACTACATCGTGCTTATGTCTAAATATTATTAATATTTTAAGTAGGGCTAAAGTCGCTTGTAATCTTCTACGCACAAAGACAGGACTGTTTAGCCAATTATTAACTAAAAAAGGGTTTGCTCTCAGTTTGCAGACAGGACATTTATCTTCAAATTCATAAAGACCTGGCAAGCAATCATTCTCAGAAAAATGTTTTGCCAAGACAACGACAAAATTTATGTCTTGATTTGTTGCCCTTAATCTTTGTTCAGTAAATACTAAGTGTGGGTGTGCTGGAAGGAATTATACAGTGAGCTTTACAGAAACTTCTCTGCTTTTATTTATGTCACGTAATACCACGTTATTTTTCCTTTGCTAATACACAGCACAATTTCAGAGTGAGTATTTCGTCTTCAGTATGTGCCAGGCATTCATTCCTAATACACAGTAAGTTATTCCAGATTTATGTTTGGATAACAACTGACACTCCCCCTGCTCCCATTTTAAACTAACTCTGTGCCAAGTAAAAAGACTGGAGAACCAAAGTTCTAGCCAGCAAGTATGCACAATACACTGATTCTGTCTTCTCAATTCTGTCATACTTATCTATCTTGATTTCTCCTGGTATACCAGAATCAAAAGATTACTGCTCTTTTCCCCTAACACATATTTAATTCTCTTCCAGTACAGAAAAATAAATTAATAAGAACTGGAATACTTTTAATACTTTTCATTCACATATTCCACAATTAACATTAAATAGTAACAAAAACATTTCCATAACCTTTAGTCATATTTTGATTCTGATTAAGAGATGAAAGCTTTTTCACTCTGTAATTTATTATTCACTGATATTCTACACCTTCCTCTTCCCACTGTCAATCAATCAATCCACTGAGAAAAATGTCTGTAAACTGCTTGGAACAGGAAAACAATAGCTGGAATACAAACGTGCGGAGCCGGGGACACAAAAACATGAAAAATAGATTGTGCTAAAACTACTGTAAAAGTATTTTCCTTAAGAATACATCTGCACAGAAAATGAATTATTCTTGCTGTCATGAACATTAACGTATCATATCAATCATGTAATTTTTGCATGCATATCATGAATATATGCTATTTCTACATGACCAACTCAAAGGTGTCTGAATTAAGAGACTTTAAAATAGATTTAACGGCACTGACAAACAAACTTTGGAGGGTCCTATACCTCCTCTCCATTATATGATGCTGAAGGAAATTGGCACAAGACAAGAAAAGTATTAGGCTAGTAGCATCCACTCAAAATCTGAATTTTTCCAGAGAATACAAATTATTTATAAATACTTTCAAGTAAAATTAGTTTAAGGAGAAACGCAAGGGAAAAAAAATCTTTCTTTCTGAGGAGAAAGGTGCGGGCTGGGAGGAAGACAACACAAATTTCACTAAGAAACCCAAAACAATAAAAGGCTTGACACCCTCTTCACTTCAGATTCTTTTATAATATTCTAAAATCCTACAGAGCAGAATTCCAAGGTTATGTTACATGCCAGACAAACCTCGTCAAGTCAAAACAATCTCAAGTAAAATGTTTCTTTCTTAAAACTACTGAAAGTTATAGTGAGTTACATTAAAATTCACAATTATTCGAAGAACAGCAACTTGTAAACAAGGTAAATAATGAAAAAAACTGCAATTCCAAACAAGGGTGGTAATTATTAAGGTCAGATGAGACAACCCAAGTAAGCTAATATCTATTATTTATCCTAAGATATGACTCAGTATTCTATACTGCCATTCTTCACCACAGTTTAAAGACCACCCTTGCTCTCAAAAATTTGAATGAGAGATCTATAAATGGAATTGCCACATTTCTAAACTTTTGCACAATATTTAAACAATCAGTGTTTTTAAAGCCTATCTTTATATCCTAATACAGATAACAAAACTTTTATAATTAAAATGGAAGAACTACCTTAACTGTAGGATGTAGTAATTGAGCTCTCAAGAAGGCAAAAGAAGAAGGTAGATACTCTTCACTTAGAGACAAGTTCATATGAATAAACCAGCTTGTAGCTATTAGAGAGTAAATTCGAAGCACTCGTGTGGAACACCTTCCAGTTCAGTTTCAAGTGGAAGAAACCCATTTTGTGCTCTCAACTACTCTGCGGTGAACCAAAGCACTCTAGGTGGGCACGACTGAGATATGTTTCCTAACCTTAACTGCTAATAGCATCCTGCACTGCATTAGGAGAATGCCAGCAGGTTGTGGGAGATGATCCCTCTCCCCTACTCAGGTCCAGCGAGACACACCTGGAGTGCTGGGTCCAGTTCTGCGCTCCCCAGTAGAGGAGACATGGGAAGGACCACAAAAATGATGACAGACTAAGAGTATCTGTCATACCAGAAGAGACAGAGAGCTGGGACTGTTTGGCCTTGATGCATGATAGTGCATCAATACCTGACCTGGGAAGGGGGGCAGCAGGGAACGAAGACAAAGCCAGACCCATCTCAGTTGTTCCCAATGACAGGACAAGTGGCAACAGGTGCAAAATGAAATACTAGAAATTTCATTTAAATATAAGAAAAAAACTTGCAAGGGTGGTCAAACACTGGAACAGGTTGCTGCCAGAAGTTGTGGAGTCTCCATCCTCAGAGACATTCAAAACCTGCCTGGACACTGTCCTGACTAACTTGAACTAGTGACCAGGAGATTACACTAGATGATGTCCACAATTCTCTTCAACCTCAATGATTCTGCTATTCTGCAAACTGAAATGTTGACATTGATGCATCCCTTCTTCAGGAGCAGCAGCAAATCTCAGGCAGTTCTTCATTCTACTTTCAGAAGTTCAAGTTGAACAGATCCACCAAAAGAATGTGAAATATTTGGTGGAAAAATGCATGTTAGTATATTTACACTGTACAACTGAACTTTAGGAGTCTAAAACAAATACACGCACATCAGAAATTAAGTTTTAATCTCTGAAATGTACTTGTTCTATTTTATTACTTTCATTCCTGTCTCTGTCAGAGCAGTTTCTTTTAAAATATTACCTCTGTAATCAGAGCACGTGCCAGAAACACTACACAGTAGTTAACATCTTTACTATTTAGTTCTACATACAGCTTGTTCTGAGGTCTGTGGGTTTCATGTATTTATCTTCGTTATTCCCATCAGTTCTGCCTGTTCCTCTGTTTCTATAGAAAAACAGTGCAGTGTTCTGAGCACACTTTTCCTACTGTCACAAAACAGTTTTCTAAGTATACTTTTCCTACTTACAAATCTCTGAAACAAATCAGAGCAAATAAACTAAGATTGAAGACAAAAAAAAAAAGAAAGCAATGGAAAAAAATGAGAAATACTTTTAGTTTATACTCATAGCACAATCAGAAAAATTCTCCAGTACACTATGAAATGGAGATCTACTTCTTAAATATTTGACTTGATCAATTACCTTATTCTGGGTAAAGGATTGAGTAAATCTATTCTTCAGTACCTAATCTCTAATAATAGGCTTTAAATACTTTGTACTATTAGTAGCAAGCAAAACTGCTTTATGACACCAGCAACATAAGAATTTGGTAAATGTACTCTTACAAATGGATTATATAAAACTTGTACAAAAGTAAGTATTTAAACTGGAAAGCTACAGAATTTGATTTTAGTAGTTAACTGACGTTAATAATATTATTTTATGCATTTCAGTTCTAGGATGTCACAGTTAAACCCAGTCAGTAAGTATATGCAGAATCTCTCCAGTGAAATACAGCAAACATTAGTTACTTTTATTTCCATTAATACTTCTGAATTATATGCATCTTCCTAACTAATCATTCCAAATTAGGTCAAAATGCATCAAGACAAGTAAGAAGTTGAATAAAATAGAAGTTCAATATTGGTTATTAGGGTTCTCTGCTTTGAGGAAAGATCATTAGACAAAATACTATTTAAATTGTAAAATTCAAAGGTAATTTTGTATTCCCAAAGTTCTGATTCAGGACATGAGCTCTACTTTGTCCTTCTCCCCCACAAAATTGAGGGTTTTATAATTGGTTTGCACTGAGAACCTTGCTTCATTGATGTCTGATTAAACTTGAAAGTAAAAAGAGTCAAATTTAGCAGATGGGTATTTCCACTATGAGCTGAATGACTTCTGATTCAAGAGACTGTCAACTAGTTGTGGGGGAAAAAAAAAAATCACCTCTTTTTCTGTCCTGCTGTATCCCACAAAAACAAAATGTCAACACAAAAGTAAGATCCTTCTGAAGCACTTATCTTGCACTTTTCTATCTGAAGAATTTAAGAATTGTGGGAGATTTTCTTCACATCTTTTTAAACAGATCAAGTCTACTGATTTCATGTTAATGTTTTCTGATGCTTAGCTGACTATCAAACAAAGACTTTCAGAAGCTACTAGAATCATATGATTTCATGCTGCATTTACTAGATATCCAAACACCATATGGGTTTGAGGATGTCACTTCAAATGTGTGTTTTTCTGGCAACTCACTAGCATGCTCCCAAAACGTTTGAATTAAAACATCAAGGAGTAACAGGTACAAAAGAATAAAATTAATAGCACTACCAACCATGTTTGAAAAGATGTACTACTGCAACACTACTGAAAGCCTAAAACAACAGCTATTAAGGAAAGATTTGTTTTAAACATTAAAACATAAGTTTTCAAAAGACAGACCTACCTCTCAAACAATGCAATTTATCAAAAAGTAACTTCTCAATAAATCTGCCTATGGCACAATTTAGATTTCTTCAACTATTAAGCAGGCCAAAGATTTCTTATCAAAGCCTGCCTCCTTGTGTTTGCAGTACAACATCTCAAAGTAGCCAAAGAGTCAAGCTCATTTAAGTTTTTTTAACACATGAAAGTTATTTTATTGACCACCAAACACTCCCTTTCCTTTGCTGGGCAACCTATGTAGCATTCTTTACTGGTATTCTCTTATACCTATTGAAACAACTGTCCTTTACTGAACACAAAGTAACTATTTTATAGCTACAGTAAGACTATAATTAACAAAATTACATGAAATGTAGAATAATATGGAACAGTACAGATTTTAAAGGAAGGTAGTAGAGTATAACAGGCCTGAACATTTTATTAACTATAAAGCATCTTCTAATCTCTTTAAAAGGAGAATAGTCTTGGAAGATAGTCTTGTACGAATTAAAAAATAAGCGTGGTATTATAGTTTCTCTACAGTTTATGTTCTAAGAAGAACAATTTTTACAACCATGTAAATTTACAGTACATGCTGTCAGAAACCAAATATATTTTTATTGTTTCAACCAACAGTTGAAAGTTCTGTTCTGCTATTAACAGCAGCCATGGCTAAAAAAGTCATTATTTTCATACAGTGTATAAAGCCAATTTGATCATGTGCCAATCTAAACACCTAAAAACTGAGTGAAGGGTTTGTAAGGAATGTACAGGACCACAAGAAATAAAATCGGATCTCAATTTCTGTGGATTTTCTAGGAAGCACCAAAACAAATACCACTTGTCATGCTGTACAAGAACATCAATGCTGTTCTGTAACATTTTATTTTTCATGTGGAAAAGTACGTGCTATTTGAAAAACACAAACCATCCCTGCTGCAGCTACCTGCATTGTGTAAAACAGAGGTTAACATTCATCACATTACATTTTCTTTAAATCAACATAAGCCAGCAACATCAAAAAAGTCCTGCTTTCTGCCCAAGCTACTGCTACTTATTCCTTGCCTCTGTGCATGAGCACAGCTGTTTAAGTGGTAGCAAACTGGCCTGGCTGAAAATGCTTGTTGTTCTTGTTCACCATACATTTACACCAAGGTTTGCTTCTGAAGTATTTTTGGTGTGGGAATGTGACATCAAACTACAATATCTTCTTTAGGCGGTAGTGCTGGTTTATACTAGCTTAAGGCTTCAGATGAACTACATCCAAAAAAAAGTACAAGAAGAAAATTTAAAATGGTATATGCAAATGAAATGTGCAACTGCCATTGAAATTCCGGACTTTAAGAACATACCTCTGGCACCAGTAGATGCTGAAGAGACACAAAATATTAACGTGTAGTAAGTGGTTCCTTCCGACAATTTTATTGCTAAGGCACAGACTGTAATATTTTAGGCTGCAATCACATCTTACCAGAATCCATCTGTTTCTGGTATTCAAATTACAATGTGTAACAGCTCTTACTATCGGAAATATATGTGGAATTAAATTAAAATGCACATAAATCAAAATCCTAGCCAATATATGTCCGTATTCAAAGCAACGGTGCCATGAAGATGTTACTATTAGAATGAAAACTTTTGGCTATGGATGAACCACTTCTGGCAATACACCAAAGCTATAAACACCTTCCTGGCATCTCTGCACTGACAGCTACTCCCATCATATTACCAAATTGCAGATATTCCCCCTCACGCAGTGGCTGTGCAAGCAGCCCCATGACAGAACAGGCAGCACTGGCCCATCTCGTGACCACAGGGCCCCCCCGGCTGACTGCTGCACCACACCACCAGCCTGGTCCCATGACAGGCGTGTTTGCAGGCATACCTGTACAGACAAGGGCAGTGAAGGCGAGCCAATGTGTTCAAGCACATAGCAAGCTTTTCTCACACAATCCTTTCCACACAGAACGTTATTGGAAGAGTACAGAGCTCCTCTGAGGCATATTTCAGAGGCTCAGCAGTGAGATGCTCTGAGGTTGTTTTTTTTTTTTCCTTTTCAGTAAGGCATACTGCTTTCTCTTAACTCTAATATGTGTTGCTTTCAAAACATTACCTGAAAAACATCTTGAACATTCTTTGCATATCCAGTTCTATCTTTTTAGGAAAACTTTTGTTATTTACAATGTGGTAGAAGTAGACATTTGGAACTTTACAATTTTTTGACAGTAGCAATATTTAATAATTAACACTTTGGGACCCCATACAATTGTTCTAAAACTGCAACATTTAAAATTAATGGTTCATAAACTTATTTTAGGTTCAAAGCCAGAATTAAAATAATAGAAATCTGCCACAAAAACATTTCGGTTTAAAATTAAAATAAAAATGAACTTGTGTTGTTGCATTTTTTAATAGCCATACATTCTGTTAAAAAAGAACAAATAAAAACAAGATTACAATGCACCTTGACCTAGCTAGTGTTTCCTGTCACACAAAGAACAATTTGTCCTATGTTCTTCCAGTAAAAATGTGGCAAATACTACTGAGAACATCCAGGGTTCTCATATGTGGCTATCTGGCTTCTCTAGTGGTACTTTTCTGCATTAGCTGTGCAATTAATTAATTAATTACCTGTGTAAATTAGCTGTTCCTGTATAACATGTGAAAATTAAATTAGTGTCTTCTGACACTAAGTCGATAATTTTTCAGAGCTTTCTGAAGCCTGAACTCTGTGAGTTCATCCTTCTAAAACTAAGACTGTTTATTACAAATCAAGCAATCAGTTCCACCTGTATTTTTTTAATGTCTTGAACACAAGCTATTGCCAATTAATCCCCCCAAATGATGTCCCAACTCAAAAATAGAAGAAAAAAAAAAAAGCAAACAACATAAAGACAGGTTTCTAGTCAGTGCACTTTGTAACTCTTCATAATCTGTTCATCTTAGGGATGTTCCAAGTGTGGTGATCAACCGTGACACTAATTGAAGCTGACTAACAGGCTGCCATTTCTTAACTAGCAGTGGGAAACTTTTAGAAAGGTTCACAGATCAGAACCAGGGTAGTAGATGAGTTTGTTTGAAAGAGGTACATGAAGAGAGCATGATTTTTGCTCTGTTCATTTCAAAAAAATACAAACAAACGAAACAAACGAAGAAGAAACAAAGAATCCTGAAGAAGTGACAACAGTAGCTGGCTAGAAAATAAATCGGACGTTGATAAAAAGATTAAAGACTGCCAAACCCAAATTGCTTAATCAGATACAGGACAAAAAGGAGGACTTCTCAGTGACAGGACAACCCTGCAGAGCCTCCCGTATGACAGTTTCGAGCGATACCCATGGGCAACACCCCAACACCCCACGCACACGACGAGCCCGCCGGCAGGCCCACCACGGCTGCCTGCTCCGAGGCGTAGCCCCGCAAGAGGCAGAGCAGGGGAAGGGCTCTCCCTCCGTGCAGGAGGCCGGGCCGGGGGAACGGGGGCGGCGGCGGGGCGGGGCGGGCCTGGCCGGGAGGGGACGGGACGGGACGGGACGAGAAGGGTAAGGATGGGAGGGTATGGGCGGCGCTGCCCCCGCCGCACTCACAGTAGTACGCCACCACCGGCTCTCGCTTGTCCAGCTCCTGCGCGGTCCGTAGGTGGTGCTGGATGCTCTTGAACTGCGGCGGCAGCGGGGGGGAGCGCGGCGGCGGCAGCCATCTCGCAGCAACGCCGAGCGGGCGGCTCTCTCTCCCCACACCGGCGCCGGAACCTTCCGCTTCCGGCCTGCTGCGGGACGCGAGGCGATACCGGCGGCGCGGCGCCCGGGGAGAGCGGCCCCTGCCGGCCGGGAGGACGGCTGCGGGACTCCAGAGCCGTTCAACCGGGGCCCGCCGACGCCCTCGGGCCGACCCCGGTCCCGGGTGCCTCCGCTCTCCGTGCCCCGGGCGCAGCGCCGTGTCCCCACGCTTCCCCCGTAGCTCCCTCCTCAGAGAAACCCCCGGGGGTTTTGCGGTTTTGCCGAGAGGGGGTGAGAGCAGCGAAAGAAAGGGGAGCTGTTGGAGGAAAATCGTTTAAAATGGATCTCCCAAGTTGTGATATTGTAGCACCTGTTGTCTTCTGACGTTGTGGTTAAATGTTTTTTTTTGATTTGTTTTAAATAGCTCTGGTGCCAAGCTTCCCCTGGGCTCCAAATGGCTGTCTGCGAGGCAGGAGAATGTCAATGCTCCAGAGCGTAAGGGAAGCTGCGCGTTGGTGGGAGCCACGGGGCAGGAGAGATGGCTGCATCATCTCATAGCTGTCCTGGGAGAGTGCCGAGAGGAGAGTGGAAGGGAAACGATGGCTGAGCAGAAGAAAGGAAGACAAGAAACCAACAGAACAACGAGTGGTTATAGGACTGGGATGTTGTGGTGGTGTAGAAGCTGGCCGGCCCAAAGCAGCTATGCCTTTGATGTAAAGGCAGCCACGTCACTTGCTGGGTGTATTGGGCTTGTTTCACTGAAGATCATGGAGGGAACAATTACAGCTGTTTGTTAAGAGAGAACTGAAATGGGTGTGATGTCTGGCTAGAGACAAATCTGACTTGCAAACGCATGAGCTGGGGATTGCTTTGAGCGCTGTCTGAGAAAACGAGGCAGCTAGAGTAGGGTGGAAAGCAATGAAAAAGTCAAAGAAGCACTTAAAATGTGTGCTTGATATAAGCCACAAAAATACTCTGTATTGCGTTCTGGGAGGCAGGACTTTATGTTCATTCTGTAAAAAAATAGAACCGAATCAAAGAATCCCCAAGTTTAACATGTAATTCCTTTCATAATGAGAAAAAAAGCCTTCAAGATCATCTCAAATAATTGCTAAGCATTTGAAGTAAAATCAGCACAACATTGAGAAATAAACGCAGGCATGCCATAAATCTCGGAGGGCGTGAGGGTGGAGGGAAGCTGATAGAAAGCAACATAAATGATGACAAAAGTGATGGGAATTGGGAAGACTAGAAGAAAGAAAAGTTGAGAGACACTTAAGAATACATTAAATTCCGGGAAAACAGATGACAAATATAGGAAAGAGAAGTTTTGACAGCCGTGGGGAAAAGGTTTATTTACATGGATGTAAAATCACAATCTATTTGTTCAAGAAACTAATGATGGAATCAGTCACAGAAAAACATTTGCACTAAAAGGCAACAATGCACATTTTGTTTGACAATGAAAAACTGAAACCGAGGAAATTTCATTTCACTGGAAATGTAGAAAAAAATCTACATCTGGTCTGATTTTGAACCAGAACAGGTTTTGAAATTTTCCAGGCTTTGACCACTAAAGGAAAGGGCATGGTGATGAGTAGTCCAGCTCCTAGACGCACCCAAATGGTCCTCAGGCAGTCCCATGCCAGTCCTGTCTCTGCAATGCTCCTGGAGGTAATAGTGAAGTCCCCTGAGCGGCTGGGGACTCTGACACTCTTCTAACCTTTCTGAAGTATTTTGAAATCTGCAGAAGAACAACAAGCAATGGAAATATGAAGTACTAGGAAAAATAATGATGGGGTTGTGATGAAGTTACTTTCTTATTGTACGAAGGTCTGATTAAGTGTGATTTGAGTACAATTGTTTGCCACTGTACTTAAAACATAGAAGTAATTCTTTTTAGTAGAAATAAATGCATAGTGTTTTATTTATAAGTATTTTTTTTTAACTGAAATTGCAAGTTTAAATTGCAAAAAGTAATTCCAGATGGATACCAATGTATACAACAAAAAATTAAATGTATTGACCAAGGCACATGTCATATTATGCAAATAAGAAGTTAGCACGGTGATTGTTATTCCACTTGCAATGCTTACAAATATCAAATGACTAGTTTATCATTGCACAGATCTGATAGTGTTGGCTGCACATATATTTAAGACAACGTATAACTTATTTCCATATGGAAAAATGTCACAACATTAATGCCCTAATACAGTGAAAGTACTGAAATGTATCTTGTTCTTGATAAACATTAAAAAAAAGACAGAGCTAGTTGTGAGCTACTTTGATGTCCATGGCACAGGAGCAATCAATTCCTAGAAATCTAAATCACGCAATTCCATTTACATAAGGAGGACTACTTTTGTGGGTGAGGATTACAAAGCATTTATAACCCAGCCTTGTTTGAGACTGCTTAACTAACAGCTGGTGCTAAAAGGTTTTCTTGTAATTTTTCCAGATTTTTTCAAATATTCCTAAAAGGACCCTTCCTCTCAGCAGGATCTCAACTTCATATGCTTTTCTACTGGATGTATTCTTAAATGCTTCTTTCCGTTTCCATTTCCGTTTCCCTTTCCCTTTTACCTTTCCCTTTCCATTCCCTTTTCCTTTCCTTTCCCTCCCCTTCCCTTCCCAAAGTTACACTTAATTCAGGAGGTAATGCTATTCTTATTTCCTTCAGTGTTACAGGCCTCAGACTGTGCCCAAAGACACTAATAGATTCTGTTTGACTTTGCTGGTTCCCAAGTCTTTGTTAAGTAGTGACAAAGAGTCACTGCTCAGTGCATCTGGGGGAGGAATGCCCCTGGGTGAGGAACGACCCCAGGCACCAGTACACGCTGGGGGCCACTCAGCTGAACAGTAGCTTTGCAAAAAAGGACCTAGGAGTCCTGGCAAATATTGAGTTGAACATGAGTGCCCTTGCTGCTAAAAAGGCTAACAGTATTCTTGGCTGTATTAGGCAAAGTATTGCCAGCAGGTCAAAGGAGGTGATCCTTCCCATCTCCTCAGCATTGTTAAGGCCGCACGTGGAGTACTGTATCCAGTTCTGCTCCCCATGCAGTACAAGAGAGACCTGAACATACTGGAAAGGATTCAACACAGACCCACCAAGATGATCAGGGGGCTGGAGCCCCTCTCCTATGAGGAGAGGCTGAGAGAGCTGGGTCTTTTCAGCCTGGAGAAGAGGAGGCTCAGGGGGGATCTTATCAATGTGTATAAATACTTGAAGGGAGGATACAAAGAAGATGGAGCCGGGCTCTTTTCAGTGTTGTCCAGTGACAGGAAAAGAGGCAATGAGCACAAACTGGAACACAGGAGGTTCCATATGAACATCAGGAAGCACGTTACTGTGCAGTTGGCTGAACACTAGCACAATGGGCAGCCTGGTCTGGGTATCCCAGCTTGAGCAGAGGATTGGAACAGATGGCCTCCAAAGGTCCCTTCCAAACTCAGCCATTCTGTGATTCTATGTCTGAGTCTCTTGGCATATTGAGATTCAGAACAGAAATTGTTCAGTTCAGTAGCTGCGGAAAATTATTAGCAAAGGAGATTTTCTTTTTTTTTTCTTTTTTTTTTTTCTTTTTTTTTTCTTGGAAATTGAGGGTATTTGAAAAACAAATGAAAAATAGCTGATTGTTATGACTGTAATTTGTCCATATTTTATGCAGGAAGCTATCTCCTCCTTTCCATTTCTGAAATCTGATTTTTTCCATGACCTCACTTCAGCACAAGGAATGAAATTACTTCTAAGCTGAGGTACCTATTAGTCCTTAAAATGGAACTGTAGCACAAGAAAACATCTTGTTCTTGTCCTAACCTAGAAAAATACACATATTTCACTGAATGATTTCTGTATGCAGACTTCTTTTTAATTGTTACACTAGCAACTTAGTCAAAACAATAGCTAGTCAAAGGAGGCTGTAGCGAGGTATGGGTTGGTCTATTCTCCCACGTGCCTGGTGACAGGACGAGGGGGAATGGACTAAAGTTGCGCCAGGGGAGGTTTAGATTGGATATTAGGAAGAACTTTACTAAAAGGGTTGTTAGGCATTGGAATGGGCTGCCCAAGGAAGTGGTTGAGTCACCATCCCCGGAGGTCTTTAAGATTAGATGTTTAGATGTTGAACTTAGTGATATGGTTTAGTGGAGGACTTGTTAGTGTTAGGTCAGAGGTTGGGCTAGGTGATCTTGGAGGTCTCTTCCAACCTAGACGATTCTGTGATTCTGTGACATTGCAGAAAATTCTATGGGTCTAATTCTGCAGTCATACACAGGCAAAACTCTCACTGAAATCAAGGTATGACTGGACCCAAAAAAGGCTTTTTTTTTTTTTTTGAGATTTTCTTTTCACACTTTTATGCTTCTTATGCAAAATGAAGTCATAAAACCCCTTTACTCCTTCAAATTGTAATTGTACAAAATTGGTAAATGCTTTGTGAAAGTGCTCCATTTTTCCCTTTAATACTGCATCTTAAACCGTAAGTATATGTCCTAGCAAGTTACACACACACATAGAAAAAACAAAAACAGAACAAAACAAAACAAACAAACAAAAAACAACAAAGCAACCCTAAAATTTATTTTAAATTCAAAAGATAATGAAGGTAAGACATTCAAATCAGCATGAAGAATACCATGCCAGTCTTTCACTTCTAAAAGGAGATTCACAGCTAGCAGATGACTCCAGCTGGAATGCTGCACCCTAGGCTGATACCAATGAATGCGTTGTCACCACAGTGGATTGCAACAGTGGTGCTGCTTGGGAAAAATGTTTGAACAGTTTCTGATACTTAGAGAATATCCCACATTACTGATTAATTTTCAAGCCATATGAACATGGAAGGAATTTGGAATAGCTTTTCCTGGCAGGCTGACAACCTTATTAACCAGTAACAAACAAATTCAGTTGCATATGTTAAGAAAAGTACCATATTCTACGAAGCTGTCAATAAAAATATGTATATAAATAACCTCCTCATCACAAAGGCATTCCTCTGGAAGACAAATTACTGTAGGCAGCAGGTCATAAACATGTTACTTGTGTGAATCTTATTACCTTTGTCCTATACATAGAAACAAAAATTATTCACATAATGAGGTATTTTTTAGGTGGGGATTAAGTGTTAGATGACTTCTCTTCAGCAGTAATCATGAGTGTGATTCTCTTCTGCAATGCTACATAGAGGATAGGAGATTTTTTTTTTTTGTTATAGCTTTAGATCTTTATAAATATGCAGGTGGACAGGGTAATAAATGACTAAAAGTGATTGACATCACTGACTTTTTATGAAACATAGCCTTCTAAATGTGATCTCAAAAAATTCAGCAACACACAAGACCATTGTAATCACAGTGAATGTGTACATAGCAGGAAGGAAAATTGTATTTTCAATGCCCTCTGGCAACACACATGAGGTAATGTTAAATATTTTATCAAGTGCTGCCACATTACACATGTATATTGCATTCACTTCAAAACCAAAAAGTTGAACCTGAAGCCTAAAAGCCACAACTTCAAGAATAATCCTTAACAAAACAGAGAAGATATAAAAGATAGTGTGGGACATCTTCTGGAGGATGTCTTCCTGTTTGATGCTCTTACATGTGGCATAAAGGTGAAAAAAATGCTCTGGGTACCATTACAATCACCAGCTGTAATGCCCAGAATACCTAATCTGTAGCAGAAACATTGTTAGGTCATTTAAAACTGCATTGGGACAGCTAAAGTTGGCACATACTGGAATAATTTGCAAGCCTGTTTTTTAAAAAAATCAAATGTATAAGAACATAGGTGACACAGTAAAGGTAGAAATCACTGTTATGTTTCAACTGGAAAAGCTCACTTGCTTTCTGAAAGGTCTGGATTGTTTTTATGAAGGACAGAAAGTACAACTCCATATTTAGTCACAAATGAAAGGTCATTGAAAGGAAAGTATCCATGAAAAAGCTAAGTGATAATTAGACCAATCAGTTACTGCTTCTTATATGGAAAAATTATGTTTAATTTTTAGGAGTTTATTGTCTTAATATTGGATCTCTACAATTAAAAAAAAAAAAAAGAAAGAAGAAAGAAGAAGAAAAAAGAGAGAGAGAGAGAATTACCTGAGGAATTATAGGGCTGAACTGGTTGTAACAGAAAAGATTAACCTCCCTGGGTTACCTTCATCTGGGTCACAGCTGAAATGCAAGGCCTCATTTCCATAAACAGCAAAGCCCAAAACACCAAGGAAAAACATAAGGACTGAGCCAAAGCAAAGGGTGTGGAACTCGCCAATTACCCTTGGTGGCCTGAGCTGCACATCACAGAGTTATTCAACATGAAAACAAAAATGAGCAAAATAATTATTGTTGGAGGCCTACTTGCTCTTTATCACTATCCAAAATATTTATTTTATCCTCCCTGTTTTAAAAGGAAAGAGTTTGCCTGTGAAGGCAGTAGTAGCTCTCTAACAAAATAATGGCTTAGAACAAGTTATTGTTGCTACGTGTTTTCCATAAGCACTCATTTATCTAACCTTTATCAACTAATCTGTCAGTTTCACTACCCGGCTCACTCAAGTCCTTCTCCCCTGGCTGGGGGGAACACACAGCCCTGCTCGCCAGGTACCAGTGATCACCTCTCAGCTGCAGGAGTCCCCCGGCACCACCACTTTCCTACGCCAGCTGGGAAGCTGACAGGTTCAGTTTGCAGCATCTGGGGTTATTAAGTTAAAAATATTTTATATTTAAAGTCCCATAAAAAAGAGGGATGTAGCCAAACTTGGAAGTTGTTGGTCCAAGATTAGCTGAGTGCTCAGTTATGAAGATGGTGAAAAATGCTTCTGTAACTGTGTTATTTACTACATCTCCCTTGTCAAGCAGTTAATTAATGTCTATTTATCTCTTGGAGGACTGTAAAAGGTGTTGTGTTAGTAGTGAGACTGGGTTTCTAAATTTTTTAAAAGTGCTCTGCTGCATATAGAAAATGCTAATGCTTGTGCCTATTGAATCAACTACAAACAATAATATCTCATAGTGGTATGTGATCAGCAATAAAATATTGTGCTTCTCAGGGTATGTGATGAACCTTTACATTTAAAAAAATGCAGTAATTACAATTACTGTGCGTTCTTTTTCTTCTACTCATAATACATGTGGAACTTAATTAGCATCCAAAGCAATTTTTATTGTTCCCGCAATACTATAAAATCACTAAATTAGCTCAGCATGCTGGACAGATTTTTAATATCAGTAATATTTTAATCATTTAATTATTTTAAAATGTCAGTTGTCATTGAAAACATATGGTTGAATGTACTTTAAAAATATATGTAGTGGTATTTTTTATGGCCTCTAAGCAATGTTTAAAAAGACAGTAATGGAGAAATCTACTAGTTTCTAAGCTGAGATAGATCTTGCAATGCCTTTTATTATGCTTTATATATAGTAGCCATTATTTTCATGTTAATCCATGAACATGAATCTACAGTAAACACTACATTTGGTCAGGAAGATTTTGATTTCATTATAGATAGAAGCAATATTTAAGGACGCTTTCTGGGTAAAAAACTGCACTATACAAATGCTACTCTATAGCTTTTTGTTGTTAGTTGGAGATAAAATAACTACTTACCTGACTGAGTCACCTAATCTAAGACAATCAAATCATTCTTTGTATGACTGCAGTAACAATATGGAAACTTGGATATCTGTCTTGTGATAAAGATGCTAAGAGTTAGCTGGCAATGCTCTGCTCTAGTTCTGGTAGCACATAATGACTACAGCTGAATTGAAATTAAAAATGAATTTTGGCGAGGCTGTCAAATAAGCCTGATACAAACCCCATGGGTGTCTGTGCTTGAACCCCACCGACCGTGATGAATGGGTCCATAATAAATCTGTCAGATTCTTAGAAGTGCTTCAAACGTGTCCTATGAGCTGAAGTACAGGAAGCCCATTATCTTCCCACTAGGAGGAACGGAAAGCAGTGATTTTTCTTTTGTCTTGTGTGTTCAATAATGTGTTTCATAACACTGCATTAAGAGGATGACTTGAGATGGGAGTAGAGTAAGCTGGCATTGTGCCTTCTGAATACTATCTGCTAAGGCAACTCAAACAGTTCTTTGGGACTTTCTTGACAGAAAATCTTTTGTTGTTGTTGTTGTCTTATTTTTTTTTTTTTTGCAGGAGAGGCTGCCTGTTGGTTGTCTATTTCACACAAATAAGACAGAAGATGTTGGTATGTCTGGTATCCTTGTTTCTAAGTGTGTCTTTACCCTGTCTTGTAGCTCGAGGTTGCAACTCAGCAGTGTGCTCTTTAACCTTTTAATGAGTTTAAGTTCTACTGAACAATCACAGTTAAACAATTAAAAAAAATGCACGCATAAAGATGCACTTTTGCTTAGAGTTTGATAGGGACGAATAACAGTAAGTACCCAGTTCATTGCTTTATTAGTGTGTTTAAATGTAATGGCACATATTATCATTATTAAATAATAATTACAATGAAAGAAGACTTGTTGAAAATAAACTGGTGTCAGTAAGATAAGATTTTGTCTGCCAAAAGAGAACTCTCATGGCTAAATCTTGTAAAGTAGCCTCTTCTGTCAGTTTTGGTTTGCAGAGTTCCCTATGCATCAAAGCTTAGGGCCAGTGGAAGCCTCTGCTAGGTACAGATTGGTGCCTCCACTGCAATTCTGACCTGAGATGGAGGCTGGCTCACCTTCAGCTAGGGCAGGAGACTCATGGTATCGGTGGCTTCCTCACTTCGTCCCAACTTTTTTATGTTTAGCATGAAGAGCGGTAGGCAGGACCACATGCTTCTTACAGGATGTGTCAGGGTGCAAAGGCTGAGAGCTGAGAAGGATGGACAAAAGAGAGCCTGGGTTTATTACAGAAGGGTATGGCCTCAGCCATGGCACCTAGTCTGGGGAGGTGCATGTCATATGTTAAGTTTCTTCATCACAGCTTTTTTTACATACAAAATCTGTAATTGAAAAAGCATATTTTAAAAAGTTAAGAAGTAGGCACAAAGAATCACTCTCTAGTTTTCTTTTCTACAGTCCTCATGTCCAGTAATCCAGCCTTAACAAAGAGGGGATTTCATATTGGTGTTTGTTGCAGCTTTCCCAGGCCTGTACACAGGCAGACACAGCTTGGCTCTGACCACAAAGTGTAGCTACTTCTTCCATTATCTGGAGTCTCAGGAGAAGAAAGGGCTGCGTGGCACATATCTGACATCATTTCTATTAATTAGCTGCTGTTTAGAGCTTGTCCCTGGGCAGCCATAGTTGTATTTGGCATTTCACTTTTGAATATACACAGTTTGCTAGCTCACGCTGTTTGTGACATTCTCTACACAAAACCACAACAATTCTTTTTAGAGTAGTTCTTCCCACATCCATTTCTCCCAGGGAAACCTTTGGCATTGCCTATGAGATGATTAACTTTCAGTGCTGTTCTACTAGTAAAAGAATTGTAGGGGTTTGATGTCTAACCTTAAAGTTTGGGATCTATCCTTAGATATGTAGCCTTAGAAGCTGAACATTGTCTTCCTTCAAGGTAGAGACACAGCACAGAGTGTTTCATATTCAGGGAGAACTTTGTCTACATCCTCTCCTCTCTCGAGGTCCAGCTACTGCTCCCAGTTACTGCTTGAGCTGCTTGAGTTCCTGCTACCCACACAGCAGCAGTGGCAAAGCCTGTTATCTGTTTTGAAACCTGGGGAGAGGGGAAGTGCTCTATTTCTACCCTTTAAATCCTGTCCTCTTACTCTTTAAATAGATCCTCTGACTCAAGAAGCTGGAAGGTAATGGAAGTCTCTGCCAAAACAAGCCCAAATAAAGAAAGGCTATACTCAAGTAACAAGAAAGAAGACATGACTTACCTAAGGTTATTATATATCCAGCTGTCTGGGAGAATTTACTCTGCACTACAATGCACTTTTCCCAACTGTTGGTCTAATGTGTGATACTAGAAACTTTTCCCGAAGGTTTGGTCCTTAATGCTCAGTGTTTTAAAGTCAAATAATAGTTGTTGCTTGTTCGTTGTCTTGTTTCTTCTTCACGTGACTGATGATCAGGCTTTAAACATGACCACTTTCAAGGCTGTATTTAAATGCAGCTACACAGTTCTCTCATTCAGTTTGCAAGCCTGCATACTTAATTACAGGCTACTTACTGTAGGTAGCTTTAGTGGCAGATATACTTGGATCTTTGTGGGACTATGCAAAGTTTGTTGTGATGTGCAAATCCGCAATTAGCCCTTGGAGTATCAAGTGCCTCAAACTGCCCGAATACATGGGAAGGGAACCCTTTTCCCTGCTGTTAGCACGTCTCAGTAGAGGGCGTTTGTGAGATGCGTGGAGTTCTTCATTCCTACACAGACTGATTTGGCATCCCCACATTTGGGAATTACTGATGAAGCAGATTTGCCTCCCACGTTTCCCAGTTGTCACAGTCCCTGCCCTGTGATATTGCACTCCCAGATATGCTCCCTGTGTGCTGCCTGATTTCAGTTTGTGCGCAGATTCTTTCCCACTAAGGAGACACACCTGCACTGCTCATTCTCTCCTTTGCTCTTGTGCTAAATTTTGTGTCATAGCTGCAAGATGAAGTTGTCTCTAGACTATAATCTGAAATAAAATCCAAAGAGATGGATAGATTTTTTTGTTTGAAAAGAGAATGACGAACAGTTTGCCTGTGAGGATCTAAATTCCGGCTGTTTTATGTCAGGGTCTGTGGAGCTTTTCCCTCTCCTTTTTGCTTCTGCAGGAAATTATATTCATGCTGTTTGAGTATATTCTCTTGCCTTTACACAGACATCCGCTGAATGACATTAGAAACATAATCTAACTTTCTGTTTCCTTTGAGCTGGAGACACTCATAGTCTCCAAAGGTTATTTCCTTGCTGTTTAGAGTTCTGAAAACACAGAGTAGATAAAATCAAGTGCTGGTGAAAATCAGGAAGGTATATTCCTGCTGGAAATGTTCCTAATTCTACCTAATTCTAAGGAATTCCATATTTCAGTCTAGATGATAGGTATAACTTACTTGGGTAGAAGAAATTCTCCTGGAGGGCAGCAGTGGGAGTGTAGTTTCAGTGCAACAAAACCCAAGGGGTCTCAGCTTTCTCCAAGCAAGCTGTAAGTGTAGCTTATGCCAACAGAAGCTTTAAATTGTTCTTCTGTTGATATTCATGTAAAAAGACTCACCTTCTGGTGTTTTGGTAAATTGATATCAGATACATGTTGATTTTAAACTATGTGATATGGGAGTTATATTGATTGTTCACATATAAGCCCATTTTCAAATAAGTGGAAGGACCACAGCTCATATTCTGGGCTTACAGGGTTAAAGACAAATATTGGATCCAACCAATGGAAATCAAAAAGAATGGTTCAGATTACTTGCAGGAGCATGCATATTGATGTTCCTAGCAAAGTCTGTGTGCACTCAGCAAAGTAGAGCAGGCTAGCAATTGTGATAATTTCCAAGCAAACTGTAAGGCTGCCTGAAAGGGAGTGTAGATGAATTTAACACAGTGTGGAGGAAAGCACTGTCAGTGCCAGGAATCACTTATGAGGGAGCTCCATGAAAATTCCTATTACCTGCCTAGTAAACGTGAAGTTTCTAGCCTGATTATTTCCGAACACTAGCACTGACTGTTTCCAGAAGATAAATCATAGGCAGGCCATGTATAACTGCACATATGTGGTACACCACTTCTCGTATTTCAGTGCTCAAACTCATTCTCCCACTTCAGCAAGTCATCCATGCATTCATTTTCTTTTTCCGTATACCTGTCATAAACCCCTAGGGCTTCAAGGGAACTATTTTAATAATATGAGCAAGCAAGGTCACTGCAAACTTATACATCCTCCTTTCTGAGAAGAGGAAGGGCAACGATCAGTCCATGGAGAATGTTACTGGCAAATGCTGTTATTCCTCTGTGTTAACTCTTTTTCTTGAAAACTTGAGTCCAATAGAACTGTTTGTCTTGCAGCATAGTTGAACTGCTACCTAAATTCATGGCTTCCCCTGGAAATAGATGAAACTGTTTGGAAAGCCAATACATGTGCATGCACTAGGAAATAAAATGTTGAAAAGCAAGAATGAAAAGCAAGAGACACTTCATAGAAGAAAACATTATTCTCCATTCAGATATACAATTTGCATAAAAAGTAATGGATTAACTCATCAGCTTTTCCCATTTCCCTATCTGAGACTAATATGAGTTGCAACTTTGGAGAGTAAACCCCAAAACTTTAAAGGCAGCTACTGTCTTTCAGTAGGAGCTATTCAGAACCCACATATGGGTGGCAGGAAGAAATCCCCTTCATCTCCATGTCCCTTGCTCCCCGGTACCCTGAGTTTCAAAGCGCTGCGGTTTCAGCTGCGTGAACTGGGAAGATCCGTGCTTGGAAGACGGGTTTCCCGAAGGAGAGCCCACCTCCCATCCGACGCGGAGGCCAGCTCTCCGGCTTTCCCAGGCGGCGCCTCTCCGGGATGGCAGCGGCGGGGGGCACCGTCCCCTTCGGCCCCTCCGGGGACGTCCCCATCTCTCGGGGACGGGGACCCCCGCGGCTCCCCTCCGCGCAGGGCCCTCCTCGGCGTCTCGGGGCTGGGGCGAGGTCACGAGCGCTGGTGGGAGGGCGGGGAGTCTCCTCCCAGCACCAGGTATAAATCGGGGCCGCGGAGTAGGGAGCGGGGCTTGCTCTGCGCCTCGCCCCCGGCTCGGGAGCCGGGAGCCAGCCGCCAGCCGCCCGCCGCCGCCGCGGGGACAGCAGCACCGGCGCCGCTGGACAGCTCCGGAGGCTCCGCCGCGGTGCGGCCCCGACCCGCGGACCCGGGGGGCGGCAGCACCGCGCATCCGCCAGGGGGTCCGGGGGGTCCGGGGGGCCGAGGGCAGGCTGCTGTCGTGATGGCTCCTGCTGAACCCCAGGCTCAGGACCTCGCCCTCCTGCCCTCCCGGAGAAGGGCTTGTCCACAGAGCTGAAAGGGAGTGGAATAGTTCTCTTTTCTTTCTTTTATTTTTTTTTTCATTTTTTTCCCATTTTCCCCCTTTTTTTTCTTTTCTTTTTTTCTTTTTTCTCTCTCTCTCTTTTTTTTTTTTTTTTTCCTTTTCCTTTTCCCTTCTTTCCCTCCCTACTCTGCTGGCAAATGGTGTGCCCTTCACATTTCTGAGCTGACAAACCCTGACAGAGAAAAAGGGAGAGGAGGAAAGGCAGAAGGGAAAGGGGATAAAGTTGGTTGACTGGCAGAGAGGTGAAGATTTTCAGTGACTCCCACTGCACTTTACACGGGAGACCTCCGCTCTGCTGGGAGGTGAAGGATGGAGGCAGAGCTGCTGTCCGAGCTCGCGGCTATGTCCCTCGAGGGGAATGGGAGTGCCCAGCTGGTGCCAGACGAAGTCCTGCTGCCCCCGGGGCAGGGCACGGCCATGTTCACCGTCCGCTGTGTGATCCCTTCACTTTATCTGCTCATCATTACTGTGGGCTTGCTGGGAAACGTCACCCTTATGAAGATCTTCATCTCCAACAGTGCCATGAGGAGCGTGCCCAACATCTTCATCTCCAGCCTCGCTGCTGGTGATCTGCTGCTGCTGGTGACCTGTGTGCCAGTGGATGCCTCCCGCTACTTCTCCGAGGAGTGGCTCTTTGGGGAGGTGGGCTGCAAGATCATCCCTGCCATCCAGCTCACCTCTGTTGGCGTCTCTGTCTTCACGCTCACGGCCCTCAGTGCTGACAGGTAGGAAAGCTAGGCTGCCCTTCCCAGTCCTCTGTGGCTTGGGCTAAAGCTAGCCAGTGCTGGCACGAAAGGTAAGGCACCCCTCTGATGAGCTATCCCTGGTTTTCAATCCCCTCAGTCCAACTTGTGAGTCACCTATAGGTCTCCTTCCCTCACTGACTGATGGCATGTCTGCTACTAACTGAAGTTAAAGGGTTTCTGGAGATGGGTGTGCCTGTGGCTCCAGCTTCCAGGATGCTGGAAGCAGGACTGGGGTTCCTATTGTCTGCATCTCTGTGATAGCCCAGAGCCATCCCAGAACCTGTGTATTGAAATACAGCCTGCATATTAGAATTTTGCTCATTAAAGGAAGGGTTTAGGTTCTAAACATGATTCATGCCAAGCCACAGTGATATGTCAACAGTCAGCAAGCAGCTTAAACCAAATCAAGCACAGGAGGATTTTTAATAGATTTATTTCTTTTTGCTGAGAAAGTGTGTGTGAGAGCATGTGTGTGTGTTTTTGTGTGCTTGTGCCTTAAGAAAACACCATGTTACCTAAGGTGACCGCCAGAAATTGTTCAGCCTTTGGGAACTTGGAGGCACCAAACTGTTCTATTGGACTAGTCAGCCTTAAACTTTTGATTCAGACTATCCATTTTGTCTTCTTTGAAACTTAAGAAAAGGGGATGGAGGGCAACAAAACCAAAAAGGAAAAAATCCATCTCTAGTAATTGTCAAATTAGGAAGAAACAAAGACCTGGACCCAGAACTTTTCCTCCCAATTAATTTAAACTGATTTTAAAGTTATTTATAGAAACTTGGTAGCTGTTGGACTGTGCTTCAGGCACTGAAATACCAAATCTGGCAATGTAATTGGCAACCTTAAACTAAATTATGTTACCTTACCCCTCTTATCTAAACACTTTTATTCAGACAGAAATGAAAAGGTTAAAATCCTTATTCATAGGAGGTACCCTTCTCCCCTCCCCTCCCCTCCCCTCCCCTCCTCTCCCCCTCCCCTCCCCTCCCCTCTCCTCCCCTCTCCTCTCCTCTCCTCTCCTCTCCTCTCCTCTCCTCTCCTCTCCTCCTCTCCTCTCCTCTCCTCTCCTCTCCTCTCCTCTCCTCTCCTCTCCTCTCCTCTCCTCTCCTCTCCTCTCCTCTCCTCTCCTCTCCTCTCCTCTCCTCTCCTCTCCTCCATAAAGTATAACTGTAATTTATTTATTTTTCCCAGACAGTTCAGTAAATCATTTGATTCCACTTAACAATACTCTTCAGTGGCCATCAATTTCACTGGTAGTTGAATCAGGACCTGAAATACTTTTGTATAAAGGCTTTATAATATATGAAAATGGATTGTGTTCTTGAACAAGAGCATGCAAAACATACTTTAAGGTGAACACCTGTAACTCCCTGATTAGCTCAGTTAAGGAATATGTCAAAAACTATCCTCAGAGAGACAAGCAGACCTTTCATTTTCCTTTCTGCTCTATTTTCACTGTTTAAAAAGAACAAATGTGGCATATTACTTGAAATGGAAAGAATTTATTTGCAGAAGAGATATCTCTAGTGAAATATAATGAGAAGAAATGTTGGTGGTTTAATGTTAAGGATTCATTCATTTACTTGTTATAGCTTTGGAACATTTTTCTTCTCATATAATTTTATATTCTTCTTTTAACTTCAGAATAAATTCAAGAAGTCATAATGCTGAATCTGTTTGCACTGAATGCTTTTAGAATTACACATCCTACCAAACAGCTACAGATGGTGTGATGTGACCATATAAGCTCATAATAAATGTATTCCTCCAGAAATTTGAAGTGCACATTATATGCAAGTATCAGAAATGGTTATATAAAGAATTTGGCAACTGTTTCTTTAACCTCTGTAGTTACATTTTCAGTTTTTGAGAAAGCAAAGCAAAAGAACAAAACCAAACAAAACAAAAAAACCACTTATTTTTCAGTGAGGAAGAGAAGCCACTGACTTCATAAATCAGTGTCTTTTATCCTGGGGCCCAAGTCATCTCTCAGTGAAGCTGGATTGACTCTTAATGGAATTTGAATTGGACTCAGTTCTACTTTTTTGTACAACAGAAACTTGTCTTCAAAGAGGAGGCATTGGTGTGGAGGGGTTTTTGTTATGATAATTTGTGGCCAGATCCTAAGCTGCATCATCTCTATAAGATTCAGTTATGGAGAAATTATGTACGGGCAATTATGTCGGCACATGGGAAGTGGTGGAAGCATTCTGCAGCTAAGAGCTGATAAGGAGGCAAGGCCTGGTGGGGACAATATTGTCTCAAGATAGGCAAAACAGGATTTTAGCAATTTGGTAGCAGTGATATGGCTAAAAAGGCTCTGTTATAATCCGGTACAAGTTTGGTCTGGCAGACTATAATGTCTTCACAGTGGCTTCTTTCACAGTTAATGCTCCAAGCATGTTTCTATATATGAACATTTCCTACTTTTTACTCACTATTACCACAGAAATATATAGAACTCCAGGCAGTGAGTGCACAAAGGAACAGATTTAAAAATATTTACAACTCTTTATAGTTTGCCTGCATGAATTAGAATAACAAAGGATATCTTGGTTTCCAGAGTGAATTTAGCACTTAGTTTTTATGTAGGAAATTTGGCATAGCAAATTACATGTATGTGATACATTTAGCAGTAAGAGCTACAGTAGAATTAAACTTTGGTATATCACTACCTAAAACTGAAGCCGTAAGGAAGAAAAATACATTAAGTACATCTCTTTTCTAAACTGTCTTAATTTCATATAGCTTTTTGCCGCAGAAGTCTCTAGTCAATAACACAACATCACTAGTGCTTTTAGTCTGAGATATGTACACCTTCTGTTTTTAAGCTTCATTACCTGATACTGAGATTTGTTTATTTATTTATTTATTTATATCGGCATACAAATGTCATATGAAATTTTTAACAGTACTTCCTAGTCTTCCCTAAAGCATGCTTTCAGATTACAGTCAACAGCACACAACAAATGTGCTCAAGTTTGTCTGTCTCCACTCCAAGACTAGCTGCGGGTCCCAAAGAGACACTTTTTCAGCCTTGGGCTTGTGCAAGCTGTCTCTCCATGTCTGTCTGCTGAGGTGGGCAGTAGTGGCCTGCTGTGGCCCCACCCTTTGGGGAACAGGAGGGTGTGGCAGCAGAGACAGTGCAGTGGTGGAACTGTCAGTACAGTGTGTTGGCATAAGAGGTGGGCACAATCTCCTCCTCTGGCAGAGGCCTGGGGCTGCAGAATGTGACGCAGGAGCAGTACTGCTGAGCCAGGTGTCCCCTCTCACTGACACAGATGTAATGTACAGGGACAGCACCCCTTCCTCTCATGGCCATTGCTCCTATTGATTTTTCTCTATCACAGAGAAACCAAACCACCTCTAGGTAACTTAACAATTCCCTATTTAAGCAACAACAACAACAACAACAAAAACCACAACCAACCAACCAACTAACCAACCAAAAAAAAAAAAAAGACAACAAAAATACAAAGTTGGATTACAGAAAGAGAAAAAATAATAATTAGAGTGGATGAAAAATGAAAAAAAGGAAGGAGACTGGGGTACAAAATAAATAAATAAAAATAATGAAAAAAAAACACAACAACACAAGAGAACCAAGGGGCAAAACATCCCCAGTAGCACTCGGCACACCCTGAAGATACACACAGATCTTGCGCATGATGGCCAGGGATGCACTTACTAGAGGGGTGGTGGTCTGAGGAAATGAAAATGGGACCCTTGCCAATGCTTCTTCTCCAGGGGCCATGGACTGCAGTCTTTGACTGGGCCAATGGGAGTTGAGGAAGCCCCAGGACTCAGTGTGGTCTTGGATGAGGATGTTAAGGATAAGAGGTGACAGAATTGTAGCCAGAGGGATTGCAGCATGGCATACATGAAGACAAGTTGTGCCAGCAACTCCTTGCTGGAAAAAGGACAGAAGTCATAGCTTACCTGACCTGAACTTGTTCACTGTGTTTTTCCAAATCACATCCATGGTGGGACACAAAATTAGCTCAGAATGTAAACTGGGGCCATGGGGCTCCTCACCCTCTTCTCAGGGTAAGGGATCTTGCAATGTTGTGCCTGGGAAGGACTGTAGGGTAAGGAATTGAAACACCAGAAAAGTGTTTCCAAAATGCCTCTCAGAGCTAAGGGTGAACAGGTTTTGAAGGAATAAATGGCAGCCCCTTACAACAGCTTTAGAATTGTCCCTTTCTCTTTGACTGTTATTTATGCCTCATTCTTTATGTGAACTATAAAACTAGGATTAAATTTAACTCTGCTACTTTTTCTAGATTTAATTTTCTTTCTAATAAAGGGTTTAAATGTGCTAACTCAAATACAGTCCTGCTGCATTCTAATGAAGACAGTGAAGCTGAACAGTGAAGCAACTGGCCCTACTGCAATTCAAATAGCATCTTCTTCATATTCTTCCCCAAAAATATGACCTTTGATGAGACGTTTACTTGAGTAACCGGGTAACAGAATTATTTTATGAGTTCTATGACACCTTTCCTATATTTTAATAAGAAAGTATTTTAAAAATTTAAATTCACACTTAAATAACTAGAGTGCCTGAATGAAATGCTTAAAAATAAATGCTATAAATTTGAATAGCTAAAGTATTTGATTCTTTGATGATGATGATGATGATTATTTATTTGATTTAATTTTGGAAGATTGCAATTGGCATTTTTAAAAGTGTACAGAGATTCAAAAACATTTTGTGCAAGTTTAATATCGATGTGCTGACTTCTGACTGCAGCAGATGACAAAAAACAGTCTGGCTCAATTTGCACACCTTGTCTTCTTGTTACTTTTCTTCTGAACTTATTTAAAGTTTCTTCTTTTGTCAGGTGCTGATTAAAGCTGAAATATAATGGTTGGAGACCTCTAAAATCCTCATTTCTTATTACAAGTAGTGGAATAGGTGGAGCAGAAAAGTGGACATGATTTCCTTTTGAGTTCTAATAGCCAACATCCAATGACTAAAGAGCCTTGACGAAGAAAGTAGCATTAAATGACATCCTGGAAATGACTTATAACTAAAGAAGAAGAAAGAAAAAAATATCCAGAAGTAGAATAAGAGTCTATCTGTGTAAGAGAGAAAAAAATACCTTGGCTGTAATATATAATAGATATGAAAACAAAATTATGTGGAGCTAGTAGAACTATGAAATCTGTAAGTGTAAATCTTGGAAACCCTAACATTTGAAATTAAAATATTGAATGAATGACTTACTGAAATATATTAAACAAAATTGATGGTCCAGATGTTTTTCTCACTGTAGGCTGTAGCAGTATGGTTATAATTATGTGATAACAGGCAAGGCAAAATAAATTGAAGAAAGGTTGGGCAAGCTTTGTCTTTTACATTTTTTTCAGCTCACCTTTTAGTTTATATGTGCAAACTTGACTCACAAAATAAAGCTTTCTGGACATGAAACTCTGGTTTATTTTGTAGGGATCAAAATGTATCAGAACAGTCTCTGATCCTTATCAACCTTTTATTTAGGAGAGACATGGGGTTGGGACTGGACTTTTTCTCAGCTTTTCATACAAAGAAACTCCATCTGGTCATGTGGCTTCTGTCTTGGGAGGCTATATGGATTAGAAGAAGGCAGTGTGAAGCTCATGTAGCAGCAGCAGCCATGTAAAACAATTCCTTGCATAAAATTCAAGCATTTTGGTCCAACAGAGAATGGCATGATATAAAAGTATTGAATCACAGCACCAGTGAGGTGGGAAGGAACACCTGGTAAATTGCCTAGTCCAAACCCCTTCTCAGAGCAGGGTCATCTAATGCAGGGTGCTCAGGGCAATGGCCATCTGAGTTTTGAATCTCTCCAAGGATGGAGGCTTCACAACCTCTCTGGGAAAACCTTTTTGATCACCCTAACAGTAAACATTTATTTTCCTTATGTTTTGAAAGAGATTTTTCTTGTATTTAATCCGTAGCTCAGTGCCATCACACAGGATAAAGGATGCGTACAGGAGAAAACCCTCTACCTCCCAGCTCAGCTGCTTAAAATGAAGATGATGAGGGGTGGGACAGTGTTGCCCCAGTCACAGCAAGGTGGTTGTCATTACTGGAGCTCTGCCTTTATGACCACCTTTATGTCCTTTGTGTGTTTACAAACCCGGAGGGTTCCTGTTGGGCAGAGCTGGGCCTACCCTCTTCAAGAGCTTCTCTCCTTGCCATTACCTCACATATAGGACAAATATTTGTGAAGATGGGTAGCCAGCATGTTGAAAGTGGTGCTCCAAGTAACATAGCATGTTACTAATTGCCCGGCTTTGTGGTTGCACAAGACAAGCAGGGGAGTGGGATATTTGCGCTTAGTAGGGCAATTATCATATTAGTCTCACACTCACACAAGAAGCCTGCATTACAGTTCAAGAGAAGTTTTTATAGATAGCCAGTTATAAAAGGAAGTTCAGTTTTTACATGTATTGGTCTATTGGCTCTTCTCTGCCTTCTTGCATATAAGATGTCCTTAGGTTGAAGTTCACCCAGAAACAGGAACAATCACTTTTGTCAAGTTAACAGTGAAACCTTTTCTCACCTGTTCCCACCCCAAAATGTTCTAATTTGTTTGTAACCATTCCATACAGCTAAAAGGAATATGATGGAAAATATTTCAGAAAGAAAAAGAGGATGGGAAAAAATGCAGGAGAAATTTTATGTTTGAAGTTGTTTCAGGAATTACCTTTTCTAGGATAAGTTAGTCTAAGTCAGGCAATTCAAATCAGCTGTTGGAGAAGTTCATGTTGGCACAGCTGAAAGTGATATCTCAAAAACAACATTTTCTACCCACATTAGGCAAACTGTGTTTCTCCTGTTCTTAAATTTCTCAGATAGAAGCATCTGTTAAACTCTTTTCTCTGTGTGTGTGTGTCTTGTGTGTGCTTTTCAACTCATACAAAAACAGATTAGTCCTCAACATGGCAAAGTGAGAAATGGCTGTGGTGTTTATCCTAGTCTGTGATCAGTGCGATGCCTTTATTGTGCTGACAGCAGCCAACCTAGCTTTGATTAATGTAAATGCTAGTGTCCGATAGCCTTTTGTAGGTTGCAGCCTAAAACCTGGAGAACTGTTACAAAACCATTTCTTCTGTTTCCTGTTTCTTTGATCAGTTCAGTAAGAGCCTATGCCTTTGACAGGTAAAATAGCTACTGAAAAGCAGATCTAGCTGAACTTTTACTAAGCAGGGCTGAACATAGATCTCCATACATTTATTTTGCTTGTTTGCCTCTCCCAATAACATGGTGAACACGATTCCCTTATATACTTTGTTGCAATGTGTTTATCTCAATTGGACTGTTGGAATCCTCAAGTCTGCATTTATCAGGTGCTGAGAAATAATGTGGAAGATCAGATATGCTCTACCAATTCTACCTTGAGGGAAAAGCTTTCACATGTTTTCTGTGAAGATAAATTTGTTAGACAATGAGTAATAAATATATTTGTCTATTATAGATGTGCAGAGTGATGGATCACTCAAATGTCCTCCCCAAAAGGGACAATTTCTTTGAATCCTTGTTTTAAATAGTTTAAATATTGAGGAACTGCTGTATTTCTCACATAGGTTATATCTGTAGGCCCATTCTTCCAGACTATATATTCCTAGTGCTGAATTTTGCGTGTGTTTTAGTATGTACTAATAAACAAAGCATGTGCAACCACAATTCCTAAGCCTGATTAAGTGTTTACTATTTACTATTAATGCTATTAACATTTAGTAATCCATGCCAAGCCCAGTTTGATGACATGATCACAAATAGCAAGTTCCTACAAGTTCACAAAAAGTTGTGGAAGGCAAGAGGCAAATTTGTTTCCCTTAAAGAGAAGTTTGTTTTGTAATTATGTTGATAGAAGTTGTCGGATGTTAGAGAAAGTAACAGAGACAAATAACCTGTATGCACCTTGATGCAATTAATTCTGCTGTGTGTAGTATTAATTAAATATTTCCAGCTTTGCACAAACATATTTACAAATAATATTATGGTGTGTGTATGAATATGAAAGAAGTGGATTATTCTAATATGTTATGTGTTATCATTCTATCTTGTGTGATTATCTTTTGTTCTTTAAATGTCTAACCCAAATACTGTTTCATTTTTTTTTCCAACTACTTTTAACATTTTTTTTTAAATTTTTTTTTAAACTTAGTGTCATGTTTGTACTTTGGCTCAAAGTTTGTTTGACTGTAATTTAGGGATTTGTATTTTAACTCTTTTCCTCCATTATTTTTAATGTTCAATGCAATCTACATTGATTTCAATGGCAATTTACAACAGAAGTTACAAATTAAATGGAAATGGAAACAAGCTTAAAAGTGCCAGAGTGGAGCCTCCTAGATGATAATACTGGAGCAAATCTATTAAGTTGTAGCTTTTTGAATTTAGAAATCAGAGATTTTGGGTCTAGATTTTAAAATGGTAAACTCTAAGTCTGTTCCAGATCCATTAATAGAGATTTAGTTATTTAATTCTTCCTGGCTTGTATCATTTCTAAAAATCATCTGACCATATAACGTTCTCTTCAACTGTTATCTAACATAGGCATGAGATATTACTGAATTAATCAAGGAAATAGGAGCACTGCTTTTGTAACAACAACAATTTTATAAGGGTAAACTAGCACTGAGCATATTTTACATGTGGGATTTCTGCTTCTGGGCAGAGCATTTCTTACTGATCTTCTGCTCCAGCACTGATGATTTTATGAGATAGGTCTCATGCTTTTACGAGATAGGAAATGATCTTTTTCATTCAAGTATCTATGGATATCGTTGCTGCAAGACATGCAATAAACATATAGTTGATATGCAGATAAGCGCACAACTCTGTCTCATCACTCTAAACGCACGAGTATCAACAGGATTTGGACTGAGCCCCATTTGGGAAATGTTTATTTCCTGAAAATCCTTTGACCTTTCAAGGTCCAGAATATAAACTCAGAAAGAACAAGAGAAGGTTAGGTGTGATTTTCTATGATTTATTTATTTATTTATTTATTTGTTTTTTAAGAAATGGAATTATAGAAAGGTAGAAGAAATATCTAAATGGAGAACAGAGCACTAGGAGACAAATCCAAACAGCACTAAGGGACAAACCCATACAGTTCGTGAGCTTGTCTAGGCTATACGTTGCAATGCCTATCCTTTAACCTAGGTGTTGATCTTCCCCTCCTCCTGCCTAACCCTCCCAAGCAGAATCCAAAATCCAAAATTCCAATTAGTATTGCACTGAGGTAAGGGCTCCAGAAAGGCACCAAAAACCAAGAGAAAATACATACTAAGCTGCCTCATACTTCCCAGGGGGAAATGCAAAATCTAGGATTTGTATGACACAGCCTAGTAAGAATAAGCTTCTCTTGTCTTTGATGAAATATTACTTTTGCACCACTGTCTGGCAGGCCTGGACAATGACTCTTGGATGTGCTGGCTGAATGAGTGTTCCATTTTCTTCTTGGAGAGGCAGGTACCACAGTTCCCTCTGTCACAGTCACAGCTGTTTTAAGAAATCTAATGCCTTTGGTGGGCTCCAGGCATTATTTAAACCCTACTTTGAGCTCAGGTTCCTCAGCTTCACTGGGCTTAGTTTCAGGATCCCAATAAAGTTCAGATGCAAACTAAGTAGATCAGAGTCAGGGGAGCTCTGGTCATGCACAGCAGGGGAAATAACAGCTACTTGCATAATTTAAAATTCAAGAAAGGAGGGACAGAGTGGAAGAGGGTAGGCCAGCCATTGAGTGAGTTTTTTGGGTAGTTTTCTTGGGATCAGGCACTGGAAAATGTATATTTTTTGTTGTGCATGTATGTACATGTGCTCATATATGCATATAGACATATATACACACATACAAACATATTCAGAAGTGTCAAAACATAGGCCTGAGCACTGAAGTCAACTACCTTATCAAACTGTTAAAGCAGCCCACAATGTGGCCTTGCCTTGCCTTGCCTTGCCTTGCCTTCCCTTCCCTTCCATTCCCTTCCCTCCCCTCCCCTCCCCTCCCCTCCCCCTTTCCCTCCCCCTCCCCCTCCCCCTCCCCTTCCACTCCTCTTCCTTTTCCCTTCCATTGTCTCCTCTTCCTTTCATTTGTCTATCTTAAAAATGTGTAAAAATATTTTCATCAGTGACTCTTTCTGGGCATTATCGAAGTGAAATGTGAATCTACTGGAAATACTAGTATATACTAACTTTTCTGAATAATAGTCAATGAAGCACTTTACTATTACTGTCCTCAGGAGGACAATTGAACAAATGAATGATGGTGCTTTTAACTAGTGCAGTTACAAGTAAATGGACTTAAACAACTAAAAAGCCAGATTGCAGGCAGTGAGCTATTGCAGGATTTGTAGTAGGTCATAAGAAATATAGCTAGCTAACATGAGGGGAGTAGCAAGAGAAAGAATAGCAAGAGATGGGAAAATTAAAAATAAAGAGGAAACAGACAAAAATCACCACTCTCATCTGAAATGCTGAGTGGACAGGGCAAGTAGTATATTTCATGTGGAAGAACAAAAACAAACAAAAAAACCTCCAACATCCTGAGAATCTTCTGTTTTCATTATTTCCTGGGTGGGGAAATCATCATCCAAAACGCTAAATCAGACTTTTTGTTGAAGTATTACTGACAGTTTTTGTTTCAAAATAGTGCGTTTCTACAGAGTGGAAAAATCTTTCCCCTTCAAAAAATCTTAGGAATTTACCCCTGGGAGGTACAGAGCACTTGCCATTGATATTCATTTTAATTGTGTTTATATATGGTCTGCTAGTCTTCACTTCAAGCACTGTTTATTATACTAAGCCATCAGACCTCATTCCTGGTGAATGCAATTCTCTGCACTTAAGAGATAAACAAAGAACAAAAATGTTAGCACTAATTATATATATACATATATATGCACTTTAAATTGCAAGAATTTAAAAGAATAAAATAGAATACTCGATAATCTCAGACTTCTTGTATGTTATCAAAGAAGTTCCCACGACACTGGACACCAAATGATTTCATCTTTTTCTCAACTAGTTATATTGTTCTGCTTTTTAATGATCAACTGTTTAGTCAACAGAACTGCCAATACTAGGGAAAGGGATTTGGCCCCATGCAAAACTTCATTCTACTTAGTGGAGTGGACAACTACTGGACATAACTTGAAGGCTGAGGTTTATGGAAAACTGCAGAACTGGGGGTTTTCATTCTGTCAGACTGGTGGACTTTCCAGAATGTGAAACTTAAAAAGACATTTCTTAGAGATTAATATGAAAATCACTGTTCTTGGCCAGTATTGCAATTGTTTTCTTGAACAATTAGATAAGATCGTTTTAAGGTTCTACTTGTGTATTCAGTTACTCCCTCAGTCTTTAATGGTGTGAATTTAAGACCTACACATGCCAATTGTGTCAATGATAGAAATACTAGGAAAATTCTGGCATTGCATTTTTGTGACAAATATTTCCTTGGGCTGGTGCTACATGAAGCAGACAGCTGGGAAACAAGAATGAAAAGAAACATCACAGACAGACAGAGTGATATTTTCAGTTTGTTCTTCTGTGTTGAAACAGTACACACTAGATGACTGAAGAACATTGGAAAGCTTGAGGCTAGTATGCTTGAGGGCTTTATGAATAAACAGTCTAATCCAGCAGTTAAGAAATGGAAGTGAAGCATGTAAACCAGCTCCACCACAAGATCTACTATATATCTTTGTATATGAGAGTACTCAGAGCAGCTTAGGGCACAAGTAAGGCATGAGTGCACCGCTAGGAGAGGAGATAGACCCTTAAGTAGAAGGTGGCTGCAATCTTTGAACTAAACATTTGAAAATGGCAGTTTTTGAAGGAATATATTCCCTTTCTGCTTTATCTTCAGCGAGTTAGAAACTGTTGCTTGGTAAAGATTTGAAAACAATTAGGAGGAAGAGAAACAGATGTTGTTTTCTATTCAGCTTTACTTATATTATCTTATTGATAATATATGACCTTCTACATTTGTTCTCGTGGTTTTATGAACAAGAAGAAGAAAGTCGCTGACCAAAAAGTTTTTTTAAGTAAGAGAAAAAAAGATACATAAACAAAAGGGCAAAGAAATATTAAGGCAACCCAGGTTATTATGATAGGTTGTAATTATAGTCCAGTGGCTTCTTAAGTATTGTCTGTTATTTATTTATTTATTTATTTATTATTATTATTATTAATGTGTTTTTGAAGGGCATCACAGCAAAGCACTCTAGAGAAAGAGGTCCCAGTGTAATGGAGGGACAGCTTAGGATGAACCATGAAGCAGCTTCTTTTGAAGTCAGGTATGTGAGAGAGGAATAGCATTATGGACTCAGTACAGACAAGTGTTTTTCCCAGTTAGCTTTACATGTTAACTGGGAACTGAGACATACATTTATGAAGGTCTTTGAATATACAGATAGGGAGGAGTAGACAAGCTATACTTACAGTTTATAAGGTAGAAACAAGTTATAACTCTATAGGAAGAAGATATTCTTTCTTTCATGATTATTTTGGTTTTTGTGTATGGGAAGAGATGGCTTTGTAGTGAAAAAACACTATACAAATAAAAATAGTATTTGCAGAGTGGGCAAGTTTTTGCTTGTGTCCATTGGCAGAAACCATAGCTTCAAAGAAAGGAAACTAACTATAAAATGTTTCCTGAATTGGGATGCCTTTGTCAGCAGCAATAATAACAGATGATGTAGGAAGACAGAATTTACATGAAAGCATTTAATTAAAACCAAATGCATACTTATAATTATTTCCTGATCTTCATGACAACCTATAATTTTATTTTTTCATCTGTGAAGTAAAGGAAAAGATGGATTTTGCTTACTAATCTGACTAAATAATTTGCTTCTTACTCTGGCTTGCCAATGTTTTACCATTTATAGAAAATACACACTTTCTAATTTTAATGGTTGGTGATATGCTTTAGCCTTATGTTGTTTTTATACAAAGAAAGAGGCTTGGTATTCATTTTGGGAACACTTCTAAGTTCACCTAGTTTATATTTGATTTTACCTGTCACCTGTCTCTACTCTCTATCTATCTTTGTCTCTATCTTTACATCAGAGATATATCTCTGATATATAGATAGATATCAGAGATATATCAGAGATATATCTCTGATATATCTCTATCTTTATATCAGAGATATAAACAACATGGCAGATTTTGTAAAGTGCTTAGTGCCTTTTTGTTCCCATTGACACAGACTACCAACACCTTGGAAGAAGAGTGCTGTCTTGCAGTTGGCTAGTCAGCTAAAGTACAATTCTGAAGTTTTTTGGACTGAACTGTTTTTATTATATTAATTATATTATATTATATTATATTATTTTTATTTTATTTTATTTGCTGAAACAGCAGTATGTGCCAAAGCACAAATATATGCCACCTTTTCTGGTATTATAAAGGCTTCTGAAAAGTCTCCCATTTAGATACTAACCAGACCAAATGCTGCTTAAACAATGTATTGTGACAAGGTCACTGACTTGAGTGATAGGACAAAATAGCACGAAGTGATCAAAATAGCGTAAAGTAGCTGAAGTCACTTGGTTTGTGCAGCCTAGAGAAGAGGAGGCTGAGGGGAAGCCTCATGGTGGCCTACAGTTTCTTTATGAGAATGGAGGGGAAGGCAGTGATCTCTGCTCTCTGGTGACAGTGACAGGACTCAAGGGAATGGCATGGAGCTGTGACAGGGGAGGGTCAGACTGGGTGTTAGGAAAAGGTTCTTCACTGAGAGGGTGGTTGAGCACTGGAACAGGATTCCCAGGGAAGCGGTCATGGTACTGAGCCTGAACCAGAGTTCAAGAAGTGTTGGACAATGCTCTCAGATATGTCTGATTTTTGGGCGGTTGTGTGTGGAGCCAGGAACTAGACTTGATGATCCTTGTGGGTCCTTTCCAACTCAGGATATTCAGTGATTCCCTGATTCTATGAATCACTGCATTGCAAAAAGAAAGAAAAATATTACAGTACAAAACAATATATATATTTTTTTAATCCAATGCCCTTCCCCTTTAAGTCCCCAAACCAGCTCTTCTCCATCAATGTAAAGTTTAAAAGAAATGAGCAGGACTTGACGTCACCTAAGTTGAATGAAATGAAATAGAAGGTCTGTCTTCATGTAATGAAATCAAGGCAGACAACAATAGGAAGCAAATTACTGACTAATAAGGTCACAGTTTATGCTGGTGAGACTTTGTGCTTTGTGCAGAAGTTTCTATCCTTGCTATGACAGTATAAAGGATTTCCTTACACCTTTGTGTCCAGGGAGTTTCTCACTGTGTATTAGAAGAAATGCTAAACAACATTTACAGCATTAACAGAAGCACTTTACTGAGTTTAATTTTCTATTTTTTTTTTATTTTCTAAAATTCTAATTTTCCACAACTTTTCAATTAAACTGAAATGTTTTATTAAATGTTCAGTTTTTAATAGAAGCATAAAAATTAATTTACTTTTTGAAAATAAATAATTTTCAAAATCAGAATTAAACAAATAAGCAAAACATTAAGGGAGTTTTGAAACATTTTTCTCAAAATACATCTAGCCTTTTAAAATGGACCTCTTCTTGTGGAAAGTATCCCTCTGTGTCAACTTCTGCAACATTTTTTTATAGAAGAATTCCTAACACGTATCTACTTCTATTCTTTTATTTTGCTTTACTGCAGTGTGATATTGCCTTCCTCTGCAATGTTTCCTGTTTTCATTGTAATGGTCGTGAAATTATAAATACTGCAAAAGTTTATGTGTAATCATACATTATGGGACAGTTTCCCAAAACGTGGAGGCAGCAGTTTCCAACTATTTATGTGAAAATGTTTACTTTATTTAAGAGTTTAATACTTCTGCCCAGGCTTTTGGGAGTCATTCCTGCCTGAGTTTATGAAGAGGCTTATATTCTGAGTGTTGCAGTCAGGACAGTATATCCATGTATACAAAGGTGCTGAGGTGAAAAAACAAGGGGGGGGGGGGGGGGGGGGGCGGGGCTAGTGGAGTGGCACTGAGTTTGTGAGTGGAAACGAGGTGATGCCAGGCAGGAGTCGTGGGCTGGAGAAGCTGATGAAGAAAACAAACCCTGTCACGAATGTGCTGGTATGAGACTCAGATGTAAGTATGGAGGTAGGATGTGGATTTGGGGATTTGGTGGGACAGTCTCAGGAAAGGAAAAGTGGAGTGGTGCCTGCTTCTGTGTTTTCACAAGGCTGGCACAGAATGGGCACCTACAGCCACAGATTGCAACCAGGGCTTCATTTGCCACTTCTAATGGGTATATATGAACTGGAAGCTTAGAGATTTAGAAAATGTAAATTTGTTAAAGATTACACACCCCTTGATGTTTCAAAGGGGAACAAAAAATGACCTTTTTTTAACCAAAGTTATGAAGTGGCCTTATGCATCATACAAAAAGATACCTTTTAATTTGCATCTGCATTTTGATCACTTTCAGGTACAAAGCAATTGTAAATCCCATGGACATCCAGACCTCCAGTGCAGTGCTATGGACCTGTGTTAAAGCCATTACCATCTGGATAATCTCCATGCTCCTGGCAGTTCCTGAAGCAGTGTTCTCTGAGCTGGCCCATATCAATAACACAGATAACGCCACTTTCAAAGCATGCATACCATACCCCATGAAGGATGACATGCACCCAAAGATCCATTCTGTGCTGATTTTCCTAGTGTATTTTCTTATCCCTCTGACCATTATTAGTATCTACTACTGTCATATTGCAAAGAGTTTAATAAAAAGTGCCCACAACATCCCAGGAGAATACAGCGAGCATTCCAAAAGACAGGTAAGCAGTTTGCTATTTACTTTCCAATGAAAGATTTATCTGCTGTGTACACTTATAAATGAAAGCACAAAAACTTAAACATCCAAATTGTTGGATTTAGCAGAGGATTAATTCAGTTTCCACATGTATGAGCTAAGCTCAGGATTATCTGAAAAATCTCCTTGTTTTCACAATTAATTAGTATTAGGCCCAGTATGTAAATGAATATGAGGAAAAACATAAATTCAATGCCATCAAAGCATATTCCTAAAAAGAGATAGGACTGGTTTATGTGTATGTATGTGTTGCTAGTGTAACTGTTGCTTGTGTTCTTACTGAATTCATCTTCTTTTATTCATACTTCAAAATGAAAAAAAAATGACATAGGAAGGTAAATATTTTCTTAGGGTCTCTGAGATTCTTCCCAGACCAAGGAGTGCTGAAAATATCAACACAGAGCATGAAATGATTATTTTTTGTCTTTCTGAGTAGATCTTTCCTGGATACAATCCTGAGCTAACAATTAAACTTTTCTTA
The DNA here is from genome assembly GCF_009769625.2 of Cygnus olor. Classification (NCBI taxonomy): domain Eukaryota; kingdom Metazoa; phylum Chordata; class Aves; order Anseriformes; family Anatidae; genus Cygnus; species Cygnus olor. The sequence continues at coordinate 63,766,718 of NC_049171.1, read as the reverse complement.
ATAGCCTTTCTATTATATTTGCTACAGAACTTTCAGTATAGCTTCTGTACACCTTTGAGACAGAGCATTTTAACAGCCAGCTTCCCTGTAATGAGTATCAAGCAGTAAGATAGCAACAGGCTGTTCATTAGCAGGAACATTTGTATATGAACCACAGCTCTTGCAGTAAAGTAACTCAAACAGTTTACAAACACATTGGTATTGAAAGAGAAAAATACTTATGCCCATTAAAACAATTTGGAAGAGTTTTCTGTGACAGTATTGTAGAAAACACCTTTTTACTCACTGAGATTTGTTTGCATACATAGAACATACACATTCTTTGAAAAAGAAAGACCACATTCCCTCATGCCCTTTTTGTTCAGCATTTCATTTCTACTCTAGCCTGTTTCTTGTCAAAATGCAAGCATATTAGCACTTCATGTACTATTTTATTTTCATCTGAAATATAGAGAGCCTTTTGGCTGAACCCTCAGGTTAGAAAAAATATTTAATTTATATCACCTTTCTGAACTCACATTCTGAAATGTATTTTCAAAATTAAAACATTTTTTTTTTCATTCAACTTAGGTTTATTTATTTATGTATGTATTTATTTAATCTATGAGACTCAGCAGAGCAGAAAAATCCAGTGTACTTACATATCTCCCAGCAAGAAAAAGTAAATTCAGACTGTTGTTTTCAACTCAAGTTTCTTTAGGCAATAGCATGAAAGTTTAATATTTTAGTCTGCTGTTGCCAACTGGTACAGTGCAAATCCTACAAAATTGAAATGGTAGAGTTTTCCCATCCTTTGAGAACTCTCCATTGTGGTTTTTTTTTTTTAATTATTATTATTATTTTTTTTAATGTGGAGCAGAGAAAACTGTACTTACAGATTTATTTCACAGATTTTGAAAACCTGTTTAAAAAAAAATCATTTGATATTGTTCAGGTCACATTTGATAGAAAATTGAGGAAAGCCAGAAAAATTTCCTCTTTCTGGGAAAGTTTGGTACCTGACGTACATAGTAAATATTTTGGTAGGAACATATAGAAAGTTCCTACTTCCCTTTTGTACCTTCCACCTGGCCCATTTCTCTCTCTCTCTCTCTCTCAGTTTTGGAACCGCTGTGTAGGCTTATTTCCTTTCAGCTCTTCAACCGCTCTAAATATTTACATTGTAATCCGATTATACTTTAGCACTGCAATTAAGGTACATTTCTTTCAAGTCATTATTGAAGATTGGTCAAGCTTTTCAACTTACCCTGGAATTAAGATGCTTCAGCGTATGTGATGCACCATTTTACTCATTTCCCTAGGAGAGAGGTGCAAGCTGAGTCATTTCAAGCAAAATAATGGGATGCACGTTATGGCTAAAACCCTAGGTGTCAGACTTGCAATGTCTCTACATTTCAAAACCAACAGTTTCTAAATAGCTTTCTAATTAAAGCTAAGTTTCAAGCCAGGTACTGACATCTCATCAGAAAATGTTATATTTTATGGCACCCTTTGGTGCGTGCTTTCAGGCTATACACCAATGCATACTTGGGTCATGAATTGCTCTTGTTGAGTATATCACATAGTAAAAGCAACCTTCTGTAACTGCAGACATCTATGATATTTCTCTGTAAATAAACTGAAGGTGGGAAAGAAAAGTGAATGATATGGAAAAAAACCTGAGCCCCTAAAGGAAGTATTTTTACTTATGATAATTGTTAAAGTTAATATAAAGTGAAATGCTACATGTTTTAATTGTCTGTTATGTGTAATAGTAGTTCTATTCCTTGTTGTTCATTTGGATTCTCTTCATCTTTTTAGATGGAAACTCGGAAACGTCTGGCAAAAATAGTTCTAGTTTTTGTTGCCTTCTTTGCTATCTGTTGGTTTCCTAACCATGTGTTATACATGTACCGGTCTTTTAATTACAATGAGATTGATTCATCAATAGGTCATATGGTTGTTACCTTAGTTGCCCGAGTACTAAGCTTCTGCAACTCTTGTGTCAACCCGTTTGCACTGTATTTTCTCAGTGAGAGTTTTAGAAGACATTTCAACAACCAGCTTCGCTGCAGGAAGAAATCTCAGCAAGAGAGATCTGCCAGTTACTCGCACAACTCTTCTGCTGTTCAGATGACTTCCCTGAAAAGCAATACCAGGAACACAGTGACTAGTGTGACACAACTGAATGGGCACAACTTGAAACAAGAAATGTCATTATGATTTAATAGGTGTGATCTTTGACTGTGGAACAAATCTGAACTTTTTCTTTGTGGCTTGTAGCTCAGTTTTGGCTCGCATATGCTTAGATGGTCTAAACAGAGGATCTACTGAAGTCTGTCCAATACGAGGTTATTTCACATTTAGTTTTACTTTTAGACAGACATGAAGAGTATAGTTTATTGAGAAGACAAAGCTGACTGGCTCCATTTTATATGTTAAAGGAGATGACAGTATATAATTAACATATAAGAAAACAAAATAATGGTGTGAATATTAGTATAGTTTATTTAATGCTTGAAAAATTACAGATTTTCTGATCTAAAAAATATGTATTTTTAAGTGAATATTCATCCAGGCTTATGTCTTACTCTAATAGATTGTTGCATGATTTTAGCTGTGCTGTTTGTACAAGCATTTCTCATTAAAGACTTGTAGGCATTTTTGGACCAATTAAGGAGCCATTCAAAGGCATAGATTCTAGTTTCAGACACAAAATATTAAAGCATCAAGTGCCAGATCTGTGCCTCATTTAAATCTGCCTTGTTTATTCATTTTGGCAGTTATAAAGATGAGAATTTACTTTTGGGCGTATCTGTTTACTGTTTTCTGTAGTGGTCATAATTTTATCTGCTAAAATTTCATTCTTGTCAAGAATAACAACTCAAAAGAAAAATGTTGTGTGTGACATGCAGAACTCATTGTCTGAATCCTCATTTCTCTGATTTGTTAATTCTGCAGCAACCTTGGCTTAGAGTAATTACATACTTCATATTTGCTACAAGCTACAGATCTTCCTGATATCACTACGCAGCTAAGAAGGACACTAAATGGAATAGAACATTCAGAAACATAAAGTTCAGAGTGGCTTTTTCAAAGGGTCTGTGGCAAGGCTTCCTATGAGTACTATAAACTTAAACCAATATTAAAATTAAAAAGCAAAAATAAGATTATTCTGAAATTAATTGGCTTGGGGACCAAGTCTAATTTAGGATAGTTATGACCAGGAAGTTAGGTACTCACATGCGTGTCTGTGTTTGAGCTGAAACAAGAGATACTCCTTTAAAGTGAATTTCCCTGTCATCATCTCTTTCTGGGTTTCAGTTTACATCTCAGAGTAGTCTCATTACATAGAAACCAGATCACATCCAGGCAAAACCGAATTAAAGGATGGCCTGCTGAAACACACCTACATTCTCTGACCACTAATGATCATCCAGCCCATGGGACCAGGCAAGCTCTAATATGAAATATGCCCAAATGAAACATAACCAACAGCCAGCATTGGATGCTCAGTCCTCTTGCACGTGGTTTACCAGTCTAAACAAAATGTAAATACAGTTGAAAATCTCACCTTTAAAAGGCGTTTCTTTTCCTGAAGACCCTTGTGTATAAATAGCCAATGCACTTATGAAAATTCTATCTGGGCTGCCTATAAGGATTTTTATTTTTATTTTTATTTGGTGAATCATTTTCCAGTGCCATGAACAATGCATATCATTTTGTGCTAAGAAAAAGAGCTGTTCTTTATTAGTATTCTGAGAATCACCTCACAGGTCATGACAAGTAGTCAAATAGACACAATGACTGAAATTTGTTGCTGTAACAAGTCATGTAAGGGCATCTATATGAACATTTCTAAACTGTAACATGGCTGCACGAAATCTTGTTCAAATAGATGATGGGGTAGGAGCTGATTCTCCCCTTATACAGCTGTGCACTGTCATTCTCCATCCCGCATGAGAGGTTAACTGGGACATGGTCTGTTCTGGGTCTGAGCTCCAGAGAGGAGACACTTATAATGTCATTCTTACAAGAAGAGTCTGTAGTGGCAGACAATGGCACTTTCTGGAAGTATTTTTTTTTTTTTTGTGGCCAGTTCATGAGGCAAAGGTGATTTTAGCTCTTCCTTTCAAATTGGATGGAACTGGTCCATCACAGATCTTCTTCTGTTACAACATTTTAACCTGCACTTCTGCAGCAACTTCTTTAAATTGAATAGTAGAAATGACACCAGAAATTTTGATTGGTTTCAAAATTAGTTGCAAGCCTTATAAATTCGAAAGCTGAAGTGTTAATGCAGTGTAGTAGCTTACATTTCCTTTTGTCCTTAACAGTGCACTTGCTGTTACTTAGTTCCATTTGTAACTCTGGAATGAGCTGAAGTTCAAAATTTCTTTACCAGATCCCATAACTTCAAGGATAGTCATCATCCAACTGCTATTTTTAAAACAACAAGAAGGTATATTGTTATAACATTTACATGGTAAGACCTGTAGTATGTAACTGCTGTAGCCAAAATTGTGTCCATTGTAGACAAGCTCCATACTGCTTGCCCTACTTGACTGCAGTATCTCAGTGACGACAGTGGATCCATGGCAGACTTTACGTGAAGATGCAGATTGACAAGATCTTGTAACTCTATCTGGAACAGTTAAGGAAACTGCCATCCATAACTGTGTAATACTGTTTCATCCTCTCCATATCTCCATTTCTCCTCTTCTCTCCCTCTATGCCATAACTCTGCATGAGCTAACATCTTTTCAGGACTTCTCTTTACTACACTAATTCCTGGATACCAGCCAGAGTTTTCAGTTCCCCTATTCTGGTCAGTCTTGAAAAAATTTTAGCTCCAGATACTTTGCACCCAAAAAACACAAAAGCTTGAAGCTTTCCTTTCTCAATTTTCAATGGTTGTCATTGACTGTGATCAAGTTTCCCTTCTATTTCTGCATTTTTTTTCTGGTTCTCTGCCTATCATTTTATTTGGCAATCTCTACACAATGTAGCATTTCATAGGACTTTTAAATCCACTGTGGTTTTATTTATTTATTTATTTATATTATTTTAATTTCCTAAAGGCATTTGTCTGATATGAACATTACCAGATGATACAGATAGATACCCTACCAAAAAAATAATAATCTAATTTACACTAGATTTGATGCTTATGTTTGACTGATATTCCTGTTACTCGGCATCTTAAATTGCTATGTGTGGTATAGACAGTGAGACTGTGCCTTCTGGCAGAACTGCAAGCTGCAACCTGTTCTTTTCAATTGTGTGGGAAAGGTACTCCCAGGTAGACTGTAACTCCTTCTTGTCAGGAAATCAGCACATAATTTTGCTTCATTATTTCCTAAGGCTAATATTCAAAGCTGGTTTTGATTAAGTAACCTAAATTGTACATGCCTCTTCTCAAATTCCTGTAGCACAATGTGGGAGAATTATTTAATCTGTCTAGAGCTTTGCTAGGCATATTGCTAATACAACATGAACATTTTGAAAGTCTCTGTTACTGTGCTTTCATACACATTAGTACAGATACAGCTGTATGTATGATGCTATTCTATTTCCAGAAAACACTGCTTGCTAACAATGAAAGAGATGGTTGTAGGATGGAGTATAAAAAGGAGTATTTTCTTCTAATTTTGGAGTCAAACAAACAAAGGAAATCTGTCAATCAGTTAATGGCAACTTTTCAGGTGTTACATTGAGGTCTATGCCAAAACAGTGGTTAAAAAGCCATCTGATTCTTCTTCTATTGTGATTTTTTTTTCTTATTTCAGAAACATCAGTTCTCTTTTTGTCTCTCTCCTGAGTTTTGCTAGCATCTTTCACTAATATTGTTTTCAATTGTTGATAAAACTACCACACAGTCTCTGAAAAATGAGACAATAGAAGTAATTACTTTCCTCTGTGTAAGACTTTTTTTTTTTTTTTTTCCTAGACTAGAACTAGTTCAAGGTAAGTCTGATAGCATGTTTTCACCCCACCCCACCCGTAATAGAAACATTACAATGCTGAATTCTAAGGATGTCAGTATAGTTAAATTCTTGACTGACCTGAGACCTGACAGACCTCAGGTACATTGTGAAGTGATAACTGTCTTCAACAGAACCACATTAGTTATAATACAGAACAATGCATTTCTGTTTCATAAGACACCTGACCCCTTTATATATTTTTTTTTTCTCATTGAAAACAGATTCACAGAAACACAAGCACAAAAAGAGTAAATTTGGGAGTAGGAGAGAAAAGATGTTTTCTCATAATCTAAACAGACTCATATTAAGTTGAAGACTTGCAGTGTTGATTTCCAGTACCATTTGTTTTGTCACTTATTTCTAAAATAAGAGTCTGTCACATATTAGTCAGCCTTTCAAAGATGTTGCAATTTGAGCCTAAAAAAACAATTCAAAAATCCATCTGAATGCTTTTAGTACTTGCAACAATCACAGGGCTCTACACTGATGCTCAGTATTACCTGCTACTGGTTTCTTCCCTCTTTCTGGTACTATGGTGAGTCTTCACATTCTCCTCCCTGAGAAAGACTAGAGGGACCCTATCTGCCAGGCCAAAAGACAGTATGGAAGGAGGAAGAATGAGAACAAGGATAGACCAAAAATAAGCCTTCAAGTGGCCTTTGCTGGTTCAAAGATTGCCAACATGACTGCATCTTGGCAAACACAGTTTGAAACCATAGAAACTTTTAATAGTTAGGGGACCCTTGGGATCTGGGGATTATGAAACAGGAAAAAAGACATCTGAAAATGTGGCTGCTATAGCTCAAGAGATGTAGCTTTCCAAAAGAGAATGAAAGTTTTATATTTCAAGTTGTGGAAATACACAACGAAGGTAGAACCAACTACAATTCACTAGTTCATTCAGACACTTCTAGAGCCGGTCTTGGTCCAGTGGAGAGGGGATCTTTCAAAAGCAAACCAACATCACAGCAATAAGTCAAATCTTCTGTGAAGGGAGAAGTCTGAGCAAAGAACTTGTGTCCGTACATTACAATATGTTTTGCAGCTGCTAAACTGGCAGCATGACACCAAAAACATGGTTTAGTCATATCTGTTTTTAATTTAGACAACTGTCTAATTAATTTTGGACAGGTTACCTTCATTTTTGGTTGTTTCTGACTTATTTCTGTCTCCAAGTACTACTTCTATCTTGGCAAATAGCAGTAATGCAAAAGAATTGTGTTTGCTTTTAAACAAACATCCATTAATGACCTTTATGACCTACGTCAAAAGGAAAATAATACTATACTGGAGCTGAAAATGTTTTTTTTCACCCCTCTGTTTGTCTTTTAGGGTGTATAGTTAAGGGATTGTCATTAAACAAGGTAAATCAGAGAAGTTTGGATTTTATGTTATACTGATACATTTAGTACATTTCTGTAGCATTGGTTTTGAACAGAAAGGTAAAATCTATACCCTTACTCAACTAATATGGTGAACAGTTTTTAAGCTATCAGTCAGGAGAGGGATTTTATTACTTCATTCTTTAAACAAGGGGAATCATGTGTAAGTCAGAAGCTCTGTATCATTACTGGGTCAATGCACTACACATTCGCCTCATAATGGTATTTTATTCAGAAAATACATGCTTCGGAGTGAACACAAAAAGGTCTTGATAATGCCTCACTCCCAAGAGAGCATAGCATAGCAGTTTTCAATGCTTCCCACTTTTGAGCTGCTCCATGAACCAGTGTGGAGGGCTGTCTGTATTGCTACTGCCCCATGCCTACAGACTGCCAATACCATGCATCTCCAGCAGTCCACCTCCATCAGAATCGCTGTGCAGATATGGGCCGCAACATTCTGCCCTAGTTCCCGTAAAGCTGGAGGGCCCCATCTGTGTCAAAAACTGCAGACTGCTATGGAGTAGGACAATTATTTCCACATGACATCAGAGACAAGATATCCTTGTGGACATTAGCAATTTTGCAAGCGTTGGCTCTATAGCAGGCAGCCCCTCACCTGCCGGTCACATAACGTCCCTCCCATTACAGTTCTCTCACCATTCTCCCATTTCATGCCCAAGGCATGTAGCAGCCAGCTTCTCACAGTAGCTGGAGACTTGAAGGGGAGAGCAGAGAAAGGATGAGAGGGAGGTACTTCAGCTGTATCCTATACATGCTTGTCCGCTTCCTATATGCATAAAAGAAAATCAGTTCCAACATGGGTGAACACCTTTGGAAAGCTAGCTATGCTTGATGTCACTAACTGTGTTACATCTGAGCTGCTAAATAAATTCTTGTATGTATATAATAGGCATAGAGGGTGAGTGCCTGAGAGTTGCTTGTGTCCTCTTTCCATGCATTGTGACTGTCACTCCTCGCGCTGCAAACCCCAGACTTACATAAAACCTATAAGCACATCCAAAGGTTTGTCTACCGTTGCTGAAAATCTTTGCAAAAGCTGGCATGGAAAACTAATCCTTTACTGAGTGCCAAGGCTGTTGCTTTTGGGGCCCTGCTATTCCCAGTGACAGTACCGTCTTTTGGCATTTTTGCAGCGCTGCCCACAGCTGTACACGGCCCACTGCCCAGGTGGAGCTGCAGATTGCGTTCCAGTGTTCAATTACACATAGCCTTTGACTGTATATATTTTTAGATTTGTGAGAGTCGAGTTATACTCAGAGAGAAGGGTAGATGAGCTGAAGACAACAAAATAAAATCAATAAGATAGAAAAGCATTGCCAGTTACAAAATGACAAGGTATCCTTATCTTCAAGCATCCTAACGTCTGAAACTAAATACTGTCAAGCCTTCTTCAGCTTTGCCAGTCTCAGAGCAGTTACCTGATTTCTGCAACAGAGCGGCCATTTCAGCAGAGCTCAGCACATCTTTGTCTGAGCTTGGGACTCTACAGCAACTTCTCTGATTTGATCTTGTAGCAGAGGAAATATCTGTAAGAGAGAATGCCAGCAGTGGCAAACGTTATAGATTCTGCTGGGCACTTGCCGCAGTTAAATGCTTCTTCCATGTCTAGACACTGTGTGCTTTCATTTCCTCTAGACAAAGACAGATGTATTCACCATATTTTATTGTTATCACTTTCCTACAGATTCAGCAAAGAAAACACATGGTTTTGGTAGCAGCGTTTCACTCAGTGAAGGAACGAGTCTGTTTTAAACCACCTTTTTACCCTCAGGAGTTGTGTAGGTTCTCGTGCTTCAGTTTGACATTATATCTATCTATGGATGCTCTAATAGTCTGGCTCAGCTTCTGGACCTGAGCACTGACAAAGAAGGGAAAGCTAAAATCACCGATGCCTCTTTCTTCTTTTTTGGGTGAGACTTCATTGAGGTAGTTGTTACTTCTAGGACCAGAGATTCTTCACTCTAATGGGATTTCTCTTTATTCATTGCACAGCACAGGTCCTGAAGATAGCAAGGATCACTCTACATCCAACATTTCCTAATTTTGAAGTGCTTAACTTTGCTAATGACCTTTGTTCTGTGTGATGTTTACAGGGGAAAAAGTATTTTTGTCTCTGTGTATGGGGGTTTATCCTTTACTGAAATGAAGTGTCCCAGTCACTCTAACAGCTTGTATCACAAGAAGTCAGGCTGCATTTTCCAGCATGATGGCCAATACTAACAAGCTCAAAAACATAATTCAATTAAACATCAAAGCTTCAAGCCAGCCTATACCTAGGCAGTATTCAGCAGTGCCTGACCATAAACGCAACTAATAAAGATGCATGTCCAAATAATATTATTAGAACCTGACCAGAAGCAAATTCACAGTGTGGCTCTTTTACCCACAAGTGAAAAAGAGAGGAGAGAATACATGCAGAGGACAAAAATGGTACTTTTGCACCACATGTACAAGAAGGCCAGCATGCAAATGATCACACACTAAAAGACTCCTGAATGGGCAAATATGTGCTCTGCAATTAACCAACTTCACAACTCCTTTTGAATTCTGAACTGACTGTAAAGGTGTTTTATGATGGTTTTATAAGGGCAATTCAGTCTGAACAGGGCTAATAAGAAGAATACACTGCTGTAGTGTTTTCTACTTTTCAATAGAGTATAATCAAGTATTGAATGCTGAAGATTAATGGTTGTTTGCATGGGAGATCATAGAGTCCGGCCTCCTCTTAGTATTCCCTGTTACTTTTTTCTGGCAGTGTTTGGGTCGTATATACAGGTGTGATCTAAGAAGTTACAAGCTGATGTGCCCTGTCAACATTCAGTGCAATTATTAATTAATTTTTTTTTTTTTAGGTCTTATCTTTACGAAACAGTTATTTACAGTTATTTAATAGACTAATGTGGTATATTACTGCCATTTAGCTAGCCTGCAAAATCAGATTTATTTATTTTTTCTTTTTTTTAGATGTAGGTTGTTATCTTACAGAAATTTTGAAAATACAAAACGTCATCTGGAGAAATAGCTTGAATTTAACTAGCTAGCCTAAGTCCACTTCAGAGTTATCTCACAGGAAATGTTAATCTGTAAGTAACTAATTACCAGTTGACAATTAACATTTCCCGTTAGACTTAAAAAATTTGCAATTGCTACTTCTGAAGTTTTGTTGAAAGTCATTTCGAGCATGAGTCAAAAAAGGTCGTTTCTCCAGACCAACTTTCTTTACCGTTTTTAACCTTGCTCGTTCTCCATTGTCTTGTACCTCTTGTTGTCCCTGATGTAGAGAGAGTACTAAGACAGCTTTCTGCTCTATGTTTTGGTCATGAAATTAACTAACAGTCTCAGATACAAGTCCTTTAAAAGTGCTAGGAATTCTCTGAGATAAACATGATGGAGGGTGAGAAAGTGGTCTGGCAAAATACCTCTGGGTGTTTGTTACTGGCCCAGAAGGAGACAGGGAACCTGGGCAGATTGCTTGATGCTTTATGGCTGTTCTTACAATGAACCTCTGCAAGTTCTGATCCTCAGAGTTACCTTGATCTGTCCTAGATCCTCATATGTCTGTATCTTACTGGCATTGCTAGTTGCAAAACCATGTCTGGCTCAGGAGATCTCAGAGCTGCAAAAGGCCAGACACTTAGAAGGTACTCATGGAAGTTACCACTTAGATGTACCCTCTTCTTATACTATTCCCTCGGCATCTTCTTTTGACCACTGAAGGAGATACTACTTTTATAGACTTTTGGTTTGATCCTACAAGGATCATATTGTTAGCCATATAGCTTTAGAGATGTTAGACACAATTATAGCTTTGGAATAACTGGAAATGATGAGTTTGGAAACATTATTTTGGTCTTACATTGGTGTAAGTAAGTGGGTACAAAATAGGAAACCTTAAGCTGCGTTTTCTAGGAAGGCTTTACTGTAATAAAGAATAAATGCGATACTGTTTATCAAATATCCACTTACTGTCTTCTTTACCTTTCTCACATGGTTTGTAAGGTCTGGAAATTTAACATAAACTTACACATGTTTATTTTTGGCAGTGGAAAGCAATGATAAATATTTAATAAAGTTGAGATTCTTATATGACTTTATTTAAAAATCTTTCAAATAAATGTAAAGTTATTTGTTCTGTAGAAGCCATACAGTTGTCATTGATATTAATAGGAAGTGCATGTGAATACAGAAAGGACAATAAAGTGGTTCTTCAAATGTCTGTGGACTATAAATCAGACCATATGGGACTGAGTATTCATTGCACTACCTCAGCAGTTATCTTAATTTCTGTATAATTGGGTTCTAATTAAATTTTACTTTTGGAGAAAGGCTGCTAAAAAATTAAATCTTAAAAGCTTTATTTTTCAAGCTGAGAGCATGTTGGCAAGTGTTCACTGTAATAAGCCTGTTAAAAATCCATTTATTTATCTCACTTGGCCTCTATAATTCCCATGGAAGTACAAAAAAAACAATGAAGAACATCTAAAAACCAAACCCAGGTGTCCTGAGCTATGATTTTCACTAGGATTGTCTGAAAAAAAAATATATTAAAATCCTTCCCAAGAAAACAAATCATATGAAAACAAAACAAAGCAATTTTTCTTGAAAATGTCACATTTTGTGTGAAAAAAAGGTAATAGAAAATCCATTAAAGTAAATGACAAACTTGTTTTGAATCTAAACAAGAAGCAGAGAAAAATGAGATTTAACTTCAGAGAGTCTTTGTTTTTGAGGAGAAGAACAAAATGCCCAATTCATACTCTCTGGTGTTGGTTTTAAATCTAAGGAAGTGACTGACAGTTCCCATGCAGCAGTGATGCTTTTTATTTAGCAAGCTAAATAAAAAATCAAATTTTAAAGGGTCTGTCCTGTGTATAGAGAATTTTTACTAGAGAATCCCCTTGATATTTCAGAAAATTGCACGTCTTTTTTTTCATATGAAAAATATTGATATGAACAAGCCCAATATAGTAATTTGATGAAAAGTGCAGAAAGTTAAAATGGTCATTCCATTAGTGTGTAAGGTGAAAATAAAGATATTTTCTGACAAATTCTTGTATCAGACACTGCTCAGCTGAAGACAGGGTAGATCATAACCCTTCATCTTGTTCCCAGAGCTTGTATAATGGCAGAACAAAAAGAAAGAAAGTTTTAATTAAAAAAACAGTTTCCCCTCTTACTGTGACAAAAATTTACGCAACAGATATAGACCCTTCCATTCATATTAAATATATTAAAAGTTTTCCTGTTTTGTAAATTGTCTTTAATGAAATTTTGTTGGTTCAATGACTGTGCAGATTGCTCATAAAGAACATAGAAAATAGAAAATATTGTAGGTGGGACAATGGGACAATGCTGATTTTGTAGTGTATCTATTATATACTTTGCTTAGTGGCAAACATGTCTAGAGGGATAAAAAAACCCTCATGAATTGTAAACACATAGAAGACCAGAATAAGTCACGTAGCTGATACTGCTGAGTAGACACTCACATAGTCCTGCTGAGGTCTTCAATATTCTTCATAAAGTGTGTTATCTTAGGGGACTGGTCAGAAGTGGGGACAGCTAACACCACAAGACTTGTCAGAATCATAGATTCATTAAGGTTGGAAAAGACTTCCATGATCATCTGGTCCAACCATCCCCTTACCACCAATATTGCCCACTAAACCATGTCTCTAAGCACCAGGTCCAATCTTTCCTTAAACAACCCCAGGGATGGAGACTCCACCACCTTCTTGGGCAACCTGTTCCAATGCCTGACTGCTCTTTCTGAGAAGAAATGTCTCCTAATTTCCAACCTAAACCTCCCATGGAGCAACTTGAAGCTATTCCCTCTAGTCTTATTGCTAGTTATCTATGAGAAGAGGCCGACCCCAGATCCCCACAACTTCCTTTCAGGTAGCTGTAGAGAGCAATAACGTCTCCCATGAGCCTCCTCTTCTCCAGACTAAACAAGCCCAGTTCCCTCAGCTGCTCCCCATAGGACTTGTGTTCCAGGCCCTTCACCAGCTTTGTAGCCCTTCTCTGGACCCGTTCCAGGGCCTCGATGTCCTTCTTGTAGTGAGGGGCCCAAAGCTGAACACAGTACTCGAGGTGCAGCCTCATCAGAGCAGAGTACAGGGGCACGATCACCTCCCTGGTCCTGCTGGCTACACTATTCCTGATACAAGCCAGGATGCCATTGGCCTTCTTGGCCACCTGGGCATGAACTTGACAGAACCCCATGAAATCAGACAAGTATCACTCTTCAGGTGACATCATAAATATATTAGATACTAATTTAATTTTAATATAAATGTTAATTATGTTGATAGAAATATTATCAGAATACTTCATCTGGCTCTAAGTATTCATTCAAATACAGGCTAGACGCATCTTCCTGTACTGGTGCTCCTTTTAACTGCTATCCACCCCTCCTAGCACAGATGTTTAATTCACCTTCTATGGAGTGCTTTGCACTGTAGATGTCTATGCCCTCATCTAGAATAATGCAGAGCCTGAATGCCTGGTTGTTTATATAGTACTGCAACTAGAAAGTAGGTGCTTGCTGGGCAGTCACAAGTGAACACTGGTTTCTGTACATAGTGCTCCTTTGTCATCATCAAATACATAACTCTCTATTGTAAAAAATGAAATGAAATGGAATGAAATAAATAAAATAAAATAAAATAAAATAAAATAAACTATTTCTGCTTATTAAAACCCAATAACAGAGGAATCCTATGGAATGTGCAGCATCTATAAGACCTGTGCTGAAAGCAGAAGTGGTGGGATTTCTCAGAGAATACTGTAACACGACCATGATGACTGATTCATTTTCCAGAAAGAGAATTTCCTCTGACATGGGATGGGGAAATAATCTAGGAGAAGACAGTGGGAAGGTACCAGAGAAGAAACCCCTAAGGATTCCCAAAACAGTGAACAATACTCTGGAAACCTGACTTGGTTTCATCCTGGAAGTTACAGTTCAGAAGGAAGTGGACATGTACTTCATCAAGGACCTCAGTGGACCTCAGTGTATTTTTTGGGGTATGGTGGACTATAAAAGGTTAATTCCATAAAGGTAGATATACATCTTCCTGGTAGGAGAGCCCTTTCTTTAGGAAAATGCATAGCTACAGCTTGGCATGAACAAAGAGGACGAGTCTGGTAAAATATCCGCCATCAGGGAGTTTGAACACAAGAACTTCTCCCACCCTCTTTCAGTGAGCACTTCACTGTCATGCTCCACAGATGGATTTTTCGATTTTATTGAGTGTTCTGATAGTCCATACCATGAGAAATATCTAGACAATTTTGTATACCGCGGTATGTTCTATGGTGGTTGAGAGAATTTTTTTCTTCCTATTTAAATTCAGTGAGTTTTTCAGTTCCAAGAAAGAAGGGAAAAAAACAAACACCAGAAATTAATCTTTCATATAGTAGTATGATAGAAATGCCTTGAAAGAAAAAATGAGGAATATGATTTTCTCAGTCTGTTGTTACAGCCCCAGGCTATGGTGATAAATAACATTTTGCTTTTCTTCTCTTCCCTATTACTGTGGCACTGCTAGTATTGTTCTTTCTGGAAAAACTCCATGGTACAAATAATAAGATAAAACCACTTTCGCCATGTTGGGAACTGAACATAGAACATTAACTTGAAAAATCAATGGTCCTTATAAGATTATAGTTTTCTGGAGATGGGGAAAGGAGACATTTGAGACCAGCCTTAAGTCTTAAGAAGTAATATATGAGACTTCACAGGCTATGCAGTACTAACTTTACCTACAGAAGGTTTATGGTGCTTAGGAAGGCAACTTAAGCTGGTGCTTACATACATCTGTGCTTACAACCAGCTGTGATATGCCCTATGTGGCGACTGAAGAGTGTAATATGTGCCAGGGTCTTGTGCTGTTATAAAGTTGGGATAAAGGTAGGGCATTCACCCTGACCTGGAAGCTGGAATGTGTCAGGTAATACAGACATACTCTTACAGCACTGGTATTTGTTATTTCAGCAAGAAAGAATATAATACCATTGGGGCTGGTCTCTAAAACACTAATACTTCATATATATGGTAATTAAGAGGGAAACTCTCTTGTTTTGTGATCACGTTAGAAAGGAATGGTAGGTGTTTGTGGTAGGACCCTTACTGTAATTCGGATGAACACTTTATTGTAAGTATGATAGAAAGAGAGGAAAGTAGATGAGAGGAATCATAAAATAGAGTCATGGTAAAAGAATCATAAAATACTATTATTTAGTTTAAAAGTAAATCCTAGCATCTTGTATCAACAGAAGAGATCTTATATTTGTTTTAAAGCCTTGCTGAAATAAGACACCGCTATCTCAGCCTGAGGAGATAAAGAAAATTTCAAGGGCAGCTTGCATGTCTGGGATAACTCTCAAACTATTGCTGAGAAAAAAAGCTATCTCAATATCCTTTTTTCCAGTCTTTACATCTGAAAACTGACTGGTACTTGAGGTACCACAATAGGTTAAAGATCCTCAGGCTCCTGGTACATGAATATGACTGCCTTTTATGCTGACCAGATCAGCCTGATTTTGCTCCAAAAAAAACCCTGACTTGTGAGCTTTGGTGACCACAATATGCATCCCATCATGACCACCAGTTGAGAACTCTGGAGTGAGGGTTAGCTTCTGCTCAAGGCAGTCAGGCATGCAAGATATGAAGGCACCAATGTGCTGGTCCTGTGGGCCTTATCAGGCTGTGTGGGCTGGCTGAGTAGACCTCACACTCTTTACATACCTCTGCTACCTCTTATGTTACACACAGATTGGGAACTGCACATGGCTATACTGCACCTCCTACAACTCCCTTCTATAGGTACACCTGACAGTCACTGTCCTCCTTTCCTATCTTTGGGTATACTGTAAGAAAACAGAATCATGGTCCATGACAAGTCCAAACACTCCCTTAACACAGACATACACGCACACACGCATGCATGCACACACTGATAAGAAGAATTAATAGAAAATGGAAAGTCTTGCTGAAAATGATAAAGATCGGCAGTAATTTAAAACATTTATACTCCGGCTCTATGTGCTCGTATAACTGTGCTCACCTAGCCATTCATCCAGTCTCAGGCAGTTTTAGGTGTGTTATAGTGCTAAGATGTTCCACCGGTCCAGCACGAACACGGACATGACAATCACAGCAGTGCAGTTTTTTCCTGGCCATGATGTGTTTTAAGATAAGTGGTCCTCCATTTCATTTCCTCTTCTTTCACTGGATTATCTATTTATCCTGTAAATATGTATATATAAACAGTATTTCTGAAGGTGCCCACTCTTTGTTGGCATTTTAAATAGCACAATGAAACCAATGCTAATAAAAATAATGCTGTGTTATCTATTTCGGAACTCTGGGTGTAATGCTAGGGGAATGTTTTTGTTACATCCTACTCAAAATATCTCTTCACAACTCTTTTCTTATCGTAAATGCTGATGTATAAAATGGCTGCTTTTTGTATACTCTGTGACCCTTGATGTATGATGATGTGCTCCTCCCTGACATTGGTCTGGCCATTGCCTTGCTCAAACACCGGCCTTGCTCAAGCAGATGGTGACTACAGTACTAGTTACGCTCGAGGCCTTGTTCATACAGAGAGTAATTTGCTATGCATGCTTTATAGGGAGATCTTAGCTAAGCAACATAAAGGACTGCACATACAGAATCCTTTAGACATAAACTGTTGACCAAGTCTGGGACTAAGACTGGATTCAGGCACACTTATACTCCTTACCTCCTTGTCTCAAGGAGTTTAGAAAGCAATGGGGGGTGGGAGTGGAGAGCATTCTGAACCTTGTGACTTAATGGGAGGGCCTCCCTAACAATTTTATCTATCCCTATCCTCTATGCAGTAAATTATCAAATGTGTACCTTCCCATCATTGAATTTTTGTGAACTCATGTAAGCTTTACTAAATCAATACTTTATATCAATAAACCACATTGCTGTTTCTCTATTCTGAGAGAAGTGTGTTTCTCATCTGTGACACAGTGGCTTACCATTTGGACCAATAACAGTGAGGATTGAGAGCCTGAATTTTACTCGTCTTGTGGTTTATTTCTGAAAGAACATTTAATAAACTCAGACCTACTGTCTCCTGTACTAAGCAGACAAGTAGATGTATCATTAAGTTATATAGACATTGGTTTACATTTCTTTTCTGAGACATTTCATTTTTTTTCCCCTACCTTATCATGATAAATACAATCTTAATTGGAAGGAATAATGTCGGCCAAACTATGCAGCTTAGCTATCTTTTGAAAATATTTTTGATAAAGCTGAAAAAATGTGTGGTGCTTGATTCCCTGATTCTCTCTAAAACCATTTAATATGGCTGTTAAAAAAGGGTAAGAACAGTATGTACAAAGATGATTATTATGGGAAAAAGAAGGGGATAAATCAGAAACCTAATCACTAGTTTTGTTATGTTAGCCTTAGGCCAATACTATGCTTCTCCCCTAATGACAATATTCAATACCTAATACATATAGTAAAAAAATTGTCTCTGGTGTACTTTACACTATGCATATCCCCAAATTGTCAGCAGCTGCCTGGTCCTCAGACTTCATGTTCATTCAGCTGTTGACTTATCTGTAATGACTGCCAAGAAGAGGATTGAGTACTACATAGCATAGTAGCTGTTCTAATGAAGGCTTTTCTCTCCAAGATTTTGAATTTCATATTTTGGTTGTAAACCATAATGGATTGGGCTCTTTGGTGACATAGCTGAACAGAATGTAAGATTACTTTAAATCCCCTAATGACTGGCCCCTCAAACTTTTGCCAGTTAACTTCCCCAGAATAATATTTCATGATACACAATTTCAAACCTCGCTTTTTCCAGGTATTTTCAACACAGAGAAGGCTTAAGCTTATTGGGAGAAAAAAAAATGAAGTTGAATGGTTGAATGATCAACCTTGCAAAAAGACAAAAATTCTCCTTCTTGGATAAATGTGTGCTCTTTAGGTAAGTCTACAACAATGTCATTGACTTAAAGTAGCAATGGCTCAACCCAGCACTCATGAAGTGAAGTGGCTGCAATTCTGCAAGCCACACACAAAAGGACTGTCTCACTTGAAAGAAAGTATTCTCTGAATGTCATATTTGGGGTTTTGAAAATCAGGAAAACACAAGAACAAGTACTAATTAGGTAAGTAGACAAGAAGTTGAAACCTATGAGCTGAGTTTCAACATCTAAATCTTGCTCACTGGTATACCCTACCAACCCACCACTTTCTCTGGGGATTCACAATGAGTTTAAGTATGGTAATTCTGCAGTTATATTTCTGCTTAATGTGCATAGCATATGATCCCATCTTATCTTCCATCTGCTGAATTTCATTTAGCTTTTTTAAAGTGTGTGTTTCACAAAATCTGCCAGGGAAGTCAGTAATCCAAGCAGAGTGTGGACCATCAGCTGTTTCCATGCATTGTACTGAATGGTGAATCCAAAATCGGAAACAGGACATATCTGCTAGAATAAAGCCAACAGTGTGTTCATGATCATCTTGGCGTTTGAGAAAATGACAAGAGCAAATGGGAGGAGAAGGAGAGTGAGCAAGTGATTAATCTGCTTGCCAGCAGCTACCTAAAATGGAGTAGAGTAGGTTTTAGAAGACAGACTAACTGTGGAGATTGAGGAGAAGCCAGGAGTCTGTCATACAGTAATGAGGAAAAAGCACACAGGAAACCCTGGGCTGGACAGACAAACCAAGCAGTGACTTGGGATCTGTTGGCTTGGAAATAAGGTACCTCAGAGGGAAGAGGCAGCAGTGAGCTGGGAAAAAGGCTAAGGAAAGCTGAAGCTACTCAGTATGTTTGTCAGTAGGCTGTGGTCTTGTGTCTTTTGGCCATGCAGAAGATCTCTTCAAGGAAGACAGCTGTACAAAGTGGCTCAGTGCTAAACTGTGTAGCACCTGTGGGACTTCTGGCAGCTGCTGTAACAGCTTGATTTGTTTTCAATTTACTCTATATTGCTTTCTGTGAAAAAGGTCTAGCTGAGAAACAAGGAGAAAGGTTGCTTATTTCTAGGTGATGCTGTCTGACTCCTGCACTACTCTCTGGTGGTGCTCTCTTGAAAGCTCTCTTGAAAGCAACTGGGCAATGCCAGGAAAGAAAATCTGTGTGGGTCAGAAAAGCAGACTGCAGCTAGAAAATAATTCAGAGGAGTGAGAGAAGCTCTTACAGCAAAAAGCAGACATATAAGTGACAGAGAGAAGGAAATTCAAGGGACCAGAGTGAAATAATGGCAGCTTCTGATGAAAATATCCTGTCCTTTAAAGAAACAGTGGGAACAGAGGAGATTTCCTTTCACACAATTAGTTTTAATCTACTTCACCTGACCTTTGATCTGAGATTTTCTCTGTATGAAGAAGTATTTTTTGCAGCGCTAATGTTTCCTGCTCTAATAAAACTTAAGTATAAGCAGGAAACACTGATATAAAAAATATATATATATTTATGTTATGTATATATATATTAATCAGCAAGTCCAAACCCTCCGGGATCCATGCTTCAGGGAGCATCCAGGTATTTTCCACAGCAGCTTCCATGGTGGAGACAGAGGAAAGTATGACTGACAATACCCCTCAGAGAAGCAGGTTCAAATAACAAATTGGACAGAAATCTTGTATGCCTTTCTTGTATGCTTTAAATTCTGGCTCACTGGCAACTTCTCACTATTAGTGCCTCCTACTCATTTCCCCTGCAAGAGGAAGGATGTGTTCAGAGAAAGCCTCTTGGATGGGGCTCCATTGACAAGAACAAAAATAGCCAACTGGCAAATATTTCAGATGTTTAGATCCTGATCATTTTATTGCTGCCAAGGCACTTATTGTTGGGAGGTCCCAGACACACCTCACAGAAGAAATGTAGATACTTTTGGAGTTGAATGGTGATCTGAACTTTGTGATCCTGGGACCAAAACTGTAGGTAATTTAAGTGGCAAATTTGGGTTCCCATGTCCCATCTAGGACTTAACCTTGAAGTTTCACTTCGCCTTTTGTTCCTGTACTGGCAAGTTGCAAAGTCATTAGTTATTTAAATAGCATAAATTGGTTGGCCTTGTACTCATCTGCCTAAAAAAAGCCTGCCAGGCATCTAGCTAATAGCTGGCTCATAATCTTTGGATGTTTTGCAGGGTCTCTTTTCCATTTCAGCTCATTTGTTTAAGCAGTACAAATTAGAAGAAAGAAGCTTCAAATGAAAATTAGTTTAAACCCAGTCTAGGTAACATCCCTGCCACTGCCAGTTGCATTGAAAGAAGATTCCAGCCCAGGAGACAAGTGTAGTTGTGCCCTACGAGTTCCTACCTGGCACAGCCTTAAGGCCAACTGACATCAGCTTACAGCATCCAGGAACCATAAATGACACCTTATAGCTTCTAGTCATCCTTCCCTGAGTAAACACTTTTCTGTGCAAGAAGAAAAATTTCTGCTAAGCATAAGTGTCAGGAGATTATTTTTTAAAATACATAGCATATTCTGGCAACAACCCGGCAACAGTTGTTTCCTTTTGCTTAAGAAAAGAGTATTATAAACACAGAATTATTTCTAAGGTTCAGCAAAAATCAGCACACTAATTAAATACCAGCTTATATAAATGATTTCTAAGGTTCAGCAAAATTCACTTGACTAATTAAATACCAGGCTATGATAATTATGGTATTAATACTGTGGTAATGAAATTTTCTAGTTACCAATCTAATGTCAGCGTGAAAAAAATATAAACCTCTTTGAACAGAGAAAAGTGAGCTTTTAGCAGAAAAAAAATGCAAAGCAAAGGATGTGGTGTCATCAGTGGACTGGCTCAATTATTTAATAGAAAAATGCATTTGAAATGAGAGTTTGGAAGTGCCATTAAAAAATTCTTTTCTGTGTATCTGCTGTGTTGAATTCATTCACTCCAAAGCTGGTGCTGTCATCTGTGGCCATGAGACTCATAAAATAAGTGGGTAAAAATGATCTAACAAGTTATTTTAATTGTCAGTGCATCGATGCTGATATTTCAGACTTCATTATTCCAGTTTTGACATTTTAACACTTCAGACAAAGGTTCCAATGAAAAAAAAAATCATGTTATCAAACCTTCGAGAAATGACTGGAAGAGAAGACAGGTAGTTGTTTGACAGAAATAAATCAGGCCACTTATTTACTTAGAAATGAATTAATGATTTTGCAGGGAAGTCTTTCTGCCTTCATGGAAGACAAACTTCATCTCTTAATAACAGAGAAAATACATTTCCTTGCTCTATTTCGCTCTAGCTTCTTTCTTTATTTATTTATTTCTGTTGTGGACACTAAGTTGTGGCCAAGGACAAAACTTCGAAATGTTAAAGAAAGCCACGTAATTTTTACTAAAATACATAACATATTCTGGCAACAACCCATGAAGCAAGAGATGACATAGGAGTAACATAAATAGCTCTTGTCAGCATATCAGCACAAGGTATATGCTTGGTTTCCTATCATTCTTTACTATAGCCTGCTGATTCATGTGACAGCTACAAGACCACTTTTTCTTCACAAGGATTAGTCATTGTGTTTCAGCTGTGAAAACTGTGAAAATGCCTTTTTCTCCTGATGAAAGCAAGGCTCAAGGAACTACTAACTCAAATGAGAACTTAGGTGTTCTTTCCTCACCAAATTGCTTGCAAATGATGATAGAAAGACGGGAAAACTCATTTTCAGTAATGTGATAAGAAAGAGCTAAATTAATGGATATGCAATTAGAGAAAAGAGGAGATGATTATAAATGAAATATCTTTCATTTAGATCTGAATATGTAGATCTGCTTTGATGAGTTAACAAAATATATTGCCTTTTCAGCACAATATTCGTTCATAATAATATTAAAGGGATTTGATTTCTTTGACTGGGAAGAAAGCCAATCCTAATCACAGGCACAATAAATTTGCTTTAATCCCCTTCTCTCTTCTCTGCTTTTTTTTTTTTTTTTTCTCAGATATTTGTACAACAACATTTCTGCACTGTCTAGTCATTTATATGCATTGTTAATCCAGCACAGTCCTCTACAATGTGTATTATTGTATTCTATACAGGCCCCAAAATGGTTGCAGCAATCACTTTCTTAATTATATTATTAACCACATGGATACCACATGTTTTTTTGAGAGAGCATGAGTTACTATTACTCACTACAATTATTGTAGCCAATAGTGAATAGAAAAAGATGAAAGAAAGGGGAAGAATTGTCAGAAAAAGGGAAGAGAACAAATTAGAGAATCATCCTAATGGAAGGAAAATAAAATTGATTTTAAAAATCTGTTTTATCTCTTTTATCTGTTCCTTTTTGGCTGGAGGAAATCATACTTCACAAACAATTGAGCTACATCATCTTATGAGAATTTGGGCATAAGGGTAAATCATGAGCATGAATGATTTGCTTAAATACATTTAATGAACCTTTTAACTTCCAGAATGATTTGTGTAGTCAGGAGATCTCTAATGCAGACTTTTCCTAGGCTGAAATATTACTGTTTATGTCTTGGGGTGAAAAGAGAGATATACAGGAGAAATCTGAAATAACAAAAACTAAAACGAACTTTAAAGGCCTCCTTAGCCTATTCTCTCTCGCAGCAAGTTTAACCACTGATATTTTGTCTCTGATAAGGAGATACGAAGTCTAGATTGAAATAAAAGGATGAATCCACTCACTATGATTTCATGATCTGCCTTGCCATTGAGCACCATTGACCTGATGTTTGATACACTGCCATTATAGAACTTTTCTTTTGATATTTAGCCTATTTCTTCCTCGTATGAAGAGGACAGTAACTTATTTTATCCTCTTAAGTAAATAGAAAAACTGGTTTCTGTTCTATCTCAAGCACTGAATTACATGATCTTTGTCAGATTTGTCTCCCATTCCTTTGTCTCTGAATAAAGAAATAAATCAGAGAAGTGTCTCTGTAAAACCCTTTGATTTCTTTATCACTCCTTAGGAAAATATTGTTAGCTTTCTGAATTATATTCATTAAAACATTGGCTTACACTCCTCTTCTATATTCTTGAATTTAATTGAAAAAAAAGCAGACAATTTAGAGGAAATTAAAAAAAAAATCTTATCATGATTTAGCTTAGTTTTGCATGCTGGAAGATCCCAAAGTGGTTTTCATGTTGTTTTCCTAGAAGTCCTTTTTATGAGTAGCCGAGGACTAGGACACAGTCTAAGCCATTAAACATTTCTACAATGTCACCCCATCCCACAGCCTCACATAGCTTTCTCAGAGGAGATGTACCTTAAGAAAGAAAAAAAGACTTAAACTGGAGACACCTTACTGCCGAAAAAGGACTGTCCTATTAAATGCCCTTCCATTTTAAACTGGAGACACCTTACTGCCGAAAAAGGACTGTCCTATTAAATGCCCTTCCATTCCCAAGGGTTTCTTTCACTGTAGTTGCAGATATGCTCACAGCTCCTAAAACTTTGTATTTCCTTGTACAAATCTGCTGATAGCTTTTTGCACCATGAATACATGAAAATGGGATTCCAAGGAACTGCATGTACAGAAGAAAGGATATTAAGGCACAAGAGATTATCTGAATTAATCATTATTTTCCGTATCTCAGACAGTGAAATGGAAGTCAGCATGGACTTAACATGCATTTGGCATCTCATGTTAGACCTAAAAAGCATTTGTGAGGATTCAAAACAGTAACTGCAGAGGGAAACACCACATGCTGTGGTGTGACTCAGGCCAGCCTGGTTTCCATGATGGCATGCATCTACCACCACCTAAGTAAGGTGGGAAATGAAGGTCCCTGTACTCTTATCCAAGAGCTTAGATTACATTTAAGTAACATATGAGTATTCCCTCCCAATGTGCTGGGTCTGGTTGGGATGGAGTTACCTTTCCCTGTAGCAGCCCTGTTGTGGTTTAACATGGTTGGCAGCTAAAGACCACACAGCCGTTGGCTCACCCTCCCCCCTCCCTCTCTGGGATGGGGGAGAGAAATGGGAAAGTGAAGCCTGTGGGTTGAGATAAAGACAGTTTATTAAGACAGGAAAATAATAATAACAATAATAATAATAATGATAATAGTACTACTACTAAATGTGTACGAAACAAGTGATGCACAATGCAATTGCTCACCACCCGTTGACCGATGCCCAGCCTATCCCCGAGCAGCTGGCCCCCCCCTCCACCCCGGCTAGCCACCCCTATATATTGTTTAGCATGACGTCAAATGGCATGGAATACCCCTTTGGCCAGTTTGGGTCAGCTGTCCTGGGTCTGTCCCCTCCCAGCTCTTGCTGCACCCCCTAGCCTGCCCACTGGCAGGACAGAGCGAGAAGCTGAAAAGTCCTTGGCTTGGTGTAAGCACTGCTC
Organism: Cygnus olor; assembly: GCF_009769625.2. NCBI lineage: Eukaryota > Metazoa > Chordata > Aves > Anseriformes > Anatidae > Cygnus > Cygnus olor. Next base: position 63,741,976 of record NC_049171.1, on the reverse strand, counting down.
TGCAACAATTAAAACATCAGCATGTTATCAGCACTCTTCTCATCCTAATCCAAAACATAGCAACCTACCAGCTACTAGGAGGAAAATTAACTCTGTCCTAACTGAAACCAGGACAAGCCCATATAGTGCTGTGCTCCGCACTTGTAGCTAGAACAGCACTGGTATCACACCAGTGTTGTGTCTGCTGCTGCACAATACTGGCACCGCATCAGGACTCCCTCCAACCACCCCAGGAGCCAGCAGGCTGGGGGTGAGCAAGAGATGGGGAGGAGACATCACCAGGGCAGCTGACCTAAACCCATTAAAGGGATATTCCATACCATATTATGTCACACTCAGCAATAAAATGTGGGAAAGCGGAAAGAGAGGGGTGGGCTCTCGTTATGAAAATGTCTGTCCTCCCAAACAACCACTATGTGTATTGAGGCCCTGCTTCCCAGGACGTGGCTGAACATCGCTCGTTGATGGGAAGTAGAGAGTAATTTTCTCTCTCTGTGCTTCCGTCCAGCCTTTGCTTGTGTTTAACCTTAAGCTCTTTTCGTTGTATTTTCTCCTCCTTCCCCTTTGAGGAGGGGGAATGAGAGAGCAGCTGTGGTGGAGCTTGGCTGCCCACCCAAGTAAAACCACCACACACAGTTACAGGAAAGATGGAAAGTTTAACCATGATTTTAAGGGATATGTCTTATCTTCTCTTGTTCTTTAGTACTGTTGTTTTTTAAAAGGCAAGCTTTACTCATATGATTATGTTAAATACGAAGACAAAACAAATCATGTGGGTGCTCTTTCTGCTCTGATCATAAAACCTGTGACTTCCAGAGATACTTATGTTGAAATATGACAGGGATGCCAAAGAAAATAGACTCATCTCTAGCTTTCCTCACCCCAATAGACTCAGCATTTGTGTTTGTCTCTATAACGAAAATAACTTTTTTTTTTTTTTTATTATCTCCATAGGAGGCAGTATCTCCAGCAGCAAAATACCTTTTAATCTTTTTTATGAACACGTTTGTGTGGAGTTTGAGGAACTGAGTAAGTGAAGCTGCTTCTTACAAAATTAAACTGTGAATAATACCTAATGCCAATTCAGACTACAAGTCTGAATTCTGGTTTACACTTAATTACATTAATCACTGCTGTTCCGTTACTGTCTACACCAATGATAAAATCTTGACTTATCTACGTGAATAATTGCTGGTTGTGATCAAGCATCTGACCGAGTTTTTGAAGAAGAATACTCTTGTACATGAAGCTCAGGTGGATGTTGGCTCTTATTGATGATTGTGCAAAGTTCAGCTCATGAACAAATGCTCTCTGATTTGCTTTCTGACAAGGGAACTGGTCTTAGGCACAAATGCTCTAGCAATGCTTTCTAATACTGTGGGGCTTGCAGGTGTTATGAGTCTAAGTCTAGCACTGGAAATTAATTTCAATAACTCACACAGCCAATTTAGTTATCAGCTTTTCTCATTATGAGTCTGAAGATAGCATCTCTTTCTGATAGCCCGGAATAATAAGCAGCTTCACAAGTTACTAGAAAGACACTATGAAGAATGATTTTAAACATTTTGGAATGCACTAATATCTCCCAAATTACATTTAGATTTGTTGTTTTCTTCTTAACAATCAAAATGCCAGTCAGTAATACAGCTTTTCCTTTTCTAGAGATACCTGTGTTATCCTGTCTACCTTCTTTTGCATGACTGTCTGTTAGAAACAACATTTATCTCACCTCTAGACAAAGGTTGCAACTCCACATACTAGCATTAGGATCTGCTAACATCAGTAGCAGTGCTTGCATTTTACCCTGTGATCACCCGGTCCTTGCTTCCCCAGCTCCAAAGAAGAAAGGCAGAGGGAAGACGAGGGCAGCGGAAGTGGGACCCAGTCACTCAAAAGGCCATTTTTTGTGAAGGCAGGGGACTTAAAATGCTCCTTTATGCTTTGAAAAGCAGAAGAGAATGGTTACCCTGTGTTTTCTTCCTCATACTGTTATTCTGACCATTTTTAGGTGCAACTACAGTAAGTGCTAGCATGTTTGAGATATTAAAGTGTGAATGGAATAGGTGGGTGTGGCTGCACATGGCTTGAAATATTTGGTTGTAAAAATGCGATTAATTTGTGGGGTCAATATTCTCAGCTAATGCAGCAGTGGAGTGGTAACATTTCCCTTACAGTATGGTTTTCAATATGTGTAATTCCTTCACCAAAAGTAACTTATTACAAACTGAACCTAATACTTGCTAGAGTGCAGGAGCATTAATTTGCAAGTATTAAACATCAAAAAGTGAATGCAACTCCTTAGAGTATCATTCAATTATTTCCCTTCCATTTCTGTATACCTGGACATCTATTGCTGCCTCCTGCTGTAGATGACATAAAAAGGAGAAGCTGTCCTTCTATTCAACACGTATACACAGCTTGTTATTTCCTATTTATGACTAAGTTCTTATTTGCTGTAAAAAACAAACAAACAGACAAACAACAACAACAACAACAACAAAAACTTGAAGTGAAAATAGAACCATACAATCATTACTGCAAATAACTAGAAGGATGCCCATTGATTATCTGGAATGAATCCTCAGCAACATGAAGCTCAAGCTTGGTGCAGCTCAAGGACACAGTTTTAGTACCTCTTGTGTCGTTTGCATTAACAGAGTTATTAGCATATCAAGCCGACATTTGCTGTTAATCTGTTTCTAAAACGCCTTAAGTTGTGCCAGCAACAGCATCCCAGTATGTGTGGCAGTATGAACAGAAAATCCAGTGTCCTATGGGCTCCAGTTCCAAATCTGGTCATCATTTGTTGAGGTCATCTCTCTGTCTACATATACTACGTATATATAGATGACTTTGCATCCTCACCTGGATCCTGGAATGAACATAATTTAGATTTCTGGGTTTCAGCCTTTTAATTCTAGGCTGAAGTACTTCTCTATACCAAAATCATACCCCTGTAATTTTAACAGAGCAACAAGCACTACATCTTTTTGAAATTGCAACATTGTTCTGTTTCTTGTTTTTGTTGCTTTGTTTTGTTGTTTTTGTTGTTGTTTGATCATAAATTTGGTCAGTTCATGAGATGTAGACATTTCACAAGTGTTATTCTTTAGTCCATGAATTAAACGCTTTAGTTATATCTGATCTTATTAGTATTAAGTACATCAGACGTTGATGTAAAATGTTGGTTTACAAAATATTGCATAGCAACAATAGCATATTTTTGCATTTTGCAGCTTTGAAATGATCAATTTCAGGTGAAAACCTGAAATATTTGAAGGTTTTTCCTTGACATCTGGGTGATTTTTTCAAATAGTGAAATGTGGAAACAAAAGCAATCAGAAAGTTTATGTATTACATCACACCTACTCCAATGCCTTAGTTCTTTCCTTCTTGTTTCTGTAGAAGTTAAAACGGAGCGGGGAGAAAACTATATTTGAGGTTTTGATATAAACTTTATATATATTAAAGTTATATATATATATATTTGATATAACCTTTATAAACTGTTAAATAGTATCCTGTGTTTTGTTTGATTCTTCTTGATTTTGTTAATTTGGTGATATAATCTTTGTTACATTTCACTACAGCACTTTTATAAAGAATTGTATTTGTCTGAAGAGCAACCTTCCTTCTGAAGAGCAACCTTCCTTTTTTTTTTTTTTTTTTTTTTTGTTATTGTCCTCTCATGTAATGCCATAATCCTCTGTGATTTTAAGACAATGTTCTCAGCAAGAGACTGAAATATCACAAAGAACAATCTCCTGGTGAGCAAAAGCAGAAGACCGATTTCTCTTTGCAAAAGGCAAATTCTTTTCATGGGGTTTTGCTCAGCATAACAAAGGGAGCCATAGCAACATAAGTAAGCATACACATTCTTGTTGTTTCAAAAGCTGTAATTGACCGGTAGGATTGAGACAAAATTAAAGACCAAAATCACTAGTGTTCAAAGTTTGCAAGCAAAAAATGTGATGTTACTTCAAGGTTTGGATTCAGACTTCACAAAAAATCAGGGATAAAGGTCACAGACAAGTACATTTGAAATCCTTGGGATTTATGCCTGCTTTATAGCAGATTTAACAACTAGAAGGGTGTGTTGTGAAATACAAGACTTTTTGCAGAGTGCAGGATATTTGGTGATAACTTTCCTAACTTCTGGAGGTTCAATGAATTAGAAAGAAAATCTGCCATGCTGGCTGTTATTGCTTATATTACAATTCTGACTAACAATCCAGATATTTTTCTATAGACAGGCTGTCATGACACCAGCATCAAATACTGTTTTACACCTCCTGCAGACCAGACGCTATTTTACTTGGAGAGTCACGGTCTGCCTGGGGATAATAAGAGAAAAACTTGGCCTAGATTCAATCCATAAAGACTTAATGGGAGAGAATATTTTCAGTAGCAGCCATTGTAGCTTCCGGGAGGGTGTTGGTGGTGGGGGAACAAAGAAACCACAACCAACAAACACACACACAAAACAAACAAAGAAGCTGGGAAAAAAAAAAGAAAAAGAAAACAACAACAACAAAAAAAGAGTACTGGAGTATATCCATTTTTCTATATATCTATATATCTATATATATATGATATATATCATCTTCTTAAATTGAGATAATAATTTTGTCTGAGTAAGGAAAAAAATAATCTGTAAAACACAAAGCCTTAGGTAAGCAGTTTAAATTGTATTTACGACCTTCAGATTGAAAAGTGACACTTAGCTTGTGATAATTAGATGAGAGCTGACATATAGCTCTCAAACCTTGTCATTACTAAGAAATAACAAGCAAATGGAGTTTGTAGTGCTGGAATTTCCACTGAGGATTTTCAAGGAGCACTTTTTAGCACAGTGCGACACAATATTTTCATCAGTAATCAAGAGCCAGATTTAAAATACAACAACAACAACAAAACAGAAAAGAAAAAACAATGTACATATTACACAAAGATGATTCTGAGTGGTAAATAATGATGGCCAGACAGTCATAGTTTCAAGTTTTGTTAAATAGTAGCCATCCAAAGAAAAAGATGCATAAGCATTACCAATTGCAAATACGGAAGTTACCACCATGCTTCTTTCATGGCAAAATGTATTTTCTAAAAAGGTAAGTAACTGGGGATAAAATTACAATGTTATGGTGTAACAAAAAGTCTAGTGTCACCCTTAGTGCCATGAAAATGGAATTATTGAGTAGAAGCATGGCTTCACCTCTGTAAAGGGCTTTGTTCCTATAGTATGGGTGTACTTTATGCTGTGGTTATCCAGGGTTTCAGAAGGATGTTGAAAAATTGCACAAGACTAGAAGTGATGAAAGATCTGTAACATATGGCTTTCTTTTAAAGAACGGAAGAGTTCACTTTGTTTAGTGTATCAAAAGGAAGAGTAGTATATCAAAAGGAAAATGAGAAATGGCATCATTCAGTTGGAAGTTTTTCTCCTTCAGAAGGAGAAAGGACTGGGATTATTAAAATTATTTCCAGCTCACTAAAACAGAAAATGTGAAGAAAGTCAATGATCTGGAATCAAAGCTGAATAATTTAGATGAGAAATTAAATACATTTTGATGAAAGCCATAATCAATTATACAAATTACCAAGATACATTAAATATAAATATGAAAAAGAAACAAGTAAATATAAGCAAGAACAGTATTTTTATAATCAGAACTATTATTGATTAAGGTCTTTTGATTGAGATTAAATACTTTATAGGAAAACATTTTGGCCAATTTCAAATTATTGAGATTAATATGAGAATAACTATGAGATATTCAAGATGTACTCTAAATCAAAGAATATGGGAGTTCTTCCTGGCCTTCAGGTTTTGTATCAACATTTCTATGTCTATCTTTTAAAAAAATTTTACTGTGTATGTAGTAGCAATGCATGAAACAGGCATAAGGGATGTGTATAAAGAAGTAGTGATGGAATAGGAAATCTACTTCTGTACATCTCCTGCAATGCCTTTTTCTCTGCTTTCCTCCCTTTCTTTAAAACTTTCAGGGCTGTTTCCTAATACTGAGGTTGTATAAAGAAGGATTTATCTTAGAAGGATAAGAAAGCTCTATAGAGATAATACTTTGAAAAATGCTTTTATGTCTCAATTGCACTTTCCAGTTCAACTGATAAATCCACAAAGCACATGGGAGAAGGCAGGGGGGAGGTTGTTTCACATAATCATTCAAAAACAGCTGTGATATCTAATAAAATCTGGAGATTGGTAGTAAACCCTACCTTTCCTAATTTCTGCTCCAACATGTAGTGAAATGAAATTTTTAGGACCAAAAAATAAGCTGATGAACATTCAGAACAACACTGTAGATGACATAAAGATCAAGCCACGGGAAATTCTGTGACCGTGGCCTGCTAAGTAGAATATGTGCAATGCAGAGTTAGTATTTATTCCCCCCAGAAAATGCTGTTAGATAAACCATGGCCTTTTTTTTTTTTTTTTTTAATTCTCTTTTTTATCTTATTTTTTATTTTTTCCCAAAGCAAAGTTGCAGCATTCTAATTAATGAATTCCTTTACTTTCTGAAAGTTTTGTACATGAAGAAAGGCAATCATTTGGCAGTGTCTCATCCCAGGCTCATACTGGGAGCAACCAGGGATACCTCACGTTTGTATGGTTGTGATGAAACACCTGATTATAACTTGACATCATCATCATCAGTGGATATCATGGAAAATTAATGCTTAGGATGCCTGAGAACATGCTTGCACTACTAATGTAGACCAAGGCAGAGAGTTCCTAATTTAACAAAGGACACCAAGGTAACAAGCTACAACAGAAATTCTTAGTGGGTACAGCAGGTCAGATCCAGAAATAGTCACGAGGTGCTGTCTCTTAGGCAGGGCAAGGCAGTCTTAGGTGAACATGGCTTTTAGAAGTAGCTTTGGTGGACTGGAGTATGGTAGAAATAGTCTGGTGGTTCTGTTGGCATGAAAGTCTTCTGGAAAATTTTACCTCACCAGTGTACTATATTGAAGCATCAGGCTCAGTGCTATACCACCTGCAATCTTGATAATTATGGTGAAATTTCCCTCCTAAATGCGCATGCACATAAAATGTGTTATTTATAATGCAGCTTTTACATGAGAGCTCCCTGCCTTTATCACATGCTCTATAATATACATGTTGTTTCTTTTCAGATCAGTACCAACATTATTTTTTAAGTGTGTTTTCCTTGCTTTCCTTATTCTTTCTCTCTGTTTATCCATAGCAGAGCCAATTCCAAGCTGTATGAAGTCAGCAGAAAGACTACTGCAAACTTCAAAGGAACCTGAATGTGTTTTTTAGAACATTTTAACGTGAGCCCTCTCTTGTGTTGAAGGATCATTTAATTAGTAGCATAGGAAATACAAGCTGACAGCTCCAGGCTCTGTCATACTCCACAGAAAAGGACAGCTCTTCTGAGCAGAGCATCTCATTTGTTCAGATTACCCGTCATGTTTGGGGAGGCATGTTTAGTATGGCATCGAGTAGTCTTGAGAACACAGAAGCCATTTTCTTGACTGGTGACAAGCCAAGACCAGTTTATACAATTAAAAACCTTTTGGTGGAAATGGCTATACATCTTGTTTCCAGCACCTGTTTGCACTGATAACATATCCTGAATTAGGTCTGATTTGATTTGATTTCACTGAATCTGCTAGTGTTAATTTGTTTGTTCCAGAGTCCCATGCTTCCCCATATACAGCCTGATTGATTTCCAAAGCAGACACTAAACACTTCTGTTTACCAATGACCCATTTCATAAACCAGTGTGACACAGAAATGATATCTTAAGTAATGTTTTGCTATGTAGAGGTTCTGACTGCCATATCTGGAATTGAAGGAAATGTTGACAAAACAGGCTTACTTTTTTTTTATTATTTATTTTTTAATTTACCATGCCAAGAATGATGGCTGTTTATATCTACTTGCTTTATGCATTGCTGGAATATCCTGATATAACGTGTTTTTTTCTTGTGCAAGGGAAGATACTCTCTCACTGTGCTCTGCAAAATACATCTAGATCAATCTCCCAGCAAGGCTAAAATTCATGAACATAGTGGCCTTTGTTGATTGTCGACAAAACCAGCTAAATTTATCCACATTTCTCTTTAATTATTGATTTATCAGTTATGATTGATATAAATAGCATTGCCCATTTTGCCTTGCACTTTCTTTATCATTTGCCATTCATCCTGTCTTATGCAGTCTCAACTTAGATCTACAAATGATTTATGAAGCAAGATCCCACTAAGTCTATGAGCATACTGATTTCCTTTCTTTCTCATCATCCCTCCATCTCAAACAAAAGGGACAGTGCTGGGAGGACTACTGTGCAATTATACATACCTGAAGATAAATAAAACCTTTTTCTTTATGCACATGGGAGAATCTTCCCTCCTCTAAGAATGTATTGGAACTTCTACAGAAGGGATATCTTAGTCCAAGTTAGTGAGTATTTATGTTGTGAACAGAATTAGGATCTAAATGGTACATACAGAGGAGCAATTTGCTAGAGCAATTAGCCTGAGGATAATGTGTTTCCCTGACTGGCTATGTGACTCCATGAGCTCTGTGTTTTAAATGATATTATCCATATAATTAATATAGATTGAGGAGATGTCCAGAATTATAATGAATATGGTAACTCTTGAGCTAAACAGATAATTAAATCAGGAGGAAAGAATTAGCCAAATTGTGTTGGGTTTTGGCAGACCCTAACATTGGATAACTATATTCGCTTTCATTTGTCCTTAGCTGATACAAGCAATCCAGTCTCCAGAGATGAACAGATGTACAGAGCTCACTCTGTCACCTGGTTCACCATCTTGTCCTTTACTGTGTTCTGTCAATGGCAACAAGCTGGTACTGGCAACAATTTGGCACGGAAATTCAGGAATGAAGCATCTGTCTGAACATATAGAAAACATTTGAATTATAGCGATATCTTTTCTTTTTTTTTTTCCTTTTTTTTTTTTTCTTACTTTATGTGCATTTTAATAAATCAAATGTCTCAAAATCCAAACCATTAAGGCTTAGCAGGAAGCTCATTATTTTGGATTCAGCGACTATAATTTTAGCCTCTTGGAAACAGTTGAAATTACTGTAACTGCTCTTTATTTGGAAAGCTTTTGAGGCCAATAGTCTGCCTGGTGTCTCTCACTTCTGCCTTGGCAGTTTCAAAGTATATGCCAGTTTAGTCCTTGCCGGTGTGCCAAGTAACTAAAGATTATCACCAGTGATAATGTTAATTATAATTATGCTTAAAAACTATGCCAAAAATATTTTTTATTTGGCAAAGACAATGTGCATAAATGTTATAAAATTATAAAGGTCTCAACCAACATTACAACATCCCTAGAATATGGGATTCTAAACAGAGTCAAGCCTTTTCCAAACAAAAGTTTTTTGATAAAAATTTCATAGATGCTCAAAACAAAAATGGTCAAGAAGTAAAATATTAGAAATGTGTTACCTATATATATGAGTATATACATGACTCTCTCCTCTTTTCCTTCCTCCCCATTTGTATATCATGTATATTATGTTATGGTATATTATTTGTTTGCAATATGTTATATAGCCTATAACATAATGAAATTATATATATGTGTGCATATAAACATGTGTATGTGTGTGTATATGTGTGCACTTTGTATGTAAGACTATAGTATGAATAATATATACTATATATACCTACTTATAATATTATGAACAAAACATTAAACTTTGAATATCTTTAAGGTTTCCTAAATTTATTAATTGTTTCCATTGTATCATTTCCTAGCTTTATTCAGAATCACCTATGAAGCTAATTTTTCTACCAATCCTAATGAAAATATATTTTATTCTCATTACTGTGGACCACTACATGACCTTCTAAGGTACTTGTCCTTTTCAAATGCTGATTGTGGGATTGTGGGGTGCAAATTTATGCATGGAAAAATTATTTTTATTAAGTTTACACTCGTCTTCTCCTGTTTATGCTTTTACACCTTATTTGGTAAATTAAAAGACAACTTTTGTGGTGCTAATTTTCCTCTTAGTACTTGTATGTTTTCCCTTGTAATGTCTCATATCTTTGTTCATGGTGTGAGATGGAGTGTCCTACAGCTTCCTTACTTCAGGGAACTGCTTTATTTGTGGATTCATCTTACTTGTTCCAAAAAGAATAGAAATACTATGAGTGAAAATGAAAACAAAATTAAACCAAAATCTGAAAATGAAAGCAATGAAAGCAAAAAGGAATTCTCCTTTTATACATGCAAAGAGTCATTTATCCTTGGCAGTTGTTAATAGGAAGTAATAATATACGCTTTAAACATGAGCCCCCCTTGTGGCATCCTCTCTTTCTGTCAGGTTTCTATCAGAGCAGTGTATATTTACTTTCTGTAGGCAAAACAATGTGAACTCTACTTTGTTGCTTGAGATTCTTCATCTCAATGCATCTATGAAAAGAGTAAAAAGAGACACATTCAGTTTTTACATTCTCAAGGAATATTAAAAGTTATTCAGAATAAGAAATAATTTTATTAAACATTTTCCCAACTAAAATTACTTTATCATGTTATGAAGACTTTTTTGTAATTAATACTATTTTGATATCTCTCACTTTTATTTTTTTACTGTAGCATTGCAGGTAAGGGAGAGTTGTGATTTAAAACACTTTGTAGATGAAAGATTTACTATCTTCCAGGACAGTACCACAGAGCTCTTATTGAGTGTTAATACTACTGAACAAATTGTCTCTTAGAGTGTTAAATTCTGTGCTTTCAGACAATTTGTGTGATCCAAGTAACAAGAGGTTAATTTTTGCTTTTTAAATATAAAGCACCTGTGTATAAATTATTGCTCACAAGTTATAATTCAGTAGTTAGGAATTTTCTGCAAGATGAATGTAGATAATACAGTGAAGCCACAGATTGCTCATTTAAATTTATTTTTAATTTTATTGCATGAGTAAGATAGTATATAACATTAACCACATGAAACATACTTGTAACAATACTAGGTCGTTTTTCAAATTCGTAGAGCAAAATAGAATCATAGAATCATGCCACATGGATGATGCTAGAGCATTTCTATATATCTTGTACTTATATTGTGATTCAATATATGAGTAGGGAAAGGAAGATCATGATTTTTATAAAATCTTAGACTTTGGCCTACCTGTCAAGACTAGTAAATGACTGTTGACTTATATTACAAGCCACTGAAAATAGAAAGGCCCCTATTACATCACAAAAGTGTGTTGTTTCTTGCTATGGAGCTGTGAGGCCCAAAGGATACAATGCAGCTCTATATGATATCCCCTATGTCCCAAGCAAACAGAAAAGTGTCATCTATTTGTTCATCTTTTTTTTTTTTTTTAATATGCTCTTTATTCACTTTTAAATGGAAATTATTTTCAATTTCTTTTTAAAAAGAAAATCTATGACAAATGAAAAATCAGTATTATGTCTATCTACAATTTGTAACTGTGAACTGTGACATCTGTTTTTCATGGATTTTCATGGATTCTGCAGAGCATGCCTGGAGGTCCCTTTGGACGTCAAGGCAGTCACTGATATCAGACTCATTAGCCTGTGCCTGGTTCAGCAGCTACCACAGCTGCTGATTTGAACTACTTGGCAACCTGCTGTCACCAAATCTCATTGCTAGTTGTGTGACTTTGCCCTGGGCTGGGAGCTGCTTGTGAACTGCTCATGAGCCACAGGATATTAAAGGGCCACAGAGCAGCTGTACTGCACCGTATCAATCAGTTGCCCTAAATCATATCTTCATCTACTTTCCTTGGTGACTGCTAATGGGAAAAAGGAGTGTTTCATTCCTAATCCTCACTTGATGGAAATCAGTGTCACCGATGTGAATAGAGCTGCACCAGTATGTGCTGGCCCATGCTGTGTTCTGCTCCTTAGAGTGTATTTTTTTCTACATTAATTTTTAGGGATTCTAACCCCTAAGTAGTGTTGTTATACTCTACATTACTAAAGGCATGTTTTATTTATATGATAATAATGTCCTAGATAATTTAATATAATGTATCCTTAACTTGCAGCACTGGCTATTTAATGCAAATAACATAACCATCATAAAGCAGCACACATAATTTTATGCAAAGAACACTCTAGGTGGCTATTCTTAGTATCCACATGAAAAGCTGTTACTACGATAAATATACTGGGCTAAATTTTGTTATATATTTCAGAGCCATTTGTAAAAAAAAAAAGGGCAATGAAATATATTTCCTAAATTTAGATCAATTCCAAAGCTTTTTCTCAAGATGATTTTACAATATACAACAAATTTGTGATATTCGGTATTTCAAAGAGTAACAATGATCTCTAAAAACTTTATATTTCTTTACTGTTTTCATCTGTAAACATATTGTGTATCTTGAAAACATTGTCTTGATTGTACAGGAAATTATTAATTTCCTCTGTCTGTTTCAATTTTTTATATGCTTGTTCTGTCATTTTCAGGCTCTGTTTCTTCCTTCTAGTTTCTTTGTCATTTGCAGGGGAGGAAGGAGAAAAAACAATAAATCTCTCCTGTTCTTATATACTTTTATTTCATTATCTCTGTCCTGTTACCTTTGTACATCTCCTGTCTCAGCAGAGGTTCACGATATTTCTATCAGAATTTCATTGATATAAATGTTATGAGTGTCTTTTCAATATTTTTTTCTTAAAAGAACCGATTTATTGCAATGTAATCCTTTTACTAGTGAAGTAACAGGCTTAACAACCAGGATCTGGTCTTCAAACATACTTTCTAACAAAAGGGTTAGATTGAGGGCAACATCCTCACAATAAAATCTGTAACAATGACCTGTACTTGTTTCTCATTAAAAATACTACTGCAGAAGAATGAGTAGGGGGAGAGTTTAACGTATTTCCCCTTACCCATTCCCAGTTTCTGCTGTAGTGGTGCTTTGGAGCTGATCCTGACAAAAGTGATGGTGATGAAGGATATATTAAGTCAGGCATCCTGACTGAATGTACCAGTATGCAGATAGCTGGTTGAAACTGAGCAGCCACAGAAGTCTTATGCCAGACCTCCAGTTGCATTTTAACTGCTCACACATGGAAAAATGTGTTGAGCCATCAAGGATGAGATCATATCTAGTTTTGCTTCAACCATCGTAACAATATTTTATAATGCTGACAATCCTATGTAACTGTAAGTAGTTTGTATAATGTTTTACATTGTAGTTATGTGAACAACACTTTATTTATCAAGACACATTTTCAAGAAGCAGAAATAAATGAGCTTTACAGAATTTAACTCATAAGGCAAATGTTCCAGTTCGTAACTGTTAAAGAAGAAATGATAAATGCATGTACAACTTGCATCACAAACAGAAACTAATTCTTGTAAGTGTTCTCAACACATTGGGTGATGTTTCACTCTTGGACACATATAACATCAGAGGCGTGGCTCTTATTTTGTGTATATTGAGGTCTACCCCCACAAAGAACTTCTGGGTAACATCTTTCTGAACCTCATTTCCACCTGGCCATCCCAGCACCCAGCCAGCCCCCACTGCCAGAAGCAGTGCACTGCACACATGCAGCAGCCCACCACTGGGGGTTTGCAGGGTATCCTTGCAGCTGAAGGTGTGTGGTTGTATGGGCTAAGCATAAGAACATTGTGTATGAGAAAGGAACATTAAATATGAGAAAGGCGTAAGGCCCCAACAACCAGCCTTCTTGTCATTCTGTTCATAAAATACGTAGTGAGGATTTATGACAGAGTTGCCTTTTGATCCTGCATTTTACAATGAAATTTGTTAAATGAGGTAAAGGAGAACAACTTGAGTGCTGTGCCTCGTCCAGCTTCTCTAGCCCAGGACCACTCCTGTTCAGGTGCTGGTGCCCAGCCCAGTACCCGCAGACTGTGGGTCTCTGACCAGGCTGGGGGATGCAGCTTCTGCTTTCCCCTTTGTAGGCTCAACCCGTAGCAAAGCTGAGCATGTGTCCCAGAGAAGAGGGCTGTGACACGATTGGCCACACAGGCAGCTCTAGCCAAAGGCTTCATTCGACAGGACTCACATAAAACATAGAAACAGATGGTTGACCCCCCTTCCTCCTCTCTGGCTGACACACAGACACCAATCTCTAGGCTCAAAAGCATGCACACATCCACGGATCTTTCAAGTATGTGGCATGGCCCCTCTGTCTGTCCAGCAGCCCTTGCCTGGATTTTAAAGTACTGGTGTGGCCACTCTGTCAGCCCAGCACCCCTGCCCAATCCCTGGCCGTTCCAGCTTGAAGTTTGCTGCAACATGCACACTCACATACCTGACCCTCATGCACACCATATTTGTAAGTCCACCTGGAACTACCATCACAGACCCACCACCCACCTGATACTCTGGCCAGGAGCCAGAGCCCCTGCTACTCGCTGGTAAGTCCAGCTTAATGTTTGCTAGTGAATACACATACACACCCCATGCACACTGGGTTGGGGAAGATACACTCACCCCACCTCAGCCAGGCATGTGGGCTATGACACATAGCCCTGCTCCAGCTGCCGGTGCAGGGCCTGTCACTTGCCTCACTCATGCCAGCCTCCCCCCTACCAAAGTAGCTGAACTGCTCCCATCCCAGGTGGATGGGAGCAGAAGACACCACTCGCTCAAGGAGCCGATGCTAGGACCCCACTCACTCCAGTATGTGGCACTACAGTCTGTGGGCCTACACCTCCTGGGCTGACTCCACTAGCTGGCACCCAGTTCACTCGTGCCAGTCCCTCAGTAGCTAGCATTCTGGGCACAAAGTCTTTGGAGATCTCCATAGGTCTAGAGAGGAACCTTCAGGTACTAATGCTAGGACCCTCACTTGCTCCAACAGCAGACACCACAGACCATGGGTGCCTACACCCCTTGTTTGATTCCAGTAGCTTGCACCAGAATTCCTCTCACACCAGTACCTCCAGAAGCTAGTTTTCTGGGCTCAAAGCGTGTAGGGCCCTTCCTAGATCCAGACTGCTACAGCCCCTCCAACTACCAATGCTAGGACTCCCACTTGCTCCAGTAGCTGGCACCACAGTCTGTGGGGCCTACACACTCAGCCTGACTCAGTAGCTGGTACCAAGTTCACACACCAATTCACCAGTAGCTACTTTTCCAGGCACAAAATCCATAGGACCATTACTAGATCCAGAGAGCTATGCCCCCCACCCTCGCTACTGACACTAAATCCTCACTTGCTCTAGTAGCTGGCACTATAGTCCACAGGCACCTACACCCCTGGACTTACTCCAGTAGCTAGCATCAACTCTATTCACACAGATTGCACCAGTGACTGGCTGAGACCCCCACACTTGCTTTTGAAGCTGGCAACTCAGGCCCTTCACTGACCTGATTCCAGTCATTGATACTAAGGTTCATTCACCCACATCCAGATCTCACCAATAGCTAGCACTTAATCCTTGCAGCTCAAGTACACACAGCAGAGAAAGGGCAGATATGCAGAGAGACAGCTAAGAAAAGATTTAATGAGAGAAAAACAGAAGAAGACAGGACAGACTGTAGTGATCAGGCAAACAAGCATACTGACCAGCTGTGCATGTTACATGTGACTGGCCCTTTTATACCCTCTTCTACCTAGCAGCCATCTTTGTTGCTCCTGCTCCCGCTTCCCCCTACATGCCCACCTGGGGTCTGCAGGGCTGTGCACTCTCTCAGCCCCACCCCTCCCTGGCTCACAGTCTTATCAGCTGTGAAGCTGTTATTATCAGCTGTTGATCTTCCTAGAAGTGTTCCCTGTAGCTTGATAGCTCCTCAACTAAGTGTGGCTGGGAGGTTTGTTTCTTGTTATTATCTCCATTTTTGCTTTGTCAGGTCTGTGTCTCAGCATTTTGGTTATTGTTTCCCATTCTTTACTTCTTATCATCCTGATCCATGGATTCTCACTCAGAATTCTCACTTGCTTGAATTAACAATCCCATATTCCATCTTTCCCTATCAATTAGTACAACTCACTAGGCTTTTCTGGGCAGTCTTCCAAATTAGAAGTCCTCAATCAGATAACCCAGCTGGAAAGACCAGGTTAGATGAGGCCCTGAACAATCTGATCTAGTGGGTGGCATCCCTGCCTATGGCAGGGGGGTGGAACTAGATGATCTTTGAGGTCCCTTCCAAACCAAGACATTCTATGATTCTATGAATAAACATTCCCACATTCTCACGTGCCCTCATCAATTAGTGTGACTGATCAGACTTGGTTCCCATCACTTCCTCCTCTTCTTATTAATCCTTTGTTGCATTAGAAAAGGTTCTTGACCAGATATTCTTAAAATAGCAGACACTCTCCTATATGCCTTTACAGATTTAATGAGGTAGGCTTTTTGACATCTCCACTGTTGGAAAAGAATTAAAGCTGCTGCTGTGCTGAAAGACTGTTTGTCTGCAATGGAGGAGGCCTGTTATTGCCTGGGATCAAAGAACTGCTAATATCAGGAGTCAGACATTTCATCCTTGTAATACCAAGGATGAAAATTTGAAAATTTCTTATGCAGTCTTGTATATGTGGATCTGGAAGATGCAGAAACATTACAGATCTTCTTGCCTTCTCATCAGAATGTGTTTTTTTGTTTGTTTGTTTGTTTTACAACTTAGACTGAGATTAATATGTTTGACTATTATGAAGTCAAGATTTTTATTATGTATTAGCAGTTAATAAAAACACTGTTTTCTAGATCCATTTGTAATTCACACATTTATCTCAGCTTCCTTGTAATTGCTATGAAATAGAGTTTCAGATTATTATTTACCTGCTGTGTTACAATTAGCATGTTTCTAATAGCTTCAAGATGGAAAACTAAAGCTGAGCATCTGGGCCTAATTATACTCCTTGTCACCCATTACAGGAACAGGATACTTGTTGCGTTTGACAGAGTTAACAACCAATAGAATAAAACATAATGGTCTTATCAGGGTGCCAAGCCTAAAACTGTAATTAGTCAAAAATGAATGTAATTTGATTTGTGGAAAAACTTATCTGAGGAAGATGGGGATGCTACATTATATTTGGGTGAGTGATTAAAAGGACAGAAAATGAGCTTGTTTTCTTCAAAGTGCATATTCAAAACTAGAAGAAACCTGATTCATTTTTTATTGGCGTTATTAAGGATAAAGATTATAAACAGGGTACATCAAGGGAGCATGGAAAAGCTAGCGTTTGGATTTCTGCAGCTATAGTCTCTCATAGTCTCTCATCATCCTCGTGTGGAATGATGGTACAGATGTCTCCCTGGGCTGACTGCCAGTTGCCTACCAAACCACTCTTACACTTTTCCTCCTCAGCAGGACAGGGGGGGAAAATAAGATGAAAAAAGTCATGGGTTGAGATAAGGTTGGGGAGATTGTTTTGCCCATGAGAGTACTTGGTGAACAGACTTGACTTGGGGAAAATTAATTTATTTTTTTGACAATTAAAGAAGATTAGGATAGTGAGAATTAAAACCAAATTAAAACACTTTGCCCCTATCACCTGGTTCCCAGGCTGAGCTTCAACCTCAGCTTCTTTACCTCCTTCATGCCTGACCAGTGCAGAGGGATGAGGAACGGGGGTTGAAGTCAGTCCATAACAATTATTTGCTGTGCCTTCGTTGTCTCTCTCTTTGCCTGCTCCGGTGTGGTGTCCTTCCCACAGGATGCAGTCCTTCCTGAACTGATCCAACCTGAGCTTTCCATAGGCTGCAGTTCTTCAAGATTTGCTCCAGCATGGGTCTGTACCGCAGGGTCTATCCGTCAGGAACACACTGCTCCAGCATGGGTCCCCTATGGGCAGCAGCTTCTTTCAAAGTTTATCTACTTGCTATAGTGGGGGTTCCTCAACGGGCTGCAGAGTGGAGATCTGTTCCGCCATGGGACCCATGGGCTGCAGGGGGACAGCCGGCTCCACCAAGGGCCTCTCCATAGGCTGCGGGGGAACTGCTGCTCCACCACCTCCGGAACAACTCCTCCACTCCTTCCTCACTGACCTTGTCTGCAGATTTGTTTCTCTCAACATTTTAAATCGCTCCTCTCTCCCAGCAGCTGTTGCACAGCATTTTCCCCTTTCTTAAACATGGTCTCACAGAGGCACAACCAACGTCACTCCTTGTTTTGGCTCTGGCCAGTGATGGGGCCCTTGGAGTCAGTTGGAAATGAGTCTTATATGACAGGGGGCAGCTTCTGGACATCATATAGAGGCCACGCCTACAGCCTCCATGCTGCCAAAACCTTACCTTTATAGATCCAATACATTCATGTATAAAGTACTTTGGTAAGGCCAAGTGGCGTTCAGTTAACGTTGATTGTGGGAATAAAAATCCTGATTTTTACTTATCTCAGGGCTTCTTAAAGGGTTAATTAAGCAATATCGTAGAAGATCGTCGAGATCTCTGTCTGGGAATTGTCAGCCTTGTTCTATTTAAACAGGAGCCTTGAAATAACATAATCTTGGAAATTATTATGAGTGATTTTTTTATTCCCTTTCAGCAAAGGGTGTTCTTGATCCTGTCAGAAACACTTCTGTATTGAGCAAATCTCCACACTGCAGTCCATGGAGGAGCCCACAGTAGAGAAGGCGGATATGGACTGAAGGAGGCTGCAGCCCATGGAGAACCCCTGCAGCAGGAGACTCTGTGCTGGACCTGACACCTGTGGGGGACCTGAGCTGGAGCAGTCAGCTCCTGAAGGATGGATCCTGTGGTACGGACCCATATTGGAGCAGTTCTTGAAGAACATCAGCCTGTGGGAAGCTCACATAGAAGTGTCTGAGACTTGTTCTATTTTCATTGTTTTTGTTTCCCACAAATGTGTGCCAAGTCCTTCAGTCATAAAAATAAAAAAATGGAAATTTGCCAAAATGTTTCAAGTACTTACGTGTCTAGGAAACTCCAGGTTTATCAAATATCACATATTTGATCTTGTTCTCAAGCTTACACTTTCCAATCACTCACACATTTACACACAGGCAACAGAAAGGCACAAACTCCAGAAGAATTCTGGATTTTTTTTCTGCAGGTATAATTGAGCTTAGCTTGCCATAGCCCAGCTATTCTGGCACTTGCCTCTTCATGAGCACAGTGTGAATGTTTTAATCCTGTTCTACAGTCAGCTCATCAAAATACAGGACAGTTTGGCACCTCACAGTCGTAGATAGCCTCTTTACAATTACTTTGGCCTTCAGCTGCTATTCCAGACTCTCTTTCTCATACACTTGCCCCTCTTTTCACTGTCTATCCTTCCAATTTTGCAGTTTGGCAAATCCATAAACCTACAGGGCTTATTGCTGATATACAATGAAGATTACAGCATTGAGCTGCCCATTCATTGTGCTTACTATTTTAAGGAGGCCTAACTTCTCCATCTCCTGAGCCAGAAGCACAGTTTTAATGTGTTTATTGGTGTTTATTGGGTTAAGTCTCTAAACCTCTTAGATCCAGTCTTGGTTTGCAGCCATGCAGTATAATATTATTTATAGAAAAGTTACCTTTCCCCCACATTTTTTCCCCCAAGAAGCCATCTAATTAGGGTTTTTATGATTATTATTATTATTAATTTTAATGAGGACTTCAATAAACTTCAATTGTTATTTAATTTGTAAACCTACTCAGATTTGCAAAATGGATTAAAAGAGAATATTTTAGTTCAAATATCTCCTAGAGAAAATTGGAGCCATTCCAATCCTCCTGGCTTTCCCGACACACATGACAGCTTCCATTACGTTGTTTTCAATTCTCCACAACTGTTATGACAAATTGTAAAGACTACATTGTGATGCCTGTGTTATACTTGCCAAACTTTTAAGCAGAACTGGTTTATCAAAAAATAGGCAGACATATTTAATATCATCAACGGCTTTCTATAATCAACAGGCTTTAACTTCTGACAATATAGCCATGGCAACCTTTTGTGAAATGACTACTAATCAGTAACAACAACTAAAGAAAAGCTGATAAGCCAGCAGCTTTAATGTGGATGCCATTACACAGGTCTGTTTTGATGCTAGACATGAAATATACAGACACAATGGGGAGAGTGGAGGAAACGACTTGTAGTTCAGCTGTAATTGTCACAGAAGGTGAGGTTTGATTCAGTCATTGCAGAGATGTCCCAGGTAGCTGCCTGCTGGAAGGCTGCACCTCCATGTGTCTCCAGTGGAAGATCCACCCTGAGACTGCAGAGAATTTACTCTGGATTCCTCTCCCTGCGTAGATACATACTGGCACAGTAAGGCAGCCACTGAATATTTCTTAATCTATAAATGAATGTGTAATTTACTGCTTATGCACTTATCATGGTCTGTTTGCAAGGTTTGTGATTTCTCTTTACATTAATATGCTTCTCCCCAGTGGTGCTTTCCAGCTTGGCAGATAAACCCACAACCCTTTCAAGTATGCTCCTTTATTGTAATAATAAATTGTAATATTATTGTAATAATAAATGTAATCTGTTGCATACCAAAATGTTGAGAAGAAAAATCTGTTGTTTCTGTACTCATCCTCAGGAATAAAATGCTCCTTTTTTTTTTTTTTTTTTTTTTTCAGTGTGGTTTTCCTAATTCTTCCACAAACTAGTTCTAGAACATGCACAACATAACACATTTCCACTGTTTCTGAATAATACCATTATAATACACAGTAGTTGCACAGAAAACACAAACAAAACAAAACAAAACAAAAATTATTCTCTAAAGGAAAGAAAGACAGCATTGTAATGCTGTCATAGAAGAGCCTGGGGTGGATTCAGGGCATCTCAGTGCTGTACCAAGGTGAGGCAGACTTCCCTTCATACCTTTCCAGAGTCAAAGGCACTCTTGCACTGTTAGTAAGAAGAAAGGATAAGAAAGACACATCTCTCTTTATGAAATAATAAAAAAGAGCTGCTGTATTTCTTGTTTTCCCCTAATTTCTTTATCATTATATTACTGAATTTCCCCTCTGAGTCCTTTCTCTGGATGAATATCTTTAGTTCAGAGGCTTCCAATAGCACCTGCTGTGCTATTCACCTCAGGAGTAATCCTTCTCACCTCAGATTTAAAAGTAGCTGAGATATCACTGGAAAACTAATTACTTTTTGCCTTTCAGTATACAGATTAAATGGGTGAGGGTGAGTAAAGAGGTCTTTCTGGAAGAGAGAAGAACGGTATTATGAACATGACTATGGCATGGAATGCATTGTGGTGAAGATTTCCATGTAGTGGGTAGAAATCTAAGGTAAATTTGTCTCTCTCCCCTTCATGTGTAGTGTGACACAGCACTTTGCAGACTCACATGCTTCAGGCTAGAGGCTATGTACTTGCAGATACATGATGACAGGTTAGCAGGTACTACACAAATATACATATATACAGGATTCAGACCACAGATAGTTCATGTGCAGCCAAAATAGATATCTGCACAGCAGCATCCCCATTTGTTGAATGTCTGAAGAGTCAAACTGGTTCTATGTGTGTGTGCTTCTAAGACCATCCAAAGTTTTTTGTTGCTTTTCCTGATCAGTTATTTGGATCTCTGAAAGTATTACTGTATTTGATAATCCATGAGTGCTACAAACATCTTCATTTTCATTTTGATTTTATTCCGCAAAATGGATGTGGTAAAGTTTTGGTCAGTTAAAATGATTTCATTGTAATAATTACACAATATTTCTGTAATCTTTTAATTAACACAGATACAATTCCTGATAGTATATTTATTTTCGTTTTATTGCAAGTAAGGCATATGATTTCCTGAGTGACCCAGACAATTTAATGGAACAGGTAACTTTTGTAGTTTTAAACTAATAGAGTTATTTTGTAACTAAATAGCTGGGCTTATTTTAAATAGATTTTAAATGAATTTTACTTTCATACAACAATTTACTTCAAATAATGACTGCAAATAAATACATGGTTCAACACCTCATTCCCAACAGATTTTCTGTTTTGCCAATATCTGATTAAGAAGTTCCAATTCTGCTTAAAAATTGTTAATCACCTTTGCAGAATATCTGTCTCAGACTCTGGGAAACACAATTGTTTGCCGTAGTACAGAAAGCAACATCTGCTTAGATTTTGACTAACACAGGCACAGCCAGAATGTTTGTTGGTGTCAGAGAGGGGATTTAAAAGCTTTAAAAGTCACAGTAATGCCAGTCTTGCAGCAGTTTTCCATGTCAGCTTGCAATTTTCTGAGCTTCACAAAGATCAATGCACATTTATCTTAATCATGGGCAAAATATGATAGTAAAGATCACCTTTTATTGCACTGAGTTGATCTTTGATGAAATTTTTGCACATTGTAAGAGTTGTATAAGGTATTGCTCCAATAAACCTAGGACTCACTGTGATATTATAAATAACATGACACTAGGCATTGGTGAGGGCACTTCCCATTAGCTTTCAACTGTCTCTGTACTTCTATGTACGGTATTCTAGTAAATTCCTTTTTCTTGAATAAAATCACTGCTGATGTATTGAATAGCTATTTAATTACCTGGATATAACAGACCTAAAATTACTTATGCTTTATACTTCTTTTATACCAATTCAACTTTAAAGGGTGTTAATTTTCAAAAGTAATGATAACACCATATTTCTTACTCCATCGATTTAGCTATATATATCATTATAACTGAGAACGGTAAAGTAATAAAGCTGTTTGCTGAAAGCAATACCAGTGTAGATCAATGCCACAGATCTTATAGTCACTCAGCTATTGAAGTCAATCAAAGTAGAAAATGAAACATTCCAGTGACCCAGTATAACCTTAATATACATATTGCTGTAACCAAATCATTCAGGTTTTATTATTTATTGGTGGATCTTCACAGTACACCAATATCCCATTGTGCTAAGCAAGAGTGGAGACATAGAAACGGTCTCTGCTCTACTAGAGCTTCTAGTCTGAATTATGGTTAAGTCTATATGTGTTGAATAGAAGGAGAAAGGTAACAATGCCAAATACATCTCTTGGTATTTAAAAATGCATAAAGCTGTAGTTTCATTCCCTTGAAAACATGAAACAAACAGACAAACAAAAAAAACCACCACGAGGTGTATGAGTTTCCATATGGAAATTCATCGTAAAGATGCTAGCATTTCATTTTTCCTCAGTATCCCTGACACATCAGAATGACAAAATGTAAATTCAGCTTTCAGTTCAATTTCTGACATGGATCAGATAGAGGAGTCCCCCAAAAAAACTTCACTCTGCTTTGAAGAGTGGGGTGACATAATCATGATACAGACTAGTACATTCCTGCCAACTATCTTTGCTCGTTAAAAAAGTAATTCAATTAACTTGTCTCAGTACTGAAGAGAAGAAATTGAAAACAAACTAAAATAAAAATATCCATTGCACTTTCATAAAGGGATCAGATGATTTGGAATTAAGTAGTTCATGTATGTATGAGGAACAAAGAACTTTAGAAGTAGAATCACTCAGATATTTAATTTTAGTAGGATTTGTATGATGAAAAGTAGGGTTAAAAATATATATTGGTATGCCAGTTAAGAGGTTAAAAATTTTGAAGGCCATTTTGGGAGATAATTTTTTTTTGTCCTCTGAGTGTCCAAAAAGCCTTCCATATTTTCTTTTTCACATTTTCCCCTTCATCTTTCTTGTTTCACAGGATAGACAAAGAACGTAAGCATAACACACAATAAAGAAACATCCCTAGAGGGAAAAAAGTTTCAGTGCAGGCATTTTAAAGGCCAGTTGTCCTTTCAGAAGTAGATTAAATGGAATAGTGACTGTCTATTCCATTTCTACTTCAAAATCAGCCCAGGCAGTAAAAACTAAACAGTATTGAAGGAAAGGCTGCACTATCTGCCTTGTGCACTGGGTAGGAAAAGAGATGAAATCTACCATAAAGGAATGGCAAAAATCTACACTGAAAGGCCAAAAGAATCAATACTATGCAGAATGGCCTCAATTAAAATCTACCTGAGCTAAGTGTTCTATAATCAAAAGTCCTTTCTGGCCTCATCCTTCCATGATTCTTCCAGAAGAATCCCCGTGATTCTTCTTGCCTGTTATTGGCCTAGCTTTATTTGGAGGTATAGTCTATCTGGAAAACTATACAGCAAAAGGATAATCTTCTGGCATTGTGAAATTTCACACTCCTCCATGGATCCAAGCTCAGCCCACATTTCTTCAGTGAGTTTCAGTTTCTCCAACCGTTAGTGTTTTGTGCAATAGTCAGATGTTTTTTCAACACCCCTGCATTTTAAGATGCCATTGTCTTACACTCAGGACATATGGAATTTGGGTAACTAAACTTGCATTGTGAATGAATTTCAGTCCTGGAACTGAATGTCTAACTTTTTGGTGTAGTAGTGTTGATTTCCTTAGTCTCTGTATCTGTCTAATTTCTTCCTAGACGCTACATATGAATCTGCCCTTCATTAGTTTTGTTACTCTAGACAGACTGTACAAGTTTTACAGTCCTTATCAGATGTTTAGGTGCTTGTAATTTATTGCAGAACAGATACCAGATCATCCACACTGCTGTGTTTAAATCAGGTTGGTGAGCTTCACAAAGTTCCACCACCACCGTACTGAGTTCATCCTGTTATATTTAGCTAGAAATTTTCATCTTAAAAAAACAGGCAGCCTTGTCTAAGGATAACAAGAGACAGAAGCAGCAGTATTACCCTTGGTAATTGATTTTCATGGTTTAATCATAGTCAAAGATTATGCTTAATTTGTTAGTTTGAACTTGTCTGGCTTTTACTTTCAATCATTGGTTTTATTACGCCTTTCTTCACTAGACTAAAGAGCTGTTTACTGATTGGTAGTTCATCCTTGTAAAGAATCGTCTATCTTGTAAACAAATATCATCATTGTCTTTTTTTTTTTTTTCTTCAAATTTAAAGGCATTAATAATTTCTTCAATCCTTCAGTAATTTTTCTATATTGTTCTCAGCACAGACTCCAGTTTTCACTACCCTTCTAAAGTTATGGAAACCAGAAGTAGATATATTACTCTATTGTCATCTCATTAAAGTCCTGAATCTGTAGTAGTGCTGCATGATAAAAGCATACTGCTTTTTAGGACACAGAATGAAGTCCTTGTCATAGATCTATTACTTCACATTTGTTGTACTGAAAGGCTGTGCTTAACCATGTTTCATTTGCCCAGCACTTCAGAGCATTCTCTGATTGCTCTCTGCTTATCAACATTTACCACTTTGTCAGCTCTGTGTCATCTGCAAATATTACCAGATTGTGTTTAAATGCTCCTCATCACTGAGGTACTGAAAGCTTTCAGTCTATTATCAGGCTCTGCAAATGCTAGAAATACATCTATTTTATGATGATTCCCCTTCCCATTTTTTCATCAGTTAATTGTATAAATTTTAATCCACCTAACTTATGCTTCATGGATGCTTTTTCTACTTATTTTTAAATCAGACTGTTTCTCAGCATGAAGTTGAATGCCTTACTTTAGCCTACACTGTGCCTCTGTTATGTCTTTATCCACTTAAGTGAAATCCTCTCCACTGATATCCCATTTGTTTGACAACACTGTGCTGACTGATATTCCCTATATGCTTTCTCTCAAATTCTTTATATTTTTAACTCTTTATACTTTTACAGGCTTAATGGCCAGAACAACAGGCTTACAGACTGACCAGTCAATACAGTCAACAAATACAATACAATCAATACAATACAATACAATACAATAAAGCCAACAAATATCAATTATTCTGGCTTCAGCTGCTGTGAGAGCTGATCCAGGGTTTTCTCAATAAAGAATCCCATAGCAACAGTCTTCGCCCACCCAAACCAAGCCCCCTTGGAGGGCAGCAGCACATCTTGCCTGTTGGCACATAGCTGTCTGGGCAGTGCTGGATGCCTAGGAGCCTGTCATGTGCTCCATTCAGATGCTTGGGAGCATGATAGATGCCTAGGAGCCTGTCATCAGTTTTCTTTCCTGAGAAAAGGCAGTGGCCCAGGTGGAAGCAACTCATGAGTGAGCTTGGAACAAAACTGCTAAATAGGCTGCTGGTTCTGGCCAGAGACATTCCCAGTATTCCAGACTTTAATGAAAATAAACACCAACAAGCTAGCTGTCTCCCCAGCCAATGCTTTTGCTACTCTGAGTTTTGTGAACTTCCTTAGTTTACAATACTTCTCCACCATCTAAATAGGCAATTAAAGACTTATTTAATTATTGATATAACAAAAAGTACTTCAACATTTTTTGCAGTATCTCCTTGCTTCTTTATGAGTACAAATCAGAAATATTTATTAAAGACTTAATGACTCTATATTTAATGAAGTTTTGTCTGTTTATTATAGAACAGTGTGCTGTAGAAGTCTAAAAATTAAGTCCTTGACTATGTATTCATGGTATTAGTCTGAAACAGCTCCTCTCTCTATTTGTTTTAATTTTTTTTTCTTCTCGTGTGTGTGCTTCTTTATGTCTCTTCTTTGAAGGATTTGCCAATTGTTATATTCATCTCATTTTAATTGCTATTTTATTTTCTAGAGCCACAATAAAAATATAACTCATAATAACTATCATTTTAATTCTCTTAGCATGTGAAGAGAAACCTTTCATTCTGAAACATTAAGAATATTCATTTTTTAGAGAGCTCTTCCCTCAAAACACAGAAAACCTGATTTTCATTTGACTCACATTATAAGGAAAAGAAGAATCTGGAGTGTTTTCACTTCTCTATGTCTTTCTATCATAAGATGAAAGGCATGCATATGAACTGAATTCACTGGAAGTTTTACAACTTTCTCTTTCAGGTGGGAGGGTGAAAGAAACATTCACATCTGTCTTTTGGATTTTATTAATAAGCTGGGTCTGAAAACATGCACAGAGACAGTCAGGGCTTTGCCAGTGCCAGGCTGGTGTGTCTCTTTTGTTGCTCTTCCTGGGGAAAATACTCTCTGGCATGCATTTGTCACTGGATCCAAAATGTTTCCAGGGCACACTGTGTAAGAGCACTGTTTATTTGTGCAGTAGTATGTCAATGGCTAGAAAGATGTTTTTTCTGCACTATGTATTGGTATTGACTCATGATGTTGTTTCTGCACTATGTACTACTAGTGACTCACAGTGAATGACATGATTATTTCTCTTGCACACCTTTGCATACGAATGCCTGTAACAAATGAGGAAAGTGTCCTTGGCAAGTGGGAGAGCATGGAGCTTTACATGTCTCAGGACGGATTAGCTGGGGCAAAGGAGTCTGACCACAGAGATGTTAATTCTGATTCTGTTTTTGTAGCACTGAGGCCACTAGCACTGCAGAAGGATATTAGATTTTGTGTCTTCATTTTAGATCAGTTACTGTTGGATAGGAAGTCCAAACATTTTAAACGGTATTGAAATGATGAGGATTTTCCATAGCAAGCAATCTCTCAGTGCATCCTTAAAAGTCTCTGACTTCCATGTTTTAATCTCTTCAGGAGACTTGTTCCACAGCTGTAGCCACTAAGAGAAGAATACTTTATTTCTAGTACTTTCATTTTCCTGTGCTTTCTCAGCTGCACTGCCAAAACCACAAAAATCTAATATGAAATAAAATGCAATGATTGAATTTAAAAAAAAACCAAACAACCAACCAAACAATTCCCCCCATAAAAAATATTAGAAGAGAAACTTAACACAAATGGCTTTCTTGAGCTTTGATTAAACTGAGGTATTTCAGTCAGTCTCTTTGAAAACCTGTTCTTTGTGATATTTATAAGTACTTAATATTTTATGCAGGTCTCTTCCCCTCCCCTCCCCTCCCCTCCCCTCCCCTCCCCTCCCCTCCCCTTATCGTTTCTTTGCTTGTACCCAAAAAGGAAAAGAAAAATGTAAAATGCAATGTATATAAAATAGCTTAAATAGCTCTTTATACTGCATTGCTTATATTACACTTGCAATACACCTCTATTACACTAAACTTGGAGCATTTTTATACCATTTCGAAATGAATAGAGATCCCGAGGTGAAATAGCTGCAGACAAATGTTCTTCAAAGCTTTTGATGTTAATGAACATACCAGTACAGGAGTTCTGATGAAATCCAGTGTAAAGGAAAACCTGTTTTCTTATCAGCCTGAATACCTAGAATTGAGCTGAGGTATTACCAATGGTGAATTTGAGTCAGTGAGTGGACATTGCATATTGTATTCTACTTCTCAATAGCCTCATGAAATATTAGCAGACTGTAGATATTGATGAGTATTAATAAAAATATTTTAGTTTTTCCTTTGGAAGATTTTTTTTTGAAAGGTTGAATATATTCCTCAATTTTACTTGTTGAACATAATAATGGGAGATTAGATTATAGGTGCTCCAAAACAAGGAGAAATTGCTAAGTGATTTCAGGTACACTGAAATGCATTTACTTTAGCTTAACTGAGACTGATGGTAATTTGTTTCTTCTGAAACTCACTTCATATTACAATGCAATCAGCAGCAATATTCATCTGGTATTTTATCCTTTGAAAGATACTACTGATCCAAGTTACTCCCAGATAATGTGAATCCATCAGCAAGGATATTTTTCACTTTTGAACTGCCAGTGTTCAAGTTGCAACACTGCAAGTGTTACAAACTAAATGTAAAGAGCTGCTTGCTTCCATTTTGAATGTAGTAGTAGAATACTGATTATTAATTGAAGCCTGGCAAATCTCACAAGGACCTGTCTATATTTATACTTAACCTGAAAAAGGTAGCCTTTAATACCAGATCAGAAAAAAATGAAAGCAAAGTGCAAGTAGTTAAAATTACTGTGACTTCAAAGCTGTGGAAACAAGGAAGAGAATTTAAAGAATTTGGCACCTAAATCATATTAAAATTCATTGGGAAATGAACTTCTCAGATTCAGCTAGAAATCTTAATTTGGGGGCCAGATTGTGAAAAGATTTTACGTATGCAATGCAGATGTGCATATAGTCATATGCTCAGAAGCATCCTGGCTACCTAGCCAGTGATGTCCCCACATTATTGAATACTTTGATATCAAAATATTAAATATTATGATTTAGTGACATGCATCTGTATCTGGACCCAAGTAATAATAAAAACAGGTTAAGTGTATGAAACTCTTTACTAAATTTTTCTTATATATTGCTGACTAGTGATGACAATTTACAGACGATTTAAAAGTACTTTATACTTACATTTATCCTTTGTTGGCAGATAAAATATCTGATAATAAATTATTGTCCTGAGACTACTATAGTCATCATGAACAGTCTTACTTATCCAAATTCTACTGAAGCACATTTTGCAGAAATTAAAGTGAAAGTCTTCCTTTATAACCTTTGCAGAGAGATTTAATTCTATCTTTCTTCTTCAATGATAATGATTAAAATATATTTCCAATCCTCTGTTAGCTGAGTGAAAGATTGTCTTCTAAAGCATTTTAACCTGCTTATTATTGGGAAACTTCACACAAATAATTTCAGAGAACATTGGTAACAGAAAAGTTTTATAATTAAAAAAGTTCTTATAAAGAGGCCAAAATAAAAGACTACACATTTTTTATAACCCAATAATGCCAGATACCTCTAAAATTAATCTCTTTCCAAGTAGTACTTGAAATAAAACAGCAGGCACGTTATAAGTTGTATGAAAATTTTAACAGAAAATGAAACTATGATCCCACTACAAGTTCTTTGCGTAGTAGAGAAAAATAATTTACAAATTTTTCTATTACCAGAAAGGGAAAGACAGATAAAAAATTAAAAAATGTTAGTGGTTTCTGGTCCAAAGGCATAGTTATGAATCTCTTTGTTTTTCACTTGATATGATTCTATACTCATAATATCTCTTAAAAGACAAGAATTAACTTTATGCCAAAAGAGCTGCATTAATAATAGAAAAGTTCTGTCACAGTCCATAAAATAATTATTTCCTCTACATTTGTTGGTTTTCTAAATTCAGCTGGCTATCTCATGCTTCTACAGAGACCCCGCAAAACTCACTGCTGTGCAAAACAACCACCCCGCTCCCCATGAAAAAATGAAGCAGGGGCTCTGTCACTGTGTCGTGGCATCCAGATATGAAGCTTGAACTCAGGAAAGAAGACAGCTTTCTGATCTAGGAAATACCTTACTCTTGCTATACTGAGCAAAGTCCCTTCAAACATGCTGGTGAAGATCCCTAGAGGTGCTCTTGTTTTCTGCTGGTCAGAGGCTAAAGCAGCCATCAGGTAGCAGGAATGGAGGGACACAGAGAAGGAAAATTGTGCCCAGGGACCAGGGGAAAAAAAAGGAAAAGGGAGGAAAGAACTTGAGAAATATTGAAGTGTTATATGCTGCTTGTAAAAGAAGGGAGAAGAGAGACTCCAAAACTCAGAAATCTGTGGTAATCCTAGTATGAAGACCCCCAGTTAAAGCAATCCCTGTAATTTACTTTCCATACAAAATATTTTTTCTAGTTATAATTTTATAATCTTCCTGACTTTTAAATTCATACAGTCTTTTCTATATCAGCCAAAAATCTTGAATTTCCTAGAAGTAGCTCCTAACTGAAGTAGTATAAGGCAGTGATTACAGTAAAAAATGCCTTAATAACATTTCTGCCTCTTCCCAGCGATTGTCAAATGGCTCCTTACCACATTATCCTGCTGTGATAGTAGCTGCCTAATTAAAATTCAATGCAGCTTTTTGAAAATAGAGTGTGTTTATATTAGGATGATATGTGCTTGAATGTCTTGTCCCACTTGGTATTTACTAAATGCTGCATCTGTTTGATACATGCAATGCTATATATAATTGCTAACAGTCTCATGATATCTAATGACCATATACAGTTACACCTCATCTATACAGTTTTCTTGCAGACAACCAGAAGTGTATCTCATTGTTGTAGCCACATCTAGCAATTGTGCTCTGGTATATAACTTATTTGGAGAAAAGAGTATGAAGGCTGCAAACAACTGTCAGATGCCATTTGCACAAAGTATACTGAGCAATTACTTAGTCATCAGGGAAAATGTTACATTGCTTCTATCCTAGGAGCTTCTTGCTGCAAAAGGAGACAAGCAAGGCCACCAGATCCATGCTCCCCTGTGTTATTATTAATAGAAAACATCTGAAAAGCACTCATTGTGATTTGTCCACAAGTATGAGCAAAGATCTGTGGGGAATTGTGTCTCTTTTAAATACATAATGCCTTCCGTTGCATAACTGGAATGACAGAACTATAAATTGATAACACTGCCCTCTGTGTTTAACCTGTCCTTTCATGAATAAAGCATCTGGGAGTGGAGCTTCAACAATTTATTATGTTGAGTCTTTTTGGCACAGAGTGAGATCTTTGGAATATTTCAAGTGTCATACAAGAAGTCTAAGACAGGGCTCTTCAGTTACTGGTTCCCCATAAGCCTGAAACTTTGATATTCCTGGGAGCTTTTCCTTCCAAAATGCATATTTAAAAAACAGGATGCTTCATCACTTCCCTACATACCATGCAGCATATAGTTAAATTGCCTTTAGGATATTTAATTCATTGTACAGGTAGGGATTGTTTATAATTTTATTCTTTCTTTTTCTCACCCATTGTGCAATTAAATATGACCTTAAAGTAGTCAGTTAATTGAGATTTAAAAAGTTGGCTACAGTCCAGATCCCTGGCAGTATGATTTCACTCAGCTTTAAGTTTATATTTATGACATTTTTAAAGCTAACCCATTCCTGGATTTGTAGAAATGAAATCTTTATAATGACATCATTGTAATTAAAATTACAATTAGAGAGAAAAATTGTCTTGAATCTGATAGCTTGAAAACAGAGCAAATGCTTTGCAGATACTGTCTAATAGGTAAAAAAAACACAAGCAAACAAACAAAAGATCACATTTGTTTGGGGAAGATCTGAATCTGCAGCAGGTAGTCTCTTTCAGTAGATAAGCAGCAGTTATTTTCTTTCAGTATCATGGTTTGCTAGGAATAACTGTTCTAACATTTACTAATTCAGAGGTCTATTTAGACTACAGTATGTTTGACACAGAGACTGTTCTGTGCTTGGTAGTTCTTGGTCTACTCTGTTGCTCTCTTTTACTCTGTTGCATTTTCTCTTCTCTAGTTAGGGTACACACTTAGTTCTGTATTCTTGTTGGTTCCTGTAACAGAAATCAGGAATGAAAAGAAAGCCCTACAGCATTATCCTTATTTCAGATGTCCACTGTTAGGGAACAATTAAAACGTAATCATTAATTGAAGAAAAACTTTGCCTTGAACACAAAAACTTTTTATAACTATATACAAATATATAAATTTATGCATAATTTATATGAATACATACTAACACATATTTGTCTTAAAATATATAAACCTGCTTTAGAAAGTCAATCATTTGATTGTACACTGTCATTTTTTAGTGTAATTTTAGTAATATGTGGCCCAAAACAGAGTATTGTGTGGGAATGAATGACTGGCTAAGGGAGATTGAAAGCCTGAGACACTGTTCACAGGTGATAATGATAGTTCAGCACTATTTCTCATGCAATTATCTAGAAAGAGGCTATTACTTTTAGAAATGAAAAAAAAAATCAGCTAAAGTGTTTTATTTGTTTATTTATTTTACATGTGGCAGTAAAGCTGGATTTGGTTTGTACCGAAACGCTGCTCACTGTTTACTCATTTTAAAATACAACCTGTGTTACATTTTACTTCCTTATTATAGGGAGCCTTGAAAGTTTTACATTTAACTCTATTAATGTTCAAGTTGGAATGAAATACAACCAGCCTTCTCATATGTATGTGATCAACAATTGCAAAAGAATTCTGGCAATATCTTAAAATCTTGTAGTACTTTGTAAGTATATTATGAATGACAGCATAATTTCAGTGGATATTTCTAGTCAGAGTTTTGTCTTGGACTTTCTATTTTTGGAAACAATATTTTATTAACTTTCAAACATAAGAAACCACTTAAAAATAACACTAGCTACATCTCTCAGTAGCAAACATATGACATAATTTCCAATGTCATTTTCCATCATGACTGCATGAATTATGGTCAGAAATTGGTTGTATTCAGAAAATAGATATGTTATGGTTCAGACATTAAAAAACTACATGAAAAGAAGGTGACAGCATTCTAAATAACTGAAGTCTCCAAGGTTTTGCTGTGGGATGTTGTCTACCTGTGCTGTGAAAAATGAGTTTTGCAGCAAATTTTGGCATGTTTGATGATTCCTCAACATTTGATTGATGTTGCTGGCTATTGTTCATCCTCATATCATTCTTATTATATTCAAGAAGAGCTAAACTTTTTATAACTATGTGCATGATTACGTCTGTATCTAATCTGACTAGATTATGCAAACCAGAAGTAAAGTTCAAAGCATGTCTGGGCATTCCATTTTTGAAAGCTAGAATCATTCCTTAGGCCAATTCTTTGTATGAATAGCAGGTTCACACTACCACTGGTGGGTAAGTCTGGCTTCACAGACTAATGTTAGTTTGCTTAATTGCCATTTTGGATATAATGCTGATGGCCTTTGGAATAGCACCATATCAGAAACATTGCAATATGAGTCAGATGAATATAGCCAAGACTGTGTCTCCAAGAAACACTTTTAGCTTCTAATCAGAGAATATGGCACTTCAGTAGATTTACGGGATGATGTGAAAGGTTGGAAGGCATGAGCAGAGGCCATCCAGACCACCCTGCTGCTCAAGGCAGGTGCAGTTAGACCATACTGTGCAGTGCCATGTATGAAGGATAACCCCTGTTTCTCTTAGAAACTTCCTTTTCAATTTATATAGAAAATAAGTTAAATAAAATTATTAAAAAACAAGCAAACAAAAAAAAAACACAACTGTTTTGTTTTGTTTTGTTTTGACGCACCCCTTCTACTTGAGTGAAATTCAGCCACTGTGGTCTGAAACAGACCAGTCTGAAAAAACAGGCACCAACCTTGATCTCTCAGTTTTATACCAGGCTCTGAATTTTTAAATATCACTTTATCTTTCAATGATGTTTTTCTTCTCCCATTTTATCCAGGGGTTCCTCTTAACCCTGTGAGATATCTGGTGAAAATATTATACTCTGCTGGGCATGTAGAAAGAGTCTAGCACATTGGGGTCCCCCTCTTCTTGACCTCCTGGATCCTAGTTTAATATAACAAGACTGCAATGGGTTCACAGAGGCACAGTGAAAAGCTAACTCTTATGAGACATCAGCTCACTGCATAGAACAAAGCACTGGGTTATATTTAAACACTGTGTCTCCATTCACATCAATTAAAATGACAGGAAAATATATTTTTTAAGTAAATGCTTTTACAATAATTAATTCCTGCTATTCTTTTCCTTCTCACACTTCTGTGAGAAATTTAGACCCAAAGAATTTCTTCAGAAATTGTTCATGTCTGAAAACCAGAGGCCAAATAATATAGAGGAAGATACCCTGTTTGACATGAGGTCATACATAAACCGACATGGAAAAATCACAGAGGGAAATGTCCACTATGAGCACGTGGTCCAAAGGACACACACAAATATTTATAGGGTGTTTATAACGAAGGAACAAATTAAAATTGCAAACATTTCTACAGTTGATTCACAGGCATAAAAACGGCCAAAGGGAACTGTTGAATGAATAGTTTGATAAACTCCCTTTCCTGCCTTGTACACAAACTTACCTACTTGCAGTGTGTTGTGAAAGACACTAATTATTCAGTCTGTGCAGTATTAGTTAAGGCATTTGCAAAATGACAAGCAATAAAACCTGCTGTTTTGGAAAAAAGAATGCTCCAAGTTATTTTGATTTTTTTCCCCAGCCATATTATTTGTGAATATACAGGCTGACATATCATATTAGAAATGACTGATTACAGCAAAGAGAAAGGTGATTTTGTTTTTGTAGATTTCTTCCCTCATAATTGCAGTTCAAAAGAAATATAGCAATTAAAAATGAAATACTTTTTTTGTTCTTATTTTCTGAATTATGAAATGATGCATTAAAACATATTTAGTAGGTGCTAGTTATTATTGGAAAGACGTAATTATTTTGTTCTTCAATAAAATATTCACTAAATTGCTGTGGTATTGAATAAATAATACAGAGCATCCAGAGTGGTAACATAATTGCAAACTAAGCAGACTTTCGATTATATTGCTTTAGAAGTAATGAGAAGTAGAATTTATTTATTTATAAATTCCCATTTGTTTGAAAGGAGAGCACAGACTCAAGTGTTTTGGATCTGCTTTACAGAGTTTCAGAGCAATAGCAAGAGAATTTAGTACACTGAAGTTTTGCTAACAGTCAAGCAGAGGGAAGTTTCTTATGCTAACTTAAAAGCAGTTACAATGGTTTGTTGTTTTTGCAGTTCACATTGGACTTTTATTAGATTTGGATTTATTTATTTGATATTTGGGGAAAATATGCAGCAATTTACACAGTAGGTCTGATCACAGGAAGATTAAGAGGTTTCTCATGTCCCTCTTGTAGTTACACGCACATAACAAAGATTTCAGAGGTCACGGAGTCAAATACTCAAAACATGAATATTTTTCATTTTTGTTGAATGTGGTAATTACCTGTTTTCACTACTATTTTACAATAGCTATACCTTTTCTGGGGAACACAAGATTTAGATTTAACCTAACTGAACTAGGAAATGTTATATGGTAGGATTAGCAGCAAAACAAAATACAGCCGGCTCTTATATCCTGGGGATTATCCTCTTATGTGTTGTGCAGCATGACATAACCACATGAAAGATTTTCTTCCCAGTATAAATCACTAAACATTTTTTTTCTTTCTGTCCCATGTGTGTAAAAGGAAGAACAAAACCTGATGAAAGGTTGATGCTTGAGAAAGTATTTTTGCAGCAATTAAATCACTCTTCTGCAATACATCATAATTCTTATAATCTTTGAAATGAAGATTGAAAAAGACAGAGTTCCAACTGTGTACTTTTGTCCTCTTTTCAGATGGATGAAAGAGCTCAGAGTGCCTCCCAGAACAGATCCATTTCCAATTTTTGCAAAACACACTAATAATCACCTGTAGATATTCTTGAGGTCACCAGCTTAGTCTGCATAAAAATGAATTAAACACTTATATGTGCAATTAAATACACAGACTTGTGTAAAGAATGTGGAACTAGAAAGTGATAATATTCTTTAGTTTGAAGCTTAAGGTACACAGTTATTGAGGCTGGAAAAGAAATTTTCCTTTCAGACAGGTTATTCCATTTTCAGGTTTCATATATCTTCCTTTCACTAAAACATCTGCTATGCTAGACAATCATTCTTATGACTCACAGTATGAAGCTTCCATTGCACACCATAGCAACATCATTTATAAAACACAATCCATAATTCTATTTTATCACCCATTCAAGATCATATACATATGAGACCCACTCCCAGTGAATGAACACATTGAATATCATTTCTCAGCAGCCACATCTAGCTTCCTATCAGTATTCAAGTTGGTGAGAGCCTACTGAGGTACATCAGTGTATACTTACCAGAGAAGCTACTAGGAAGTCCTCCCTGTCCCAATCTCATTTATTTACAGGGATTAGAGAAATAGTTTCTCCAATACCACTTGACATGGTCACTGATTAGAGTTAAGTCCTCTGCTGCTTCCAAAATGTGGTGGTAGCACATACTTCTATCAATACACACAGCTTTATGTTATGGCTTATAATGTGGAAAATAGGTGACCAACTTTTCCTGAGGGGATTTCTCCTCTCATGATCCTTTATAAGTCAGTAATTGGACACAGAAGGAACAGATCAGTATATCAGAGAGGTCAATTTTGGGAACCCTGTACCTAAGCAGCAAATTTTTGGACAAAGATTCTAGTATCTTAAAAGGTTTTTGAGCTATAGTCTAACGTT
Source organism: Cygnus olor (assembly GCF_009769625.2). Taxonomy (NCBI): domain Eukaryota; kingdom Metazoa; phylum Chordata; class Aves; order Anseriformes; family Anatidae; genus Cygnus; species Cygnus olor. Next base: position 63,705,174 of record NC_049171.1, on the reverse strand, counting down.
CTTCATTTTGTTTCTTTAGATATTTTTCAGTGCACATGTAGGTATTTACTCCACTTCAAAGTCATACAGTTTGACTAAACAGGAAAAAATTTCCCTGCTAAACCACAGGTAAATCAGAAATAAAAACAGGAAAAAGGTTGCCACCTACTATTGAATTGAAGCTTAGCTCTGTATTACTTGACGCTGACAAAGAGAAGTAATTAACCTTGTGCCTACCTGTGTGAGCACGGGATATAACAGTTTTCTCTAGAGTTACTTTTACCTCCTGCAGCTGTAGGACATCAGGCTCTCTGGTGGGGAAGAAACCAGTACACAAGAACAATCACAGATCTATGACTTTCAGGAGTCTGCAAACATCATTCATCTACCAATAAAATATTTCCCAAGCAATGTGTTCCAAACAGGGATTATCTTTTAGACCATAAAGTGTCTAATAAAACTCTGTTAACACAAGTGCAGAGACTGGCTGGATGTTTTATGCAGTTTATCATCCAGAATTCATGAAAGTGAAGGGACCATTAAATCTAACAAGCCTTTGTATTGGCACACTGCAGTTGGGCCTGCTGGACCCACTCCCATCTGTAGGTGATTTGGAAGAGGTAAACTATGAAATTTGATAGCATCTATATTGAAGATTCAACTGGTAAAATCATAATATGTTTAGTGTGCAAATCTTACACTTTTCCTGACTTTTAGGTAAAGTGATGGAGCAGCCCTGAGCTCTGGCTGATGAAGAGCATCCTTGGTGCAAGAAGTGTGGAGACAAGCACAGCTCTTTTCCAAAGGATCCTTCCAGGTCCAAACGTGTGTACATTGTGGGCAATATTTAGACATTGTCACAGAAAGGATCCTGTCACTGTGGCTGTCTCTCAAAGGTGAACTCCAGGACTTAGCACAAAATAATCCTAAGAACATCTGTAGTGTGGCCTGCAAGTGCTGTGTCATGTCTGAGAGGCACTCCAGAGAGTCACAGCCTTGAGAGTGTATTTGTTAGAAACAGGGAGACAGAGCCTGTAGCAAAGAAACACTCACATATCTTCCCATTATTTATTTCTGCCAAGCTACACTGATTTTCAAAATGACCAGATCCTGCTTTGATTTAAGCCTGCATTGACTTCTCTGACAGAATTACAGACAACATTGAGTGTCAGTGGCTTGCAGTGCTGAAGACACCTAGACTCACAAACTGTAAACACACAGAAACAGGCATTTTAAGATAAACCTTTGAATACCATTAATGCAATTACAGACAAATTATCCTTGATTTCTGCTGTGTGTATATGGCATACAGGACTACATCAAGAGAGGATATTCACTAAAATTTCTATATAAAACAGAACTCTGTGAGCCTAGCAGGTGGTCTGTGTTTTGAAAATAACCCAACCAAATGTCTTCAGACTTGTCCCATAGTTTTTATCCCAGTCTGAGAGAGAAGGGAGAGTTCCAAGTCTCACTAGAAACAAGAACAGGAAGGAAAGGCAAGGTCTTCATATTCCTCCTACCAAATTTGTAGAATCATAGAATCACTTAGATTGGTAAAGACCCGCAAGATCATCAAGTCCAAATGTCTCCAGGGATGGAGACTCCACAACTTCCTTGGGCAGCCTGCTCCAACACTTGATCACCCTCTCAGTGAACAAATTTTTCATAATATCCAGTCTAAACTTCCCTGGTGCAACTTGAGACTGTTAAACTGGAAGAGCATATAAGAAAGGGACTCTTCATCACTCTGCAAGGCATGATGAGGCTCACGAAAATATGACATGGCCTCCATCATGTCTGTGAGATGTTTTCAAATGAAAAAGAACATCTGGTGAGTACCCAAAAGTAGCTGAAGCTATACCTTTGAGAAATCTGACTGATTCCACCCATGCCAGTGTATTTCTACTATACTTTGAGTGCATCTGTAACAGGCCCATACTACTGACTCAAAGCTGAGCCATCAAGCACACTTTAACCAGGGTTTTAGTACTTTCTCATAGGACTTTGCAATAATGCTGGCAGGGACTTGTGCTCATTTCTCAATAATGTTATTTTCAATATGAAAACTTGAATGTCAGTTGAGCTCCATGATATTTCCTGTCCTGAAAACACAAATAAACTAAAAAAAACCCCACGATATTTAATAACTTGTAGTGTACTTATTCAAATTATTCTTTTTTTTTGCAAAAATATAAAACATTTTTATGAATTAAAGAAATATTTCATATTAATTATAGATGTCAATATGTAAAATATTTGTGGTTTACTTTTTGAAAATCTGTAAGTGTATACACATGTTTACACACAGAGACATATAAAATTGTGTTTTTTTTTGTTTGTTTTTGTTTTCTGTCACTTGTAGACCCCTTGCAGTTGAAAATAAATCATTAGAAGACACTGCAGATTGTTTTGTTTTGTTTCTGCAAGAAGCCTCTGCAGCTGTTATCTTGCCAAGTGCATTTGATAACTTTTGTGGTATGGGGTGACTCTCTTAGCCTCATAAAATTTGTTCTGTTATTGTCCATCACTATTCCAGTCAAACCATTCTGGAGGCAACAGAACATACAAAATATTTGAGGCATGATTACTTTTTTTTTTTTTTTTTTTTTTTTTTTTAGAAAAAGAAAGGAGTGTAGATTTCTATACAATCTTTGATACTGGTCTGTAGAAAACACTCATTTTCCAGGCATTCATTTTTTGACGTCATCTTACTCTTTATTATTAATGAATTGCAATGGTGAGCTAAGATTAAAATGAATTACTATGTAAATCATATGAGAGCAAAACTGAAGTATAAGCAAATGTTGCTTATGTTTTTGTATGCAAATAACCCCCTATGCAGATATTATGATAATACATTTTTTATTAATTCAACCTTTTCCAAATAGTAATAGTACCTATATCATATCATTTAAAGAGTAACGAATGACTTGCATCAAATACTTTTTACCAAAATAAAAATGTATAATCAAACATGTAATTTTACTTGCACATATATTTTACACAAAATTTCATCTCCAAAATTTACTCTAGATTCTTTCTCAAATATGGTGAGTGTGTCTACATGACTTGTTGTAGCTGTCGTAGCTAAAACAAATTAAAGCTCATATAAAATCTTTGGTTTTAAAAATTGTTATGCATCACTCACAGCTGAAACACTTTCATTCTCTTTTCCTTTGGATGTTAAGGTCCTGATATAAACTATTTTGACAAGACTTTTGCTAGCACAGAGACTCAAAAGTACACGCTTCTGGGTGTATCTCACTTCACTTTAGCTTCAATACAGCTGGCAGAACATTCAGCAGAGGGTGGTCTTTTAAACATTGCCATGCTGTCATGGACATTTATGAGCTTTGGGCTGGATGTTCAATAACTAGACAGAAAGCAAGTGGAGTGGAACTGAACAGTGAAGGGAAAAGTGATCTCAATCCTTGTGCTAGAAACTGGTCACAATCAATTGCTGGCTTAGGGACAAGCAAATGTCATAAAAAGCGTGCAGCAAGATGCTTTCATTGCAGAGGAACAACAATTAACAGGTCTGAGGCATACCCAGACCTTCAAGCTGTGTAGACATCTCTGGATGGTCTCCGAAGTTCAGGGTAACCTAGGGCATGACATCTTAATTTCACTTTGTCTTTGTAGAGGGCCCAATCACACAGGAAGGACTTTTCTTTAACTGAGACTGGTCATATTATGTTGCTGTAAGAGAAAATGAAATAAATTAAGCCTATGGACCAGGAACTTTGCTGAGGCCTACCTACAAGGCAGGCAAATAATTTTAAACCTTTAACACTCAGAGGATATGCGAGGTGTCCTCATTTCAATAGGATTAAGACAGCACCATCACAAGCATCTTCAAACGTCTGTAAATAGTGAGTTCAAGCACTAGATTGACATTGGCAGTACCTCCTTTTACCATTGTCACAAAGTTTGCCAGTCTGTATCTCCCTTCCTAGGCAGTATGTGTGTGGATATTGCTACTGATGCTATCCCTATTGCTGAAGTAGTTCTAAATTCATTGGACCAAAACCAGAGACCAATTATTTTTGGCTTTGCAAGTGAATGAAGATAGCTTTTGCTCTAAAGAGCACATAATCTAAAGAGAAAAAAAATCAACAGAAAAGGGAGAGAAAAGACAGAGTTTAAGTGTTTTTATTTGTATTTCACAAAAGGGAATATTCCTATTTATTCCTATTTCACAGAAGGGAAACCATGCATATATATATATATATATATAAAAGGTAAACCTTAAGGTATATACCTTATATATATGTAAATAAGGTAAACAAAGGACAGTGTGGTAGATCTGGTATTGGGAGATGGATTTGCCTCTTCTTCAATGTCTACTTAATAAAGACTATTCCTACATCTCTGCACCCCACCAACATCATTTTAAACTACTTTTTGTAGAACTCTGTGGGAAGTGAACTGCAAAACAAAGATCAACTTAATAGTGCTTACGGCTACATATTCACATTCCCTTTTTCCAGGGATCATATTGCCTACTCTCTATATAACTGAATTCCTGATTATTCTTAGCTTGTTCCCTGTAGTTACATTTTTCTAGAGTTAACAAATTGTTTGCAGTAAGGCAACAACAAATTCCATCATGAGATGGTACAGGAAAACAAGAGCGATTACCTTCACAATCTGAAATACTTTAGTACTACATTAAATAGATTATAGACATCTATGAAATACTTTTCCTACATTTGCTTTTTTTTTTTTTTCTCTCCAAATGTATTTTGGTGTTTTGCATTCTGGCACTGATGATTTTGCCTTTTCTGAGAACAATTTGTTTTGCTCCTCCATAGGGTGCACAACAAAGATTTCTCTGAATTCAGATGAAGTCTCGAGAACATGTCTCTAGACAAAGGCTTTATTCATGGAGAACAAAGTTGTATCCTCACAAGAACCCTTTGCCTAGATTTGGCTATAGTTCAGCACACCCGTTGTTGAATGGGTGCCTGCAGGAAATCCCCCACTTACCTTACTATTCTCCCTGCCTTTAGGGATGCTGCTGCAACCTGGATGCCACATGTGCCTAGTGTGGTGATGCACTGCTTTCACCTGAGAAGACCTCAGTAAAAGAAGATACAGTTTATGTTACCTAACACATCTTGGTAAAAGAATACCAGAGCAGCCTTATTCTAGACCAGTGGTTTGGACCTCTGCAGTCTGCACCTGTCTGCTTAGACCTGTTTGCTCTGCTTGGTTGGCTTTGTGAATTGGAACGGGTTGCCCAGGGAGGTGGTGGAGTCACCATCCCTGGGGGTGTTCAAAGGAAGGGTTGGACCTGGTGCTTAGGGACCTGGTTTAGTGGATGACATTGGTAGTAGGGTGATGGTTGGACCAGATGATCTTGAAGGTCTTTTCCAGCCTTAATGATTCTGTGATTCTATGATTCTTGTGCAGAACTGGCACCCCTCCAGAAACTGCTGTAGTTGATGTTACGTCCCCAAAGGAGTGCTTTGCTGGCATATGGTAGATTTGGTTTTCTCTGCCTCCTGGTGAGGATACGGCCTTAATGGAAACACACCTTTCAACACCTGAGAAGAGTAAGTGCTGAACAGAGCATGTGGTCTGTTTTTATATCAGATGCAAAAAGTTCTGCTTTCTTTTTATTTGTTTCCAGTGAGACTATAAAAACAAATCATGTCCTGTCTCATGACTGTGAGCAGGAAAATATTTGCAACATATTGCTTCAACCCAAATCCTAACTGTAATGCCTGAGAGACCAAACTGGGATCTGCTGAGATTACTGACTTTCCTGGTTAGCTGTATCATGCTAATCCAGGACAGCCTGGATGTTCATAAATACCAAGACTCAACATAAAAAAAAAAAAAAAAAAAGACGAGTTCTTTTCAACTTTCTTATAAAGAGCATTTTTTTTCCCTTAGCATTACTTTGAGTTGCAAAACTTTTTCCAGAGACAGACAACTTGGGCTCTCTCTAGCCTTTGCAATAATGGGAAATAAATTACTCCTTTGAGAAAAGGACAATAAACACCTAATTACATTTAACCATACTGATTTTATTTTAAGCCATTCCTTGAGATAGACATACACAAAATAGTATAAAATGGCTTTGAAATTCAGAAAATATCCATTCTATATAAGTCTTCTTAAGAGCTTTCACTGAGTTTTGGCTACAAAAGTATGCACCTAAGAAATAACAATACCACGTCAGGTTCAGTCCTCTGTTTTTTACCTAGCTATTTTCAACTTTTATCTCTGTTGTTTTTCTTATACTCTATCTTTTCCTTTTTGGATTCAGTTTTCCTTTGATGTTTGCCCTTTGTAACATCAAGAAAGTGAAGAGACCATTTTCACTTTCTTCTCCCATGCCCCTCAAAGATCCTGGTAACCCCACGGATCTTCTGATAATAAACTGCAGTTTTCTGATGCAAGAGGTGCCTTTGGGACATATCCTGCTGAAGATGAATCTCTGTGTCATCGGTTTCTTTAGTGGTTCCTTACAGACCATCATAGTTTTCTTCTGCTTTGAGAAATACTTGCAAACCATTCCTGTCCAGAGCTGCTTGGACTAGTGACTGCATACGAATATTGACAGTGTTGTGAATCCTGGCTGTTAGCGCGTCCTTGTTATGCTGCAACAGATATCTGTTTACCTTTCTCTTCCTCATGTTTCTCAGTGATTGGGACAATATTCATTGACCAGTAAACAGAAAATAAATCTTAATTTCTATTTGGGGTCCTTAGGAAATAAATTTTACTATGCAATTTTATGTCCATCAATAATTCCATGTATTGAGAGTCCTACCTTTTCTTTTAGGATCTTATTAACTCAACATTGTTTACAAGTAGAACAAAACTGTTATTAGGGTTCCTGCCAAATTAGTATTGACTTATTTACTTCCAGTTATCACAAAGCCAAATTGTATCACCACCTATAATACACTTCATTGTCGCAAAGCTGAAGTGCATTAGAAAAGGGGTATTATTATTTCTTTGATATATTTTTTTGTATGATAAAGGAACTTAGGCAAAAAAAAAAAAAAAAAAAAAAAGCTCTGATTCCTTTATCTTTTAGGTAAAGGTAATTCCTATTAGGAATTTCCAGGTTGGATCCATTTTCAGTTTTGCAGTATGTTATCCATCTCTATAGACCTTGGTCATTGACGTTATCCTCTGATAATGTTTATTATTGTAGATAAAGTTATTGCCACAGAGCTTGCTTTCATTGTCATATGTAATTGCTCCATTACTCACCCTTTTCTTTGAAAAATCATTATTTTAACTGGCTTTGGCACAGGAACATTACCTTTAAGTAGATGCTGCATATAGTTAAGAGTGGGTGCACTTCCAAACACAATTTATTCTGTTTATTAAACAGAAGTCTGAGTTTCCAGTAAATGAATATAATTCCTCTAAGTCCTAATTTCTCCTCTTGCAATTATTAGGTTGGGGTTCTTCCACATGACTTGTATGCTTTTGTTTCTTTGTTTGTTTATTTTCCTTGTGCTTCCTTGTCATTGAACTTTATCCTTATATATCTGTAAATTGAGAATAGTTTTGGTAAGTATTGGTGTTGATTTAGTCTGACAGCTTTGATGAGTAACAATTTGGCTCCTTTAATCAAATCTTGAGAGGAAAAAGCAGGTGTCTATTTGATGCAAATAAGCACAGACGCCTGTTTTGGACAACTGTTAACTTAGGCCAAATCTGACACCAGCGTAAACTATTTTCACACTTACATCCTCCAGATGTCCTATTGTTTAATGTGCCTACCCAGTCTGATTGTTGCTTTAGTGATGTTAAGTAGCATTGGAACCAGTTACTAAATTCTAAGCAAATTTTTAATTACTTTGTGCTCATTTTCCAGGTAGATGGATTTTTCAGCTTGCAATATTCTGAATAATTTTATGATTAAAATTTGGAGAAAATAATTCTTTTAGGATTTAGATTTGGGAAAACATATGCCATATATGTGTTCTCTCTCTCATACTCATGCATACCATCTGTCCTTTTCCCTCCCCCCATCTCTCCAACACACAATGTTTATACCTAGAGGATAATATCCTTGTTTCTGCCAAAAATAATTTGAGGTTTCCTTTACTTTGCCCTCACCTCTCCTTCTTCGGGGTGCCCAAAAGATCCTAAAGGTCCAGGCTGCTAACCAAGACTCTCTTCTGCTCCAGCAAAGTGCTTGTCCCCAGCCCACACAGAAGAGCCAAGAGATTATGTATGTTCATGCTCTTCTCTGCTGCTTTTGTGTCTGTGTTTTTGAGTTTGATTTTTCTGAACAGGGAAAAACAGACTGAACCACCAATGTAGCAATTGAACGGGGCAGCAGGTTAGTTCCAACACTTCCATGTCCCATGAACTGATCTTAATAATTGTGTTGTACATTAGTCTTCTTTCTGGTCAGCTCTTCCCAAAGGCCTGTTGGTATTATGCCTACTGATAATATAAGGAGGTGAAACATTTTGACAATAGAATTCTGGAGAAAATAGGAGTACTTCTTGTCTGAAGATACAGGAGAAAAAGAAAATATTGATAAACAGTTCAGTTCAAATTAGCAGTTGGGGTAAGACCAATTTTGCCCTTCTCCCAGTTATGGCAAAGACATACTAATTGCTTCTTCAGATGGATGAGCAGTGATACTTGCTAATTCTGAGAGATGTTTGTTTCCTGAACTGTTTTAGCTAAGTAACAAGCATTTAAAGGCTCCCTTGTGGTTGGGTGAAAAGTGGAAAAATTAGAAATAAACATATGCTAATTTGTCTCATTAGAAATTCTTTGCACGTGGTGCAATTAAATTACTTGTGGTTGCCTTGAAGAAATTTTAAAAGACTGTCCTTATTACAATGGTTTTTAAATTGCTCTTTACTTTTGAAATGAGAAACAGGTCCTCTTTTTAAAATTGCTTTTTGTTAAGAATGCAATTTGGTAATTGTAATAAGACCAGGCATACCAGGAAGAAAAGGAAGACTGGACATAATAAAAAGTCACATTTTTGGACATTTTCAACATTTCCCCCTGGAAAAGGTATAGACTGAAGGAACAAAATAAATTTGACTAATCTCTGTAATACAGATCTCAGATTAAACCATGCAGCAAGACGCATTTCCCTGTTTGTGGACAATTATGGCAATTTTGGCCGATGTTCTGGAGACCATGAATTTAATTTTATTGTCTGGTGCACGTCATTTACAAGATTCACAAAAGCAGTGATTAAATACACAGAAGCAGTCTCACTAGTTTCCTTGACCATCAGGTAAACTGTCTTGCTCAGGTTGCCTTTTGCAGAAATGACAACACATTACAAGATGGGAAACATTTCCAAGTACTCTGTTTTGCAATATATGTATTGTTGTTTAAAGAGTTGCAAGAGATCTACATCAGTAGGAAACTTTACATCATGCAAACGTTCAAATTGCTTTTAGTGACCCTATATGCCAATTATTTAGAAGTTTTAAAACAATCAGAACTTGCAGTACATCAAACAAAATACATAATGATATGTTATTATGATATTACATCATAACAAGGCATGTCACTGATCCATTGAAGCAAACCATATTTTGAGATGAGCAGAGGTTCAAACCACCTGTTATGTGAAGTACAGAACCTTTTAAAATTAATATTCTGAAGAGCATTCCAATCACAGGAGTGAATGGGATGTTTCTGGCAGAGACGTCTGGCAGATATGGGCCTGACCTGCACATAGACATCATACTGGGCTTCTTTGAACAGTTGTACCAAGTCAGCACATTTGGTGTGAAAGAAAATTCAGGAAATGAGATTACAATTTCTGCATACAGAATGAGAAACCTGGCTGCAATGGCAAAACTTTAAGCAAAGAAAAATGTCTTCAGATACTTTGCCTGAAAAAAAAAACACCTTAAAACTAGAATAGCAAAAGAATAGCTGAAAAACAGCATTTGTGGTATGAGGACAGTAGTAGGAGATACTGTGCTCAGACTCAGATACAAGCTCTGAATTCTAATATATTTGTAAAATTCATTATAAAGATCATAAGAGAAGGTGATGTTTGGAAGACGACATCTTTAGACTATTCCAGTAGACTAGTCCATAAAAATCAACTGCAGTATTAGATGAAGTTGTTACATAGCAATGCACTTATAGGTGGACACTGAAGTTTGCCTTATATATTAATGCATATGTTATCACTTTGCCAGAATGACCACAGGAAGAAAAGGCTGTGCCAAAGGATTGTGATATTACATCGCCCACAGATGCAGAGTAATTAAGTACACATGTTGGTTTGTATGTGTGTTTGGGGAAACATTTTACAATAGCAAGAGGAAAGCAAGCAAAATGAATTTACAGCCTTGCCAAGGTAAATTCAGCAGCCATGGATAGTTAAACATTTTATATGAACATCAACAGATAAAAGACATAAAAATCCCTTAGCAGGGGGACTGTTTCCTCTTTTGCAATTAAGTGTTATAAACATCTAGAGAGGACTACTTTTGGTTACTCCCTCTTTCTGGCCTACAAGAACACAAGGTCTTTTCTGAGGAGTAGAGACAAGTCAAAAGGAGAGTTATGGGAATATTTTCTTTCCCAGGCAGAGGAGAGAAGAAATCCAGTTGTTCCACATTTTAGCAAATCTTCCTGTTGTAAGGGTTGTTGTGGGGGTTCCAACTTCCTTGTTTGGAAAAATTAAGTCAACTCCATCGCTTTGTGTGTTAAGTGAGATATAGAATGCAGCTGCTTCCTCCAGATGCTTTGACCCAGGATCACTCCTGCCTGGCTGCTCTGGCCCAACCCAGCCTGACTCCAGTAGCTGACACTGAATTCCACTTACTGGCCCCCAGCAGCTGTCATTTAATCCTTTTAAATCAAATACACACATGCATACAAGCCCACAGTCAGACTGCCCCCCTGCCCATCCATGTTTTGGATCAGATAATCCAGCTGGAATAGACATTCCCACATTTCCCAAAGCCCTCATCAATAGTCTGACTGACCAGATCTGGTTCCCATCACTGCCTCCCTTTCTTATTATCCTTTGTTGCATTGGGAAAGGTTCTTGATGAGATACCTGTAAAGAAGCAGACGCTCTCCTGCTACATACCCCTACATTTCAGAATCTTATTCTACAGTTGAGAGGATTTTTCTATGAAGGCTTCCTAGGCTGAGTCTATAAGAAAGCGAGAACCTGAAGGACCAGATAGATATAGAGCCGTTAATGTGTAGCACAGCTTTCTTGAATCAATTTTCCTTAATGGGCTCATTCAGTCACTAACAGGCATGTACAGCCCAGCAAGGTTTTCATCACCACATCCACCTACATAGAATGTATGTATACAAAGATGAATAAGCTTTTATGCCTGTTGCTCTGGAAGCTTGGCTTTATGCAAGGCATCATTTAATTGTCTCACTATATGATTTTAAGTGATTTAAAACAAATTTTATTAGACTATAGAGAAAATGCTAGAGGAGAATTTTAAAATTATTGATGTGATAATTGTTAATAATAAGTGAAAGAGATGTTCTGAAATTCTTCCAGTATATCTTAATCTGATATAAAGTATGTCTTATGAAGAGCAATTATGATAATCTTGCAAGCAATAAAGCATTCATATAGAACACATAACGTCTTTGCACAGATGAGGCATCACTGCAATAAAGATGTTATAGCTCTAAGATGATGATAAGATAGTAAGGAAACATCTCCCTTAAAGATGAACAAAGCACCTGTGAATTCTCTATAGGCAAATCCGTTAGTTTTCCGTTCCACCACTATTCATAGACACAATGAAAAATATTTGGAGAAAACTGTAGTTGAATGCTTACAGAGATTTTCTCTTTCCCAGCAATTTTTGTCAGGGAATCAGCTGAAATCTTAGTTCAGAGTTCTAAAATTTCTCTTACACACCTGACAAAATGGAACTGTAACTCCATGACTCTAAGAGTATGACGAAGATGAGAAATATCAGCCTTTTAAGCTTTAATCCAATATGGCCACACAACAATGAAAATCCTAGTTTAGTTTTGAAGAAAATTCTCTTTAATTTTCCCGCACAGTGACTCTTGATATTTCTTCTTTATTTTCACATGTTTAAGGTTCTTATATTCCAGAGCTATTTCATTGTAGAAGTGGAGTCCTGCACTGTGGCAACAAATATCATTTTGTTGTTTTGTTTCTAGGGAGAGGAATAAACACTTTCCCTGCTTTCAATTTTCTTCTGCATTAGGGCAAATTCACAGGTCAATTCTATTCTTGACAAGGGATGCCTTTAGTTTATCTCTATGCACTGAGCTGTTGGGAAACTGCTGTTAACCACACTATTTGCCACAAATCCATGTCTACTATGTTGTAGTTTTTTGAGACATTCAAGAGGCAAAAGGCAATTCCAGACCAATTCAGAAAAAAGTCATATTAAAGCAAAAGCAGAACTTTTTACAGATCAGTAGTTTTGCATTTTGAGAAGCACCTGCAATGTTTGAGGCTTGAAAGAATGTTTGAAAGAAGTCAAAGGAAAGAAGTCAAAGGAAAGACATTGCTAAAGGGAGGATGGACTTGGGGAGGGGGTAGGGAGTGACATGGAGGGAGACAGGGTAGAAATAGATGATCCATGCCTGGTCTAACAGGGCCTTACATGATGCTGTCAAAGTTCCTAGATGACATAGCACATCTTGGCATTGGTCAATAAAATTAGAGATATCTGCTTAAGTTCAATTCATTTACATTTAGAAAAGGGTTGTCTTCATTTAGGGCTGGAGACAAAAGTTAAGAACGACTTCAAGTGAAAAGAGGCAAATCTAACCACTGTAGTATGGTCTAAATTAAACAGTTTTTCCTATATATTGAATTTTTACACTGACAAAATTTACTAGTTTCTGCCCCCCCTCCTCCACCAAGGGGAAAAAAAAATCTACTGTTTTACTCGTGTTAGGCATTTCAATTTTATCTGAAGTAATTCATGATTGTGTTTAAGTACTGTATGTAGTTTGACCATTGTTTATTTGAAGTACAAGGAGAAATTGCAATGAGTTTTCCTACATAATGGATGTTCTTTTCTCTCCTGTTAGCTTTGCAATGGAACATCTCTGTAAGGCAGTACAATCTATTACCTTTTTCTCAGATACATTATTTATGATAACTGTTAAAGTGTGCTTCATATTTTCTTACAATGAATTCTTACAAGCTACCTAAATCTGAATATATATATTATTGACATTGCTAAAATTATACCATATCTTATGTTAGATGTGAACACTCAGATGATCTGTATTTCTGGAAGCACTGCCTGAATGTTATAGTTTGAATCTTAGCTGTTATGTGACCTAAAGAAAACACAAATGGGAAAGGTTCATACACAAACCAAAAGGGGACTGATAGTGTGATGATCGACAACAGATCTGGAAGGAGACATACAAGACTAATCCCTTAGGTTCACTATTAATATTGATGAAAAATTGGTTTGGTTTGCTTCCTCCCACCTGTGTAAAATTCAGGCCAAACTGTTATAATTAATATATATAGACTATATAACGATAGTCTATCTATCACATGACTCATCACTGAATGATTGGTATTAAATATCTTAAGAATTCTTGGAAAAAGCCTTTTTATTTAATTACTGTCTTGTCTAGACATTGCCAATGACTTTTTATTTTGATTCCTTTATTTTCTACCCTCTGAGATCTCTTTTATGTCATCTCACAATAAACTATGAGACATGTTCTGTAGGAGGATATCACTGCTCTTTTTCTGGAGAAAAGCTGCCATGGAAATATAATGTTCTCCAGCAATTAGCCTGACCCATACTTCAGATCTATGTAGGACTCAAAGGCCTACAGATCTGGCCAATCTTATGAACTTTAAAACCCATACTGAAGGGTGTCTGCTAATTTCTCCTGCTTTCTCTTGTGCCCTTCTTCTCCAACCACATCCCTGGAAGTAGCTGGCCAGGAAACCAGAGATCTGTTCCCCAACTTGCCCCATCCATCAGGTCACAGTATGCAGGTGCTCTCAGGTTCACACCAAAACCAAGGCTTTCTGTGCCCAAAAGAGCAACATAGTCTTATGTGTTAGACCTAGCTCCTGAAGCAGAGTCCATATGTCAATCCTATCCCCTCATGTAGCTTCATTTTAGTGAGATATCTTAACCTTGTAGGTTTGTTCACTGAAAAAATTATTTTAGTGCTAACTGGCTCCAAACTTCTATCATTTCAGGCATGAGCCAACACAGTTTTACTGGAGTATAAGTAACTTTTGCTGTTTTCCAAAAATCATGAAAATGTGGTACTGCCCACATCAAATTCTTCCAGATCATGCTGGTGCCAGGGAAAGAAATACTCTGTGGGAATGAGTAGCTAAACAGATGGGTAAGTATTTAAAATAAATACTTAACACATTACTCTTGGACTTCGGTAAAGAACCAGAAAAATAATGTTAAATCAAACATCTCTGCACTAAATTATGATCATACATTATCCAGAAGGAACTTAAAAACAAATGAAAAACACCATGATTAAATAAATCCTGTGATCTTGGAAAAAAAAGCAAAACAAAAAAAGAGACAAGCACAAACCATAAAAAAAACAATAATCTTCAACAAATCAGTGGCAGCTCTTTTATGAAAAAAGCCTGACTACAGTCAAATCTGTTTGGACTATATCATACACAAACAATTTCTACAGAGACTTGCAATATCCTTGAGAAAGTCATTACAGATTTGCCTTCTATGCAGAGTCCAAAGGGTTTGCATTCCTACTATTTTGCTGATTCTTTTAGGATTGTATTTCTACTATTTGCATACTGCTCAGGGAAACCTGTAGAGTGGTCTGGTATAAATAACTTTTTCAAACAGAAGTTATCAGCTCTCTAAACAATGTTGGGCGTACTGGGCCCAGTGTTGTTACAATACTTGGACCTCAAGAGTCCACTTAAACTGCCTCCAACTATGGGATAGTACAATGAAGCGAAAAAAAACCCAAAAACACGCCAAAAACATCTCATTTGGAAACGGTAAGTGGGAGTAGAGAACAGCATAGGAACTGTATGCTTGGAATGTTAACACACATCACACAATGTAAAACACTTTGATCCAATGATAATATCTGGAGACAACTGAAAATTGGGGACTGAATTTGCTCATAGTCATACTAGTGCAAACTAGCACTCAAGAATGCTTATTAGCTTCAAACTGCAGATTAAGAATTATGAACTTTAAGAAGTATCAATGTATTAATTGTATAGATGTATACATATGTAAAAATACTCATTTTAACACATATTTTATATCATCTAATCATATTGAAACATGATTTGGAAGAAACACAGAATTGTTTGGGTTGGGGACCTTTAAAGACCACTTAGTTCCCACACCCCTGTCTTGGGCAGGGACACCTTCCACTAGATCAAGTTGCTCAAAGCCCCATCCAGCCTGGCCTTGAACACTTCCAGGGAGGGGGCATCCACAACTTCTTTGGGCAACCTGTTCCAGCGCCTCACCACCCTCATAGTAAAGAATTTATTTCTTCTGTCTAATATTCCTTTCCAAAACAATTCTTATGAAATTGTAAGGCTGTGGATACTGTAGATACGACAGCTAGTCTTACATTTCAAAAAGAGTGATGATTGTGGAGGAGAGTCCAAGACCCAAGAAGCACAGATTTTATTATTATTATTATTATTATTATTATTATTATTATTATTATTTCATCTATAGACAAATTTTAATGTTCCAGCTAACAAAACGTGTATTTTGGTATTATTTTTTTACACAAACCTTTGGGAATCTACACTGAAATATAAAATATAGTGATGTTTATGACATCCCTCTTTTTTTTTTTTTTTTTTTAATCTGCTAAATGGACATGGATTAACCTGGAAAGATTCCTTAAAGACATGTTATACTCAGTATTGCTCTGATATGTAACACTAAAATTGCTAAAATTGTCATGAAATAAACTACAGTAGATAATTTGTATCTATTTTTATTTAAGGCATTAGTAGAACAGTTATAAGTGTAATTGTGAATCTTCTACCTTTTTGAACAATTACTACCAATTTCAACTTGGCCTTCATAATGCATTACAGTTCAGCTCACTTATATAACTTGACATAAGCTTGAAGAGGATGATTCAAGAACTATTTAAGAATTGCAACAAAACTTTAAGTAGACTCATACAATGTAAGCATAATAAGAATGATAGACTGTACACTACTGCAAAGGGAATAATATCTCACACACACTGAAGATGACAGTGTAGGCTGCATGCAAATACTCTGCAATTCAAATACGTTTGATATTAAGATGGCATTCCATTCCATCCGGAATATTTTTGTTCATGTGTGCAGAAATACACACTCTCACCTTTGTGAATATACTTATTACTAGAGAATGAAAACAGAAAATAAAATATTTATCGTGGGTTATATCACTGTGAAAATAAAGAGTTTTCTTCCAGAATGCAGAAGAATTCTGAGTTAAAAGCAGTTAAAAGCAGATGTCTCTTTGTCTTGGCTTGATCCTACTCACCTGATTAGACAGATTTCTGCAGTTTTTCTTTAATAGCTTCTTGTAACAGTTCATTTTTTTTTTTCTGTAAAAAATCTTCCTCCTTTCCAACTCCTCTCTTGTTTCTTTAATTTATTCCTCAGAGATGTGTGCTCGCTCATTAGTCATGAAATATCGTAGCCTTTGGATTTGCATTATATTTGTTTTTATTTTGTCAGAGAGCAGAAATCCAATGCACTAATAAAATATCACAACCAGCATTCATCTTCAAACCATAGCTACTGTCTATTTAAAGTATACGAGTCAGAAGTCACAAGGGGGTCACAAGTATAAAACAGGAATTACAATAAATATGCAGTGTGTATTTTTTCTGACTTCATTGTACATGTTCCTGGCATGGTGCAACTCAGTTCTAGGTTCTCTTTTCTTTGACCTTGCAACTTTCTATTAATGTATCAATTATCATCATGACTTAACAAACAAACAATAAAAAGCTGAAATAGATGAATATATTAATGACTATATCTAAACACAGTAGTCCACTATTTTCAATGACACAGAGTAATTTATCAATTCCTTCTGGTTTCACATACTTTGAAATGATTTGAATCTTTTAAAATAAAATGTTTGCCTTCAAATAAAAAAATAGAATTTTCCAAGGTTTAAATATTAATAAAAATCTAAATTAGTGAGCACAAATTAAGAAAATTTTAATCCAGCAACTGTCTTTTTGAACATTTATTATTACTATTATTTTTTTTTTTCTGGACCTTAATTTAGGAATGACAAGTCATACTGTTTATTAGAAACATTTGTCTAGTAGGTATATTAGGTATTTCTTTGTGAATGGAACAAGTTACCTGCTTTACTGAAGGCAATTATTCTAACAATGACAGGTAGAATACCTCCAACGCTTGCATTGCTTTACTTGCATGTTAAAAGAGATCTGCACTTAAGCATTCTGAGGAATATTACTATGTATAAAGCTACTTACATATTTATAATATCCATTTCCTTTTTTTTTTTTTTTTTAATTTTTATTTCTACTCACTCAACAGTGAAAATTTACATTTGTATTGAAAAGAATTTTTTTGCAATGTGAAAATCATTTGCAAATTGTTCTCACAAGAACAATTTGTCTACATAGATGCTTTCATCTAAGGAAATGTTTTACTTTACATTACAAGAAGATATTTTTTCATATTAAGAAAATTCAAAATTTAGTATGCAACTATAGATGATTAATCAAATGAAGAATGCTGGATTGCTGAAGTAAAAAATATACCAGAACTGTTTCACAAACTTATTCACTGTTGAGAGTTTAGTCAGTTACTTACTACTGGAGCAAGCAAAAAAATGGTAAAAATGTGAGTAAAATTGAAATTTAGCATAGGTTTGATAAAAAATTCATTGAGAGATGTGAGCAATTTTTTAAGCAACTTTTTCCCTTTTGAAAGTTAGGACATTTATGCAGACAAAATTTACACAAACCCAAACTTACATTTTTCACCAGGTTGAGAAAAATGCAGTGCTTTTTATAATATCCAACCATAATCAAGGAAGTTATGGTAAGTTTCCTTGAGTTTCACTGTGAATTTTGATGAATCACTTTTATGAATATCACAGCCGAGTTGAAAGCCAGTAAGACAATGTCACTATATCTTGAAAACTTGCTTTATCAAGTAGTGGGAAAGAGTAGCATGATCAATCACAGTATTTCCATGAGAAAGAATACATAACCTTTCTCCCACATAAGTACTACATTGTAAATCATTCTGAAGAGTAACAGGAGTAAGAAGCAAATTAAAAAAAAAGTTATAATAAAACAAATTCAGGGCGGTATCCATAAATACCAATAAGAGTTTCAGCTGCAAACTGAACACCCATTTGCAATAAATGGAAAGGACAATACACAGGGCGTGTTGAACACTGGTGTGATTAAGGGCTGCCACACTGATGATGCTAGAAACCTTGTGATCATAGAATATAATGTGCAAAATATTTCCATGAGAACATCATTCATGTAACTGAACATAAATGGAAGATTACATCAGAAATAGCCAGTAAAATGCTTGAAAAAGTCAACTGCAGAGAGGCTTTCTGTTCATTTTACCCCACTTCCCCCTATTCTGTATTTCTGTTCAGTGAACTGAAGTATGTAACGTTCTTACTATGGCCTTGCTAATTGACAGTTTCCTTAAATGGGTATATTAAAACTAATATATATTTATCAAGTAATGAACACAAATAGATAAATGATTCCTCAAGTTATGCAGTGAAGAGATAACACTGTATAAAATATTTTTGTTATTGTTATTTAAGTTACTTACATGGTCTCATTAAATAATTTTATTATGTTCAATTTCTAGACAGCATGGTATAATTTCTTGATTCTAGTCATAGAATCATAGAAGGGCTCAGGTTGGAAGGGACCATAAAGATAATCTCGTTCCAACTCCCCTGCTATAGGCAGGGATGCCACCCACTAGATCAGGTTGCTTAGGGCCTCACCTAACCTGGTCTTGAACACTTCCAGGGATGGGGCATCCACAACCACTCTGGGCAACCTGTTCCTGTGCCTCACCACCTCACCACCATAGTCTTCAATTTGGAGGAAAAAAACAAGCATGCCATGCACACCCCTGCCTCTATGATCTAGACTAAACCTGATACAGTCATATAATGGACTCTTCAATCTTTTTGTTGTTGCTGTTTTTGTTTTTCATTCATTAGAAAAAGCCTAATTAGACAGTCATATGACTCTAAAAGTCTAATGTGGTCTATACAGTGCTACCGTCTCACTGAACTTTCTAGAGCTGAGATGATTAACAACCATCCCTGGAATGGAAGTGTTAGAAATTATATACTATTGCTAGCTGGAAAGTGAAAACAAGGGAGTGATGTACCATTTTACATGAATGATCTAAACGATGGCAGAGAAAGGAAAAACAAAAAGTATTGGTCAAATAAGATCTCTTGGAAGCAAAAGCATTTTAGAAAAGGATGATAAAGCCCCCCACCCCCCCCAAAAAAAAAAGAAAAAAAAAGTTTAAGTTTACTTCTGCATGTCTGTTATAGACAGATAGAGTGTAATGGACAATTACCACTATGAGATATCACAGAGATTTATACCATTAGGGATTGAATTATCGCGTGACACATTCACTCCCCAGCCAGCTTGATAAATGAACACAGATAGCAGTGCTAGGGCCCAGTAATTCTCAGATGTAATAGATAACACTTTGCTTTATCAAATAGTCACCAAGTCAGTCAGAGCAGATAGCGGTATTTGTGCTCTAGCTTTGCAAAGAAATGAAGAAATTACAGAAGGTTGGTGGTAGAAAATAATCTTTGAAAAACCTGATCACAAGTAGGTTGAGTTTAAATAAAAGTGTAAGCAAAACTAGGCCTAAAATTAAGCTTCAGATTTTAAAAATGCAAATTTGAATAAATTTCAGTAACATGGTAATGAAATCAGCTGGACCAAGGCACTTAGATATTTGCCTATATATAAAACAGTTGGAATTTCCCCAGAACAAAAGTGCAACCCTCATCAGGAATAAGGAGTAAAATGGTCTGAAGTTTGCTGTCTGAAAAGAGAAATTATAAGAAACAGCACCCCCTGTACTCCTCAAGAGTGATGTTAAAAATAAGTAAAGAAATTTTAAAGACTGTATCAAAAGGGGAGCTATTTGCAAAACAGAAACAAACAAACAAACCAAACCAAACAAACAAAAAACACCACACAGGAGATCCAATAAGAACTTCTGAAAAGAGTTAAATTAAAATTCCAGAAGTTATTCAGCCGAATGAATTAAAAGTAAATAAGAAAATAAAGTAGTGATGGAATTAAAACACTTTAGCAGAGTAGATTTTTTTTCTTTCTTTCTGTAGTCAGTTCTGAGAGAGGTCGTCATTTCTCAGTCTTCACAAGGGGCTTGGGTCGCTGCCCTTTCAGCCCACACTCCTTGCGGCAGTATCCCCCTTGTATCCTCCCAAGAAGTTCTGTAACTTCTCTGCATTTCCATAACTATTGCTAGCTTTGAAACTGAGCTAATCTGTCAAGTATGCTCTGGCTAACTGCATACCTAATTATTTACACTGTACTAACCTTTGCTCTCAGCTGCCAAATTGCAGTCTACAAAATTGGTTTCACCTGTAATGTGTCAACATTTGATTTGATGGAAAACCACTGGTTTAGAGCTTGTATAAAGCACACAGATTACTAACTACCTGTTTTTATTGGTTGGTGTCATAATAACAAATACTACATTCAAAGAGAAATATTATTATTACATATTTTTTTCTGATATTTTTTTCTCATCTGATCTCATTAAGTTATCTTATCTCTCAGTTTCATGACAATGGCATGCATGTTAGAGATATAACAAAATGGGGTTTTGTTATTAAAACTTCATGTTTAATCATTGGGTGAATGCAAATGAAAAAGAAGAGGGAAAAATCATATACTTGGTGAAAACAGAATTTTTTTCTGGTGCTATCTAGGCATGATTAGATCAGCTATAGTTTGCATGTCCCTCTGTTCCTTCTCTTTCATAAAATTTGTTAACGTTGTTGATTGTTTTGCACATTATAAATAAAGTGTTCATCTGAATTTTACATGTCACTTGACACAAATTAGGTATAGATTATAACTGCAAGGTCTTCCTTACCCACAACTGAAAGAAGTGGGACAGTCTTAAAATATTGTCCACCCTTTCTGGCATAGTCTTTGACTACCCAAAATGTAACAGGATGGGTCATTTTGCTCAGAAATCACAGAATTCACAGGGAATGTATAAAACTCTTATAAATTTACTATAATTTATTACCTAAGGTGCATTTTTATTACCCGATGGTGTACTCTGTGGCTGGTTTTGAGATTGGTGCAATCATAATCACTTCAGGTCTGCCCACACCTTTTGCACCAAAGTGCTAATGTCTGGTAAGTCACCTAGGCAGGTGTAAAAAGGACACCCCTTTACCACAAGCTGTCTTCATCTCTTATGAAATTATAGTGCTTTATTTTAAAATGCTGTTTCTTTTCACCACATTTTGCCAGTCACAACAGCAATTTGATGCTCAATGAGGCTTTGCTTGCCCAATTGTTACAATTTTTTAGAATGGAAGACCCTGAACTGAATCTCTCCATGCATTGAGAACATGCTTTTGTGATGGTAGAAGTCTTAAAAAAAAAATCTTCATTATCTATTCACTGCCTCTAATATTTGTAACTTCTTTTATTCATGTTAATATTTAAAGATAAATCTATATCTTCTCTGTTTATATCTAGAGCTGCAGTTAAAATGTCACTGACCGTCATGTTAATCCTGCTGTTTGCATTAGGAACTCCCAGTCCCCATACTTTTGCCAGCCAAGGTCTGGCCTAAATTGAGCTGCTGTTTGCTAAATATTGTGCAGTGGTATCATTAAGCATTTGTTGCTGCTTCTTTAGAAATTCAAATGATGATTAATTGAGAAAAAATGAGGCCTTTGATGACAAAACCAAAACAATTACACAAACTTTTAGAGTTTTCCCAGAAAGTTAATCATGGTCACTAAATGTTGGCATGGCAATTAACAGCAACACCCATTAATCCAGTCACTTGAAAAGGAGGCAATTAATAACTAAATGCATCCTTATTCTTATATTGTGCAAGTAGTAAACAAGCATATTCATTTTGCCAAGTTCTTGAGCTGTAAGGTAGTGGCATAAATACTTATCAACATATCTTTTATTCCCTCTCAATCATATTCATTTCCAAGAAGCATGTCTACCTTTGAAGTACGGGTACTTCCTGAAAAAAAATATATTTCATGAACTCTTGGAATGGTCTTTGTGATATGGTATTGTGTTATTTCATTGCTGGAGAACAACCTGGAGAGAAATGTGGAGATCACTGGACATTCAAGGTCCATACAAGGTAAGCCTACTGTTCTCCACATCATAATATATCATATCAATTAGTATCAATAAATATTTTCAAAAAAATGTTTCAGTTGCCAATAATGTGAAAAAGAAAGTACCTGTTTCTTTCTAAATTTCTCCTTCTTCCTCTGAAAGCTGTGTGGATAATTAAAATTAGTTTTAGTCTGGGAACTTGAACTAAAAATTGAGATTTTTACAATAAACATATACAACAGCTACAACAATATATATATACAGAGATAGATCCAGACCATTAAGGATCCCTCTTTTCAACTTTTAAAGAGCTTTCAAAGAGAGACATTTCTACCAGTCAACATTTTAGCTAGTTCTCCCCCCCCACCAGGCTTTCAAACTTTTTTTTTTTTTTTTTTTTTTTTTAGTTTGGGTTATATTTTTATAGAAAGACTCCCAAACCTCCCTTTCCAGTGGAGCCTCAATCAATCAGTTGGATAAATGGAAAAGTTCAGTCCAGAATGAATGTATATCTACCTATGGGTAAGGTGACAAACATTTGGACAAGACAAAACTTCAGATTAACATAATCTACTATGAATAAGGACTTGAATGCAGAATGTCATTTCGCATATCCTCTGTTCTTTTTAAAATAAATGTGGCAGTTCTTACCTATCTCGGTATTTCACACAATGTTTTGAGGACAAAGTAAATCCCAGCCCTCTACTCTGCCTCCCTCTGGCCAAAACTCTGGAGTTTTGAATCCATTCTGGTATTTGTGAGTCAGAGATAGTGTTCCTGAGTATAAGTGTACTTGTTTTGCTCCTGCTTGCTTGAACAGGAAAGGTTGATTTGGAGTGTAATTCCGGACATATCACCTGGGTTAAAAGCAGATTCCACTAGCTATAACCAGCCTTGATTTTAGATCAACATCTCCACACAGTATCTCACACCTACCAGCTTTAGTTCCCTCATGTCAAAATAATTGCAGTTCATGAATCACCTTTCATAATAACCACCCTGATGATGCTTTAGAAAAATATTTTTCCTCATAAATGATTTTTTTTTCTCTCAAATATAGATGACAGGATTCAATTCCATCAGGAAAAATATTTGTTTGGCTGGACTAATCATCACTTGGAAAATAAAGTGGTTGAGTCGTTGAGTCTTACAAATGTGCACAAGACCTGCCAGCATTTCTTTCTTTTAACCTTCTTTGTTTCAGAGAATGTTGTTTTATGGAGAGATTGTGAAAGGATAAAATCCAGCTTCTGATACATAAATGTAAGACAGGAATTGTTAACTTAATCATGTATCTCAATCCTTAAATGTTCAGTTAAATATCATCTAAAAATTCCTTTTAATAACTAAACTACTGCTTAGTGTTCTATGAAATCAAACTGATGATACTTTTAATAAATATTCATTAAAAAAGACAGACTCCCTCAGAGAAAAAGATTTGTGTTGCAGCTGTTTTGTCGTAAAGTAGCCAAGAAGTGGCTAATTTACATTGAGTCTGTCTTTGTGTGTTGAAATATTAGTTTAAAATAGTTTAATCTATTTCTAACGAGGAAAAAAATTACTCTTGAGCTAATGTTATAATTTCTCAAAGACAAAGTGGTCAGAGAAAATGAATCATTATTTTAATCTTAACTAATACCCTTTTGTATAAATACAGATATTTCATTAAGATAAAGTAGCAAATGAAATAATCATGCTAGAGCCATTCCTGGATTTAAATACAGAATATTCATTTATATTGTCTAACTTTGCAATCAATCTTAAGCTATCATTTTCTTAATCTTTTGAAGAAACTCCCCAAAGCAATTATTTCCTTTAAACTTCATGTAAAGCTACTGTATTGTATAAACAGTATGTCATATAAATTGCAAAGATATATAAGTTTCTGCAAGCAACACAGTTACAGATATTGCTAGGTATTTGACCTATGTCTTCCTTGTAAACCCACAGTGTGGTAGTTAACAGAACATGAAAGGGTTTGTGACATATTATTCCCAGTTATATAGTGGAGATAGAATTTTCTGGTTTGACAGAACGTAAAAAAAAAAAATAGATAAGTGATGATGTTTTCTTGAGTAATTCTACTGAATCCAGTAAAATTCAGACAGAAAATAAGGTATTGTGCAGTTTCCCATATAAAAGAAATGTACAACATTGTCTAATTAAGAAAAAGAAAGCTCATATGAAACTAGCATGATTTTAGAATATTAGATTAGATATATAAACAAGTAGTTTTAAAACTTATATGTATCATTTTGTTGCTGTGGTTTTTTTTTGTTTGTTTTTTTTTTTTTTTTAATGGGGCCGTAGTGGTGGTGAGGGTTGAGGTATCTTTCAAAACCCTTAAAGCACCATGGAGCTGAACTCTAATTTTTATGAAAATAACAGATACTTTGTTCTTAACTTCTGCAGTAATGCATTTTTGCTTGCTGTTTTGGAAACATTTCAAACACAAAGTCAGCGTGGAATTATGCAACAACTAGACATAAAATCATAGAATCATTAAGGTTGGAAAAGACCTTCAAGATCATCTGGTCCAACCATCACCTTACTACCAATACCACCCATGTCCCTAAGCACCATGTCCAACCCTTCCTTTGAACACCCCCAGGGATGGTGACTCCACCACTTCCCTGGGCAACCCGTTCCAATGCCTGACTGCTCTTTCTGAGAAGAAGTGTCTCCTAATTTCCAACCTAAACCTTCCCTAGCGCAACTTGAGGCCATTCCCTCTAGTCCTGTCACTAGGTATCTGCAAGAAGAGGCTGATCCCCAGCTCCCCACAACTTCCTTTCAGGTAGTTGTAGAGAGCAATAAGGTCTCCCCTGAGCCTCCTCTTCTCCAGACTAAACAACCCCAGTTCCCTCAGCCGACAGGACTTGTGTTCCAGACCCTTCACCAGCTTTGTAGCCCTTCTGTGGACACTCTCCAGGGCCTTGATGCCCTTCTTGTAGTGAGGGGCCCAAAACTGAACACAGTACTCGAGGTGCGGCTTCACCAGAGCTGAGTACAAGGGGACAATCACCTCCCTGGTCCTGCTGGCTGCACTATTCCTGACACAAGCCAGGATGCTGTTGGCCTTCTTGGAAATTTAATATAAACTGAATTTTTTTTGGCCCAAATAAACAAAATTCAAAAAGACAGTGCATTTTACACTGTAAACGTTAACATTATTTAAAAAAATGTATTGCTATGAATATTAATACAAAAGATTTCTAATTTTGACACCTAAAGGTTTTGCAGTGTGCCAAACTTTGTAGTATGCAGTTCAGAGGGACCTTTTTAATTCTGTTTCTACTGGGATCTCTTGCCTCTTCTCTTCAAACATCTTTATGTGGCTGTTAGCAGCTCTCCCTGCTGAAGGGGAGATGGTACCCTTGCAAGATGTAGACCCGTGACATAACGGGAAATTGCATGACTCAGAGCTCTAGAACATTCATACTGGTTTTATGCTTAGGTATGAGCATATGTATATATACATATATTTATTTTTATTTTTATTTTTTCCTGTGACTGATCCTGAGGCTGGAAAAGAAACTCAGAGTCCTGGTGGATGATCAAAGTGATATAATATTTCACATGCTAAATGATTAGCTTCTTACCAACTCAGGTTGGTGGAATTTTATTGCTTCCGTCCTTTCCAATGAACAAGAAATGACTATCTTATTTTATACATAGGAAAGCAGAGAAAAAAGTATGACATACAAAAGTACATTTTTGTCTGTGAAAAGCACTTTCAGACAAAAGTATGACTTGCAAAATATACAAATGAGTGGTGGCAGTAAATCTAGGTGAAGAACAAAGCTTTTTTAACTGTTACCTCTGCAGATGGTTGTCTTTGCTTTAATTACCAGAATGAAAGACCGAAAAAATAGGACAATTATAAATCAAGAAAATAGAATGTCTTACAGCTCTCATCTTCCTGACATCTCCTGAGTATGTGGACCTAAAAAATCTTGCTTTTTTTCAAGAATCTAACTCAGCAGGAAAATGATCAACTCCAGTATGTGGATGTTATAAATTTAGTAAGAGCTCAGGGAAAATCAGTAAAATTCTTGATTTGCTTAGATGTTTGAACATAGTATAGAACACTGAAGACATATACTGGAGAAAATAGCTTAATCTAGCAGAAAATAATGTCCACTGTTGCCATGCCATAAAAGCTTGATAGGCTGTCAAGGCTATGCAGCCAAGAGTACTCCTTCGTAGCTAAGGCATGAAGTTATCCTCACTGTTTGCGTACGGTCTTTGATGAATCATCTGGAGACAAGAAAAGGGTCTGAGTTTTAAAAGGTATTGACAAGGATAAAGACAGTTAAGGGACTGATGTAATTTCTACCTAGGAAGGTCGGATTGATTACAGCACCCTGTGATATCTCTACTATGTGACAAAAAAATACACTGAATGGACTAAACTTCTGAATGGACTAATTCTTGAGGAACTAATTATGCTTGGTGGAAAATGGGACCTTTTATCATAACATGGGTAGATCTGGAGGAGGAATACTTGCTTGACTTTATATAATTACAAAGTTTCTGATATTTATATGGGTAGTAATTTCAGAGGCATCTGTCAACCTCACTGCCAACAAAAATGTGCAGTAATGGATGGGTTAATTCTGAGTAGTTAATTCTGAGTTCCTAAACTGTAATGAATCTCTGAATAATCTGATTGGCATAATTAGGACGTTTCAGAGGAAAAACTGAAATACTCTTTGTGCAGGTATTTACATCTAGCCTGAGTTTCAGGTGCAACTAGGCAAAAGAACAAAAACTCTACAGGTAATACAGAACTATTTAATCTGTTTTTAGAGAAAATTGAATATGATCTGCAAAATCCAATCTGGATTTGGATTAAGAAAAAAAAAAAAGATCCATACATTTTGTAATATGAAGAAGGATTTATTATTTAATGGATATGAAAAATGGTCTTGCTCAAAAACTGAATTTTCCATGATGGATATTTTCAAAGACTTTGCTCTACTTTTAATATCTAAATCCTACTGTCTCAAACTGGCTGTTTTGCATTAGGTTGGCTGATTGGTAGTACTTTTTAGGAAGAGTACAATAACTAAGTTTCTAAATTCCTGTGAGCCAGGTGAGAAGTTCTATACTGAAGTCATGTAACCTATCCATCACCATATTTTCTTCTTTGAAAGAGGGTGTAATGTTTATATTTGTTACAGCCCCCCCTTATTAGTCAATTTGTTAAGAAATCTTTGGTGGGTCATCTGTTACAGCTGCACTGGGACAGAGGAGAAGGGAGGCTCTGAGTTTGTCGTACCCAAATCTCCCTTCTATTATCTCCCAAAGTCCTCCATTTTATCTGGTTGAAGTTTTACTTCTATTTCTTATAAAATAAAATTTTTACTCTAAGGCAACCAATGCCTCAAATAAGTAAAATCTGACTGAGATTACCTTCTTGAAAGACCCCATTATTCACCTTGTCATTTGAAAATACACAGGAATATTTATTTAAAAATATTCTAACCTATACTACAGAAAAAATAAAATAAAATCTCATTATTGGACCAGAAAGAATACTTTTTTATTTTTCTATGTGTGTTATTTGTTCACCTTTTTATACTCACTTATTTCTTCGCTAGCACAAATTCAGGATTCCTTCATGATGTTTGCATGGTTTCTCTAATACAGTGTGGTGGTTTTACAGATCCAGCACATACAGAGAATATAATAACAGAATCACAGAATCACAGAATTGTCTAGGTTGGAAGAGACCTCCAAGATCACCCAGTCCAACCTCTTACCTAATACTAACAAGTCCTCCACTAAACCATATCACTAAGACATAACATAATAAGTCACATGATTTTCACATAGCTGTGCAGAAAGAGTAGAAGACAATTGATTGAAGAGTTATTTCTCCTTTTCTATTCCATCCAAGAAAAAATGCAAGCTGTTTTGCAGGTTGCACCCAGAGACAGTTGTCCCTGTGGGAGACAGTTGCTTCAGTGTACTGACTTAGATTAACCTACTCTGTAATGTCTCTTGAGACTCAGCATATCCTTGGCAAGATTTTAAAACAGATGTGTAAACAATCATTTCATGAATTAAGTCAAGATCAAATTCTCTAGTCCTGCAATAATAAAGATATAACATCCACAAACACATATATACAAAAAATCACAAAAGAATTTTGAAACATTTCTGTCCTAGAAACAAGAAAAAAATGAAAAAAGGTCTTATAAACATAACTTGAACTCTCCCATGCCTCAAATGGGGAGGATATTCTCAGATACAGAAAGATGGTATTGTAAATCTGAACACCCTAAATTATATGATGTTACTGCAGAACAAGTGTCAATTGTTATTGCACTTACTCAATGACCTCTGAAATTGCCTTTAAATCAAAAATAGACATGAAAGACACAATTTTAATCACTTTGACTTGAGCATTATTTATGTTATATGTTAGGGTCCAGTTGTGTGGTGGTTTTACTCAGCTGGGCAGCTGAGCTCCACCACAACCATTCTCTCACTCCTCCTCCTCAAAGTGAAAGGGGAAAAAATGTAATGAAAAGGGCTCCAGGGTTGAGATAGGGACAGGAAGATCACTCAACAATTATCATCATGGGCAAAACAGACTCAGTGTAGTAAGATCAGAGGAATTTATTGCCCATTACTAACAAGCTAGAGAAGTAAGAAACAAAGGAAAGAAACCCAAACCACCTTCCCCCCATCCATCCTCTTCCACCTCCTCCCCACAAGTGGCACAGGGGAATGGGGGAACTGGGGTTGTGGTCAGTCTATAGCACTTTGTCTGCGCCTGTCCTTCATGGTCACTCTCTGCCCCTGCTCCAGCAGGGCCTCTCCCACGGGATGCAGTCCTTCCCGAACTGATCCTGCGTGAGCTTCCCACAGGCAGCAGCTCTTCAAGAACTGCTCCAGATATGGGTCTGTACCATGGGGGTCCATCCATCAGGAGCAAACTGATCCAACATGGGTCCCCCACAGGCAGCAGCTCCTGCCAGGTCACCTGCTCCTGTGTGGTCCCCTCTCCACCGGCTACAGGTCCATCGCAGAATGTGCTCTGTCTAGGGTTCTCCATAGGCTGCAGTCTCCTTCAGGCCACATCCACCTGCTCCACCGGGGACTCCTCCACAGGCTGCAGCGTGGAGATCTGCTCTGCTGTAGCACACCATGGGCTGCAGGGGGACAGCCTGCTCCACCAGGGGCCTTTCCACAGGCCTCAGGGGAACTTCAACTCTGAAGCCTGGAGCAGCTCCTCTCCCTCCTCCTGCACTGACCTTGGTGTCTGCAGGGCTGTTTCTCACTCCTCGCTCTCCCAGCTGCTGTTGTGCAACAGTTATTTTTTCCTTTCTAAAATATGCTCTCACAAAGGCACAAACAACATGGCTTATTGGCTTGGCTCTGGCCAGTGGCGTGTTCTTTTGGAGCTGGTTGAAACTGGTCCTTATCTAATATAGGGCAGCTTCTGGATTCTTCTCACAGTGGCCACCCCTGCAGCCCCCCGATACTAAAACCTTGCCATGTAAAACACACTACAAGTTCTCAGCAAAACCAAAGAAAACTGCTGACTCCTACTGACCATTGGCTTAATCCCTTAACGCCTGTATGAGAATCCAACTCACTATGCAAGACGAGAATGTAGGCAAATACTGTCCCTGCAGACAGTGCCTTTCCAATGTGATCTTCAAATTGGGCATCAAAGAGAAGACAATTTCCCCTCCTTTGTCCTTTTATTGTAGCCTGGGATATTGATGCACAGAGGCAGATGCTTTCCATTGCAAGAAAAGAAGATGACTTCCTCAATGTTGTATATTCTGCTCTCACTGAAACACTGTAAAATGTCTTGTGAAACTGGTAAGAAATGTATAGAAAAAAAATAAAGGTATATTTGCATGCCCCTGTTTTTGTATTATGTAGTTGTTTAGCGAAACAGGTAAAACATGGGCACAGACTAAATGAATTATTCAGAAACAATGAGACTTGAATTATATTTTCCCAGGCTAGTAAAGTTTTGCCATAGTCAAGTGCCTTAGAAAAGTCAATAAAGACTGGCTATGTAATCCCAGGGGGGTTTCAACTGACTTAATTCTGGCAGCCACTGAAGGACCATTATTTTTCCTGTATGGAAAAAAAATATGAGGGTAGAAGAGATAAAAAGAAATATTATTCGGATTTCATAGAGAGTGAGAGATCAGTAATGTTGTGTATTAAACTTGCTGCACATCAGAGCTTTCCCTTGTACACTGGACAGTATTTGTACACAGCAGTATTTGAAACTTTGCTATTGCCCAAGGTTAAAACAGTATTTCCACATCATCGTTCCTGTCCACAGGTCCTAAAGAATGATCCTTGTTTGTAGCAAGGGACCTCAGAGAACACAGAGGAGCAGCTCCTGATTCATTTCCAAAGCAAGCAGTAACACACCATGTTACACAAACGTGTATAAATATCTGAGGGGAGGTTGTCAAGAGGATGGGGCCAGTCTCTTTTCAGTTGTGCCCAGTGAGAGGATCAGAGGTAACGGGCACAAACTGAAGCACAGGAAGTTCCAGCTGAATATGAGGGGGCACTTTACTGTGAGAGTGACAGAGCACTGGCACAGGTAGCCCAGAAAGTTTGTGTAGTCTCCTTCTCTTGAGATATTCAAAACACACATGGATGCCATTCTGCACAATGTGCTCTAGGTGATCCTGCTTGGCAGAGGGGTTGGACTAGATGATCTTCAGAGGTCCCTTCCACCCTCATCCATTCTGTACTTCTGTGATTCTGTGATTATCACTCCAATTCTCGTATTATTTCTGCATCTTCTCTCATGACAGGATGTCAAAACTCCAAGCCTCTGGATTAACTTCCAAGATGCAAATGGCAGAATGTGAAATAAGACTGAAGAGTAGAAGAGATGGTACTAGGCTGCACTAGCAGCCTGCATGGTGCATTGTTTTGCACTTTTTGAAACTTTTGCACTTCAGTTCAGTAACCTGTGAGACTTGCCATTTACCTCTCATTGCAACTGTCAGAAAAAAACATCAAAAGATCCCATAAAGAATAAAATTGACAACATACTATTGTCAGTCTCTGCTGGCTCCAAAATTGCAAATTCAAAAGAAACAACTGGTAGTAGATATTTGTTTACACAGAAGTAACAGGTTGGCATACACTATATAATCATATGGTGTCCTGTCTCTTGTCATGAATAAATTGATTGTGAAATCCACAGCCAGTGTTTTCAATATTGATTGCTTGTTCTCTGTTGTGATTTTAGCACGCTAACAATTTAACATGGAATTACTCACATGGCTTTAGCCTTCCCCCTTTGTCAGAAACAGATGGCTCTGAAGGGTTAAACTGTCTGCAGCCACAACTCATGGCTTGGCCTCACCAAACAGGCATAACATTGAAGACATTATGTAGATAGCCCATTCCTCCGAGGAAAATCTCTAAGTATATATCCCTGAAGCATTACAGATGTTTGTCTAATCTTTAGTTACATCACTTTTATGATCCCTCCAAAAATATATTATAGTGGTAAGCTATCTCTGCACTTAAAAAGCCTTGCCTATTTTCTACTTTGCTTCAGTGTAATCGCATTGCTTCTTGCTGAATCCAGAGTGGCTACAGAGAAGCTGTGCTACTTTCCTTTTTCTAGCTGTTTTTTATATACTTGTCCTTTGAGTCTCACATTAATTAATTTATTTCCTCTAATCTTTCCTCTCAGACCATGCATTCTGACCAGACTCACTGATTTCTAGACTGTTTTCCATGCTGGCTCACACCTTTTCTTGAAATGCGGGGTCTGAAACTGGCAGCTGAGGTTGTCCTAATATGGTAGAATAGAAAAATCACTTCCCAGGTCTTGCATACAATACATCATTTTTTCCATCAGTATGATGATTCAGACTCAGACTATGATCCTCTGACAGGTATAAGGGTGATGTGGGAGGAGAGAGGGGGCCACCAAAAGGGGAGGTAAGAGTGCATCAGTAAGAGTAACGTGTCTTTTGAGAGTGGGAGTACAGACAGAATGTGATAAATGGATACAGGCTGTGATGACAGTCCAGCAGATATTTAAAAGCATTTTGCTGCCATCTAGTACTCTAATAGTAGAAGCACCAACCTTTGGAAAAGCACAGAAAAAAAGAATAATGTACAAACAAAGAAAGAAATAAACAAAAAACCCGCAACCCTAAGTATGTAGGATCTACATGAGCCTCAATTGCAGAACAGAAGCACAAATAGTGTGAGTCAATGCTTCTCTGTGGGATACCACTGTCCATAGATCAATAGGAAATTAGATTCACAGTTTATCAATGTTTCTGTGAATTGTAATATTTCTTTTCTAACTTGCACAGGAGACTAAGCGTCATACCTGCTTACTTCACTGTCTTTAAAATCTGGTCTTGATAATGCATGTATCTTCCTAGTCTGCTAACTTTTCTCAAGCCACTGCTTTAAAGTGCTGGCAGTCAGGATGCATCTGAATTCAGCCTCTCTTTTTATCTGTAAAATGTTCTCTCAAAATATTGTCTCTGATACAACCCATTGGCTTGTCAGACAATCTTTGCCCTGTACTCCTGCTCTATTTGCAATCTGTGTAAAAAGCCACTCATTAACACACCACAGACAGTGTTCTGGTTAATTCTATTAATTATAAGGAAAGAAAGAAAAAAGCATAAAAATTAATCATCTTCCTTACTCACTGTGGTAGTCAGTGGATAACAGCTCTGAAAATCCAAAAATACATAACACAAATTCTGTTGTGTTTCTACTACCTGGAAACATGCATTCCCTTGCAAAGTACAAAGTAGTGTCTTCCTCCTTTTATCCATGGCTAATGCTCGTAATCAAGACTTACACTCCTACACTAATACAACAATATTTTTTTACTTTACCTCACCAAATTTCTAGAATGTTATTTAAGCACTGTTCAGGAGAATTATGAATTATGTCCTGTCATGACATATTTACTTGACATTCCTTCTATTGACAGTTTTCATCACAATAAATGTCTCAAGTAGTAGTTTTGGGATATCCTTGGCATATATAGGGCCAAAAACCCTAAAACAACTTTTAGTAACATAAAAATCCATTTATGCATTTCACTCTCCGAATAATCAACAGAGACAATTGCTATCCTTTCTTACATCTGCTTCCAAATAACAAAGACCTCACATGTAGCTGAGGCGTATGAAGAGATGATGTAAGAGTACAGAAAACTGTACAAAATCCTTCCCTGAAACAAGTATTTTTTAGCATTTATGAGGTATATATATTACTTTATTTGATGTAGCAGTGTTTATACATATGAAGAGGACCCTAGTTTATTGCCCCTTCATGTACAGCTAGTTCTTTTTGTTGTTCTATACACCATTTCCCACTTCTGTTGTGGCTATGTCACCAAAAATAAATTTCTGACAGACTGCCAATTACAAGTTCTGACATTACATGGTTTGATGCCATCCTATTAACCCTGGTTACCCACCTACAGCCCCCCAAGGTAGGCCAGGATGTGCTTGAGTGAATGCACAAATACAAATCTTACAAAGAGCTGCTGTTTTGGTAACTTTCTCACCTGGACACTAAGTTGCAGCGTTTTGCAGAGCTCCACTGATCTATGAAGAGTGAAGAAAATTCTGGGATTAACACACAATATCCTCATCTTTAGAAGATACAAGCACTTTTTGTGCACTGAGAGATTTTTGACCTTTGATATAACTTGCCTTCAGCACAGTAACATTAAATAAGGACGTTCAATTCAGTTCCACATTGTGATTTCATTTTCTGAAAGCTGACGTGCGTGGAAAACATTCTGTAACCTGTCTACATCTACAGGCAACAGAATGTAAAGGGGACTTTTTTTTTTTTTTTTTTTTTTTTTTTTTTTAAAGTCTGCATGACCACAGGCCTTGGCTTTGTATTTTCTGTATAATTTAAATCCTCCAGAGTGTTTTATTTTGTTTTGCCTTTATTTTTAATTCTTATTTTGAAGTTTAAGCACTTGCTGCAGGGATTTAAAACATCTGTTGTTTTTTTAGCACAAAGAATGATGGATATTTGCTGCTTGGTATGAAAGATTTATTGGATAAAAGGGTATACTAAAATGACTGGTATACAGATTAGAACTAGATAGGTTTAGAATTCAAATGCATCTATATATTTCACATGAGCTTTTAGAGGAAAAGAGGTACAAGATTTATCTTGTGTATAAATTACAGACAGGAAAAATGATACTCAACATTAGGAGTGTATTGAAGCAAAACAAAATATTAATCAAATTCCTCATTTTTTAAAAAATGTTTTAGAAATTGTATGTGGAGATAGAATGCAATTTGGAAACAACTGGTTGGAAATTAAACCGTTTTCTATTTAAAATGCTTTCCCTTTTTCATCATATTGCATTAGTTGTGTTTAATGGGTTATGATATTCACTTCATCAAGCTACAACATACAAAATTCTGTGCACTAAACTTGTACGCAATATTTTGGCTATCGCTGTTGTATCATTTTCAGTTGATCTTATAGGAAAAAGATGAATTCATATTTATGTTATTTATTTTAGTTACTACAGACGGTCTCTTGTCATCATTATAGATATCTCTTATTTATATTGTAATTAAAAAAACGTGGCACTGAATAGAAGCAAGTGGATGGCAAAGCATCTTTCTGTTACACTGGTCTCTGGATTGCCAGTTATAAAAAGCCTGAAGGCTTTAGTGTGTTCAAAAGAATGACACTGGCAGATCTGGCAGACAGCACTGAATCCATGACATATCTGCACTTGTTTGCCCACGAAAAAACCCATAAGGGTAAAAACACTCCCAACCATGCAGAACCAGGAAGCATCAGCACATAATTTCCCAGGACTACAGATGCACTTGGCCTGCCACTGTAGAGGAAAAGGAGAGCTCTTAGAATGAAGTGACAAGTGAGTAGGTCAACCACCTGCCATTTTTTGTGTTTTCCAGAACAGGTAGGAGGATAATTAAATAATCATGTTCTCCCTCTCGTCTTAAGAATTACACACACCTCAAGTACTGCTATTCCACAGCTTTTTTTTTTTTTTTGACTGATATGGCAGGAGTTTTGTTGGACTCATCCAATCCAGACTTGGCTAGCTTGAACTTCTGGTGCAGTTAGTATTTGTGTTTTGCAAAAGGAGGAAGGACAACAGTTCAAGGAACTTATATGGACAGTAGTACCTACCTGAATTGTCAGCATTCTCTCTGAATATCTTTGTGAGCTTAGGACAATCTTTAAATGAATTCTAATAATGAATACATCATCTGTTATTGTTATATTTTTAAAAAGAGTTTTCCATCATATCCAGTAAGTTAACATCTGCAGGAAATTGTTGTGAATTATCAACTGTGTGAGATCTTGTAGGAAAGATCCGCTCTACTCTGCGCTGGTGCGGCCTCACCTCGAGTACTGTGTGCAGTTCTGGGCACCACAGTACAAAAAGGACATTAAACTGTTGGAGAGTGT
Organism: Cygnus olor; assembly: GCF_009769625.2. NCBI lineage: Eukaryota > Metazoa > Chordata > Aves > Anseriformes > Anatidae > Cygnus > Cygnus olor. The sequence goes on along the minus strand of NC_049171.1, from coordinate 63,669,351 downwards.
CCAGAGGAAGGCGACGAAGATGGTGAAAGGCCTAGAGGGGAAGACATATGAGAAGTGGCTGAGGTCACTTGGCCTGTTCAGCCTGGAGAAGAGGAGGATGAGGGGGGACCTCATCGCAGTCTACAACCTCCTCGAGAGGGGGAGTGGAGGGGCAGGGGACCTATTCTCCGTAAACACCAGTGATAGGACCCACGGGAATGGTGTTAAGCTGAGGCAGGGGAAGTTTAGGCTGGACATCAGGAAGAGGTTCTTCACCGAAAGGGTGGTTGCACACTGGAACAGGCTCTTCAGTGAAGTAGTCACTGCACCAAGCCTGTCTGAATTTAAGAAGCGATTGCACTGTGCACTTAGTCACATGGTCTAAACTTTTGGGCAGACCTGTGCGGTGCCAGGAGTTGGACTTGATGATCCTTATGGGTCCCTTCCAACTCGGGATATTCTATGATTCTATGATTCTATGAAATAATTTCATTAAGTAAATGTACATGTCTCAGAGAAACACCAGATGGATCCAGGGAAGAATGAGAGAATACAGCTGACCTTAAAATGGCTTAACGTGCTTAAATCAAACTAGTAAAGCCTTTACTGATATTGATAAAATATATGCTAGTTTATGCACAGAATAACAAATTTGCATTTCACTCTGGACAATATGGCACACATCTGTCCATCCTCCAAATAATGCTGACAAGATAAAACAATAACCCCATGTTTTATTTCCTAAAAGAAGAGTCAGTTGGAAAGAAAGGTAAACCAACCCAACCCAACCCAAACCAACCCAAACCAAACCAACCCAACTCAACTCAACCCAATCCCTCTACCTCATAACTCCCTAGAAATCATGTATTTTGACTTGAATTAAATTTAATGTGAAACTTTACCAGAGAAAGTTGTATGGAATGTGGAAAAAATGTGGAATGCAAGACTGGTGATGATCAAAAATGATAGGATGTCATGATGTATTATTTACCTTATTTAAGGTAATTTATTATTATTTAAGTTTATTGTTACTTGTCTCTTTCTTTTCTTTTCTTTTCTTTTCTTTTCTTTTCTTTTCTTTTCTTTTCTTTTCTTTTCTTTTCTTTTCTTTTCTTTTCTTTTCTTTTCTTTTCTTTTTTTCTTTTCTTTTCAAGATGTGACTGGACATTTAATAATATAAATCCCTGACCCTAGTTTGAAGGGACTGAGATATACAGCTCAGATCCCAGCAACTCTGAATGAAGAGGTGGAAATAAAGCATAAGAACTAGTAGTAATAGTGGTACTAGTATTTTGTAATGCTAAAAGCTATTTTTTTTCTGCCAAAATTAATCACTTAACAATAGATATATTTGATACATAAACTGCTAAGTGTGGTGTATGCTAATCACAAACTGGAAGTTCCTAAGAATTAAAAAAAATAAGCTTGCTATAACCAACCTATCTTCATAACAGCAGATACAGGGACATATAAATTGAAACACAGATAAATTGAAACTGAAGATCCAGTAGACAGTAGGAGCACACTCATTAATATATTCAGTAATGTATTAAATTGCTGCAGAGAAATGAAGCAGCAGAAAGAGTAGCAATATATTTCTCACATTACATTATTGGCAATATTAGGTTATGGTAAGGTGCCTTGGGAGAAATCAGGACCAGTTTAATCCAAAATTTAGGTAATCCACTGATGGATAAAGGAGAATTAATAGTAGTACATGCTGTAAGCACACACGTTGCCTTTATATTTGAGAGGTAGACCTTTGAATGGATGCTGGTGATGGCCTGCCTAATAATCAGGCACTAGTAAAATCCTGAAGTTGCTGCTCATCTTCTTAACCATGGATGACTAAATTGCAGATTGGAAACATGCCTAAATGTTTTAAACATAAAACATCCTCCAAGCCTGATTGATCTTCAACAACTGAAGTGGAAACCCTCAGATCAACTCTTTCCACTTTGCTCATTGGTGGGATTCGATCTGTATGTACCTGAATGGATGAACAGAAAAGGAGGCTCCTATTCCAGAAGAGCTTACCCTTTTACTATACTTGGAATGAAAAAAAAAGGAGTGACAGAGCCCAGTAAAAGAAGTATCGGGCCTTATTCAGATGAATGCTCTGGAAGAAAATAAGTAATTGCTGATAACTCACTTTGTACATTTACTTAAGCCCTCTCAATCCTGAAAGCGACCATAAACATTTTTTTTTCATGGAACCTGACTAGAAATGCTCAAGGACACAGTTAACGAAGTAAAATTGTGCCAACATCCCTCTTTGAAATGTGCTCATTGTCTCTCTCCTGTGGCAATCTGTGGCCACAAGTGCGACTTCTGGCCTAGTGGTATGTTGAGACAGCAGTCCTCATCCAAAGACAACTCAAGCTAAAGCACAGTGAAATGATACTCTGATAGTCCGCAGGAAATTATACCCAGGAGAAAATAGTGAAGTAGAGCACAGTGACAGGATCCTCAAAACAATGACTTTTCAAGACTTGATTTCATTGACAGGGATATAGTTTAATACAGATCTCATCTGGCTGAGAGGGCCAGATCCCAAGTGCAGGTCCAGGGACCAAATGTTTACAGGTTGCTCAGGGTTGTTTTAAAATTGCTGATGCTTAGAATTGAACTTTTTAAGACAAGAGTATTATTTTTGATATTTCACATACAATAACAATCAGAAAATCAAAGCTCCTACAAAATATAATATTACTATTATGAAATTTACACCTAGTTTTGAGGGCAAAGTATTCCAGGAGATTGGATTCTTCAGTCTGGAAAGAAATAAAAAACCTTATTATATCCGTCATTACCATAGAAAACAAAACAAAACAAATAATCATACACTCATTAGTTTAAAAGCATCTGTGTTACCTTATTTTACTTTTTAAAAATCTCAGTGTGAAATGGCAGATGGTTGTTTTTCCTTAAGGAAAAGAAAAGGAGTAGCTGACTATTAGAAAGTGGAATTTATCTTAATTTGCTAATAAAACTTTTTAATAAAGAATTACAGTAGTTTATATGCTTTCATTAGAAATCAAAATAGCAAGCAAACACCTAAATAAAGAAAAAGAGTGTGCAACAGGAATCTAACACAGAGACACAACACATCAAAACACAACAGAAAACAGAATTTTCAAATGGTAATAAAAATGAATGGATACAAGAAAAGATCATTTTTGTATAAAAATATTTTCACATGTGAATTTACAGTATATACAACAAAGCTCTTTTCCCTGCAAGTTAAAACTTGGTGCTCCCACTCATGTGATAGTCACAAATACTCCAATCTTAAAATAACTTGGAGAAACTTTCCATATCATTAGAAATCTGGAAAAATGGAAATATTTTAGCAATTTTTCCTATTGCTCAGAGTGATGACCCGAGAGGCATGCCAGCCTGTTCAAAACTAACAAGGCATAATTCATAACACAATATTGTAATTAATACACTGCAAATAAAATTTTAAGTACATAAGCAATGCTTGATTTCTCCAGTCATTTGTCCCCTTTTAGAAAAGTTTATATAGATAAGGATTGAGTTTATGTATTACTTAGCACAGCTGTGATTATTTAGACACAGTGATTATTTTAAGTATCTATTGTTGGCTTTATGTTGAGTGAGTACGGTTGTCAAGAACTCATAGATCTGCAAATCTAGAAATAATAAAATATTTATTTTAATTATTAACACAAATTTGAAAGGTTTTTGGAAAACACTTTTTCAAGCATGACTCTATGTTCAGAGTAAGTCAACTGCAATATTATTAAAAGGAGCATCTCTCCTTTTAATCGCTATCTGCTCTGTTACTTCTGGAATCACAGTTGATTTTAGAAGATTGTTTTTTTGGAAAAACCAAAGAGCTGAGATGATTTCAGTTACGAATTAGGCATATCATAAATCTTCTTCCTTCTTTTGCAACTCCTTTATCCAAAAATACATTAATAGGCAAAACAAACTAAAATACAGCTTGTCTTCCTAAAACTGAGCTTTTACTTGTATGCTATCAAAAAAGAAAATATATGAAGTACTGTAATAAGACAATCCTCCTTTTTAGTTTTAAGTCATCACCTTTGACATTTGTCAGAGAGACATAAGCACTGTGAAGAACCAGAAAGAAGTTGCAGGTAGAGCTTGTAGAAGCCCAGTGCGGAGTAGAGGAATGGACTTTGGGGATCATATACCAGTTAGAAAATCATTGCAAGAGCATGTATTTTCTTTTGCATTTAGAGAAGTTGAAATTATATTTTAGTATCTGTAAAAACAAAACAAAAAAGAAATGTCAGCCTATAATTTTTCTTTTTAACTGAAACAACCTATAAAATCCTAAACAAGTATATTTGCTTTGAAAAGTATATTTGCTTAAACTACAAAGTTGTCACCCCTCTTCATTCTTTGGGCTTCCCTTACTCCTTCCATATTTCCAACTATTAGTGTATAACCGTCTGATTAAATCCTAAAATATTTGATCTCTTTGTTTCTATTCTTGGATAAATATTTCAAATTACAAATTGTGTTTGATTGCACATTCTTGTGATTTCTAGATGCATTTTACTCTGTAAAAAATACTTGATATAGACAATTATATATTTGAATACTTATATTCTGGAGGTTTAAGAGCATCAGGCCTTTTGTAATGTAAAAAAATAAAAATGCACTTTATTTGAATATCATGCAGGGCTTTTTTAATTATTTGTGCAGAAATGAATAAGTTTTTATGCTTTTGATATACTGTCTCAATCTGCTTGTCTACTTTTTTTCCTTCTTCTTACAGTATGATATGTTCTTTGTTGCTATCTGTTTTTTTCCAGACTCAGGGAAATGGCTTGCAATACTTTATATACTCAGGTAGAACCCAGCTGAGGAGGATACGCTGTCTATTTTCAGTCATATTATTTCAAATCATTTTTCCAGGAACCATACTTCCAAGTCAGTTTTTTTGTATGTATTCTGATGCATTTTTAATTTTTTCTTTTTGTGTATATATATATACATTATTTATTTTATTTTATTTTATTTTATTTATTTTATTTTATTTATTTTTCTCTGCATTCCATTGTGTTAGAAACCATTTGCTTCACTTATCTCTTACCTATGGATATCAATATTCATTTATTTTGATTTTAGTATTTTTTTGATGAATTCTATTGCTTCATGTTAAATGGAATTGCTACACCTTCAAAAGTCCTATTAAATTACTTTTTTCAGACAATATATATGAAACACTTAAAGCTGTTGTTTTGAGCCCTAAGTGGAAAATACAACAGGAAGCATTTTACAAAACCTCCCTCCTCCTCCATTTTACCCAAGATGCACATCTTGGGTAAAAAAAAAAAAAAAAAAAAAAAAAAAGGCTGTGTTTGTCTGATTAAAAAAAACCACCACAGGTCTTAATGCTTTTTACCAGAATATAAATTCAGTGAGATTAATAATTTGAAACTACCTCAGTTGTCCTCTACAAAAAACAGCTTGGGTGTAATCTAAAATAATTAAAATATTGTAGGGAAAAAATTGAATCATTTTTGTTCCAAGTCTGATAACCTGAAGAGGACTGACAGAAGGACTGCATGTTTTAGCATCGTGGTACACCTTTTTGCTACCTAGGGTAACATGTTAAACCTGAATCTTCTCATTATTAATAAATAAATAAATAAATAAAATCCATAGAGATACCAGCTTGATCCTTTACAAACTTTTGCTATTTATAATGTGGCATTTTATCTTTTTTATTTTATTTTATTTTATTTTATTTTTTTGGTTCGCCAGGTGAAACTCCTAATTTTTACTGGTCTTTTTACTGGTCCAACTGAGAGACATGAAGATACAGGACTTCAACAGGACTTTGTTTTGTTAACAACTGCAAAGATTTGTTTTACCCCAAACCTCTCCATTCTATGATTTGTCATAACAAAGAAAGGAGGAAAACATGTGCATGTATATGTCACAGATTGCGCTATGTATGCATCACCATGTTGCAGTCTTCAAACCTGCTCCATGTCTTCACAAAAATACTCTGTGTTTTGGGCAGAATGAGAATGAGAGAATGCAAGTAATAAAACTGTTACTAAATATCCCATATAAGCCTTTCTACTCTCTTTTCTGTAGTGTTTCTCAGCAGAATCAAAACATACAGGAATGACTGACTGATTGATTTTCTATGTCAGGTGACAAAAAAAATCATGATTTAAAGCTAGACAGGAGACACTCTGTGGAAAAATGGCTGGATAGCAGCTAGCTGTATGTGTACTCTGTGCCTTCCATTCTGAAATATTTAATTACACTCACAATTATAATTACTTATTTTCTTTTCTAGTTGTATTGAGTTTACATGGCAATGTTTTGGTAGCGGGGGGCTGCAGGGGTGGACTCTGAGAAGAGTTAGCTGTTAGATAAGGGCCAGTTTGAGATGGCTCCAAAGAGACCCAGCACTGGCCAGAGCTGAGCCAACAAGCAATACTGTTTGTGCCTCTGTGAGAGCAGATTTAAAGGGAAAAACAAACAAACAAACAAAACCAAAAACAAACAAACAAACAAGCCAAACTGCTGCATAACAGCAGCTGGGAGAGTAAGGAGTGAGAAACAGCCCTGCAGACACCAAGGTCAGTGCAGGAGGAGGGCAGGAAGTGCTCCAAGCAGGGAGCTGCAGAAGTTCCCTTGTGGCCTCTGGAGAGGCCCCTGGTGGAGCAGGCTGTCCCCCTGCAGCCCATGGGTCCCACATGGAGCAGATCTCCACGCTGCAGCCTGTGGAGGAGCCCCTGGTGGAGCAGGTGGATGTGGCCTGGAGGAGGCTGTGGCCCATGGAGAGCCCCTGCAGGAGCAGGCCCCAGGCCGGAGCTGCAGCCTGTGGAGAGGAGCCCATGCAGGAGCAGGGGGTCTGGGGGGAGCTGCTGCCCGTGGGGGACCCGCTGCCCGTGGGGGACCCATGCTGGAGCAGTTTTCTCCTGACAGATGGACCCCGTGGTACAGACCCATGTTGGAGCAGTTCTTGAAGAGCTGCTGCCTGTGGAAAGCTCATGCAGGATCAGTTCAGGAGGGACAGCATCCCGTGGGAGGGACCCCACATGGAGCAGGAGCAGAGAGTGACCGTGAAGGAACGGTGGATATGAAGCATTAGGGACTGACAGCAATTCCTATTCCCCCATTCCCCTGTGCTGCTCGGGGGGAGGAGTTGGATGAGGGTGGTCTAGCTTGTTATTAATAGGTAATAAATGTCATTAATCTCCCTATGCTGAGTCTGTTTTGTCCGTGACTATAATTGTTGAGTGATCTCCCTGTCCTTATCTCAGCCCTTGAGCCCTTTCCATCGTATTTTCTCCCCCTTTCCATTTGAGGAGGGTGAGTGAGAGAGCAGTTGTGGTGGAGCTGCCTAGCTGAGTAAAACCACGTCACTAGTAAAATAAACTGCAGGGTAATATGCCGCCAGCGTAATCAGAAAGTTGTTTATATAAGTCTCAGCACAGATTCCCTATACTTTTCCTTCACCGATGAAGGGTTTTTAATAAAAGCAAATAACTAGAAGAGTTTTGTGGGATTTGAAAATTACTAGCAGATCTACTTTGAGTTTTGATAATCAGAAAGGTTCTTAGAGTCAAAAGACCATTACAAGCATTAAATGATTAAGAGATTATTTTATTACTTCTCTTTCGTGAAGATTTTTTTTTTTAAATGTGTGTTTTTCTTACTTTTTTTCCCTCCATAATGTGACAGGCTCTTGGGACTGTCACCTCAATGGTTTTCCGCGTTGCCAAGCACAGTTCAGAGTACTTTTAGAAGTGATTGTGGATGAAAGCTGAACGTAGTTTGCTCTGTCCCAACCTGAAAGTAACCATAATTTGTAATTGGTCAAGAGTGACTGTTTTTGAACTAGCAAAACTGAGTTTCTTAGGAGCAGAGAACAATTGTAACATTTTTTCCTCAGAGGTTTGTTATGGTTTTAGAGCCTGAATGTTATTAATGACTAGCTCAACTGCTAATAATACTTGGTTAGGGTGATATTGCTTTGTTCTCTTAGTCAAGTTCTAAGTAGACAAAGTACTATAATTAGCATTTTTGACAGTTGTAATCTTTGGCCTTCATTTGAATTGTTTGAAAACTCAGTTGCTTCCACTTTTAAAAAAATGTAATTTTCGGAACATGACTAACATATGCTGAAGAAAAAGAAAAACTTAATTTGCCTTAGCTTCTACTAATTTCTGTATGGCAGGAAGACTTCAGAGTTATGGAACTGAACAAATAATTAGGAAAAGAGTCTGGGGAAAAATAAGTCCAGTGTATGCTTTTTGACCTGATGTACTTGATGGCAAGTTTTAATTTATCTCTTTATTCATATCACGAATTGGAGAAAAATTCAACTAAAAAAAATAAGCATTATTCCTCCATGTAAAATCATGCACTTGAAAATGCATGTTCATGCATTAGAAAATAGAAAAGGAAGATGTTAACTCTGCAGCAGTAAATAGCAGAAATAAATGTCTTGTTAAAATCAGTAACCTTGAAAGAGATTTTAAACCTAGCTATTTTTGCATAAAATAGTATTCTCCAGACATTAGCTCATGCAAATGACTGATGGTCCATGCACAAAAAAGCCTCAGATCGTAGCCTTCTGCCCCATAATTCTTTGTTCACAGAGCCACTGCTGTTGCTGTTCATTGGTAGTAGATTAATTTCCCTAGTGCCATTCAAACAAAAAGAGTTTAATGCATTTTGGGGGCTGATGGTCCAGTGGCTTCTTACCTTTTGTACCAGATGTGGGGCCCTATCTTTGTTCCATGTGTCACCTGTTGAGAGATCTCTCTCGTTCTAAATCTCTTATAAGAGATTAGAGGTTATGTTTATACTTTAGTCCACAATGGGGCATAGGTTGAGAGTTTGTCAGGTAAAGGAATAGACAAAAATTACGAAGCACTGCAAATGCAAACATGTATGATGAATGAATGGCTAATAATATGAATGAACCTTGAGTAGAACTCCTTCTGTCTTGGATGGTAGATGAAAAACATCTTTATCAGCTTCTTAGGGTTGGCATTAAATCTTTGAAAACGGAGAGCCTACTTCTGACTTCAGTAAAAGCAACATTACATTTCTGCTGATTTCAGTTTTACTCATCAATTGAGTTTTCATTTCTGTAGTCATAAATTGTCCAGACAAAGGTCTCTGCTAGATTCTACAGCTATATAGGTGTTGAGGGTACATCTATATCAACAAATTAAGTGTTCCCAGGAATATGAGATTATACAGACATGTCAAGCTCAATTATTCAGCTGGGCATCTTCTGCACAGGACATGACTAACATCAGCACCACTCACAAACTTAGCACAGAAAAGCTACAAACTGGTCTGAACAGCTGGGAAACTACATGTCTCTTACTCCATCCTTTCCTCCCTGAAGTCCTATTCACACTTTCAGTGGAGGTCTGTTTCCTTATCAGTAGTAACAAACTTGAAAGCCCAGCACAGCTGTAATTCTGTACATTTTTGCACTATTAATGATTGTGTTCCGCACATGCTTTCACTGGGAGTAGAAAATATTTAACTACAGTTCAAATAGAAATGAAGATACTAACTTAGACAAAAAGACTTGGCTTTTAAGTTACATTAGTACTAGGAGTTAACTTGATTCACTAATAAAACTTTAAAACCAGGACTTCACTGTGAATTTGATTCAGCTAATTTAAATCTACTTCTGGTTGGTATGGACTGGTGCCTGGTATGGACCAGGCACTTAGAAACAACCACAGTGAGCACATTATAGAAATCCAGATGGATTATAGTCTGCTATTGAGTTAGCAAATACCAGGCAGATTTTCCTTATCAAAATAGTTTGCCTATTACTTTAATGTGATGAACCTTATTTGTCAAAAAATATTTAGAAAAAGAGTAAATATTCTACTTTGACATTTTTAAAGATAGTATTACACAAATTTCATATTGTAAAAGATGTTTCATTTAGGATTCCAAAACTGGCCTACGTTTAATTTAGAGAGGGGAAAAAAAAAAAAAGGTAATAAAACATGACCAACATTTCCAGTAGAATACCAGCTCCCATCTTTTGCTATTACAGGCCATTCCATTTAAGGACTTACTGAGATATATCCTTGTTTGTATTATTATTATTATTATTATTATTATTATTATTATTGGTCACCAAGTGATTTTTTTTTCCATTTTAAACTTCACCTGGAAAGCCACAATAAAATGATTCAAATCAATTCATGCTATTTTTCATTTCTTAATGCCTCCCTTCTTATCTCTTGAAAAATTCTCAAAGTTTCTGAGACCATAGGCCTCACCTATGCTTATCAATAAAATAGTAATACTGTTACTCGGACAAATAAGTTGATGAAAGATTCAGCAAATATTACCTAAGGTGCTGTATTTAAAAAAAAAATATTTTACTTTATTTTACTTTATTTTATTTAAACTTGTTGTTGCTAAAGAATTAGTAAATTATTGGTGTTTTTAAGAATGAAAAATAACGTGCTATAAACAACTAATGATGGAAGCACTCAGCTCAAAGTATTAACACCTACACTAGAATTAAAATTAAGGATAAGATGTACAAGTGTGTTAGCACTGTGTTTGGTACTACAACTGCTAGACTTAATTATAAAATAGAATAAAATGTAAGGTGATAAAAAGTTATAACAAGAAATGAGCTTTATACATTACTTGGGTAAGAACATACAGCTATAAAGAAGGAGAAAAGGGATGGCTCATTTTATTTTTTTCCAAAAGATTTTTTTACAACCCACCTATTTCTAAGATCATTATCGTACAGAAAGTATTGTGTTTTATTTTTTATGTATTCTTAATGTTCACTGGATGTGAACATTTAATGGGAAATACTTTTTTTTTTTTCTGTTTCCACTGTCACACATCTATATAAAGAACTAATTTAACTGGAAAGAAAATATTGTTTAGTGGAAAAAAGAAAAAGTAAAGGAAAGAAAATATAATTAACAAAATTAACACAGCAAAGAAATGAATAATTTTCCTTGGCTTCATTACTTTTGAGTGCCCTACTAAGTGCTCTATTAATGTTAATGTCTCAGTTATTAAGACATCACTGAAACTTTAAAGCAGGTTTATTAGCCTACAGTTAACTGCAGAAGAGTCCTGTGCTTGGTTGACAGGTAATCTCTGTGCTTGTTCCTGATCTGATTTTACTAGAGAAGAATATTACTGCATGATCAAAATGAATCTCTTTTATAGAAAATGGGGAAAAGCTCAAAGCCTGCCGCTAACTCATCTGTTAAATAACTGGGTCCTAACTCTGAAATGCATGTTTGAAAATGCTCAGCAAAATTATACTTTTCATAGAATCACAGAATCATGCAGGTTGGAAAAGACCTTCAAGATCATCTGGTCCAACTACCAATGTGTTTTATATGCAGCAAGAGAGATGGTCTGAAAAAAAAAGCATATCTTGGCAGATTCTGATTCTATGGCAGTCAGACATAAAATCAGTGTGGTTAGTGACTTGTGCAGGGATCATTCGAAATGCTGCAGCAAGCTTTCAAATATATTTGTAGGATCCCACTCTTCCTGAGTTTGCCTGAATTGCCCTTATAAGAGAAAGCCTTTGGAGACGGGAAGAGATGTGGCTTAGTGTGCACCCCAGCTGTTTAATTTGATTACTGGACTGCACTGATTAAATGCAGAAGTCATTAATAGAAGCACTGTATTTTCTCCTCCAGTTTTGTTCCACAGAATAAAGTAGACTGCATAATTCCCTTACAAATGCAATTATTTCTATTGGAACTAATAAATTTAAACTGTAGCCACCTTTCTTGTTTCTCTTTCACATTGGAGAGAAGAGTGAGATGAGTCTACATTTAATTAATGTAACAGATGAGTCTACATTTAATTAATGTAACAAACCTTAACCATGACGAATATTCAAAACCTGGCATCAAACTTTAAAGACAAACTGTAATAGACTGAAAAAATGACACACATTAATGCAATAACCCCACTTTCAAAACATGAGAAAATTGAAAGAGAAACGGGATACAGTGATGGTCCAAGCTATAAATTGGGGAATTCTTGAGTGAAGACCTTCAGAAAAAGTGAGATAATCCACAGACTAGATAGACTTGGGTAGAATTAGGGAGCTTAAATCCAAGAAAATGCTTGCAGAGGGACTACCTTTATAAAACATTACCCTTTTTTTAACTTCTCTATTATCCCATGACTCTTACGCTGACTTAATTGTACCTCAGCCTCAACTGAAGGCATTTCTTTCATAGCCAATGACAGCAGCCTTTTGGAGTTGAGTAATATGAATTGCAACTTCACCAGACGCAAGAAAGAGCTGAAACGAACTATCCAAGACACTTTGCAGAAAGTAGGAACTATCACCTTTTGGATTTCTGACAGAAAGCTGGTGTTAAACTTTGTGCTGTGCCATTATTTAGAAAAGAAAGATCTAACAATTGCAGCTTTTCTTGATTTAGGTTTTAAAAACTCTTTATGTTCTTCCTAGACAAAGCAGAATGATGGGTGGATGAATGAATTGGATTGAACACTCTTCACTCCAGACTTCAGTGGTTCAGCACAAGCAGGGATAGCTTTTTGCAATGTTGGGACCAAAAATGTGTTTGTACGTCCAGGTGGATTCAGGCCTGTTTTCTTCAATCTATGTGTTTACATTTATGTATCTGAGTAAACTGTCTCTAGGTCACACTTGTACAGCCAGTAATATCAACAGTAGGTGTTTCTTGTCTTTCATATGCAAGTAACAAAAATTCTAAACTAGCTATTTTTAATCTTTGGAGACAGGAAACAGATGTAGCAGACAATCACAAACTGGTCATTCTTCCACTTGAAGTTGTGTACTAATACAGTGCTTTAGGTAAGGATTAGCTGATAAAACAGTTGAAATAACTGAGTGTGTTTCACATAAATAAGCACTGAAATGTATATATATATATTTTTTAAACAAACCACTTATACTTCCAGAACATGTAATTCAATCAAGTTACATTCTGCTAAAAAATTCAAATAACATTAGCAGAACCTATGCATACCCACCCAAAGCTAAACCAATGCAAACAAGGAAATCAAACACAAGAGTTAGAATCCAGTAATTTAATTTTGCTTTCCTCGTGACAATGACAAGACACATAAGATTCAACCTTAAGAGATTATGCAATCATAGATGAACTGAATTCTTTTGTTCATCTCCTTGCAGTTATATAAACATTTTGAGAGGCAATTCATCCTGCTGTAGGTCAATGTGCAGCTGTAATTCTTCAGTTTATCAGTACTTTTTGTGGAATCCTTAGCAGAAAACTTTTTTTACTCTTTTTTTTTTTTTTTTAAATACATATACATGAAAATTCAAGATGGAGTAAAAAAAATAGAATAAACAAAGGCAGAATATATTTAATGCATGTATCATAAAAAAAAAAAAAATCCAAATGGAAAAATTAGTGAATATAACAGCAGAGCTCATTTCTGTCACAGGAAGCTCCAGCATTTCAGCAAACAAAACTGAAATAATGAAGGTATCTTTTCAAGTGGTTATAAAAGCATTTTGATAGATCTAAAACCTTGTAGTTTCAAAGCAACCAAAAGTAGTAGTAAAAAGAAAGCCATTGAATTGCATTTGTCATTGAATTTTTTTTTGCCAGACTGAATAAAATAGCAAAGAATAGATGAAGGGCTCAGAACTACACTGATCTTCAGCAACTAAGAGTTGAAACACTGCTATTTATAGATAATTATTTCATTTGTGAGTAAATAAGTGAAGACATACATTTATCACAAAGGTTTGTCCATATAAATGAATTTCTGGAAATTAAAAAGAGTATATAAGTATATGAAAGCTGGTAGTTCAGAATCATTACAGACCCTGTGGTCTCACATAACTGGCTTTTTCTCACATTCTTCTTGCGGGGAGACCTTACTCGCAACTGAACCCCAGCACTGCAGGACAGGTCCCATATAGAGGCCCCATGTGCAAGATGGAGGAACTCAGCCTACCAGTGATCTGCAGGCTTCATCTGCTGAAGGAAATAAGCTCTGAGGTGCCCACCATCAGGATGTCATTTAGATAGTGTCCTCTTCTTCTTGGGGTGTGGCTTGCCAATTGCATGCAACCCACCTGAGCTGTACCTTTCTGTTGTCTCATGATATGGTGTAAGAATAATTCTGTGTTGAAAGAGAGGAGGCTGAAAAATCTCTAGCACTTTCCAGTTACATAATTCAAAACAGAATGGAACTTTTCATAGGGATCACCTCTATCATAATGTTGGTTACAGAAACTCTTTTCCTTGGAGTTGTTGAGGGGAGTTCATTTTAAAATGACAAATTAACTTAAAAAAATAAATTCCATCTAAAGATATTTACTCTTTTACTGTTGCAAAATTTATTGTTGCAATTTGCAATTATGAATTATTGTAATTTATTTATTTCTTAACAATGACAATAGAGAAATGGTCCCTAACGGCACTATTTATTCAAAAAGGACTATGATATACGTAAGCCATCCTGCTGACTGCATCATCAACTCTAAATATAGCAGCTGAATTGAAGCAAAGGTTTGGAAATGTTTAACAAGAAATAAAGGTGTTAGACAAATTTCATCCCACTTTCTAGTTTGGTTAAGTAGATAGTCTGTGGATCAGGATCTACATTTACAATACAGGACTTAAATTAATTCTCTTTGGGGCAGTAAAATGAACAAGTAACATTCTTGTGAAAGGGCAACTATTAAAAAAATTGTGTGTTCTGAGCTATCATTCCTCAAAATAGGAAACAGAGAAAGAAGTGAATAAAAATTTTGAACACAGTCATATTTTACAACTACATTTTTGCTTGTGGTTTAAAAAGTATGTTCTTTGACTATCTGAAAAGTAGTGTAACTTTATGTGGGGGTGATAATGCAGTGGAGCTTGACACAGAGCATTAAGTAGGAGGTATTACAGAAAGAGATTTACAAATTATGAATTCAAATCAGAGAAATTGTATTTGCAAGGTGAATTAACGTCTGTAATGTTTTCATGAAGCAGTAAGATCTTTACCTAATACAATTTCACGGAACCACAGAATTGTAGGGGTTGGAAGGGACCTCAAGAGATCATCAGGTCCAATCCCCCTGCCAAAGCTGGTTCCCTAGAGCAGGTTGCCCAGATAGGCGTCCAGATGGCCCCTGAATATCTTCAGAGGAGGAGACTCAACAACCTCCCTGGGCAGCCTGTTCCAGTGCTCCATCACCCTCACCGTGAAGAAGTTCTTTCGCATGTTGGTGCGGAACTTCCTGTGATCAATTTTTTGACCATTAGGCCTTGTCCTGTCCCCACAAACCACTGAAAAGAGGTTGGCCAAATCCCTCTGTCTCCCACACTTAAGATATTTATACACATTAATAAGATCCCCTCTCAGTCTTTTCTCAAGGCTGAACAGACCCAGGTCTCTCAGCCTTTCCTCATAGGGAAGATGCTCCAGGCCCCGTATCATCTTTGTTGCCCTCTGCTGGACTCTTTCCAGGAGATCCCTGTCTTTTTGGTACCGGGGAGCCCAGAACTGGACACAGTACTCCAGGTGAGGCCTGACCAGGGCAGAGTAGAGGGGGAGGATCACCTCCCTTGACCTGCTGGCCACGCTCCTTTTTATGCACGCCAGGATCCCATTGGCCTTCTTGGCCACCAGGGCACACTGCTGGCTCATGGTCAAAAAAATAATAATTTGTTTTTCCAGTTGTGTGCTCTAGTAGGTAATACTTCTCATTGTACTTGTACCTGTAAGTCTAACTGGATCTGACAGCACCATAGCCACTGCTGCTACTCTTAGTTCTACATATTTATGTTTGGGAGCTACACAACAGCACTGTTAAATTTACCAATACCACAGCTGCATAAACACATCATGGCCCTTTTTGTATCATCATTTATATCTGACACAGAAAGAAGGGATCCTACTGCAGTCAGCATGGCATGGCCCTTCTTTCCTCCTCTAAATGGTCAGTGATATTCAAGTTCTGTGCTCCACACCAGGCTGTCTGTGTAGGCAGAAATAACAGCTTTAATTAGACCAAGATATGTCATGCCACAATGTAGACATGATGTTGGGCCTGCAGATTTGAAACAGAAGCAGAAGACTGCAAAGCTAGATTCAAGATAAGAACAATTATGCTGGGTTTGCTTAATTATGTACAAGAATGGAAAGTGAGAAAGACACAACAAAGTTGTTTCTCCAGATGGAAAGGAGAATGAAGTATTTTTTTTTCTCTCTCCTTTTTTTTTTTTTTTTTTTTTTTACCCTGTCCTAAAACTCATATGAATGCATAGCTCATTGTCTGTATAGGCTTGAGCTATCTCAAAGGTCAGTCATTTTCTGTCTGTGCACTGTTTTATAGTTTAGTATCATCTGTTAGCGTGAAAAACAGAGGCTTACTGACCCATTAGTTCTTCAGCTTTTGGTACTTATTCAGACCATGATGCATGATCATCCATGTAACTACTGCACTGTCTTCACTTTCAACAGCATTATTGTCTCTGGACATCTTGCTAGGGTACAGGAAGCAAGAGTGATTTTTCAGTTTTTAAAAAATGGGCTGGAAAACAGTCAGAGGAAAAGTTTAAAATAATCTTTTTTTCTTTCTTATTAGAAAAGATTCAAGGATTCAGGAAGGGCTAAGTCTCCTACTTACTGACTGGCAAGGAACAAATTATGATAAACAAATGAAGCTTAACACTGCTTATGCTACATTTACTGACTGCCCAGCATAATTTGATATAGGGACCTTTGAACTACCTAATAAGTTTAACTACTGTCACAACACAATATCATGCAATTTTAAATGTTGGGTAGCAAAAAGATTAGATATAAAATAACATTTTTTTTTCTGTTCAGTATGTTAAAATACGCTTCAAAACATGACATAGAGTCAGAATGTTTCCCCATTTAATCAACACTTGAAATATGCAAACTGAGGCTGCAGCTGCTAGGGCAAACTAGAAGGAGAGCTATGGCCATGTTATCTCAGGTTCTTCTTGGCTTCAGAATTTCTTTCAGGATGCAGTGTAGGACAGGCATTGGGCTAAAATAACTCTGAGACGAGGTATGACAAGGATATTTCTTCAAGGAGTCAAGAGAAACTAAACAAAAATACCAGGAGTCACCAGTAGAAGATGCCTCACAACACAATGCAGTCTTACAGCATTTCTCTAACCTGTAACTCAGCTCTAGCTCCTCCTGAGTTCTGGCTTACCTTCTTCTTTTTATCTTTTCATCGCTGTACCCCTTCAATTTTGTACCAGTGTAAACTGTTCGCTTGCACACACTATCAAAACTCTCTTTTTCCAAGGGAAACCACAGCAAAGAGGTCTGTATGCTCCTGGCAATCTTAAGCAATCTGTATATCTGCCCTTCAGAGCCAAACCATGTTGCTGCTTCTTGACTATCTGCTGTATTTTCAACCTTAACTGCACACTTCCAAATTTTATGTAGAATGATGACTAGTCAGTTGTCCTCTACCTGAAGCCTGATTTTGATCTCCATGGCTATTTTCTTTTGAAGTTCTTTCCTCTGGTTTGTCAATACCATCTTGGCAACTTGTTTTTACTTCACTCGATCCATAACTCCAGTGCATAAAAAATTTGAGTGGAGGATGGCACAGATCCTCAGCTTTCTTCTAATGAATTAGAAGGAAATCACAACATGTTGCCAGTGTTTCACCCCAAAATGCAAACTTGGTTAACTGGTAAACATCAACTACCTCATATGGGCAAGTTCTTGTCTTATAAAAGATTTTTCTCCCTCCGTTTTCTGTTAGACAGCTGACAATCAGTGACCTGTCTGTGAAGTTTCCAGAGGAGAACAGAACTTTTTCTTCACTGAAACCAATGGGAAATTTGATGATCACTTACAGGGGAGCAAGCATTCAACTGCATTCAAGCTTTTATGGAAAACAGTTTGAAATTAAAAAAAAAAAAGATTGAAAAAAAAAACCATCAACATTGGCAACTAGGTGTTGTTTCACTTTTTCTTTTTATTTTACTTTTTTTAGTTATCCACTCCATAAGTGTCAAGAGAAAAGAAAGCCAAGTGCTTCACAAGAGCACGTTGTTATTCAGAAGCTCTCAGGAAAACCCAGCTCCCAAGAAATCTGACCAGAAGCAATTACAGAAAGCATTGAGTATGACTAAAAGTGTGATGCACGTTAACAAAAAGTAGAATTAGGAAGATCCAAAAGGCTTTAGTGATTTTCATCAATACATGGCAGTCTCAGTAAACAACTATGATTAAAGTATGACAGTTCAATGAATCCTGTGGGTATGATATGAACAGAGTGTGAACAGTGCTCATTATGAATGCAATAAAAATGACAGATTTCATGATACTCAGGAAATTAAGATCCTTGTAGGAAAATATTCTGGAAATAAAAAAATACAGCTCAATAAAATCTGTTATCAGTTACATATCCCATTGGATAGAATGCTGAAATAAAAAATTAAAAACAAAACCAAAAACAACAACAACAAAAAAACACAAATGATTGTCTTAATTTATAAAATGGAAAATTCACTAAAAAATTCATGAGTATAACTGCATACAGTTTTAAAACTCACTGTTAGGGTCCAAGTTGCTGTTACTTATGTAAGATTAAATGTATTTTGAAGTCTTCTTGAAATAAAGTTAATGGAAGAAATTTTATCCTTCTCCATGGATCACTTTTATGGAAGACAATTAGACATTAGGCTGATGAGTGACAGTGTAGAACTGTAATAGAGATTTCTGATTTCAAACAAAATTAGTATGTAAATAATGTGTGCAATTGTTGAAAATCTATAAAAATATTTTGATAAGTGAAAACTGAGATTTTCTGTACTTTAAATTGTAGCAAAGTACTTTTGTCTTTTGCTAAAATTATTCGTAATTCATTCTTCCCAGTCAACATTTTAACCCATTACAATAAATTAACATGCGGATTGTTAAAAGTAATGATAGGTAAATATTACTCATAAAAGTAATAATACAAGAGAGGTAAAAAAGTAAAAATACAAGAGAAGTTATGTGCAGTGCATGACAATGTTCTGGAGGATTCAGGAACTATTCGTATTCTTCAATATCATTATTTGTCTTTTTATCTTTTAGTTTCATTGTCTTAGTTTTAGACAGGAGTCCAGGCATAGATGAAGTAGTGTAAGGATGTCAACACTTCTGTATCTTTTCCAGATCACATTTTTAGTTTTTGTGAAAGGGAAGTTAATGTTGCACAAGAAAGTATCATAAAAAGAAAATTGGGTATTAAAAGGACCTTGGAAGAGAATCCCACTGGAAAAATTAGTTGTTCATTGTTGATTTAAATGCAACAAAACAAAATAAGCAAAAAAAACCCAACCAAACAAAAAAAAACAACATAGAAAATACTTTTCTTGGGAGGCTGGTGGGGTGGGAGGCAACAATTCTATTTCAATGTTTAGTTCTACAAAACTAAACATTATTTTTTAGCACTGTCATAGTAGTGTGTTATTACTGATGTTGGCAGTAGATAGTTATCCCTTGTAAATGATACCATTCCTATTAGTGCCATTGAGATTCTACTGATTTTTCCCAAGTGTTAATATAAATGATCTGTACTCCAAGAAACTGAAAGCTCTAATGCAAAAATAGAAAAGACCTGAGTGCAGAAGAAATAAGACCTCTATGGTCTTATGAGTTTATATAGAAGCTGCTTTACTTCCCACTATCTTTGGAACAGGTAATATGTAGTTAGCTGTAGCTAAATAAAGGTCTGCTAGAGACAGAAGCATGGAAATGTATGACCTTTCATGAGATGAAAATAACTATTCAAATAGTACTATATAAAATAATTTTCAAAATTATTCATTTTAATTTTAAATTTTATATATATGCTTGCATTAGCTGAAAAGTCTATAAACCATCCTGAAAAGATCCTATTATAGGCTGGTTATATTAGCAATCAAAACTGAGGAATGTATGAAAAATGCATCCTTCTCTTCTGAAAACCAAATCCAGCATTTTCACTTACTGATGAACTCAGGTAAATTTATAGAGATATCAAAGAACCTTCCCTGAATCTTCTTAAGCAAGCAAGTTTTTCTTATGCAAACTTTAAACTTAGAGTCAGTTTTGGCCTGTATTCAGTTAAAACACCAGTAATGTTGTCATCTATATCAACACAAAACTATCTTTCTCTCTTCTGTTCTCTTTTGCTGTTAGCTTCCTGATACTTCTTCAGACTTTCAGATACATGTCTGTCATGAATGTCTCAATCTGGTATGCTAAAAATAAGAAAGAAATCAGCCAAGCTGAGCTAACGTTTGGATGTATAAGAAATTTTTTTATGTTCTCTAACTTATCTAAACAGCATGTGAATGGGAGATATGAGAAATCTGGACAGATTGTGTTAATTAAGAGAAATAGATGAGCTGCTACCAAAATAAAGAAATTTGGGAACTCAGAGTTAATTTCACTAAGATGAAAATGTGTTGAATTTTAAGCATCCTTTATTCTGAATTGTTACCTGGATGATGGAAATTTTCTCTTTGACTTTCACTTAGGAAAATGATAAAAAGTAAGATGGAGACAGTCTACAACCTCAGAGCAATATAACAAAACCTGTATACATAAATTTCTGTAACTGTACCTAAAAACTGTACCTAAATTTCAAATTAAAGTAATTTGTTTAAATTATTTTGGCATTAATGCCTTTTTTTTTTTTTTTTTTTTTTTGTTAGCTAGAATAAACTAAAATGTCTTCTGCTGCTGGGGAAAACATTCTCTCCTTACCTGAGGGGACAGCTTTCTTTAACAATTTTCACATTTTTTTTTTTCTTCATATTCCTCAGAAAGAGAGCTAAAGCTAAAGCTTTCTGAAACTTTAATTGACTGTTCTGGAGACTGACTTGTTTTAGAGCAACTTTTTAAGAAAAAAAAAAAAAAAAGTAAAAGCAAAACCCCAAAACATACTTTCTTGTTAAGCCTGCTGGTGTCCTCAGCTGAAAGCCATGATCTGGTTTTAACAAACATTGCGGTAACAACTAGAGGGAAGGTATAACCATTTATGGGCCAACAATCTCATCATCTTAATACATTTGCAGGAGAAAAAACGTTGGCTGTAATCTCACAGCATTTGGAAGTAAATTAAATATACGATGAATTGCGGTTCTGGCCACTCATCTGAATATACTAGAGCTATAGACTGAAGAGTAATTTATTTTCTTGCTTGTACTTGTATTACGATTAATTTGCTGCTAATGTTTCTAGTTCAAATACTCTCAACTGAAGGATATCAGAAAAAAAAAAAAAGCCTCTGCTATGTTTTTGACAAAAACAGTAAGCCAAGAAAATATATCCAGAATATTTTATGCATGCACCTTATTTTCTCTCAGGTTGCAGTATTAGAGAATAAATTATTTATTCACAAAGGTGCTTACCTTTCTTGAGAAAGTGAATTGTTGCTTATTGGCCTTATGAAGGGAGTTTCAACAGTGTACTGAGTCTCATTGTGTCCCAAACCAAAAGAATAGCTGTTATGCCTACTTTGTAACACAAAAAAAATTGTAGAGAAATACATACTTTTCTTAGGTTCATTCATTTCCTGTAATTTCAAAGAGATACTGGTGGTTTAAGTGCACAATCTAGAAAATGTTACATTTTGTTTAATTAATCAAGATAATACTTCTCAAAATGTTAAGCTAAACTTCAGTGACATTGTGCCCTCAGCATCACTTGAAGCACTAAAGGAGGGGAAAGTATATTTTACCTTATTGTTTTGGACACTATTAATTTCAGCTGAGATGGCTTTATATGGTAGAGGTCACATGAAATCAAAAAATCAAGACTGAATTGTTTGAAAGCTGTTAAGAGACTTTTGGAAAGGTTCCACGTTTGGAAACTCTGGAAACTCTGCTACAACTCTGAAGTAGTTGGCCAGTGTATTTGGAAATGTACCGAAGGGTTAACTCCAGAGGCGACTGAATACACTGCATATATTTCTCAGAGGATTTATGGCTTTTTTTTTTTTTAATTTTATTTTTTAATATAATTAATTAATTCATTTATTCAGTGACTTCATGACATGCATAGTAATCTCTGAAGTCCCAGGTAAGTCTGAGTTATATAGTCCAAGACATGGGATATTTGTCTCACCCCATCAGAATCAGAACAAGGTCTCACCACATCCTCCTGTTCACAGCATGCTCAGATGTGACCTCAGACTGGGTTGCTCAGCATTTATCCAATTGGGTCTTGAAAACTTCTAAGGACAGAGAAGGCACAGCATTTCTGGGTGACCTGATCTGACTGTCCTCAAGGTGAGAAAGGGATTCCATCACCCCAGTCTGAACCTCTCTTGTTTCAACTCTTGCCCAGTGTCTCTCATCCTCCAGCCATACCCCACTGTTAAGAGCCCAGCCTGGTTGACTTGCTGTCTCCTATATATTAACTGTATATATCTAGTATATACAGTTTCAACTGACATGTGTTGATGCCATTTCACAAATACTGAATATGAAGAATAATGCACTTTTTTAACCTGTCCACAAACTGGACTAAAATCATCTGAGTCTTAAAAAAATCAGAAAAGGTATAACACCAATTTAAATGAAAAAAGTTTTCTCCGGCCTATCAGTACTGGGTCCCACGATCCTCAGGAGCCTTTTTGTTAACATTACTAACTGCTGGTCCAGCCTAATAAAAATAAATAAATAAAAAAAAAAATTTAAAGCAAAATAAGTGGCCAGTTAAAAATTGTAGAGTGTCATGTCCTAAAATCTGGAATCACTTTCATTCTCTGTTTTTCACAGATAAAAGAAGACATATATTAAGTGAAGTTTCAAGGAAAATGCTAGCAGCAGATCTCATTATATGTGGGCAGAGTATGTGTATTTTGCTTTTTCAAGGCCAAGGTTAAGAAAACACTGTTTTTTTTTTTTTTTTTTTTTTTCTTTTCTTTTTGCTGTCATAAGGTGTAGTGGGTTTACGTAGCAAGGTTTTGGTAGCGAGGGGCCATAGGGGTGCCTTCTGTGAGAAGGATCTAGAAGCTGCCCCATGTTTGGTAAGGGCCCCACTGCTGACCAGAGCTGAGCCAATAAGTGATGTTGTTTTGCGCGTCTGTGAGACCATATTTAAGACAGGGAAAAAAAATGCTGCGCCACACAGCAGCTGGGAGAGTGAGAGGAGTGAGGAACAGCCTTACAGGCACCAAGGTCAGCGAAGAAGGAGGGGGAGAGGTGCTCCAGGCGCTGGAGCAGAAGTCCCCTGTGGCCTGTGGTGAGGACCATGGTGAAGCAGGTTGTCCCTCTGCAGCCCATGGAGTACCACGGTGGAGCAGGATTCCACGCTGCAACCCATGGAGGAGCCCGTGGAGGAGACCACGGTGGAGCAGGTGGACCTGCATCGATGGGGACTGTGGCCTGTGGAAGACCCCTGCCGGAGCAGATTCCAGGCCGGACCTGTAGCCCGTGGAGAGGAGACCACACAGGAGCAGGTGACCTGGCAGGAGCTGCTGCCGGTGGGGGATCCAGGTTGGAGCAGTTTGCTCCTGAGGGATGGACCCCGTGGTACGGACCCATATCTGGAGCAGTTCTTGAAGAGCTGCTGCCTGTGGGCAGCCCACGCTGGATCAGTTCACCAAGGACTGCATCCCGTGGGAGGGACCCCACAGCACAGGGGACGAGAGTGACCGAGAAGGAGCGGCGAAGAAGAAGCACTATAGACTGACCATAACCCCCATTCCCCCATTCCCCTGCACCACTCGGGGGGAGGAGGTGGAAGAGGGTGGATGGGGGGGAAGGTGCTTTTGGTTTCTTTCCTTTGTTTCTCGCTTCTCTAGCTTGTTAGTAATAGGCAATAAATCTTACTATCTCCCTTTGCTGAGTCTGTTTTGCCCGTCACAATAATAAATGCGTGGTCTCCTCATCCTTATCTCAACCCCTGAACCCTTTTCATCATATTTTCTCCCCGTTCCTCTTTCAGGAGGGGGAGTGAGAAAGCGGTTGTGGTGAAGCTCGGCCGCCCACCCGAGTAAAACCACCACAGTCCTTTTTGGCACCCAACATGGGGCTCAAGGAATTTGAGATAAGGATGATAGTTGAGAGAAGTAACGGGCAAAACATGGACTGGATGATTGTTATGAATGTAAAAGTTGTGACGAATTTAAGAAAGCAGTAATTGTGAAGGGATATATTTCATGTTAGTGTGGTGAAGGGACGAGTGGTAGTGTGTGTGTAAATTGTTCACCTTGTCGGTGTTGTGATGATGTTATGTTTATTTTGGTGTGGGGAATTCTTTTTCTTTTTTGATGTAAGTCAAGTTTGTGAAGATTGTGATGATTGTAAAGTGAGAGTATATTGTGATTATTCTTAAATATGCTTTTCACAGAGGCAAGGGGTGGAAGAAAAAAATAAATAGTTTTCTGTTGGATTGCCACAAATCTGAAGAGACACCATTGACTCTTACAGGATTACTCTGAATTAACAACAGTGTGACTGAAAATAGAAACTGATTCTTTTGGATTTAGATTAGAAGAAAAGAATCTTATTCCAACCTTTCTGATTCTGGAAGCTCACAGACATTTATGTAATTTGTTTCTTATTGAACATCATAACTAGCTAATAACTGGAAAATCAGAAAACTTGAGTATAAGCTTGTTAACCAGCACTACAATTGTTTAATCAGCAAAACCCCTTCTACTCATACTTACACCTTTTAACAACATAACACCACTAAAAACAAGACTTATACCATATGGATTCTTAGTGTGAAATGAATCAGTGATTCCAGAGGAGCTGATGCTATAAATGACCCAAGTTTAAATCTGGCTACATGCAGGACTCTCTGAAGGTGCCAGGGCTTTGGGGCACTACATGACTACAACCACTATCATACGTGATGTGGAGACAAATCCATATGCCCTTTAAGTCAAGTGTAAAGTACTTAAATTTAAGGGGTAGACGCAACTCACCCAGCAGTTAACCTTTCAGCAGTAGGGCTTAAAATGCCAATGGACTCTAAAGTATTTGATGATCTGTAAAGCTGACTTTTTGATGTACTGTCCTTTTTTTTTTTTTTTTTTTTTCTTTTCTTTTCTTTTTCAGAGATTCACCATTCTGTCACAAAGAAATGCAGGTCTATTCTTTTTAATGCATATTTTTTGTATCTTAAATGCAATAATAAACAGATGCTCCCATGGTATGGGTGTGTTCAGTTCATCACTGTTCATTTATACCAAAATCAAGAACAATTTAAATTAATTTCACTGGGCTGACTGTGATATTCCAGGAAACATCTTTTGGACAAGAACAGAGCACCCACTATGCAGATGAAATAGGAATATTTTCCACAATACACAGTACTTTAAGATCATTTTATGATATCTTGCATCATTTGTACACACAGTAGTCATACTGGTAATGTAATTTGTTATCATGATGTATTTATCACTTTTTTTGTTTTGTTTTGTTTTGTATTGTTTTGTTCTGGTAAAGACAGAAAAAGGAGCTGCAGGTTTCTGCCATTGCTATCAATTTCCTGATGCTGGACAATATTTTGTACAAACTTTAAACCACTTTGTGGGGACTGGATTTGCAAGAGGTCAGGTAGCCTAATTTTTATGTAATAAAGAAGAATAATCCAAGTGGCACTAACTCAGATCACCTTGCTGATCAAAGAACTCTCAAGTTTAGCTGCAATTAGGATTTAATGGACTGCTCATTATAAATGATAATTATAATGAATCCATTACAGGTTGCGCAGGATATTTTGTGAATTTCAAAAGGGCTTTTTCTGTAGCTTAACATTAATTGAACATTTGTTATGAACACTTAGATACATGACTGTCAACTTGCCAAGTTTTAGGCAACAGTCACTAGATTTTATGGTTCATCAGAACCACACAATGACAATCACAATAACAAATGCAGCAAACAAAATGAAGAATAATGTAGAAGTTCGTTCCTGCAATGCACATTTCATTTTGTCCCAACTACATTTCAAGAATCAGCATCTGTTTTGCAACTCAGAACTCTTACTTCCAGATTATACTCTTTTTGTGCAGCCCAAGTTTCACTTGTTGAAATTTAAAAATGAATAACCTGGTTTGTGTTGTTCTATTTTGTTAACACAACCAAATGAACACTGGCATGTAAGGCCTGACTCTGTAATTGCTAATCATATGAAGATCATGTGAAATAAAGGAGTGATGTCTGACTGTTCTAAAAATGATTTTCTAGTATCATTTTGAAAGGTTCTCTACAGAGGTTATTAAGGTAAGTGCATGAGACACTATTTTTTGAAACTGTTTTACTTTGCATTATATATGTAATGTTGTCTTAGAAAAAAGTAGAATATATTTTTCTCTTTAGCAAAATTCACTACTATCAGTATAAACGATTCTATCATCATCAGTTAATACAAAAGTCCATATTTCAGCTGGTGCCTCTGTTATTTATGTACTTAAGATGTATTTATTTGGGCTTAGGTCATAGGATTTGGACTTATTTATACCTTAGTATTCTAATCAATACGTGCTAATCAATAAAGATGATCTGATAATATTCTTTAGGGACATGAAAAGCTATTGCTTGGTCTTTGAGAATACCTAAACTACACCAAAGGAAAGAAAATTCAGCTGAGGTGTGAGAGAGAATTTTCTAATGTTAGAGACTAAAGTACAGCTATGGTTTATATGGGAGGCTGTAGTATCTCCTGCCCTGGTGGACTTTAAGAGAAAGCTTAAAATGCTTCTCAATAATTTTGTACTTGACTGATCCTGCCTTGGACAAAATGATAAATAAGTTTGGTATTGCAGTGATACGACGGTAAGAAAGCATTCAGTATGTTGTGCTCAGATTTATTTTTTCTCTTGGGGCCCCTATCTTCCTCATCTTTGAGCACTGTAACAGTATTTTAAAATACAGATCCTTACAGATTATCTTCATATAAATTCTATAGTTAACAGTTCACTGTTAGCATCATGAATCAAAATGGTAAAAGTCAATAATGCTTTCCCAGCTGGGAATTTGGTTAAGAAATTGCACAAAAAAGTATGTGAGTAATCAGTGCTGTGATTCTATAGACACTGCAGTTGGCTCAACACAAGGATTATTGCATGCAAAAGATATTTGTTTAATATCCACTTTAATTTGATTTTGTACCCTTGAGACCAGAAGCTCAAGTATACAAATGGATTAACAAATACATTCTTTCACTTTAATCTTTCAATGTAATGACCAGAATGTCTTATAAGAACCATTGATTGGCTGCCAGCTGTGATAAAACATCGCAAATGCAGTCATGAAGGGTGATAATGCTAAATCTGCTTCATGACAGTTCTGATTTATTGAAGTAAAGATATGAATCCAGCAATGAAGCCTCACAAGGCACTTGCAAAATGCAAATCCCAGTTAAGTTGACTGAATTTTAAGTCAAAGTACTCAGACACCACATATGAAAAAAAAAGAAAAGATCTCATTCACGACTGGGAATGCCGTTGTTTGATTTTTTTTTTTTCCCTCTTCAGCAAAAGCTGCATTAACTGCATGTCTTACGTGTATTGTCACAGTATATTCTTGCAGTTAGCATTTTTCATTCTAGTTAACAAACTCAGAGCAATAGCATTTACAGCTCTGAAACAGGAAAATGTGGAAGCATGTTTCCCTGGAGTACTTGTTTCCTGTAGCTTCTATATCTTGTTATTCAGATCTATGTGACTGATAATAACTCTTCAACATCTATGCTTCCCCTAAACAACACAGATATACTGTGGAAAACTAAAATGAAAAGCATTTTTTTTCCCCTCTAAAATGAAAGTCAAAAAAGGGGACAAGAACAATAGAATTGTGTTCACAATACAAGAAGCCATCAGAGATTTGATGTCATTGTCCTAGAATGGGGTGATAGTTGTGGAGAATTCATGTAAAACTTAGCATTGTGGGCTGGCAGGCACAAAGGCTTCCATAAGCATTATCGGTTTCTTTAAAAGTTAACTGACTACCAATGCATTTTCCAAAGTTTTTTGTTTGTTTGTTTGTTTGTTTGCTTGCTTGTTTTTCCCTCAAAGTTCCTAAAACTCATTGTGAATTAATTATTTTATCTAACCAAAGGTGAGATTTTGGTTAATAGCAGGGTTTTGAAGAGCTCCAAGGAGGGAAACTTCACAACCTCTCTGGGCAACCTGATCCAGTTCTCCATCATCCACACAATAAAGAAATACTTCCTCATGTTTAGACAGAACCTCCTGCATTCCAGTTTGTACCCTTTGCCTCTTGTCTTGTCACTGGGCAGCACTAAAAAGAGTCTACAAAAAAAGTCTAAAAAAAAAAGTCTACATCTTCATTGCACTCTCCTCTCAGGTATTTATATACATTGATGAGATCCTCCTGAGCTTTTTCTTCTCTAGACTGAACAGTCCTAGCTCTCTCAGCCTTTCCTCATAGAAAAGATGTTACAGACCCTTCATCATCTTTCTTAACTCTAACATCAGTGGATTTTGTTTATACATTTCACATCCAAGTTCATCTTTTCCCCTTGAAATGCCATTCAGTGCCATTATGGAAAGCTATTGATCCCACACATCTCATTTGCATAGTTCTCTTCTACTACAATTGCTACAGATTTCCAAGAAAACTTTCATAACACCATTTAAAAGAAAGTCTTTTATTAAACTCTGCAAAGCATATTGTTAAGTCAATAGCAACTTGACCTGGAATTTGCTATCAGTTGAGTATTTATTTATTTGTTGATTGGTTGATGGCTAGCAGAATAGGTATTTTTCACACCAGTAAGAATTCATTGTATTTAATGTGGTGTTTTGATGAGGTTATGCCTATTCAAAATGTGAGTCAATAGGGGCTCAACTACAACAGAGATTTTTTTTGAAAAACTTTTTTTCTGTGAGACACATGCAAGCCAAAAACTGTCACTAAGAAGTACACTATTTCAGTCCTTTCATTTTATTTATATCATGCCTTCTAAAATATTGTCATAAATTTTTGTTTTTATTTAGGAGTCTGAACCTGACTTTATATAAATTGACAGAGAAGCTCTGCAAATTTATACCAGTTGTGTATTTTGTCTCACATTTATGTTTTCCTAACTGTTTTAATCAGATACCACATACTTCTGGCCTTGTTAAAGAGCTTACTTCACTTTGTCTCCACTCCAAGACCAGGTGTATCACCTGCATACCCTTCTGCATGTTTACTGTGGTTTAACCCGGTAAGGAGCTAAGCACCACGCAGCTATTCATTCATGAGATGAGGGAAAGAAACAGGGAAAAAAAAGTTAAAACTTGTGGATAGAGGTAAAAACAGTTTAATAGTACAGGAAAAGAAAGGAAAATAATGGTAAAAAAAAAAAACACGAATATACAAAGTAAATGATACACAGTGCAATTCTTCACTACTTGCTGACCGATGCCCAGCCAGATCCTGAGCAGCGGCAGCTCCTTCTGCCAACTCTCCACGTTTTATTATTCAGCATGACACTGTATGGTATGGGATATCCCTGTGGCCACTCTGGGTCAGCTGTCCTGGTTGTATCTCCTCCCAGCTCCTTCTGCACACTAAGCCTCCTTCTGGCAAGGTGGTATGAGAAACCGAAAACTTCTTATCCTTAAACACTGCTATCCTTAAAACTCCTATCCTTAAACACTGCTCACCAACAATTAAAACATTGGTGTGTTTTAGTATTATAACAGGATTATTCTCATCCTAAAACCACAATACAGTACAGCATCAGCTACTAGGAAGAAAATTATCTCCAAAAGAGAATGGTTTCTTCTGAAGTCACAGCATGTACCATCCACTTGCACCCAGCCAAATTCATCTACAGAGGTTACACTAAACCTCTGTATGGAAAACCACTGAAAGAACTAAAGAATGAATCAGAGGTCTGAGAGCTCTTGCCAGTGCTGCCATTTCTCTTCTGGCAGCCTGCAGTCTCCAGCATTCAGGCTGTTAGTTTTTCCCGGCTTTTACCTAAAGGCACAAATCTCCATGCCACCACCATCCGTTTAGCCGCAGTAATGCTGTCATAAGCATTGATTAATGACAAACTTGAATACTGCAATTGGGACATAAATGAAGAAGA
This sequence comes from Cygnus olor, assembly GCF_009769625.2. Classification (NCBI taxonomy): domain Eukaryota; kingdom Metazoa; phylum Chordata; class Aves; order Anseriformes; family Anatidae; genus Cygnus; species Cygnus olor. The sequence continues at coordinate 63,639,309 of NC_049171.1, read as the reverse complement.
ATGCACTGCAGCAGGCTTCCCATGAAATGTTAAAGAGAAAGAATGTTTTTAATGATGAAAATTCATAACAAGCTATGCAACTATTTTTTCAGCAGTGGAAAGGCAGACCCTTCAAAACTGTTCCTGAAGATAAAATAACAAGATTTTACTGCATGTTGTCCAAATGTATCCTAATGCCACTTTATGAAAGCACAGATAGATTTTCTTCATTATTGTTGTGCTGTAGAACAAATGCCAAAATTCTGAGTGTATGACTGGAAGAGACTGACATTTAAAGCATGTCCCAGTGTGCTTCCATTATATGCACATAGATACAGAGCAATTGCTGTGGCTCCAAAATAGAGTTCCGTGTGAGAATTTGAGTTGATTATCTGAACAGTATGTAAGGACAGAAAGGTTTCTAAATAATTTGAAATAACTTTGAACAAAACAAAATCTTCTCCTCAGAGATGCTGTAAACAAAAATATTTTCCCCAAGAAACAGGTTTTTGTGGTTTAAGAATTCTGTTCATATGAAAGAGGTAATTGTTATCACTGACTTACACTAATAAAGATTTATCTAGAACTAGCTCAAATTTAGTTTTTTTTTTTCTTTAGAGAGTTCAGAGCATTTTTTTTTCCCTGTAGCTTTGTCTGCCTTAAATGGCATCTCAGTAGGTATCATCATGATTTTTCTTTACAGCTTGGTTGAAATACCCTTCAGTCAATGAGTATAAGCAAGCAAGCAAGCAAGCAAACAAAAGCCCCAAAACTTTTTAAAAGTCTTTTTTTTTTTTTTTTTTTTTTTTAAACAGGTACCTAGTCATTCAGCTTTTCTTCTTAAAGTTCTAGTCTTTTCTATCAGTTAGAAGAATACACTAGAATTCATCATGATTTTTTTTGCCTAGCTGAATAAGGTATAGAATCATAGAATCATTAAGGTTTGAAAAGACTGTAAGATCATTGAGTCCAACCTTAACCTAGTGCTAAAGTTCACAAGTATATTCAATCATTCTTCAACCTAGCTGCACTTTAGAATCTTTTCTGATTCACACAATGACAGAGGTCTTATCTCCAGGGCACTAAATCAAGTAAGAAGTTTTCTGTTTTATTTGCCTTATTCAGAGATTTCGCATTCTCTAGACCACCTTAGATCTATGGGACCAACAACAGTCACTGGAGGCAGTAAGACTAATATATAGTTAGAGATGATTAATGATAATATGGTAGAGTGGGGAAGATGGTATTGAAAGGTCTGATAACTTTTTTCAGTAGATAGACAACCCAAACTTTATCTGCATATCCAAATGAAGGATGCCATCTTTCCAAATGAAAATAGACACATCAGTGGGGTACCAGGAATGACTGTGTTCACAGGAGGAATCAGCAGATGCTTGCTGCATTGTGGTAGGAAGGATATATCAAGTTATGAGACAGAAGCATAAAAGACATATGTAAGTTTTAAAGAAGACACTATTAAAGAGACTCAGGAAATTGACTACTAGTTTTTGTTATAGTAATATCTTCAGTGCTTACTCTTGTAATTTTTCATGATACAGCCTTTCTCTCAGCTGCTGGAAAACATTATTGAGGCCACACTTTATATTTAGGAACTACAGTGTATTTCTTCAGGATTGTAGATCTAAGGTGATGTATTCAAATTTTCTTCTATAGCATCCCGCTGCTAGTATGTACTCCATAAAATTAGTCAACATGAGGAAAGTAAATCCAAATCTCATGTATGCTATTGTAAAACATTAAGTAGTTGGGTGATATGAGGTAGTTATCAACAACATTTTGTAAAATTCCTTGTTGGTTCATTTCTCACAGTGGTTTGAGAAACTGAGTAGTAAGAAAATCTTTGTTGATTGAAGTTGATATAAGCACAGCATTTGTAAGTATCCTTCACAATAAATTGGACATGCCTTAGGGGCTGATGGTTGCTTCTTAGAGAAGGTCCTGCAAATGGGGACTATTGAATATGTTGGTGCTAATTCTTTTTCTTCTCAAAATAGTACTTGTCATTATAAAACACAGTAAAATGTTAAGATATTTTTAAACAGTAATCTCAAAATCAATTTTAGTTTAATGTAGCTGCACCATTGCTTTCAGTAATGCTCCAATATCTCAATGTCTTTTACTAAGGATCCCAAGCTCAGGATACTAGAGTCACTCTTTCAAAGACCTCTAACTTTGTCTGCCTGGCTTGTAAAGAAAATCACTACAAATTTCAGCTTGAAATAAAAAGTATTTATTTTATTTTATTTTATTTTATTTTATTTATTTTATTTTATTTTATTTTATTTTATTTTATTTTATTTTATTTTATATTATTTTATTTATTTTATTTTATTTTATTTTAGTAAAAAAATAGACTGCAGTATCACCATATTTCTTTCTCTCCAAGTCTTATATTGTCAAGGGGAGGCAAAGTGTTTTCTTCACTTAGCTTTAGAACTTCTCCTCACTGGAAATCCTAATTCCTTTAGAAATCATGAAATACTGTGTTCTTAAATCTCTAAAGGAAGTAGCTCTTTTCCATTCCTCTTCCCATTAAAATATTAAAAAAAACCCTTTTTTTTATTGTCCCCCCCACTGTTAGCCAACTTCAACTATAACTGAGCTTTGGCTGCCTGGATTCTCTCTCTACAAAGGTGATCGGCATCCCTGTGGTCCTCCCATGTCACCTGACCTTGCTTCCAGCAGCCATGCACTTTCTTTTTCTGCCTAAGCTTTGGAAGAAGATCCCTGCTCAGCCAAGCTGGCCTTCTGCCCCTCCTGCTTCACTTCCAACATTTTGGAATTGAATGTTGCCATGTTCAGGCATTTTTGACTCTTTGCATAAAGACTTTTTAAGCTGGAGTTTAAACGTACAAAGCAACGTATTGACTAATGCACATAATAGTATTAATGTTCTTCTTAAGAATTAATATGCTTACTGCCCTTGATGAGATATCAGTGATATTTTGCTTGCCATGCAGTCACCACCCCAGTGGGCAAGGATGACTTTCCATTGCCCTTTGGAACAACAGAGTGACTCTTGGTGTTGATGAGTTGCCAACTTCTGACTCCGTATTTTCCCTCACTTCATTTGCTGTTAACTCTCACCAATGTCAACAGTCTCACCTCTGCTTTTCCTATCACACATGGCTCTAGTCTACATATTTTCTCAGCTTTTTCTGAACTCAGCAGTATCCTCAGAAATCTGAATCACATGGCATCAAAATCAGATCTTGTGACCCAAGGATCACATCATGCTGAATTCCTGGCTAGTGTGTTTCAGGTACACATCATTATTACCAATGAGATTTTTGGATTTTGATTTTGAAGTACTGTATTTTCTACATATTTTCTCATTCTGTGTCTTTTCTCACAAAAACAAACAAACAAACAAAAATGCCCGTGAGTTTCTGCAATGTGATATTGAGGCCGGTTCTGACAAACTGGTGCCAGGAATGCTTTTTAGCATGACAGAAGAATATAAACTCCTTTTCTATTGAAAGCTGAGCTTTTAGCTATCCTCGCAGAGAATGAATGTGTTGAATAGGAGCAAGATCTTCAGATGACAGAAGAAGACCTCATTACTCTTAGCAGCTTAAGCAAATGAGTTTAGCATCTTGGTTTTTGGTTGCAGTTACAGATACACTGGCATAAGAAGGCAATTCAGTCCGTTTTTACATCTTTCCAAGCCAGATATTACAGATATCTCCAGGGAATTTTTGCATACCCTATGCAACACAATCTCTTAGAGAAGGAGAAACAGAATAAATACTTGTTAGGCATAAATTCATAATGAAACTAATGAAACTCACTATGAAAGTGGACTTATTGCATCAGTGGAGGGAAAAAAATTACTCCTAATCACTTTGAATTACTTCTTTGAACGGTATGATAGCATTGGAGGATTTTTCTATACTGTCTTCTATATAAGATTTGGGGAACATAAACATGGATCCTGTGACATCAGCAGGCAGAAGGCTCAAATCTGCAGAACACTGGGCATATGCATACTAGAAAGATGGTGCACAGTGACTGCAAAATCAAGGTTGGAACTACCTGTTCTGAGAGGGAGAAAAAATAAAAATCAGTGGTTTAAGCACAGAGTGAAGTCTGTGTAGAAGCCAAAGGATCAGAGGAGACAGAAGTGGAAGGTGGACAGAAAAATAAGTGAGAACCTCACTGAAGAGTGAAGACAAATCTGTAGTTCTTTTCTTTAGGAAAGAAATCTATTAGAATAGAAATATATTTAAGTAGAAATTGTTTTAACTGTATGAATGACTATACACAGCATTAATAAGGCGCGTTACGGTAAATGCTAGCAATGCTTATAGTCAAAAATTCCTTTGTCTACTAATGTTGATCTGATCTACGGAAGATGTAATTTAGAGCAAACAACATTCCATTATCTCCTGAATCCCATGGATCTGGCAATGAAAGTGTGCATCTGTTTCTGGTGTTATTGTCACAAGAATAAGATGTACCTAGTAATATTTACTAATAAAGACATCTGGAGTATTACAAAGTGACAGAATGGTGTATTTTTAATCCTCTCTAGAGAAGTTGCTTTAAAATTTGCATGTAGAAAACTTATGCTTGTGAGTTTGATATTAAAGCCTTGATACAAGTAAGTTTATCAGTCGCCACAAGAATAAATCCATATCAGATGAATGGAACATAACAAACCTTTTCTAGGTGTCATTCATGCTACTTGGCAGATAAAGGATATGAAGTAAAGATGACTCATCAGGTGAACCCATTTCAAGTAATCTTTCCCATTTTGTTTAATTAAATAAGCAAGTGTTTCTGTACCATTTGTAAGAAAACTCCCGAAGATATGCAGCAGACAGTGACAGTGAATACTTTAAAACTTAGGGCACATGAATCTCATCCTGAAATGTATCTTTAAAGCAACATTGTGATTTTACTTTCTCTGTTCTTTAAATCTAAACAATCAAAATTGTTTGTACAGTATTTTTGCTTACACAGCTCCTTGGTTTTGAAGGCATTGTTAATACGTACACTTCAGCAATTCAGAATTCATAATTCATTTTTTTCTTTTTATTTTTCTGTACTGTAGCTATGGAATTGACCTCCTGGAATATTAGTACAGGAGGTCTGGTCTTTCATCCACTAGAATGTGCTGGCTTAGGCTATTTTGTGTGATGCTGGCTGCTTTTTGCTTAGTCCTCACTGTTTCTTAAAATATTTTTGGATTTTGTTTTGATGAATGGGCTAACCAGCAATTCCATTTTTTTCCTTTGAGACAATATCCTTTCTCTGCTTCACTGTTTCTACTGTTTCACTAAATATCAGGTCAATTTGTCAATTTATACAAATATGCACATGAAGGTGAAAGACCGTTGATCTCCATGTGCTGTTTGGTGGCTGTTGCTAACTTCTGATGACAGCGTTGTATTAACTTCTTTAGTTACATGTAATTGCTGGATCAATTTTGTATAGTCTCCACATTTCCATTTTAATAATTTCACAACAAATGATAGCATAATGTGTTTATGAGAAAATTTTTTGCAGGCTTGACTGTATAAACTAAACCTCAAAATAAGGAGTTTATCATTTGCTGTACTCTGTCAAGAATATATATATATATATATATTTATTTATTTATTTCTCTGTATTCCTAAAAAATCTGAAGAAGCATGTTGTAGAAGAAATTACAGACAGTGCTAAGCACAGGTGTACCTTGCACATCTCTCAGTTTTAAAGCATCTTTACTCATAATTGCTTAGACACATGCTGCTTCAGTTCTAGTGCCAGATTACCGATGCTGAGATTATCGGTCAGTAAGGTGCCTGCATACACAGTATTTTTCCTTTTATCATAGAATCTTAGAATCAGAATCATTAAGGTTGGAAAAGACCCCCAAGATCATCTGGTCCAACTGTCCCCCTACCACCAATATAACCCTCTAAATCGTGTCCCTAAGCACGACATCCAACCTTTCCTTAAACACCCCAGGGACGGTGACTCTACCACCTCCCTGGGCAAGCCGTTCCAATGCCTAACTACTCTTTCTGATAAGAAATTTCTCCAAATTTCCAGCCAGAATCATTATTGTTATTATCATTTTCCAACCTTATCATTATGGTTGTATTTGTCTATATTCAGCCAGCTGGCAGCTTCAGTTGGAGTATATAATGAACTAACAAGCTGAGTGAAAGCAAAAATAGCATTTTCAAGTTTAAAAGATATTGATTTTATATGCTTGATATAGAGAGGTCTCCAAGAAACCCTTCACCTTCACTGTTTAGTTCAAACCTACAGTAAAAATGTGCATATTACAATGTGCAAATGAATTCAGCAATATCATGTGAATATTAGGAGCACAAGATGAATGCACAGAAGTCAACGTGAAATTTTCATTTCAACATCCATCTGGGAAAAGCTCTATTAAGCTCAGGAAACAAAACAAAACAAAACAAAAAACCCTGACACAGATTCTTCTGTACATATATAGACATTATATACATATATAGGCAGCTCATATCATTTCAGTTTTGCCAGATTTTCTAGAAAATATCAGTTCATGAAACCTGAAGTATTTTTACAAACAAGTCTCTTGTGTGAGGAATGTTCAGCAAAACTGTTTGGCTTATATGAGACATCCCAGCAACTTCTGCTAGCTCCAAGAAAAAGAAACCTTTCTCTAAGTGCTCTTCATAGGTCATATGTACACATGGGAGAAATCTCCAAGAACCCAACTGAGGTGGACAGATATAGTTAATATATGGAAGTCAGTGATATGATGAGGGCATTTTTAAAGACATTACTGAATTAATCTGTTTACCTAATCTCACAACCTAGTTATTAAGTCTAATATCTGCAATCATGAGGGTAATGACCTCTTTGGAAGAACTGAGTTTTATTTCATGGCAGCAACAGATTTTTTTTTTTAGCGTCATTATTTTTGTATGGTAAAGTCCACCAAACAGCATTTCCTCAAATTTACAAAAATCCTGTAGTGAAAGGGAGAAAAAGTAAAAATGACAACTTGGGTGTTTTTGAGTTTCTAAATATCACAGCTATGAAGAAATCTGTAACAGAATTGAGCATTGAAATAATTTGGAATTCAAAATTAGAAAAACAAACAAACAAACAAAAAAACAGAGATGAAAAGTCATCCTGTTTCAGTAAAAACCAGGCATAGTTGGAAACAAATCTTAACTAAATGACTGGGTATGAAATGAGAGTACCAGGCTTTCTGCAATCTGTAGGGTCTTCACTTTTAGATAGCTTCAGATTGCCAGAAATGATTCTATCATTTTTAGGAGCAAGAGGTCAAATAGTACACTTGGTTTGATAGGGGATGCAGTACACCTGCTGCAAGCCCAGACAGCACAATTAGCAAGTATAGATAGAAACATTCTTGTCTCATCTTTTTCTCTAATCTGCAGCACTAGAAGTGTCAAGGCGAAGGAGAAATATGCTTGGTTCTGTTCTAGATCCTAGAAAACAAATGTATTGATAATAAAATTGTGAAAATCAGATGGCCATATTTTTTCTATACTAACTGCATTTAAAATATGATAGAAAAAGCTTCAGTGAAGTGTTTTTCTTTGAATGGACAAAGTTTAGGGGATCAGACAGATTTTCAAAACCTTGTTTTTACTAGTCATTATAATAAAAAATTATTTTACATATCCTTTCATAGAATGTATTTGGATTCTACTTTATTTTTATTTTTATTTTTATTTTTATTTTTATTTTTATTTTTATTTTTATTTTTATTTTTATTTTTATTTTTATTTTTATTTTCATTCAGCATGGACTAAAACAATCAAAACCACTTCAAAGTTAGCAATCCTAAATTACAACAGTAAATACCACTAAATTTTGTATCCTTCGCAGACTGAATTGGTTCCACAATGCTGTCATTATGTGAAGGGACACAAAGCATCCAAATGAGGAATATGCTTTTCATTTGTGTATATGAAATAAGTACAATATCTGAAAAAAACCTGATGATTATACCACTTGTGGGAATGAAAGAACTCACCATTTGATAAAATGACTCCATTATCTGTCCAGCTCATTACAAAAACATACTTTGTCTATAATATCACCATATTTTAATGAAGAAATCAATGCTTGTAAATCAAGAAATCTCTTTTAAATTTACTATGCATTTCTTCATTTACATTTAAATTACTGTAAATATTTGTTGTGTTACATGTAATACACAAAGGAGTTGAGCTTTGAAAGTACTTTTTTATGCTTGTATCCTTTAATCTCAGTGAATTTAGTGTTCATAAAACGAGCATTGCTAACAAAGAATTGGAAGCTATATCTATACTATGAATTGGGTATACATGATCCATGATGTAATGGATCATAGAAATAGCCAATTCATCCCAACGGTGATAATAATAAGCTCAGACTGGTTGTTTAAATCAAGTTTCCAGTTTCTAGTTCCAAATTTGTATCACAGAGGTCTTTTTCACAATCATTACTAGCCTCATAAAACAGGTTAGATGACAAACACTACATTCATCACTTGTAATATTGAAGCAGAAGTTTGAGTTAAAATGGATAAACGCTTGTTCTTTACCACTTTTTCATCATTTCCCCAGCATTCACCACAATTCTTGAAGTGATACTGCCATATGTCTGAGAAAGTACTTTGCAATAACAAAAGCTATGATTTGCACAGGACACTGATGACAACTGGATTAACGATGATGTATTGGGTTTACATGGAAAGATTTTGCTATTGGGTGGATGTAGGGATGGCGTCTGTGATAAGAGTCCAGGAGCTGTCCCACATTAGAAAAGAGACAGTTCCAAAAGGGACCCGCTGCTGGCCAGAGCTGAGCCAGTGAACGATGGTGGTTGGATGCCTCTGTGAGAACATATTTAATAAAGGAAAAATAAATGCTGTGCAAGAGTAGGTGGGAGAGAGGAGTGAGAAAATGCTGAGAGAAATAACCCTTCCCCAGTGAGGAAGGAAGGATAGGAGGTGCTCCAGGTTTCAGAGAAATTCCCCTGCAGCCTGTAGAGAGGCCCATAGTGGAGCAGGCTGTCTCCCTGCAGCCCATGTTGTACCACGGTGGAGTAGAGTTGCACACTGCAGCCCATGGAGGAACCCTGGGTGGAGCAGGTAGATCTGACCTGAAGGAGGCTGCAACCCATGGAGAGGCCCATGGGTCATACTAGTGCTTCAGCCTGTGGAGAGGAGTCCATGCCTAAGCAGGTGATCTGGCAGGAGCTGGCACCCGTGGGGGACCAAAGCTGGTCCAGAGTTCGGACCAATTTTGGACCAGGTCTTGAAGAACAGCAGGTAGTGGGAAACTCATGTTGAATCAGTTCAGGAAGGAATGCATCCTCCTTGGTGGAGCAGGGGAAAAGAGTGACCATGAAGGAATGGCAGATTAAAAAGTTTTATGGACTGACTTCATCTCACATTCCCATTCCCCTGTGCTGCCCAGGGGGAGAAGTTGTAAATGGAGGGAAGGTTGTGGTGATTTTACTCACCAGGGTATCTGAGTGCCACCACAACCACTCTTTCACTCCCCCTTCTCAAAGGGAAAGGGGGAGAAAATACAATGCAAAGGGTTCAAGGGTTGAGATAAGGACAGGATGATCACTCAACAATTATTGTGACAGGCAAAAGAGACTCGGCATAGGGATATTAGAGGACTTTATTGCTTATTACTAACAAGCTAGAGAAGTGAGAAACAAAGGAAAGAAACTAAAAACACCTTCCCCCCATCCACCCTCTTCTACCTTCTCCCCCTGAACGGCACAGGGGAATGGGGGAATGGGGGCTGCGGTCAGTGCGTAATGCTTCACCTCCACTGCTCCTTCACGGTCACTCTCTGCCTCTGCTCCATCTTGGGGTCCCTCCCAGGGGATTCTGTCCTTCCTGAACTGATCCTGCATGGGCTTTCCACAGGCAGCAGCTCTTCAAGAACTGTTCCAAATATAAGCCTGTACTACGGGGTCCATCCTCCAGGAGCAAACTGCTCCAGCACAGGTCCCCCATGGGTAGCAGGTAACAGCGCCCGCCAGACCCCCTGCTCCTGCATGGGCTCCTCTCCATAGGCTGCAGCTCCGGCCTGGGGCCTGCTCCTGCAGGGGCTCTCCGTGGGCCACAGCCTCCTCCAGGCCACATCCACCTGCTCCACCAGGGGCTCCTTCATGGGCTGCAGCATGGAGATCTGCTCCATGTGGGACCCATGGGCTGCAGGGGGACAGCCTGCTCCACCAGGGGCCTTGCCACGGGCCACAGGGGAACTGCTGCTCTGTGCCTTGAGCACCTCCTCCTCCTCCTCCTTCTTCACTGACTCTGGTGTCTGTGAGGTTGTTTCTCACTCCTCACTCTCCCAGCTGCTGTTGTACAGCATTTATTTATTTTTCCCTATTCTTAAATCTTCTCTCAGAGAGGCACAAACAGCATCACTTAGTAGCATAGCTCTGGGCAGTGGTGGGTCCCTTTGGAGCTGACTGGAACTGGCCCTTATCTAACATGGGGCAGCTTCTGGATACTTCTCACAGAGTCTGTCCCTGAAGACCGCTACTACCAAAACCTTGCCACATAAACACACTACAAAGGTGTATTTAGTTTTATTTTAGTTCTTACTGCTCTAGTCACTTATCAGTAGATAATAAATTACATTTATTTCCCTTACTTTGGGTCTGTCTTGCCCATGATGGTAACTGGTGAGTGATGCTCCTGTCCTTATCTCAACCCACAAGCACTTTTTCATCATATCTCACTGTTCTTTTGAGGAGGGCACGTGAGAGATTGGCACAGTGCTGCCCAGCTCTCCATCGGTGTTAAAATATCAAACCATCACAGATAGATAATTTCATCAAGAGAATTAGGAAAAAAAATATTAACTGAGCTTTAAGCAACATTTTTAGAGATATCCTTAAGTATTGAAGGAAAAAAATAAATCAGAAAGATGCTTTGTTATGAAAACAAAGAGGCTTTACTTGTCTCTAAACAGTGCACTGTATTTTTGGCCTATTGTAGTAGCAGATTTCAGGGGTGACAGAAGTGGAATGTGGATCATGACTGATGAACTTTCTGCAAAGAGGCTTTTGCCTCATATCTATGAGGTTTTTAATTTAATGATACATCTATATACGTAGAATACAACAAAACAGTGATCATTACATTCCCCAGTATCTCCTTACCTCAATTTTTTCTTCCAGCAACAGGTACAGCCTACACAGACATCCACAGAAGCAATGCACTACCCAGTTAGTGAGCCTCAGATCCTCAGATGAGATCCTCAGATGAGAACTTGTACAACTGAACTATAAAACTGTGTTGCAGTACTATACAGAAATATTAGTTCCTGAGATGAGACATGTGAATTGCTGGCACACTGCTTTAGATCATGGCACTGTACAGTTTGGGTTTTAGTGCTAGCGTGGGTTCCAGCAGCTCAAGGATATCTGATCTGTGTTAAGTGAGGTAAAGGTTGCAGAGTGCAGCTGCCTCCTCCAGCCACTCTGGCACAGAACCACTTCTGCCAGTGGTATCACTGATATGACTGGTTACACAGGTTGCCCCCACCAAGGGCTGCCTTCAACAGCACTTAACACACAGGAATCTAGTAAAACATAGACACAGGCAGCCAAGTCTGCGTGCTCCTCTCTGGCTGGTAGAGCTATAAGGTCCTTAGTGAAGGCATAGGCACGCAAACACACATGCACACACACACACTCATGAATCCTTCAAGCACCAGCACAACCTCTCTTTCCACCCAGTGCCCCTGCCAGATCCTGAGCCCTCATTTACTCATCCCCTACTCACAGCTAGTCCACCTTGAAGTTCACTGCAAACACACACAAACACATACATGCTCGTACCTTACGCAAATGAAATCCGCGAAGTCCCCCTGGGCATACCATCACGGACCCACCACCCACCTAATACCCTGGCCTGGATCCAAAGCCCCTGCTACTTACCAGCAAGTCCAGCTTAACATTCACTAGCAAATACACATGCACACACCATGCACGCCAGATATAAACACTCATCCTCCCCTGCAGCTGGCACCAGGTGCATGGACTGTAACCTGCAGACCCACTCCAGTTGCCAGTGCAGAGCCTGTCACTTGCCTCATTCATGCCAATCCCCTCCTCCTGCATGTAGTCCTTGCAGCATGCATAGACATAGGAGAGAGTGTGAATAAGCAGTGAGACAGTTAAGAAAAGATTTAATGAGAAAACATAAGAGGATGGGACAGACTGCTGTGATCAGGTGCAGGGCTCAGCAAGTCAAATGTACTGACCAGCACTGGTTTACATGCAATATACCCTTTTCTACCTATGCCCTGTCTTTGTTCCTCCAGATCCCTCTTCCTGCCGTGGGTATGGAGGGCTCTGCAGTTTCTGCACCCTCATGCTCTGGGGTCCTTTGGTTCACAGTCTTATCAGCTTCTAAGTCCAGGTTGTTTTTCCTGGAAGTGGTGCCTGTAGTTAGATAGCCCATCAGTTAGTGTGACTCAGAGGTTTCTTGCCATTGTCTCCATTTTTGCTTTGTCAGGTGTATATCTCAGCATTTTGCCTATTGTTTTCCTTTCTTTACTTATAACCCCAATCCAGCAATTTTCAGTCAGACAACCTTGCTTGAATCAACATTCCCACACTCCCACATTTTGAAAAAAAAAAAGTGCATTCTATATTTTTTTTCCTCGCAAAGTCATTAAAGAATTCACGAAGAACAAAATCAGAGATTCAAAGACATAAGCCACATTATTAAAAAAATGTATTTTTGTAGCTATTGACGTATTATTAGCTACACCTCAGATTGTCTAAAACACTAAACTTGCACTGTAATTGTCATATACAACTTTAAAGGATTACAAGAAGCTCAAATGCCTTCACTCTTTCTGTGATGTGTGAGGCTTAAAAACCTCCTAATAATTTAATTTTACAAAATAAAAATACTAATCAACATCAAATAAATGTAATTATTAATATTGAATCCTGAGGGATTTCTCAGAAGTTAGTATTCTACTTATCTCATATTTTAGCTTTTTTTTTTTTTTTAATCTCTTCAGAGATTTATCTTGACTGGTGAGTAAAGTAAACCCTCCTACCAAGTAGTAGTGATGTACCAATGAAGAGTAATCAACAGTGTCAGCACTATTGCAATTCATTTATTCGTTTCCTTGCTTGTTTTCTGCCCCTTCAGAACAATATGCTCCTGAAATCCTTTCCCAGTCATAAAGTCAGCAAAGTCATGCAATCATAAGAATATGAATGAGAGGGAATCTCAGAGAGAGACTGGGGAAACCGAAAGGCTGAACATTTTTGGAAGGAAAATCTTCAAAGCTTAGTATACATACCTAAAGTATTCAAGAAGTTATGTTTGTGAAGAATCCCAGATATTAAAAACTAGTCTTGAGAAAATATAATTAAGATGTGAAGAAATAACATAATCAAGTATTGATTTTTCCCCCTATTGAGAGGTTTATTTCATTTCAAACTATAGCTCCCTGCTCTTTGCTGAAGGATTTTGCACAGTAAATTAATTGCTGGCTCCTTTCCTAAAGGTTTTATCTTTTAAAATCTGTTAGCAGCAATTTTATAGTCTAAAGGAAATTAGCTCTACACTGGTAGTGCTCTACAAATAAGAAATCAATAATAATTAGTTTTTACATTTAAAGGATTAGATTGTCAACTGTTAAAACTTTTAATTTGCCAAGATAGTATTGCAAAATGAATAAAGTTACAGTGAAAGAAATGACTGTAGCATTAAACACAGTGGATCCTTGTCTGTTAGTCTTGTTACTGGGACAAAGCATAATAACTTAGAATATCATGTTAAATCACTTCCAAAATACCAGGAGGCACCCAGGATGCTAGTAGCCTACTGCATCGATCTGGAAAAGAAAAACTGGAAGGGAACCCCTGGTGCATCTTTGATAGACTCATAATTTCAGTTATCTTTCTAATTGACTACAGATAAAAGAACCAATATATGATACTTGATACTATCTCCCAGGATAAAGACACTACCCTTATCCATCCTTCCAGTAGAAGAAACTGTTAGCCTAAATTATTTCCCTGACAGAAAGAAGGGCATGAAGAATATGAAAGAAAAGATCCATGGCTGTGATTATGAGGAAAGAAGGGCATGCCAACTCCCAGCATGTAGGAGGAACAAATGTAGATAGACAGAAGCAAAGTGCAACCTATGATAGGGAAGAAAGAAAAATGAAATGCATCTTATCCCCTCATGCATATCGATTTTTATTATGGGAGCAAAGGCAATATTCAACTCATTTCATCAAGTGAATGCATAATAACCACATAGAAAAGGATCACTGGGAAAGACAGAATGGAACACAAAATTGCTGATATGTGGAATGAGAAGTGAATAAGAGTATGAGAGAGCAGACAAAGACTGTTACGTAGGCAAAGCACATGAAACAATGATAAGAAAAGAGTTGGTTCTGGAAAGTGCACAAAGCCCATATCATGAAAAGGAAAGTGCATTGAGGGAAAAGAGAGCAACATAGCATTATGGCAGAGTGAAGAAGAATGGGAAGCCATGACAAGGAGCCTGAGATATGGAACTATAGCCCACCCACAGTAAACAAGTATATGCATTCAGGAAGAGTGGGAGAAGGTAATTTGTTTTAAGTCTCTCACAATAATGGTGTACTCAGCAAAACACAACAGTAGCATGAACCTGACATCTGCATAATGTTCTCCAATGTGGAGACACATTTTATCAGCACTCATATTCTTCCTAACACTCTACTAACTCTTCCTAACGCTCTACTTACTAATTCTTACTCATAGTCTTCCTAACTCTACTCTCTTTTTGGGCAGCTGGAGTGCATAGTTTCTACAGATTTTATTATGTCACTAAAGAAACTAATATGTTTAGCTACATGGTCCTGAGAGCAAAACTTTTTTTTGTTTTCCAGAAGTAGAGTGATAGCAATAAATATCATGTCTTGTTTATATCACTGATTTTAAAAGGGGATTTCATAGGACTAGGGGATAACCACCATCTGCCAGTCGAGAAGGAATATGAGTATATCAGCAATAGAAAAAACACCCTAAATAAAAATAATAAAAATAGAGGTTACTTGACAGTTTTAAACATAAGATAAATACTGTGACCCTGAAAACCAAACCGAAACAAAACAAAACAAAATAATTAAAAAATTTGGAAGTGTAACATAATCAGATGTGAGATAAATTGCATTTAAAGTTGCAACAATGCTTATACATTGTAGATAACCTGAAAGAAACTGAGCTTTGATTATTCTCTCTCTCAGATATGTTTTTTATTCAAGCATGATGCATTTGTAAGAGTGACCATACACTGATGAAAAAAACAGATGCTATATTATTTAGGCTTTACTAACTACAAGTGCTCTGTGATGCAGTGCATCTCAAAATGTTTCCATCCCCTGTAACTTAGCTTCTGCTCTTTTTTTTTTTTTTTTTTTTTTTTTTTTTTTGTCATTGCTGTTGTTGGCTTTTAGTGACTGCTTGAGAATTATTTTTACAATGGAATAATCAGTTCATAAGTTATGAGGGGTAAGTGAGCCTCATTATACTATCTGTTTTAAGTCTGCTTGTTTTAAGGTAAGGTCTACTTAAAATCAATGAACAAATGTTATAGAATAGCTATAACATTATAGAATATATGGATGTTGGGATCTGGATTGGAGTTTTAAGCTGAGAGATCATTTAAACTTCAGTCCGCACTGGGAAATTCATCTGTAGCATTCAGAGAATGTCAGCAATGCATGATGCTGAAATGCGTGAAACACCAAGTGTGGAAGAATTTAATATTATTCAGTATCACTTCAGAAACCATAGCTGGATCTTACATTGATTCTGCTAAACAGCTTTAGGCAGCTTTTATACCTTTGTAGAATTAATAAAACCCAGGAAATCAATAATAATAAAAGAGATCCTGTTTAAAAAATGAATGACAGTCACATTAAATATCATATTTGTGAATGAATTTTAAATGGCTGTTTGTTAAAAAGAGTTTCCACACATATTAAGTGAAGGTCAACAGCTTGGAACTGATTTTTCCACAGCTGATTACATGACTTTTTTTTTGTTTGTTTTATTTGTTTGTTTTGTTCTACATATTATTATTATTATTATTTTTTTAGAAAATTGAAGACAGCATCTTGCTATTGCTCAGATAGGGCATGGTTCATTAAAAGTGGCTGAGCTCTTCACCTCATTGCAGCATGGGAACCTCTGGACAGCTTTCAGTAGGAACAGGGGGAGGTTTATCAGAACAGAACAAGCTAGGCAGTTCCAGAAAGCACACACATACTCACACCACATAACTTACATATATTGCAAGTCACATACTTTACATAGTTTAAAATATTTGTGTAACCATTTTTTGTCCTGGAGAAAGCAGGAGGGTAATAAAGGGAATATGTCTCTACCTTTTAATTCACGTGAGTAGTTCTACAGAGTGAGAGGAGATGGGAGTATTCACATGGCTAATGGTTACCCAAAACCAATTATTATTATTAAATCAGGTCTTTCATAAATGGTGTGTTTCAAGAAAATTTTAGAGAAATATTTTGATAACACTATGAACACAAAAAATAGACTACGGAAGTGCTGTTATTATGGAACTCGTTCTAATTGAGTAGCTTTTGTTGATTGATTTGCTATCCTAAAAGAAGTGAGAGAAATAAAATCAATTGTGCGATTTTGATATAATTGGGATATAGTCTTACATCTATGAGAGTCTTAACTAAGTTACAAGAATATAAATCAAATCTTTAAGACATGATTCTGCCTCTTCTAGAAAAGAACATTGAATTTTAATTCATATCATAAAAGCTTTTCACATGACAAATGATGTTGTAAGTCTTTACTATAAATAACACAGTGTAAAACGAGCTCAGCAGTTTTTGTTCCTGATTTATTTATTTTTATTATTTATTTATTTATTTTTGCATACTGTGCTAATTTAGCAGAGGGAATGTAGATTATCAGATTCTGCCAGGTGAAAACAAATGATATAAATGATACCATAGCTGATACAAAGAATGAAGACAATGGAGACTGAGGCACACAGTGACAATGTAACCATGAATGTCAGACAGCCAGGAGAAAAAAAAATCAAATTAAATACTCATGAATAGGGAAGGCCGACATCTAGGAATCACCTACAGAATAATCATCTTTGAGTTGTATTTCTCACCTCTTCCAGGCATAAAAAATACATAAGAAACTAATACATTGAAGAACAACACAGGAAAAATGGAAAGAAAGCTTTCACTTGAAATGAATACATCTAAGAAAGTGCACTGATTGCTCAAGCTGGTTGAAAGAACTTAATAGTCTCTGAAGCCTTCTAAATTGTTGTGGTTTAACCCGGCTGGCAGCTAAACACCACACAGCCGTTCGCTCACCCTCCCCCCTCCCTCTCTGGGATGGGGGAGAGAAACAGGAAAGTGAAGCCTGTGAGTTGAGATAAAAACAGTTTATTAAGACAGGAAAATAATAATAACAATAATAATAATAATAATAATAATGATAACAGTATTACTAATAATAATGTGTACGAAACAAGTGATGCACAATGCAATTGCTCACCACCCGCTGACCGATGCCCAGCCTATCCCCGAGCAGCCGCCCCCCCCACCCCAGCTAGCCACCCCTATATATTGTTTAGCATAATGTCAGATGGTACGGAATACCCCTTTGGCCAGTTTGGGTCAGCTGTCCTGGGTCTGTCCTCTCCCAGCTCCTGCTGCATCCCTAGCCTGTTTGCTGGCAGGACAGAGCGAGAAGCTGAAAAGTCCTTGGCTTGGTGTAAGCACTGCTCTACAACAATTAAAACATCAGCATGTTATCAGCGCTCTTCTCATTCTAATCCAAAACATAGCACCCTACCAGCTACTAGGAGGAAAATTAACTCTGTCCTAACTGAAACCAGGACATAAATGTATTTGAAAGGATCTTTTCTAAGATTTTGGAAAGCAAAATCTTGAGTTCAGTGAGAACCTGATCAATTTGAAATCTCAAGTATATATATTAATTGAAAACATTTATCATTCGCTCAATACACAAATTTCAAAACAATAAGTTTGTAACTAATTCACACAAATGTAAATCTCATGTCCATTGTTTACATGAGGGAAAACATGAATTCACTGACGTTTAAAATATGAAAATTTCCAGCAGAGTCCAGGCTAGCAGTGCTTCAGATAACCCTTGAAGGATGTCTTTCATTCTTATGGATTTTCAAAAATAAAAGGAATACATAATTGAACATTTCAATAATATTCATAGTAGTGTAACTGATTCTTTTCTTATTAACAAAGGAAATGTAAAGTCAACATCTTTTTTCCTTTAAGATCTGTTTTTAAAACCTTTTGGTTTGTTAAAAAAGAAGGGAAAAGAAGACAGCTTTGCAATGGTTAGTTTTAAAAAGAAACAAAGAAACAAAAATTATTTGCATATGAATATATTATGATAAATAGAAAATCTGTTTGCTGATGAACTCAGGATTGCTTACTCCCTGAGTTCTAATGCTGGAGACAGCACAGTAAGATCCTCTGTTAACTAATCTCCTCAGATTCCTCAAGGCTTTTCTCTAAACCACCCAGGTATTGTGTGCATCTCAGCAAAACTTCTTTTTTTTTTTTTTTTTTTACCCCTTCTTATTGTTCTAGAAACCTCTTTTACATTTCCATCTGTAATATAATTCCCTGAGCAACTGTTAGTTTGACAGGTTAGGCATTGCTTGTGACTAGTCTCTTGGTTTCAAAGTAATAAAAGCAATTATAGTTCCCCGCATTGAATAAATAGGAAAGCTTATCCTTTTCACTTTACTGGACATTTTTCTAAATGAAAGTAATTCTTCACAAACAAGTGTTCCATTCTAATTTGCTTATGTACAAGTTACTTCCTAGGCACTTTAACACATTGAGGTGTTACTCAGGACAAAGCTATTAATCCGATAAAGGATGGTCCTGCACAACTCTTTTCCAATGAAATGCTGCTGGACTCGCAGCAAGTGAGAATTACGCATATAGCATCTGCTCCACTGACGTTTAGGTGATCTCACCAAGAGTCATCTTGCTGCTAATCATCTCATCTGAAAACCTGTTTTGCAACCATTTGCAAGAATTGAGAGGTTGGTTGAAGAGACAGACAACTGTGGGGAGCAGAAGGGCTGAAAAGTCTCTAAGAATGACTGCTCTGTGACACCAAAGTATATAACCAGGATGAAGTTACAGGCCTTTGGCACTCTGAAGATGAGTGTTCAATGCTTGTACCCAGTGTAGCTGTTTTAATGACCTCCAGTAGCCCATTTCACTGTGTATTGTGTTGTGTTGTTTATCCCTCTGTATTTACATATGCATGGGCTTTATGTAGCAGGCAGGGAATTGATTGTTCTACATACTGGGAGCCCAGCACAAGACATTGTATTCCAGGACTCTGTGATCTTGAGCAGGCCATGTCTGCTCTACTTAGGGCCTGAGAAGCCTTTATGTTATTAATATAGTCTGTAATTTTTTATCTTTGGGAGAGGTAACCTGTATGTGGATCAAGGGATGGGATGTATTTATCCTGACAGAGAAACCGTTTCATGTTTAAGAATCAGCTATGCACATAACAGTTAACCTGAGCAGACACAGGCCTCTGCTGTGCTGCTCATACAGCATGGCTTCCAGGGCTGCATTGTGCTGCCCACATCCCTTGGCTGCAGGACAAAACCATTCACTTCACCATAGCATAGAAGCCTGTGGGCATCTCCCACTCACCACTGGCGATTATGCTACCTGTGTGGTCTTACCTATATCTAAAAATGTAGAAAGAAGTTCTCATGAAAACATGCTTCAGGAATAGAGTGGGTTTTTTTTTGTTGTTGTTGTTTTTTTTTTTTTTTTGTTTGGTTGGTTGGTTGGTTGGTTGGTTGGTTTGGTTCAGTTTGGATTGGATTGGATTGGTTTGGTTTGGATTGGTTTGGTTTGGTTTGGTTCTGTTTTGTTTTGTAAGGAAAATACATGCTGCTCAGAGGGCCAAAAGGGAGAGCTTGTCTGCACGGACAGGACCTACTCTGCTTTGTGTAGTGCACTGGAGGAAAATCCATCCAGGCTCCCCAGCTGATGCTGCATGAATGCAGGCTGCCCAGCATTTGAAGAGATGCAAGATTTACTCACAATTTATATTCCTTTTCTTATCCTATCTTATTAAAGCACTTATTTTATTAAGCCATTTGTTGTTGGGCCTTTCTTACAGAGATCCAGAACCTGTTTTTATCTTTCACATCTTGTCCCTTCCTTACCCCAGTGCAGAACTAAAGATCGCTTACTTTTTGGAGATTCAAAAAAAGATTGCTGAGTGTTGCACAAAAGCATCTGACTTTGGTGGAAAAAACAACAACAACAACAACAAAAAACACCATTTAACTGGTCTCCAAATCAAATCTTCTACTCTTCATCACTTATAAATAACACAATTTCCAAGACACATCAGGAGTGTTTCACAGCTGGACATAGACTGTCAACTTTCATTCCACTTTTCAGAATATGTTAACACATACTTTTCCATTTATCTATTCTTACCTACTTTCTACTTCAACACCCTGCATATTCACTTCAGTCAATGTATCTGTAGTCATTTGATTTCATTAGGACAAGCACAGTGTTGCAGGGGTTCATAGGCCTGAAACGTCAGAATAAGCAGAAGTTCAAGCAAAGTGATTTTAAGGATGTGAGAGTCTCAAGTCTCTGTCACAATACATCACTAAAATCAGAATTAAACTTACATTCATATTAAAAAGATTTTGAGAATGGATTTGATAGAGATGGGTATAAGATCACACAGATGACTTTAAGAGAGAATTTTATTAAAAAACTCAGCATCTTACTCATTGCTCTACCTACATATTCAACCTCACCATTTCACAACTTTGGAGAGTTGCAGAGTGATCAAATACAGCAAAGCCACTGAGTCACAGCTGAAAAATAAAATGTTTGTTTCACTTCAGTTAGAGGAGTGGATACCTGCCACAGTCCTAGACTACAAGAGGTGTATTTGTCAACAGTTTCTAGTCTGCCCCTATTCCAAGTCTAGAATCACTCTAGGAATTCAGACATTAAATTGTAGAAAGAAACAGCTAAGCTTATAGACAAGAATATGAAGAACCTCCATTCAACAGATAACACCAAATCCCTCCTCCCACGTATATTTTCTTTTTTCTCTTCCTTTGCACCAGAAGCTGACGTAGCACTGCAGCTTCTCAAAGGTGGGAGGTGAAAAGCTGAAACCTTCCTGTTTTCTTGATGTCTCAAGCTTATGGAGACTGAACTGCAAAGTTGGTGGTACTTCTCCTCTGTAGTCCAGTGCTCTACTGCTGTTGTAGCTGCTGCTGGCTCTGGTCGATAATTCCCACAGAAGTGCTTCAGCAACCCACTCATATAAATATTGAACCTGCCTTAAAGTAAAGCACTGAAGGAAACTGGCAGTGCTGTTTGCTAGTCGAAATATGTATGGGGTTTTATCAGCACATTCACATCTTGGATATCTAGCTTCAATACTTTTGAAAAACAGCACTTTTTGCACAGAAGCAAAAAGACCCTTTTGAAAGATGGAAGTGCACTCTGAAATTAGAGTAATTCTGATAGTTTCTGCTCAGTTATTCTTTCAATCGTGTCCCCGAATATGCCTCTAGCAGATTGTGTCAAGCAGAGTTTTTTTTGTTTTGTTTTGTTTTGTTTTTTTTTAAGGGAGTTGCTAGTGTAGAGGGACAAAATCCACTTTCTAATGTAAAATTGGCCACATATTTCCACTTGACTATAACAAAAAATGTCAATACAGGAAACAGCAATTACCATGGTTTGTTTTCTTGTAAGAAGAACTAGGATTATTTTTTTTTTATTTTTATTATTTTTTCCCCCCTCAGTACATAAGTACCGAAGTAATATAATTACCTGGACTTAGATTCAGGAATGGTGTGTGGGAGCTATTTGGAAATCTAGTTCTATAAAATCAATTCCTGTGTCTGTATTTAGCTCAATATGTGTTTGCTTTGTACTCATTCCCCTCTGTTTGGCTAAAGCTGAGTAATCAGTCATTGCTAGGAATTATTACTCTCATGAAACTTTACTCTTCAGGAGGGTTCTTATCTTAAGGATTGTTATTCAGAAAACTATACTTGGGACATTATCCTTGGTGATAAATCCTTAGTGAGGAAAAAAAAAAAATTATATGCTAAATTTTCATTTAGCATATAATATATAGAATATAACCTCCATAACGAAAACAGTTAAACAAAAAAACTCAAACTCCTAAAAATATAATAATGGTATCTGTTTTGCTTTGTTTTTCTAGTGCAGCAAAAGGAATACCTGTGATTTTTGGCTTTTTAATATTTGAGGCACATGCTTAGTCTTGAATGATGAGAGAGAACTAAATAGAGTAACTTCATTTGTTATCCTTTCACACTGGGGAAATTAAAATTTCAATATACTGTTAAAAACCTGGAGACCAGATCCTCAGAGATTCAGAGATTATCACATTTGGAAACAGGCTGATGACTGCAAAACAAAAGTTTTTTTTTTTTAATATATATATTGACTATATATATAAATATATATTGACTAAAGAATTTGGAAGAATATTGCTGCAAGTTATTACACATTTATTTCCATAATACTGTGAAAGATATGAATAAATATTTTTGCATCAATACTAACACTGTTCTTTACTAGTGATGGTCTCACAGTTTAAAAGTAAGAAAAATCTGGATTTTAGTGGCTAGAAATGAACTGATTTGCCAGTGGTTAATATCAAAAACAATCAAAAACATTGTCAAAGGTCAATCTTCAGCCTGGCTTATCTCATCTGCTTTGAATTCATGGTTAATGTTTTAGAGAATAAAAACAAAGCAAAGCAAAACAAAACAAAACAAAAAACAAACAACACAAAAAGACTGTATTAATGTTAAATAAAGTTAGTATTATGTAGTCAATTTGAAGAATGTCTCTAATCTTTCAGAGAAAGCACATGACTGTGAATAACTTGATTTACTGGCATAAGGAGACAGTGATGAAGGAGATACAGTATTCTAATGCAATGCTGAGATAAAAATTACCATTCCACACACTAAATGCTATATTTAGTGTGTATAATGTTTGGAAATCTCTATAAGACAAGTGATTATTTATTAGATAATTTTAATTTTAATCAAATTATTTGTGGAATTTTCTCAAGTTTGTTTGCTTCTCTACTGTTATATTCAATTTTTTTTTTTTTTTTTTTTTTTTTTTTTTTTTTTTTAAGATGTGTCAATATGGTGATCTTGGTAAAACAACAAACAATTTATGCAGAAGAGCATAGGCTGCAGTAATTGATACCTTAGGATGTTTGTCCGTCTCTCCTGTTCACTTCTCTGGTATCAGTGTCCACTCCCTTCTTCAACCTCCTCAGTCTTCTCAAAAAAAAAAAAAAAAAAAAAAGAGTAAAAATTAAAATAGAGAGTAAATAAACAGAGAAAAATATATTTGACATACATTTGTCTCAACACAGCAAGGACATTATCTCAAGTAATGACATGTAAGAGGGAGTGTTAAACAGCCTTTGTATGCTATTTCCAGAGTATTTTGTCCAAACAGGGAAGGCCTACCACTAAAGTACAGGTTTTAAAAACACTAACATTTGTTGGAGAGGAAACATTATATTGGAAATGGATGGAAGTCGTCTTGGGAGATGAACACAAGGTTTTCAATTAGTTATTAAGACAAAATGAAACTACTGGAAACAACAGAGTGGATATATAATAAAGTATGGTTGAGTGAGTGAGCAATTAAATTTTAAATCCCACAATGATGAAATGTTCCTGTAGTGTCATGCTGGAATGCTGCGGTAGTGAACTGTGATAATCTGTGGAGATACAAGTTGCCTGGATAAATGTTCATAAAGGAGATTTGGTCATTGTGGTTTATCTATTCATCACATACAGCAAGATTTTCTGGAGTTACTGAAAATACTACTGTGTAGGAGGAAAAGCAAAACCATTCCATTTTATAGTGAAGGACAGAGAACACAGAGCACTAAGGTTCTTAATAGTGGATTCTCCTGGGACATCTCTTTCATTAGATGTTTCTGGACAGTTTGTCAGTGGGACTTTCCTTCTTATTTATTTCAATACTCGCAACACTACTTGGCTGGTGTCTTTTGTACAGACAATTCCAATTAGGTTCTGCATCTCTGAAGATAAATCCACCATTAATTGCCTGTTTGTCTTATTTAGGCAGCTTTCACCAAATGCTCAATATGATGATGCATTAACGAAGAGTTCTTCACAGTCCTTTTATACAATTTTGTCCAAGGCACTGTCAAAAGAAGAATGGAAAGATGTTTTCACAGTACCTGAAGAATCTTCTTGGGATCAGAATAATATTCCACTGAGTCCTCCTACAAACAGAAGTAGATTATGTGTTGAAAAGAGCATACAAATACTTTTTTACACTGCACTTTATTGCATACACTTCTAGAAGTCTCACTGGGTAGATTATGCTCATTATTGAATTAAGTTTGTTTATAGTCAACAAGAGTTTATTAGCAGAAACACATGAAGGCCAGTTCTGAGCAGTCTTTTTAATAATATAACAACATTATTATTTAAATTTAAATTATTATCTGGTTCTTTCAAGGACAACATGACTTTTATTAACCATGGTTGTCATATTAAAAACTAGAAGTAAAACAACAGCAGAATGCTTAATCATGCTCTGATATTTCTGATTTATAAATCAAGATGCCCAGTCATTGGTGATTGGGAAGACTGGATTCAAACTTTGGGATTCCTCCACCAACAGTAAAAGCAACCTGTACTCAAGTTGCATGCACACAAAACCTGCTTCCATCCTTGTTTCTTGGGCATGGACACTGGGCAAACCACGGGGATGTAAGGTGGAGACAAGTTCAGCTGTCTGCAATACAGACATGCTATCTCTTTCATAAGAAGATGAAGTGTTGGATGGAGACTATAAGGTAAAATATCACAATATAAGAGAATAACAGTTATTGGATGGAACTAAATGCAAATCCACTTTCCCTTAAGGTAGTATTGCTTATGCTAATCTAATTCAATTCAGTATTTTAGTCTTTTCCATCGAAGAAAAAAACAACATCTATAAAGTTTTCCAGTAAAGGAAAATGTAGGTCTTTTAAAATGCCACGCTGATACTTGATCATCTCACACTTGATCCAAAAACCTTTCTTTTCATCCAAAAGACCACTGACTTCTATTAAGCGTGTAAGTTACTGATTCTTCTTCAAACACATTACATTTCTTCTAACCACTTCCTCTTTCTCATTTTATTTTCCTAAAATCAAAACCATGTACTATCACTCTTTCCTTCTTTCCTTCTCTCTCTCCCCACTTTTTTTTTTTTTTTTTTTTTTTTTCTCCTGAGGTTTCTCTGGCAAGAATGGAATGGAGTGGAATGGAATGAAATGGAATGGAATAGTTCAGTTGGAAAGACCTTCAAAGATCATCTAGTCCAACTACCTGACAAACCAAAAGGGCTAACTAGAAGTTAAAGCATACCGTTGAGGGCATTATTCAAATGCCTTTTGAACACTGAGAGACACGGGGCATCAACCACCTCTCCAGGAAACCTGTTCCAGTATTTGACCACCCTCACAGTAAAGAAATTTTTCCTAATGTCTAGTCTGAACTTCCCCTGGAAGAGTTTTGTGCTATTTCTGTGAATCCTTGTCAGCAGTTACCAGGGAGAAGGAATGGGCACCTCTTTCTCCACTTCCCCTTTTCAAGAAGTTTTAGAGAGTGTAAGAATATGCACATGCGTATATGTGTAAAAAAATGTGTAAGAATGTGTAAAATATATCAGAATAAGCACATCATGATCTTCCTTTAGAGTTTATCTAGCTGGGGAGATACAACACAGCACTGTGTACTTTGAGAAATAAGGTCATATAATTCTATTTGGAAATATTTCTTATTTTAATTCTTGAAAAAAAAATCTAGAAAATAATATATGACCTTCAACAGGACTTAAGTACCTCATATCGATATTTTTTTTTTCCCAAAGGCAATATTCTGTATTTAGTTTAGTAAATTTTCAGTTATGATTTCTTATTGTTGCCTACAAAAATATCACTCCACACAAAATGATCAGCATTTATTTCATTTTCTTTGCAATGTTTCATTTCATATAAAATTTTGAACCTGTTTTGCTTTCTGCTTAAAATCAAAAAACAGCCCACATACTTTCTCATAAAATACACAGTACTGATCTTCGGAGGATCCTTTGGAACCAGATCTTGAACAGGTAGAGAAAGCAGATCTGAACTGAGATGGCAAGTAGTGTCAAGCCACATACAAGAAAAGAGAAAGGAGGTAGGAGAGGACTCAGGCAAAGTCACACAGCTGAAGAATTTTTGCTGCTGGTGCTTGTAACAAAATCCTGCTTAGAACTTGTCAACCATTTCATTTTTTTAAGAATATTTTGAATTATAGTAAGATAAATGTTCAGGTCTGATATCAGGCATAACTTTATTGCCTACTCGTATCTGGCAGGCAGCATTTTTTGTGCCCAGCTACAGACCTTTTCTGTGAGAGTGTCCTGAGTACCTAGCATTTCCTTTTCAGCTGTCATATGCAGACAGAGCATGAGAGTTCAGACTCCTCCTACCTTCTCAGCACAATCATCCACAGATATGTCTGCCTCATTACCTCTTCCAAGGTTCTGGAAAGCAGAACTGCTATTATCCTCCTGCTGGCCAGGAACAAGACCTTTTCTCTGTTACCTTACCATATAATGTCTATTTGGAAAGATTTATTTTTTCAATTCTTGAAAAAATATATATCTTGAAAATAATATATACAATTTAGAAACAAATGTATCAATTCAAACATTTATTAGTATTATAGTAATATCATACATATATGCTAGTAATATAGAATCATAGAATCATAGAACATCCCGAGTTGGAAGAGACCCACAAGGATCATCGAATCCAACTTCTGGCTCCACACGGGACCACCCAAAAATCAGACCATATGTCTGAGAGCGTTGTCCAAACTGTTCTTGAACTCCAGCAGGCTCAATGCTATGACTGCTTCCTTGGGGAGCCTGTTCCAGTGCCTGACCACCCTCTTGGTGAAGAACCTTTTCCTTAGACCCAGCCCAAACTTCCCCTCACACAGTTTCATGCCATTCCCTCAGGTTTAGTATTATGTAATACTATGCAAGGAAACTTTCAGACAGAAACTATTGTAAAGTTACTGCAGGGGAACAGAATTCTAATCAACATGTGATGGTGACAAAGGAATAGTAAGCATATGTTTTTTTCCTTCTTTGATAATCAAACAGTGAAAACTATACTTTCCAATCCTAAAGACTGAAAACTAAATGCCTAAACTCATAAATATCCTAACAGTCAGGAAAGTAAAACATCTCAGCCCTCGCTGTCCTCTGAAAAGACATGTTTATTCTGATTTCTAAATGTCAACTGAGAAATCCACAAAATTATCTCAACTTCAGACTGCATCTTTGATTTCCACTGATACAGAAGTCTTTGGAAAGCATTAATAAATAAATAATTAAAATTCTATGTACTTAAAAAAATTATTTTCTTTCTATTTCAAGCAAATTCATCAGTCATATTTGTGCACCAACTGCACAGAAAAGAAGGAATGAAAGATATAACTTTTATCATCATGTCCAGTTATGGAAATAAGACATGGTACAAGTGATTTTATTTCGTTTATATCATTCTGAAGGACTAAAGATATTCTTATGGATTGATTAGGGACTTGATTATATAACATATTTATATAACATTTAATTACATAACATTATAATATTTTATATAACATATTTGCTTAATATTTTATGCTTACTATATTTTACCACGAAAAACTTGATGTTGCTATGAATCCAACCTCGTTTTCATAGTCATGAGTATATTTTCAGATACAGAGCAGCCAAGTACTTAAATGGCTTAAGATTTATGTAGTTAAATGAAACTGCTGATATGAAACAGAGAAAGAATGGACCAAATGTGGTACTTGGACCAAATTCCATCGCCTATTAGAAATACATAATTTCAGAACTATCCTACTGAAAATCTCATGATCTTTACAAAATAACGAAAGATATCCTGCTGTTTAAAAGTCTCATCAGCACTTAATGCTTTTATAATAGAATAGTTCAGTTGGAAGGGACCTTCAAAGATCATCTGGTCAAACTTTAGAAACTGGACCACAAAAGTATTTTCCTTTGTGTATAGGAGGCATGTATGGCTATCATCCCTGCATTCATTTCATCTCCATTACTTCAGTTTCTGAGGTTACATCCAGAAAGACATCTAAATACTTATTTTATGATACTAAAAAATCGAGAGAAAATTTATTTAGTTGCTTGGTAAAAATCAGTATTAATAAAGGAAGTTTAGAAATAGGATTTAGCATGGTTGGTATTATATGATGTACGTCTTTTTGACCACAATGACAACACCATAAATTTCTAACGATGGTAATCTAGATTTATTCTAATTAATGATCTAATCTGAAGTAATTCAGTCTGTAAATCATTTTCATGTGTCAGCTGGTAGTTCTCAGCAAAGGTTATTTTCGTTGTGAGGAAACCTTCTGCTCTTATTCTACACAGTTTCTTAGCTTAAAGATTTTCCCTGGGCATCTTTCTAGTTGGAGAAACAATGTCTGTATATTAAATTTAGAAATTAAATGTCACTTAACTTGTAATAAAAATATGTTGGCAGTACCCAAAGGTTCTGTACTGTTTATGATTGAATGAATGAATCAAACGATAAATGAAGCTAATAACTGACACAGGAATTTGCCACTATTTATTTCATCTTTGAAGTAAAAGACACAGGAGTCATTAACATAGATATAAGTATTTATTTCTGATCTTCTTATTGTGTAATGTGGAATACATCTATTAGCTGCTCTTCTTGTTCAAAGCCATATATGCATTTTCTAAACACCATACATAATCTAAGAAGTCCCTATCCAGTGTGTTTGTTTGTTTTCTGAATGCATTTTAACACAGTCTTCTGTTAACAAACCAGTAAAATTTTTGTTGGATATTGAACATGAAAGGCAAACTGCATTTTTATTTTTATTTTTTATTTTTTTACAAGGTAGCAAAACATTGGAATAGGTGCCCAGAGAAGTTGTGGAAACCCTGTTTGTGCACATCTTCAAAACCCCATGGCTTTTGGTAACATGATGTGGAGAAAGCTGAATTACTCAATAACTTTTTTGCTTAGTCTTTACTGGCAAGTGTTCCAGTCAAACTGCCAAAATCACAGAAGGCAAAGGAAGGGACAAGGAGAATGAATAACTATCCACTGTAGAAAAGGATGAGGCTTGAGACCATATAAGAAACCTGAAGTTGCATAATAAGATTAGGTCCTGAGGGTCCTAAAGGAATGGACAGATGAGGTTTCTAAACCATTATATTTAAGAAGATGTGGCAGTCCGGTTAAGTTCCCACTGGCTGGAAAAGAGGAAACATAAGCCCAATTTTTAAAAAGGGATAAAAATGAAGACCTGGGTAACTATAGGCCAGTCAGTATGAACTCTATACCAGGCAAGAGAATGGAGTAGATCCTCCTGGAAACATGGCACATGGAAAATAAGGGGGTGATTGCTAACAGCCAACATGGCTTTACTAAGGGCAGATCATGCCTGACAAAGTTGGTGGCTTTCTATTACAGGGTTACAGCATTGGTGGATAAGGGAAGAGAAACTGATGTCATCTACCTGGGAGTGTGCAAAGCATTTTGCACTGTCCTGTACAACATCCTTGTCTAAACTGGAGAGACAAGGATTTGACAGATGGACCAGTCGGTGGGTAACGAATTGGCTGGATGGTCACATCCAGAGTTGTGGGCAATGGCTTGATGTCCAGATAGAGACCAGTGGCAAGTGGTATTCCTCAGCGGTTGGTATTGGGACTGGTGGTATTTAACATCTTTGTCGGTGACATGGACAGTGGGAACATGTTTGCTGATGACACCAAGCTGTGTGGTACAGTTGACAGGCTGGAGGAAAGGAATGCTGTCTAGAGGTACCTAGACAGGCTTGAGAGGTGGGCATGTGTAAACCTTATGAAGTTCAGTAAGGCCAAACTCAAGGTTCTGCACCTTCATCAGGGCAATCCCAAACACAAACACAGGCTGGGCAGATAATGGATTGAGAGAAGTCCTGAGGAGGACTTGGAAGTGTTGGTTGGTGAGGAACTCAACATTAGCCAGCAATGTGCACTTGCAGCCCAGAAAAACAATCATATCCTGGGCTGCATCAAAAGAAGTGTGGCCAGAAGGTTGAGGGAGCTGATTCTTCCCCTCTACTCTGCTCTTGTGAAACCCTATCTGGAGTACTGTGTTCAGCTCTGGGGCCCCCAACATAAGAAGGCCATAGACATGTTAGAGTGAATCTGTAAAATGATCACAGGGATGATCGGAGGCCTGGAATACCTTTCCTATGAAGACAGGCTAAGAGAGTTGGGATTGTTCAGCCTGCAGAAGAGAAGGCTCTCAAGAGAGCTTATAGCAGCCTTCTAGTACATAAATGGACCTTCAAGAAAGCTGAAAAGGGACTTTTTGCAAGGGCATGTAGTGATAGGACAAGGGGTAATGGTTTCAAACTGAAAGAGGGTAGTTTTAGATTAGACATTAGGAAATTCTTCACTGTGAGGTTGGTGAGGCACAGGAACAGGTTGCCCAGAGAACCTGTGAATGCCCCATCCCTGGACGTGTCCAAGGCCAGGTCAGATGGGGCCTTGAGCAACCTTGTCTAGTGGAAGGTGTCCCTACCCATGGAAGGAGGGTTAGAACTAGATCATCTTCGATTCTACTCTTCCAACTCAAACCATTCTGTTATTCTATGATGTAACGTTGCAGATAGATGTAACTTCAAGTTTGTCCTTGCTTTGAGTGGAGAACTGGAGCAGTTGGTCTTCAGAGATCCCATCCAATCTAAATTAATCTATGATTCAATTGCAGGTTTTAGGAAGAATCTCATTTTTATTCTGGGTATGTTTTAATTTTTAAGAAAAGGTAGTTCTGTAAAGTGTTTTTCTAGTGTTATCTCATTTTTGATGCTACTAAGGTCTGTGCTCAGTGCTTCAGGGACTTCTACATGTGTCATGCATGACTGCAGTCTCCTCTACCCAGATGTTTAACTGACAGCAGGGTTAATTATGTCTTGAAAGTAGAATTTGAGGCAATGTCGTATCTTGTATTAACTTTCTGACACATTAAACACATACTAATCAAGAGCTATCTAGTACCAGCACCCACCTACAAATGCCACTCTTAAGGTGCATTTTATACAATAGTTTTTTAACACAAAAAACTTTCTATAATAAGTTTTATAGCACGTAAACTCACAAAACTGCAACAGAGCATATGCGCCCTGTGAGGATCCAAGAAAATAATTGACTTTGCTCTGTGGATAAAAGCACGCAAATGCTTATCATCATCTCAGAATTATATTACCAGCTGAAAGACGTAAACAGGGACTCAGCCAGTAGCAATGGGTAGTTGCAAATGCCTAGTGAATGTAGCATTAGAGAAATGGAATCCTTCTGGGTTCAATAGCTATAAAATCTGAAGACAGTAGCACCCACACTCATTAGGGCTGTTGTTTTCAGCTGGGGACTTTCCATGATATAAAACAGAAAAAAAGATCAAAAAAAAAATCTTTAAAAGACAGATTAAACATTTCCAAGCCTTGATTATTCAGTGTTTCTGAGAAGTCTGAATCAACTTGAAGCAGATTATATAGGATTTTTTCTTTAAAAAAGGGCTTCTTTTTTTTTTTTTTTTTATTTTTTTTTTTTTTATTTTTTTCAGACCAGAAGTATCTTTAGGAATCAGTTTTCCTAATTTAAAAGAGTGATTTCACTTAATCATTCTGAACTTTTGCAAATTTACTTTCTACTTGCCTTCTGTGTACTTCAAAGACTTTTCCATGCTTGGGTTGATACAGTCTGGCATATACAGTCTGTCCCCTGTATACATCTAAGATTAACAGATCCATAGTGTCATTCCCTTTTCCACACATCTTCTAATATGCCTTAACTAGACACCAGGGAGCTCTTTCACATCTGTCCTGGAACTCTGTCACCAACTCGTCAACAGTGGTTCTCTGGCCAGCTACTATCAGGTTAAACACACCATGACTGAGATATGCCTACCTTACCTCAGATAATTTAACATCTTTCCTCCACATAACTGATGATAATTGAAAGAATAATTTGATTGAATTTGGCTAATATTACTTAAACTATTGTAGCAGGTTTGCTGACAGACAATGTGATAGCACAAATATATTTTGTTTATGAAACTCGGTCAAAAACAAATTAAAATTCTATTTCCTTTGACAGGGATTTTTATGTTATTCTACTGCTATTGGTATCAGCACTGTCATTTGAATCATCGTGATTCAATAACTTTGAATTATGGAACATAAGTACAGGGGATGTCTCATAAAATAGTGTATCATTATACATTTATCTGCAGGCAACTTCTGGGAAAAAGAATGAGCCACTCAACTAATAATTTCTCAGTCTGAAAAACCTTTGAAAGATGTAAGTGTGGAATTTAATCCTTAAAAATGCAGGAGAGTACTGACTAAAGTCTCCCACATCTTGGAGAAATTCCCCAGCCATTAGGCAGGTAGGGTTTTTTGTTACTGTCACCTGCTGTTACTGACTTCGGTACTTCCCGATGGGTTTAATTGTTAGGTCTCCTCAGGTTATGTATGACTGAGTCCTGAACATGACCAGATCATTCATCAACTACTCTATCATTGTCTCATCAATGAATTGTTATACACATTGTTCCAGAGGACTCAGGACATCAAGTGCCGGGACTGGTTTCCAGCTCTGGAGGTCAGATACCTCCGAAGGCTATGCACTACAGCACTTATTGTTTGGATGTCTAAACCCTTTTCTGGAGGTACCCTTTGATTCATAGAAGAATAAAAGTTTGAAAACATTGAAAAGCTCTAAGAATTAAGGTTTGATAATCATTTTTTAAAAAACATATTTGGATTGCACCTTCACATATCCCCAAATGACAAACATAATGATTATGGACAGTCTTACTTTTTCAAAATAACAGTTTTAAAGCTAAATTAGAGAACAGAAAGACAAAAACTATTCTCTGTTTGCCTGCTCATTGACTAAGGCTAGTTTGCTGGAACTGTTACATGAATGAACCATTCATATCATCATACTGTTAATTATCACTGATAATTTCAATATTATAAAGACAAAATGCAGTCTCTCATGGAATATTGAATCCTGCTGGGAAACTCACATTGTGAAGTTAGGAAAACTAGATGAAATGCAATGTTCCAGTTCCAGAAAAGGAACAGAGAGTTTGGCATAATTCATAATTACAGAATTCAACATGTGACCAACCCTGCCGTTCCTCCTCCAGAATTATGGGAAAGGGAGTCTCCAATGTAAATTGTTAAGCTGTTTTGACATACCAATATAAGGTTGCATTTCCCATTCCTTCACTTCATCCTTCATTGTCCATTTCCTTATTTTCTACTGAAATATCCCTCTGATCTGGGTATTATACTCTGTTCATGGAAAATGCATCAGAGGTACAAGAGGAGGAAGGATAAAACAGAAAACAAGGACTATATTAAAAGTCAAGATGACAGAGGACCCAGCTTGACACAGCAGTGAGTTACAGAACACAAACAAGGAATGTTTCTAATGAAAAAAAGAACACCAGCAGTCTGAGAGAGAAGAAAAGGTACACAAGGACCTCTTACTACGTCTGGAGGAATGCACAGTGCATCTTGGTAGAGGCAATCTCAGAATATATAAACACATTGTCCACCTATGAGGCTAAACAGCTCTTTCTGTTTGTGGACAGGTCAGTGAGAAAAATCAATATAGTTTCATAGGCTACTTATATGTCAGATAAGTCTTCTCTAGTGAAAGAGAAAACTCATTGCATAAGAACATTTTGACTCATGTTAAGAAAACTGACCATAAGTCAACTGTTACTGAGGGTAAAATAAGAGTATGTTCTTCACTGCCATTTTTCTTCTAATTTTCTTGAGGAACTGACATAGAGTAAATCTGCACCATTAGGACTACAGTAATCAAAGCTCACTTCTCCTTTTTATTCATTCCTGCCATATAAGTACATTTTGAGAGAAGAATAAGGTAAATTTTTATTTAAGTTTTAGAACTGATTACAGTGCTCTTCAGATTACTCAATTTATGATTGTAAAGCCAAAAATCCTCAATTTATTCACTTTACAGTCCCAGTCCCAGTATCAAAATATCAGGATGCACCTCCACATTATTTTCCTAGAATGACCTATAGACTTATGTGTGTCTGCTCTGGCAGGGGTCCTCCACAGGCCGCGGCCTCCATTGATGCAGGTCCACCTGCTCCACCGTGGTCTCCTCCATGGGTTGCAGCGTGGAATCCTGCTCCAGTGTGGTACTCCATGGGCTGCAGGGGGACAGCTTGCTTCACCATGGTCCTCACCACAGGCCACAGGGGACTTCTGCTCCAGCGCCTGGAGCACCTCTCCCCCTCCTTCTTCACTGACCTTGGTGCCTGCAAGGCTATTCGGCTATCCCTCACTCCTCTCACTCTCCCAGCTGCTGTGTGGTGCAGTGTTTTTTTT
Source organism: Cygnus olor (assembly GCF_009769625.2). Taxonomy (NCBI): domain Eukaryota; kingdom Metazoa; phylum Chordata; class Aves; order Anseriformes; family Anatidae; genus Cygnus; species Cygnus olor. The sequence goes on along the minus strand of NC_049171.1, from coordinate 63,604,664 downwards.
TTGTTTTTGTTTTTTTTTTTTTTTTTCACCTGTCTTAAATATCTGAAAGATCTGAAAATGTCTTATTGCTAACTCAAAAATATCATCTTTCTGCATCTCCAGTGTAGTTGTTCGTTCTACAGAGAGAAGATGAAGGCATTACTAGACAGGGAAGTGATTAGTAGGGCACTTTAATTAAACTTAGCTCACATTTCATAATTGTAAGCAATTGTCCTTTATCTGTGTGTACCTGGGATATATTAAACATACTGAGTCAACTGATAGTGTGGACCACCAAACATAGAAATTCACTCAATGATTGATCACTTTGGCTTCAATTTAGTGAACTCAGCTGTCTCGAAGTAAGGAACAGAAACTGTTTAACTGGATTTTTTTCTTTGTCATATGCTGTTTTAAATTTATTTGAAGGTAATAATATGTGCAGTATCGAAGCAAAATAGAAATAAAGAGAATCTGTGTGAAAACTAACATCACTTTTTGCTGAAATGTGGCCTCAGAAATAAGGCATAATGAGAAAAAATATTATCTTGCAGAGTTTAGAAAAAAAAAAAAAAAGACAAACTTAGAAGAGTACCAATGAAGAGAAACAAATATATCCTTAACTGAAAGTTTTCAGAATTAGTTTCCTAAAATGTGAGCTGGTTAGATAGTAGGTGTTTCAGAAAGGTTTTGAAAATTCACACTTAGTCATTGTTAAATCCTGAAGAAATCTCAGCTCTATACATACCTTTTGTCTTTGCCTGTATGGCTGCCTATAAACCTCAACCTTGCTGTGTAGCATGAACAGAAATACTGACTTTATAAGGTCTAATAATCTCACATTTTAAAGATAGCTTTTCTTTCCTTTATAAGACTGGAAATTTTTATTTTCTTACCAGACATGACCTCACTGTGTGCAAAACTGGAAATATCAAACCTTCAGTATATTCTTAAGGTGACTATGCTGAACTATACACTTAGAAATTACATTCAGGACGGATAGGGCTTAAGAGTTGTCAACCAGTAACTTGCAGTAGAAATTATTTCATTTCACTCTTACTAGTTTTGTACTACCACCAGTTGGTGAACCTATATTAGTTTCAGATAATTAAAGAACACATTAGGTGTTATCAGAGTTGCTTTCTAAAATCAAAAAGGCAACCAAAAGGTGTAGCTGCAAGAGTTTAAAATGATTGCAACAAGTTAGATACAGACTACTACTTAAAAATAAATGAATAAATAAATAATTCTTTGTTAACCTTCAAAAAGTATAAGCCAGTTTCAAGGGGAGGACACCAGATAGTCCTCACTGTCAAACTCAGTCCTGACCCAATACAAATATCCAGGTTTTGTTTCAGGAATTTTTAGCTAAATACTGACCTTACTCTTCTTGTTTAGCCTAACAGATGCAGTCTTCTCACAGTTGGAGTTGGCATCACTTCAGGCAATTTTCTGCTCCTGCTGTGCAAATTCTTACTCCAATTCACTGTCACTTGTTCTTCCTCTCCAGAATAAAAATAATTCAAATAGTAAAAGACCCTTACAAACTGTCACAGCAATTAAATTAGAAGTATGTAAAAACACAGAGGAAATCCAAGAACTCACTTACGTTCCAAAAGAAGAAGAAAAAATAAACATTTTATATCTCCCAATCAATATTCAGGACTGCTATGATCTTAATATCTCCCTTATATCTATTTTCTTCTAACAGATTCACTAGTCTTTTCCATTACTTAATACTTATCTAATTTTAGATGGTCCATAGCTATGTTATCCCAAATGATTTTTAAAAATGTGGAATTCAGCATAAATAATAATAATAATAAAAAAATTCAATGAAATGTACTTATGTTCGGTGAGAAGGTACAGAAAATCTTATCCTTTAAACGTTCATACTGAGTTTGGCAGCATCAAATACATTTCCTTGAGGAAACTACTTCTTTTGTAAAGATAAGAGACTGAAATATGAAGGAAAACTTAAAAATTAACAGATGTCACTTCTGGTACTGTTTAATTCTACAGCAAGTTTCCCATTGGCTTTGCAGGAATGTGAATTGGTCATTTGAGGATAACAGGATTTTAAATAAATTAGTCTTTCTACTAAAATTTTAAGACTTTTTTTTTTTTTTTTCCCAGTCTCAATTTTTCAGTTATTTTGAGGAAAGGCAAAATATTATTTAACATAGTGATTCTGAAGTAAAATTTTTTACTCTAAATATCTCTCACTTTACTATAGTCTCTGTTTCTTGCTGCCATTTCTCTGAGCCTAGTTATCTATGTTGGATTGTAGGTGGTCAGTACAGACAACCTAAATAAAGGTTTACCAAAACAGTTTAAAAAGTGGTTGTTTTTTGGTGTGGAGTCCCTTTACAACACTTTGCTTTTTCTCTATATTCTTACATTATTTTAAGGAATATCTTAAAAAACTACAGTGAAAGAGCTGTGAGAAGTAGCAAAATAAAGTTCAGTATAAGGCGTGCTGTAGCAACTTGGTTCATGCTTTTTTTTTTTTTTTTTTTTTTTTTTTTTGACGTGCAAAGAATTAAGTATGAAAGACTTTGGTAGGTGCCCAGTGTATTTGAAAAGGTAAAGAAAAGGTAAAGATATATACAATTTAATATCTTGAACTTGTAGTGCCTGCCTGCTTTTCTGTTTTTCTTTCTTTTCTGTTATCTTCTGTCCCTGAATAAAATCAAGGTCATATTAAAAAAGGGGCATGAAGAGGCTTTCAAGTTGTGCCAACTGAATTAACATTAAGATGTTTATTTACATAAGTCAGTACTGCTCCATATATTTTGAAAAGGGAAACTTTCAAAGGGAAACCCATAGAAAAGATGAAATAATACCATTGGAAACCCTACCCTATTCTCTTACCCCTGGTTTTCTATAATATAGTTTTATAGACTCATGCAATTTTTTGACTGGTTTTCTAAAGTCATGAGACTTCAGTCAGTACATTTTTTATTTATATATTTTGCCAGCCTCTCCATTGTGTACTTTTTAACTCACTGTACAATATCAATCTAATAACACGAATAGATCATAATCTTTAAAAATATTTTAAATTCTTAAGAAAACTGTCAGAAATGGAAGAGAAGACAGAACCAAATTCATGCTTACAACAGTGGGCAAAGCAGGTGTTTTCTGTTCTGCCTCACCCACTGGCTGCTGAATTATTCAGGCTATTGTTATTGACCAAAAGCTTAGTATTTCTCTCTACTATAATACACAATGAAATAAAAATATTGGAAAAACAAAGGAAAAGAATTTTACATATGTGTATATAATAACAGCAACTACAAGACACTAAATGCAGTAGGTCTCAAGGTCATGATTAACAATGTATTTAACTAGTATTTCAGTTCAATCTGTGATTCCTTATGCACAGCAGAAGCTCAGCAAAGCATGTAACAAAGCACGTTTCAGGGATTGCTTATTTCAGAGGTGATGACAGATGCTCTTAAGGAATGTTTTATTATGGCCAAAATAAAATGTGTGGAAAGTTATTTCAGTAATCAGAAATTAAAATGGAAATACTAAATAAAGTGAAAACAATAACAGCAACAATTAAACAAGACAGCTCCTACTAGAAGACTCACATGGAGTAAGCTGGAAGTAATGTGAGAAAAGTTTTCCTTCCAAAAGTGAGTATATTCAGATCCTAGCCACATTATTTTGTGTAATTTCAGAGGTTCTAGAGAACCCAGGACACTTGTAGAAGGTCCTGTGTACAACTGCTTATCTTTTTGTTTTCCTGTAATTTTCCCAATACCCTTCAGTTTAATCTGACGTGTAATGGTAAAGTAAAAAACTGATTTCTCGAAAACATTCTCCTGTTTCTTAAGGGAAGTGTTTCTCAACAAGGAAAATATAGTTTTTAACTCTTCCATGGAGGATTGATTTAAATAATTTTCCAGATCCAATGGAGCATTGCAAGAAATAGAGAAAACAAAAGGAGAAAAAAATACAGTTAAAACACGATATTTGAAGGTATGAATAAAAGTAGTTGCGTATGGGATTTTTATTTTTTTATTTTTATTTTTTTTTAGTTAAGAATGGAACAGTAAAGTTTATAGAACTTGGTTAACATAAGAACTTTGGTGTCTGCAGGACTGTTTCACCTTGTTTCCTTTCACATTTTCTCACTCCTCTCTCTCAGCTTCTCTTGCACAACCTTTTTTCTCCTTTCTTAAATATATTCTCCCAGAGGTGCAAACAACATTGTGTATTGGCTCAGCTTTGGCCAGCAGAGGCTCCCTTTTGGAAGAAATCCTTTCTTCCTGCTTACTGACATTACACAATATTAGATGATCTCCAGACAAAAGGATGAATCTGCATTTTACCATCCAGAATACAGAAGAAAAAAAGAATTTTTAAAGCTGCTCTTTTGCACTCACCTACTGCTATGCACCTGTCACATCTTGGACCAGCAGTTAAATAGTAAGTTCTGCTGTTGAAAGATTTTGCTTGGCTGTCTGCTTCTCCTTCTCATAAGATGCTTATTGTCTTTCTCCTATCTGTGATACAGCAACCTGGTTCACAACCCAGTTGATCAGCTGTTTTGCAGGGAGTCAAGTATCTCTATGCAAAATGTCTATGCCCTTAGTGTGAAGACAGGCAAAAATTAACACTGGTTGATAGACCTTGTTAAAGGTCTGTTCTTAAGCTCAGTTAGACATCAACCAGGCTTTAGTCAAGATAAAGCAATTAAGAAGTCATGGGTGAATGCTTCAAATGAAGTTCAGTTATTCCTCGCGCTTTACAATACTTTAATGAGTTGGAGATTAGCTCACAGTCTTTGAAAATCAGTAACTGTTAAACTAGGCTGGAATATATACCTCAATTCACTCCTGATTTATAGCTATATTTCAACTGCGAACATACTAATCATGATTTACTAACATGCTGGTACTATTATGGCAAGCATTGTGATAGAAAACAAACAAACAAACAAACAACAACAACAAACACACTAGAAAAATAAAAACACCACAATTACTTCTCGTGGAATCATAAAGTTGCTGTTTGCATCTTTCAGCTTTACACATAAATTTTAACCAAATTATATACTCAGTAGACCATGCATAAGAGTTTTGACATATCAGGATATTGGGAATGAAACTGAATTATTGAAGTATTTAACCAAAAGGGAAACCAAATATAAAACCAACCAAACAAACAAACACTGATAACTAAATATTTGTGAAGCATTAAAATAAGTATATAAGTAATAAGTACTAAGTACTTAATAAGTAATAAGTACTCATTATTTTCTGAGCTTTTCTCACTGACTTCACTGAAATTCGCAAATAGCTTTTTAAAACCTTTTCCTAGAGAACTTCTTTCAATAGTGTACTAGCAAATTCACAAAGAAAGAGGAAGTATGTCATAGAATCACAGAACCGCAGAATCCTTTAAATTGGAAGGGACCTCTTGAGATCATGCAATCCAATCCTACTGCTCAACCAGGGACAGCCGAAGCACAATGCCCAACATAATTTCCAGTTAGGCAACCTGTTCCAGTGTTTGACCACCCTCACAGTAAAAAAATACTTTGTTTTGTTCAGATAGAATTTAATATATTTTAATTTCTGCCCATTACCTCTAGTTCTGTCACTGGACACCACTGCAAAGTCTGGCTCCCCATTCTTTCTTTTCCCCCTTCAGGTATTTATACACAATATGATCTCCCGAAGGCTTCTCAGGATGAACAGTCCCAGTCCTCATACACTCTCCTCATATGTCAGATAATTCTGTCCCTTAATTGTCTTTGTGGATTTCTGTAGACTCTCTCCAGCAAGTCCATGCCTTTATTCCAGCATTTGAAATAAAGAAAAAAAAAAAAAGAAAAAAAAAAAGAAGAAAAACAAACGAACAACAACAGCAACAAAAAAAGTCCTGAGCTTCAGTAAAATATCTTTAATTTACACATAGAATTTCAAAGCATTTAAGTATTAAGCTACTTATTCATGTTTGAATTGCCTTTGCCCTGCATGTCTTTAGCCTTGTTCATACAATTACCACTGATCTCCACTTTCAGCTCACATGTGAATGGCCTATGTGTCTGCTTTCTTCAGAGCAGGAATTATCTGGACTGGGCAGTTCATCCTCGCACAGACCCTACTTTTCTTTACCTGCAAAGTCATGCTTTATCAGTCTCTTCATTAGCACCATTTCTTTTACTCAGTCTCCAATCTCTTTTATTTTTTCCTGTTAAAATTATAGGTTGCATCAACAGTTGTCTTGACATGAGCAGTTTACATAGACAAGGCCAAGATGGAACTAAACTGATGCTTTTGTTCCAAAGTCAGTTTGAAAGAACAAATAAGATGCAATGTTAACTTCTGTAAAGTCTGATTTTGTCTTCCTTTGAAGTGCACTAGAATGGGAGTGGAAGGTTTTTCTCCAAAATGACAAAAACCATCAAGCATCCTTCAAAAGCATCCTTTTCCCCCCTTTTCTTTTGCTATAAATTATTCCCAACTTGTCAAATGTCACACTTGGGCTACCATTTTGAACATTTGTGTCTGATCAGAGACTGCAATGAAGAATTTTCTGAAGCCATGCTTGGTTGTACTAATTTGTACTAAAGAACAAATACTTGTTACTGTTTAAGTAATTAAGATTATAAACCTGAAAGTGAATTTTTATGTGACTAAATTTATTGTGGAGCAAAGTCTTTCCACTGAAAACTGGGTTTCTGTCAGTGTATTTGAAAGCTACTCACCATAACACAGCATATTTGTATTTTTCTTCTAATGGTAAGAAAAGTGCTAAGGAACACATTTCTTTACTAATTTTGTTCCACAAAGGCAGGTGAAATGAAGGTGGCAAACCAAAATAATAATAATATTCAAAATATATACTGTCACTCAGGAAAAAAAAAAAAAAAAAGCAAGCAAACAAAATAGCACAAAAGTTCATCCCCTTATCTTTCCCTCTCCTGCCTCAAAAATGTAACCTGAAACCCATGACAAAGTAAAAAGCTATTTTAACATAAAATTGATAAGGGTTTCTTTTATGTCCAGGAGATGTCAGAACCAAACTGTAGGTCATGATCTTCTAAGACAAAAAGCATAAGTCTCCTGAGCCATCTACAGGTCTCACAGTGAAGTGGAAGGTTTTTAATGTAATATGTAGGGGCAGATGCTCATCAGTAAGCAAAAAGAAAATACGCTCCCCCCATATCCTCCTCCCTTTTCTCATGAGATGAATGTAGCACCCCATCATCTGTTTTCTCCCAGGCTAACTACATTCACTAGGGTATGTGAACAGTATGGACACTTCAGAAGGGCTGTTAGAAGCAGCTGTGCAGATAACAGCCATAGCCATCACCTAGCATACAAAAAAAGGTCAAAAATAGCTTTGAAAGCCTAAGGAGACATGATGAGACTTTGCTCACACCTGTTTTGTAAGAGAAAAGGGGGAAAAGCAGTCAGGACTTAAAGAGTTAAGGACAGTATGAAATCAACCTCTCGGTCTCACTCTTTTCTTTCTTTATCCTTGGGAAGCTCTGCTTTTTCATCTTGGCAGTGCAGTTACTACTGGAAGAGGCATTGACATTTAAGCATATTCCTTCTGACATACTCAGTTCATTCCTGGATATAAGTACAGTCTTCAATAACCAGGGAACAGAAATTATTCTTGACACAAGAGAATCCTTTCAGGTAATCCAAGTGCTCACAGAAGTTGTGGACGACTGCACATATGGGCAGTGCAGGAACTAGCTAAAACTATTCAATGTGGATAGAGAGGCTCTTCAGGGTTCTTGCAGCATTTGTGCAGGATCTGTGCATTAGTGTTAAATTTATTGTGTGGAGCCTGTCATCTAGCAACATGTTTTCCATCTTCACCTTTCACGGGGAAAGGGCATGGTTAAAATAAGTGCGGACATTCATTAATTGATAGCCTCATGACCTGCCAATGTAGAAGTATATATGCAAAGATATGAACCTCTGTGTGACAACAAACATCTTCAAATAGGAATTATCCTATTTTTTCTTAAGAGAAAGTAGTGATGCACTTAATGATTCTGACACAGAAATTACAGAAGCCAGGGTAATCAGAAGTCTCTTTCATCAAAGCCCACTGGGATGACTATATTTATGTCCCACCAATAAGGTACAAGACTGATTCACATAACTCAAAGTATGTCATTAATAAATGAAGATTCATTCACTCTGGGAAATATGCAGCAATTCTTTCGACAAAGTTTTGGCTTTAAAAGCTTGATTCCTTCCATCATTCTTTCTCTGTCTTCCCACAGATCAGAAACAAACAAACAAACAAACAAAACCAACCAACCAACCAAAAACACCAAGGTTTTTATCTTTATAGTGAAGGAATTAAAGATGATTATTGCCTTTTCATCTAAACTGGGCTAACAGTACAGTGTCTCTGTTTTTCAGTCATGGATTGAACTGGATACTTTTTTTTTTTTTTTTCCTAGTATGGAAAGAGCCAAGATTCCTGTCCAGTTTTAAAATGCAGAAATGGTGTTTCTTCTTATGTTAAAAAGGTCTATTTTCTTCTCCTCTTGAGCCATCTTGTGGCTGATAACTGTAATATGCTCTTGAAAACGTCTACCCAACATTATGGGAAAGCTCTTTACCTAGTGTTACCCAATGGTTACATTAGTGAGTTACTATCCTTTATTCTTGGACGTTAGCATAACAGGTTTCTTGTGGGGAAAACAACAATAACAACAACAAAAAACCTTATTACATGTATAAATATAGAACAAATATAGAATAAAATATCACTTAGAGAGAGGAAATTATTACTCTTTAATTTAAAAGGTAACTCTCAATATCAATAAAGAGGCTATTGTAGAACATTGCAAATGGGGCCACAGGTGGTTTTTGTTTGTTTGCTTGTTTGTTTTCTAATGAAAATAAACTTAAAAGTTAATACTGTGTTTTCCCAGACAAGAAAATTGAATCTGGAGTGTCTTAAACATGTATGGACACTCATAAGCAGATCTTGAGAAACTGATTATACTTTAAATAAAAGATAGTCAATTTTTCATTTGTTTTAGTTACTATGGCCACAGTGACACTAAGTTCTACTACTTTTAGGTAGAATTCCCTATCACATAATGTGAGAGAAAGTTTAGAAAATGTGGTGATGTGGTGCCATTAAAATAAAAGATTTCTTTCATACACAGAAAGTATGCTATAATATGCAACTCCCACAAAAGGGAAAGTCACAAGTGATTGCAGCTGTATTATTTAATCCTTAAGGTTTCAGTAAAGCAACATTCTGGAAAACAGTAGGAACCCTGACATTTTTCTGTAAAAAGATAGACAGATCATGTTTTTGGTCATCTTAAAGCAAAAGTGAGTCATTCATTCATTATCTAGCATTTAACAAAGTACATTCCTTATACCAGTGACTCTGTTTAAAGGTTGGACTTCTGAAGTCATTTTCTCCATTTGTACAGAGTAACTGCCCACACTGTCAAGCAGTTCTCTTACAAAATCTCTAAGCTTTTGACAGCATCTGAAACCCATATGATATCTGGCATAAAAAGGATCAGTGGCAATCCTCCAAGAGGAACCAAAAAATCACTGAAGAGATTCTCTAAAAGCTCTCTGGAACAGGTGAAATTAAAGACAGATGTTTGACACATTTCATCTTATATTCCCAGCTAGGGCACTCAGTAGAAAGAAAGACCGTCATCAGGTAATGCTGGTACTGAGAGTAGCTTGTGCAGAGACCTTAATCAATTCTGATTTCACAGAATTTATTTCCTAATTTCACAGATTTATTTCCTAATTTTGTCAAATGACGCTAACTAGGCAGCTATCAAAGACATTCAACATTCAACATGTAAATTTAATATGCAAGATTTATACTTTTAAGCAGAAAGTAGAAAAAAAGATAAAGACATAAGAATATTTGTGACTTACAGAACAAATCTTGCTTGTTAACTGGATCCCAGCTAATGGACTGGTGTTCTGGGAGAGTTGTCTCAAAGGAAAATTATTGGAACACCAAGTGTTCATCAATAAGAATTTATGGAGAAATCACTAAATTCAAACTCAAGTTTATGAAGTGTTCTGATACTAAATACGGTAGGGAATCCAAAATACTACTAGAGAAGAGGCCTGATGCAATACTCAGAATGGAAAGCTAGAAGATCAACACAAGCCAAGACACTTTGATGAATGTGTGTACTTGTGTCCGTGTCTATGTGTTAGGTTTCACAAGTACCAGCAGAATGCATGTAACTGACCAAAAAGACAAAAGTAGCACAATTACACCTGACAAAAACTTTATAGAAAAAACTTTTCATTTTTAGTTGTAAATGACTGAGTTGGGTCAATCAGAAAACAAAAAGGTTTATTAATGGATGCCAATGACTGAGCAGAAACATTTCTACTTCTATTGCTAATAATATAAGAAAAGTTGAAGTAATAGGAAAGTAATTTGGTAGAACTCTGCCATTTGAATGGGACAACGTATCTCCTGTAAAAGAGTATGTGAGTGAAACCTAGAAAGACTAAATACATTTTTAAGGAGAAAATTTATATTATCCTCAGAAAAAGAAGTCAGGTGACATCTTCCAAGAAAGTCATGTTGGGATTCTTGTTTGGCTCAGGCTAAGCAATGTGAATGAAACAATGTGATTGAGAGAGGTCTCCTGATTCCTCAATCTACAAACGATCCTGTTCAGAAATTTACTGCACTTTAGCAAGCAACAGCAACAGCAGAGGATTTAAATGAAGCAGAATAATCGTCTAAATGAAGAGAGAAGGTCTGGACAGACAGAAGACAGATTATTGCACCTGAAAGTTCTCAAGACTGTAACAGTTAAAAAGATTTATACTTCTCAGACAAATCTGTGAGGAAGCATATAAACTGTAGAAGAACTAGCAGGAGGGAACTTTGGCATATCAGTCTTGCTATGTCTGTATCATAGTCTTACAGTGTGCTAAGACACTGTAAGGCCAGCAATAATTTAGCAGAATCTTTGCTGTCTATTATCACGCAGAATCTTGTGTTACTTGCCTGCTAGTATCACAGTACTGAGCAAAAGAAATTCTATACAAGGTGCTAAAGCTCAGGAGAGAGAAGATGAGAACACAAGGTGGAACATTAAATAAACCTAAATGTTTATATACTTCACAGCCTTTTTTGGATGGTAAATACTTATTGTGATCTTTGGAAGGACTACTTCTGAGAGAATATATCACTTCAAAAGTTAACATTCCACGTTCACAGGGGATTGGAATATTATGGAAAACTTATTCCTGGACTCCTCTCTGATTTCCCATTTAAAATGAAACAAAGCAAGACTAAACAAAACACACACTATCATGTCTGTATAAGTCCATTTGTTCAACTTTTGTTCAACTGTTTCTTCGGGGGGGGGGGGTTCACCAGAAAATCAACAGAAGTCCCTTCATGAAGTTAAGTCAAATGATTCATCACTGCTTCAGGGAATCCAATGGCTCCAACTTTTCTGATCACTTGCTTTTCTGTAATGTAATTAATAAGGATAGATGGCAAGAATAATAAGTAATTTCAGAAAAAAATAAAAATAATGTTAGAGGTGGGAATGACTTACAGAAGTCTTTTTTTTTTTCCTTTCTTTCTTTTGTGTGTGTGTATGAGTTTGTTTGTTTTGTCTTTTTTTTTTTTTCTTCCTGTGTTTACAAAAGTATTTAGAAAACAGAACCTAAGAATATGTTCACATAAGACAATGCATGACTTGTTTTGATAGATGTGTATTTGCATACAGCTAGGACACTCCATGCATTAAGGGAGAATTAGTTGCCTTCTCCTGTGCTAGAAAAATACACAAACACTCTGACATTACTTCATCATTATCTACCCTTCACAGCTTAAAAGAATACACTTAAAAGAATACACTTAAACTGAGGTTAGCAGGAAGACAAATTAAGAAATGGAGAAAAATCAAAACATTATTTTATAAAAAACATGCATAATTCTGTACATCTTAATTGGCAAGAGGCATAAGATGGCTCTTATGATTCCAGTAAAATGACCAGAGAACTGTTAAAGACACAAATTTTGCAGAGCACATTTTCTTAAAATTACCTAATAAAACATATGAAAGAAATCCACACTTCATGAAAATTTATAGAAAATTTTACTAATATTTTACTACAGATATAAAACTAATTCAGTAAAAATTAAATTAACAACAACAACAACAGAAAGGACGGTAAATCTATGGAAGTTTAAGATTGATAAAAAACAGGGTTAGACAGAATGATGGTTTCCTACAGGAATATTTATGTAGCTGGGTAGAATTTTCTTGTTTGTTTGTTTCACTATGAACTAAAATATGAAGTGTAATAATCAATTTGATAATGGAAAGTGTAATTTTATTATTTTTTAAAATAAGGATGCTCTGGTGATGAGGAATGAGCAGCAATGAAAAGAACTTCCTGCAGGGGGCAAACTTGAGCCATTTTCCACTTGTGAGCCTGAGCTACTGTGATTTATGAGTATTACACTTGTGGTTCATTTTACTCCATTTTCTCCAATTGTTATTATATATTATTATTATATATTGTTTATCTCACTAGTCCTGAGACAATTCTAAATAACTGGATAAAATCCAAAGGAAATAAAAAATACAAATTTTACAAAATCTTATGTCCCAACCGAAAAGAAAAACAAAAACCATGCAAACTATTTTCCCTGCAGTTTCTAAGAATGTTCAGACAGTTTGCCATCACTTTTCCACTTCTATCCCTTCCTCTGTTTAGAATTATGAATTTTCCAGTGTTCCCTTCTGAAAGAAAAGTCCAAAAATGCCACAAGAAAACTTTTATAATGCTATATTCCAAGCAAGGTCAAGTAATTTGCAGCCCTATGAAGATCAAAAATCAACCTCAATTCCCAGGCTAGGTCTGTATGGAAACCCAGTAAATTATTCACAATTTTTTATTTTAATCTACCTTTAAACATATTGTTCAGTAAATCTATAGTTTGGTTCATTAGGATTGTAAACACATTTTGTAACTGAAATGCTAATAAACTAAACAGTAAGGGGTTGCCAAAGGGCTAACCTAAAAAATAAAATTTCCATTCCATAGTTTCTCATGATGTCTCAGCATAACAACCACGCAATATAAGTCTTCCTCAAGGTTCACCAAATCTGAAGCCTAAAATAAACTGAAGTGAAAATAATATTATTAATATTAATACTCTAGATTTGTCACTAAGCAGGATATAATAGAATAGCTTACTGATCACCAGTCTTGCTGGGTAACAAGAAATTTCCCCCTAAACAGAATACAAAGTGATCAAGCATCACCAGCTTACTGTGTAACATAATCATTAGAAGCCTCCCTGCAAAAATGCAAACTGTATCAGAGTTTTATTCTATTTCAGAGAACACATGGGATTTTATATTTACACTGTACAAATCTGAGTCAAATCTTTTGAGTTTTACAAAACTGGGCTAGGGATCTCATGAGAATACACTCTCTTAAAATATTTGTAGTACACCTTGCTTTTCCAGTAAGGAACCAATTAACATTAAAAAAAAAATAAAAATCTGGTGGGACTTGACTAAAACAGGAACAGTCTCAGAAAACTGAAAAGCTGTTAAAGGTTACCAATGTTGTTTGGAATCAGAAGGTTTTAATCTAAGTTTAGGAGAGACATAACTATGAAAGTACAACCAGAGACATGCACAATCTCTTCCTCCAAGAAAATACCTGGAGACTCATAGCACAGTTTCTGCCTATTAGTCACCCACTTAGTCACACTTTCTTTCTTATTGATAACAGAATATGATGTCTCCTGGAATCATTTGATAATTTTAGGAATTTTCACATTCTCTTGGTCTCCGCTGAGAGTATCAGAACCTCTGCCATCTTTTTTTTTTGGGTGAAAAGACAGGACAGATACCACAGAGTAGCTGCACCACTTTCCACAACGTTGAGCTTTTAAGCCCTCAGCATTTGGTTGTAGTAGCAGAACTGAATCTGTTATAACTCAGCTTCATGCTGAGTCTCTACCATGTGAACAGACTGACAGAAAAGTAGCACCACATTTCTTTCTTAAATCATAACCTGAATATCCATCCTATTCTCATAGATAACTAGTGATAGGACTAGAGGGAATGGCCTCAAGTTGTGCCAGAGGAGGTTTAGGTTGGAAATTAGGAGACGTTTCTTCTCAGAAAGAGTAGTCAGACATTGGAACAGGTTGCCCAGGGAAGTGGTGGAGTCTCCATCCCTGGGGGTGTTCAAGGAAAGGTTGGACATAATGCTTATGTACATGGTTTTGTGGGTGACATAGGTAGTAGGGTGATGATCTTGGAGGTCTTTTCCAACCTTAATGATTCTATGATTCTACGCATTGAAGATAACACCACCACTTCTGGGGGGGCAGGCATGTGCGGAGAAGAAGTCAGTGAGTACAAAAAAGGCGCTTCTTCCAGTGCAAATAGAACTCATCAATATGATTTTGCCATCAAATGGGGAAATGCTATAATGCATAAGGAGTATTCTGACACATCGCTCTTCCCCTATAAAAATTGTTCCTTCTATTCTGCAGGACAATTAAACTTAAACGGAGAGATCATTTAGGAAAGGTCATTCTTTTAATGTTTGCTACCAGCTTATTCTTTTAAGCTTCCTTCTTTCTTTTGGTCCTCTCTCTTTAACACATTTTAGAGTAACAAAAAAAAAAGAAACAAGCAAATAAATAAATAACTTTTATTATTTGAATAAAACTGTTCTTCTTTTACTGCACAAATGTTCAAACAACCAGGGAAGATTCATATATTTTTGCACTAATGACACTGATAGAATTATTTAGGTATACTTTAAATAATTCTAATATTTCTAATTAGAATTCTAACTATTCTAAGTAGAATAGGTGCTAATTATTTTAACATAGATCTCCCGCATACCCTAAGACCATCATATGCTTATCTATGAGAATATCAGGTTCAAGAACAAATAAAATCAGCAGTAACATTTTCAAAGCCTGAGAAACTTCAAATCTATCAGTATTTCAAGATTAAGAAAAAACCACATTTTTTATTAACTGATCTTACAAAGATCAAGTGTTCTATGCATATGCATACACATATACACACAAAATGAGCCTTTTTTTAATAAATGAACAAAGAACTAAAACGCAATTGTTTGCCTATTTCAAAGGAGTTTTTTTGTTTTGTTTTGTTTTGTTTTTTAATGCTATTAATTGGATTTTTTCTGATGTCCCTAAGATGTCCCTAATCACCCTGCCTCAGGCTCACTGGTCCACATTGGCATTTACCTTGAAATGGTCCTGATAGTATTTTGTTTGCTTGCTTCCTGAACTAATAACTGAAGACAATAAATAAAGAAGTATTAATAAAATATAATCTTTAAGATTTTCATTTTTTTTTTATTTTTGTTTGTTTCTAGCAAAAGGCAAACACTTCTTCTTCAGTAGACAAAAATATAAAATCCAGCCTGTTAGAGTAATTGAAAAAAAAAAAAAGACTCCTTTAAATGACACTAGAACTTTAGCCACAGCATTGCTAAAATGATATCATCTGATCCCCACATGACTGGAGTGCATGTAATTGCAAAATATGTAGATTCATACACCCTGCTTTGCTGTTCTACTCAGACCTTTACTCTTTCCATTTTTGTCTTGCTTTTATTTCCACAACTGAACAGCATGAGACAAACAACCTAATGCCAGCCTTTCTCTCTAGTTGCTCACCTCCTCTCACTTTCAGAAATAAGAATAAGATCCATATTAGATCTTCTGTGAAGTCGATTTGAGCTGCAGCCTCAAAGCTGAATGATTACATTTAAGAGTTTAAATTCAGCACCTTCTTTTGCTTTGTCTCAGCTGGTTATAAGGGCTTTCTTAGGACACTACATGTCTTGAGACTCCTGTATCTTGATACTAGAACAGGTTTATTAAATCAAACTATGTTTACTCATTTATAAATCCATCCCTTTAATCTTCAAAAAATATTTCTCTGTGGCTTTCCTTTGATATTTATCAAAAGGTGTGGTCTATTCCACCTTAGAAATGAAATACTGAAATATATTGTAAGAGCAGGAAGATATAACTGTAGAAACTCTATTTTAAGATGAAGGCAGACCTTTTTGGTTATTAAGTCAGAGTGAAAGAATAGCTGCTAGAGAATTTAAATTAAAAAAAAAAAATCTTGAATGAATTCCAGTGAAGATAAGAGAAGTACAAATGATATATTCCATTATAAACCTTGTAATAATTTAAAATTGATTAGTATTTGAAGAATGATGGATAACTGAAAAGCATTACTATTATAAAGCAAAATGCATTTTTTGATACCATGCAACTCCTTCAAGATCTCTATTTTTTCACTCTTTTGTAATATTCACAGCAGAAATAAAGAGATATCTGTCATTCATGAGAAATGAGTCTAGTTCTGAAAATGATATTGTTAGTCATGTCAAGTTTTAATAGAAATAGTGAAATAATGATTTGGAAATAGAGGGAACCAGGACCAGAAGAAACAGTTCAGACATGCAAGTGCAGGAGGTCTCTGTCTGCTTAGAATCTCAATTACAGTAGGTCAGGCAAAGGGAGCTCAGCTGCAAACATGAAGCTTAATATGAATATATTCAATGGCATATGGGAGAAAAATCTCATATAGGTAAACCACAATTCAGTCATGAGCTCCTGAGCAGACTATTTAGCCTCCTTCATATATTTTTTTTTCACGAGGTGTCATATAAGAATTTATAAGTCGATAGAAATTGAGCCATGGAAAAGATGCACTGGCTTTAAAGGATAAGTCAAAGCCTCAGCAAACATGTGTGATATCAGGTTATCTTTTACCAAGCAATAAATGAAAACGTTACATTAGAATAGTACAATTTGTAATCCAATTTTGAACTCAAGGCATTTCCATCTATAAGAACATTTTTACTCTGATTATGATGTTTTGACAAAACTAGTGCAATTTAAGATGGTTGTTGAGCTCTTTCTTTAGAATCCAATGTCACAAATATGGTTAGCTTCTTCTGCTTATTTATTTATTTATTTATTTTCCAAAAGGAAAAAAAATCAAAAAATTAAATTTTCTTTCCTGAGTTGAATTTTTAGATCTTAGTAAATCCTAGCTTCTCCTCTAGGAATTTATTAGGCTTCAAATAAGTAAAAAGATAGATGGATTAGTAAGTAGATAGTTATAGAAGTTTCTCTGGTAAACAGTATAATGAAAGTAAACATGACAAGTCTTCATGAGAACTGAAATGTAATGGGGTAATGTGACATAACTGTTGAAATTAGGTAGGGATGTGCAGCGACAATACAGATGCTAGGGTCCTCAGCTCTTACAGGAACATCTTCCTCTATGGCGATTCCAGTTAGAGTTTTCCCTTCTCTGACAAAGCAGCTAAGAATGAGTGCTGGGATAATCATTGATTTTATTTAAATTTAGGTTTCCTGGCAGGAAATGAACAAATTCATTTAAGAAAAGTAAATTACCAATGATTTCTGACTGTTTTTTTTTTTTTGTTTGTTTTTGTTTTTTTGTAAAGAAGCTCTGAGTAACAAATGCGGGCTTGACATATTTCCAATCGAGCTGCAATAGTGTAGAGTAAGACAGAGAAGAATTTGGCTGAGCTGTGAATAGTTACCACTGATGACTTTCTTTTAGGTGGACACAACTTTGAAAGTCTTCATATGCCAGATGAAGCAGTGAAGGGTAGGTTCAACTAAATAAGTGTCAGCACTTATAGAGTTTGAGGAAGGGCTCAGATCATACCAAATTGGGTGGAAAGAGTGAAGATACATCTCTTGAATCTTCTTGTTATGCATTTAATTTAGGCAACATAAAAGAGTAGGTTTAAAATTTTAACTTAAGAAAAATAGGCTGCTATTAGTTTAAGACAGGTGTTACCGAAAGCTTTCCTCCACAATACAGCAATTTTCTTTTCTGATCCCTTATTCCAAAGACAACCTGCAAGTTAGATTTAAAGTTTAGCTTCTAGCTTTACTAACCTCAGCACTGTGATAATGTAAAACGTTGAATCATAGAATAATTTGTGTTGGAAGGGACTTAAAGATATCTAGATTTAATCCCCCTGCCATGGGATGCCACCCACTAGATCAGGTTGCCCAGGGCTCCATCCAACATGGCTTTGAACACCTCCAAGGATGGGACATCCACAACTTCTCTGAGCAACTTGTTCCAGTGCCTCACTACCCTCTGAGTAAATAATTTCTTCCTAACATCTAATATAAATCTCCCCTCTTTTAGTTTAAGACCATTCCCCATTGTCTTATTACTACATGCCTGTGTAAAAAGTCACTCTCCATGTTTTTTATAATACCCCTTTAAGAACTGAATCACAGAAACACAGAATTGCTGAGGCTGGAAAGGACCTCTGAAGGTCATCCAGTCCATCCCCCCTGCCAAGCAGGATCACCTAGAGCACATTGTGCAGGATGACATCCAGGCACGTTTTGAATATCTCCAGAGAAGGAGACTCCACATCCTCTCTGGGCAACCTGTTCCAGTGCTCTGTCACCCTCATAGTAAAGAAGTGCCCCCACTGAAAGGCCACAGTGAGGTCCCCTTGGAGCCTTCTCTTCTCCAGGCTGAACATCCCAAACTCTCTCAGACCTTCTTCACAGGAGAGAGGTACTCCAGCCCTCTGGTCACCTTTGTGGCCCTCCTTTGGACCCTCTCCAATGGGTCCACATCTTTCTTGTGCTCGGGGCCCCAGACCTGGATGCTGTACTCCAAGTGAGGTCATGCCAAGTGAGCAGAGGGAGACAATCACCTCCCTTGGCCTGTTAGTCACACATCTTTTGATGCAGCCCAGGATGCAGTTGTCCTGCTGGGCTGCAAGTACACACTGCTGGCTCATGTTGAGCTTTTTGTCCACTAGAACCCCCATGTCCTTCTCTGCAGGGCTGTTCTCAATGAGTTCTTCTCCCAGTCTGTACTCATGTCTGGGATTGCCCCAACTCAGGTGCAGCACTTTGCACTTGGACTTCTTGAACCTCATTAGGTTCATGTGGGCCCATTCCTCAAGCTTGTCCAGATCCCTTTGAATAGCATTCCTTCCTTCTGTTTTACCAACTGCACCATTTAGCTTGGTATTGTCTGCAAATTCGCTGAGGGTGCACTTCCTCCCACTTTCTATATCACTGGTAAAGATGTTAAACTACTCCAGTGCTAAGACGGACCCCTGAGGGACACCACTCATCACTGGCCTACACCTGGACAGAAAGCCACTGACTACAACTCTCTTGCTGTGGCCATCAAGCCAATTCCTTATCCACAGATTAGTCCACCCTTCAAATCCAGACCCTCAGTTACAGGGAATACCAGAATTTGGAAGTTCTCCTAGGGCTTGAAGGCACGGCTGGGTGTCATAGGTGCAAGTGTGCCCAAATGAACATAGTTTTTGAGCAAGTTACCATGTTGTGTGATAGGAGTTTTGAGACCACCTGATGAAAATGAACAGGTACAAGTCTATGGGGCCCGATGACATGCATCACAGGGAACTGGCTGGAACTGGATTGGAGGGAACTGGCTGATGTAGTTACCAGGATACTCTCCAACATATTTGAAAAGTCATGGCAGTCAAACAAAGTCCCCAGTGACTGGAAAAAAGGATACATCAATCCCATTTTTAAAAGGGGTGGAAAGGAAGACCTGAGGAACGACAGACAGGTGAGCATCACCTCTCTGCCTGGGAAGATCATGGAACAGATCACCCTGGAAACAAAGTTAAGGCACATGCAAGACAAGGAGGTGATATGAGACAGCCAGCACAGCTTCACAAAGGGCAAATCATGCCTGATCAATTTGGTGGCCTCCTATGATGGAGTAACTTCATCAGCCGACAAAGCAAGACCAACCGATGTCATCTACCTGGACTTCTGCAGGAAGTGTGGCTTGTTCACCATGGAAAATACCATTACATTGTCATCAGGTTATGGTCTTATATTCCTTGACAATAACTATGTGACACCGAGGAATAAAGGGAACATTCAGGAGCTGTCCAGTCTTTTGTGGATGCACAATGTAATTTTACATGTCTGCTCTGTTTGTATGACTGTAGTATTTCAGGCAGATCTAAAGAACAGAAAGTGGATAGGGAGCTCAAGAACAGTATTCATCTGAAAACCACTCAGCTCATAACTTCTCCTCCATTTAGCTGAACAGGGATTGTCCCTGGACTACTTGGAAAAACAAAACAAAACAACCTCTGAACAACACAACATCCATAGAGTTCTCTTGATATTCCCCGAATATCTTGCTAAAAATCTGTTTGCATACTTTTAAATACTGGTATCCAAATCCACATGAAAATCCCAAAGAGTGTTTCTTAGAATTCCTGCCCACGTGACATGGCAATATTGCAGCACAAATGTCATAAGACATCTGACAGTGATCCAGGAGAAAATTTTCTTGCTTACAATTTATTTTCTGTGCCTCTTCTGTTTGTTTCTCTGAATAACACTGTACATCTTATTCAAACACCTCATTAATTTTCATTGGCACCTATTGGTACTAACACCAATGTTCAACTAACATTTGTTAGTAATAACAAACATAGAGTGGAAAGTGAAATTTAAAGCATGCACAAGAGGAAAGACACACAGGCAAAGATGCTCCTAGAAAGATCATTTTTCACAAAATAAATACGTATCTTGTGACATATTTTTTTTTCTATGAGAGTGGTCAAATGCTGGAACAGATTGTCCAGAGAGGTTTTGAAGTCTTGATCTGTGAAGCTACTCAAAATCTCAGTGGATACAGTCCTGGGAAGCCTTCTGTATGTGAATCTGAATGGGTCGGGAAGTTGAATTAGAGAATCATGTCGAGGACAAAAATAAGATCTTCTTCAAATACATCAGTAGAAAAAGAAAGACTGGTGAAAAGTAGGTCTGCTGTTGAATGGGGCGGGTGCCCTGGTGACAAAGGATACAGAGAAGGCAGAGTTGCTGAATGCCTTTTTTGCTTTAGTCTTTACTGCTAAGATCAGCCCTCGGGAATCTCAGAACTTGGAGACAAGAGAGGAAGTCCAGAGAAAGAAGGAATTTCCCTTGGTCAAGGAGGATCACGTCAGAGATCTTTTATGCTAACTTATCCACAAATCCAGGAGCCCTGAGGGAATGCACCCACGGGTGCTGAGGGAGCTGGACGATGTTATTGCTAGGCCACTCTCCAGCATCTTTGAAAGGTCATGGAGAACTTGAGAGGTGCCTGAGGACTGCAAGAAAGCCAATGTCTCACCAGTCTTCAAAAAGGGCAAGAAGGAGGACTCAGGCAATTACAGGCCAGTCAGCCTCACCTCCATCCTTGGAAAGGTGATGGAGCAGCTCACCTGAAGGTTGTCTCCAAGCATGTGGAGGATAAAAATGTGATCAGCAGTAGTCAGCAGGGAAATCATGTTTAACCAATCTGATATCCTTCCTAGATGACTAGCTAAGTAGATGAGGGGAGAGCAGTGGGTGTGGTCTACTTTGACTTCAGCAAAGCTTTTGACACTGTTTCCCATAACATACTCACAAATAAGCATGGGAATTACAGGCTAGATGAGTGGACAGTGAGGTGGATTTCCTGGATGGCAGAGCTCAGAGGGTTGTGCTCAGTGGTGCAGAGTCTAGTTGGAGGCCAGTAGCTAGCAGTGTCTCCCAGGGTCGGGACTAGGTCCAGTTTTATTCAACTTATTCATCAATAACCTGAATGATGGAACAGAGGTGGAACTCAGCAAGTTTGCTGATGACACAAAGCTGGGAGGAGTGGCTGATACCCTAGAAGGCTGTGCTGACATTCAGAGAGGCCTTGACAAGCTGGAGGGTTTGGTTGAGACGAAGCTCATGAAATTCAACAAAGGCAAGTGCAGGGTCCTGCACCTAGGGAGGAATAACCCCAAGCACCAGTACAGGCTGGAGACTGACCTTCTGGAAAGCAGCTCTGCAGAGTAGGACCTGGGAGTCCTGGTGGACAGCAGGTCAACCATGAGTCAGCAATGTGCCCTTATGGTCAGGAAGGCCAACGGTATCCTGAGGTACATTCAGAAATGTGTTGCCAGCAGGCCGAGGGAGGTGATCCTCCCCCTCTACTCAGTCCTGGTGAGGCCACACCTGTAGTATTGTGTCCAGTTCTGGGCCTTAATCAGTAGGTGTAAATTGGCTGTAGTTCTGCTTGACAGATGAGACAGGAAAAGACAGAATTTGAATGGTCACTTTGTGGCATTTCCATGGGCTCTGCCGTTCTGTTCCTGAATTTCTCCACAGAGAGGAGGGTTCATTTTTGGCAGGGTGAAAAAAAGGTACTAACCTTTATTTACAGCAGGCATGTGAAAAATACTATAAATGTCTCTGATTTTTCTCTACAGTGGATGATCAAGTTGTTCATTAAATCCTTCTGCTACTACTTCTTCCTAAAGTTGCATGATTTGTAGGTTCATCTTCAGTGGTAAATTAATCAAGGCAACACTGATCCATCATCATCTGTATAGGTTAATTATTTTACTCTTGCTGGCCCAGCTTCAGTCTGTGCTAAGTAAAACACTCCTAGAGAGAGCCTAAATGTGGTTTGAGGACTGCCTCAAACCTGAAGCTCTTCCCAGCTGCCAGAGTGGATACAGGTCATGCTGCACCACTTGCTGTCATGGCCAGGCAACATGACAGGCCTCAGACCTGTTAGGCTTAATAATTCAGATGTAGCAAAATCAGATAAAAATCACAGTGACAGCTCGATGGATCGGATCCTGCATACTTACACAGGTCTTTCTCTTGGGAAGTTTTTTCTCTGGTCAGAGTGTATAGGTCTTTCCATTTTTCTCTGGTCAGAGTGTATAAGACTGTCCGAAGCCTAAGCTCTAAGGTTTTGCTTTAAAGGCTGAGTAAGGCACTATAATACTTTAAGACACTAGCAGTCTAAATTTGTAGTATTAACAGTCTTCCAGTGGTTACCATTCCTCTGGCAGACTTCATGGAGTGTAATGTACCCCTGTACCCCTATGAGTACAGCATACATCCTAACACTTTTCCCCATTCTCCACTTGCTGTAAACTGCTGCACTAACCTTTAGACTGAAATGTTAGAACATGCATTTTCTTCTGTCAATTCTGCTACAGAGATGGCTGTTTCCAGTAGATATCTTAAACTGACACAAAATCAGTCAGAGCTCATTTGCTAGGGATTTTTGTTGTTGTTGTTGTTGTTTTTTGTTTGTTTGTTTATTTGTTTTGAAGGCAATGAGAACCAAGGTCCAAATGGATCAAAATGCCTTCCTACACCTCTCAGAGTTTCTAGTGATCTGTGGCATAAAAAGTACCTATTATCCCAAAATGATGACAGCATTTGTTCTCAATGTTGCATTGTACACAAACTGCATATTTTACAGACAGGCTATTGTGCTGGTATCAATCCCAAACGTTATATTAAGAATTACAATAATTCTGAAAGCATTGTGGAATAAACTGTGTCCCTAGCTAGTAAAAAGGTCTTGGGGAAGGAGTTATGAATATAGAAATTAAGGCTCCATTGCCAATGGTTAACACTTAGGTGCTGGGTTTTATTTTCTTGTTCCAACACTATTGTTAGTTTTTTCCAACACTAGCTGGAAAACCATCTACAAACTTTTCAGGAAATGTTGCAGGTGAAGATAGCAATTAATTCTCAACGGAAAGTGATTTTCGTAGATGCCATAATATACAGATAACATTGAAGGCTGATGAATAATTTAAATTGAAATTTAGACTACCTCTAGATACATATGAAGATAGAATATATATATATAAATGTATGGCTTATTTCATTATTATTATTATTATTATTATTATTATTATTATTATTATTATTATTGTCATGCATCTTTAAAAATAACAGTAATAGTCCTAACATGATCTTAGCAGGAATAAAAAATTGCTTATGGAAAAAATTGTAATTCATTCATTAATTCTGAAGCCTTGCTGTAATAAATTGAATTACATAACAGACATCAGTTCAGTCTTGCATGGTTTAGTTTCTTGAAGTGTGAGGTAATCTATCTTTTTAAGTGTTTTTGAACATGAAAGAGCAAGTTCTTAGGAGTGTAAGAATTTTATACTGGAATGAAGCAAGACTGCCTCTACTCCAGGAGCCTACTTTGAACAGATGTCTCACTAAAACTTCAAAGGGAACATTAACCTTTACATAATATGTAGAATTGTCCAATTCTTATCAGGAAAATAAATTTCTTCTTGACTCTAAATGGTGAGCACTTTATTTCCCAAGGTATTAGTGTTGATAGGCATTTAGTATTTTTTGGCCTTACTTGAAACTTACTTGAAAAGACCTTTCTATACCTGCTAATGTTGTTTATATTAATGAGGTTTATATTCTCATTTTAATTATTCCAATATCATTCCAGAGTAACTCCTTTAAGATGAATGCATTTCTCTGCCTTTCAATTGAAGTAAGTGGATCTGAAGTGAAATGTAACAGTTTGAAACTTTCATTGAAATTGACCTTCTAATCCTCCTCCAGACTAAGGGCAAAATTGTAAGAAAATTAATTCCAGCATCAGTGGGCATTATCCTAGAATCATAGAATCATTAGGGTTGGAAAAGACCTCCAAGATCATTTGGTCCAACCATCACCCTACTTCCAATATCACCCACTAAACCATGTCCCTAAGCACCAGGTCCAACCTTTCCTTGAACACCCCCAGGGATGGAGACTCCACCACTTCCCTGGCAACCCATTCCAGTGCCTGACTACTCTTTCTGAGAAGAAATGTCTCCTAATTTCCAATAAAGATATGCATATATATATATATATATATATTATTTAGAAAGAACCATGGATCTAAAGCACCAGGAAATGATAAATGAGAAGCATAACGGAAGCAGTAATCAAACAAGGAAGTAGGAACAAGGTAACAAGTGCTTGTACAGAAAGGATGCAAAGAAGAATGATCAGGTGGTCATTAAAATATATAGTGCTAAAAGAAGAAAGAGAGAAAGACCTAAAATAAAAGTAGGATGAAGTTGGGGATCACATGGGAAATATCCTCTTTGGAAGAAGATTCCCTTATGGAAAACAGCACTACTAAGAGCATAACAAATAAGAACATTCATTACAGAATTTCATTTATTCTGCACTGCCTTTGGATAGCAATTTGATATAGCCACAGAGAAATAATTGTCTTATTCTAACGAAAATTTGTAAACTGAATGTTTGCATCTTAAACACTGTGTTTGCATGAAGACATGGACATTAAGTACTGACAAGGCAAGAAAAATACTGAATTTCTTAGAATATTAGAGCAAGAGAATCTGCCATTCTCCCTTACCATACCTGCAAGTTATCAGCTACACCTATCAGGGAGAAGTTGTCAATCAACTCTATTGCAAGGATGAAAGAGTAGATGGTACAGCTTAATTTTATTATGGAAATTGATTTGCATCTTTTATATGTCTTGATTGAAATCTTTCCAGGTAATGGCATTGAAGAATACTCATAAAACTGCCATGACTGTGGTAATAACTATTATTATGATCAAATTTAATAATAAAAAAACCTGCCTGCAAGATGGGCAATATGAATAATTCATGTACAGTGTTGCTTAAAATGTGATAGAGAGAAAAAGACTTGTAGGAAAATTCTTAATGTATCCAGACAGGGATGATAATTGGTTTTTGCAACTAAATGAGTACTTCATGTACAAGACAGCACTAACAAGGCAGGAGAAGAAATTTACACATTGGGGAGACAATTTAATTTATCTGGTTGCAGCAGGATAAGTGGAATAAATGGTTTTCCTTAAACGAATTGACAGAAAATGCATATCTTGATAATAATTAGTTTTGTTTACAACTATAGAACAACAGAACAGGAGACACAATAGTATCTTTTCAATATATAATAGCACACGTACTATGTGCCTGTGTAGGCCTTACTCATGCTATTAATCAAATACCTGCAAACACCTATCAGCTCTCTTCTAGTGCTGTCTTTTAGTTGCATGCATAAACAGGATTCAGGCATATGGAGAATTGTTTCAGAGTTGCACTTTATTTAATTTTGTTTGCCTTCTTTTAAGTATACAGCAGCAGATAAGCTTGCTTTTATTGCCTACCATCTGGTGGAAAAAGAATGCAATAGCATAAAAAGGAACTAAGACTAAGACAATATTTTTGTGGCAGGGTCTGAAATTTTGGTGAATGAATTCATCAAGGATGTCAATTTCAGGAACAGAAAACCATACAAGAACTCATCCCTCTATCCTCACTCAAAGGCACTGATTAAATCTGGGAACCGGCATCTCACTTGTTGGTATGACTAGTTGAATTTCCTATATGCCAATGACTGTTTTTGTCTCTCAGAAACAAAAAAAAGTTTGAAAATAAACCAAATTCATAAGTAGTATCCTACATCCTCCACTTTGAGCAACTGAAGTTGGGCCATTATTTTCTGTTTGCCTGAATTTCTTCAGTGTTGAATACACAGCAAGAGGACATGCATATCTCATATAAATGTTATACAAACACTCAGATCAAAACCAAACCAGTCCAACCCAAAACTTATTATAAAAGCAATCAGAAAATTTTTGTGTAAGAAAATACACAAAATTCTTCTTCTATGCTCCAAGAATCTTTCTACTGTTGTTAGTCCCGCCTTTTTTTAATACTTAGTTTTTGCCCTCCCTGGTGTTCAGGTGTAGGAGGTTCAGGGTATGATGGACAAATGTATGTAGTAGTGTGGATGGAAGTATACTTCTGTTTGGAGTACAGTATGTTCTGAAATGATTAAAACCAAAATGAACATGATTTTTTTCTTTTAAATATATATGTATATATACACTAAGAAACAAAACCCAGTTAAGTAACATGAATAAAACTTAAGAGTTGGATTTAGACAAAATCCCTCTTTATATACTGTGCTTTCCCATTTCTAATTCTCTCCACATTTGAACCTGAGATCAATCCTCTTTGTTCTGGCTTGCCACCAGGGTCTCTGATCAATGTTGATAAAACAAAACAACAATAAAAGAGACTTCTAAAGCTACTATGAAGAAGTGTGGGAAAACCAAACCAAAACAAAACTGTGTTCTTTGCTTATGACTATGGCCTGTACCTCCGTGTGTTTGTTTATGATGGATTACTTGCTATGGAGATTAGATGTAAAGGGAGTTACACTTGTACAGTTACACAATAATCTAGAATAAGAGACAACAAGTACTAAAATACAGTAGCCTGGTTAATAGGCCTGTGGTTGCTTTGCCAGGATAGAGTTCTGGAAATGATAACCCCCCCCTAAATCCTCTTTATCATCTAAAAAATTCTGCCTCATGAGGGGCTTTCTATGATAACTCAGATAAAAGGTCAGAGCCTTAAAACTACACATTGGTTTCTAAGAAAACCAGGGCAATGAAAGGAATGTTATCCAGAGCCCAGGGGATAGATCAAAACATGTGACTGACAGCTGCAGACACCCACTGAAGTTTGCCTGGCTCTTGAGTGTGGGCTGGATAGGAGTGTGGAGTTGTGGCACCACAGGACTGGTTCAGAGTGGCAGTTACTGCCAAGTGCACAGTGGGCTAAGATTTGTGCTAGTAATCTAGGGCATTGTATCCCAAAGAACAGCTAGGTTGTAGATCACTCTCTTAGTAAGAGTGATCTCTACCAATCTACCTGGGCTCAAATTGACAAGGCACCGCAGAGATGACCTAAGTGACTAATAGCCCACTCCAGGTCTCTGTGTGTGACCAACACCACACAGAGCCACACCAACAGCTACAGCTCCTTCCAACTCACTCTTTAAGGAGCCTCTCAAAAGTAACAGCTTCACTGAGGGAGGTGGGCAAGTACTTCTGAACACCTCAGGTTTTGTGGGTTCTCTTTGTGGGTTATTTATGCCGAATTATGTGTGCACTTTAAACATGTTTCATACTGATAATCAGTAATAAATCTAGTCAGCAGATTGAGTTATCAAATTAAATAATTTTATTGAGTGGTTCATGTGGGCTAAACACAGGTATTCTAAGTGCACTGAATGCATTAACTAGCATCAACACCATATGAAAAAAAGGTATATTTCATGTTTATAGCTCTTACCTGTGGGTTAAAAGTTCAGAAGGAACTCTTAGGGTCTGGTTTGCCAGAAGGAATTCTGCATTCTTCATGTAAAAGATAAATCTGAGCAACATCAGTTATTGCATGTTCTGGCATTCAAATATAAAAATGGTAGGTAACTTTCATGAGTGAGATGGATGTTCACAGAAAGCTGTACAAATGTGCTGACTGTTTCAACAGGCAGAGTAAAAAAGAGTCTGTCTAAGCCAAATAACTTAGGTTTCTCTAGCTGAGAGATTACTTTTTACTTGAAGACATTCTGTTCCAAATAGTGTTTCTCTTACTAAAAAAAATACAGAACTAAAGTTTGAAGTTTGCCTTCATAGTCTTGTTCTCCTTGGCCAGACCATTTCTAAACCTCACTATGGAGAAAAAAATATAATCTTTCTGGATTGCAAGTAGAATACGGTCATTATGCTGATTCTGCTGTGAAACCCTTTTCTCCTTTGTTAGCTACATTAGAAAAATCAACATCAGAAAAGGCTGGAGTGACATATCAAAAGATTATAGGAAACTCTTTTCTGCTTCATTAATACAGTGCCCAGAATTACTGTTTCTGCATGTTATTGAGTTGTAGGGATGCACTATAAGTTTTATCAATAAAGGCACTGTGGCCGTGTATTATCTACACAGACCAAAATACTTCAGAGACACAAAATGAAAAATTGAGAACAATCTTCTTGTCTTCTCATTGAGTAAAACAAGTGAATAGCCTTTAGTATTCCCATATTTAGAGCTTTTAAGATTATTATCTGGGGGGCAAAAAATAAAAATAAAAAAAATCACAGAAGTCATACCTGGCCTGATTTCCAGTTGAAATAAATCTAGCACATTCAGTAGAGGTTCTACATGCCACGGAGGAATCTGTGACTCTTTCTATCTCCTGACATGAACATTAAAGTAAGTTTCCTTTATAGATCAAATCAGATTCCCATGAAAAATGGGGAAGGACAGTTCTTATTGGGAAGCCAAATTGTGTTGTGAGTACCATGCAAAAAAAAAAAAAAAAAAAAAAGTCCAGCTAATGAGATGTTCTTTGCCACAACAAGGGTTTGCAGGAAGGAAAAAGTGATGGGCTGTCACCTTATCTCTTTTCAAAGGTCTGCAGATGAAATTCGGTACAATTTTCAGTTCTGTATTCTCACCTTTCAAACTTTTTTAATGCTTCAGAAAAAGGCAAGTTTTTTTTTTTTTTTTTTTTTTTTTTTTTTTTTCCTTCCCCAGGAAGAAAAAGACATGGGTGTCAGCTCAGATTATACATTGTATGACAGAAGTTCTTTGGCAGTGGATTAATGGTCTCATTTCTTCCCTCTGGATACTCCCCACATTGCTGCAGTTACTACAGCTGGAGGCTGTGGAAAACACAAAAATTAAATGAACCTTTTGCCATTCAGAAATGCCATTTCTTTGCAACTAATATGCACTGCAGATAAATACTGAATGGATGAAGGAAGACAACAAGAAAAAGAGACTGTGGTTGTTAGTTTGGGAATTCAGGAAGATGGGGAGATATTCAAGCACTAGTCCCTGATTTTAAGAGAGAAAATTTTAAAAGAGAAACTCATGGTTTATTGGGGGAGGGGTTGGGGAAGAAATAGGGAGTTAAGTAGGAGCAAAAGAATTCTTTACTTATTCTCATCCCAGCTGGGATGAAAGAAAAGCAAGCAATGTATAAATTTTCAACAAATTTCACAAAGCTGTTTTTGCATCCAACATATTTTTAGTTGAGACAATTGACAGTATAGACCCTAAAAGCAAAACAGTTGGGCACTGTGATACAGCACACTTAGGTGTCTCATAAACTAAAAGTGATAGAGCCTGAAATCTCTTCAGCTTAAAAGCACAGGTCTGTGCTGTCCAATCTAAAAAAATCTTTCCTGTGTCAGAGTGATCATCTGCTGAACCATCTCCTGAATGCCAATAGGAATGAGTTTAAGTTACTCATCAACAGATATAAAACACATGGGTGGTCTGCTTTGAAGTGTCAGTGTTTTAGATTTAATATGCTAATAATTTATGCATAAAATACAGGTTGCACTGAAGGAAAAATCCAATATTGTCAGTTTCCATGACAACCACTGTGCTAGCAGATTACATTGTCTCACATCAGATGGTTGCCAAGGTTGTGACCTATTTCTTAGTTCTAATGATTTCATTTGAAGAATTTGGAAATGTTACCTGTAACATAAACACTAATATATTTCACATGGATAGTCCTTAACTGTTAAAAAAAATAAAAAATGATTGCATGTTGAATTAAGGAAAAAGCTTAGAAACTGAAAAGAAACTGGGCTCCCCAGTACAAGAGAGACTTGGAAATACTGGAGAGAGTTTAGAGGAGGGCTACTAAGATGATTAGAGAACTGGAGCATCTGTCATATGAGGGCAGGCTGAGAGAGATGGGCCTGTTTAGCCTGGAAAAGAGAA
The DNA here is from genome assembly GCF_009769625.2 of Cygnus olor. Classification (NCBI taxonomy): domain Eukaryota; kingdom Metazoa; phylum Chordata; class Aves; order Anseriformes; family Anatidae; genus Cygnus; species Cygnus olor. Next base: position 63,574,182 of record NC_049171.1, on the reverse strand, counting down.
GACTGAGGGGAGACCTCATCAATGTGTACAAATATTTGAAGGGAGGGTGTCAAGAGGATGGAACCAGTCTCTGTTCAGTTGTGCCTAGAGAGAGGATGAGAGGCAATGGGCACAAACTGAAGCCCAGGAAGTTTGATCTGAATATGAGAGGGCACTTTGCTGTGAGAGTAACAGAGCTCTGGCACAGGTTGCCCAGAGAGGATGTGGAGTCTCCTTCTCTGGAGATATTCAAAACACGTCTGGATGCCACCCTGCGCAATGTGCTCTAGGTGATCCTGCTTGGCGGGGGGGGGGGGGTTGGACTAGATGATCTTCAGAGGTCCCTTCCAACCTCAACCATTTTGTGATTCTGTGATCCTGTGATTCTGTGAAAAGGATGTATAAAATAATAACACCAAGAATGAGGGAAGATTTGGATAGCTGTGTGAGCAAGCAGTGGACATTTCAGAACCAAGTCAGTGGTTAGGTACAGTGTAGCTAGTAGTCAGTACCCAAAGATCACTGCTACTTATTTGGCAGCTCATATGAAATTAATCTTATGGTTGTTCCTAAGAAGCAGTTATTTTTAACATAAAGCCTACCAGTGAAACTGGCAATATGATTAGCACTACTGGTGCTCTTACTATCATTGAAAAAACAAAGAAGGAAAGGACCAATGCACTGAATAATTCCTGCAAGCATTATGATAGTCTAACCAAGGCAAAAGGAGGAAGGCTTCCAGAGTTCATGCCCATGTTGCTTTATTTTGTGCAGAAAGAGAGATATTTCTTGCCAAGTGCTATCACTCAAATACTTTTCCCATGCCTGACATCAATTATTAAGAATAAACAAAAAAATAATGACAGTTGGCATCAACCTCTTCCTGACCTCAACTTAAATGCTTTCCAGATAGCTGAAGGATCATTTTTAGGATCAAAAATTCTGGAAAAGTCTTTCTCTCTCTCTCTCTCTCTCTTTTTTTTTTTTTTTTAATGAGGAAGAGAACAAATATTTTTTAATAGGTTTTGTGCCAGAACACAAAATAGGATCAAATACAGTTGCAGCTAAATGAAAGGGAGACTTTTCAAATATGAATTTGTGCTAGCATACTAGATGAAGTCACATCTTCTGGATTCTTTACTGATTGAAGTTCATTAAAGTTTTGAATAATCTTCTACCTCATTCTGGTTAGTCGCATTTTGATATTTTTTTTTTCTTCTTGATCAAGAAAGATGTTGGGTTGCTACTCTTGAATAAATATGTCGCAAAAGTACCTGTAGGGCATTAGTGTGGTTTAGGTAGCAAACCAATGGTCCGCTATTTTTTACTGATTTTATACACTGTTCTATTTTTAAAAAATCCAGAAGTGTAACAGCTTTGTCACCAGCACTCTTAAGTGATATTTTCAAGTTGAGCAAATAATTTCTCCTTTTTCCTTCTCTCCCATGCAGCTACCAGCTTGGAAAGCAGTCACTGTCAATTGTGATGGTGGAGTCAATATTATATCATAGTCTGTGTTTTTATGAAATTCTGCACACTTCTTATGGTCCATAGGACAAATAGTCTCACTGCTTGTCCAGGAAGATCAGTTGAGGTAAAATGGAAAACATCTCAAGCCATTCCTTTCTTTTTTTTTTTTTTTTTTTTTTTTTTTCCCCAGGATTGCTATTGCTTGAGTACAATCCAATGATCTTCAAGTGTTAGCAGTACAGTAATTGCATCAGAGTTAACTAACTTTAACAACACACTGGAATTTGACTTCAGTTATCACTATATGATTAGGGAAATGCAACTAATTATCACTTGAAAAAAATTATCTCTTTTTACACTAGTATTTGTAGGTCTGCTTCATTTTCTTTTATCTCCATTCCTTTCTTTGCAGTTGTTCCATCTTGGTAAAAGATTATCTTTGAATCCTAGGCTCTTCTTTTCAGGTTTGTTATACTGTATGTTTTGCAAAAGCTTCAAATAATAAGCAAAATGAAACACTGCAAAATTTGTTTCATCATGTTCTATTTTTTCTTCCAGTTCGTTAACCTATTTTGTTCATGACACACACATTTATAACTGACCTTTATTGGGAGGTGAATTAACTCTAATGAATAAATATGATAATGGATGTTCCTGCTTCCTCCTGCCCCAGGCTGGTCAGCTAGTCCAAACAGAAAGATTTACACAGAATAACTGTTGGCATTGATTTGAGTGATTTCCTAGCTGCCTGGTTTCTACAGAAATGTATTTCATGTGAATGTTTATTGTTCAACATTCCTCAGAAAAGTCTGCAACCGATTCCTCTAGATCACTCTAGCTGGATTGATATCAGAATGTTCCTGTTTGATTTTTTTTTTTTTGGTCTGTTTGTTTTTTTTTTTTTTTTTTTTAGAAAGAGAATGAAGAATTGTCTGTCTTGCTAAGGAATCAGGAGAAAAATCATCTGGAATACAGCCCCCTTTTACTGATGTTGTAACTTCTTTAGCAGATTCATTGACACACCTGAAAGAAGTTCAAGTATGATGTTAATGGGTGTGAGAGAGAAAGTTAAAAATGGGGGGAGGAGAAGAATTTTTCTAGCAACATGCAGGTAGCACAGTTATTTTATTTCTAACTGTCATTTGCTAGTTAGTAACACGTGAGATAAAATAGATTTGTCCCTAGAGAGGCATAGCTTGTCCTAGAAACTAGTATCTATGACTTTCTGTCACTTTGTAGAATCATTTCAGCTGCTTTCTGTGATTCAGACCTGATGTGCCAGAAAAGGAGGCTCTCAGCGGGAGATACGAGAGAGCAGATGAACATTAATAAAGACAAATATAATACCTAGATCTTTTAACAGCTGAGCACTGATAGTGATTTGGTGACACAGGAACACTTGTTTGGTGTGAGGATCAGAAAAAGTGCAATAGTATATTTTTTACCACTCTCTCATGGGTAAATAGGAGTTGAAGATAAGACACTACTGTTTTCTACTGCCTTGTCTGCTTAGCTCTACATGAGAGTATCAAATCTCAGTGGCTTGGACTTAAGAAGCAGTGTTTTGAAAACGTCTTTCTGAGTGACAGCCTGGCTATAGGATGCTAGAAGCCAACTGCAGTTGGCAGGATACCCTGGATGTGATGGCTGCATATTTCTCTCTTTCCTTTGGTTAGAGTTTTCTCAATGCTGTTAGAGAAGCCCAAACTGAGCCCAGGTTTTGTGAATCCAGTAGTGAGGCTCCTGCTTCTTTAAAACTGTGCCTTCTAACAAAAAGAGTGACATGGTTTAATGGTGGATTGGCAGTGCTAGGATAAGGTTGGGATAGATGATCTTAGAGGTCTTTTCCAACCTAAATGATTCTATGATTTTGTGATTCTGTGATTCCATTAGTACCCTGAGGATGTTTTATCTTACCTGTGCAAATTTGACGTCATGATCCTATCCTTGAAATTTTTCATTTGCAAGCTTTTGCATACCTTTTTCTTACTAACGCTGTCATAACTGAAAAAATACATACATATCTACAACTGTATTGAAATTTTACTTGCATCATCCTTTCTTCTATTTCCTCTATCCCATGGTCTCTGTCACATATTGCGGAGTAACAGTGATGTGCTAATTTAAACTTGTGTCTATTCCCTTCTTCAGCAAACATTGCTTCAAGTTATTAATTTGTGGTAAGGTGAAAAGCAAAGGCAAGCTGGGGAGCGAGAGACATATTGTGTGTGCATACTTCTTCTGATCTGCAGTGTTTTATCCACACTGTTATGTCAGTGAAGAGTGTGAAAAATCACATATTCTTTACCAAAATAGCTACACCAGCCAAAAACCCCATGTGGACACAGCGATGCTGACAAAAGAGAGCTTTATGGGCTGACCTCTGCATGCTCAGGGAAGTTATATAACTATGCAGGCAGAAAAAATCCTTCTGTCAACATACTCTCTCTCTACAGAAAGGGATCTTGCTGCCACAGCTAAACCGGCATGGATGCATTAGTATAGTTATGTCTGCAATATGGACAAGTTCTGCATCTTGTGCAGTAGCCGAGGGAATATAGTCATGATAGAAGAAAGAATCATGGCTATCTTAAGCTACTATGAATCCTTACTTAGCACTAGTCAAAATTTGCTTATCACATTATCAACATAATATTTCTAAAATGTAAAAAAAAAATATTTTTAGTGCTTTTTTTGTTGTTGTTTTTCCTTGCTTTTCCTCTCTCTCTGGAGAATGTGTATTACTCCAGTGTCTATCATTAGGAGCTGTTTTTCTAGGTCAGTGGTTTAATTCGTTGATCGCTTCTCAGCCTTTTGGCTAAGATCATGTGTAGTATCTGTTCTTATCAATTTAATATCTGATATGTTCCTCATTTGTATTAAATGGATTTTTGGGCTCAGTTTTTTTTTTTTTTTTTTTTTTTTTTTGATGAGAGAGTTGAGTGCACCCTCAGTAACTTTGCAGATGACACCAAGCTGGGGGGAATTGTCAATCTGCCAGAAGGTAGAAAGGCCCTGCAGAGGGACCTGGACAGGTTGGTTGAGGTTCAACATAGCTAAGTGCTGGGTCCTACACTTTGGTCACAACAACCCCATGCAACACTACAGGCTTGAGGAAGAGTGGCTGGAAAGCTGTGCAGAGGAAAAGGATCTGGGGGTGCTGGTTGATGCTCGCCTGAACGTGAGCCCAGGTGTGCCCAGCTGGCCCAAAAGGCCAGAAGCATCCTGGCTTGCATCAGGAAAAGCGTAGCGAGCAGGACCAGGGAGGTGATCATCCCCCTGTAGTCAGCTCTGGTGAGGCTGCACCCTGATTACTGTGTTTAGTTTTGGGCCCATCACTACAAGAAGAACATCGAGGCACTGGAGCATGTTGATAGAAGGGCTATGAAGCTGGTGCAGGGCCTGGAACACAAGTCCTATGAGGAGTGGCTGAGGGAACTGGGGTTGTTTAGTCTGGAGGAGAGGAGGCTCAGGGCAGACCTTATTGCTCTCTACAACTACCTGAAAGGAAAGTATGGGGAGCTAGGGGTCAGCCTCTTCTCACAGGTAACTAGTGATAGGACTAGAGGGAACGGCCTCAAGTTACATCAGGGGAGGTTCAGGTTAGAAATTAGGAAACATTTCTTTGCAGAAAGAGTAGAAAGGCATTGGAACAGGTTAGTCAGGGAAGTAGTGGAGTCACTGTCCCTGGGGGTGTTTAGGGAAAGGTTGGACATGGTGCTCAGGGATATGGTTTAGTGGGTGATACTGGAAGTAGGGTGATGGTTGGACCAGATGATCTTAGAGATCTCTTCCAACCTTAGTGATTCTATGATTCTATTCTATGATTATCATTTAGAATATGTCATATCCACTAAATAATTCATAAAGTTTTAAAATTTCTTCACAGTTCCTAGTAATTTATAAAATATTTAGAAAGATTTTGTCACATCATTCTAACATCAAGTTATGTAATGAAAATATATTTGTGTGTGCATTTTTTAAATGGGTTGAAAAATAGCACCAAGATGAAGTGAAGTACCAGGGAAACTGGCATTGTGCTGAACCTGTTAGTCTCACAGTATTATCAAAGAAGGATCTGAATTCCTTTCAGTAAAGACAGAGCTAGGTGAAAACCAGGCAAGTGGTATTGTCTTGGAATGAGTAGTCCAATTACTCTTTTCCCATAACTGTACACAAGTCAGTTCATGTTATTCAACCTTTTTGTTGTTTTGCATTATTCAAAATTATTTGTTAAATAATTCCACAGAAACCAAGGTAATAAAGATTTTTCTGCTAGCCAGGAAAACATTCCCAACACTTTCATATTCATTGTCCTTTCTTACTAGGGTAGAAACAAAAACCACTTTCAACTATAATAGCAAGCCTGCTATCCCTCGTACTGATGGTGACATTGTGAGTAGGCAATCCATGTGCAACTACCTTTCTCTCACATGTTTATACACAAATCAATAAATGGAAATGTGGAAGAGAATCAGCATCTCTCTTGATAACTTTCAGCCTGGGACAGTGATAAAGACTTTCAAGATATCAGTGGTTTATCTTTGGATTTTACATAATTTATGTCTTAATCATTGCCAAGTGGTCAGAGATATATAGGTTATATACACAAATACACATATATATGCACATTTTATAACAGTTGGGATTTAAAATTTATATCCTTGAAAGTTTCCCCAAAGATAGAACAAACCATTTGCTTCCAAGTCCCAGTGTCAATATCTGATATTAAGAGTTCTCTCCTGAATAATTTTCTGGTCAGAGTACACCAGAAAAATAGGACAAACCCATCTCAAGAGGGACTGAGGAAAAAGAATGTCTGCACACACAGAACTAGAAGACAACAGGTTTTAAAGAAGTAAGGATTGAGATATCTTGTAAAGGTACCAGCTCAACCCCTGCGAAGCGTTGGGGGATTAGTGGGAGTGTCATACACATGTTCAGCTTCTCTGTCTTGATGTGTACATTGTTCTGTCTTTGCGGAAAGAATGACCTTGGTGCAGTACTCTATGATGTTTTCTTCAGCTGTCACGTACCTATGAAAGATGTAACCACAATGTTGTTGAAGCTTTGGGGAAGGAGTAGTGTGCAACTGAAGGCCAGATGAAAACATGAAATCATAACGTTTGAAAATTATGCCGAATGTGTATGCCACAAAAAAGCACTTTCTGCCACTCAGACTCTGGAGAGCTTAGCCACTAGAAGTGTGGTGAGCCCACGAATGCATCTTGCTGTGATAAACATGCATGCTGCATTGGTAACAGTGATGAGAATAAGAAATAAGACATAATAATTTCTTTTTGTTAACACAGTATATGTAATAATTTAGGCATTAGTGGAACAGAAAAGAAACCCTAATAGAATCTATTGATTTTTCAAAGATACCCATTACATTTTAAGCAGCTATAAGGTAGTTACCACTGTTATAAAATACCAGTGTTAGATAGTTGTCACTGATGTTATAAAATGTTCAGATTGTCATTATTTTGAGAAAGGCATTTCATTTCTTGATAATAAAATTTGTCTTTCCCTTTTGAATTTTTAGATTTGATGCAGAATTCTTCTGCAGCTCAGTATAAGCAAGAGATTTTGTTGAACAACTCACTAGACAAATGTTAAGTAATTGCTACAGAACATGTCTCATTGACAAGATAAAGGTTTTTGGGCAAGAACTATAATGTTTGGAACAAACCTGACTGATGGAGTTAAAAGCAATTTGTTAAGCATCATGCTTAAGCATCAAAAAAAACCCGCATGAATATTAGACACTGTTATGAGGGAAAAGAGTTAAAAAACAGCTGACTACATGGTTCAGGTAAGCATGTCAGGATGTCTGTTAGGCAGGGAATCAGAAGGATTGAATCATGCAAGACTAACAACAACAACAAAAAATGTTGTGAATATATGGAGAGAATCATTTGACCTTGCTAAGCCTTGGAGTAATCCAAAATTTTAACTTTTTAAAATATATGTATATTTTAAATTCTGTGGACAGCAAGTCATAAGAACAAGTAGAATATGCAAAAGATTAAGAGAAAAATATTTGTCTTTTGTAATGGAAGAGTATTCATCATGGAATGAAAGCAGGTTATAGCACTTAGCTATTGAGGAGAGGTATGCATTTTTATCAACGTGTTAATTCTTGTATTTTTACATTTATTTACATTTATATTTTTATTATTTGTCTATACTTACATTTGCTTTAAGTAGCATATTTATTGATAGACAAAAGGTTCAGACAAGCCCCCTGAGGTGGTCATGTCTCTTCCATGGAGCCCAGAGATGACTGCCTAAAAGGTGACATGCAGACATTTACTTTTCAACCCAAACTCTTTTAGGAAGATTTTTTTCCCCATATAATCCTTAAGATCCACTCAGTAAACATCAGAGAGAATAGGTTATTTTGAAAGAGGGAATTTTAGAGCAGGAGAATAAGGAGAATTTTAAGGAGAAAGGTTATCCTTTCAGTCACATTGATGAGTCTTAAGGTTTGCAGGTGTACAGGCTGTCAAGGAGAGAGCTACTGTACTTCACACATTCTATTTTATTCTTAGCTTTTAAAGATTACATCACATTTACTGAAATATTCACCCATTTTTCTACCAAGTGTAAACTGAGCAAAGCAGTGGTAGCTGCAAGTTCAATAGGTCTGGCAAATCTTCTCTCGGGATGTCCCTAAAATGGCTGGATTCAAACCAGGAGAAACAGATAGTCCTGATTTCTTGTGCTGTCAGATGTGCTGTGACTCAACAAACTTAGTTTAGCTTTTAGTTAGACTTACCATAGAATTCTCATGTGACATGGATGAACCATTTAGCTCTAGATTTTTTAAGTATCTAATCTGTGTGTGGTTTCTAGTAAGAGCTAGGCACCTATGCAGGAGATCACTATTTTACTTTTACATTATGGGCCTCAGTTTAGCTGCATCTAAATTTCCTATCAGAGAAATGGCATAGAAGTGTCTATCTGAAAATGTTCTCTGAAGGTTGTAAAGTACTATTGTCACAAATGGTGGATAAGTTTGGAAGGAATTTTTATTATTTTTATTTTATTTTTATTTTTATTTAGTGTTGGTCAAAGAAGAGCCAGAGGTCTAAGAGGTGGGAAAAACTTTTTTTTTTTTTTTTTTTCCAAACATCTTCAAAAAGCCTGCTTTTTGTTGTTGTTGTCGGGTTTTTGTTCGTTTGTTTTTGGTTTTATTTTTTCCCCTAAATCAGGCTTTTTTTCTTCTTAATTTATGAGATCTGATAAAATCCCTTTCTCTTGCTGTTGCACTGGAGAATGTGCAAGCAGATTTGGCCTTGAGAGGACTCTTGTATTCAGAGGTGTAGTGCCCTTTCCCTTAATAATGAGGACAACAAAAACAGGTACAACAGGAGACTTTGTACTATAGCAACAAATTAAACCATTTTTATTAAAACAAACGAGGCAGTTGAGATCCTTTGATATATCCACAGTGTCTACATCCTGCAGATGTCTCACTTCAGTCAATTAATCAGCCATTTCCCAAAGCATGGTAATTGTTTATGCAATCCACTTTGATATGTTTTATAGCATTTTGTTTAATCCTCCCTAACTTTTCATCCCTGGCAAGAGCTTTATGGTAACATAAACTGTAATTGTGCAGTAAAGAAAATTACCTTATGTTACAGTCTACAACTACTTTATCACCCTCATCCCAACATACATAACCTGCACTGAAACAGCTAAATATGGTGAGTGAGGCTGGGCAGCATGCTGCTTTAATAGCAAGTAAATGCAATGACTTCTTGACAAAGAACTTAACCTCTATCAGGAGACAGAGTCAGAACTGTCTAGAGGAATTTTATATTTCTCTGCCAATGTCAGGAAGAAAACTATATTGCCATTATAGCTGGCAGATTATTATTTTTTTTTCCATAAAAAATCTTTCTTGAAGACAGGAAGTAAGAAAAAGTCCTTCAAATCTCCGTCCTCTTTGAGAAGACTTTTTTTTTTTTTTTTAAATTATTAGGGCTTTAGAAAACATTCTTATGTTTAAATTAGATATCTTCTTTTCATTTAAATTCTTTGCTTTTTTTTTCTCTGTGTGTGTGTGTAATAAAAACAGAAATGAAATAAGATGCAAATGAGTATCTAAAGACACAAGCAAGGTATGAGAAATTGCTCAAAATTTTTTGCCAACCTAATTCATTGGATAAGTAAAATCAAAAAAAGTTAATCAGTAACTGAAACTTTTTCACTTTTTTTTTTTTTTTTTTTTTTTTTTTTAGGTCAGAAATACATCAGAATCAACAAGCTCCACTGATCTTTTGTCTTAACCTGAGTTTTGTTTTCAGAAAGCAGTAACCAGACATCTAATCAAAAACTTCTGGTCAACATTACCACAACAAATCTTTGTCCTGAACAGTTGCCAGATACCAGTGAGATGAAGAATCCTTGTCGTTGGTGATACTCTACTTCTAGGAGGCTTACACTATTTCAATATTCCCATCTGCTTATATAAGGCAGTAGATGTATAGTTCTGTACAACTCATGCACTTTCAGGACATGGGCTTCAAAAAATCTTCTGCTCCCTTTTTCTTTTCTGCTGCACTGTTTGCCCCCGCACTCAGCACTATGAGTTTCAGAACAATCTTGGATTTTCCTCACCGGTCTTCTTCCCAGTGTGCCAGCAGGAAGTGAGAATGGTACAGACTAAAAAAAAATCCCTCCTGGCCTTTTGCTGTTCACAGACAGGGTATTTTTCTTTATTTTCCAAACACTACTGAGCAGGAGCATGGCAGTCAATCCATGACAAAGTACAAAGGATGTTACTGGAAAGAAGAAGAAAAGACGACATAAGGCACGCAATGGCACTGTTGTTGCTCATTGCTTGCCACACTTCAAGCTTACTTGTCATCCTTCCTTTCCAGGAGAGAGCATGAGAAGTAGTTTGCTGTCTGCCACAGCATGAGTGTCTGCAGACAGTGCCTGCAACAGTTACTGATAACATACTTTTACATGCACCTTGGACTTTGAGACTAGGAAAGTAACTGCAGTGACAATTCAAAATCAATTTCTTCAGCAGGTAGGGATGGAAAGAAACCACAGTCATGAACTTGACAAAATAAAACATGAAGATTAAGATAGAATTATGGGGGAAAAGAAGAACTCCCCCTTCTAATTCCACTCCTAGATGAGGTAAGTGTCCTACAAATTAATTTATCTCAAAATCTCCTGTCTTACCACAACTATTTTTTGGTCTGTTCAGAGGCACTACCACTAATTGCTGTGCCACCCTGCACCAACTGTGACCAGGAAGGTATTGGGCACGTCAGGGGTGTTAGCTGACCTCAAGATAGCTTCTCGACCTGTCTGAAGATGTCCTCTTCATTGCACCATATGACATAATTTCCATGCCACATGAAAACCCCCACAAAACCACGAGTGCTGAAAACCATTGCACTGAACTCCAGATGTGAAGAAATAAACTTTTATCACAAAACACAACTTTTTTCCTCATGCCCCTTCCTCTTCTAATCCTTTCTGTTTACCACTCAAAATCCGAAGCCCGTGAAGAGATTCTCCACGGCTTTTGAATAGGATTTTCATGCAAATTAATCTATGTCATCAGGTTTGGATTTTTTAGACCTTTCCTCCTCCCTCTCCCTAAGAATGGAAGAGCTATTACCTCCCCAGCACTTGTCTATAAATCTTGATGATATATAGAATCAGTAAATCTATTCTTTACCCTAACACTGCATATTTTTTGTTATGATCTTTTCTTTCTTTTTGGGTTAGAGAAGTGATATGAGTTACATTTGGATCATTTCCAGTCTTACTGTTGTGTGCCATACTAAGCACCACAATGATCCTTAATTGGCAGTAAATAAGAAAAAGCAGTCATCCTTGGAAAGCAGCTGCTCTATGAATATATGATATAATGTTTGTGTGGAGGCTGTGGTAGGAAGGTTTCAGGTCACAGCTTAAAAGGAGGGCTTTGACACTTCATGTGCTGAACTAATAATAACTCCATATATTATTTGAGGGAACAGGATGGGCAGGAATGTCAGACAGGCAGTCTCACCACTGGACAGAAATGAGACCACTCTGTTCTATGAATTGGACTCCACTCCCTTTTGTCCTTCACTGTGTAAGTTGGACAAATTGGACAAATTATGACAATTTGAGTGTGGACCATTATGCTGACTTTGTAGCATTTCACACTGGATACATTTGGTATTGCTTTTGAGATCAGTGAGCCCAGTGAAACAACGGGATCTGGCTGTTAAATCTAGTTTGCAGTGTGTAGGAAGAGACTGGCCTGTTTTTCCATAGGCGATGTGCTCACTTCTTTGTTAACATGGTATGAGCAGGCTACCATTTTTCAAAGACAGGAAATAAATGTAATTTACTTGGTAATTTCTTTTTCTTATCACTAGATAGAACACAAGTTATCTCCAAATTTAATTTATTTGAATAATACTGTTAAAAGAAACAGAGAGAAAAGACAAAAAGAGAAAGGTATTCACCTTTTTTATATGGCTGCAATTGGGCTATGCTGTCCTTTAATTTTCAAATATAGCAAACCTGGAGAGCTTTTCTGAGCAATTGCAACCAGGTGGATGTAAATTCATTGCCCAACAGCAAATTAATTTACTTAGGTATGATGCATCTTCTTCCTCTTCTCATTACGGTAATTGAATATTCATCACATAACAAGTGCAGTTAATTAGCAGATTACTCATTTACTGGACAAATAATGAACATCTTATTCTGAACAAAGAAGGGGAATAGGAAAGCCAGAGGGAGAGAAAAGGAAACATACATTTTTATAAGGCTAATATTTAAATTAGTCTTCTTTTAAATAAAGAGAGAAAAAGGAATCACCAAATATATGCAATTAACTTTTTTTATTATTATTATTATTTAACGATAGCTATACTGTATACAGAGATAGTGTAGCTCAGGCTTTGTGCAGAATAAGTAAATTTCTTGCCACTATGTTCCCATAGAAATCAATGGTAAGCCTCCCATAATATCAACAGGGCTGGATTTTGCTCCTGATATTTCAAAAAGAAGGGAATATTATCATCAGTTTAAAACAAACAATAAACCTTTATGATACATCAAACTCGATTCTTTAATTTATTATGCTGTTGGTTCCTGAAGGCTTTTTGTCTGCCTGTCAGCATCAGTGTTTTCTTTTGTCTAATGTTTAGGCAGTAAAGATTTTTCAGGAAGGCCATTTTTGTCTCCTCCATTTGTTCACAATGCCTTCCCTGCCCATAATTCAGGCTCTCAGATTGTATACTACAATCTTGCTGTCGCTAGCCAGAAAGCTATATAAATTGGCATAGCTCCATTAAGGGCAGTGGAGCCAACCAAATTACCTAGATGGAGAATATGATCCTTAATATCGAAGTTTACTTACCCTCCCCACCTTTCCTTCCCCCCCCCCCCCCCCCCCCCCGCCCCCGACTGGTACTGCAAGATAACTCAGGTTTCTTGCTAAGGTATCTAGACGTTATGCGGATATTTACCAGACTCTAAAATGCAAAGGAAGCAAAATAAATCTCTGATATAATTCTGCTAATGTCAGTGGTCTCATACCAAATTTAGTTGCATCCAGCATCTTAAAGCTGTACCAAGTATAAATTCTCATTGAAAAAATCAGTGGTGAGAGGAAACAGTTCTTATAGGTGAAGCTAGAGCTGCATTGCATGAAGCTACTTGACAGGCTCTATTTGTGGGAGGTTTTCCTTAAGTTGTGATAGTTGAGCATTATACTACAACCTGTTGGTACCTGATGGAATGATTCTGATATTGGCTAAATTTCACAAGTTTGGGACTGTGTTAAGCATAGGTATGCTTAGGTATCAGACCAAAAAAATCATATATTTGGAAGTAAAGTTTTGACAGATTTAGGGTTTGGACTGAAGAGTAGGAAAGGAAGAGGGAGCATAGAGCGGATAAAAACAGAAAAAAAATAAAGATTTTGGGGCAGGGGAAGGAGGCAAGATCTGGTGACTGCTTTCTCTTAACAAATGCCCATTCCCAATTATGCTGGCCCAAGAAGTTCCTGTTGTCCCCCAAATGAAGGCATATTTTATTGAGACTGGAAATAGTTTCGTCAGCCCCTGGATTTATATTTAGCATCACTGAATGATTATATTCCTCATTATGATTATATATACCTCATAATTTACTTAGTAGGAACTTATAATGCTTTCGAGCCCCGCTAAGCTTTGTGCTAAGTTTATATAAACAACTGAGAGAAGTGAGGTCTTTAAATGTGTGTGGGCTTGCAGTGGTAGTGCAAGAGGGTTTTGACAACTGGACTGATCTCTCTGCTGCAGATGTATTCTGCTGCAGCAGAATGTATACAGCAGATGTATTCTGCTGCAACTGAATACAATAATTTCTAGATAAAGTTATATTTGTCATATATCAGAGGCTATGCCTTTTAGTGACTATTTCTGTTTGTAACTTCTCTTGCTGTAAAATGAGCTATATTAGCCCACCATTCAACCTTCTTACTATGCTTACAGTGAGTGAATTTATGAAACTCCACATTTTGGAAACTGCAGAACTGGAGTGGCACCATAGGAAATGGGAAACAGCAACCCAAAACACCAAACAAGTCACAGTTCTGTCCCATGCTAAATTATTGGGTTTGAAAGTTATTTTATCTCCCCTTTTATTTATCTTTTTCCTGTATTAATTAGAGTAGCAGCAGTAGAAAGTAAAGGATAATACGTTTTTTTAAAGTATGTAAACAGTAGAAGGAAGACTAGAGATAATATGGGTCCCCTGCTGAACAAGGGGGGTGTCCTAGTAACGGGGGGCACTGAGAAGGCAAAGATACTGAATGCCTTCTTTGCTTCAGTCTTTGCTTCAAAGACTGCCCCCCCCCCCCCCCCAGGACTCCTGGACCCTGGAGGGAGGAGAAAGAGTCTAGGAAATGGAGATCCCCCCCCGGGTTGACGAAGGAGTGGTTTGGGAGTGTCTGAGTGGGATCAACGCACATAAATCCATGGGCCCCGATGGGATGCATCTATGTGTGCTGAGGGAGTTAGTGAAGGTGATCGCTGAACCACTCTCTATCATCTTTGAAAGGTCCTGGAGAACAAGAGAGGTGCCTGAAGACTAGAGGATAGCCAATCTCACTTCGGTCTTCAAGAAGGTCAAGAAGGAGGATCCAGGAAACTACAGGCCAGTCATTCTTACCTCTGTCCCTGGAAAGGTGTTAGAACAGCTTGTTCTGGATGCTATCTCCAAGCAATTGGAAGAGAAGAAAGTTATGAGGAGTAGTCACCATGGATTCACCAAGGGGAAATTGTGTTCAACCAACCTCATAGCCTTCTATGATGTCATCGCCAGCTGGGTAGTCGAGGGGAGAGCAGTGAATGTCATCTACCTTGACTTTAGCAAGGCTTTTGACGCTGTCTCCCACGACATCCTGCTAGCAAAGCTGAGAAAGTGTGGGATAGTAAGTGTGAGTGTGTAAGAGTGTGGACAGTAAGGTGGGTTGAGTACTGGCTAACTGACTAAGCTCAGAGGGTGGTGATCGGTGGTGCAGAGTCCGTCTGGAGACCTGTGACTAGTGGTGTTCCCCAGGGGTCGGTGCTGGGTCTGGTCTTGTTCAACATCTTCATCAATGACGTTGATGAGGGAATAGTGTCCACCCTCAGAAAATACGCCGATGATACAATGCTGGGAGGAGTGGCCGACATGCCAGAAGGCTGTGCTGCCATTCAGCGAGACCTGGACTGGCTGGAGAGATGGGCAGGAAGAAACCAAATGCAGTTTAACAAGAGAAAGTGTAGAGTCCTGCACCTGGGAAGGAACAACTGGACGTATCAGTACAGGCTAGGGGATGACCTGCTGGAGAGGAGCTCTGCGGAGAAGGACCTGGGGGTCCTGGTAGACGACAGGTTGACCATGAGCCAGCAGTGTGCCCTGGTGGCCAAGGCGGCCAATGGGATCCTGGTGTGCATAAAAAGGAGCATGGCCAGCACGTCAAGGGAGGTGATCCTCCCCCTCTACTCTGCCCTGGTCAGGCCTCACCTGGAGTACTGTGTCCAGTTCTGGGCTCCCCAGTACCAAAAAGACAGGGATCTCCTGGAAAGAGTCCAGCAGAGGGCAACAAAGATGATACAGGGCCTGGAGCATCTTCCCTATGAGGAAAGGCTGAGAGACCTGGGTCTGTTCAGCCTTGAGAAGGGAAGACTGAGAGGGAATCTTATTAATGTGTATAAATATCTTAAGTGTGGGAGACAGAGGGGTTTGGCCAACCTCTTTTCAGTGGTTTGTGGGGACAGGACAAGGCCCAATGGCCACAAAATGGGTCAGAGGAAGTTCCACACGAACATGCAAAAAAACTTCTTCACGATAAGGGTGATGGAGCACTGGAGCACTGGAACAGGCTGCCCAGGGAGGTTGTTGAGTCTCCTTCTCTGGAGATATTCAAGGGCCATCTGGACGCCTACCTGGGCAACCTGCTCTAGGGAACCAGCTTTGGCAGGGGGATTGGACCCGATGATCTCTTAAAGTCCCTTCCAACCCCTACAATTCTGTGATTAGTTCAATTGAAAAAACAAAACAAAACAACAACAAGAAAAAAATGTGAGATTGTTTTCTATGCTTAATCTTCCAAAATTCCTGCAATTATTGTGAAGAACAACTCTTCAGATGAAGCTCTTAAAATTTAGTTTATCTCATCAAAACTAAGCCCAGACATCTTTGTTCTGACCATGAGAAAATAGACAATTGTATTGAGTCAGAGATTACTGTCTGGATGCTAGTAATATGCAACAGTAAAATGATTGTTTTACTCCTCGAGTAGCTTGAGCTTTTTTCTCTAATAAAAAGTAACTCATCCATAAATCAGAACATGTTCAGTTATTTACCTGCTGTGTATTTGGTTGAACTGTAAGGAACAGAAATCCACCCTGGCAAGGCAGAGAGCACTGAAGGGAAAACATATCTTTAAAAAGAAATCATATCGCTAAACTTTTGTTCTACAGAAGAAGACATCTAGATTAGTCTTGCTATTTTATTTAAAAAGACTGTTTTATCTCCAAGGACAGGTGCTGGATATAGCATATCAGAACACGCATAACCAAAGGGTGATATGCGGAAGAACAGGTTGAAAACTGTCCTTGAGACATTTCTTTTTGAGATGAAAGTGGAGAGCTGCATCATGCTAGATTTGTACTCTTCATCTCTAGCAGTGTTTTTGGCTAGAAGAGGGCATTACCAACTATGTCCTGGCATGACACACATTGGAGTTGGAATAGGTAAATTGCAAATGAGCTATAAAGGGGAATATACAGTTGTGGTGAATGGGTTCATTAGCATTATAAACACTGCGTATAGATGACCTTCAGAGCAGAAGTCCCTGAACTGATGAATGATGCTTGCTGGCACCATACAATGGGAACAAACCATTTTGTATTGGCATTTCTTCAAAAAGCAGCTGCTCTGAACTCCAGCCAGAGACAGGCTATATAGGCATTTGCTAGTTCCTGCTTGGATCACCTGGGGCCTCACCACCAATACTGTATTATAATATTAACTGGATGAATCACTCAATGGGAACTGTTAACAACTTACTTCAAACTTGCATCAAATGAGTATGCACAAGCCCAAGACTTTGCTTAATGTGATGTTTCCACACAACAAAATGTTTCCACCCATAGAAAAGAATTGTAGAGAGTAAAACAGGAAGCTTTTTGAGAAACACAAGGAGGAGCCATGTTGTAGCCAGAAACTAAATGCCACTAAAAATATGAGACAGAAAATACTTGGACTGTCAGTTTTTAAGTAAGTAAAGTATCACTTTACCATTAGTTGTAATCCATCCCTCAGTCTGGCAAGCTCCATAGGTTTTATGAAGTTGTTTGTATCCTATATCTATCTACATCCAGCAGATGTAGGACTGTCCTCACAGGACATAAATAAACTTTGCTCCACATTTCCATGTACAGTTCCTTCACCGAGAACTAAGCTTAAATGTTTGTTACAGTTCTCTGTCAGAAACCAAAGCTTCCTGTATATAAATAAAAGAAATAAAAGAATGAAGCAAAACGGGCAAGTGGGTATGTTGTTGCACCTACTCCTCTCTAACTGTTATGTATTTAACATCCTTGGGAGAATGGGAGTTATTCAAAATATCTAATACAAAAGTTTGAGTCCCAGCTGCAGAACAGGAACTTGAGTCAAATTTATATAGATGAGCATTGGTTTGCTCTCTATGGGCCTTTGGGTATTCCTCACATCAGTCCTGAAATACCACTATGCAGTTAAGAAACTTTTCCAACAGAAAGTACAGTGTTGATTGAGAAATATATTCAGGAAGTTGTATGTGCAATTAAAACTTACCGATCACTCCTTCAATTAATAACTGGTCTCATTCATTTTTAGTTTGTGACCTTGATTTGATAGTATCTTCTGCTCATATTCCAAGTGATTTTTGCAAGCAGAAAGAAATCACAGTAGCAGTTCAAGGCAGCTACAGAAGGAAAATGTAGAGTTAGCTTAGGGACAGAAGGGTTACAAAAACGTAGTTTTCCCACCCTGGTAACAGCTACTGTGAGCAGGTGAATGGAATTAGTGATCCTGCCAGGTGCCTGTCTGAGGGAAAAAAACACCAGAGGTAGAGCCTGAGGGAGAGATTTAATGATAAGGGGTTACCATGAAAATATGTGATTCATATCTCATCTGTTGAAACTCATACACGTGTTGGTTAAAGTTTATTTGAAATCCTGCAGTTTTCTCAAAGCCTCAGTTATTGCAGAGTCATTTCAGAGGCTGCTATGCTGGTTAATTACTATCAGATGTGTTATGTGAAACTCTTGCCAGTTCAGCTAGGTGAAAATCTGGGAATCTAGCACATCCTTTAGATGAAAGAAAAATTCTGGCACACAGTGAAATATGTGAGTAATGCACCAGCTCAAGTATTTAGAGCAGAGCGCAACATGCAAAATTCAAAGTGAAATGTTCAGTACCTCAAGATCTGGCAAACTGACTGGATAAGCAGCATGAGAATCAAAGTGCCTGCTGAGCAACATCACACAAATATGTCCAAGGAAACTAAACTGTCCAACTGGGGACTCTAACCTAGAAGAGGGGCAGCATGAATATATAATGCCGAGAGAAATGCAGCAGATATCCTAAGAAAGTTAAAGTAAGATGACTTGGGTTTAAAGAGTGCACCATCTTCTCCATCCGAGAAAAAAAAAATTCCAAATAAATCCCTCCAGTTTAATATTTCATTTATTTTACTGAATGCTACTGATACATGTTACTGTCTGAAGTGTTATTAGTAGGATGTGAAAAGTTCAAGGGCATTTCCTATGCTAGGGATTGTATTTCTTTTCCAAATAATAAAGTTAATAGACAGAAATGAATCTTGAAGAAGAGATCATTTCAAAATGCAAGCCACGTAGGAGAGATGATCAGCCTGTCCTCTATTAATCTTGCTATACTTCATACATCTGAATCTATTATTTGTATAGTGTTTATTCTCTAATAAGGTAAAATCAAAACCTGTATCCCCAGTAGCTCAGGAAGGTCACTGGTGTGAATTAATCACTAACCAAGTAAAAGAGTTGTACTCCAAGGAAATTGTGATCAATTCTGATCTGCATATTAATTGATGGCTCATTCAGGAAAGTGTTAAAAAGCAATTTACAGTTGGATGAAGTGAATTAATTCAGTGGAAATGTCTTTATAATAGATATATAGCTGTTCATGTTGGAAAGGAAAATATTAAACATCAAATCTGCAAATATACTGCTGCAGAAGAACCACACGTATGCTCTGCAAAGGGAGACAGGTCTAAGCAAAAGTGCATGTATTTCCATCATCATATGAAAGCTAAGATTGCTCCAAAGAAGAAAGGACTTGGAATAAGGATGGATGAGTCCAGAATATTATCTTCAACAAATGAATAAACACCAGAAAACTCACACAATTAAAATGTGCTTGCTAACAGGAGTTGCACTTTAACCAAACAAACTTCTATGGCTTATCTATGCAAGGGGAGTGCATTTTGAGTTAGTCAATTGAATTCAGAGTAATGTTGTTTCTCATGAGATAAACAGACCCCCAAAGTCCCAAAAGTTCTTTGTCCTGGACTTTATCAAACATAATGAAATTCAGGATTAAATCATCAGTACTTTTCAGCAGGTTCCAGATCAATGACTTCACTGCTCAATCAACCTTCCATCTCAAAAGCCTAGGATCTGCAGTGTGCCTACGGACTGGCAGAATTAGGTGGTTTCAGATCAGGAAATGTATGCATGTGTGTGTATATACTAAAACAGAGCCCCTACCTAACGCACACCCTGGACAGTTCTGTGTTTGCTCTCTACTTCATACTGAGCAAGCATCAGATGAAGATGTTCACTAACGGTCACTGCAGAGAATAAAGGAACTCAAAACATCTTCAAGGATATTTGAGTCCAATTACAGACCAGCAGGCAGAAAGCTAATGCATATGTCAGAGTACCAAGTACTTCCTTCACACCAGTCTGCCTGGGGAGTGAGACGCTGGGTGCTGCACCAACACCTGCTTGTTGATAATATTGAGGGATAGCTCAAGGGAAAACTTATCATTGTATATAAAAATTAGAATAAAAATGGCCACTCTGGGCCATATCTTGTGCATCTCTAACAGCAGCCAGTAGCAAATTCTAGGCAGAAAGTGTAAGGGATACTTACTTAAGGGATCTCAATACTGAGATCTGTCTGAACTTTTCACAGTCAGCTTTAGCTCAAGCAATTGTAAGTAATTATATATTGGCTGCAAGCTTTGTTACTCTCCTTATTCATGTTTTCTTTACAAACTTGTTTCTGTTAAGATGGGGAAACCCAGGTCCTCACACAGGTACTTTAAAGACCTTCTGTAACTGTAAAACTGACTGTAATTCTTGATTTTTTTGTAACCTACGTTTTTATCCCTTGTAAATTCATCACAGAATCTGAAAGTTTTCAAAATATTTTGAAAGCCATGTGTATTTAAGCAACAGGATCACCATAACCCAAACGTCATTGACACCTCCAAAGAAATCTAATACATCCTTTGGTGACAGGAAGTCTAATTTTTGTAAGGATTACTTCTGTTTACAAAAAAAAAAAAAAAAAAAAAAGGAAAAAAATGACTCTTCCTTGATACTATATACTTAACTATGAATACTTTGTTATACCAGTTTTGTCCCTTTTAACAAAATGAAATAACAGCTTGCACTTCACAGTAACTCTGGAATCCCTTTGTAAACATCAGCATCACATTTTCTCCCTTCCACTCTTCCCCTGTTCTGATCTTGAAGTTGTATTGCAATATACATTGTTCTGAAAAGGTCATGTTAGATATTCAGTGCTTCAGTCATGCAAGCACCAAGTCAGAACTGTAGCAACAGAACACATTTTGAGACAATAAGGTGACAAGACTGTCTGTAAGAAGCCAGGCAGAAATAAGTGCATGCAAATTTTTGCAGCAAGAACCTGACCAAGGCAGCAAGATTTGAGCAAGACATCAATCTATGGTGCAAACATCAAAATGAAAGACTCATCATGACAATATAATTAATAGTAACTATGTTGGAAAGATTAATTGTTTAGAGTATCTCCCCAAAAAGATTGCAGTCACTTAGATGACAGTATCAGAAAGTTTTCTTTGACAATACTAACAATAACGCCAAATCATACTGGTAGTGTGGACAGCCCAATGCCTCCACAAAATTGTCATTGTATATTTTAACTAGCTAGTTCACATTCCTTTCACTGTTTCATACAAACATTACCAAATTACCAGACATTAATGGATAAATAAGGAAGAGATAGGTGTGGGGTAAGGAGGAATAAAGTCATCCTATGAAAAGCAGTAGCTGTCTGAATGCTCTGAATGGATGAGACCACCAGAAAGATGGAGTCCCACACATGGAACTCTATGAGCAGCTAATTAAAGGATGCTCAACTTGTAAGAGAGCCACTCAGACTACTAATTTCTAATATTCCTGAGTCCATAGGATTAGAATATATATATATATATATATTTTCTTGGAAGAGGAAAGGAATTGTTTCAGATAATAGAAATAAGTGAGCCTAAATGTTTTTTCTCATGAGAAAAAAAAAAAAGTTTCAGCTTTGTAGCTGAAACTTTCTATTAGGTTGTGTCCTAACTTTATTTATTTTTTTATTTTTTTTTATTTTTTTTTACTTTTTAAAATAAATAGCATTGTGGGGAATCATTAAAATTAGTAAATGATTAATGTCTTTAGTACCTAGAAGAGTTTAAGTGCTGCAAAAATGTTTGTGTTGAAACCCTATATAACAACAACAAAAGCACAGTTCAGATCAACTCACTTTCACTTGCAATGAAAACAGAATACCTTCAAAATAAAAGGGGTTGCTCAGTCACTGAGACATGACTACATAAGCTGTTTACTACTTTGTCCTGGTTTTGGCTAGGATAGAATTAATTTTCCTTCTAATAGCTGGTATGGTGCTGCGTTTTGGGTTTAGGATGAGAATAATATAGATAACGTGCTGATGTTTTAATTGTTGCATAGCAGTGTTTACACAGAGCTAAGGACTTTTCAGCTTCTTACATCACCCTGCCAGTGAGGAGGCTGGGGGTGCACAAAGAGCTGGGAGGGGACAGAACCAGAACAGCAGACCCAAACCGGCAAAAGTACTATTCCATACCATATGATGCCATTCTGAAAAACTAATATGGGGTGGCTGTCTAGGGTGGGGGGGACCTCTGCTCGGGGATGGGCTGGGTGGTCAACGGGTGGTGAGTAATTGCATTGTGATCACTTTCTTTTTACATTATTTATTATTATTATTAATAATAATAATAATAATAATTATTTCTCTTTCTCTTTCTTTTCTGTCCTATTAAACTGTTTTTATCTCAACCCACAAGCTTTACTTTTTTTCCCAATTCTCTCCCCCATTCCACTAGGGGGAAGGGTGAGCGAACGGCTGTGTGGTGCTTAGCTGCTGGCCAGGTTAAACCACAAGGCACTTAAAAGAAATCCAAGGATCAAAATTTTGTAGATTCTTCAGAGATAAAGAAATTGCTCTTAGCTTTCATTTTTGATATTGGTTGCTTCAGCTTATGCAGCCATAGTGTAACAGAATCACAGAATAGTTGAGGTTGGAAGGGACCTCTGAAGATCATCTAAGTCCAGCTCCCCAGCCACGCAGGACCACCTAGAGCACATTGTGCAGGATGGCATCCAGATGGGTTTTAAATATCTCCAGAGAAGGAGACTCCACATCCTCTCTGGGCTACCTGTTCCAGTGCTCTGCCACCCTCACAGCAAAGTACCACCCTTTCATATTCAGATCGAACTTCCTGGGCTCCAGTTTGTGCCCATTGTCTCTCGTCTTCTCGCTAGGCACAACTGAAAAGAGACTGGCTCCATCGTCTTGATACCCTCCCCTCAGATTTTTATATACATTGATGAGGTCTCCCCTCAGACTTCTCTTTTCCAGGCTAAACAGGCACAGCTCTCTCAGCCTGTCCTCATAGGACAGGTGATCCAGCCCTCTAATCATCTTAGTAACCCTGCTCTGAACTCACTCCCTTATCTCTATGTCCCTCTTGAATACTGGGGAGCCCAGAACTGGACACAGTACTAAGGTGTGGCCTCACCAGGACTGAGTAGAGGGGGAGGATCACCTCCCTCGGCCTGCTGGCAACACACTTCTGAATGTACCCCAGGGTACCATTGGCCTTCCTGGCCACAAGGGCACATTGCTGACTCATGGTTGACCTGCTGTCCACCAGGACTCCCAGGTCCTACTCTGCAGAGCTGCTTTCCAGAAGGTCAGTCTCCAGCCTGTACTGGTGCTTGGGGTTATTCCTCCCTAGGTGCAGGACCCTGCACTCGCCTTTGTTGAACTTCATGAGCTTCCTCCTGGCCTATCTCTCCAGCTTATCATGTAGAAAAATCGTATAAAATAATGTATTATTATTTGCACTGTATTACTTCACTCAAAAGAATGTCACAGTCCAACGTACAGTAGGAAAGGTAACTTTCTCCAAATACATCTGCTTCAATAGGCCTAATTAAAAATCAACAGATTCTAAATCTTTATTTACGCTGAGGGAGACTTCTGGGCCCAGACCAATGAAGAAGGAACACTAGGTTAAAAATTCTTAGTAGGGCTAGGAATGTGGTAATTATGTGAGTCAGTTTTGCCAGTATTGGGTTTTGCAAATCTCATTTGGAAATGAGAAGGCATTTCAGATGGCTGCATATGCCATGAAGCAGACCTTTATATAGGGCTTTGATTCTTTTTTGCTGTTTTTCTTCAGTTCTCTTTTCCTGCATTTTTCTTCACACCATCCTGCTAGAACAGTTTTGTGTGTATAACTTGTCAGCTAGAGATTGAGGATGCTCCCCAATTCATCTGTGATACCTGCTGGATATCAGTTACTGCTGTTTTATACCCCCCCAAAAAATAGATTATTAATCTTTTTGCTGCATAACACTGGGATCTAATAAACTACTAGGAAATAGAAAAGAGAAACTGTGGTCTCCGGTCAGAGACAATATCCACCTAGTTTGGTAACCTGTCTCTGATCAGGTGTTTCAGAGGAACAAAGGAGAGAGAGACCCTATGGTACGTTCACATTCTAAGGTACTCAGAATAAGACCAAGAAAATTTAAAAGCCTCCCTCTATGTGAAGCTGTTAGAAAAGGCCTGTATCCCCCTCTCAAACTGGCTCCAAAATTCTGTATTTCCCTTTCCTTTTATTGCACATCAAGGAGAAATGGAAAGCTTATCTGCTTTAACTTGTCTTCCAGCTTTCATCAGTTTGTAACATATAAGGGTCATTATTTAAAAATGCTTATTTCAATTTGTTTTAAAGCATTCTGTCTTCCTTTAGCAATTATAGATACTTGAAAAATATAGAGTCTTATTATAATGTTTTAGTTCAAACAAGAAAATTGCACTGGTAGTGCATGATTTAGAGATACATGATTTAGAGATAGAAAGTTCAAGCTCGCGGTGAGGGGGAGAAAGAGGTATTTCAATTCAAAATGCTTTTTCTCTCAATAGCAAAAGAATGAATAAATGTTCAGTGGATGATTATATTTATCACCCTAAAAATATTGAAATATTTTTTGGTTCAAGAAGCAAAACAAAATATGCAGAACTACACCAAATTTGTATGAAACTGCCTACACTTGTAGATCATAATTTTAAGAAGCATTTTTAGTTTTTTATGTACATGTTCATTAACATCTTGAGATTTCTTAAATGCTTCACAAATATATATAATAGATATTATATTTAACAAAGATATAATATAAACTTAATTGTAATTAGATTTTATTCTTAAATGTGAATAAGTGGATTATAAAGGATACAAAGTATTATATTAATATGTAATAAATCCGATTAATGTGTAATTTATGTATATATGTATATATGTAAACTAAATGCATTTAATAACACTTCATTAAAGTTGGAATGAGAACAATGCAATCATTTTATTTATTTATTTATTTATTTTTGTGGAACTTGTAATTGTGTTTCTTTGTATACAACTAAAGTCATAGCCTAAAATAGCCATGGGTCATATTGTTCACTTAGTGGATTTATTTTTTATTTTTATTTTTTAATGGTTTCAGCCACTGCTACTTCAATGCAAGATACTTTTCTGCATCATCTACATCAACTCTCAGAAGAAAATTTCCAAATGGGTGAAACTGTGTCCAATGTATTTTAAATTTTCTACTGTATTTTGTTGTTTTCTAGGTGTTTCTATATACTTTGTCTATTGACATTACTGACTCTGTTTCATGCTTTCTGTTCCTGAGATGTTGCACTATTGGGGTCAGGCTTTTTGCATTGCTAGAGTTGGAACTTCTTTTCAATTTTACTATTTGGCCACAACTTCAGCTTTCTCAACTGTAATATACTCCATTCATCCTTTCTTTTAAATAAGAGAGCTTTAATTTTAGCTTTCCTTCATTCTTTTTATTCAGGTTGTATGCATTTGTTCTGAGATACCAATTCATATGTTTAAACAGCCTCCCTGATGCCTGTATAAATTTTACTTTTTTTTTTTTTTTCCTTTTTACCTTTTAATTTCTTCTTATCACATTTCTTAACTTTTTCACAATTTCGCTCTTTAGCATACAACTATTTTAGTGAATATTGGATATTTTGGCTTTTGTTTCATTGATAAGAATGGTAAATGTAAATGCAATGGTCATTGATTAGTAAATTTTGAATCAAGCTCAGCACTCAACTCATTTCTTTCCTTCACTACGAATTTACCTGTGATAATGCAATACTATTCCATTTCAGGTGTCTAAAAGTGTATTTTTCCTGTTATGCCTTAATGAGTCAATCTATTTTAATTTAACCTTGTGTGTCAGGTAACTGAATATACCTTTTATTTCTTCTTTCTGTCCTGATATGATTTCCCTTAGTATGTTTCAAGTACTCTCATTCTCTCGGTTGGCTGATTTATAGTACGGATCTTTGCTATGTTTTCATTTCTTGTGGTTAGATTTAAACCCATAGGAATTCTTTTTTTCCTGGTAAGACAGGAGACCTTTATTTGCTTGACTTCGGGCTTTAGTACAGTGCCACCTCTCCCAAGAAGAAGGACCCTCCTGATCTGAAATCTTCTCCTCTATATAACATATCTGTTCAAAGACCTTAATTCCTGGGGAAGTTGCTTCCTGTCTTCTCAACTAATTGGCAGGTGACAATCAAAATAATGAAGACCTATGAAAGGGAAAGCCATAGGTGTCTTGCAAATATTGATCCCCTCTTGCAAGAGAAAGGCTTTAAATTAAACAACCCCCTGAAATATTGTTAATGTGAAGAATATACAAGTTTTATGACTGCAAGTTTTATTCTAAATAAGCAGGGGAGCATTTCCTTTAAACTAGAAAACATGCTTAAATAACTATTGTCTTTTGTTTATTTTCTAATAAAACAGTTTGACAAACTAAAAAGTAATCTCTCCGCCAGTATCATAAAACAAAAAACAGCAACAACAAAACTAAAAAAGTACGAACACTTCACTGATGAGATTCAGAGCATTTCAACTACAATGACGTATGCCATAGTGCAAGGTGAAGATGTTAGTATAAGATATAAATATAGGACATAACACAAAATTATGCTCAAAACTTAATCATTTTTTCCAAGATTAAACTGCAATGGCAGAAAAATAAACATTCAATTTTTAATATAGAGTATTTTGCCAAAACACAATTATATGATAGGAAATTATTTCAATTATTGACTCAGATTATCAGTCGCTCACTGAATAATATTTATGCAGACTAATGGGTCTACATCTCATTTTTGGTGTCCTTTCAGTTCATGGCAGTCTTGTCTGTGGAAAGGTTGGAAAATTATTTTCAGTGGGAATTATTTGACTGAGTCAACAAACTGAGAACACTGCTGTTCATAAGGATATGCACCATTTGGAATAGTTCTGTTTGCTGGGACTTTACAGATGCTAAGGAGAACCATAATACAATGCTTCTAAGTCAGAAGAATAACAGAACAGCAGTATAAAAATATATATATTGTATGTGAATGCAATTAAATGGTGACTCACAGGATGCTGGAAAGAAGGATTAAAGGTGTACCTGGGCCAGGAGCAGTTTAGAGAGCACACTGTTCCTGCTATATTGTTATATGACATGAGTCAATATACACTATCTCAGAAGTGATGTCCTTACCAGAATATTTTGGAAGCCTCAAACAGACCAAAATGAAGTGTCTAAACGATTTTTTTTTTTTCCCATAACATTGAAAACAAACAGAAAGTCTCTCCAGTTGTTCACTGGAGTCTCAAGATTTTTTCAATATTGTTAAGAAATCTTGGAAAATAGGAGCTATATGAGAAGTATTAGAATCGGTCTGTAGTGCAGATCTTGTTATATTTTTCACCCTACATCTGCTAGTTGGAAAAAAAAAAAAAAGAAAAAAGAAAAAGAAAAAAACCCACATTTTTATAAAATATAATTGCAGTGTGATTTGAATGCCAGAAAGCCACTGCCTAAGTAAGATGTTTGTTTCAGTTGTCCCAGCTGTATGTTGCCAATGTAGACTAGTTTAATTGCGGGCATTCGTTAAAGTAAATCATTATCTATCATTGTCATTCCAGAATGATAAAACATTAAAATAGATGCAACATTCAGCACTATTTAGACAGATCTGAAGATATTCAAAAAGTATGCATTCTGAGTCTTTAGATTTTATGCATTTGCTAGAAAGACCTTTCAGATCAAAATGTAAGCCAAATTGTTCATAAAATACCGTAAACTAGTAGAGGAAAAAAGGATAAGCCTTCTAATTTCCCCATTTGTCTGAAATTGGAAATGCTATAGAGATGCTTAATTATTGTCATTTCATCAGGATATCTCTTCAGTCAATGAATGAAACAGGTATTGTGAGATATCAAATATATATATATATATATATATATATATATATATATATTTGTTTTCCTCAACAGGGGGAAATCCATAGGTCCCCAGTAAGATGTGATAAAGGAAAAGTGGATATGATATGACATGATACTTGCAATTTAAGACAGTCACATGTATGACAAAAATATTCTTTAATGATTAAGAATGACCAATCTCAGTATTAAGGGAACTATATTTTGGCACCCCAGAGAAACTTTAAAGCTCCTTTGTGTAGCATGTAATAGAAGTATACAGAATTGTTTCAGAAGTGCTGCAGAATTATTTTAATTTGACTATGTGTCAGCCAAAATTAGAACTATCAGTACTGTATTTCTGTACCAGAAACTATATTCTGCCCTGTTGTTCTTTTCCACAGCTACTTGGCACTTGCCAGTGTCAGAGCAGCTAAAGGACACAGAGTGTGAAGGGACACAACAGAAGGCAGCAGAGGTGCCCTGTGTCTGACAGAGGTGCAGAGCAGCAGGTTGCGGATGCTGTACACAATGACTGGATTCACTCAGTGATCATGGGATTTACATTGAATCTGCGTGTCACTCTTTCTTAGTGGTTATGACATATTGCTCCTTACGTTACCTTTTTGTTGATTTAAGTAAGTTTCCTCTATTGCTGGAACCCTGCCACAGACCATTTTCCCTCTTAAAAATCAGAAGAAGAAAAAAACATATATTTCCCTGGAGGGGATCATTCCTCATCTAGCCCACCTGCAGATTAAAATATAATACAGCTTTGCATAACATTTTAGAACCAAAAAGTATTAAAATAAATTCTGTAACAAAGGAGCACCACTGTCACATCTACCATCCACCCTGCTTGCAAGACTGTGCAACAAAGGAAAGTGAAAGCATGAGAAATGTTTTCCCCTTTTCCACGTAAACACAATCACTTTTTTATAGTCACAACCGATCTAATATCCATTATCACTTGGCAACATAATTTGTGGCAACTACACTTGAGTGAAATTGTTTATGCTTTGCACCAGAAACATAGTGAATATCTTGATAGCCCATCATAGTTCTCAAATTATACTGTTTAGAAGATGTTTGTGCACTAAGATTCTAAGGATGACCTAATTAATTAAGACTTTCTGATCGTAGCTAGAGACATTTTCCCTCAGACTGCTGTTCCTCGGTTCCTATAGCTATCTGATACTGGGTACAATCTGTTCCATTTCAAAGACACAAGTCAAACATACTGATTACTCTGTGCAGTACCAGTCACGTTAGACCTGACCTGGTTTGAGACAAGAGGTGCTCTCATCATCCAAACAATAATTTGTTTTATGAGCCTCAGGGATAAGTGACTTTAAAGGAAAGATTTATTTATTTATTTATTTATTTTTCTCCACAGCTAGGACTGGAATAAAATCTGCCCATTAAAGCATGGAAATCAGGCCTACCTACCCCTCACTGTGTCAGAACAATTTCCCAAGAGACTTCTCAGAGCAGTCTTCAGGGAGAAAGAAATGAGGCCTCAGCTCTTACTCCATGGAGTAGTTGTCCCAGTGCACTTCACCTTCTGGAGACAACGCAGTTTTGCTGTTTAGATTGGTATGGCAAGCCCATCTGTTTTCACTATGATCCTCTAGGTTTTACAAGGCTCCAGCCACATTCTTTGGCTCCAGCTTACAGAATGTGCTTTCAGAATAGAGGATCTCTGTCTGTTATTGCTTTTTGGAAGTGGATCTCTGGCTATGAAAAGAACAGTGGGTCCCCTAAGGGTACCTCTTGATTCTTAGCTCCCCAGTTCGTTCCCAGGTCCTGACACCCTTGTGCTGAGGTCAGAGTAGATAGTTTTAGCACTCTAGACACAGACTAAAACTCTATAAGAATGTCTGCATGTTCTTTCCCCCACACAGTTGTTGGCATTCTGAATTGTGCAAGTGCATGTTAACTGGAGAAAGAAAACTTTTCAAGAGATTTCTAAGCCAACAGCTCTTTATTTTGGATCAGACAGAAAATGTTTAGCATTAAGCATTTACTGAATGATTTCTCTTTCATTGTTCTCATTTTCTGATATATGATCAATCTTTTTAAAAAATTAGCAGTAAATGAACTTTTTTTTTTTTTTTTTTTTTTTTAAGAGTAATAACTCTTACCTTCTGGATTAGCTCTTCTGCTTCAAGTAGCTTCCTCCTTGGCTCCTGAAGGCAACATCCCTCAGCACATCTGGGCCAGCAATCATCAGACCTCTACTTACACATGAAACATTCTCCAAAGTATTCACCTACAAGTTCATCTTCTCAGCTGTTGTGTTTTCAGATATTTGGCACAGTTATCTTCTTTTTCCTTGTTTCTGTCTAGGGACTTTTTCCTCCCTAAAGAGTTAGTTCCCTGCAGAGGAACTAGAGAAAATTGCTTTTGCTCAGGATGCTGTCACTGCATTTCTTTGTTTGGGAAAGACATACTTAGGGCGCTGATGGCCACCAGCAGGTGTTCTGAAAGGCTCTGCTGTGCCTAATTTGTAAGCACTTAAGACTTTTATTGATTACACACAGGACTCATACGGGATAGGGAAAAGTGCTTTTCCCAAATAACTTTTAAATGCATATTTTTACAATGTAATTACCCCAAAAGAACAGAGAACATTTTAGATAATCCCCAAGTTACCTATACTTCACAAAACAGAGTTCTCATTTGGGACATGGGAAGAACATAAGCATTAATATATGCTTTTTTGTAGCTCAAATTCTGGTTAAATTTGAATTTCTGTGATGGACAGATTTTAATTTCTCTCTCAGATATTTGTTTTATCCCATGACATAATAGACACATTTTGAAAACTCACTTCATTTTGTTCCCTGCATGTTTTTTATGTTGAATATTGAACTCCATTTGAAGCTTTAAGCCTTTCACAATTTCCTAAAAGATCTATGTACTTGGAAAATTATACTTTTTTTTTTTTTTTTTTTTTTTTTTCTTAATAAAGCAGTCATATCAGAAATAGAAAGAATGATATGGTACTTGGAAAGGTCTGTCCACAATAGCAAGTAGAGTAAAATACTTTGTGCTGAGGATCTAGCATCCAACAGAGATCCATTTCAGAAGTTTATATTCTGGAATTGCTCCAGTCTGGTCCTATTTACTGAGTTTCCATTTGAGATTGAAATACACTATGTGCACTCCTAGAGTGCTCCTTCTAGCTAATAGAAACCTGAAAGGAATTCAGTTTATGCATTCTGAAATCTCTCCAGGACCACTGCACGAGAGCCGTAAGGGTCAAAACACAGATCCAAAACACAGAAAATATTGAAAGTTATGCTTAGTTTCAGGAACGTGCTTCTGATCTGAGTTAAACGTGCATGTAGATGAATCTGAAGATGAATACGAGCAATGAATTAAGAGCTATGGGTGGTTCTTAAAACAGTTTATTAACCTATTCCTCGATTCCCTTTGTAACAGAACAGAAAATATCACTCCTTTCAACTTTTTATCACCCCACCCTTCCTTAACAACAGTATACTGAAAAACCATCAAATGAAAACTTCTATCCATTTGGATGGATGAGAGGGAAATATTTATTTATTTTCTCATGTGTGTATCTCTCTGATATCATAGACAGATCAGGTAGTGCCTAATGTTGTTTTGACAGGTAAACCAAACCAGATGTTAAATATATTTCCTTTATGATCTAAAAAGAACCAAGATTCCACGGAAATAAGCAGTGTCAAAATTATGTATATTATTTTATCAAAAAATACTGAAAAGAACATTATTATGTTGCAATATCAAACATTATCCATTGACTATGATGTGCAACATAGGAGGCAGCCAGAAAATATTCTAAAGATCTAGAATTACGATAAGACCTGTAATTATATGAGACAAAAGTAAGACTTACAAAAGTAATCTGTCCAATGTTAATCACTCGGGGTAGGTGTTTTTTTTGTACAAACTTCATTTACATTGCATATAAGATCCCTATATCAGTCGTCGTACAGAATAGGTAATGCTCACTCAGCCAGCAGTTTCCAGCCTCTTTCTTTTTAGTATTCAGTGTGTACGTTTGTAAGGTATCTACTACACACTATTTTGATCTGTTCCTCATGTGAATTTTTTTACACTGTTTACTACTGATATATATGAATGCTTCAAAAACAATCAGTTTATCTTCATAACACCTCAATGAGAGGATTACTTTTTTCTTATACAGAAAGAACTGAGGCAAAAAGTGTATATTTATGTGGAGTGGCTAATCTGAGATGCTTCATACCTGATTATTTGTATCATATAATATGATACAGGAGGTTGTTTGATCAAAGCACACCTTCAATTAAAAACATGAGTGCTCAGTGTTTCTTTAAAACAGAGACCAATCAGGAGCTGGACACTAAGAAAACACAGCAAAGGGAACACTGGACTCTTTTGGCTGTACTGAAGAACATTCTGTCCCTTCTTGCTTCAACATCCTGGCTGCCCTGGAGAGGCAACAGGGAAATGTGGCCTGAAAGGAAACTATGCCACATTTAAACTAAGCACCTTTCTGGAAAACCTGAGCATTCATGATGTCAGGTAGCAGGGCAAATTTTGTTAGCCCTCCCATTTAACTTCAGTGACTCACTACCAAATATTTATGAAAGGTAGTAATAATATTCCTTACAATCGGAAGGCGGATTTGCAGAATAATGTTCACAGTTTTTGTCAGACCCTTGGACATGCCATTCTGGGTGCCAAAGAAAAAGGTCTGGAAATGATTGGAAATTGTGGAGGCAATTGTCAGAATAATTCTTGATTGTTTAACACTGCTTTCTGAAACATGAATTTTCATTCTTATAATATATTTATATGAAAGCCAATACAAATATTGGTTGTACTAGACCACTTCGCTAGAACACCTGAAACAGGAAGAAAACATAAAGGGTTTTGCACACACAGTTTAAAATAAGTTGATGTTTCTCTCAGCATTCACACATTGGGCAAGAATATTCAGATTAGCTTGCAGGAATTCTTAAGAGCGCACATCCTTTCACTTATGCACAGTAAGTGATGCCAGTGATGTACATTTAATTTAGCAAAAGAATCCCAGTTAAAAATATGACCTTCAGAGCAGTTGTGGAAAAAGCTATTGAAATGCTTTGAAATGAAATGACCAGAATCTGAAGATGTGTCCTAAAAAATAAAAATACTTTAATTTTCAAACAGTCAAATTTGGTTCTGCTCTGTAATGCTTGTATGTTTATAGCAAAAGAAAATTATTTTTATTACTATTTATTTTATTTTGTTTTATTTTTTATTTTATTTTATTTTATTATTTTATTTTATTTCATTTTCTGTCCTCAAAGCTCATACTGAAAATGGTATCATTGAAAAAAAATAGGTTAATTGGTACATGTTCACCCGTCATTTCACAGGAACAAGATTACCTAAATTATAATTGTAGGAGAGGGAGAAGCAAAATCTTGTAGAAGTGCTCAAGACCTAAATCTTTTGTGCATCCAGTTGCTGTGACAGGCACAGAGGCTCCCAGCTCTCTGTGTTGCATTTGAAAACCCCCAGCTTAAATCTGTGCATACAAAACATTTTCTGTTTTTAGACATGTATTAGCCCTGTTTGAACAGTTTTTTTTTTCTTTTTTTTCCCCAGCCATATTTTAAATCATTTCAAAAGATTTTTTTACCATCCCACCTGCCTTACTGCTGGTTACCTGCTCTAGTGTAGGCTGAAAGAGCAGAATTCGCCCACGAAAGCTGTTTTGAATCAGTGAAAGAAGAGAAGAGTGCAGTATGCAGATAAGCCCAGCATCCATGCGGGCAGGCTGGGGAAGGTCATTTTCTCTTAAGTGCTAGGGACACAAAAATCCGAAACTCCTAAAAGGATGCTGCTGGCTACTGCGGGACGACACGAGTCACTAGGTGGCAGAAGCGCTCCTTCTGCTTCTCCTCATACCCCTTGTGATGCGGGCTGTAATTAGGTCAGTGTATGGTAAAGTAGGGCTGGGTGATAAATAAAGTAGGTTTTCTCTCCTAGTACAGACTGCAGCTTAATTTCACTTCTTCTTAGGTAGTGTTACAAGGTGGATTAAAACTTTAAAGGCAAAGAAAGGGCTGTCTTGCCAAAGTAAATGAAATTTAAACTCACACAGGAGCAACAGAAGAAAAGGAGGAGGGACAAAAAAAACAAAAAAAAAATAAATAAAAAAAGGAAAGATGACTCCTCTCTGGTGACATTGATATTCTGCTCAGAAGAACACCAAGGAGGGGGAGGTTAGTGCAGAGATGTGTGTTAGAGCTCAAATCCAAACAGGCAAATTGTGCAGTTTTGCCTGCTCTGGAGGAAGGCAATAATGTACACCTTTTTCCTTGAGATATTTATCCAATTTTGCTAAGAGAATAAAAAGCAGTTTTAGTCAGCAAAACATGAATGAGCTCCCTTTCCAGAGATCAGAGTAATGCATCTCACTGTGGAGGTGGTACTGAAGGTCAAAGATGAGATAACATCTCCTGAATCACTTAATCTCCATCTGACTGGGAGCCACATTACCCTAGAGCTCAGTGTCAGCTTGTGGAAAGGAAGGTACAAGTTGTCAGAACAATTATTACAGTATGTGCTTAATCAGATTCACAAGGCTGTTCTTTCTGGGTTAAATCATGTTAAGGACTCAATACTTTTTTCTAGTGAAGTCAGTGCAAACCTCTCTTTGATTTCATTAAGAGGAGATTTTGCCCTTAGTGTAGCATTTATGTTCTCAAAAGACATGACAGAAAAGGAGTTTTCAGGAAGAAGAAGACAGAGGACAGGGATAACTCTCTTCACCTCTCTAAGTTTTCCACCCCTAAAAATACCAGGAGATAACAAGACCTAGTTAAAACAGAAGATGACCTGCGTGAAAGGAACAGACACATAAATAAGAAGACAATAAAGATGAATGTAGGTGCTAAACCATGATTTAGGCAGGATCTAAAACCATACCTATATATAAAGCAGTGATCCTTAAATCTGATATTGCAGAGCTATGCTAAGATTAGGAACTTTGAAAGCTCATACCACTCCTCTGTTCAGTTCTTAAGGTGCTTGTTCTGGCTTTGGGACTTAGGTAAGAACCTCTTGCCTAAAACCCGCTAGGACTGGAACAAGTAGAGTGCTGTATTAAATCCCCCAAAATGCCAACTTTGGTCAACTTATTTAAGTATGGACAACATACATTGACAGGATCAGAGATCTTAACAGTGCACTTGTATTTGCTTTAGTTTTTAAGTGTGCTAAAGGGCAGCATCTCTGTCTTCAGTTAATATAACATCCTAGCAATGGATAACCATAATGGGAGTAGAATTTTGTGGCATCACATTGTGCATGAGGATTTCTGGGAAATTTCAATCCTGTTTGTCAGTGGGGCAGCATCTTCCTTGAAGAGTCCTTGTCATCTCCTGTTCGCGGTTACTCCTGGAGTGGCTTTCCTTTGACTCTCTAAGGTATTATATGGACGTTGACCAAATAAAGATTTTTTTTTATGTTCAGCTGAATGGGTTGGCCATTCCTACTTTTGCTGTTTGAATAATAGAATCAAAGAATCACAGAATGGTTTGGGTTGGAAGGGACCTTAAAGATCATTTACTTCCAACCCTCCTGCTATGGGCAGGGATACTTCCCACCAGTCCAGGTTTCTCAAAGCCCCATCCAACCCAGCCTTGAACACCTCCAGGGATGGGGCATCCACAGCTTTTCTGGACAACATGTTCCAGTGCCTCACCACCCTCATAGTAGAGAACTTCTTTCTAATATGTAATTTAAATCGGCTCTTTTTTTAATGTAAGACCATTTTTCCTTGTCCTATCACTACACTCCCTGACAAAGAGTCCCTCCCCAGTTTGAAGATTAACACAGAAAGGAAGAACCCTGGGTCTCACTCTTTAATGGGTGTGATACCTCTTTTGTACCTGCAATACCTTGTTATGCTTCTAAATCCATTTCTACATAGCACTCATAGAAAACAGCCTATAACTTAGGGCGTTTGAGGCGTCTTTCCACCTTTTCTTAAACTAGCAGGTCTCATGAATTTCCAGGTGAATTCTCTAACAAGTAAGCTATACTGCAAATGGTGGTCACAGGTTGTATAGATCACCTGATTGCTAAAAGCAATGCAGTGAACTCTGTTCTTTTCAAGGGTACCTGAAAACAAACATTTCATAGACTTAGGTTTCCCCTTTTCCAGTGACAGATGCCAGTTGAGATCACCCTTGCTCGGTGTTTTTCAATGTAGCCTGGCATTTTTGGAGAGATCACATCACACAGTATACTGCATAAATCCTTTTGCATACCAGACTGGATGGCAATGCCTAAAACACACTGCTGTGTCTCTTTTTATATACATTTAAGTCTTAGACCCAGGGCTATAACTTCGTTGTCTATTACTGTTAATGAATTTAAGTAGGACAGCAGCTACCTTAGCATATAGATTCTGCTGTGAATTTCAGATGTTGGAATAATTTACAGAGAAGAAGTGAGAAGTGGGAGAAAACAACATAGTCCTGGTATCCATAACACCATTTTCTCCCTCTAGATGTGGGCGGGCATGCTGTGGTGGCAGTAATAGTTACTCACAGCACAAAGATGCTGTAAACCTGAAAGAATAAATGCGCTAATATTAGCCATATCATTCAGGTCCTCAGATAGAGACAGCTAAGAAAGAGCAGAGTATTAAAATAGTATCCTCCCTCAGTCCTCTTCTATCATCTATGTTTCTTTACTAAGGGTGTTCTGTAAGAGGCTATTGAATTGGTTTTAGTTTTGTGTAGCTCACCATCAGACATCAAGTAGCACCACAGTAAGAGATATTTTTACTTAAAGATTTTGTCAGGCATAGGTATCTGACACCTACTGAGGTTTCAGCAGTGTCACTAACGTTTCCCATCTCCAGCAACAGCTGATGTTACTAGTGACTTATACTGCAAATTGCTGTCTGATCTGGACATCATGAACAAGCCAGTCGACTAGATTGACTAGTTTAGTCAACCATAATGATTGCTTGAAAATTAACCATGCTGAAGACTAGATTTCTTTCAACAGGTTTTGTTTTACTGCCATCCCAAGAAGCCTGAGAAAAGGTAAAAGATGATGGTGACAATACATGTGGCTAGAGGACTCTTGCCTACGCATGGTTTCTCACTGATGGTAATACCAGAACAAAAGAATCATCAAGATTTTATTCTTAGATTTCACCAGCATAAACAAGAGCATGGATTTAGTGTCTAAACTTACTGTCTGACAAGTTAAACCCCAAGCAGATTATTTTTGTTACTACTAAGATTGAATC
This sequence comes from Cygnus olor, assembly GCF_009769625.2. NCBI lineage: Eukaryota > Metazoa > Chordata > Aves > Anseriformes > Anatidae > Cygnus > Cygnus olor. The sequence continues at coordinate 63,537,031 of NC_049171.1, read as the reverse complement.
TCCACAAGTATTGGATTTATTTTATTTTATTTTAGTTTAGTTTAGTTTAGTTTAGTTTGGTTTAGTTTGGTTTAGTTTATTATTTTTCATGTTTAACTGCTTTAGAAAACAGGTTTTTTGAATAGAGGGAATGATTAGGACTTTTCCAGTTTGGAACTGCTTAGCTCACCAGTTCATAAAATAACTGCTACAGAAAAGTACTGCAGCAGTACAGAAAGAAAAGCAGCAACAAAAAAACTTCTGCAAACTTATAAACATATTATTTTATCTTTCTAATTGAGGTCCAAATGTTGAAAAGAAAACAGATTAAAAGAATTTTGCTTTTACTTTTAAATTTAAAAACAAACAAACAAACAAACAACATTTTATTTCTTCCATTTGCCAAATTGCATAGAGCTTAGGATTTCTATTTTACAGTTGTGTTACATGATGCACAACAAGGTTTAATGCTATGTTTGATGTTACAAAATCAGTAGCACAAAATAAGATGTATTTAGCTTCATCATCTCAACTATTTTCCTATAAAAGTAAAATTAGTGTGGTAAGGGAAGTATTTGTGTATTGTCTATCCAGTGCTCTCTTTCTTTGTGAGAATCAACTCAAAACAGAGATGCTGAATCTTTCAGACTGTGCTAGCCACAGTCTGGGACCATGTCAGTGCCTCATGCTGTCATTTCTCCTCAGTAATATGTCATACCCTTTCCTCATGATCTAGCATGTACTTCTGCATGCCAGATATATCATGGGCAAATATACAGCACCTTCCATCCCATGATATTTTTCAAATCCATCAGTGCCTGAATTAGCATATGACCAGCTGTGTGTGCACCCACCACTTCCAGTACCATTTCTGAATGTGTAGTCTCATGGCAGAGGAGCACTCTGAAAAATATACAGGTGGGAGCTGTCAACATCTTACATGCCCAAACTGGGCTGCTCCTGACTTGAATGTCGATCTCCAACCTAGAAAAACTGTTCAGTGCAGAAACATTTTGGGATGACTTGTTCTGACTGTCACAACAGTTTAAGCAGATGTATTACTTTCCACTTGTTGAACAAATGGACTTTTCTGATAAAAGATACAGTTACTTGATTTCAAAATCAATTTTATTTTGTGCTGAACAGGTGAATATCAGTCCACTCATTCATGAACTTGTGCATGGGAATGAGGTTGTTTGTTCAGCAGAGATATCAAACTGTGTTGAACAGGTTGCTGCAGTTTTAGTGATGAACTTAATTGGCATCCAGTGACAGTGAAATAACAGAGGGTACTACAGGTCAAACTTCATCTCCATCGGCAGAGCTCTGTGGGGAAGCTTCCACAGTACCTGCTGCACTATTGTTCCCTCTATTCAGTACTATCAGCATTTCTCTTTCAGATGAACACCAGACTTTTTATTTTAAACCAAGAAAACTCACAAGGGGCTCTATGTGCCAGAATGGTGTAATGTATGATTTGCATAATAAAGGGTGAATAGATTCAAAATACCTCCTTGAAAAGCAAGGAGTAGAGTTTTCCTTTTTGATGATAAAGTCTCATGTCACTCTCTGTATCTCATTGTGAGTCTCCCACAAAATCATTTGATTAGAAAAGCAGAGGATAATTGGCATGACAAAAACAAGGACACAAGAAGTGAGGCGTTATGTGCTGTTTCCACAAATATTACAGCTAATTGTGTCAATTAAATTATCTAATTAGTCTACAGTAAATCACTTGAATACACACTAGCACAAATTCAAAGCATATGTCTCTACAGAGAAATGAATAGTTCCTAAAGGGTCAGAGTTTAGGAGGAGATATCAGACATGGCACAAACAAAGAATAACTCTGATTTGAATTTTGTTAATAATCAAACACAGCTAAGTAGTGTGCAGGTCATTCAACTGCCTGGGTGGTGATCTGGTAATAACAATTACATGTGGCATGCCAAAAACAGATCTGGACAAATTCTGACCATTCTAGGAAACAGCACAAAGCAACAGCTGTATCACCGCAGGACTGAGCCGCCATTAAAATGCCCTCAGGGAAACAGGATATGTGTGTTGGCCTGTGTTCCACTAGCTTCTAGCAGTGCGTGCCCACCTGTAACATGATTGATTCATAGACAACCCAGTAGAGGCAAAACCTGTGCTAGCCAATTAAATGGCCCCAGGACTACCATCTATGCCACTGAGACCAGGTGTCATGGAACAGCCCATGCCTGTACTGTTAACCCTTCTTGTAGACCCAGGCAGGGTGCTGCTGGTCAGAGTGCCTGCTGGGAATGGCCCATGGCCCATGCTAACTCCCAGACTGTGCCCAGGAGATGTTTAGGTGAGTGACAGTTCACACAAGCCGAGCCCATCTCGGGCAGTTTTCTCACTTGGTCAGGGCAATTCCCAGGGTTCTCCAGCAGTTTTAATTTGCAAAAGCAGTCATGATGTCTATTCCATACTCTGGGTGAAATACTATTACAGGGTCACCACTGTTTTCATACAGAAAGCATAAGTAGACTGCAGACACTGGGATCATAGGTGACTCACCTAAGAACCAAGCTCTTCTGCAAATTATATTCTTTATCCATGTATGATCTTTACCTGTAGCTATAAATAGAAGCATTTAGCTAATGGGAACTCATATTGCCTCTCCCACACATGTGCCTCGAAATGTCAGGCCAGTAGTCAACTACATTATCAATATCTCACCTTAAACTGTGACAACGTCCCTAGTAAGATGTGGTCCGATGTGTTTGGTCTTAGGAAAGTGTGTTGAAAAAGTTGTGTTATGAGGTTTTATAGTTTCTCAGAACGGTTCTTGCCAATCACTTATCAGTACAATGTGTAAAATAAACAAGGAGTATATGAACAGTCATCAGTTACAGAATGTTTTGGGAAATCAGTGTCTGGTGGAAACTTCTGCAAAGTAATGAACAGGAGGCTGTCATTTTTCATTTGATGCCATTTGATGTCATTGATCATTGATGTTTCATTTCTCACATTTCACATTTAATAAAAAATAAACTAAATTCTTATTCAGTTGTAGTGGGATGAAATCATCTGAAAATCACATATGCCTACACACATATTTTAAAGCTGACCATATTAACCCTTTCATCTCTCAAAGTGTCTGAGCATGATATGCTCTACTGTTTTTATGATTCACCTTTTATATAAACATGTCTGAATATATATTCAAAAGCTGAATTTCAATAGAAGAGTGTTTAGATTTTATCAAATGGTATTGGAGAAGAATTTTTAAATGCAAAAGAGCACCAAACAAATTTCGTTTTCTCAGCCACAAGTAAAGCATATTTTAATTAACTTTTCAAGATGCAAAAATGCCCCCCATATCTGCAAAGACTAAGTGTGAAATAAAAACATTTAAACCAGTGAAGATCAGTACTGAGAGTAAGTTTTAGATGAGAGGAGTTTATACCTCCCATTCAATAAGTTTCCTCTCCCCAGCATAAGCTGTCACAAACTCACCATATGGGAGATTCATGTGCTTCCAAGGGTTGGATGTCTTTCAGTCAGAAAGAAGGAATTAAGCTTCAGTATCTGTTTTGCCAGAGAAATACCCTTAACCTTCATCACGATCACTCTTCTCCAAATAGTAAAAATGCTGCTCTGTTTCCCCCTCAATTATTGCAGTTTCTCTTTTTATTTATTATTCTTATATTTTTTTATGAATTGATAATTAGCAACAGAAAAGTGAATGCATCTTGATCGTTCAGAACATGCAATAAATAAAGTAGATACTTGTTGAAAGAATCTATATTGAGGGTATCTATTTCATAAAGTAAGCTAAATCTTTATTAGCTTGTTTTACTTATTTGCATTCTGGTCTGTCAAAAGTAGGGATGGGACAGTGTTATGGTTATAGCCTGGAAACATTTTGTTTTCTGCTGCATCCCCCTCTACTTAACACTTCTTAGACTGCATCCAGAGAATTGGTCCAGTCACAGGCACCCCACTATAGGAAAAATATTGACAAGCCGAAGCAAGGACCACCAAGATAATCAGCTGGAGCTCTCACCTGGTGAAGAGACACTGGTGAACTGGGGCTGGTTCAGCCTCGGGCAGAAACAGATTCAGAGGCACCTAACAGCAGCACCTCAGCACTTGCAAGGTGTGGAAGGTGAACAAAAAGACAGCACTCAGCTTGCTATCAGGAAACAATTTTTCACTCTGAGAGCAGTAAAGCAATGGAGCAGGTTTTGCAGTCCCCACCCTCAGGGCTGATCAAAACCAGAAAAGGTAAAGCCCTTAGAAACTTGAACAGCTTATTCTGCTTTGAACAGGAAGTTGGAGTACAGATCAGCCCAGGTTCCTTCCTGCGTAGATGATTCTATAATTATAAATAAAAACGACTGACACATCCACATGCCAAAAAACAGACCAGGAGAATCATTTGGTTTAAGAACTACCAGCTGACTCTTTAAGTCTTAACAGCTTAGAAATTTTGCACAAAATACTGTAAAATGAACCAGTGTTCATAAGAAACCTCTATCTTTTGAAAAAAAGTAAAAAATATAAAAATGATACCACTCTATTATACCAAGATATCACCACAGGCAAAAAGATGTATTTTACACTGTTGTCTTGATAGAAGATACTGTACAGAAAAAACACAGATATTTTTTCCTTGAAAGTTCTGACTGCGTTTGATGCTACACTTAATCTGAGCTGGGGCATCTGCCTTATAATTAAAAATAAAATAAAATAAAGTCTTTGCCTTGCCAGACCTATATTTTATATTTTAGTAAACATCATTATTGTGCCAACAAACATATCTAGTGTTTCAAGTTAACTTTCCACTGAGGAAAAAGAAGACTTTTCCTTCTTTCATATAGTTTACCAAATGCATACCCAATATCCACTGTATATTGAGCTATTTCAACACAGATCACATTTTCCTTATAGAGTGAGAAATTGGTATTATGACTCCAAAGCATGGGTTATTCAAGCAAGAGAATCAGGGAGGTTATAACTGGGCTTTGGGACCGCTCTACCTCTCCTCATCCTGCACTGCTTTCTCCCCTCTCTCGCAGCAGCAGCTGCCAAACACACCACCTTCTGCATCTCCCACAGGGAGCTCTAGTGGGCAGACAGCAATGCCTTGCTGCATTCAGAAGCATCGGCTCGTTCCAGAAGTAGTTCTCATTTGCCTCTCAAAGAAAAAGCAGTGGGCTGTATTCAACTTACAAGTCATGGCTCTATCATGTCACTTTCCTTTTTTGAAAAATCCTCTTGTACAAGTGAAGAAAAAGAAAATTGAAAAAGACATAGGCTAATATAGGCTTTCCTTTTAATTCTGAGTTCTTCTTCTTCATGTTAACACAGTTAATATATTTCCAAGTAGAACTGGTATTGAGTGCAAAACAGTGTTACTGAAAAGTAAAACTCAGTATCACAAACAAGTGTACATAAATGTCTTTTAGAGGTAAAAAAGCTACACTGACAAGTCTTGCATAGTTGTGATGATGTGCAGAACTTTCCTCAAACACAACCAAACTGCACCTAACTTAAAAGAAAAGATCAGCAAGGTCAACAAAGACAGAAAAAGGAAGCCAGTGTGTAAAAGAAGAAACAGATTTTGATTTTTCTTCTGTGAGACTGAATTTTCCCTCTTTTCTGTAGTTTTAAGATATTGAATGCCCTGGCACGTGACCTTTATCAGGTACATCATGAATCCATTTTGACTTTCTACTTTATTTAAAGGTAGATGTCATTGATTTTATTGACTACACCACAACCAGTGCAGGTGTTTTAATGAAACTTAGCGCTAGTGTTATGGTCTTTTAAAATTTGCTTTCTTTTCTAACTACTGGCTTGCATAATTCAGAAATAATTAAGCATTAATTTAAAGACATTTCAGAAAGCATGCTCAAATATAGTCGTAAATACACATGTAGGATTTTTTTTTTCCTCTCAGAAGGAAATACAGTGATAGATTTAATTTATTCATAATTATCATCAAAGATTTGCATATGATGAGAAACTTTTCCAACTGTGACATGCTGCAAGGATTACATTATTTTTTAAATGACATTGTGAGACCTTTCAAACAAAGGAATTTTTAAAAGCTACTAAGAAGTATTTACTGAAACATTATTGCTTTTCATGAAGATCAGGAAAGGACATTGTCACACTATAAACCACAGAAATGTGTCAATTTTCTGAGAAGAAAAAGCTTTGTTTGCTGGGAACACTTGTTTATAATGGATTAAGGAATTATATTGTCTTTACTTGCCATTTAGGATAAAAGTCCCAAGTTAATTGGAATGGCCCAAGTTTCAGTCTTTCATGTGTTAATATTTTGCCTTTATAAGGGGAAGAAATTTTTCTGACAAAGAAACTATACTTTGCAGAAAATGCTTCAAAAGTTTGCAATTATATAGCAAATAAAAATATTCTAGACCAAAGATAATTGCCTTCCCAGATGAAATTGCAAAGGAAAGAGCACATCCAAGAGCCTGTCATCTAAAACAATAGTAAATAACCATTGTATCACAAAAGGTGGCAAAAGCAGCTGGTCACATACACGTATGTGTTCTTATGGGTGTATATCTGCCATAGTTCATGGTTTGCTTTGCTACTGATCAGGACTAGCCCTTTCTTTCACAGTAGATTTTGCACAAAAATTAGAGACCCCTGGCAGCTTCCTGTTAGCTGCAGGTTGCAATTAAGTTAAACCCCTATATCTACATCTTATACTGTTTCTGACCTCAGAGACCTGTGTGTGAGACTATATGCTTGGGAAGGTGACTGGAAGGTTAGTGGCAGGAGAAAATATTTGGCATAATCTTTAGACACATGTGTTAACGTAAATATTTTAGGCTTCACACTACATAAAAAGGATAATAGATTCTTCTCCAAAGTGTTTATCGTCCCAGTATAGGACAGGAATAAGAAAGGTGGTAAGCAGAAGGTAAAATTGAGACGATCACCATTAGGTGGAACTAATGTTATGAGGTTTTAAATTCATTTTCTTCTTTAGCAATAACTAAATATTTCAAATGTGAAGATGAATTATAATACCACCATTGCCCATTCAGGTTTGGGAAAAGGATTTATTGTTAAGACCTTTTCATTTCTGTTTTCCATACGGTATTGTAAAGTTGACTGAACAGGCAGTATTAAGAGACTGGGTGAGAGATGGACTAAAATGTAGAAATGAGAGAGAAATGGTACAAGGAATGAGTACAGAGATTAATAGAATTATAAAAAGGGAAGTAAAAAAGGAGACCTTTGGGAGATACAGTGGGAGAATACATGGAGAGATACATGGGAATATTCGTATCGTTTCAGGCTCAAGCTCAATGGACTATGGGTCTCTTCCATCCTGTTTACTAATTGCTTCTGGAGTAGGATTTGCAATGTTATCCAGTAAGTGAGAATTCCAGCTCCAAAAAATGTCATCTTCCCGCATCAGGAAACTAGCGGGAATCTAATTTGGACTGTAATATAATTTACATTTGAACTCCATTGATACAACAATACATTATACACCTATAAAAATAATAATGAATACAATGGGAGTATGTAATTATTCCTTTACTGTATTACAGATTAGAGGTGACATGCTTGTTTTCAAGGCCTACTGCATTCTGCTAAAGTAACTTCTGCCTACAGCACACTTAACCAATAGTGAAAAACTGCATGTTGGAAAGCAAATACAATGTTCTGTTGGTAGAAGAAACAGCTGTAGCTTCCCACTTATTAGGCTGAAAATGTATCCTGTATGATATTGCTTTGGGCTTTGTTGGCATACACAGTGTGCATTTTTGATACAACACAGGCTGATATAATCAGACACAGTAAGACCTATGTAAAAATAACACTAAAAAGAGATTTGTTTCTTTAATGGATAAAATCAGGCAATTCCTTTGACAACAGTGTTTGCAGCAACCATACTAAAGATAGTTATGCTTATTAATAAGTACTTGACAACACATCCATATTGAATTTCTGCTTTTTTTCATTCAGAAACATCACCAACATGACATTTTGGAGATATTTGCTAGCTTCATACACCACTACATCTAACTCAGAGTCTGCCTATTGGAATCTACTGAAAGATCAAGGCAGTTTTCAGAAGTGTAGCTATATCTTGTCCATTCTGTTTTCTGTAACAACAGTATATTGTAGACACACACAGACATTAAAACTAGGAAATTCTTTGTGCATACTGGTGTCCTGGTTTCAGTTAGGACAGAGTTAATTTTCCTCCTAGTAGCTGGCAGGGTGCTATGTTTTGGATTAGAATGAGAAGAGCGCTGATAACACGCTGATGTTTTAATTGTTGTAGAGCAGTGCTTACACCAAGCCAAGGACTTTTCAGCTTCTCTCTCTGTCCTGCTAGCGAGCAGGCTAGGGATGCAGCAGGAGCTGGGAGGGGACAGACCCAGAACAGCTGACCCAAACTGGCCAAAGGGGTATTCCATACCATCTGACGTCATGCTGAACAATATATAGGGGTGGCTAGCCAGGGTGGAGGGGGGGGGGGGGCAGCTGCTCGGGGATAGGCTGGGCATCGGTCAACGGGTGGTGAGCAATTGCATTGTGCATCACTTATTTCGTACACATTATTACTATTAATACTATTATTATTATTATTGTTGTTATTCTTTTCCCTGTCTTAATAAACTGTCTTTATCTCAACTCGCAGACTTCACTTTCCCGTTTCTCTCCCCCATCCCAGAGAGGGAGGGGGGCGGGTGAGCGAACGGCTGTGTGGTGTTTGGCTGCCAGCCGGGCTAAACCACAACAGTCCATTTGGCGCCCAACGTGGGGCTCGAAGGGTTGAGCTATCGACAGATTTGACCAGAGTGTGTTAAACTAAAATTGGTATAAGTATTCGACCTGCTTAATAGTTGCTAGTCACAATGTTGATTGCCTTAATCTCAAGTCTGCTGTGCCTGTTTCCCAAATTGAGTTTTATAGCAAGTTACTTTCTGTATGTGCTCCCTGTCATGCTGTTTATCCTTTCCGGGCCCTGGTTTAAGATTGTTATGGTACTGTGTGGTGCAATGATGGCTTATGAAATGATGAGGTATCTGGTCATGACTCTAACCTGGTATTTGTACTCAGCACTGTCGTCGACTCTATACTTCGGAAACCATATCTCAGAAACTATTAGCAATTACACCTATTGCCTTTTTTCATCAGGGAGTCAATCTGTGGAGGGGACAGGGGAAGATATTTTTTTCCTACCTGTTCACTCTCCCTTCCTCCTTCACCACCCTCTTATCCCCCGAGCTAGTTACGGTAGCTCTCCAAGATGTTGAATATCCTTGGGATACTCAGACCAGCATGTTCTTGTTGTTATGTCTCCTGAATGCGCTTCAGGTTTTGTTTAAGGTTAAACAACTACTTAGGAATCTCATCCGGAGATCTGTCTTGAGGCGGGATATTTGCGAGTGGCAGGGAGTGTGGGAGGATATGGGCAGGTTTCTAGGGCAGTGGGCACCTCCAGTGTTTTGGACATTCACCCCTGAACAACTGCAAAATCCTAAAAAACTGGTAGAATGCTTGAAAAAAAGGTGTCATGACTCTGGCAGTTCCAAAGTGACACAAATCACTGTGGCGTGCTGGGGTCTGGCTTGTGCCTATCGAGCTGCAATTGATGCTACTATCAACCTAGTGACAGACCCTGTGGCCGTTCCAGTCCCGGCTCCTGCAGCCATTCCAGCTCCGGCTCCCGCAGCCGTTCCAGCTCCCGCAGCCGTTCCAGCTCCGGCTCCCGCAGCCGTTCCAGCTCCCGCAGCCATTCCAGCTCCAGCTCCCGCAGCCGTTCCAGCTCCCGCAGCCGTTCCAGCTCCAGCTCCCGCAGCCGTTCCAGCTCCAGCTCCCGCAGCCGTTCCAGCTCCCACAGCCGTTCCAGCTCCAGCTCCCGCAGCCGTCCCGGCTCCAGCTCCCGCAGCCGTTCCAGCTCCCGCAGCCGTTCCAGCTCCAGCTCCCGCAGCTGTTCCAGCTCCCGCAGCCTTTCCAGCTCCAGCTCCCGCAGCCGTCCCGGCTCCAGCTCCCGCAGCCGTTCCAGCTCCCGCAGCCGTTCCAGCTCCAGCTCCCGCAGCCGTTCCAGCTCCCGCAGCCGTTCCGGCTCCAGCTCCCGCAGCCGTTCCAGCTCCAGCTCCCGCAGCTGTTCCAGCTCCAGATCCCACAGCCGTCCCGGCTCCAGCTCCCACAGCCGTTCCAGCTCTAGCTCCCGCAGCCGTTCCAGCTCCCGCAGCCATTCCCACTCCTGTGGCTGGGTCAGAGAAACGAACTGTAGCAGTGCAAGTTGCCCCTGCAGAGGGTATTCCAACCCCTGTGGCAGACCCTGTGGCTGGGTCGGAGAGGCGAGCTGTAGCAGTGCAAGTTGCCCCTGTAGAAAAGGTGAAAAAATGGTATAGAGACTCAGGTCGTTTAGAACGCAGAAAGTCTTCTGCTAAGTCTGGGTGTGGAGAAGACGAGGCTGGGCCGTCAAGTGTGCAGGAGGATGAAGATGAGGATGAGGATGTCAGTAAGTCAACAGTAACTACCCAAACCCTATACCAGCGTGAGCTACGAGATGTGCGAAAAGATTTTGGTCGCTGTATAGGTGAACAGCTTGTCACCTGGCTGCTCCGGTGCTGGGACACTGGAGCCAATGGTGTGAAATTAGAGGGCAGGGAAGCCAAGCGGTTGGGATCCCTTGCTAGAGATGCAAGCATTGACAAAGCGATTGGAGATGCAGCACGATCTCACAGCCTCTGGAGGCGTCTCCTGTTAGCTGTGAAGGGAAGGTATCCCTACAAGGAAGAACTCGTATGTCTACCAGTCAAGTGGACCACCATGGAGAAGGGAATTCAGTACCTGAGGGAATTAGCCGTACAGGAAGTAATTTATAAGGACTTAGACGATGCACAAACATCCACAGATCCAGATGAAGTCCAGTGTACTCGACCCATATGGCGGAAGTTTGTACGGAATGCACCATCAACATCGGCCAGCACATTGGCAATAATAACTTGGAAAAACGGTGAAGATCCCACAGTGGGTGACATGGCTAAACAACTCCGGGAGTACGAAGGAAATCTCTCCTCTTCCCTACAGGCCTGCGTCTCGGCTGTGGAGAAAGTCTCTGAAGAGTTCCACCAACTTAAAGAGAATTTATCTTCCCCCCCACCTGAACAAACCAGTGGCCGCCAACTAAAAGAGAATACTTTGGAGAGCCTTTTTGAAGAGGTCCACCAACTTAAAGAGAGTGTATTTTCTTCCCCACCTGTACAAACCAGCGTCTCGGCTATTAGGGGTAAACGTGCATCCGTGCAAAGAAGACAATATGGTGGGTACACACCCCGCACCACCCTGTGGTTTTACCTACGTGACCATGGAGAGGACATGAGAAAATGGGATGGAAAATCTACTGAGACCCTAGAGGCACGGGTACGTGAGTTGCAAAAGAAAACAATCGGGAGAAAGGGGTTCTCTGAAAAGTTTGCTGCTCCAACTTCTAGCAGGCAGTCTTTTAAACACAGAAATGAAGATTCTGACCAGGACTAGAGGGGCCCTGCCTCCAGCCGGGGGGAGGAAAGGGACAACCGAGTTTATTGGACTGTGTGGATTCGATGGCCTGGCACATCTGACGCACAGAAGTATAAGGCTCTAGTAGATACCGGTGCACAATGTACTCTAATGCCATCAAGCTGTAAAGGGCCAGAGCCCATCTGTATTTATGGCGTGACAGGGGGATCCCAGCAGTTAACTGTATTGGAAGCTGAAGTGAGTCTAACCGGAAATGAGTGGCAAAAGCACCGTATTGTGACTGGCCCGGATGCTCCGTGCATCCTTGGCATAGACTATCTTAGAAGAGGATATTTCAAGGACCCAAAAGGGTTCCGCTGGGCTTTTGGCATAGCTGCCTTAGAGACAGAGGACATTAAACAGTTGTCTACCTTGCCCGGTCTCTCAGAGGACCCTTCTGTTGTGGGGTTGCTGAGGGCTGAAGAACAGCAAGTGCCAATCGCTACCACAACTGTGCACCGGCGGCAATATCGCACCAACCGAGACTCCCTGATTCCCATCCACGAGCTAATTCGTCAACTGGAGAGCCAAGGAGTGATCAGCAAGACCCATTCACCTTTTAATAGTCCCATATGGCAGTGCGAAAGTCTAATGGTGAGTGGAGACTAACAGTGGACTATCGTGGCCTGAACGAAGTCACGCCACCACTGAGTGCTGCAGTGCCGGACATGCTAGAACTCCAGTACGAACTGGAATCAAAGGCAGCCAAGTGGTATGCCACAATTGATATTGCTAATGCATTTTTCTCCATCCCTCTAGCAGCAGAGTGCAGGCCACAGTTTGCTTTCACTTGGAGGGGAGTCCAATATACTTGGAATCGGCTGCCCCAGGGGTGGAAACATAGCCCTACCATTTGCCATGGACTGATCCAGTCTGCGCTGGAGCAGGGGGAGGCTCCTGAACACCTGCAGTACATCGATGACATCATTGTGTGGGGGGACACTGCAGAGGAAGTTTTCGAGAAAGGGAAGAAAATAGTCCAAATCCTTCTGAAGGCCGGTTTTGCCATAAAACAAAATGAAGTTAAAGGACCTGCACGAGAGATCCAGTTTTTAGGAATAAAATGGCAAGATGGACGTCGTCAAATCCCAATGGATGTGATCAACAAAATAACAGCTATGTCTCCACCAACTAGCAAGAAGGAAACACAAACTTTCCTAGGTGTCGTGGGGTTTCGGAGAATGCATATTCCAAATTACAGTCTGATTGTAAACCCGCTCTACCAAGTAACTCGTAAGAAGAATGCTTTTGAATGGGGCCCTGAGCAACGACAAGCCTTTGAACTAATTAAACAGGAAATAGTTCATGCAGTAGCCCTTGGGCCAGTCCGAACAGGACCAGATGTAAAGAATGTGCTCTACACCGCAGCCGGGGAGAATGGTCCCACCTGGAGCCTCTGGCAGAAGAACCTGGGGAAACTCGAGGTCGACCCCTGGGGTTTTGGAGTCGGGGATACAGAGGATCTGAGGCCTGCTATACTCCAACCGAAAAGGAGATATTGGCAGCATATGAGGGAGTTCGATCTGCTTCGGAAGTGGTCGGTACTGAAGCGCAGCTCCTCCTGGCACCCCGACTGCCGGTACTGGGTTGGATGTTCAAAGGAAGGGTCCCCTCTACACATCATGCAACTGATGCTACATGGAGCAAGTGGGTTGCACTGATTACTCAGCGGGCTCGAATAGGAAACCCCAGTCGCCCAGGAATCCTGGAAGTGATTATGGACTGGCCAGAAGGCAAGTACTTTGGGATATCATCAGAGGAGGAGGTGGTCCGTGCTGAAGAAGCCCCACTGTACAACAAGCTACCAGAAAATGAGAAGAAATATGCCCTGTTCACTGATGGGTCCTGTCGTATTGTGGGAAAGCATCAGAGATGGAAAGCTGCTGTATGGAGTCCTACACGACGAGTTGCAGAAGCTGCTGAGGGAGAAGGTGAATCGAGTCAGTTTGCAGAAGTGAAAGCCGTTCAGCTGGCCTTAGATATTGCTGAACGAGAAAAGTGGCCAGTTCTCTATCTCTATACTGATTCATGGATGGTAGCAAATGCCCTGTGGGGGTGGCTACAGCAATGGAAGCAGAACAACTGGGAACGCCGGGGCAAACCCATCTGGGCTGCTGCATTGTGGCAAGATATTGCTGCCCGGGTAGAGAACCTGGTTGTAAAGGTACGCCATGTAGATGCTCATGTGCCCAAGAATCGGGCTACTGAAGAACATCAAAACAACCAGCAGGTGGATCAGGCTGCTAAGATTGAAGCGGCTCAGGTGGACCTGGACTGGCAACATAAAGGTGAATTATTTATAGCCCGATGGGCCCATGACACCTCAGGCCATCAAGGTAGAGATGCAACATACAGATGGGCTCGTGACCGAGGGGTGGACCTGACCATGGACACTATAGCACAGGTTATTCATGATTGTGAAACATGTGCTGCAATTAAACAAGCCAAACGGTCAAAGCCTCTCTGGTATGGAGGACGCTGGCTGAAATACAAATATGGAGAGGCCTGGCAGATTGATTACATCACACTCCCCCAAACCCGCAACGGCAAGCGCCACGTACTTACAATGGTGGAAGCAACCACCGGATGGCTGGAAACATATCCTGTGCCCCATGCCACCGCCCGGAACACTATCCTGGGCCTTGAAAAGCAAGTCCTATGGCGACATGGCACCCCAGAAAGAATTGAGTCAGACAATGGGACTCATTTCCGAAACAACCTTATAGACACTTGGGCCAAATAACATGGTATTGAGTGGGTGTATCACATCCATTATCATGCACCAGCCTCCGGGAAAGTTGAACGATACAATGGACTGTTAAAGAATACACTGAAAGCAATGGGTGCTGGGACGTTCAAAAATTGGGAAACACATTTGGCAAAGGCCACCTGGTTAGTCAATACTAGAGGATCGCCAACCGAGCTGGACCTGCCCAATCAAACCTGTTACGCACTGTAGAAGGGGATAAAGTTCCTGTAGTGCACGTAAGAAACATGCTGGGTAAGACAGTCTGGGCTACTCCTGCCTCAGGAAAAGGCAAGCCCGTTCGTGGGATTGCTTTTGCTCAGGGACCTGGATGCACTTGGTGGGTAATGCAAGAGAATGGGAAGGTCCGGTGTGTACCTCAAGGGGACCTAATACTGGGTGAGAATAGCCCATGAGTTGAATTATAGTATGTTAATTATCATATAACACTGTATGTCATTGCTACCATGGTTGCTATATATCATAGATGAAAATGGTGATTAATTAGAAGGTATTGGAAAGAGTGTAACCTGAGCATGACATAAATGGTATGGAATAAGGGGTGGATATCTGTCCTGGTTTCAGTTAGCACAGAGTTAATTTTCCTCCTAGTAGCTGGCAGGGTGCTATGTTTTGGATTAGAATGAGAAGAGCGCTGATAACATGCTGATGTTTTAATTGTTGTAGAGCAGTGCTTACACCAAGCCAAGGACTTTTCAGCTTCTCGCTCTGTCCTGCTAGCGAGCAGGCTAGGGATGCAGCAGGAGCTGGGAGGGGACGGACCCAGGACAGCTGACCCAAACTGGCCAAAGGGGTATTCCATACCATCTGACGTCATGCTGAACAATATATAGGGGTGGCTAGCCGGGGTGGAGGGGGGGGGGGGCAGGCGGCTCGGGGATAGGCTGGGCATCGGTCAACGGGTGGTGAGCAATTGCATTGTGCATCACTTATTTCGTACACATTATTACTATTAATACTATTATTATTATTATTGTTGTTGTTATTCTTTTCCCTGTCTTAATAAACTGTCTTTATCTCAACTCACAGACTTCACTTTCCCGTTTCTCTCCCCCATCCCGGAGAGGGAGGGGGGCGGGTGAGCGAACGGCTGTGTGGTGTTTGGCTGCCAGCCGGCCTAAACCACAACAACTGGGAAAAAAAAAAATTATGTAGTTCTTTTTGTGCAAAGTGAAATTATCCTGACCTAGTTAACATATTTCTCTGGCACAAACTGCTTTAGTTACAGACCTGACACTATAAAATGAGGCACTATACTGTGCTTTTTGGACATCTGTTACCATCCAGCCACCCAGAGAGTGAGCATTTTTCCTTTGGTGGTGTAGGTATGATCATACTACTGGAAATGAGGACTCTCTCTCCAAGTCATTCCCAGGTGAGATAGTTGGGAAAATATTCTGCAGTGGCTCAGAGACAAATGAGTAT
This sequence comes from Cygnus olor, assembly GCF_009769625.2. Lineage (NCBI taxonomy): Eukaryota > Metazoa > Chordata > Aves > Anseriformes > Anatidae > Cygnus > Cygnus olor. Next base: position 63,521,313 of record NC_049171.1, on the reverse strand, counting down.
CCTTGACAACTCCTCATATAAGGAAAGCTACTTTCAGATTTGCTTAGTCACAGATGAAATTCTCAGTTCATGATGGTTTTACCCTGCTGGGCAGCTAAACTCCACCACAACTGTTCTCTCACTCCCCCTCCTCAGAAGAAGAGGGGGAGAAGAAAGTATGTTAAAAAAAAAAAAAAAGGCTCATGGGTTGGGATAAGGATAATTTAACTAAAGGGAAAGAAAGACGGAAGAAAACAAAAAATCAAAGTCTGTGCAGAAGCATAAAGGGAACTGGAAAAAAAAAATAAAGGAGATCTCTTCTTCCCATCAATGAGCAATGTTTGGCCACATCCTGGGAAACAGGGCCTCAACACTCATAGCGTAAGTCTCGTCTTCATAATGAAAGCCCCTCCTTTCCCACCTTTTATTGCTGAGTGTGAAATCATATGGTATGGAATACCCCTTCGGTTAGTTTAGGTCAGCTGCCCTGGTGATATCCTCTCCCTATGTCTTGCCGAACCTCAGTCTACTGGCTCAGGGCAGGGGGTTGGAGAGAGTCTTGATGCTGTGCTCAGCAATAGACAAAACAATGGTGTGAGCCAGTGCTGTTCTAGCTGCGAGTGCAGAGCACAGCACTGCATATGGGCCCATATATATGGGCTGCTTCAGGGAAAGTTACCTCCATCCCAGCCAGACCCAGCACAAGTGTCTATAAAAGTTGACAAAAACAGGGGGCCAAAGCCTCTGTGAGACAGCTATGAGCCATATAGCCACTATTCTCACAGACAGCCAAGAGCTTAAGGACTTCTTATTATGCATAATAGGAGACAGCAAGGTAAAAAAATATAAAAAGTAGATGTCAGTTTATCCCAGCTCCTGGGAGTTTGCTGCTGATGCTGTGCAGATGAAGGTACACCAAGTGCAGTTTGAACCTTGCATTCTGCCCAGCTCCCCTGTGAGCCAGCCCTTCTCTCTCTCATCATATACACTGTATCTCACATATATTGTTCAGGGGCACCTAAATCAAGGACATTTTCATTAATCTAATAAATTGCATGGAAAACAGAAATGATAAACAATTCATTTTTATTCTTTTCTAGGAGAACCTGTTGACTGCTTTGCTTTTGACCTTCTGTCTTGTAAGTCAGGAAAACTGAATTTTATCAGGGTCTTGGGTTACTGATTCTGGGAGAAAAGATTGCCCTAGTATGAAGAAACTGTAGTTCTTGATTTTAGAAGCAGCTAAAGCTTTGTGTGACTCATGTTTTATTTTTATGGATGAGAGTTTATTGTCCATAAAAGTGAGCTAATAAGCCAACACAAACTATATGCAAACTGCTTGTGGACACTCTTTCTTACCACAAATTTAAAAAAATCTACAACCCAGCCAGGCAGGGATGTCTGAACAACACTTCATTGTGAATGTTACTGCTTCTTCTTACAGGTATTGACATTAGCTCTGGTGCCATGCTGTAAGAATTTTTCCACAGCTCTTCAAATACTGAAGATGTAATCTGGTGTTTACCATACATTAAGATTGATAAATTCACTGTTGTAATCAGTCTTGTATTTGTAATTGCTTATTACCAATATTAGAACAAGAAAGATTATCCATGGTAGGAACACAAAATCCTAATGGTCTTCTCAATAACTATTGAGAAAAAAATGCTGTGTGTGAGGAGAGGATAAAGGTAGGATTTGGGTCTTATGTCCTGTGCGTTGTGGTTAAATAGCTTCTTGAAATACACGGTAGCATTAGTAAATGAGGCACAGTTTAAAATTGTCCCAGTCACAGGGAAATTTTCTTGAACTCTGTGGAAAATAGACATTGTTTGGGTAGAACATAGGCGGCTTCTGTACGCTTTGCCAAAGGAAAAAGTAATGCGTTAACTACATAATAAAGCTCCAAGCCAATAAGATATGCAAAGGTCATATTTAATGGATTGAAAAAAAAAAAAAGAAAAAAGAAAAAAAAAAAAGAACAAGGAATAGAAAGATTTGGAAATAGAGACATAGAATTAAAAGTCACTGATATCTATATCTATAGCCTTGTAGAGCTGTGCAGGCATGAGGGAGAATCATGTGTAGGCTTTTGGGTGGTGTTTAGAACTGGGCCATCACTACAGGACTAGAGTAAGTGGTGGAGAACACAAAGGTAAACGAAATATTAATCAGAGAAAATAGCAGTGCTGTCAAATGTTTCATATAGCTGATACTTTTCAATCTTCAGCACTTCCTGTGAACCAGACCATTCACTGAACTTTTAGTTGGGAAACACTGTAAGGCAATAAAGTTTGTGGCCTATCTTCAGACCACATTTCTGTCTACATATAGTTCAGAATTTGGAAGCCAGTTTGGAAGCCACTTAAATATCATCGTTTATCCCATTCCCACTATCTGGTAATAGAGTTCTTAAGCCCTTTTAGAACTGTTTTGTTGTGCCTACAATATAAAGTTCCACCATAGTTTACACTTTTCAGTTTTAGATGTTTCTTCATTAATAAAGATGTTTTAGATGTTTCTCCATTTAGTTGCATTCTTACCAAAGGGCAAGTATTGGAGCCATACTAACATTATCAAGTGGAGCATCTATTTGGTAATCCAGGCACAATAAATTCATATTTTCTTGAAATACACCATCTGGACCTATTTTCTCTAGCAGATCCATCCATTCAAATTATACAGCCACAGGTTAGGAGATGCAAGTGCACAAATTACACAACTATTTCAGACATGACAAAATCAGAAAACATAATAAACCACAAAAAAAAAAAAAAATAAACAAGATAAAATAGTTATTTGTCTAACATCTAGCAATAGTTTTCAGCCAAAATTTGTGGTTACCTTAGTCTTTGTTGATGGCGTTAAAGCCACTTCTAGATATGGATTGACAACCCATTGCAGAAGTTTAGGAGAGAGTTCTACAAGAAATTAATATTTTGGCATAAGAGATGCAAGAAGAGAGAACAGTGTTGGACTTGATTTTTTTGTAGGCAAAAAAGGGAGAGGAGTAGCAAGAGATAAGCAGGTGACAGTCCCAGTCTTCTTTCTTCTCATTACTATGGAGTTACATGGTAGCATTCTGCATCACTCAAAATAAAAAAATAAAAAATAAAATAAAATAAAATAAAATAAAATAAAATAAAATAAAATAAAATAAAGAAAAAAGCATGTAATTATAAAGAAAAAGAAAAATCATTTGTATACATATATACATATATATCTGTATATGTACAGTATGTTATAGTTAACAATCTAGTTATATTGTTTTTTTAGAGAAGAGTTACATGAGATTAGACCAGCAAAGACAGATTGAACCATAAAAATAATGTACGTATAACACTTCTCAGGATTAAAACAAAAACAAAAACAACAAAACATTGGAATGTGAGAAACTACCAGGATTTTTAGCCATTCATATGTTTGTACTCCTACAGAAGAATGAGGGTAGTGCTTAGGCTAGTTTTCTCTTTCTGTTATTTGTACAACAGCAATCATAGTATCTAGGTGCCAGTTTTGACAAAGTTTCACTGGCAAAGAAACAGTTATTATAGGTTTCATTGTGAAATAACTGGTTATGTGTCAGCAGCTGCTGTAGAGAACTGCAAATACATCAGTGACTGTACAGAATGAGTGTTACGGAGATTTGGATACACACCACTGAGCGCTGGAGAGAATATAGACACTAGAGAAGACTGTGCTGTATTCCTATTCTGCAGAAGAAATATTTCCCTGGAAAACACCTTTGGAGGTGTTCCTCCAATTCAAAAACCAAGTTCAATACAGAAAAACATTCCTGAAAAAACAGAAACCCAGCATATTTTATGCCATTCAGAATATATGAAAATAGTAATAGTCTGATGCAGTGACTAATATTTTAATTGACTTATTTAGGACAATAGTTGCATTATACTGTAGCTACTACTAGTGCAGTCTGTAAGTCTAATATTGTAGTCAGTTGATGAAGTAGGTAGTTGTCTCATACTTGATTTGGATCTTATGAAAATGGATTATTAAATCAAATACTAGGTAGCGTAGACATTTAAAATACAACTTGTATGAAGGTGTATGTTTCAGTAGAATCTTTTTTTTTTTTTTTTTTAACTCATGCCTCATAATTCATGCTTCTAAAATTTCACTACTTATAGATACATCAAGAAAGCAGATCCACATCTCTCCATTTGATACTTAGGGAATAATTCCCCTGGAATTACAAGTTTTACAACTATGCATGTCTTTAACATACAGGGCTCTTTGTACTTGTGGATCCCTTGAGGAATATTTTGCTATTCTACATACTTCTTCAAAATATGCTGTTTAATTCTTCTAATAAAAAGCACACATGTCTGACGTTCAGTGTATACCAGGCAAAAAGAAAATCTTATATTCTTGTCTGAGCCATCAGCTACTGACATACCTACATAGGTAGAATGCTGGCTGTTGTCTCTGTGTCCACTATTCACAAGAATATTTTAAGTAGATATGTACTCTCATTCAGAAAACATTCTTAGCTACAATAAATGTCCCCATGTTTTTGTACATTGACAAATTAATTTTGTGCTTTCCAGTTCATAAATGCCCCTCTCCCCATCCCCCCCCCAAAAAAAAAGAAAAAGAAAAGGGGGGGGGGAATGTGGAAAGGTTAACTTTTAACAGTCATTTTTCTCTTCTATGCACTTCAAATGTAGTTTCATTTTAAGTTTGGGCACATGTTGGGGTCATTTCTTATTTTATCAAAAGAGTTTTCCCATCTTAATTAAAATCAGTGGACTATGCAATCTGTTAGATTGGAGGAAGGAGAGTTTGTTAATTTACATTTAAATAAAACTGATTTTCTGAACTTCTGATATAGTTGTATTTTTAATATCTTGTGCTTCATATTATATTATAAGTGTTACCACTGGAATTATGGGAGTCTTGGCTCACGATTCTGGTTGTTATCATTCAGCAATAATATGCTTTTGTAGCCATGGTTGTCTAAGTACTGAGCCAAGACAAAGTTTTCAGTGGAGGTAATAATTTTGTTAAATCTATTGGTATAACTAGAAGAAGAGGCAATCTGAATGTTGTGGTTTAGCCCGGCTGGCAGCTAAGACCACACAGCCATTCGCTCACCCTCCCCCCTCCCTCTCTGGATGGGGGAGAGAAACGGGAAAGTGAAGCCTGTGAGTTGAGATAAAGACAGTTATTAAGACAGGAAAAATAATAACAATAAAAATAAAATAAAAATAAAATAAAATAATAATAATAATATAATAATAATATTGACAATAATAATGTTGTACGAAATAAGTGATGCACAATGCAATTGCTCACCACCCGCTGACCGATGCCCAGCCTATCCCCGAGCAGCCGCCCCCCCCCCCCCACCCCGGCTAGCCACCCGTATATATTGTTTAGCATGACGTCAGATGGTATGGAATACCCCTTTGGCCAGTTTGGGTCAGCTGTCCTGGGTCCGTCCCCTCCCAGCTCCTGCTGCATCCCTAGCCTGCTCGCTAGCAGGACAGAGCGAGAAGCTGAAAAGTCCTTGGCTTGGTGTAAGCACTGCTCTACAACAACTAAAACATCAGCATGTTATCAGCGCTCTTCTCATCCTAATCCAAAACATAGCACCCTGCCAGCTACTAGGAGGAAAATTAACTCTGTCCTAACTGAAACCAGGACAATGAAGAAGAACTTGCATGCTTAAAACATTTTCTTCCAGAAGTTCCGTTTGGTCCAATACAAGGTATTAGTCATTGCTACTGAGAATATAAGGATTCTGCTGTGGTGTCTTGAGTGTTACCTTTCCTTCCTTGACATTTGATGATCACAAAATAGTTTAACTTCTTATTGACAGATTTCAAAGTTTTTAATTACTAATGTGACTAGGAACCTCCTTTTTTTTTTTTTTTTTTCCTTCTTTTTTTTCTTCACTGTTTTTCTCTATCTCTATTCTTACCTCCAGAATTCATTCTTCATTGAAGATTTCATCATCTGTGATTCAGTAGTGCATTAAATACATGCAGCCAGAACTTTATTGTATAAGTGAAGCACTAAAAAACTTCAATTTACACCTGAAGGTATGTGTAATTAACAGAAATTCTCTGCAGTAACAAAAAGATTCAACATTTATTTACAGTACTGGTACACTATGAGGTATGTAGACATGCATAAAAAACTAGACTGTTGAATTTGGTTTCTTTTAGTTTCCAAGATAGAATATGACATCACTGCATGAAGAAGTTTTCTTAATGGTTTCCTATTTAACATTATTTTAACATGGAGACCAGAGGAGTCTCCTCATATTAATTTCATGCTGTGATATGTCCAAGCAGCTTCTTTCTTACCATGCTTTTGGATTTAACACAGTTTCTTATCAAATAATTCTTGAATTACTTTGCAATTGGAAAATGTATGTTTATGTATTCAGCAGTAGTAATGACTGAAAATGCTTCACTGATCTGAAGGTAGTGTAACATGTTGAGAATCCTTTCAGTACTGATTTGTTGCTTTGAATATAGGATGGAAAACAAGAAACTGTTTCCATATTCAGAAAACAAGAAGGGTTTTGGAATATTTTTATTAAATTGTAATAGAAAGCTTAAAAAAATGATTTGTGACAAACTATAAATAGTTCTGAAATATTTTGTTCGTTGCCAGTTATTCTCAGTGATTACACAGCAGTTTCTCAGCTAAATATATATATTTTTTTGAAAATTGAAATTTTTCTTTAAAACTAACACTAAAGAGAGTATTTTGAAAAAAATTAAGAGCTTCTGATTCACATAAATTAATTAAAACTGACCTTTCTTTAGAGCTATCAGGCATACATTTTTCTCAGATGTCTTGGAATATTTATCCAACAAACCAACGTAGGAATTTATTTGATTTTCACAGAATTCAAGTCACAACACTCTTCAGTAATTTTGTTATGGTGAGAGCATATCATACTTACTGTGGACTACTGGCTACTTTACCATGCATGCAAAATAGACACTTTTTTTTTTTTCCACTCATGTATAGGAATTTTTGTATTTCCAGTGGAAAAGTTTTTGTTTTGTCAAATTGTTTTTTCCACTTGGTGACATCTATTAAATATGCTAATGCTACTAAGAGGGACCTGGACAGGATGGCTCGATGGGCAGAGGCCATGGGATGAGGTTCAACATGGCTAAGTGCTGGGTCCTACACTTTGGTCACAACAACCCCATGCAACACTACAGGCTTGGGCAGAGTGGCTGGAAAGCTGTGCAGAGGAAAAGGATCTGGGGGTGCTGTTGATGCTCGCCTGAACGTGACCCAGGTGTACCCAGCTGGCCAAGAAGGCCAATGGCATCCTGGCTTGTATCAGGAATAGTGCAGCCAGCAGGACCAGGGGGTGATCATCCCCCTGTAGTCAGCTCTGGTGAGGCTGCACCCTGATTACTGTGTTTTAGTTTTGGGCCCATCACTACAAGAAGAACATCGAGGCACTGGAGCATGTTGATAGAAGGGTTATGAAGCTAGTGAAAGGCCTGGAACACAAGCTGAGGAGTGGCTGAGGAACTGGGGTTGTTTAGTCTGGAGGAGAGGAGGCTCAGGGCAGACCTTATTGCTCTCTACAACTACCTGAAAGGAAAGTATGGGGAGCTAGGGGTCAGCCTCTTCTCACAGGTAACTAGTGATAGGACTAGAGGGAACGGCCTCAAGTTACATCAGGGGAGGTTCAGGTTAGAAATTAGGAGACATTTCTTCTCAGAAAGAGTAATCAGGCGTTGGAATGGGTCGCCCAGGGAAGTGGTGGCGTCACCGTCCATGGGAATGTTCAAGGAGAAGTTGGATCTGGCACTTAGGGACATGGTTTAGAAGGGTGAAATTGATAGTAGGGTGATGGTTGGACCAGATGATCTTGAAGGTCTCTTCCAACCTTAATGATTTTATGATTCCATTTAAACGGTCTAGGGAAATTCGTTGCTTGATTTTCTCATTGTTTGCAGTCAGTGTGACTCTGAAGTCAGGAAGGAAAAAAAAAAAAAAGAGACAAAGAGTGTTTCATTTAATGATATCAACATCAATTATACACGAGCTCCCTTCACCTAGGAAAGCTCAGACTTGATCTCATCGAAACGGAACAGGCAAACAGTTATCCTGCCTGGAATAATTATTTTTTATTCCAAACAAAAACAAACAAACAAAAAGCTTTTCCTAATTCTGTATTGTAGAAATTTAAATTTTGCTCAGGTTCTCAGGTTCAGGGAAGTTATCCACTATCTGGAATACTAGAAGGTATGCTTAGATACTTAGGCTTTCAATGTTATGTCTTGGATTTAGCAGTTAATTCCCACTAGCTTTGTGTTAATTCTGCATCTAAAGCTTCTTGTATCATGCCCAAGCAAAAGAAGAAACAACATCAAAGCAACCATCACCACCACCACAACTACCACCATCAAAAAAATGAAGGAAAAAAATGAGAAAAAAAATGAGAAAAAAAAGAAAAAAAAAGAGAAAAAAAGAGAGAAAAAAAAAACAGGCATGATTCTGTCTCAGGAAAAAAAACAACAACAAGCAAAGAAACAAAAAAGCACTTATGTTTTTGCTGCAAAACAGGGAATGGCTCTGTTTAAATGTTTGTATGCAGAAATCTAAACTTTAGGATTTTTTCCAAGCTGCTAACCCATTACAGATGCAGCCATCCATACCCGAGATAGACTCAGTGATAGCTTTTCAGATTACAGGAGTTTTGTCCTTAGGAAAGGTTAAGTTTTCTCTGTTTCTGCAAAATAGTATGTAGTTAATATAAATTTCTCAGCTTGAAACTTACCAGAACATTGTGTCATGCCCAGTTACCAATTGATTTAATTATGCTGTCCAACAGAACTTGCCAATAAAACAAGGTGTGGGTGTTGCTGCAATAAGCTTGGAAATTTCAGAGAGAAGTGAAATATACTTAAGTTTCAAATTCTAATACTTATTTCCTATTAATGTTGGATGAAAATTCTTGACAAATGCATTGTCATGACCATCTGTTTCCATGGGTGGAATATGGGCAATTACATCTAATCTCTCACTGTACCATTTAATCATTAGTATAAGGTAGTGTTTTTTTATAATAGTTGTTGTCATACCTTAAAACTGATTCCCATTTGTGCTGCCACAATATAGGTATCTGACATTGTGCTGAACCCTCTGTAGCATCATGTGTACTAAAGTTTTGTTCTTTGAAGTATGATTTTTATGGATATTGTGAACATTTTAGCTAGATATTAGTTTTTTTCTTTCTTTTCTTTTCTTTTCTTTTCTTTTCTTTCTTTCTTTTTTTTCTTTTTTTTTTTTTTTTTTCTTTCTTTTTTTTTTTTTTTCTTCTTTTCCTTTTTTTTTCTTTTTTTCCTTTTCTTTTCTCTTTTTCTTTTTTTTCTTTTTTTTTTTTTTTCTCTTTTTTTTCTTTTTTTTTCCTTTTTTTTTCTTTTTTGTTCATTACATGTTATTTAGGAGTTAAAAATATTTTATTTTCCTCATTGTATAGGAAACAGTATTTTGGGGTTATTAAATTCTGAGTGTTACTGATGTATATTTCAAAAAAAGTAGTGCAAGGCTTGGCAGGGCAGCAAAGGTGAGAGCATATGAGGCGAGGAGAGGTAAGACAAGGAAAAGAAAAGAACCACCTGAAGTTTATTTTAATTGTAGACAGGAAATAAATGAATAGTTGAGAACAGATAAATTACCTGCCCAGCTACACAGAAAATTATTGACAGTGCTTATAGACACTCTATGTCAAGCATCCTTCATTTTCCTCTGTCAATCTAATCAATCATTTGTCCGTATCTGAGATAATGCATTTCAGAATGCAAACTGAATATAAATTCACTTTCTAAAGAATACCATATACCAGAAGATACATTACCAAGCATCTTCAAGAAAATCATTGAAACTGTGTCCTTCCACTGGAAGAACAGTGTCAAATATAAAAAAAATGTACCAAGACAGAAATAAAAATACTTGAACTTGTAACTAACAAATATTACCCCTAAAATGTTCTGTGTCATCAGTATAAGAATTTATGAGTCATTTCCTGAAACGTGATTCCAGTTCTGAAGAAACTTATTGTTATTCTCAGAGAAGTCTCACTCGTTAAAGTCCAGTAAGACTGATGTACTCAATGAAACTTTTATTTTTATTTATTTATTTATGTATTTTCAGAAGAATATGAATAATGTATGCCTTAAGAAAACTGTATCCACCACTGGTGTATTTTGATATAAGTAGTCACTATAAATTCGATCTATTAAGGTTGAAAGCTAGGATACAAGACCAGAAGATTTATATTCTCTTTTTACAAGAAGTATTAGATGCCTTGAAATGGGAATGGGAAGATAAGACTAGGAGAAAGAGCTCTAGAAAAAAATGTCTGAGACTTTCAGCCCTTCAGTTCTGGAGCATATGGTCATATCTCAGACTTTGTGTTAAAGTTGTCAGAAATATAGGAAAACTTGCCACTCCAGGATAAAAATCCAAGTCAGGGTTGATTCCACTACAGAAATGAAAGAGAAAGAAGAGCTGGGTTACAGGTGGGTTTCCCATCCCATTATTCCTGTTGGTGCTGGTCGGTGGGAGCAATTCCAATGACAGATACCAGACACTGTCCTTTCTGGAATGGTCCCTTTCTGTCACTTTCTGCCCGCCCCAGTACTCCACTTCCACAGTGGTAGCTGCTTTCCCACACTTTCAGAGATTGGTGATAGGCAAAGGAAATGCAAGAGTTGCGAGGATTTTGTTGCCATAGCAGTTAGTAATTAGACAATAACTAAGACTTCCAGAAGCTATCCACAAAGCATACTCCAGGCATTTACTGGAGAGATGGCATTTTATGTGTAAAACGTAAGAATGATTCTACTTTAATTGAAACAAAAAAATGCATATTGTATTGTGTATTACTATCTTTCATGGAAAAAAAATATATATTTTTTTTCTATCTGTCATGGAAAATTTAGCAATTTTTCAAGTTCTCTATTATTGGGTTACAGAATTCTGATTTGATGGCAAAAAGTTGAGTTATTTTTCATTACAAAAGTGATTTGAAACAGTTAAAATTTCATGTGACTTTTGGGCTTGCATTTTCTGACAAAAGAAACAGTTTCAGGACTTCTGTAGAATTTTAGTCACTTCTTGTTACTTCATATATGTAACTGAACCTAAGAAGGAAAAAATTAAGAAAACTTGTGTTTTCTCTCCTTTTTTTTTTTTTTCTTCCTACCTTCCTATAGTAATTGCTGGTACAGAGATATCAATTTACATTTAAACTTACTTTTGACAAGATTTTTTTTTTTTTTCTCAAAGCTAAATGATTATTAAGAGTGATTTAATTACATTATATGATGGCTAGTATGACTACCACTGCTACTGCTAATTTTATTTTTCAGATGTGCTCAGTTTTTAAGGAAGATGGAGCATGAATGAATCATGAACTAATATTTTAAAACCCAGGCATTTTCTTTCGCAATGCTGAGTTTTGTCCCTGTTTGTAAAAAATGCACTGGGTTCTCAAATGTTTATTAAATTCCATGGTAGTAGAAAATATTCACAACTGCCTGCTGGATCAGGAGAAGACTTTAAATATGTATTAACTGAAATTTCAAACAGGAACAATTGTTGTAATAATTCCACTGAAGATGTGCAATGAGTGTGGTCTTTTTTCTTCAAAAGAAAAGAATGATCTGTAACAGAACTATCTGAACTAATATTTAACCCTTACTTTTTAAAATGAACAGCTAAGAGGCAGCTTTTAAAGAGTGACAAATAATCACTCTGATTATTTATTTTTAATTCATAAACAGAAAAAATATGCTCAGAAAAATTCTTCCCAGGCGAGCAAATATTGATTTCTTTTTTTTAGGTAACTCTAATTTGAAAGATATCCCATAATTCAAGTCAAGTATTTTTATATGTATTCTTAAACTTTTCTTCTTGAAATTGAATTTATAACAATTTACCACAAATATTGCACTAGCAATGTAAGCTTTTTATTGACTGTTTAATTTCACTCTTACAGAATAAATCTGATTGTAATAAATCTGAACTGTAAGATGGGAATAAATGTTTTCAAACACATATGTTAAGCTTAAATAATAAATTAAATTAATTTTCTCAAGATGTTCTGCACTATATAGAACAAAGGTATTGTAACACATGATGTTTTCACTGGGAAGATATTCCTTGTTTTGGATTTCATGCAGAGTGTTCTAATGCCCAGTAGCTCTCTTTTAGCTGAAATGAGATTTTTACTCTCAGAAAAGAAAACTGGATGTTAAAAATGTTAAAAACAAGCTACTTCAGAATGATTACATTGTGTAGCAAAGTGTGAAGACAAAGGAAGACCACAGTTCTTGTGGTTTTGAAAGTTACTAGATTATGGGGACTGGCAAAGAAAATAATCATTTGCATAGGTATCTGACATATGATTATTATCAGACAATTTATTTAGGGCCTTGACAGGCTACAGTGATGAGCATGCTAGAAATACGATAAATGGATGAATGGAAGGTACTCAGTGAGGTGAATGTGAATTGAAAAGTCAATATCAATTTGAAAATCAGTCAGCCAGAATAAAACTGCTCAGTTTGTGTGCACAAAATACTGGGCTAAGAGCTATATATAGGTAGGTGGAGATTTCCGAATCCTACAGAAAATATTTTCTCCAGCAGCATTCGAAAGTGTACAATGAAAAAAATTTGCTTCAGTTGTTTATAGCTCAGGAAATCATAATCTTTCCTATACCAGAACCTGTTCTCCCAATTCCAGGAGCCTGCCCTGCCTATCTAGGGTTTAGAGAAGACTCATTTCCCTTTCAGCAACGTGAGAAGGGCAGGGTTGCTGCGACTCCCTGACCTCTAGCTGAGAACCCCATGGTAAGCCAATCCTTTAGATAGCTGTTTCAGTGGAGACACTTGGCTGCCCTCACTCCATACCACTTTGAAAGGGTTATCAAGAGAAAAAAGGCTCATTGTTCTTATTCCAAACAACCCCAAACATATAAAAACTCTCAAAAACACTCAGAAAACTACACCTATTTATACAGAAAACTACTTAAGGGCAGTCATTGTCTCTTTGTTTTTGTAGTCTGGTACAATAGGACCGCACTACTGGACTGGGAGCTTTTAGGATTACCTTTAAAAGAATGCATCCAAAACATATCAAAGATCACTGAGGGTAAAAGCCAAGAACTTTAAACTTAGGACATACCAGAATTAATGCTGATAAGCTTAATTTAGTATACATCCTTTTTTTTGGAAATGCATTAAACAGGCTGTACTATTTTGATGGACTCCCAGCTTTGTCCATTGCTCAGGAAGGCTTATGATCAACACAAATGTAACTGTTCAGTATTTCATGCTACTCTCTTTTTAGTTTGTGTTGACACCACGTTTATTTACTGAATGTCATTTAATTCAATTCAATTCAATTTAATTTGAATACAGATTTATTAACATTAACATGACACATATTGTTCTAGTATTATAATGTGCCTGAGCATATTGCAGTGGTGGACAGTACAGTGTTTAAATTAGAGGCAAAAAGCATGGAAAAAAGAAAAGAAAAAGAAAAAGAAAAAGAAAAGAAAAAGAAAAAGAAAAAAGAAAAAGAAAAAAAAAAAAAAAAAAAAAAAAGAAAAAAAAAAAAAAATAAAAGAAAAAGAAAAAAAAAAAGAAAAAAAAGAAAAAGAAAAAAGAAAAAAAAGAAGAAAAAAAGAAAAAAAGAAAAGAAAAAGAAAAAGAAAAAGAAAAAGAAAAAAGAAAAAGAAAGAAAATGTGCAAATATTGTACTTCCTAGAGGAGTTTCATGAACTTTAAAATGCAGCAAAAGAATGATAAAAAATGAAATTATAATTTTACAAGGGCCGTTATGTTTGTTGTCAATAAAAAATAAGGAAATTGTATTGGAATGAGAAGCAAGAATAAAGTTACTTTCACACGGACAAAAGTACAAGGACCCCTTCTCTTGTTACAATAACACGAGGAATGCATTCTTCATATTTTCAAAATGGAAACGTGCTTCTTACCACTCCGTATTCTCCAAACTTCCATCTGACACTGTTTGCATAATGAAACAGAAACTCCATCCAAGGGACTTTCCAGTATTAAATACCTTTTCTTGCTATAGTTATAATTAAACATATTGTCTATATGATGTTGCTGTCATCCTTTGCATACTAAAGAGCAGATATACAAAGATCTGCAACAGCTATTGATTACAGTCATTAGACATGTACAAAGAGTAGATAGGTGTTCTTACGGTCTTATTTTACTTTCTGTTTAGAGAGCTAGATACAACTGTGAGAAACACTCCGTAGTCAATAACTTAGGCTCAGGCGAGGATCTCAGTGAAGTAGTAATTTATTCACGATTGCAATGGCGGGCGTCCCACAAGCATCAGCGCACCTACTGGTTCCAAAACACAGTTTATATACTTTTTGATGACAGGACCCTCCCCTGTTTCCCCACTGAGTGGGTAATCCGGGTTCACAATCTATCTGATGCTTCACAGACAATACATGGCATTCAGATGCCGGCCTGTTAAATTTCAAGTTTCTTTTGACTTTTTTTACTGTTTGAAGTGGTAATGTTTCTTCACTTATCTGACTTGACTTAACACTGTGATTTTCACCTAATTGTTCCAAGGAGTCTGGTTGTCTGCATTTTACAAGGTCACCTGCTAAATTTTCTTATCACTGCAAGCATATCTCAATACCCCATTCCTTACCTTCAAACAATGCAACGCTGCAAAAAACAACATTTTTATTCCCACACAACTCCAATCTGAGTAGGAGAGGAAAGTGAGGATTTGATCAGCCAACTCACTTATGGTAGTGACTATAAGCTAACATGATATTAACAGGGAGATATTGTTAAGGGGCTCTGTGGTGAGGCAGAAATTATAGTTTGGATGCCCAATTTTAAGATGCATTTACCATCTTTGATTCATCTTCTATTTGATTTAGATTTTTTTTCTAAATCAAAATATTCCAGGAATATAAAGGCTGCTGAATAGAAGCACCATACCAAACCATCAGTTATTTTCATCTATCCAGCCAGACCCTAAGTTTTGGACTCTGTTTTGAGCTATACGTATATGATACAATCCAGAACGCATGCACATAACTATTTCACCAAAGTATCTGACATTTATGCTGAGTGATTATATCTAATAAGGTTACCACATTCACTTGTATCTTTTACAATTTTAAATCAAGATACCAACGTTTACAGTTTCCCATGCATGAATTTTTTAATGTAAATGCTAAAACTTGAGCTACCAAAGCAAAATCTTGAATACTGCGAAGTCTTAACATAGTTAGTACTATAAATCATTAAAGTGAACTATCCTAAAACTGTTAGCATATGTAAGCAATCCATATTCTATTTGTGCGGATCTAGATTGTTTGAATGCCAATCATTTTTCTTCTAAAAAAATCAGTGTAATCTCAAGACATAGTATTATCTACTATACCTGATATTCTTCAATGTTGCTTAGGGACATAAATTTTTCTTGGAGTTGGTCTGCAAATCCTTAGGCATTTTTTGAAGGTCTAAACCATTTTTTACATTTTAAACATTTTATTTTCTACAAACAATCATTATTGTAGTGAGGTATTATGAAAGTTCTGCTGTCCATAATTTGTAAGACATCTAACTCAATAATCCTCACTAGTTGATATTACTAAAATTCTCATGTCATATGATAGATACAACCCAGGACATAGGCCTGTTAGCTTTCTTCCTTGAGGTTATACTTCCCCAAACCATGTAAAGGTACTCTTCCTAACCCAAGTCCCCCAAAAGAATTTTAGCAGCTATAATGACAAAAAAGATGCCTTCTTGCTTTAATTAATACATGTGAATAATTTCAAAAATGACTTAATTATTCCTTTAATTACTCTCTCTCTCTCTCTCTTTCTCTCTCTCTATCTTTTTATTTTCTGGTCATAGTGAACATTGCTTATGCAATTACAATTCTTTGACTTTAATTGGAGAGTTATCTACGGATTCATCAATTCAGCACAGAAAATGATCTAAATGTTACACATTGATTACCTTTTCCTAAATAGTCATCAAGGTTATATATTCTATTCTAAATATATCTGCACAAACCTCTGTAAAATATATTTTATTGTTTAAACAAATGTAAAACAATTGCTCAACAGCACATCTACAATATATCTTAAAACTAAACCTATTTTCAGTCTTGAGAATGTATACCTCAGACGAGCATCTTAAATATACCTTAGAGGTCAGGCCGTGTTTTTTTTTTGTTTGTTTGTTTTTGTTTTTTCTATTTCCCTTGTTTCCTAATTAACAAAATATTGGCAAAAAGGGTAAAATTATTTGTACATAACTAAAATTTTATTCATAAATTCAGCTACTCTAAGCTGTGTCATTCTTTACCACTTTCCATTTTTTTCTCTCAAATTTATTAATACTTGTAAAAATATTCAGCCATTTAGATTTTATGTAAAGCCTGTAGTTGTTGAGCCCTTGCACTTACATCTTTATCATTTGATGCAGTATGCAACAGAAAACAGAGTGGAAATAGCTCATCAGGTCCTGAGTCATGTCATAAGGCTGAATAACCTCCTAAGGGGTTCCTAAGGGGTCTCAGGCAAAACAACTTTTTTGTTGTTGTTGTTTTAATTATTAAACAAACTTAGAAAAGCTGGAAAACATCTTTTCCTGATTATAACTGATAATATGCCCTTTGGGGTTTCTCATTACAAAGAGCACCTTTAGGGGATCTTGGGAAGTGTATCCCAGGGATACATTAAAATTGCGTGCATTAAAAGGAGAGTGGCCAGCAGGTCAAGGGAGGTGATCATTCCCCTCTACTCTGCCCTGATCAGGACTCACCTGGAGTACCGTGTCCAGTTCTGGGCTCCCCGGTACCAAAAAGACAAGGATCTCCTGGAAAGAGTCCAGCAGAGGACCATAAAGATGATATGGGGCCTGGAGCATGGGGCCTGGAGCATCTCCCCTGTGAGGAAAGGCTGAGGCCTCAGTCTGTTCGGCCTTGAGAAGAGAAGACTGAGAGGGGATCTTATCAATGTTTATAATATCTTAAGTGTGGGAGACAGAGGGATTTGGCCAACCTCTTTTCAATGGTTTGTGGGGATAGTACAAGGGGCAATGGCCACAAAATGGATCACAGGAAGTTCTGCACCAATAAGCGAAAGAACTTCTTCATGGTGAGGGTGACAGAGCACTGGAACAGGCTGCCCAGGGAGGCTGTTGAGTCTCCTTCTCTGGAGATATTCAAGGGCCGTCTGGACGCCTACCTGGGCAACCTCCTCTAGGGAACCAGCTTTGGCAGGGGGGTCGGACCTGATGATCTCTTGAGGTCCCTTCCAACCCCTACGATTCTGTGATTCTGTGATTCTGTGATCCCAGGGGAAAGAAAACATTTTAGTAGCACTAGTGTTTTGATATGATCACATTTCACTATTCAAGACCCTCTGACAGGTACTGTACATTTTTAAGGAAGAAATCCATGATAGACATTAATTGTAAGCAATTATAAGATGACATATTATGAGAGAAGTATGAATGGAACTAGAGATTTTAAAAAGAATGAATTAATGGTCAAAAAAGTAATGGTCCAATAATCATGAAGAATAATATTTGGTAAAAGCTCACTGTGACATAGATTGAAAAAGGAGACAGAAATCAAACGGTAAAGTATTTATAATATAATTATTTCTTTTTATTTTGTTTATATTTATATATTATAAATGTGATATATACATATATATGATGTTATATAAATGTTTTTTCTCATAAATATGAGAAATGTGGAGTAGAACAGATAATATAATAATAGTGAAAAGGATGAAATCCTGAAAACTGCTAAAGGAACAAAGGATGCTAGAATAATTTAGGGCTGAGAGCTATTGAAACCTAAGAGCAAAATTCCATTGCAAGCTAGATATGACAAAATTACTACTAAATTTATTCAGTAAAAAAAAAAAAAAAAAGAAAGAAAAAAAAATCCTCTGTTTAGTATACCAAGCAAGAAAGAAGTGAAATGAGGACAATGAAGTACAAACTAGGTCTGCATAAACTGAGAAAGATGTCAGGCTCCATCAATACTCAAAGAACATAGTGGGAAAAGGAATGAGATTATGGTTCCAAACTCAGCAAAATGCCAAGACTGAAGCCAGATACTGTTGAAAACTGAGACTCCCTGTTTCCAGAGATTTCTCCAGAGTAGCTTAACAACTGATGTCTTACACAAGTCCAAGTTAAATTCACATCTTTGTGGTAGCAAAAGAGTCCTGGTTCCTTCTGAGCGGACCTGATGTACTTATCTCCCTTGAGGAAGTGACTTAATTTCTCAGAGAAAGTGTGAGAGTATATTTACATTTAGTACATAATAACTGGTGGAACATATCACAGCATTACATACTACTAAAATTCAAGCATCATCTACCCAGAAATAAATATATTCAATTAAGATAATATTCAAGAGCACTTAAAATTGGCTGAGGAAATGTCTGTTTGCTCTGATGTTCACTTTTAATAAATATCCAAACACGAAAATTCCAGCTGCTGAAGAAATGTTAATCTGCCATATTCAGTAGATGGTAAGCTTTTTATCAGTCCAAAGCAATAATGGAAACGCTGGTTATAAAATTCACTGATAAGGAATTCAGAAATAGGAACACAATTAATGTCAGACAAAATGATTTTACATAAATTAGATTTATTCAAATAAACCTGATTCTATTGTTTGATTAGATAACAAATTTGGCTGAAAAGTTAAATAGGCAGATGTCATATACACAGATCATGACTGGCGTACGACAAAGTGTGGTCCAGAACTCCAATTATTATTACACAATATCAATAAATCACATAAGAAAATGATTAAGAGCTAACCAAGAAATGAATCTTAAGGGATTATGTGTCAACTGGGAATAAGCACCAAATATGTGTTTCCAGTGGAGTTCCATAGGGATTAATTTATTCAAAACTTATTCAGAATTTAGGGATTAACTTATTCAAAAGAACTTCATGTTCTTAGCAATGGTCTTAGCAAAAATAAAAGTTACTGATAAAGCTGATGGATGATGTGCATATTGGAGCAATGACATAAAGATGAAGACATGGGAGTTGGGTTGATACAGAATTTCTAAGTGAAATGGACCCACTTACAACCAGATTTAATGGAATAAAATAAGAAGTAAAGTGTCTCGTAGGAAGAATGCAGGAAATTTATACAGTCAGGATTATACAGTCAGGACTGCATACTGAAAATCAAGATTCCAGGGTGGATTTAAGAACCTCAGTAAACAAGCAACTTAAAATCTCTTGACAGTGAGATACCATGGCAAAGAGACTAATAGGAATAGCAGAAGCAAGACAAAGAATTTCTAATTCTTATAAGATTTAGAGAGATTCAGTACTGGAATGACATTCACAATTCTTATGTTCCTCCTTTTTAAAATAATGGTGCAAAATTTAACCATTTGCAGAGAATTCAGGGAAGTCCCACAAAAACTGTTTGAATTACAAGTTTTTTTTTAAGCTTCCTAAAGGAAGCTTAAGTGCTTGTAAGAATAAGATGGAGATATGAACTAATTACAGTGTAGCTGCATTTTCACAATAAGCAAATATTAGGGATCAACGAGATCTGTAGTTTAGTAGGTGAAAACATTTGATTTTGTTATATCCAGAGTCAGTGCATAGAAGCTGAAATCAGACAAATTCAAATGAGAAATAAGACAAAATACTTTATAGATGGTTGTGGAAATAATTATTATAGACAGATTCTAAATAGGAATCTCCTTATTACAAATAACCTCTTTCTTGTGCCAGTTCCATCTATTTTTCTTCCTCTTCTTCCTCCTCATTTGCTTGAAATGCTGAAATTATGTCTGGGTAGATATTTATTTCCACTGCATTAAAATAACAGAAAACAAAGTAACCTAACAAAGTAAATGAAACTAATTATTAAGGTAAATTGCTGCAAATCAGACGTAAACGTTTGACTTAATATGACAAACTTTTAAAACCAATGAGTATTTTTAAACATATTGAAAAACATCTGCGTATGAATTCTGGACAGAATAAGAAAGAGGAATACTTGATGGACATTTTGGGATAGCAAGAGGGTAAATATATATATTATAATCTTGTTAAAATGGTAAGACAAACTATTTCTATAGCTTGCTGATTTTTCAAAAGGTACTAGAAGAAATCCTCCTTTTCCAACTCCACTCTAAGTGCATCTTCTCTGGCTTAGTCTCTCTGTCAATATATTCCCAGCCCTACACCTAACCTCATCCCTAATATAAACCTTGAACCTAAACATAGATTGAGCATTGGCAAGGTCTCCAGACAAACAGTGCATTGCAGAAATTACAATATATCCTACACTTCTTTTTGTAGTCTCATTTCCAGCCGCACTCTGCCGTGTCTCCTGGTTTTCCTTCAATCCTAACTTTCAACCTAACTCTAACCCATAAACCAAGGTACCCAAAAGCAATAGGCAGTACAATGTGACATAAAATAACTCCTGAATATTCTTCATAATAAAACAGACAATTTCAAAACCTTGGTTTAGACGTGGGAGATTATTTCAGCATTGTTGCTCTTTTTGATCAACAGATCTATGTAACCCCATGATGCTGCTGCTGATGATGATGATTATTATTGCACTGCTTATAATATATGATCAGGGTTTTAGGCACACTGTGACAGCCTTTTTCTATTCTTAAAAGTGGCAATTACAGAGATAGGTCATCCTCATATCCCATGAATATGGGATAATCTCAGGTCACAAATCCATGCTGAAATGTGATTGTGACTTCATGTAGAACAATAGTCACACGAAGAAACTATTCGAAACAATACCAACACATTCCCTAGCATGGCATTTTTGTAAAATCAGGCAAGTAATCTTCATTCAGGTGTTTACTAGTTAAAGTCCAGAAATCTTTTTCAGTTTTGGGAAAATTCTGTTCTGAAAGAGATCAATTCTTTTTATGAGAGCAAAGTCAGACCAGTAATAGGTAAAGAAGCTTGGAGAATTTTCTGACAACATATGTCCAAACTGAACCTTCTTATCAATGTCTTCCAGTTTCAGTCTTCAGTTGGAAAAGCTACCTCATGTTCCATATGTAATTTCTGCTGAATTAGTTCATTCATCTCAAAAAGTGTGATGAGGGGAATCAGATGTGAGAAAGTTAAGTTGCAGAGCACATATCTGTGAGCAGCAGAATCGGTTGCACCTTGAAACCATTTTAATGGCACACACACACACACACACACAAAATCAACAACAAAACCAGCTTACTGTCTCATTTTCATTATGAATTGCATCTGAAAAATCACTCCCAGATTTTTACTAGGCAAAAGTAAATGATCTTTTATAAACCTAAAAACCTATAATTTTTTTTTTTCCCTTACTGTTGAATCCACTCTCTCTAGAAAATGTAAGCTGCCTCTTCTCTGTTTAGTGTCTCTTATCCTGAATTTTTTGGTCTGTGTTTGAAATGATGAGCAACAACTGACTGAGGCATAACTATAAAGAATTCCATGTCTCTATGTCTGTTCATTAAAATGTAATTATTTGTTTTACAATGTATCCTGGAGAAGTAGAATCCAAGAATGTGGGTAAACATGAGCTTAAGCTGGCTGACATTTGCTGTCTGCTTTTGGATGAACTGAATCACTCTTCATGCTCTGACACACATAAAGACCAGAGGCAACATTCACTGCCAGATGAAACCAGCCAACGTAATCTTTTTGGACTTCACCAAAGCTTTTCACATGGTTTCCCATAGGATCCTATTGGACAAAATGTCCAGCATACAGCTAAACAAAAACATCATACAATGGGTGAGCAATTGGCTGACGGGCAGGGCTCAAAGGGTTGTGGTAAATGAGGCCACATCTGGCTGGTGGATGGTCACTAGTGGGGTCCCTCAAGGCTCCATTTTAGGGCCAGTCCTCTTCAATGGTTTTATAAATGGATTTGGATGTAGGACTAGAAGGTGTTTTGAGCAAATTTGCTGATGACACCAAACTTGGAGGAGTTGTGGACTCGGATAAAGGTGGAAAGGCCTTGCAGAGAGATCTGGACAGATTGGAGAGCTGGGCGAACACCAGCCACATGAAGTTTAACAAAAGCAAGTGCCAGGTCCTGCACCTGGGACGGGGCAACCCTGGCTATACGTACGGACTGGGTGATGAGACGCTGGAGAGCAGCCCTGCAGAGAGGGATCTGGGGGTTGTGGTTGACAGCAAGTTGAATATGAGCCAGCATTGTGCCCTGGCAGCCAGGAGGGCCAACCACATCCTGGGATGCATCAAGCACGGCATTGCTAGTCGGTCAAGGGAAGTGATTGTCCTGCTCTACTCTGCGCTGGTGTGGCCTCACCTCGAGTACTGTGTGCAGTTCTGGGCACCACAGTACAAAAAGGACATTAAACTGTTGGAGAGTGTCCAGAGGAGGGCGACGAAGATGGTGAAGGGCCTAGAGGGGAAGACATATGAGAAGCGGCTGAGGTCACTTGGCCTGTTCAGCCTGGAGAAGAGGAGGCTGAGGGGGGACCTCATTGCAGTCTACAACCTCCTCGCGAGGGGGAGTGGAGAGGCAGGTGACCTATTCTCCGTTATCACCTGTGACAGGACCCGTGGGAACAGTGTTAAGCTGAGGCAGGGGAAGTTTAGGCTGGACATCAGGAAGAGGTTCTTCACCAAAAGGGTGGTTGCACACTGGAACAGGCTCCTCAGTGAAGTAGTCACTGCACCAAGCCTTTCTGAATTTAAGAAGGGATTGGACTGTGCACTTAGTCACATGGTCTAAACTTTTGGGCAGACCTGTGCGGTGCCAGAAGTTGGACTTGATGATCCTTATGGGGCCCTTCCAACTCGGGATATTCTATGATTCTATGATTCTATGAAATGACCTAACAGTATTTGATATGGGGATGACAGAGAAGACACAGTACTTGAAAGAGTTTCATGGCTCGTCATGATATAGGTGTTAGATGCTTGCTGGGATATCCTGTAGTGTCTCTATTGGCATTAGCTGACTATGTTTAAGCAACTGAGCTGAGCCCTAGATTGCTGTAAACTTTGTTAATTGAAGGTCAATCACTCACTGCATGTGGGGGTACTTACCAAAAAAAAAAAAAAAAACACACCTATGTTTTGGAGTATTAATTTGGAAATGAAACTCAATCCAAATCATTATTACTAGGAAATCCACAGCCTGTTTTGATTAAATGTAAAAGGTGAAATATTTTTATAACATACAAATTCCTTCAATGATTTCTTAAGTATTTTATACTTATAGTCATTGACTGGGAGATAGACAGAAGGTTGACTGAGATACATCTGTACGTGAAGTCTTATTGAAGTTCTGATACTGAGCTTCTGATAATAAAGGAAACCTCACAGAATAAAATCGTCTATTTCTGTTAATACCCTCATGAGCACTCACAAGTGGATACACAAGAGGAAAATCCCTCCCTGTTTAGAAAAAGGTTAGATGTGTGATAAGAATGTCAGAAGGTATGCCCTGGTGTAAATATTCCCACCAAAAATGGCAAGCCATTTGTTCTATTTGTTCATTTCCTCTACACTATACTATGATTTTTAGTGAAATTCTTGCACTAACAATTTGGTTTATTTTATTTACTCCACATAGTTCTGAGAAAACACGGACCTATCTTTTTCACTAAAAATCGTAATAGAGCTTTCAGGGAAAACTTCAACCCTCACCCAAAATGACTGCTTAGAGTTCAGCAAAATAGGAAGTGAAAGTGGGGTTTTACATATATGTGCTTTGTAAAAAGTGAAGCATATTAAAGGCGATTGGGAAAAAGAATGTTAGGGTACAATCCCATTTTTATAAATTTCTTTCGTTCTAAAATTACTGTGCAAAAGAGAAACCAATCTACATGAATTCATGTGTGTGTGTTAACACACACACAGAGAATGATATTTAAAATGCACTATTCTGCGTTACGCACAAATAAAGATATAATACAATTTACTTTCTAAGCATTGCAGCTATGGAAAACTTCAGTTATTTTGCACATTTTTTTTTCTTCAAACATCAACTCATAGAGTCATATGAATTTGTGATAATTACCACTACCTTTGAATCAACTTCATATTCTTTATTAAAATTAAAGAGTGGACAGACAAGGCTAACTGTCATTGTGGAAGAGAATGATTTGAAAAGCCTTATTGAGAACACTCCATTTGTGAAAAAATAAGAATAATATAAAACACAAATCCTGCAAGTGTTTAAAGTTGAGACCTAACTTGGGAGACAAATGAGACATCTAGATATTGCAGAAATTGTACATAAGACTTGCAATTTTCAGTTTTTAGTAGTGTTTTCCATAGGCATAATAATTCTAAATTAATTGAATCAGTGTATAACAGGTGAATTAGTAGGAGTCTAGTGGAAAAGCAAGAAGATTCTTTACAGATCTACACAGGAAAAATGTAGACACGTATTTAGAAACATTTCAAATACAGTCCAGTTACTTCTATGCATGTAAACTTTACAATAATTGGACATCAATAATGAACACTTTTCTGAAGTCATTGCTTAGAATGCTTCAGTGAATGTGTGAAAAACCTCCTTTCTTTGACTTTGCTGTCCTTCCAGAAAAGAACCAAGACTAAATGCAGAGAAAAATAGCTTTTAAATTGAGATACATAAGTAAAACAAAATAAGCTTTAATAGCAACAATGAAAGCATAAGAATATTGAATGTCTCTGCTCCAAATTAAAAATTATTTGGAAATAAATGTAAAGTTTGCATTACTTGATGTATTTTTGTGAGATCACAATGAGAAAAAGTAAAAATGTTTCCTAACATTAAAAAATAGAAGACACAGAAGAAGATCTGAGATTTATGTCCAAAGTAAAGGAGGAATAAAACAAATGCAGCCAATGTAGTTCTTGAGAGAACTGTTGATAACATAACTAAGCATAGTACGCATACAAAAGCAAGATGACTTGGGATGACACATCTGTGGAACTAGCATTTATGAGATATCATTACTCATGTCAGCTGTATTTTTGCTTGAATGCATTTGTGAAAACTATGAAATAAAGGTAATATTATGGCAGCTTTGAGGAGAAAAAAAGAAAGAAAAAAAGAAAAAGAAAAAGAAAAAAAAAAAAGACACCTAATGTCTAGTTTCTAGTAATTTAAGAATACCACTATAAGAAACAGATGGCAAAATAGCTCAATACCTTTGGAAAATCTTCTGTTAGTGTTAAAAACTACACCTGCTGAAATGTGTGATCTTATTTTAAATGTAGAAAGGCATTAATAGAAATGTACAGCAATGTGGTTATATCTCTTAATTGGTATACCCTAGTGGAAACAAACATGCTAATTAAGCGATCATCCTGATTATAAGAGCCTGATAGGAATACACAGTGCTGGGAGACATTAGATTCTATTCCAGCATTTGCTTTAAAAATAATCACAGTAAGATGCTTGAAATATTTAAATTATGTAAAGGTAAGTGACTCATTGCAGAGTACGGAATGAGCATGAAGTGAAAAGGATTGCAGTAAAGAAATTTGTGACAGAACAAGGTTTGCATCTCCATATTCCTCTATATAAAATTGTGGACAATAACAAATTGTCACTTTGGTTGACTAGGTTTGCCTTTTCTCTACTCATTAGACAGTGAAACTCGTTACAGTCAATCTATTTCCTGAACTTATTTTGTTCAAGGCTTTACTTCAAACCAGGTGCCAATTTACAAACTGAATTCAAAGTTCTTGTTCAATTTTCCTACTGAAGCATAATCTGGAATTCTAGTTCAAACTTTTTTTTTTTTTTTTTTTTTTTTTGTGTGTGTGTGTGTGTGTGTGTGATCTTTGGGTGTTTTGCAACAGCATTCAGTGAAATTTGCCATTCTGTTCAAACATGCTCCAGTCACAATGAAAAAATTTCTTCCATTTTAAAAATTGGTGCGGTCACATTCAAGGTAGATGGTGGGTACAGGGGAATAGGAGTGGCATTACAGCTTCCAGACCCCTGCTCTTCAACACAACACATTGTGTCAAGAAAACAAGAGCTTTTTTATCTTTGACACCTTCTGGTCTACTTGTGGCTTCAGAAAGAGCGAGGGAAAGAGAAAGAAAAAATTCCACAGAACATAGAGAATGGGGATAGAAGCCAAAATGCTAAGAGTTTTTTTGAGGAAAAACTTTTTTTTTTTTTTTTTGGTGGAGCTATAGACCATTTTCTCCAGCCAAATCCAATGAGGGAGGTTTAAGACCAACAAATGTTTCCCTTGAATTTGTGCTTTTTGTGTACTTTGTTCTGAACCATACAAAAGATCAACATTATCTTTTTCTTACAATGGCATGTCTAGATGTACTGAATAGATGGAAGAAGCCTATAGGAAATTACAAATGCTGTCACAGGAGCATATACTATATACCACAGAAAAGAGGACAAGAACAGAGGATTAGTTCACATGATGCATTAGCATCTGCATTCAGAGATGTGCTTATACCTAGAAGAAAAAGGAAAATAGTCAAACAAAACATATAGTTATGGTTAATTTTTTAATAAAAGCTCATTAAATCCAATATCTCATTGGAGGTTGAATATACTACCACAAATTCAGTCGTAAGCTCACATAGAACAAAGAGAAAGAGGAAGCTTCTGTAATATTACTAACAATATTAATCACCTGCTATGGAAAAAAAAAATCCAGCAACTAGCACAATATAACATTTCTGATAACAGTTTTATTCCTTACAATAAGTAGAGGAAAATAAGTATAGCTCTGCTTAGCCTCTTCTCTGTTATGTGTCAACAAATAATAAAAGAACTGTATTTGTATCCAATACCGTATAAAAAATAGCATTTACCTTTGTGGTCATGAACAATAGAATTTCTCATTAGCTGGCATAAATATGCCCTGCCCCCCCCCCCCCCCCCCCCTTTTTTTTTTTTCCCAGGTTAAATGAATAGTCAGCTGCTAAGAATCCCAACACTTTTCTTCGGCGACTCTGTTCAAGCCCCACTCTATCTTCACCCTGGGCTTTATAACTGTGTGCCTCAGCCTTCACCCTGACGCTTTGCTGAACTGTAGAAAATCTGAGTAGAGCCTGAGCTTCTGGAAATCTGTTGGAAGAAGATTTCCAAAGGGAAATGACAATAGATGAAAAAAAACAATCTTGCTATTTGATTGCAGAGAATGGTATATAGAACACAAGGCATAGTACATATGAGACTGCAGAGGTGTAGGATTACACTGTACTTGAGTGAAAGGGTGAAAGATATCTGAGAACAAAATAGTTGTCGAATCCCAGAATTAAAGGAAGCTAGGTAATAAAAATGCAAACCAAATGAACCAAACAACCCTTCCAGCTACCTGTGTCTTGCAACTGCATATAAGATCTGAAGAAGTCCACAATTGCTTTGAAGTTCCTTTCTGAACTTTAGATCTGGAAATCTGCCTGTCAAATTTTGTATGTTTTCCTGAAAATATATTCAGTACACTGAGCAGTCAGATTCTGTCAGTCATTGTTAATGTTATTTGTGATCCCTTAATTTTGCGGTGTACATATATATATATTAACATGTGTGTATGTCTAAATATATGTATACATACACACATGTATGTCTATATATATGTACATGTATACTTAAACATATGTGTATACAGAGAAAGTTGTAGCTCTGAGAACTTAATGAATATACCCCAGCTACAATTTACTAAGCCAAACAGAGCAGGAAAGAAAAATTCCTACAACTGCATGTGTGCTGACAGTTTCTACATGTCATTCCAGTCTGTTGTAATGTAAAGTGTCTGACTCTTCCAACATACATAAAAAAAACAGCAGGGTTTACTAGGAAAGCACCACAGACCTTTGGTCTTGAGCAGGACAACAGGACACTTACTGTAATAAGAAAACCAACTGAAGACATTCCTTGCACAGCTGAGTGGCAGCACTAGAATTTTCAGTGCTCAGATGTAATTAGAAAACATCTGTGAAGGAAAATCAATTGTTCCTGATAGTCAATGGCTAATTTTCCACAATCAGAATAAAGAATGCAATATGACATCTTTGAAATGAGAAAGTAATTGTTTATTGTTTTAACATTTTTCCATTTATTTGTGCTAACTATCCTTTATTTTCTTCACAACTAATTCTCACCATTCTTAGTGATATTCCAAGTGATATTTAAACCCTGTTTTTCTGTAAAAACCAGTCTGCTAGAGTTCTTTAAGGAGATGATTTGTGATTCATGAAGGAAGAGTTGAACAAATGCTTATAAATTGCCCTGTGATAGTTTCATAACGGAAGACTTGCTAAATGAAAAAAGTTGAATCCCATCAATGAAATTGCACACTTATTAATATTAATAAGTATTTGACCCATCAGTGGAATAAAGTCCTCAGATTCTTTGTCTTGATCTTCGAGGTGTCTTTGAGATACACCTGCATTCCAAAATGCTCATTTTCTTTTTGTTGACATTACCAAGAAAGGGGTAGGAGGTGAAGTGAATGTGTCCCTCACATAGTATGAGTAACAGATTGCAGGAGGAACCTCTGCAATCCAGATCTTGAGATCAAATTACAATGAGTTTGAATTCTGGAAGGAAAATATGCGTTTAAAGTTATTATTATTTGTATTATACTAGTGCTGTTAATATTGATATAATCTTACACAGTGACAGAAATTGAAATTCCAGAAGTGATAACTGTGCTGAACTGCTTTCAGCATGTAAAATGGTATGTTGTTTGATTAAATCATGCTCAGTTCATTTGTTTATCTTATGCTACACTGTAAATTTGAACTCTCATTACGTGATTTGGATCCTAATTTACAAAGGGTTAGAGAAAGGAAAGCAAAGTGCGTCTATTTGCAATTATATTCCCAGTGACTCCTTTGTAGTCTGAGGGACTGTTCACTCAGAGAGAGAGAAATGCTGCTGTGAGCGTGCCTTATAGGAGGCTGCACAGCTCTCCAGGGCCAAAACCAACCCTGCTTTTGTTTTCTGTTTGTATAGTTCTTAGCTCAGTGATACCCTGATCAATAATTTGAACCTGAGAAACTATTTCTGTACAGCTAAGCATTGAGGCAACCATGTTAACAGCTCTCTGGGAGTAGCCCAAATGATGTATCCTCCCCATTGTGCTGCACTGCTGCTGCAGGCATTTCCTGCTCTGGCAGGGGCAGTGGCTGATTTTCTCAGTGCTGGCTTTCAGCATTAACACCCAGCTGTGCACTGCAAAGCTTCCCACACCTGCAGCAGGGAAGCCAAGGAACACATTTGTTCAGCAAGTGTCTCTTAATCGCATTTTTAACTTTCTTCTTCAGTCATCACAACTGCATGGCTGGGACTGAAGACTGGGATTCTGCCTTCATACCCTAACAGATGCCAGGGCCCTGGACCTGGACCAAGTTTGTGTCACCATTTTTAAATTGGCTTGTTCACTTAATAACTGTAAACAGGATTCTGCTAAACACAGAAATTCTGAAAAATATATTTAGTGACATAGGTACTAAAAACACCTTGTAAAATAAGAATAAGAAGCTGTACTCCATAATTATTTGGGAAAAAAAAAAAAAAAGTTTTCACAGTTTCCAAATTAGTCTGCCAGAAAATTTCTTATTTGTGGTTTTGGGCATAGAAATATGTTAACACAAATAGAGGAAATATTATTGTAACAGCAGTTATTCAAGCAAAGTACATTTCTCGGAATTTTGGGGTGGCAAAATGTAGAGAGATTCTTAGAATCCAGATAAAAAAGAAAAAAAAATATTTTCAGTATGTTAGTGAGGATTGATGAACTTATTATATGTAAGTTTCTACATAAGAGTTTTAAGAGGCTATCTTTCCTTGGCAGGTTGCAGAGTAATAAATCTGATGCATGATCTATTCATTAACTCAGAACAGTAAGATTGCCTTTAGCAAGCACATTAAACACTGGCAGCAGACTTACATTTTGGATAAAAGTTCTAAAAGTCGACTGTCCTACTTATGGCAATTTTACACCACTGATCATTCCGTAATGTAGTGAAGTTTCTCCTAATTTACACCAACCTAGATGAAATGAAAATAAGGGTCAAATGGTTTCACAGACTGAGTTATTTATTTCCCTGTGGCAGCTTCAGAGTCAGATCAGGCAGACAGAGAACAAAGGTTGCATCATCCAACATTACAGCAACCTCCCTGAAATGAATTTTGTGATCTCAGCCCTCTTCCCAGGGGGATGAATGTTTCCTGACATTAGGCAAGCAAATAAACAAACAAATAAATAAAAAGTGCCTTCACAACTGGTACTCTTGCTGAGAAGCCTCTATAAAGAGGTCAAACATAAAGACAAGGGCTGAAGGGACACAGAGAATAAGCTATTACTTATACCTTCCAGGAAGTTTCTCAAGTTCAAGATAGTTAATGAGGCAGAGACAATCTGGCACCTCTTATGGACATTGAAATTGCATTAAATTTTTTTTCAAATTGAAAACTGAGCAGACATTTTTTTTTTTTTTTCTTATATGAGTGAAAATAGTTATTTGACATGTTCAGTATGAAGTGAATGAATTGTTCACCTGACTGGTAAATCATGGATTAGTGTGAAGGTTAAAAACCAGGAGAGGAATTTATTTGGGGGAACAACAGTGGCTTTGGGAATATGAACAGGTGATGAGAAGTTGCAGAAAATGTTTTTCATCTACAGAATTTGAAAGAAAATCTACCAAGACTGTGTGTGCAATTAATAATAATAATAATAATAATAATTTGAAATAGAAAAGGGCAAGGAATGGTCCTGATGGTTGTAGTGATTGGTGTAAAGAAGGGAAAGGGTTCAGGCAGATATGATATGGGAGGAAGCATTTAGGGTGACATAAAAGCTTATATGGATATATAAAGGAATAGCCTGGACCAATAGCCTTACAAAGAAGAGGCTATTGGTCCAAGCAAAGATTTTAAATGAAGCACAGGATCTCTTAACTTTACATTTTCCTTTACCCTTATATTCCATTGCGCTGCTTTATTTCCAACATTAACACAGCTAATGTATCTAATGAAAAAGTTGTGTCATATAATTTCTCGGGTAAGGGATGCTAATGGTTTAGCAACAAAGTTCAAAAAATATTTAGACATTCTAGAACATTGGTCCAGCCCCCAAATTCTCCAGATTCATTCATTCTAAATTCTCATTCTTCTTGATGGGGGATTTCGATCTCTGCACCTTTTGCAGATGATGGCATTATGATTCCAGAAGGTCCAGGGGGATATTGAAATTCCCTGCAAGCTCTGAATCTCCCTCCATTGATCAGTATGTCGGTCCATGATGCAGTCATGCACAGATGTTACATAATAGCAGCAGAGGGTTACAGAGCCCTAACAATATTTTAATAAATAATAAGAATAAAAAGTTAATGCTATAAGCCCCCTATTAAATGCCACAGCTTCATTTTTTGCATAAAGTTGTGGCTTTTGTAACTGGAAGTTGGACCTTAAACTAGCTTATTCCTTTAGGAGACTTCTGTTGATTCACACAGAATTTGAAAGGGAAGAAAAAAGAAAAAAAAAGAAACAAAAAACATGGCATCTGAAAAATTGTGTAGACAGAAGAAGAAGGGGGAAACCAGACACTTGAGAAATTTTTCAAGCATGATTCTTTGTCTTCTTGAACTCTGATTTAAAGGTTGCTTAGCAACAGTGGCAGTAACAGCTGGGACACCCTTGATCTTGTTGTGTAAACTATTAAAAATAGGTGATAGAAAGTGGCACCATGGAAACAATGACAATTCTGAAGCAGGTGTCTGCAGTGCTGCTTTTCAGCTTAATGTCAGAGGTGTAAATTACAGAATTACTTTCTCCCTTTAGTCTGAATTCTTAGGAAGGAAGAAATCTTTATATCACCAAAATTAAATACGAATTAAGACAGCATTATCCTATTCTGTAGCATTGCTTTTGATTACTGCTTTATATAGTTTCTTGTCAAAACCTTTAGAGGATCTTCATTTCTGGAAACTGAGGTTATTTCACTTCAGTGAATTACCGAAACAGTCATTCAGCAAGGGGCATAACTGGTATTTACAGTATTAACCTCAGCTATGAAAGGATCATAACCTTGATTGCAGCTGGATGGTTTAGCTAAAACCTCACCCCAAAGTATTAGTATCAAAATCATAATCTGAAAATGCTTACCTTTTTTTCCAGGGCTAATAATCATAGCTGAGATTAGTAAAAATGGACACTGGAATCTGCAATGCTCATTCTGGGAATATTCAGAGACTCAGGGTCAAGACTCTTAATATGACTAGTAATTCTGGGGCATGCAGAAGAATACCAATTCTCAGAAATAGTCATTGGCTGCCTTGTGAAGCAAGCTTCTGCTTAGGATCTCAAATGTCTGTGGCTGATCTTCTATGTCTGTATTAAAGCAGGCAAAATTGCTTTAAAAACAAACAATGATATATCTTATTATGCTAAGATTATTGAATGTGAATAGAACATCCCCTATTATTAGTGACATTTACATATATTATTAACTTAAAATATTAAAAAGGGAAAAAAATATCCTTGGACCATAGCATAGTTGCATAGTTGCACGTTACACAGTTTTGTCGTTGTTGTTGTTGTTGTTGCTTTTCTTTTCAATAATTATTTGTAATGAGTGATAAACTGAATCAGATATTCATAAAAGCCTGAGAGATCCATGTCCTTTAGGAATTTTTGAAAACTCTACCCTTATTCTATCATGGCGGTACTTGTATTCTGAGGTATTAAAAGTCATCCTTTGTACAACTGAATCAAAACCGAATCTGGGGAAAAAAAAATTAAATAAAAAGCATAAAAAATCACCTATCTGGCCAATAAAACCATAGCTATGAATCTAAATCCTATTTACATAGGATTTATTATGATAATTAAAGAATTCAGCTTAATTCTTTAACACAGTTTATGCATCTGAAAACTGTTGTCTCTTCTGAGCATCCTTCCTGCTGCTGAGATTTGTACATTGCTAAAACAGTGACTTGTATCAATCAGTCTTACTTTTGTTTTTCTTGGGATAGTGGAATTAGGGACTGGAATGCATAATTTTGATATTGCACTGTCATGCGCTATACTATTATTGGAAGGTATTCTGAATCCCATGCTGAGGCAGGGTCAAGTTGACATACAATGGCATTGCTTCCTAAATAATTAACTTCTGCTGCCACCTGGCTGGAGAGTAAATTGTGGGTATAAGTCTTATTCTTTTTGGTTTACAGCAAACGTGACTGAAACCTTTACTGCATTCTTGTCTGGATGGGCAAACCAACAGTACAGGATACAATGAAAGTTACAGTCTTTTTTCTTCTATTCTAATTTGGTTTTACATACTTTCATACATTATTAGACAGAACAATTACACACTGAGGCACATTCAAATAGTCCAGCTGACACTGGGCTGTATTTGAAAGAATGTAATAATATTAAACCTTTGTGCTCAGCACACATTTCTTCAAAGACTGTTGTGTGCAGGAAAGATGTACTAGCCAAGCAGGTAGACTTGTCTTCCTGACCTCCATGAATTAAGCTAAGTGCTGGAACTGACTTCACTGAAGCCTGTTCTTGCCAAGAGTTTCATAGGAGTCATTCTGCAATAATCTAGCAAGATTTAATTATTTATTTTACTCTAATTATTTTCTGAAATAATATATTTGATTTCAATTATCCTGTCCTGTATGAAAATCAGCCTCTCCTCTGTTATTTGGATGAATGGGGAGTAGTCCAAAATGTAGAGTTTATTTTCAGTATTCCATATATAAATCATTCAGTTCTTATTGGTAGCAGCCAATTTGCAAAGGAAGCCACTTCAAAAAGTTGTACTGGGGAATTTAGGCAATGGGGTTTATTTTAAACTGTGATATATCCCAGTGCTCATATGGCAGATACCAGCTGGGAGGTGCAATACTTCTCATTTTTAACCTTATCTGTGTATTACTCTACTTTTGAAAAGTATTTGAAGTCAATGGAGTTACCCAAAGAATAAAATATCATAATTGACTACAATATATTTCACAGATTAAGAAAACACTTCAAAACCTACATCTGATACTGAGAAACTGTCATTGAAATTTATAAAGGCTATCTTTAAGAACTTCAGCTATGGCTAATACACTTCTTTGTATATCTGCTACACCAACACATTCCTTGACTAGTATCAAAAAGAACTGTGGCAGCTTAAAGACTACAAGATCAAGGGGTTACAAGTTACCTTTACTGCTTGCTAATGTCCTACATTTATTTAGGTTCCTGATTTTCTACATACACAGTTACATTTTATTGTAACAACAACCAGAGCCATGAGGATAGAATATCACAGACAATGAACTCCATCTTACAGGAGGTTTGTTGGTTAGTCTCAAGCTTATTGGTTACACCACAAGCATACCAAAACAATAGAAATCACTAAGCATTTCACATACATGTATAATCACACAGCAGCTACCAAAGCTATGCTTTTGGTAAAGGAAACTTTTCAGCTGACAGCTTCACAAGTATGTGTCTTCTCTGTTGGAGGACTCTAAGGGATAAATTCAAGGGAGATATAATCCCAATGTTTCTATTATTAGCTAAATGTCATTTCCTTAGACTCTTTCTCACTGTTTGCTAGAGTTGTGCTTTTCTGGGGACTGATAAATTATACAGACATGTAAGGGATTTTAAGTCCTTGAAAGCACCCAGAGGAGGGCAACAAAGATGGTAAAAGGGCTAGAAGACATGACTGATGAGGAGAGACTGAGGACACTTGGGTTGTCTAATCTGGAGAAGAGAAGACTGAAAGGTGACATCTTTGTTCTCTACTACTTCCTGAAGTGCAGAAATAGAGATAGATGTGCTGGTCTCTTCTCCCTGGTAACTGATGACAGAACACATGGGAATGGCACAAAACTGTGCCAAGGGAGGTTCACACTGGATAGAAGGAAAAATTTCTTTACTGTGGGGGTGGTCAAACACTGGAAAAAGGTTCCTAGAGAGGTGGTTGATGCCCCACGCCTGTCAATGTTTGAGAGATGTTTGAACAATGCCCTCAATAATATGCTATAACTTTTGGTTAGCCCTGAAGAGGTCAGGTGGTTGAACTAGATGACCTATGAAGGTCCTTTCCAACTGAACTATTCCATTCCATTCCATTCCATTCCTCTATTTTTCCACAGATCCTTTTACAGGTCTCTAAAAACCTGTTTTCCTTCTGTTTCCTTATTTGCCACTTGAATAGAAAGACTATGCATATGGAAGATATTTTTTTAAGGTCAGTCCAAGATCCAGTAATGAAACCTCGCAGGAACTCAGGACCATCCTGGATCTACCTGCCCTCTGTTCTAAGCACAAGTTATACCTGGTTTCTACTTTAACACATATATTAACAAGCTCTACTACAACATACTTCACTGTACAATTATTTTCTTTATTTGAATGAGGTGGAGAGAACAACTAAGTTGCAGACATCTGTTACATTGCTGAAATTGTCTGAGATATTTGGTAAGGAAAAAAGGAGAGCGGAATAGGTATAGCTAATCCTGTTCTACCCAGTGGGCTGAAACATCCTCTAATTCATCACCTTGTCTGGCAGAATAGCTGCCTGGAAACTTTTCTGCCAGCTACTGAGATTACAAAATCTTCAGCTCAGCTGCTGTCTTCTATGTTTGCATAAATTCAAGCATAGTATGTCCCTGACTTAATATGATAAACATCTTGAACTTGACCTCCCTGAATGAAATAAAGACAAAATAATCACAGTATATATAGTATTATAAATTTTCCCATATCTCTACTCCTTTCATAGAATCATAGAATATCCCGAGTTGGAAGGGACCCATAAGGATCATCAAGTCCAACTAATGGCACCACACAGGTCTACCCAAAAATTCAGGCCATAAGACTGAGAGCACAGTCCAAACACTTCTTAAATTCAGAAAGGCTTGGTGCAGTGACCACGTCCCTGGGGAACCTGTTCCAGTGTGTGACCACCCTCTCTGTGAAGAACCTCTTCCTGATATCCAGCCTGAACCTCCCCTGTCGCAGCTTGACACCATTCCCTCAGGTCCTATCACTGATCACTAAAGAGAATAGATCAGCACCTGCCCCTCCACTCCCCCTCATCTAAAAGCTGTAGTCTGCAGTGAGGTCTCCCCTCAGCCTCCTCTTCTCCAGGCTGAACAGGCCAAGTGACCTCAGCTGCTCCTCATATGTCTTCCCCTCTAGGCCCTTCACCATCTTCGTCGCCCTCCTCTGGACACTCTCCAATAGTTTGACGTCCTTTTTGTACTGTGGTGCCCAGAACTGCACACAGTACTCGAGTTGAGGCTGCACCATCGCAGAGTAGAGCAGGACAATCACTTCCCTTGACCGACTAGCAATGCCGTGCTTGATGCATCCCAGGATGTGGCTGGCCCTCCTGGCTGCCAGGGCGCACTGCTGGCTCATATTCAACTTGCTGTCAACCACAACCCCCAGATCCCTCTCTGCGGGGCTGCTCTCCAGCATCTCATCGCCCAGTCTGTACGTATAACCAGGGTTGCTCCGTCCCAGGTGCAGGACCCGGCACTTGCTCTTGTTAACCTTCATGCGGTTGGTGATTGCCCAGCTCTCAAATCCAATCCAATCTCTCTACTCCTTTGGTGATATTCTTGTTACCTCCATCACCAACCAGCAACAAGTAACTTTTGGGTAGGAAGAAAAGACAAGTTGCATCTGACTGAGAAAGTCCTGTACCTTAGCTTAACCCCACTGAGCAGTTTAGGAAGGGGGAGACCAGGGGCTGTTCTGGGTGCTGAATATGGTAGAGAAGGCCTCAGGGCTGCCTGTGCATGCTGCCTCAGGTGTCTGTGAGGCTTGGAGGTCAGCCTGGAGCTGTGTGGAAGTCCTGGGGCTGAACTTCAGCCAGGGCTTGAGTAGAGCCCCCATGCCAAAGGCAGAAAGTTCCTGGGGGATCTCAGATGGGACTGCTCTGACTGGCTGAGTAATGTTTATGGGTGTACTCAGTGCCCTGATGTTTCTCTCCTCTGCCAAGAAAGAAATTTCCCATCTGAATTTAAGTCTTCTCTCCCCATCCTCCACTCCATCTTCCAGCCTCTCTTTCCATATTTGCTCGATTCAGCATTTTCAGGATCTGTGTGTGAGGTTGTTTTTTGTACATGCTAGCAAATAAACATATGGAGCAGCCCAACAAGCCCATGCTCTTGCTGATTTCACTGCCTGCTGGGCAGTATAATGAACCACCAAATAAACTGTTTGCCAGCGGTATTTTGAGATTAATGCTTGAAAAAATAAGCCTGAGAATGGTAATACAAGAGTTGAAAAATGGACTCCCAGACTTTTCAGAAGAGATGCATTTTATTCTTGCTATGCCTTGACAGGTATCTTCCCAACAGGGCTGCAGTTTGCAATGTAAAAATTAATCAGATGTTCAAGATAATTAAAAACACATTCTGAAGTGCTTTGGGGAAAGAGATATGTGGAATGAAGGGACAAGTCCTTAAATGGACTTACAGACAATGATTTTACAGTTCACTTCCCCTCAGCATGCCTATTAAAATGAATCTTATTGTTACTTTGTCTGTTTGCAGATTTTCAGTATCACAGTATCAGCAAAACAATTATGGACACTTTATTCTCAAATGAAATGCACATTAGAATGATGTTTTTTTTTTGTTTGTTTGTTTTTTTTTCCCTTCTCAGTAGCAGCATTTAAAATAGAAGTTAGCAAAAACAAAAATTCACAAGGAAAAGACAAGAATAGAAGAAAATGAGGGGATTTCACAAGGAGATATTGAACACCAACATACCTATATGTGAAGAGGATATTCCATTTTCAGAGCGATACTGGGACTACTAACAGTCTCAGAAAACCTGACTCTGTAGGACTCCAGCAGTATATCTCTGACCTGGAGCCCGTAAGACAGAAAGAAGTCCAAGAAATGTTTGAGAAGATGGAGCCGAGTTCTTCTCATTTGCATGAGCTATGGAAATGATAAATAGTTTGGGGGGTTTGCTTGAGAACTTCACCCCATCCTCCCAAAAGATGAGAGGTATTTCCTTTACTTTGACCTTCTCCTGTGGAAAGAATTGGAACCATTAGAAGGATTCATTTCCAAAAAAAATCTTCCAGTGATTCATGTGACTATTTTAGAAAAAATCTATCCCTTGATAGTTTCACACTGACATTATGCCTTTTTAGTGCCCTCATATCTGAAATCAATATATATGCCTACCTGAACAGCCAGGGTGGGGGGGGCGGGGGGGTGGGGGGGGAGGGGATCACTGAATGGACCTTTCAAATCCAGTGGAGCAAATTATGCTTTCAGTAACATTACACAATTTTGGCCACATTACATATGTATAGAAAAGATTGCATATTTGTTTGCTTGGGTATTTATTTATTTTCTTTAAAATATCTTGCACTTTTCAAAGCTCACTGTCCCTTCTGGCACTGGAGCTACATAATACTGAATATGTGTGACACCACATTAATTTCCATAGCAGGGGATTATGATATTACAAACACAGGATTAGGCCCACTTGAAGGATCAAAGCAAAAAGAGAAGTGAGATGTGAAGAATAAACCTTATTTATTTATTTATTGTCAAGTAAAAAAATATCCAGGATAATATGGTAAAGAAGAAAAGCAATGGCCAAGTGAATGTTTGTAATTTAACCTGAATTCCTGATCCACTGGAATATTGGATTTTACCTGATATATTTTTAACCAGTAGAAAAATTCCGAGTTGTTTGTTTTCTTTTGCTTTCCACTGCAGCAGTGCTATTCATACAGAAACCAATACAGAATCTGAAACAATATCCTGGGGCCATTTTCATACAATTTAGCATCTTGTATTCATGTGCATCAGGGAACAGCTACACTTGCTATTCACGTTGCTGAGCTACTGCAGTACATTTATGGTTGATTTTTCCATTGATGCTAGAGCACTGTATAATTAGCAGTGAATAACTTATTTCAGGAATTCAACCTCATTTTCCTCTTTATGGAATGTCCACAAATAGATAAAAACAAATCTCTTATTCTAATCCACTAGAAAATGAAGAGAAGCTTTCTGCTTTAAATTCTGAAGGTTTCTGAGTATTCTGTAAAATGGAATTATTCAGTAACTGAATTTAGATATAAAATGTGTGCTTGATAGTTATGATTTTTCACCTAATTGCCATAGCTTTATATGACTTAATTCAAAAAGTCTTACTATTTCAGGATGAGTTATTCTTCTGATACAAACTACCATAGATTTGTTGAATTTGTTGAATGAGTTGCTTTGTGAGGCTGAAGAAAGAAAAATGAAGTGGCATATTACATACAGAGATGTTCTGGACAAAGGAGAAAAAATATAAAAGAAAAAAAAAGCCCACTAGCTGAAAAAAAAAATCACCTTATTTCACTGCAAGAAAATGTTTAAAAATATCTCCTAACTTTCTTAAAAAATGTTATGATTACTTTCTTGGTGGAATAACTGGTTCATTAATGATCCAGTTGAAAAACTGAACTTGACAAAGCCAAGAAGCCCCATTTTTTTTTTTCAGAAAAATTAGGAAGAGTTACATGATTTTCAAATTTCTTTTTCACATTGCTTTCTTTTGTTAAGTAACACCAAATCCTTTCTTCTTTGTTTTCTAAGCAACAGTCAGTTTAACTTTCACATTTGCACCGAATAAGTTAAACTATGTAGAGCAATGACCCATTTCACAGGAAATTTTCACAGCTCATCTGAAAATGTGTGTGTTTAAATTTAAATGCATTCTTTTTGATCTTCTTTCATACATAAATACTGCTTTCCTTGAAGACTAATGAAGATGACTGTCTATAATATTCTCAGAGAATGCAAACAATGATTAATCCATTTTAACTACCTTTAATTTTCTGTCCATCTATAGATATTACCAAGAATACTCAAATGATCTGTTTAGCTGTTTACTATGATGAAGGAGACAACAGATTCATTTCTCAGGGAGAGTAGGGTGAACAAGTCTTTCTCCTGACTTTGGTAGGTTTACATCAGTTCCTTAGAAGTGACCATGCATGTGTGGAAAAATGTTTTTGAAAATAGTAAGGATGCGAACTGTGATGCAAAGTACTTATGGTACTTATTACAGAAAAACAATCAGGTTAAATAAAAGCAAAAAGAATGATGAGCAGAGGTAATTCCCTATCTCTCAAGGCTGAACCCGGATTCCTAAGCCAACCTGCACAACCCAGCATCAGAAAATATTCTTCTTTGAAAGAACTTTGCAAATCAGACTCAGAATCACAGAATCACAGAATCATTTAGTTTGGAAGAGACCTCCAAGATCACTGAGTCCAACCTCTGTCCTAACACTAACAAGTCCTCCACTAAGCCATATCCCTAAGTTCTACATCTAAACGTCTTTTAAAGACCTCCAGGGATGGTGACTCGACCACTTCACTGGGCAGCCCATTCCAATGCCTAACATCCCTTTTGGTAAAGAAGTTCTTCCTAATATCCAACCTAAACCTCTCTTGGCACAACTTTTGCCCATTCCCCCTCGTCCTATCACTGGGCACGTGGGAGAATAGACCAATCCCCACCTCGCTACAGCCTCTTTTAAGGTACTCATAGAGCGTGATAAGGTCACCCCTGAGCCTCCTCTTCTCCAGACTGAACAATCCCAGCTCCCTCAGCCGCTCCTCATAAGACTTGTTCTCCAGACCCCTCTCC
The DNA here is from genome assembly GCF_009769625.2 of Cygnus olor. Taxonomy (NCBI): domain Eukaryota; kingdom Metazoa; phylum Chordata; class Aves; order Anseriformes; family Anatidae; genus Cygnus; species Cygnus olor. Next base: position 63,480,625 of record NC_049171.1, on the reverse strand, counting down.
AGCTTCATTGCCCTTCTCCAGACTCACTGGAGCACCTCAATGTCCTTGTAGTGAGGGGCCCAAAACTGAACACAGTACTCGAGGTGCGGCCTCTCCAGAGCTGAGTACTCACATACCTTAAGCATATTAAATGTAGGTATACAGTGCCAATGCATGACTGGCAGAACCACTAGAAAATCTAATTGTCTACTGAGCTTGAAAATCCCACTGGGGAGTATAGGAACTGGAGAGTTCTTCACTGAAAACAATTATGTGCACTCTAGGCTGGAGAGTCTGGAAAATTTAAAAAGAAGCAAGCAAGAGTGAGTGAGAGCATTTTCTTGCCAGGCATATTTGTCCAAGTTCAAGATTAATCCACAAGGGCATAGAGGCAGAAGATTAAGGAACTAAACACAGTCTTCATTCCTTGCTGTATTTTATTTTTACTTTGAAGCTATTTGAAGGAATATGTCCATAACATTGCATTCTGTCAAGCACAAGGCATTGTTCATGAAACAGATGTCCAATATATTTCTATCATCTGAGTAGTGGCACACACAATTGCACAACAGAAGCTAGATTCTCACAGAAGCTGCAGAGGAATTTATCATATGTGAATGAGACACCACCAAAAAGTCCTATTTCAAACCCTGCTTTGTTTTCAAGCAGTGCTAGAATTAAGGATATATTTACACTGTGGAAGATGGAAGAATTTTGATGAAATCGTTCTCAAGGAGTTATAAATCAACAAGATATATTTCGCATCTAAATCAAAAAATAAAATAAAATCAGGAATCATACACAGCATGGACATTCTAAGTATGCACTACAGAATAAGAACAGAAAATTTAAAATTTAATAAGTGTTAAATTTTGGACTTCAAATATGACAGGCATTAATTCAGTCAGACAGCAGAACTGTGTTACAAAGATATCCATGTAGCCTAACATTGCACATAAAAATTAAAAATAAAATAAAATAAAATAAAAGCTGAATTAAATAAAGTATTGGTGTGTATATATAGACAACTCAAATATTCAAAGCAGAATACAATATGTTATATTATTAGCTACAAACCAATAGATTATTTGCTTTGTTCAAATATTGCATTGGTGGATTTTCAGTTATCTAAGTTCATATCTTGCCATAATATCACATGCCTAAAAAGCACTGAAAAAGTAAACTGTTATTTTTTATTTTATTTTTTAATTTATTTTTTAAGGAAGGAAAAGTATAACTGTATTATACAGAAAACATCTCATATACATTGCCAAAAAAAGACATAAAATAGGCTCAGGGAATTAAGAGTTACGAAAAGCAATGGGAGAGAAAAAGTGTCATAAATAATGCAATATCTTGGGCATGTCAGAGACAGAATAACATTCTACTCATTCATGAAATCAAATATACCAAAAGGAAGGCATTGATTCTGGTAATGGAAAATGCACAGGAAAGATAAGACCCAGATGACTTAAAGGACTGTATAGATTAAGGTAACTTGCAGCAGTTTGATCACAGAAAAGTTATAGAAAAGTATAGAAAGTGAAAACATATAGAAACATCAGAATGTGTCTTGAGTCTAGGCAGGTCCAGACTTCTACCCAGCACTCCTTTTCAAAATTCATCATAGCAAGAGTATTGGTATGCACGGTGTGTTATTCTAGTCCTCGCGTGGTTATTTTGGGGCAGTTTTGACTTCTATAATGTAGTAGAAAACCAAGAGATTTTGAAAATGGTATCACAACACAGACCTTTTAAAGATGACACCGAAATGAATCTTCCCTTAAGTACTTTCTCATTTAATATCATACAAAAGCAAGGAAAATTTGTGCTTTTAATCTAGAAAGGAGATTCAGAGATGAATGAAGCACCTATATGTTTGTGTATGTTACTTTCTGTGAACAAAATGCAGAACTTATCTAACCTAGATGCAAGACACATAGAGGAAGTTATGACTCATCTTAAGGAGTAAGAAAAGCTTCTGCTAGCTCAGAGGAAATAGAATTTCACACCCTCTTGTACAGTACAATGAGCAGTTTTTTGAGCAGTTGCTCAAAAAGACCAAACTTCCAAATATTTAGTGTTGTGAAACTAAACTGCATATGTACAACATACAAATAATTTCTGAAAATGTTTTCCATTACTTTGATTAACCTGACCCCTGGGATCAGGAGCACAGCAGCACTTCTGTGGAAAAATCTTATGGACAACCTTTTATGAAAAACAATGTGGTAGTCAAGACACTTTATAATTGCTTTTTGAGGAAGAGACATATGAACAACCTATGCTAATTTTCTGCCTCAGGTATTGTAGGTCAAGAAGCAAGGAAAAACCTTCCGAGAAAAAGCATATACCTCTATGACCTGGAATCAAACCCAGCAAACCTCTGAAATTATTTGCATTCCAGGCACTGCGAAACTTTCTAATTTAGTGGGAATGCAAGCCAAATGATGGTGGTTTTTGGATTGATTTGTTTTGGTTGCAAATGTTCTTTCCCATTCCTTGGAGCTACATTGTCAGAGATTGCATTCTACCTACTATTGTCCCTGAATCTGAAGCAGTGAGCCAAACAATGTTTGTTTAGAACCTGATGAGAATTTTAGTATCTAAAGTAAAAGCGCATAAAATTACTTCATTAGCTCATATGAACTGTGTGTACATACTACTGAATTACCACCATTTTTGTGTTGCCAATATCTCTCTTTGAACCATGGATACATATCAATGGCCTTTGCAATTCAGAAGATTGATGTCTCTGTGAGTACATCTAGCTTGTGCACCACCATCTTACTTCATTTTCTTTACAACTTCAGGATCTCATGCAATGTTTCTTAATATCTGTAATAAACTGCCTCAGTGTAAAAAAGTGACAAAAGTGCAGTCTGCCAGCAAACAGAAGACAACTTCTACCTGTGTTATCTTGGACGTATTCTGTATACTGAGGAACTGATAATTTTCTTGGCCATGTGCTTTGCAGTCTTCTGACTGCTCTGGATTTTCATGTCAGACCACAGCAGAAAGTCCATTATTATGTCTTATAATGAGCACGGGAAGTACTATAATAAGAAAATGTATGTGAGGAACAAAGAAAGTGTGCTAAAGTGTAAGTAAAAATTGGCCCAGTGAATTTAACAAGACAGACTGATTCAACAGCAGTCAAAATGGTCCTTACCAAAACATGTAAGACATAAGATACGCATTAAGCAGTAGATATTTTCTTTCTTATTTCGGACTTTGCATAACCTTTACTAAGACTGTAAGACAATGCTCTTTTTAAAGTGTTTTGTTTTTTTAATTATTTTTATTTTTATTATTTTTAATTGTCTCTTTTTTTCCTCCTAAAGTAAATAAGTGCACTGGTATTTAGTTTGAAGGTTGTGCAAATTCTACCCATTTAAGTAGAAGTAAATAGTTAGCCTGATATTTTTACAGAAGTCTGAATGCATATAACTCTCTCGAGTATTACAAAGACTCAAAAGGTTCTCATTCACTTTTAAAAAATTTCTCTTTATATGTTAGGCACACTCACGGGGTTAACTTAGGTGCCAAAACTTCAGTAGACAGCATTGTTTTTTTCCTTTGCAGGTTTCAGACACTCACTCTGCAAGTTAATTCCTTGATTAGAAAGGCATTTTTCAGGAAGATTGCATTACACGTTGCCAAAACATTAGATACAACTTAGGTATCACACACCTAGGCCAATTGCTAGCTCTGTGAATTCCATTCAATAGCCTCTTCAAAAGAGTCTTCTAAACTCTGTGCCAGTCTTGTTTGCTTAGATCTTTTTTATCTTTTTTGCCTACTTTGCTAATTCACGCTTTTTTTTTTTTTTTTTTGAGAATAGACTGTCAAACTTGGTCACCTTTCAGTAGTTTGCCACTTAATAATAATAAAAAAACTATAATAACAATAAAATAATAATAATAATAATAATAATAATAATAATAATAATAATAATAATAGGAGAGCAATAGTTCAGCACTGGATGAAAAGTGTAGCAGTTGGGCTATCAGCTGCCAGTGTTACATGATATAGCAGGAAAACCTGTGCACAGCAGAAGGTTTCCTAAGGATTTCACTAGCTAGAAACTTGGACTTGTGCCTGAAGATTAAATCCATAGGGGACAATGGATGCACAGTTTTTATACAGTGGTTATGGCAACTAAGCCCTGGATGTTATGCAACTGAATTCTTTATGAAATTATTGAGGGAAGCAGAGACAGATTGCCTATGAATGAAATTAGTGCTGGGGACTTCAGGTTATGTGATTGAAATTTGATCATCTCCTTTGTGTTGGCATCTTCCTAAATGCCTGAGCACCTGTATGTCCAAAGGTGAGTCTGAATTGCACTGCCTGTTCCTGAACTTGTGTGAATACACTAATTGATATGTTTGCTTAGGCAGATAACAACTCTTCTGAGTATTCCCCACTTGGGTTTTGTCCGGGCATTAATCACCTTAGTTCAGAAACCAGGTAGTGATGTTGTCTTTTACCTCAGAAGTGTTTGGGAGTGTTCAGACGTGCTGGTATTGGGATGTGGGAAAAGGCTTGAAGGAAACTGGCCATTATCTCACTGCCCGCTAAAAAAAAAGACTTAAAATATCACTAACAATTTTCTTGTCATTGCACACAGACAGCCAAGAAATATCTGAGGAGTTCTACAGAAGAAATTCCCTGGGATAATCTGACTGTCTGAATCCCTAAAACTAACTGTAGGAACTAGTTTAGCTCAAGCCCTTGATGCCTGTCAATTGCTGTGTTTGTAGGTCACATTGGGTATCCACAAAGAGAAATTGAAATGATTGTGAAATTGAGAAGATATATATAGTTTTTATAATAATGTAATATCAATAACAGAGATGGTGTGGGCCAAGAGTGATAACACTGTTAAAGATGTTCCAACCCCTCAAAGGATTCACATACCAGATATCTGTAAGTATTGCTGGTGTGAATGGACCATTAGAGAGATGACCAGAAAAAGTAAGCAAAGCTTTTCACAACACCAGCAGTCATGAAGTACTTCCCAAGCTGAATTGCTCTGTCAAGTTTTCTAGACCCCTGAACTGTCAAAGACCAGTTTTCTGGCTGGTATTGAGTACTGTGGAGAAAGAATAGGTAGAGAAAGAACTTCCCATTCTGATCTTAGCCTTCATTGATAGATTATGATATATCTGACAATTCAACATAAAATGAGCATGCAGAAAACACAAGGAGAGGAAATCTTAAGGCTTTGTAACTTTCTGCTGTGGAAGATATTAAAGCTTGTTTTTGGTCTAATGATTAGCCGAGATCAGCATTTTCTCTTTCTAAAAACCAGAAAAGGAGAAGAGACACAGAGACCTTAACACTTAAATGAGAGTAATATTTTTCTTACATTGGTAGTCATAAATGGTCAGTGTTGTTCTTCCTAACACAACTGTGGTGAAATTAAAACAACATTAACATTAATAAAACAAGCAACAACCAAAAATATATGTAGTGAGGGAAGACCAAACTGAAAAACTAAAACAAAAAAGGAAAACAGTAAACATTTGTATATGCTGAAGTGCTTCACTTTGAATGTTTTACCAGTCCTTTAGCAGTTGGAGTACACATATGATACCCTACTTATTGAGCAGAATGATAAATCTGGAAAGTCGACCAAAGTAGCAACAATACTTTGGAAACTGACGACAGTTAACTACAGCATGTGTAGTCTTCTGGAAGTCACAAAGAAATAACTGAAGAATTTTGAATTGACTGCCACAGGAAACAGAAGGTGTCTCTTAGTTCCAAGACACAATCCCACTGACTTCATGCCAGAACGCCATATTCAAATGACTTTTTAGTATCAGAAAAAGTGTTGTAAACTAGGCTTTTCACTTTAGAAACCAGGGGACAATCCTGCAAGATTCTGAGTGGTACTGAGTGCTACTAAGAACCATGAATTTTCACTGGAATTGAAAGTGAATATTAACTTCTAAAATATAAATATGTTACATGTTAGTTTTCTGTACACATAATCAAAAATTAGTATACACAGTTTTTATATTATTATTGTGCTCACTTAACTTGGAAGAAAGCCACAGCTCAGTGGCTTGATTTCCTTCATTTAACAATAACTACTAAAGGCAACTAGAGCATAGCATGCTGAAGCATCAACTTCCATCTACGTGAATAAGCACAGCATTTTCATTCTTTCTCTGTGTTGTATTAGGCAACCTTTGAGTCTTCAATGTACATTCCTGTCCATGTAATACAATAAGACTGTGAGATTAAATGTAACAAAAGAGCTTTTTTTTTTTTCCAAAGAAAAATATGTGCAGAAAAAAGCTGTGTTCAATAAATTATGATGAAGTCAGTTGCAAGTATCTTCTGCATAAACAGTAAGAAAAACTTCCTAAATAACCATGAGTTATTTAACAGGCATAACAAAAATATTACTTTTTTTTTTTTTAATATGCTAGGTATCTGTGCTCTAATAGTACTGTATAGAATAGGACTGATTGCACTTGCCATGCACACAGAGTGCCGGAACAGTATGCAGTGTTTCTTCCTTAAATTATATTTAACTACTTTTCAATTACAAACCCTTTTCATGAATCTAATATCTTATCCAAGCACTATAGTGAAAGCAAATGTGCAACAGCTGGTACTAGGACATTTTTATGAGTTTAAATAAAATACACAAAGAAGTATCTGTTCAAAGACAGAGATGTGAAAAATCTTCGACCTGAAATTGATCTGTACAAGATTATTCTTTCTGATTGCATTTGAAGCTACTATGGTAAAGAAGATTCCATAACATGAGAGCAACTTATGAAGTCATCTATCACTTATTTATGTTTTGTACAGTGATTTTTTTTTTCAAGTTTGAGTAACCAGACTCATTATATCAGTATAAGACTTCATTTTTATTTATTTATTTATTTTTTAAATGTAGGTAGTATCGACTAGGAACTTTTCAGGCAACTAGTGAAACTTGGGTGTAAAAAAGGGAAAGTGGAAATTTGTTTCCCTGAAAGTAAGAAGAAATCACTGGTAATTAATCACAGGCATAGAAAAAATAATTAGTATTTAGGCATTAATCATCTATGTTTTACAGAAGTAAAATGTTTGACAGCAAGTTGAATATGAGCCAGCAGTGTGCCCTGGCAGCCAGGAGGGCCAACCACATCCTGGGATGCATCAAGCACGGCATTGCTAGTCGGTCAAGGGAAGTGATTGTCCTGCTCTACTCTGCGCTGGTGTGGCCTCACCTCGAGTACTGTGTGCAGTTCTGGGCACTACAGTACAAAAAGGACATTAAACTGTTGGAGAGTGTCCAGAGGAGGGCGACGAAGATGGTGAAGGGCCTAGGGGGAAGACATATGAGAAGCGGCTGAGGTCACTTGGCCTGTTCAGCCTGGAGAAGAGGAGGCTGAGGGGGGACCTCATTGCAGTCTACAACCTCCTCGCGAGGGGGAGTGGAGAGGCAGGTGACCTATTCTCCGTTATCACCAGTGACAGGACCCGCGGGAACAGTGTTAAGCTGAGGCAGGGGAAGTTTAGGCTGGACATCAGGAAGAGCCAAAAGGGTGGTTGCACACTGGAACAGGCTCCTCAGTGAAGTAGTCACTGCACCAAGCCTTTCTGAATTTAAGAAGAGATTGGACTGTGCACTTAGTCACATGGTCTAAACTTTTGGGCAGACCTGTGTGGTGCCAGAAGTTGGACTTGATGATCCTTATGGGTCCTTTCCAACTCGGGATATTCTATGATTCTAAGTGCACTACAGGGAAAGTTGTATAGTTAAGAAAAAAAAGAGAATAAGAAATTGATTCACTAATGTCTAGAGCAATCAATGTGGGGGAATGATGAGTTTGGTTAATGTTAAAACTAATTCCTTAAATCTAAACTATGCTTGATTAGGGATAGGCAGAAGGATTCATAATCAATTTTAAATTAAATCAAACTTGGAGACTAGTTGACATTTCTGATGCATTTCTGATATTTTTCAGTTCAAGTATGAAATTTTAGGCAGGAACCTAAAAAATTCTACCTACCTGAGTCCAAGGTGTTGAGTCCTCTAATAGACTAAATATGTTAACTAAACCTGACTGAAAATTGAAAGATGTATACACTACAAGAAGAAATTCTTCAGGATCTGTGATAAATATTCTATGGACACAAGATAAATCTTTTTTTGCTAGCACAGATTATTTTTGTGACTTCTTCTCTAATGTATTTCTAAAAATCTGGGTAATTGCATTTAGCAACAATACATGCTATAGGTCTAAACACATTAAAGGTCATGGAAAACTTAACTTCAAGGACAGTAGGGCAGAGTCATGCATGTTTTACAGTATTTCTATTGCAATGATACTTCACAAAAGTTTGTATATAATAGCTGAAAGGAACCGGGTGATGTAAATAGATATAAATTATCTGCTTTTGTATATATGATTGTCTTAGCAGGACTGTCTTAAAGGCTGACCCTCCATTTGAAAAAGACTTGGGCTAAATTTAATTTAATTAAAAACAAACAAAATCAAAACAAACAAAAAGGATGAAAATTCAAGAGGCAGGCATGACTGTGTTGCTATCTGGAATGATTTAACATCTGCTAGCAGGGTTACTGCAATAGACAGATTTCTCCAACATTAGTCTGAGGTTTTCAACACTCTCCTATCTCCCACATTCGATTGCTTTCTATGAGATGAGGTAGGGTGTTTCTGACAGCACTTCTTGATTTAATTTTGTACCGTTGGGCAACATCATGTCAGCCATAGTGCACCCCTGGTGGATTTGTACAAGCTTGGGGATATAGCAATATCCTATTGGATTTTTTGCTATCACAGGAAGGATGCCAGACACAACAGAGAGAATTAATTATTAACAGCACTGCTATCTTTCTAACTTAGCTTCAAGGCATTATTGTGTTTGCTCTCAGTGATGGCGATCATTTCTCAACTGTTCTGTGTATAATGAACTGCATATGCCTCTCAGATTTCAGACCTTAATCTAGCAGGTTATCTGTTGTAGCTACAAATCCTGTCATTCCCTGAATATGCAGGTATTAGAGTTTTTAATTTAAACTGCAAACCTCTCTGATGTGGCAGTAACATATACAAGATTACACTGAAGAGCCTGCTCTTACAGACATGTGACACTACAAATTCATGGAGATTGTCTGTTGCGAGACTATACACCCATAAATTTCAAATTAACGAACTACATTTTGTACTCTAACTAATGCAGAGAAATACAAATACTTAATCATAGAATCATAGAGTCATAGATTCAGTTATAGCATCATAGAATCATAGAACAGCCCAGGTTGAAGGGGAGCGCAAAAGGTCATCAGGTCCAACCTTCTGTGGGAAAAGGGAACCTAGATGACGTTACCTATCACCCTGTCCCGCAGCATCTTGAAAACCTCCTGTGATGGGAATTGTACCAAGTCCCTAGGAACATTGTTCCAATGATTGATTTATCTCACTGTAAAAAAAAAAAAAAAAAAAAAGTCTTTCTTATATTAAGACAACACCTATCCTAATGGATCATTTACCTGTTGCCCTTTGACTCCTCCATTTGGCTCCTTGTGAAGACAAGAGTCTTACTCATTTACAGATGACAACTGTCATTGCTTCAAGAAGGAGGTGAGGATTCCCTTTCAAATCTACAAATACCTTAAAAGTTAATTTACTGTGAAGCTCAAGGACATACCTGAGCCACCTTCCTTTTTTTCTTTTTTCCTTTTTGCTGTCCGAAAATTGTTGTTTCCAATGTCTTCATGATTCAGCACAGTAAATTTTTTTTCTCAATAAACAACATCTGCTTAGTGTCCTATATAAATAAATAATAATAATAATAATAATAAAATGCTACCAAATCCTTGTCAATATATATGATGTTCTTAGTTGAGGAATATATTTGCAATCAATATTGCACTCTGAAACCAGAATACAAACAGACTGAGGCAACAGATTAAGACTTCAGCTACAGGTTGAAACAGATTAAGAAGGAGACTTTCAAATTGACCACAAAAGCAGCACACAACAGTATATTTTTCACCAAATTATTCTGAACCAAATGAACCAAAGCTATTTCTTTCTTAACATTAATATAAAACCAAGGCTATTATTGGGCCCAAATAGGCAAGTAAGGAGCAAGTAAATATTTTTTTAATTGGCTAATGTTTTTAGCGTTCCTAATCTAAAGGCTTTTTAGTTGTAGTTGGTTTATGTGTCAAGGTTTTGGTAGCGGGGGGCTGCAGCGGTGTCTTCTGTGAGAAGAATCCAGGAGCTGCACCATGTTAGATAAAGGCCAGTTCCAGCCATCTCCAAAAGGGAACTGCCAATGCCCAGAACCGAGCTAATAAGTGATGCCGTTTGTGCCTCTGTGAAAGCATGTTTAAGAAAGGGGGGAAAAAAAAAAAAAAAAAACTGCTGCCCAAGAGCATCCAGAGAGTGAGAAGTGAGAACCAGCCCTGCAGCCCCCCAGGTCACAGCATCACAGAATCACAGAATCACAGAACTGAAAGGGTTGGAAGGGACCTCGAAAGATCATCGGGTCCAATCCCCCTGCCAAAGCAGGTTCCCTAGAGCAGGCTGCCCAGGTAGGTGTCCAGACGGCCCTTGAATATCTCCAGAGGAGGAGACTAGGAGGCTTCACAACCTCCCTGGGCAGCCTGCTCCAGTGCTCCGTCACCCTCACTGTGAAGAAGTTCTTTCACATGTTGGTGCGGAACTTCCTGTGCTCTATCTTGTGGCCATTACCCCTTGTCCTATCCCCACAAACCACTGAAAAGAGGTTGGCCAAATCCCTCTGTCTCCCACACTTAAGATATTTATACACATTAATAAGATCCCCTCTCAGTCTTCCCTTCTCAAGGCTGAACAGACCCAGGTCTCTCAGCCTTTCCTCATAGGGAAGATGCTCCAGGCCCTGTATCATCTTTGTTGCCCTCTGCTGGACTCTTTCCAGGAGATCCCTGTCTTTTTTTGTACTGGGGAGCCCAGAACTGGACACAGTACTCCAGGTGAGGCCTGACCAGGGCAGAGTAGAGGGGGAGGATCACCTCCCTTGACGTGCTGGCCATGCTCCTTTTTATGCACACCAGGATCCCATTGGCCTTCTTGGCCACCAGGGCACACTGCTGGCTCATGGTCAACCTGTTGTCCACCAGGACCCCCAGGTCCTTCTCAGAGCTCCTCTCCAGCAGGTCGTCCCCCAGCCTGTACTGATACATCAGTGCAGCAGGAGGGCAGGAGGTGCTCCAGGCACGCAGTAGCAGTTCCCCTGCGGCCTGTGGAGAGGCCCCTGTGGAGCAGGCTGTCCCCCTGTAGCCCATGGGTCCCCCATGGAGCAGATCTCCATGCTGCAGCCCGTGGAGGAGCCCCCGGTGGAGCAGGTGGATGTAGCCTGGAGGAGGCTGCGGCCCATGGAGAGCCCCTGCAGAAGGAGACTCTAAGCCAGACCTGCAGTCTGTGGAGGGGAGCCCACACAGGAGCAGGGGGTCTGGAGGGAGCTGCTGCCTGTGGGGGACCCATGTTGGTTTTGTTTCTCACTGCTCTAGCTTGTTAGTAATAGGTAATACATTTCATTAATCTCCCTATGTTGAATCTGTTTTGCCCATGACGATAATTGTTGAGTGATCTCCCTGTCCTTATCTCAACCCTTGAGCCCTTTCCATCCCATTTTCTCACCCTTTCCCTTTGAGGAGGGGGATTCAGAGTGGTTGTGGTGGAACTCAGCTGCCCAGCTGGGTAAAAACCACCATACTAGTTTAAGTGTATGTTCATGCAAAAATTTGGAGCTGTGTAGATAGTTACATCTCATTTTAGGATAATAATGATATAGTATACTTTCAAGACAATTTCCCTAGCTAGGCAGGAAGAAGAAGTTACAATTTTTAAAATGTTAATCAACAGGTCTCCTTCTGGAGGAAAAATATTGCGTAGCATAAAATGAAACATTTTAGTTTGAGAATTTCAGCAAAGGTAACTTTTATTTTTCTTTAATCTTAAAATTTTATATACTTGTTAATTTATTTTATAAATTAAAACCATAAACTTAAAACATTAAAATAGAACTTAAAAACTTAAAACCTTAAAACATAATTGATGCTGAAGCGAGAGATTAAGCTCTTTAAAATTATTTCAAAACTTCGTAACTACTTCAACCAAAATTTCATGAAAACTTCTCATAGATGGTGAGACAATGAGACACAAATAAATTGGTAAAATCAAGTAATGTTTTGTCATAAGTTCTTCTCATCATCTCTTTAGACTTTTCTGAGACCAGCTATCTCTAAGACTAGTCTTAGACTAGTCGAAGCTTCTAGACTTCATTAGTCTAGTGGTAATATTGCACTTACAATAAAAAGGCTAGGGTGGATTCTTCTGAGAAGAATCACAAAGAATACCATCTATTTTGCATTTACCATTTCGCAATTCTTTCTATTTGTGTATAACTAGGTACTAAGGTCTATATTTTGGATCCTAGGTTCAAGACCTGCATTTCAGAAGTTTTATAATGAGTTTTGTTTTCTTGCTTAAAGTTAATAGCAGAGAAGTTCAAAAGTGGCAATTCTTAATACACCTAGACTAATGTTTTACCAATATTGATCAAAATTCCTTCTCTTATTTGTTGAAGAATTTAGTTGCCACTTTTGCTACTGGTTTAGATTACAGCTAAAAAATGGTTCTGGACTGTTATTTATAAATAGCTTTTTAAAAATTGTGTTTGTGTAACTTATGACTTCTAAATACATTGGTATACAGAGTGAGTGAAGTAGATAAAGTTATATTTTCAAAGTCACTTTGCAGTTTGTAGTACATTTAATGTGCTGCAATGGACTATATAGCCTTATATAATCAGAATATACATGGCCATATATATCAGAAGATGATATGGTATAAGGCTTTTGATATTTTCAAAAGCTGATAACTTCTGAGGTAAAAAAGATCAAAAGAAAGAACAAGAGGAAAGTAACAGTAAATATATTTATTTGTCAAATCTTTGTACTCCCTTCAATCAAGGAACTATTTTACAGTCTGATATAGCTTTGTATAATTTCTGTTCCGTAAAACAGAATGCTGCGGAAATGAAACATGTAGCTTCAGCCCTTGAAAATGCTCTAGCACTTCCTCAAGTGAATGCAGTGAAAATATTCTTTAGGAATGCAACTTACAGTTGATCAGATAAGGTAAAAAAAACATGTAATCTAAAAATTTGTGTAGCTAAAGAGACTTGCTGCAAATACTCGGCTCCTCCATTGGAAGTTTTATGGGAGGTTATTATTTTGTAAGCAATATCTGAAATCATTATTATATCTGATATTTTCTTTTTTTTTTATTTTTATTTTTTTCTGATGTACTACTTCTGGAGGACTGGTATTGCTACAAGCCATTTAATTCTTGGTTGAGCTTACAGAGAGGTAAAGGAGTATAGAGTTAACACCTAGCTTTGATGACAAATGTGAGTTAGTTCCTACTTCATAAATAGTTTGGCAAAAATAAATTTGTTCCAGAACATTGAAGCTGAACTTCTGGGGAGGATTCTGTATGCCAGTTTCAATATCTGCTTTTCACCTAATGCAACAGATAATATTTACAACACCTATGTAACTCCAGCTGCAGATAGCACTTCTTTTCTTTCATTCTTGATGTGCATCCTGTTTCGAATTGCTGAGGACTCCTAGATAGTAGACACACACTAGTCCACTCAGCAAAAGATAAAAAATTATGGCAGATGTCAGAAACATTATAAATATGGACTTAGGGTGAGAAATAAAAAAGGAAAAAATGCAACAGGCCTGGAACAGGCAAGTATTCCTTTCTGAACCATATAACATATTAATTCCTCTGATCATATTTCCTTTGCAAGGAGTTCTCCTGGAACGCTGTTGAGAAAGATTTTTTCCAAACTTTTTCCACATTGCAGGATTTTCTTGTTAATGGCATAATGATAAAGCAACTGGTATCCTTCTTTTCACTTTCATGTTTTTTGAACAAGCTTTGAACATCATGTGTTTTTACAATTCACTCATTCGCTTATTTTTTTTCATGCAACAGTCCCCACAGACCAATGCTAAAAAAAGTGAAATTTACGAGCAATACTATCTGTTCTCAAATGACCATACAGAAAGAAATGGAAATTGCAATTATTCAGTGTTAAATAACATTCTTTCAATGTCTAGCATGTATTTTGAATGTTAGAATCCAATTACCATATCATAATAAAGACCCTTACTGTACTATATCTTTCAGCACAGGGGGTTTATGTAGCTGGTTTCCATCCATTATTTGTACATTACCTATTTGTTTAGTATAAGAGTATAATTAGGGAAAAATATAGGAGAATAGAAAACAGCTCAATTTTGTCAGAAAATGTATTCATGTATTTGATTCATTGTATTCATATACATTTATACATTCAAAATGTATTCAGCATGATACAAGAGAACAAAGAAGACAAATTATTTAAAAAAGGGGGGGGGGGGGGGGGGGGGGGGCAAAACATTTAACCAAACAGATAACTTTAGCTGCAAGAGAATACAATTGAAGTAAGACTGAGATGGTTGAGTAACTGAGTTACATGTGACCCTGTTAAAGACGATCAGAATGAGCTCCTGAAATAAATGTCAATATGATCCAAAATACTCCCAAGGGATACCGGAACTAAGACAAGTGACAAACTAGTGTGTGTCTTTGTCCTACAGAACTGATGTTGCTGTCACAATAGCTGGAGATAATATCACTCAGCACAAGGAAGTTCTTCTCAAGCATTGAATAAACATACATTTTGACAGACAAAACAATATAATCACATTGCTTTTAAGCTTTAAAATGGGAAAATAATCATATATATCTATAAGAACGAGAGAAGGTCAAACAGATGAAGTTTTCAAGACACTGACTGAAACATAACGCTGCATTCTATAACTGAGGGTGTAAGACAACCCAAATAATGTATGGATCTGAGTAGATAGAAACTTCTGAAAGCTACAAGAAAATAGACTCCTAATTATGAACAGGAAGCAACTTAATGAGCTATGGACAAAGCAATAAAGAACTTATCTCCATTTTAGCATCTCTCTGTCAAATTATAAACCACTTGGGCTATTAAAAGAAATGTCATTGGATTGTGGTTGTGTCGTAGTAATATCTTAAAACAAGGAAAACAGTATTCATCTTACCATGCAAAATATCGTATTTGTTTGTGAATTTAGTTGATTATGATCAACCACCAAATGAAGGATTTCAACTGCTTTATGTTTGTATAGCAATAATTCAGAATGACTACTAAGCTGTAGTATATATGATTCTAGAAAAGACAAGTCTCTTTTTTCAAACTTAGGTAGATTATTTAGTCAAAATGCTTTTTGCTTAACCAAAATGTGATCTGGGACATAGGCTTAAATCAACGTTTGGATAATTACCCCCATATTAAAAAAAATGTTAAAAAAAAAAAAAGTTCTGTACACCATAAAATATGAGGATGTTTGAAAGCTCAAAATGAATAAATTTACATGTAGACACATGTTACATCTACAGCTTAGATTTCCTGATGTTCTAGTGACTATGTCTAGCGCCAAAATCTTTGGAAAATTAGGTCGTTTGCAGATTAGCACAATCCCAGGTAATCTTAGATGTTTTATTACCACTGTAATTTGCTTTGCATGGATTTATGAACTATAAAATCATTTTAAAGTAAAATGAAAATCTGCTGATATTTTTTGCTGTTAACTGCTGTGCTCCTTGTTGATTAGCTTTACAGTCAAATACTGATACCTGCAAATAAAGAGAAATTCACTTGTACTTCAGTGTTCCCCACTTTAAAATATTGTTCTTTGAACTTGGTAAAGATTATAAAGTAAGCTAGACAGACTGTATTTTTATTTCTCAGCATAACAGGCTCAAGCAAGTTCTGCGATATGTAAATGGAAAGGATATTTCTGTATTTCTTATATTTTTAATAATTTAGCAGCAGTCCTGGGTAACCAGAGAGGTTCCAGTTAACTGACTAGAGGTTGGTTAATGTGACCAAAAAATATTTTTTTCTCATATTGTAGTTGACATTAATACTCTGTTAGCACAATGTTTCTACCACAGTGCACACAAAAACAAGTACACTAAAATCAGCAGTGTTAGTGAATTGGTAGATCTACACTCACCCCCCATTCTCTTTTGTCACTTTACCTTCTTCTCTTTTTATCCCCCACTATCTATGTTCTTCCCCTGGATAGAAACAAAAAATATCCACATGGAAAAAAAAGTAGAAAAGATTAAAGTAATGGTGACCTTTTGTGGTGGTTTTACCTTTCTGGGCAGCTGAACTCTACCACAACTGCTCTTTCACTCTTTCTCCTTAGAAGAAGAGGGAGAGAAGAAAGTATGCTGGAAATAAAAAACAAAAAAACAACTCAAGGGTTGAGAAAAGGATAATTTAATTAAAGGGAAAAGGAAGAGGGATGAAAAACAAGCAAATGAGCAAAGGCTGCATGGAAGCACAGAAAGAGAGAAAAGAAATTACGCTCTACTTCCCATCAGCTAGCGGTGTTCAGCCATGTCCTGGGAAGTAGGGCCTGAATATGCATAGCCGTTGTTTGGGAGGACAGACACCTTCATAATGTGTACCACCCCCCACCCCCTTCCCCTTTCCCACCTTTTATTGCCTCTGAACTCTCACAGAAATTCCGACCTAGGGAAGAAATTATTTATATTTAATTTTTATAAAATATCTCAATTTTCTAAAAAGAATCGAGTGGCTGGCAAAACATACACCTATAAGAACCCTAAATACTGCTAAGTTACAGTTTGGCTTGTGTTCTTCTATGCATTCACAAATGACAAAAGAGTAAAGTTGATAACATAGGTATCAACATTCCTCCCTTAAAAAAAAAGTAAAAAAAAAAGTAAGAGGAACAAGCCCAGACTAGTTCTAATGTGGTACAATTTGAGTAAAATAGATTAACTGCACTGTTTTCTTTGGATAATGAAGCCAGTAAGAGATGGGTAATGTGCAATACATATGTGGTCCTGTTTATGTTAGAATTAGGAGCACTGGGATGCACTTTCACCCATGATCGCATATTCAGTGTTTATTTTCTGTACTGAATGTTTAATAAGTACCATTACAAAACTTAACATTTTTTGTGTGTTTTACATTGAAATAATATTACAGTATTCAGGAGAGAAGGACAAGAATATAAAGACAGATGGCATACATATTGTTAATAACTGTTTTTTGTCTATACAAACAGGTATTTTGCTGTTTTAGTTAGCATCAGAGTTGGGCTATTCAAAAATGGTTTTGAATAAAGGAAGAAATGAGTCAAACATTTTCTATTGAGGTTTATCTGAGTAAAACCATTGGGGGGTTTTGTTTGTTTGTTTGTTTTTATTTCATGTGTTTACAATTTCAGGATCAAAAGGAGTTGAAGATTGAAAGAAAGACTATAATAAGAAGTTTTTAAGAGGAAACACCATTTGCTTTATTTCTTCTTATCCTCCATGACTTCAACGTCATTCTCCCTTACACTGCCAGACTTAGAATTAAGCCTGCTTGTATCACTAAAGACGTTTGAGTTATGACATCTACTAACCTTTAGAAAACCCACTGCCTGAAGTCTGAAAATTATTCTCTTGTAATGTACAACATACAAAATATGTAAATGAAATAAAAGAAATATACGTAGTACAGAGCCTACATAAGCTGTGCAAATTTTGTAAACTGTTATGCTCGCTGATGCTTTTGAATATTCAGCTCTGGTAATTTTAGTTCAAAGCATGTTTCCAAAATGTGTAGGGGGCAAAATGCCTTTTCTGTAGACCTTGCCCAGAACAACAAGTCTCCCAGTCCAGGCAAACTGAGAAGCAATTTTAGTCCAATAGCACATTATCACAGTGATATTTTTTTCTCCATGCTTTTGCCATCAACTTGGAGAGTGCCTATATAGTGAAAGAATTAGTTACCAAAGTGATTTTCATAGCGAATTTATATTCCTGCCCTTGACAGGAAAACCATTAAAATATTTCTTTACAGGATTTCTAATACAGTTTAGGTGTGAACAGAAACAAATCTTGGGAATTTTAAGACAGCAGAAAAAAAAAAAAAGGATTTAGAATGGGAACACGAATTCAGAATAGAAACGATTGGAAGTCATGCTTAGTGCTGTCTTCAGCATTCTAGCCACAATGTTTATTTTTACTTGAATACAAAATTCTTTTTTTTTTTTTTTTTGTGTGTGTGTTACAGTGCATAAACATACATTTAAACTCTACAAATATTTGAGTCAAATAGTATGCAAGTTACAGGAACATGGGTTGTTTATTATACAGTATCATTTTGGAGTTTAAAATCAATTATTTGGGAAGGAAAGATAAAACCAACAGTGAAAAGCCAGCAGTCAACAGATTACTTTGAGGCACATACCACTTAATTAATAGCTTGTCACAGGTACTAAATAATCAAATGTGGACATATATTAAGTAGTTTGAGAAATAGTAGATATCTTTAAACTAGAAGATCTGTGTTGCTGTATAAAGATTGAGATTATTTTAAGAAAAACACTTAAGTGAAATATTTTTGAGCCATTGAATTTAAAAGCATCATAGTAAATACATGTCAGACAAAGGAGCTCATAAGTTTCATAAACCTTACACACCATAAGGCTTTATAAAGAGTTTATATTTTCTGTTTTGCGCTAATAAAATTTTGACAGCACACACCAGAATTTTAGATCCATTTCTATTTCAAGGGTAAATCTCTCTGACTGTAGGTATTTCCTAGATTGCAAAGGATAGAATTAACAGGTGTTTTGAGTCTAGAAAATCACTGTGGCTAAATTTACTCTGGTATCTTGACAAAGAATAATGGGACTTTATTCAATTCACTAAGTATTATTTACCATAGCAGGAACTACAGCTGAAGAGAGGCAATCAAAGACTTTAAGAAATTGAACATCTTAATCTTTCTTTAGCTAAAAGAAAATAGTAATCTTATATAAGTATGGGGAAAATATGCATTTGGAAGTCACTTTGTAGAGAGGTTAACGCAATTGCAAAGTATTCATTCCAGGAACTGCTCAGAAAAATGTGCAAGAAATCCTTTAGAAATCCTTTATGCTGGTAAATCCTGCAGAGGAAAGATGACAGCTCAGAGATTATTTTATTTTATTTTATTTTATTTTATTTTATTTTATTTTATTTTATTTTAAATGGAATGCAGTTTTCTCTGCAAGGATACTGCCCTAACCACAAAGAGAAAGGTTCATTCTGAAAATATGAACTTGGTTCTGTTACAAGGCTAGATTCATGATGGAGTGAGCATCTCTTAAAGCCTTGGCTGCTGAAATCAAGAGATTATAGAAACACGTCAGCTTTCATTTTTTAAAATGAGTGCACATTGATCTCTCCTACTTGCACTTGGAAGCCAGACAAATGTTCAAGTTCAAGAATTAGAATGGAAGTTTAGCATTTATTATTTCAAATCTTATGATTGTTAAACTTAATCTTCTGTCTTCAGGAGGTCTAGGCTTAGGGTTTGGCAGTATTAGGAACTGGTAATACTTTACATTTCCATTATGGTATTTTTCAAAAATGACTGGTATACATAATGTAATAAATGATGAATAAACAACATACATGTGAGACCTTAATAGAGTTTTCTTCAACGTTTTCTGTATCCTAAAATTAAATACTGGAAAGAGGATTTCATTCTTATACTGATATATGTCTGTATATCAGAGTAATTTGAAGTGATATGGTGTGGTATTTACAGACATTTCCAAGTCCAGAATATTTATAATCGAACAACTTCCACTGTTAAACACTAATAAGTTTAATAAGTATAATAAATGGGTTTTTGCTCATGTTTTCTGTGTTAATTTAAATTAAGGCCTTTTAAAGACCAAAATCTAGAAAGAGATTTAATCTTGGTAGTAGCACATTCTAATTGTTATACTATAAGAAATGACATGAGGTAGAATCTTTTCTTTATATATGCTGCAAAATAATTCAAGGAATAATGTGTAAACTGTGGAGACAATGCAGAAGGGAAAAATGCTTAGTAAAGAAGAAAACATTTGGAGAACAACTTCTGGATTTCAGATAGACTTTCTTCCATTTGAGATATACCTTCTTTTGGGACAAGAATTAGGCTTCTCTTTCAATCTTTTAATCTTGTTTGAACCATGCAGTTCTAGATATTCATATAGATGGATGTACTTAGGAGACAGACATGAGGAAGGATTGGTGTATGATGGTTCAGACATGTGAAGTATTCCTGAGGAATA
This sequence comes from Cygnus olor, assembly GCF_009769625.2. Taxonomy (NCBI): domain Eukaryota; kingdom Metazoa; phylum Chordata; class Aves; order Anseriformes; family Anatidae; genus Cygnus; species Cygnus olor. The sequence goes on along the minus strand of NC_049171.1, from coordinate 63,460,383 downwards.
CACACAGACATATGTTACTTTAGATGGTAGGTGGTGAGGGAACAGTATCATAACCATGTATAACACTTAACTCTAGGTAAGAGCACAAAGTGTAATGATTAAGGACTGCACTTAAAAATCAAGCAAGGGACCTTACTATAAGCCTTACTCATGAATTGTATGTATAGTTTATTATCTTTTTCTTACTTGCAATAAAATAAGGAAGCAACATATTTCTAAAAGTGCAAATTCTTTTGTAATTTGTGTGTGTGAAACCCTTTTGGCCAAAGAGGGCTCATGTTTAGAACTCTCCCCCTGGAAGAAACTAGCAGAACTGAGTTTCCCCAGCTGAATATTTATGTGTCCAAAGTGGAACAGCTTCAAGAAAAAAAAAAAGAGCAGGAAAAAAGTCTTGACTCAATATAGTGGAAACAAATTATACCAATGGTTTGTTTTTATTTTTCTTTATTCTTCTAAATTTTAAGTATGCTCCATAACAACAACAAAAAAAAATTATTTAACTTTATAAGTGAGCTAGCCACAGAATATGGAATTTTTAAATCCCACTGAATAAACTGATTGAACCTGTCAGGCTGGCAGGTGATATCAAGAATTAGACAGCGATGGAATAGAAATGCTAAGACTTCCTTACCCATTCCTGACTCCTGCTTACTCGATTAAGTGAGATTTTTGTAAACGCTCTGGCAGTCAACACCAGAATTCTCCAGATACCCCACTGAAACCAACTGAATCTAACTGGTGAATTTAATCCAGGTGTCCTGATAAGAATGTGCAAGCATCCCATGATTGAACATGGAACGGAAACTGGAATTCCCCAGCCCAGCTAAAATGTTTTGCTGCCCTGTTTCTGTAAAGGTTTTGAAAAAATCTTCAGTGGGGTAGGGAGTTAATTGGCAAACTCCGTAATTCTCTCTTTCCTTCTATAAGTACCTTGCCAGCTCAAGGTGGTTGAGATGCTTTGGCTGACATTCACAGAATGGTATTATTTTAGTGCCAGTGGCAAGGTTTCTTCTCAGTTAGCAATAAATCTCTGCTTTTAGAATTCAAAGCAAGTTGTCTGATTTTGGGGGGGGGGGGGGGGGGGGGGGAAGTGTGAAGACTGTGATTTTAGTATATTGTAATTTCACTAATTTGGATAATTTTTTGGTCAGTATATAAGGAAACTGTAGCAGTAGTACAAGTTAGAAGGCCATGTGTTGTGAGTGGTTATTTAATACATGTATTTTTTAATTTTTTACTGAATTTAAGCACCTGCCCACAAACACAACTGATGACATACCAATCACACTGCTCCTACTTTCTCCATGTATAAACTGACAACTTGGCTAAATTCGTATATTTGGAATCATTTGTTACCTGTACTTCCTGTAGAACACCTGTGGTCTGTTTAATAATGACAGTTGAAAACCTGTTTGTCCTATCATTTACAGGTTATAGTTGAATTCAGTTTGTTATTCAACAGCATATTTACAATTCAAACTACTTATCTAGGAATGACTCTTAGGTTTTGTTTGTTTGTTTGTTTGTTTGTTTTTTGTTTTTTTTTTTGTATATTCATGTAATTAAGGTAATTGATTCACTGAAGGCTCAGATAAGCAGTGTCTTAACAACAACAACAAAAAAAATCCAATTTAAAGAAAACAGAAAGTTTTGAGACAGTAAGTGATAAGAGAATATATCTGTATTTCTGTATTATCAGGATGTTATGAAATATATTTATTTATTTATCTGATTAAATTTTGGATTTTTGATAAAGAATCCTGCAACTCTATTTCCTCTGAATGAAATATTAATTAATTCATTAAAAGCTGCTTGCATTTGTCTCTTTATATTTTTATATTATTATTTTTATATTATTATATATTTTATATATTTTTATATTATTATTTTTTCTATATTATTGTCATTGATATAGACAAAATAATGGATAGAAATATGAAAGACATGTATATATACCAAAATAATATAAGACAAGCCACTTCTCTATCCCAAGAACCCAGACAGTCACTGTGGTGCTTCCTGACACGGTAAAGCAGCAGGAGACAGCTAATGAGGCAAGTCATCCGTTATCATTGCAGTGATAGGCTGATTTAGTTATCTGAATCAAAATGACGGATTCAGGAGGAAGGCTCCTGGGAACTTCACTGAAAATGTTATGTTGATGTTACCATGCGTTGATCAATCTTGTGGAGTACCCCTTTGCCTCCATGACAACAATGAATAGAAACAAAAAAGCAAGGGTTAAGGGGCATGCTTTTGGAAAACTAATATCAGGGAAGATATTTTCTTTATAAACAGGTTTCATTAAACACTGAAATAAGCTTCATGCCTAGGACAAATCATGGCTGTTCAAAATATGGGAGGTTTTATAATGTAATTTTGGCTTGTTAGGAACAATTTTCCTCTTTCCATTTAGGATTACTTAGAAGTTTAGCTTTAGCAGCTACAGTCCATGTCACTGGTTGCTTATTAACTTTATTCCAATATAAAAAGGAAGAATTAGACTTTAACCATTTCAATGCCATCTAGTATTCAAAATGAATACCAATAATTCAAAATGAAGTGTGGTTATATTTTTATAGAATATTCAAATAATTAGATAAGCCAAGTTAGTTTTCATAAAGCTAAACCTTTTCAGGAAAGAAGCAATCTGGAGGGCAAAAAATGTACATTGTCCAAAAAAAAAAAAAAGAAGCAAATGATGAACAATTTTGTCTGGAAACTGAAGGTAGAGTTAGATTTTGTTTTTGAATTAAAGGTCTAGACTGGACTTTCTAGCAAAATTAGTGAGAATAATTAAAAACAAACAAGCAAACAAACAACAACAACAACAACAAAACAGACCATAAGAAGAAAAATTAGTTGTTCAGAAATACAGCATCTCATTATTAAATCTTTCACTATTTTTTTGACCCAAATCTGGAAAATAGATTAGAAAATAAAAGCCAGTTTTAGCTCATTTAACTGTGAGTAATAACATTGACCGACAAAGGCTGGATACCTATTCAGAGAAAATAAACTTCTACTTAAATATGCTTACAATGATGAATAATTCTGAGGAAATTTTGCTGACTTGTGATATTTTACTTGGATTTACCAGCTGATTTTAGAAATAGATTTTAAGTTTGTTTGCTTTTTTCCCAGGAAATTTACCTAGTCACTCATCTCTAAGCCACAAGGGTTCTAAGCTAAAAGTGTTCAGAGGAAAAAAAATAAGAAAGAAAAGAAGAGACAAAATAATCTGAAAAGTGTATGCATATCCATTCTGAATCAATAAGAATATGTGTTTTTACTGAAAACTGTAGAATGTATATTGAAGGGGAAAATAATAATATGAAAAAATATGAACTTGAATTAAAAAAAAAAAATTGTCCTGGAGCACTGCTGAGTGGGAAAGCCAAGTTTCTACTTTGGGAGAGGCCAGAACAGTGTCTGTGGTAGACCCAAAGGGGTTATTGATCCCCAAAGTATCTATTCTCCCTGTTCCCCAGCAACTTAAAAGGTAGATGGTGCAAAATTGGAACCCGAAAATCCCAGTACCAGAGGCAATGAAAAATCACAAACCAGGAGAACTATATGGCAATTTTCCTCTTTTAATGTGTTACGACCTACATTCCTGATACATTTTGCTTGTAAATCAATTTGGGAAAGCAGTTTGTCTGTACCAGTTTTAAAATCCCTACTTACAGTTGAAATAAGAATCAGTAATTATAACAACATCAATAACAATGGAAGTTAAGCAGCTTCAGGCAAAAGATACAGGAAGTTTGACATAAGGGAGGTACTTGACTTGTATTGAACACCTCTAAATGCAGAGAGAAGAGTTTGGAGAAGATGACCCTTGTCCCACTTTCAGAAGACTCAGGGATGCTGGACAATCATGTAAACTTTCACGCAGCTTTCATACCTGTTGGAAAGAAAAGATGCTTTCTGTTCAATATTGGTCTGTACAAATTCAAATATCTTACAGTTCTGCATCATCAAGCCTTTATTCTTCCTGTCAGAAAAGATTATGCAAAATCTTCTGTAACAGTCTGACCTCAGGAGATGGTCAGTATACTGAAATTTGTGTAAAGATGTTTCCAGAAGTGGATTTTGAATGAAAGCTTTACTTTTACTTTTTAAACACATCATCATCTTATTTTGCAGCTGTAGAATTACTTAACATAGTTTTCTTATTCTAGAAGGATGGGTGGTGAGAGGCTGAAGTAGAAGGCAGTAGATATGGGTTTCATTGACACTTTACCTACAGCTATTTGCGTGCTTTTGGACAAATCACATAATCTCTTTGAGCCAATCTCTTTGAGCCTCAGTTCTCCATCTTTGTTGTAATACTCCTTACTCCTCATTCTTTGTCTGTCTTCAAAATTCAGACTTTAAGATTTCTTTCTTTATAGCACTCTAATCTAGTCAATTTTAAAAACCTCATATGCCTCATAATGTGAACATATGCTACTTTGTATGGGAGCTCACAATTATTCTCCTCATGTGACAGCAAACTAATAAAGACTAACTTTGTACCTGGACCAAAACAAAGAAGCAAACCAAAATGATTAATTACTACATAATTCAAGATCTCTTCAGAGCTCCAGCTTTATGTTCAAAGTCACTGAAATAGATATAACAGTCTTTCCCAGAATTCAATTGAAGTTACCATTCCAGAAATCTGGGATTCTCGTCTCTACCAGAAGTAAAAATATATATATAAATATAAATATATATATATAATATTCATCTAATTTTTTGAATGCTATGTATGACTGATTGTCCCATGACCTCATCTTAAAAAATTGTTCAGTGAGAGGTTATGACCTCCCAGTGTGTCATATTCACACCATTTTTTTTTTCATTTTTATTTTTTTATTTTTATTCTGCTCATAACTCAAATACAGTTCCATTGAGGATCTTGGAGCAAACTAACCTCGATACTTTTTTTTCACATTTTTTTTATAATCTGTAACTTCTGCCACTATTTTGGGGGAATGCTGTAAGCATATTATGGTACTGAAAAATGTAGTATTTTTAAATTGTGTTAAAAAAAAAACAAATACAAATTTACTTAGAACATCATATTATTTGTTATCTTTAAACATCCAGATCTTTTGTGGGAGCATATTATATTGCTCCATCAGTACTGCTATCCAAGTCCCTATCACAAATACAGAAAAGCTGTTTTCATGATCAAGCAAATAAAATCTTGCCATTTTGGTCTACTGGGAACCTTGCCCAGATTGACTGCATTAGTAGGCATCTATAATATATATCCTTGAAAAAAAAATGCAGGAGAGGAGTAGCTTAAAGGAGTCTTTAGAAGATCATTGCCGTGGGTTAGATTATAGAGGCTAAGTAGTCACCCTCATATGATAAGATTCAAGAACAGTTAAGGAGTAAATAGTCTCCATTAAGAATTTCATTCTTTTTATATACTTTACCCAACTTTATAGATAACTATTTATTATTTCATCCTTAAATTAAAGTAATGATAAGACTGTGTTCAAGTGACCTTGTATCCTTTAGAAACTCTGCTTTTTAGGGCACAGCCAATGCACTGTAAAAGAAAAGCATGAAAACTGTTATGATGCCTTCTACTCAAGTAGAATGCATGTACTGTAGCAGTTCAATAAACAATGTACTATGAACTAAATGCAACCAAAGACAAGTAATGTAAGTTTTGGTCTATGTGAGACATTTTAATTAACATAACAAGCCTCTTTACCAAGCACCTGGAGGACAGAGACAGAGCTGGGTGTCTGAGAATCACCATGGAGTAGCATTGGGCTTCTCCAAGGGGTCACTAGTAAAAGTAATCTTCTCAGTCATGAAAAAACAAACAAAGAAACAAACAAAAACTTCACAGATCCCAGGGAGTTTTATCATGTAAAAAAAGTTCAAGAATTATGGATTAGAAAAGAATTTGTTCCACGAAAGAAGGAGTTTATCTTCACTTGCTTAACTCCTGTATTTCAGAACAGCATGCTGTGCATGTATTGAAGCAAAAACTGCAACAAGGAAATTCCCAGCTCCACCATTAACTACTCCACATGATTAAATCCATCTACATGACTGAATTTTGGCTAGCTGGCTGGATCAAATGGCATGATTAATGGGTACCCCATTCTGTGATGTTAAAACATGTTTATAGAGATACAATAACCTGCCCTGAGTTAAATAAGTGTGGCAGAGCAAAAAATAATTTTGAATGTAGGAGTGCTGATACAGTAATATTACCACTGTAATGCTTTGTACTTAGACCCCCCTTTTTTTTTTAATAGAAAAATCTCTGTAACAGGTTACACAAGGAAAAAAGAAAAGCACATTTGTGTTTATAATAGGGAAAAAAAAGAAAAAAAAGACAAAGAAGAAAAAAAAAAGTGCTGCTTTTGAAGAGTGAATGAGGACCTAACTACTTTTTTTAGAGGTAGTTGGGATATTGCCATAATTAGTAATGCAGTCTATAGGCACAGATAACTCAGTCTTGTGTGAGCTGACTGAAATTTCTTTTAATAAGCTGTTTGAAACACCTTTATTATGAGAAGAAATATAAGAAAAATGATATGAAATATAGGACTGTAGAAAAATAGTCTTTTTCATTTTATTTTATTTTAATTAAACAGCAAAACAGATATAAAGACCAAATTATTTTTGTCCATTGCCATTAGTTACAGATGCACTGAGCCCAGTGAAGGTGATAACACAACTTTACCTCCTATCTTGGTGAGCCACTTCACTATATTTTATACCAATGTTAATGTCAGTGTATCAAATCTGTATATACTCTGATGGAGTACCTACAACTAAGACTAAAGAATTATAGAAATGCCAATAAGTGAATTCAGTAATGATTTAAGTATTACATTAAGAGGGTTTGTCCTGGTTTCAGTTAGGACAGAGTTAATTTCCTCCTAGTAGCTGGCAGGGTGCTATGTTTTGGATTAGAATGAGAAGAGCGCTGATAACATGCTGATGTTTTAATTGTTGTAGAGCAGTGCTTACACCAAGCCAAGGACTTTTGAGCCTCTCTCTGTCCTGCTAGCGAGCAGGCTAGGGATGCAGCAGGAGCTGGGAGGGGACAGACCCGGGACAGCTGACCCAAACTGGCCAAAGGGGTATTCCATACCATCTGACGTCATGCTGACAATATATAGGGGTGGCTAGCCGGGGTGGAGGGGGGGGCCGGCTGCTCGGGGATAGGCTGGGCATCGGTCAACGGGTGGTGAGCAATTGCATTGTGCATCACTTATTTCGTACACATTATTACTATTAATACTATTATTATTATTATTATTGTTGTTATTCTTTTCCCTGTCTTAATAAACTGTCTTTATCTCAACTCACAGACTTCACTTTCCCGTTTCTCTCCCCCATCCCAGAGAGGGAGGGGGGAGGGTGAGTGAACGGCTGTGTGGTGTTTGACTGCCAGCCGGGCTAAACCACAACAGTCCATTTGGCGCCCAACGTGGGGCCCGAAGGGTTGAGATATCGACAGATTTGACCAGAGTGTGTTAAACTAAAATTGGTATAAGTATTCGACCTGCTTAATAGTTGCTAGTCACAATGTTGATTGCCTTAATCTCAAGTCTGCTGTGCCTGTTTCCCAAATTGAGTTTTATAGCAAGTTACTTTCTGTATGTGCTCCCTGTCGTGCTGTTTATCCTTTCCGGGCCCTGGTTTAAGATTGTTATGGTACTGTGTGGTGTAAGGATGGCTTATGAAATGATGAGGTATCTGGTCATGACTCTAACCTGGTATTTGTACTCAGCACTGTCGTCGACTCTATACTTCGGAAACCATATCTCAGAAACTATTAGCAATTACACCTATTGCCTTTTTTCATCAGGGAGTCAGTCTCTGGAGGGGACAGGGGAAGATATTTTTTCCTACCTGTTCACTCTCCCTTCCTCCTTCACCACCCTCTTATCCCCCGAGCTAGTTACGGTAGCTCTCCAAGATGTTGAATATCCTTGGGATACTCAGACCAGCATGTTCTTGTTGTTATGTCTCCTGAATGCGCTTCAGGTTTTGTTTAAGGTTAAACAACTACTTAGGAATCTCATCCGGAGATCTGTCTTGAGGCGGGATATTTGCGAGTGGCAGGGAGTGTGGGAGGATATGGGCAGGTTTCTAAGGCAGTGGGCACCTCCAGTGTTTTGGACATTCACCCCTGAACAACTGCAAAATCCTAAAAAACTGGTAGAATGCTTGAAAAAAAGGTGTCATGACTCTGGCAGTTCCAAAGTGACACAAATCACTGTGGCGTGCTGGGGTCTGGCTTGTGCCTATCGAGCTGCAATTGATGCTACTATCAACCTAGTGACAGACCCTGTGGCCGTTCCAGTCCCGGCTCCTGCAGCCATTCCAGCTCCGGCTCCCGCAGCCGTTCCAGCTCCCGCAGCCGTTCCAGCTCCCGCAGCCGTTCCAGCTCCAGCTCCCGCAGCCGTCCCGGCTCCAGCTCCCGCAGCCGTTCCAGCTCCAGCTCCCGCAGCCGTTCCAGCTCCAGCTCCCGCAGCCGTTCCAGCTCCCGCTGCCGTTCCAGCTCCAGCTCCCGCAGCTGTTCCAGCTCCCGCAGCCGTTCCAGCTCCAGCTCCCGCAGCCGTCCCGGCTCCAGCTCCCGCAGCCGTTCCAGCTCCCGCAGCCGTTCCAGCTCCAGCTCCCGCAGCTGTTCCAGCTCCCGCAGCCTTTCCAGCTCCAGCTCCCGCAGCCGTCCCAGCTCCAGCTCCCGCAGCCGTTCCGGCTCCAGCTCCTGCAGCCGTTCCAGCTCCAGCTCCCGCAGCTGTTCCAGCTCCAGATCCCACAGCCGTCCCGGCTCCAGCTCCCACAGCCGTTCCAGCTCTAGCTCCCGCAGCCGTTCCAGCTCCCGCAGCCATTCCCACTCCTGTGGCTGGGTCAGAGAAACGAACTGTAGCAGTGCAAGTTGCCCCTGCAGAGGGTACTCCAACCCCTGTGTCAGACCCTGTGGCTGGGTCAGAGAAACGAACTGTAGCAGTGCAAGTTGCCCCTGCAGAGGGTATTCCAACCCCTGTGGCAGACCCTGTGGCTGGGTCGGAGAGGCGAGCTGTAGCAGTGCAAGTTGCCCCTGTAGAAAAGGTGAAAAAATGGTATAGAGACTCAGGTCGTTTAGAACGCAGAAAGTCTTCTGCTAAGTCTGGGTGTGGAGAAGACGAGGCTGGGCCGTCAAGTGTGCAGGAGGATGAAGATGAGGATGAGGATGTCAGTAAGTCAACAGTAACTACCCAAACCCTATACCAGCGTGAGCTACGAGATGTGCGAAAAGATTTTGGTCGCTGTATAGGTGAACAGCTTGTCACCTGGCTGCTCCGGTGCTGGGACACTGGAGCCAATGGTGTGAAATTAGAGGGCAGGGAAGCCAAGCGGTTGGGATCCCTTGCTAGAGATGCAAGCATTGACAAAGCGATTGGAGATGCAGCACGATCTCACAGCCTCTGGAGGCGTCTCCTGTTAGCTGTGAAGGGAAGGTATCCCTACAAGGAAGAACTCGTATGTCTACCAGTCAAGTGGACCACCATGGAGAAGGGAATTCAGTACCTGAGGGAATTAGCCGTACAGGAAGTAATTTATAAGGACTTAGACGATGCACAAACATCCACAGATCCAGATGAAGTCCAGTGTACTCGACCCATATGGCGGAAGTTTGTACGGAATGCACCATCAACATCGGCCAGCACATTGGCAATAATAACTTGGAAAAACGGTGAAGATCCCACAGTGGGTGACATGGCTAAACAACTCCGGGAGTACGAAGGAAATCTCTCCTCTTCCCTACAGGCCTGCGTCTCGGCTGTGGAGAAAGTCTCTGAAGAGTTCCACCAACTTAAAGAGAATTTATCTTCCCCCCCACCTGAACAAACCAGTGGCCGCCAACTAAAAGAGAATACTTTGGAGAGCCTTTTTGAAGAGGTCCACCAACTTAAAGAGAGTGTATTTTCTTCCCCACCTGTACAAACCAGCGTCTCGGCTATTAGGGGTAAACGTGCATCCGTGCAAAGAAGACAATATGGTGGGTACACACCCCGCACCACCCTGTGGTTTTACCTACGTGACCATGGAGAGGACATGAGAAAATGGGATGGAAAATCTACTGAGACCCTAGAGGCACGGGTACGTGAGTTGCAAAAGAAAACAATCGGGAGAAAGGGGTTCTCTGAAAAGTTTGCTGCTCCAACTTCTAGCAGGCAGTCTTTTAAACACAGAAATGAAGATTCTGACCAGGACTAGAGGGGCCCTGCCTCCAGGCAGGGGGAGGAAAGGGACAACCGAGTTTATTGGACTGTGTGGATTCGATGGCCTGGCACATCTGACGCACAGAAGTATAAGGCTCTAGTAGATACCGGTGCACAATGTACTCTAATGCCATCAAGCTGTAAAGGGCCAGAGCCCATCTGTATTTATGGCGTGACAGGGGGATCCCAGCAGTTAACTGTATTGGAAGCTGAAGTGAGTCTAACCGGAAATGAGTGGCAAAAGCACCGTATTGTGACTGGCCCGGATGCTCCGTGCATCCTTGGCATAGACTATCTTAGAAGAGGATATTTCAAGGACCCAAAAGGGTTCCGCTGGGCTTTTGGCATAGCTGCCTTAGAGACAGAGGACATTAAACAGTTGTCTACCTTGCCCGGTCTCTCAGAGGACCCTTCTGTTGTGGGGTTGCTGAGGGCTGAAGAACAGCAAGTGCCAATCGCTACCACAACTGTGCACCGGCGGCAATATCGCACCAACCGAGACTCCCTGATTCCCATCCACGAGCTAATTCGTCAACTGGAGAGCCAAGGAGTGATCAGCAAGACCCATTCACCTTTTAATAGTCCCATATGGCCAGTGCGAAAGTCTAATGGTGAGTGGAGACTAACAGTGGACTATCGTGGCCTGAACGAAGTCACGCCACCACTGAGTGCTGCAGTGCCGGACATGCTAGAACTCCAGTACGAACTGGAATCAAAGGCAGCCAAGTGGTATGCCACAATTGATATTGCTAATGCATTTTTCTCCATCCCTCTAGCAGCAGAGTGCAGGCCACAGTTTGCTTTCACTTGGAGGGGAGTCCAATATACTTGGAATCGGCTGCCCCAGGGGTGGAAACATAGCCCTACCATTTGCCATGGACTGATCCAGTCTGCGCTGGAGCAGGGGGAGGCTCCTGAACACCTGCAGTACATCGATGACATCATTGTGTGGGGTGACACTGCAGAGGAAGTTTTCGAGAAAGGGAAGAAAATAGTCCAAATCCTTCTGAAGGCCGGTTTTGCCATAAAACAAAATGAAGTTAAAGGACCTGCACGAGAGATCCAGTTTTTAGGAATAAAATGGCAAGATGGACGTCGTCAAATCCCAATGGATGTGATCAACAAAATAACAGCTATGTCTCCACCAACTAGCAAGAAGGAAACACAAACTTTCCTAGGTGTCGTGGGGTTTCGGAGAATGCATATTCCAAATTACAGTCTGATTGTAAACCCGCTCTACCAAGTAACTCGTAAGAAGAATGCTTTTGAATGGGGCCCTGAGCAACGACAAGCCTTTGAACAAATTAAACAGGAAATAGTTCATGCAGTAGCCCTTGGGCCAGTCCGAACAGGACCAGATGTAAAGAATGTGCTCTACACCGCAGCCGGGGAGAATGGTCCCACCTGGAGCCTCTGGCAGAAAGAACCTGGGGAAACTCGAGGTCGACCCCTGGGGTTTTGGAGTCGGGGATACAGAGGATCTGAGGCCTGCTATACTCCAACCGAAAAGGAGATATTGGCAGCATATGAGGGAGTTCGATCTGCTTCGGAAGTGGTCGGTACTGAAGCGCAGCTCCTCCTGGCACCCCGACTGCCGGTACTGGGTTGGATGTTCAAAGGAAGGGTCCCCTCTACACATCATGCAACTGATGCTACATGGAGCAAGTGGGTTGCACTGATTACTCAGCGGGCTCGAATAGGAAACCCCAGTCGCCCAGGAATCCTGGAAGTGATTATGGACTGGCCAGAAGGCAAGTACTTTGGGATATCATCAGAGGAGGAGGTGGTCCGTGCTGAAGAAGCCCCACTGTACAACAAGCTACCAGAAAATGAGAAGAAATATGCCCTGTTCACTGATGGGTCCTGTCGTATTGTGGGAAAGCATCAGAGATGGAAAGCTGCTGTATGGAGTCCTACACGACGAGTTGCAGAAGCTGCTGAGGGAGAAGGTGAATCGAGTCAGTTTGCAGAAGTGAAAGCCGTTCAGCTGGCCTTAGATATTGCTGAACGAGAAAAGTGGCCAGTTCTCTATCTCTATACTGATTCATGGATGGTAGCAAATGCCCTGTGGGGGTGGCTACAGCAATGGAAGCAGAACAACTGGGAACGCCGGGGCAAACCCATCTGGGCTGCTGCATTGTGGCAAGATATTGCTGCCCGGGTAGAGAACCTGGTTGTAAAGGTACGCCATGTAGATGCTCATGTGCCCAAGAATCGGGCTACTGAAGAACATCAAAACAACCAGCAGGTGGATCAGGCTGCTAAGACTGAAGCGGCTCAGGTGGACCTGGACTGGCAACATAAAGGTGAATTATTTATAGCCCGATGGGCCCATGACACCTCAGGCCATCAAGGTAGAGATGCAACATACAGATGGGCTCGTGACCGAGGGGTGGACCTGACCATGGACACTATAGCACAGGTTATTCATGATTGTGAAACATGTGCTGCAATTAAACAAGCCAAACGGTCAAAGCCTCTCTGGTATGGAGGACGATGGCTGAAATACAAATATGGAGAGGCCTGGCAGATTGATTACATCACACTCCCCCAAACCCGCAACGGCAAGCGCCACGTACTTACAATGGTGGAAGCAACCACCGGATGGCTGGAAACATATCCTGTGCCCCATGCCACCGCCCGGAACACTATCCTGGGCCTTGAAAAGCAAGTCCTATGGCGACATGGCACCCCAGAAAGAATTGAGTCAGACAATGGGACTCATTTCCGAAACAACCTTATAGACACTTGGGCCAAAGAACATGGTATTGAGTGGGTGTATCACATCCCCTATCATGCACCAGCCTCCGGGAAAGTTGAACGATACAATGGACTGTTAAAGACTACACTGAAAGCAATGGGTGCTGGGACGTTCAAAAATTGGGAAACACATTTGGCAAAGGCCACCTGGTTAGTCAATACTAGAGGATCTGCCAACCGAGCTGGACCTGCCCAATCAAACCTGTTACGCACTGTAGAAGGGGATAAAGTTCCTGTAGTGCACGTAAGAAACATGCTGGGTAAGACAGTCTGGGCTACTCCTGCCTCAGGAAAAGGCAAGCCCGTTCGTGGGATTGCTTTTGCTCAGGGACCTGGATGCACTTGGTGGGTAATGCAAGAGAATGGGAAGGTCCGGTGTGTACCTCAAGGGGACCTAATACTGGGTGAGAATAGCCCATGAGTTGAATTATAGTATGTTAATTATCATATAACACTGTATGTCATCGCTACCATGGTTGCTATATATCATAGATGAAAATGGTGATTAATTAGAAGGTATTGGAAAGAGTGTAACCTGAGCATGACATAAATGGTATGGAATAAGGGGTGGATATCTGTCCTGGTTTCAGTTAGCACAGAGTTAATTTTCCTCCTAGTAGCTGGCAGGGTGCTATGTTTTGGATTAGAATGAGAAGAGCGCTGATAACACGCTGATGTTTTAATTGTTGTAGAGCAGTGCTTACACCAAGCCAAGGACTTTTCAGCTTCTCGCTCTGTCCTGCTAGCGAGCAGGCTAGGGATGCAGCAGGAGCTGGGAGGGGACGGACCCAGGACAGCTGACCCAAACTGGCCAAAGGGGTATTCCATACCATCTGACGTCATGCTGAACAATATATAGGGGTGGCTAGCCGGGGTGGAGGGGGGGGCCGGCTGCTCGGGGATAGGCTGGGCATCGGTCAACGGGTGGTGAGCAATTGCATTGTGCATCACTTATTTCGTACACATTATTACTATTAATACTATTATTATTATTATTGTTGTTGTTATTCTTTTCCCTGTCTTAATAAACTGTCTTTATCTCAACTCACAGACTTCACTTTCCCGTTTCTCTCCCCCATCCCGGAGAGGGAGGGGGGAGGGTGAGTGAACGGCTGTGTGGTGTTTGACTGCCAGCCGGGCTAAACCACAACAGGGTTGAGTGCATAAAAGGCAGAATGAGAAACCTTGTGCATAAACAAGTCAAAGCTGATATAACAGGAATTCAGATGAAATGCAAGATTCAATATCTTCTGTCTTAAAACTACTAGTGACCTAGTTTTATACTCTTCAATTTCTCCTTTTTGTTAGTATTTTTGCTATATATATTTTTATGTTCCAAGAACTCACACCAATTACACAAATGAAGTGGTCTAAAGTCTATTAGGAAACAAGTAAGATCCCATTTACAGTAAGATTGCTAAGGAAAATGATCACTTGAATAGTGAACTTGAAATCAGATTGAAGCTAAAACCAGATAATTTGTTGTTTTTCCCGTGTAAAAGGTGAGGGATTTTATTTATAACATGCTTTTAAATTAGAAGTCATACACATAAACAAAGCCTCCTGCAGCATTCAAAAATTAAAGACAAAAGAGTTTGAGTGTTATCAACGGAGAAAAATTGTGCTGTAAACTGTTCTCAGAGAAAAGCTGAAGCTAAAATGAAGCATATGATAACCAACTCTTCATTTTATAAATCCTTCAAGTACATAACCACTGAATTCTTATTAACTCATTGGATAAAAATAAACAAACAAAAACAACAACAAAAAACAGTAGTTACTATATCCCTTCCTAGTTTAAACAAATTTCCAGACTGTCTGCTAAATTAATAGTTACAGCATTCCACTTAAGTTTGTTGCTGAGTCAGCAGTTCTATTGACTATTCCAGCCACCTGCAAAGTAAAAACAGTTGGGTTCATATTGTTTAGTACATAACAGGCAACCTCTGTTTAGGTATGTTAGGTTTTGGTAGGAGTGGGGCTGCAGGGGTGGTCTCTGTGAGAAGAGTCCAGAAGCTGCCATATCAGTTCCAGTTGGCTCCAAAGGAAACCGCCACTGACCAGAGGTGAGGCATTACATGACATTGGTTGTGTCTCTATGACAGCAGATTCAAGGAAGGGAAAACTGCTGTGCCACAGCAGCTGGGAAAGCGAAGAGTGAGAAACAGCCCTGCAGACCTGCAAGTCTGAGCAGGAGGAGGGCAGGAGGTGCTCCAGGCACCACAGCAGATGTTCTCCTGTGGCCTGTGGAGAGGCCCATGGTGGAGCAGGCTGTCCCCCTTGTAGCCCATGGGTCCCACATGGAGCAGATCTCCACGCTGCAGCCCGTGGAGGAGCCCCTGGTGGAGCAGGTGGATGTAGCCTGGAGGAGGCTGCGGCCCATGGAGAGCCCCCGCAGGAGCAGGCCCCGGGCCAGAGCTGCAGCCCGTGGAGAGGAGCCCACACAGGAGCAGGGGATCTGGAGGCGGAGCTGCTACCTGCTACCCGTGGGGGACCCGTGCTGGAGCAGTTTGCTCCTGGGAGATGGACCCCGTAGTACAGGCTCATATTTGGAAGAGTTCTTGAAGAGCTGCTGCCTGTGGGAAGCACGCACAGGACCAGTTCAGGAAGGATGGCATCCCATGGGAGGGACCCCATGTGGAGCAGGGGAAGAGGGTAACTAAGGAGTGGCAGAGACGAAGTATTATGGACCAACTGCAACATCCGTTCCCCGTTCCCCTCTGCCACTTGGGGACATGAGGTTGAAGGGATCAGGTAAGGAGAAGATATTTTTGCTTTGCTTTTTTTAGTTCTTCCTGCTGTAGTCTGTTAGTAATAGGCAATAAATTATATTAATCTCCCTATGCTGAGTCAGTCTTGCCTGTGATGGTAACTGTCGAGTGATCTCCCTATCCTTTTCTCAACCCTGGAGCCCTTTTTCATAATATTTTTTCTCCCACTTCCATTGAGGAGGGGAAGTGAGAGAGCAGTGTGGTGGAGTTTAGCCAGCCATCAGTGTGAAACTATCACGTTAAGAAATCTTGTTTTCTTATTAAGCAGTGGTGTATATCAAAGATGGTTCAAAGTCAGTTAGTTTCTTTCCTTCTAGGAATTTCCATGGAGTATGGATTAAAGATAAACATTTATACAGAAAAGCACACCAGATTAATGATAACTGAAAAGTGAAAGACATTTCTTCATGAACAAGAAATTGCAGACAGTATAATAATGCATTACATACTTTCCTTGAAACACCACAGGAGTTTAGAGACTCCAGAATCACTCTGGTCCTAAAAAAAATAAATATTAAAAAGGACATTTTTTGTCCATTTTTCTCAGTCTTTTGATGTAGCTAAGGTGTCTATGGCAGTGGTATAGAGGGCAGACTTTCAAATAGCACTTTATGTTGGCTAGTACAGAACTGTATGGAAGACCAGATTGCAGAAGTAGAAAGCTTTTCACTGTCTTGGTCAGAACAGTGTATACAACACAAGTGCAAGGCCATTGCCCTTCTTCTTTCTTTGTGTACAAAGAAAAATAAAATAGGACACTTTACATTTTGGTAAACAGCTTCATTCTTATCTCCAAATAGTCCAGACAACCTGTTCAACCTCAATTTGATTCTTTAGTGTTTCAGAAATCGTGTTTCTTTTGGTTTTCTTCATACAGTTACATTCACCTTACAGAATTCACTCATTCCTCACTAACTAATGAAGTATAAATGTAGTGCTAGAAATAAAGCCTTGGAATGATAAAGCTGTTGCAGTTTTGAAACTGCTAGTTCTTGAAACAGTCCTCAAAAAGTAAGTTTCATATCAATAAGAACAGCAAATTTACTTCAAGATACTTTAAGTCTAAGTTGGCTGTGTTTCCAAATGCACAGAGTATTAATTATATACGATCACTTCAGTAGAATTTTATTTGAATTTATCCTTTTCTTGGTTTCCAGTGTGTTTCCAGGATCTGGGCATTATGTAGTAGAGAATATTTGGAGATTATTTCTCTTCCCTTCCCTTCCCCTTCCCTTCCCTTCCCTTCCCTTCCCTTCCCCTTCCCTTCCCTTCCCTTCCCCTTCCCTTCCCTTCCCCTTCCCTTCCCTTCCCTTCCCTTCCCTTCCCTTCCCTTCCCTTCCCTTCCCTTCCCTTCCCTTCCCTTCCCTTCCCTTCCCTTCCCTTCCCTTCCCTTCCCTTCCCTTCCCTTCCCTTCCCTTCCCTTCCCTTCCCTTCCCTTCCCTTCCCTTCCCTTCCCTTCCCTTCCCTTCCCTTCCCTTCCCTTCCCTTCCCTTCCCTTCCCTTCCCTTCCCTTCCCTTCCCGCTCCACTCTGCTCCAGGAATACCTAAATCATCTGTGATTTTAACACAACTTCATCCAATAGCTTTAACAAAAAAGGAGCTGGAAAAACATTCCCCCCCCCACCCCCCCCATATCAGTTATACTCTATGCTTCATGCAGCTAGCATTCCTCTGTTCTGACTCAGAACTGTCAGGATTCTATGACCTCAAATTCTAATTCTTGGTTTAAAAAAAAAAAAAAAGAGAACAAACCAGTGACGACGACTTTTTTTTTTTTTTTTTTTTTTTTGTCTGATGATACTTTTTAGTCTAATCCATTTTATATTTTGGCAAGATTTTTCTGGTTCAGACAACAAAATGAGACATTTCCCAATGTTTGCACACATTTTCCTTTGTGTTCATCTGTCACCCATAGTACTTGATTGTTTCCTTTGTGTATGTTAGTACAGAGATAAAGATTCACATGTGCAAAAATATACTCTGATAACAATTTGTGTGGTCTCTGTTTCCAAATTAAGTTGCCATTTTTGCACATCAATAACTGAAGGTAGTGTTTGTCCTGTATTTCTTCATTGCCATAATATGACACAAGGCCAGAACATAGTTTGTCTCAAAATGCAATCAGTACAAGTACAAATAACAATTACAAAAAGTAATCTTTTTGTTTTCAAGCTAAAGGAGTAATGGCTGAAATCATAATAATTTAAACCATTTTAAAGTCATTTTACACACTGCCTTTTCTACATATCTTCACTTCCTTTTAGCCAAAGGCAAAGAAGGAAAAAGGAATGAGTAAACAGCCTGCATCTGTTTTGTAAGAGATCATGTCAGTTGTTATTAACCATAATATTATCTTTCATTGGACTGGTTGAAAGCAAACAGAAGGTCAAAATATTTGTATTTCTTGTTTTGCTTTCTTATTTTTGAAAGAAAATTCAGACAAAATATTTCTACTGAAATAATTTTAAATGCAGCATTTATTAGAATCATTCACCATTTCATGCAACATTTTTAGAAAGTGGAAAGCTTTTGGAAGGAACATATGGGTGCAATACCTTTGGGGGAAAAAAGTGCTTATACTGTGGCATAACAAATGTCATGCCTGTAAGAACTAACATGAAGAACATGATCTAATTTTACCCTGTAAGCATAAGAAAATAATTATGAATTGAATCAATAAACATTAGGAAGATACCTCATTTTCCATTAGTAGACTTCAAAGAACATCATCCTTTTTCTGCAGATGGAGCACAAGTTACACAAGGTAAAGGGGATAAAATGTCAGAGCCAGTAATAGAACGTGATTTGCCTGACACCCAGCTCAAGGCTCTTTCCACCAGGCAATATACTAAGTTATTTTGCAATCTTTCTTTTAACTGTACTGAAAATGCAGCTCGTCCCCTGCAATTTTTCAGTTACAGAGACAGACGTACTCTGCATCATTTTCTCCTGCTGAAGACCAGTCTGAGAATTATGTATGTTATCACACATAGTGGTTGTAAAAAGTTTTCGGTGGTTTCAGTGTTCAAT
Organism: Cygnus olor; assembly: GCF_009769625.2. Classification (NCBI taxonomy): domain Eukaryota; kingdom Metazoa; phylum Chordata; class Aves; order Anseriformes; family Anatidae; genus Cygnus; species Cygnus olor. The sequence continues at coordinate 63,441,584 of NC_049171.1, read as the reverse complement.
CTATTCAAGTCTACACTTCACATATTCCTCTCACAGATGGGCTTTTTGCCCCAGAGTTGTTTCTCAATGCTTTGCTCTTACCCATGTTTAAGGTTCTTATTTGAAAACACTGTTTCCCAGAATCACAGATTCGCAGAATGGTTGAGGTTGGAAGGGACCTCTGGAGGTCATTGGGTCTCACCCCCCTGCTCAAAGAGGGCCACCTAGATCGGGTTGCCCAGGACCATGTCCAGACACCTTTTGAATATCTCCACGGAGGGAAAGTCCTCAGACTCTCTAGGCAACCTGTTCCAGTGCTCTGTCACCTGCACAGTAAAGAAGTGTTTCTCAGTGTTCAGACAGAACCTTTGGTGTTCCAGTTTGTGCCTACTTCCTCTCGACTTATTGCTGGGCACCACTGAAAGGAGACTAGTTCCATCTGCTTTACACCTTCCTTTCATGTATTTATAGACATTGATAAGATGCCACCTGAGCCTTCTATTCTGCAAGCTAAACAGCCCAGATCTCTTGGCCTTTCCTCCAGTCCCTTAAACATCTTTGTGGCCTGTCATTGGACTTTAACCAGTAGCTCCATGACTCTCATGTACTGAGGAGCCTGGCACCGGATCCAGCACTCCAGGAATGGCCTCACCAGTGCTGGGTAGCAGGGAAGGATCTCCTCCCTCAGCCTTCTGGTAACAGTTACCCTAACACAGCCCTGAGTGCTGTTGGCCTTCTTTGCAGCAAGGGCACATTGCTGACATTCAATTTGGTGTTCACCGGTGATTTCCAGGTCATTTTCTGCAAGGCATCTTTCCAGCTGGTTGTCCCCCAGCATCTACTGATGCATGGGATTTTTCCTCCTCGGCAGTAGGACATAGCAGTTCTCCTTGCTGAATTTCATGAGGTTCCTGTCAGCTCATTTCTCCAGCTGGTCACTCTGAAAGGCAACATGACCTTCTGGCATATCAGCCACTCCTCCCAGTTTTGTGTCCTCTGCAAACTTGCTGAGGGTACACACGGTGAAGTACACTTCATACACTGCAGAGAGTACACTCTGGTAATGAGAGGAGTCTGTCTATGTCAATCTATTATTTGAAGCAATTTTAAGAACACAGAACTTGCTCATTTACAGTTTTCCCAGTTCAGTAAAAATAAAAATAATTCGTAGCAATATTGTTGACAAAATACCTTGAAATACTGTATCAAGAAAGCCATAGTCACATGGAAGATCCTACACAGAGATCTCTAGTCATTACCTTTCAAGTGCTCCAAGTAGTTAAACTACTAAAAGAAACTTGTCAGGTAATTGTTTTCAAAAAGTCAGTAATTGCTTGTAGTTGCCACACAGTAATATTTCAGATTTTTATTGTGATAGATGAATAAATTGGGGCAGTCCATGATTAAATAATGCATGAGTCGTATTTAGTATACAGCAGATCAGGTACTGAGTTTTAAACTAAAAACTGTTCAACATTGTCAAACAATTGTCAATAATTTAAACCTGAAAACTGTTCAACATTGTCAAATCTGTGCCACATTTGAACATGCTGCATACCTCCCACTAGTGGCAATAGAATTTGAAAATCCTTTCTAGAATTTTAAAAACAGATCTTTAAGATGTTGTAAATTAATGTCCAAGACCTGACAACACAGATTAAAAAACTTCTCATTTTTTCAAATTAGTCTGCATTTTGTGAGCACTTCCAGTCATAGTGCTTCTAACTATGTGCTAGATACTTTCACCCAGTACAGATAGCTGATGGAAGGCAGAGGAAGATACACGAGTCAATAAATTACTTATAATTATAGCATTTTTTCTTGGAATTATCCATCTATACAATAATTGTATGGATGGCCCTTCAAAAAGTTAGGAGGTGAATAGCTGGTCGAGTGTGTTAATCTGACAGTGAAGAGGCATAACGCACAGGTGATGAAAAAGCAGAGACACTAGAAAGCACCTCTTGAGTTGTAAGATGTTTCTGATATACCAATAATTAGACAAATCAAAGAAACTAGACATGTATAAACTCTAAGGTAGATACAGAAGAAAAGGTACAAACTAAGATAATTGGTAGTGAAGACTTTTAAATTGACAAACTGAGACCTGTCCCACAAATTGTGGTTTGGGCTGGGAGGAAGCAGGTTTTATTCCATAAAACTGTAAGTTATTCAGAACCATTTTCTTCTAATCTGTACATATATATATATATATACACAGAAGACAATCTCCTAAAATGGTGATTTGGAAACATGGAACCAATTGGAGGATAAAAGTTAAAACAGTTTTACTGCACTACTGTGAAAGAACTACTAAAATATCTGATTAACTGTAGTAGAACTGTTACCAAAATGAACCATCAAAACCATATTAAGTACTGGTAGATGCATCATATTAGTTATTCTATAATTCAGCAACTAACATTTTAGTATCTTGTACTAATCAAAGCAATACAAACACTTAAATACTAGACACTGAAATAATACATTTATATAGTTTCCACTCAAAACTTTCACAAATAAACCTACCTCATTTTATGTACCGCTTGAATTAGAGAGGTTTCATGTCAGGTTAATTTTATATAGTAGAGAAAATTTATGCATGTTTCAGATACAGCTTACAGTTTGCACAGGATTCCAAGTTTGTTCATCATGCGGGATAGATCAACTTGCTTAAAGTGAAGTTTGTTGTTCGCTTGCTTGTTTGATTTGTTTTATTTGCTGTGGAAGATGGGATTGGGATGGAGGGTTGGTTCAGGGTAGAGAAGGAAAGGGGTTTAATGGGTTTATGGGTTAAACCCCATAGTTAAAGGGTTTAATGTCATCCTGCAATTTTTTTCTTATCTTTGTTAAAGAATTCCTGTACAAATTTAAGTAACCTTTCACAAGCAGTTATTAATTGTGCATTCATCATATTCTGGGCTTGACCTCAGATCATGAGGTCTGCTCTGCAGAAGCGTTCAGCTCTTGTGGATCTAATACAAAAGCACTTTGAATCTTTAAAATGCACTGTGGTGCATGCTGGAAAATCAGATTCTATGCCCTGAGCTTGGACTCTAAAAATCCAGGAGTGCACTTGACCTCTTCTTGCCTCTCTTTAGTACCTATAAAATAGGAATTACACCACTTCTTCATATCACCAGAGCATTATGAAGATTAAATATTTTTTTTGTGAGGCACTGTAATATTACTATTTGGGCATCACAGAAAAAAAAAAATATCGGAATGTTACAACAGATGCAGTTTAGTTCAACTGTGGCCTCATTGATTTCCTGGCATATGAGAATTAAGAGGAAAAAAGAGAGAGAACTGAGAATACTGTTACGTATTTTCTAATTTTCCAGTCAGTATAATAAATTCCACTTTTAGCAGACATCTTGAAGACCAATTTGTAGATTTTCTAATAAACATTATTAAATTTGTTTACAAATATGTAACACACTAAATATTTCAAGAACCATCTGCCTGCCCATGTTGCTACTCTATAAGTTCTGTACAAATATCTTCCTTGCCATTTGTATTGACAAACAGACTTTGAGGCCAAAATGCGTCCTGAAATATCAGTCTGACACAGTAACTTTGGTTAATGACTTCTCTTAGGTAGAAAACTTTAGCTACTCCATACTAAAATGGATTTTTAAGCTTGTAGAGTCAGCACTACAGACTACGTTATCTCTCTGAGCTAGCTTACAAGTTAGCTGAGTTAGCTGAGTACCTGAAATGAGGATCAAGTTCATTAAAAAGATCTTGAATAGTTTTTTTCTGAGTAGTTTTCATATTTCTCAAGGAAATAATTATTTTATAACACAACTGTCTTTCAACAACACAGATTTTTTTTCAGTAAACTCCAGAGATAAAATTGAAAGGAAGAGAAAACAGCAAGGAAAAACATTGAAAATAGGACTGATGATTTATGCATTTGAACTTTGGTGATTCAATTTTCTCTGAATTTTAACGTGAAGCAACTTTATTAGGAAATATACTTCATTAAACAAGTAAAAGTAGTAAAGTTTTAATACAAAATTCAACATTAATGTTGGAAGAGAAAAAGCCCTCTACCTGTGTTACAACTGAATGTAAGGTATTGCTGCGTGAATTGGTTAGGGAATTAGAATTTACTGTCATGGAAGTGTTTAAGACTGACAAATCAGATCAGTTTTTTCTTTTTCTTTTCTTTTTCTTTTTCTTTTTCTTTTTCTTTTTCTTTTTCTTTTTCTTTTTCTTTTTCTTTTTCTTTTTCTTTTTCTTTTTCTTTTTCTTTTTCTTTTTCTTTTTCTTTTTCTCTCTCTTTCTTTCTTTCCTTTTTTTTTTTTTTTTCCATTTACTGGATTGGTACTTGTTAACAATACGATTTGTTGTCAGTGGCTACCTTTTAATTGCTATCAATTATTATCACTATATATAAAAAACAATTGGTCTTCAACAGGCTTATCCTAAACCAACCATGAGTTCACAATATCAAAGGAGTGATGCATCTTTATTCAGCACCAAGGGCTTTACAAGTCCATTACTGAGTTAAAGATCAATTAAGGCCATTCCCAAGAGAAGGGAGATGCTGGGTGGTCTCTCCTTTTTCTTCCCCAACTTTCTTCCCTCATTGCTGTTTCTTTTTTTTTTTTTGTTTTGTTTTGTTTCTTTTTGTGTGTGTGTGTGTGTGTGTGTGTTTTTCTTAATATGCTCCTCTCCCCTTCCCCAAAAGAAAAAAGGTGATCTCACCTACTTTTGAGAACTTATTTTGGAGAATAGGACTTACGCTACTTTATCATCTTCTGCAGGATTCTGATTTTAACAGACATCCACCTTGTCTGTTTTACCTCGTTAGCTCTCCTTTGGCAGATTATACTACTTGTACATTTTCTTCTATCCAATTTGTGCAATTATAGCAGAGATCTCTGTTTTTCCCTCGGGTGCTATGGATATTATTTAAATATTTAAGCTTAGCTGTCTTACCAAATGTTATTAGTGGTGTTACAGTGTTACAAAATGCTTACACATTTTGCCAGTCATGCTATTTTCATAGAAGCACAGAATGGTTTGGATTGGAAGGCTTAGGTTGAAGACCATCCAATTCCAACCCTCCTGCCATGGGCAGGGACACCTACTACTAGACCAGGTTGCCCAAAGCCCCATCCAACCTGGTCTTGAACCCCTCCACGGATGGGACATCCACAACTTCTCTGAGAAACCTGTTCCAGTGCCTCACCACCCTCTGAGTAAAGAATTTCCTCCTAACATCTAATCTAAATCTCTCCTCTTTTAGTTTAAAACCAGAGATGCCATTCAAAGGGACCTGGACAGACTGGAAAAGTGAGCCCATGTGAACTCATTGAGAGCAGCCCTGCAGAGAAGGACATGGGGGTTCTAGTGGACAAAAAGCTCAACATGAGCCAGCAGCATGCACTTGCAGCTCAGCAGGACAACTGCATCCTGGGCTGCATCAAAAGATGTGCAACTAACAGGTCAAGGGAGGTGATTATCCCCCTCTATTCTGCCCTCGTGAGTCCCCACCTGGAGTACTGTGTCCTGGTTTGGGGTCCCAAGCACAAGAAAAATGTGGACCTGTTAGAGCAAGTCCAGAGGAGAGATACCAAGATGATCAGAGGGCTGGAGCACCTCTCTTATGTGAAGAAAGGCTGAGAGAGCTGGGGATGTTCAGCCTGGAGAAGAGAAGGCTCCAAGGGGACCTCACTGTGGCCTTTCAGTGGGGGCACTTCTTTACTGTGAGGGTGACAGAGCACTGGAACAGGTTGCCCAGAGAGGCTGTGGAGTCTCCTTTGGAGATATACACGCCTGGATGCTATCCTGTGCAATGTGCTCTAGATGATCAGCAGGGGGGCTGAACTAGATGCTTTTTAGAGGTCCCTTTCAACCTCAACCATTCTGTGATTCTGTGATTCAGTTCTTAAAGGAGGCTTATAAAAAACATGTGGAGTGATGACTTTTTACACATGCAGGTAAGTTATAGGACAAGGGGGAATGGTCTTAAACTAAAAGAGGGGAGATTTAGATTAGATGTTAGGAAGAAATTCTTTACTCAGAGGGTGGTGAGGCAATGGAACAGGTTGCCCAGAGAAATTGTGGATGCCCCATCCCTGCAGGTGTTCAAGGCCGGGCTGGATGGACCCTTGGCCAACCTGATCTAGTGGGTGGCATCCCCGCCCATGGCAGGGGGGTTGGAACTAGATGATCTTTAAGGTCCCTTCCAACCTGAGCCATTCTATGATTCCCCTTTGTCCTATCATTACTTGCCTAAGCAAAAAGTGGTTCTCCATGTGTTTTATAAGCCCCTGTTAAGTATTAAAAGATGTAGTGAGGTCTCCCCAGAAACTTCTCTTCTTCAGGCTGAAAAACCCCAGCTTTTCTCAGCCTTCCTCCATAAGAGGGATGCTCTAGCCTTCTGGTTACCTTTGTGGCCCACCTCTGGACCCGCTGTAACAGGTCTGCACCCTTCTTGTTCTGGGGGCCCCAGACCTGTATGCAGTACTCCAAGCAGGGTAGAGTAGAGGAAGACAAACACCTCCCTCGACCTGCTGACCACTTCTCTATACACAGAATCACAGAATGTTAGGGATTAGAAGGAACCTTGAAAGATCATCTAGTCCAATCCCCTTGGTGGAGCAGGAATACCTAAATCACATCACACAGGAATGTGTCCAGGCAGGTTTTGAATGTCTCCAGAGAAGGAGACTCCACAACCCCCTGGGCAGCCTGTTCCAGCGTTCTGTCACCCTCACTGTAAAAAATTGTCTCATATTTAAGTAGAACCTCCTGTGTTCCATTTTGCACCCATTGCCCCTTGTCCTATCATTGGATGTCACCGAGAAGAGCCTGGCTCCATCCTCCTGACACTCACTCTTCACATATTTATAAACATTAATAAGGTCACCCCTCAGTCTCCTCTTCTCCAAGCTAAAGAGACCCAGCTTCCTCAGCCTTCCTCGTAAGGAATTTGCTCCACTCCCTTAATCATCCTCGTGGCTCTGTGCTGGACTCTCTCAAGCAGTTCCCTGTCTTTCTTGAACTGAGGGACCCAGAACTGGAAACTGGATGCAATATTCCAGATGCGGTCGCACCAGGAGACCTCTTTTCTTCAAAGCAAGCAAATATCAATTATGTCTTCCTCATTGTATGGGGGCCATTATTGTTCCAGTACACCTTGACTTTGTCTACGTCTGAGGAATGGTCTTTCATTACACTGTCCTGTCATTTTTTATCCTTTGTCTTCTAACTTTATTTTCTTCCTTCACACTTTCATGGCCAAAATGTGGTATATTCAGGCAAAGAACTTCACATGAGCACCATAACTTTTTTTTTTTTTTTTTTTAATTACTTATAGCTGTATTTCTACCCATTTGGCTTTTGACCCTAACACTTCCGCTGAAAACATACACTTCAGAGTGTTCAGAGTGGACAGGAAATTCCTGAGGCACTGCCAATTCCCTTAATATGGTAAAGAACTGTGTTCTTATGTCTTCAGTACTTAAACTTAATTTGATTTCTTGAAGATCCTGTAGAAATATTGTTCCAAAACCCCAGTCCTCCAAAAGCCTCTAATATTCAGACTAAATATGGCATTGACAATCCACATACAAATGTTCTTGTGGAGTGATAATTTTTCACAGCTTTTTAAACATTTTTGTCATTTACATTAGTTTGCTAGTTCTTCCAAACTCCTTTAGAAGTTTCCTCTTTCCTGATTGCACCCATATGAGTATTTTTGCTGAAAAAATATCTCTTGCAATAGTTCTCAGGAGAGTCATGCAGTTGTCCTGTTGTACAGGCCCTGATGTTAACAGATGTGCTGTCAAGCCACTGGTTGTAGTAGGGGAACCTCAGAACCTCCTGGTTCTGGGTCATTTCTGAACTAATGGTTTTCAATCCATATCAGAATTTTCTCACCTACTATAATCTAGAGTGTCATGAAATTGCCATCAGAATGGTTTTCTAATGGAAAATACCTTTTTCTCAAAATCAGATTTTTCCACTGAAAAATTATATTCTTTACTGTGATGGTTACAAAAAAATCTGCAACTGTTCATTTCTCAGTCTGTCTTGCACAGTAATCAGGAGGCACTCTGATTGACTAAGGATGCCAAGAAGATTGTTCTGCCAATCCCCCTATTGCATTCGTCAGAGATAATTTTCTTTTCCAGTAGATGTCTACTGAAATCTCTCATAATCCTGACATGTCCAAAAGGACTCTTTAACAGTAAGGGACATTCTCCTGACTATACTGTTTCATTGAAGTCAAACCCACATACCTTTTAAGCCAAGAGTGCTAGAGTTTATATGCTACGTTTTTTCCCCCAATATGCAGTGCAAATGTTAAAAATCAAATCACTACTAGCAACTTCAGTTGTGAATTGTGGCTCCATGAAGACCCACGTGGCATCCATAATTAAGATGTGATCTATTTATTTATTTATTTATATTAAAAACCACACTACAGCTTCATAATATGCCAAATGATTGAGTCTGTCATCTGAGTTAGGAATTTTAGTAAAACAGATCTTTTGGGATGGTTCTTCCTGCTTCTATGTGCTCTAAAAATACTTTGAAGGAATAACTGTCCTCATATTTTCAGTCCTCTCTTTTAACACCTGAGAGAATATCTTACTACCCATGCAATAGTACCCATGCAGAAGTACTAATAGTACTTCTATTAATGAAAAAAAAAAAAAGTTTAAATTATTAAAAGCAGAGGAAAAAGCTTAGTTTAGATACTGTGAATTTTAATCAAATAAATAGATTTCTGGTTAACCAATCTAACCAGCCACAGAAGCAGATTTTTTTTAGATATTTTATATATTTTATGTCTAATTTACACTGGAGAAGATATCCATCAGTGTTTGTTCCTATCTAAAAGGAGTCTAAAAACATGTAGTCTAGAAAATCTGAAGGTAAATCTTATTCACTTTATGACTGAAATGGATTTCCATTCCAATAGTTAGGAAATAGTTTGTTTATCTGTATTTTAATCTTCAAAATGTTTTCTTGCAAATTAGCTTTATTTCTTTAATTTTCCTTGGGGTCATGAGTACTGCTTAACTATGTGTTTATGCTTCCTAACATGGTACGAGTATGGTTTTGGCTGCTACTAAATAATTATCAGTTATGACTATTATTTCAAGGAATGAAAATCAGGAAAAAAAAATGTGTTTAAATATGATTACATATGACTATTTGAGAAGCAGCAAAGGAAATTGCAGATAAAAATTTATCAAAATATTTAATAGTGACATTTCAACTCATCTATCATTATCCTTTTTCATTTAAAAATAAATGTTTAATATGGGGAAATTTTCTTCCTCCATGGAGATGTCAGTACTTTTCTTGGCTTCCACAGCAAACAAGTGCATATTTGTCTAAGATTCTAGTGGATAACTTTGGTGAAATGCATCATTTTGCACAGCAACCTTGAGTCAAGTGATGCTTCAGTTGATCCAAAATCTTTCATTCTCTGGCTGTCTGAAAAACATAAGCAAAAACAAACAAACAAACAAACAAACTAAGCAAACAACCCTTTTTCTTTCTGTTTCTTTTCTTTCTCATTTTCTTTATCCCTTTTTTATGCTGTCCTCTCTATTATATATTTATTAACTTTCCACTTTTTACTCCTCAGCATATCTTTTTTTTTTTTTCTTTCATGATCTCTGAAATGCAGTATGATGCATAGATTAAAAAAACACAGCAGCTTTCAAGTAAATGGCACTTTTTACCCTTCTGCAATGTGCAGAATAGCAAGATAGGACATCAATACATCTTTAAAATCACTTAAGTGCTTGTCATCAAACCAGAGATTAATTGCTTCACAGTAAACTTGTACACTATGTATAGGTTCCAATTGTTTGTAAAACATAATGATCCTAGAGCTTTGAAAGGTGCAAGCCTGACATCTCAGGAGACTGAAAAAATGTTCTAGGCCATAAAATGAATATAGAGAGAAGCAGCTCAAGTGTGAGCCATATTCTTCCATCAAGGAAGTCACCTCTCCTCCAAATGGCAAGTACCACTTCTAAAGCTGAGGAATACTTTTGTCTGTTTTAAATATGTACTCGTTATCCCTGGCTGCAGGAAACTGTCAACTAATTCCTGAAAATTCAATGCCCAATGAATAGTCTGACAACTGGTAGGATTTATTAGCAATATGTGGTTTTATGGTTGGTTGATTGGTTTTGGTTTGGTTAGGTTTGGTTTGGCTTGGCTTGGTTGTTGTTTTGTTTGTTTGTCTGTTTTTGACTGTGTATGTGTGCATGTGTTTTTGTTGTTGTTTCCTTTTATTTATTTATTTATTTTTAGTTACATTTCTAAAGCTGTCTTGTAGGTGGGTAATTAAAATAACTTATCTTTTTTCAACTACTACTACAGCCCCCACCTCTCCATTTAATTATTGTTTTTTTTCAATATATATAAAAAATCTCCAGATTCTGTATATTAATGTCTTCTTTTTCACAGTTTTTTCCTTTTCACAGTTTATTCTAGCATTTCATAGTTTCCAGCTGTCCATTGCAATTTCACTATGGTTCATTACATGTCAAATAAAAAATAAATAAATAAATAAATAAATGTTTGTGTAAACAACGCAAGAAAAGGAGTAAGATGACTGTTCTAATTCAAACCAGAAGAGAGCAAGTTGTTACTTTTGTCTTTTACCTCCTTTTCCAGATTGATACCCAACCTCAGCAGTCATTGGCCACTTAGTGAATTGATTTGCACACTTTTACTACTCTAAAATTTGGCCATCATTTATTTAGCCCTTTAACTTTTTTCTTTTTATTTCTTTTCTTTTACTTCAATTTTCTGTTCTTTGAATTCACTAAAACAATTTAATTAAAGATAGGAATATGTTTATCTCTCTGCAAATTTTATGAAATCCAGGGTTTCATTTAAGAATACTTGGGTGTAATGAAATGAGACTGATTAGAAATTGTTCTTTTTTATTATTTATTTTATTATTTATTTTTTGTACAGCTTCATTGTGTTTTTACCATCTGCATGTAAATACATTAAAACACCTTTCATAGATTGGTAAAAAATACTTGAAAAGATTTCACATCAGGGCTTGAATATCACAGGCAATACTTCGGATTTCACAGTCGTGTCATCCTGTATGAGTGATAAATGTAATACCTTTTTCAAGCTTGTCTAGATTGTATGATACTTGAAATATGCATACAATCTGCACATGATCCTTCAGGTTAAAAAAAAAAAAAGAAGAGAAAAAAAGAAAACACTTACCCATACGCCAATTTAGCAAGTATTTCTTATCTTTAAATATTAGATTTTCCCAGAGAGCTTATTTTCCCCAGTTCTGCAGGAACAGTGACTGGCTTGTCACTGCACCAGGTCACTGAGCCCTTTATTTGGCTGACATAGTACTTCAATCTGTTTTATGAATAAACCTGTTCTTCTTATGGCACAACACCTACAGGATGTTGACTGGAAAAGATGATTAACTAATTTTCAGTTTGTTTGTAGACAGACCCCCATTTATAAAACAAACAGGCAAATCACTTCAAACAGAGAGAACACTCAAAGCTAAGTGGTATATTTCTTTAGCTGATACCCAATGACCTTTCAAGATGAAAGGATAATAGTCAACACAGAAAAAGAAGAAAAAAAGCCCTGTGTGCTGTTTGCGGGGTTTAGAGGTCACTTGGCTACAGAGAAAGAAGGATACAATGGAGGCTGCAGAAAACACTGAAGAAGCAAACATGGCTGTTCGTTTAGATTTTTTTTCTTCTGAGCCTCACCATTCACCACTGGCCTTCTTCATTTAACAAGTGCCTCTGTTCCCCAAACTAAGCATATGTTCTGTTTATTGTGTGGCTGAAACTCCACTTATATATTAGCTGTCTATCTGCGCTCTTCTTTGGAGAGCAATTAATTGGTCAACCCCAAAAGCAAAATGGCATGCTTATCCCATTCAGCTGTCTGGTGATCATATGACAGTGCTGAGAGAATATGATGGAGGTCTCACAAGACAAAGTAAGATATTATTCCCAGTGAAATCCTGTGGCTACATGCACCTCTTTCTACCAGTACAATCAGGGTCTTTGTTCTGCTTTGGATCCTGGGAGTCAGCGTGTTTCTCCCATTGAGGAAACTCAAAGCAATTTCCCACACTCATAGCAAGGCATCCCCAGGCCATAAAGATTGTTCTGTCCTCTGAACACACAACAATGTTTAGACTGATTATTAAAACCAAAACCCTTTTATTTTATTTTATTTTATTTTATTTTATTTTATTTTATTTTATTTTATTTTTTATTTTATTTTATTTTATTTTATTTTATATTTTATTTTTAACTGTCATTCAAAAGCTCTACTCTTAAAAGTGGGCATTTATGAGCAAAATGCATTTCCAGGAACAGAACCTAAGTCTTGACTATACAGAACATGCTTTAAAACAACAACAACAACAACAAAACCCACCTTTTTCTCATCTCCAGCTTTGCTTAAAATTTTCTATACTGCTTCTCTTGAAATAAATTAGTGTTTGTCAGCGGAAGTGCCAGAGATGCCAGGTACATCCTACATATTTTAAGTCCTCATGTTTTCACTGCCCATACACATATCCACCCTCATACAACTGCCAAATTAACTTTTCTTCTCCCTCATGCAGGTTAGAGAGAACCCTTATAGCTGCTGGGAGTTATTAACCAATTTTTAGTGGTAGCTACCAAGCAATTTAGATGGCAGAGGTTCCAAAGCCATCACGAATGCTATCATTAGAAATTATCTTTTACCCCTAATCTATTGTTTCTGAATTCAAATAAAATAAAATACAAAAAAAAAAAAAAGATAAAAAATGGTTAAAAAGAACAAAAAGCTGAAACATAGTTCTGTCTCAACATTAGACTCCACATGGACCAACACATTTTCCTCTGTCTTACCACTCACCTGAAATACTACTTTTTAACTGTAACTACTTTCTAAATTCTTATTGCACTACTTCTGAAAAAAATAGAGTTCAATTAAATTTCTGCTCTGTGAAAGTTGTCTGTAGGTTTGAATTTTGTTTTCCCAAGAAGCTAAAGACTTAGGTAGGGAAGCAGTAGTGATATGATTTGAAGACTGGGGTGCCTATTTAACAGAACGTTAGAAAAACTCTGTTCACTTAACCTAGTGAAAAAAAGGCTGAGAATGAACAGATGTTAGTCTACATCAGCAGGGTAAACACCAGGAAAGAAAAGAGTTGTTTATGTGAAACTTCAGTGTTGTCACAAGAACAAATGGGTGTGAACAGCTGGAAATAAATTTAGTGGGAAATTAGAAGAAATGTCCCAGCTCTTAGAGCAGTCAGGTTCTGGAGCAGAGCCTTCCAATAGGAAACTGGATAGAAAAAAAAATAGTTTTAAAGATAGAGATAATTAATGAATGGGTCATCTGAAAAGTCAGAAGCTATATTAAAGAATTTCAAAGACTTTCTTCAATCTTGTGTTCTAGGGATTTTTTAATGGTTTTATTTATTTATTTTGATGTGCCATGGTAGAAAACCTGAAAGGAATTTTGAAAGCAGGTTAAAAGAACAATGTGTGGAAAAACAGTTGATTAGGACTCTAATTTATACCTAGTCTCCTTTGAAAATCACAGTATTGCACTGGATATTTTCAGAGAAGAGTGAGGATTAGAATCATAGAGTCATTAAGGTTGGAAAAGACCTCCGAGATCATCTGGTCCAATCATTCCCCTACCACCAATATCACCCGCTCACTTAACCATGTCCCTAATATGAGAAACAAAGTTGTGTTTTTGCAATAGAAGGTGTTTAGTTAGTGGAAAATTCCACTAACCTTGCATAATCAAAAATGATTGTGCAGCATAGCAGTGGGGAGTATGTTAAGCAGATAAGGGGAAGGTCCCACTGTCCCAAAGGATGGATAAGGAGGATAGCTAAGAAAAACAGGATGAGCTGTACGAAATCAGTAAAAACAAACATTACGAGCCCTCTAGTGCAACAGAAGAAGGAAAAAAAAAAAAAAAAAAAAAAAAGGAAAAGGAGAAATTAACGACTGGTCAAATGAAATTGTACATGTATGGTATAGAAGTGTGTCGAGTAGGTTGTGAACTTGTAGTACTCAGCCAATGAGGAAACGGGAGAAATCATGTGTCAGGTAATAGGGAATATAAGGTTATGATAAACCTTTACTGTGCGCTTCTGCTTGCAGGATGCCCGCCATTGCAATCGCAAATAAAATAGCTTCACAGAAGATCCTGTCTGAAGAAAATTATTGAGATTTTTCTCACACTAAGCACCACATCCAACCTTTCTTTAAACACCCCCAGGGACAGTGACTCCACCACCTCCCTGGACAACCCTTTCCAATGCCTAACCACTCTTTCTGAAAAGTTTCTTGTAATTTCCAACCTGAACCTCCCCAGGCATAACCTGAGGCCATTTCCTTTTGTTTATCACTAGTTATCTGCAAGAAGAGGCCAACTCCCAGCTCCCCACAGCTTCCTTTCAGGTAGTTGTAGAGAGCCATAAGGTCTCCTCTGAGCCTTCTCTTCTCCAGACTAAACAACCCCAATTCCCTCAGCTGCTCTTTATAAGACTTGTATTCCAGACCCTTCACCAGCTTTGTAGCCCTTCTCTGGACAGGCTTCATGGCCTTGATGGCTTTCTTATGGTGAGGGGCCCAAAGCTCCACAGGGTACTCAAGGTGCAGCCTCACCAGAGCTGAGTACAAAGCTGATTATGTTACCTTGCTCATGAAAGATTCAATGCTTCTCTGAGGGGTTGAAGCTCTGAAAAGATTCTGGGAATTACTGGCATAGGGATTAAAAGGTGGACAAGATATTGTTTGAACATGTCTTCTTCTCCACAGTCAGTTCTCAGAGGCTCACATTTACACAAGTCTACCAGCCCAGGGGCTCAGATTTCTGCAGGCCAAGGGCCAGCTGTGTGAAACACAACTACTACATGACCTTGGCTGGGTTTTACTGTAAAATTGTTGCTGAACTGTGTGGGAGGGTTCCTAAGCTGAAGATGAGCATGGTAAGAAAAGGAAAAACAAAGACATCATGGAAATTGTTGAGACAATACTAGTTAACAGCTCAGAGAATAAAATGAAAATATGCAATATGAAACAATATAAAATGTTGAGGGGAAAAAAAAATGTAGAGAACCAAAACACAGAACTCAACAACAGCTTTGTTTAAGGGCTGACACTCCTTCCCCACCTAAAAGACGTCTGAGCAGCAGAGACTCAAACTACTGCCTGCTAATGATTACTCTAGTAATACATAAATCTCACCTGTTAGCAAATTTACCTATGTAAAAAGCATGTTAGCCAACAAATAATTGATATATTCTCATATGCTCTGTATGAGTTGGAAAAAGGCCCAAACCCAAAGCTAATTTGGCAGAGGAAGAGCTACATTATTTGAACAAGAATTCAGAATAACATCTTAGGGTTCAGAAGGCCAAGACATCCATTGAGAAACTTGGTTTGATCTTTTTAGACACATTAACATTTTAAAATGCTATCCTCTTGAGCAGTCTGACCCAAATTCTTGCCACCACCAAGGGGTGACAGGGCATATGGATAAGATTCGAAGCTTTGTGTCTCCTGACTCCTTGACTATGGGCTGGAGGGATTCTGTGGATTGTGACTGAAGAGGGTACTTAAATGATTTCTGCTCCCACCACAGGCCTCGTCATGGCCTTCTATTTTATCCATATATGCCAAACTTTTTTTTCTGTCATTTCAAATTGTCTCCTTACTTGATAATATCATTCACATTGATGAGACAGCTGAGCATATTTATACCTAGCTGGTGGTAAAGCTGCACTGCAAACTTTGTATTTTTCATGGTGATGTAAAGAAGTGTCTGTAATAATTAACAAGATGGTACAGCACAGAGCAATTCACATGGAGAATGTAGCTTATGCAGTTGCTAAGAGAAGTATCTAATCAATATGATTTGAATAGAAATGCTAATGAATAGAGCTGGATACTTGTTATGTCATTTAACACTACTATGTATACAGCAGTTAATCCTCTTCAGGACTGTCTTTATTATCACCGAGGTCTATACCTGTTCTTACTGCTAATCAGATAAATGCTGTCACATGGCAGGAAACAGTGAACAAATGTAGTGGTGTAAGGTTACATTCAGCTGGACAACATCTACCTGAATGATTAATTGAAGGTATATGCGAAACGCCACTGAAACTCAGTAGTTCTGTCAAACAGCAAAAAATCAATGAGAACACTACAGTTTTGGTCTGTTGTATTTTTGTGAGAAACACAAAGACAAATCAAGGATATATTTTCAAACCTGTCAGGAAGTCACTGCAAGATCAAAGCCTTTTATTTTTTCCCAACTGAATGATAGCTTCTGTTAATACAGCAGTAGGGACAGAATCTAATATGCAACACACTTCCCATGCCTTTCATCATAGAACCATTAAGGTTGGAAAAGACCTCCAAGATCATCTGGTCCAACCATCCCCCTGCCACCAATATCACCCATGTCTCTAACCGTGTCTCTAAGCACCAGGTCCAACCTTTCCTTAAACACCCCCAGGGACAGTGACTCCACCACCTCCTGGGCAACTTGTTCCATCTCTGAGGTTTTCAGTGGTTTCTTCCTCAACCTTTAGTTAAAGATCACTACTGCTACTATGCAGACAAATTTTGCTGTTCTCCTGCATAGATGTTTAAGGAAGTTTTAAGTGCCATTATGAGAAAGAAAAAAAAAAAAAAAAGTCTTACATGTGGAGTATTCATTTAGCTTAGCCCATTAAGATATGCTGATAAGGAACAGTAATTCCTGTTCAACTGAACACATGCAGAGTCAGCTTGTGATGTCCAGCCACGTGTGACTTCTTTACTGGGATGGTAGTGGGAAAGCAGCTTTTGTCTCCAGTCTGAACCAGAAAAATATCACATTTCTGGAGACATAGATAGGTGTTTAAACTATCTGGACACTAAGCCCAATTTATGTTCAGCAGAGAAAGAAATCAAGACACTGCGTGTTTCAAGCCATATTGGGAAGTGCTAAAGATAGCTGGCTTCTAATCTTGAGAGTAAATGTCAACCACTTCAGTACTGGCTTTATCACAGAATGAAGAAAACACTATTTGTGACTTCTTTTTTTTTTTTTTTTTTTTCCCAAATAATAGCTCCCAGTCCAATATGTTGTGAGATTTGTAAGATCAAATGAATGATGAGAACTGTTGAAAACATTCACAATGCAAAAAGCTTCTCGAGTGCCATATGAACTCATTCTGAGGCCAATATATTTACCAGAAAGGCATAATAGATTTGTTCTTTAATCTTCTCTTTGAAATATTACAGTCATAGAATTAGTGGAAATAGTATAATATGTCTTTGCTGACTAGCAGTATATGAATAAGCAAAGCTTACAATCTGAATTTCTGTTCAGCAGCTTTTAATGCTGTTCAGAATAAATAAGGGTCAAATCTGGAGTGATTCACTAATTCACAGACTTAGTGAATGCCTGAATAGTTCAAGGAATTCTAATGAATGAAGGTTCCAGTGAAATTTCTTATTAAAATAATGTGTTCAACATAAATATATTTATATATAAATATAAATATAAATATATATATATATATATATATATATAGCAAGGAATATGTCAGTACAAATACCAGAAGACTTTGAATCCACATTCTGAACCTAGATTTGAGATACAGATTTCTACTTCTGAGCACTTTCAGAAATATAGTATAGTTCCAGGAAACTGAAGAGGATAAAAACTCTCTGAAGAACTCTGTACTCAGGAATGGCCCTGATCTAGAAACAAATAATAGGTGAGGAGAAACAAAGTTCCTACAGGGTCATGATTTTATTCAAGAAGTAAAAACTGGATGTAAATTACACTTAATATACTCAAAACAGACTGCACTGGTCTGATACCATTAAATAACTGATATCAATTAAATAACTGCTAATGACCTTTTCAGAAGCCCTGCTGTAAAATGTGGCCATAGGACAGAATTAAATACTAACAAGAAACATACAATAAGCCCAGTGGCTTCTGTCTACCAAATTCTCAATCTCATTGGCAGCTTGTTGACATAAATGGAATGCATGTTATGGGAGTCTTCATAGAATTTGTCTAATAAGATTAGATAACTTTCTAAGCTGATATAATCAATAAAGAGAATATAGTCTTAATTGCCAACGTAGAGAGATGGAAATCTCCGAAGGGTGATATATCCTATCCTAAGATAATAACTCTTAGGTGGAATATTCAGAGTCCCAGCTAAGGTAATGTTTCTGGGAGATCTCTTCTACACCTCATATGCTTAATTACAAGGGTAAGACCTCTAGATGAAGACAGTTATCATTACATTGCAGTGATGCCATAACTATACATCATTATAAATCTTATAAATCCTGTTCTGCTTTCATTTCTAGGAGAATGCTTAAGGAGACAGAGATGAGACGAAAATACTGCATCACTAGTAAATAATGAAGCAATTAATGACTTTAATAACCTTTATGACTTTTCAGGAAAATGGTTATGGTTTTTGATCCAAGATAAGAATTTAACAGCTCAGTTTAAAATACTCCTGATATCACACAGGAAAAAAATAAAAATACTATGAAGAGAGCAGGACTAGGTAGATGAAAGAATAATCTGAACTTCTGTTGACACAGAAGTATGGTTCAGCACCAGAGCAGTACTACAGAGAAAAAGGTTGTCAAACTCTGTCTGGAATCTTGGAGAGAAGAAATTCAGCTGGCTGGTAAATACTGGCATAAACAAACAAACAAAACAAAACCACCACCAACAACAAAAGACTTTATATGCTGTGCTGAATGGTTGCATACCGATTTGTGAAACAATGATCAGTTCACAGAATCCCAGAGTCATTGAGGTTGAAATACCCCATCAGGTACATATACACACTGATAAGATGCCTCTGGGCCTTTTTCTGCTCCAGGTTGAACAGTGTCATCACTCTAAGGTTCAACTTCTATTACAGATGCTCCAAGCCCTTAATAACCTTTGTCACCTTTCAGTGGATTAGCTCCAGTATCTCCATGTTTTTTGATCTAGGGAAGCCCAAAACTGAGCTCAGCATTTTAGGTATGTCTCACCAAGACTGATCAGAGAGGAAGGATCAACTAAGTTTACCTGCTTTATTCTGTCAATCCCAATTTTCCCAAAATGTATTTTTTTGCTTGTTTTTTTTTTTTTTTTTTTTTTTTTTTTGGGGGGGGGGAAGGATTGGTTTTGACAAATATTGTACTTTGAATATTGTGAGGAGAAGGAATTCTGAAGCTTTCAAAAAATACTATTTGTAAATTTCAAAAAAAAAAAAGTTCATCATTCATCTGAAAATTAGTTCTCATATGGAATCTCAATTTTTAATAAAAAAGGAAATAAAAAGGGAAAAAAATGAAATAAAATTGACCTTATCAAAGCATAGTGCAACAACATTTTGAACGTTTTGATATTTTTCTCCTTATCTACTACATGAAAATTATTTTGAATTTTGTAAATTATAACAAGATAAAAAATATATTTTCCTGACACAGTCTTTAAAATGTTGGCTTTAAATAGTCCCTGCCAGTTTATATAATAGAAGCCAGCTGACTACTCAGAAACCATACAGTATATACCTACAGGTCATTGGTGCAAATGAGAATGTTAATTTCAGTAGGAACCACATTCCAGGCACCTTCTCTGGTCTCACAGAACCACAAAAGCTGAGGATTTTTCTGTAGCTACAAACAATGAACAAAGAATGCTTATCTTGAACTTAGCTTTCCATCCTGACTCATGTATAACAGAGCTTTCTGAGTCATTTTGTTTGCTGGAGATTATATATTGACATAATGAGGAAAGCTGCTCCATCTAATGTTAGAAGGTTATCATGATAAAAAATTAAAAAGAAAAAATGGAAAAAAACAAGAGTTCCCCATTATAGAAAGAAAGAAAAACAAAGCCAAAAGATTTAAAGCTCTCAATGTGTAATTTATAAGGAAAAACACATGCTACGTTCATGCATAATTTGATCTTCAGAGAATTATCATTTACAAATGAATCATTGGTTTGGTACTTCTTCTGTCACCATAAAACATTCAAGCTTTATAAAGTGGTAAGTAGGTTCAAAGACTGTTGTCGATTTTCTTCCTTCTTTCCTTCCTTCCTTAAACTAACCCTATTTTTGAGAGAGGCTCTTTTATTCAGTACATGAAATTTCTGATCTACAATAAAATTAGAGAAGTGACAATAAAAATATGATTACAAATAAAATATTATTACATAATTATGGCATTGTATCATAATAAAGGAAGAATAATTTTCTATTGAATATACCTACTCTGTTGCATAGTACTGGATAACAATTGAACTGATTTAATGTTTTAGAGATTGTTCATTAATTCTCAAGTAAACACATATGAAAAGTTCTCAGCAAACTGGTTTTATGAAATAACGTGCATTTCAGGCTAGTCTTCTCTCAGGTTGTCTGTATTCAAGAAAATCATCACCTATTCACAGATTTCACTATGATTTTGCCCTTTGCTTATTCCTTTTTTAGGTTACAAAATTAATTTTACAGGGGGTGGGGATGGTGGGGTGTTGTATTCTTGGACATTGTCATTTAACTTTCATGACAAACTTGTCATTTCTTTTACAGTCCTTGAGAGTTTTTGCCAATGACTGAACAGATGCTTATATTTTAGTGTCAGTGAAGATACTTTTTCTACTTTTCTTTGACTCTTTGGACTTTGTCTAATAAAAGCTAGTTTATAAACATTTCTGACATGAGCAGCATTCAGTGAGAATCATACCAGAGTAGAATATTAGGTAATCATTGATGAAACACCATTGACTTCACAAATGGGAAGGATTTGAGGTCTTATACAATTAATCCAGTACTGAAAACAGAAGTCTTTTGGAAGGACTGTTGAAGTCTTGGGAATGAGACTCGTTTGTTTTTCTTGCTTTTAAACTTCCAAACTGCCAGCTCATTTCTCAGATAGGAAGACTTAATAGATGTCAGTGTCGGGGATTTAAAAATCATTGTAAGATTTATGACTCTCACTTACAGGGTGAAGGATGGTTCCAAAAGCCAAAATGTCAGACAAAAACAAACAAACAAACAAACAAAACAAAACAAAACAAACAAACAAACAAAAAACCATACAAAGAAGCAAAATTTGCCAGAGAACATGCATTATCTTTCTTTTAATCATAATTCTACAAAAGAAGTAGAGATATTAATAAAATACATACATCTCATGTTGCTTAAAGTTTGTCTACGGTGTTCAAATTATTTATTTCTTTTTAATCTAAATAACCTGAAATATCTGCTATAATTTACATGATTAAATGAATATAGCAGTTCCTTCAAACAATACTCAAGGAGATTCTTCATATGACTGGCTCTCCAAATGACTAAGACAATTGCTGAAGTGCATGTTATTACAAGGAAGGGTGCAAACAATGCAAGAGGTCACAAAAGATGGGTGCTATTAGCTCTGACTTCAATGAACCAAGGTTGCTAAGTGAAAAATGCACTCTGCGCCTCTGGTCACAGAATTCTGTTTTAAATAAAGACAACATATTGCACAGCCTGCAGACTTTTTTTTTTTTTTTTTTTCCTTTTGAACAGAAATTTGCATACAGTCTGTAAATGCTTTTCTTACGTTAGAATGTGTAAGGCTTTCTTTCCCAAAGGTACTTGATTTTGTGGATATTTGAGGAGTGTCCTGGTTTCAGTTAGGACAGAGTTAATTTTCCTCCTAGTAGCTGGTAGGGTGCTATGTTTTGGATTAGGATGAGAAGAGTGCTGGTAACATACTGATGTTTTAATTGTTGCAGAGCAGTATTTACACTAAGCCAAGGACTTTTCGGCTTCTCGCTCTGTCCTGCCAGTGGGCAGGCTAGGGGTGCAGAAGGATCTGGGAGAGGACAGACCCAGAACAGCTGACCCAAACTGGCCAAGGGGTTATTCCGTACCATCTGAACGTTATGCTAAACAATATATAGGGTCGGCTAGCCAGGGTAGGGGGGGCCGGCTGCTCGGGGATAGGCCTGGGCATCGGTCAGCGGGTGGTAAGCAATTGCATTGTACATCACTGTTTCGTACCACATTATTATTATTAGTAACTATTATTATTATTATTATTAATTATTAATTACTATTATTATTTTCCTGTCTTAATAAACTGTCTTTATCTCCACTCCAGGCTTCACTTTTCTGTTTCTCTCCACCGTCCCAGAGAGGGAGGGGGGAGCGTGAGCGAACAGCTGTGTGGTGTTTAGCTGCCGACCAGGTTAAACCACAACAAGGAGATAATGGAAGGAGCTCCTTGGAGGACAGCAAGGCAGGGCCCCAACAGTCAGCACCCTATCCCAACTGCTTTAGTTTCCAAAGGTTTTACCATAAATACCTATAAATGCAAAGTAACTTTGGAAAAGAATTCCAGTATGTACCAAAAGCTGTGGGCCACGGGCCCTGCCCTGTTACCCCTAGCCAGGAAGCAAGACAAGTTGGGGGCAGACAGAAACACCTGTTTTACATTATCACAAAATGGCTTGGGTGGGAAGGGACCTTAAAGATCATCTAATTCAATCTCCTTGCCATGGGCAGGGACACCTCCCCGCTAGACCAGGTTGCTCAAAGCTCCATCCAACCTGGCCTTGAACACTTCTAGAATCGTTCTTGCAAATGATAGTTTAAAGAACCAATTTTAGTTGAAAAGCACCTGAACTGAACTACATTAAAGAATGACTTTTATGAGGATTTGACCATAGATCGCCTTCCTGTGAATTAGCTCTGTTTCTAATTAAGGAATTATACTGTAAATAAGAGTTGTTGTTTTTCAACATGAAGAAAATATCATATTTAAAATAGAATATGTAAATTAACGACAGCAATTATTACATACTGTTTGCAAAGGTAAGACAAAAGTGGAAAGACAAAATATAAACGTTGTCCTTATAATGCTCAGTATATACAAAAATCACTTTGATTTATATCTAGTTAAAAGGTGACTCTATACAGGATGTACAGGTAGGAAACAGCCAGTAACTTAGTTTGAATAACTGATTTTAATACCAGTATTTCTTCTTAATTTCAGATTTATCTCTAGTGCCAAAAGATACCTCTACTGAAAGGTAATGTGTTGGTGAAAAAAGGTAAGAGACCCTATTCTCTGTTTCCTTTTTCCACCTCAGTTCTGCTTTGGTCATGATCATCATATTGGACACACAACAGAGTATTAATCAGAAACAGACTTCTGTCATTGGAGCAGCCTTTCTATTGGAAAATTTTGGAGAACAACTGGGAGGAAAAAATGACTGGCAGCAGCTGGACAAGAGGCAGAGGAAAAAGAGGAAGGGCAGTTGTGCCAAGACACTCTTCTGAGGAGATGTGTCCTGTAGCAAACTAGCTCTGGTAGAACGTTTTCATTTATTTATTTATTTGGATTAAAAAGAGAAGCAAAGAAAATGATGCGTCTTCAAAAAGAATGGGTAAAGAATGGACATTCCAAATCTAAATTGGATTAAGACTGATGAAGGCAAGAAATGCTGTTTTTAACTGGCACCTAGTACTCACCAGGTGGCTGTTCTCAAGTAGAAGATACATGAGAATTGATTTTTTTCTTTACTGTTAAATATGAGCAGAAGCATCAAGTTGAACATGTCAGGACTTCCTACAATCGACAAAGCAGATCTTCAGCAATGAAAATCCTAAATCAGGCTACCTAATCATAAATATAATAAATAAATAAATAAATAGGGCCCTAAGCAACACCCAGCTACTGACACAGTGGCTCCCAGGAAACAGTTATGTAAAGTGGAAAGACTTTCAGCAGTCCTCTTAGTTCTTTCTCTCATCTACGCTTGACTCTTCCACTGTCTCCCTGCTAGCTCTTCATTTATGTAAAGAACTTCTAAGATATCAAGTTCCTATAGAAGATGGAAATTCTCTAGAAATATTTTCTATTTACAGTAGTAAACGATCAATCAAACAAAAACACAATATTTCAGGCAAAATTATATGTAGAACTCAATAAAAATAACTGCTAAAATATTTATATATCAGAATGCAATACACTGACTGTGCCATTGAGAAAAATACCTTTGAACTGATCTCTTGATCTTTGGCCAGTACCAGATGCCAATAGCATGCCTAAGACTTTTTTTTTTTTTCCTCTCTCTCTCACTCTTTTTTTTTTTTTTCCCAAAGTTTAATTTCTGAATTCCCTGAGAGGCCTATGTGTTTTTCCACTTCCAGTGAAATTAACAATAGTTATTAATGTGTATTGCTGCTTTTTTTTAAAAAAAAAAAAAAAAAGAGGAAAAAAATATGGAAATATTATTACAAGCCTACTGTTTTAGTTACAGACTTAGACACTTGCTTGGGTTTTCCCCTTTGGCATTTTATAGCATTTTATTTATATTGAGGCTTATAGTCCACATAAGTTTGCCAGCCTGTGGGAATGAAATCACAGCAACTTTAGACACTTTAGATACACAACAGCAATAAATGCTTTAAGAATGTTTCTATTACCTATGCTATTATTTACACTATAGAGAAACATATTTTTGAAAGTGATGCTACCCCAATTATTATCCACACAATCTCTCATCTGACATCTCACATAGTGTTTTTCTTTGTTTGGTTGTCTTTATTTTATGGGATACTCATCATTATTTCAAGGGAGAATTTTCCATGAACAGATTTAACCCATATTTCCACAAATGGGTCCTAATTTGACATGGAGGAAAGTAATTTAAATTTAAAACTACCAACAGGATAGTATTCTGTTTTATTATAAAGACTAACACATTGTCACTAGAGTTTCCCATTCAATGAGTGCTTTCAGAATAAGAAAAAAAAATCACACACAAAAACAAAGCAGACCAAAAAAAGGAACTTCTAGTCATGCCCTCATCAGGGACAAAATTGCCCATTACTCTTTCCTTGAAAGCTCAATGACCTGGAAGAGTTAGATTCACTATGGATCCTGCTATAATTACACATACAACAAGTTTTAACAGAAGATATTCAAAATGGTTTACCTCTCTACAGCCAGATCAGGAAAATATGAAAGGTACTGCAATTTAGATTTCTGGGCAGACTCCAAGACTTCAACTTTGCCTTTCTGTATCCTATTCAAGTACCCAGACCTCTAGGCTTTTAGAAACTTGTGTTGAATGAGTCTTTCAGTTTGGTGAGAAATTTAATTCATATTAAAGTTAGTCTATTTCTACAGTTTTTCAGTTTAAATTGAAATTTTGGCAAAATAAAATAAATTTTAAACTCCCCAGCCTTAGCTGTCATGATTTTCTATATGAGAATCTGTAACTGTGCATGTATGAAAGATGGTGGAAAATATTTAAAATATGTAAACTTTCAGATTTCTGAGTCTGACTTTCCACAAACAGGAACTGTACACAGTTTGTCTACAAGAAGTTTCAAGTCAGTGTTCCAAATTCAAACAGCTGAGGAAGGGTAGTTTGCATAAACTTATCCAAACAGTTTATTGAACCAGAAATCTGGACTTTCTATTTTCACTTTCTATTTCCCAGAAGCAAAGCCTATTTTAGGATTAAAGGGGAGAAGAAAATAATGTTTACATTAAAATATACACATTCAAATAAATTACAGTATTTATAAACAATCTGGATACAGTAAAAGACTCCAAGATTTCTAGCAGGCTTAATTAATAAGACTATTGCAACAAAGAGTCATTTTACCCCCTCAAGCATAGCATAAGCCCCAAGTCTCTTAATCAGAGCCATAAAGAGCTTACAGAGAAGAACAGACAATTTTAATGATCTTCTTCATTACCTCTGAAAAGCTGATCTAAGTAAGACAGATATCTGTATAGATCAAATGATTCCACCAGCTTCCAAATTTACTTTGTTCTGGTGACTGAGAGACCCTGAAATGGTTCTTCACATTGCATTAAACAAAAAAGTTCTAAAGCATAAATTAATCTATGATTTCAATTCTATTCTAAATTCAATTTTATTTTTTTATAGCTCTGATTTTCAGAGACATAAAATCAACATTTTTATCAAATGTAAGTGCTTTCAAGAAAATCTGTTGATAACCCAAGTATTGAAACACTGAATAATTCCTATTTTTTTAATTATATATATTATTTTTTAGAAGGGATCTGTTTTAGCAGATTCTAAATGCACAAGCATTTTTTTAATACATCAGTTTTGAAAAGGTGACCTGAGATCAAAATTTAGGGTGGCAAAATTTGCAGACGTAAGTGAGGCTTTAATTTATCATTATGCACGTTAAACAAATTCATGAAGAAATGACTTGTTGAGCCACTTGTGATGGTGATCCATATGACTCTGCATATCCAGAAGAGGTCAGTTCATGTGCCAAAGTGCTGTCAACTGAAAGAATAGAAAAAGCATGGGGAAAAAAAAAAAAGCATTCTAGATAACATATTAATGGTCATACAGAACATTTATGACAGAGCAAGAAGTAAATCAGTATCTTTACTGTTTGGAAGAGAAGTATTAGTATACTAAACATTATAGCACAGATCTTCAGTACTCGTAGACATTAGAACAGCACCTAGATTAAGGTGATTGACATTCTGTCTGTACAAACAGATTAATTTCTGTACAACGTTTTTAAATAATTTTGCAATGCAAACAGATTTATTTGCGTTGGCTTCTGCAACCAATATTTAAAATAGAAATTGCAAAGCTGATTTGAGAAATAACATTTTAACATTCCATTTTATTTTACTGCTTTGTCGTTATTTAAGCCTTCTTTTCAGCAGTAACAATGCATGTGATTTTTATTTTTGAGTATCTCCTTTTTTTTCTTTAGCATAGAATTAAAGTACTCTCCTTTGGAGCAGAACAAGCATAATTAAAAAAAAAAAAAAGAGTACAAAGATTTATTTTGCATCTCACATCTCTAAATCCCTAACACTAGAAGCTTCATTTACCTTAAGAAAAGCTATTCTGTAGTATTTAGATCTTTAATGTTAAAATCACAAATCTTGGGGGGGGGGGGGGGGGGGGGGGGGGGGGGGGGGGGGGGGGGGGGTGGGGAAGTCAGTATTATAATACTGTACATGATGGTATAGGTTAAATCACAATTTTTTGGAAAGAAGCATAAAACAACATGGAAAATGTTTTATGTTCATTCTTAAGTGACTTAAATTTGACAATTGCTATGCCTCAGTTTTGCATGTTCAACTTTAAAATATACAAAAAGATGTTCGGTCACACAAACAGACAAATTTAAAAACTAACCTATCCTGGTTAAACCTCTAATCCTTAAGACGGCATGTTTTCTCCCTTACATTTTATTTTTCTGTCTTGATAAGATCCCAATCCTGTTTTATTAAATTCCACAGAAAATAAATAAATAAATAAATAGAACCACATCCTTCTGACCTCCGTAGATTTTAGCTTTCTAACATGCAATATGATAAATGTGGGCCAGAATTTTCAGCCAAACACCTGCAAATACAATAGATTCATGTACTTCAAGCTATATTATTACAGGAACCAGGAAAAGTTACTTCTTTGACTATTTTTTTCTTCGTCTTCTACTGAAACCAGTAAACTATCTGCAGGGATACTTCTGACTGTATTATGAAACAAAATGAAAAAAAAAATCAAAGTTTGGTCAAAAACATATCTGTACAGAGACACTAAAGCTTCTGAGAAATCTCTTGGAAACATTCCATGTTAGGAATGTTTGATCACTTTGTAATAATTCTGTGGACAAATATTATTTTGTAGATCAGTCAGTTCTTGCTGAGAAGAATACTGACAGAAATCAGACAGATACTGACAGTATCTTCCCTATCATTCAGGAAAACTTGCTATTTATTTCTGACTAAAAAATAAAAATCCTGATCCTTCTTTTTCCCACCCTATCAAACTAGATATCAATTATAGAAAATATACACTGCTATAGCCAGATGTGTGATAATAATAATCATTTCTGAAACAAGAAACCACTCAAATAATATATTGGACTGTATGGAGTCAAAGAATCACTTACAGAAAGTAAGCTAATATTGTATGATTTTTTGTTATGTAGCCATCAAATTTATAGCCTTATTTCGAAGAATATAGTTTGTGTTTTGAACATTGCTTATTGTACAACATAGTGGGTACAATATTAAAATCAGTTCTTCCTACTCTCTACATATGACATTTTAATTTGAGTCAGAGCCTAAAAGAAACAAATCAAAACAAAAAATATATTTTCCAGTTTTAGTTATGTCTTTTTAGGTTGAGATCTAGAAGTTATACTTTTTCAGTATTATTTATTAATGGCCATCAGGGATAATGATCATATCATGTCAAATTTTATTCTCTGGTATTGTGTTTGTTGTAAGAAAACCTAAGCAGGTTTTCCTTATGTGTCTTTAGGGATGCCAAAGAATACTTCAACATCCACTCCACTGATACACGCCGATCAGCATTTTCTGTGTCTTATAGCTGTAGTGGTCACATAAACTGTCCGTGCCGTTTCTCCAAATGATTTTGAACTGCTCTGAAGAAGTGAGTGCTTTTGGGGCGAAACTTAAAACTTTTTTTTTTTTCTTTTTCTTTTCTAAGCTGTAAACGCTAGATTAAAAGCTGTCCCAATCTTACTTTCTACCACTGTATATTTTATTCAACACAGGCTTGTAAGATCCCTTATATAATGTTCAAGTATCTCTTGGCTTCTTTATAAAAGATACTAACAACAATTTAGAGGATTAGGCATGGGCTTTTAAAAACATACAGTGAAACAGGAACTTACTTTTCATAGGTCAAGTCCAAAGCTTCAGAATTTAAGTCAACTTATAGAAGCATTAAATGAAAAGCAATCCCTGGAAGGCAATAGGTTAAAACTGCCATGCTAAATTCAGGTAGTATTGGCAGACATAGTAACAATGAACAGGGAATAACAAACTGCAATGGATGGAATGAATCCTTGATGGGTAAGGAGGAGAAATATGCAAAAGATTAACAAAGTTAACAACATTTAAAGGTATGTTGAATAGAATGGAGTAATTAGGGTGAAGCAAAAGAGTCTAAGTCCCTGGCTGGTTCAGAGTAAGGTTAAACTCATCATACCAATACTATTGCCACATTAAGCTTTGCACACAGAGGAAGTTGTGATTTCCGAGTTACACTTCACTGCTGATGTAGCCAAGGTGATACTGGATGAAAAGAAAGGTGTTATGCTAAACTGTGAATTCATATCATTGTGTAACTAGGATGAAATGATAGCCACCAAGGAGCACTTTTGACTGAAAATTAGGAGTTTTCCAGAGAAGCTCTGGGAGTACAATGCACATTTTTCACTAAATGTTAATGGGATTTGGGTACCTAACTGCATTAGCGACCTTTGAAAATCTCTGTCAAACTGACTGAACTACAACAAAAATACATACTTTCTCATTAATCTCCACTATTGTGCTAGTAGACCAGAAGGTAGCTAGTATTGTAACTATCTTTAAATGATGTTTTGGGGTGAGCCAGAAGATTATAGACCAGTGAACATGACTTCAGTATTAGGTAAATTATCTGAAAACATTAAAATAGACTTGCAAAAGCCACAAATGAGCATAATGCAATAAAAGTCATCAGAGCTTCTGTAGAAGGAAATTGTACTGCTTAAACCTTGATTTGTTCAAAAGAATAGAGATAATGGATAAAAAAATTGTTAAATGTAATTTGGATTTCTGAAAGACCCCAATAGAAAAGCTTGGCCCAAAGATGCGTATTGGGTTTATGTGGAAAATTGTTGGTAGTGGGAGGAGGCTGCAGGGTGTCCTCTGTGAGAAGAATCTAGAAGCTGCCCCATGTTAGATAAGGGCCAGTTTTAGCCAGCTCCACAGGGGCCCACTGCTGGCCAGAGCTATGCCAATAAGCAATGTTGTTTGTGCCTCTGTGTGAGCAGATTTAAGAGGGGAAAAAAAAAAAAAAAAAAAAAAAAAGCCACAGCTGTGCAACAGTAGCTGGAGAGCGAGGATGAGAAACAGCTGGGCAGACTCCAAGGTCAGTACAGAAGGAGGGCAGGAAGTGCTCCAGGCACCGGATCAGGTTGTCCCCCTGCAGCCCACGGGTCCCATGGCAGAGCAGATCTTAATGATTGGAGCCCGTGGTGAAATCCACAGTGGAGCAGATCTGACCTGGAGGAGGCTGCAGCCCATGGAGAGCACCCACTGGAGCAGACTCCGGGACAGACCTGTAGCCTGTGGAGAGGAGCCCATTCAGGAGAAGGTGATCTGGCAGGAGCTGCCACCCATGGGGGATCCATGTTGGAGCAGTTTGTTCCTGACGGAGTGACCACGTCTTACAGACCCATATTTGGAGCAGTTCTTGAAGAGCTGCTGCCAGTGGGAAGCACACGCAGGATCCGGCATCCCATGGGAGTGACCCCATGTGGAGCAGGGGAAGGGAGTGACTGTGAAGGAGCAATGGAGACAAAGTACTATAGACTGACAGGAGCCCCCATTCCCCTTTCCCCTGTGCCACTTGGGAGGAGAACATAAAAGAGGTGGATGGGGGGAAGGTGTTTTTAGTTTATTTTTTTTTGGTAGTTTCTCACTGCTCTAGCTTGTTAGTAGGTAATAAATTTTATTAATATTCCTATGCTGAGTCTGCTTTGCCCATGACAATAATTTGAGTGATCTCCCTGTCCTTAACTCTTGAGCTCTTTCCATCGTATTTTCTTCTGCTTTCCCTTTGAGTGAGAGAGCGGTTGTGGTGGAGCTCAGCTGCCAAGGAGAGTAATACCACCACAAGATGTTAGTAGGAAGAGCAGAAAGTCTTGGGGAAACGAGTGATATTAATGTTTGCTATGACACACACAAAAAAACAAAACAAAAAAAACTGGAAGACATTGTGGTTATTAAAAGTAAATGTTTTCTAATATAACAAAATGGATGAAAATGAATTTTGGAAGTATCTTTATTCTATTATCTAGGGTTGATGGGTCCTGATTTTGGCTTTTATAGTTAGTTCTGGTCAACCAGCTTTAAAGTCACTTAGAAAGCTTTGTGAAGAAGGCAGAAAAACTGACTACAAGCAGAGAAACAAGCAAATAAAATAAAAGTTTGAATGATTGTCACTATTTCCACGATGCTGTAAGATCAATTTTAAAAGCCAGTGACTCTAAAACTGACTAAATAAATAAATAAGAATCAGTATCACAGGAGTAACTACCCTGTATTTTTAGCTATTGTTTGCAATTTTAGTGCTAGCAAATTGCTGGAGACTATTGTGTCATTGAGGCCAAGATCTGCCAAGACCCTATAATATTCCTATTAAATTTCACAGGCTCCAAAACAGAGAAGCATCTAACTTTCTGACTGAATATTCACTGCTAAGTCTCAAACCATGCCTGCTAATTATTTCAGAGTTCTACTTGTTACAGGTCAAGCAAATGTCAAAGACATTTCTAAGACTTCAGTAGTCTAAATACCAGCACCCAGAAGTGTTCTTTAACTCTTCTTAATTGACAAGTGTAATAGTAATCATTGCATATTACTGAGGTCCATGTTCATTATTAGATAAACTAAAAACAAACAACAACAACAACAAAAAATCAGAATTAACTACTAGGTTTGCTACTTTCCTGTGTCAGAAATTGCAGAGTCACTTGAAGACTCAACTTTTCCAGGCCTAAATCTGTGGCTAAGCTGGCACCTGTGAAGTACAATGTAGACAATGTAGACACATATTTGGAAATCTAAGTTTAACTGAAATCCATGAAGTCTGAGAGTTTTGTAATGATGCACATTTCTGAACCAGAAATGTCAGTCAAGATAGAACACAGATGTTTTGCAGTGTACAGAGAGTATAACCTGTATACTTCTTGAGTACCACCCTCATTTGGATCTGAGGGTCTACAGATAACGTAATCTATGGGATGGCCCATTATACAGGACTGAAACTCAGTCTCTGGAGGAACTGCAGAGGCACTGAGCTCGATGCGGTTGCCTAAAGATTGCTTTCCAGAGGCCCTAGTGTGACAAAGACATTTAGCAAGGGAGGCAGATATGACATTGAATTGGCAGAAACCTGCATTTTTATGAAGCAAGTAGGGTACCCTCTTACATTTCAGCTGGCAGCAGATGAAATATCAAAGCTTCGTCTACACATTTGAACTGAGTCCTAGAAGTCAGTTCATAAGCAGCAGCAGGACTGTGACCACAATCATTTTCAATACATTTCGTCAGCAGATTAAATCACTTGTACAAATGACAAAAAAGGCTTTTATGAATTGGACCTTCCATTTTCAAAGCAAAGCACTTTTTCCATTTACAAATCCCATTCATTTATTACCGAGAGAAAAAGACGCACATAATCTTACATAATTTAGCATCTTCATTTACTTGAGTGAATTATTAAAAAAAAAAAAAAATTAATTTCATGTTTTATTTTGCCCCCAAATCAATTTTTGAGTACATTACATTACATAAAGCCAAGATTCCTTTTGTCAGTGAAAAAAAATGCACCTCCATATCAAAATGCCAAAATCTTTCAAAGTACATTTTTCTTTCAACAGCAGAACTTTTAATTAACTTAGACATAATGATACATCACATTACAGATGTAAAATACCCCATCTGTCAGCCGCATTTTTATTTCCCCTAATGTTGAAACCTATGAGGCCAAGAACCCCCACATCACTGCCTGAAAAATTTCTTAAGTTTCAGCAGAGCTGTTTCTGTGAAGGTGCTACTCTACCATTCTACTTCAAATCCCACATCTGTATTTCCTATAATAGTAATCTCTTTGCTGTTGTTCTCTTCAAACTTCTGACTTTCAGTGCATCTGAGGAGTACATTCTGTAATTAGATCAGAAGAAAGCACTTTATTTTTAAATTGCATGTCAACACGCTTCTGCTCCTTACTCCTTTTGTGCTGAAACACTTGTAATTTCTACTTGTTATATGCCATATCCAGATATATTAGCTTATGAAATGAAGAAATATTAATTTATTACTTATCATTAAACACATTCATGTACCTTTCCAACAAACTCTCTTACTGTACATAGAAGACTTACATGACGTGTACTCACAGTGTTCATTTGCATGATTTTATTAGAAAATTCTTCTCTGACTACTGAAGACTGCTTGCTTCAGTTGTATATTGAAATTTGTATTTTTTTATTTATTTTGTTTTAAGTTGAGCATAGAAGGAATTTGCTGTATCAGTGAAGAATTGAGTCACATTTCAGCAGCATAATGTTTAGATAATCTGGACAGTGAGATGAATTTTATCCACGATAATTTTGTACCAGTCAGCAATCTTTGTAATGTTTTTAAGGGAGACAAAGACACTTGCACATTCTTTAACTTAATTTCACATATCCAGAAATTACCTTACAGAAAAAGAAACTAAATTTTGAAGCTTGTTAATTCTATTGAGTCCTAAGAGATTATTTGTGTTAATTGTTTGACAGCCCACTGCTATTCATTCTTGCTCAGGTGCATGAAAGCGAGACTTAAATTTGAGGTCCATTTCCAATTAAATCCTTTTTTTTTTTTTT
Organism: Cygnus olor; assembly: GCF_009769625.2. NCBI lineage: Eukaryota > Metazoa > Chordata > Aves > Anseriformes > Anatidae > Cygnus > Cygnus olor. The sequence continues at coordinate 63,408,103 of NC_049171.1, read as the reverse complement.
TTTTTTCAGCACTAGCTTAATATTTTATCTAGTAGATTTGAACAGTGGCTTGTGCCATTCATGTCATCTAATTCCATTGTTCCTTACAGCTTCTTAGTCAGGAATTTTTTTCCCCATCATTTTTTTTTTCTGCATTATTGTTTGTTTTACACAACTTTCCCAAATAGCTGTTTTTGTTGTTTTGTTTGTTTTTTTTTTCGCCTTGGAAATCGAAAAAAAAAAAAAAAAGGGTAATTTATTGCAAGCTTTAACAGAAGTGAAAATAGGTAAGATTCAGCTCACCTATGACATCAATTCATTCATTAAGTTCCATTTATGTTTGGTGAAGAGATATAGAAAATGTCAGTGTGTGTGATTGATTGTATGATCTCTTTAGGTAAACATGTTGATGAGATAAATTATTGTGGTGACCTTAAGCATAATGGCTAGATCTTCATATAAGATATGGAAGCTAAGGACCTGCCTTTAGCCAGATGACTCCTATGCAAAATGTATGCAATGTGCCACATCACCATATTAGTCATAGGTTAGAGGAGGATTAATATTGGAACAGAGATAATGTGTGGAATTTACAAAGGTGAAATATCAGCTGATACCTCGCAACATTTCAAATGCTGTTCTGTATGTGGCATTATACTGAATGTACAATATTTTATGAAATAGCACTCCTTATGTTTATTAAAAATACAGTGGGCTTTTTCACAGGGGGAGGTACATTATTCCCAATTTCCTATATATATAAAGGAAATATATCTTGCATTTTTCCTCCTGAAGCACTGAAATTGCTATGAAGGAAGATACTTCCTTTCCTTAATTAGGAAACCGTCAGAAAAGAAAGTAAAAAATAATACACTTTCCTCTAATTTCTAAAGTTTGATTTAATCTGTCAATCCAAAATAAACAGGATTCATAGAGAGAACCTGGCATAAATTGCATGTTATTACTCTACTTGTATTTTTTCTCTTCTAGATAGTTCACATCATTTGGAAGTTTATCTGGAATTTGCTTCTCGAAATAGTAAAGAAATTACAAATCCTGGAGAAAACATCAAAAATCTAGCTAACTACACGCTTCACTTCTAGCAGAGGCTATAGACATCTTCTCAGAATGAAAAAGTAAATTATTTTAGTCCACAGTGTCAAATAATTGGAAGAAAAATATGCTCAGAACCTTCTGTTTGCATTTTGTCTGGAGTTTTGGGAATTAATGGCATCCCTAAAGCATCATCAACGTGAGTATATACAACCTTAATGATTGCTAAAAGGATGATACTCAGGCACTGGAAAAATAAAAGATTTAGTTGTGATAAGATTTTTTGGCAGACCTTGTAAAAACAGTCTCATATGAAAAAGGTTACTTTGTGGCTAAACAAAATGATTTTCCAGTCTACGAAATCTTGAGAATGTCTACGCAGTTATTTTGCAAGGGTGACAACATAAGGCATACTGATATAAAATCAACAGTACCTGAATTAATAAAAATACAAAAGAACAAGGAAAACAATATTTTTACTCTTCCATGGGTATAGTTTAGCAGCAGCTGTTAGCGTGCTTTTGTTCAGGAGAACTCATACTCACAGTAGACACTTAAGAAATGCATAATTTGAGGAGGGCTGAGGTGATATGTTTTCTTGTATATGAATAGAATTTTTGAGACCAGTGAAAAAAGATTTTTCAGCAGCAGCATAAAAAGGTGTCTGTTTAGCTTGCCAGTATATCTAACGAGGGGACAAACCTACATTATATGAAAAAAAAACAACATGTGGCTTTTCCTAGAAAGCAATCTGACTTGGAGGACACATCTGCATGAAACAGAAACTTACTTTACTTCAGTTTGGATCTCAAAATTCGTGAACATAATCTGTTCAAGTTTATGGTTGCCATATGGCTTTTCTGTGATAAATTGCTAGAGTGCATAAGTAAGAATACACAAAACAAATAATACAAATTAAATCATGCAATTCCTAACAGAATATTTAAGATCTAGGCTACTGCTGGCAGATCAATGGTCAAGTATTTAATTTCCAAACTAGCAGAGGATGTTTATATGGATCATTTTGATAGTTAATCAATTTACAATATCTTTAGTATGTAGCCTTCCCAGTATTATAATGAACTACTCTGTGAGAAATCCTTTTCCATTTCTATCTAGTACTTTTCTTTAGTACAACTTTGATGTTTTAAAAACTGCTAGAGAGGGAATCTCTCTCTCTCTCTCTCCCTTTTTTTTTTTTTTCACAAAAAGGATAAGGGACTAAAGGGTCTTAATTTTACTGAAAATTTTAAAAGGAGAAAGAGGGAAAATATGGCATGTAGCTTTTGTCAGCTCTTTCAGAAACCCCTTCTTCAGTGATGCATAGTGAAGCTTTAAAAATATTTTTTTTCCCAGCTTCTTCTTTTTATTTTTCTGTGAAATGCTCTTGGGGAAAAGTGAGATGAGACCAGGACTAGCATGGAGGATGAAAAAAGGAAACACAGGAAATCCTAAAAGCCTCCCTCAGCACTACAGGCACAGACATGACCAAGTAATCACAGTAATCTCTAGGAGTTTTGTTGAATGACAAATACAGACCCTGTGCTAAACAACAGATATAATATTTTGGAGCATGCCTAGAAGAATTATCATTTGCAGTGTCTGGAGGGGGAACAAGGTGGAGAATGACACATTTTTTTCCCCAAAAAAAGGATTTTAATGGTGCAGAAATATGTGGCTCTGGTGCCAATGTAAAGGAATAAGGCAGCAAACAACTGTATTTGCTTTGTGCAATTATCTAGATTTGCTGGTAGCTCTGTTAGATATAGTTGTATTCCTGCTTATGGTAGACTTCTTTAGTAGTTTCTGTTAAAGTGACTCATATGTTTCTGAAAATTAGAGTAAGAATCATGTTGTCAGTATACATGTTAACTATAAGTAAAACCTTATGCCTATATTTTGGAGTATGAACATGAAATTTGGAGATGATATCAGATAAGAATCAAAGAAGTCCCTGTTTCTGTGAATGCTGGTTTAAATTTCCACTTAATTATTGGATTTATAACATTCTTTTTACAAGCTATTTTTTATATTACAAAACACAAGTAAAATGATTCCTATGTAACAAGATTACTATGACTGCAATATCAAAGTGCTGAAGGATTTCAGGAAGTGTCCAAATTTACAAGCCTCCATAAGTTTAGTTTAACTGGGTGTATTCACGTTACAATGTTATCTTTAACAGTATGATGATGTACTAATTTGTTCCCATGAAAATCTTGCTGCACACTAGTCTAATCTCATGATCCTATGGAGAATTTTGGTATTTCCTGTTTCCTATGATAATTTATTTATTACTCATTAAAAAAACAGAACTCTCCTTCCAAATGAAAATTAAGCTATACATTCCAAAATGTTTATTAATTACAAATTGCAATTAAAATCCAAGGATTTAACATTAAATTATGGGGAAGATATGACATTCTGAAACAAAGTAAATCAACTAAGAAACTACCAAGTGTATTGTTTAATATCGGTCAATCTAGCATACATCAATACAGACAAGTCTTTTGTTTAAAGCTATATCAAATATCTATCCATTACTCAGGGCACTTTAGATGTATTGCAGTATCTTTCACTTCCTCTTTTGTGTTTGTGTTTTATTTTTATCACAGCATAGTAATCAGTCATGTAAAGCTGAAGGCTTTTACAACTTTTTAAACATTTACCAATGAAATGCACATAAATATTGATATCAATATATCAAAAAAGGAAGCATAAAATCTATGATTAAATAGGTTGCTGTTTCTGAGATAACAGCTAGAAAGTAATACCAACCAAGTAATACCAACTCAGAGCCACAGCAAAGATGTGGTACCTAGAATATATCTTATGTGAAAAATAATAGTGGTTCAATAACTTTGCTTCCTTGTCTAAACTTTCGTATGTGACACTCTCCAACTAGGTCTGAGATAAGCAAAAGAATATTTATAATTATTAATTTTTGTTAACCTAGAGGTTCCCTAGATTATAAAGACAACAGAAACACTACCCTGCTAGTGACCAGCTTTATCATTCAGATCAGTTAAACATAGAAATAGGGCACACTCCTTTCACAGTGACAGCATTTAACCTAAAGAACATCCAAGCAAGAGAACTTGATTTTTCCATTTTCTGTATCCTCAAGAGAAGACTTGGATGCGTGAGAGAGTCCACCTCTTCTTTTATGAAGAAGAAAACTTTCTTCAAGAAAACTTCCCTCCTGTATTCCTCTTATCCTTTGTCAACAGCTTGTCACCATTGCTGCACTGCACCTTGCTGCTACTCCAAAATAAATGACTGTAGGACCATGTTCGTGGCTAAAGAATTGCTAAAACGATGCAAGTTATATATTTATGTTATATATATATATATATAATGAAAAACAGGAAAAAATATTTCTAACCTGAACCATTTCAATGTAACTATTTCCTGCCTGGTCCCTGTCAGTGATTTTATGGGCCCCACAGAAGCAGATGTGAACTCTGGTGCAGCAACAGAAGGGATTGGCCAAGGTCAATGAGAGCTGCCTATGCTGGTTCACCCAAATACAAAATTAACGTGCAGCTACCTGATCTTGACAGCCAAGCACAAGTTACTGGCAACTGTGTTAACTATGAGGTCAGCTCAAAAAGTGTTGTACACCACCTGACTTTAAAGCTTATCAGTTCATGAAAGCCTTATGGGAAAAGAGTGTTTAACCAGCAATACAAGAGGAGAAGGAGATTGCTACCCACTTGTCAAATCTTAAATAATTAAATGTTATTAACTGCATTTCAGCATGTCCTATTAAACTTAAAAATATTTAATCTTTAACAAAGAAAATCTATATATACCGAATATTCATTCTGATACCTCTGTGATTACCTTAAAGAGGGCAGGGGGTATGTTGATTTTACCTGCAATACCATTAACTATAAAGGTGGCCCTAATTTATCAGTGAGACCAGTTTGATCAGAATGCAGCTAACTTCTGATTTCATGTACCATAAAATAAAAATTCTGTTAAAGAAACCATTCAAAGGTGGGGAAAAGGAAAAGGAAGAGGAAAAGGAAGAGGAAGAGGAAGAGGAAAAGGAAAAGGAAAAGGAAAAGGAAAAGGAAAAGGAAAAGGAAAAGGAAAGGGAAAATGAAAAAGGAAAAGGAAAAGGAAAAGGAAAAAGAAAAGGAAAAGGGAAAGGGAAAGGAAAAGGGAAAGGGAAAGGGAAAGGGAAAGGAAAAGGAAAAGGAAAAGGAAAAGGAAAAGGAAAAGGAAAAGGAAAAGGAGAAGGAAAAGGAAAAGGAAAAAGGAAAAGGAAAAGGAAAAAGAAAAGGAAAAGGAAAAGGAAAAGGAAAAGGAAAAGGAACATTCTGGAAGAGAGACATCCAGGTCTAATAGGGATAGTATATTCTTTTCCAGTTTAGACTGCCCGTGTTTACTGGGTCTGGCTGGGATGGAGTTAACTTTCCCTGCAGCAGCCTATACAGTGCTGTGCTCTGCACTTGTAGCTAGGGCAGCACTGGTATCACACCAATGTTGTGTCTACTGCTGGGCAGTGCTGGCAGGACTCCCTCCAATGCCCAGCAGGCTGGGGGTGGGCAAGTGATGAGGAGGGGACATCACCAGGGTGGATGACCTAAACCAACCAAAGGGATATTCCATACCAGAGAGTTGCAGTGCTCCCCTTACAAAATAGGTCTTGTGTATCTTGATAGATTGTTGCAACCTCTGTACTATTCCCTGAAATCAACATTGTCCCTAATCTCAAATGATGTACCAAAGTGGCAGCTTCAAGTGGGATTTCAAACATAGGCCCTGCATTGCTGAGCTCTAGGTCCCAGTTCAACACCGTAATTCCTATCTTTCATCCTGAGGCACCTGACTTCCTATACAGCTGAATAATATGGGAGACAGTTCTGCAGTCCTTGCCTGATGGCAGGTCTCTGCAGACTTAAGGTGTATAAGACCTTTACTGACCCAGCACTTCCTAGCCCTAGACAATAGAATTATCTGAAAATGTGGCAGTTTTAAAATATTCTACAATGGGAAATGTTCAGTTTATGATTTGGTTCACATCTTCTAAATACATGCCTTTGAGCAGAACATCTTCAGCATTCAGAGAGGATAATGAGGTAATGATAAATTACTGGTTTTGATGTCTGTTTGGCTAGCAGCCACTAGCAGCAGTTAGGATCAAAAGAACAACAGATGTCCTTTATAATATATCAGTTGCTGAGGGGATGATCCCAGATCTGAAGCTCTGTAAGTCCCTTCAAGAGGAGAACATAAGGGTAGAAAATATCACAGAGGTAGAATTAGATTATACAAAATATATATTTGAGATGAATACCTTATGTATCTTTGATTTCTTGGGTCAGTCTGCTGAGTTTAGTTACAAAAGATCAAGTACTTGGACTGCAGAAATAGATGGAGATATAATAAATGTTATGTTCATTATGTTCAGGACAATAAGGAAAGGAGGATTATCAGTTTTATAGTGTATGTCTTTACAAATCATTACAAATGATTTGCTAGAAACAGTGTTTTTCTGCTTCTCAGAGATATCCTTTCTCTCATCTGTTTTGTTATTGTTTGTTTTGTATTGTTTGTTGTTGTTTAATGGTGATACAGACACTTTCAGCTGGTAGATATTAAACTAGAAACAGCTGGATTCTGTCTACAAAATATTTTACTACAGACAACCTATATGTCTGTTGTCTGTCCTTCTTTCTTAAACAGACCCCTGCATGTTAGACAGCATACAGGAGCTTGGGGCATACCATAGACAAACACACACAAAAATTGAAAAAAATGGCAGTCAAGGCTAGTGTGGGTTGTGTCTTTGTTTTATCCTGAGCCATTACTAGTTGTTTACACAAAGAAACACATGATATAATTTTGATATTTACAATTTAATTTTGTTAAGATGCCCACTTAATGATTGCTTCTGCCTTGCCCACACTGCTGTTCTGGCCTCCAGAAGGGACCACACTGCACTTGTATTTTCTGTCCACTAGAAGAAAGCAGGGTTTTCCTCTCTTTTCAACTGTTTTTTTCACAAAGCTTTTTTTTTTCTCATAATCTACAGTTTAAATTTACAACAAATCCCATGTTGCTTTTTCCAAAGGTCAATTCAGGTTGCTCTCTTTTGGCAGGTAGAATATGTGCAAATCAGAATTTCTCATGCAGATGAATAATGGATGATTTATTATTATTGTTATTGTTATTATTATTGTTATTATTATTATTTCAATAAGAATACTAATTATAGAAAGCATTTGAATGGTGAAATAGGGCAAGAAAGAAAGCAACTTGTAATTTTCCATAACCAACACACTTGTTATTTTACTTTGTGCTTAGAATAAAGTGGCATTCAACAAGTTGATGAAAACTTTTCATTCAAAACACTTAAACCTCACTACAAAGAGTGTCAAAACCCACTTAACACTCTGTAAGAGGTATCTGTAGGATATGCCTATTCACATAGAAAAACAATGTACAATATTGTGCAAAACTACTGACTTGGTTCCGGAAGGGCATATAGATATACTTGCTTATTTCCAATGGTGTTTTATTCCTTCAGCAAGACTAACATAACTACATAAATGGCAAATTTTATCTTCAGTATAATGGCCAAGTTATTCCATCAATAATTTAGCCAAGTGTAAAGTAACATATTAGTCTGGGAGTATCATCCAAAATTTCAGAGGCACTACAGTGTGATATATAGATATATATACACATAAATTTATACACACAGCCACAAATAAAAAATAAAAATAAAAAAATCATAGAATCATGGAAAGGTTTGGGCTGGAAGAAACCTTAAAGATCATCTAATTCCAATACCCTGCCACAGGCAGGGCCACTTTCTACTAGATCATTGGAACATGAAGAATCATTGGGTTCAAGTCCTGAGCAGAAAAACACAATGTGCTTTCACTGTGTTGGAGATGGTACTTCTCTGGTACATCATTGGGTAGTTTTTTCTGTTTTATATAGTATATGACTAAGCATGGAAAATTTCTGTCACCCAGACATCTGTTGATGTCAACCACAGTGTTTGTAAGCTGCAGACAATTGAAGTCCGTCTAAATAGATCAGAGAAGTTCTAAACAGATCAGAGAAGTTGATGTCTCATTCCTTCATGTTTCCTTTTTGTCATCCCTGTGAATACCAAATTTAATATTATTTAGCTGTCTGACCAACTTAGTACTGGAAGGATTCATTTTGAAACTCTTCCACACATTGGCGAACAGGGAGACTGAAAATTGAACATAATTTGAACATATTTTGACTCTTAAGTTCCAAATGATTCCCACTCTAACCAATGATAGATGCAGTTCATCATGCCTAATTTTCTGTTGTCCAAAAGTTAGATGTCTTCGTATTAGCCACCTGACACAGCTTTCATTTGCAGTTTTCAGAAATGTGAGCTTCAGGAGAATGACTACTCTCATCCTGAAATAGGTCTAAAAAATTTGAACAAATGATTCAGCTAAAAGGGTTCATGTTTCTTTCTATTAACTCTGATGATTATCTGAGATATAAACATTTAGAACGTGTGAAGGTTACCTGGATGAATTCCAGCTGTCGTGTTTGTTGGTGTTTTTTCCCTCACTCCCAATCCCCAAATATAAGCATGAGCTTTTCAGCATAAATAAATATATCAGAATCTGGATATCACTTTGAATACTGTCAAACAGAAATACTGAGAAAGATTTCACAGAAAAATGTGAGCACTAAAAATTGTCAATACAGGCTTACCAATTGGAATTTCAAAATGATTTTATCCTTTGCTATTAAAGAGAGTTGCAGGCTTGTCCTATTTTTCATAAAAGTCTCTGCCTGTAAAATCTGTAAGTGTGTATTTGTCTTCCTCATTATTCAGAAATAAAAAGTTCAGGTCTTACTGAGAAAGTAAGCCTATTTTTTAACTGTAATTGTAGTTCTACAAAGTATTGCCGAATGTATGACTCACAACTGAAAAAAATGTAAATGGAAAAATAAGAAAGCTGTGTGTCAAATATGTTGAGTGACGGAAGAGCTGACAAGGTGAAATCTATGGACTTTGGTAGTAGTATACTTAAGAACTTACATGTGTAGTTATAAGCATACAAGAAAAATATTTAGTTACAGTCCTACTATATTATAAAAGTAGATGCACTGGAAACACTTAAAAAAGACTATATCAGAACATCTCCCACTTTATAAAAATATATTCCCCACTTTCATAAAAATATATTTGGTGCAAATATCAGATGCTCAAATACATGTAGCATCCTGATGCATAATTATTCAGTTTGCCAACTCTTCCAACAACATTGGAAAGTTAAAGACACATTCCCATCCTTGGCACCAAACAGATTTGTTGAACAGAACCCTGGACCCTGGACAGAGCCTACAGACAAAACTCCTACTGAGTATCTCAACGTTAGCTTTTTGTTACATAATCACCTATATGAACCCATACTTGAATCAAAATTATTAAAGGATCTTTATGTAATTATAATATGTGAACAGTGATGTTAAATAGACAATATCCATATAAAAGGAAATAGGAATTCAAGGAATTCCCATACCGCAGCAAACAAATCAAATTAATAAAACATTTTTTTCCTCTTGCGTTTATACTTTGCTCCACTAAGTCATAGAATGGAAAGCAAAATCACAAGTGGTAAATAAAAATATCTGCTTTGCAAACAAAAATAAAGATGAAATGATTTAGAAATAGAAATATTATAGTTGTTATCCGTTTGGGACTACAGAGTCCGTTTTGTTTTTAAGTTGTTTCTAGTATCTGTCCGTATTGAAGAGAATACAGAATACCAAATTTATAATTTCAGATTTAGAAACTTGTTTGCATTTCTCATGATTTAAGATTTTATGCCATAGGTAGCTGGAGGCACTATTGCAGAGTCAGGGAATTTCACTTATACAAGTTCCATGCCCTTCTTTTCAAAGTATAGGAAGATCCATTATTCCAAGACAGAAATTTAAATTGTGAAAGTAGAAAACAAGAGCTCTGAGAGCTCAGGAGTTAACAACCTTATCTCAAACTATACTTGTTAAGTGTCCTCAGTGGATACTCAGTAACTTCTGGAGCCATTATCTCTTGCCAGTAGGGTTTTAAGTCTGGCTTACCTTAATTGAAATCATAAGAATTTGGATGAAAAATTATAAAAGACCACAATCTCAGACAGAGGCAAAGACAAAACAAAGTAAGACAAATTTCTGTGCTATGTCCATATCATTTACTTTTATCATTCTTCTTTTTTGCTCTGTGGTTCATTCTCCCCGTGTCACCATGAATATGGTATTTCCACTATTACTTTATTATCAAGTTTAAAAACAACTTTAGCTGTTTTATAAGTAACCATTAGTTTCATGAAATCCTTCTTCAATCATGCCTCAGAAAGGAATAGTTGCACACTTGTGGTGGTTTTACTCGGGTGGGCAGCCGAGCTCCACCACAACCGCTTTCTCACTCCCCCTTCTGAAAGAGGAACGGGGATAAAATACAATGAAAAGGGCTCAAGGGTTGAGATAAGGATGAGGTGATCGCACAGTAATTATCATGACAGGCAAAACAGACTCAGCATAGGGAGACAGTAGATTTATTGCCTATTACTAACAAGCTAGAGAAGCGAGAAACAAAGGAAAGAAACCAAAAGCACCTTCCCCCCCATCCACCCTCTTCCACCTCCTCCCCCCGAGCAGCGCAGGGGAACGGGGGAATGGGAGTTATGGTCAGTCTATAGCGGTTCTTCGCCGCCGCTCCTTCTCGGTCACTCTCGTCCCCTGTGCTGTGGGGTCCCTCCCATGGGATGCAGTCCTTGCTGAACTGATCCGACGTGGGCTGCCCACAGGCAGCAGCTCTTCAAGAACTGCTCCAGATATGGGTCTGTACCACGGGGTCCATCCCTCAGGAGCAAACTGCTCCAACCTGGATCCCCCACGGGCAGCAGCTCCTGCCAGGTCACCTGCTCCTGCGTGGTCTCCTCTCCATGGGCTACAGGTCCAGCCTGGAATCTTCTCTGGCAGGGGTCTTCCACAGGCCGCAGTCTCCATCAGTGCAGGTCTACCTGCTCTACCGTGGGCTCCTCCACGGGCTGCAGGGTGGAATCCTGCTCCACCGTGGTACTCCATGGGCTGCAGGGGGACAGCCTGATTCACCATGGTCCTCACCACAGGCCGCAGGGGACTTCCGGCGCCTGGAGCACCTCTCCCCCTCCTTCACTGACCTTGGCTGCCTGTAAGGCTGTTCCTCACTCCTCTCACTCTCCCAGCTGCTGTGTGGCGCAGCATTTTTTTTCCCTGTCTTAAATATGGTCTCACAGACGCGCAAAACAACATCACTTATTGGCTCAGCTCTGGTCAGCAGTGGGGCCCTTACCAAACATGGGGCAGCTTCTAGATCCTTCTCACAGAAGCCACCCCTTTGGCCCCCTGCTACCAAAACCTTGCCACATAAACCCACTACAACACTATATTTTAAGTTGCATACTATATTTAAACTTTAGATGTCTAGATTTGAAGCATAAATTTATCAAATGAAAACACCAATAAAATTATACTCAGGAAAAAAAGTTTTAGGGATCCCCATGAAAAAATCTGCAAGTCTGTTTTATACTAATTTTGTTCCAGGTCAAAGTGTTAAATTTATTTTAAAACATGTAAGAACTACTTTCTCTTAACGAAAACTTGATCTTTACTAGGCCAAATGAGTACTCCTGTCTGTTGGACTAACATTTGTTTGTGTTTTAGACCAGGACAAGGACCCTTCTTTGTTTTAGAGCTACAGTGTTCTCAGCAGAGAACAGATCTCATGTACACAACCACAGTTAAAATATTTGAGATTATTAATAGATAAAAACTGTAAAACCAAGTATAAACAACAGCAGATTTGGTGTTCAAAATAGGGAGGAGTTAATGTATTTGAGTTACAAAAACGATACTGGTACGGACCTATCTAATCCTTAAATCTATCTGAAGATTAATAGACATTGGAAATAAATTGACAAAACAAGTTGTATCAGTAAGTCTATTTGAACTTTAAGGTTTATTTCTGTATAATCCTACTGCAGAAATGCTTGCTCCTTTGAAGTTGGTGTGCTTTTCAAGAGATATTTACAATTTAGTAAAAATACAGCCCTTGCTGTTCTCCAGAGAACAAAATGGTTCATCCAGTTTCACAGATGTGTCACCCTATTCCTGGACTCAAATGTCAGACCTTTTGGGAAAGCACATCCCATGGTTTGAGGCATGCAGTAATTTAAATTTAGATCAAGTCAACAGGAAAAGCTTCCTGTCAGAGTGCATTCTTTTAGCCAAAAGGAAGTGATAGAATATAGTTCAACACATAAAAAATTCAACTTGCAAACACTTTTAGTAAGTGTAAATGGAACAGTAGGAAAAAAAAAATCTTGTAATTAACAAATTTTCTCTTTCCATCTTTAGATTCTCTGAAGCTCTTGCTTGAATACTTCTGTAATAACTTATTACAGGAGAGATTTAAGATAGATTATAGGAAAGATTCAAACTCAAGCTTTTTGTCAACCTACATTACCTCAGTTAAGACACTGTGGTTCATGAAATGGAAAGCACTATAGAAATTTAATTGAATTTAATGTTGTTATTATTTGGTTTGCATAATGATCTATTTATCTATAAATGTTAGGTTTTACTTTAAATCTAGATATCTACAATGTACCATATGTGGGTGTCCTGGTTTCAGTTAGGACAGAGTGAATTTTCCTCCTAGTAGCTGGCAGGGTGCTATGTTTTGGATTAGAATGAGAAGAGCGCTGATAACATGCTGATGTTTTAATTGTTGTAGAGCAGTGCTTACACCAAGCCAAGGACTTTTCAGCCTCTCTCTGTCCTGCTAGCGAGCAGGCTAGGGATGCAGCAGAAGCTGGGAGGGGACAGACCCAGAACAGCTGACCCAAACTGGCCAAAGGGGTATTCCATACCATCTGACGTCATGCTGAACAATATATAGGGGTGGCTAGCCAGGGTGGAGGGGTGGCCGGCTGCTCGGGGATAGGCTGGGCATCGGTCAACGGGTGGTGAGCAATTGCATTGTGCATCACTTATTTCATACACATTATTACTATTAATACTATTATTATTATTATTATTGTTGTTATTCTTTTCCCTGTCTTAATAAACTGTCTTTATCTCAACTCACAGGCTTCACTTTCCCGTTTCTCTCCCCCATCCCGGAGAGGGAGGGGGGAGGGTGAGCAAACGGCTGTGTGGTGTTTGACTGCCAGCCGGGCTAAACCACAACAGTGGGTAAGGACCTGAACTTTACCTATGTTCAAGAAGACATCTTTGAAAATGGACTTCTCTGTTTTCTCCATGTCTTTTAGTGGAAATTTCCATTCTTCTCCATTTCTTTGGTGGAAAAATACAAAGACCATTCCTTCCATTAAAAGTTATTTTATGATCCATTTAAAGAAGTCCAACCATGAAAACCTCTATGGACAGCAAAACAAATTTACAAGAAGCTGACTTTTTAGAAGCAATTCAAACTGAATTGTTTTTCAGTGGTACTATAATGTTTTGAATGCTTTTGAATGCCTTTTTTTTTTCTTTTTCTTTTTTCTTTTCCCTTTGTAAATTCCTATGTTTCTACTGGGAAAAAAAAGGGGGGGGGGGCAGATTTTCTTTTAATATGAATATGATTACTTCCAATGTGAAAAATTACTGTCATAGCAAACTGTAGGTAACACCTACTGTTTTCCATAATATATATATACATATATTTTTTTTTCCCTAGGAACTAAATTTGTGCTTTAAAGTTCTCTTTATATAAAACCAAAGACTACAATCCAGAAGTCCAGAAATGAAACCAATTTTTATAAAAAGCAAATGTCCTAGTTTAACTATTAGGATCTCAATTTAGTATCTCTTTTTTATAGTGGAAAATAGATTATTTTCCTCTTCCACAAAGTTTCTCAGTGAAAAAGAGGACACTAGAACGAATTTCTTTCAGTTATGGTACAATGAAAGAAATTTCCATTAAAAAAAAAAAGCCATAGAAGGTAGCTTTATTTTATATAAGAGCTGTGGACACACAGATGGATTATTGCTTTCCTTGAACACAGATTTATTCCTCAGCACTTCTGCTTCCCTTCATCAACATTCCAATCTGCAGGCCTCCGGCTGCAGCCATACACACACAGGCACTCACAGTGGTGTGGAGGAGCTGATTGTATGGCCTGAAGTGTATGAAGAAAGGCTTATTACAAAGCAAATGCATGAGGGTTTCCTACAGTGTCACTCCCCTCAAGCAAGCAAGGCAGGAAATTGATCATGATTCTGCAAAGTAATTAAATTTGAAAGGAAAAGTAAACCCTATTTATCTAAAGCAAGCTTTGGTTTAACTAAAGACAGCATCTAAGGCCTTCCCAAAGAAAATATCTAAAATAAAGCAGTTATGAAAGGTGAGACAGAATAGATGTAAATAGAATGAATGTAAATTCATGTTATGCAAACAAGACTTAAGGTTAAATGCACCAAACATCCTCACTTTTGTACAAAAAGAACATGAAAAGTCTACAGCGCTGACAGAAATATGTTATGACATGTATCTGATGACAGTGAAAAGCAAGTGTCTCACTTACCATACTAAAATCCAAGAACAGGTCCAGTAATCTAAAAATAAAAAAGGCACAGTTAAAATACTTCAGTCAGTAGTTTAATAATTTAGAAGTATAGCACACTCTAAATATTGGATTTTTAAATTCTAGTGGTAGACACTCAAACCCCTTGAATTCTGCCCTTGTGAATACTACTATTTGTTTGTTTGTTTGTTTGTTTTATGTACCACATAAAGAATACCTAACGGTGTTTGGAGGAAGGCCTGAGTTCACTTAATCTAACAGGTCTAAAAACTTGCACTAATTTCACATAATGTAGTTGAAATAAGACCTCCATTAAATTCAAAGGCTTCTGTACAGCCAGTTTTTTAGTTATGGTGTGGCTCAATCTGTCAGTCTTCTCATAATTAGATACCTATTGCACAGCTCACTGTTTTCAAGTCTTAAAATATAAGCTTATCAAGTTGTGAAGTATAAAACTCTTAGACACTTGTATGTATTTTCAAAGTCACTCAAAAGAGAAATCAAGAAAACAATGCTGGTAGGCAATTATCTCTGCATGAGGTTACACAATAATTAAATTTAAAAAAAAAAAAAAAAAAAAAAAAAAAAAAAGAACAAACAGAGAGTGTTTTACCAAACTTAAATTTGTTCACTAGGTTTGCTAATCTATCTAGAAAAGACCAACACCTGAAGTAGCCCATACCAACCACCAGAGAAAGCAAAAATGAGAACAAATCTAAACACAGCATCCAGCCAATGTCATGGGGTGCAGTTCTTCCACCCTGCAGTGATTGTCTTGCACTATGACTCATCCAACTCTGAAGTAATCTAATAAAGATATGATTCAGGGCAGTGTGATAGGAATCATGACTGATTCTGTATGCACAGGTTTCTGACATGTACAAATGGAGAGGACTATTTCATAGATAATGATTTGATGCTTACAGAAAGGCAAAGACATAATTCATAACACAAGCCACTTTTCTTTGTAGGAAAGAATATTTTACTTCATGTAAAGACTGTGTAGAAAACAGTATTTAACTTGTAATAAACTTTAATTAAATAAAATGTTAGCTCTGAACTGGAGAAATAATGAACATATAAATGTTTTTCGTAAGTTATTCTCTCAACTATTGGAATGAATTATTTTCAGCCATATCTTTTATGACTATCCACTTGCTTGGATTTAATTAGCAGTTTTGCCAAGAAAAACACTAATTTTCAGCTTATGACTTGAAATATCCCAATACTAAATTATCAGATATGCTTTCTGAGTTCCAACAAGCCAGCTATTTGAAAAAGGTCCATCAAATCACAGCAAAGAACCCATATTACTTTACCTCATAACATGCTTGAAAGTTAAGTAATTTCAAATTGAGAAGAATGAAGATCTGATTTTTTATTTGTTTGCTTTGTCTCTTTGTCTGTCTTTTAATGAATGTCTATCTAGAAATTATTGTTATGCTTAAAGAAGTCATGAACTTTTGATGGACAATTCACAACCATAAAAACAATGGATATATTTGGCAGTTAGGCACATTCAAAATGCATATTCAGCACTATCACATAACAAAACCAATCACAACTTTGTCTTCTTCCATGCCTATGAATGAGCATTCTCATTAGCAGTTAATACTATAAATAAGGAAGCTTTTTCATATGGAATCTCTTCCTTTCTGTCTACCTTTGCTCTTCTCTGTCCGATATCGACAACCATAACAAAACACCAGAAAACTTCAGATGAACGAGTTTTCAAAAAATGTTCATGACTTTATGTCAACTTTACTAAATTATGTATCAAATACAACTGAATTAATTGAACTTTTTTTTTTTTTCATTTTTATCAGACACCATTATATGATACATTATTTTGAAACTCACTGAAATTTTCATTAGGTTTTTAGATCAAACAAAGGCTTTACTCAGCCTGAAATGAAGTGTCATTACTTCTCATTAATCTTCAGATACAGATTATATGTATTATAGTGTATGTGTATATATATGTAATGTACATGTGTATGTATATATGTATATAAAAGGTAAATTTCCCTACACTTTTGCTGTTTTTTTAGAAGAGTCAAAAAACAAAACAGAGTTTGTACTCTCCACCCAAGACTACACCTCTCTGTGGCAATCCCCACCCAATTCCTGGGTCCCTCTGGACATGTCTACATTTCTAACAAGATGAGTATTGGAAACTGCTCCAAGTTCTCACTGAGGTATTTCTAATTCTCTCTTCTTTCATCTAGAAACTTTTTGTTTGTTTGTTTCTTATAGCAAATGCCAGTCAATTAGCATAAAGAAAACAAATTAACTTCACTGAAGAAAAACAATATAGAGTAAGAATTGAATTTACAGATATCAGAAGTCATACATGAAGTGCCATAAAGTCTGCAGAATGTGAAGCAATAGTTTAGTTACCGCACATAGCCGCCTTTCTAACTTTTATTCCAAACTGCCAGTTTCCATTACAGTTTCAATTCATTTATTACTGCACCTTTCTTTCTTTCTTTCTTCTTGCAATCATTTATTTAGAAAAGCAAGCTTCTCTTGCATTTACCAGTGGTCTGGAGAACTAGAATGAACCTGGTTTTCACAGATATTAACCAAGCTTATTCTTATATCACATAGAGTTATACTGTGAACCACATCTACATTTAAACAACTGGCCAACATGTACTGTCATATATCTTGTTCTAAAACAATTAAAGTGTTATAAAACTACATAGACTAGCTGTATTCTCATACACTTTAAACTAGTTCTATACTTACTCTTCTTCAAAACTGTAATGTCAGATTAAGTTAAATCACCTTATATTCTAAGTAAATGTTTTGTAACCTACAGCATAGTTTCAGAAATTGTGTTCCACTATATTCATTTCCATTTATCTATTCAACGACTCTGCCTAAGTGATTTTATTTCCATGATTTTTCTTTAAATCTAATTTCATTAGAATTTAATGATTTCTTAAGGTGTTCTCTCTCTTTGTTTGTTTGTTTTTCCTCACAGAACCAAGCTGTTGTTTGTTAGTTTGCCACTGGGTAGTTTATAGGCCCTACCCACATCTGTCTTTATCACCTACATCCCTGTTTATATTATTGGCAGGCGTACATGTACAGAATTGTGTGATGCCCAAGTAATAGAGCTACAGGAGAAAATTGTCCACTCTGATACCTTCAGGCTTCTTGATGAGAAAGTGGAGACATTCTCCTGAATGAACTCATTGCTGCCTGTGCCACCAATTGACCATGTCAATGGCTTCTGAACAACACCAGTGAAAGAATTTTACCATCAGCAATACCTGATGAAGTGAAATTCACAGACTGTACACCATATCTTCATCTAAAACTGGCTGCAGAGAAAGAAGTCTGAGGCCTGCTGGATATCATTCCCATAATTTTATTCATAATCATTCTCACAATTTTGGGGAAAGCTGAAAAGCTGACATTCCATCTCAAGAATGTTAGATTTTAGTCAAGTCTGACACAATTACTACTTTAAAAGAAGACAACAAAATTGAGAAAAGAGGAACAGTTATATAACACAGTGAAAACTTACTAGATTCTTTTCTGTCTGTAACCACTGATATCCTCAAGTCCTGGCCGCTAATATTTCCTTTCCTTTTTCCTTTCCCCTGAACATTCACATGTTTTAAAGAAGCTTTGGGGATGGAAACTGTCAGCCCCTGAGCTCACCTAGGGGAATTTGCACAGTCCAGGATGCACCATAACTTTGAATATCTTGATGTGCATTGTGCTAGTGAGGATTTTAATTAAACTCAGTGGCAAATAGTCTGAGGGAGCTGAGCCCCATAACTATTGTGTATGAAGGGAAAGCATTAAAGGAGTAGATGGATAATTATATTGAAATCAAGATACATTTCACAATCCCATATAATTATCTAGGTCACCAGGATGGCCCATCAAAAACAGGAAGTCCTTGCAATTCAGGCACATTTATATACATATATTTTTGTTATAATATCAGGCTTGGACAATATTATATGTGTGTAGTATAATTTTAAACCACATGTTTCCCACAAATTATTTCTTAAAATACAAACTCTTGAAAAAATAACTCTATCTTCCTCCGTATCCAGAAGTATCTAAAAGCCTATACCACCCTACTACCTACTACTCTTCTGCACAACAAAAGCTATTTTTTTTAAAGATGATACTTCATTTTCTGGAAAATGAAGCAGAAAATAGAGGTGAGAAGCTGAGATTTGCACAGATAACTCCACAGTGTTATCAGAGTTGGAAATACTGTTAGGAAGACCTTAGTTATCATTGTATCATGATCCCACAGGAAAACAAAAAAAAAAAACAAAACAAAACAACAACAACAAAAAAGACAAGAATTCAGAACCAATTATATCATGACAGATGTCATAAAAATCTGTAAAAATTCATACTAAAGAAGCTGATAATTTCTTCAGTAAATGTAAATACTGAGTGTTTTTAAAGTATACTGCTTAAACTGAATGCATTGTAGTAAGTTCAGAACGGAGATGAGAAGTTTGATAACTTCTACAATTAGGACTGAATCCTGAAAAGAAATCACTTTATCAAGCTCAGGCTAGTATTTCTGTTAGGTATGATAATTACCATCTCATCACCTATGACTCCATACTTTAAAATAAATAAACATGCAAGCAAACAAACAACAGAAACAGATAAACAATGAAAAAGTGAGTCTTCAGAAAGACTTTACTTTTTCCCTTTCTCACACACACAAAAAAAGCCTTTGAAATTGCCAAAACTCCTGCTTGCTCATTAGCAATTTAGCTTTGCAGTGAGGCTGAGGTAGACAGATAAAATGTTCGTTTTACGTCAGGCTACCAGAATCAGCATTTGGGTGGTGACCATGGTGGAAATCACCAGAATGGACAGCCTGGTGTCTGTGGCACCAGGTCTAGGTCACTGGACCACTGGTTGCAATCCTGATTTCCTATTGAAAAATATTCCAGAAGGTCTTTGCCAGCAGGCAGAAGTATGCTCTTTTATCTATTTTAATTTAAACTTCTACAATTTTCTTGAAGGCTTTTTTTTTTTTTTTTTTTTTTTTTTTTTTTTTTTTTTTTTACTGCAGGCTTTGGTATCAAGATTTTGCTTTCCCTTTTTCTGTCACCTCAGTGGTTTTGTAAACTTAGCTTATATGGGATGTCTCCTCACTCTTTTAGCTGATGAGTCCCTGACATTTTATTCTCTTTTCATAAGCCAGCTGTTCCATCACCTCCATCATTTTAATTGTCCCTTTTCCTTCTCTACTGTGTCCTTCTTGAGACGCAGAGACCAGGACAGCTCACCATGCTCAAGATGTAAACACATCAAACACAAGACGTGTGGCATGCTGTCTCCCTCTGTCCTGATCCCAATAGCCTTCCTGATGATGCTAGATTCTGCTGAGTTTTCTTTTTTATTTATTTTTAGTACCACTGCATGCCAAGGCAATGGTTTCAGACAATCGTCAGTCCAAGTTCTTGAGTTAAGGGCTATTTTCAAGTTCAGTATTGGAGAAAAGTAACATACAATGACAAGTTAAATGACTTTGTCACTGTAGCTGAACCAGACATATTTCAAAGTGTCTCTTTTCTTGTTTTCTGTTGCATCATTAGGCAACTCTAGATTCTTGTGAGTTAAAGATCAACTCTTCCTTGTCTCTCCAGCTTTCCCTGTAATCTGCTTACTGACTTATCTCTCTTGATATATTATTAGGAATAAGAAAGCAGCTCTAGAAAGATATGGCTTAATGGTCATTCTCAGAAACTTGATTTACCAAGGCATAACTCACTGCCTCCACAGCTGAGACCCTGGCTTAGAACCAGCTATGCTCATGGTTTGTATATGCAAAGGGCAAAGCATCACAGATCTAAAACAAACAGATAACATGGTATCACAGTGAGACCAAACTGTATTTAAAGAGAACATGAAATATTCAAAATATCCTTTGAAATTCTACTCTCAATAAGCAATCTTCAGAACAGTGTTTACACACATGCCTTCAGAAAGCCCCACCAAACATGCTGTAAGTGAAAGGTTTTTTAAGCTCTCATCCACATCTAGTTTAGAAGATAAATAAATAAAGAAATAAATGCCTCAGCTTTCTCCTTGTCTCATGAGAACCATCTCCTCTGACTAACAGCTCTTTGGTATCATAATGAACCCTTTCCTCATTGGGCCTATTTTAAACTATTTCTATTGTTTTCTGTGTTGGCTAGGGAACTCCCTAGCCAGTTTGTGTTCTCATTTAAGGCAACAGCCTACCAGTAAATAAAAATGTTCAATTACCAAATGAGATCTGAAACTGCTGTCCTATCACTTTAGACACCATTTAAAAAAAAAAAAAAAAAAGGGGAAAACAGGAAATAACACTGATTTGGGATTCATTTTTGAATAGTATTCACTAATTAACTATCCAAAATACATTAAGAGCCTAAGGAAATCTTCATTATTTTAGTGGTGGAGTTGTAGTTAATAAAATCTTTTTATTTATAACAGTCACAAGAGTATTCAAACCAGGAGCTATGTGCCTGCTAGTATGGGAATTAAACAGTACCTGAAAACACACTTCTGTGTCATGTCTTACAAAGTACTGTGCATGATATACACATTAAACTAAGTTTTTTTGAAATAAAAAAAAAATCAATTTCACGAATTTTCCTTTGTAATGGACCAAGCTCCCTATAGGTTTTCCATACGTGCATGGGCAAAGCTCGCACACTTTTTAGTTTCTTTTAACTGCTCAAATTAAGGTGATACTTATGAAACATAACAGTCTAATCTCAAAGTCAGGGAAGTTTCGATGACTAATACATATGCTCATATTTGTAATGCTTCCTCCACATTCTTTCTTCATCATTACCCTTTTCCTTCAATCATACTGAGAGATACCTGTTTTTAGGGCATTACCTTATCATACTCCTACCCTATTAGCCTACTTACAAAGATCCAAACTCGTTCAGTTGCCTCAGTTTGTTTCTTTGAGTCCTAGCATAACTGCACCTCTATACTTTTACCTTTGTGTTGCTTTTATTGGGACCTGACAGGAAATCTTCATTTCTTTATTCAATATTCTTAGTGTTACTCAGGAATTCCCTGCATGGTACCTAGAATTTCTGTCCCAAGCGTATGTGAATTAATAGACTCTGAATGACTAAAAAAAATAATTCACATAATTGAAACTCAGTTCAGCATCAAGTTCGTCTCAAATGTCTTTTGACTTCCCTTTTGAGAAAAGGAAATGGAGAAACAGAAAATGTATTGTAGTTTTCCTCCTAAAATAACTGGAGCTGAAGTTACTTTGATATGCAAGTAGTGTTTGGAGACACCCAGTTTTAATTTATCCTTTCTGAAACTGTCAGTCATTTTAACATCATGTCTGCTTAATACATCTAAGAGTTTTAACACTGGAGTAATTTTACACATTAATTTTGGAATACATTTTTCTTCAAAATAAGTGAAGAAACTTGAGAAGTACACTGCCTCAGCTACTTGGCACTCAACTGAGTTAGGCAGTAGCACATCTAGAAGTCAGAACAGCATCAGTATTGACAGGTAGCAAAGGTCTGAAAAGCAAATACAAGAACAATCATCACAGAATTTTGTGGTCACTCTCTTCAGCTGCCATCTATTAAAAAAAAGAAAAGATATAATTGTTTATTATTATTTTTATTACTTAGCTAGAAAGGTGTCAGCTCACATACTGCTTCTCTGATGCATGACATTATATAAGTTTGAAAACTATCCACTTCCTCATTATGGCAGCTGCCAAAATGGTACCTCTTTTATATTCAAAGACAGATTACTAACATACTCCCAGCAAAACAGAGAAGGAGCAAAAAATAGGGTATATATCTTCCAGTGGACTCATTCATTCTAGGCTTTTATAGTGCTAGTTTATACTTGCTATTTTTTATTAAATTTCCTTAAATATTCCAACTTCTGTCACTTGCCCATTCAAACAAATGGTATTAATTTTAAGGAGATAATATGTAGCTAATTATTTATGTTAGTGTGGCTGTTAAATCTTATTTTGATAAGGAAATAATTCATAACCTAGTTTGGTGAAATGCCTTCCTTCGTGGTGCTTGGAGGTCCTTGCTCTGGACTAATGCAAACATCCTTTTATTTTTGTTACAACAACTGTTGTTCTGCTGACTCTCCTCTGCATTCCTCTTCCTTATATTTCCCAATTCTGAGAATAATTAGCAACAGCCACTGGTGATAGCAGGGCTGCAGCAGTCTAACAGTGATATCTTGCCAACACCAGCTGTGCTTCAGTATTTATTTATTAAGATCACAATATTTACACAGGACAAACTTGCTGAGATGGCAAAGAGATGAATACAGTTGCAACAGCTGAATTTCAGCTTGACTTTCAAAATGAAATAAAACCCATACTGGATAACATTTATCTCTAAGAGGAAATCCAAACCTTTAATTCTGCTTTCAAATTATGTTTTGCTGTCTCTTGTGTGTAGTCTATAGGTGACGGAAGTAAATTTTGTACTGCAGGGTTTAGAGGGACAAAACTGATTTGTGCCCTGCATTTAAATAGCAGAGTGTAGAGACATTGGACATGCAAGAAAAAAAGACTCATCACTTAGATTGGCATCCTGTTTGTACTGCTACTCTACTGTACTGTACTACTCTAACTGAGCAAGCCACAGTCTTGCTTTGTAAATCATAATATACTTCTCATATCTTCTTGTCAGTACTGATGTCATACTGTTAAGCAATATGAAAGCTAATGCCTATATATTCAGTAAGTCTACTACTTAATTCATCCAAGGTGGAAAGAAACAATAGACAGGCTCATGACTTAATGTGTATATGCTTTACAGTAGAGTGAATACTTGTGTAACTTAAAGGACCAGAGTCCTCCATTAGGAGGTCTTTTAAGGAAAGCTGCTAAAGTGCAACACACAAGTTTACACTCAAAGACACAGTATATTAGGAAGATTACTGGCTGCTATATCCCCTTTTTAGAAAATGGTATGTGCTTTCTCTTCATTTACATTGATTCAATCATATCCTGACGTAATCCACATTGATGCAATTATATTATTGCGTATGAACCAGTAATGAATTCCCTTAGAGCTAGGACTAAAAGAACTAGCAATGAAATGCTACCCTAAAATTAATGTCCAAACATTCAAGAAAGGTTTTTCTAAGCCCGTCATAATATAAGTAGAGCTAGGTCCCTTAGTTACTTCAAAAGTAATGTCTTCCAAAGGAAAATGTGAACCCTGTGAATTTTTCTAGAAAATGCATAAGCCAAAGAGATCACCTTTACATAGAGAATGTGCAGAAAATAAATGCCACAGAAAGATTTCTGAGTGAGAAGCTGCCTCCATCTGTGAAGGCAGGCGTTGCCAATGTAACCTTAATTCTACCAGTCATTATGACTCTGGTACTTGCTACTGCTGAAATAGGTTGTTTAGCCTGGAGAAAAGGAAGTTCAGAGCAGACCTTATCATGCTCTACAATTACCTCAAAGGAGGCTACCGCGAGGTGAGGATTGGTCTCTTCTTCCAAGCACCAAATGATAAGACAAGAGAAAATGGCCTTAAGTTGTGCCAGGGGAGGTTTAGATTGGATATTGGAAAAATTTCTTCACTGAAATGGTTGTGAAATATTGAAACAGGGTACCCAGGGAAGTAGTTGAGTGGAGGTCTTCAAAAACATGTAGATGTAGTGCTTAGTGACATGGTTTAATGGTGGACTTGGCAGTGCTAGGTTAAAAGTTGGACCAGATGATCTTAGAGGTCTTTTCTAACCTAAATGGTTCTATGATTTTATGATTCTATGAAATACAGTAATTTTCCTCTTCAATTTTGGATATCTGGGTGTCAGGGAGCAGCGAGGCCTGGATGCTCCCCAGGACAAATGCCAAGGGCCCTCAGCAATCTGGCACTGTTTCACAGGGTCTGAGCATAGTGGGCTGAGCCTAGTGCCTGTAACAGGGTTCATTGACAGCCTCAGACATAGCAAGCCATGAACTAGGACCAAGGAATCCAGTGAGGAGCAGCAGCAAATTGAGCTGAAGACAAGACACCAGCCCAAGAGGTCCATCCAGGAGCTCAAGAGAGAGCTGTATAATAAAACGGCTTGGGTTGGAAGGGACTTCAAATATCATCTAACTCCAACTCCCCTGCCATAGGCAGGGATGCCTTCTGCTAGATCAGGTTGCTCAGGGCCCCATCTAACCTGGTCTTGAACACCTCCAGGGATGGGGCATCCACAACCTGTGCCAGTGCCTCACCACCCTTCTACAGTGAAGAATTTCCTCCTAATTGTTAATCTAAATCTCACATCTTTTAGTTTAAAGCTATTCCCCCTCATCCTGTCATTATCTGATTGAGCAAAGAGTTCCTAGAAAAGAGTTGCTCTCCGTCTCTTTTATAAGTCCCCTTTAAGTACTGAAAGTTCGCAGTGAGGTCCCCCTGGAGCTTTCTCTTCTGTAGGCTGAACAGCCCCAGGTCTCTCAGCCTTTCTTCGTAGGAAAGGTGCTCCAGCCCTTGATCATCTCTGTGGCCCTCCTCTGAACCTGCTCTAACAGATCAACATCCTTCTTGTACTCGGGGCTCCAGACCTGGATGCAGTACTACAAGTGGGACCTCACAAGGGCAGAGTAGAGGGGGACAATCACCTCCCTCGACCTGCTCTCCACTCTTCTTTTGATGCAGCCCAGGATGCAGATGGCTTTCTGGGCTGCAAGAGTGCACTGCCAGCTCATGCCAAACTTTTCATCCACCAGAACCCCCAAGTCCTTCTCAGCAGGCCTGCTTTCAATGAGTTCTTCTCCCAGTCTGTACTCCTGTCTGGGATTGCCCCAGCCCAGGTGCAGCACCTTGCGCTTTGACTTTTTGAACCTCATTAAGTTCACGTGGGGACAATTCTCAGGCTTGTCCATGTCCTTTTGGATGGCACCCCTTCCTTCTGTTCTACTGACTGCAGCACTTGGCTTGGTGTCATCTGCAGACTAGCTGAGGGTGCACTTGATCCCACTATCTATGTCATTGATAAAGATATTATACAGTACCAGTACGAGGACAGATCCCTGAGGTACACCTCTTGTCACTGGCTTCCACCTGGACATAGAGCTACTGACCACTGCTCTCTGGGTGTGTCCATCAAGCCAACTCCTTATCCACTGAATGGTCCATCCATAAAATCCATAACTCTCCAATCTGGAGACCAGGATGTTATGTGGGACTGTGTCAAAGGCCTTTCAGAATTACAGGTAGATGACATTGGTCGGTCTTCCTTTGTCAAATGATGCAGTCACTCCATCGTAGAAAGCCACCAGATGGGTCAGTCACGATTTACCCTTGGTGAAGTCATGCTGGCTGTCTCAGATCACCTCTTTGTCTTGCACGTGCCTTGCTTCCAGGAGGATCTTTTTCATGATCTTGCCAGGCACAGAGGTGAGGCTCACCAGTGTGTAGTTCCCAGGGTCCTCTTTTCTATCCTTTTAAAAATGTGAGTGATGTTTCCCTTTTTTCCAGTCACCAGGAACGTTGCCTTACTGCCAGGACTTTTCAAATATGACGGAGAGAGGCTTGGCAACTACATCAGTCAATTCCTTCAGGCCCCGGGGATGCATGTCATCAGGCCCCATAGACTTGTACTTGTTTAGTTCCATCAGGTGGTCTTGAACCTGCTCTTCACTTACAGTGGGTGGGAGTTTGCTCCCCCAGCCTCCATCTACAGGTTCAGGGAAACAAAAGACTTGGGAAGCCTGACTGGCAGTGAATACTGAGGCAAAGACATTGTTGAGTACCTCAGCCTTCTCCATGTCTGTCGTTACCAGTTCACCCTTCTCATCCATCAGAGGGGGTACATTCTCCTTGGCCTTTCTTTTCTGATCCATGTACCTATAGAATCCTTGGCACCCTTTCATAATAGCTTAGATGGGGACTGAAGGCCCCAGGCTGAGAAAAAATGGGGCTCCTGGGCCCATGGTGTGGGAGGTTTCAGGTGGGGCAGGTCAGGGCCATTCAGCCCTATTGGTGCCCTGAGGACCCTAATATGTGGCCACCCTGAAATACCCTGCAGTGACGTCACCTATATTTTGTTGAAGCAGTCCCAGGAAACAGTATGTAAAACGTTCAGAGTGGAGAGCACTGACAGAATATTATTACATAGTAGAACTGAGGACTTCTGATCACTTCCCTGACAGTAAATATAAAATGACCTGACAGTAAATATAAAATGAACTCCCTATGTATGAAGGCAAACTTTTTCTTGGAAAAGAAAAAAAAAAATTAATGATAATGAATGATCAGGTAATGAAGGACTTTGACAATGCCTAAATGGAAGCATATTGGAAATTTTTATTTATTTATTTATTTATTTATTTATTATGGGGGTGGGGGGTGGGGTTCTAATTTTTCAGTGCTGAGTTGTACAACCTGAATGAATTATAAATATATTCATGCGAAATTTGTATTGGACAAACATGCCAAGAACTCAAAAATGTACAGACAATGATTTTGTCTCACCTCCAGTTAACAATGGTTCATCTTCACACAACAATTTTGCACGCATGCTTAAAGCTTCTAAGGATATATTATTTTTCCAAAATAGGCAGCTTCTCTGATTTTAATCAGTGTTGAGTGATTAGCATTCTTAAAGATATACATGAGAAACATTCTTAAGTATGGTTCACCTGACCTCTCCAGCTATATTAAAGATGATGTTAGTTTTTATGAACCATGAATACACAATCATTGACTGCTAGGAGGTAGCTATAAACCCTGGAGTACTTGATCAAAAGTAGTTACCTGATCATAACTGTTTTCTGGTCTGCATGAAATAAATTGATCTTTTATTCTTTTTATCATTGGCGAGCATCAATAACACAGTAAGCATCACTATGGATTGTCAGAAAGTTTTCAGTCTAACAGAAGCCTCAATATTGAGGCAAAAAAATGGCACAAAATACTGACCTGTCTCCGGTCCCACAGGTAGAAAGGATTCTGACTCAAGGGTCGGATAAAATGCAAATGCTTTCTGTGCTCACAGACCTGTTTTTTGGATTAAGCTTTTTTTTTTTTTTATGATCAGTAAATGTCACAAAAGTGATAATTCTGTAGGAAAGCCTGGAGCTTCTCTTGGTTCATTCTGACTTTTCCCTCACAATACCTGAATACCTGTACAAGACAATACTCCTAACTTGTCTCAAAGTCAAAAGTCTTGTTTCCAAGCACTTAATTGAGGTAGCTCTAGCTTCAGATTAATAAAACTATGAGCAATCTATATAAGAGCAAAGATTGATACACTATAGCTATATTATAATATAGAACAGCATATATTATTGGTGTTTTTTCACATAACAATATTTCATTATTTTATGGACTCATAGTCCTTTAGGCAACTGAATTAAGATAAAACTTAGTTTGAGATGAGCACATCTCAGTATAGCTGTTTGCATGCCAATGAGCCATACTGGCTGTTTGTTTAGTTCAGGATGTACTGGATCATTCTTTGTGTTCAGAACTGATCATCTTTTGCCTGACTTCAAGAAGAGTTAAGATACCTATGGACAGACAGACACCTATCTATAGAAAAATGAGAAGACAGATGGTCACCTTTTGTGTGTATACATTAATCTGGATCTGAATCCTAAATCTCTTAAATACTACAGTTTACCCACCACAAGAACACCCATCTTAATGCAATGGCTGTCCAAAGAATAGGGGAAGACAGGAGATTTTAAATGCAAAATAAGTTTTCAATAATTTTGTATATTATTTACTGCTGAATGAGCAATGGATAACTAACCATATTTAAAGAATTATGGCCTTCAAAATGAAACAAATACCCGTGGAAACATTGAAATAAATTGTGTCTGTCCTTCTATTAAATATGGTCAGTTATCCATCACTCAAGGAAAAAAAAAAGAGTCTAAAAAAAGTCTGTCTGTCTGGGTAATTATGAAGCAGTTTTAAAACTATTTACAACAAATAAACATATACATTTAAATTATTTTTAACAACTTTATTGCTATCTCAGAATATATATTTTTTTCTTCTCTCATATATGTATAGTTTGCTATTATTTACCCATAGATAAATAATTTCATTTTAATGAGACAAGATTTATTTTATTTTATTTTATTTTATTTTATTTTATTTTATTTTATTTTTTTCTGGCATCATCACAATAGCAGTTTTACAAAATTATTTTCAGAAAATACCGTGCAAGGAATAAAACATAAACATGTAACTGAAAGAGATTACTGGAATGATAAATTTCTTACCTTTAAATGTGAAAGAACACACATACACCAAGTCTAGTGAAAAACAAAAAAATGTTTGACAACTATGAGTTAACAAAACATAATGAGGATAAAAGTCGTTATGTAATCCTAACTAACTCTAGTGCATTTGGTGTCCCTTCTATAATAGTGTAGGTATTAGCTGAGAAAAAGAAAATTGATGACATATTTTAAAATTCAATCATAGTAATACTAATAAAGAATATAAACCTAAAGACAAAATAGTTCTGTTAGCAAGAATCTAGCAATGCAAAATGAGTACTAACATCATATAGGGTCTAGGATGTTAATTAA
The DNA here is from genome assembly GCF_009769625.2 of Cygnus olor. Classification (NCBI taxonomy): domain Eukaryota; kingdom Metazoa; phylum Chordata; class Aves; order Anseriformes; family Anatidae; genus Cygnus; species Cygnus olor. The sequence continues at coordinate 63,378,919 of NC_049171.1, read as the reverse complement.
CCCTCAGTCAACTTTTCCTTTTTTAACACTGAGGAGGACATAAAATCTTTCAAATATTTTCTTAATTAAAAATTATATGCAAAACATCTGTCTTGGTACATGTTTATTTCTGCAATATTGTACTTGTTAAATGATGTATCTGAAGACCTCGTAGAGCTTAATAAGAACAAAACAGAGCTGGTTTAGAAGCTAAAAGACTTATTTAGAAATTACACTAGAAGTTGAGAGAATTTAAAAATGGAAGATATTTAACGAAAATCCTATAGAAAATCTAAAAGAAGTTATTTCCTAGAATACTGCAGGGTGTTGGATTTTTTTGTTTGTTTGTTTTGTTTTGTTTTGTTTTGTTTTAATCGGTGAAATATCTGTAAACCCAGTAATTCAACTGTCATTAGTTAATATTTACAGTTTTTCTTAGTACACATCACTGTGGCATTGGAGACATAAGATGCAGATTTTTTTAAGGAGTAGAAATGTTGCATAACTAAAAGGTCTGGAGTGACAACTATGACATCATTTCTAAGAGATATTTTTCTTTCTACCATCAGGTAGCAGTGAAAAACAATATATCATTGTTATTAGAATAGGATTAAGCCTACTGTATTTCAAAGTCACAAATAATTTTCACAGTGTTTTAACCCGTGGGATTTCAAATGAATAGCAATTAGTATTAAAATAAATGAATGCTGGCTGCAATGAGGTTTTCTGTTTCAATGGAACCTTTGCGTAGGAAATTAACTTCAAAACAAGAAGTGAATGTTTAAGGACTAGATAATGTGAATTGTGATTTTGTAGTTGTTGTTTCTGTTTGTTGTTGTTTTTGTTGCTGTTTGCTTTCCTTCTTCCTAAGAGTTTTGATCAACAGCAAGCTGAACATGAGCCAACAGTGTGCCTTGGCAGCTAGGATGGCCAACCGTATCCTGGGGTGAATCAGGAACGGCATTGCTAGTTGGTCAAGGGATGTGATTGTCCTGCGCTACTCTGTGCTGGTGTGGCCTCACCTTGAGTACTGTGTGCAGTTTTGGGTACCACAGTATAAGAAAAATATAGAAGTGTCCAAAGGAGGGCAACAAAGATGGTAAAGGGTCTAGAAAGGAAAACTCATGAGGAGCGTCTGAAGTCACTTGGATTGTTCAACCTAGAGAACAGGAGGCTGAAGGGAGGCCTCATCACAGTCTACAGCTTGTTCATGAGGTAGAGCACAGGGACAGGAAACAATCTCTTCTCTCTGGTGACCAGTAACAGGACCCAAGGGAATGGCTTGAAGCTGCGACAGGGGTGGTTCAGGCTGGGTATCAGGAAAAGGTTCTTCACCTAGAGGGTGGTTGAGCACTGGAACAGGCTCCCCAGGGAAGTTGTCACAGCACCAAGCCTGCTGGAGTTCAAGGACAATACTCTCAGACACATGGTCTGATATTTTTTGGTCCTGTGTGCAGCCAGGAGTTGGACTCAATGATTCTTGTGGGTCTCTTCCAACTTGTATATTCTATGATTCTGAGTGATGGACAGTTACTGTTCCACCCAAACCAACATACACACGAAAACAAAAGTCAAAGAGAACTACTTACATTTGAAACAATTTAATGGGAACTATCATTCTTAAAGCAATGATCAATACAGATGATCTGTCAGTGTTGGAAATGTCATTTGGAATGGGAAAGTATAAAAATGATAAAATAAACATGGGGAGAAATAAAACCAAATTTACTCAATTCAACCATTTTCAGCCATATCAGAATCTATTCTTCAAGCTTAGTGAACATAGTGGATTTCCACTTTGATTTAGGCATGAAACCACTTTGAAACCATAGTGCTTTTATTGTACTTTGACTACATTAAATGAACGTACTTTGGTTATGCCTTTCACATACGTAAACTATGATTATAGAATAGATAAACACAATTTCACTTAGCCATGGAGTAAGACTTATTAAAAAAAAAAAAAGTATATGTTATCTTTTGGAAAACAAATTGGTTAACTTTTTAACTAATTATGTATTTCACTGATGCAGTTAATTTAAGCTTAATAAAACAATAACATGAGATATATTAACTGACAGATCACTTTATGTGTTTCTGTAAGTGTAAACAAAATGAGAAAAGTTACTACAATAGGCATTAAAATAATACAAACAAAAAACACACCATTACGAGAATAAAATAGAAAATCTGACAATCATTCAGGGGACACTATATGAAATACTGACCTTTGGAAATTAGTCTGGGATTTGTTGTGGCCTCTGGTGAGGGTCACAACAAATTAGGTTTCAGGAAACTTTTAATACTCATATTTAATCTGTGTTTAACAATAAATAAAAAATGTCATTATTTCCATCAGCTTCTCTCAATAAATTCTTAAATAAGACTGATGCGGAATATCAAGCCTCCAAGGCTTAAGTGATCTTAAATGAGCTAGATTCATTTAAGTGTTATCTTAGAACTTAAATGGTGCCTCAGCTACTGATGCACTCTTCACTGAAGTTAGGCAAGGACAAAACAGTGAGAGCAGCCTGTAGCCTTCTGAAGCATCAGAGACCACTTTCCCACTTCATCCCAAAACACTAAGCTATTTCTGCTACATCACCTTCTTTCCAGCACATGAATATCTGTTTTACTTACTTACTTACTTACTTATTTATTTATTTTGTCTTTTGGCAGATGCATCCCATCAGGACCCATTGACTTATGGATGTCCAGCTTTGGAGTGAGCTCTCTGCCGAGTGGACACCATGATAGGTGTGCAATCTCACAGACTGCCAATACTTGATGCAGAGCCCTGTGCCCTGCCACACCGGTGTGCATGTGCTGCTAGACCCTCCCTGCTCGTGGTGGGCGGCAATGCGTTGCTGCCCTCCCAGAGGCTTTTTCTAGGCAGAGGGCATGGGTGCAGTTGCTGTGGCCTTGGCAATGCCCACTCCCTGTCAGCCTCTCTCGCAAGAGCTGGTGGGTGCGGCATGGTAGCGCTGCTGTCCTGGGCCAGCCCTAGCGAAGCAAGGGCCCGAGATCTCCCTGTAACTCCTGGTCAGGCGCTGCGGCTGCACCGGCTCCAAGGCGGCTGACCTCAACTACTGAGTCTACTACTGAGTCAGGCATTGGAATGATTTGTCCAGGGAAGTGGTATCGTCACTGTCCCTGGAGGTGTTTAAGGAGAGGTTGGACTTTGTGCTTTGGGAAATGGTTTAGTGGGTGACACTGGTAGTAGGTTGATGGTTGGACCAAATGGTCTTGGAGGTCTTTTCCAGCCTTAATGATTCCCCCCGCAAGCATTTCTCAACCTTTCCTTAAGCTAAGAACAATCCAACCTGCTCTATAAAACAAAACCATAACAGATAATACTGCCAGAAGGTTTTATTTTGTAACCAAACAGAGAAGAACTGAGGACATTGAAAGAATAGTTTTCTGAGTGGTGAGAAAGGCCTGAAAAAAGCTTCATTCTTTATCTTCTTTATATTTCCTTTGAAGTGACAACTAAACCCTACCTCTGCCTTTTCCCACTTGTATTCTAGTTGTGCACTTTTTACTTGATCAAACTCGCCTCAGTTTGAAAAACACAGATACTGTCTATCAGTAGATGGTCTACCTACAGATAGAGAGTGTAGACATTTCTCTTTGAGGTGGTTATCCATACTCCCTCTGGAGACAATTAGAAGAAAAGGCTCCTAGGTTTATCTGAATCTGAGGTATACATCTAAAATACAATAGATAAATTGGCTGAAACAGTTCTCTTTTTTTAAAATAAGAACAATGCTGCCACAATTCCCAAGAATGTTATGAAGATATAAGTTGTACAATATCACCTAATACCTCTATAAAATATCCGTTGATCGCAAACATTTAACAAACAAGTTCTGTGGTTTTACTCTCTGTTTTCTCTGGGAAGATTGACTTTAGACAAGAGAAACTCATTTGCCCAAGACAGCTGCAAAGGCCAGGGACCCAGCTAGGCCCACAACAGCTTGGAATATCTTTGTCACTCATCAACACTGAGAGTTTTGGAGAAGATGCCAGATATGAATTTGTAGAGGAACTATTTCCATTAAGTGTATCCCTATATTTTGAGAACTTGTATTTGAAACCTTAATTTTGACTGAGCAGGGGGGTGGGTTTTAAGCATCTTAACACCCCAAAACACATTTTTACCGCAAGATATTTTCACTTGAGATGTTGTAGAATTTAATTTTAAATACAAAGATATGTTCTGACAAACACAGAAATATTTGGAAGAAACTAGGACCATTTCTTTCCTCTAAAGATAGTAAGATATCATTTTTTTTTTTTCTTGAGATCTACAGAAATCTATTATCTAAATTGCTCCAGGGAGCATATGAATGTGAAAAATTGTAGAGTCACTGCTAATGAAGTTCTTGCTGTAGTTCTCCTGGAAATGATTTTACAGAACCAGTGTACTAGAGAAACTATCAGTCAACTCCCCAATAAGTGGCAGTCTTGAGAAGATGTGCCAAAACATGTTTTGGCTTTGCATCCAGGCAAAGCCCAACATCTGTACGGTCTGCACCCACCAAAGCAGCCTGCTGCAGTTGTCTGAGAAATCTTACGGTTTTCAAGCATTTCCTGAGAAACCATTCCGGGGTTTCTCTGCTGTCCAGCCAAACAAGTATTCACAGGCCAGATCTGTGTTTGATACACCCTTGAGAACTACAGCCCATGAGTTTTCTTCTTGCTGTGCCTCTTAGTTGACACAATCAGAAGCCCTTTGTGTTTACTGTCTGAAGTTTGACATTCAGTGGTGTTAGTATCTGAATCAGTATTTCAAATTCAGTTATAAAAAGCATATCTGTTACAAAGATGATGTAAGTACACCAAGGCTACATCGACTGACTGACCACTAATGATTGTCGCACATTAGAACCACTCCTAGAATATGTTCCAATCTGGCTTCATTTGTATGAAATCCAGTTTGCATCCTTTAAACCACTGTAAAGTAAGGCATGGAAAGCAGACAGGACCAGGAAATTTGTTTCAAAGGTGAATTTCTGATTCAAATTAAAATTGTAATATGAACATACACTAAAGTTCATAAATATGACATCATGTTTCTCATTCCAATATGACTTCTATTTGACTTCAAAAAAAGATCCATATTTCCATTATAATTATCACCTAACAGTCAAGCTCCTACCTCTAAAATATGCTTCCACTAATTTCAAAAAACATGGCCAATTTTCCTCAGAACAACTAAAGCTTACAGTTACTATTAAATACTGGCAATAAATCACTAAAAATGTTTCTAAAGTACACAACTAACAACAACAACAACAAAATTTTCTTCATCGTAGACAGAAGTTTAGTTTTATTTTGAACAGCAAGGTTTGTGGAAAACTTTCCACAACTAAGCTCCATAGGAGAATGCTATTTCTTTCATTTTTAAAGAGAACTCTGATCCCCCCTTTGATTATTCAGAAATCACAGAGATAAGATGTAAGATGTACTACAAAGTAATTCACAAGAAAATTAAATGCATTATTCTTTCCATAATAATCACTTTTACAAACCACAGTATAAATAAGTGCAGCTTGAATGGCAGCTTAATTTATATACAATGTTAGATTTTTTATTTTTTATTTTTTCACTCCTGAAGTTTCCTCTGCTTCAGCTTTTGATGTTCCTATAATCATGATACTCACTCAGAGAAGGATGAACTTTGGGTGTTGCTAAAAATAAAACATATTAAAAAAAAACGTTTCAGCTGGCGATATTCAAGATTCCTTGTATGCCTAGAACAAAGAGTATGAGTGCAGTGGGAACCACTTAAAGGTCATTTTTACAATATCAGGTAATGTTAGAACTAAAAAAATAAGCAAAATGCTCTTGGCTGAAATAAGTCAGAACATTTTCAAGTGTACAGTATAAGCCATTAATACTTGTTTTTGGCACATGATCACTCAAAAGAATAATGACTTTCACCAAAGAAAAGAGGTGGTTTAATTGCCTAACCTGCATTATCTTTTATAATAACATGGAAAGCTTTCTTAGTCCACTCTTCCCTTAAAGTATTTTATCCGTTGTGTCTAATTCTTCTGTTCTTTTCAGCTGCTCCACAATGGTTTAGGCAATAGGGCTTCACTAACCTTACTAAGAGTAAAATCTAACCTAATTTTGTGTCCTGATATAATAGGCTTAGTGGTTGATCCTGAAAGGACTAATGCCTATCCTAACTTCTATGCTGCAGCCAGCTCCACTGGCATCAATGAAACTCTGTAGTGTACAGAGTGTACACACACATTAATCTTTGCAGATATAGAGACCTAAATTCTATGTGAATGAAACAGGACCGAACTGTGTGCTATAAAGCAACATTTTACAATGGAGAACACTATGACATGGAAAATATAGCTGCATGATTCTTCAAAATATTTTTCTGAAATTTTGAAGTTTTCACTTTTTTGTACATCAGAAAGTATCTGTGAATGTTTTGTTTTTTTTTTCCTTGTGATGACTTAAAGAAATGTCATTTTTGTACATTTCTACTCTGAAAATAATGGAAATTTACAGCAAAATAAAATATTCCTTTCAATTGTTTCAGATTGAAGTATGAACACTTTATACTTAAATATATTCCAGTTTACACACAATTTTCTGTGGGTAAAGTAGCCATAGAAAGAAGGTTTTGTTGGATAATTTTTCATTGTCTTATTTTCAACTCAGACTAAATGAAAATCAAGATTAAATGGTGACCGTCAGAATTCATTGCACATATCTCAAGTTCAGAAATGAACAGATATGTATATAACTTAGTTTGACCTTAAGCTCTAAGGAACTGGACACTGAACAAGTCTTATGCATTTTTCTGGTGAAACCTTGTCACTGATATAACTTGGAAGAAATGGTAAGTCTGTAATTTATAATATATATTTTCAGACGAGAAGCCACATCAATTAAATTGATTTTAGCAGAAAAAGACAGGCAGTCTGTTCCAGTCTATTCCATATTAAGACTAACATGTTTCATTTGCCTTCAACTGGTGTTTCAAGACCTATTCATTGTGCAGAACTCTTCAATACAACTCCTTTTTCACATAGCTGTTATTACAGCAACTTTTAGAGCAAATGACAAAGCTTTTGCGTTATTTGCTAGGTGGACTTCATATTCTTGGGACACTAGGACATATGGATTAAAGCAGACAGCAAATTTGAGTACGTCTGATGAGTACAAAGCAAACGTCTCAAAAACATCCTGTTATTAGATTGATAACTAGTGAGTTCTTCTTGGTCTTTGGTTAATGTACATTTGTATGGGGTTTACTTGGCAAGGTTTTGGTAGCAGGGGGGCTGCAGGGGTGGTCTCTGTGAGAAGAATCTAGAAGCTGCCCCACGTTAGGTAAGGGCCAGTTTCAGGCAGCTCCACAGGGGCCTGCCACTGGCCAGAGTCATGCCAATAAGCAATGTTGCTTGTGCCTCTGTGAGAGCAGATTTAAGAAAGGGAAATACAAACCTTCAATGCAACATCACCTGGGAGAGCGAGGAGTGAGAAAGAGCCCTGCAGAGACCAAGGTCAATGAAGAAGGAGGGCAGGACGTGCTCAAGGCATGGAGCTGAAGTTCCCCTGCGGCCTGTGGAGAGGCCCCTGACGGAGCAGATCTCCCCCTGCAGCCCATGATGTACCACAGCAGAGCAGATCTCTATACTGCAGCCGGTGGGGAGCCCCTGGCGGAGCAGGTGGATCTGGCTTGGAGATGGGCCTGGCGGCCCATGGAGAGCCCCCATGGCAGCAGGCCCTGGGCCAGAGCTGCAGCCCATGGAGACGAGCCCACGCAGGAGCAGGGGATCTGGGGGGATCTCTTGCCCATGGAAGACCCATGTTGGAGCAGTTTGCTCCTGACAGATGGTCCCCATTATACAGACTTCGGAGCAGTTCTTGAAAAGCTGCTGCCTGTGGAAAGTTCACACAGGCTCAGTTCGAGAAGGACGGCCTCCTGTGGGAGGGACCTCATGTTGGAGCAGGGGAAGAGAGTGACCTTTAAGGAGCAGCGGAGATGAAGTGCTATAGACTGACTACAGTCCCCATTCCGCATTCCCCTGTGCCACTTGGGAGGCTGACATAGAAGAGGGGGGATGTGAGTAAGGTGTTTTTAGTTGTTTTTTGTTGTTGTTTTGTTGTTGTTTCTCATTGCTCTGGCTTGTTAGTAATAGGTAATAAATTTCATTCATCTTCCTGTTCTGAGTCTGTTTTGCCTGTGACAATAATTGTTGAGTGATCTCCCTGTCCTTATCTCAACCCTTGAGCCCTTTCCATCCCATTTTCTCACCCTTTCCCTTTGAGGAGGGGGAGTGAGAGAACGGTTTTGGTGGAGCTCAGCTGCCCAGCTGGGTAAAACCACCACACTAGTATCAGAGGATTCCAACAGAAGATTTCATGCTACCAGAACTTTATTTAAATAAGACTGGGAACATTTTCAAATAAAACATTTAAGATAGCTAATTAACCTTCAGTACTAAAAATACATATGCTTGTGCTTGACTTTCTCTTACTAACCTTGGTGAGATTGATAAAATCTGTAAGGTTCAACACAACAAAACATCCCTATCTTGTCTGAAAATATACATTGAAGAAGCATGGAAAAACATACTTAACAATATTTGAAACTAATAAAAGGAGGCCTGGGGAGCACTTGAGCTGTACTCAGGGAGCTAAAAGAACAAGCTAAACAAGAAGAAAATTGCATTTGTTTTTTGGTTTCTCGATGAAGTGCTTTTATTTAACTGAGTATGACAGAAGAGGTCTGAGAAAGCAAATTGTTATGAGCAGCCCTGCTCTGACAGGAGAGGTGAGTCATTGGTGTATATACTACAAACAAATGGCCATTTCAGAAGTAGCTTCTGCCCTTGCTCTTCCCAAGGAAAGGACCAACCAGAAGAGGAAAGTTCATTTGCTGATCAGAATTCTTAATGCAGGATTCTCCATGGGGTGTTTCTTTGCTTTGAATAGCCTACACTGTAAGGAAAAGAGCAACTGCCGGTTTTATTATGTGATTCTGAGTGTGGAAGTATATTTTCAGTTCATTTCAGTACATTCTTGACTGCCTCAAGTGGAGTTCTGATAGAAAAGTCCAGAACACTAGAGTAAGTAAAGTAATTGAGAAAAAAAAAGAATATATATATATATAGCTGCTCTTAAATATTTATTAAAATGTGATTTTTCATTGCCTTTCACACCATAGACTATCAGGTATGTACAGAAAAGTGTTTTTAATAACAAAGGAGGAATCTCATTGTGTGTTTTGTACTTCCATTACTTTGAATGTTAGATATCTAATATTAGCTAGCTGTCATTAGATCCCTGTTCTTGATATCTACAGGTGCGAGGTACAGACAAAATATTCGAGAATTATGTGTTCCTCTCATCTTAATTTTCTACCCTCAGTTCTTATTGATTACACTGGATTTACACATTGGCTATATTGAGCAATAGGTACAGTTTTTGGTTTTGTTTTTCTGTAGTTTCTTGTTCGTTTGTTTTCCCCCAGAATATCATAGGTATTAAGGTTTATAAAGATATTAGAAACTATCTTCTGTGTAGGGGTTGCTACATAAAGTATTATTTATTTTAAGAAAAATTCTTATGAATATGTAAATAATAACTCATACAGGTTCAACAAGATACATACGTCTTAAAATTTAAATCCCTGGAAAGGGCTTCTTGATGTCCAAACTTCTTAGGCTGCTGTTCAAACTACTTTCACTTCTTTAGGTGCAGGACTTTTAGTCTTTTTAAAAAATCTTAAAACACAAATCCACTCCAAAATGTCACTTTTAATAACTCTGTTAAAATTTTAAGGTAGCATTCCATTATATCCAAGAAAAACGGTTCCTGTAATACATAAGTTTTCTGATAACCATGACATATAAATTGTCTGCAGAAGGAAATCAGAAGAGTGTATATCTTGAATTCAGCTCATCTGTCAAAAGCTTAAAGATAATTTTTGACCACACTGTTATAGGAACAGTTCTGAAAAACCTGCTTTGGACTCCTAGCAAATGACAGCTCTTGGAAAGATAAAAGCACTAGCTTGGAAAATGGGAACTCCTTTAAGTTTCACTTAATGGAGACTATTTCTGAGTAGTTACACACCATGAAGTTTTGATTTTTGCTATTTAAAAACCTTAAAATGAAAAGGGTATCAAGAAAAGAAGGGTTAGGATTGAGACAGCAAGATTGTCTTTTGAGATAATACAGATACATGGCAGAAATAGCAACCCCACAGATTATTTACAGAGTGTGCCATGAAATCATGAACCTGGTGGGTAACCTCAATAAAATTTTCTGAAGGCAGACTATAGAGCAGATAAGAATGTAATGCATTCATAAATATTTAAGGAATTCTGGATAGAAGTTTCTGTTTTATTAAGAGGAAAGAAGAGGAAATATCTAGATCACTAAAACAGAAGTGTATACATGTAGTTAAATCTTTCTAAAGATCAGCCAGCTGTTAAAAAGAGGCTGATTTACCCAAATGGGCAAAGCACTTGCACACAGACCTACTGGATAACCGTGAGTAAGGGTTGACATTGTTATTGGGCAGAACATTATGGTTGAAGTGGTCTGATGATGCAATGAAAATTTAATGCATTTATGTACATTTGTCAATGTTCAAAAATAGAATTCTATTGTGCAGGCTGCTGCCAGCTTGGGGTTTCCAGCTGTGCTTGTGGGACTGGATACAGTCACAGAAGTACTGGGTTTTATATCAGATTAAGATATATGTACTTAGAGTCTAATTATAGAAATCTGGATCCATATACTACAACATCCTTAGCTCTTCTAGACCTGTCCACCTGATATCTCACTTTTCCTGTTAGGGCTTTTGAGAAAAGACTTTCTGTTTAGTTGTTGAATGTACTGGAGACTCTTCTCTTACAGACCTATATTAATCCTCTCTAGGGACTTCCTTCAGAATCTGAGGATTAAAAACACAGCTCTTCAAACAGAAAACATCCATATGAAAGAGATCACAGGAGAATGCCAACTCTAAAAACAGCATTCATGCCCATAAACAAACATACACACATACTCACTCACTGATAATACTGTGCATGAAAGAGTAGAAAGCAAAAAGCAATAGATTTGAATACAGTAAAGATTATTGTTTTAACCTCTGAAAAAGGACTGAGGGGGTTATCTATTATGACTTTCTATTTTGTACCTCACAAAGCAGTTTTCTGAATTAATTTCTCTTTTAAACTGAACTACAGCTTATATTTAAACATAAATAAATAAATAAAATGAATATACCTTTCAGACTTCATTTAAACATTTTCAATGATAGGAATAGTATGTCCCAGACCGTGACAAGTTAATTATACTAGTTAATTACATTAGTTATTTATAGTAGTTATACTATACTAGTTAATTATAGTAGTTATACTACTAGTTAATTATATTTGCTGCAGAAAGTGTTTGTCTTCATCCTTGTTTATGAACACATCTGGCTTCTGATTACAACTCACTGGGACTTGTTATAGTGTTGCTTTTCCTTATAGGTATATATAAATTCTAATTAGTCTTTGCTAGTTTGCCAAAATTATTCTTTGGCATTTTTGTCTTCATAAAATAAATAGTAATAAGAAATAGGTCTTTCAGCTTCCTACTTAGATACAACACATGGTGCTTTTCAGTATTCTATCCAATGTTTAAATGTATTTCCTATACTAAGGTAAGAAAGGAACACAGAATTCCAGAAGTTTATGTGTCATTATCAACATCAGAAGGCATATTGACTCTGTCTTCTCCTACTCTCATCGTTTTATACATCAAGACAGTGTTAGGCCCTTTGGTCTTTTTACAGTTCAGAGAACTTGTGTTATGTTTCATCACTTCTTCAGTTTCCAGAAGTAAAGTTCATCTTTAATATATACAGACTTCATCTTTTGGTTCTACATGTAGGACATTACATATTAATAAAATGCGTGTTTTTTACCAGGCTAACAAACTGATCTAGATCACAGCTACTGACTGCTACTCCTGTGCTTGTATTGGCTGCACCTGTGTCAGCAGTAATTCAATACACTTTTCCTATTTCCTCCATATAAAAGTTACAGCACAGGGTCCTGAATCATTCTTTGTGCGAGCTATTAAAATGCAATAATATCCATTTATAATTACACTTAAAAGGGGTTAGTTTTTAGTCATTTAATTTGCTGAAATTCACATTTTCACTTTTATTTTCTAAAAGTTTTTTTTTTAATAAAAGTTCAGAAAGTTCAATCTATATTGAAAAAAAAAAGAAAGAAAGAAATATAAAGAAGTTAAAACTAATAAGTATCAAGGAAGAAAATAGTGTTAGTTTCTTAAAACGTCCTGCGATTTTTATGCCAAATTCATGATATGGAAGGAGGAGGGAAGAGTGCAAAGACTAATTTTTAGTTAAACAATGAAGACATATTTGCAATATTTGTCCAGTATATAGAAACCAGCTGTATATTTTCAATCTAAAAATGAAGAAGGGAATTTTAATGAAAAAAATAAATAAATAAATAAATAAAATAAAACACAATCCACAGTTTAAGGAGCTATGACTTTTTTTTTTTTTTCTTTTCTAAGAGTTCTGAAAGAGGTTTTAAAAATAACTGACTATTAGAAAATTCCAAATGCATACTCTAAGAATTGGATTTATTTTTTTTTATCTGTCTGTTTTTACAAATAGAAGAACTATAGACAAATGATTAAGAAATTCTTTGTTTAAACCATCCTCATTTACAGCAAGATGAGTAATCAATATGCTATTTTGGGTGCACTCAGACAATCATAGCTATCAATTTAGCTCTGATTTACCATTCTACTGCATTTAATATTGGTCTCCAGCTTTTATGAATGTCTAACAACCCAGGCCAGAAAACCAAAAATCCTTGAGAAATGTCAATTACACTTCTGTACAGCAAGTACATATTGCATGAAGAATATAACTGGCACATATAAATCAATGAATTTGATGAATCATGGACATGAATTTTGCAGTCATTAAATGCTGTCAGGTGTAAATTGTGCATACACATATTTGAAGTGCAAATGTGTATTTGAAGATTTCATGTGTTAGGTGATCTTGAATAGAAAGAGTAGACATTTTAATAAAGTATGTAACTTGGTGTTAAGTAGATGACTTCAGATTGTGGTTCAGAATATACTTCCATTTGGAAGCATCAAGGAGCAAACAGTATTTCCACACAGTCACAGACAACTTGAGTTACTGGTTGCTTTGTTTTTTGTTTGGTTGGTTGTTGGTTTTTGTTTGTTTGTTGTTGTTGTTGTTTTTTTCTTTGAAATGCTGAAGCACTGCCATCCCCCAATTTAAAACTGTAACAATAGAAAGCATTGTTTCCATAGAAACCAAAGAATTTCAAATGGGGGGGGAAAGTAGACTGCAGCACAGTTCTGCCCCTTCATACAAGCAGAAAAGGTAGTAAGCAGACAAGCATTATGAAAAAAATAATTCCTCTCCTCTCCACTCTGCTCCTCTTCTCCCCTCCACTCCCCTCCCCTCTGTCTTCTTTTCTCATTTTTGGGAAGTCTTACAGAGCTCATGAATGACAATGATAAGAGCGTCCCATGCAAAGCGAAGACAAAAACTGATGGTGCTGCACTCTGTCATATATTTCCCATGTATGGATGGGCAGTATGCTAGCAACCAGAAAAAAAAATGCAATTACAAGAAATATATCAATATCTCTACTTACAAACTACTAAGACTTCCTTGAAGTGCCTATTGGTTTGCCCTACATTTGGTATGACAAATCCTTGGCACAATTCCTGAAATCTGAAGCTTTTCAACATGCTTTGACTGCCAGTGTATATGCTTTCAGAGGTGTAACATTTGTATAACCAATACAAAAAAGACCTTGAAATTATTGGCTTCAAATTAGCATTGTACTGCTATGTGGAAAACAGAAATGAAGAATAAAAATCTAACCCCATCTTTGAGCAGCAGTAAAGCTTATGTACTAAACAAAATTATTTTCTTGCTAGCCTATTATTTTAAAAAAAAAATATATATATTTTTTTCCAAGTCTCCAGGGGATAGTTTAAATAAAGCACCACCAATAATTTCATATCCGAATTTACACCATGGAATTCATTAACCATCTCCAGCATAGCAACCCTAAAACAATGAAAACCAACAAGTCAATCTGCAAAAAATAAATAAATAAATAAATAAATAAATAAAACTGTGAAGAACTTAAGGTAGTAAGTAAATAGATATTTACATTCTGTTACTTCTTACCAAAGCCATGTTCGTAACTATCTTAGATGGTTATCAAACCAAGTGCCATTTCTGAAGTTCCAGAGCTCTCAGGGAGATTTTGGCAACCTATGGATCATTGCAGGTTCTTGTAAATAATAGGATTGTTTGGTAAGTAGCCTCAGGCATTTGTTTGTGTATCTTTAAATTGCACCAACTGGAATTTCAATGTGTTATAACATTAAATATATAACTGTCATGGTTTTCAATGGGATAAAGTTAATTTCCTTTGTAGAGGATTGTATGATGCTGTGATTTGGATTTGTGATTAAAATAGTGGTGATAATACAGAATCACAGAATGGCTGAGGTTGGAAGGGATCTCTGAAGATCACCTAGTCCAACCCCCCTGCCAAGCAGGATCACCTAGAGCACATTGTGCAGAATGGCATCCAGGCGTGTTTTGAATATCTCCAGAGAAGGAGACTCCACAACCCCCTGGGCAGCCTGTTCCAGTGTTCTGTCACCCTCACCATAAAAAAGTTTTGTCTCACGTTTAAGTAGAACCTCCTGTGTTCCAGCTTGCACCCATTGCCCCTTGTGCTATCATTGGATGTCACCGAGAAGAGCCTGGCTCCATCCTCCTGACACTTTCCCTTTACATATTTATAAACATTAATAAGGTCACCCCTCAGTCTCCTCTTCTCCAAGCTAAAGAGACCCAACTTCCTCAGCCTTCCTCGTAAGGAAGTTGCTCCACTCCCTTAATCATCCTCGTGGGTCTGCTCTGGACTCTCTCAAGCAGTTCCCTGTAGTTGAACTGAGGGGCCCAGAACTGGATGCAGTATTCTAGATGCGGTCTCACCAGGGCAGAGTAGAGGGTGAGGAGAACCTCTCTCAATCTACTAACCACACCCCTTCTGGTACACGCCAGGATGCCATCCATTGGCCTTCTTGGCCACAAGGGCACAGTGCTGGCTCACTGTCATCTGTCTGTCCACCAGGACCCCCAGGTCCCTCTCCCCTTCACTGCTTTCCATGAGGGCAGTCCCCAGCTTATACTAGTGTCTGGGGTTGTTCTTGCCCAGATGCAGGACTCTACATTTGCCCTCGTTCATTAAGTTTCTCTGCGCCCAGTTCTCCCACCTGTCAAGGTCTCACTGGATAGCAGCACAGCCTTCAGGTATGTCAGCCACTTCTCCCAGTTTTGTGTCATCAGCAAACTTGTTGACGGTGCACTCCATTCCCTCATCCAAGTCATCGATGAATATATTAAACAACACTGGTCCCAGTACCGACCCTTGAGGGACTCCACTAGATACAGGACTCCAACTTGACTCCGTCCCATTAACCACAACCCTCTGGCTTCTTCCCTTCGGCCAGTTTACAGTCCACCTCACTACCCGATCATCCAGACCACACTTTCTCAGTTTAGCTGTGAGGATGCTGTGGGAGATGGTGTCAAAGGCTTTACTGAAATCAGGATAGACCACATCCACTGCCTTTCCATCATCTTTCCACCTGGTTATATCCTCATAAAAGGCTATCAGGTTGGTCAAGCATGACTTCCCATTGGTGAAGCCATGTTGACTGCCCCTAATGACCCCTTTATCCTTGATAAGACTAGAGACAATGCCAAGGATAAGTTGTTCCATCACCTTACCACAGATGGAGATGAGGCTGACCGGTCTATAGTTACCAGAGTCCTCTTTCTTGCCCTTTTTGAAGACTGGAGTGACATTTGCTTTCCTGCAGTCCTCAGGCACCTCTCCCGATGCCCATGACTTACCAAAGATGATGGAGAGTGGCCTAGCAATGACTTCCGCTCCCTCAGCACCCACAGATGCATCCCATAAGGACCAATGGACATATGGATGTCCAGCTTGCTTAATCAGTCCTTAACCCAGCCCTCATCAACCAAGGCAAACTCCTCCTTTATTCTGACTTCATCTGGGGCCTCAAGGGTACAGGGCTCCTCAGGAGAGCCTCTGGCATTATAAAAAATGAAGGCATTCAGTAACTCCGCTTTCTCTTTATCTTCTGTCACCAGGGCACCCACCTCATTCATTAGTGGGCCTACATTGCCTGTACTGTTAGTTTTATCTGCAGTGTATTTCAAAAAGCCCTTTCTGTTGTCCTTCACCCCTCCTGCGAGGTTTAATTGTAAGGAGGCCTTAGTTTTCCTAGTTGCCTCCCTACGTTCTCTGAAAACAGCCTTATATTCCTCCCAAGTGGCCAGCCCCTCCTTCCATGATCTGTAGACTGTCCTCTTCCACTTGAATTTGCCCAGCAATTCCCTGTTTAACCATTCAGGTCTGCTGGCTCTCTTTCCTGACTTCCTACCTGTTTGGATGGTCTGTTCTTGAGCTTGGAGGAAGCAGTCCTTGAACACTAACCAGCTATCTTGGGCTCTTTTTCCTTCAAGTACCTTTTCCCATGGGATTTCCCCTAGCAAATGCTTGAAAGGGCCAAAGTTGGCCCTACTGAAGTCCACGGTTGCAATTCTGCTCGGTACTCTGTTCCTGCCACATGAGATCCTACGCTTCACCATCTCATGGTCGATGCAACCAAGGCTGCTCTCAGCCTTCACTGCTTCAACCATCCCCTCCTTGTTAGCGAGGACAAGATCCAACAGCACTCTTCTTCTGGTTGGCACATTCACCATTTACATCAGGAAGTTATCATTAAAAGGAACCTCCTCGACTGCGGCTGGCTGGCTGAGTAGGCCTTCTAGCAAATGTCAGGAGAGTTAAAATCCCCCACAATAACCAGGGTCTGTGATTGCGAGGCTGCTAGCAGCTGCCTGTAGAAGGCCTCGTCAACTTCCTCATCCTGATCTGTTGGCCTGTAATAGACACCCACAACAGTATCTCCCATGCCAGCCTGCCCCTTAATTCTCACCCACAGACTCTCAACTCGCTCCTCATCCACCCCTGGACAGTACTTAATACAATGTAGTTGCTCTTTCATGTAAAAAGCAACTCCAACACCTCGCCTTGCTGGCCTATCTTTCCTGAGAAGGACATACCCATCCATGACCACATTCCAGTCATGTGAGCTGTCCTACCATGTCTCTGTAATTGCCACTAGATCATAGTCTCCTGACCAAACACGGATTTCTAACTCCTGCTTGTTCCCTATGCTACGTGCATTGGTGTACAGGCACTTCAGAGAGCGAGCTGAGCATGCCAATTTCACCCTAGGGGGGTGGAAGGTCTCCCTGTTTTCATCAATGGAAAGGCACTGCCCCACTGGTGCAAGCCCAGCTACAATCCCCTCCCCCTTCGGATATAGTTTAAAACTTTGCGAACGAACCCTGCTAATTCCTGTCCCAGAGCCCTTTTGCCCCTGTGAGATAAACCTTTCCTACGTATTACTGTCAGGCCTGATGTCTTATAAAACCAGCCATTATCAAAGAACCCCAAACCCTGCCTGTAGCACCAGTCACATAGCCAATTATTTATGGACCGGATCCTTCTATTCTGTCCCATGTCATGACCCAAGAACAGAAGGAGGGAAAAGAAAATGACTTGCACCCCAGATTCTTTCACCAACCATCCCAATGCCTTGAAATCTTTCTTCATTCCCCTCTGACTATGGGATGCAGCTTCCTCCCACCTTCCTGGAAGATCAGTAGTGGGTAGTGGTCTGTCAGGTGCACCAGGCTGGGGAGTGTCCTGGTGATATCCCTGGTCCTGGCTCCAGGTAGACTACAGGCTTTCCTTCAGTGAGGGTCAACTCTGCATATTGGGCCCTCTGTTCCTCTCAGAAGGGAATCTCGTACTACAGTTACCTTTCCCTCCTTCCTTCCTTCCTTCCCTCCTTCCTTCCTTCCTTCCTTCCTTCCTTCCTTCCTTCCTTCCTTCCTTCCTTCCTTCCCTCCTTCCTTCCTTCATTCCCTCCCTCCCTCCCTCCTTCCTTCCTTCCTTCCTTCCTTCCTTCCTTCCTTCCCTTCCGTCCTTCTTTCCCTCCCTCCTTCCCTCCCTCCCTCCCTCCTTCCTTCCCTCCCTCCTTCCTTCTTTTCTTCCTTCCTACCTTCCTTCCTTCCTTCCTTCCTTCCTTCCTTCCTTTCCTTCCTTCTTTCCTTTATTGTCTGTCTGTCTTTCAGAGGCCGTCTCGAGGCCTCTTCTGATGTGACCTCATAGGCCAGCCTTCCACCACATCCTCACCTACCTCTCCTTCAAGAGCCAGGGCCTCAAACCTATTAGGGAGGGGCACGTGGGGAAGTGAGGTAGGTAGGGAGGGGGGTTGCCTGCGGTGCCGAACTGGTACTCGCTTCCAACCCTCCTCATCTGTTTGGTCCCCTCCCTCTGCCTGACAGTGACAGGGCAGGGGCTCCACCACCCTCTGGGGGGCATCCCCCTGGCAAGGGGGTTGCTCCCTGTCTGGCATACCAGGGAGTTACTCCACCATTTAGTCTCCTGCTCACACGCCCTGATGCTCCTTAGTCTCTCTACCTCCTCCTTGAGCTCAGCCACCATGGAGAGCAGACCTTCCACCTGAGAGCAGGCAGTCTCCCCGCTCCCCTCCTCCCGCAGCAGCGACAGGCTCAGGCACTCCCTGCAGCCAGAGGCCTGAACAGCCATGTCTCTGGGCAGGCCCTCCATCTGGGTCGCCACAGCATTTTTGGAGTGAGCTCTCTGCCAAGTGGACACCGTGATAGGTGTGCAATCTCACAGACTGCCAATACTTGACGCAGAGCTCTTGCGCCCTGCCACACCAGCTGCACACTGGTGTACACGCGCTGCTGGCCCCTCCCTGCTCATAGTGGGCGGTGACGCACTGCTGCGCTCCCAGAGGCTTTTTCTAGGCAGAGGGCATGGGCGCAGTCGCTGTGGCCCTGGCAACACCCACTCCCTGTCAGCCTCTCTCGTGAGAGCTGGCAGGTGCAGCCTGGTTGCGCTGCTGTCCCGGGCCACCCGGGGTGAAGCAAGGGCCCGAGATCCCCCTGTAATTCGTGGTTGGGCGCTGCAGCTGCAGCTGTCAGGTGGAACTTTCTGGGCTTGTTTGTGCCTATTGCCTCTCATCCTCTTGCTGGGCACAACTGAAAAGAGACTATTTCCATCCTGTTGACACCCTCCCTTCTGATATTTATATATACTGATGAGATTTCCCCTCAGTCTTCTCTTTTCCAGGCTAAGAGGCCCAGCTCTCTTAGCCTGTCCTCGTATGACAGGTGCTCCAGTCCCTTAATCATCTCAGTAGCCCTCCTCTGGAGTCCTTCTTGTATTGGGGAGCCCAGAACTGGGCACAGTATTCCAGGTGTGGCCTCACCAGAGCTGAGTAGAAGGGGAGGATCACCTTCCTCGGCCTGCTGGCGACACACTTCTGAATGTACCTCAGGATACCACTGGCCTTCCTGGCCACAAGGGCACATTGCTGGCCCATGGTCAACCTGCTGTCCACCAGGATTCCCAGGTCTCTGCAGAGCTGTTCTCCAGCAGGTCAGCCCCCAGCCCGTACTGGTGCTTGGGGTTATTCTTCCCCAGGTGCAGCACCCTGCACTTGCCCTTGTTGAACTTCATGAGTTGTTCTGTAGATGTTTTAGTTGTTCCAGAGCAGTGCTCACACAAAGCCAAGGACTTCTCTGTTTCTCATACTGCCCTGCCAGTGCGGAGGGTAAGAGTGCACAAGGAGTTAGAAGGGGACACAGCCAGGACAGCTGACCCAGGCTGACCAGGGAGATATTTCACACCGTGTAGTGCCATACTCAGAAATAAAAGCTGGGGCAAAGGGGGGAGAAGGGGGGTGATGGCATTTGTCTTCCCAAGAAACTGTTATGCATGATGAGTACTGCTTTCCTAGAAGTGGCTGAACACCTGCCTGCTGATGGGAAGTAGCAAATGAATTCCTTGTTTTGCCTTGGTTGTGTGTGAAGCTTTTGCTTTACCTACAAGACTGTCCTTATCTGGTTGCCCAGAGAGGTTGTGGAGTCTCCTTCTCTGGATATATTCAAAACCTGCCTGGATGCCATCCTGTGGAACGTGCTCTAGGTGATCCTGCTCTGCAGGGGGGTTGGACTGGACGATCTTCAGAGGTCCCTTCCTACCTCAGCCATTCTGTGATTCTGTGATTTATCTCAACACATATGCCCTTGAACTCCCTTCCCCATCCCACCTGGGTAGAGTCAGAGAGTGTCTGTGTGGTGCTGAGCTGCCTGCTGGAGTTAAACCGCAAAAATAATTTTGACTGGAAATTTAAATATGTACTCAAACTATCTGGACATTCAAAGCATACTGATCAGAATTCAGAGGAAAAAAAAAAAAACATATTGTCCTGGTTTCAGGTAGGACTGAGTTAATTTTCCTCCTAGTAGCTGGCAGGGTGCTATGTTTTGGATTAGAATGAGAAGAGCGCTGATAACATGCTGATGTTTTAATTGTTGTAGAGCAGTGCTTACACCAAGCCAAGGACTTTTCAGCTTCTCGCTCTGTCCTGCTAGCGAGCAGGCTAGGGATGCAGCAGGAACTGGGAGGGGACGGACCCAGGACAGCTGACCCAAACTGGCCAAAGGGGTATTCCATACCATCTGACGTCATGCTGAACAATATATAGGGGTGGCTAGCCGGGGTGGAGGGGGGGCCGGCTGCTCGGGGATAGGCTGGGCATCGGTCAACGGGTGGTGAGCAATTGCATTGTGCATCACTTATTTCGTACACATTATTACTATTAATACTATTATTATTATTATTATTATTATTATTATTATTATTATTATTATTATTATTATTATTATTTTTCCTGTCTTAATAAACTGTCTTTATCTCAACTCACAGACTTCACTTTCCCGTTTCTCTCCCCCATCCCGGAGAGGGAGGGGGGAGGGTGAGCGAACGGCTGTGTGGTGTTTGGCTGCCAGCCGGGCTAAACCACAACACATATCCACTGTCCTTTGTTACTTCTGTGGAACCCATAATTCTTGCCAGAAGCATCATCTTCAAAGAACTCATATTTATCAGCAACAAGTGCAAAACAGTAATGTTTAAAAAGTTTCATGAAACTAATACCATGATGTAAAACCATAGCATCATCTCAAACCACTTACAGACCAGTATGTCAGACTACCGACCATTGCATTACTGTGATTATTAGTATTATTTGACCTAATATCCACATTTTCTCCTGATATAAAGGAAGCTTGATAAAACAGAAAAGAAATGCACATTTTTTTTTTTTGAGTATTTCCAAGCCTCAGAAAATATGTTACTTCTAGTGTATTGTAGAAAAGTATTGATGATTTTCCCTTGTAATCATATTTTGAAGACTTAAATTTCAGAATGTACATAATTGTCTAAATAAGCAAAGATCCTGTCTGTGTTAAATTCCTAGAAACAATGTTTCTGTAGCCTATTCTCCTAAAGATATGAGTCTTACATGAACATAATATCCATGTGTTTGTGCATGTGAAAGTCCCTCCAACTGTCTCACGTTAAAAGAAAAAAAAAAAAAAAAAAAAAATACAGCATGGTAGGGCTCTCAATGCAGTTCTGTTTCTAGGCTACCAAGTAAAGGAGAGACATGATTAATGCACCAACAGAGGGGAAAGCAGCAATTGTAAGGAGGACCTCACAGAGATTCCACAAAGGAAAGAGATGCTATGAAAATCCCAGCTGCATACAAGCTTTGGATGGAGAGTGCGTCTCAGATACAAGATGCAGTCACAAGATACAAGATCATCTACCTTCTTTGTTACAATGCTTGTTCTTTACCTGTTCAGATGAGATTAGTGACTGCCTTGAGGGCAATTTGTGTCAGATTTCTGTTCTAGACATTGCTGTCTCCCTGAAAGAACTCGTTCACACAGGAGTCAACAAATGATATTGTGTCTGCAAACACACAGGGTATTCCAAAAGAAGTTGCTAACAGTATTTGTAGGAATAAGGAAGCATTTTTGCTACAGAACCTAAACTCTGGGCTTGGAACGAAAGGCTGACCAAAGAGATAACACATCTCTTAACATAAATACATAATAAGATACCATCCAAAATGGAGACATAAATAGTTTTCTAACATAACTTCCAAAATAAAATAAAAAACTTTATGCATAAAACCATGTTCAACTTGGAGGAAATTGCATTTACTTGTAATGAGAGTTTTCGTGTAAAATAGGGTAAATACCATGTGTGGTGATTAAAGTGTGCTAGGTTTTGCAAGGAGATATTGTTTTAACTACAAGAAAACATACTAGGTTTTCAGTGTGCTACAAGCTGAGCTGAGGAGATAACTGGGTTATTTGTGAGTGTTAGCAAAAAATTGTCAGGGTTCACATGTTGGGAAGTGGTTACATCTGAAAATATTTTCTCTGTTGCACATCTTCAAGCACGGTTCAATTCACATTTAAGCACTGGGTGATGTGAAAATGGAGGAAAGCTAGGTAAAATACTGATACACTTGATACATCAGCAGAGTCAGGGTCTGAGTTTTTCTTTTGAATTTTGGATTCAAAGCCATCAAAGGCGCAAGCACCCTGAGTATCTTAAGGGTGTAATAATCCTTTTCTGTCTGTGGTGGCAAGACAGCTGATTCTTTTGGCTTCCAAGATGAAGACATTCACATTCACTTTCAGTGCTTATGAGTAGTTTTCCTGTACTCTATATCTTTTTGTTTGGTTGTTGGCTGTCTTATTGCTAGTTGTTTGGATCATCATTTTGCTGAGAGAAATTCAGGTAAAATTCCTTGGGAAGTTTGTTATAGGAAGCAAAGGGGGAGTGGAACTGTAGCCTGATGGAGACATCAGCATGTTTGGGTATGTCAACACTGTGCAACAGACCACTGCACGTGCAGTTGCACTGCAAAGGCTGTTCCCTTCTGCAGCTTCTGCCCAGCATCAGGCAGAGTGAATAGGGGGTGGAACAGAGCCATGACAAGATGCTTGGTCTACAAGGCAGCATTGTCCTGCACTTTTGGCACGGCTTCTAATGAGCACATGTATAACCACAGTAACATGGCTCTACTGCTTGCAGGTTCAATGCTACTGTAGATCAAGGGTCTCTCCATTTCTCCTGAGGGGCACATGTATGATAGCCAATTCCTGAATCCTGTCTTTCTAGGCTTATATAACTGTGCATTCTGTTTGAAATTATGTACACTCCCTGAAGTTTATGCAGCATCTTTGACTATGCTACCACAATGAAAAACACTGTATATACTGATGTTATGCAATAAGTGAAGAATATTGTTTAACCTAACAATTCGGTTAACAAAACTAAAGCAGCAGATGCTGTAGCAGAGATGTATAGACACTATACACTTGCAGTAGACACTCACTTATATTAAAACTTACTAAATCATCTGCATGTCTCTATTAAGAAAAAGCATGTAAATCACTCTAATATCTGCCCCAAAAGTAATGAAGCTGGAAAATTTGTATGCTTGAATGCAGGTCAATGCTTCCAGCTGCTTGGGTTACCTCAGAGATGTCCAACTACTGCCAGATCCTTCATTCCCTACCGTGAGGCCCAGAGTGGATTCAATCCCTATAGAAATCAGAGAAGACCTTGGCAAATGTGTGCATCTTGCCTCAAGAGTAGCGTAACATGTCAAGTAATGCAAACAACATAAAACTTGACACAATTACATCTTACTAAATATGTATTTACCAGTCATCATGTTGGTAGGTCAAAGAGATCTGGCTGTGGCTATGTCAGAGCAGTCACTCAGACTAAAGTGATTACAATGGTATCTGTAGATCTCAGACAGGTATATAGGTAGACCAGAAAAAAATATTTCAGTGTAATAGTTTTTTAAAGTGACTAGCAGTAGTGGGGAAGGGGATTGACTCTTTTCTGGGGATTCATTTAAAGAAATATAATAAGAAAATGTTAAGTTCCACGTCAGTGAGAACCAGGCTCCTCAAACGACACATAGGAAACCACTAGTCACCTTTGAAAATCCTGGTTAATCTTTTCTTTTTTTTTTTCCCTCCTACACTTGTTAGCACATAGGTCACATGCTATTGTTGAGATATTTGAACATAAATAGCCATTGAATTTATAAGAAGAAGCTGTGTTTTAAATGGAGCAATGAAATGGAGAAAAAACATAATCACCTGCCAAATCAGGTCTAAATTTGGAAATACTATATAGTTTTTGCAATTTCTTTCATATATATATATATGTTAGGTAATTTTGTCGCACACTCAACAGAACATTATGTCATAAAAACTGACCAGATCACATTAAGAAATAGGAGCAGTAAGTATAAAGCTGAGCTCAGAAATGGGAATTAAAACTTGTAAATTTTATTCTCAGTTATCCAAAATCAGCTTTTCCAACTGACTCACATCCATCACTTTGGAGCCACAGAACACAGAAGAGCTTCCATTTGGGAATGAATAAAAGGTTCAAAAATGTATAAAGGCACTCAGGTGTCAGAATATCAGATATGAGACCACGTTCTAAGGAACCTGAAGATGTACAACTCCATGGGACCGGATGAGATGCATCCACGAATCCTGAGGGAACTAGCAGATGAAGTTGCTAAGCCACTATCCATCATACTTGAGAAGCTGTAGCAGTCTGATGAAGTTCCCACTGATTGGAAGAAGGGAAGCACAACCCCCATTTATTAAAAGGGAAAAAAGGAAGACCTGGGGAACTACAGGCCAGTCTCACCTTTGTGCCCATCAAGGCCACAGAGCAGATCCTCCTGAGAACTATGCTAAGATGCATGGAAAATAAAGAGGTGACTGGTGACAGCCAGCTGGAGCTCCACTAAGGGCAAATTGGGCCTGACAAAGTTGGTGGCCTTCTACAATGGGGTTAACAGCATTGTTGAATAGGGGAAGACAAACTGATGTCATCTACTTGGACTTGTGCAAAGTATTTGACACTGTCCCACATGAAATCCTTGTCTCTAAATTGGAGAAATGTGGATTTGATGGATGGACTACTTAGTGGATAAGAAATTGGTTGGATATTTACACTCAAATTGTTGAGGTCAGCAGCTCAATGTCCAAGTGGAGATGAGTGATCAGTGGCATTCCTCAAGTGTCAGTACTGGGACTTGCGATGTTTTGTGGTGTGGTCAACATTCTGGAGAAGAGGGATGCCATCCAGAGGGAACTTGACAGGCTTGAGAGGAAGTCACATGCAAACCTCCTGAAGTTCAACACCTGCACCTGGGTCAGGGCAATCCCAAGCACAAATACAGGCTGGACAGAGAATTGATTGAGAACAGCCTTGAGGAGAAAGGACTTATTGGTCAACGAGAAGCTCAACATAAGCCAGCAATGTGAACTTGCAGCCCAGAAAGCCAACCGTATCCATGGTTGCATAAAAAGGTTTATGGCCAGCATGTCAAGGTGATTCTCCCCCTCTACTCTGCTCTCGAGACCCCACCTAGCATACTGGGTTCAGCTCGAGCCCCCAGCACAAGAAGGTCATGGACCTGTTGGAGGAAGTTCACAGGAGGACCATGAGGATGATCAGAGAGATGGAACACCTCTCCTATGAAGACAAGCTGAGAAAGTTGGGGTTTCTAAGCCTGGGGAAGAAAAGGCTCTAGGGGGACCCCATTCCAGCCTTCCAATACCTAAAGGAGGCATACAAGAAAGCTGGAGAGGGACCCTTTGTCAGGGAGCATAGTGATAGGGCAAGGAGTAATGGTTTTAAAATAAAAAAGGGTAGACTTATATTAGATATAAGGAATAAATTCTTTGCTCAGAGGGGTATGAGGCACTGGAATAGGTTGCCCAGAGAAGTTTTGCATTCCCCATCCCTAGAAGTGTTGAAGGCCATGTCAGATGGGCTTTGAGCAACCTGGTCTAGTGGGAGTTGTCCCTGCAAATGGCAAGGAGGTTGGAATTAGATGATCCCTAAGGGTCCCTTCTAACCCAAACCATTCTATGATTCTACGATTAAAAAATGAGCCCCCAGGTGAGACAGTCAAAATGAAAGCTTAGCCCGAAGATTTCATAGAATCATAGGATCATTAAGGTTGGAAAAGACCTCCAAGATCATCTGGTCCAGCTGTCACCCTACTACCAATGTCACCCATTAAACCATGTCCCTAAGCACCATGTCCAACCTTTCCCTAAACACGCCCAGGGACAGTGACGCCGCCACTTCGCTGGGCAAACCATTCCAATGCCTGACTGCTCTTTCTGAGAAGAAATCTCTCTTAATTTCCAATGTAAACTTCCCCTGGTACAACTTGAGGCCATTCCCTCTAGTACTATCACTGGTTATCTGTGAGAAAAGGCTGACCACCAGTTCCCCCAACCTCCTTTCGGGTAGTTGTGTAGAGCAATAAGGTCTCCCGTGAGCCTCCACTTCTCCAGACTAAGCAACCCCGGTTCCCTTAGCTGCTCCTCATAGGACTTGTGTTCCAGACCCTTCACCAGCTCTGTAGCCCTTCTCTGGACACTCTCCAGAGCTTCTTGTAGTGAGGGGCCCCAGACTGAACACAGTACTCGAGGTGCGGCCTCACCAGAGGTGAGTATAGGAGGACGATCACCTCCCTGGTTTGCTGGCTATACTATTCCTGATACAAGCCAGGATGCCGCTGGCCTTCTTGGCCACCTGGGCACACCTGGGCTCATGTTAAGGCAAGCATCGACCTACACCCCTTTTCCTCTGCACAGCTTTTGAGCCACTCTGCCCCAAGCTTGTAGTGCTGCATGCGGTTGTTGGAGCCAAAGTGCAGGACCCAGCACTTAGCCTTGTTGAACCTCATTCCTTTGGCCTCTACCCATTGATCCAATCCATCCAGGTCCCCCTGCAGGGCCTTCCTACCCTCCAGCAAATCGACACTTCCTCCCAACTTGGTGTTGTCGTCAATTTCTTCTTCATCTGCAAATTTCTTTCTTTTCTTAACTCAAAGATAGGGATAATGATCGATCCATTTGGCAAGATTGTTTTTATGAAATAATTAATGTTTGAAAGAACTGGTGAATATGAAAAACAATGCGAAATCGTATGTGTCATTATTAAAAGAAAATCAGTTATAGCTCTAGAGCTCTCTGGAAACTATAATAGTCATTGTTGAACTCAAGTACATATCCACAGTCAGTCATTATCTTTAAGAGAATGCTAGCTTTAAAGAGGAAAATACAGATTTCGAACACTGCTTTACACATTAGCATTTCAATAAAAGTTAAGAGGCCTCACTACAAAATAAATCTGGGGAATAAGAAAAGTAACAATTCTAATATTAATACTACTAATGATCACTGATGACAAATGGTAGGAAAGCTTATTATTTTAAGCAATTGTCCATGACGACTTAACCAAATTTTTAGACAATTGTGTTTGGCTCTACTTGTATCTCTTTCCACTCATGCTGATCTGGCATAACTGTTAATGGAGAGTAAATGTTAAACTCTGCACATATAGTCATGGAAACTGAATGTAAAGGGCTTAATTCTCTCATGGTGCAACTGTGGAATTATTCCAGTGCAGAAATTTGGCTCTTCACACGTGCACACGCAAGCACTTGGCTGCCAGTTTTTGTGCATAAAGCCAAACGCAAAACAGAAACAATGACGTAACTTATCCAGGCTCATACAAACGACCAACACATTCTGATTACAAATAAAAAATAATCATATAGGTGCATCATTAATACAGTGTAAAATTAATAACATTCCAAAAATAATTTTGTGAAACAAAGGCATTAAAGAAATCTAAATTTGACAGATTAATTTTTCATTGTGCAGTAGTCCTTTATGTGTAGTGGTGGGGTTAGTAGTAATGCAAGGAAGAGCCACAGTATACAACAGCAATGCAGAGCAGTTCTTCAGCAAAACAAGCAAACATAATGGTAAGCCAAACAAAGAGAACAATGAAAAAACAAGCTACCACTGAAGATATAAGCAGAGCTTAGTCCAAATACAGCAGAACCTAGAAAGTAGGGGCATCTTCTTTAACAAGAAGGTAGCTGAGAATATGATATGGCTGTTGAACTCTGTATTCATGGAGAATTTTGATATATTATTTAAAGCAGGAATAAAAGGTATTTCAACCATAACCAGGACCTGTGCAGGATTCTGTTAGTTCTTGTCACAACTGGAGACCTATTGGGAAAGAAACTATTGAAAATACTACAGGGCAGCACTGCTAGGCTTCGAAATAAATCTGAGCTATGCTACTCATAGTGAAAGAATGAAACAACTGTACAACAAACACTTGGTCATTCCTCTTGTGTCCCAGTTGGAAATCCATGGATGCATTGGGCTGCCTTGCTGAGAGGGTTAATGTGTCTTTGCACCACCACTCTTAGTCCTAGCTGTTCTGCCTTTTCTGTTTCTGACTAGTAGACTGTTGCTGGATGAGTCATTGAGCCTACATTGATGGTATTAATACATCAGAGATAGAAGGCTGGAACACTCTGCAGCAATTCTGGGGTCAGATATGGCTTTGTTACTCTTCAGTCGGCTAAAATTGTCTCCTGCAGGTGACCTCCTCTGTTTACACAGACAACCACTTCAGCAGGGAAAATTAGCTTGTCTGTTTGAAATTTACACACACAAAGGGATACCATTTATCTTCAAAAGCCACAAAAGAAGGGATCTTTCAAGAGTACTTTCCTTGTGGAAGACCACTTCCTGGCACTTGTCTGTGAGCATTCCTCTTTTACATGGAATTTGCAAACCTTTCAAGACACAAAAAATCTAGAATGAATTTACAGATCATAGAATAGCTTGGCTATCTGTGCAGAATAAATTTTCTATTCCTAATTTTAGAAGAAAAAAAAATATTTGTAATTTACTTCTTTTTTCCTCCCTTGAATTTTCTAGAACAGGATCCTCTCTAGTTTTACACATGTATTATTTCATCAAGTTAACATCAGTGTTTGGGCAGAATGCCACAGTGGAGACTAGGCTGTTTTATTTGCATTTTACAGTTTAGTTAATTCTGAACAGAAAAGGTAATAATTTAGCAAAGTTACACTGTACCAGCTAGAGCTGTCTGAGATTGAGCAGAGACACAGAAACATATCCTGGAGCAGCTCAGTCATACAGAGCTGAGCAGCTTTTGTTCACTGCCATTTATTCTGTTTTTCCCAAAGACATTTATTAATACATAATGCAATGGAGCCAAGGCTCACTATGTTCTTTCCTTCCTGCATGATATTTCTATTCCTCCAGGAGAAAAAAGAACGTCTTCTGACCTCTTTGCATTGTACACATTTAATAAGAAATACAATCCATTTTTCCATATTACACTTTCAGATTGCCTGATCATTTAATCATCTACCAGAGATATTTATGTTCTACAAAATCAGTAGTAAGAAATTTCACTTCCTGAAGTGACTTTTCAGTTATCCTTCTCTTGCCAATTTGCACATTACTTTCCAGTGATAATAGGCTATATTGTTTGTCAACATGTATGACAAGAGAAGGGAGTGATAAGTAATGATGAATTTGAATTAGTTTGCTAGACCACACTGAGTTCCTTAGACTTAGTGAACAATAAATTCTTTTTCAGCCAGTGTCATATATCTAAAAGCAGAAAATGAAATCCTCCTTTAAAGAATGACAGCTAATACCTATATTCAAGAGACTTCCAAACCAAAGCTTTTGCTACAAAGCAAATGTGAATTTCCATGGTGAGATAGTGTTACTTCTGCAAATTAAATTACTGAGATTATTAATAGAAACATTTTTGTAGCTCTTACATGTTTGAGCAATTTGAAGATTGGTTTCAAAACAGAGAAATTAGAACAAAATGCCAAAATTCTGAATAAATTCAGTATAAATATGGCTCAAAATTCAACAGAACTTGGCCAAAAATTACAGAACTGAAATAAAACATGACTTAAAGTGTCAAAATTAAACAACCTAGTCTATTCTATTTGCCTTCCAAAAGAGTTTATCTCAAAAGATTTTTCTCGGTAATAGACAGTTCTTTCATATGAAGTAAAAAGGCATAATGAAATCAGATTTTCATACTTACATACAAACAAACTGAGCAGAAAGACATATTTTTTCACGTTGAAGATAATTAAATTCTTGCATAATCTATCAAAGATGTGATGGAATCCCTCTCACTTTAAAATCAGGACTAAGCAGACCTTGCTAAAAACATTTTATTCTGAAGTTATAGACATGTTTCAAAATTTATTTGTTAAAGTTTTCCATTTGATAGTTCACTAAAATAAGACTCACTTCATTAATGGTCTTTTCAGGCCTTTATAATATTAATTATAAATCACTCTGCATTTATTATGTACCAACCAATAAGATATATCAGATTTTGATAAATGTGCATGTAATAGAACATTTCTTTGTAAATTTATTAATAGTATTCCATAGTTATTAAATTACAAACAAGTAATATGATATTTCAGATGTGGTAAAAGTACATCAATTTAACAATCCCTTATTCACATTCTGTATAGGGCTATGCTATTGAACTTACTGTTTCAAGGAATAGCTATTTGAATTATACATTGACATACATCTAGTGTTCATTAAAATATGTCCTTCTGACATATTTTGAAGCATTTTTTCTCAAGTATTCAGTGAATTATAGTGGCAACTCTCCTGATCTTTCCAGTTCTTAAAACTTAATTATTATTGCAATCATAAAGAGTCCTTTAGTCCTGTATTTCCAAAATTTCCCTCCCTAGCTTTCAAAGCTCGTCCTAAGGTATTGAAGTGATTAGTACACCTTCAATTTACAAGCTTTAAATAGTGCATCTACTACAGCTGTGATAGCATAAATATACAGGGAAGGAGGAATTTGACCAGAGAGTCCATATCTCCTTCAGACTATTGATATTTCTGGGAAAAAAAAAGAAAAAAAAAAAAAAGAAAAAAAAAGTTCAATTTGTGGATTTATATTATAACTTGGAATCTTCTACATGCACATATTTATTCTTTCTGTTCTATATGGAAGTTTGAGTTATTTCATATTCTCTTTCCTTTTTTTTTTTTGTATTACTTTAATTTTTTATTACATTATTTAGATATTCCTCATCCCTTGTGCGATATTACATAGAAGTCTGAAGTCATTTTATGTTGCATGTCTAAAATCTTACTTGACAGTTTTGTTCACTGCTTGCTAGCAAACCATGAGCAGAATAAGTTATATTTTAGCAAAAACAAAGAAGTAACAAATCTAACAAGTACCAAATAAAACATATAAAGAATAAAAATGTAGCTTGGACATTCGTAATAGAAAAGTAAATATGTAAGAACTGAGCTTAGTCCCCCAAACTGTATATTTACCATATAATTTGATGCCAGAGAAAAATAGGCTTAATAAATCATTTAACATATACGCACTAGGTTTACATGAGTACTGTTCTTCAGGCACCTTGGTGCCTGAATCAGAACCAAACCACTGAGGTTCCACTGAGCTCCATCCCTTTGAGGAACACTGGTATGCAGGTATTCTCCTCAAGGAGGTAGAACAAAGGTTGTACAGTAGTAGAAGCATGTTCACAAGAATCCTGTAGTTCACACTGATCACATTTTACTTCATTTAGACCATGAAATATAGGCCAGGTTTTAGTTGCTTAAACAGGTGTTTGGTCCCTTTTGAAACACCCTTGCAATTCCCATCAAATCTCTAGTAGTTATACCAGAAAAGGAGAAGCAGGATATAGCCTTTTAGGTCCTGTGTCATATATGCCAGGCCAATGTAGATGTCTCATACATGCCAGCATGTTTCAAATGGCACTAAGTGTTTATTTTAAGGCAGTTAAACTGAGAAGATAGAGAGCAAAGAAAAACAATGAATGCATTCAATGTCTCAATTTCTTCCAAACCTTCAAGAATTATAACCATAAGACATCAGTCAGATTCTGCCAGAATGCCATGAGTTTATGCATGGACTTCTTTCGAGAAGTGGGGTCAATTTACAGTGTCTCCAAATACTTTGTTTCTTCCTTACTTGGTCATACAATTGAAAATGTTACCATATATATATATGACCACACAAAGACAACAACAAGAAGAAACAATAACAACATAAAAACCTCCTCACTTCTCTCTTCTGCCAGACTTTAAGATATCTGTTGCTAGATTCTCCTTCTAGACTCACCAGCCCTCAGAAAATTCCTTGTCAGAAAGTTCCCAAATGAGCATCTTCAGGAGATCAAAGCTTTTCAGCAGTTGATCTGTTGCTTAGTTACCAACTCCCTGGAGTTATTACTTTGTTTGGAGTTATAACAGCTTTGTCCTGAACAGGAGTCAACATTCTGTCCAAACGGGCTTCCACCTGAAAAGAGGATCATCAGTGTTTAGCAGCCCTCTGATCACCTGTCTTTAAAACTGCAACACAGAAAAGGAAGTAAAAAGATGATAGAGAGGGACATCAATCCCACATACAAAGTGTATTTTACAGACTTAACACATGAACTCATGGAGTATCTCCAGTATCAAACAGAAATTGAAGGTTCTGCACAGACGGGTTCACAAACTGTCATATCACATTTGGAAACAGAAACCAAACTCCTGAAACTCTAACTTTGAAGGACAGCCAAGTCAAAGGTTCTGGCAAAGTCTTATCTAAAATTTAATAGAGAGCTGTTTAATTTAAGATGTTAACATTAAAAAAAATATCTGGAAGACACCCAAGACATTATAAAGCTATGATTTTCCAAATATTCTTCACTTAGTACATGCTTTAATACCATCTTTCTCATACAAATAATTAAGCATTTCATTTTTTTTAAATGTCTTGGGAATTAACATAATGTCAATTTTCTGTTCCAAATTCTGAATGCAAATACGAAAAGAAAGTATATAGTACAAAGGGGCCGTATAGTTTTTTTCTACAGACAGGTTGTAGAGGACAAAGGGGTTTTGGTGTCAATATCACATTTATTTCCTACTCAGTCTTCACCCTGCAGAATGC
Organism: Cygnus olor; assembly: GCF_009769625.2. Lineage (NCBI taxonomy): Eukaryota > Metazoa > Chordata > Aves > Anseriformes > Anatidae > Cygnus > Cygnus olor. The sequence goes on along the minus strand of NC_049171.1, from coordinate 63,345,923 downwards.
AACACCTTTATTACCTTTAATAATGAAAGCCTATTATTTCTGCAAGCAATTCTTGGCAATCCTAGCAAATCCCTCGCATAGTTGAAGTTGAGTATATTTGATATGTGGGTATTTATCATCATTTTAAGAATGAAATAACTGGAACTAAGTAAAAGTAAAATATCTCTGTCCAGTTATATTTCTCAAAAACACAATCCTCTGATTCATCAGGAAAATCACCAAGGAAACAACCACACCTTTATATACATATATACATGGACCATAACAGAATATATTATAAATTTGTTATGCATTTACACTTAGGCCATAAAAGAAAAAACATACAACATACTGTACACAGACACAGATATACATATATATTATATACACTTACTCTTTAATTTATATATATGCGTACATACACATGTATATAACCATGTATACTTGTGTGTGTACATACATAATATACATATATATATATAACATATTCTAGCATTACAGACTTATTTATATCCTAAAAGAGCAATTCACACACACACAGAAAAAAAATCTTATTAATAAAAATCATCATTTTCTCCATTTCCTCTTTTCACAAAATCTGACCACAGCAAAAATAATAATAATAAAATAATAATAATAATAATAAAATAGTAATAATAATAATAAAATAATTGCTCCTTGTTGCTTTTTTAATCCTTCACACAATACCAGTGGTTTCAAAACACATTAATTCTGGATAATTTGCCATAATCTCAAAAATCCCAGATAGTTGTTAAAGATAAATAAATAAATAAATAAGACAAAAATATTTACTAAACTTCAAAAGTCATAAGAGACTTTTCCTGAAGTCCTAAGATGCATTTGGCTCATATGTTTTCCTGCTTAAGAAAGAGGGTCTCCTCACAGAAACGCTATCCTCATTTGCAGGACTAAATAAAGGGGTATGCATCAGAAGGTTAGAGAGAACTAGCAAAAGAACTGCAATAGTGAAATAACACTGAAATTTTTTCATATTAAATCTGTCATGTGACAAATCTATTAAAAATGGTAGTTTTATCTTGAGATCACTCAATGTGTGATGAAACTATCTGTCTTTACACTCATCTCTGCCAAGAGTTCAACAGACTGCAGTTGTATGGCCTCAGAATTCACTGCAAGAAATGAACATTTACTTGACTAAAGACAAGGTTTTATCAGAGAGGAGAAGATGATGCATTACACAGCTCCACATTCAGCAGTCAGTGTCTTCTGAAAGCCTCTCTAATCGATGGCACTTCAGTGGAGAAATGTGAAACTTTAATAGACTCCCATTTGCAGTTTCACTCATAACTGAACTGGCATTTGACAGTAGATAATTTAGGTATGGAGCCACTCAGCAATAGCTAGGCTTGCCAAGCCTGATGTTCAAACTTAATCAGTTGCCACGGGTAGATAGCTGCACATCCTGCGGATCGCAGACCTTCAGAGAACTCAGTGGTGCAGGATATCATTTGCAGAGGGAGCTTGGCTGCTGGAGCATACTCATGGGCTGCTGTGGAGCCACTGCTCAGCAGGAGGGAAGGATTTTCCAGCCCAGAACAAAGCCCTGGTTGCAGAGCTGAGATGATGCCACAGCTGTGTGGCCATGATGGGCTGTGGCAAGCTGCCAAGGCCACATTCTCATGCAGATTTAGGCCTGTAAGTGTGCAGTGAACCTGAAATTGGTACAAGGAGTGCAAATGTGGGCCCCTTTTTGGAACAACTAACCTCACCTATTCAACTGTTTGGAGAAATTAACTCGGAACTTTGATCATATATCATAGTGAAGGAAAAAAAAAAAAAAAAGAAAAAAAAAAGAAAAAAAAAAGATTTACTTTTTACCCTCTGGTGGGGTAAAAATCAAAAATGTCTTATACAGCCTCAGAGGACAGCACAATCCACTCTACACACTCTTGTAGATGTTGCCTGTGTAAATGCTTTCTGTGAAAGCACAGCTACACATTTCAAATCTATTTTATCTACTTTGTAAAGAAGGGAATTTTTAACAAGTGCCTATGGTAGAAACAGAAACAAGGAGACATACAGCATGTTTCTTCCATACAACAGAAACATTCAGCCAAAGGTGATCTAGGGATGAGCCAGTGACTCCCACATTCCCAGTATGGCTTTGATAAATTGGAAGTGTCTTTCCTTGGGGAAGAGTCAGAAGCAGAAACAATGTTTCAGGTAAAGAACTCCACAACACCAGCAGTACATATGTTATATTGCATCCTCACCTCAAATCTGGCAGTCTTTACATAAATTGTTGGAGTAATTCTACAAAGTTTAAGCTGATGAAGATTCCAGAAATAGCAAAGAGTATTACAGGGGGAAAAATCCCATCTTGAGTATAACTTTGTAGCTGACTCTTCTGCACAGTATTTTCAAAACCTGCATGATTGGATATGGTTCATGGAGCTAGACATGGTTCATTAGACAAGTGTTCATAATGGCCTCCTGTTACATCTGCTGAAAGTAAAATGCTTTGATCTTGCATCCAGGAGCAGATTTTGAGACTGCCTACAATATCATGCATGCTGATGGTAATTTACCCTTAATTTTCCCATTCAGTTTGCACTGCAAAACAGCAGGGTGGTTGGCTTAACTCTAAATGCTGTAGTGTCAAAAAATCAGCAGGAGCCACTGCCAGTATTCATGTGAATTTTTTCTCTTCAGATTTGAAACAGAAAGACTTTACATTTATTTATTAATATTCCATAGCCAAGGAGATAGACAACTATCCTATCATATTCCATGAGACTCCCAGACATTTATTTAAATCAATTGACTGGTTTATTCATCTTCAGCAATCAACTATATATGCCTCTATCTGTTAACTCAAATTCCATATTAATTGAATACTATATTAATTCTTAATTACTTTCATAAGTATATTGCTAATATTTATTGACACAAAACTTTTTTTTTTTTCCTTCTTAATGAAGCTGAAGATATATGGCCAAAGTTTCATTGTTTTCATGTGTTTTGTTGTTGTTTTGTGTTTTGTTTTGTTTTGTTTTTTTTTTAAGAATATAAATTTGGTTTGCCGGGAAAAAAAAAAAAAAATCCTCTTATTTGCTTCTAAATTCCTATGTTAGTCTAGAATCAGAAAACCCAAGAGGTTTTTTTATTGTTGCTGTATAAATCAGATATTTTCATGTACCTGGTGTATTACATGTTCAAAATGGGAAACAAATCATTGGTCCAAAAGGTCTCAAGACACAGTGAATCTGATTCAATACGTTTCTTCAGAAAATAAAAGTGGTGTGTATATATATGTGTGTGTGTGTGTATATATATTAGTCAAGCCAGGAGAATTTTCTGCTTGAGAACTGAAACTCCCATGGAGTAATATTAACCATAAATAAATGGCACTTTTATTGTTTGTTTCATCGAAATGAGGATTTCACTCTCTGTTCGTGGCTTCCACTCTCCCAGTAATACAGACCTTCAAACGTAATCTCAGCCACAGGCTGCTGCTTCTGCTTCACAGCAACAGAGTCTCTCAATAGTCCCTGTTTGCAGAGGGGATTCAGCTACACATTTTCTCCCCTCTTCTTACTAGGATGAACTGTGAATGATTTAGCTATAGAAAAATTTGACAGCCACTTAAAAATACATGCAAAGAAAATCCACCTCAACAGTAATTTATTATCCAGACCCTGCTCCAGAGCAAAGGGTAGGTGGCATAGTTTTACTAAATGAGTCAAAGAACTATTCTGTACAATATATCTTTGAAGTGGCAAGTACTGAAACATAGAATATAAACCTAAAATATTTTTTGAAATTTTTCATGATGGTTTGATGAGAAATAAATTGAAATAGAAAGAATAACAAAATCCTTTTAAAAAGCCTGTTTTATTTTTTTATGTTTTATTTTTTATTTTTATATTTTTTTCACTGGATTGTCTTATTCTCCTATACAACACCTAGGTAAAAATCTGAACAGTCTAAGCCCTGTCTTTTTGAGAACAGCACTGCTCTTCATAAATTGATTCTTAGTTTATTAATTATATTCTTCTATTTTATGTCTACATACATTGTTTATTCTTGTTGTCATAAAAATAAAAATAAAAAAGATCACCAACTTTAATGCATCGCATTTTAATGAGGTACCAAATCTAACTAATGACAAACATCATCACTCCTGTGATGCATTTCACAAACACAAAAAGTGAGCATTTAAGTATGTTTAAAAATGAAATCCAGAATTTGGGAAAGATCACTAAGCACATGACCAATGTCATTCATTTCAGTACTGCTGGAAGGTATTCACAAACTAGAATGATGGATAGAAGCAATGAACTTGTGATAACAACATATCAGGAGCCCAAATCTTACTTTTAAGTGCTTTTAAATTCCCCCTGAAGTTATGAGCTCTTAGGCTACCAACAGATGTTGGGTGCATCTCACTTCATGTAGGTGTCTAAAAGTTAGTACTCTGAATCTAGTCTAGTTATCCAAGAATATCTTCATCAAATCCTTCCCTTCTTGGGGATAAACTTACATTTCCAAAAGGCAATTGATCTCATACAGAGATAGATGATTAAGATTGGGAAGATGCCTTGTCATCTCTAAATGTCTCTCCACAGACTGGAAAGGGTGGATAGATTAGACTTCAGGGGGTTATTTTTCAACAGGTAAAGTGAGATGAATTCCCCTGTCACTGAACATGCACTGCTACTTAAAAAGTCCTTAGGCGTGAGCTTAGGTAATACCATTGAAAATATATAATTACAGTGGAATGGAATACTTTGACCTTAAGAGTATTCTTGCCAAAATATTATTCTTTTCCAACCCAAAATGTTTTACAGATCTATATCAGGTTTCTATTTCTGACTAATTATGTAGTTGCTATTACATGCTACATAAGTATATAGACAGTCCCCCACCAGTGTCTGATTTTCAAAGGTCTCTCCCATAGCTCAGTCAGTGATGTCTGATCCTTCTTAGCCTAACTAAGACAACAAAACAATACCTCCAGAGACTTGAATCACTGTCTAGAAATGACAGATCCTTTCAATGGGTACTAAAGAAGGTGGATAAGGCAGAAGTTGGGGGTCATCTAGGCTCCTTATTGGGTTTAGTGAAATGTTTGAACTTGGATGGAGTGGGTCCCAGCCAAGTGTCCTACCTCAGGAATCAGACAAAGAAAATAAGCAAAAGCCAGCTACCACAGTGTATAAGATGGTAAGGTTGTTAAATGAAACTTCCATAAAAGAGGTCTTTAAAAAATTATATTATTACTAAACTACAGTGTAAGTCATAAAAATTCAATTTCAAATTCAAAATTCAATTCTGTCACTGTCTTGAATTTTGCTTAAAAAGCCCACTGCTGTTTCCACTTGCCTGAGCTTGTGTACATGTTATGCAACTGTACTCCACAGGAAATTTGAATCTATGACAGCTCTCAGTATGAGACCTGAACTCTAACAAAATAAATAAATAAATAAATAAATAAATAAAAATAAAATAAAATAAATCCTTAGCTGGGAGATCAGCAGTGTTAAGTCAGTATAATTTCCTAAATGCATGCAGTGTATGACCCTGCAGTTGTGATGTGCTGATATCAGTGCTGATGAGGTCAGTGTTAAGCCTACCTGCTTGAGAATAAGATTGATGGAGTTAGAACGTGTACCTGTTTTTGGCAGCTGTGAAAGTCAGATTGCCAGTTTTACATAGAAATGAAAAGTGGTAGGGAATCAGGAAACATGATTACAAAATCATAAAACAATGAAAAGAGCAATCAGCTGCAGGTACAATTCTTGAAAATGCTTCTAACACATCTATCAAAACTAAATATTATGTTTTCTGCTACATCTAGCCTATTAATAAAGATAAATTTATGTTAATATGCAGAAATGTAATATAATTCAGATGTTTATGTGACTTCTGATTAAAAAGAAAAAAAATAGTGTAGTTTTGCACTTTTGCAAATTAAATTGTGTAGCATTTTGTTATAAAATTCACAAGCACAACCTGCATGGTGAATGATATTTAATAATCTGGTTTACTGTATAAAATACAACATTTGGTGTAAATGATAATAAACAACCTACTTTTTAATTAGTTATTTCAGTTTTAGTAAGCAAGTTCCTACTAATGTTCCAGTTCTACTCTGTCACTTCATTTTGTCTGTATCACCAGGTAATGTTACAATTAAAGAAGTTATAGCATTATAATAAGCTAAACAAAATGTGAGAAGCTTGTTGCTTCATTCCTGTATGTCTGCTGAATTTCTCCTTGTAGAAACATAATGACATTGATAAATATAATTCTTTCCATTTTTTTTTCAAACTCTAAAGCACACATTTATTTAACCAAGCACTAACAATATTTCAAAAGGCCTGAAGATGTTAATTTTCTCATTATTACCACAACTATTTACTGGTCATAATAATGTGTTGTATTTTTACAGGCTAGTTAGGAGAACACAGCCATAAAATTTCATTATATTTATAAGCAGTGTCGTACTTGTAAGGTGTAGTCATCTGGATGATTAGACAAGACAAACTAAGCTCAGCATGTAATTTATACTCCTGGCTATATGGTCGGATGGTGAACTCAGACTGGATTATCTTGATTTCTCCTTCAGAATTCTTCATACAACTTTCTGAACACTTAGAAGAAAACAGGAGGCAAAGATGTCTTGCCTGAACTTGATAAATAGAAAGGTTAGTAGTGTCTGGATTTTTTTAGAGAAGAGTACCAAGGTTTTCAAGGGTAACTAATTGTTTTGTATGTCCAGTAAAATATTTACTTAATAACAATGACACTGTGTGATTAGTTTCAGTTCTTTAATTTGTCAGGATTTTAATCCTTAATTCATAAATTATGCTGGAATTAACTCAGGAAAATTAAATCATTTTCAATGCTAAAATAAGAGTATGAAATTCAAATCCACCATTTTCTTCAACACTGTTCTAAACTGCTGTATATGTAATTTTGAATGTCATAATGTTTGTTTTTCAACAAGTAGAAAGTCTTTACATCTTGCATCTGTCCATGTGCAAAATGAGCTTTGAGCATTAAAATACATTATTTGTACATTTCGTTTTATTTTTTTCTGGCCAGCACTCATCTCAAATTTACATTTTTTTACAGTATTATAAAAACAAGCACACAAGTAAATAGAAAACTGGAAACATGCCTCTTTATTTTTTTTTCTTTGTCATTGGTAGGACATTGTTCTACTTTGCCAAGTTTCTGAAATGAACCTTGTACTGCTGGTTCACTGCATGTTCCCAAATGAATAGAGTTACAGGATAAAAATGGAATTCCTGAATATGCCATAATGCTAAAGAATATATCTTTTTTTTAAGCTTTTGTAATGAATTTTCTAAAATTAAAAGGCAATGAACACAATTTTCTGAACAATGAGAGGTTTGTATTAGATCTACAATTTGAGCCATTGTAGGTTTTTGCCACATTTTTCTGAGGTTTGTTACTTTTTAAACTGATTTGCATGTATCATGAAAGTTACCCAGCTGTTCAGATGAATACATTATTTTGGCTTTCAAACAAACACATACACAAACACACAAAGCAAGACTATGCTGTGTGCGTAGGGAAGGAAAGGAGGAATAGACTCAATTATACATTATGCTTCATATATAAAAGAATTATATTTATACAGAGAAAACAAAAGTCAATTTTAAAAATAAAGGAATATATATGCCATATAAGTGAGTATTAAATGCCTTTCTGCACTGTGAAACATTGGTAAAGATTAATAAGACCAGGGAAATGAGACACTCTAAATGAGGCACTCTAGGAAAGGAAGAAAGACACTCAGTCAGCTTCAACAAAGAAGACAGAAAGTGAACATGACAGTCTTCTAACGTATATTGAACAGTTCTTAGTGTCTAACACTAGGAAATAGAAACAACATTACACAGTACTTACTACCTGTTGCATTTTTTTCTCTGAAATTTCCACATAATTTTGATAATCCCTTCCCAGAATTTATGAACCACTTGTTCTGCATTCTAAAAATCTCCTGAGAAATATCTTTTTTATAAAATTTAGATGCAGTAAAGTTTAGATTGTAACTGTTTTTCTAGCTGGGATCAAAGCCTCATATAAGCCTGTACAGGTCCACCAAGTGTTATGGTCTTGTTTAAAATGGACACCTTTGGGCAGTGTTGCATCACAGTCACAGAATAGTAGAGGATGAATGGAGACTCTGGTGATCATGTAGTCCAACCTTTGCTCAAAGGTTGCTCAGGGCCATGTCTAGTTGGATTTTGAGTACCTCCAAGGTAGGAGACTCCAAAACCTCTCTGGGCACCCTGTATTAGACCACCCTGTCTGTTAAAAACCAAACCAAACCAAACCAAACCAACCAACCAAACAGACAAACAAAAAAAAAAAAAAAACAACTAATGTTTAAAAGCAAAACTCTTGTCCTCTTAACCTCACCCTGTCAGATATTGACACATTGATAAGATCCCCCTCAAGCTGCACAGTGCCATCTCTCTCAGACATGTTTTGTATAATAGATGTTCTAGTCCCTTAATCAATATTGTGGTCCTTCTCTGGACTTGTTGCAACATGTCCATGTCTTTCTTGCACAAGAGAGCCCAGAACCGCATCTGGAACTCCATATGTGTCTCACCAAAAGCTGAGCACAGGGGAACAATCATTTCCCTTGATCTGCTGGCAAGATTACTCTTGTTGAAGCCTAGGAGGCAGCTGACCTTCTTTGCTGCAAGGGTACATTGCTAGTTCTTGGCCAACTTATTGTCTAGTATCACCCCTTGTCCTTTGTAAACCTGCTTTCCAGCCAGATAGCCCCTAGCTTGCAGTGGTACATTGGACTGCCCCTCCTAAGGGCAGGACTTTGCACTTCCCCTTGTTGACTTCATGAAGTTCCCATTGGCCCACTTCTCCAACCTTCTCAGGTTGCACTGAATAGAGGTATCCCATCTGATGTATCAGCTGAGTGGTATATCCCAGTTGTATATTATCTGCAAACTTCTCGAGGGTGCATTCTCCCTTCATAATCCAAGTCTCTCATGAGAATGCTGAACAGCATTTGCCTACTGTGGACCCCTAAAGCATACCACTAGCTTCCAGCTCGATATTATGCCACTGATTGTGAAACTCTGAGCCTGGCAGTTCAGGCTGTTTTCAGTGCATCTCACTGTCCTAGTCTGTACTTTATCAGTTTGTCTGTGAGAATATTATGGGGGGCAATGTTGAAAGCATTATTAAAATCAAGATAAACAATATCAGATGCTCTCCTTCTGTCCTCAGAGCTAGTCACTTCATCAAAGAGGGCTATTGGTCTGGTCAAACATATTTCCCCTTCAAAAATTCACGCTGACTACTCCAATTTCATTCTTGTCCTTTATATTTTTAGCAGTAGCTTCCAGGAATACTTCCACTATCACCTTCCCAGGGATTTCAACAAGGCTGACTAGCCTGCAGTTCCCTTCAAACTAATCTTTCAAAGGTAATCCAGTGTGACCTTGTAATGACAATGGTTAGCTTACTCATTGCTCTTGGGTGCATCCCATCAGATCCTGTGGGCTCATGTATGTCCAATTTATTTAAGTGTTCCTGGACCTGATCCTTCTTCAGAGAGGGTAAATGTTTCTTGCTCCATACTTTCCAACTGGTATCAGGACCCTGTGAGTGCAGTAGGCAAGTCTTACAAATAAAGACTAAGGTGAACAAGGTATTAAGCACCTTGCTCTTCTCTGTGTAATTTTAGTATAAGAAAGAAATACTTTCTATGGAACCTAGACATGTTCCTTTCAAATTCTACTAGGTTTCAACTGACAATTTTCATTTGACCCTCCTTTCCCTACCCCTATGTGAAAGGACTGGCTTTCTACTCCAAAATTATGGGAGAATTAGTTCTGCAGTAGATTCAAGCTTCAGCAGACCAGATACACCTTTTGTATGATTACCTCTCTTTTCTTTTCTTGGTCAGTAATAATAGTTTTCTTCAGTAAGCCTGGGTGTAGTTCTTAGTATGAGATAACATAAGAAATAGTAAAAGATAGCCATTAGAGAAAGAATAATCAATGACTATGAGCATCAATTTTCCATATGAGTCACTATTACACACAGCCTCGATATATTTGATTTTGTTGCGCTAAGCAGAATTTACAGCAGACTCAGGGACTTCCAAGGGCAAAAGATTAGAATTAGTCCAAGTAACCAACATAGTTATTCGCCTGTTTGCACTCTGACAAAATCTTAAAATCATGGTTAGCTACCTGTATTACAGTGAGACAGAGGTTGCTATCTACAGATGTCTGAATCCTTAAAACTTTGTTGCTGAACTTCAATAAAAAAAATACCCTAACATAATAACCCTGATATCATTTCTTTGAATTTACTTTGATATTAGCTATCCGTGTTTCAAATCTGATAGCAATTTTAATTTCATTCTATATCTATACTGTTGTGGTTTAACCTGGTGGACAGCTAAGCACCACACAGCCATTCACTCACCCTCCCCCAGAGGGAGCTCTCTGGAATGGGGGAGAGAATCAGGAAAAAAAATGAAAGCCTGTGGGTTGAGATAAAAATAGTTTATTAGGACAGAAAAGACAGGAAAATAATAATAATAATGATAATAGTACTACTAATAATAATGTGTACAAAACAAGTGATGCACAGTGCAATTGTTCACCACCCGCTGACTGATGCCCCCAAGCAACTGGTCCCCCCACCTCGGCCAGCCCCCCCCATATTAATTGTTCAGCACGATGTCTGATGGTATGGAATACCCCTTTGGACAGTTTGGGTCAGCTGTCCTGGGTCTGTCCCCTCCCAGCTCCTGCTGCACCCCCAGCCTGCCCGCTGGCAGGACTGTGAGAAGCTGAAAAGTCCTTGGCTTAGTGTAAGCACTGCTCTGCAACAATTAAAACATCAATGTGTTATCAACATTATTCTCATCCTAAATCCAAAACAGCACCCTACCAGCTACTAGGAGGAAAATTAACTCTATCCTAGCCAAAACCAGGACATATGCAATCAGCATTTTTGTTTTACAAATATTATCTCTGACATGATTTACCATGTATATCTGTTCTACACCGTTTGCCATTTACATGTTCAAGTAACTGTTCAAGTACATTTTTTTCATCTGTGATCATGAAAAACTTGGACTTTTTCCACTCTTATTAATAGGAACCTTGAATTATTGTTATATCTGAGGAATCATTGAACCATAGAATCATTAAGGTTGGAAAAGACCTTCAAGATCATCTGGTCCAACCATCACCCTACTTCCAATGTCACCCACTAAACCTTGTCCCTAAGCACAAGGTCCAACCTTTCCTTGAACACCCCCAGGGATGGTGACTCCACCACTTCCCTGGACAACCCATTCCAATGCCTGACTGCCCTTTCTGAGAAGAAATGTCTCCTAATTTTCAACCTAAACCTCCCCTGGCGCAAAGTGAATAGTGCATAATACAGATTTGTCAACAGGACTTTTTGTTTTCTAACACTTAGTTAGGGTCTAAAGCTTCATTTGGAACTTCATGCATGAGCTTTCAGCTTTACATGTGGTAAGCTTACCAGAACAGGCGGCTGGCAATAGTTTTGCTCGTGAGTTATTTCAGACTTTGACCTGAGAATAGTTGTCCCCAGAATCTTGAGAGAAAGAAATTAATTGTAAAAATAAAAAGGGGCAAGAAAAAGTATTTCCAGACTGTGATTACAAAAGTTTCCCTTTTTCTTACTGCGACAAAGCTGACCTTTTGAAGTTTGCAATGACAAAACTGCTACAAATCCAACATAAACAATCCTTCAATAACAACATACTCAGCTGTGGTATTATGCTTTGTTGGCATATCTTGCAAACTACTGGAGTGATTTTATCATTAAATAGCAGGTTATTTTAGAAAGCTTATTAAAAAAAAAAAAAGACAGAAGGATAGTGGAAATGGGAAAGAACAATGGGACAAGAATAACCATTTTGCATAGATTCTCAAAACAGCAAATAGGGGTAGGTATTCTAGAAAAAGAACTCAAAGTGGTAACATTGTCATCTGTGATATAAATAATTGAGCGTGGTTTCTCAGATTACAGCTGAATGTTCTCTAGTTCTCCAGCAAAAGGATGAAGAGGATTCTGTCATTCCCTGCATACTGACAGAACTTGGGTTGCAGAGGAAATTAATATGTAAAAATAAATAAATGAATAAAATACACATTGAGATGGTATATATTATATTATATATACTATAAACAAGTGTGCTTTTTAAATGCAATCACATTTTATCTGTAACGTGAACCAAGATCCAATTTCTGAAAGATCTTTCCAAGTTCCACAGTTTAGAGTTAACCTTTCCTATATGGAAATGCAGAATTTCTGGGACATGCAAATATGTCTGTAAAATGAGTACTCCTGAAGAGTAGAGGGTTGATTCATATTTCTAAAGTCTGAGGCAAGTGAGCCTGAGGACTAGTAATGCCTCAGGTAATGCCTAGCACATGTAGCTCTAGACAGCTATACAGAAATTCTTCTAGCTAGTGAACAAATAGCTTTTGTGTATGGGAATGCCTATAAGAATCTCTGTAGTGAAAAAGGTAAAAGAGAAGCAGCAGGATAGGAAGAATGATCACTAACACAGGGCACTGGAATCCATACTGAAATATTTGGAATTTACCAAATAAATATTATCAAGAAACTAATGTTGAGAAGACAAAGGAACTGAAGGGGTCTTGATTTTCTCTATCTATTCATGATTGTCTATTTAGGGTAAGGAAAGAGCTGAGACAGTCTGGGGTTTATTAAAATCTTCATTCAATTTTCCTTTGTTAATTAAGAAAAATCAAGGAAGAGATATACAAGCTCTATTTGATTAGAAGTATTTATGCAACTTTCTGTCCTAACAGATTGCATTTCAAAGTCACATTCACAAAGTCACAAGTGCTTTAAAGAAGTAGCTCTCTTCTGATCTTTTAGATTTAATTATTCAGACTTTTTTTTTTTTTTTCTGGAGTCTGTCTCATATTTGTCCAACACAGTTTATAAGACAAGGCTTTAACCCGGGACACTTAAGCAGTTGTGCTCTGCTTTCAGGCAGCAGCCAGATACTCAAGCTGTCATCTTCATAAGCATCAGTTCTCTTGTGTTCCTGAATCTCAACATCTCTTTCAGCAGCATGTGTATCTCCCAGTGCCCTCCACAGATGAACAACTTTGCATTAGATAAACAGGCAGATTAGTGCTTTCAGGACTAGATCCCACCCAATATCCTCTATACCTTTCACTCCTTTCATCATATTAAAACATTTGTGGGTAATTCTTCCTCTGTATAAAACAGGTGAGCAAAGTTTCATATAGAGAAACATTTAACTCCTATAAATATCGGATACAAAGCCACGTAAAAAGATCTGATTTTCACTGCATAAATTTTAAATTGATGTCTAGCATTTATGCTTCCCCCCAACCCCCATTCTCTTCAAAACAGCTCCTCTGCCACTATAATTATTTTTTCCATTATATTAATTTCTCCACAGTACATTGCTTGTTCATGTCATATTCTTCAGTGCCACGTATACCACAGTTGTGATTTTAGGAGGTCCAGTAGATTAGGTTTGGGGCATAATTCTCGCCCTCTAATCAGACATGTAAATTAACAATGAACTGCATTGACACACTCACAGTAATTTATTTCTGTTGTGTATGTACTCTGTTAAGTATGTATTCAGAGTAGTAGGTCCAAAATTTGACTTAGATATAACTGAAGATAGAATTTAACTTACAGGTAAATTGGTATTAACATTCAAATTTCTCTATGATAGCTATGAAACTTTATTTTTATTTATTTATTTATTCATTTATTCATTTACTTATTTATTTTCCTGTAAAAGGTACCTGTCTCAGATAGCTGTAGGATAATTAATACTGAGTATTTACTTTAGAATGACAAAAGTCACAGAGCCTTTTCTTTCTTTTTTTTTTTTTTTTTTTTTTTTTTTTTCCACTTTTAAGACATGAACACCAGCTATGGGCTAGCTTGCTTATTTTTAACTGCATTCCTTTACTATATAAAATGAAAATAAGAAGAAGACCTTGCAACATCACCCTGGGCCTGGCAACAAATTCTATACTGAGATCTTTCTAGTGTAAATTAGCATAACTCTCTTTGTTTAATTAAACTTGCTGACATTTATGCCTCCAGCTTTTTAATGTTCCAGAGGTGATTCTCAGAGCCGCAGCATATCTCAGCCTTTACCAGTGCACCTGGGTTAAAGTCAAATAGGGAGGAGATAGTCAGCAGCTCTTTAAATCAGACCTATGTATTAGAGCCATTCAAGAGATGTATCCTTTTATCTCAAGGCTGGATTAAACTATAAATATTTAATTTGAGGTCTTTTTTTTTTTTTTTTTTTTTTTTTTTTTTTTTTTTTTTGTCATTCAGGTAGTTAGATTTCTTTTTCCTTTTTCTTGAAAACAAACCCAGTCACTTCGGGTTCATGCAAAATATTTTGTTCAGTCTTAAGTCTTAATATTTTATTTCAGTATATTTGAAATAAGAAGCAGAGAAGCCACATTTCAGATAGTAAAATGTATCATGATTTTACATTTTTATCTAATAATCTTGTGCTCAGAGAATTCAGTTAAAAGTATGAAATACATGGGGTCAAGACCTTTTTTGTGTAAGGATCTGACCATTTGCAGGACACAGAGTTTACTAAAGCAGTACCATATATTTTGGTAGATGTAGCTCTTCCTCAGTCTTTTCTGTCAGACTCATGATATTCTGTACAGACTATTTAAATATTCATTGGACAAGAGCAAAGCATAAAAATGACTATGTGGCCTGCTTTTTCATGTGTTCTTCTGGGCAGGATACATTAATTCAAATCCCTTCTCTGAGTCAGCCAAAAATAGAACTGCTGTTTCTCAGTGTTCCAACACCTTACTTGTAGGGAAAAGCGACTTTGACTAACTGGATTTTTATGGCAAATGCTTATAAGATGTCTTCACATTTCAGAATGCTCTGTCACTCTTAGTTGGTACAATAACAATTTGGTATATTTGACTCTGAGTTGTGTTTCCTAGTGAATGACTGATTTGTTGACAATGTAATACCCAGCTATACTGGATATCCTTTATAAAATACACATACTGAAAAGAAAAGAACAATCAGTGAAAAAGCTACTCCCACTTACCAGATAATATCAGAACTTTAGAACACTACAGCATTTCTCACTTTATTTATTTAGCACTTTGATTTTATTTTTCTTTTCTCTTCTCCTCCCCCCCCCCCCCCCCCCCCCCCCCGCCCCCCCCCCCCCCCCCCGCCCCCCAATGATATTTTAAAGAAATGAGAAATGTCAGGAAGGAAGCGTTTGCCTCATCATATCCAACATTGATTCCATTTCAAAGGAAGACATTATTTCATAACCATCTGCAAAGAAGGGATGAAATAGGGTATATAACTTTAAGTAAACTCGCAAGCCATGTATTTTTTGGCATTTTAACTAATCTTTCTGAATAATTTAAGAAAATCATCTCTATTTGTGTTCACACTGCACCTAACACAATAGAACTATGTTGCTACAATGGAAATCAGTCTGTAATCTCTGGTACAATATAAATATGCTATGGGGAAAAAATCTACTTTAAAACATCTATCACAGAAGCACCAGAAAGTGAGCAAAGTCAACAACAGATGGAAGATATTCTGCTTTACCAGACCTTAGTGGTCTTCATCAATAGGACTGAATCATAGAATGGCTTAGGTTGGAAGGGACCTCATAGATCATCTAGTTCCAACTCCCCTGCCATATGTAGGGATGCCACCCACTAGATCAGGTTGCTAAGGGCTTTCTTTGTCTAACCTTGTCTTGATCACCTCCAGGGATGGGACATCCACAACTTCTCTGTTCCAGTGCCCCACCACCCTCTGAGTAAAGAATTTCCTCCTAACCTCTAATCTAAATCTCCGCTCTTTCTGTTTAAAACCATTCCCCCTCATCCTGTCATTATCCAATTGAGCAAAGAGTTGCTCCCCATCTTTTTTATAAGTCCACTTTAAGTACTGAAAGGTTGCAATGAGGTCCACCTGGAGCCTTCGCTTCTGTAGGCTGAACAGCCCCAGCTCTCTTAACCTTTTCTATAGTCTTACTTGCGGTCTCGAAGACTCCTGAAGGCAGGCCTTCCTGGGAGCCACTAGGAAGGAAAAGTCTCTCTTCTGGAGCAGTTAACCCTTTGGGTGAGCAGTTGTGAGAATGACAAAACTTCTGACATGAAGGTGTTTAAATATTTTTGTAAGAATAGCAAAGGACTGTTGCATAGGTTCTTCGGTACTCTAGTGCCTTAGCCACCAACACCAACCACATAGGAAAGGACACACAAATGAGGGTGGTCTTCTTTGCTCTGTCACTGGACCCATCGCTGCTCTTTCTGACTAGCTACTAGGGAGAGTTTTTCTTCTCTCTTTTCTCTATTTTCTCTTTTTCACTTTTATTTTTTCTCTATTCTCTTCCTCTTCTCTTCCTCCCTTCCTTCGTCTCTTGCTCCCTCCATCTCTCTCTCTCTCTTTGTAACTTTCACCACTGACAGTCTGTGTGTGCCATCAGCTATGAGCCCTGCTAATATCCCTCTGTGCAGGTGAATCTGTCCCAACATCCTTTGTGTAACAGGATCTGCGATTAGGATGGCAAAAGTGACAAAGAATATTGTGGATTAAACATAAAAAAGAATTCTGCACAGTAATGGAGAAAGAACTGGAGAGAATTGAAGAATGCTAGTGAACTCTCAGAAGAGAACATTCAGAAACTGGAAATGAAGAAACAAATTCTCAAAATATATTTCACAGGCAGTATAAGAAATCCTGACATTGTGAAGACAACAGCAAAAGATACCAATTTACTACTGTCCAATTCGTTATGTTAGCAATGTATTTGGTTATTTTCTTTACCATCCATGTGCACTGGTATTTTTTTTTTTTAATTATTTTTTTGGATAAATTTCTTAAATGAATCCTGAAGAAAGGGTCTGGTACTTATACATTTGATCATTGGTATAAAAATGACTATAGGTAACATCCCAGTTTTCATTCAAATTTTATTTCTTTTGCTATCCATCTGAATGATTATAAATAAAGAAGGAGTAAAGCGAGCTAGATATTGATATGTTTCATTTTCTATTTTCAGGTTTCATATATGAGACTAAGTCTCAAAATCTGAAAGAAGAATAGCACAGATTTTCTATTTTCCTATTCATAAACAGAAGAATTGGGTATTTCTGAAGCACATGAAGCAAATAAAAGTCTTTTTTATTATTATTCATAACTAAAATTCTGGTCTATTTTTATTCTTACTATAGCTTTTATGGAAAGCTATGCATCTGAGTCAGCACCTCAAAGAAAAGCTAATTTTCAATTCATGGCATCTATTTATTTTCCTCCAATTACTTATCTTCATTTCCTTCTCATTTCATTTTTCCTTTTTGATTCTCATTCCCTCAGAAGAAATTGCTATATAGTGCAAATCTATTTGAGAGAGATATATCATATACTTGAGTAGTCTTTAGTTTTATTATTTTTTTTGTTTTGTTTTGGTTTGATTTTGGTTTCTTTTTAAACTACCATAACTACATGGTCTTGATATATAGATCTAGAGTCTGGGAAGGAGAAAGGCTGTATGGGAGGAACGCCCATTTGTGCATTTTGTGATTGTTTTTGTGGTCAGATCTTCAGTGTCATTTTTCACTCTTCCTTTCCATACTGTGGTGTTGATGGCCTGTCAGGTTTCTAAATTTATCTTTCATGTTTTGTTTTGTTTTTTTCTTCACTCTTTGGCTTTTGCCAAAGCTTGATTCTATTCCTCCTAGCTCCTCTGCTTTCTTTTCTGTACTGTATGTCATTTTCTCCACTCTACTGTATCATCAGCTGTGATTGCTAAAACTTGTGTTATTTTCAGTGATATTAGGGTCCAAGGACATGTTAGACATATGATTTTGTATGCACTTCTGTTTTAAAACTTAAGATACTCAGTGTTTTTGAATAGTGTAAATTTCCAGAGAGGATCCTGTAAAATGTTTGACAGAAGTACATAGTCATTAAAAATTCACTCCAATCTGTAGACATATCTAATCGCTGTCTTTGCAGTGGATTTTCTTGGTGCTCATCCTGCACTTACCTAGAAACATGCTGACACTTTTAAGTATTCCAGTGCAGCAAAGTTTTCAATATAAGCCTTGAAAGATAGTTCTGTGAATCATCCATCCACAGCAACAGAGAGAAAAAAGATATTCATCCAGGTTTATGGGGAGAAGATATTTTTTCATTATCTTCCCCAAACAAGTGTCTTTGTCTTAATGATGGCAGAGCAAAAGGAGTCTTGCTTACATGTACAAGAAATTGCTAGTTGATCTTACCCATGGTCCACCACAGTATTTGATGCTTGGGCACTGCTGCAGTTTCCATGACCTATGACACCACAGAGCATTAGCAGATTAGGAAATATAAAAATATATTTTATTTACTTACAAATAAAGGACATGGAAAAAGAGTGTCCTGACTGTTATATATATTATTTCTACAATAACCGTGATTTTTGGGTTTGGTTTTGTTTTTTAAAGACTACTTTGCAGAAAGAGAAATGGCAGGTACAGCAGTAAGTCTGCTATTAAAAATCATGTGCTCAGTTCCCTAGAGTGCTTATCCTGATTTGAACAAATATGGATCCTGCAACTGAAAGCTTAACATTGAATGTCAAGTACTTCTGAAGTTTCCCTGGAACTTGAACAAGTCAGATCTTTACAATTTATTTATCTTAACATATTGCTTCTCTCTGACATTCAGACTTTAATATTACCTGACTGAGTACCATGGTAACAAGTATATAAAAATGTAGCAACTTGGGCCAATCATTCAGTGAAATTTAGACAGCTTTCTCAATTTACCTTAATTGAGGACATGACTGAGGATCCTAAAGCGCAAAACAGATATGCAAAATGAAGAGTCCAGCTGCTCAGAGAGGAACACTTTCCAAATATAGGGTGACCAAAAGACTGACAGAGGCTCCCATTTATAACTCAGACAGGGTTAACTGGAATAGCTGGAAGAGTCTGTTTAGCAGATTTTTCAATTTGCAGACAGTAACAGCAAGGATCTAACCCCAAAGACTCTGACTAAAGGAGCATTCTTATAATAAAAAATTATCTGAGCCATCAAGCCATAAGTAATCACATCGTAGGGAGCACGGAGAAGCTAAGAGCAATTTTAACATTGGTACTCTATATTAATGTATGCTAGTTCAGAGTAGTTCCATACTCTATTCTTGATCAAAGACGGCTTTCCTTCTTTACTTTTAGTCCTGATTGAAATGACTTAACTGAAAAGTAACTGAAAAATTTTCAGCGGATCTATGAAATAAATGCATTCTCTCAGATCACAATCTTACTTGTGTTAATTCTGCAGGGCTAAAAGGAGTAAAACTGAAAATACTTTTACGTTGGTCAGCAGCTCCAAACACCCAGAGGAAGTAGAGCTGAGTTAAGTAGAACTATTTTTACCTAGCCACTTTTCAGAGAAGTACAGCAGTTCAAATATAAAGATGATGAAATCATAACAAAGTGAAGAGTGAATGATTAAAATCACCAGAACATTCTGAGTGTGACTTTGCTTGGGTCAGAAGTGAGCACGTACCCAGAAACAACCTGAGAATCTGTATCCAAAGAAATGGTGCTTCTAGCAGGAGCAGAGCCCACCTGAAGAGAGGCAAATGGATACACTCCTTTCACTCTAGGTATGGGATTCCTATTAATAGCAAAACACAAAAATATACAAGAAACAAGGTTAGAACAATTCCTTATACAACAGTTCAAGAAAACAATTTAAACTAAATTCCCAAAGAACATTCTTAGAGAGCTTACAATTTGTTCAGATGTCAGTATCCTCCTTATAAACACTTACAAATGTTGACGCTTACACAGAGGCAATAACTGTGTTAAGAGGGTGCATTCAGAGAAGTGTTGTCAACAGGTCAAGGATCCTCCCCCTCTACTCAGCCCTGGTGAGGCCACAGCTGGAGTATTGTGTCCACCTGTGTATGAGGATAGGCAGAGAGAGATGGGCCTGTTTAGCCTGGAAAAGAGAAGACTGAGGGGAGACCTCATCAATGTGTATAAATATCTGAAGGAATAGTGTCAGAGGATGAGACCAGTTTCTTCTCAGTTGTGCCCAGCAATAGTGGCAATGGGTACAGACTGAAACATAGTAATATGAGAAAACACTTCTTCACAGTGAGGGTGACAGAGCACTGGAACAGGTTGCCCAGAGAGGCTGTGGAGTCTCCTTCTCTGGAGATATTTGAAACCCTTCTGGATGCCATCCTGTGCAATGTGCTCAAGGTAATCGTGCTTGGCAGGAGGGTTGGACTAAATGATCTTCACAGGTCCCTTCCAACCTTGACCATTCTATGATTCCGTGATTCTGTAACTGTAGCCCTGAGTCTGTAAAAGTTCATCTAACAAGACTGAGGTATTTATATCTTGCTTACACACCTTTAGACAATGCACTGTGATTGGTTTTGAAAATGTATTCCATATGTTTTATCTTAGATATGTTACTGTATTTAATACTGAGATCCATTACCCTCAGAGTAAAGTGGCTTCTGTCATCTGGATATGTTTATTTTTGAAAGCTTTTAGCACTTTCATGGCTGCATGACAAGTTTAGATTATTACAGTATATCCTAAGTGTAAACTGAGATTTGGAATCAAAGTACAGTTCATTTATTCAGTATTTGCTGCTCATTAATCTTTTTTTTGTTGTTGTTGTTTTTAAGTACCCATCAACTATTTAACAACCCGCAGTGCATTGTAATGTCATATATAAACTTGTCTTGTGGTTATAATAAATAATGTTTTTAAAGATCACACAGAGTTTTTCAGTATTCTTCAACTGTGTAGTCAAAACCGAGCTGTAAATATTTCAGTAGTTCGTATCTAACAAAGTGCTGATATTATTTATAGTGCTTTGTGTGTCAGCCCACTGATTACTACAAAAATATATATGCGTGTGTATTTGCATATGAATACATATATACAAATAAAACTAGACAAAACCAAGATAATGCTGGTATATGCCCAAAATACCTGTTCCCATAATGGACCACGCATAAAACTTAGAATAAAATAAACTTTTAAATGCCTGACTTTCATTTGGATTTCTATTTTCCTTAACAGTGTTTTCATGAGTTTGAAACTTGTATTGCTTACAAAGACTCAGAACAAGCTACAGGTTACTGATAATTCAGTATCTTCTTTGTATAGAGAATATTAAGAAGAGATAGTTGTGTGAACTGTTTTCTTCCAACAGTAAGAAAAAAGTCTGCTTTCTTTGCTTCAGCCTTCAATGTTAAGACCAGCCCTCAGGAATCTCAGAGCCTTTGTACAAGAGAGGAATTCTGGAGAAAGGAGGACTTTCTCTTGGTCGAGGAGGATTAGGTAAGAGATCATTCAGGCAAACCTGACACCCGTAGATCCATGGGCCTAGATGGGATGCACCAGTGGGTGCTGAGGGAGCTGGCAGATGTTATTGCTTTGACACTCTCCATCACCTTTGACAGGCTGCGGAGAACAGGAGAGGTGGCTGAGGGATGGAAGAAAGCCAATATCGCTCCAGTCTTCAAAAAGGACAAGAAGGAAGACCCAGGTAACACCGGGCCAGTCAGCCTCATCTCCATACCTAGAAAGGTGATGAAACAGCTCATCCTGGATGTCATCTTCAAGCATGTGGAGAATAAGAAGGTGATCAGGAGTAGTCAGCATGGATTCACGAAGAGGAAATCATGCTTAACCAATCTGATAGCCTTCTGTGATGGAATGACTGGATGAGTAGATGAGGACAGAGCAGTGGATGTTGTCTACTTTGAATTCAGCAAGGCTTTTGATACTCTTTCCCATAACATCCTCACAGACAAGCTCAGGAAATGCAGGATAGATACTCATCTACACTGACATGGATTGAGCTGAGAGTCAGTGAGCAGGCTGGCAGAGCTCAGAGGATTGTGATCAGCAAGCAGTGCAGAGTTCAGTTGGAGGCCTTTAGCTAGTGATGTCCTCCAGGGGTCAGTACTGGGTCCAGTCTTGTTTAACTTGCTCATCAATGACCTGGATAATGGAACAAAGAATATGTCTGCTGATGACACAAAACTGGAGGAATGGTTGATATAGAAGAGAGCTGTGCTGCCATTCAGAGGGACCTGGACAGGCTGGAGAGTGGGGTGGTGAGGAACCTCATGAAGTTCTACAAAGGCAAGTGCAGGGTCCTGCACCCAGGTAGGAATAACCCCATGAACCAGTCCAATCTGGGGGTTGACCTGCTGGAGAGCAGCTCTGCAGAGAGGGACCTGGGAGTCCTGGTGGACAACAGGTTAACCATGGGCCAGCAATGTGCCCTTGTGGTCAAAAAGGCCAACAGTATCCTGTGGTAGATTCAGAGGTCTGTTGCCAGCAGGTCAAGGGAGGTGATCCTCCTCTGCTCAGCCCCGGTGAGGCCACACCTGGAGTATTATGTCTAGTTCTGGGCTCCTCAGCACAAGAGGGACATGGAACTACTGGAGTGAGTCCAGAGGAGGACTACTAAAATGACTCGGTGACTGGAGCTTCTGTCATATGAAGAGAGGCTGAAAGAATTCAGCCTGTTTAGCATGGAGAAAAGAAGACTGAGGGGATCTTATCAATGTGTATAAATATCTGAAGGGACAGTGTCAAGAGGATAGGGTCAGCCTCATTTCAGTGGAGTCCAGTGACAGGACAAGAGGCAACAGGCACAGACTGAAAAATGTGAATTTCACAGAATCACAGAATTGTAGGGGTTGGAAGGGACCTCAAGAGATCATCGGGTCCAACCCCCCTGCCAAAGCAGGTTCCCTAGAGCAGGTTGCCCAGGTATGTGTCCAGACGGCCCTTGAATATCTCCAGAGAAGAAGACTCAACAACCTCCCTGGGCAGCCTGTTCCAGTGCTCCATCACCCTCACCATGAAGAAGTTCTTTAGCATATTGGTGTGGAACTTCCTGTGATCCATTTTGTGGCCATTGGGCCTTGTCCTGTCCCCACAAACCACTGAAAAGAAGTTGGCCAAATCCCTCTGTCTCCCACACTTAAGATATTTATAAACATTGATAAGATCCCCTCTCAGTCTTCTCTTCTCAAAGCTGAACAGGCCCAGGTCTCTTCAGTCTTTCCTCATAGGGAAGATGCTCCAGGCCCTGTATCATCTTTGTGGCCCTCCGCTGGACTCTTTCCAGGAGATCCCTGTCTTTTTTTTGTACTGGGGAGCCCAGAACTGGACACAGTACTCCAGGTGAGGCCTGACCAGGGCAGAGTAGAGGGGGAGGATCACCTCCCTTGACCTGCTGGCCATGCTCCTTTTAATGCACGCCAGGATCCCATTGGCCTTCTTGGCCACCAGGGCACACTGCTGGCTCATGGTCAACCTGTTGTCCACCAGGACCCCCAGGTCCCTCCCTTCAGAGATCCTCTCCAGCAGGTCATCCCCCAGCTTGTACTGATACATGCAGTTGTTCCTTCCCAGGTGCAGGACTCTACACTTGCTCTTATTAAACCACATTTGGTTTCTTCCTGCCCATCTCTCCAGCCTGTGCAGATCTCGCTGAATGCCAGCACAGCCTTCTGGCATGTTGGCCACTCCTCCCAGCTTTGTATCATCAGCGTACTTGCTGAGGGTGAACACTATTCTCTCATCAAGGTCGTCGATGAAGATGTTGAACAAGACCGGACCCAGCACCGACCCCTGGGGAATACCGCTAGTCACAGATCTCCAGCCAGAATCTGTGCCACCGATCACCACACTCTGAGCTCAGCCAGTCAGCCAGTTCTCAACCCACCTTACTGTCCACTCGTCTATCCCACACTTTCCCAGCTTTGCTAGCAGGATGTCGTGGGAGACAGTATCAAAAGCCTTGCTAAAGTCAAGGTAGATGACATTCACTGCTCTCCCCCATTTACCCAGCTGGTGATGCCATCATAGAAGGCTACAAGGTTGGTTAAACATGATTTCCCCTTGGTGAATCCATGCTGACTACTCCTCATAACTTTCTCTTCCAATTGCTTGGAGATAGCATCCAGAACAAGCTGTTCTAACACCTTTCCAGGGACAGAGGTAAGAATGACTGGCCTGTAGTTTCCCAGATCCTCTTTCTTGCCCTTCTTGAAGTGACATTGGCTTTCCTCCAGTCTTCAGGCACCTCTCCTGTTCTCCAGGACCTTTCAAAGATGATAGAGAGCAGTTTGGTGATCACCTCCACTAACTCCCTCAGCACACATCGATGCATCCCATCGGGGCCCATGGATTTATGTGTGTTGAGTGCACAGAAACACTCCCAAACCACTCCCTCATCAACCAGGGGGGAGATCTGCACTTCGCAGACTCTTTCTCTTCCCTCCAGGGTCCAGGAGTCCTGGGGGAGAACCTTTGAAGCAAAGACCAAAGCAAAGAAGGCATTCAGTATCTCCACCTTCTCAGCATCCCCCATTACCAGGACACCCCCCTTGTTCAGCAGGGGACCCACATTATCTTTAGTCTTTCTTTTACTGTTTACATACTTTAAAAAAAAAATTATTATCCTTTATCTCTTTTGCAAGCTTCACCTCCAGGTGGGCTTTAGCCTTCCCTGTCATGTCCCTGCAGGCCCTGACAACACTCCTATACTCCTCCCTAGAGGACAGGCCCTTTTTCCACATTTCGTGGGCCTTCCTCTTCCTTTTGATCTTGTTGATGAGCTCCTTGCTCATCCACACAGGTTTCCTGCCCCCCTTCCCTGATTGCCTACTCTTCGAGATTACCAATCCTGAGCTTGGAAGAAGTGCTCTTTAAATGTTTTAAATTTCCATATGAGTATGAGAAAACACTTCTTTAGAGTGAGGGTGACAGAGCACTGGAACAGGTAGCCCAGAGACGCTGTGGAGTCTCCTTCTCTGGAGATATTTGAAACCCTTCTGGATACCATGATCTCTAGAGGTCCTTTCTAACCTCAACCATTCTGTGATTCTGTCTATTTCTTTCCATTTTCTGCTCAAAATTTTGACCCTTCTTACTGAGAGATTTTGGTCAAAATCTGTCCTGCTTTCACAACTAAAGAGGATACTAGTTCTGTGATCTTGAGATCATAGCCAGGAGACTGTAAGTAGGTATGTGTTTAGCATCATGACATTTATATACACCCACTGCCTATTTTCTATAGCAGCCACAGGATCTGCATACAGTGTTGGTACCTGTATTACAGAAAGAAAGGATCATTTTCTTCCCAGCCCTTGTGGCTTTCTCCATAGATTGTACAGCCACATAAAGTGTAAGAATAAGTATAAAAGCTTAGTCCTATGGATACAAATAAAGATAACAGGACTGAAAACCAGGATTGAACTTTATCAGAAATTAATGCGATAAAATACATGCTTCACAGCTCTCAAGAATAAGTTAACTATGAGTCTTTGACTTGATATAGAGCACAAAAGCAAATATTAGATGTTTAGACTCATGCATGAAATGACAAAGATGTTTTCATTAATTCATTCTGTAAATGCTTACATTAGGCCATGCAAAACAGTTTGAAGTTAAAAATTGTTTTTTCTTTGGAAGTACACTGGAAAAGAAAAAGACAGATTGCACTTGATTTAGGTACATTATAATTAGAGATATGTGAATATAGTTTGTATTATTGGCAAAATCAGTGCAAATATATTAAAATGTAGTGCATGCATTATTCACTTTGCTAGTGTTCTGTCATACAAGAAATAATATACCATAAGCTAACATAATATGCTTCAACTTCAAAAGTACTGTGTTTTTGATTTTAACTGAACAAAAAGAAGGCTGAGAAAACAACAGCAGCTCTTTCTGACATTTTAATGTCTCTGAGCAAACCTCAAACCTCAGAACAAAAATTAATATGCACAAATTTAGCATGCAGTTTGTGAGCTTAAAAAAATATAATGGATAAATTTTCCATTTTCTCCAGTGATTCACTGAGCCTTGACCAGGTTCAGTTGTTAATGAAATAATACCATGACAGAGAAATTCAAAGGAGTGTAGTTATGAAGAATTTCATAAATATGAATGGAAAACCCAAACAACTTCCCTGGTTATTGGTATATATGTGTTGTGTTTTTTGTTTGTTTGTTTGTTTGTTTTTCAATATTTATTTTGTCTTTTCATATTTTCTGTTTGTTTTCTTTGAATATTCAACAGTAAAGTTTGTTGATAGTACTATTCTTCTGAAGAGATGTTTATAATTACAACATATAGAACCTGAACTATGAGAAACATACTAGAAACTATTCTACAAAATAACAAGGTGATGATCATTGTATATCAGCTTGTAGTTTTGGGGAGAAAAGTTTCTTTAAAAAAGTTTCTAAACTGAAAATCTATTTTCTTGGGACGCTCTAACTTGTCATCTGCCATATGTCATATGCTGAATTCCTTACCTTCTCTTCAGCAATAACTCCCAGTACCACTTTCTGGCTGAGATATGGGATGATCTTCCCAAGTCAGGATACAGTTTTAACTTTGCTATGAACCCTGAGCAAATTGTACAGATGTGAATGACCACCGGCAGTCAAATGTTTGCAGTCTTCTTTCCACTTCCTGCAGACCACCTTTCTTTGGGAGCACCAAGGAAAGTCTAAAGCAGGAAGCCCTGACTACCCTGCTGTCTAATGGGAAGGGGGACAAAAGCTCTGTGAAGACAGCTTTACTTTGCTGTAAATAAAAAGCAAGCATAGACTTACTCTGTGCCAAAACCAAACAAACATACACACACACACAGAGTACAAACAAATGAACAAACAAAAAAACACCAAGGCAGCAAGGTCAATCATTAAGTATCTGCAAAAATAAGTGAGGAGCCAGGAAACCCAGTTGTGATATTGTTCTTGCCAATGTCTAGCCATTTGATCTGTTTATTTCCACTTGTGATCCTTGTCTCTCATGCCTACAGTTTGGGACACGAAAAGATTGAGCCATTATGTCCTATTGGCATATTGTCCACTGGCAGCTAAGTTCCATTGAGTGACCACATAATTGGTTCTAGTTCATGGCAGAAGGAACGTAATAAAAGCAAGGAAACACATGCATGCATGAGCTATCTTCATGGTTCTGCACAACCACCAAGTGTAAATGTACACATATCCATGATTACATCCATGATATTCCTCACCCCACCTTACAGGAGTAGCTAACGATACTCTTTGCTCCTCCTGTTACAGCTTAACAGGTACTTTGGAAATAATGTGAGAATATATATTCACCTCCATTGCTCTTACTGTACTTCCAAGCCTGAGTGGAGGTAATTAGAGCATTGTCCAGGTTGGGAAACATGCAGAAGCCCACCTTGCAGGAGGCAGTCACCACCAATGCCCTGCAGGACAAAGAAACAATACTGCAGGAAGGAACTAAGTATTTTCATACACACACACACAGCTCTGCCCCACCCCAATATGCCAACTTGAATAGACCTCAAACCAGTGTAAACAGAAAATGTATTATCAGAAACAGTGGTGAATTATGGTTAACATGTTTGTTAAATTAGGCCATCTTTTGAGGCACTACCAAAGTCTAAAGCGCCTGAAGGCCAATTCAAAAACTGTTACCATATTCTAAACTGAAACATTTTCTATAGAAAGAAGCCACTTGTCTTAAAGAGAAAAAAAAAAATGTATTTTTTCGTATAAGAAACAAGCTTATTCTGCTGTATCTAACGTGGCATGTCTTTAAGAAACATCTCAGTATTGAGGCTGTAACATTTTATTTCCACAGGGAAGTTTAAGTGCTTGTTTAAAGTAAGTATAGAAACAATACCATTATTTTTCATCTTGATCCTGAATTTACTACTAAACAAAACATTTATTCCTATGAATAGTCCTAGGAACTTTAAATTTATACCACTTACATGTGAATTACTCCTCACTTCACTTCTTTTTTTTCTTTTTAATAAGAAACTTAAGGAAAATTAAGGAAATGTAATTTTAAGGAAATAAGGAAATTAAGGAAAATTAAGGAATTAAGGAAAATTAATGAATTAAGGAAAATTAAAGAAAATTAAGGAATTTTAATAAGGAAATTTTCAGTGAGACCACTGCCACAACTAACCAGTACATATGCCATCAAATCTTTACAATAGTCAATAAGCATAAATTTGTTTGCTGGTATGACTGAAATAGCCAACAAACTATATTAAAAATCATAAAAGTAAGCTTCCTATTAAATTTGTATTAGATTTTGGCCACAGGGTTGTGGCACAACAATGACAAAATAATGTTGTGCCTGTCTTTCCTGGAAGAAAAATATTTATCTTAGGGCAAGGACTCTGGTATTTAAGTTCCAACCATTCACCCTGGAATTTGGTTCAGCAGATCTGTACATCAGTAAAATTTTTATATCTCTTGATGATGACATGAAAGTCCAAATTTGAGTTGAAGACCTGTTCTCTCCAGTCCTCTGCTTTGCTCTGTTCTTTGAACTGATCTGCTGACGTGTTTGTTCGTTTGTTTGTTTGTTGTTTTCAATTAAAATTCTGTTTCATAGAAAAGAAAAAAAAAATAGAAATTACTGTCTGAAATTAATGCCTAAAAAGGCAACAACTGCTATAACAAAGGTAGTATGGTAGTATGTTAGAGTCCTGTTAAATAATGGCTGTAGAAGACTAGATTTCAGCTTAAGATTTGTGCCCAAATACAGACAGTGAGATTTGACCGAGTTAAATCTTTATTTTTCTACCTTCAGCTACAGTATGTAGCAAAGATGTTACTTGCTGCACATTTCTGCAGAAAAATGATGAAAATAAGCTTCTCGTACATTTTTGTTATGCCCTTGTATATTCTTGAATGGTCAGAAAGCAGTGGTCATGGTTTCATCTTTAAAAACAAGCAGTACATCAAACATGGTAAATAGTAACACTTCCCTATTGGAAGGTAAAACATGGAAGGGAAACCAACCCGTGGGAGTGTAACTTCAGCATGTACCACTAGGATATTAATAGTTTCGAGACAAAATCAAGATTTTGGTATTGTTTAATTATTATTTATTATCCTCACTCTTTCCTAAAAACAATCTAGGATTCTGCTTTAAATTTAATTCTGAGTAACTTTTAAATATTTTAAAATATCCTAAAACATCAAGAAAGAATATGTTTACTTTTCGGGAACAAAATCCTTAAAATTCTGATTTTTTTTAATTAAATTTAACACGGGAACACTAAAGCAACCAATAAATAGTAACAAGTCGAAAAGCTTTGTTCAGTACTAAGAAATGAAGTAGTGTAAGAAAAATATTATTTTATGGATGGCTTGTTTTTAAGGAAGCTTTCAAACAAAAACACTTTTATGAGAAAGATTTGTATTTTCTGTAATTAGGAAAAAATGTTGCCAGTTCTAGTCTGCTGAGCCAAAAAAAAAGGACAGGAAAAGAGATCTCAGTATTAAATAACAGAGAAATAATGGTGACTAATAAGACAAAGAGTATACAGTTATTAAGCAGAAACTGTGGTCATAATGAGATTTCCTTCCAAGGACAATTTTGAAAAAAAATGACAGCATACAGACCTCTCCTGTTCTTTACTTTCCTATCCTCTCTTTTATTCTCTCATAAGTTTCTCATTCCCTTCCCTTCCCTTCCCTTCCCTTCCCTTCCCTTCCTGCAGAGACCTACAAAATAGAATCCTTTCTTTTTCATGATAAAGTCAAAACACACTATATTTTGAATAACAACATTCGAAATCCTCAAATGTTCTAAGTGGTGCCTACTGTAGGAGTTTAAACAAAATGCCTACGGCAAATCAATATTCTCCTGCTTTATTCTGTAATACTTAGCCCTCTTGTGATTTGGCAAAGTTTAATATTGCCGTTTCTCAGAAAGTGGTGAAATCTCTGAGACTGTATATGGCTAAGAGGCTCCCACAACTTTGATTACCTGTACTTAAAAACAAAAAGCCCTATAATACAATTCTTAAAACATTTTATTCTAAAGCTTATACTGAATAAGAAATCCACATAACCTTATTTATTATGAAGAGGACCTCAGGAAGAATTTGTAAAGATGGCTCTCCAGCTGTAACCATCCATTCTGAATTTATCTGCAGGTATGTTCACTTTTATATTTTGTGTTAATACATGCATTATTGATTGTATTCATTACTAAGCAATGGCTCATATCTTCAGTACAAAACAGATCCCTTAAAATTTTCATGAAACTCAAATATTTCAGCTGCTGTTTTGGAGAAAAATGTGACTAGACCATTTTCACCTTCTCTATGTCTAGTTTAGCAACTTGATTTAGAATTTATTTTTTTCTCTTGAAAAAGTGAAAGGAGAAGGCTCAAGGCTCTCTAAAAGAGGCTCCCAAGAGAATTGTCTCTCCCATTCCACTAAGTATAAAAGTTAAATTCTTCTACCTCTTTCCCTTTCTGTTTGCTTGTTTACATATCTGGCTCTACACACATACAGATGTCACCCGCCATCTCCAGGGCTAATAATAATGTTGACAGGTAGGAATGTCTTTCCTGAAACAGGTCATTATGGACCATCAGGCTGTAGCAACAGGCTGAGGCAATTATGGTGAATAACAGCATAAGCGATGAGTTGCTTCCTGACTGAGACAGCCTGTTGGTCTGTTTTCTTATTTATTTATTTATTTATTTATTTATTTATTTTCCAGTAATATTAGCTCTGACCATTAGATTTCCATGTACAGCACCTAACAGAGAAGTGGAGCATGCTTCTCTTCTCTGGAGGCAACTGAGACTGAAGTAAAGCAGCCTCTGCTTCTTAACACATAAAGTTCCTGTAATTCATACTACAAGAACCAACAGAGAGAACACATTGGTTTGAGAATACGTCGGATATTAGGGAAGAGATCAACTACAGAGAGGCTAGTAAAGAAGGATGAGCCAAGCCTCTTCTAACTCTCAGACATTTGGGTTGGAGCTTGAAGAAAGAACACAACAAAAACATATTTTGCCTTCTCCTGAATAGCTGAAGCTGTACCTGGAAGATGGCTATTGTCCCAGTTTAGACTGGAAGGACTTGATAGTACAAAGGCTTGCAGAAAATTGTTTCTTAGCTACACCTGATTTGAATTAACATAGACTCAGAGAAAAAAAAATGGGGACCCTGATCCCAGGAACCATGATTAATTTAGTGGAGTTCATTTCCTATAGCAGCCTAGGTGGAAATTGCTCTGTCCTAGAAACAAAATTCCTTACTGCAGCCGTCAAGAACTTCAGCCAATTGTCTTGTGACAACACTTCACACAACATTAGACAACTTTTTATGTTATTCTGTTACATATTTCAAATTTTGAGAAGCTGAAGACTTCAGGCGTTTTATCCTGAGACTGTATTGAATGGGAAAAACTGAACATAAAAATATCCAGGAAAGTCTTTTTCCTGGATAAAAAAGAGAAGGAAGTGACCATAGTAGCAAAGGCACTTTTTGCTGTACCGTATATCTATGCAGGAGTTTGTCAGAAAGAAAGGAACATGAAAAATCAGGAAGTGATTATTGGCCTTATCAATTGTACAAACACACCAGAGAACTTTTGAGGTCCTGATGGAACTCTTATTTCCCATCTCCTTTCTCTGTTAAAAGACAAAGTTCAAAGCAAACTCTCAGTTTCCAACATAGCTGTCTTGCTGAATACTTAAAGCTTTTATGTTTTATTATGGAGTTTCCCACAAGTGGTTTAATTGCCTGTTTCCATCTACTCCTCTCCTTACAGAACCTTAGTTATCTCAAATAAAAGATGCAATGGAATTAATCATGTATTGTTTTAAATAACATCTTAACAAGGAACAAGGTCTATTTTCAGTTGCTCCAACTGAATATCTTGCTCTCCTTCAGGACATTCTTCTCAATATGATTTTTACTCTTTAACAAAACAAATTCAACAAAATTCAGTGTCAAAAGGTTTTGAGAGGCTCCAGAGCTCTGAAGGTTTGTGTGAGTCATAGGTAGGTACATGCATGTTATCATTTTCCCGAAAAGATGAGGCAAGTGGAAGCCATTCCTTAACATACTGTGCTCCTTGCATTGTAGAGATAGCACTTTTTTTTTCTGGTTTCACCTCTATGTAGTTTTCATTCACTTTAAGAAAAAAAAAAAGGGGGGGGAAGGGGGGGAAGCAGAGCAGCAGGAAGAAAATCCATGTTTAGTTATAGGAAAATATATTTCATAATGAGCAAAAATTAAGATTCCTGACTTGCACATAAATGTTGTGGTTTCTGCTGCAGTTGTTTGCCCCATCTGGGTCTCAGATATGTCTCTTTCTTTAGGTATGGTACAGTCACTTAACCTCAGGGGTCTACAGCCTGTCATAACAAGAAAAGATAAAATTGGTGCCAGTTTTGCCTTCATAAATCTGACTAAAAACCACCGTTCTCCAGTAACTCCTGTACCAACACAGCAGCTGATCCATACCAACATTGCGACTTGGAGCCTCCAAAATTTGAATAAATTCCCTAGAGAAGGGTAAGAGATATTGCTGTTGTGCTGAGGTTAGCCATAACCTTTTATGAACCAAACTCCTACATTACACCCACCATAACAAACATTGTTTATCAGGCATCCCACATCCATCTGGCTTCTAGGGAAAACTAAGGAAGGGAATTACAAGCTCCACTACCCCCCCCCCCCCAAAAAAAAAATGGTGTGTTGTGATATGTATATCTCAGTTTTCACAAATACAACCAGTGACAAATATAAATGTTTACCTAGAGTAATCAATCATATTTTCAATGTCAACATTAAAACATCCCTGATATATTGGTTAACCTCATTATAATATTAATTAGATCTAATATAAAGAAAGATCTTAAATGGTTAAAACATGGAGTCAAATTCAGAATTCAACTGTGATACTTCATATTTTCTGTATTTCCCAGATCCTTAAATAAAATCTTTATATTTCATTCTTTATATCAATCTTTAATTTGTTTTTGTTTTCAAGACCCAAAGGAGAAAATAAACATGTTAAATAATTCTCTTGTTCAAATAATCTGTTTAGCTGGCTAACAACATTTTAAACAATTGTTTCAGCAGTAAAAGAGTGCAAGATGTAAAAGTAAAGGAACTGCTGTGAAAAAAGCAATGCACTGAAATGAAAGAGTGCGAAGTTAAATTATGCAGCTGTGAAGCTAAACTCTGTACAAGCAGTGGAAGGTGTTTTTTTTTTTTTTTTTTTTTTTTTTCCCTTCCCTAGCAATTCTGTGGAAACGGAACCAGATTTACAAAGATTAAAATCTTACATTTATTTATTTATTTATAAACTGAGTTTCTACTTTCTGAGATAAGAGGCAGGCAGCTAGTATGTTCCCAGCTGTTAATTCCCAGGCTACATCTGAAAGAATTGTCATTTGTGGACACACGACTAAATCCTGTTTCCTTTGCAAATCAAAAAAATAATCCTAACTATTTCTATGAGATGTAGATATGGCCATAATTCTATGCTTGTTGTCTCTTATTGTCCATGACACTTTGTTTTGCCTATGATACACTTTCTCTGACAGACTGTGAGAGATGGAACAACATATAAAGGAATTCCAAGACTGTCTGGATGGAAAAAGAGAATGATACTGCACTAATCTTTTAATTACCATTTTTCCAAGCTGTGTTTGAGATTCTTTCATCATCAATTTTATTCATGCCTGAAACTAAAACCACCCTTTATTGTTAAATTATATTTCATCACCCAAACTATTTTTTTTTTCTGAATTCTAAGAGACACTTTCCATAGTCAATTCAGCAGTTACTTATGGAGCTGTCTCTGAGGTCCCATTTTTCACAAGAAAGTACACTCCTGTTTTACAGCTGATAAAACAGATGTTCTTTGGATGGAGTACTGTGCAGGTATTCACAAACACATCAAGCCATGAAAAACTAATCTCGTTCATTTTCAAAATCCTAGAAACAACCTAAGAAACATGCACTGAAAATGATTTAGAAAAATAATATTGAATTAGCATGCATCACCAGGATAGATTTACTTCTAACCTGTGTTTCACCCAGAATAATGCTATTTCTTAAATATATTATTTTCTTGGGGAAAACCTTGCTTAAATTTTTCTCTTGCTTTGAATAGTCTTCTGCTTGTTCATGTATGAAAGACAGTGTAGTTATGGGATACCCTCTGCCTTCCCTGTATGGTTTCATTTTTCCTCTCTCCAGTCCTTATATTTTTTCTTTATCTATCCCTAAGTCTGTAACATCACAATACATCTGAAATACATTCCCTTCTTTTCCTTTGAATTCTACCTTCAGATAAAGACTCCCCACTTTTCTGAAACTGTTTAAAATGATCCATCCCAGTAAATATCTCAAGCTATCTCAAGCCAGCAGTGATTTTTATCAAAATGAATCATCCTTTGGTTGCTGTAAGATCTAGTCCTGTCTACCACATCATAGAATTAAGTTAATAAGAAGAGTCTATGTGTTTTCATCTTTTATACTGCTGAGTCATTCTAGTATGAAAATAAGAGATGTCAATAAACTTAAATTAATATATTTTTTTTCAAATAGATCTGTGCAGTGCTGGAAATTGGTACAGTTAGCAGGAAAAGTGGGAGTCCACAGGGTAGGTAAGAGAGGAGGAATCTGTCTTTAATCTTATTTTGGACTAAACAATAGGTGAAGAGGACATAGAGCCTCTCATAACTCTTTCCTTCTTGCACAAATGGAGCAACGACCCGGGCAGCCTCACTATGCCAAGCACTCCAGCAAAGCTCCTCAGCACACACTCAGACCTAGTTTCTGAGGCAGATGAAAGCTACATCTGTCTCCTGGACTTTGCTGGGTCATAAACAAAATATCCAGCTCCTTCAAGCAATTACTGAAACATTAAGTATATTTTGGAAAATGTTTGAAAGGAATCTCAGAAAACTTTAAAAAGTGGATTAGTAAAGCAATAAATGCTTGCATGTTTAATCATTTTTTTTTTGGTACAGAAGCCTAAGAGTGAAATTATGGTCACCTATACCTTTAATATCCATATCTGAATCTGAATTTTGACATTTTTCCTTGATACATGTCTATTCTAAACCTGCCTAGAGGAAAAGAGAAAAACATAAATGGAAGAACATGACTGGGGGAAAAAAAAAATCATGCATAATTCTGCAAACTATTCTCCACGCTTGCCACTAGTTTTAAGCAAAGGTGTCAGTTCTCATTTTTTATAAATCAGTTCACCTATTCCTGCTTGGGAGGTAACTGCTCAGAGTTCTCATGTGGCTGCTCTCCTAGGAGAATCCAATTTCTCAGTTTCAACAAGCCCAAGGCATCTGCTTTCCTTACCAACAAGACACAATCTCTGTCACTGAACTCAGAGGAATTATCAGTACGTTTGACAACAGTGATGTTCAACACTGAATATAGCTATCATATCACTAAAAATAACATGGCAGCTTACTAGAAAATTTGAGAAAGAAGGACTTTGAAAGCTTTCATTTATGTGAAAAAATATATATATAATTATTTTCATATGATTGCCATTTTAAGAGATGGGTTTTTTTAAGACAGAAAATGGCCAGTTGGTCACAGTGAACTCTGCTTGGGGATATCAAGAAAACACTGCAGAAATGATTGCTGGCAGTGCTTTACATCAGTTACAGACGAACTAGTAAAGAATTTGAAACTGTTGTTCAGAAAAGAAAAAAAAAAAAAGTTGATCGCAGCAAGAAATGACATTTCGAATAACACTTTTTTTTTTTTCTATTCTGAAAAAACTTTCAGAGATTTCTGTACTAGACTTGTTTTAATGACATTTCTCTCTTTGAAGATTGTGCTGCAAGCTTCAACAATCCTAGGAACTAGACTGTAGATCATTTTAAGTTGTATTGAAAAAATGACAATCAAATTGAAGCATAGACAGATATCTGCAAATATTCATTGTCCTGTTAGGGTTCTTTTGACTGTTTACTAAAAACAAAAATCCAATGCTAATATTACAGAACACAAACCATGTGTTTTCTGTACATATCTCTATTTTAATAAAATAACTGGTAAGAAAAGTGGAAAACAGGTTAAAACAAACAAACAAAACCATTATTTTAAAGAATATTTAAGTCCAAATCTTAGCTCAGCAATAGACTGCCAGATGACTTTCATATAATATGCCACTTGTTTTTCTTTTCGAGTGTATCAAATATACAAACAAGTTGAACGTCTGTGTTTGACACTTTAAGAACTAAGAATAATGTTTTCAAAAATATTTATTGTCTTAGAAGCCCAAATTCCACTTTCACAAGTCTGAAAATGGTAATATTTCACATTTGAGCAAAATGTCTGCTGAAATTTCTTTTAAATGATGCTGGTGCCACTGAGCTATCTTCATGCTCAGGAAATAGTAATGGCCTGTATAGAGTCTGTTGAAGTCAACAGCTTTCTCCTTAATTTTTTATGCTGAGCACTGCTGCTTCATACTACTAAAGGCTGATTTGGCCTTTTCTTGGAAGCCTGAGGAGACTTATTTTTTTTTGGTCATTTTTTAGTGACACTCATGAAAACAACTAATATTATATATAACTCATAACATAATTATTCAACATAATTATTGGCAGGAGCCAATCAGATGATTGATATCTTCAGTAAGTCTGAATGTTCACTGGATGTAAGAAACAATCACGTCTGGAAATTCAAGTTAATTTGGAGGAACCAGACATCTCTTTCAATTCTTGGAGGCTAAAATTTTATAATACAAACAAACAAATAAATAAATAAATCAAATAATAATAATAATAATAAATACTATAGCAATGGACAGGCGCTAAAGATATGTACATATATTTTCTCCTTGAAGTCATAAAACAGCAATAGTAACAGCACAAGTTACCATGGGTGTTTACATTACAGATTGCAGTAGAAGACTGAAAGACCACCACCAAGGGACAATGACTGTAGAGTGTAAGGTTCTGCATAGAAGGCTGAGTGCCAGAATAAGTTTAAATAGACATGGTAGAAGAAGCCTGGACATAGGAATAATTTCCACTAATTCTTAGAAGAAGAAAGACCAGTGGTTAAGCGCCTGCCTTTGATTCTATTTCTTGAATATTTATACCTGCTGATCCATAATTAGAAACTTGTCATTATATTTCCATAAATGCATTCTTTCACTTGCACTTTTCAGCAGTTTCAAATTCTTCAGCTCAGTAGCACAAGGGATGAGATATTGTAGGCAAAGCATCTGAAGAATGTTGTCTGTTTGAAAGCAGACAGACTACAAAGACAGAGAACAATTTACTATTTCTCTTCTGACCTATATACTTAGTACAGTGTCTATAAAACAAAAGACAGTACAAGATTTAGGATGCATCAAATATTTTCCTAAGTTCCTCTACCACAGTGAATGTACATATGAGTTTGCTGTCTCTTAAATTGTTGCACCTTGAAAATTACCTCACTGAAAAATAAGTCAAAATAAATATTTTTTTTCAGTGTTTTCCCCAAACAGAAGGCAGTATATAGTCCATCTGCTTTATAGTTTAGGTTTTAGTATATGTTTTATTGTTTACTGTGTAACACTTGTGCAGAAGGCCAGCACTATCAGTAGTAGAGTACAAATGTTTATGTATATGTACATTCAGGAAAGACTGGTGTCATACTTTTATTTATTTGTCTCTAGAATCATTGAAGTATGGTCCTAAAGAAATGAAAGATTATATTCAAAATATAATCATTTTCTCACATTTTTTTCACTAAAGAAACTGAGAGCAATTTTGGTATAGACATTTAAAATTATGAACTTGGATCTGTATAATCCTATTTCAGAGAAATGGGGTAAACTTCCTTAGGATCCTTTCCAAGTCTGTTTGTTTGTTTGTTTGTTTTTGTAGATGTTTATCTCATAGAACTTCCATACGGTTACAGAAATGCCAGTTTTTTTATTTGTTGTTTGTTTTTTTTTTTGTGCTGCCTTTATTGCCTTTATAATATCTGTAAAGTTTTAGATATCATAACAGGAAGACTGCAAATGTAACTGAAGACTAAATGCATACTAAAAATTCCTGCGATGTATTTTCTTCTGCTATGTATGATTTTAAAAATATTTATTAATAGAAGGCTCATTTTGTTGGCTCACCAACAGAAAAAGCCAGTGGCCTCCTATGGAAAGAGAGAGAGAAAGAGAGAGAGAGAGAAAGAAGAAGGAAGGAAGGAAGGAAGGAAGGAAGGAAGGAAGGAAGGAAGGAAGGAAGGAAGGAAGGAAGGAAGGAAAGAAAGAAAGAGAGAAAGAGAGAAAGAGAGAGAGAGAAAGAGAGAGAGAGAAAGAAAGAAAAGAAAAAAAGAAAGAAAGAAAAGGAAGGAAGGAAGGAAGGAAGGAAGGAAGGAAGGAAGGAAGGAAGGAAGGAAGGAAGGAAGGAAGGAAGGAAGGAAGGAAGGAGGGAAGAAAGAAAGATGTCTGTGAAAGGGATGAACTCCTTTAAGGATTTTAGTACAACACAGGATATTTTGTGGTCTATCATTCCTCAAAAATATTAAAGTTTGTAAGCAATCTGATAAAAAGAAAATGAGTATAAGGGAGTGAAATCAATCAAATTTTTACCTTTGGGCCACATGGAAATTCCCGAGGAACGCACCTGTCATCTTTGAACAAACTGAAGCTGAAAACTTGCCAGCACGTATTTTTTTTTCCCACATTCTTCCAAATTTCCTCTCTCCCCAGCCAGTCTTTCTCCTTGTTGCACACATGCAAAAGAATCAGAAATCCCATCTCATGCCTTGCTTCGACAAGCCACAGAAGTTTTGATTCTACTTTGATACAGGTGTGACTCAGAACTCTACCTGCTAGAAATAGTAGGAAAGCTTTGATAGAATAGCCAATTTAGGGCCCCATATTTTCATTTATTCAGCTGATTAGCAACAGTAAAGAAGGAGATTCCAAGCTGCTAACACTAAACTACTTTAGTTTTTGAGCCTTACAGTTAAAGTCAACAGAAATACAGAAGGAGTTAAATGTTTCTCAGCTGATCAATAAATAAATAAATAAATAAATAAAATATTTAAAATAATTATTAACCTATCTGATGTTATACTGACACAAACGTCAGGTGAGTTTCTTCATGGAGTCCTTCCTAAACCATTCAATATTTTTATTAACCACGGTGTGGGATATATCAAAATACATGCTAAACCAAACTTATTTTAAGCTGCAAGAAAACAATAAAATATTTGGAGTGTATACATAGAGGCAACTTCTTAATAAATTTTAACTAGAATTAATAAAATATTAATAACTAATTTAGTAGCTATATTAATAACTGATTAATAGCTAGAAGGAACAAAAAATCCTCCCCAATATGGACAAGGTATAATTGATGTTTAAAAGCATGAGAATAATCATGTGTTCAAACATAGAAGGCAAGGCAAGTGATGAGAAGGACAGGAGTTTGTGATGGATGACAAAGCTTTTGTGAATCAAAAAAGTAACATTTTCATACCAAAAAAAGTAAAGGGGGGGGGAGGGGGGAAGAAAGAAAATGAATGGTGAGGGGTATTAAACTGTATCAAGAATGATAAATCTAAAACCAAGTGAGTTAATTTCCCTGTGCTACTTATTGTTTATTAAACGGCAGTTGGAGTCCTACCTGTTTTAAGCATTACATTTGAAAAATAACAGACAAATTAGAGAGTTCAGAGAAAAACATCATTAACAACAACAAAGTTTAAGCATTTACAAAACCAGTCCCACAAGAAACCATCTAGGAAAAAAAGACTGAGGGGAGGTATAGTGACTAACAAAATATTCTGGGAGATGCTTCTTTCTTAGTCTCCATTGACTGAGAACTATTAGGTTTATTGGGAAGTTAGAGTAAGGGAAATATGTTAAATAAGACCTAAATCTTTATAAGAACAGTCTAAGCTTTAGTGAATAAATTGCAGAGGGAGATTGTTTGATCACCTTCATTGGAGCTCTTCAAGACTAAATAGTTAACATCAATCAGTGAGTTTTAGGGATAGTCCAGAGTTTTGCCGTGCCATAGGGAATAGATTTGTTGGTTTAAGAAGTCCCTCATGAGTCGTGTTTCTCATCTGTCTTAATGTGGTTATGGATATGTAAATACACACCTAAATACTTCACAGCTATATATGGAGGAGGACATATGATTGATAATCTGTCTGTTATGACACATAAACACTATCCAAAATCTCCTCATAAGAGAAGACAGGATAAAAGTCATAACATGGATGGGACATTTATTATAGAGAATGGATTTTCTTCTTTCACTGCTCTGCAGGCTGAAATGACAGCTGTTCAGTGTTGAAACTAGACATGAGCTCTAAACTACCATTCTGACTTTGAACAGCTTTTGCAGATCTGAATTTTACAGGCTGCATCTGCATTAAAACTCATTGGAAAGCTACACTTAATGGCTAATAACTCTTAGAAAGTTTGGGATACTATAAGAGGCTCTTCTGATGCATCAGTGAAAGAGCAGGACCACTGCCACCTCCTCTTAAGACTGCTTTAATTTGGTTACTATACTTGTTCTTTTCCATAGTCTGGGCAAAGTCCTCACTACAGAAAAGGAATATTTTTATTTTTATTTTGTATTTTTTATTTTATTTTGTTTTGTTTTGTTTTGTTTATTTCCCCCCCCTCCCCAAGTCATTGCTGCCAAATGGATGAGTTAGCTGCCTAAGCAAGTGGTATCTCAGTGCACGCAATTACTCTGCTGAGGAGTAATCCTACTGACAGGAAGAAAGATAAGATTGACAGATGGGTGTTAAGCACAGTGGTTTTCACTCTAAAACTTTTGTCTCCAAAAACCAAAGAACCACAAAATGTTTGGAGAGCACAAAATAGTGAAGATGTATTCTACAAATACCAGATATCCTACTCTTTTATAAATATCTGCTATTGGCCTAAATCAGAGACAGACAAGATATTTAAGGTAATTCAGTATGGTCATCTTTTCTAGTTGTCATCTCCTACTGGTCAGACTTACAAAATTTGATTGATTTTAACTATTCTTACTGCTTTCTAAACAGATAGAATAAAAAAAAATCTGTTTAAATAGTAAATAAGTGTTGAAAAACTGAGAAAACAGCAATGACATTTTATTTACAAAAATAATCTGGGAAGAAGAAATGGGCAAGAAATAGAAACAACAGGCTTTTAAAGTCTTTCCCCGTTCTTTACACAATATATCTTTTTGCAGATGTGGCCATTTTTCCATTCCATAAGCATTCCAGATTCAGAAGATGGGGAGGAAAATGTTAACAAGATATAATACACATCTAAATTAATATACTCAGTTTTGTTTTGTTGTTTTGATACCAACAAAACTGCCCCTCTCTCTAATACGCTTAAGACTACATATAGTTTCTGATCTAAATAATTTCATCACCTTTATCCTATACTCATTGTGGCAAAGCCAACTATGTATTTCCTCATTTTATATAAGGCAGTTCAACAGAAATCTACTCCTTTTCTAAGTATAGAGAGATGTGAACCACTATAACATATACCATAAAATATTGCCTTCAGAAATTTCCTTTTTCCCAGTAATTTCAGTACTGCCATTATGTGAAACACCATAAGTCCTTGTTAATTCAATAACACCTTAAAGAACTATCATTTAATAAAGGACTTTATGTTTAGGAAAGATCTTGACTGTCAGTTGGCAAAACACTGCAAAAGAGCTGGACAATTTTTTCTAATATACAGTACTTGGTGGTGTCATCTAACTATGGGTGGGAAAGGAGGCAAGCTGTAAGCAAATTCTACCTTCGCAATTCAAATCATGTTAAAAGCTTTCCAGTTGTCAGAAGACCCCACACATCTAACAGGGCTATGATCAGTTTGCTCTATGCATTGTATAGACTAATGCATTGGTCAGAGAGTGTAGTAGTGAAATCCAATGGATGAGCTAATGAAGTGCTTGTTTGTTTGTTTGTTTGTTTGTTGTTGTTTCAGGTCACTGAAGCAATCTTTTTCCTTTTTTACCATCTGCAGTGATGCTGAACTAAGTTCTGGTAACTCTTACTCTAGATACCAAGGGCAGCTTCTGCAACTACTGTTACCTACAAGAAGTTTCCCTCTTTACCCTATTCCTGTCATCAACAAGCCTCCTGATACCTCACCTTCAAGTGCAAAAGTAGCAAACAAATCCCTGTAGGTCTGTTAATGTTGCTTCATCAGCTGAAAGACAGGCCTTTCTGCCTAGTGATGCAGTCAGCTTCCTTGTCCTGTTTCTTTCTGGATACTGTGTCACCTTGGGGTACAACCAGGAACAGTGGGCTGATGGGACTTGCTGTAGTTGCCTATAACACCTGATGAGGTCACTAAATTCTGCTGTGCTATTTAATAGTGCAGATGTTTACAAAATGCTCTGGTTATAGAGAGGTTTAGTGCCTACAGAAAAAAATAAAATAAAATTAAAATAAAATAAAACAAAATAAAATAAAATAAAATAAAATAACCCCTGTTTCTATGCCCTTATCAATACTGAGAAAGATGCCTTTAAATATTCCCATTCCCTGCAGATATCTGTACATGGATTTGAAGATAATAAAGGTGTAGCCTTTAAATTAAGTGTGCAAAGTCTAAATACATTGTTGAAAATTAAGTTACAGTAAATTAACCACTAATTATACAAATAAAGGTAAAGAGGGGAACTCAAGCATGGCATTCAGAATAAAGTGCAAACAGTCCAGCAGTGTCATAGCAACCTCATCTGAGGATTTCTCCTGAGCTTCCCACTTGGAAAAAAATGCACTACTGCCATAGTACATTGTGCCGGTGATCTGAGGAATGGGATGGCTCCCACCACGGCCAGAAAGGAAAGCAGAACTGATGGTTGTAAGGAGGAAAATGAAAATGGTACCTATGCTAGAAACAGGATAACTGGTATGGTTTACATGCCTCGTCCAACATAGCACTGTAAACTTCCAGCAGAGATTGGAAGGAACTTCTCACAACATATTTCTCAGTGTTAAAAAGTAATGAAAAGCTTAGTGAAGGGAAAAAAAAAAAAAAAAAGTTTGCTCTAGTACACTATGTTGTAATAACTAGTAATGAGTATAAACTACAGACAAATAATAAAAGACGTAATGTAACTGACTGATGGAATGCAGACATATATATATATATTTGTGTATAAATGTGTATGTATTTTTAATGTGTGTATATAGAGTCTGTATGTATGTATGTGTATGTATATATATATGTGTGTATGTATATAATATAGGCAGCTTATGATTACACTATAAAAATAGAAAACCTGACCATGCAGAAAAGCAAACACTTTGAACTCATGAGAGATCCATGCTTCCAAGGACATTAATTCTGTCAGTGCAATGTGTTATGACTACAAACCAGGTAGTCTCATTGTTTCCAACCAGACTACCATTAAAACATATATAAAGGGCAAGTGTTGTAGATTTCAAAACCAGGGAAATAAGTCTTTATGCTCTAGTTACATAAGTTAAAACATTATACTCCTAGTATCACAGTGTTCTAACTTCAAAATCCATAAATAATGACATTGAGTCTATGGAGAAACGAAAGTTTAGTGACACTGGATAAATAGGAAATGAAGAAAGACTACATATTTTGACAGTTATGAAATGTAATCTATCTAGCTCCTGAGGTGACAATGCAGGTTATAGGGCAATAAAGACCTTGAGTAAGCAAATCAGGGGAATGGAACTACTGTGGAGGTTAAACCAGGCATAGAATTAAACCATATCATAGAATAAAAATTCCTTACTATCACATACACCAAGACAATCACAATTTCTTTAATATTATATTTATATTTATATTAAAGATTTAAGATTAATATTATAAAAAGTACAGAAGAATAAGTTAACAATTTTGCATACAACTCTTCAGTATTTTTTTTTTTTCTTAAAACCAGAGTCCTAATTTTGCCTCACTGCAGCTGTAGCTGATAATTAAGTTTCTGTTTGCTTTAGACAGTTAGGATCACAGAAACAAAGC
Source organism: Cygnus olor (assembly GCF_009769625.2). Taxonomy (NCBI): domain Eukaryota; kingdom Metazoa; phylum Chordata; class Aves; order Anseriformes; family Anatidae; genus Cygnus; species Cygnus olor. Next base: position 63,301,983 of record NC_049171.1, on the reverse strand, counting down.
TATGGTCAGTTTTATAATAAATAAATAAATAAATAGATAGATAGATAGTATGAAAGTAAAGGAATATATTCAATGTCCAGCTTTTTGTTTTGTTTTGTTTTGTTTTCATAAATAGTGCAATATATGTGGCTTGCAAGGAAAGATGAAAAGTTTTCCTTGTGATCTGGAATACTTACTGTTGAATGTGTTTTCTGAGACATTCATTCCAACCACATTCAAGCAGATATCACATCTCCATAAATTTTATTCAAATGCACTATATAACAGAACAAGAGTCCAGCAGTGAAGTGTATGTGGTGTACATGTGCATGATGATTGAATTGTTGACCATTTCTTTTAGCAAAGAATGTCATTTGGAAGAGAAATTAGCAACAAAAAAATGATTCTGAAAATAAGCCAAATGCAGTATAATCTATGTCTTCATCTGCCTCACTGTTTTGTTAATAATCTCATCTAACAGGAAAATAGATGCATCAAAAAGTGTTTGTGTATGTTGCTATGGCTAATAATCTCCTACTTCAGGATACAAGCAAGCCTTTTTCTCTTGACTGTTAATGTCTGAATTAATCCTTTTACTGTACAGCTCCATTTCATATTTGATTGACAACTCTGGTTACATCAGTGTTTCATATTGTATCATGTGTTTTCCATGTAAAAATAGCTAACCAGTTGTATGTATCTGTTTTTTGCCAGCTAATCAAAGATGAGGCTGAACAGTTAAAAATGTTTCCTTAATGTATTATATTACAGGGTGTTTTGGTTTGTTTGTTTGTTTGGTTGGTTTTGGTACTCTTAGTCTCCTCCTATTAATAATAATAATAAAAAATAAAATAAAATAGTACAATATATTTTACCAGTGTTGTTGCTTTAAAGGCTGTGTGATGAATCTTTCTTCTTTGTAATTAGCTCATTTCCATAATTCTACAAAACTGTAGCTAATTACTTCAGTCTTAAGGAACGTTAAGTAACAGTTCAAACTGGATATGTACAAAACTGAGTCCAGCTGATTTCAGGCATAAAAAGCAGTGGAAAGGAGTTCATAAATAATTATTTGGTCACTTAAACTTAAGAAAGTATTAAATTAGTATATCATACAAATGCCTCTGTTTCTACTGCACCCTTTTGACCAGACTTCAAGTAGTTTCAAGATATTCAGTTTTTGAATAATGACCTTACTACTCAATATTTTTTTATTTAGTCAATTATTTTGAAATTAATAAGTATATGAAATAATGTTTCCACTGGCAAAAGTAATGAAAGCAAGCAGTATGTGCTAACTGAAAACAAAAAGAAAAACAAAACAACAAAAACTAATATATCTGACCCTTTCTCAGAACTTAATTTTTCTGTCTTGCAGTGTTTTCTTATTAAGAAATATTAAGGTTCAAATGCAGGATACTGCGTTTAGCCAGAAATAATCAACTGCAAATACTGACTATGTAATTACTGTCTGGGTAGAAATCCTGTAAAAGACTGTGGGTCTTAGGTTTAATCAGGAGCCGAATATGAGTCAATAATATCATGTCAAGCAATCACACTGAGGATATATATACAAGTATATAGACAGCAAGACTGTGCATGAAGTAATCTTATTGCTTTAGTCTGTTTAATAAAGCTTCTATTATAAACCCATCTCCAATTTTTGAGACTTCAAGAACAATGTTGATTGACTGGAGACTCCAGTGGAGAGCAATCAAAATGGTCCACAAAGCAAGATATCCACAAAAGGTCCACAAAGCAAGGATAGCCTAGAAGAATGTTGAGAAAGAGGGAGGAAGAAGAAAATCCTCTCTTTTGCAGCAATGAGTATTCAGACATCAAGGAAAAGAATACTGGTAAAGATGGATAATCACTGTAGTGGTTTTACTGGAAAGATTGTAACATCTATAATACTAAAGATCACTAAGAACAAACCAGGCAAACATTTGTCTTGTTGGACATGGAGAGAGCAGATTGTTTCTTCACCTGGAGAGGTAAACTGTGTGACTTCCTGTCATCCAGATACATTTTTCTGTCAGACACCATCTCAAGGAGTTGGACAAAAGCTGAAGCCTTATAAATGCCAGTGGTTGAGAGATAAATGACACCACCAGGTACTTGCATATGCCTTTAATTAGAGAATGTCACAGCTTTTTACAAATATTGATAAAAAGAGCATCACAATTGTTATGTGGTCAATACAAATCCACCCTTTGCACAGATGAATGAACTTAATGCAAAGAGATTATGTGATGTTTTTCCTGGGACCATTTTTCCTTGTTTTCATTTCTATTTTCGCTTCTCATACATCAGCTCAAGATTTATTTTGTTGATTTTTTTTTTAATGGAAAGCCTTATTAGTGTATACAATATATATATATACAATTCTAAGTATGCTGTACATATGGTTTCCATGTACAGTATCAGTGATCAAATCATACCCAGACTAAACAAAATGTTCTTTAGCCAGTCTCTCCTAAGACAAAAAAAAAAAAACAGGCAGATGTTAATTCTTGTGTATTCCGCAAACTTCTTTCCATAATCCATATAACAATTTAAATATTTATGAATGCATTAAGCCAAACAAATCTGTATAGTTTGAGCTGTCTTTCCAAATGTCCCATTTATCGCACTTAAATAGCAAGTATATGATATTAACTTTGATATATACTTATATTTCTGAAGTCATATACTAAGATAAACCTTCACTGGTGTTTTCCATGGTTGTCACAATAACCCATGTGAGGTTTCTGGTTGTGAAGTTTATTTTTTAATTTTTTTTTTATTTTTATTTTTTTTACTCTATTTCAGCTAACATTTTTCACTTAACAAATGTAAAACTGAACAAGATATTACTTTTAGCCCCAATGAGTATGTTTCCTGAAGACCAGAAACTCTTAACTTTGAAACAATACAAATCTTTCAACAGATATCTTCAAGGTATATGATAGAATTCAATGCACTATGTATTGTTATCATTTCAGTGATGCTCAATTGGAAAGGGTTTATCTGTGACCTTTGTTTAACTCTGAAAAGTACCATATTTTAATCAGTGCTGTAGATTTAGTCTCTGTTGTTCTCTTGTGGTGATAATAAAATCCTCTTAAAACTACTTTCTTGTTATTAAAATGTCCATTGTTTACAAACATACAGCATGATTACTTCCTACTGTGGCTCATGAATGGTAAAATAATCTTGTGACATTGTTATAAATTATCTATTTTATTAGAACAAATCCAAGGAAAAAGAGACATTAGCTCATTAGCTACACAGCAAAGTCATTCAACAATGTACATTCTAATGGGGTGAAAAAAAAAAAAAAAAAAAAAAAAGCATTTTTCCCACTACAAGAAGTTACATATATATATATTAAAAAAAAAAAAAAAGTAAAATTATCAGCTTATTATTGTGATATGACTCTATGAAGGATTCCTATCCTAGTTCCAATGTGCACACTGCAATGGCACCCTTGGAAAAACAAACATCTGAACCCTGCTAACCTCCATTTTAAACTGTTCACCTTCATAAGATCTGAAAGCAGAAATCAGTTCCCTTCCTCAGGTTTTCAAACAAATTGAATTTCACAAAACTTCTTCACTTTTTAATGAGGCACCTCAAAGTTCTGCCAGTTTTCCATTCTGTGCTGTTTTCCATGTTGCATTTGGAAGGCACACCTTCCAGAACACAGCAGATTATTGGAGGGACAATTGCTTCTCACAGCGGCAAGGTGCAGCCTGCCAGCAGTACTTTCTTTCTCTGGAAGGCCCACCGTTTAGGTCCAGGATCTCACTAAATATTCAGCTGGGAAAGAGTGCTACTCAAGCATGGAAATATTTCCTTTGCGGGGAAAGAAGCTCCCAGGTCGGTGTCATGCTCCTCTGAATGCTGAACTTGGGCGGACTGACCACAGGACTGTCCTGGCACCAGATGCCCCACTTGATTCTCAGGGAGCAGAACTTGTTGTTAGGCCCCACATTAAGATGCTACCTATGGAGGGTTCACAGCTCCAGCTCCTGATATTAGCAGCTCCCTGGCACCTGAGCCCTTGGGCCTATAGAACTGCACCTTCCCCCAGTGCCTGATGTGTTGTGCGTGCTGTAGCATGGATGTGGGAATGGAGATGAGATATTGTAGCTGACTAATACAGCTAGCTGGCTGCAGCCTCAGCTGGGCCATTGCAGAGGTATTCCTCAATCCCTTTGCTCCTTTATTTTGCTCTCAGCAATGCTTGATCATTTTCCAGCTATTTTGGAAAACCATCCTTCTCAGCTGCTTTATCTTCAGCTTGTTAATTCTGAAGTTAAGTTGTGCTATCAGACTGCATAACATTCCTGCCTACTTGCCTCACATTTCCCTTTAATGACACATGACATTTCACTGCTGTTTGGATGACTGTGGCACTGATTCTATTTCCTCTTAGATTCAATTTGAAACAACAAACAATCTTTTCATCTTTCACCATACTAATTCCAAGAGACAAAATTCAACATAAGATATTCACTTATTCAATAAAGCAGAGGTGTAAGTGTGCCAACGATTCACAGCTTTATAGTTTGTTTCAGAAAGTGTACCTTTAAGATGTTCTTAGCTTACTAATCTCTAATTTTATTGTCCAGGGCAAAAAGGAGATTACATATTACTGTAAATTTATGGGTCACAGGAGAAACACATTGCTAAATTTGCAAGACCTTTGACATGTGGGTAGCAGAAGGCAATCCATGCCATCTCCCAAATATATTAAACATTTAAAGTAGCTTGGGAAAGAAGGGTTTATCAGAATTTTATAAAATAAATTCTATTACTGAATAGTACTGTAGCAACATAAGAGATGGATAACTATGACTGCAGCCTCAAGAACAATCTGCAGTCAGCATTAATTGCAAAAATGATCATAATGTTGCCATCTGTTTCAGTGGAAGTCATTAACAGTTTGTGGTACTTTGAGTGCATAAGTCTCTCTGCACTCCTGGAAAGTTACAGCACCAAAAAACGCTTTCACAAGATTACATCCAATGTTAGCAGTTAGCAGTTACAGCTCAAGGATGTTTTATGCCCAACCCCCCACCCCAATTTTTAAACCATTTAAAACTCATTGCAGTTGTAGAAAGTATTAAGACATTAACTCTTCCAATTTCTTCTCACTACAAAGTCATTTACAGTCTCCATTATGACATAACATACTTTTTTTATTCCTACTTTATGAAGTCACTGGCACTGTTTACCTTTAAGATGTCTAACATAAGTGCTCTGAAATACTCCAAGGAAAGATTAATTCTCACTCTTGCTGTGACTAAAATGGAATAATCTGTAGAGATTATCTTTTTTATTTACCTCGTTAAGGTGATTAAAGTTAAGCCAAGTTCCTAACTGTGTAATGACAGTGGAAAATTAAAATATGACCTAGAGTAGAGATTTATATATTACTGCTGCCATGCAACTAATGGACAAGTTAAAAATCCAATTATAGACTTTACAATTTTCATGAGCAAGAATGCAGAGAAACAATAGGCCACTGATTGAATATTTGAAGTTATTCTCTTTTCATTTTTGCATAAGGTTATTTTTATATTCACTATTGACACACTTCATAGAGATTTCTTACCAAAAATATGAACATGCATTTTCAGAATGAAGAAACTACAAGGAAAAACTATTGACTTTTTTTTTTTTTTCCTTAAAAATATAGATGTTCCATCCTCCCCTTCAACACTAGAAGGGGGAAAAGAGAACTACAACTGAATGCTTATCATCACCCTTTCATGACATACTGATGCTAAGATACATATTTTAGTGGTGACAGAATGCTTTTTTATTGGTTTATTACCGTGAAATATAAAACCTGAGCACAAATGTTTTTTGGATTTTCTTTTTCTTGTTCTTTGGTTTAGTAGAAATGATATTTGATCCTTTCCAAATCAGTAGCTTCCTACCCATTCTTCCAGATGCATCTAAACTGATGCATAAACTGCACTAGCATGAGTTCTTCTCTAAAGGCTGCTTTTAGAAAACTCATTGGAGCAGAGGGTAATATGAACTGGAGAAAGCAGAAGATGGTATTGAAGCACTAGAGCTAGAACAGATTTCTTGTTCTCTTAAGCTGTGTATTAAAACATTATTGTTTCCACTTAGAAATAAAACCTCTTTTTTTCTGTCTCCTCAGAACTTTCCCAACCGGGCAAGAATTAGTTAACTATCTCAGAAAGATTATAAAAATCAAAGATGTGTAATAATTATGCTGGGAAAAAAAAAAAAAAAAGACAAAAAAAAATAAGAATGATAATTAAGAGTCTGAAGTACAAAAGGGTAATGCACTGTCCTCTTCCCCAGTAGGGAAGTTCATTAGCAATGGAATCGTGTCATTTGCCCATCTGTTCCTAATTGCATTCACCACAGGAACTAAGCGACGGAAGTGACATCACCCAGGCCCTGCACAGGCTGCTCAGTAAATCACACATGGCTTCAGCTCTGCATGGGTGCCTGCTCCAGGTCCAGCTCAGCCTCTTCTCCAGCCTTCTCCATGCACTGGGTACCCCAGCCAGCATATGCCACTGCTTGATCAGGGCTGGCCAGAATGTGCTCTCTGAGATGTGGGGAAGGGAAAGAGAAAAAGGTGACATAGCTCCTGGATGCTAGCAAAGCCATATTGAGGGGGTAATTACTTTTCACTATGCTTCCAGGTTGCTGGAAGCATACTTCTTGTAAGTGTGTCCTAAACATCGGGTGCTCAGCAGCTGCTTCAATATCAATGGGTGATTGAAGAAGGCCCTCATTAGATTAGTGCTGAGCTTATTGCTTGTGCCAGTCTCATTATTATTGGTGACTAAACTGGCAGATTGTCAGGACGCCTCATGGCAAGATGAGCTTTTGCAGCTCTTTGTTTGTAGTTATTATAAACAATGAAGTGAAAGCAATCCCCTGGGCATAGTCATGTCTCAGATGTTTTTTGCAAGCAGCAATCAGCTTGCAGAAGCAGCAATGGTAAACAACTTCTTATTTTAAGAAGCGATATTAATTAAAGCATGAGGCATGGTTCTGAAAGAGAACTTGTTAATTATTTAATGTCACCTGCACTATCAAGCCCACCAGTTGGAAATTGTTTCATTTTGCCTCAGATGGTCTCTGCCTGTCATCTGAACCAGTGGAAAATAATGTGTGGTGCCAAGTGCCAAAAGAATAGGCAGCATACAGCTGGGAGTCATATCACATTTTAATGTACAATCCAGGTTTATTACTTCTAAAGAATTCTGAATGTGAATAGTCAGCCATATTGCACAGTGTGTATAAATGCTAAGCTTAATTGGGAACATTACATTCCTCATAAGAATACAGAGAATATTAAGTGGGCTGCAGTTGTAGGTATTCATGATTATTGAAATTCCTGTCCATCTACTGATATCACTGCATACCAGTAGATGGTTTGGAAACTTTGCCCAGCTGTTAAACAAAATAATATGAGTCAAGGGTTTGACATCTGCTAACACACACACGCACACACACATTGAGAAGGGAGACATTTTTCAAGCTTTTTGCTAAGCTTCTGGTGCTATTGCTGTAGCACAAGAAAATACTGCACACTTTTCTTGAAAGACATACAGGTATGAGCAGAGAAAGTAAGATGTGAGCAGGAATCACTGGATGTGAAACTGTTCAGAAGTGACTTCGTTGGAAATGCTGGCCCCACTGAGAACCCCTTGGAGTCATTTGGTGGCCAAGTTCAGCCCAGACAGAATGTTACTGGTACAACTCAATGGAATTTCTAGTTTCAATTGAGATAGAAAATTAGATTAGTTTTCATCATAAGATCACAACATTCTTGATAAAAGGTGAAAAAATGATCAGAAGTTACAAATATGAAAAATGTGATCAGCACCATCTTTTCTACATTAACAAAAAAAAAAAAAAAAAAAAAAAAGTAGGTTTCTTTCAAGTGAGCATCAACATTTTTCCACATTGATAGATATGCTGCTCTGGCCTCTCAGAGAATAGTTTCCAATATTTATGTCTACTCCTATCAGTATGTAAACAGAAATGCAGGTGAAAAAGACCTAGCAAAGCAGGTTTGCAAGACTAAGAATCATCTTCAAGCTGACTTCAAATCATTAAACTGTAAAGGCAAATTCAGTGCTTTAAGAGTAATTAATCTCTACTATAAAATTCATCTGAATTATCACCTCAGCCTACTCAGTACACATACCTAAATCCAGCTTCCAAGCATCAATCCAAAAGACCACAGAAACTCAGGCTTTCAACTTATTTGCAGAGAATACAAAACTCTGATAAGACATTAACTCAATCACATAAAAATCATCTATATTCTGAGAATGTTTTCTATGGGAGAGTCAAACAGAACAGTAGGAGTAAAAATAGTTAAGCATAACAAAGTTACAGGTATCTATAACTGCCATGAAAAGAAAAGGAAATTAGGAAGTAAGCATGCAAGAAAGGACAAAAACATTGATTCACTACTTGCTGATTTGAGAAAGAGTATTATATTTCTTTTCTTGCATACAATGTGCAAGAAAAACATTGGAGCCCTGAGGACACAATCTTAACTGAAGGGTCTGCAATATTAATGAATTGCAGTTGTGTTGAACTATAAGATCCATCAAAGACTGAGAAGAATACAAAGCTTACCAGAGAGGTTAATTAATTATCTGAAAGGTAGAGATAAGAGAACAGTAGATCCATATCCCAAGTCAATGTAACCCAAAACTTGACAGAGCATATCAAGAAGGATATTAGCCACAGGAAGGAGTATGTATCAAAGACAAGCAATCAACATAGTTAGATCTGGCAGTCACTCAGAGCTAACAGAGAAGTAAACAGAATAAAATGAAGCACCAAGGAATTCAAAAGTAGTATTTCAAATCATGAAAGTGTCTGTGAGCTGTTTTTTCCTTTAAGAAACATTTATGATTTGTGAGAACAAAATGCTGCTGTAAGTTACAATTCTATTATCACCTTGCAACACACAAAATTGATTACACAATAATGTTTCTATTTTTTCCCCACTCTCTCAACCATACCCAAAGGTGTCTTAACAGTCAATAATGCAGCAACAGCAGCAGCCACAGTTTGCTGCTGCTATACAACATTTTTGAATGGGATTAATTTCACCTTTATCAGAAAAAATAAAAATAAAATAAAATAAAAATGAAAAAATAAATAAATAGAACAGGATTCATCCACTACTGAGGGCATTTTTTCCACCAGGGTTAAGGGTATGGAAAGTCTGTCAACTTTAGTTCATGCACATTTTCTTTTTTCAAGGTAAAAGATCTGGGGACAGTAGAAATTGGTTTGTACAAGACGATTTTCCATGTGTCCACTTCAATATTAACGTTCCACTTTGAGAATCGACCACCATGAACTTAAATAAAATAAATAAATAAATAGCCAAGTCTTATCTTGTACAAGAGAGCCAACTGATAGTTCCTTCCTTTTCTAATAAATTATTAATCAACTCATATTCAGTCACAAAACTTAAATTTGCTCATAGACAGTCAGAATGTGTCATGAAACCATTTTTTTCTTCCAGTGGAAATTATTTCTCCCACAATTTAAAATCAAAGATGATTCAGCTAATAAAATATGTCAAAAAGGAAGTCTATTCTTCATGTGCACAAAGTTTCTGTGTCTGAAATTTTGTTTTGTAAAATTACATATGTCAATAGCTTAAATTTTCATTTCAGAAAACATTTTTATTAATCATTGATACTGGAAAATCTTAGAGTTAAGAAAAAAAAGATGGAATTAAAAATTAAGCATACTGTATTTTACATTTAGCAACTGAGAAAAACAGAATATTTTCTACTTCAATGGTCATGACTCAGAAAATAAGAATTAACAGAGTGAATCACAGGATATACAATCTAAGCATGATACCCCACTAATAGAAGAAAATAAGGTTAACAAGAATTTGATTTATAACCTGAAGGTGAACAGAGGGGGGAGACAGATTTTTAAATGAGTATTTTGATTTTCAATGAACTATTTTGATTTTTTACCTAATAATAATAATAATAATAATAATAATAATAATAATAATAATAATAATAATATATAATATATTAATAATATATAATATGTATAATATATAATATATGTAATATATTATATATAATATATAATATATATAATATAAATATATAATATAAATATATATAAAATATAATATATATTATTATGTAAAAATATAATAAAAATATTAATAGTTGTTATTATTACTATTATTATAAAATAGGAGACACTTGTGTTTATCTGGCACTCAGCCAAAATGGACCTTCCTTTGTATGGTGAAGACAGACAGTATGTATGGGCTACCCAGCCATGCACACACAAGCCAGCAGTTGAGGTATTTCTAAGATAAACCAGTGGCTCCCTTAGGTGAAAAAAGGAAAGACAGATCTCTGGATATGGATCCATCAGTTATACTTAAATAATATTCTGCTTACAGCTCCAAATTTTCATAGCACAGCTCTAAAACCATAAATTTTCACTAAATTGTCATTTCCATGGTACTCAAGAGATTAGGCACTTCTACAATAAGATAGCATGGGCTTTCTTCCTTCATATTTCCAGATAGTGATAATAACACTACAAAAGATACCTATTTCAAAGGAAAAGGAATTCAGACATTTTTTGTTATTGTATTTTGTCAATTAGTCAGAAGCTTACGACTAAATCTGTTACTTTGCTACTTACACACCTTTAAAGTGTAAAACAATGTAATGAACACATACTTGCCAACATGAGTTACAATCTTATCAACTTTCCTGTTGCACTGAGAAAAAAATAATCTCTAAATGTCAGAGTACTGAACAAGGAGAAAAAGCAGCAAAAACAGTACTCTCTGAAATGTTGTAAAAGGTTCATAAGATTGCTAAAGAAAATATGAGATATAATAGCAAGCATCTACTGCCTACATTGCCATAAACTTTTCCACAGTACTGAATTCATTACCTTGCTTATTCCTCCAAAGGTCTTTATGTTTTCAAAACAATAGTTATTAACTGGTTAAGTTGGTCCATTAATTTTAAAACTGCTAAAAAATGATAAAAGTTTCAGTTGAGATTTTACAAAGTAGGCTTTCTACTTTTTTTTTTTTGTTTGTTTTGTTTTGTTTTGTTTTTTTTTTTCCAATTAGAGCTTTCTGGAAACCTACACAAAAGCAGAAGAAAAAAATGGTATTGAAACTCCGATTTTCTGTTTCCTTTCCTGTGACTAACATGTTTGGCATCTCAATACAGACCTAAAATTGAAAGCAGGATTTAAGGACATTCTGTTGATACTGTTTTGTGTATAGTTGCCTTGATTATCAATAATAAGGATCATGCTTGTATTCCATGTTTATTTTTGTTGGATTTTTTTTGTTTTTAGTTTGGTTTGGTTAACTTCAAAAACACTCTAGGAAGCATAGCATAGTCATACAAGCTTCTGAACGTCTCCCTACGCTACAGGAAAGTCCCTAGGGACAGATGCAAGAAGTTTAGGACTAGCAGGGGTACATTTGGGCAGATAGAATCTTACTACAGTGAATGGCAATCTCATCAATACAGCCAATGGATTCTGGAGAACTGTCTAAAACTACAGGCATAGGGATGGACCATTTGGATGTCATAGCTTAGCCTCCAGCTATGTCTCTGGATGGTTGCAGATCACCCCTCAGGTTTATGTCACATCTTTCATTCCCATGCAGATCTCCTGAACACCCTTCAGTTGTGTTTTTGTTGCTTGTTGGTGGTTTGTGTGATGTTGTTTTCTTTTCTTTTTCTTTTTCTTTTTCTTTTTCCTTCTCTTTTTCTTTTTCTTTTTCTTTTTCTTTTTCTTTTTCTTTTTCTTTTTCTTTTTCTTTTTCTTTTTCTTTTTCTTTTTCTTTTTCTTTTTCTTTTTCTTTCTTTCTCTTTCTTTTTTTCTTTTTTCTTTTTCCACATTGAAGTGTTTTTACTCCTGCTTCATTTTTTATACCAACATTATCTGACTTTAGTGGGCACCATGGACATTTTAGGGGAAAAGTTCCAGACTTTTAAAGAGGATTTAGAGATTTCAGTACATAGCCGACAACTTAGGCATCTAGGTTTTCAGTTCTTCTTGCTTCCAAGCACTTACAGATGAGAAATAGTAACTCCTTTGTCAATTTACAAAATACAGTTGCTACTGTAACAGCTAAAACAATATCTAATTCCTACCCATGACCTCTATTGTAACTCCTTTGACCTCTGCTGGTATTCACAACGTTCAAACTTGATAGGAATCAGAGACCAAATCACGGCTTCTGTTTCTGCTATTGATAAGGAACTTCATCCTATTTTTGTGGCCTTCCAAACCTGCATGATGGATAGCTTGTTTCTCACACGTTTTGACTCTATTAACTTGTACAAGACAGTGACACTGAAAACACTGTACACATTCCCCTTAGGTCTTAGACTGATTGCTTGTTGCTGGGGACATACTGGATATCTGCAGCTTCTATATGAATTTCCAGAAAAATTTTCAACATTGATCTGAACTCCGATGACCAGTAGAAATCTTCCGTGGTCAGTGGTACAACCAGCGTGGAGTCTTGTTTTTTGAAATTGCTTGACGACCTTGATGAGGGAATAGTGTCTGCCCTCAGCAAGTACACTGATGATACAAAGCTGGGAGGAGTGGCTGACACGCCAGAAGGCTGTGCTGGCATTCAGCGAGATCTGCACAGGCTGGAGAGATGGGCAGGAAGAAACCAAATGTGGTTTAATAAGAGCAAGTGTAGAGTCCTGCACCTGGGAAGGAACAACTGCATGTATCAGTACAAGCTGGGGGATGACCTGCTGGAGAGGATCTCTGAAGGGAGGGACCTGGGGGTCCTGGTGGACAACAGGTTGACCATGAGCCAGCAGTGTGCCCTGGTGGCCAAGAAGGCCAATGGGATCCTGGCGTGCATTAAAAGGAGCATGGCCAGCAGGTCAAGGGAGGTGATCCTCCCCCTCTACTCTGCCCTGGTCAGGCCTCACCTGGAGTACTGTGTCCAGTTCTGGGCTCCCCAGTACAAAAAAAAGACAGGGATCTCCTGGAAAGAGTCCAGCGGAGGGCCACAAAGATGATAGGGGGCCTGGAGCGTCTTCCCTATGAAGAAAGGCTGAGAGACCTGGGTCTGTTCAGCCTTGAGAAGGGAAGACTGAGAGGGGATCTCACCAATGTGTATAAATACCTGAGGCGTGGGAGACAGAGGGATTTGGCCAACTTCTTTTCAGTGGTTTGTGGGGACAGGACAAGGCCCAATGGCCACAAAATGGATCACAGGAAGTTCCACACCAATATGCTAAAGAACTTCTTCATGGTGAGGGTGATGGAGCACTGAAACAGGCTGCCCAGGGAGGTTGTTGAGTCTCCTTCTCTGGAGATATTCAAGGCCCATCTGGACACCTACCTGGGCAGCCTGCTCTAAGGAACCTGCTTTGGCAGGGGGATTGGACCTGATGATCTTTCGAGGTCCCTTCCAACTCCTGTAATTCTGTGATTCTGTGATTCTGTGATTTTGCAGTTGTTTTTAACTGTGCTGAGGCCTGCTCAGCACAGTTAAAGTGAAGTAAGTCATAGTCATGGAGAACTATCTCTTCTGTTGCATTGAGTAGTCTGTTTACTACTATCGTCTTGGCTGTTTCTGCTGTCTATGATTTTTTGTGATGAACAGGAGCAAATATCTATGACATAGCCTGTATGAGAAGCAGAATTTAGCCCTCCACCTCATCAATCTTTTCTCTAAATTGCCATGCTCAGAAGGAACATGGAAAACAGGGTTGCAACGACTAAACATTGCCAGGTAACATCATCCCCACTTGTTTCACATTTTCTATCAGTCTCTTTGTTTCTTCAGTGCTGGCTCTGCTCTCCTGTTGTTTGTCAGTCAATTTTCTGAATTCTCCTGAAGTATATTGTGGCTCATTTTCTGAAGATAGCATGCCTTCAATTTCCTGATCATGTTCGTTGCCAAATTGTATTCCCAGAAATAAAAGTAACAATTGATTGTGACCATACTGTTACTAAAATGAACAGGTCTGACTCACTCTCTGCTGTAAGTTCACTATGTTTGCAGTACTTAACACTTATGCGTGAAGACCAAATCACCCTAATAGGGAGTGTACTGACTTTTTCAGTACTTGCTTCTCACAATGTCCTCTAGCCTAGAACATCAGCTGCTTCTTGGAAAACAGCCACCAAGTCCTGCTTCAGGTATTACCAGACTGGATTGGACATTTTTTCAGAAACAGGAAGGGACTGTGGCATGCTTCTTAGAAAATGCCAGTGTTACATTTTGAAAAGTGTGCTCTGCTAACCGTATCTGCTTTCATCAGTGGTTTATTCAAAAAGTTTTTCTCTTTTTCTTGTCACAGCCCTAGAGTGTCAATGTATTTTGGAGTTTTGGGGGATGAACATAGAAGTGACTTCTTCCAAATGTTTTATACATGTTGAACTTCATATTCATTTTGTACCCAAAGTTGCATTGTTCCATTTCCAAATCAAAGCCAACACCTTTTCTAGCTAAGCTTATAGAATTTATTTTTCTGATAACACTTTATACCCAAAGAGCTGTTGGATTTCCTGCATTATTCTTTCTGAGTTTCCTTCTGAAGCATCACAGCCTGATTGTAGCAACTCTGCTGAATCGATGACCAGTACCCCGACACACCTTGTATATTAGCTATCTCAGAGTTTAATTAAGGTTGGGTAGGAGACGGTAGTGGATAAAGTTTTGGATAAAAAGATCCCACAGTCACTAAAAGCTAGCAATTATGGGACTTTTCTAAGAAAATGTAGGTTCAAGTCTGTGTTCCACTTGGAACTGTTACCTGCACTCCAGCTGAACATGTATCAGTGCCCTGCAGACACTTTTCCCCCAGCCTGCTCATGTGAGTTTGGCTGAGGGTCCCAGATCAGCTCAGAGAGAATGCAATGAATGACGTTGGGGACCACTACTGGCCTTGGGGAAAGTTGCTGTGAAGACACTTTGAATGAACCTCAGCAAGGCCCTTTCTCTTGAAAGCTGCTTTGAAGTTGAGGCTCTTGCCCTTGGCCCCCACCTGAGCTATCTGTCAGGGATCAGTCAGGGACAATTTGTCCCTAAGGTTTGGATGCCAGGATTGCCACATGATAGTAAGACAGGTAGAGGTTGACTCCTGACCAGCAAGAGCTCTGTCTCACCGTATGTGAGCCAAGAGAGCAAGTCAGGCCTGGTTAAAGCTGTACTTGCAAAGAAACCTTGGATTGCAATGAACTGGCATTTTCCAATTTAAAAAAAAAAAAAAAAAAAAAAAAAAAGTGTTGTTTTGTTGTTGTTTGTTTGTTTGTTTTCCTTTATATATTTTTTTAAACAATTCCTGACCATTCCTATTCATAAACTTTTGATAGATCTCAATCTAGTGTGACAGCTAGTAGTCATTAAACATTAATAGACTCCCACAACATCTTTTGAAGTGCCCGTGTTTTCAAAGACACTGTTTCTTTGGGATCAGCTTTACTCAGTAAACATCTGACATAAGGGTTTTTCATTTTGACCACTTAATCTGGTCTGTATTCCACCTAGTGTCCTAGTCACTAACACACAGAAGTTGTCACAAAGTGACATCTATGTATTCTTGGTCCTGTATGCTCTTTCTTGCTCTTCACTCAGATCCTATTGCAGAAGAAATAAAGGTTTCCACTCCATAAAGTTAGATAGTTGTAATTTGCTAACATATTTATTTTCTGGATAGCTATTTGAAACCTACATTTAAACAGTAATACAAGATCTCAAGTCATGAGCTTTCTTGTCCCTCTACGGTGTACTTATTTCAAAGGTGGGGTATTGTGTGTTTGCTATTCATTTTTTATTTGGTTGTTGTTGTTGTTGTTTGGTGGGCTTTGTTTGCATTTTTTTCTTTTTTTCCTTTTTTTTTTTTTATAGGTTCCTGCAGGACAAAAGGGTCAGAGTGCTAAATTAACATCGGACTGTCTTCCTGTCATAGGTTTTTACTCCACTAGACTACAGTATGGGGCCTGCAGTTCTTGTTCTCCTCCATCTGTCATTGTAACAAAATACATTGTTATGCATCATTGTCAAGGATTTATATTTTGCACCTAGTTATTTTACTAAAACCTCTAAAGATAATCTAAATCCATAGCTTTTTTAATCTCTTATCTGTCTGTATTCCCCCACAATATCTAGTCTCATATTTCTCCTGTACAACAATACCGCTTGTTAAATATTTATCCATTCTAAAAATACCATTAGTATTGCTGGGGTTGTGTTATAGTTTTCTCCACAATCCAGCTCAAATAAAATATTTCAACTATATATATGAAACTATTGCAGAGCTGTAAATACAACCAATTAAAAGCTGTCAGACTCTCCTGAAGTACAAGAGTACTCAGAGTCTACCTGTTCAGTTTATGGATTTTTTTTTTCTTCAGTGCAGACATAAAAACAATGTACAAATGCAAGGTAGCTGCAACATTATCCCAGAGTATTCCATTTTCTATACTGGGTATCTGTTCTTGCTAAATGGAAGCATTTTCCTGTGGTTAAATCAATTTCTGTGGTTAAAGCATCCCTCTGGTTAGATTCCTGCAAATGAAAAGAATTACTTTGTTACATTCCAAGTTATAGGTTAGTGGTAGAAATTATTTATTCATCTTAAAATCAGATAGTTTAACATACATATATATACACATGAAGAAGAAGAAGAAGAAGAAGAAGATGAAGATGAAGAAGAAGAAGAAAGAGAAATCCTTCCTTCCTCTTCTAAATCAAAATAATCAAAATAGATTTCTCAGTTGCTACCATTTCTGCTGTGATCTGCCCTGCCTTTCAACTGACCCCTGATAAGGTAAAATGAAAACTCTGAAATCTTTATGCAAGCCTAGAAACTAAAGTTCTAACACACATCCTCTTGCACTGCTTCTTTAACAGGTCACAATTCCTTTTTAACCATTCTCTTATTTTCTGATGTAAGTCTCACCAGATCATTAACACCGCATTTTTATTTAATATGATAAGTAAACAAATGGAAAGACTCCAGAAAACAAAGTAGCAAAGAGGAGACGGTAAATTCATAAACATAAATATTGCAGCTGTCACAACTTTTCCAGTTCTGAGTACATAGATTGATGAATTTGCTCTTGTTCCAAGCATGTCTTCTGTGACTCTGTTTTCCAAGTTCTTTCAGGTCTGAAGACCTTGCTCAGAAGATAAATAAATAATAATAATAATTAAAAAGCAAGAATAAAAAGAAAAAGAAAAAGAAAAAGAAAAAGAAAAAGAAAAAGAAAAAGAAAAAGAAAAAGAAAAAGAAAAAGAAAAAGAAAAAGAAAAAGAAAAAGAAAGAAAAAGAAAGAAAAAGAAAAAAAAAGAAAAAGAAAAAGAGAAGGAAAAAGAAAGAAAAAGAAAGAAAAAGAAAAAGAAAAGGAAAAAGAAAAAGAAAAAGAAAAAGAAAAAGAAAAAGAAAGAAAAAGAAAAACAAAAAGAAAAAGAAAAAGAAAAAGAAAAAGAAAAAGAAAAAGAAAAAAAAAAGAAAGAAAAAGAGAAAAAGAAAGAAAAAGAAAAAGAAAAAGAAAAAGAAAAAGAAAAAAAAAAGAAAAAGAAAAAGAAAGAAAAAGAAAAAAAAAGAAAAAAAAAAAAGAAAAGAAAGAAAAAAGAAAAAAAAAGAAAAAAGAAAAGAAAAAAAAGAAAAAAAGAAAAAGAAAAAGAGAAAGAGAAAAAGAAAAAGAAAAAAGAAAAGAAAAAGAAAAAAAAAAGAAAAGAAAAAGAAAAAGAAAGAAAAAGAAGAAAAGAAAAGAAAAGAAAGAAAAAGAAAAAGAAAAAGAAAAAGAAAAAGAAAAAGAAAAAGAAAAAGAAAAGAAAAAGAAAAAGAAAAAGAAAAAGAAAAAGAAAAAGGAAAAAAGGAAAAAAGGAAAAAAAATAAAAAGAAAAATGAAAAGACTGAGTAAGGTATTCTGTATGTCGTCTCATAATTTCCTGCTTAAACATTTGTCAATTCCTTTAGGAGTCCCACTACTTAGGGGGACTTAGGAGAAAATGGAAGAAAAAAGAGGATAGGAGAAATAAAATTTTCAATAAAATTTGCACTTCCTAGTACTTCCAGGAGACAATGCTAATCTTAGAGTATCTCCAAATTTCTGGCATTATTTGGTTCATTTTTTTACTTAATAGATCATTTTGTGAACCACCACATGTATTTAATCATTCAGAGAATAATTAAAGCTAAGTTAAATGGAATGAAATGCTACGTCATGAGACTAATGGGTGCAATGGTGACATTACTTACTCACTGAGGACTCATGGCATACCACACTGACAGTACATAATAATAATACCTTCATTAGGAAACGCCAAATAAATATGGAAACGTCAAATAAATATTGAGCATTTCATAATATTAATACTGTCATCCTGTGAGAGGCAAATAAATAATTTATATTATATTGTAAGTACAGGTTTATCCACTGTAATTCACAGTGTTTTGTCTTTGCTCCTTCACAGTATTATAAACAATAGTTTTTGATCATGATTAAATTACAAAACAAACAAATATAAAGTTGCACCTGCTCATTTGAGAGCTGCCTTTTTCATTAGATCTTACTAAAACAGCTTTTAAGGTGTGAAAATTCTACACTAGTGTCATCTGTAATACTTTAACAACAACAACAAAAAAAAATCCAGTACAGGTTTCATGGTGTTTCCGAGATGTTTTTAACTTTAATGAATGTGTTTAATAACTTTTTAATAGTTAGATATTTTCATCAAGAATCTAAATGTAAAATATGTTCACAGACATGGTTTCAGGACACAAATTGTTCAACAGTTGCTGTCAGGAAGAAATTTCTTCTTCTAGTATATTATTTTACAATTAGGTATACAACATTTATTACTTCCTCCAAAGCTTCTGCATTGACCACTTGTACAGATAGGATCGACTGGATGGACCTACTGGCCTCTTCTGCTGTAGAAATTGCTGTGTGCATTTATGTATAGAATGAGCTACAGGAAAAAAGTATCCTCCCTCAAGTAAAATGGACATCATCTTGCCCTCTAATGCATGTTTGCTAATGGTGCAGGACACATTGTACAAGTTTTCTTCTAATGCACTCCCAATGTTTTTTTCCATCAATTCAGAGAAAATACAATATTTATCTTGTTTCCAGTTGTGTTTCTAGACCTGTCACTGCTACATCTCAAAGCAAAGTTTAGAGGCTCTAGCTTTCTATCTTCAAGTCTTCCATTTTGCCATATATTTAAGATTTTAAGGAATTAGTAGTGTAAGTATAAAAAATATTGGTGAAGGAAGGGTGGAATTGATAGGCCACACATGTCTTACATAAATGCACAAGTTTAATAGAACAGATCCCAAAACACGGTATTACATTCAGATTCATATCAGTATTTGTAGCACACAATCCCTCTTACAAGAGCCGAAGACATTCTGAAACTTGGCTGTGTTCACATTCAAAAAGGTTTTTCTAATTCCCAAGCTGTGATTCAGAGTCTCTATTTACCCATGAGATCAACTTATCACTCAGGGGATTAATAAATATTTTGTGAAATTGTTCATTTCTATATGAGGTTATCAAACAATGTCGTTTAGATCAGTATGAAACTCTTCAGAAGCCTTGCTATGTAATAAATACAGAAATTTTCAAACTAACATCTGCATACTAGGGTTATGCCTGGTACAATAAACTGCCAAATATAAACCTTCAAGCCAAATCATGTTCTAGGAGCAATAAAGGACTTATATGGTGCAGCTTTGCAAGAATTAATCAACCTAGGCTATGCTATAATGATATCCAAACTAATGTATTCACATATTGCCTGTCATCTAGAAACAACATGAGGCAAATAGACTATAACTGTAATAAAAACAGTTTTGAACACAACACAAGGTGACATTCCTTAAGTAAGGGAACAGACAGGCTATTGCAGTTTTGAAGAACACTTCCTCTTTTATGTGGAATTAATATTTCATTAGTTTTTTGGTTAGTTGCTTGGTTGGTTAGTTTTTGTTGTTGTTGCTGTTGTTGTTGTTTTTTCCCTCTACAAATTTAAACTAGTTTAAACATTTGCTGAGAAAGCTTTTCTCTCGTTTGGAGTTTTTGTCTTGTGTCTATTTTTTTACATGGAGTAGGTTATAAAGTAATGCAAGAAAAGGTTATTGCTCTGCTCTGCAGGTTTTAAAAATTCCATTCTGATATACTATTTGTGGGAGAAGCTTTAATTACCTCTGGTCTTGAAGGTGCTGTGTATTGCCTTATTCAGACTTCCTATGAAACCATAACAGTCACTGCCCCAGGTAGTTTAGAATAAGGGATAGTGTAGTTCTTACTGCCATAGAACAACACAATGTGAATTTTTAATGGGACCTACTCACTGTCTCACCTTTCCTACTTGGGCATAGCTCTAGTTCCAAGAAAATAACAAAAGGTGATGGGAGTAAAAACAAACTCAGAAGGAAAATAGAATAGCCATCTATCAAGCAATATCTGCAGCCATCTCCTAAGGGTAAAACTGGTGTGCTTCTGTTATATCTCATTTCAGTACGGGTTGGCATAAAAAGGGGCTAAAAACAGCCTAGAAGACAGAGAGAGAAGAGAGAGGGAGAGAGAGAGAGAGAATGGGAGATTTAATCAGACTGACTGACAAAGTTAATATATATTCTCTATGAAAGAGGAGTCTCCAGGGTCATGGTTTCAGTGTTGAACAAGAACTCCACAAAGTTTAGAGAGCTGAATTGAGTCAGAATTGATTTTTCTCTGTTTACTACATTCCCTGGATGAAAAGTTAATGAACCAAGGCTAAAGCATAGAAAAGGGATAGGTTACTTAAAGGGCTGTGATAAAAATATCATCCAGGTAGATCAGGGATAAAATTTCATGCTCCAGAGCAAGCACCTCACTATCCACAAAAAGGAGGAAAAAAAAAATAATGACAAGGCAGAGCATGTTCTGTGATGATACATTATTCTAACCAGAAAATGCATGGTAATCTCAGCAGTGTAAGCATATATGGACACCTCTTTTACAGAAGATAAGTAGGTATTTTACTATAGGAATTTTGACAGGTCCAGAAAGTCTGAAGTAAAGAATTTAGTATTAGAATGACAATTTCTAGGGATAAATGACAGAAGATGGAATACCAGGTTGTTAAATAGGACTACAAGGGAGAAATTCAGGGTTAGAAGGCTCTCTAGCCTGGTTAAATCCACCTCAGCAATATGAGGTAATGTTTTTCTCCTGTCACTAACTCTTCTTACCCATCCCTGACAGAGGCATGTTCCTTGGTTCCAGAGTTTCACATTTGTTTTTCAAATACCATACAAGGAATATGTCTTGGACCCTGCTTTGCATAGTTTATAGAGCCTTTTCTTTTTCCTTTTCCAGAAAAGAAAATGGAACAAAACCAACTGACTCCTTTTACTTTCCTACTCTTTCATCACAGAAAGTCCAAAAGCAACCTTTTATCTCAGAGTCCTTTGGATCCAGGAAGAGTGAGGAAATCAGTACTGTTTGATCTTACATGAAAGAGGTCATTTTGAATACTGGAGATGGGAACTGAAAAAGTTGTTGATTTTGGGTGGCAGAGATTTTTCCAAGTTTCGCTTCTCTTCTCTTACCAGAAATCTATTCATCAAGAGATTTTTTTACAGAATTGTACTAGGTTTTGAATAACACTCTGTTGGAAAAGTTTTTTATAGGTAGAGTCAAAACTAGAGAACATGACCCAGCTCACGTTGAACTATACAAGTAGATTAAGGAATTAAAAAAGAGGCATAGGTTCCATAGTCTAGTGGTTTAGACATATATCTATGACATTAAACTCAATATACCTAACATAAATTAACCTCAGTGTACTGAGATTTTATGGTGGTTTTGACTGTGGTTTATCTGTGTGATATTTTCAGAAAAGATTCAATGGATTCACTTTCACACTTGGGCTAAACTAAACCTTGATTTTTTTTATTTATTTTTTTCTCAAAAAATTAAAATTGTTCTTTGGACTGGAAAGTTGTTTCCTTGTGAATTTTAGCTTCCTGATGCAAAAAGTGCAGTCCTGAAATTTTTCTTCAAAAAATGACAGAAGAGAGAGGGCCATTAGAGTAAATGTAGCTATAATTTTGTTGCCTCTGCTTGGTATTCATAGTCCTGAAACTTGTCACTGGCTAGTGAAATCCACTTGTAATGAGTTTAGGATGCCCATAATAAATTCAGGCATTAACTACAGGAAAAATAATAGAGCTGCTCAGAATAGACTAGAAGAGCAAGAATGAAGCAAAATGGTTCTAATGTTGATATATATGTCCATATGAAAAACATCAGGTCAGCAATGTGAACCTATTCACAATTTTTTCATAAAACAAACAAAGAAAAACAGCAGGCAGGAAACTGAAGTAGGTCAGGCAGATGTTCTGTAGTGAAGGACACTGGAGCTAAGAGATAGTGGTGTCTTCCTTTATTCTATTTCTTTGTTAATTTTTGACAAAATAAACTCTTTTATTCTTTATAATTCATAGGACTTATTCAGGGAACGGGAAAACATTTGAAAGATGGTGAACCATAATACAGCTAATGCTAATTGGTACCTTCAAATATAGTCAACAGGAGGGTAGGAATTTTGAACACCAGAGTTTGGCAATTAGAAGCCCAATGTAGGAATTTACAGGTTGCGTAATGAGGTCATGGATTCTCCCTCCTTGGAGTTTTTCAAAAGCCATCTGGATACAGTCTTGGGCAACCTGCTCTAGATGTCCTTGCTTGAGCAGGGGTTTGGAACAGATGACCTCCAGAGGTCCCTTCCAACCTCAACCATTCTGTGATTCTGTGAATTCAGATGTACATTGGAAGATGCCATCAGATATTAGTTCTGCCCGTGTTCTGAGCTATTGGATCAGAGACCAATAACAAAAGGAGTTGGCTACGTACTTTAGATTTTCATGACCTTTGTTGTAAAGCAGATAAAAACCAGGCCCACAAAAATAAAATAAAATAAAATAAAATAAAATAAAATAAAATAAAATAATAATAATAATAATAATAATAATAATAATAATAAAATTCAGTTCCCAAAGGAGACCACACAGGTCTCTCACCTAGTTTTTATTTATTTATTTTTTCTCCAGTAAAGACCATTTCAGCAAAGAACATACAAATGTTTATAATGGAAAACTCATTCTGCCAATAGATACATCTAACCATCTACCATGCAACACACAGGTTACTCACTTACTTTTTTAAAGTAGCCAACCATAATTAAAAAAAAAAAAAATTCAGACTGTATTGTGACAGTTTGCTTTATGATGTCATTCCTGTGCAATTACAGAACCATAACTGCAAATCTATGACTCACTGCAAGCCAATCAGTGTAGTCAGTTTCCTAATGCTATTTTCTACTATAATATTGTTATTGTAAAGGCAGGAATTCTTTAATCATCAAGCTGAACGTCTGCCAAGAACTCATTTTATTGACGATTAAACATGCTTCTGTTTAGAAGAAATGCTACAACATCACTGTTTCCAAAAACAGATTTGTTCTGCAGTGGTTTTTCATAGGATGATCTGCAACAAAATGATAGGTCAAATAAAATGTTTAACATCTACAGATGTTCTGGACATTCACGAATGAAGGATTTAATCCAAAATGCATTAAAGTCTCTAGTAAAACTTGAAGTATTGTATTAGACCCCATACAAAGAAACAATGACATTCATATTTTCATTGACAAACACTAAATTTCTCAAAAATATCTCTTCTAATAAATAATATCTGCATCCAAACACAACCACTGCATGTCTTTTGATGTTTAGCACCTTTTCACAACTCAAAATATAGTTTTCTGTAAGGCCACAGTTTTAAAACATTGAATGGAAACTGGTAAATCCATTGCTGAATTGTTGGAACCTTTTTTAATGACAGTATTACAGCTTCCGCTCTCTTTCAAAGGATTCCATGTGAGGCACAGCATGATTTTTTTTATATAAAGAATAATGTTCCACCTTCTGGAAAGAGGTATCTTGTTGGCAGAGACTTCAATGATCTGAAAATTGAGATGAAATAAAAATATATAGATAGACATACTGACTTTACAATCAGAACGATGGGTTGTTTCCCAGTCTCTGGAAAGCATGTATGAAACCTTATGCCAGTACCTAAATATGTCTACAGCTGCAATTTCAGAGAACATTTGCAGCCCCATTCAGTAAAAAATTACCTTATTTACCAGAATACATTCTCTTTGGACAATAACATCATGAAAAAACATACAATTATGTTACCTTTTATCCTTAAGACAGAGCAAGTCTAGAGTCTATAGGAATAATCTCACTGCATTGACCTGCCAGCACCAACTAATGATTTCTTACTGTTTTCTCTTTTTCTTGTTCATTTTACCAAGAAAAGTAACAGAGAATAAAACTAAAAGCTTTTTTCTAAGGCAGTAAGAAGAAAAAAAAAAAAAAAAAAAGACTACTCCTTTGCAGTTCCATAAACATCGGTAGAATCGTATGATATTTGTCACTAAATAACCAATTCAATCAATGATAAAGTAAGCGGAAACAGTGCAGTCTAGTAATGTACTTAAAAAAAAAAAAAAAAAAGGATGAGCTTATACACAAAAGAAATCTGATTATGTTATGTAAGTTTGTAAATAAGCAGAGGTTTTGTTTTCTACCAGTTAGCAAGCTGAGATATCCTTTTAACTGTCATGAATTTTCTTATTAGTAATAAGAAAACACAAGTAGTAATAAGAGAAAAAAAAAAAAAAAAAAGCCTTTACAACAAAAAAAGCCTTTACAACAAATGGAAAAAGAAGACAGAAAGACATGGAAGAAGAAGAGTGTGTCTGTGGCACAGATGTACTGACAAATGCATCCATATTTTAGCACAAGCATGTTGCATGATGACAAACTGGAAAAAAAAAAAAGAAAAAAAAAAAAAAGCAGTAAGCTCATAATTTTCCAGTGCTTAAAATAGGTTTTTGGAATGGAAATATCAACACTCAAAACAGGTTGGCTATTTCAAATTACAAGATTACAGGTTAGATATTATCTGGTAAAAGAATGAAGACTTACAGACTAACAATTCACTGTTGATGTCATTAGATGATGTTATAAGTATGGTGGTTTTGTTCATTTGTTGTGTTTTTTTGTTGTTGTTGTTATGTTTGTTTGTTTGGGAGAGGGAGGTCATTGATCTATAAAGGCGGCATGATACAGGCATCCCCATGGAAACAGTTACCGATGCTTTGGACTATATGCTTTGGGTTTTTTCTCATTTCTCTTCTCCAGGAAGGCATAAATAATAATGCTTTGGATCCCAGTTCAGGAATGCATAAATAATAATGCTTTGGATCCTTGTGGATAAGCCAGTACTATCTTATAAACCATCTCCTAACTGAGTACCCCTAATGCCTTAGTATCTCAGTGCTTTATATCCATCAACAGACTGCCTGAAAGCAGATGAAAGCAGATGAAGAGTTAGGTCTTCTTTGCTATTAGTCATAGGCCATGCTATGTTACCCAGAGCATTTAAAGAATCCATTTATGCCAGTTCAATTGGATTTTGATATATGTGACATGTAATTCCATGTAATTTCACCCATGTAATTTTGGGAAAACATACTTCCAGGTAAAGATATATCTAAATGTAATCATGTCACATCAGAGGCTGTACTGCAGGTGCCCAGGGTGCATCACTGAGCTAGGACTAAAAAACCTTCTGCTCTCCCTTTTGCATCACTGGTGTGATCAAGTTCTCTACTTGCTTTTTAAGCCCACAGACAGCTGTTAGTTGCAAACAAGAAAGCTGTAGGTATCCACTCAAATATCCTAGGCAAAATTTTCTCAGTTGTAGAAGTAACATTGTCACACTAGTGAGTGGAGCAGAAGCTGAATGAGCAACATGGAAAATTATTAGACACTTCTGCTTTTTGTACTATTTGTCAGTGTTAACTTTCCATGAATGACACCAATAAAGGAAGCGTATATTAACATACTTTGGAAGAAAGTTTCTTTTTTAATACACAAACGATCTGAAAACTAAAATGCAGCAGTGAGCTGACATTTTGAGAGATTCGTCCAAAATAACCTTAGAAGCATAGAACAGCTTGGGTTGGTGGGGACCTCAAAGATCATCTTGTTCCAAATCCCCTGCCATGGGGAAGGATGCAAATAAAGAAAGAACCACTCCTTGCTGTGCTGAAAATTTTGAATAAAGATGTTATTTATTGTTTTGTCTCATTACTATTGTAGTTGGAACAGTTTGCTCAAAAATTGTATTGTAAATGATAATTGAGTGGGAGAAAAGAGAATGATAGTTTAGCGAGACAAAATTAAAGGGATGAAGGACAACAAGCTGGAGATCTCAGCATCTAAGCAGCCCTAGGAACAGAAAATAGGGAACAGGAGAATTTAGCAGAAAGGTTGCATTTTTCCTCCCTTTTTTTAAAGACAGTCCTCAGAAAAGAAAACAACTATGACTGCTGTCAGGAGTCTCTGCACCCACGGACACCCTTCCCCTGACCCGTCACAGCAGGGCCCCCATGTAGGCCCCCTCAAACTGTTAGCTGGGGCTCCACTCAGGCGTGGGTCAGGGCATCCAAGCGTGCCCTGAACCATATACCCTGTCATTCCTGACTTGTTTCTTGGGCTTCTGGCCTGATCTTGTACCAGATTCATCACCTCTCATTGGTATGATGATCACTGGATTATAGATGGACAGTATTCCTGGCATCAGGTCACCTGCCTGATGGAGTTGTGGTGGACAACAGCCAGAGGAAACAAGCACTACATCTGGAAACAATGATGGAGCACACATGGGAACTTTAAGACATCATGAACGCAGCACAGAAAATTTCAGACCTTAAAGGCAGTTCCTGACACAGAGGAAAGAAGAAGCCTGTCAGTATGCACTTTAAAAAGAGAGCAAAACAATGGGATATAGGAAGAACTGCCATAAAAATCTGATTAATATATATGCAGTAATAATTATTAATAATAATAAGCATTTTAAAGGAAGGAAAAAAAAAAGAAAAAAGAAAAAGAAAAAAAATTATTAAGGGGAGAGAAGGAAGACTGCAAAAACTAACACTTCAGCCTGACTCCAGCAACAAGAAAAAGCTGAGACTCCTGGCTGAAGACTGTGTATTTAACACCAACAGGGCCATCCACAGAGCAAATCCAAGGAAGAAAGTTGTGAAAGTAATGAATGTACATGCAAATATAGGTCTGAAGAAGATGCAGAAATACACTAGTTAAACGTCAAAAAGGGTTGTCAACCTAATCCAATGAGGACTAATTAAAGCTGATAATATCAAGAAAGATGAAATGTTTCCTACGACATTTAAGTCAGTTGGAAAGACAAGCCTTAAACTCAGACTTTCTGAATGTCTGCAAAGCAATGTATAGTGAGTCCCACTCTCTTACATTCACAAAGTGGACTTTGCCTCTGTTATTAATGTCAGTTGTTGACATCTCATTCCTCAACAATGTCTTCCCCACAGATTCTGTAGCAAGATTTGGGAGAAGCTTTTCTTGTGTGTTATTCCATTATAAAGTTGCAGACTTTACCCAAAGGCTGTTTTCTCTTTAACCTTACGCAACCAGTACAGTCTGTTGGGGCATGTTTTGGCAGTGTAAGCAGTATCTCTGACTGCCTGAAGAGTGACCATTAAAAATAGGCGTAACTTTCTGCAATCTGTATCTTGTAATCAGAGGTCATTATTAATGGTTGTGTTATGAAGCTGAAGGAAGAACCAGCACTTTTCTATCTATTGTCTCAAAGGTCTTTACTGATCTTTGCTCATGTTAATTAAAATGCATTTTTGTTAGTCAAAACACTGCTTTAAAAAGTACATTTGATATGAAACACATCCAAATGGCTAAAATGGTAAATAGTTTTTATTAATATATAACTATCTAAACTGTTATTTGAGAAAAGAAGTAAACATTTAGAAACCTTCCCCTGGTATTTAAGACTTACACATAACTATAACTTACCAGTACCAACAAATTTATTCCTTCCTACTTATTCTCTACCAATGCTTAGCCACTTCCACAGGAAGAGAGAAAAAAAAAAAGCGGGGGGTGGAGGGGCGGGCAGAGGGGTAGGGGGGAAGAGTGCTTAATTTTCCATTGTTACAAAAGGGCCAATAAGGCAGTCAAGAACTGGTAGGGAAGGTATTGACTTTTTTTCCTGTATTTTCTCTGAACCTCCACTGGACTTCAACAGCTCCTGTCACCTTCCTCTAAAAGTCCTCTGTAGGTCATTTTCAGATTTCAGGTCAGAACTCAAAATGACCATAATGCTTGAAGTGACGTACATTATTTATCTGGTAAATCTCTGTTCAGCCTAGCAAACTTCAGTCAGGGAGATTCCTTTTGCCTTTTCTTTTTTTACTTTCAAGCAACAAGGTCAGTCTTTTTTTCTGGAAACATCTTCAGACAGCTGAGGAGCTTGAACCTTCTTTTTTTTTTTTTTTTTCATCCTGGGGAACTGTATAGTAACCATTGGATTAGACAAATCGGAAGGGGAAAATGCAATAAATCAATAAATAAATAAATAAATAAATGACAGTTATGATATAAAGCCTGAAGTCCAGAAAAGTTTATGAAAGATAATTTTCCAATGCTGTTGTATAAGTTAATTACTATCATCCTCAGACTCTTTTAAAGTTTTGAGTAACCACGCATTTCTCCATTGTTTTGGTCAAGATACAAAGTTTGATTTTCTGATTTCTTCTCAGAAGGGAAAAAATCTAGAAAATAAAATCAAAATTTCATTGCGTAGCCATTACTACAAACCATTAGGCAAAATTCAGATATTTTTCCTTTAAACCATTTTTATATATATAGCAGAGGTTTTGGCACAGATTTTTATTATATTCATATTGCTTGTAGAGCAGTAATATATTTACAGATCCCCTTTCATCAACATTTTCTCATATAAAACCTTAGCAAAGAGGCACACCATCTTCAAAGCACCAACAAAAGTGAATATAGTGACTCACTTCATATTAAAAAAAAAGTCTTAAAAAGCAGAGCATGTATACATATAAATTAAGAAAAATCGAGATAAAACATAACAGGAGAAATGAAATACTACCCTGGGAGTAGAGGCCCCTATTATGTTCTTCACAGAGTAGATCAATGCATTTTTGATGCAAACACAATGCTTAGTTAGAAAGGCATAAGGCCAGCAATTGACTTTGCATAGGCAGATTCCGCTGCCCTCTTGAAGCCTCATTGACTTCAATTGACTCCCATGTGGAGTCAGTTGCAGAATCAGAGACTGATAATGATGGTGCTATGAGGGCCTGAGTCTTTGTCCATTAAACTCACTGTGATTTTTTTACAGTTGATTTGGTGGATTTCAAATGCAGATAGCTAACAAAGCAAAAGCTGTTTGAATACATTTCTGAACTAAAAGACTTACTTTCAGTCACTGCATATAAATGTTAAACTCAGCAGCATACAACTTTTTAAAAATTTATTCATCTCTGTTATGGAAAAGTAAATAAAAAGAAATGTAAGAAAAGCTTGCATCCTAACTGCTTGAATTAACCTAAAAAGTAGGGAAGGTGGTTTATTTGTTTTGTTTTGTTTTGTTTGTTTGTGTTTTTTTTTTCTTGTTTGTTTATTTTCCCCTAAATTTTCTAACCATTAAAGATTTCCTCTTCTACCACTGTGGCTAAATGCAATTTATTTCAATTTAAAAGGGTCCACTCATTTTCATTGATAATTTTGTACATTCACTATATAACTCAATGTTAATTAAAGTCAGACAATGCAACTGAAACAATTATAGGCTCTCTTTTGGATTTAAATGCTCCACCACTGACTGAACAGTTACAATTAAATGCAATTAAATTTTCTATTTACATAGGCTACAATTCTTGACGCTATCATTTTTATGGCTTTACAGTGAGAGGAAAAATCCACCATAGACCTCAATTTCCTTTCATATTTTTATTCTATGTCACTTTCACAGTAAGAAACACTGATGACAGTGTTTTATTTAGTAAGAGCTAAGAGTATTTCTCTGCATTTCATGTTTTGAAGGCATTGTGATCTGCTATCAGTGAACCTGGGTCTCATCAGAAGAATTACCAATTTTAAAAGCTTATTACACTAATTCTTTCCTTTAAGTAAGTAAAACAGAGAGATTTTTAAAAGCCAAGAGCTGTAACAGAGATACAAACATATGGTAAATGGTTGTATTTCCTGTGCTACTCCAAATTCGTTTTTCTTTTTTGTGTTTGTACATTGCCTAATATTTTCAGACACTTGAGGCAAGATCATTAGCTTTACCTATACTTGCTCCATTCAATAAATGCAAAACATAGCTTTATAAATAAAAGATAATGTTGCAAACGTCATACTATTTTTAGATTACTGCATTCCAGAAGTCTTACTGCCTCTTCTACCACTCACACTGTTAAAAAAAAAAAAAAAAAATAAAAAAAATAATGACATCTGTTTTGGGTATATAGACTAAAATTCATGCAATTGTATACAATCAGGCACATTTAAAACAATTTTTGAAGGCATCATCTATAATATTCAATTGCTGGAGATGAAGTACTGTCATTCATATAAGCAATAAAACTGCCCTTGTCTATTAGAGAAACTACCCCAAACTTCCAAAGCTACAAATTTGTTTCTTTTAATTTTATTTAATTTTGCAAATGTACATGTAGTAATTCTCTTATGCTATCTTTCTAGCCAGGCTAACTATTCTGGGAGATGCTCCAGAAACAGTCAAGCCACTTTGTTTAAATATTAATATGGGTGTTAAGTTAGTTTTCAGTAAAATCTAGCAGCTGTTCTTTGTCCAACTTTAGATGGCTTGATGATGTGAATTTTCAAAAGTGAGACTTTGTTTAAATATCTCTTAAGAGATGTTTGCCATTCCCTGGAATATCCATGCAGACCTGGTCAGTTCTTAGGCTCATGGTAAATTACATACTTAGTGGAGGCATTTTCAGTTTTAATAGCAATACACCTGTGATGAAGTTATCCTCCCTTAACATTATCAAGACTTTGGTGTTGTTGAGGTTGTATATGCCTTACACTCACAGAGCAACCAGCAAGGATTCTTGAAGCAAGGAGCTACCAGCATACAAGCAGACATTGTCTGTAATTGCTGTTTGCAGCTGCACAGGGCTGCTGTGAGCCAGGTAGCCAGGAGAGAGCCAGGAGCCTTTTTCTTACAGACTAGATGTACTTCTTCTAGTAGGACCAAAACTAGAAAAATCAGGAACAATCGTAGAGCAGTAGAAGAAAATTGGTCCAAAAAGCTTTGCAGAGCCAAACCTGGCACACAGCAACAGGGCAATCTGGTTGGCATGGGACACTGAGTTTACACAAGGACTGATAGGCTAGAGGAAAAGATTAAGCAGGTTTGTTGAGAATGAGAGAAGACCAAACCAAGAACCCATATGCATCTTCAGGGAATATTTACTTCATAAAACAATGTAGAAAAAAAAAAAAGAGAATCGAAAATTGTCTTTTTTATGATTTTGGATCTGAAGCACCTAATTTACATTGAGCTTGAATCTTTCACCAGACTATCTTCATGACATTTATAAGAAAAAGACAGCTCTGGGACCCTTTCCTGGTAATGTTCTGTTGAGATCAGTGCTGCTGTTAGTAGTGTAACAATGATGTGAACATGCAAGCCCTATCTCCTGATAAACTGAATAGGGGTTACTGAGCCCATCCAGGAAGAGGAATACCAAATTAATAATATATAATGATGCATAGGTTCCATTGATTCCACTACTTCCTAATTTTTAAGTATTGACTTTGCTGACTTGAGTAATACAATTGTTAATGTAGCAGTTCTTTATGCTATATTTGTAATGCACCATCCTTGTGTTCAAATGGATTAGCCAGATTAAAATGTATAGTTATTGTAAGTGGCACAAATCAAACTTCTCCAGCTACTAATCTCAAATGGAACAGACACAGAACAGCCTTACTAAGCTGTCTCTTGTGTTTTGCAGTGAAAGACATTGTTTATTTGCTGTCTTTATTATATGCAATACACTCCTGGAAAGACAGGAATGTGGTTGCAAATATATATTCTATAATAGCCATGAGAAAAATGTTTGCCCTGTATTTTTACTTGCAATTGAACTCTATTGAGGAAAAAAGCCATGAGATCAAAGCAAACTGAAAGAAGTTGTAAAAATGATGCCACACTTCAATCCCCTGTTAATACACCAGAATTGTCAAAGCGGGATGCAGCTGTATGGCCAATGGGGAGAAGGGAGCCTGAGGGGTGGGATGGCTGGTACAAACATTTCAAAATAAACTCCATACAGTGAGAGTTAGTGAATGTTATTTCTTTGTGCCCCTTTCAAATAAATCTGCCTTGTTCTTCTGTTCGTGTCTCTGAGAATGGGATAAAAGAAGCACTCAGTGGTCTTCCCTAGACTAAGATAAAAATGTACTGCTTTAAAATGCATTACGAAAAAAAAAAAAAAAAAAAGAAAGGAAAAAAAAAAAGGCTTTGCCAACAACTTTAAAACTCCAAGCTGTCCTGGAAAAACTAGAAATGCAGAAATGCATTATCTGGAAAAGGTGAGAAATCTCTTACTTTACCAATAAAAGCGAAAACACATTCTTGGCTTTTGCTAGTCACTTTAAAGTTTAATTTAAGACACATATAGAAATATAAAGATATAAATATATAGATAGATAAATATAAGTTTTTTCTAGATGAAGTTGGAGTTGAAAAAAAAATGCTGTGTAACTGTACGAGATTTACAGAGACACTTTTCATGAACTATTTGTTCTGTGTACAAATGAAGACCTGCAGTCCATCTCCAATGTTATAAACTTTAGCCATTTGTCAGCATCCCAACTACATTTTGTTGTGTAATCAACAAAAATACCAAATATTATTGCCATGATAATTACCATGTTGATTACCAAGTAATGCAAAGGTATTATTACCAGAGTCAGAGGGAATGTTTGCCCATTTTGTTAAGGATTCTGCAATCATATTTTGAGGGCAGCTCCATTTATTTAACTCCACTGAAAAATTCTAGCTGGTGAGATATACAATTTCTTGGAAAATGAACATAAGAAATTACAATTCTAACTGCAATTTTGAAGAATTCTTTGTGGATTGCAAAACATCTACGTATTTTCTGAACCTGGTAATTCTATGTTTGTTTTTTTTCCTAACTGTATGACAGAAGTAGTGTTAGTGCTTCTACAGTAAAAATACTTATTACTATTCCAAAAATATGGGAGAAAGATACTTCCAGGATTATATAAATTCCACCTTTATGCCCTTTTCAAGAACATTCAATAAATGTCAAGTGTCAGTTTACCTAGTCTTATCCATTATATCTTGGAATTCAGAGCTGAATGGACTTTAGAAAAAGACAGTTAGGAAATGGATATATTGGCAAACCGTAATTTTAGCCTAATATCTTTAAGCTCTGTCTATAGTCAGAGCAGTAAAATATTCTCCCATAGATGATGATTCAGAGCAGAAACCTAATTTAGCTGCTCTGACTCACCTTGCTCAGAATGAATCAGCAGGAACCCTTGACCAACATTATGCCTGAAATTGAAAATGCCTTTCCTCTACCTGAGCACAAATGACACACTACTTCCATTCAGAAAGAAATTTATATTCTCTCATAACTCATTTAAAATCATGTTTTCTTCTTTACACTGGGAAAAAAAAAAAGTCAAAAGACAGGCAAAATAAAACAAATGAACAAACAAACAAAAACAAGGCAAAAGATAAGACAATTAAATGATGGTCAAAGCAGCATAAGTCCTTACAGTCACAGCTGATACAGAAAAATATATATATATATGTATATGACAAATTTGTTTCCATTGATTTACCTCTGAGTTATAGGGTCTATTGAATGTGAATACCTAACATGCTTAACCAACAGTATCTTTTGAGAGGCAGAAGCTGTGATTTTCTTTATGAACTTGGGCTGTGCTTGATGTGCTTGATAAGCTTGGCTGGAAGATGGAACTAGTTCAGACTGTTTCATATGAAAAAAAAATCAGTCATATACAGCAGCTTAGCAGGAGAAAAGGTGACAGAGAAAAAAAAAAATCTCCACAATTGTGTTCATACCTGCTGTTGGTTTTTTGTTTTATTTTGTTTTTACAGTAGGACAAAGGGAAAGAGATATTCTCAAAGTATCTTGGGGAGTCAATTTTTATATGGGTAGATAGTGATAAGACAAGAGGAAACAATTTTAAACTAAAAGAGAGGAAATTTAGACAAGGTATTAGGAGCAAATTCTTCACTCAGAGGGTGGTGAGGCAGTGAAACAGGTTGCCCAGAGAAGTTGTGTACGTCCCATCCCTGGAAGTGTTCAAGGACATGTTGGATGGAGCCCTGGGAAACCTGATCTAGTGGAAGGTACACCACCCGTGACAGGGGGATTGGAACTAGATGATCTTTAAGGTCCCTTCCAACCCAAGCCATTCTAAGATTCTATGAAGTATATGAAAAGACAAGAACTACCAAGGATGATATTACATATTTTTAGGCTTTAACGATTCACAGTTATATCAACCAACTATGAAAACTGCATGTTAACTTGAACTGGTGGCCTTAGGAAAGCTCAGCTGAGTAGACAGATTTCTCTGAAAGAAAATATTCTCCAAGTTGACTAAAACTACAATCTGAGAAGCAAGTTTATTTGAAAACTTAGGCAGCTTTTAAAATATATGTTTGAGTATGTATTCAGAAGAGCAATCCTCTCCAAAGATTTTATTTTATCAAAAATAGCATTCATAATATAAACATACTTATGTCACAGAATTTTATTCTCTTAACTTTAAAAGAAGACATTAACATTTATACAAAATATTTCCATCAGAATTATTTCATTTCATCTGCAAGGAGTACCTCACGTCTGTTCGCACATCTTTACAACTACTGAGTTCAGGGAACATTTTATAAAAACATTTTATCACCTAACTGCGGTTTTATTTACCCAAATTACTTAGATTACGGATAGTCTGTGTGCTTTTATATCTGGAGCATACTAGCAGTGGTCTGTTATGCTCACTGCGTCTGAACTAACTTTAAAGCAGATTGTTTGTTTCTTTCAGGCTAGCAATACACCTAAGGCTCTTGGTAGACAATACTTGCAAATATCTACTTTGCACTTTAACATGTAAGTATAATCCACTGGCAGTAGCAACAGCAAGCTAGACATACTTGGATTTAGAATCCATCAGAAAGGGGACACAGTTATTTAAGTGTTTTTGAAAATGATATCTCATATATTTCAAGCATGCTCTTCTACATTCAGCAGCCATTGTGAGTCATTTCAACACACATTTGCATATGAATCAGTCACCTGTTCTGGGTTCCCTTCCCTTCCCTTCCCTTCCCTTCCCTTCCCTTCCCTTCCCTTCCCTTCCCTTCCCTTCCCTTCCCTTCCCTTCCCTTCCCTTCCCTTCCCTTCCCTTCCCTTCCCTTCCCTTCCCTTCCCTTCCCTTCCCTTCCCTTCCCTCCCTTCCCTTCCCTTCCCTCCCCTTCCCTCCCCTCCCCTCCCCTCCCCTCCCCTCCCCTGCCCTCCCCTCCCCTCTCCTCCCCTCCCCTCCCCTCCCCTACACTCCCCTCCTCTACACTCCCCTCCCCTGCTCTCCCCTGCCCTGCCTTCCCCTGCCCTCCCCTACCTTCCCCTCCCTCCCCTCCCCTCCCCTCCTCTCCTCTCCCCTCCTCTCCTTTTCCCTCCCCTCCCCTCCCCTCCCCTCTTCTCTTCTCTTCTCTTCTCTTCTCTTCTCTTCTCTTCTCTTCTCTTCTCTTCTCTTCTCTTCTCTTCCTTCTCTTCTCTTCTCTTCCTCTCTCTTCCCTTCCCCTCCCCTTCTCTCTTCTCTTCTCTTCTCTTCTCTCTCCTCTTCTCTCTCTCTTCTCTTCTCTCTCTCTTATCTTCTCTCTCTCTTCTCTTCTCTCTCTCTTCTCTTCTCTCTCTCTTCTCTTCTCTTATCACTCTCTCATCAGTTGTCCATCAGTATCGCCACATCATCCTCCAGGCAACATGTTCAGTGTGAAACACAAGTGATACCTTTCAGATTTGTCTTATGGGGAGGGGGAGAAACACTATAGCTCTGCACTGCTGCATCATAACACTTGTATGTATGTATACATAACATTGCATCACAAGATGACCTTGCATTTTTGTATCTTGTGGTCACATTAAGATGCACATCATCACACCACGACGCTTCATTTCAATGCAAATTCACCTCAGGAGGTCCAAAATAAAACAGTGGTGTTTCTGGAAGTCCTGAAGCCTAGAAAATTGAATAACTTGATACAGAGGTTAAAAAATTGGGATTGCACTGCAAGCGTTACTGAGTTCATTAATCTCAAAACCAACATTGCTTTTTACTATGAACAATTCAGACAACTGCAGTGCATGGGAGTTCACTATTAGTTTAGGGAATAATATTTTCTTTGTTTACTTGCTTTTGGTTCACTAGCTGTCATGAACTTAAGAAAATAAACCAGACTATTGAGCAAACAGCACTCAGTTTGAACACTTTGAATGACTCGTTTACCACAGATCCATTATCTAGCTAATGGTTTTAAGCTTTTTTCCTACTTTAATGTGAATCTAGACATAACATCATGGTAGAAGTTTATTCCAAGTGTAGTTGAATTGAATCTTCATCAATTTATGTTAGTTTCTGCCAGGTTGGCCTGGAAGAGTTTTTACAGATGATGCCCAATAGTGACAAACAGAAAAGGGGAAGCTTTGTGTTAAAACAGAGACAAGATCCCAAAGACTCTGGAAATCCATTAATAAAACCCAACACAGAGTCTGTCCATGTGGTGAAAGAAGGTGAAGGAAAGCTACCTCGATGCTGACAGTACAATATTTCCTTAAATGTCCAGATTTGAACAGGGAATTAAGATGGGGAGACATTGCAAGTCTGTGTGGAATTCTGTATGGAATGAAATGCCATTGAAACTATGCTAAGCTTTTGCTGGCCATTTAAGCAGCCCTGTTGTGAGTTTTGTACACTGCCTTCTTCGCAAATATGGAAATTATTCCTGACTCAGTCACAGACACCCTCTACTAAAATGTAAAACTCATTCCTCTCTGTGCCTCATGGCAATACTATAACTCAGGGTAAGAACAAAAGGTCAATGAGAGGCATGTTTTCCTACTGCCTTAGTGTATTCTCTGTTCCACTAAAAAAAAAAAAAAAAAAAAAAAAAAAATAAAAAAGTTACAGTAACTTCTTCAAAATAAAACCGTTTTAACACTGGGAAAATAATCAGAGTTCTACACTAAATGGTTCTATTTTTAAATGGTGTTATTAAAAGACTACCTGACAGATTAGGATGACATGATCAGTATGAAAACATGTATACTGATCAGCCCTGTAAATTATTCACTTCAAATGTCTCTGCTGCTAAGCACATCCAACCAGATATTCACGTTTAGCAGATGTTTCAGTTTTTCTTAAAACAGAAAAACTTAAAGGGACTACTTTTCCCACAGTTTCAAGGACTGAAAAAGCAAACAGTCTGACATACATGCACAGAAGTAATAAATGTTTACAGCCACACACCAAAGGGAGCTGAAAGTATAGAAAAATTTACATATGCACAGAAACTGAAAAAACTATTAGACTTACTTATAGACTTACTTATCTTTGGGAAGAGGGTGGGGGAGGGGGAGGGAAGTTTGCATCATTCTTTTCATTTTTTTATTTTTTTTTTTCTTCCTGAAAATGCTAGGAAAAAAATGGTGTCAGATGCAGGTTATTGGAAAAAAATAATTCTCCTTTGCAATGACCAGTCTTGTTCTGCAGTCTTTCCAGTAAGTGAAGCAAAACAGGAGGTAGAAGTATATTACTTTAAAATTACACCCAACTTGTTTACGGATGTAGAAAAGAGAGCAGTATCACTTAGAATGGCTTCACACTTACTCTTTGGATTACACAGCTTTTAACATATGTTAAGGTCTATTTCTTCTCTATGGGATGTTGTATGAAAGTGTCAGAAACAGGTATTCAGGCACTGAGAACTTCATTAAAAAGCTGTCATGCCCATATGTGCTTAAAATTAGAACACAAAATACAGTTTAAGTTATTCAGTTGAGAAAAAGTAAGAAGGAAAGAAAAGGCAGAAAAGAAATCTCACTCAATTTTTTAAGTGATGCAATCACCAAAGCAACTGAGATAATGACGAAAATGCTCTGAGTACATTATGTGTTATCACAGAGATGGTCACCATTCACAACCAAACAATGTATAAAAAGATGACACCACTCTAGGGACATGTGTGTGAATGAAGGAAGAAGGAAACAGTGTATTATAGAGGCAGCTGACCTCAGTGTAGACAGTACATCCAAACTCTAATTTGCACAACAACTTAGCTGGTATAACCTGTTGGAGAAGCCTTACAAGATCTTCTGGGAGGCCATGATCCTCAAGCTTTCAATTGTTTAGAAACAGAAGAGAAATGAGATGGAATTCTTGCTCTTACGGCACAATCAATTCAAGATTAACCATTCTAGATCCATTTCTTTTCTCATCAACTTTTTCTTAGCAACCCCTCCACCCCTCTTCCAAAGTTCCTAGTAGGTGTGTTTCTCTGATTTATAAGTAGTTTTCTGACATGGTAGCTAACTCCACTACTGCCTGCAAAAAGGGCTGGGGACTATCTGTTCCCCATGATCCACAACTATAATTAACAACTGTTCTTATCCTGCTCTAAACAAAGATTACACGTGTTACACAAAATGAAACTTACTTGAATTTGTTGATTGGTTAAAAGGATGAAATTGGCTTCCTTAGCAATTCAACAAACAAACAAAATTATGATGTTCAGTCTAAATATTTTATCCTGAAGGTACTAGCATTTCTATGTTGCACCTAACTGTCACTGAACAGAAAGTCAGACCATCTCCCTAGGATTCTTGGGTCTATAACAGCTGGCACAATGAGCTAGCAGAACTTACGTGGCACTCTGATGAAGCACTGTGACTTGCTAAGCAAATGGGTCAGAAGAAAGGATCCTTGTATGCTTACATGTTATGGTCTCTGCCAGTCTGTCAGGGGCATCTCCCATCACAACTCTGACCTAATGAAGTCACGGCATTCTCTGGACTTATACAGTTATTAAAATGGTTGCTTGCTGCCCTAGAGGAATACAGAAATCTGCTACTAATGTAGGTCATTCAATGGACCCATATTCCCATTCCCAACTACGTTTGAATGGCATAAAAATGGGTATAATTAGCTGACCTAGTAGGCTGGCTGATATTTTTCCCTCTTCCCTTACTCTCCCCTAGACTACTCCCCCTACTGCCCTGCCCTGCCCAGCCCTGCCCTGCCCCCCCCCACCCCCCAAGTATTCAAACACACATTTTTATTTCATGAGACTATTTGCAAAATCACTTGCCTCTTTCTTGGGATTGCTTATATGTGTGGTTCCATTTTAATTGGTTAACTTGTGCACATTAGAATCCCCATCACCCTGAAAGTCTGCTGCAATCATGCCTCGCCTATTTTCACAATCTTTATTCGCTATACTGTTCTTCATCTGTTATGCTTCTGAAATCTGAGCACATGTAAATAATATAATGCCTCTTTTATGGCAAAATAACAGCCCTGGACAGAGATATTTTGGGTCGCATGTCCCTCAGCTCCCATTTCTTAAGACAGTTAAGAAAGAGTACAAATATGAGTGTCGTATTCATCATTGTGCTCTTGTTCACTGCAGCTTTCTTTTTTTAGACTTTGCTGCAGTTCCTGTAAGGAGCTGTGTGACTTTCCCACCTTGTGTTCATTTGTACACACTGTTAAAACAGACAGCAACAGTCCTGTATCCAAATCATGTGTGTAAAAAATTAAAAAAAAAAAAAAGAAACAATGAAAGAAAAAAAAAAAGATTTATTTGGACTATATGCAAGAGAGGCACTGAGAAGACAGAGGTTTTGTACTGCACTCTTCACAAAAATGGTGTGATTTTTCTCTACCAAGCCATATTTTACAATGACAATCAATGACTGGACAGTGGCTGAGATGTGAACATTGCAGCAGTATCAATCAATCATGCATCTGATAAACACATTTCAAAGTGTATATTAAATACAGGTTGGAACTCATGCAGCCTGACATACAGTATTTCATTCTCAATGTATTCTTTTCCTACCAGCAGAGACTTCTTTGTTCTTCAGCTATTTTGCTTAAACTGCTTCCTTTCTGCAAAACATTTTCTGAATTTCAGAATAATTTCTGTTAAACCTATTTTTGAAAGTTGAACTTTAGGTCAAATGCAAATATGAATATAGTTTTATCCTGCATGCATAATTTGTAGTCTGTGTGGAACTGACTCATCTGTCTTCTGTATCTGGCACTCATGTGATGAGCTCTCCTGCTAAGAGTGACCTATTCATCCTTCAAATAAACATTCACAGAGAAAGAAAAACAATATGTACAGTTCCAAAGAAGGAACAACATATTGTGCTTGATGTGATCTACTCGTGTCAGTTCTGTCAACAGTCTTTTGAATTAAAAGTCTCTTATTCAGAAAAAAAAGAAAAGGGGGGGGGGGGGGGGATAAAAAAAAAAAAAAAAAAAGGATATTGAGTAGTATCTTCTGCACTTGAACAAATCAAATCTCAGAAATATCCGAATTTAACTGTTGATGGCACATGAACAATTCAGGGAATGTCTTGGCTCAGTGATCTTAAGCAGAATGCTTTGAATAATTAAGAAAAGGTTTGCAGAATTTTTTCAGTTTGAGGAGTTATGGTCTTGTGGCAAACAAAAGGATATTAGCATCTTGAGTGACTGATGTATTTACTACTTACGGATAACTTCACAAATGATTTTTCATAGAAGACCAACACAATGTAGCAAAACTGTCAGCTAATCCTTTATCTACAAATACTGATTGACTAAAGGTGCCACATCCTGTCACCATTTAAGATTCGTTTAACTTTTTTCACTGGAGAAATCCTGTTACATCCAATGGGAGCCTAAAATTATGAATATTCACATGCCATGTGTACTTAACGTAGAATTAGATCCTTAGATGTTTTAAGTAATCAGCCAGAGACCAGACCTATAACAAGGCTTATAAATTTGACTACTGCCACAGACAAATGGAATTGTTGTGGCTGAGAGTAATTTTTCAAAATTTGATGAAAGATTGAGCTTTTCTAATCAGAAAAATAGAAAATATAAAAGTAGTTTGTAGTCTGAAGATGATTCTAAGAAAAAAAAAATCTAATTTAGCATCCATAAATTAAAATAAATAAATAAATAAATAAAATCATCAGTTATCTGTAGAATGAAAAAGACTACGTGTAGCAAGTATTGACACTAAGCTTTAATATGAACTGTATTTCTACCTGACAAACACAGATGATAAAAAGGAAGACAAGGTTTCTTCGTTTTTTGGCTCTGATATGTTATCACTTCAAGGTAAATAGATTTCCATTTCTTTTTCCTCTACAAATGAATCCTGAATCTATTAGTCAGAGTTGGTTCATTTTATCATATGCTTTACAACACTGTAACAAAAATATCTGTATGAAATCACTGGTTGCATTCACACAACCCCCCAGTCTGCAGATTATACCCTCCCTAAAGAGGGCAAAACACAAAGGATTATTTATTTCCAGAGGTGTTACATAGAGCAAGATACAGGGGGGTGTGCAGGTGTCCCTGTAGGCCTAATCTGTCCAGTAGCACCTACATTACTAATAAGGTTGAATGCAATATCTAAAAAACAAAAACAAAAACAACAAAAATCTTGGCTAAATTCCCAGGTCAAGGGGATGTTCATAGGACTGGCTACTAGAGGGGAAAAACAACAGTTTTTTTTTTTTTTCTGTCTGTTTGTTTGTTTGTTTGTTTTTTATTTTGTTCAGATGACATGCAGAACAACCATGAGATGGAAATCAGTAGGAAAATGTATATAGAACCCCATAATGTCTTCTGTATTTAATTATTTTATGGTGTACAACTGGCAGGCTCAGGTTTTACCAGGTTGTTTTCTGTCACTTAACACATTGTGAAAATCTGTTTTACAGACAGACACTGTCAAATTAACTAGGTTTCTACATTGGTAATTTAGAGAAGCAGAGTTAGCTCTACAATTAATTTGATCTTAAAGTGGAAATTTTGACTGCTTTTCCTGACTTTCCTTTGCAGACAACTGCTGGTAGTTGTTGTGGTATTGCTGGAGTTTTTCTTGTATTCCAGTTCATTTGGGGATCTTGTTTATGGCATCATACCCCACCTCCCATTCTCCCCAAAACAGTTTCCTCTGACCTTGCTTGATATCTCCATTTGATTGGGAAAAAAAAAAAAAATATATATATATATATATATATATAAAATGAGATTTAAATGACTGTTTAGAAGATTCAAGGAAAGAGGCTGATGGTATCTCCTTTTCCTTTTTCCTTTTTTTTTTTTTTTTTTTTTTAATAAGGCTGGTAAAGAAATGAGGAAAATCAAAATAATAAGCAGCGAAATTTCATTCCCGTGGTGTGTTTGGAAATGAAACATTTTCTTTCACTAGAAATCAAAAGTGACTATTGATTCAAATACAAAAAATATTATAAAATAACTGTTAAACTTTTATTTCCAATTCAGCACTTGAAATGTAGTTATGTTTGTGCAGTCACTGTGATAGAGAACTATCTCTTGTATCTTGTAAAGGTAGGTCAGATGGAAGCCAAAAAGAGCATTCTTATATTGTTGCTTGCGTGTATTGAGGAGACTGTTTAATGGGGCATTGCCTGCATAGACTAGACCAGAAAATAGTTCAGGCAAAACAATGTCTGCTGCACTGAACGTGATACTAGCAATACATAAAAGACTTTACACCCAGCAGAGCTATGAAGGAATCTACTATGAAAACTGTAAAGGCACAGAGAGGAAGACAACATACTTCTTAAGCACACTATACACCAAGTTATGCAACTAAAACAGAAAATGTTCTCTCTTAAAAGACAGCAGTTGTTAACTGTTACTGCCAACTTCAAGATGATTACAATATGACAACTGTAGCTAATAATTTGGAGTCCAAAACCAAGCTGGTCTCAGGAATTTTGGGGGGTGAAGAAGGCAAGAATTTTTGTTGTTGTTGAAAAATTGCTTTGATAAATGTCACCGATATTAGATAAAGGGAAAATATAATGTAATGAATTAGTTGAACACAGGAGAGTTACATAAAGAGAAGAGTACCTGGTTGTTGTACTAGACTGACTGTCAGCCAGTACAGTCCTATGGGAAATATAGTACCTATGGTAAGAACTGCCTTGGTTCTGCTACAGGTGTTCCTATGCTTGATAGCAGAAGCTCAGCAAAAGTTTAGATCTTTTCTCTGTATCAGTTTTCCCTCATATTCACAATGATTATTCAAAAAGTCTTGCCCCACCGTTCAGGGTGGACCATGCACAAACTGGATATTAGGTGTCCTAGATCCTGATGCTCCTAAGTGATGCTTGTAGCTGAACTCTAAGCAGCAGCCACAAACTACATGCCAGTCACAGAGATTACTTTACCTAAGTGCAGTATGATGTTTAAATAATCTAGATATCTGGAGGCCTCAACAGTTAGTTAACCATAAGACACAGACTCTGTCTGAGTGTGACAAATAACTAATATTGAGCAGAAAGAAAGTGAATCTTGTAATTTAAATTGTTGTATATAAATTATCAGCCACTTTAGACAAAAGGGAAAAATAGATTCCTTCTAAGATTGGGATCTCTGTATTTCAGTGGTCTTTTTTTATCATGTTTGACATTTCTAGGACTGTTTTACTTGGATCCGATATTTCTGAGACTATCATGAGAACCTTCAAGATGTTAACAGAGCAAATATATTTGAATACAAGTTTCCAATGCCCCTGCCAGATGTGACAAGCGAAGGATGAGCCATAGGGGACCCCTAAGCATCTTCTAACAAACCTACAAAGTGAC
Organism: Cygnus olor; assembly: GCF_009769625.2. Lineage (NCBI taxonomy): Eukaryota > Metazoa > Chordata > Aves > Anseriformes > Anatidae > Cygnus > Cygnus olor. Next base: position 63,258,044 of record NC_049171.1, on the reverse strand, counting down.
AGAGATGAATTGTTCTCAGTGGTAGCTTGGAATAAAGTCATGGTGAAACCAGGTCAGCACTCAATAATATCACGAAGTATAGTGAATGCATGGATTGTATGAAGCTAAAAATAACCAGGACCACTATTTAGCCATTTTCAAGCTAGCTGTAACATGAATTCTGACTGCTAGTTACTGGAAAGAAGATTCTCAAGGTATTTCATGCACAAGTTGAACAACAGATATAGTGTCTTACTTAGAAACTTTTCTGGGAAACTGATAGGGCTGCTAAGACTAGCCAAAAGCAAGAAGTTAATTTTAGACCTTTGATTATAGGACTTCAGTCAATCAATTTAGAAAGATGGTAAAATATCTTTTTTCTAAGTCCCTATCCTACACCATGTCTTTTTGACATATTTCTCAGTCTTCCCTCTTCAGGGGCTCATAGCAGTGACAGCTTCAGAAATGTGTATGTGCTTAGTAACACAGCTAAAGAAGACTGGAAGCTCGGGCTGCTTGAGAACATTCTTTGTTTGGCAGTAGTTGCCTGGATTGGTTTCATTTTCCCTCTTCCTATAAGTATTTCTATTCTTTTGTTGAATGTAAGGTAATAAGCGTCTGCTCTCAAAGGAAAGGTCCAAGTGGTAGCTAAGCATCTAGGACGTTTTGTCTTCTCTGGAATGAAGGCAAAGAGATCTTTGAAAGCATTTCTGGGAATTTTCTTCATTTTGCCAGATAATATTTTATTTTTTTGCCTTTCCTACACCTCCCCATTTTCTGCCTTTCTGAAACCTATTTGGACATTCTTGACAATGAAGTGCATTATTAAATGTATATTGCTATAGTGCTTGTTATTCAGGTTATGCTGTCAACCTACGTCTTTCAGACATTTGATTACAAGTAGCATTTGAAGTACCTCCAAAGACTCTTTTTCTGTAGTTAATGTGGACCTTAGATGCTCAAGGTATTTCAACTACTGTTTTATTGTGAATCTTTTCTGCCTACTATAAGCAGATCCTTAGTGTGAACTTTACCTTACCCTGCTGATTTCTCCCTGCTTATAGGATATGAGGCATACCCTGAAAGAAGCAGAGCACAACTGTGAAGGCTGTACTGTATCCTGCAGACAGCAGGCAGAAATGTAGCCCAGTGACCAATAAGTGAAGTTGACAAGCAAGTGCTGGAAAAGACAATGAAAGGGATGAACCAAGTGAATCAAAGAAAATGGAAAAAAGAAGTCCTCTTTTCCACAAAATCTTAGATTGTCTTTTACTCTGTTAGTAAGTTCGTTAAAAAAAAAGAGTTTGCATTTAGTTGCAATAAATATATACAAGCAACACATTATTAATTTTCTTTAATTTATGCTGCAAAAGACAGTTGGCATCTGCACAGCTACAGTTGCAATGCTATAGATTTCATAAGTAACTGGCACCATGACAGATATTTTTCTTCTTTCTTCTACAAAGAAATGTAAACCATCTGCAAGGGAATTTAACAACTGGATTTATAGGTGGTGTTGCTCTATAGAACAGTCTACTTCCTTCATGTAAGCAACTGTTAACTTTATTCAGTATGCCTGAAAGTGAATTTTGCCATAACAGCAAGGGATTATGTTATGATAGTCTTCCATGTTTACGTGAAATGCTACCATACATGAATTTCAGAGGGCCACCTACTCTGAATTTACTTATAGACTATAGATTGATTCCATGAGCCTGGCAGTGTAAAGGGAAATTCCTATGGTGCTAATATCCACACAGATAGACCTGTTTCCAGAACTTCATTCTGTTTGCTTATTTTTTAGTCTAATTAATTCACCAATTAATTCCCAGCAGTGTCTCAGCATCTCATGCATCAGACTCAGCTAGTGCATCAGTGGTCTGCAGCTAAGCACCCACAGATGGCAGCTTGAGAAAAATATTGATTTTCAATGACTCGGATTTGTTGTTTAATTCAGCATTAACTTCATAAACATTCCTTCCTCATAAGCATATGACCACAAGGATCTTGTCTGTACTAGGTAGCTAGGAATAAGCAAGTGGGTCAATTCATAGGAGCAGCTTTCTCCCTAAGTAGGCAGAAGGGGAGAATATGAAAGGACTGCATACACAGCTTTGGGAATGGTACAACCTATTTCTTCCACGGACTACTCTCATGTGTGCAAAACAGAAAGAAAGGGGTGGAGCAGCTGCAAAAAAAAGTAAGCATGATGCACCCCAACACAGGGAATTCTAGGAGGGATGTCCTCTACCAGTAGTCCAGTAATTCTTCCTCTTCTTCCCTGGCATAGTGAAGTTCACCTGTGCCTATAATGATAACAATCAACAGGGACAACATAGCAGCACTGATTTTTCTGCGTGATTTCATAATAGCTATAGGGATATTTAATAAGGAGTATTTGCCCTTCTGGGGAAGACAAAAACAAACAAACAAACAAACAAACATAACTCGTTGCCAAAGAAGTAAAGGAAACTGTTTCACACATTGAATACAGAAACAGGATAGAGATGTGTTTGTCAAAGAGTAAAATTGCAATTGGGAGCTCTGACTTTACTTTAAACTGTTGATTTCTCCTGCTTACAGGATATGAAGTATACCCTGAAAGAGGTGGATGCTTGCTCCAACAAATAGAGGAATGGCAGCAATCATTTGATCATACATCTAATCGTGTGGAAGAAAGCAGCAAATTATATGGCCTGTAAAGAAAACCCTGTTAATAGAAAAAAAAAATACAAATATATAAATATAATTTAAATATATATATATATAGTTTTACTTCTACACTGAGAATAGGGATTTCTGTCTAACGTCATTTTTGATATATATACTACCATGTTCCATAAAGTTAGCAATCTGCATTATTTTTCTACAAATAAGATTTTACCATGAATAAACTATGTTCAAATCTGATACCTTATCTCCAAATTTAAATTCTCATCTATACAAACTAAGTGGAAAGGAGAAATCAGAACCAAATAATTGAGGAATCTTTGATTTTACTACTGGAACTCCACATTAGATAGTGGACTGGTGGTTTTTCCCTGATGACATGGCATATGTGTCCTAATATTTTTCATGATGAATTTTTCACGAAGTGCTGTAGTGTACTGTGTAAAAGATCGGTGTGAATGATTCTGCTCTAAAACTGGGCATAGCCTGGAGTATTGAGATTGTAGTTATAGGATTTATCATGCATTGGTACCACTGAGACTCAGTACAAGTCACTATGAAAGCCTGTTAGAAACATTACCAGAAGGAGCAAAGGCAGACAAAGAAACACAAACTGATCTCCGGAAAAGCATATGCACAGTAATATCACAGCAATATAAGAATTTTTATACCCATGTCACACTGATGTTATAAAAAAATAATTATTTAATCTGTAGTTTTTTGAAGAAAAATGTGATAAATAAGAAGTGTTATTCTTCTCCACAGGAAAAATCCCTTCACAATGCAAACTAGGTCTCTGCTCTGAAGCTTCAGGATCATCTTTAAGGAAAAGTGAGTGGGATCATATGATCATTCTAAAGAGCTAGGGAAACTATGAAAGTTCTCATTATCTATTTAAATGCATAATCACTATTTGAATCCTACTGAACTCAGTGGCATCTTGTGGCAGGGAATCCTACATATTCATTCTGTGTTGACTTACTCTAGTTTTTATTAAAATCAGACAATAAATGAAGAAATCAATACCTCTCCTCATGTGAGAATATATTATAAAAAAATGAGGGTTAGCCCTGAAAACCAATTAACTTGGTTGCTATTCAGAACTGCACAGCTAAAGACAGAACAGCTGAAAAGATAGGTGGAAAATATTGCTAATGACTGATAATGATCTATAACTACTGGCTCCATTCAAATAGTATTTATATTTACTTTTTTGTGTGTTTTAGACTGAGAGATTTCTGCTTCCAGTTTATATCTTTTTTTGCCATTGTCTTGGCTTTCTAATAAATTCTCATTCACACAATGCGTATCAAATCAATCATATGCATTTCCAAGTAAATATAACTTAGTCTTTCCATTGAATAGATGAATAGAGCATCATAAACTTTCTTGGTGTTACCAAAACCATTAAGTTCAAAATAGAATGAACAACACATCAATAAAACATGAATTTTTCTCCCACTTCAGGTTTAACAAAACAGTTATTTCAATTAGTAAGCTTGTGTTACATTGTTTTTTCTAAGGCCAGAATGGTTTCTAGCTTGAAAAAGATCCAACAGTTCATTTATCATTATAAAAATTTATCATTAAAAAGATTGGCACTTCTTTTGAGAAATGAACTTCTCCCACAAAGTCTGTCTTCCTCTCATTTTCTAAAAAAAAAAAAAAAAAAAAAAGAGGACAGGCACTGGCTAAATTGGCACACTCTCTAATTTAAACTACAGGCACAAATGTGACATATGAAATAGTTCTTTGACAGCATTAATTTCACACGTTGCATACATACATTTCAGCAGATATTCCTGCATCTTCTTATTTCAAATCAGAAGTATTTATCATTGATAGCAATACCTCGGACCTCAGCACAAACAAGTAAACTGGCAGAGAAAAGGTGTCCCCAGAGAAATGGTCTTTGGTCTCTCCAAAACTTCATCAAAAAGAAGGGCTTAAATTTACACAGCTAAGGCAGAATACTTAGGAATTACAAGATGGGGAGATTTAAGACTCAGTCCCAATACTATGAGACTGTGTTTGCACTGATAAAGAATGTGCTCAAGCCCATAGCTGAGCACAGTGATCTTGGAATCCTTGCACTTCCCACTCACATTGCTGGAAAGTGTGGAGCCAAGCCAAAAACTCCCACATTGTGCTTAAGAAGGGTGACCTCAAGATGCCTGCAGGTAGTTGAGAGAAGCTATTCCTACCTCCAAAACATGAGTCTAGAGATGCGCTAGAAGCAAGTTAAGGGTCTGTCCCTCCAGAATGCTGCAGACCATAGGGAAGACCAATGTTGAGGGGCCTGTACAAGCAGATGCAGAGGTCAAAAATGTGGATAGTTGTGAGATTTGTTCTTTAGGACAAGCTTATTCTAACATAAGCACACTCATACTGGTAGTTCATGTAGTTACTGATCCCACAAATGCAAGTGTTAATATCTATAAGCAGTTCACTAACAGTCCAACAGAAGGTTTGTACATAAGCTGAACACACTCACCAGTGATTGCATGATCATGGATGGTAAGCTTTGCCTTAGTTTCCCCAGTAATAAATTTCCAATTGCAATGTTTATCTGTTTTGCAGAAAGTCGTGAAGAGTACAAATACAAGAGTATTTGATAACTGTAAATGGAAATAGCTGGATCAGCATATCATTACTATATTCCCTGAGTGGTGTGCAAAGCATCACTACAATAATTTGCATTCCAAAGAAAAATTCCCTTTTGAAGATATGCTTGCATTCCAGAAGATGAATTTTCCCTCTGAAAAATCAAAGAAAAAACAACAGAGCTGCGGAACACACCTTTACACAAGACTGTTTTCTTCTCTTAAAAGGGTTTTCTTCTTCTTTTTTTTTTTTTTTTTTAATTGTTATTTTAGGCAGTAGGGAAGGCTGAGTTTGTGTGATGGGTCATCTTTTCATTCTCACTTATTGAGTTTTACCAATAATGAGAGATTTAACAATTCATGAAATCAGAAGGTGAAGACAGCAATCCACTTACCCCTCAATAACATTGTTCTTCGGATTACTTTTCACTTTTTTCCCCATTCCAATTAATTTTGAAGTCCAACTTCCCACCATGCTGTGTTGCAAAACCATTCTCAGTTTTCTCAGTAACTGTAATAACAGTAATATCTTCCTTAAAAAAAATAAATAATAAAAAGTCTGTACAGCAGAGATCAGCAGTAATGTAAGTCCATTATCCACAAACAGTACCCTGCTTCTTCAGACCAGGCTAAATCAGATGTAGACTGACTAGGCATACTGGCTTTAGAGCAGTAGTTGCACAACTACTGTATGTACAAGATGTCACAGTCCTCCCCTGCCTTTTCACCTGGTTATATTATACAAGATTTCTATATGTCCCATTGGAGCAAGACACTTGATCTTCCTACCTTCATGCATACTCTGGGGGCACTTCCGAACATTTTTCACTGTACTACCTCAAAACAGGGAACTGGGGACAGCTTCAAAATGCAGTACAGAGATATTCTCTTTCCTGTTCCAACCCAGACAAAGCCACTGTTCTACAGTTTAGAATGAAAACTGGACATAGCAAAACCTCTTCTTTAGAACATCATTAGTTGCTTCTACATTTTCCAGCACCTTCTGAAGAATTCTCACCCAGCTATATTATTACTACTCTACTGAGATCACTATTTCAGCAGAGGTTGATAACTGAACAGGGATTTCCTTTACAAAGATAGATCACAGCAGCAGGTATAACATCACATCAGAAAATTTGCATGATCATAATCTTAGCACTGATACTAAAACACGTAATCTGATATCAGGGCAATCCCAAGTATAAATACAGGCTGGGCAGAGAATGGATTGAGAGGAGCCCTGAGGAGAAGCACCCCCCTGACCTGGGGGTGTTGGTTGACAAGAAGCTCAACATGAGCCAGCAATGTGCGCTTGCAGCCCAGAAAGCCAAGAGTATCCTGGAATGCATCAAAAGAAGTGTGGCCAGCAGGTCAAGGATGGTGATTCTCCCCCTCTACTCTGCTCTCGTGAGGCCCCAGCTGTGGGGACTCACTGTGTTCAGCTCTGGGGCCCCCAGCACAAGAAGGGCATGGAAGTATTAGAACAAGCCCAGAGGAGAACCAGAGGAGACCCATAGGTCACAAAGATGATCAAGGGGCTAGAGCACCTCTCCTACGAAGACACGCTGAGGGAGTTGTGGTTGTTCAGCAAGAAGAAAAGGCCTCTCTCTGGAGTGGCCTTTCAATACCTAAAGGGGGCCTACCGAAAAGCTGGGGAGGGGCTCTTTGTCAGGGAGTGGTGTGACAGGACAAGGAGAAATGGCTTTAAACTAAAAGAGGGTAGGCTTAGATTAGATATAAAGAAGAAATTCTTTACTCAAAGGGTGATGAAGCACTGGAACAGGTTGCCCAGAAAAGCTGTGGATGCCCCATCCCTGGAAGTGTTGAAGACCAGGTTGGATGGGGCTTTGAGCAACCTGGTCTAGTGGAAGTCATCCCTGCCCATATCAAGGGGGTTGGGACTTGATGATCTTTAAGGTCCCTTCCAACTCAAGCCATTCTGTGATTCTATGATATCCTCTTGTGTATAAGAGACTGATATACCTTTATCACCGGGGCAAAATATCGGATTCTGATCAAAGATAGGATATGGAATAAATACATTGCTCTAGCCACAAGGAGTATAGCCTAATTACATGTCACAGTCTCTAAGACTGTGATTTTCCCAGAGCTGTCACTCATGGTCTTGGGGGCTTTCTGTATGCCACAGAGCTCCCTGGGAGTTACTTCCACAACAAATTGTGTTTGCAGAGGTTAATTCTGTCTCTGTATCTTTTAAGATTTCATTGATTGACTTTGCTACTGTAAAGCTATTTTAAAGGAGTATTTTACAGGTTACCCATTTATCTCTGTGAATCTGCCCATCCACCGCCCACTTTCCATCCCTGGCCTCTTGTTCCTCCAGGACTACCTCCACCACTCATTTTCCGTTTTCTCCCAGTTTCCAATCTCAGTCTCCCTATGTCAAATCTTGTCCAGCAAGTGTTAGTGGGTACCAGCTCTTCTCCAGCTTTGCCACTTTTTATCTATTCCCTTCTCTAGCATCCTTGACTCAGATTTAAGACTTACCGTAGCTATTTTCAGTCTCCTGCTAAGTCCCATTCTATCCCTAGTGCCATCTCACAGCTCTGTTTTAAAGCATTAAATTTTTACTCCAAAAGCAATGTGTGTATTATTTACAGATTAGTCTTGAATATATTACATTTTCTTAAGCTGAATGAGACTATTTTCTCAGATTTAAAAAAAAAAAAAAAAGACTACCAAAACCTCTCCAAAATCTCGTGTAATAATCTCAGTTCATTTTGGGAGAGAAGCTAGCTGTTAACCTCCCTGCTGTGTGTGTCTCTTTCTATCTGCCTATACACTGTAGATATTTACACTAAGTTCATTATTGTGGTTTCATCAACTCATTGTTATGTGACTTTATAATTATCGGTGACGTATATATCACCATCTTCCCACTATAAGACATTTTATTCTGTTACTTAAAACTGTTAAATTTTAACAGTAGCAACTAATGATTTCCATACAGGTGTCTTCTGGGGGCTATGTTTTTTTGTTTGTTTGTTTGTTTGTTTTGTTTTGTTTTGTTTTTTTTTGTTTTTCTCAGATGATTATTTCAACCATTTTCTAGAATTATTTACACTCACATGTACACACATAAGCTATAGCAAATTTTGGCTCTGGAGCAGGGAAAAGTGATCTTTCTATGTGGTATATCATTTTCTACACTTTTACTTTTTTTCTTTTTCTAAAATCCACTAAATAAAGTACTTAAATCTTTGTTAAGAGTCAAGAGACATTGCTTCAGTTTTGGCAGAACTAAAGTGTAGGGGCAAAGCACAACTGCCCCTGCAATTCTGGCTATCCAGAAGTCAAGAAATGCCATTTCCTTGAGCACAGGGATAGAGAGTATTGCCCTCTTGTTTTTGAAGTACAATACTGTATCTGCCTCTCTTTGGCAGTAGGAAGAAAGTGGGAAGTTTTCTACTAGAATTCAGAAAAATGAGGGTCCGAGTAAGGCAGCAAGACATGCAAAACTAAAGAAGCAGCTCAAGATAACAATGAAAAACTTGAGGAAAAAAAAGGTTGAGGGATAAGAAGCAGGACTGAAAGCCCTAGCAGCAGACTGAGGTAGAGAGCTGAAGAATGCAGGAGTTAAGGATGTTACTGAAATCAGCTCTGAACCTTCAGAAAACATTCTTACACTGTTCAGACCTTGGTCTGTGCAAATCACCTCAGACATCAACTACTGAAGGAAGACTATAGAGCATGGTAGAGAGTTAGAATCATAGAATCATAGAATATACCGAGTTGGAAGGGACCCATAAGGATCATCAAGTCCAACTCCTGGCACCGCACAGGTCTGCCCAAAAGTTTAGACCATGTGACTAAGTACACAGTCCAATCTCTTCCTAAATTCAGACAGGCTTGCTGCAGTGACTACTTCACTGGGGAGCCTGTTCCAGTGTGCAACCACCCTTTTGGTGAAGAATGTCTTCCTGATGTCCAGCCTAAACTTCCCCTGCCTCAGCTTGACACTGTTCCCATGGGTCCTGTCACTGGTGATAATGGAGAATAGGTCACCTGCCTCTCCACTCCCCCTCGCGAGGAGGTTGTAGACTGCGATGAGGTCCCCCCTCAGCCTCCTCTTCTCCAGGCTGAACAGGCCAAGTGACCTCAGCTGCTCCTCATATGTCTTCCCCTCTAGGCCCTTCACCATCTTCGTCGCCCTCCTCTGGACACTCTCCAACAGTTTAATGTCCTTTTAGTACTGTGGTGCCCAGAACTGCACACAGTACTCGAGTTGAGGCCGCACCAGCGCAGAGTAGAGCAGGACAATCACTTCCCTCGACCGACTAGCAATGCCGTGCTTGATGCATCCCAGGATACGGTTGGCCCTCCTGGCTGCCAGGGCACACTGCTGGCTCATATTCAACTTGCTGTCAACCACAACCCCCAGATCCCTCTCTACGGGGCTGCTCTCCAGCGTCTCATCACCCAGTCTGTACGTATAGCCAGGGTTGCCCTGTCCCAGGTGCAGGACCCGGCACTTGCTTTTGTTAAACTTCATGCAGTTGGTGATCGCCCAGCTCTCCAATCTGTCCAGATCTCTCTGCAAAGCCTTTCCACGCTCATCCAAGTCCACAACTCCTTCAAGTTTGGTGTTGTTGGCAAATTTGCTCAAAACACCTTCTAGTCCTACATCCAAATCATTTATAAAAACATTGAAGAGGACTGGCCCTAAAATGGAGCCTTGAGGGACCCCACTAGCGACCATCCACCAGCCAGATGTGGCCTCATTTACCACAACCCTTTGAGCCCTGCCCGTCAGCTTATTGCTCACCCGTTGTATGATGTTTTTGTTAAGTTGCATGCTGGACATTTTGTCCAGTAGGATCCTATGGGAAACTGTGTCAAAAGCTTTGCTGAAGTCCAAAAAGATCACATCAGCTGGTTTCCCTTGATCGACTAGATGGGTGATCTTATCATAAAAAGAAATTAAATTTGTTAGGCAGGACCTACCCCTCATGAACCCATGTTGGCTGGGACCAATGACTGCATTGTCCCCCAGGTGTGCTTCAATAACTTCAAGGATCATCCTCTCCATAATTTTACCAGGCACTGACATGAGACTGACAGGCCTGTAATTGCTAGGGTCTTCTTTCTTACCCTTCTTGAAAATTGGCACAACATTTGCCAGCTTCCAGTCTACTGGGACCTCTCCACATTCCCAAGATCATCGAAAAAAATTGATAGAGGTCCCGCGATGACATCAGCCAGCTCTTTAAGCATCCTGGGATGAATCCCATTTGGACCCATGGACTTGTATGGATCCAGGTGGAGCAGCAATTCCCACACACGTTCAGGATCAGTTGGGAGTTTGTCATTCCCACCATCATGGTCCTCCAGCTCAGGGTACCCTGGGTCCCGAAGCCCATCATCAGCATTGAAGACAGAGGCGAAGAAGGCGTTAAACGTCTCTGCTTTGCCTATGTCATTGTCTGTGAGGAGACCCTCCCCATCTAGTAGCGGACCTATGTTTTCTTTGGTTCTCCTTTTTCTATTCACATATCTAAAAAAAAACTTTTTTATTGTCTCCCACACACATGGCCAGCTTCAACTCTAGTTGGGCTTTGGCCACATGAATTTTCTCTCTACAAACACAAACAGCATCTCTGTATTCCTTCCTCGTTGCTTGACCCTCCTTCCAGCAGCCGTACACTTTCTTTTTTCGCCTAAGCTCCAGTAGAAGTTCCCTGGTCAGCTAGGCCAGCCTTCTGCCCCGCCTGCCTGACTTCTGATATTTTGGAATCGCCTGATCTTGTGCTTTTAGGAGGCAGTGCTTAAAGATTGACCAGCACTGATGGACGCCTATGCCTTCAAAAGCAGTTTCCCAGGGGACCTTGCTGACTAGTTCCCTGAGCAGCCTGAAGTCTGCTTTCCCCATATCCAGGGCTGAAGTTTTGGTGACAGTTTTCCTTCTGTCACCATGAATTCTAAACTCAACCACTTCATGGTCACTATGACCGAGATGGCCGCCAATTGCCACGTCTCCCACAAGACCCTCTCTGTTCTCCAGCAACAGATCTAGGAGGGCACCTTTTCTAGTTGGCTCCCTTAGCACCTGCACCAAGAAGTTATCATCTAGGTGCTTTATGAACCTCCTGGACTTGCTCGTGTCAGCCGTGTGGTGATCCCAGTTGACGTCTGGCAAGTTGAAATCCCCCATTAGGACAAGGGGAGTTGATCTCGAGGCTTCTCTTAGTTCTGCAAAGAATAATTCATCGGCGTTGTCGTCCTGGCCAGGTGGTCTGTAATAGACTCCCACAACGACATACCCTTTATTTGTTCGTCCCTTAATCCTTATCCAGAGGCTCTCAACTTTGCCACCGCCAACTTGAAGTTCCACACAGTCCAGCCCATGCTTCACATACATAGCCACCCTGCCACCTCACCTACCCTGCCTGTCCCTCTTGAAGAGCCTGTAATCATCTATTGCAACACACCAGCCACAGGACTTATCCCACCAGGTTTCGCTTATGCCAATGATATCGTAGCTGTGGGACTGGGCCAAGACTTCTAGCTCATCCATTTTATTCCTCATACTGCGTGTGTTTGTGTAGAAGCACTTCAAATGCGCCTCCCTACACGCAGCACCTTGTGTAGCCAACTGAAGGGCCTCACTAGCACACAGTCCCTCTGATTCTAGCACACCATCCCTTAGCTCATCACCAGCGTGCCTGGTTTTATCTCCTTCCCCCTTTGACTCTAGTTTAAAGCCTAAAGAGTTTCAGAGTTCCCTACTCTGAAACTGTGGCTCTCTAAAACTTTGTATTTCCATACAAATTTAATATTTGGCTAGTTTGGTCTGTTTCCCCTTTTCATCTCCTCTTTCATCTCAGCAGTTCCCAACCCTTAGTCTGTTTGTACAGCCATTTCCACCTCCCCACCCCCCTCTCCCCACATCTCTTCATCCGTCATATTCAGAGTGAATTTAGCAGAACTAGGGGCGGTAGAGCCCCTGTTACCACCACCTGATACAGACCATGCCTACATGACAATGGAAAAGCAGTGTTGCCTTTCTCTCCCACCTTCTCCGAGCTACACCTAGGATCAACACTTATCCTCATGTTCCCTAAAGCACCAAAAATAGATTTGACAACAGCTTTGTATGGTGTGTGCACATTATATATACTGAACATATAGTTAACATTTACGTCTTTTTCTGTTGATGTATGAGTTTAGGTGTTATTTTGTTGCACTCCACAGTACACTGAAATCCAGCTCTGAGTATAGATGCTTAAATTCCCATGATCTGTGAATTTCAGAATGACCTGGGGGTAAAATGCATTTCCCCCAGTAAGAAGACCAAGGTCTTTATCTCATAGCTCTTGCTTTCCGGGAAATTGCATTCTGAGAAAGAATGCACAAGTTCTAGTTCAACCCTAATCAATTCCACTGTCATGATTACATTCAAAAGGTGTTGTTTTATTTTAGTTGAGACACATTCCAGTTGCTAAAGATGAGCCCTCTCTTCAACTCCACTCTCAAGAACCATGAGTTCCACTTCATGTGACGGCTGGCTCCTATGCTGCTCTGCGCTGACTATTCTCCAGCACACAGTCCACACTGTACACTGAATGAAACAGCCATCCCCTGCGAAATATTGCATGAGATTATAAAATAAAAGACAGAATCATAATGTGCGTGCACTGGAGGTCAAAATTAAGGTCATGTAGGTTATTCTGTAATGATTTCTGATTGCTTGTCTTAATTTTTGCACAGCACCTATCTTGCTCCTCTTTTAAAGACCCTATTCTCCCTCTCAGCCTCCAATGTTCTTTCTTAACCAACTCTGCCTTTTCCAGAATCATGTTTCTGCCTCTCTTTGTTCCTGTTTCTTGCCCCTATTTTGATATTTTCTGTACTCACTCTCTACTCCTATTTCTCACTGCTGTTTGAACAAACACTTCACTGCCTAAGGCTGCTGTCTCCTGACAAATACAACTCCCCCCTTTCCACCCCATCCTCATGTCTGACTCTACCTTCTCTCTAACTCTAACACAAAATACTTTCAGATGTACAGAAGACTTTCTGATTTAATTTCCTCTCCAGACACAGAGGGGAATTATTTGAAAAATCCTGATTAGACATGATCTGAATCAACGAAGACAACATAGAGTACACATAGCACTAATAACACTGAAAAGTTATATAACATTTTTAACCATGAATCTGCTTTACAAACACTAAGGGAGTGATTTTTCAGAGGTCCCATGTGCTCATTGCTCATAGGAGTTTAGCTTTTTTTTTTTTTTGTGACTGCTCAATGCTTCTGCAAATGAAAAAAAAAAAAAGAAAAGAAAAAAAAAACTCTATCATTTTATATACAGAAAAGTAGAATTATAAAGAACACCGCGTGTCAAGCCAGAGTGTAGGACTGTCATATTATTTTACGTATGGAAAGCAAGGCCATGAGGCTGTATACAGAAAAGGACCCAGGTCTTAAACTGACACATTAGGTGTCTTAAGTCCATTGAGCTTCTTGAAATCTAAGTTTCTGGGGATGTTGTTACCTATATTTCTTCCACATCTATTTTTACAGCAGTCAGAACTAGTAGTTAGGTTTGAGCTTTATACAGAGGAGAACTAAGACAAATATGAAACCCAGTGCCTTTTTTTAGTCAATAATTCAATGGTTAGGGTGCCTATCTAGATTGTGACAGATCTCCCTTATCCTAATTTGACCCCTGAGGTTTGACACTTAGTAGACAGTATAATGAGAGCATTAATAGCAATATTTAACGTCATAAGGAAAGAAGATAATTCCAAAGAGGGAGCCTAACCTGCGTCATTGGACATGTTAAAAGAATACTCCTAATGGGGTTAGATTTTCTTGTATGTTGTTTTAAATGAGGAAAAAAAAAAAAAAAAAAGGAAATGTAGAAAATGTACACTTCCTACATATTGTATGGAACTTACAAAGCTGTCCCAGTGTTGTAGAGAATGTAGAGAATTCTAGGTAATCCCTGTAATGTCTCTAGATCTCTCATGGGTTTAACCCCTGACACGTAGGAAAAAGAAAATATCAATTCAACTCAAAGTTGTTGACTCTAAAAGCCACTTAGTGGAGTTGTGGGCACTTAATTCCCAAGTTCATTTATGAGTTTGTGCAATTCAGTCCACATAATATAAATTTATTTTATTAAACATCCATAACCTGAAAAAGGGCCATATTACCATTAGTGTTTCAGACAGATTTTCATATAAGTAAAATAGGGATTTGTAAAGCTTTGTTAACAGAATCATAGAATCATAGGATCACAGAATGGCTTGAGTTGGAAGGGACCTTAAAGATCATCAAGTCCCAACCCCCTTGATATGGGCAGGGATGACTTCCACTAGACCAGGTTGCTCAAAGCCCCATCCAACCTGGTCTTCAACACTTCCAGGGATGGGGCATCCACAGCTTTTCTGGGCAACCTGTTCCAGTGCTTCATCACCCTCTGAGTAAAGAATTTCTTCTTTATATCTAATCTAAGCCTACCCTCTTTTAGTTTAAAGCCATTTCTCCTTGTCCTGTCACACCACTCCCTGACAAAGAGCCCCTCCCCAGCTTTTCGGTAGGCCCCCTTTAGGTATTGAAAGGCCACTCCAGAGAGAGGCCTTTTCTTCTTGCTGAACAACCACAACTCCCTCAGCGTGTCTTCGTAGGAGAGGTGCTCTAGCCCCTTGATCATCTTTGTGACCTATGGGTCTCCTCTGGTTCTCCTCTGGGCTTGTTCTAATACTTCCATGCCCTTCTTGTGCTGGGGGCCCCAGAGCTGAACACAGTGAGTCCCCACAGCTGGGGCCTCACGAGAGCAGAGTAGAGGGGGAGAATCACCATCCTTGACCTGCTGGCCACACTTCTTTTGATGCATTCCAGGATACTCTTGGCTTTCTGGGCTGCAAGCGCACATTGCTGGCTCATGTTGAGCTTCTTGTCAACCAACACCCCCAGGTCAGGGGGGTGCTTCTCCTCAGGGCTCCTCTCAATCCATTCTCCGCCCAGCCTGTATTTGTGCTTGGGATTGCCCCAGCCCAGATGCAAGACCTTGGACTTTTTAATCTCATGAGGTTCTCACAGGCCTACCTCTCAAGTCTGTCTAGGTCCCTCTGGATGACATCCCTTCCCTTCAGTGTGTCAACCTACCATGCAGTTTGGTGTTGGCAAACTTGCTGAGGGTGCACTCAATTTCACTGTCCACATCACCGAAGAAGTTGTAAAACAGTACCGTTCCCAGTACTGAACCCTGAGGAACACCACTCATCACTGCTTTTCACCTGGACATTAAGCCACTGACTGCAACTCTTTGAGTATGACCATCCAGCCAATTCCATACACAACTGAATGGCCTGTCCATCAAATCTGTGTCTCTCCAATTCAGAAACAATGATATCATGGGGGAATGTGCCAAATGCTTTGCACAAGTCCAGATAGATTATGTCAGTTTCTCTTCCCCTATTCACTGATGCTGTAACCCCATCATAGAAGGCCACCAGATTTGTCAAGCAAACAAATGACAAGCAAAACAGCTGCTAAAACATTTCAATCTGACCCTTACTGTTGACCTAGACAACCCTGAGGTAGCTAGCAGCCATTTTATAACTGAAGGCCTTGACTGTGGTGATTTCAAAGTCCACTGTCAGGAAAACTTGAGTGAAGTCAGCTAATCCCGCAGATTTCACATTATTATTTTTTTTACGTCAAAATTATTGGGAAGATTCATGGAGATCTTTCCTCAGATGCTCTACTTAGGAAGGTTTTACTATAGTAGGTCATATTTTGCAGACCCTTCTGCATGTAACGTCTACTATTTCACTAAGACTAAATATTTCTGTCCTTTTAGCTAAAAGCAAACCTGACATCAGGAACTGTTTGAAGTATTAGAACTTCTAATATTCTTCTAAAAATATGTGATGGAAAAATTGTCAGTGGGTCTGACCTAACCTCAATGATTAAATAAATAAATAAATAAATAAATAAATTTAAATTATCCTGTTTTTTTGTGAGGAGCTGTTTTGGTACAGATATTTGTCAATAATAATAGGCCTTCTGGTGGTGTATGTAATATTTACTCTAACATTATCATGCAGTTGAACAATTGCAGTTTCTTTTATTGGGGGTCCAATGTAAAGCCCCATGTACCATAAAGCTACAGTGCTGTAATGCATTCTTAATGGAAATGTTAGAAATAATAGCCTCTCCATGAGCCTATCCTTTAAGTGTGCCCATCTGGTTATGTAATTCAGTCTAATGGTCATGCCTTTTTCTCCACGGTATATCAAGTTCAGCTTGATCTATACCAGTTGTTTGCTATCTCTTAGGAACTTTGAATCTTTTCCTTGCTACAAGTCTTTACAAGAATATGCAATGGCTTAAAGAAAGGCTCCTTCTTTTTTATTCTTTTATTCTCCCCCTCTCCTCCCCATTTCATAGCTCAATCACTTTGTTTTTCAGACTCACTAGAGATCTACACAGCAGCAACTTTCCTTGCAATCCCAGTAACTCCTGCTTGGTGAAGCAGGTCTCGCTAGTGGGGCACAAGCACTTTACAAGAAAGAAAAAGAAAAAAAAAAAAAAAAAAAAAAAAGAAGAAATAGTAACCTAAGGCTCAAGTTGAAAGCTCTGCTGGACTGCATGTTTAAGGAGGGACAGAACATTGCCAGTTAAAAAAAAAAAAAAATGTTAAACGGCTACCTAGTACAGTAGGTCTTTATTTTGTTGTATGATGCCAGGAGTCTTGTGGGAAAAAAGATGCAAACACGTATTTAGCACTAAGACAGCACATATGCATATTTGAACTTTGGCCATGCACTTCTTTAGTCTGTTGAGATCGGGAGGTAAATAATATATTTGCATTCTTGTTTCACATGTAATGTTGTGTGTTTAGGTGTGCACATACGTAAACATGGATATCCACATATATGCATATATATACATATATAAACATATTTCAGAATAACTTTCAAAAGTTAAAATAGTTTAGAAGTTCTTCGTATATAAATTCCCATTCTTTGAGGATCATATAGGACACTTTCACTCTTGGCAGATGATTGGAAAAGTGACTTCTTTTTTCATATCTAACAAAATTAATATATAAATAGAGCTAACACCAGAACTCAATCTAGTCCAAATTCACCATTCCTAGAATTAGCAACCTACCTACATCTGCACATATATAAATTGGTACTTTATTATACAGCACTGAATTGTACTCATGAAAATTTTCAGAATGAATGTATAGTACTTGTACTGTAAATACAGTTTGCTTTATGTTCATGACAGTTTTACGGCTTCCTGTCTTATCTGAAATTGCCTCACCTCAGATTCATTGTGGAGCTGTTTTACTATAACATCATGGCAATTTTCACCAACCATTTCAGTTTATCAAGATACTTTTAAATCTCCAGGAAGTTGATTAAAACCCTACCACTTTTTGCTTTCTGGAAGTAGACTGTGCTTGTATCCCAAGAATTTTGGTGAGGAAAATATCCATCTCAATGTAGCAAAGCTTTCATTTCAAATAGACACAACACTATATTCCCCAGCGCAGTTGTTTCAAGCCTCAGTCTTATGAGTTTGGGTGCATAGTTTGTCCTGGTTATAGCAAATCCTGTGGCCTTAATAGAAAGCATGACTGATACATTAATTTTCAGATCAAAGTGCCAAACAAACAGTGACTGGTACAAGATTTTAGGTTAAGAATTTTAATGATGGCATTGCTGAGTGCAGATGAAGCAGAGGCTTTAAGTTTTCAAAACAGTGGAATGAGCTGTTTTTTTTGCCTCCTTTATTCTCCTTACCAATTCGCTGAAGCATGTACAGAGGACATTAGACAAAAGCCTGAAGTTATGTATGTATACACATATATATCCTCTGGACTTTCAGTGATATTCCCAGGTCATGTTTGACATGTAGCTTCATACATTATATATAGTCTCTATATTATTACATAACATAGATAGCATATCTTATATATTTAATACGAAATACATGTGTATTATTGTATATGTAGAAGACGTATGTATATATATGTAAAAGAGTATTTTTCTTCCTTGTTTATAGAAAATCAATTGCGTATTTCCTTGAAAAAATGACGGTTCCTGTGTAACAACTACTGTTTTTAAAAACACAATATTTCTATCATAAACTATCATATACAATCATAATAGGGGGAAAAATCCCCAGCAAAACCATAGTTGTCATAATTCATAACCAATTGTTAGAGGCTTAACTGCTCTCAGTTTTGCCTTGGGCCATTAACTAACAAACCAACCATTAACTGGTAGTAATGACCTTTTTTTTTTTTTTTTTTTTTTCCCAGAGATTATTGCTTAATTGAACTCCAGTGCTGTGTTGGTTATTTTTATGCCACCTCATCTCACAATGACTATGCATTACTGTATTTTCCTAGTATACCAACCACCCACTGAAATAAACAAGATAAGTGTTAGAGAATTGGATCTTTCACTGTATATACTATTTAAAATACATTATTTTAATGAACAGCTTTGATGTGGTAGACGTGCTTTTTCATTTGTCCTATTCTCCAGAGCATATGCATCAAGTAACGTAGATGCAGAATTAATGCATGCTGCTATTCAGTAATGTATACAATGTCAAGACACTGTATTAGTAAGCTGTGTTATATATTCATTTGGGTAAGACACATTTGATTATTAGCATTCTGTTCTTCAGCAACAAGCCACATGTGCTGTCTGTTGCCATGGCAATAAATTAGGAAGGATAACCTGACTACTTACCAATTTTTATTAGTGCAGTCATCTTACCTGCTTAACCCCTCAGTAACAGTAACATATTTAAACACCACTGATAAAATCAATGCAACGCTGGGGGTTGAGTTAAGCTAATAGAGGGGGAGAGGAAGCCAGAATACTGTAGAGATAGGATAGAAATAGTGACTTACAACACAATGCTGATGTGATTCATTAATATTACAGGATCAAAAATGTTAATGTTTCTGAGGGTGTTAGCATATTGGGAAGCGATGAAAATAAAAGCAAAAATTTAGGAAGGATAAAATGAAAAGTGTTTTCCTCCTGCTGTGTTTAAAGTAATATGTGTAAATGCACATGTTAAACTATAAGCCTGAATAAATGGAATCAAAACACCTACTTGCTAAATATTAAGAAACATCATATGCTATTAAATATATCCTTTAAAGAAGAAGAGAATGAGCTAACTGTACTTTAGCATGGTTTTCTTTAAGATATTGAAATTATATTATTTTTGTTCTATGACCTTTAAAACTTAACACCCTTTCAATTATCACACATAGAAAAATCAATTATTCTGTAGTATTCAGAAATAAGAATAAGCTTCCCATTCATTCCAAGATCTTCCTGGGATCAAAATAAAAGTTTCAACTGATTTATTCTAAAGTATCTCATTTTGATCTAAAGATCTAAATGTTCCTGCAGAGCTAAGTATGGTTAATCCCTGTTTGATTGTTGTAAGGCCAGCTATTTAAATCCCAATATTAGCATTAAAGCTGCTGCTGGATTCACAGTCATGGAAAAAAAAATCTTACAAATCCTGTTTGTTTTAATGAAGTGCTGTACCTTCTGGTGTTAAAGCAGGGCATGAATGCACAACACAACAGCAAAGAATGGTCAGGAACCTCCTTGGATGAGCTCTCCATATGGATACCTTTGCTGGAAGGAGATGCGCCTTGCTCTGCTTTTGGATTTCAGGGTGACACCACCCATCACCCTGGTCTTACTGTCATCCCCTCAGTGTCCACATGATTTGAGCTGTCAAACTAAATTTTACATCTGTCAGCATGACATTATTCAGTTAGTAAAAGGCTGGCAACTCAAGACTTTTCCAAAACCTTAATAACAAAGAAATATTAATCATAGAATCATAGAATACCCTGAGTTGGAAGGGATCCAAAAAAACTCCTGGGTCCCCAAAGGACCACCCAAAAAATCAGACCATGTGTTGGAGAGAATTGTCCAACTTCTTGAACTCCAGCAGGCCTGGTGCCATGACCACTTCCCTGGAGAGCCTGTCCCAGTGCCCGACCACCCTCTCAGTGAAGAACCTTTCCCTAACACCCAGCCTGACTCTCCCCTATCACAGCTTCATGCTGTTCCCTCAGGTCCTGTCATTGTCCCCAGAGAGCAGAGCTCAGTGCCTGCCCCTCCACTCCCCTCATGAGGGAGCTGCAGACCACAATGAGGCCTCTACTGAGCCTGCTCTGCTCTGGGCTGAGCAAACCAGGTGACCTCAGCCGCTCCTCATATGTTGGGACTTCCCCTTCCCAGGTGCAGAATCCAGCACCTGCTCTTACAAAACTTCATGTGGCTGGTGATTGCCCAGCCCTCTAATTTGTCAAAATTTCACTGCAAGGCCTCTCTACCCTCAATGGAGTCAAGCGCTCCTCCCAATCTAGTGTTATCCACAAACTTACTTAGTATACGTTCAAGTTCTGCATACAAATCATTTAGGAAAACATGGAAGACAACTGTCCCTAAAATGGACACCTGTGGAACCCCACAAATGACTGGCTTCCTGCCTGCCTGCCTGATGTAACCCCATTTACCATAACCCTCTGAGCCCGACCCATCAGCCAATTGTTCACTCATCATATGTGTATTTCTCCGGCCGTGTGCTGGACATTTTGTCTAGAAGGAGATTTTTACTGCATAGACAAAAAAGAGAAGTTATCTGTAAAATTGCCTTACTGCTGGAATTTGGTGTAAGAAACCCAGGAAGAAGATGGAATTCTTCTCACCTGCATCCTGACATACTTAGCCATTTAATGACTTAAGCTTCAAAACAGATCACCAGTCAGCAATTCTTACTGATTTATTGATCTGCAAGTGGATTTTTGACACCTGCTTCCAGGATTGATGTAATAGTTGATAGCTCCAAGGTGGGGAGCAAAGTGTCCCTGTGCTCTCACTCCTGCCAGGAAGGCAGGCAGAGGACAGACACACCAGATATTTAGGGAGTGGCACAGAGGAAAAAACAGATGATGGCAGAGTTCAACCTCCATCACTTTGGTGAACTGTGCAGTTTTTCTGCTGCCAAGTCAGAACAAGCCCCCAGGCATGTCATTTCTGACTGCCAGCATTGGTTTTAAAAACCAAGATAGAAAAAAACCAACACATCTCTCCTCAAAAATGCTCTCACAAACACTTGGAAAAACTCTGGGGAGACTAGAAGACAGCATGGGCTGATGGTATTGCAGTTTCTATGGGTTCACATGCTTTTGGAAACTCTTGCTACATCCCTGACTAGCAACGCTCTCTCCTCCTTCATGCGCCATGAAGTTCAGTCGCAACAGGGCTCAGCACAGGCCTCCATAAAGTGCTTGTTACACCATCCCATCACACCAGGAAGATGTTTCCAGTACCACTGCCTTCACTAAAATGACAGTCCCCTCTGAGGATGAGTTTGGTGGAAGTCATTACTACTGCCAGGGAATTGAAGCACAGGGCCTCAGCTCCCAGGAGCCGAGCCTCACCTGGCCCCTGACCCCACCTTTGTGGTGGGTTCCTGCACCCCAACCCTTGGGCTACATGGCCAGGAACACCACCCCCATTTCTGGCAGCACTCACAGGTTCTGCCGTGAGCTCTGTTTTGAACACAAATGACTCCTTACTTCAGCTGGGAATTATTGGCACAAAATTTTCTGAAACACCTAATTCCTTCACTTAAAAGACTGTCAACTATCATCTTGTGAGGAGCCATGGGGGAATATGACAAGAGTTTGATGGTAACTAGATCCTGTCTCCCGGTGAAAGGAGCAACTCTAGCATGCCAGAACAAAAAGCTTGCTCTAATGGAGAGGCAGACCTAATTGTTCATCCCTTCCTGGCTTCTGCTTCTCTCACTGGGGGAGATAGCTACCAAGAGCAGGCTGCACTTTCTTTCCCACTGCAAGCTTCCTTCACCTACCCCTGTGAAAGAAATGCACTCCTTGGAAGTGGCAAAGCTTCAGGTGGGACAGATCTGATGTAGAAATTGCAGTCATAGGAAAAGACCAGGGAGACCTCAGGAATCAGGGGCAGGAATAACAGCTGTGAGAAGAGTGAGCAGAAGTGGCATTTGAAGTGAGTGTCTTGAGCTGTGACAAAATAGGACATCTGGGAGAACAAATACCTTTTTTTTTAATGTCCACCCCTACAGGAATTTTCAAAATAAACCACAGTTAAAATTACTGTGTATTTTTAAGGCATCTGAAATCTTATCTTTAAATTTCTTCCTCAAATGAAGAAAAGTCTTTCAGGTTATGTAGGTACTTAAGAATAATGAGTTGCATAAACTCTCTGCACTTTCAATGATATTGAAACTCTCAAGTCATATTTGACAAATAGTCTCAGGATCAGAATATTTTTCCTCCAAATGTTTTAAATGTTAAAAGAATTATGTGTCTCTCACAGTAATATTTTTTCAGAAGGAGTATTTCACTTTACAGTCCACGGTGAGCTTCTGATCAGATATGTTACAGGTTTTTTTCTCCACAATGTGAAGCCATCAGCCAAATGTTTCATCAAGGCTAGCTGGTAATTCGGAAGTCTTGATTTACAAAAGGGTAGAGGACCCACGGACCACAAGCTGTCTGTATGTGAGTGCATTCAGCAGTAACAGGATTTCATAAATCTGGATGTGTTCTCACTGAACCTTCTGATCTTTGCAAGACGTTCAGCTTTCTGAAGGAAAATCTTTTGTTCAAAGTTCAGATTGTCACTATGTTTTCCACATCCAAAGAGATGTTAAGGTGATCCATTTTGTTCCCATATCTGAAGACGAATTTTCAATTGAGCCTGAAGTGCCCAAGGTCAAAGTTCAAACTGAATTGACAGACTAGTTACACTGTTCCAATCCAGTCCTGATCTATAAAGGAAAAAAAAAAAAGGCATTGCTATAAATGACTGCCCACTGATAGCTTTCTAGTTTCTAAACAGGGCTGCTGTTTGTGCAGACCTCTTTGGAATGACTGTTGTGTGCAAACAGAGCTTCTCCAGTTGGAAGCTGAACAAATCCCAGCATTGTTATCTCCCCAAAAGCTCAATCCTTACTGTCAGCACCTCACTAGAAACAGGAGTTGTAAAACTCTGAATCCATCTAGTACGTTTCTAATAAAATGTACCAATAGAATACATCTCAACAGCATATCCAGGAGCATTTTTAAATGCTGGGTTTTGAGCATAAAGCCAAAACGGTCAGTGGCAGACATCATTTTAACAACTGGAATTTTCTCAATCAAAACATTGCTAGGTATTGATTGGGCAAAAGTGGGATCAGAAATGCAACAGAAGTGTATTCAAGTTCTAAAGTCTAAGTCTTGCACGTGAGTCTGATATCATGTTCTCATGAGTTCAGCACAGGTACACAGGTTTGATACAGCTCATTACAAGCTGAGATTTATGTGCAGGTTAAAGACATCACAAAAACAGATACCAGGATACCATTGGGGGCGGTAAAAGAGTTCTTTTGCTCTCATGCAGGCAACAAATGTTTTCAATGTCAGAACCTCATAGAAAGGAAAAAAAAAAAAAAAAAAAAAAAGTGTTTTCCTGAATATGACAAGTAAGGCTCAGTCTTGAAGACAATTTCTTTAAAACTTAGGGGGGAAAAGAACAATTTTTTTCTAAAAGACAATTTTCCATCATCTTAAACTGACATCTGGTGATTTAATTCATAAACCAAAATAACATTAAAAGGGATAGAAGTGAAGAACAGAAGATAATCATGTAAAGGTAAGACTGCTAAATAAATACATATCAGCCAGGCAATGGTTTACATGTGCATAAATGCGGGAAGCAAATCTTTCTTTTGCTTCACTGTCCCAGCTATTTTCAGACTGGACAACACTTTAAAGGAATAAGTGTCTTTCTTTTCCATATGAGGACAACACAATGTTGCATAAGGAGCTTCTCTCACTGCTTCATTCAGATAGCCAGGAGAACAATTCCTGTAGAAGGTATTGCGCTAGCACCACAGTAAATAGCCCATGTCCCAAAATTAAAAATTAATCAGGCAAGTGATTTTGAGTGACATTCCTTTCCAGTCTCCTTTTGGAACCTAGAATCATTACAGGGAAGGTGATAAAAGGACAATTTCACTCCAAATAAATTAAGAATATTCTGTGAAATGCAGCTGTCCTGTTTCTTGGTTTTCATCTTCAGATTCCAGACTGATTCCACTTTAAATGCAGAGCTTAACTATGCAAAATATATGCATAGAGTAGGGGCAGTACAGAGGGGAGAGAGGGAGAAGTTTTACGGAATATATTATGTCTGTGACAAGATAATTCTACAGAATAAACATATTTCCTAGAAAAAAAAAAATATATAAGTAGTATTCTATGAAATTTTTGAAATTGTTTCTACAAGAAGCATTAAAAGTTTAGTCCTCATTTCACTGTGTGCAATTAAGAGGTATTTCAAAATTCCCAGTGTCTGGATTCCAGTGGAAAAGAAAGCTTAATAAGAAAAAGAATAAGAAGGAGGAAAAAAAAATACTGGAGACACTGAGTTACAACCAGTGAGTAAAAACCCAAATCCCTGCCCAATTAACACCAGTGCAATGAAAATATTGCAGATAGAGATGCTTGTTTATTTGAACTTTGTTTCCTTTCTCTAATGTAAGCACACAATGTGGTAGGAGAAGTCAGAGATACAGAAGTCTCTGACAGGAGAAAGTTTTCAGTAATGATAGTTCAGACATTTTTAAGAAATGACTAGCACATAGAACAACAAGCATGCTTTCTAGCTGATCCAAAAGTCTTACTTCCCTCATTCTGTGGCTTGCACTTTACCACCACCACTATATAGTCTTTTACTGTTTCCACAAGTAAAAAGTTTGTTAAATGACCAAGCCTGGGGGAAGGGGTATGACCACAGTATTCTCCAGAGGCACAAAAACTCAATGAGCTTGACAGATGGTTTTATTCATTCTTACTTCTCTGTTCACGCTGTACAATTGTGATCCTTTTTTACTATTCCTTTTGCTCTATTGTCAGCTCTCCTCTGGATCCTTAAATAATTCCTCAGCTAAACCCCAAGAGTAAAGACCATGCTTTATTTTTCCTCTGAGCTTTAAGTATTTTTAAGTATATTTGTGATGCTTTTACTTCTACAAGACACTTTTCTTTTCTGTCTTTAATTTACACAGTTTCTCCAGAAAAATAATCAGGTGCACAGGCATGCAGCCAGATGTGGAAGTTGTGATTGTGTATAAATATTAGATATATTGTGATTGATTATTCAGCCTAACGTACTTCAAGAGTTCGGAAGAACTCAAGAGGCATACCTACGCAATGTAAGAGCAGAATACTTAATCAAATATTGAAAATATACAGTTTTGTTTAGTTCTAACACAGTTTATAAACAAAGAGGTTCCCCAGGCTCTAGGACAAAGGAAGCTGAGTTTCCTATGGATGTCAGTCTAAGAAGATAAAATTACTCCTGAAATTTTCCCAAGGTCAAACATTCATATAGTATTTCTCTTAACCATGGAGTCTTTGGTGTCTTATAAAGGGTGAATTCACAGTGCAACTTTTCCCATCAGTGGAGGGGAATTGATACCCACCTTCTACCCTTCCACCTACTTTCACAAAATGCTACAGGAATTTAATAATCTGTGTAAATATTACCCTTCAGTCAAATTGCTTGGAATCAAGAAACCAATTCAAAAGTGGTTTTGTAGGTGTGGGAGACAAATGAATAGATAACTTTGATATGTTTATGCACTTACATGTAGCCAAGCATGCAGCATAACCATGTAAGTCTTGTTTTCCTGTGAAATCAGAATATAAAATAAATGAATATTTGACCAATTGGGCTAAACAGTTTCTGTACCTTTTTTTTTTTCCTTAAAATTGGATAGATTAGAAATACAAACTTTGCAGTGTGCTTAGAAGGTTAATAAATCTAGACTTTAGCTGAAAGAGAATCCATTGAGGGACTAAATTCCAGGTTCAAGACTGCTTAGCTGACACAAGGACACCAGTAGCATCTTGTTTTTACTGAGAAATCTTGTCTTGTTCCCTCAGCTGTGCAAAGCTGTGGGAGTTTCAAGCCATCTAAGGTGTTACATATCAAAACATCACCAAACTGTTAAAGGTTTTATAACACACAAACAAAACTGGGGATGGTTTTCTGAAACAAATAACCTGTCATTCTTGTTTTTGACAGCAGCAACACAAACCCCACACTCACCACTTTCGATTTACAAGGGACCCAGAAAATCACTGGTTACTGTGTGAGAGGTATTGCAAAGACTTCAGCTGGAGTAGTGTGCTCCAATCTCAGAAGATGAAGTAAGACCACAGTAGGCATTGGAAAAGTTTAAGAGCATAAGGAAGGAAGGAAGGAAGGAAGGAAGGAAGGAAGGAGGGAGGGAAGGAGGGAGGGAAGGAGGGAGGGAAGGGAGGGAGGGAGGGAAGGAAGGGAGGAAGGAGGGAGGGAAGGAGGGAGGGAGGGAAGGAAGGGAGGAAGGAGGGAGGGAAGGAGGGAGGGAGGGAAATAACATTAAACAAACAAGCAGAAAAAGCATGATCTCTGGCTTAATAAAGCAGAAACTTAGCAGGGACAAGACTACAGATATAACTGTATCAAGAAAGTTAGACAGCTATTTAAGCTAAAAGACAGTGTCAACACAAGGGCATTCGAGCCATGAATAAAATTGAGCTTGTTGTTTCCCAACTGTAAGAACACTGAGGTTCTCAATGACTTCCCTATATGGCCAATGATTTTTAAAAGGTCAGCTTTTATTTGTCACTTGATCTGTTTATGAAATTTTATGACATCCTTGCATGGGAAGAGACTTAATGTGAAGATGCAGGTGGTGTTCACCAGTCTTGTCTTCCCCTGACATCTTATGGGCTCTTGCGTTACTAGTATCTAAATGCAGCAGGCCAAAAACATAAATGAAAATCCAAGGGATATTTTCAGATAGGAAAAATGTCCAATTTTTGCAATATTGCAGTGAACAAAATCTTATTTTCTACTTCAAAGCTTTCACAAGGAATAAAAAAGTGTCCCCCCCCCCCCCCCCCCCCCCCAATCTGATTTTAAATCCTTGTTGCAAAAAATTAACACCTACCCCCTCAGGGAATGCAAAGAAGACTTCATCCAGTTCTTTCAGTTGGTTCTCTCATCCACCATCATACATTCCTTTTGGCTTAATTTGATTTTGGAGAAATCATCTGCTGCTGTAGTTGTTTTTTATTTATTATTCCAAAGAATGTTAACTACCAACACTTTTACCTGTATGTTCACTTCCGTCATTTTACCAAGCAAGTTGGTCTGCAGTCACTGTCCTAAAATATAAAGAAATTCATAATACATTCACTGTGAAAATTAAAATTGTACTGCTTGCAAAAGCATTATGATTTATTGTTTGAGTTTGATCTTTGCAGAACAGTATAAGGAAGTTTCTGAAGACAAGGAGTCCATTTCCCAGCTCAAAGACAGAGTCAATTATACCAAAATTTTGCTAGAATTGATGAGTTTTACAACCTCAATTTCCAAATTTTTATCCTATTTCACTACTAAGTTAGCAATCATCAAGTTGACATTACTGTATAAAAGTTAAACAAACATTTAAACAAACACTTTCATTTGTAAGCATTAAAGCTCTTCTGATTATAGACAAATCAATATTAAACGTTGAAAACTTAAGTTTACACACCTGAGCTGCAAGTTGAAGTATTCTGTTATAATACACCAACAGCCATAAATCTAAGTTTATCCATGGTAATCAATATTTTTAAGATATAGTACATGATTTGGCTCAAGTATATATTTTTTATTATCCTTCCAGAGTCTTCAATAGTGCAGAAATACACTGTTGTCTATTTTTACATAAAAGGTTAGACTCCTGGCCTTTTAGCTGCATGTATCCTTGGCTGTTTAAAGAAATGTGAGCTAAATAGCTTGCTGAAATATTGCATTTCAAAAGACCAGGAGTGGGCACAAGTAGTAAAAGTCCTTATTATACATGAACTAGATGAGCACTCCAGCTGCATTCTGCTTCCAATTACTTTTGAATCATCCCCAATCCTTGTAACTAAAATGTGATTTAGAGAGGAAAATGCTTTGAATTCTGCATTTAGGTAAGAGAAAGAAAAGTCAACAGATAGAAAATGTTGAAAAGACATTTTTAGACTGAGTACTGCTGTTAGGCTGAAGCAGGAGTTTCATGTCACAGGCTAAGATTATAAGATGTCTGCCTGAGCTTTTTCTTAATAACAATGTTGTGAACCCAGACTTTCTTAAAAATAGAAGTTTGTTCTTTTTTCAACAAAACAATGAACTGTTTTGGAACAGATGTACAGAACTCAGTGAGATGAGTCATCAGCGGTGCTCAGTTACTGTGGCTTTATCTGTAAATGCATACAAACAAAAAGCCACTCGAGAGTTCATAAAAGAACAGCCGATCTACTGAGAGCTAATCACACTGGGCTATTCTTGGAAGAACAGTGTTTGTATGCAATGTCAATAGTTACCAATTATCGCCTCTGTTAGGAAAAATGAATAGATCTGTGCAGTTATTTAACAGTGCTCTCTGCAAAGACTCTATTTAAAATATTGGAACCTGCAATTGTCTAATGCTGACCTGATCCAGCTACTGAGCACTCTGTGGTGTGAAAGCATTTCTGTTTAACTTAAGTTTGTTTTCTTCACAGAAGACATCAAGTGTCTGGCATACTAAGAGGCATAGTGTAATATGTTGTTTGCATAAGGTTGCATTAAATTCAGGAAGATGGATAAAAATCTGTATCTTAACCCCAAGTATTTGTATGATAGCTGTTTTATGAGGAAATGATAGATACCCCCTACAGATTTCTACCAATATTAATAAATGACACCAACATTAAATATGAGAAATGTAGTGGTGAATCATACCCTTATAACTAAAATAAGCATTACAGTCTCATTCCCTCTGACATACATATCAAGAGCAATTTAGAGAAGAAAGTTGTTTCTGAAGAGAGCACTGTCAGCATAAAATAAATAAATAATAATTAAAAAAAAAAAAAAGAAAGGAGCATTTTTATATGTAAATCTGTAACTTCACTTTCAAATCCAATTCTAGTATTAAGTAAATTCTCTCTTTTGTGACAATAGTTGAAAATCTGATGCATCACCTTTGAAGTCTTTCAAAGTCAAATACAATACCTATATATTATATGCCTTTTTTAAGACATGTAAAACAAATTACATGGTGTTGAAGGAGGACATATGGTAGAAGACAAGCAAATAAATTTGTATGATTTATTCATATAATTTTGAAGTTGCTTATTTGAAATCTCATCCCATTAACATCCATTGCCACCTAATTACTATAAGTAACTGACAGCTCTCATTAGGAAGAGACAAAACTAAATGGAATTAAGGTCTTGCTCTTGCAATTGGATTTCCATGAGCTGATGCCTTCATTGTGTGGGGCCTCTTTGGCATATGTGGGCTTGATCTGGATGCAGGAGTCCATCTGTGCAAATGTGATTGCAAGATCAGTGCCTACATGATATCATGGGAATTAAGCCGATTCTGTTATTGGAACAGACCTGTTCCAAAGTTACACAGGAAGTTAAAATTTATCCATTAAGGCAAAATAGAGTAAAAATATGATACTTTCTTACCTGAATTTGGAAAATACTGCAAATGACTCACTCTCTGGTAATCCAAACCTGAAATCGGAGGAGAAGATAAGTTTTGCAAATTTGTTCTTTTTTTTTTTTTTTCCTTTTTATGTCATTAGTAGGCCTTTTTTATTATTATTGTTATTAAGAGATTTTAAATGTTGTGTGGGGAGATAAATACCCAAATCATGTTACCAATAAAAAAATTTATTCATTGAACCCCACACATGTCCTTAAAAACTTACCCCTTAAGCTTTAAGAAAGCATTTGGGGATTAATTTTTTTTTTAAAATTTTTTTTTTATTCATAGCCAGCTTTGATATCAAATGTACTGTATGATACTTATACAAAATAAATTTACTCCTAATATATCCATGTCCAGCTGTGAAGATGGTGTGAACTAAATTTACCCATGGACAAGCAGCTGTAAATTGTATGAGTGCTGTGACTAATTGGTAACTAAGCAATAGTGCCTGTTACACAGGCAATAAATTGGTAGAGGAAATAAAAGCAGTGTGGCAGAAAGAATACATAAAAAAGTAGTACCAAGTACACAAGGAGAAGCTATAAAATAATCAAAGATTAAAATGCATTTCATCTGTTTCCTGGCAGACCAGCTGCCCCCTCATCACCTGCAAGCACTTCTGCCTTGTTGGGTTTTCTTTTATAATCATCTCCTCATATTTAGTCATTTGCTTTCATTGTAGGTACAAGTAATATACTAAATAGATGCAAAGTCCATTTGTTATATACTTTTTTTCATACCTAACATAGTGAAGGAGCTACTAGTGTATGTAATCAGAGATTCTGACATCTCTGCTACAAGGGCTGGATAGATCCAATTAGAGAAAGTAGTTTTTCTCTAGTTGGATCCAGGGGGCAGCTAACTCATGAAGATTGCATTTCTGTACTTGCTGTTCACACAGCAATACAGCAAGCAGTCCCTCTCTCCTACCTCCACCATGGCGCTTCCTGTACCCTTCCACAAGTCTTTTATTTCTCCTTCTCCTATGTACTCCCCATATAACTCAAACCTCTTCCTTCACTCCCAGATCCACCTCTTGGGCTCTACCAATTTGATAGCTATCCTGAGCTGTGTAAGTGTTGATTAGCGCCTGCTGATCATCACGATGCATGCTGGGCCACATAGTAAAAGAGAGACCTAGAGACACTGGAGTCCTACAGAGGTATGAAGGGCCTGGAGCACCTCTCCTATGAGGAGAGACTGAGAGAGCTGCAAGAGAAGAGGGGTCTCAGGGGCAATGTTATCCATGTATATAAATACCTGAAGGGAGGGTGCAAAGAAAACGGAACCATGCTCTTTTAAGAGGTGTCCAGTGCCAGGGCAAGAGTCAATGGACACAAACTGGAATATGAGAGATTCTGCCTGAAGATCAGGAAGCACTTTTTTTAATGTATCAGTGATGGAGCACTGGCACAGGTTGCATGTAGAGCTGTGGAGTCTTCTTCCTTGGAGATCTTCAAAAAACACCTGAACATGGTCCTGTGCAGCCTTCTCTAGGTGACCCTGCTTAAGCACAGGGTTTGGACCAGGTGACCTCCAGAGGTCCCTTCTACCCTCAGCCATTCTGTGATTCTGTGATAGCAGCTGTTCAAATGCTTCCCTTCTCCTGAAGCAATTAGGGTTTGAGTTCAGCTTGCATCTTCCTCCTATAGGACATTGCTTCAGGCTTGTATCCTCTAAGGGGCAAGGAGAAGAAGATGGTCTTTGAAATTGAACTTTTCAATAAAACCATACAGGTCATATTTTAGTGCTGTATAAGTTTCCTGTTGTTCTATTTGTATGGGACAAAGGAACTCACAAAAAACAAATAGAGTGTGGAATTTATATTGTCCATTCTGTAAAGTCACTGTGTAGTGGGTGTATGGCTAAGAAAAAAAAAAAAAAAAAACTGGTGCTGATACAAATAACCCTTTTCCAACACTATATGTGTAACACACGAGCAACAATAGCCTGAATCATAAACATCTTCTTTGCAGCTGGGAGTGGGAAAGAGAGCTTATTGGCTGAGAAGAATGGAGTTTGTTTTACTGCAAGAAATGTGGAAGAAAATCTGATTCTACAGCAAGATCAGGGTACTCACTGCAAGAACTTAATAAATAACAGCTTTAGGGGTTGCTGGCAGAACTGAGAAGTAAAACACTCAAAAATTAAATGTCTTGGTTTTCCTCATGAAAAGAAATGCTTAATTTTTGGTGAAATTAATGACCATTTCATACTATTTTTCTATAAATTAATTACTTAAGCTCAATTATAACATTTACCTTCAGTGATATTAGGACCAGATAGCCCACAGACCCTGAAGACAAGAGAGGAAGTTCAAAGAAAGGAGGAATTTCCCTTGGTCAAAGAGAATTGGGTCAGAGATCATCTAAGAATATTTGATATCCACAAATCCATGGGACCAATGGAATGCATCCACGAGTGTTGAAGGAGATGGCCGATGTTATTGCTAGACCACTCTCCAGCATCTTTGAAAGGTTGTGGAGAACAGGAGAGGTGCCTCAGGACTGGAAGAAAGCCAATGTCACATCAGTCTTCAAAAAGGGCAAAAAGGACTCAGGCCAGTCAGCCTCACCTCCATCCTTGGAAAGGTGACAGAGCAGCTCATCCTGGATGTCATCTTCAAGCATGTGGAGGATAAGAAAGTGATCAGGAGTAGTCAGCATAAATTCACCAAGGGGAAATCATGTTTAACCAGTCTGATATCCTTCTATGATGAGATGACTAGCTGTGTAAATGAGGGAAGAGTGATGGATGTGATCTACTTTGACTTCAGCAAGGCTTTTGACACTGTCTCCTATAATATCCTCATAGACAAACTTGGGAAGTGTGGCCTAGATGAGTGGACAGTGAGGTGGATTGATAATTGTCTGGATGGCAGAGCTCAGAGGGTTGTGCTCAGTGGTGCAGAGTCTAGTTGGAGGCCTGTAGCTAGTGGTGTCCCCCAGTGGTCAGTATTGGGTCAAGTGTTGTTCAATTTATTCATCAACAACTTGGACGATGAAACAGAGTGCACCGTCAGCAAGTTTGCTGATGACACAAAGTTGAGAGGAGTGGCTGGTACCCCAGAAGGCTTTATTGCCATTCAGAGAGGCCTTGACAGGCTGGAGGATTGGGCTGGGAGGAAGCTTGTGAATTCAACAAGGGCAAGTGCAGGGTCCTGCACCTAGGGAGGACTAACCACAAGCACCAGTACAGGCTAGGGGCTGACCTGCTGGAAAGCAGCTCTGCAGAGAAGGACCTGGGAGTCCTGGTGGACAGCAAGTCAACCATGAGTCAGCAATGTGCCCTTATGGTCAGGAAGGCCAATGGTATCCTGAGGTACATTCAGAAATGTGTTGCCAGCAGCCCAAGGGAGGTGATCCTCCCCTTCTACTCAGCCCTGGTGCGGCCACACCTGGAATACTGTGCCCAGTTCTGGGCTCCCCAGTACAAGAGGGACACAGAGCTACTGAAGCAAGTCCAGAGGAGGGCTACTAAGATGATTAAGGGACTGGAGCACCTGTCATACGAGGACAGGCTGAGAGAGTTGGGCCAGTTTAGCCTGGAAAAGAGAAGACTGAGGGGAGACCTCATCAATGTGTACAAATATCTGAAGGGAGGGAGTCAAGAGGGTGGAGCCAGTCTCTTTTCAGTTGTGCCCAGTGAGAAGACGAGAAACAATGGGTGCAAACTGAAGCACAGGAAGTTCCGGCTGAACATGAGGGGGCACTTTGCTGTGAGATTGACAGAGCACTGAAACAGGTTGCCCAGAGAGGCTGTAGAGTCTCCTTCTCTGGAGATATTCAAAACCCGCCTGGATGCCATCCTGTGCAATGTGCTCTAGGTGATCCTGCTTGGCAGGAGGGTTGGACTATATGATCTTCAGAGGTCCCTTCCAGCCTCGTCCATTCTGTGATTCCGTGATTCTGTCAGAGTATTAATTATGTTGTAGATATCAATTGAGATGACTACCTACACTGACATGGATCAAAAAGAAAAAGAAAACCAACCAAACAAACAAACAAACAAAAACTGTAGGTAGATACTAGTACATTGACAGTCTGCTATTGAATGTACACTAATAGGAAAACAATTTTATTTTATTTTTAAATACTAACTTAAAAGAAATCATAAAAAATGCTTTTTAAATCTTGGCTAGTAATTACCATTTCTTCTAAGAAAAATTGCAGGTTTAGAGAAGGTTAGAGAAAGAGGTCTTGATCCTTCACTAAATGTTATTGCTATTGTGAATTTGACTGAGAGAGTTTCCATTATTTCTTCTACATCAGAAGCCAGAATTGCAAAACAGGACTTCTGACCTATCTGGCCCCATTTTAGTATTCAATTTGGCAGGTCAAACATAACAGTCAGAACTGTAACAAAAATATTTTGGTCTGGCATAAAATGTTTTATCTTCCCTTATTTCCTTTATATTCTTGATAATAGTGGGAGTCCAGCAAACAAGTTTACAATATGAGAGAAATCCACAGTAATCTGTGGAGAAACCATAGTTTATAGATGTTTGCTCTTGACTGAACCTCATCAGCCTTCCCAAAGTGGAGAAAGATGCAGCAATGAGAACATCTGGGAGGCTTTGTTCAAGAAAGTCTTTTTGTATCCTGCACCTCAAAGTAACTGCCTTGTCCCCTCCAATACTTATACTGTGTTTCCTCCTTCTTTTTCAGTGGAGGTGCTTGGCCAGCCAGGGAATGGCTCAAGAACCTGGAAGATGAGCAACCTAGTCTGACATTGCATTATAATATTAAAGGGGTTACAACAACATAAAACAAGGATCATCGTGCTGTGACTGTATATAGTGTAACTATAAATTTAGAATGGGTTCAAACTGTCTGCATAAGCATATATGTTAACTGATATGTTAAGTGACATGATAATCCTGCCATTTGCCAAAGTACAAAAAGGAGAAAAAACAGACAAATATGTATAAGAAAACATTGATTTGCCATATTCTCTCGAGTGCCTACATAACTCCAACTATATTTTCTAAAGAATATGACATGATATTTATCTTTCACATGGGAATAAGGCAAGATATTATTTTAATAGTGTTTGCAAATTGTTCTATAAGTGCAAATGTTTGATAAAGCCAGTGAATGACAAAGAGCCAAAGAATATTTAGATATAGAAGTGCTTAATCCAGGGACCTCTAACGAGAATGCTCCTCTTCCAGCTTTTTCATAATATATGAATCAGGAACTGGTGAACAAAACTAGATTTTTACATATGCTCAAATACTGAGAAAGTAGAATAATGTAACAGCAAATACTTGATCCGTTTTCCTATCATGTGAAGCATGAAAAAAATACCAAAAAAAATAGAAATAATATATAAAAATATTTTTATATGGTTACATGATCAGTAACCATTAGAAATCAAATTATTTGGACTTTTCCTTCTTGATATTAATTAATTATCTCTTTTCATTAACAAGGTTTTGTGGGATTCCATTATACAATTACATTTAATATTAAAACAACAGCTTTATCACTTCTAGTAACAGTTCTCTACTTCTCAAAACAAGAAATTTCTAGATAAAAAAAGACATTTATCTAGCATGAGATAAGTCAAGAGAGCATTTCTTAAAAGAAGATAACAAGAATAAATGGTACTGGTGGAAATAAACTCTATTTGATCCAAATAATGTCTTTAGAATTCAAGGGGTTTAAAAATCATTTAACACACTTTATAGTCACAGCAGCAGATTCTCTCAAAGGATTTGTTTTCAGAAAGCTCTAACTGTGCAAAATTTATCATCCACAAAGAATCCCACTGGTTTTCAGGAAGCTGCAATTTCAGCATGGAAGATGCTTCTTCTCTCTCTCTTTTTTTTTTTTTAGTTGTTGTTTGTTTGTTTCACAACATTTTGTATACATGCAGCTTTCACTCTGAGGTTCATGAAATAGTGATTCTTTACAGGAGCATAATTGGGACTTAATCTGCTAACTTTGTGTCAGCGCCGTAGTTTGCCGTCTAGTCTGAAACTGCTGAAAGCGTAATTATAGAATAGAATCACCTATACCTGATTAAGCAATCTTCCACAAAATCCCTAGGCGAACATGTAAGCTGCAGGGGGGTGGGAGACAGAGGGGGAGGAAGGAGAAGGGGGACTACATTATTCATGACATAGAAAATGAACATTGGCATGTCCACGTCTATTTAATAATCACAGTGAAAATGTACTCTTTGTTGCATGCCACTGTGTAGATTCTTTGCTGCCATAGTTCAAAGAATAATTTTTAACAGTAGTTAAACCAAGTCTGTAGTTCTGTCACAGAAAGGGTGTTG
This sequence comes from Cygnus olor, assembly GCF_009769625.2. NCBI lineage: Eukaryota > Metazoa > Chordata > Aves > Anseriformes > Anatidae > Cygnus > Cygnus olor. The sequence goes on along the minus strand of NC_049171.1, from coordinate 63,221,865 downwards.
GTGGGAGGCAAGGACGTCAACAGGAACAACATGCACCTAGTGTGAGGAAGGATCAAAGATTAAATCCCTTCCCACAGCAGAATTTAAACAGGAGTTTTCTCTCCCAAGGTAGACACTTTGACCACTACTGGACTGTGGTCATACCTTCCAGGCAAACCTAATGATCAGTCAGTTCTTAAATGAGGTGGGACATTGCTAACCCGATGTTTCAGGAGACTGGTTTTGTAGCCTGGGGATCATAGTGCAGGGATGTAGAAAACCTGGTTTCACTTTCTTTCCGATGTGGGAAAAAACCAAGCCCATAAATATTGATATGATTTGTCAAAATTGAATTCTGCTTTTCTGGCCAGTCTTAAACACCACACACAGTAATATCTGATGACATATCTAATCTAACCTCAGCATCAGGAGAGATCTCTAGTGTCTTATAGCACCCAGCCACGACAGTCTAGTAGCTATTCATTTGCTTGCCACAACTGCCACGATATAACCCTTAAAGCCCAGGAAAATTAAAAGTTCTGTTGGTCTTAGATTTAGATATTGTCAAAAGGGGCAAAATCACAATGAATATTTTATTTTTTTAATAATAATAATAATAATAATAATATGCTACCCTTAACAAATTGCTATTATCAACCACCAGTACTAATTTGGAGGTGATAAGAAGAAAGGAAACATAGATATTGTTTGAGGGCAAAGAATTAATTCAACATAAAGAGAAGAGTATGAAGCAATTGGAGATGTGAGTAGCACCTTCAAATGAATAGTCATTACAAGAGGAATCACTGTTAAAAATTGAAGATTAAAGTGTTGAGATTACAGGGGTTAAATTGCATCTTTGTCAGGTTTATTTTATTCAAGCTACAAACGTACAAGGAGCTTGCAAGGATAACAAAAAAAAAAAAAAAAAAAAAAAAAAAAAAAACCTACAATATTCCTTAGCCAGAATAGCCACTGATCCAGTGTCTATAGGATGTTAATCAAACTTTTCTATGGCTTTCCAGCTGACAGTTTAGCAGAGGTAATGCTCCTGCTCAAACAGAGATTTTGGTATAGGTTAAACCTATTAGTAATGATTGTCCATCACACTACTAACTTCTTTCAGTTAAATGCATTCCAGGGACTTTAAATACACAACAGTCATCACAAGGGCTATTTTAATCTTACATCTAAATAGGACCTTTAGTATTATAGATATAGGTGCCAACAGTTTGTCCTTTTGTTGTGGCCTTAGGAATGTGCAAGAGCATAGTAGCCTACAGCAGTCAAGACTTTTCTGAAGCATAGAGTAGAAACATGCCACCACACACAAATTTGTGGTTACCTTCCCCAGAAAACAGAAACAATTTTAGAAGTAGCCAATGTAGGGTTTTTCCTTTCCCTCCTGAATTCTGAGATTGCTGAGAATGTCTCTCTGTGTGAAGTGAGTATTATTCATCAAAGTACACTGCAAGCAGAACAGCTCAGAAGTGATTGCACAACATAGTCTATATTTCTAGACTGGGCACAGGCTCCCTTTATATAAATCACAGTTGCAGCAGTGACAGAGAAAATATACAGAAGCATAAACTGTATTGTTAAAGGTTTTAGTAAATCATCAGAGCCTTGAAGTTGTTCAGGGATTTTTCCTCAATGCTGTTCTGACTCTCTGCTACTCAGATACAAGACTAGGCAAATTTTGTAGCTGAATGTTTATCGGCTGGTTCTAACTGGGCCAGTTATAGGTGTATTTGTGCTTCTGAGGGAAGGTTTTGTCTCCAGAAGTGCTGCCAAGATCACCGTGATTCTCCATTTTCATCAATGGAAACCTAGAGGTCTTCTTGCGTGACTTCAGTAACAGAAATGATAATTGTGGGGAAGCCATTTAAACTTCAGTTCTAACATGAAGTTTTAAGAGCAAAAGTTTCCCAGTACACTTCCAACTACATGGCCCTCAGACACAAATCGAAAAGAACCATACTTTACAACTGCAACTCCAGTCTTCCTGTGCCAAACTCAGAAGGATTAGCTGATAACAATAACAATAATTTATCTTATTTTTTTGCACCAAAAAAAAAATAAAATTAAAATCTCAAAAATGCAGAAATACAGCAGGGCACAAAGCATAAAGGCAAGGCTTGCAGAACATGCTTTAAGAACAATGTACATTTCAAGAATTATTTATTTGAATCACTTGTTAATTGTTGAGTTTACTTTTTGAGACACTTTTATGTATCGGGAATAACAACAAAAGCAGGGCTTCCTCTATGCTATGACTGCCTAACTAGTTGTCTTCACCCGCTCAGGGAAGCAGCTTGACATCCTAGAAAGGTGTATGCAAAGGATAAAAATGTTGAAACTTCTTCCTTACTGTATACAAAATTATCCAGTGTTCTATAGTGCTGTAGTTCACCAACGTCATCTTATGTTGGAATTTTTATATGAACTGAGTTAGACATCAAGACAGAATTGTTTTCCATGTAATCTTAAGAGAGTACTTAAGGAAATGGGTAGCAAGAAATTTGAAAATTCATTTTGATGCCAACTTGTAGGAATCTTAAGGTATTCTGCTATCTATACTAAATCACACGGATAAATTCAGAGCTAAAAATGTGCCCATGAGTAATGTCCCACAAAGGAGTTTTCTTTAATATTTGTAGAAATGCATTCAAATGGGTATATAAATAAAACAAAACAGTATGTACTCAACTGGGGAAAGCCTGTCTACTAAAAAAGAGACTAATAGTTCTTGATTTGACTATTTTATGAGTACATCTTCAACATCTAGTAACTGCGTAACTGCTTTAGACACCAAATAGAAAGGCAGAGTTGCTGATGTTCTATCGTGAGAATAGTATCCAGTCACAGCCTTAAGGAAAAGTCCTCAAAACTTTAAAAAAAAAAAAAAAAAAAAAAAAAAAAAAAAAAAAAAGCAAGAACGCTATAATGTTCAAAACATGGTTATCCAAAGAAAGAAAGAAAGAAAGAAAGAAAGACAAACAAACAAACAAACAAACAAAGAAAATACACCTACAGAAAAAAATCCTACTTTGCTATTGAACAGTCAAGATTTCAAGATTTTTTCTTCTGGATAAATACTACCACAGTTTCACACGTGCTGGCCTATGGACAGTCTCCACAGAGCTCTAAGCACAGGTCACAGCAGATAACATCCAGCTATGCAACTCATTAATTATGTAAAACAACACAGAACAAAACAAAGCAATAGTATAGGAAAGACCCTCTTGGGCTGTATTTGTTACAAGTGAGTCTTTGAATCCTGTCATATTTTTGACTGGGAAAGTTTTCTTCATAGAGGCTTGCGTGATGTTCTCTTTCGAATTTTTTGATGAAGGTGGTGGTGATAAAACACCAATGTTTTTAGTTGTTGCAGAGCAGTGCTTACACAAAGCTAAGGACTTTTCTGGACTTTTCTGCTTCTCATGCAGCCCTGCCAATGAGTAGTCTGGGGGTGCACCAGGGTCTGGGAGGAGACACAGCCAGGACAGCTGGCTGAATGACCGAAGAGATATACCACACCATGTGACATCAAGCTCAGCAATAAGAGCTGAGGTGAAGAAGGAAGGTGGGGATGTTTGGAGGGATGGTGTTTGTCTTCCCAAGAAACCATTATGCATGATGAGCCCTGCTATCCTGGAAGTGGCTGAACATCATTCACTTGCTTATGTGAACTTCATCAATGAACAAATTCCTTCATTTGCTTTGCTTGTGTTTTACATAGTAAAGAGAGTCTTTATCTCAATCCATGAGTTCTCACACTTTTACCTTTCTGATTCTCTCTGCCATCCCAGCTGGGGAGAGTGAATTAGCAGCCTACGTGGTGCTTAGCTGCCTGTTGGGGTTAAACCACAACAAATGGTATTTTAGACCTGCAGATCTGTGACATCTACAAACCCATTGACTAAGCTTCTTTCTTTCTTTCTCCCTATTTGCTTTAAATTTTCTTGAAGAAATTCCCTAGAGAGTGCAATCAAGTACCTCAGGTTTATGTTGCACAATAACCTCTTCTTCCCAGTGTGCACCTGCATGGCTGAGTTGAAATGGGACCATTATGTTTTAACCTCCTGCAGTCACAAATGAACTTTCTAGATTCCACCCCTAGTGTACAAACCAAAGCAAGAGTGACAAATATTTGATTTTCTATCCTTTTACATGTAAAATATCATATTTCTTTTCCTATGGAGAATTAGGACTGAATTCCAAGAGTGTATATATTTATAAAGTCAGCTAGTTCTAGATCATATTCAAGGTTTAATACTAATTTTGAAATATAGATGTTTTTCTCTGCTGTGTTGCTCCTGCCTCCTTTACAACTTTAAGGTTAACTTAGAGAACAGAAAAGGTGCTTAACACGTGCAGCATAATTGATTTTCTACAAGAAATTTATATAATTGTTTTGTTTTTCTTCTTTTTCTTGTCATACAACCTCACAATTTCCTTGTATTTCTGGCTGATACCTTGGAACAAAGATAGATAATGAAGATTTTCTTAAGTGTGTCATCAGTCTAAGTGCCCTGGCTCTATGCAGGGCAATTGAAAGAGTTTTAGTAGGAGGCAAAAAAAAAAACACGCATTTGCTGAAAGTGTATGTAGATCTCTCTCTATCTTATATGATCTTACCTATTCTGATGAGCTGGGTAAGCTGAACGATTCCTATAAATAGATAGCTTGCCAAAAACTATGCTTCTATTATTAGCTATTAGATAGACGGCAACTAATCTGCATTCACTTTTCTAATTGCACTGCATCTGGGTTCTTCTGCCTCCTCTGTAATTCTGCCTTTTAGAAGAGGAAAAAAATGGAAAAGAAAGCTCTGCCAGTCTTATTTGCACATTTCTGCCAAAATTATGATTTAATAGCAATAAAATTTTCAACAGCAAGGCAATTTTTCCCTGTTTTTATCCCAAAGTCATATCAAGTGAACCTGAATCAATGATAAATGTCTACATTAAAACCATCATTGCTAATAGTATTCTATGTCATTCGTCTTTTGTTCAGTGTGACCAAATTACAATCAGCACATGACTATAGCTACTTGTGATTAATGATGGTTTTACTTAGTAACTGACAGTGAAGCTTCTGGGAGGAAAATGGTAATATATTTCAAAATTTCAAGCTATAAATTTTTGGGAAAAAAAAATAACAGCTTTATTTTCAAAGCTGTAGTTAACATTGCTGCTGCTGCTTTTGCCATTGTCAGACTGAAGGGTTTGAAGTTACTCAAATTTTGAAGGGATTATTTCTGCCTTCTTAGGATGGAAGTTTTGGCTTAGGAGCTCTTAAATCCTTTACAGACTATACACAATGTTTCAGAAGAACTAAAGAGTACACAGGGAAGAGTGTTGCAATTATTCAGTGGGAAAAACAAAACAAAAACAACAAAAAAAAAGACCTGGAATAAAGTCTCTCTCAGAGCACAGAAAGTTAAAAAATTATAGGTAACCTTTATGAATGAATTAGAGAGTAGACTTTGTGAAACACTGGAAAGAAGTTGTAAAATCGTTCACTTGGCAGAGATTAATCTTGATAAGGTCTGAAGTGGCTAAAAGCCATTTTTACCATCTGATGGCCACTCAACATCTTTAGGCTGGCTTTTCTTAGACTGGCACAGATGTTCACATCAAAACAAGTGCCCCTATTGACATTCTCAAGAGTCTGAAAAAGCAGAGAGACTTCCCAAGCCCGTTGCCCACAATTATTACAAATGAACAGCTGGGCAATGTATGAAAGACCTATGCTGCTACTGCTGAAATTATTATAAGTCTGAAAAACCTCTGTCTTTTGAACCATTAGTTTGTACATTGTAACAACAGTATGATTATTCAGAATTGAGAATGAAGTAAAAAAGGTACATGTTTTAGATGGGATATTCTACAGCATTGATCAAAAATTGATGGTGGCTACTTTCTAACCCTTGAAAATAACAGCAAAATTCTCCTCTGCCTCACTGGGAACAAAGTTATTCTGAATCAGAGTATTTAAGAAAAGCTCATTTTGAAGGTGGAACGCTGGCACTGAGTGAAGTCACTAGAAAAACTAATGTATGGCAGTCAGCCTAGCGTTGTACCTTTATTTTCCCCAAGCAAAAAATGAAAACTTCTCTCTTTTTATTATCTTATACATAGACAGACTTCAGAACACATGCAGAGCAGGGAGAACAGGCTCCCTCTGTGGTCTTTTACTCAAATAATTTTTCTGTTTCCATTTTATGATAGGTTAATTTGGCATGATTACATTTACCTTGTTTCATGTAAGTGCATGAACTTGCTTACATTCACAGCATCAATATACAACCTAAATATGTGAGTGTTCATATTGGTTTTTGTATTCCTTTGCATCAGTTATTTAAATATATATGTATTTTTACACATATAAATATAGATGTTTTGAACTAATTCAACTGGAAAGCATAAATGTATTTTCAATTTTTGAGAAAGTGAAGGAAATACTACTATTTGCTGGAGTTTCACAGAATTTTGTCTTTCTTTCAACTTTTCCCTGAGACCCAAGACAAAAATCAATCAATAACCTACAAAAGTATCAGTTTCCCTTTGTGGCACTTTGCCTTTAATTTCTACAAGCAGGATAATGGATATCAGCTTTTTACATGAATGCTGCAAGTAACATGTAGCTAAAGAAATATAGTTTCTAAAAGCGAGGAATAACTGACATTTTAAAATGAATCCCTATATTTGACTAAATATGGTATCTAGGAGCTCTGGGAGCTCTCTGAAACACTACAGGAGACATTTTTTCTTTTTCCCTTGTTTGAACTAATGAAGAGTATTTTAGGATGTTTTTCTTTGGCAAAGTCACCTTGGATCTATTCATGATTCAGCAACATAGTGTTTGTGGGTGATCACTGAACTCTATTCCCTCTATAGTTCATCATGAAGTACGTACAAGAGGCGTTGTCAGTTGATAATGCACTTGGGTCACCACCAATGCTAACAGAGATCATAGCACAACTTACTTTTTCAGATCTTAGCAAGAGTTTAAAGCTATAGAGATTCAACACCATACATATTGATAACATTACTTGTACACTGAGCATATTGGATCTGAAGACCATTGAAAGACATTTGTACTACAGAATCCTTAGAAGTAAAATTACTTCAGTTAATTCTGCTTCCTTTAAAACTGCATTTAAGCATGAACATATCTTTACCCTACAGAACCTTCACACAATAACATACATATGAAAACATAGTTAAATATATGTAATATTTTGGTAGTAGAGCAACTTATGTAAGGTTGACTTTATTTATAGTTATAAATTATTGTATTCTTACTGTAATTTTGATCAGAAAAAAAAATCAATAATGTAAATCAGTACATCAAAAAATACAGATGTTGCCTGCCAAATATTTATATGGAGATAGCACATTGTGACATTCAGACCACAATGCAAATCCATAGAAAGTGAATTTTGCAATGATTTATAGCGATTTAAGTCACCAAATGAAATAAGTGAAGTTTACACCTAATTAAGTATTCAGAATTCCCCATTAAACTGTTCCATTCAATAGATTAATCATATACAAAAGGCACACACTGTTCTCCTTCTGATGCAGTCATTCACAATGAATTTGTTTCATCTTTTATAGCAATGACATAGTTGAGCAACTTAAGTACTGTTGGTTAGGTCAGAAACTGAATTTAGCACATCTGAAAAATTCTTTAGTTGCATTTTAGCATCTTCAGACACATAATATATATTGTTTCTGCAACCATTACTTTTCTCCCAATTAACTTAGGGGAATTTTATCATGCAGTTTGCCAAGATCAGTCTTACATTTCAGTTTACTTGTGTATTAATTCTCTGACTTTTAATAACTTATATTAGTAAATTAGAATTAAAAAAATGATAATAGCAGTAATATAATCATATTATGTAGTTATATGGTGAACTTTATTAGTTAATATACTGTCAGTTAAACTTTATCATAATACAGAATGCTACACTGACATGGTTTGACTTTCAGATTAGGTGTAATGCAAAGAAGTTATCACTTTTGAGGAGAACAAACTATATCAGTGAGATTTTGTAACAAATTAAAATGAAAATAATAGACTGTAGTCTGAGAAAAAAAAAACAATATAAATATATTGTATCTGCATTACTTCAGCGGGTAAATTGTGCAGATGCTTGAAAAATATGACTGCAGAGATTAGTTTGTGTTTGGAGAGTTTTCTTCAAAAATAGTGTCTTCTTCATGATTTCTTTTGTGTATTCCTAACCTAAACTCGGGTTGAAACATTCCCTTTCACTACCTTTGCTACTACATTTGAATTTGATCTGTAGTTAATGGTTACATATCACAGATCATTAATTAAAATCAATGGTAATGAATTGCTGTCCCTTTACTATGCCATGGTTTTGGTTATGCCTTGTATTGTCGTCATGTATATACCTGATAGCAGTTCGAGAGATTTCACATTTTCTCCTAAAAGCTGTTTTCAAAACCCTCATCACTCATAACTCTGATTGGAATATTAGAATTCTTGTTGTAAAGTCAGTTATTCACCTAGCCTGTGATCTTATGCTATACCAGGTTGAGCTTCCCTAATACCAATCCTGAGGCCAGCTGGTTTATTCTTTGTAACTCAAAAAAGGTCTTGTCACTTACTATCAACACCTTGCAAAAGAATAAAAAACTGCAAACCAGTGCAACACATACACCAGGCAAAATAGAGAGAAGAAAAGAGAAGAAAAGAAAAGAGAGAAAGAAAAAAGAGAAAGAAAAAAGCGGAAGCGGGAAGGGAAGGGAAGGGAAGGGAAGGGAAGGGAAGGGAAGGGAAGGGAAGGGAAGGGAAGGGAAGGGAAGGGAAGGGAAGGGAAGGGAAGGGAAGGGAAGGGAAGGGAAGGGAAGGGAAGGGAAGGGAAGGGAAGGGAAGGGAAGGGAAGGGAAGGGAAGGGAAGGGAAGGGAAGGCCTTTATTTAAACACTGTGTATCTGAGGCCTAGTTAATAAAAATGAGTCACAGAGCAGCTTAAAACATCTACCCCCATGGGGACAGTGACAGTAAGAGAGAGACAGAGGAGAATGTGGAAAATTTATGTTTAAAAACTGTTTCCTCAGCATTATCAGTGGAATTCTGTTCCTTTGCAATAAAAAGTTCAATAGGAAAAAATAGTAGTTTTCACATCAGTCTGAAAGAGTAGGGACTTTGGGTGGTTTCGTTTCTTTTTCTATGTTTGTTTGTTTGTTTGTTTTTAATTTTATTTATTTTTGGTCTCGTATGTATAACAATGGGGTTATTATCCCTTAACAACTTTTATTTTCTTCATATTTCACTACTGAATGTTCCCATTTTGACCCCATAGTAACAATATTCTTGATAGTTTATGACAGTGTGCTTTCATTAGGATAAAAGTTAATTCAAGACAAAAAAAAAATGGCTTAGGAATTCTCACTTATCTGATATTGATTTTCCCTTGAATTCATTAGGTTTTCCTTCCTGTTCTAACTTACTGTATTCCCAGAAAACTGCTCATGGCACTGAAAGTTTGCAGTTTGGGTTTTGTATAGATTTGTACTTGTTTATATAAAAGCTTATTTTAACACTTTCATGTGAACACATTATCTTCTCTAGAAGATATTTCAGTCCATGTTGTGATAAAGTGAGACTTTGAAAGATAATAAAATGCTCCAGAAATTTGCAGAGGTCTTCTACTTTGCACCTGGAGTGCATAGCATTATTTCAAATGACCAGTGTTTAACACCTTTTTTTCCTAAGACTTAAAAATAATAACGGTGATAACTGAGATTCAGAAGTTCATTTTATAGAATTACATTACACATTTTTCATTTAGTTACAGAAACTGGACACAGTTGTAGAGAGTATGACTTTCCAGTGATGCATCTGGCCTATTGGAAGCTCTGCCTACTGAGAAGGTTGATGGCACTGATCCTGTCTCTTTACAAATGTTATTCACAAAGGTGCATTTTTAAAGAAAATTAAGGAAATATTAAGGAAATCTTTAACTTTCCCTATTACTATTTGATATTTGGATATCATCTTGGGGAGGAAGAAAGATAAAATTTGTTGTGGTTTAGCCCGGCTGGCAGCTAAACACCACACAGCCGTTCGCTCACCCTCCCCCCTCCCTCTCTGGGATGGGGGAGGGAAACGGGAAAGTGAAGCCTGTGAGTTGAGATAAAGACAGTTTATTAAGACAGGGAAAAGAATAACAATAATAATAATAATAATAATAGTATTAATAATAATAATGTGTACGAAATAAGTGATGCACAATGCAATTGCTCACCACCCGCTGACCGATGCCCAGCCTATCCCCAAGCAGCCGGCCCACCCCCACCCCGGCTAGCCACCCCTATATATTGTTCAGCACGACGTCAGATGGTATGGAATACCCCTTTGGCCAGTTTGGGTCAGCTGTCCTGGGTCTGTCCCCTCCCAGCTCCTGCTGCATCCCTAGCCTGCTCGCTAGCAGGACAGAGCGAGAAGCTGAAAAGTCCTTGGCTTGGTGTAAGCACTGCTCTACAACAATTAAAACATCAGCATGTTATCAGCGCTCTTCTCATTCTAATCCAAAACATAGCACCCTACCAGCTACTAGGAGGAAAATTAACTCTGTCCTAACTGAAACCAGGACAAAATTATAACAAAAAGAGCACAAAATATTGGTACGTATAGAGAGATTGAATAATCTAAAAATTTTAAAAGCTATAGCAAAAAAAATAGTAGAAAGAAACTGTTCCAAAGCAGTAACGTGTTGTATTTACTACATGTGTTGCATTTACACATTGTCTTTAGACAAGTGGCAATATTTATGAGGAAAATGTCATCTTTTTGTCATATAACTTTGCCAAATTAATGTAAAATCTAAGCAAACTTGAAGCTTCAATGTACATTTTTACTCATGGGTATCTGAAGTCAAAATTAGATCCTAATAGTTCATTAAAAGGGAAGCTATTTATCAAACCCAATGAAATGAACAGTTTCATCTGTCCAGTTAACACTATATCTTTCCAATTCATTTCCAGGTCACCAGACAATGTATTTAGCATCTCAGACTAAATAATATGAAAGGAAGAGCAAAACAATTATTCTAATTCTTTATGAACGTCTTAAGTGTCTTCTTTTTCCTCTTTTTTTTTTTTTTTTAATGCTTTTTTTCTCCTGATTGCGTTTTTAGTTTGTTTATGTCTGCATTAACCTGTCTACACACATTTCTTTAATTTTGTGGGTTTGGGCTAATATAGCTTCAGATGGAAGTCTAAACAGAAATGTTTGTTGTGTTTTTTGTTGTTTTTGTTGTTTTATTCTTTTTTGTTCTTGTTGTTGGTTGTTTGGTTTTGGGTTGTTTGTGTGTGTTTGTTTCTATCTTTGAAAACCCTATGGTAGCAGCAATTGAGTTTGATTTTGGAAGTTAGCTGGTTCGGATTATTTAAAAGAATTGAATGGGTGTTGCACAAACACTCACAGAGTGTACCTGACATTTCCATGGGGTAATGCTCACATGGAGAATCAAATATCTCATACAGGATGGCCGGTCACTGTTGGGGTGTTGATGGGAGTCCCCATTACATCATCTCTAGCATGATACTCCCTATGAATTTTTGTAGTCCAGGTGGTCTGTGGTTCTGCATGACTACTGAAGTTCATGCATGATCTGTTTCTATTGGTTAAGTTATGTATAAAACATCTCTTATTTGTCTTAGGCATGTAAAAGATTTTCCTATGTGACCATCACTGCAACTGTGGAAGCAGTTTATACTATATACCTGTGTGCAATTTTGTCAATCCCATAGCAGGACTGGTTATGGAGTACCTGTCAAAGCCAGATTCTCCACCCAGGGAGTTAATTGGCACATTTTAAACATAAATGTCACTACTATCAGTTGTTATGGGTACCACAGAAGTTGTCTAGGGTAATCTCCATGATTGTCTGAAATTCTCACCTGCAGAATTCCTATAACAGTAAGCCAAATGCTTTACTGTGAAGCTGGCTACAAGCGCAGTCCATCACCTTGTTTCAAGTCAGACCATTGTCTCAAATCAATCCATTATCTCACCCTCAAAACAGTAACAGGGGAGTTCCTGGACTGAAAGGGAATTGCTAGATAGGTGTAAAGGGTATGCACTCATGTACACATAGAGCCTGGATGCTTGGCTACATTACAGTCGTAATTATAAGACAAATATGAATTTCATTCTTAAAACAACATCAAAACTTACATTCCGTGTATCCTGTGTCACAGGTGAAATGATACAGAACTATCTTTGTAGTATCAGCAAGTTAAAAAATAGCCGTATGCACAGTCACCACTGGAAGCTTCATGTACATATTCAAAAATCTGATGTTTTATTTTCAAAAGGTTGGAGAAGAGATGGTTTTTAAACACTTGAGAATTACGCGGGAGTTTTCTTACCCAGAAAACATCTGCATAACAAAATTGGTATGACTGAATGCATATACAATATGGGCTGTCAGATATGAAAATAAGAAATATGCAAATGTGAGAAAAACAGTGGCTAAAGAAGTGACTACACAAAACTGCACACAGTAATCCATTTACTGAAATAAGGAGCTTTTTATTTAATAGCTTAAATATCAAGAACTGTGTGAATATCTAAATTCAGTCAGTGTAATTTACGAAAAGAAAGTGAGACTTTAAATGGTCATACATTATAATGTAATTAGCTAATTGTGCATATGTCATGTGAAGGTTTTCTCATTTAGATCAGATGAGGAAGAAAGGAATAAAGTTATGAATTCCCAGTCAGAGGTAGAACTACTTCTGATAGGAATCTTCAGTTTCTGCCTCTTTCCCATTTCAGAAGCAATTGACCAACCTATGAAGCTACAATGATCAGTTTTGCTCCTTCTCTAAATCCATCAATTGCCACCAACCAAGCTAAAAGTGACAATTTGTTTTCATAAATCCTCATGTTTCAGCTTTCATTCCCAGGAATACTCCATCTAATAGTCTCAAAGTAATAGTCTCAAAGTCTTTCAGCCAGCAGCTCATTATTTCTGCCCAGCATGACAGCATAATTCATTTTTCCATTTATGGTATCTTCTTCTATTTTCATCAGTACAATGTGTAGTTATGGTAGAGTAAGGAACAGGGAGAGAGGAGAAAAGTAAATATTCTTACTTAGTTTTGTTGCCTAACTCATCCAGCTAAGCCTGTCTTCTTCTTAGGCAGAAGTTCAGTACCAACATTTAGGCTAAGTGAAACCCACTTCTTTGTCTAGAATAGTCCCAGCTAGACACTGAGAAGAGAACTACAGTCTTTCAAGCCTGTCTCTTACCACCCCTAACACTTTCCTCCCAGCTTTTAGTGCTAACCATGACATCATACAGCATGTAATATCCCTTTGGTCAGTTTGGGTCATCTGTCCTGAGTATGACTCCCACCAACCTGTTACCCACTGCCAGCTTACTGGCCTTTGTGGGGACTTAGGGAGACAGCCTTGATGCCGTCCCAGCACTGCTCAGCAATAGCCAAAACATTGGTGCGATATCAACACAGTTCTAGCTACACAGTGCTATATGGGTTGTTGTGAGGAAAATTAACTCTATCCAAGCCAGACCCCATACAATCAATTTCAAACCCTATGCTTTCTCACACATACATAAATATATCTTTATATGTCATGACCCAGCGGAAAAAACACACACACAAAACAGCCATATATTAGAGTGGGTCTTGAAAATGTAAAAATAACCCATATCTTATTAATTCTTTCCTTTATGGAGTAAAGAAATGGTGCATAACTGTGTATACTAAGGTATACTAATACTTGATCATTCATAGACAGATAAAGAAGAAATACTTGTGAAACAATCCTGCCAGAGGAAGACTACTCTAGTGAACTCTGTCTGTCAATGCTGTCTTTTTATCTCATGTTTTTACATCCACCACGCATAATTAGCATTATCAGTCTCTGACTCTTGACATAAAAGTAGGACATAAATTGTCAAGATGGGAAGAACAATTTTCTTTACTCTTAGTTTCATTTCACTAATTTCACTAGCTATCTTCACTAACAGTCTAACCTATCTTCTTCACTTTGCTGCAAAAGCTATAGATGAAATGACCCTATAATAAAGAAAAATTCACATCTAGAATTCTTTCTCAGTTATGAGACTCCTAGGTGTACCAACCAGGTCTGGCTGGGATGGAGTTAACTTTCCCTGTAGAGGCCCATATTGTGTTGTGCTCTGCACTTGTAGCTAGAACAGCACTGGTACCACACCAGTTTTTTGATTATTGTTGAGCACAGCATCAAGACTTTCTCCCCTGTCTGTGTCCCCCTCCCCCCAACCCCCCCCCCCCCCCCCCCCGCCAAGACTGTAAGCTGGGGGTGGGCAATAGGTGGGGAGGGGAAGTCACAAGGGCAGCTGACCTAAACGGACCAAAGGGATATACCTTAGCTTATGATGTCACATGCAATTAAAGCTGAGAAAAGGAAAGGAGAAGTGAAGGTTCTTGTTATGAAGATGTCTTCACATATTGACGCCCTGCTTCCTAGGATGCAAACAAATATTACTCATTGATGGGAAGTAGAGAATACTTTTTTTTTTTTTCCCCTCTATGCTTGCATGTTACCTTTGCTTGTTTGTTTTTGTTGTTGGTATTTTTTTCCCTTTCTTTTACCTTTAATAAATTATCCTTATCTCAACCCATGATCCTTGTTTTTCTTTCCATCATACTCTCTTCTCCCCCTCATCTTTTGAGGAGGGGAAGTGAGAGAGTGGTTGAGGTGGAGTTTAGTTGCCCAGCAGGGTAAAACCAACACACTAAGAACCTTAGAGAACCTTAGAACCCCATCTGTTCATGACAAAAACCAACCTTTCTGTCACTGTGGATCTGAAAACCATCTGAGCCAAAAGTAAAGTTGTTCTCTATTGACTGATTTAGCTACCCAAAGAGAAACCTGAAAAAGTCTCAACGATGCTGTATATAATTTTTTCCACCCTGTTGCTTCTGCTATATATTTTATCTTCAGTTCCGACAGAGTGTAGGCTGATGGCTGCAGATGAAGAGCTAACACACAGTTGACTCAATCAAACAAGACATGGAAATTAATACCCTATATAACATTACTGATTATTATAAGTATTAGGAAAAAAAAAAAAAAAAAAAAAAAAAAAAAGAACATTTTCATTTTGCAGCATAAAGTTTTGGAGGAATTGAAATTTTCTGCTAGAAAATAAAAAATCCAAAACTACAAGTGACTAAATTTGTGCCATATTTTACAATATCACAGAACTTGGGAATCCCCTATAAAAATAATGAAATTACTATTTTGAAAAGTAGAGAGTGTATGTTTCTACCTTCCAAAGAACCAGTATCAGAAGTATTCCCTGAGTGATATTAAAGTTCAATTGTATGGTTCTTATTTACTTTACATTAATCCCATCTGTAACCACCATTTTGCCGCAAATATCCACATTTACAATCAGATTTTTTTAACAGTGTTCTAACAAACTTACCATGCACCATAATCTGACTTTCCTCTTATATTATATTAATCCCAGGAGAACTTCTAGGAGAACTTCCAAGTTCAGGTCCCTTCCATCCATTTTGAGATCCATCGACAGTACCACAGCAGTCCTTTTTCTTATTGCCCTTTAAATCTTTTGATAAGTCAAGAAGGTGCCAGCTCTGTCAGTACAAATGAAAATATTAGAATTTTCAGCTATAACACAATTCCCACAGTGGTTTCCAAATCATAAAACTATACAGGGCTAGTTCAGTGTAGTCTGTAATATGGCAAGGGTTTCCTGAAGTACTTCTATAAGGTAACATACTAAAAAGTTTGTATAGGTTTTTGTTGTTTTGTTTTTGTTTGTTTTTGGTTTCGTTTAGTTTTGTTTGTTTGTTTTTAATTACTAAATATATGACTGTCCAACAGCAACAAAAATGCTGTAATTTGTGTAGAATTCATGCACTAACTGTATTCTGTTTCTTGAAACAAACAAACAAATAAACAAACAAACAAACAAAAAGTTGGTTTTCATGGTGAAAAATAAAATAATCCCCTGGAACTGATACATAGAAAATTAACTGAAAGCTTTTTCAGTGAAAATTATCACAATATTAGAAGCAGCATTTTTCTTACAGAATAATTCCATGGAAAATTCTAGAATCAATATTTAAATCTCATTTTTATTGGTAGCATTACTCTTCCACTTAACTTTCTATTTTCTGTGCTTTCCAGATTCCACTTATTGCTATTTTCACCAGAGAGCATTCAATCTTCCATTTGCTTATTATTCCCCTTTCACCTAGATCTTGCCTCTTGTCTATTACAAAAACACTCTTGATAAATAATCTCCCACCTGTGCTCCAATGTTTTCTATTTATTGTCCAGGTAGCAGTGAAGAAAAGTAATTATTTGTGTGTGTGTGTGCGCTAGAACATTCTTTTACCCAAGGGAATATTATCTCGATCATTTTTGTTAGAATGGGTACTTAAAATTTCCCAGAAAAAGACCTGAATTATTTCTCTAAACACTTCTCTGAAAAAATAATCTAGATATTTCAGTTATTTTTTTCTCTTTCATGCCTCTAAATGAAAATGCCTTACTTTTCTTGGCTCTTTTTTAAAACTTACTGAGGAAAGGAAAGGAAAGGAAAGGAAAAGGAAAGGAAAGGAAAGGAAAGGAAAAGGAAAGGAAAGGAAAGGAAAGGAAAGGAAAGGAAAGGAAAGGAAAGGAAAGGAAAGGAAAGGAAAGGAAAGGAAAGGAAAGGAAAGGAAAGGAAAAGGAAAGGAAAGGAAAGGAAAGGAAAAGGAAAGGAAAGGAAGAAAGGAAAAAGAAAAGAAAAGAAAAGAAAAGAAAAGAAAAGAAAAGAAAAGAAAAGAAAAGAAAAGAAAAGAAAAGAAAAGAAAAGAAAAGAAAAGAAAAGAAAAGAAAAGAAAAAAGGAAAAGAAAGGAAAAGAAAAGAAAGAACAACAACAATGACATTATAACAGCTGGAAACTAAAGCTTGATAGATCCAAATCTAAATGTGTCACAAATTGTTCCTGGTTCACGTGATTAACTATGAACATGAACTGCCAACGGCTTGTTTATCAGTTGGAACTTACTAATTAAGATAAAAAGCCATGTTGCAAGACATATCAGTTAAACGTAACATTGTATGGCTTAGATAATACAGGAGAGGAGAATACATGATCTAATCGTCTTTTTGGTCTTATAGTCTGTAATTTAGAAGATTTATCAGTCAGAAGTTAGACCTTTGTGCAAGATTTTCATTTCTAACAGAGGCAAAATTTTTCCAGAGAAAAGAATGAATCGTTTTCCTTCAGGAATAGTCTTTCAGAGACTCAGATAGATCCTGATACAATTCTAATAAAAATAATAATAATAATAATAATAATAATAGACTGAAAATTCTTTTTCTTATGGTATCTTAAGACTTTTACCATATTCTCAGTCCAGGTTATAGGAAGAACAGTGGACTGTTTTCCAGTCCAAAGTCATACTGTGCCAAAGGCTACTTGTAAGCAGTCTAAGACTCATTGTATCAGTCTCAGAATATCCACAAATCCTCTTCACATAATCTCACTGTCAAATAATTTCTATGTTGCTACTTTGTAATGTATTAGTAATCAGTAACTAGGTGACACAAAAGGACAATGTATTATGCATTTTTATAATAATAAAAATGCTATCTAGGTATCTTTTCATACTCTAATCTATGGTTAATTATATTTTTTGTCCATTTATTTCATTGAAATGAAACTTAATCTTCTGAATGACTTTGATCATCTGGAAAAAGGCCAGAAATTAATTATTTTCACATTTGAAATATATGATAAAAGGGTTTAGGTATTTTCTTTTGTAGTTCTATGGCTTGGCATTTCCTATATAATACAGGATAATCCACAAACCCAGTAAATCTGATGAAGGAATGTTCATACATAGGAGAAAAGAAGTGACATTGTTACATTATTTCACTGTTTTTATTGTTAGGTTTTTATTACTTTTAGTTTTCATATTTCTAGTAGATATTTTCAGCAAAAATAATCGTATTAGATTATTAAAGTCAAATTATAGAATACAGTTTTATGAATGAAAAAAGGAATGTGATGAATTATCTATTTAAATTTATATTAGGTGAAACGTCTAATATAATCTGACGAAGTTTTTATCTAGTTCATCAATAGAAATGTTAAATTTTATGTGATCAATAATTTCAGTGTTTGAGTTTCAGCTCAAACTCCTGACTATTTAGTCCTAATCTTAATACTTGTGGGTACTTTACATATTATATGTAGGACAGTCTAACACCAGTACTCACAGAATCACAGAATCACAGTATCACAGAATTGTAGGGGTTGTAAAGGACCTCAGGAGATCATTGGGTCCAATCCCCTTGCCAAAGCAGGTTCCCTAGAGCAAGTTGCACAAGTAGGAGTCCAGCCAGGTCTTGAATATCTCCAGAGAAGGAGACTCCACAGCCTCCCTGGGCAGCCTGTTCCAGTGCTCCATCACATTCACTGGGAAGAAGTTCTTTCTCATGTTGTTGTGGAACTTCCTGTGCTTCATTTTGTGGCCATTGCCCCTTGTCCTGTCCCCACAAACCACTGAAAAGAGGTTGGCCATATCCCTTTGTCTCCCACACTTCAGGTATTTACAAACATTGATAAGATCCTGTGGTGGTTTTACTCAGATGGGCAGCTGAGTTCCACCACGGCTGCTCTTTCCACCCCCCACCCTCCCCACCCTCCCCACCCCCCCGAGGGAAAGGGGGAGAAAATACGATGCAAAGGGTTCAAGGGTTGAGATAAGTACAGGGAGATCACTCAATGATTATCGTGACAGGCAAAACAGACTCAGAGTAGGGAGACAGTAATATTTATTGCCTATTACTAACAAGCTAGAGAAGTGAGAAGTGAGAGTGGGGTCCCTCCCGCAGAATGCCACGGGATGCCATCCTTCCTGAACTGATCCTGCTTGGGCTTTCCACAGGCAGCAGCTCTTCAAGAACTGCTCCAGATATGGGTCCATACAACGGAGTCCATCCATCAGCAGCACACTGCTCCAACCTGGGTCCCCCACAGGCAGCAGCTCCTGCCAGGTCACCTGCTCCTGTTTGGTCTCCTCTCCACAGGCTACAGGTCCAGCCCGGAATCTGCTCTGGCAGGGGTCCTCCACAGGCCACAGCCTCTGTCAGTGCAGTCTGCACCATGGTCTCCTCCACAGGCTGCAGCGTGGAACCCTGCTCCACCGTGGTACACCATGGTCTGCAGGGGGACAGCCTGCTTCACCATGGTCCTCAGCACACAGGGGACTTATGCTCCAGCTCCTGGAGCACCTCTCCCCCTCCTTCTTCACTGGCCTTGGCGCCTGCAAGGCTGTTTCTCACTCCTCTCACTCTCCCAGCTTCAGTGGAGCAGCATTTTTTTGTTTGTTTCTTTTGTTTTGTTTTCCTTTCTTAAATATGCTCTCACAGAGGCGTAACAACATCCCTTATTGGCTCAGATCTGGTCAGCAGTGGGGCCCTTATCTAACATGGGGCAGCTTCTAGATTCTAGATCCCAAGTTATTGGGATTTTTTGTTTGTTTTTATTTGGGGTCTTTTCTTTCATTTATTTTTTCAATTAAAGGCATAGATAAGCTGAATTTTTAAAGCGTTTAACTATAGACCACAATAATTATATTCATATTTCTATTTATTATGACAATCTGCAGAATTTTGCTAACAGTAAAATGATTTTACATATCCCATAACAGCTTTCTTCTATGTTTTTATTATATACATTCATACATAAAAATTATTTTTAGTTTAATATAAACACAGTTTTATCTTCATATGAAATTCAGTCAAGCTCAGTTGGTATTTTTCATAGGAACCAGCCCTGAAACTGCAAAAAAAAAAAAAAAAATATATATATATATATATATAATATATATATATATATATTTTCCTTTCCAGGCCAAACTTACACCATATAACCAGGACTTTACTTTTCCTGTTTTGTTTTTGTTTGTTTGTTTGTTTGTTTGTTTTATAGAGAAGAGCTGAAGTGGAATTAGACCTTTTTCTATGCTGAATTTCTTTCTGCTTAGAATAGAATGTCCTGAGAGTTTTCATAAATGTACAGGTTCATATGACAATTTGAACTCAACATCGTTAACTTTGTATAACTTCAATAACAGAAATATCAGTATCAGATTTTGTTCAAACTACACCTCTAAAAAGTTAGGTATATACCCTCAGTAATTTCAGTATAGAGTTGATGTTCTTTTAAAAATGAAATGTATGTGTAGCCAATGGAATAAAATATGTATGTTGAGATAATTTCAGTGTTATAAAATCAACTCTCAGTTAAGAAACATACATTGGGAGTACAAGGTGATCTGCCGTGCTACTGTCATCAAATGCCAACACTGCCAGGGTAGATATTTTTTTCCAGGTTGGCTTGTCCTCTCAATATGCTTTTTCTGTCATTCTAAACTAGCTTCTTCTCGTCATCCCAACAGTTGCTCGTTATAGGTCTGAATTTTCTCTGGAGTCTTTGTTGCTTCTTTGAGTGACAGGCAGTTCCCAGATCATAACTGCTGTGTCTAAATAGTCTTGGAACAGTATCAGGGACGAAGAGTTGAAATGTAACTAGCTTGCTTAAGAGCATCTATATCACTGCTGTTTCCTGTGGACAACAGATTAGTGCTGGGTTAGTCTCTCCTTGCTATTCCCCTTCAGCAAGGGTTGAGAGCAGCTACGCAGAGTCAGAAGGGATAGTCCAAAAGGATCCACCACTGGTACATCACCTCTTTTGCTGTGTCCATGCCAATGACTCTTTCTGTTTCCTGTAAGCAGTAAAAGGAGCTGACCAAGAAGGGGAAAGCATAATACTATCAACAAGGTGACACATAGGGCATGATGCCAGTAGAAATATCTAAGTAGTAATATTCCAAGCCCTACAACTACAAATAATCGAGACTGTCTTTAGGCTTACTTTGCACCAATTAAAGCTTTATAAGAAATGCTCACTTGTCTTAATGACAGAAAAGTATGAACACCATAAGTAGAAGTATTGTAATCTGTACAGAGCAACCCTCATGAAAAGCCTTCAGCTCAGGTCTAGAAAAATCGCTTAAAAGTTTTGGACACTATTTCAAACTTTCTGCAGCTAATCAGCCCTTGTCTTCTTCATCTAATGTGCTAGCAAGGATATCTGATATTGCCAGTGGGACAGTTGGATTTGTAGCAATGGTATTTGTCCAGGATCTGGAAAGACCCCAGCTACTCACTCAATACAGCCTTCTCCACTGTCACCAAGTACTAACTCTCATTCCCTGCTGATCTTGGCTGATTTCAAACTACTGATATTCCAGTGCATTTACATATGTTTAATAGTCCTTGTGCCTAGTTCAGCCGACAAACCAGCGACTTCCTTAAATAAACCAATATCTGATTTGCTGAGTTTTAATAATAAACAGGTATAAATGGTTACTATAAATAATAACACTGATTTATCCTGTGTAATCAAACTCTTCACCTGCTGTGAGATGCACCATATTTATGCAGATCAGCTGTAGGCTTTTCATCCATGAAATTATAGAATGTATAATGTGATGGGCCATGATATATTTAGTGTACTGTAATTGCTTATTTATAAAAGAGCTATCAACAGCCCACTTTAAATAAATTCAGAAATCACCGTGGGGCATTTCAAAATTAATATTTTATATGAAATTTCTAAAAGATTGTGAACATTTCTTTGAACAGTAAAATTAATGGCTGTTTTGCTGTTTAAAGTCTTCCCGCATAGATTCACGATAATAGCATATAACTGTAATTACTATATTTGTTTTAATTAGGAATATAATCATCCACCTCTCTCATGCTGTAGTTTTCTGAAATTAATATTGGGGGGATTTAAAATGGTCTGTTTACTCTGTTTACTCATTGAATGGTTATAAGGAAGTAAATGAATTAGTAAGATATATTCCTGCAACTAACTTCTAATGAGAGAAATTCTGCAGGGTCATCCTTGTCTATTACATTTTGAGACATACTGCTTGATCTTTCCCCTTTCCTGTAAATAACATCAACTGAAGGTGTCAGCTTTGCCCCCTTGCATATATCATCAACCCGCAATGCATCTACTTAAAGATACCAAGTTTTGTCCTGTAGGCAACAATACTGCTCTTGGAAGAGGAAGAGAGAGAAAAAAAGACAGACATTCTAACAGAGAAATCTAAAACCTGCAAAAAACTTACTGATGTGAAGGCCAGTTAGGTCTCTATTCATTTTGACAGATTGAGAGATGAATAGATAGATGAAAAAGCAATTTCATACTTTTAGTGACTGTCAACACCTATTCCATATCTTCCAGAATAGTGATATTAATAAACATGTTGATCCATAGAACAATATATCAAAATCACCCTTCAGTGTCATTATTTTATTTCTATCTCCCCTGTGTTTATGTGATTTACAAATAAGGCTTGAAGGAAAGAAATGCCCTACAACTACTGTACTTTCTCTACCTGCAATAGAAAATTAAACTGATTATGTGTTCAGCTAACATGTCTTCAGCTGGATCTTAGTGTATATAAAGAATTTGTATTTATGACAGTTGCCTTGATATTTCATAATATAGAATTGCAAGTTTGGAAAATTAATGAAACATGATTTTTTTATGATTTTTTTTTTTTTTTTTTTTTTTATGGCTTGACCTTCTAGTGGCTAATAATTTAATTAATCTCCAGTAAGATTTTCCACAGAAGGGATATTTAATGAGTCTCTTGAACACGTGGATTCTTTGGTATCTAGAAGGGATGAGTTCATGTGGCATTGTATCCCTTAGAGGGGACATCAACAGGGCCTCTCATCCCTCCTAAGTCACATATTTCAGTGGAAGTGAGAGATATCACTGACAGTAAGATCCTACAGCACATCTGTCAAATTTGGTTGAAACTGGCAGATTTGGCTAAAAGTGCAGATACAAAAGTTTCTAGGGGCAGAAAGAGACTGATAGAAATCACACCAAAAACAAACAAACAAAAACAAAAACTTATTTTCTTAAGCTGAACTAAGGTCTTTCATGACATGTTGGCATTCTGTTTCCTTACCCCCTGAACCAATTTGTACAAAGCAGGGGAGGAATGGGAAATTATCAGAAACTTTTCAAACAAAGTTCAGTTGAGACTTGGCTCATGAGCTGAGTAGAAGTATAAACTGATTTTACCAAAACTGGTTCATGTGTCCAACCCATTTTCATTCAAGTAATCCTTTCAGATGTTTTTCCTGCCTGTGTTATATGATGTCCGTGTGATTTCATTAATGCATATAAAACGTATTTGTCTCCCTTCTGACATGAAATGGAATTATACCCTTACAGTACAGGCAGGGAAAAACAGCTGAGACATACAGGTGCCAGAAGGAAAATTCCTTATTTGTGTGTCTTGAACCAATTTCCCACTGTTTCTGGCTTTACTGTGCAGGGCAATCTGCAGCCACTAGACCATCATGAATGATGTATATTTTCACCATGAATTGGATCAAAGCTGTTTTGCACAGATGTTTCTGTGATTGTGATACATTGGGGAAATATACTCTTGAATGTCCCACAAATATGTATTTCCACCTGTGCTGTGGTCTAGTAGGGAAGTTAGGCCTGTAAGATAAATATATAGTTAAAATGGTTGGCAGAAAACCTTTGAATTATCTGTGTACGTATTTTGTAACCATAATCCTTTGTTTCTGCAACTAGATTTCCAGTTTTGTTTCCATGAAGAAGGAAAAGCAGACTAATGGAAAGTTCTAATTTAGTTATATAAAAGAAAAGGGGAAAATATGCATTTTAACCCATCATTCTATAGGTAATCTTGAGATTAGGAAATCAGTTTAAACCTCAGTATGGACAACCCCCTCATGCTGACATACACATCCTCAATTCTTTTGGAAAGTCTTAGGTTGAATATGTGTGTGTGGCAAAAGAAGTGTCTATATGAATTAGATGAGACACATTTCTAAGAGTATTAATATACTGCTCTGAGGAGAATACCCTTAGTCCTGGTCAGCATCATTAATGCCTCATAGAATAATCCTCTTCTGGAATTTATCTTAGTCATGACAAAAATCTAGCTGTGACTGGTTAGTTTCAAAGTATTTTTTTTTCTCTTCAAAATACATGTACTTTGAACACTAAAGCAAGGAGAAATTAACAATCACAGTTCTGAACAAGAGATACTTTTGAGAGGGCTGAAGAAAATATTGTGGGAGAGTCAGGATTTTCCCCCTCTCTTTGATCAACCAGAAGCACACCACTCTTCATACAGTTCTAATTGCAGTCTACTTGAGTTCTTTTTTGTGGTCTTAAATTCAAAGTGGAATGGTATGAAAGAATAAAGCCACATTTCCAGTGTACACTAAACCATATTGTTGCAGTGGTAAACTGCAAAGGGAAGTTAGAAAAGGCATAGATCTAGCATTGTTCTGGCACCCTCACAACAGAGATAATGTGTCTGGAACTATTCATCCTTTCCCTGATAATAGTACAAGTAACTCATACTAATACAAAAATGAGGCTCTTTAACATACCCAAAATTGATAAAATATTTGTTGACTCTTTTCATTTTTTTTCTTTTCCTGTTGTTTATCTGGTGTTTTCTGGGGTTTGTCTATTTAACTCTCTTCATTTTAAATGAATTATCCTGATGTCACTCTGACAACCCTACTGTCTTAATCTTTGTCAATCTTATTAAACTCCTGAATCAATGAATATTCAAAGGCTAAACTTTTATCAGAGGTCCATTGTAAATATTAGGGTCTCTGATGCTCCCAGTTGAATCTGTTCTACAGTAGCGTCAGTTCATTGACTCCAAAGGAATGACTTATGATTTACAGTGGTGTAGGGACTGAGAAAACTCAAGCCTTTATAAAGTGGTGAGCTCTACATAATGGTTAAATGGACTGGGGGAAAATTTATAGTCTAAAAGACCATGGAAAAAAATACACTGATGAAGGAATAAAAAGAGGAAAGTTAATAAATACGTAATAGAGAGAAAGCATAAAGAAGGGATAAGGAAAAGGAGAAGGAAAAGAAACAGAAATGTTGTTGATTTGTAATTGTTTTAAAAGGATGATAAAGTGCAGTAGATGAGAAGAAGTATTTGGTTTTAGGAGCTGTCTCTTCATTATTGCTATCTTGGGGATTACTTTTATTTTGCTTTTATAGTCCTTATAATCAGGACTAACATTGCTCAGGCACTACTGTGCTGGCTGCCAAGAAGATGTACATTCAGCAACTCCCAAGTTTAAGTCCTGAGCAGCAGACAGAGGTGCTTTTCTGGGTGGATTAACACAACAGAGCTTTGGAGGCTGTACTCCCTACCATTCCACATATGTCCTTGGCTGGCACAGCCAAGGAGATCAGGGCTTCCCACTCTGCAGTGAAAAGGAACATGTTGCTGCACAGCTCCTAGTTATCAATACCATAGCTGAGTCCTCACCACTTAAGCTGCCATTAATGTTCAGCCCCCCAGGAATGCATCTGAACCATCTATCTTGTCTTCACTAAGGCTTTCAACAATGTCTGTAAAATCCTTATAAACAAGCTGTTGATATAGGCTGGATTAGCAGAATTAGTCAATTGAAAACTTGCTGAACACAATGATAACAGTTGCTGATAACACAAAACTGGAAGAGTGGTGGGTATACCAGGGGGTCGAGCTGCCAATGGCCTGATAAGAACTTCATGAAGTTCAATAAGGAAAAGTGCAAAGTCCTGCACTTGGGGAATAAAAACCCCTAGCTCCAGCAAGTTCTGGGAGCAGACTAGATGGAAAGAAAACCTGGTAGAAAAGGACCTGTGGGTTCTGGTGGACACCAGGTTGGAACATGAGTTAGCAGTGTGCCCTTGTAGCAAAGAAAGCCAACAGAAATCTGGCTGTTTTAGGAGGTGTTGCCAGCAGGTTGAGGAAGGTAATCCTTCCCCTCTATTCAGCGCTATTGAGGTCACACATGGATTGCAGGGCCCAGTGCTGGGCTCCTCAGTGCAAGTGAGACTTGGAGCTACTGTAGGAAGTCCAGTGTAGCACCAAAAGATGATTAAGGTATGGACATCTCTTATATGAAGAAAAAGCTGAAATATCTGGCTGTTTGTCCTGGAGAAGGTGCAAATAAGACAGAGCCAGTCGTTCCTTTCAATGGTACCCGGAGAGGCAGCAGGCAAAACTAAAACACATAATGAGGTCTTTTTGAACATCAGGAAATACTTTTTTTAGCAATGATGACTGAGCAATGGAACAAATCACCCAGAGAGACTATGGAGTCTCCTTTCTTGGAGATCTTCAAAAGTCTTCTCTACATGATCCTAGGCAACCCTTCTGTAGGTGTCCCTGCGTAAACAAGAGGGGTTGAACAGATACCTCCAGAGGTCCCTTCAAACCTCAACCATTTTGTGATTCCAGAGACAATCTCAACTGTGTCTCACTAAAATATTTTACCACTTGGAATAACTTTGCAATAAGTTTACACATTTTAAAATATTCCTTGGTAGACTATATATTTGGTTCTTGACTTCCCAGCCATCTATCTCAGAAAGGGTTAAAGTAAAATTTGCTATGAAACATATATATTTTTTGTCAAAAATATTCATTAGCAAGTAATACAGCATCACTAGGACCGAGAAAAATAAATTAATCTATGCCATACTTCCTGTTCTCCTCCCTAACATTCTCCTTTCTGCCAAGGAAATTTAACCCTGTACAGAAACAATCAGGAAAGCACATACCGTTTGTTTTCTATTAATTTCTAATTTCAAGATCATAATTAGTTTTAATGGTGCACAGCTCTTGCACAGTCATCCACATACATTATCCTATTTGCATGTCTCTGCTCTCCGGAGCTGATCAGACACAGAAGAAAAGTATAGGCTATCTCCTTTTTATTGTATTGACAGAAAGTCAGTTTGTTGTTACCTTTGGCAACATCTCTGTAACTCTCAGAATGCTGAAACATTTAAAAGTGCTTCTGTCATCAGCATTAATGTACCTAGTTTATTATGTCCATACATTACAAATCAGTAATTTTGCTTCCTGACAATGCATAATGATATGAAAATAAAAAATGGAAATGAAAAAAGTGGTTTGTAAAAATTATAATGAAGAATATCAACTGAATCCTGTACAAGCAACATTTTTTTGAGTGCTATATCTCTTTTAGCAGCTTTTTCTTTTTCCGCTACATACAACATGTTTTTAAGGAAGGCAGGCAGTGTTCTTAGACTGTTAAAGACACCATCAATCATTGTCTTGCTTGGTAATATTTCAGTTGCTCTGGAAAATACTGTCATTTTCATGCTTTTCTGGTGCTGGAAATCCTACCCACTCCCTCCCCGAAGAGTAATGTTTACATATGAGAAGTGGAGCGCAGTGTTGGCAGGATGAAGAACCATTAATAAACCTTCCTCTGTGCCTCCCAAGTATTTGGAAAGTGTATGCATGGCAGTCAAGATCTTTGTAGGACTAGCTTAATGCTTAGTCATTTTGTACATTCCTGTATTGCTTTTTCTCTTAAAGTTGCATAATCTACTGAGCACTTGCCACTACTCTAAGTACCCTTGCAGCTTTTCCACTATGAATTCCATAAGGTATGTAGTCATTGACCCATTTGTATGAAATGGGACTGATGTCAGTCACTAGCCTATGTGCAAATTCCTTTCACTATTTTGCCATCACAGGCTGTCAACTCTACTGGGGGTTTCATGTAATTTGAATTTGTTTCCATACTTGAGAGGAGAAAAGCATTTTGGTATGGGAAAAGGGAAATGGAAGGGCTGAATGGAAAAGGCGAAGAAGAACTAAGGAAAGAGGAACAGAGAAAGAAGGGGAGAGGAATAGGGAGAGGCAAAGAAGGGTAAGGTTTTAGCCATAAGTAACAACTTAGTGAGAAATGTTATTGGAATGCAGTCAGTTATGAATAATTCTATAGCATTGTGCATGCTCTGTCCTTAAGTGTTGCTTTGTTTTTTGTTTGTTTGTTTTTTCACAGGATGTGTAGTTTCTGTTGTATATATAATATATTTTTTTTCAAACTCCTCTTCTTACACTCTCCTGAGACTATATAACCTCTCCTCCACTTCTCCACCAGATTCACAGGTAACCCCTACAACTACACAACTCCATAGAGAACAATTATTTCAGCTGTGCTACCTTGTAGGCTTAGCGTGTAGCAAAGGGTGACAGTGGGAAGTGTAACACATAAGGTAAAAGTATTGATAGAACCATACGCTCCCCATTATCTGAGAATAAATAATAAACAAAAAGGCAAAGACTCAGACATGATGGTGTGATTACTTCAACATATTTTGGAAGAGCACCCTGTTGAGATGAAATGCTAAAATCAATTCCACAATCTCTCATTTCTCTCTGTGCTCTCCTTACCTTCTCATAACATGCTTACTGTATTCTACTATTTTCATACTAGTACAGACACAGTCTAGATCAGTTTTGTACTCCATTTGAAATAAGAAATAATAACCACCTTGACTACTTCATACATGTTATTCATCTCCACCGGACTTAGAAGAAGAAGAGGAAAAAGAAGAAGAAGAAGAAGAAGAGGAGAAGAGGAAGAAGAAGAAGAAGAAGAAGAAGAAGAACAAGAACAAGAACAAGAACAAGAACAAGGACAAGAAGAACAAGAAGAAGCATGAGGCTTTATTCTCATGATTATTTGAACAGCCACCTCAGAGTCACATTGTGAAGACCCTCAACAAAGGCAGTATAAAAGATTAATACTGTAGATATGATAGACTACTTCAAACAAGATTTCTCAGTCAATTTTAAATAGAGATTGTATAAATGCTTATATGCATGTATATGTAATTCAGTATGACACCTCTTCTATTTAAAGAATTGTATGATATGCAAATATTATCACAGAAAACAATAATGTGTATACATATATTAATAGAAACAATTCATCAGTAAGTAGGTTATATGCTATTGAATGCTGTGCAAGTCATCTTTGACTCATCTGTATCTAAATCAGCCTGAGTAATTTAGTAAATCTAAACAGCCTAGGTAAAACTGTATTTAAATTCGATTTATAAGCAAGCTTTTTGACCAAATCATATTTTCTCAGTTAACTAGATTCTTGGCACAAACCCTTAGCTCATTTCTTTCTGCACATTCTCTGTTGAGAATAACAGGAATATTTGGAGAGGAGTCTTATTCTTTATTTGCAAGGCTGGCCATGTTCACCCCATGAAAGAACTGTTTTGTGTCTAGAAGTAGTGTGAGCTGAATTTTATAACACTATTGCTTCTAGGAATTATCTCCAGTCCAATTACATGATACTTGTTCATTACCAATACTGACAGATGAGCATTACAATTACTGCTTACTTTTCCATTTTTTTTCTTCACCGGTAAGCCCACTCATCTTTCCATGAGGGTTTTCTAGGTTCTAGACATTCAGCTATAGCCAGAGACATTAAAAACAGGCAAACAGGGAGGGAACATGGAAGTATTATGATTTCTTCATCTGGAGATACACATATTGTACAAGACTAAAAAGAGCACAGAGAAAACTTGACAGATTGTTCATTCTGCTGATTTATAGTAGATGATGCAGTGACAGTGCCAATATGCTGTCATTTTGGTTTAAAAGCCAAGATGGGAAAAAAGGGAATTTGTTTCAGTATATTAAATTCCATGGGGGCCCAAAATTCAAGTTAGCCTATGTAAAGCTATTTGTACAGAAAAGGGTTTCATGGTTGTCTTGTCATTTGGGCATGACAAAACAGTGTAATGATTTCACGGTTCAAGTCGATTTTTATAGGCTCCCCTTAGGGTGTTTAGGCAATATATTTAAAAGTTCCACAGCTAGTCTTGCTGACAAACTCACACAACTCCTTATACCAATTTATATCTCCCCACACTGATGAGGGAGTGACTGGGGTGGAAGCTTAAAGTTAAGTTGCAGTTACTCATTACACTCTAATAACATTTCAGTTAATTCAATATTTAATAAACATTCTGGTCCCAAATCCCTTTTATAAAAAAAGCTCTAGCAGGGACAGGCAGCTCCAAGGAGATGACTACAGTTCATCAGTTCAAACGCTTTTAGCCCACGCACATATTGCATGAAAGCAGTGGCAAAGCTATGTGTTGGGGTTACCTTCCACCCACCTCAGCATGTACAATTCCTAAGGTCTAAACTGTGCCCTGTTGTAGTAAAATGGAGCAGACATCTACAACCACTCTACCCTCCCTCTCTGTGTGGTCTGTAAATTTCTGAATATGTACATATACTAGTTAGAGATGCCCAGATTTATATGTTACAGTGCAGTAGTATACAGTGTGGTGTGAAAATAATGACCACTTTAGTCACGAACAGGGAGTCACAAATGAGTTATGCAGGTCCTCTAACCCAGCACAAATCTTATTATCTTGGGTAGAGTACCGTGTTTACGCTGCTATCCCGCCTGTTGCACTGGGAGTAGCCTGACAACTTGTAGGTCTCCTACCAATCAGCCAGTTCCACCGTGTGGCATGGATATACACATAAAGTAGAAGTTCCCTTATGGAAAGACTGCAGATAATGTTTTCCACATAGAATACAGGCACACAGAAAATGCACACACCCTCCCTTCCACTCGGCCAGATGTGTCATCTTCAAGTGGCATGGGACTACCCTTGGGATAGGGGAAAGAACGAGAACTTCCAGTATTAACATATAAGTTACAAAAGATTGTAATACATGGACATGAATTTTAGTTGTTTTAGCCATATCATACACAGACTGTTCACTGGGAAGATCTCACACATATTTTCAACTGAAATACAATAAGGTTTTTTTTAAAAGACAAAATTAATGCTCAAATAGCAGCACTTTATGGTATCCAGAGATTTGAAGTATTAAAGATGTGAGTGATGCCTAATAAATTACATTTACTGCATAGCCCACAGGCTTACTAGATAAGGATAGTAACTACCTAGGAATGTACTTAGCACATAAATAATAATTGCAAACAACAAATATAACTGAAAACAGATAATTTCCATAATGTTTCTTTCTCACTCCTTTTTTAAGACATTATTTCAATCTTTTCTTTTGTTTGAATATTTCCACTGTTCCCATAATAAAGTGAGGGTAAAATTACTCTCTAAGTAATAATAAATAAATAATCTCTCCACTATTCCCTCAGATTTTCTTCTGAAAAAGTTTTCTTTAAAATTCATAATATTACTACAATCTTGCATAGATTATAACAAGAAAGAAAATTTTAAAATGCTGGCAGTCACTACCACTTTTCCAGGAACAAATAAATACATACAACTTTTAAATCCCCAGTACTAGTGGCTGGGTAGTGGTCAACAATCTTGACTGTCAGCATGACCTTTTTGGGACTTAACCTAGTGCCTCATGAAAAGGTATTTTCTTCTAAATATTATTATTGCGAGAGACAGACACTTTTTCTCATATCATAAAAGAAATAGCCAAGCTCTGAGAGGGAACATAGAAAGTGCTACCACCTGAGAGAGTGTTCAACCTCATGTTTGGCTTGCTGGTGGGGAAGAGCAGCAAAGACCATAAAATACTTGCCTTTTCTGCAAAGAAACTAGACACCAGAGTTCTTGGGGACAGCCAGTTCACCATTGTTACAGAATAACAGTGGTTTTCAAGAAACTGCATCTAAGTCAAAGCATTTCAAGCGTTAATTATTAAGTTCTGCATATACATAAAATATGGAAGCATAGTATTAAAATATACACATTGAAATGGTATCTTTTTTCAAATTTAAAGCAATTCTTCTCTTAGTGCATTATTCTACCATACAGTCCACTCAAACTTCTTACCTAGAGCAGCATACAAACCGTGAAAATCAGTTATTGTAATCTCTGATAAGCAAAATTTAAGGAAAGCACATAGGAAAGCCAAGAATCCATCATTAAAAATTATCCTCTGTTTTCATCTCAAAATGGTTGTGATGACTGTTTAATAGTTGAAAGACAGAAAAGGTGTCTGAGGTACCTCTAACTACACAAGATAGGACCTTAAAGATAAAACACTTTTATTTCTACCTAAGAACCATCTGCAACCTTTGCTGAAGTGTGCAGTCCCTTCTACAATAGGTGAAAGTACTTATTCTCTTTGTTTGTTTAAGATCATAACACTTTCTAGAACACACTGAAGTAATTCAACCTGCAAATGACTAAGACTTCAATAATGGTAAAAAGGGAAAGGTCACACCCTTCTTGCCAGGAAAATGTTCAAAATTCATGAAAAATGCTTCTGCCCAGGCAGGATATCTAGGCACTCAGTAAGATTCCCAGACTACCAGCAAAGTTAATGAATGGTATGTCTTCTCATTAAATTCCAGTTTTATCCCATAATTTTTGAGTCTAAATCTGAGAATATATGTTCATTAGTCCAAACATTCTTTCTGTAAGTCTGAGTTATTCAGTAGGTGAACAAAAGAGAGATGAGATGGAAATACAGGAATGCAAATGCTATGAAATACTCCAAAAATATTAAGTCTGCTATTCCTATGCATCTCAACTTCTGGATGATCAAGGATGGTTTCCTATGTAGATAATGAAACACAGAAAAGTAGCATCATTTGTCTTCAAGTAAAATGGCAGAACTGTCCTCAAAATTTGGCCACACAGCACATAGTGCTTGCTTACTTAAGTCTTCTCAAATGTGTCACAAGCTCACACTCATCATGCCTCATGTGATGTAGACAAGTCTGAGAACTGCAGATAAAGTGAACAGCAAATACACACTTCATCTGGCACATTGGCTACTGCACAGAACCTGGAGAACAGTTTTCAAACTGATGACCTCTGCCTTCCTCTCTTACCTTGCACTGCTTGCCTACCTGTCAGTGGGAGCTATGTCTTTAAACACCTCTAGACATTTCTGGCTGACAACATTAAAGAAAAGCCACAGCTATTTTGCTGTGATCTTGCCATCAATACAGCAGGAATAGAATTCTGAACTGGATGTAAACTACTGATTAACCAAGTACTTCACTTTTCAAACAAGGCCATGATTTATAGATGTCATGATGGACATGCAGAAATTCTCCATCCATGCTCTAGACCAATTACAAGATTCATCTCCTGATTCACCTGACTTGTAATGAAAATGTCGTTCTTTGACTTTGAGTCATATCCTTTTCTAAGTCCTCTGACTTGAAAATAGTGACTTGAAAATGAAACTAAAGAAAATTATGCAGAATAAATGTGAAAAAGAAAATATCTTGTAAAATTGTACCATTTCTGTTAAGTATTGGCAAATTTGTGAGTCAGTATTTTTCTGCAGAGTCCTCTGTTTGCAGATGTCTTCTGTACATAACTGTGAAACACTTGTCTTTTAACATAGCAGTTGTAAGTAGCTACAGCATACTTCAGGGAGACTTTATACTTTAAATACATCACCAAATATTTATAAGTTCAATAAGCAATAGAGAAGTCTCACTACTGCCTGATGATTCATTTTTAAAATGCACTCCTTGATAAACCACATTTACAAAAATATGATTTCTTAAAGAAAGTGCAGTGGAAAATGCAGCTTGTATAATAAGAACATTAAATAGTAACAAATGAGTCATTTTAAATAATCCATTGTGATAGGAAATATGATTTGCTTTAGTATGCAGAAGTCATATTCATTGAATGGGGTTTTAAATAGGTTACATTCTATTGTATTTTACCTTCAGGGTTCCTGGGAATTTATTATTTCTAATGAGCTGTGTACTATTCACTTAGATGCTTCATTCTTATTATTATGTGTAAGTTTGGGGGGGGGGTGTGGAAGTGTCTGCTTTAGCAAATATTTTTTTAAATAAATTCATTCTTTTCCTAGGCATTCTGTTAACTGCATGGGATAATATTGGAAATGCTTACAGTGTTTCTGACAGTTTGAGAAAGACATATATAATCTTTTCAAGCAGATTATTTACATTAAAGATATCCTCCACTAGAATAAGATTTTCCCTTTTGGCTCCACTTTTTGTTGTTGCTGTTATCGAAGTGGTGACACTAAAGAGAAAGAAAATCACATTAACAACAATGAGTCCTTGTTTAGACGGGTTCAAACAAGGAAAAAAATAAAAAGGAAAAAAATGAATTAAATTGAGAAAAATTGATTTGATGCTGTATGTCTTTTCCTCTAATGAAAAATACTTCCACAAGGCAGAAAATTGCCATTTAACCCTTGCAATCCTCACAAAAATGTGCAATTTCACACAATGAAACTAAAATACCTTAAAGCATTTTTCTATACAAAGCTTTATTAGGTTTTCATGTATGGAAAAGGGTTTGTTAAACCTTGCTAGCTTTTCTTTCACACTTTATTTAGACAGAGCTACATGTGGCAATATTTGTCAGGATCCAAGATTAAAGTGTTCTGAAAGACAGGGGTTAGATTTATCTGGATCCACTTTCAAGGTTACTTTGTATTGGCAAAGTCCATTACAGTTCAGATACATACAGTTCAGATATGTGCACATATACAAAGCGTATACGCAGTTAAGATACACACGAGTATTATATCTTCTTCCACCACAGAAAACCCTTAGATCCTTATCTTTTGCTTTCTCTTTGGTATGCAGTTCACCGCAGACATGATTTACATCACAAGGACACTTTCTGTCTCTTCTGCCACAAAAACAAAGAGACATCGAATGCAAATAGCAGACAGCAAGCTCAAACACAGGAGGCACCATTTTATCCCAAAATGCATACAGAAGCCCTGGACCTGCTTTCAGCTTTGTGGATTTGTACATGTAGATAGGTCTGTAAATCATCTGGAGAACTTCATGGAAGAATACTCAGGCTGGGGCTACTAATATGGAGCCATCACCTCTTGCTTGGAAATTTTCTGGGCCACAGATCACTTGATGTTAGGAGTTCATAAAACACAAGGATCACTATCTTCTCACACTGAGCTTACACGGGTTATTTCTCTGGATGGACTTTTTTTCAGACTCTTCAGTCACAGTACCTCTTTTCTCACAATATGGTTACTAAAGGGGGGTGGAGGGGAGGGAGTTTCTGTGTTTTGTGTTTTGAAATCAGGAAAAGAAACACAGTATTTCATCTTATCTAGAATATTTTTGCCACCCATCCCTGCTGACAAGCAAATACTCCTCTGTTGAGGAGGAGCATTTAAAGTTATTGAGCACTGAATTCTCCTACATGAGAGACATCATTCAGAGGCACTATAGGCACTATATATATACAGAGGCCATTCAGAGGACTATAAAATGGAGACATTTTATGAAAGTTCTTGTATATGCACAGAGCCATCCAATGTCCTTTACAGCTGAAAGTAGTTCTTCCTATTGTAAAGATTTCTTTCTTCCTTTTTTTTTCTGCACATTCCCACCATAGCCAGTGCCTTTTTCTGTTGTTTCTGGGACTGTTTGACTTTCATCTTTATCAAAATTATTTCATAGCTGCTTGTACATAATTATGAGACAACCCAGACCATTATGAACAACTCCCTGTTGTCATGTGCAAATTCAGCTAATTTGATACACCTTAGCTGAGTTCAACCCAAATTTGTAAAACCAAAAATAACAATAATGAATGACTGATTTTTCCTTTCCTTTTTCCTTTTTCATTCCCTTCCCTTTCCAAATAAACCAGTGTTTTCCCAATGCAATGAAAAGCAATAGGATATAAAATGCAAACTCTCAGTCTTAAACCCATAAGATAATCATGTACCTTCTGCTGTTGCGGCTGTTCCTGCTGCCAGCACTGTCAGCAGCTCCAGTGCTTCTATAGCAACAGTTATTTCCAGCTGTGCAATACTTGCAAGTAATTTAGGTGCATAAAAAAAAAAAAAAAATTGGGGGAGATCTACATGTTACACGTTTGAAACATCAACATTTGTTGATAAAAACTGAGGCTACCTCTAATTATAAATCTTCTGTACCTTTCCCAGCTCCCTCATCACTTTTCTGGCCAATATGAGTTTGAAAGGAGATTTTAGGAGTAGGAAAAAAAAAAAAAAAAAAACACCACCAAATATAAAAAAAAACAGACAAAACCAACCAAACAACAACAACAAAAACACAGAAATGTAACAGCCACAAAAGCATCCCAGGAAGTTATTTACAGGTAAGCAACCTGTAGGAGCCCAGTAGGATGACCTTTTTTGAGCAAAAAAAAAAAAAAAAAAATTGCTGCTGAAGCATTTCCTCCTTTATTTTAAAAAATATGTCTTTTGCCTTGGATTAAGTAGGGGGCATATTGCATCTCTTTGAGTCCTAAAGAGAGTTCTTTAAACATCCAGAGCAGTGGTAAACCCCAGAACTCTCTTGCCAAATCTGAGGTGTTTTGTTATTGTCTGTCATCCAGAAAAGTACAGGCAGGTACAGATAGAAGCATACTTGAAACTGATATTTTCCTACTGCAAAGATTACCTCAATGATGTGAAGAAAAATGAGGAACAATGGCATAATGTAGGAATATTATGCCTTTGGACATGATAAGTGATTCAGGTTATTCACTCACTTCAATGCCTAGGTATAACCAGTATACCACACTAAAATTTGAAGAAGAGAGTGTGTAAGAACATAAAGCTCAATCAAATAGTAATATTTACAGGACTTGGGAACACGTCACTCACACAAATATTGAGTCTAGCGCTTCTGCTTGCTTAGCAAGGCTCTGTAAACTCCTGTAAGTTGTAGCTGCCTCCACAAAGATCAATAAACCATGAAGATTTCACACAGCACTTTCAGAGGTACCAGCAGGGTACTGCTGTATTCAGGGTGATGCGGTACCCTAAATATGGAGTTAGCAGGGGAGTTCTGCTCAAAGAAGGCTATGTGAAGTGAAAAACATGATAAATCAATGAAAGACAGTTCAAACATTAAAAGTCCCAGTTTCTGATGTCACTGTCCTTGTTTTGTATTTAAATTTACCTGCATAATCACCACCAGCAATGCTCACATAATTGTATGTGTTTATGGGCCCAACACCTTATTTATTCTTTAAGTTTGGTCTTGTTCCTGGATTCCTATCCACATTGATAAAAAATAATACAGAAGTTCATGAGTAAAAGTTCCTCCTAAATCACAGAATCACAGATTTTTGGGGTGTGGAAGGGACAAAGTGAAAATTCAGATTCTTTTGTGTTAGTGTTTTTGTCGGGTTAGTTGGTCGCTTGGTTGTTTTGTTTGGCTTTGTGGTTGTTTTTGGTTGGTTGGCTGGTTGGTTTTTGTGCCAGTGGGTGGTGGTGGGGGGTGCTTGTTTGTTTGTTTGTTTGTTTGTTTGATTTTATCACCCTTTCAACAAGGCTGAAATATCAGAGAAATATTTTAAATGGTGTGAAAGTGGCATATTTGGTTTAGTTATCTCTTGTCAAATTTCATATCGGTTCTCAACATAGCAGCCTATAAAACATACATATCTGCTTTTTTCTGACAGAGACAACGTGAGATTCAAGCACTTAATACCTCATCTACAATGAGCAGGAAAGGAAAAGGGCCAAATTTATCTCCTGGCCAATAGAGGGCAGCTTGCTTTATTCAGAAAGCACACATTCAGCATTTGTGGCTCCATTTGGCAATGTACCCAAAGAAACTCCTTCTATCACTAGTTTAGATTTCCCCATTCCCACTAGTTTTTCTGAATCAACCTGAAAGAAAGTAAGACAACCCCCACACTGCAGCCTAGACCCCATCCCTAACAAGAAATAAAGATGCAGCCCCATGGCTAGAAGATTGCTAAAGCACAGACAGGCTTAGTAAGTAAAAGAGAAGACCTGGCTGTCATCAGTTTGTAAGATGACTGTCTTGCAGTATATGAAGTTTCTTGCTGAGAACAAACCCATACTTAGCTCTGGAAAACAGTGGGTAAAATCATAAGCTTCCTGTATAACCTGAATCAAATTCAAATATGAACAAAACACATCTCTGCCTTAGTGGTACCATGGGGACAAACCTTGAAGATTCTTAATTTCTCATTTACAACCTATAAATCCTCTTGGCAAGTTGTGCCAGGTAAGGTGGGGTAAGAAGATGTTATTAATGCAGATATTAAGCAAGACAGGGCTTTTACTGAGGCTGAAGTGGTGATAGAAAGTATAAATCCTGTAGACACAGACAACAAATACAAAAAATGGTAACCAAACAATGTCTACCAGTATCAGTCTTTTGGGAAAGTTTAATGACGAGGATTGTTTCTGGCCTGGACTACTCTTCCTTGGCACTCTTAACAGTGTCTTGCCTAGACTCCCTCTGGAGAGTAATTAAATACTGTAGATTCTACCTTTTGCTGGAGTCACATGTCAACAGCATGTGAAGAGACTGCAGTTTTTGGCAGATGTTTCCAGCTCCATTAAGAGAGATTTTTGCTCAGGCCCTCATTTTTTTTTCACTTTTTTTTTTTTTTTTTTTTTTTTCCCCTTTGCTCAGCTGAGAGTCTCCGTAAAATATGTTTTCTGCTTGAGCACTTTAGGATTTTTCTCCCATGGTTGTTCACAGCACCTTGTTTTCTCACCCCCCTTATACACTCCTCATTGTTGTTAGATGCCTCTACGGGCTAAATCATTCCTTCTACACTAAAACTAAAGAAAACATGAAGCTACTTCCTTTCTCTGGGAAGGAGAGTATTGTGTCCTGTGAAATCATTTATAACATGAACTATCTGTCTGTGTGTCTGAGAAAAGCACTTCACCAGATCAAATACTATGTCTTTTTGGAACAGTCATTGCAGAAGGCAGACTTGACCCTCCCCTTTGTTCTGGTTAACCCGTTGCCTCACCCATTTTTAAAGTATGCAAGTAAACATAGTCCTACTTCACCAATAAATTCAGCATCATACGTTCTGAAACAAGGTGAAACCATTTATCAGAAAGATTTCTTCATATATTTTTTTGCCCATACCCTTCTCTGGCTTATGAACTATCAAAAATATTTTCCTTCAAGGGAAAAAAACATATCATGTCTCATTCTTTGTATGTGTACACAGACACTAAAGCCCTAGCTTAGGAACAGAATTACATATCCCATCATTTCAAATAGTGATTTGAAGACACAAGACTCCTGAGACTATTCCAATCTTTAATGCAGAATATCAACATGATAGACTAAAGAAGAGAGTTCAAACTCAAGAAAGCACACTTAATAGTTTTGGGGGGTGTGGGAGAGAGGGAATTAATTACCTCAGTTTTTCAGTGATGAATGATTTGCCCCTGAAAGAATTCTGCACAGTATCAGAGAAACTCCAAGAAAATTCAAATACTGTAACAAAGAACTGAAATAAGTATCACGCTCCATAAAAGACAAGACAAATTTCTGTTTGGGTTCAACTAGAAATTGTTATAAGATCAGTTGTGGAAATCCCAAATGTTCAGAAAGCATAGAACCAGTTACAAAAGAATAATAATATTTCGACTAGTCATAGGCATCATTTTTAATGGTAACACAAAGTATTGCTTTTCTATTTTTGTGTGAATTTTGTATCTTTAGGGTACCTTTGCTCACATACTTATCCGTCGCTGCAGCCAAAATGAAACACAGATATAGTTTATTGAGATGCATTAACAATGTTTTATACTTGCATAGTCAGAAGAGAGAAAGAGAGAAAGAGAGAAAGAGAAGAGAGAAAGAGAGAGAGAGAGAAAGAGAGAGAGAGAGAAAGAGAGAGAGAGAGAGAAAGAGAAGAGAAAGAGAAAGAGAGAGAAAGAGAGAGAAAAGAGAGAGAAAGAGAGAGAAAGAGAGAGAAAGAGAGAGAAAGAGAGAGAAAGAGAGAAAGAGAGAGAGAAAGAGAGAGAGAGAAAGAAAAAGAGAGAGAGAAAGAAAGAAAGAAAGAAAGAAAGAAAGAAAGAAAGAAAGAAAGAAAGAAAGAAAGAAAGAAAATGTGAAGACTAAGGCTTCTTATTTAATCACAGCATTCGATCAGCAGCAACTTTAACCAAGATTCCAAAATAAGACCATAGAATGTAGCAAGCACTAGGTTGAGTTTGCTGTTTTATAAAGAGAGCACAACTAATATACACTATCGTATTTGTGAGAGCAACAAATTCAGAGATGGCCTGCTGGGAGAGGTCTTCCATGCAGAAGACAGAACCCTCCCAGCACCCTACCTCCCAGCAGCCATGTGGCTGAGCTGATGACAGCTCCAGGTGAACGCTATGTCTTCAGCACACAACTCTGCTTTCAACTCACAGGGTGAAAAGCTATCTCAACATGAACACAAAAGCACACACAGGTCAGTCTCTAGTTCATGTAACTTAGATGATGAAAATAGCATTAAAATTTCATCCTCTCCAACTCAAACGCATTTGAGAGTAAAAATTTATTCTTTATCATTAAGTCACCACAATCTACAGTTCATTATTGATCTTAATTCTGGTTTGAATTTGATCTTAGCAATAAAAGAGTGCTTTCAACATCCCACTGCACCACTGCAGGGCAGTCAGCTAAAAAGCAAGTGAATATCATCAGCACAGTTTGATACTGTAATCCTGCCCAGAATTTTGCTGCATGTTATTACCACACGTATGCAGAATAAAGCTGTGTGTAGCATATCCACACAGACCATGTTCTGCATTAGGCAGAACTGCACTTAAGCCATACAATCATTCAAAAGTTTCTGTTTTCAATGTATTTCCAATATGAATGGAAACCTTGTCACAAATGAGCCTGAAATACTGAATGTGATGAGTAACTGACAATGTAATGAGTAACCAACAGTGAATTTGAAGACATTTCATTCAAATTCTGCTTTGTCCACTTCTTTCCCTGCTTTGGATGTTGTCAGATTTGACAACACTGACAATGAAGAGGTTAGTGCTGACAGATAGTAACAATGGACTTGAGCAAAAAGAGAATTCTTCCAGATATGAGTCTGGTAACGGTACAAATTTTGACTCTGTGAACTCAAGTGATTAGAACTAGTGAATCAACATGCTTCAGTGTGAACAGTTGTTCCCATATCACAGACTCTACGTGAATATATTCAACATGGAAGAGAGAACTGTGCAGCACAAACAGGCTCAAGTCTGACTTTCTGTATTTCCACAAGACGTTAATCATAACCACTGTGGCAGATTGACCATAGGTGGGTTAGTTTCTGCTTTAAGGCAGTCACAGGGCCAAAACTAAGGAAAATAATAATTCAGCCTTGCTTTCAGACTGCAAATAGAAATAAATTCCTCTAGGATTTGCTCGTGATGAATGATTAAGGGTAGTTTGCTAATTACTGTAGAAATAAAATCAAACAAAACACATTACAGTGGAATATGGCCTTGGATGTTTTACCACAGAATTATTGATTTATTTATTTATCTATTTATTTATTTTGTAGAACTGCATAAACATGAAAATCTGAACAACTTTTCAATATTAAATATATTCCAACCTGCAAGGAAACTGAGTGGAGGTTATTTGAAGAAGGTGCTTGATACCTACAATTTTTACCTAGTAATTATACCATCAGTTTGGTCTTATCAGAAAACAGCATTAAAAAATTAAGGAGAACAGGAAATATTAGGACAGAACACAGCATTTGAATTAAAAGAAGAAAAAA
This sequence comes from Cygnus olor, assembly GCF_009769625.2. Lineage (NCBI taxonomy): Eukaryota > Metazoa > Chordata > Aves > Anseriformes > Anatidae > Cygnus > Cygnus olor. The sequence goes on along the minus strand of NC_049171.1, from coordinate 63,180,359 downwards.
AAAAAAAAAAAGAAGAAGAAGAATGACACTGTAGAGCTTCTAATTCTCATTCTTTTCACTAAATCCCTTTCCCCTATACAGCCCACTTGAAAGTGAAGAAGTGGCATCTGCTGTCTTCGTGCATCATTATAGATAACCGACTTACAGGTATTTCAGTCCACACTATTAAACTCATCAGCTGAGAGTTGTTTGTGATGCTAACTCACTCAAAAAAAAAAAAAAAAAAGTCAATTTCTAATGACATTAATTAGTAATTTTTGACCACAACAGGCTTGAATACTTGAGCTAGCAGCAGTGCTCTCGACCCTTGCCATAAGTGACTTAAAGAGCTCAATCTGTGTAGCTATCAAAAAGATTGAGAGGTGACTTGATTACCGCATGTAAGTATCTTCACAGGGAGAAAATACAAGGGCTTTCTAATCTAACAGAGACATAACAAAAACTAGAACTGAAAACTGAAGTCAAGAAAACTAAATGAAAAAAAAAAAAGTGTGTGTGGCGGGGGGGGAAGGCCACCTTTTCTTAGCTGTGAAGAAGCAAACCAATGGAACATGCTTGAAGGAGTCAATAGATTTTGATCTCCTAAGGTCTCAAGAACACTAAATGCCTTTCAGGAAGTTATGCTTTTGCCAAGCATAGTAATAAAGAATGCTTTAATTGAAATACAAGTTATTCTGCTCAGTTACAGGGTATCTGGGAGAATTTAATGACCTATGATATGCAACAGGTCAGACTTCAACGCCTATTACTGTAGGAATTGTAGTATTTTTTTCCTATGCCAGCTGATGTTGTTGTAAAACAGACAGACTTCCAAGCAGACAAACCTTCCTTCAGGTCTGACGTAGACTGAAATAGCAACTCAAAACATTAAAAACAAGCTGAAAACAATTGTTCCAGGCTTGACTGCTATTACCTGTGTTCCACATGCTGGGTTAAAATGACTGAGGGTAAAAGAGAGGGTTACTGACATGGAGCAGGGTACTTTGTCCAGTAAATATTTTAATGAGTGTTAGTGATAAAAGAATATACTGGAACCTGCTTTTTAACTACAATACACAAACAGAACTGCTGCCTCTTCTGTTGTTCATCTCAGGTGTTCTGTTAATATTCAGGAGGACCTTTAACAATAAGTCTCTAAGACCATTCAATCCTTTCTTTGTATTTAAGGACTGTGAAATTGTGGAAGCTTTCTGATGAGAAATGGAACACAAGGTCATCATCTCTTTTGTATTGTTCAATTAGATCTTGTCATGGCAGAAGGAGGACATATTTAAAGCAATATCAAAGGCTCAATTTCCTATTATTATACCCATTGTACATGGGTATATATATATCACTATTATACCATATATACCTTATTCCCATCTCCTGAACCATTTAGTTGTCTAAACAGATAGTTCTTTACAAACTAGTGGCCAAAAAGAATCCTTAGCAAGAGATTCATAAGCATTATTCCATTATATCATTGAAACTATGATGATGAGAAAGTTTGACAGCTGAGAAAGTTTTGCCATAATCATTGCCAAACAAGATTTTCCCATGGTTCTCTCTGTTGAGTTTTCACTTTATAGGTTAGTCTATGTGTGTAGTATGATAACAACAAGGAAAAAAAAGTATTTCAGTCATATTTGCTATGAGACTTGTACTATGACACAATAAATACTACAAATGGCAAAACAGTTAAGCTGCTTATAGATTAACTAAACTTTAAAAATGTGTCTTTATTTAAGAGGAGGAATTGAGAATAACTATGCTGTGGTAAATGTCAAAAGGGGTGTTACCTCACCTGCAGATTTCCAACAGCAAAATTTTACTGGTTTCAATGCACCTATGCCATAAATGAAGTACTGTGTAGGCCTACCTCATGATCTTTAGATATTTACTCAACCAGCCTGCTATTTAATTATGGCTTTATTGATTGACCAGTGAAGTAAACTTTGCTGGAGCAAATCAGAGAGTTTTCTGCACTACCCTAATCCACTGGTCTGTCTTAAGCTCTGTGACTTAAGTAACCCTTTTGGTAAAAATGTTCCTAGAGATCAAGGAGATCCTGATAGCTTTCAGCCTGTCTTTTCTAACTACACGTTCTACAGAGCTCAACTGATCACTAACAAAACTTGGTAAAAGCACTAAAATCAGTAAACATAGAATGGCAGAGTGGAGTTAGATACATGCACTGCTCAGCATCAGTGTGATTCAGGCAAACTTTCCTCTGTCCATCACTCATTCACATTTTTCTCTTTACTGCTGTCTTGTGTCACAGTTCACGGGCAGGGAAAGGGAAGCACTTTTCAGACTGTTCCTATAGACAAAGGATTATCAGAAACATGACAAACTTCAACTGTCCTTGATGCCAACATGGACTGTCCAATTAATACCAACAGTTCAATGAAAGTACATTTTATGAATCAAAAGAGTGCACAAATCAGCAGATGTTTTTCAGTAAGTAGTCAGTTCAGCTACTGATAACTCAGGGACCAGGACGTGTCATCTGACCACAAGTGATCTCTAGTTATCATACTGTTATTATAAAACAAGCTAGTTGGACCAGAGTAACAACAACATAATAACTTGATAAAAATAAGTTGCTGTGCAAAGAACTGTGGCTTACTATTAGAGAAGGTCATAATAGCAGGTCCTATGGACAGTGGCTTTGATTTAGCAAAGTGTAATAGGTGTTTAATTAGAACTTAAAGCACTTGCTTAACAGAGTGCTACAGCAAAATGAAGCAGGGATGGCTTATAAAAAAGAAGAGTACAACGTATTTTAAATGGTAAGCACAGAGTGCCAAATGTAGGGGAAAACTCCATCAGCTTGCAAAATTCTTCATTCATCTCTTCATCAGCTCTTTGTACTTCATTCTGAATTCTGTCAGTGGGTAACCTCACCTTGAGACTTAGCAATCATATGCAGCTACTGGAAACACTTGTGAATATACACATTTTTACCTCTCTTACTACACCACGTAGCCACTTCTCCCTAACAGGTATTGCATATTTGTAGAGAATACTAAATTCTGTGCTGATTTAGTGCCTTACAATAATCCAAAATACAAACCCAAGAAAACCTGTTTGGAGATAATGCATTTCCCTAGTGAACGCAGTTAAAGAAGAATTAAGCCCTCAAATAGTGACTATGCATATCTGTAGCAGCAGTAACAACTCAATATAACAATAAGTGAGTATAAGTTATTATCCTTGCAGAACTGGAGAAGAAATCTCTGTGGTCACATCTATTCAAGAAAAAAGTGATAGGTGGAGAAACAACCTTCACTGGAACTCATGTCTACCTGTGAGGTAGTATACTGGCTCTGACTGGGAAGGAGTTAGTTTTCTTTATAGCAGCATGTAAGGTTCTGTATTTCAGATTTGTGATTAAAAAGGTTGATAACACAACATTGTCTTGGCTATTGCTGAGCAGTGCTTGCATCCAGTTGTTGCACTCAGTAGGTTCCACTCCACCTGTAGTAGATAAGAACTGGCTGCATTTCCTTTCAGATGTCAGGAACAGAAGAGATCCAACAAGCCATTCAGATGATGTTATAAACGTTCCAGCTAGTGGATGGGGCTGATAACCTGAACTCAAAATGTCATCAAAATCAGAATGATTTGATTGTATCTAACCTGAGGGAAGAGTAGGGAGTGTAAACAGAGAAGAAAGGAATTAAATGAACTGAATGGAATGGTCAGTTAAGTATGAATTTTTTAGAGGCATTCACACAATTTATTGTGTGGGAAGGGGAAAATATATCAACTACATAATTTTGTTTAAAAAAAAAAAAAAACGTGGTATATCTTATTGAATGAATAGAAAGAATTTAATCAATAACTTTGCATTTCAAATTTGTGATTCTTTTGAGAAGTGCATATTTCATTCCCAAGCTTCTATCTGCCAGGCCCACAGGATAGAACAAGCATGGTTTCCCTTGGCTCTGTACCACTTCCAAGGAGCTTCAGAAGCTCAGATATGCCAGAATCACTAGTAAGGACAATTTGGAAAAGAAAAAAAAATCGAAGAAACTTTGTATGGCAATATTATGCATCAACTTCCAGGAGCTGTGCTGGGTATTGCAAGAGGTGTGTTAAAAATTCATAGGTCTTTCAGCACTTTGGGATGTACTAAATACGGCTATGAGAAGTTGTCCCCTTCCACACACAAAACGAGGTGGCAATTACACATCTACAGCACCATTCCTGATGTCATCAGTTTATCCCTCCTGGAACATAAGGCTTTAGGGTTCTGTAGTACAGTGATTTTAGAAATAAAAACTGAGCAGCAGGTATTTCTTTGGGACTGATCAAAACAGAGTTAGGCATAATTTTCATAGCCTAAATCACATCTTTATTCTGGTACCCACTGTTCTCCAGAGAAAATTAGAAACTAGGTTACATAGGAGAAGCTGTTTGCAGTTCAGTCTTATCTTCTTTAAAAATAATAAATTTGCCCACCTTGTATGGCTTTCTGCATTTAAAATATATTCCATGTCTCAGGGCCACATGTGACAGAAATTAAGAAAAGTTTGCTGAAGTCTTTTTTGTCTACTTTATATTTATTCACAAAGAAAAAATATTGACACTTTTCCCTCCTAAGGTACCAAAGATCAAATGGAAATAACTAGTCATAGACTTGCCTTGTTTTTGTTAATCTTTGTTTTACCTCTTAATATTTCAGTGACCAGATTACCTTGTTTCATAATAACTGTATGATAACTTGAGAACGTTTGTGGTCAGATGACAGGACCACAAGGTAGTCTTCAGGAAGTAATATAAAGGTAAGTTTGTTTCCAAAGCAACTGCAAGGTCAGGGGCTTTATTCTAAACAGATCAGGGCTAACAATGACTAAATGACTTAGAAATATGAGTAAAACCCTCTCAAAAATGTCATTGAAATGTTTTGTAGAAATATACATTTCAATGAAACTTAAACCTGGGATGAAATTTCTGCCGAACATGGCATATTGTAGAGCTTTCATCTGTGTGGGAGAGGCCTTACTTCAAATCCTAACTGACTTAATGCAGAAATTTAATTCTAGGTTTGTCAGGCATTCTAGCAAATGTCAAGCTGATAAGATACAAACTCCATATTTTACAAGCACTACAGCTAAAGTTGTTGCATCTGTATAGAGAAATTATCAGACTATGGAAGAAAACAGGAAAATATATAGGAGCCATTCAAATATCAAAACAGGTGCACAGTTCATCCCACTTTAAACCAAGTATCGAAAAGAGACCAGCTTCTTACTTTTCCTCAGTGACTGTAGAGCAAGCCTAAGGTCAGATACAGTATACAAAAGATCAGATACACTATAGAAAAGTAACTGCAGGTGAGGTATTCCCACTCCATTGCTTTACAGTCTGTTACTTAGATGCAAATGAGCCTAACAAAAACATTAAAATCCTACCTGAATCCTGAACGTGAAAGTTTTTATTTGTGTGTGTGTGTGTGTGTGTTTGTGTGAAATTAGTCTCAGTTTGCTTTGTATAGGAACAATAATAATAATAATAATAATAATAATAACAACAACAATAATAATAATAATAACAACAACAATAATAATAATAACAACAACAATAATAATAATAAAGAGACCTTGATCATTTGGGCAGGGAAGAACTCATGTTATATTTCAGCTTGCCTGGCTAAAGATGAACAAAGAATTAATATGCACTATACAATGGCAATAAGAGTATACAGGTGCCAGAGACCTGATGACTGAAGAGGAAATACGCCTAAAGCATATTTAGGTGGCAGAATCCCTCAAAATCAGATGTAGCCACAGGCAGGAAAGATGAGAAACCTGACCCATTTTTCTCAGTTACAGAGAAGGAAATATAACTTTTTTGCAGCCTCATATATGCGTGTCATCCACATCCTCAGACAGTCCAGACTACCAGACTGATAATGAACTCTGGTGAATCCAAACAGAATACTGTCAGACAAGATAATAAAATATTTTAAGTCAGTTGCTGCTAGTTTTCTTCCAGAAACACACAAAAAAATAGCTCTTATTCTTACCTACATTGTATCTTTGGGAAGATGATAGAGAGCTGTCTTTCCTGATATAAAACTTTCAAAGATTTAAAGTATCTGAAGTGATTTAAAACTTGTGTGGGAGCACTCTGCACACATGAGCGCAATTTGCATTATGTAATTTCAAGTATGAAGGTGAGAACTTTATACTGGGCTGCTGTATTGTACTCACATTATTGGAGTGTTAAGTATAGGGTTGTTTTAAGGAACACATGCATCATAACCTACAAAGATAAGTTTGCAGAGGCTATGTTTATCAACAAACATATAAAGACTTCTGCTTGTTTATTCTTTTTTTTTTTTTTTTTTGAGAGAAAACTATTTTTACTACAGTTTCTTAAAATCAATTCAACAGTTTATAAACAAGATTAATAATATTTCCCATATGGTGAATTTATTTTTATAATATTTAACTAGGAAAAAAATGTCTTTTTGGAATCTTTCACTCACAAATTTTCTGGAAAAAGTAGAAAAGATGGAGATGAAAATGCCAGGTTTAACATATTTGAAAGACAGTCTGCAATTGCTTACCACTTTAAAAGATGCATTCTCTTCACAAGCCTCTACTTCCTTTTTGTGGAGCAATAGAAAGGTTCAAGAAACTATTATTTTTTAATTCCTTTGACTTCTGGAGCTCAGGTACCCTAGGAGATAAGGACAGTGGCTCTGACTCAATAATGTCATTTTATGAAATCTGTCATTCGTTCAAGACTTGTCATATTTCTCTACTTAAGAGTTTCAGTAAGATCTGTTTACACATTTTAGTCAAAAAACAAGTACTCTTCAATTCTGAATTTCAGTTAACTGCAGAAGTTTTACAGGAGAGGAGAGGAGAGGAGAGGAGAGGAGAGGAGAGGAGAGGAGAGGAGAGGAGAGGAGAGGAGAGGAGAGAGGAGAGGAGAGGAGAGGAGAGGAGAGGAGAGGGAACCCAAACCAGATCATAAAGTCTGCCAGGAAGTCTAACACAAGATTTATTATTACTATTACTTTGTCTCAGGTTTATTTATCTGAGAATGAAGACCAAAAAAAGATCTGGATCAGGACCAGAATCCTTCCTAGAATTATTCAGATCTATCATTAGAATAAATCTTCTCCAAAAAGTGGATTTCCACTATTAAGCTTTCCCTAATTTTCAAAGTCAATTCCTCAAAGTCAATTCCTTCCTTAAGGAAGGAAGGAATCTACTGTCATGTAGATCTATAATTTTCTAAAAATTCCTTCATATAAAAATAAAAATAAATTAAAATATGTTAAAATATACTGCAAATAAAGTAATTTAAAACTAAAATAGAGGCTGGTGAATTTTAAACTGTGTAAAATAAATTTGTAATCTTGGCATTGTAATATATAACCATTGTTAGTAGTAACATGATGTCTTATAGCTCTGGGAAGTCATCTGTCTTTTTCCAGACATATGGAAACTTCAGTCAATATTGCATATTTAAAAATAAGCAGTGCTTGTCCCTCTCGGACAATAGTGGATCTACTCTTTTCAGCTCTGTGAAGGCTGTATGATCTGAATAGCATGCCTGTAAGTAAGCCAGTTGTAAAAAGAATCAAACATAGGATTTCTGTGTGTTTTGGTGCCTTTATAATTTAAGAGGAAACATCTGTATTAACTAACTACTAATACAGGTGGAAGACACATCACCAACTTGATTGGAAGCATAGCTTACACATACCGAACTATAAATTTACACACAACTTACAGAATATCCATTCCTTTTTAATGCAGATAGAGACAAACACTGGGAACATTAAGATATTTAAATTTAAAACAAATGCAAAATGTTTAAGCACATATCAGTAATAATGTATATTCCAAGATGGTTACAAGGAACCGTAAATACCTTTAGTAAACAGAAGATAGCAGTGGATACTCTGCCAGTGAGGAAGGTTGAAAAATTGGACAATTCAGACAATATACACTGCAAATATCTGCATAACATTTATGCTGGGTAGTCTCTGGGTAGTGCTGAATTTAAAGCCTTAGCCCTTAAGGAAGTGTGAAACCATTGATGGTGGACTTCTCTTGTACCAGAGAAAATATATACTTCTGCAAAAGTATAGAGATAAAAATGAAACTAAAACTTAAGTGTGAAGTCCAGAGACATAAACATAAACATCTTAGGAAGAAGGGAGGGGAGGTGGTAAAGTGCTTTAATGATCCCAGAGAAAGAAATATTGTGATACTATTAGTAAATGTTGTTGTCCTTCATGGATTGGGTTTGAACTATTTGGCTCATGCATACTGATTTGCTGAAGAATCACTTCATGTGGCCTAAATTTTGGATGTCTTTCAGATGTGTTGGTGGTACACCAGGTGAGATACACTTTTACTCTGATATAATTTACTCACGTGCTAATTTTAAGTGCCAACAATATTTACAAAGAAACAGCATGTTTTCATTTTGCTGGGATTAAAATGCTGAGGGTTATGCTGCATACCTGAGAGATAACTAGCAAACAGGAAGAAATGTACTTGTGAATATTATTAGCTTATTTTCTAGAGACAAGGAATCCCCAGAAGTCAACCTATCAACAGAGTATACAGACAGCAAATGCCAGAAAAGATGGGTACTATACAAATATATATTACATTATGCATCCTTTCCCCAATAGGAAAACAGTAAACAGCATGTGTCTTCAGAAGCTTTCCTCCCAGAGCCCACATCCACTAACATGCAGATCAGTCTGATCCCATGAAATTCAGAACTAAGAACAAAAATGAAAGGGTTACACAGCCTGCCCCTCACCTTTACTCCATTATTTCTCTTAGCACTATTATGGCAGATAGTCTGAAGTGGCATTCTTTCCGTTTATTTGGAGCAACATCAAAAAAACCTACATGCATATTTTTCTTTAAGTAATATAGGATAGGATAATTCTTACTTCAGTGTCAAGGACTATCATTCTTTTTTCCTCACTCTATTTACCTGCCTATTTAGCCCTCCTCCACCCCACAGATGAAACAAAAATCAAAACAGTTTTCACAATTGTTCCCAAAAAGTTCAGTCTTCTTCCTTGCAACCAAACTCAGATCAGTCAGAATTTTTTCTCCCCGGGATGATCTCTGTATAGAATAGAATGGCTGAAAGGGGATTGAATTTAAGAAACAAGATCTGGAAACCATCCCTCTTCTCCACGATATGATCAATTATTTTCCTAGTTTGTCAGAATAATGAGGGAATTTAATAACATGATTCTTACTAAATCAAATTGCATTAAAACAACAGATAGCCCCTTTGAAAGTTATGAATTTAAACTGGACAACATTAAATTCAAATTCCTGATAGAGTTCATTGTTTTATGCCACCTTATACTGGCATAGTCTATATTTTCTCCATAACTTCTAATGAGATAACTATTTCTCTTGTAGAAGAAAAAGGGTCTTGATAACACAGGTGAAACTGTTAAAAATCCACCCCTTTAAACAAAGCAGTAAATAAAGACTTCTCTCTTGTTCACTGAAGATTTTATTTTTCCACACACTTTCAGTTGAATAAGAGTGGGGAATGTAAATATTGCCTGTTGTGTCCTTTTTCCAGGTATAGATATCCACAGGTTCAGATACTGTAAGAGATGTCATGTGGTCATGACAGCTCACGTCATTATACTATAAATAGATATCCACGGGCATAGGAAGGAACCTTGTTGTGCTGCTGCTCACAATGATGACTGACTGTACTAATGTTTTCCCTTTCGGTAATATAATCTTACTTAATGATTGCTTCCCTTAGTATTCTATTTTTGGAAAATATATTTAATTATATGCCTGCTTCATCATATCTTATATTAATTACATCTAGAGGTCATGTGCCAGCACTTTTAATATTTCATGTTTTGAAAATAAATTAAAACACATAATTTTTGGATAACTAATTTCCAGATATTACAAAAGGATTACAGAAACAATTATTCTCTATATTGTAAGTCTAGATGACTCAAATGATGGCTAAATGGAGGCTGGGTTTTCCTCTTTAGGATACCAATTCAAATCCATCTGGATCACTAGACACAGAAAGCCAGAATCAAATCTGAGTGGCTGAGTCATTTGCTCCAACAATGAAACTGATTTATGCTGGGATTTTCAAGGCATCCCAGAAGTGCTTAATCTCCTTTGGTACCTTTGAAAATCCTAGTCTCAGCTCTTTTCTCAGTTCACAAAGTCATTCACAAAGTGTAAAATCCTCACTCCATTGAAATCAAAGGCAAATCTGCCCTTCAGTAAGGCTAGAATTCAAAATACTCAGGCCAACTTTTACTTTGTTCATTTCTTTTCCTTTTTTTTTTTCCTTTTTTTTTCCTTTTTTTTTTTTTTTGGTATCAGTGAGGTTACTGACTTTGTTTGATTCAGGAATTGTGTTTTGTTTTTGTAGTTGTTGCTTTGTTTTGTTTTTGTTTATTTTGTTTATTTCATCCCAAGTTATGTACTATTACTTGCTCTTTGAGTATGGAAACAGTGAGAGGCAACCTCAGCAAGAAAAGGTCGAAAACAAGAGAACAATTGGAGTATGAATACTGCTGTTTGGATACACTTGTTGAAGGACATTCTCCAGACCATTAGTCATGCTGTGACAGATTTTAGAAATCCCAGTACTGCTCAGGGTCCTAAATTCAGGGAATGCCTGCAAAGAAGGTTGCAGCCCAATAGGATTTTTAATTAATCTAGTGGGAAAAGATAGATGAAAACTGAACATCATCACCTCTTTTTAGAGATGGAGAAATCAGGCAAAAAAAATCTGAAATGACTTTTCAGACTTCATATTAGAAGCAAGCAACCAATCCAAGAGCTGCATTAGGCCTTCAAAATCCGCATCGAGAATAGCCATATAACCTATATGGTTACAGTCGCATTTTCATTCAGATATGTACATGTTGAAATATTGAATTTTGCAAATAATATATATATGAGAATAAAAAGGATAACAGAGAAAGTCATTATCAATGTTTAAACAAATGTTTTTGAACTCTGTTGTAATCCGTTTCTCCTGAGCAGGATCCTATACATGTTAGAAAATACATCTCTGTATCACAGTTCTGGTAGTGATGAGATAATTGTCAAGGATTCTAATATTTATACATATGAATATAAAGTAGTTCAATATTTGAAGATTATAAGACTAAAAGTGACTTCTTCAGTGTGTTCCAGCTCTTCTGATTTGTACTGAGATAATTTTAAAGTGTTATTTATCATCTCCTCAGCCTCTTCACACTTACCCATTTGTAATGCTTTTAGGAGATGTGCTGGCAAACTGTTAGTCTTCTGGCCTAGCAGGAGTTGATCATATACCCAAACCTCATGGTTTTTTTTCTGTTCTTAGCAATGGCAAGCATTTTCACTCTAGCCACTTGCAACCCACTCACTTCTCTTCAGGGCACAATTATATTTTCTGCTCATCCCTTCTGGAACATGGAAACAAGGAAACAATCACAAAGTTACAGTAAAGGTGATTTGATTCAATCAAGGAAAAAAAAAAAGGAAAAAGAAAAAAAAAAATCATCTTCAGAAACATCTGGACAGTGACTTTGTCCATCCTAGTATATCTCAATCTAAGTTCATCAGACAAGCAGTGTTTTCTGGTCCTTCAACTTTTGGACTGAGGACTGGATTAGACTGCTTATTCTATAACAGCAGACAATGAAAGTCCAACTGTTGAAGCAACAAGCTAGACAAATGCTTCAGAATACAAAAAGATTGTGTGAGGGAATAAGGACAGAGTAAGAGCACAGGTAAGGAAATAATTGCAGCTTCTCTACTGAGGCCTCTAAGGGGAAGATGGAGATTTTTACAAAGGCAAATCATGAAGGAATTTCTGGAGACTTCATTTTGCTTTCTGTGACAGAAAGGGGTTCAGTTATCAGAACAGATTTCATACACTGGGAACTATTTTGCTGCGAATTTGCAACCCAGAAAAGTTACTAAAATCAGACTTTTTCATTCATCTCCCGTAACAAAACAAGGTGAATTAGTAGTGTTGAGAGGAAGACGTAAAGATACAATGAAACTAGGACCACAGTATGCAAGTAGATGTAATCATGCAATTTTTCCAGATAGTCTGACAGCTTCACACACTTTCTCAGGTTGAAATGGTGTTTTGAAAATACCTACCCATGAAGAATTGGCCACAGCAGTGATTTGTCAGGGGTAGTCTATATAGGATAAGGGGAAATCCATTTTGACTTCCTGTGTCACAACAATAAGATTGTAAAATTTCCAGTGAGTAGTGAGTCATCCAGTTTCTGGCTGAAATCAAATCTAGTGAATGTAAGTCTTTTGTCTTCAGCAGACTGTGAGGAACTTTGACCTGCTTGCAGTGACTGATTTTTATTTCAGTCAAAATGGCTAAGAACTTATTCTTTGGAGGTTCTGGGTTTGTTCTGCAGTTCTCTACAAGGAAAATTGTTTCTTGGAATATTTTTTCTGGCTTTAGGAGTGCCTTATGTAGGGATCCCTGCAAGGAAAGAAGCCTCTGAACTCTGTCTACCTATGAATGGTTCACCAAGAAGCAGTGAACATCTACTTCATATAACACATTGTGTTATTGTGATGTCTAAGCCCCTAACGTGACGTTTGGTTGACTGTTGATCTCTTCTTTGGTGCACTGAGCAACAGATATATATATATGCATATATTTGACCCATGAACTAATAACTCAGCTTGTACTTTAGAAAGGCAAATGAAAAAAGATTCCAGCAAAGTACTACCCGGAAGCAAAAGATGAGATTTGGGCAGAAAACTTTAAGATAATATGGAAATATGTTTTAACTGTGGAAGTAGAGCCAGAGGGAAATAACACTGACACCAGCTGTCCTTCAACACTCAAATGCTATGAATAAAGCATTGTGTTAAATTCCTACCTCATTAAATCAGCTGTTTTTCTATGTTGTGTTCTGCTACTGCAGCTCTGACCTGCATTTACGGTGTTGCCTGTAATACCTTGTAAGGAAAACAAAATGCCTGAACTATGAGGTATAATGTACTACAAAAGTCAGGCCAGCTACATTCTTTTTTAGTTAAGTAATTTTTTTTTCATTCCTTCCTGAATACTTGTTGAGCAGTATATTTTTTTTAAGGTAGTGTTGGTGCTGCGAAGAGCATTCAGATTTCCCAGAAATTCAGAGCAACAGTCAAAATATCTCTGGAGTTTCACAAGAAAAACTTCCTTGTCAGCACCATTCAGGAGCTGTTAAACATAGAAGCTGAAAAAAAAAATCTAAGAATAGGACTATATCTTAAAACAGAAAGTTGCTGTTGAAAGGCTTTGGATTGGCATTGCTGGAGATTTTGACGGATGATTAAGACAAATACCATGTGGACAAGCAACAGCAAAGTGCCCCCAATATGCTATTGTCTATCAGTCCTGGCCAGTAAAAGCCAGCTGTAAGTGACTGTCAAGATAGGATGGGTTCTGTCACAGGCCCATCTTAAATCCCCCCTTAAATGGACAGGATGCTTGGCAGTGACTAAATTCTCCAGGAAAAAAAAAAAAAAAAAAAAAAAAAGTACTGTACCTTTCTGAAACTTTTTCTTGACATTTTTCTTCCAATCCCTGCAATACGCTTCTTAACTAAGCGGCTGGGATATTGTGCACACTGTTTATCATACTGATCACTAAAATTTCAGCTGTCATTATGGAGACACAAATTTGTATCTCATCCTACACTTTGAATTTAAACACAGTAGGGCATTTTTGTTCTGTTCTTTCAGTGCAGGGCACAATAGTGAGGCATCAGTGTGCAGAAAGAAACAAATATTAAGAACACATAAAAAACATAATTTTATGCAAACTACCAAGACACTATGTCCATTGTATTGTTCTTACAAAATACTCGAAAAGGTGATAAGACAGAAACAGTTCTGCTCTCTCCTAAACTTTGATCATTCTTTTCTTGCAGCATTTTGCCTAAAGCCTTTAGTTTATGATAGGGTGGGAGAAAAAAGACAGTTTGAAGAGTCTGACAGAGGTGAAAGAAGATGAACTTTCTAGTGGGTCCCTCTAAAACATTTATTACAGGTCTGTCTGTTGGTGTAGAAAGGAAAATGGATTCACTGACCTAGCTGTTTTGACAGTTCTTTGTCACTGATTCCAAAATTTACAGTCATAACATAGACATAGGTACCTCTGTGCAGATAGGAATGCCCTCTTAACATCAATGTCAAAATTGAAAGGATGGCTAGGGTTACTTTTTCCAACTTTATTGTTGTTGTTGTTGTTATTATTATTATTTATTTATTTATTTATTATTTCACTGCCCTTCTAGTTATTGCTAAATCAGAATCATCAGGCTGATTTTTACTCATGGAGATATAGATCGTCTTTACTCTGAACTACAGCAGATTTTGTCATCAGTTGTTTCTTAAAATATCTTCAGCCTCTTTCTCAATCAAATGGTATAAATAGAATACAACGCAAAACAGAAGCACTCTTGCTAGGAGTTTTTCAAGTGGTGCTGCCTCTTTCTTTGTTTATTAAAGAGCATTTTTGTTTGCTTTCAAAAGCAAAGGAATACATTTGCCAGTCCCTTGACACCCCTCTGCAAGTGTATGAGCCTGATATGAATTCTGTCACAAGCCAGTGGGAAAAATTTTTGTTGGTGCCCATTGTGAAAAGATTGGCAGCATTTCAGTGTTTATATCCCATTATGGGTCTCTTGAGCTGCTTATCTTTCTCAGTGCTAGCACTCATCTTAGGCTAGCACTCATCTTAGGCTACTACATCCCACCACAAACTCATTGATTAACTTGGGTCAAGTCACTTGGGGCCAGGTCTAGGCACAGTGTGGAAATGCTGAGTACAATGGTCATGTTATCAGGTTACATTTAATCTGGTATTCTCTCTCTGGCCATTGCTTCTAGGAGAGAGATGTGCAAAATTCTGTGGTGTAGGTGGGATTTTTCTTTCTCTGCTCCTTACCCCTGATAATAGGAATGGTGTCAGAAGCCAAGAACAAAGACAAAAAGAAAGTGAGAATACAATACAAAACAAAACAAACAAAAAAATATATAAAAAGATTCTGGAGACACAGAAATCCACCCAAGATTTTACAGTAGAAGTGACGATGAAGAAAAAAAATGGAAGAGAAGGGGAAATTAAAAAAAAAAAAAAGTAGCAGAGGGGAAGCATTAAAGAATGGTAATGGTCACACCATTCTTTGTTTTGTAACTATCTATTAACAATGCTTGAACAAAGCCGTCTCAAACCATATAAACAGCTTCAAGATCTCTTCAAGATTCAAGATACCTGACTATCCACTCTGCATCTGTAATCTTGTGCATCAGCCTTTGATCCACTGAACCCGCCATTTTGTCCAAATTAAGACACAGGCAAGAACAAATACTGGATATATGTCTCCATAAGTAGATAATATAAGTGCTAAAAACATGAAGAGTCTTCTTCATATATTCACCTGAGGACAAACAAATTAAATCCTAAATGATTTTACCTTTTTTGTTTGAGCTGAAATAGACCAACTGCATGGCTCACATAGTTACTACCAGTTTTAGATGGTAGTCAACAGCTAACAATTCTGAAAACTCATCTCTCATAACCTGTTCACACAGCATAAAGGTATGAGCTCCCTCCCACCTTGGCCATTCTGGAAAGTGACTGCTGGGGGGAGGGTAATGACACATCCACAAATGCAATTTAGGTTTGAGATTTCAAGGTGGTGAACAGTGAGCTCAGGGACAGTCACCAGACTTTGCCTTATACCCAGGAAAACACTCAGCAGAGATATAATTATTGATTCCAAGAATCATGTCTTGTGAGCCTCTAGCAGCAGTTTACAGATCCTCAGGGTAAAAGAAAAATATACACAAAGAGATTTAAGGTGGTAATTTAATATGGATTTCCTCATTGTGAAAATGTCCTTGCTGTCACAGAACTGAATCAGATCTTGAATATTCCTTCCATTTAGTTCATTTTTATTGTATTAATAAAATTATGACTTTCTAAATAAAATCAGATATGTTAACTCCCACACAGAGAAGAATAAACTGAAAGCCAGCATGTTGAAAATGTTATAATTTGCATTCATATAGTGCCTTTTATCAAAGAATCTCAAAATATTTTTAAATGGCTATTATTCAGTTTTTCAGAGGAGAAAGGGGAAAAAAAAAAAAAAAAAAAAAAGGACAGCAGAGAATCACAAAGATTTACATCTTTCTACTTGGATATAAATATTAGTATGAAAAACATTATCTGACGTTCAGAATTTCTGAATACCTACAGCTGGTAATACTTCTGAAAATCAGGCCATTACCGGTTTTCAGGTCAACAAGATATTGACTAAAATTAACTATTTTTTATTTGAACAAGTTGTTATTAAAGATTTTAATTGCTTAGGATTACAGCTGGTTGAAAAACGAAAATTATTTTCATGCAGTATTTTGAAGTCTCTAGTTCAGGTTCATTTCTAAGGATTTGAAACTAATTGATTTTTATGTCACTTCTCTATTTATTAAGCAATAGTTTTCAAGTCAATAATTAATATTATTTTTCATTTGGCTTGCAGATAAACAAAAATGATTATTAGGGCTATTTTGAGGGTTATTTTTCAAATTACAAATAATTCAGAATCTCTCTCCCATTCTCCCTATTATCAGCTGTTACAGGAGGACCAGAGACGAATCATTCTACTTTCCTATAGTAACCTTGTAAACAAGACAAAGCACAACCCATTGGCAACTTCCAGACATTTCTAAGAATTACTATTGGCATCTAAAGTTCATACCTAACAGTGCTCATAAATTCTTCAGTGATTCTTGAGATTTAGGCTCGAGCAGCGAATGTAACCTATTCTGCTCAGGTGCCCCAGAAAAGGCCAAAAGGTCAACAACAGTACTAATAATGGCAATCAAATGTCAGCCACCTATTCAAAATATATCCAAGGTTAGGGTATTCACCCTTTTACCCCAGAACTGAAGCCTATTTCAATTTTTCTGAAGATATTCCATCTTTCAGAGGAATGCCTTAGTAAAGGGCTGAGGCCAAGGAAGAGAGGACCGTACTCCCCTTCTGTAAGCTGCACCAGCACCTAACTAGAAAATGAGTGCTCAGGCTAGATGGGGAAAGGATGATGCAAGAAGCCCACTTTCTACTTCAAGAGCAGGTTCTGGAGCAAGAGATCTGCCCTCTTTCTTGGGAAGGTGGGATACCCTTTTATGAGGTTGTTTCCATTCTCCAGCTTTCTTTTCTGCTCAAGTTCAAGGAAGGCAAGAAGTTGAATTTAATCCTTCCAGAATGAGGATGGATAAAATCTAGAGATGTACATTCAAATGAACTTAAGCCTTTGTTTCATTTCCCATAGAAAATGTCTAAAAAAATTAGGAATACCAAGGAAAAAGACATAGAGACCCTTAACTGTTAATTTGTTTTTTTGTTTGTTTCCCAGAATAGGCTACCCATCTCTGTTAAGTGCAGTGTTTTGCCACATGCAAAACCTATGCACATGTAGGCAGCTGCTATTTTCTGTTCATTCCCTTTAAAAACAACAGACAGAGGAGTGGATATGTCTCTCAGATCACCACCTCTATATTTACCTTCATGGAGATTTTTGGTCCTTGTAGGAAGCTGCATGCAAAAAACTTTTACATTTCAAATACATCTTCACCCAAGTTATTGTGATTATCTTTCTACTCAAAATCCTGACTGAACCTTCTATATCTTTAGCACTTGTTTACTCACTATCAGTGTCCTTTGCCGTATTTCTGTATCTTAGTCTATTTGGCAAAGTATATCTATTAAACTGGCAAGTTGGGGTGAGGCAATTCAAGAAGGAGAGAAATACTCTTCAAACTGCAGCTTGAAGCGTAAATGATGAACACATTAAAAAATAGTCTTGTCACTAAAATTGACAGCAAGGTACTGAAAATAAGTCTAATCAGACTACTTGTTGGTAAAACTCATGTTGATGTAAAAACTAGAAACATCTGTCATCCAGTTTTAACAGACCTTTGCAGTTTGCAGCATTTCAAGAAACTTTCCATTCTCAAGAATGTTTCATTCAGCTGTCTTGATTCATCTCTAATTTTTCTGCACCTGACCATGAAGATTAGTATTCATATAATGCACAAGGCTCAGAAGACAGAAAGACAGGAAGAGAGAGACAAAAAAAAGAGAGAAAGAGAGAAAGAAAGAGAAAGAGAAAGAGAAAGAGAAAGAGAAAGAGAAAGAGAAAGAGAAAGAGAAAGAGAAAGAGAAAGAGAAAGAGAAAGAGAAAGAGAAAGAAAGAGGAAGAGGAAGAGGAAGAGGAAGAGGAAGAGGAAGAGGAAGAGGAAGAGGAAGAGGAAGAGGAAGAGGAAGAGGAAGAAAGAGGAAGAGGAAGAGGAAGAGGAAGAGGAAGAGGAAGAGGAAGAGGAAGAGGAAGAGAAAGAGAAAGAGAAAGAGAAAGAGAAAGAGAAAGAGAAAGAGAAAGAGAAAGAGAAAGAGAAAGAAGGAAGGAAGGAAAGGAAAGAAAAAGAAAGAAAAAGAAAGCAAGAAAGCAAGGAAGAGAAAGAAAGAAAGAAAGAAAGAAAGAAAGAAAGAAAGAAAGAAAGAAAGAAAAAGAAAAAGAAAGAAAGAGAAAGAAAGAAAGGAAGGAAGGAAGGAAGAAAGGAAGGAAGGAAAGAAAAAGAATTCTTCCTGGTTTTATTTTTATTCCTTTAACACTTCATTAACTTAACAGCTTAGTAACAAAGAGTTTACCCCCAACCAGTTCCCATATGTTTCGTAAACAGGTTTTATGCAAGCAGTAAGTCCATTATCATTTCTAGAGTTAGTTGTTGTCATTGTTGTTGCTGTTTTCCTACTGTCAATCATTTCTACTACTTTTAAGTGAACTGTTCCAACTCAGAAACAACTCCCAGTAGGCAATTGCTGCTGAGGCATGACTTCAGAACTGAGTACTCTCATCATTGAAGAGATTCAAACACTGAAGCTCTCTGGCACCAGCATTTGAGAAGGAAATATGTCTTGTATATGGGACTGCATCAAAGATCACATATAAATCAATGCAGCACTTAAGTAGCTGTTGTGGTTTAGCCCGGCTGGCAGTCAAACACCACACAGCCGTTCGCTCACCCTCCCCCCTCCCTCTCCGGGATGGGGGAGAGAAACGGGAAAGTGAAGTCTGTGAGTTGAGATAAAGACAGTTTATTAAGACAGGGAAAAGAATAACAACAACAATAATAATAATAATAGTATTAATAGTAATAATGTGTACGAAATAAGTGATGCACAATGCAATTGCTCACCACCCGTTGACCGATGCCCAGCCTATCCCCGAGCAGCCGGCCACCCCTCCACCCCGGCTAGCCACCCCTATATATTGTTCAGCATGACATCAGATGGTATGGAATACCCCTTTGGCCAGTTTGGGTCAGCTGTCCTGGGTCTGTCCCCCTCCCAGCTTCTGCTGCATCCCTAGCCTGCTCGCTAGCAGGACAGAGAGAGGCTGAAAAGTCCTTGGCTTGGTGTAAGCACTGCTCTACAACAATTAAAACATCAGCATGTTATCAGCGCTCTTCTCATCCTAATCCAAAACATAGCACCCTGCCAGCTACTAGGAGGAAAATTAACTCTGTCCTAACTGAAACCAGGACAGATATCCACCCCTTATTCCATACCATTTATGTCATGCTCAGGTTACACTCTTTCCAATACTTTCTAATTAATCACCATTTCCATCTATGATATATAGCAACCATGGTAGCGATGACATACAGTGTTATATGATAATTAACATATTATAATTCAACTCATGGGCTATTCTCACCCAGTATTAGGTCCCCTTGAGGTACACACCGGACCTCCCCATTCTCTTGCATTACCCACCAAGTGCATCCAGGTCCCCGAGCAAAAGCAATCCCACGAATGGGCTTGCCTTTTCCTGAGGCGGGAGTAGCCCAGACTGTCTTACCCAGCATGTTTCTTACGTGCACTACAGGAACTTTATCCCCTTCTACAGTGCGTAACAGGTTTGATTGGGCAGGTCAGCTCGGTTGGCAGATCCTCTAGTATTGACTAACCAGGTGGCCTTTGCCAGATGTGTTTCCCAATTTTTGAATGTCCCAGCACCCATTGCTTTCAGTGTAGTCTTTAACAGTCCATTGTATCGTTCAACTTTCCCGGAGGCTGGTGCATGATAGGGGATGTGATACACCCACTCAATACCATGTTCTTTGGCCCAAGTGTCTATAAGGTTGTTTCGGAAATGATCCCATTGTCTGACT